>NC_070618.1:15030537-17632203 GCF_027172205.1 Podarcis raffonei
GGGTCGAGAAGGAGGCACAGGTGTATCCAACAAGACTGTGGTGAGGGAAGGCTCACTGTTTGGCTGCTGGGTGCATAGTAACACAGCATCACCCGCCACTTGTTCTGTCCCCTTGTTTTTCTGTTCCTTTTCTCCCGAGTATGAAACTCTTTCCCAGCACACCCTGAAGGTCATTCAGAAGGCACTAATTAACTCTGTCTGCCAGGCTGCATGTTCGCTGTTGCACATAAAACATTGGCTGCTGTTTCTTGCATGCAGCCTCCTCTGCTGCTGAAGCACAGGGATCAGCTTGGCAGGTGCACAGCCATCAGTACACAGTCTATATCTTACACCCAAAAGTCCAACTTGATCCCATCACAGCTGCACCCCATCATAGCTTGATCCCATCATAAAGGTAAAAGTAAAGGGACCCCTGACCCTTAGGTCCAGTCGTAGCCGACTCTGGGGTTGCAGTGCTCATCTCGCTTTATTGGCCGAGGGAGCCGGCGTACAGCTTCCGGGTCATGTGGCCAGCATGACTAAGCTTCTTCTGGCAAACCAGAGCAGCACATGGAAACACCGTTTACCTTCCCACTGAAGCAGTACCTATTTATCTACTTGCACTTCGTGCTTTCGAACTGCTAGGTTGGCAAGAGCAGGGACCAAACAACAGGAGCTCACCCCGTCGCGGGGATTCGAACTGCTGACCTTCTGATCGGCAAGCCCTAGGCTCTGTGGTTTAACCCACAGCACCACCCGCGTCCCTGATCCCATCATAGCTGTTGTGAATATTCACTTATATTTATATTTTGAATCCATTGCAAACTGACATAGAAGAGATGCAGTGTGTTATATATTAGCTGTGTGTATATATGTGTATTAGCTAGATGCATATATCTCACGAACTGGGTTCTGGTCTACAAAAGCTCACCTTTGGGAACTCGGCTAGTCTTTACAGTGCCCCAAGATTCCTTGTAGAATGTCTATCAAGACTAACAAATTATTATGGCATAAATTTTGGTTGATTAGCACCTCAGTTATAGGGCTGGGCAATATATTGATATATCGTCCCAAACTGGTTTGAAGTCCATATCTTGATACCAGTTTCATAATTTTTGACCTGGCAATATGTCACGAATCATGGTGGGTGAGTGGGTACGCACGTGCAAAATGCAAAAATCACAATGCTTCTACATATCCCCATCCTTATTTCAAACATCGTGATATAGCGATACATAGCGATGTTTAGCTGGTCATATATCACAATGTTGAAAACCAGATATCATCCAGCCCTGCTTAGAGATAACCTCTTTTATGAAATGGTAAGTCCTTGTATCTTGCAGTGCAATCCTGTGCATATCTACTCAGAAGCAAGTCCTGTTGAGTTCAGTGGGCTTTACTCCAATGTAAGCCCTAATAATTCCAGCCAGGTCTGTCTCCTACCATGGTTGGATTACCAGATCCTCCAGTGTCCGAATGTGCTCTCAGTGCCTGCAGTCCTCCAGTTTGATGCCCACTGCAGAAATGAGAATGCCTCACTGTATTGAAGGAGCTGTTGACATTCAGTTTTTAGGATGAAGTAATCTGTAAAATATGCCCAGATGAGCAATTGGATCAGCTTTGGCTGGCAAGCTGTAAATTAAATGCCAACAGTTTGTCAAAGAATCTCAGAGTGATTTAACTGTCAACCCCTCTTCTCAGAGAACTCTGGAGACCATAGCTCTGTGGGGGAAACAGGAGTCTGCTTTGTTGTTGTTGTTTAGTCATTTAATCGTGTCCGACTCTTCATGACCCATGGACCAGAGCACGCCAGGCACTCCTGTCTTCCACTGCCTCCCGCAGTTTGGTCAAACTCATGCTGGTAGCTTCGAGAACACTATCCAGCCATCTCGTCCTCTGTCATCCCCTTCTCCTTGTGCCCTCAATCTTTCCCAACATCAGGGTCTTTTCCAGGGAGTCTTCTCATGAGGTGGCCAAAGTATTGGAGCCTCAGCTTCAGGATCTGTCCTTCCAGTGAGCACTCAGGGCTGATTTCCTTCAGAATGGATAGGTTTGATCTTCTTGCAGTCCATGGGACTCTCAAGAGTCTCCTCCAGCACCATAATTCAAAAGCATCAATTCTTCGGTGATCAGCCTTCTTTATGGTCCGGCTCTCACTTGCATACATGACTACTGGGAAAACCATAGCTTTAACTATATGGGCCTTTGTCGGCAAGGTGATGTCTCTGCTTTTTAAGATGCTGTCTAGGTTTGTCATTGCTTTTCTCCCAAGAAGCAGGTGTCTTTTAATTTTGTGACTGCTGTCACATCTGCAGTGATCATGGAGCCCAAGAAAGTAAAATCTCTCACTGCCTCCATTTCTTCCCCTTGGATTTGCCAGGAGGTGATGGGCCCAGTGGCCATGATCTTCTTTTTTTGATGTTGAGCTTCAGACCATATTTTGCGCTCTCCTCTTTCACCCTCATTAAAAGGTTCTTTAATTCCTCCTCACTTTCTGCCATCAAGGTTGTGTCATCTGCATATCTGAGGTTGTTGATATTTCTTCCTGCAATCTTAATTCTGGCTTGGGATTCATCCAGCCCAGCCTTTTGCATGATGAATTCTGCATATAAGTTAACAAACCCTCAATAAATCCCAGAATTCTTTGGGGGGAGCCAGGACTGTCTAAGGCTGTATGATACTGCTTAAAGAAGTGAAGATGGGACTCTTTCTCTCTTTAAAACTGTTCCATTTCTCCGAGGTCTCCACACAATGACAACAATGAGGAGATAGTTTTCTGACTGACAGCTGCTACTTCCAGCCAAGGAATAGCTTTTCCAAGGCTCTCCTTCTAATTCCAATTACACTGGAGCAGCATTTGAAACACACACACACACACACACACACACACATATATATATATATATATATATATATATATATATATATATATATATATATATATCTGGGTGCCAAATGGCTGCTTAAACTGGGGCCAGACAGCTCGAAAGTCGTATATTTCAATGTGACTTTTTGGTTCCTGAAATTCAATCTGATGGTGCAGATGAAATATCATGGATAGAATTCTTAAGGATGTGTTGTTAGTGTGTGAAAACAGGCAAGATCCAAGGATCCCCAGGCATGCACCTCCAGATGGTGGAGATGTCAGGCACAATCCTGGTGTCTGCATCTTCACTTTGTTGCAAGTGGTCAATAAAGGTAAAGGTAAAGGGACCCCTGACCATTAGGTCCAGTCGTGACCGACTCTGGGGTTGTGGCGCTCATCTCGCTTTATTGGCCGAGGGAGCCGGCGTACAGCTTCCGGGTCATGTCGCCAGCATGACTAAGCCGCTTCTGGCGAACCAGAGCAGCACATGGAAACGCCATTTCCCTCCCTGCCGCATCAGTACCTATTTATTTACTTGCACTTCGAACTGCTAGGTTGGCAGGAGCAGGGACCGAGCAACGGGAGCTCACCCCGTCGCGGGGATTCAAACCGCCGACCTTCTGATCGGCAAGCCCTAGGCTCTGTGGTTTAACCCACAGCGCCACCAAGTGGCCAATAGCCAGGTGTAAAATGCGGCTGGTGAATTGTGAACGCTGCACTGAAATTTTGAACTGTCATCCACTGGCAGCCAGCTTTCTCCAGATGCTAAACTACCATATCCCACAAATAGCCACCTTAAGCACATTTCTCCTTTCAGTTTGATTGTGTTTGTGTCTTCCAAACACTGGAGACCAAACACCACGGAGGCTAAATCTGATGTGAAAGTCAGCCTGGCAAAACTGAGAATATGTATCTCTCCACGCCCCCTCCCCCCAATTCTTAGGTTTCTCCACCCCCTTAGATCCCTGATTCAGCACACATTCCAGTTTTCCTTTGCAACAGCCAATTTGGCCACTGTCACCAGATCAAATATTGAAGTAGCTGAAATGCTAGTCTTGCATTTCCTGTGATGTTTAGCCATACGTATGCAGTGGTTTTAAACATGGCTCAGTTCCAAGTAATGAATATTGTAAAAGCATTCTGGAATTTCTTGTTAATTTCTGTGTGTGCCTATTCTCACAGATGTGCTGTTTAAAAAACAAAATACCGGCATTACATTTCTTTGGATCAACTTATTTTGGACCATTAATTTTAAATGCCTTTGATCTATATTCAAATTGTTTGTGCAATGGTGTTTCCTTCTGAGACATGTATTTGGCTTAAAGAAAGTCACTTTAGTAACTATTTTACTGTCCTGGCTTCATTGTAAATTATGCTGGCATTTAAACAGCTGTATAAATATCTCTATAAATGGGAGAAGTACGTATGACTTTTAAGGTCTCTCGTGGAAACTGTAAAACTCTCCAAATGAAAACCAACTGTGGGCAGATTTAAAGGCATTTCTGTTGTACTCCCTACCCTCACAACTGCATGCACACAATTTGGTATTGTAAGGAGTGATATATTGAGACCTTGGGGAGGGGCAGGGCATTATATAGGTTCATAAAATGATCAACAGTGAAGTGGAAGTGGAGAGTAGGGACGGAAGCAGTGGTGTAGCATGGGGGGACCAGGGGGGCCATGGCCCCAGGCACAAAATTCTGAGGGAGTGCAACACAGGCGCTAGCTTTCACAGGGATCCCTGCCCCACCCTGGTGAAGGCAGCAGAGCAGCTCAGGCCCATGGTGAGTGGGTGCACACAGAGGAAGGCAGGCAAGGGGTGACCCCAGGGTGGCCCGGCCAAAGGCTGCGTTTGCTGGCTGGGCTTCCCCCTGCATGGGCAGGCAGATAAAGCAGCATGGCCCTGCCTGTCTGCGGCTTGCCTGCCCCGGGCACTGGCAACCCATGCTATGCCACTGGATGGAAGGAGCTGCCAATTTCAGTTCTCTGGTTCACATTTTCCCAATATTAAATTCAGCTTTCCACATTTCTGCAGCTATTTGTGGTTTTTGTTTAGTTAAAAAATCATCCCATAAATTCTTCACGATGAGTTTTCTTTAAAAAAAGAAAAGAGCACAAACTGATGCAGAAATATGGAGAACTATCCTTGAGACTGGACAAATGAGAATCTGAGAGAAACCAAAATGGAGAGATTTATTGATTCCTAGATGGAGCAAAGCTGAGCAGAATCAGCCCCCCTTTTACCCCCAGTGCAATTGCAGGATTTGCCATCCCATCCAGTTTCTCACCTTAAAATATATATTAGTAATTGCCAGTTTAAAATAAACCATAGAATGTGCACCAGTCTCGCCAAAATCACTAATTATTAGCCTATTCTCCGTAATATTATTTGCTGCTTTTCACTTCCGTTCCTCTGTTATTGTATCATAGTCCAGCATTTTCCTTATATTCTTCTTTCCAAAGTTTTAATTTTAATGAAACGATCTAAATTCATATTCTGTAATCATCTCTAGGGTGTAAGCCATATGACGCACACAAACAAAGACCTTAGGAAGAGCACAGACAAAATGTACAGTGTTTTAGATGCGAAGAAAATTAATTTGCCAGACACATCGTCTGTCGCGTAATAGTAGGTCAAAATTCATGCTTTGTTGGCTACTGTGCATGCAGTTGACTGCTTCATGTCGATAGTTAAACTGTGGGCTCTGCTGCCACAAGTTTTAGGGGTGGCCATCAGCTTTGATAGTTTTAAAATAGGTAGATTTGTGGTCATAGAATCATAGAATCATAGAGTTAGAAGAGACCACAAGGGCCATCGAGTCCAACCCCCTGCCAAGCAGGAAACACCACCAGAGCACTCCTGACATATGGTTGTCAAGCCTCTGCTTAAAGACCTCCAAAGAAGGAGACTCCACCACACTCCTTGGCAGCAAATTCCACTGTCGAACAGCTCTAACTGTCAGGAAGTTCTTCCTAATGTTTAGGTGGAATCTTCTTTATTGTAGTTTGGATCCATTGCTCTGTGTCTGCTTCTCTGGAGCAGCAGAAAACAACCTTTCTCCCTCCTCTATGTGACATCCTTTTATATATTTGAACATGGCTATCATATCACCCCTTAACCTCCTCTTCTCCAGGCTAAACATGCCCAGCTCCCTTAGCTGTTCCTCATAAGGCATTGTTTCCAGGCCTTTGAGCATTTTGGTTGCCCTCCTCTGGACATGTTCCAGTTTGTCAGTGTCCTTCTTGAACTGTGGTGCCCAGAACTGGACACAGTACTCCAGGTGAGGTCTGACCAGAGCAGAATACAGTGGCACTATTACTTCCCTTGATCTAGATGCTATACTCCTATTGATGCAGCCCAGAATTGCATTGGCTTTTTTAGCTGCCGCGTCACACTGTTGGCTCATGTCAAGTTTGTGGTCAACCAAGACTCCTAGATCCTTTTCACATGTACTGCTCTCAAGCCAGGTGTCACCCATCTTGTATTTGTGCCTCTCATTTTTTTTGCCCAAGTGCAATACTTTACATTTCTCCCTGTTAAAATTCATCTTGTTTGTTTTGGCCCAGTTCTCTAATCTGTCAAGGTCGTTTTGAAGTGTGATCCTGTGTAGAGGCACCCACCCTGTGGAACGCTCTCCCACCAGATGCCAAAGAGAAGAACAACTACCAGACTTTTAGAAGACATCTGAAGGCAGCCCTGTTTAGGGAAGCTTTTAATGTTTAACAGACCACTGTATTTTAATACTTTGTTGGAAGCTGCCCAGAGTGGCTGGGGAAACCCAGCCAGATGGGCAGGGTATAAATTTATTATTATTATTATTATTATTATTATTATTATTATTATTATTACTGTGAGAAAAGGATGCTGGACTAGCCAGACATTTGACCTGATCCCGTACAGCTCTTCTTATATTCTCAGACCCTCCAAGTGTCCCTATTTTCCAGGGACAGTCCCAGATTTACAGAAGCTGTCCCCATTTCAGTTTTGATCCCAGAATTTCCCGCTTTTCCTTAGAATGTCCCTATTTTCATCGGAGAAATGTTGGAGGGCATGGAGTCATGCAACCCCTGAGCCAATGAGATAAGTGACTATACAACCTTTGGAAGACATCTGAAGGCAGCCCTGTATAGGGAAGCTTTTTTAATGTTTAGTGTTTTATTATGTTTTCATATATGTTGGAAGCCACCCAACTGGGGCAACCCAGTCAGGTGGGCAGGGTATAAATAATAAAATTGTTGTTGTTAGGAAAATGTTGGAGGGGGTGTTGAAAGGTATGTTTCTTCAATATCACCAGGACGTAAGGAGAACTGGGAGGTGTAGCTGTTCCTGGAAGCCCCCAAACAAAGCATAAAGGCAACTGCTCTCCCTGGTTGCTTTTCTGCCCCCCACTGGCATTTAAAGTTACATCTGCCTTCAAACATTTTACATGTCTTGGCTAACAGATCTAACCCTCCCTATCTAGTCCAGCAAATATCGCTGCAGCCTATGGCAGTGAACACCAAAACCAAATAAACACCATATGAGCATGTATGTTCTTGTGTTTGTTCTGAAGCTTGTGCCAATAAATTTCATGGGTAACCTCCAAGATCAAGTATTACAAGACCAAAATAAGAATCCACTTTAATTGCACAACTTGAATATGTCAGCATGACATTGAATTCTGCCCCAAAAAATAGCAATACCTGGAAGCGCCCATGTTCTGCCAACAAGCTGCAGCCTTTCAGAGCAGCCTAGACATTAGTGAATATAAAAACCAGCCTGAATCCAGCTAAAATTAATTGAGACCCTAAAATTAATTAAGTCCCTTTGAAACCGCAACCAACTTAATTCACCATTAACTTAAGTCCCATCGCTTTCCATAGGACATAGTTGTGACAAACTGGACTTGGGTGATTTGCTTGAGTTACAGAACTATGCCCCCCACCCCCCGAAATATAAAACTGTGCTTTCCATCTATTAGATATAGTCTCCTAATTTGGGAGAGGGCGAAGGACCTCCTTCATTTTTTATAGTACTTGCTATAATATCGGTGTCCACTAGATGCCCCCCTGCATTGTAGTAAAAATAAGCTTTTGCTTCAGAAATTAAAACTGAACTTATTTTCTGATCTTTTATGGCCTAATGCCATTTTCAACCAGTGTGCCATGGCACCCAGGGGTGCCTTGAATGATGGTCAGGGGTGCTGAGGGCAACAACAGCCCTTTCCTTCCCTCCCTCCTCTGATGCCCTCTTGTGTGTCTGCCTCCCCAAGGCTTGCACAGCTGTTTGTTGCAGCAGCAGCCCTGGCTACAAGCTCTGCAGGTAAATGGTGCCTCTGGGGCTGGCCAGGGGGTGCTTCCTAGGCCCCTGTGAGGCAGTGTGAGGAGGCACCTTCTTTGGGGCTCAGAGACCAGGGGCAGAAGCTGCAGCTGCCCAAAGCAGTCCCAAGGAGGGGAGAAGAGAGGAGGCTGAGGGAACAAATCCCAAGGGAGGGTGTTCGAAAAGGGGCTGCCAGCTCTGCAGGCAAGGGGTGACATAGCTGGGCTCCTGAGCCCCACAGGGGTGCCACAGAAATAATGTAGTTGGTGAAGGGAGCCATGGACCCAAAAAGGTTGAAAACCTCTGGCCTAATGCATTGCCACAACGTTTGTGAGAACTGTTTCTCACAGATATACCGCATTTTTCGCCCCATAGGACGCACTTTTTCCCCTCCAAAAATGAAGGGGAAATGTGTGTGCGTCCTATGGGGTGAATGCAGGCTTTCACTGAAGCCTGGAGAGCGAGAGGGGTCGGGGCGCACCGACCCCTCTCGCTCTCCAGGCTTCGCGCAGATCTCCGCAAGCCATGGGAGCCCGCGCCGGGCTCCTGCGGCTTGCAGAGAGTTGCCTGCATGCTGAAGCCTGGGCGCACTGAGCTCAGCGTGCCCAGGCTTCGCGGGGCTCTCCGCAAAGCGCGGGACCCCAGCGCTGGACTCCCGCGGCTTGCGGAGAGTTGCCTGCATGCCGAAGGCTGGGTGCGCTGAGCTTCGTGCGGCTCTCCGCAAGGCGTGGGAGCCCGGCGCTGGACTCCCGTGGCTTGCGGAGAGTTGCCTGCATGCCGAAGGCTGGGTGCGCTGAGCTTCGTGTGGCTCTCCGCAAGGCGCGGGAGCCCGGCGCTGGGCTCTCGCGGCTTGCGGAGAGTTGCCTGCATGCCGAAGGCGGGGCACGCTGAGCTCAGCGTGCCCAGGCTTCGCGCGGCTCTCTGCAAAGCGCGGGACCCCGGAGCTGGGCTCCAGTGGCTTGTGGAGAGTTGCGTGCATGCCGAAGGCTGGGCGCGCTGAGCTCAGCGCGCCCAGACTTCGCGCAGCTCTCCGCAAGGCGAGGGAGCCCGGCACTGGGCTCCCACGGCTTGCGGAGAGTTGCCTGTTCTGAGGGCTGGGGTCGGGGGAAGCTCGGGCTTCCCCCGCCCCAGCCCTGCGCCTGGGGGGGAAATAATTTTCCCCCTTTATTTCCCCCCCAAAAAACTAGGTGCGCCTTATGGGACGGTGCGTCCTATAGGGCGAAAAATATGGTAGTTCAAGTATGTAAACAAATCACCCGTAGAGTACAAGATTTATATAATGAATGATGTAACAGACCTCCGTCTGATAACCAAAAGGGCTCATGCCAGGTTGGTACTGAGCTCCATGGACAAATATCTGACCTAATATGAGGCAGATGCCTAATTAATCTCCCCACTTGAACACAAATGTGTGGGGGTGGAGACAGGAAAACACCCAAATATCCATTACCAGATTGTATATATGCAAATAGATGCCACAAAACGTTGTTGTTGTTGTTGTTGTTGTCCCCTCATGTGCACCCCCTGCCCTCCCTAAGTCTTCATTGGAGGGTTGGGGAAAACAGAACAGATTTTGGAGTCAGGGTTTTGTTTTGTTTTTTTTAAAAAAAATGATTTTATAAGTGGTGTGACTTTGTTTCTCAATTTGATCCTTTTACATGGTTTTGTATGGTGGTATTTTATGCATTTTATGCATTGTGGCTTGCGGTTGTTTTTATTGATCATAGTTTAGTAATGAATTATTGTAATTGTTGAGAGTGAATTTCTGTTTATGTAGCTGGTAGTGGACTGAATTGAGCATGGTGGGTCGGAAGCAAGGCTCTTTTTCAGCCAGAACTCACCAAAACTCAGTTCCAGCACCTCTCAGGTGGACACCATTGTCATTAATAATAATAATAAAAATAAATAAATAAATAAATAAAAAATAAAAAAAAATTATACCCTGCCCTCCCCGGCCAGAGCTGGGCTCAGGTTGGCTAACACCAGTAAAATTACAATAGAAACATAAGGGGGGGGGCAATTTAAAATACAGGTTAAAATGCAGCCTCATTTTAAAAGCAGCCCATAGATCAAAACCGTAAGGGGAGGGAAGACATAAGGGTCAGACTGAGTCCAAAGCAAAGGCCAGGCGGAACAGCTCTGTCTTTCAGGCCCTGCGGAAAGATGTCAAGTCCCACAGGACCCTAGTCTCTTGTGACAGTGCATTCCACCAAGTCGGGGCCAGTACTGAAAAGGTCCTGGCCCTACTTGATCAATCTAACCATCTTGCGACTTGGGACCTCCAAGGTGTTGTCATTTGCGGACCTTAAGGTCCTCCGTGGGGCATACCAGACGAGGCGGTCCCGTAGGTACGTGGGTCCTAGGCAGCATAGGGCTTAGAGAACAAGGAAAGTGTTCTTGGTGAGTTCTGGCACCTCTTTCTTTAGAAAAACAGCACCGGTCAGACCTGACCTGATACAGGCCTGACCTGGATGGTGTAAACATGAAAGGGGAGGGAATTGGTTTGCTTCTTGCCTTTTCTGCAAAGGCTCAGGGAAATCAAAATACTTTTGTGAGTTCAGTGCTGGGTTAGCAAGCAGTGACGATGGTTGCTTGGAAATCTTTGGTGTTCCTTAAATTTAGAGATCAGTCTTTCTGATATCTGGAAATGACTTCTACACATGATCCAGCTGTAAACTACCGTATTTTTTGCACCATAACACTCACTTTTTTCCTCCTAGAAAGTAAGGGGAAACGTCTGTGCGTGTTATGGAGGGAATGCCTACAGGTGGCATGCCTACGGATTTTCCTCCTCTAAAAACTACGTGTGTGTTATGGTCGGGTGCGTGTTATAGAGCGAAAAATACGGTATTTCATGCGAAATCCCTTTTAGGTCTCTGCCAAATGTCTGGGTTGCAGGTGCTGCTCTCGCCTTGATTTTTACCCCTCAGATTGAAACAGTCCAGATGGCTGGGATTTTCTTTTTCTTCTCCTACTCTTGGAACTTCCACACTGTTCTGAAGTCCCCTCAGGGTGAAGCATTTCACCCGACTTGACTGAGACCCAACCCGTCCAGGCAGGAAGTCGTCAGCTGACTCTTACTGGAAATTCTGGGAAAGAAACCAGTGTGAAATCTCTTTGCTTCCCACAGCTCAGTCCTCTTGATTCCAGCATCCCATGAGGCAAAAGGGGATTTTCTGCCGTTATCTGTGTGGTTGCTGTTTTGTTTTCCTAAATTGACACTGTGATTCCGTTTAAGCATGCTGTGCTTACTCCTGGCCTGAAAGCCATCTGGAAACGAGACAGTTATGACTCAGCTTGAGTTAGCTTCATTTGATGTGAGCAAAGGATCAGAAATGCTCCTCCAAAACCCTTATTTCCTGTCTTTGCAATCATTGATATGTACAGCTTCTGACTTGGATGGCTTTGGAAGTTAAGTACACTTTTCCTGGGCTGATACCCGTTGGTCTAAGTCTGGCCCCCAGTGGCGTAGTGTGGTGGAGCAAAGAGGCGGTTGCCCTGGGTGCAAAATTGTTAGGTGCTGGCTCAATACAGTTACACACTTTGGTTGCTGGGCTCTATTAAAAACAGCTTCTCCATGCGAACCAGGAAGTGACCTCTTCAGACAATGGAATGACTCTTCTTTTCTTATCTCTGTGGCTGCAGTCTCCTGGGTGATGCAGACTCTGTTAGGCAGTTTGAAGTATGCTCAGAGCCCTGTAGTGATTTCATGCTCTTTATTGCAGCTTGTAACACTTGAATTGAATTGCCCCCCAAATCTCAGGATTTTATATACATTATTTACACATCCTAGTAGTGATGTATGGAAGTGAGAGCTGGACCATAAAGAAGGCTGATCGCTGAAGAATTGATGCTTTTGAATTATGGTGCTGGAGAAGACTCTTGAGAGTCCCATGGACTGCAAGAAGATCAAATGTATCCATTCTTAAGGAAATCAGCCCTAAGTGCTCACTGGAAGGACAGATCGTGAAGCTGAGGCTCCAATACTTTGGCCACCTCATGAGAAGAGAAGACTCCCTGGAAAAGACCCTGATGTTGGGAAAGATGGAGGGCACAAGAAGAAGGGAACGACAGAGGACGAGATGGTTGGACAGTGTTCTCGAAGCTACCAGCATGAGTCTGACCAAACTGCGGGAGGCAGTGAAAGACAGGAGTGCCTGGCGTGCTCTGGTCCATGGGGTCACGAAGAGTCGGACACGACTAAACGACTAAACAACAACAACAACAATTTACACAATGAGTCCTGTCTGATTGGCTGATTCTGCTTCCCTCCTGGAGCATGATTGGTCTTTTCCTGCAGGCCAACCTGTTGTTGCATTCTATGATCCTACCAGCCTAATAGGCTGCTTAACTTCCTCCTGGAGCCTGATTGGTCTTTTCTGGCATGCCAATCAGTTGTATTTTAGGATCCTACTTGCCTATTGTTCTAGGATCCAAGCTTAGTACATAACACCATTGAATGCGCATGCATACTCTGTCCATTTCCCTTCCTCCCACCCAACCCCTCCATGCTGCCCCGGGCACTGGCAACCCATGCTACGCCATTGCCTGACCCAGTGCAGACATGGCTTAATGTCAACTGATTGTCCAGCTGTCATTAGCAGACCAGGCAACCTTTATGTATTTATGGTTACACCACCCTACAGCACCATAGTCACAGGGTGGTGTACAACAAAATAAAAAAGCAACACATAATAAAACCATTAAAACAAATTCCCATAAAATACCTATGTCATTAATACAGTGGCAGTGTCGTATTTAGAAATGACTTCACCCATCACACCTCGCCACATCTAAAAGCCTGACAAAAAGGTGTGTCTTCACTTGTCATGGAAATGAATACACTGTAGAATCAAGGCACACAGCACAATACCTTTTTTAAAAAATCAGTATTTTATTGAAATCACCATCATGGAGAGTAGGGTCTAAAAACAGGGGTTTTTTTGCAAGGATTCATTTCCAGGAAGCCCCCAGCATTATAATTAGCAAAATGTTTCATGTTTTACTGTTTTGTTGGAAGCTGCCCAGAGTGATTGGGGTAACCCAGACAGATGGATGGCATATTATTGGTGGTGGTGGTTGTGGTGGTGTTATGTCAAGCAATGGTTAGCCTGCGTCTCCAGCCCCATTGTTCTGCCCGGACACTGAAGTCCAGCGCCGAGGGCCTTCTGGCAGTTCCCTCACTGCGAGAAGCCAAATTACAGGGAACCAGGCAGAGGGCCTACTCGGTAGTGGCACCCGCCCTGTTGAACGCCCTCCCACCAGATGTCAAAGAGAAAAACAGCTGCCAGGCTTTTAGAAGACATCTGAAGGCAGCCCTGTTTAGGGAAGCCTTTAATGTTTGATGCATTACTGTATTTTAATATTTTGTTGGAAGCCACCCAGAGTGGCTGGGGAAACCCAGCCAGATGGGCGGCATATAAATAATATATTATTATTATTATTATTATTATTATTATTATTATTATTATTACTTTCTTTATTGCAAAAAAGACTGATTGGTGGGGTGCAGCCTGATTCCCCCCCCCCCTCCGGCATATTATTGAATCCCACCCAAATAAAAGTAAACAGTCCGGAAGCACTCAGAAAGATAGAGCAGCTCATATTAAAATTCTGAACTTGGAGCTGCCTGCCGCTGCCCTTCAGCACTTTCTACTGATAAGGAGGCAAATTCCATTCATCTTTTGACAGCCAGCTTTCATTCTTGTCTGTCTGAGCATAGGCAGGAGAAGGCACAAGTGTTGGCTGGCTGGCTTCTTCCATTCATTAATCACTGCCAGCCTCTCTTCCCAGAATCTGCCTCCTGTCCTGGGAAATGGCAGCCTAAAGCCACATTGAAAGAGAAGCCAAGAGCTTTTCAGTTTCACTTCCTCTGAAATAGCCCCTCAAATTCCCCTAACCGAAGGTAAGGGCGGCAACTCAAGAGAACTGACACATCACACTCATTTCAGAGGCATTTGTAAGAACAATGGCAGGAAACACTGAAGGGTGGAAACAGTAAATGGAGCGCAGAGTCCGCGAATCGTGGAGCTTCCTGATTGGCTTGATTTGCAGGGGACAAGAGCACTTGGAATAACCTTGGAATTGTTGTCCCACTGGAATGAAATGGCTTTCAATGAAAGCAGAAATTTTTGTCACGTCAGAAATTGCGTTAGGAAAAGGTCGATGTCCAGAAACTCTAAGGAAAAATCAAGTTAGTGGAAGGGAAGCAGGATGCTGTTGTTGATTCTCTGGGCTGTTCTTTGGAAGGGATGGCTCCACATAGATGCAAGAAGGAGAGAGGACCCGCCCTTGTCTTGAGTTCAACTTGGGTGGCTCTGAAAGAGGATTAGACAAATTTCGTGTGTGGATAAGCCTTTCAGTAGCTGCTAGCTAAGGTGACTGTGTTGTGCCTCCACAGGTGCCAGTTTTGGGGAATCATAGGTAAAAAGGATGCTGATGTGCTCATATCCTGCTCTCAGGCTTCACATAGGCATCTGCTTGGTCAGTATGAGAACAGGATGCTAGTCTAGATGGGGCATGGGCCTGATCCAGCAGATTCTTCTTGTGTTCTTAATTTTTTAAAAATCCAGCTGTGTGTTTTTGCTTCGTATTGCTAGGTAAAGGTAAAGGTAACTCTGACCGTTAAGTCCAGTCACAAATGACTCTGGGGTTGCGGCGCTCATCTCGCTTTATTGGCCGAGGGAGCCGGCGTACAGCTTCTGGGTCATGTGGCCAGCATGACTAAGCCGCTTCTGGCGAACCAGAGCAGCGCACGGAAATGCTGTTTACCTTCCCGCCGGAGCGGTACCTATTTATCTACTTGCACTTGATGTGCTTTTGAACTGCTAGGTGGACAGGAGCAGGGACTGAGCAATGGGAGCTCACCCCGTTGCAGGGATTCAAACCGCCGACCTTCCGATCGGCAAGCCCTAGGCTCTGTGGTTTAGACCACAGCACCACCCACGTCCCTTCATGTTACTAGCTGGCCATTATTTTACTGGTCTGAGCAGTATAACTGCAGGGTATTGATCCTACCTTGGTTGTTCTCATGGGCCACCAGACTTCCAGTCCCTCCAAGCATCCCTATTTTCAAGGGAGAATCCCAGATTTACAGAAGCCATCCTGGTTTCCGATTTGATCCTGGAATGTCCCACTTTTCCTTAGGTTGGAGGGTGTGGGCTTAATTCTTTTCAGTGAGGCATCTTGAACAATAGCCCCTGGAGTGCAAATCAACAGGCAGTGCTATGCTCACAGGTACATCGCACCATTGTCTGTATTCAGCTATTCCAAACAATGGATGTATTTTAGGAAGAATAATATTTACATCCCAACTATTTACTTCCTTAAAATAGGAAATGAACCTGCTCTTGGGGATAGCGTAGTCTTGGAGGACAGAAAAACCACTCATTACACTGAGAGGCAGGTTTAAAAAAAACCACAAATGAGTACTTTGGAAATGCCATTGGGTAGAAAAGAGGCTTCAGGATTTTGTTAGGTGAATTGTTCCATCTGCATTTTTAAATGAACAGGCCTGAATCTCACTCCCTAGAAAAGAATGGGAAAAGAATCCAGCTACCCTCTCTTAATTTTGCGATACACTGCAGTTGTTAGCAAGAAAAAAGTACCAGAAATGTGCAAAATGTGTTTTGTGATAACATGCTTACAAAAAAACAAATGATTGCATGCTTTCAAAATAAAAATGCAGAACAATGCAGAAACGGAAATGACCAGACTTACAAATGAGCACATCTAAATGGGCATTGACCAAAAACAGACTTAATCCTTCATCCTCAGAAGTTAGATTATCACATGTGGCTGAGACATGGGATGGCAGGGTGGTCCGAGGTTTTCTTTCTTTTTTTCCCTGGACAGAAAAGGCATTTGCACATACAAATGAACTGAAGCGGATGGATTTGATCTAGAAGAGGTTTGAGGTGTAAGAAAATAGCAGAATACAGTGGTACCTCTGGTTGCGAACAGGATCCATTCCAGAGGCCTGTTCGCAACCTGAAAAGAATGCAACCCGTGTCTGCGCAAGCGCGGGTCACAATTCGCTGCTTCTGCGCATGCACGTGACATCATTTTGCGCACCTGCGCATGCACCAGTGGCAAAACCCAGAAGTAACCCTTTCCGGTACTTCCGGGTCACCGCAGGATGCAATCTGAAAACGTGCAACCTGAAGCAAATGTAATATGAGGTATGACTGTATGTTAAGAAGCATGTTAGAGAGGATGGCATGACAGTGTTACCTCTAGTTGCGTTCACCTCTTGTTATGTATACTTTGGGATATGTACGCAGCAAACCCGGAAGTATTTTTCCAGGTTTCGCCGCACACGCAGAAGCACTAAACCACGCCGCGCGCATGCGCAGAAGCAGCACCTCCCGTTGCGAATTCCTTGGGATGCAGCCAGACCTCCTACCACTGTAGATAAGATGGAACCTCAACAATGCAATTGTATGCAATTTGGGTTATAAACATTGATGTTGGGGGAGCAAGAAGTCACTAGTTTTGTTGATTTGGAGTATAATTGTTGAGTAACAAATATAACTTTCAATATGGAAAAAGAATAAAATATTACTTTTTTAAAAATAGAAGGCATTAAAGCAAAGCAACATTTTTGTTTTGTTTTTGAAAAAACATTTGTATTTATACCCCAGCATTGTTCCATCAAGGGAGTCTCCCATACAAGCACTGGTCAGCTCCTGACCTGCTTAGCTGCGTCATGTCCCCTCAGGCCAGTATAACTGTTTATACTGTTTATCCTCAGGAACAGTTGGCCCTACTGAACTTTCTCCTCTACATAATGCAATATGGTCCCCTACTGATATTTTACCCTTGGGACTTGAGAGTGCATTTTTAAGTGGTGGCTGATGCATTACTTCCTGGTGACTGTGCTTGTGTGACTATAACTATACAACAAAAGTCAGCTAGCTTTCTATCACAGATGAATTGAACTTAAAAGTCATTCACCATGGGAAAGTGCTGAGAAAACCCTTCAACACTTTGAGGGTGTTGTTAACAAGATACATTTAAAACTCGAGAATGCAATGTTTTCGTGGGAGATACACAGATGTCGATAAGTTTGGTCACATGTGTTGATGTTCTTCTCAAGAGACTGAACAGTTATCAAAGGAATGACTATCAAGGCATGAGTTCGCATGGACTAAAGCCATCTTAAACAAGGAGCAGGGCCTGTTTGCACCATTCTTTCTCTCAAGATAAGATTGCTGAATTAATGGGTCTTCGTTCTGGAGACTTTCCAGGCTGCCTTGCTGATTGTCAACATTTACAAATAAATGATGCAATCGGAATTGAATTTCAGTCATTTGAATTGTGACTAAATCAAAGCAGAATGCTGTTCCTGATGGCCTAGGAAAATAACACCATTCTGAGCAACATAATATTGAGTGATGCACATCCCCAATATTGCCACCATGGATTGAGAATTTCCAGCACATGTGGAAGCCATCAATTATATTGTTGAAGTAAGCAGTGGTTCCCCCCCCCATTCCTGCCAGACCTTCGACCTTATGCTATTATTTCCTTCATCCACCAGTTTAAACTAGCAATATAGTTTTGTTTGGGATTAACTGGGCCTAAATTTCTCTGGATAGAATTATTTCTGATAATGGAGGATATTTGGTGAAAATGTTGCATCCCAATTTTTTTGTTCACAATAGGGTGGAGCATTCAGCTCTAAGAGAGAGAAAAGGAGACAGAAAGGATATTGAAAGCATCTTGGAGTGTGAAGGATCAGAGGCAGAGGTATCAGCAGAGGAGTGCCTGCTTGCTCATTCTACACTCTGCTTCTTTATTGCTGACCTAAAAATTAGTTAGTAGCGCTGACTCAAATTTTGCAGGGTAGACAGAGGGAGGAGGACTGAAATCCCCCAGAACAGTTTTCGTTGTAGGGGTGTGAAATTCACAGGAGCTGAAACTCACCACCACTCCTAGAACATATAATAAGGTCCCCACCGTATTATACCTACAAGCCTTAGTCAAAGTGATGCTGTATCACCATGGCGCTTCACTCCCAGTGCTTTGGGAAAGTTTAGCACTCTTGGTTAGAGTCTTCTGCCAGTTCATCAAAAAAGAGACCACTGATGGACATCTTTCTAAAGCATCTTCTGGCAAAAGGAAGCTGCCCAGAGGTGAGAAGAGATGAAAGCAAAGACCAGCTCTTTTCTTTTTATTGTGCATGTGCATTGTACAGCATGCAACCACCCACAAGGGTCCTGCTTCTGCTCTTGCAGAAAGAAATACCCCTTCCTCCATGCTTTTGGAATCAAATCAGTGCCACGTGAAAGCAGCAGCGACACAGCTGGGTGCATCTAAAGGATCGGCAGTGAGAGGCAATCTGTCAAGAGTGAGCTTTTCATACATTTTCCCTTGGAAAGAAAGAAAGAAAGAAAGAAAGAAAGAAAGAAAGAAAGAAAGAAAGAGGACCTCTTTTTCTTAGGATCACCTAATCAGGTTTTTGCATCTGGTGCAATGCTCACTTAAAGCAACATCTGGAGTTTTCTTTCAGCGTGAACTGCAACGAAGAGCCGGTACATTTTTAATATTCTTCCAAGCACTGCAATTTTTTGCACAACATTTTTTTTCCTATCCAGTGTTATTTTGCTTTGTTACCTTGGAGTTCATTGGTTGGCTTCTGCCATTTCATATGAAGCGTATGATTTGGGATTGCCACCCCATCAAAAAAGAGAGAGAGAGAGAGAATAAATTGAAAGACAGTAACTGAAATCGATAGAACTTGACTTTTAGGTAAAAAACAGAGAATCGCAATGAAGGTGTTAGAATCAAAGGCAAACTAAATTGTGAAAACTGGGTGGGTGTGTTTCTAAAAAAATCACATTCTATTTCAAAACCTACACTTAGCAAATACATTTGGTCTCTCTGGTTTAAATATTTGTTAAGGGAAAATGAAAAAGAATTAATGGGCAGGTATATATTGCAGATGTGTATCTGATTTAATAGTCATTCCCTCTCACAGGGAAATCCTGGGAAATGCTGTTCCTAGACAGGAGCTAATGGAAAATTCTCAGCAACTTCACCCAATGATGATCCCCAAGATTCTCTGGGGGAAACCATTGCAGTAAAAGTTTAATACAGTGGATATAACTGTTGTACAAGTAAACTAGTCAGAAGATTAATTTATAACACCAGAGAATGAAGAATTCGGCTTTTTCTGAGCTCACTGGCATATTCACAATGCTTCAAGGAATGCTTTGATGGTCAGCGTGATGAGTTCCTTTGTTATTTTTTATTTTCCAAACTTTTTTTTTTTAATGCTTACAGGTCTCTGCTCCTTTCGTGCCACAGGTCATCTTGGTTCACTGAAGGCAGTCATCCTGCTCTAATGAGCTATTGCTTATGTCCGGAAGCAACGCTAAAGGCTTTGCATCTTGCGTTCTCTCCATGTCAAAGGGCACCCAGCTTTTGCTAGTGTTTCTTTGTGAAGTATGGAAGGCGCTGACTCCTTTTACTGTTTCTTCGCTGCTGTACTTCCAAGATAACAGCAATAGAGACTGAGGGAGTGAAAAGGAAAAGAATATAACCTTACAGATGCCTTCAAAGTTGTAGCCATTCAGTTTCCATATGAATTTGACTTCAAACTATCTCCAGGAGTTCTTCTTTAACGTGATTTCAGTGTAGGATCCCAACAATATTGGAACTATTCCCCCGCCCCACTCCTTATATTTCATGTATTGCATCTGAAGTATGTACCTGAGGGGCACACTAAATGTGAAGTTATGAGATCCATTATTAAACTCCTGGGCTTGTACCAACTAAGTCATTGTGCAAGCTGAATGACTTCTGCTCATGGAGCAGAACTTCCATTTTCCCACACCCCCTCTCTCTCCCCCCCCCCCCCCACAAATCTGCTCTGGAAGTTTCCCCTGCGAAAGATTTTGCAGTCAAATCTAACAGTGCATATTCTTGCTAGTTAGCATGAGAAGGGGTTAAGAAGATAGAGCTGTATTGCTGATAGACAGACTCAGATCATAGAAATGTAATTGATAGAGAAGGCTCTGTGTGATGTCATTTCCCCTCGTCTCCTGGGAGGGAAGCAGCAAAGAAATAGTTCCTGTTTCTTTCTTTCTCTCTCTCTCTCCAGGTACATGCCTGAGACTGTTATTGCTGTAAATGCAAGGATTTTACCTGCATATATTTTTACCACTGTTGCCGCTAAGGATGAATGCTTGACTGTTTTAAACTTACTTTTCAGCCTGTAGCCTGTTTCTTTGATAAACGGGGTATCAAAAAAAGAGAATTCAACCAGTGACTAATTCCTATGCTTTCAATTAAACTGCTTAAGATGGGATTTAAACTCTGCTCAGCCACAAGCTCTTAAATGTAAGCTGATCCATTTGTCTCAACCCACACATGTGGGTCTGCAGATGGATAAAATATAGTTAAGTAAGCGTAATAAAAACCCATCACCCTCAACCTTCTAGAATAGATTTGAGGCACATGAGGAGAGGAGCAGAAGGGCAAATTTCAATGGTCAAGCAGAAGTCATCCTGCTCATACATGGACTTTGTTGGCTTCACACACCCTCTTCTTTTATAAAAAGGGAAAGGCAGGCTTGAAGGATATACATTTGATGGCAGCTATGGCACAGGAGAGGGATGCGGGTGGCGCTGTGGTCTAAACCACAGAGCCTAGGGCTTGCCGATCAGAAGGTCAGCGGTTCGAATCCCCACAACAGGGTGAGCTCCTGTTGCTCAGTCCCTGCTCCTGCCAACCTAGCGGTTCAAAAGCACGTCAAAGTGCAAGTAGATAAATAGGTACCACTCCGGCGGGAAGGTAAACAGCGTTTCCGTGCACTGCTCTGGTTCGCCAGAAGCGGCTTAGTCATGCTGGCCACATGACCCGGAAGCTGTACACCGGCTCCCCCAGCCAATAAAGCGAGATGAGCACCGCAACCTCAGAGTCGGCCACGACTGGACCTAATGGTCAGGGGTCCCTTTACCTTTATGGCACAGGAGGTGGAGGAGGTACCCTTTCCTCCGTGGTCTCTCTGTGATCAGAATTGAACCTGTTCTCAAAAGCTGAGAGGAAATGGTTAAGCCCCCTCTACGTCCAGTGTTATTATTCAAATATGTGGTCCTTGCATGCCTGCATTGTCCATTAAAAAACAAACAAACTCCAGGAGAATGGTCATAGATTTCCCAGCATCACTTGCAATTTTGTGCTAAGATGTTCTCAGGGCCATATCTATCAGTGTGTGTGCATAGAATGCATGTATCGGGTCCAGATATTGTGCTTCCCATAAGCATCTGGTTGGCCACTGTGTGAACATGATGCTGGATTAGATGGGCCACTGGTCTGATCCAGGAGACTCTCCTTACGTTCCTGCCCCCTGCCCCTTGTTGTGGAACTGGAGTTGGCTGCTTCTCTCTGTTGATGGCAAACCTGGTTTTGCTGCTACAGATAACGGTGCAAGTCTAAATTCATGTCCAGCAAAGCGGTGCTAGTCCGGGAAGCAGAACGTGATGCATTGCGCCAGCCACTCAATACGTTTCCTTAGCACAGCATGCTATTAGCCACTGTGGCTATGCTCCCTTTCCACTATATTGCGCAGTATTCTGGACGCCAGTTGCTGAAAATTGCAGGCGGGGAGAATGATGTTGCGCTCAGCTTGTGAGCTTGCCATAGGCATCTGGTTGGCCACTGTCAGAACAGAACATTAGACCAGAGGAGCCTTTCGCCTGACCCAGCAGGGCTCTTCCTATGTTCTGTGCCTTCTGTCCTAATTTCAAATGCTTTAACTCAATAGACACCTACCTAATCCTGCTGACGAGGGTTGCCCCTGTTGTCATGCATTAGAAACGAGCTCCATAATTCTGACTATGTTTTGTTGCGAATGCAGAATTCCTATTTTTGAAAAGGCTGCCTTCTATTACGCATTCCTGGCATATACTGAAGGCGGGTGATGCAAATTCTTTAAAATTATTTCCATGTCCTGCTGCTACTTGCTCTATTTATAGTGCACAAAATGCCAGGTCCACGACATATTAAAAGAAAAATCAGGGTCCCCCACCTCCTACCCTGTAAAACTACAGCAGATGCAAGTTAGTACCGGAAATGGGTAGATATGTGTTTTTAATTTAGTTAGTTATAACCAGTGCTTTTTTTCTGGAGGTACACAAAGGTGCACAGTACCAGCACCTCACACACACCCCAATGTTAAAAGTGTGGCACTTACTGTAACAACTTAAAGGTGAGTACTGCTAGCTTTTTTTTCTTTAAAAAAATCACTGGTTATAACTGTCCATAGATATATGCATTCATATTTACTTTCAAAAATATTAATGATTTTAACACAGGGTGAATATAAGCCAGCAATGGTTCGTGATGGTCTCCAGCTCTCAGAACTACTAATATCACCACCAAGAACAGATAGCAGTTCAAGTGCAATGTGGCTGCAAACCTTGGTTTAGCAATTACAATTCCGTTTTAATGAGGGTAGCAAAAAAACAATCTGTGTTAATAAGATTAATGAAATTTGAAAGCCAGCGATAGCCCTAAGGCTCATCAATTCCCAGAGTGGTCCTCGACACTGAACAGGCCTCCCACTTCTTTATCAAAACTAATTTCCCTAAATGGTATTAAAAAGGAGGGTGGTCTGGAGCCCATTTTTTTTTAAAGATTGCATCCGTTTGCTAAGAGAAAAGGGAAGAACTCCCAGGCTTTGGGATCGTAGAATGCAGTTTTGTTATGCTGGGATAGCGTAGGGGCTAAGAGACCAAGTTTCTGAGGGGAAAGTCCTGAACCTTATCTTTGCCAGTGGCAACAAATTTCTGACATACCTAGGCTGGTCCTGTGGAAATGGAAAAGACAGGGAAAGTTCCGAGTTATATTTTTTCTCAGACAACTACAAAAGTAGATAACAAAGCAATCCTGGCTTTGAAGACAAAAGCAGGAGCCTTAAGCCAGAGAGGCTAAGCCGGATGACATGGGAAAGCAAAGCATGGAAGCCACAGTTGCTTAAAGGGTCTTGGGGAGATAGAATCCATCTAAGAGGATTTATGTCAATTCCAAACCAAGGAATATTCTAAGAAGGGTTACTCCATGGACAAATGCTGTCCAGTATATATAAAGTCCTTACATTCTTCATCTGCCAAAGGGATAAGGCTAGAGTCCTGGTTCTTCGACTAAGTGCTAATTCAACAGTATTACGAGCCATCAAAAACACTTTTGTGCGATGGTACTCTTCACAGGAGCCATCACTTTTGAAAGAACTGTGATGTGAATGATACAGAAGAAAAAGGTTGCAGACTCAGAGGAGGAGGAGGTATCAGAAGCTGAAGAGGTAACAGGGTTTGGTGAGCAGGAAGGTGCTGTGGCAAAGAGCAGTCCAGAATCAGAGGCAGAAGAAGAGGCAGAGATGAGGCAGGCTGCTGAAGAAGCCAGGGGGTCTCCCCCTCCTGCTGTGACCTGCTCCTCTCCCCACTGGTCTCCCAGAACCTGGAGAGGTATGAAGAGGGTGGAGCAAAGACAGACAAGGCATCGGAGTCTCAGATTGCTTGGGAAGGACCCGGGGGGAGGAGGAGACTTAGGGAGTTGTGGGGAGCCAACGACCTTCATTCCTTGCAACAGCCTCCTTGGTCCAAGATCTACTGGGAAGAGTCGCTGTGCTCGCCAGGCCTGGCCTCCTGTGCTGTTTGTTTCTTTGAATAACACTGTGTGAGTTGTTGCTGCTCCACTCCTGACACCTGTCCTGATATCAGGGTGGCTGGAAATTGTAATCTAGCAACATATGGAGTTGCCAGAGTTTCCTTATCCTTGCTTTAAAGCTCCCTGGAGCTTGGGAGCTGGGTACTTGAAAGACCACCTGTTCCCATACCAACCTGTCTATGTGCTGAGATCATCAGTGAAGGCTCTTCTCTGTGTGGCATGATCAACTGAAGTATGGTGGGAGGTGATCAGGGGAGGAATCTTTTCAGCGGTGACACCTTGCATATGGAGTTTGCCTCCCAGAAAGGCTTTTCAACACCGGGCAAAAGTTTTCTTCTCCTCCCAGTATTGTTGAGCTTTAAACTGTTTTAATGGCTGCTTTCCAGTGTAATTTGATTTTGCACTATGGGTTTTGTTGTCTTGTATCTGATCCCGGACCACCCTGGAAACTGTTTGGCTGAAGGATAGCAAAGGTATAAATCTATTTCACATGCTGCCCATTGCTCTGTTCCTCACTCGGGTACTCTCCAAGTCTTAATCAGTCTCTGAGCTCAATCTTGGATTGTTTGGCCTGATTGCTACTCATGTTTGAGATTTGGGCTTGCAATGCACTCAAGAGACAAGAACAAGGAAATGGCTTCCTTGTCAGGTGTCTGGTGACAATTACAAGACAGGAGAGGAGGAAGGAAGGATCTGTACAGTACAATGTTTTTAAAGGCTGTATTCCAAGTACAAACAAAAGGTATGTCTACTGTGCAAGGGCCAATTACTGCTGAGGTTGTTTATGGTAGTGCATTGCAAGGTTGTGCTTATTTTACAAGTTAAGTTAGGTTTCTAAGACATTCATTGTACATAGCACAAGGAAATTGCTGTTGATTACTGTTTCCTCCGCAGAAGTTCACAAAAGAAGATAACAAACATCAATTTTATCAATCGTGGGTAGTGGGTTATACTGCATTTCATCACTTTTCCTGACACTTCTACAAGAAACCTTTTAACCTGGCACCTCTTGGGGTAAAGAAGGAACTCAACAGTTATAATATTGCTCCAAAACCTGCATTCAGATCCTCACTCAGCCAATGAAGCTCACAGGGTGACCTAATTTATGTTGCAGGGTTGTTTGGGGAATGAAATGAGGAGCAGGAGAGACCTCCTCAAAAGAAAGTAGAATAGACATGCAATAATCAATCAATCAATCAATCATCAATCAATCAATTGTTAACTATAATATTGAATGCTGGCTCGCATGTCTGTGAGCCGTGTTGGGTTAATCAGGCGCCAGTCATTATATTTAGGAATTGGTCATTAAGAAACCAAATGATGTACGAGACTGTGTAAATTAACATTTTTTCAGGAGGCAAGCTGACCCCTGACTGATTCATCTAACCCTTTTTTTAAAATTAGCCTTGATGGAGAACTTTTCACAAAAGGTTGTAAGATGTATGTGGGCAAAAGGGAACATCCAAAGAAACTGTTTTTCAGCTAGGAAGCCAAACAAAGAGCATAAGATGAGATGTTTTCCCCAGACAACTAAAACGTTATTTGATATATTTTCCAGGTTAGAACAAGAAATAGGAAAACTAGAAAGTGAAGAATCCCAAATATCTGCCAAAGAGAAAATCATCTTAGAGAAACTAAAGGAAACGGAGAGATCCTTTGAGGACTTGCAAAAGGTAAAAGCATTTTTTTTTTAATTAAAAAACAACAACCTGATCATCTACAAATAAAGTATGAGATGTTGAAGCGAGAGGTTTTTCTTTTGAAAAAATTATGGGCCTTTCCACGCTTGCCACTTATAGTAGAGTAGTTTGTGGCTTTTATTTGGATTTTTTGCATGCTGCTATTTGACGTTGGCATCATTCAGCTAGTATTCTGGAATAGGGTACTCAAAAACCTGCTTTTCCTTCTACAAAAATTGATTTATGTGAAAGATCCGGATTCTCAAATATTTCATGTGTGTGGAATGCGTACAAGCATCGTCCTGCTTTCTGTGTGGAGGGAAGTGGGTGGGCGTGATTTGGAAGACATTGGTTTCATGCCACTTTCTTCTGACCTGTGCATGCTGCCAGCCTGTTTGCAAGCTCGGCTCAGATGTGAGATGCAGCTTATAGAGACGTTGGCATTGAGGCAAAGTACTCCCTGTGACAGGAGTAACTGCAAACAAAATGTCACCGCAATAACCAGGTTGTGAGTCGAGTCCCCGCTCGCCGCTTTGTGATGAAATAAGACACATGGACACAAGCATTTTAGGTTAACGGGCTAAAAAAGGCCACAACTTTATTGGTTACAGAATGTGAGTGGTATTAGCTTAGGCACTGGATCCAAACAGACTATACAGTGGTACCTCAGGTTAAGTACTTAACTCGTTCCGGAGATCTGTACTTAACCTGAAACTGTTCTTAACCTAAAGCACCACTTAAGCTAATGGGGCCTCCTGCTGCCGCCGCGACGCCGGCGCATGATTTCTGTTCTCATCCTGAAGCAAAGTTCTTAACCCAAGGTAATATTTCTGGGTTAGCGGAGTCTGTAACCTGAAGCGTATGTAACCTGAAGCATATGTAACCTGAGGTACCACTGTACTTGACTCCTGCCTGCTCTGCAGGGAGTCACGCAAGGGTTAACAACCTGTAGGGGGAGCCTGTTGATGCAAATCAACTGGAAGCTTTCCCCTAGAGTATGGTTACCATATTTTTTTCAATGAATCCAGGGACACCTTTTTGTTGTTGTTGTTTTTGAAACTGGGCAGCAACAGGGAGTCAGTAGTGGGGATGGTGAGGCAAAAGACCCTGGGCCCAAGCACACATGCATATTGTATAAAGGTGCAAAGCCCTTCTTTCGCACCCTGTGAAACATAAATACGCAGAGTTTTTTTTAAAAACTAGGCAACGGCGCACCGTGCGCCTGTGGCTCCCAAGCCTTCCCCAATCCCCTTCCCCCTTTGTTCTGACAGATCAGGGGAGGCTCGGGAGTCACGGGCAGGCAGTCGTTGCCCAGGAGGGGCCAGCCTGGTAGTGCAGTTGGCTCTAACTGGCTTCAGGAGCTGCTCACTGCCGTGGTGCAGGAAAAATGGCGGGCGGCACAGCAGTGAGCAACGAGCAGCTTCTGAAGCCAGCCAGAGCCAACTGCGCTAACAGGCTGGCTCCGGGCTGCTGGGGCTGCCGCTGCCACATTTCCCGGGGACAGATTTGCAAATCTGGGGACGTCTGATAACCCTACCCTAGAGTCATCCGAGGGTCATGCCATGGCCCTAGCCACCACCTGGGCATCGGACAAGAACCACGACCACCGGATTCCTTTAACAGAATACCCTTCAACCTCCCCTCTGACACACAACGCATTTTCCAATGCCTAACCTCCAAACCTTACAAAGTTGTGACAATTTGCTACAAGGTAAGCGAAAAACCAAGTAGCTGGTGCCAATCTGCCAAGTGGAAAAAATTCCTACCAGGCCCCTTGGACAACAAAGGCAACCAACCGAGGTCCATAGTAAGGTCAGGTACAGAAGCAAAACCCAGAGGGAGGGAGGGCGGGTGATCCGAGGAAGCCGGAACAACAAGACAGAGCTCATGTGCCAGCAGCCATTTTTAAACAGCTAAACCATGCCCCACCCCACCCCCAGCCAGTCAGATTGGCTAGCTAGGGTGTGTGACGCAGGCACAGGACTCCAGTGACGCAGGGGCCTGGCCACGTCCCCCCCCCCCGCGAGCGTGGGGAGCAATTCCTGCTCACAACACCTCCCCTCGGGGAAGAAGAGAGGCTTTCAATAACCATATATCAGGTGGACACAGAGTTCCTCTTCTAATCACTTATACTCTCACAAGATCAGTATTCCAGAATACTAGGTGTTAAATACCCCACCCGCCCCCCACCCCAAAAAAAAGTTGTGGAAGGGCTTTTCCAATGCACATGCTATGAATGCTTATATTTACTGGCTGGATGAACATGAGTATAGATTATGGGTATGACTATAACTGCAGAAAGCTCTGTCATATAGCAAAAATGATGCTGCCCTACTTTATAGGACTGTTGTATTATTGATGTAATGTATACCAAGCATTCTTGAACATGTAAGAGTTTTATATAAATGCATATAACGTGAAGAAAAAATGACTAATTCCAATATTTTTCATTTTTCAGAGCTTCTCACGCCAAGATGGAGGTAAATGTTTGTCGGTACTTATAACAAGTTACACTGTTTTTGCTCTGCATCCGATAATATTCTGCGTAGTTGTTCTGGTATAGAAGTGATTGGCAAAGCAATCTCAAGCCTCTGAATCTGTAATGACTAGCATTCTGTAATAGATCACCTACAAAATGTTTGCCTTAAAATGCCTTGCAAGAGTAGCATCTGAATCATGACTGCCTTATTTTCTAGGTCTTAGTGGGTTTCCAGTGCTTATGTGATACGCATTACCCTGTAGTAAAGTGTAAGATCACAGACTTTGGGTTTCCAAAGAGATTCTGGAACTCAGCCGTGAGTCATGACTTGAACATTTATTGACGAGGTTCCCTCAGAATTAACTGCAAAAAAGGGGGGATTTTCCTGCCAAAGTAATCTTGTAAAACACACAGCAACTTGTTCCACACATTTGCTCAGTGATGGCAGACAATGGTGTTGCCATAAATAATGGCTTTGTGTCTGTTTGTGGGAGCAGTTTGTAAGGCACAACACACAAAGGTCTGCTTCTTAGGTCTTTTGGATTAGTACGTGGAAGCATGATTTTAAAACAGAAACAGAAACCAGCCAGGTACAGTTTAGTTTATACTCATCATTAGTTTATGCTAAAAGCCAGGCTGACTGGCTTATAAATCAACTTAGAGAAACTGTTGGGGGGGGGCTATACAGAGCTGCAGAAAAGATCTAGGACACCACATGGCCCATTACACAAAATAAAGACTTTAAATGGTGTGCTGTATTATTATATTTTAGCTTCCTGTTTATTAGTGAGGTGTGTGTTTTGTGACCGGCCTCCTTAGAATAAGATGAAAGTCAACCAAAAGGTTTCCAGGTTACCACTTCGGAGAGAGAGAGAGAGAGAGAGAGAGAGAGAGAGAGAGAGAGAGAGAGTTGAGGGATGTATCTCCAGCCCTTCAGTAACCATCAGGGGATGGTTTACAACATTTCAAAACATGACCAAAAAATTTTTGCAATAAGCATATAAATTCAAGTTGGATGGAGGGAATCAGAATGCAAAGAGGCTTCATCTGAAATCAGGCTAGATTTAAGCTTGTTGGTGTCTCTGGTATCTGCTCTCTATTTCATCATGGATGTTGGCTTATTTTTTTATGTATGTTCTGTATTATTTTATTAATACTATTGTTACAAGTTTGTCATAGCTAGAACAATAAACTTATGAACTTGTTACTTGTTAAATTAAAACTTTAGTTACAGAATGGTTGCAGTAAATACTTTGCAATACCACACACACACACACACACACACACACACACATTTTAGCTGTAGAAACAAATTAAACATCCACTAGCTTATGAACACAAAACCATAACTAAACAATGTATTTAATTGCATTGGGAAAGATACGAACTCACACTAGCAATAAAAGCTGGCAGTTGTAGAAATGATTATCCCTGTTGTGTAATGGTGATTCCTTTTTTAAAATTTTATTTCATGTTCAGGGGTCACTGACCTGCTAAAATCGAGAACCTCCTGACACATGATTATGTGCACGTACAACTAGAAAAGTTTTAGTCATCTGGTCTTTCTCTCTCCAACCTCAGCTAGTCTATTGAATGGCAGTCAAAGCAGGGTGACTCTGCATTTTGCTTGCTTTGATGCAATTATCTGTCACAAAGCTTCTGATGTCTATTGTTTGGGGCCATAAGTTAGGAACTCTGCTGCCTAAGCGGTGAAGCCTCTGGGGTCCATATGGCTGTACCTAACTGTATTTCCTGTTCCCTGACAACCAGATGCAGTAAATTACATTTACTCCCAGCTCCCCGAACTCACAACCCTCTATTCACGAACAACAGAGCCGGTTCCCGGGAAAGACGGAACAAACAGGGTAACTGGTAAGTCTCAGCGGAGCATGGTTTATTCTTTCAGCCAATGTGGCAGACATTATCTTTTCAAAAACATAAGCGATTCCCTGGGACTAATGCCCAGCTATACTTGAAACAGGAGGAAACAGCTCATGACTTAGCAAGTAACCAGTAAGCAAGCTAGATATGTGTTTTTCTATGTTATATCTATTTTTTAAAAACATCAAGGGTGGTTAAACGTTAACCGAGATATCGTAAGAAGGGAGTTATTTCTTAAATGTAAATATGTATTTAGAGGGGGATATTTTTGAGGGTCTGGCCTTTTAAAAACTTACACAGCATGGACATTTATGTTTGTGAGCAAAAATAAATAAATAGCATCAACCCAGTTCTGGAAGTAATTGGTGGTAGACTGCAAATGCAATCCAGCGAACGTGAGATATGGTTAAAATTCATGGACCATTTACACAAGTCAGTGCTTAAACACACAAGTCAGGCCACATTTGCACCATAACTTTAAAACACATTTAAAGTGCATGGCTTCGCCCAAAGAGTACTGGGAGCTGTAGTTTGTTGAGCGTCCTGGGAATTGTATTTTTTGTTAGGTGTGAACTGCAGTTCCCAATATTCTTCAGAGGAAGGCAACGGTCCTTAAATGAAGGGTGTAGATGTGACCCAAGTATAGGATGCAGTCTATCCTCTGTTTCAATGAAACTCTGTCTTGCATGTAAAAAGAAGCACCAGCATTACAGCATTACATAGAGCCTCTCTTTCAAAACATGTCTGGAGTGGAGAGGATGGTTTTCTGGTTTCTAAACAGACAGCATTCTAGCTTCTCCTATTTTCCACACGTGGACAAAAATACAGCCTCGTGAGGGAAATTGACACTTGTTTTCCGATTAGGATTCTAAGCAAGATGTTGAGTCCAAATGTTTGGGGTTGTTTTTTGTTTTTTGTTCACTATACATTGCAAATGTGTGTGTGGGAAATTGCTTGATAAAATTAAGAAACCTATAAACACCTATTTTAAGAGATGGAATCCAGGTGGGACTTCATTCTCATGAAGCACTTAAGCCGATCATTATTCTTTCACTGCTCATCTGTCTACTAAAGCCCCATTCTCTGGGACTTCTACGACACCAACGGGAGAGATTAGTAATATTCCAAAACGATGCAGTGTAACTGAAGGTGTCCAGGGAAAAGATATTAATAGAGGTGGTCTTCAAATGTAGCTGTCACATCAACACAATGCAGATTAATGGATGGAGTCAAATAAATGGACCTGATTCTTTACAAGTATGCATTCTTCCATATAAAAGCAGAACAGTGAGTCTCTATTGGAGTTTCTTCATGCAACCTTTTTGTTTTCAGGTAGGTGGTAGGGGCAGTGGACGAAAGGGCCTGAGTGCTAGTTACGGGCATGGTGCCTCTATTTGAAATTATCTGAAATGTGAGGTGAATTGGGTTTAAATAGGAGACCCAACACCTCTTGCTTACAACCTGCTTAGATCATCCATTTACAAAGAATACAATAGGAAATAGGAGAAAACTCTGAAATGGCTGGATATGAGTGAAACGCAAGTCATTTTAAAAAGGACAAGAGCAGAGCTCAGAGCTGATTGGGGGGGTGCAACATTCTAAAGCAAAGGGATCACATCTGTATATAATTTTACTTTTGCATGATCAAATCCCAGAGCTGCATACGGACCCCGCAAGCTTCAGATAACACAATGTATGTATGTATGTAAAACAATGTTGCTATTGTTCGAGTGTGCTGCAATCTTACAAAATCACATTGACTCAAGTCCTCATTTAATGGCACGAGGGGGATTTTTTTATTTAAAAGATGTTTGAAGAGATTTAATCTGAGAGTGAGAGGAAATTTCATCACATGAAAGACCTTTGGAATATTTAAATTGCAGCTGTAAGAATTGTACACTAGGAAGTAAGTTCAGTTGAGCTCAGTGGGTCTTGTTCCTTTCTGCAGTAAGCATGTCTGCGATGGGATGCAAGGTTTGCACCATTTTGTTGTGTTGACAGAATCAGCAAAATGTTGCCCCTAGTTGTGTTCTGTGCTCTGGGGCAGAGAAGCAATGAGTGAAAAACCAGCCTTCTCTTCTGAGAACCAGATGTTGGCATTGAACAACAAGGGAGCATCTGTCTTCATTATACACAACTTCTCAGATTTCCTGGGTCGTCTGACTTCCCACAATTGGAGTCAGTGTACTAGATTCAGTGCAGACCTATTACCTGAACCAGCAAAAGAGTTTCTATGCATAGGTACAAACTGCAATACAGGAATGGACACTTGCTGGCCTGCAAGCTGGATCTAGTTCTTGAAACAGCCTCATCTACACACTTGTGCAAATTAATTGAAACAAAGCATGTTTTCTATCTTACTCGTAATCCTGTACCCAAAACAAACACAAAAAGTCAGTTGATTATTATGGTGTCGGAAGCCTGCAGCCAATAGAAGGAATGATTCACTCGCCACAATATACTGAGGTTCTAAGAAAGAGTTATTCCAGAGCTGGAAAAGAGGTGTCCTGGTGGTATTGGGATATTGCAGCAGGACCTAGCCCCCTGTCACACATCAAAAGTGGTAAAGAAATTCATGACAGAGCAGCAAATACAGGTACTTGATTGACCAGGGAATTCCCCAGATGTAAATCCCATTGAGGATTTGTGGGCTATATGCAAAAGTCGCCTCCGTGCTGTAGACTGTACGACTATGGAGAAGCTCATTCAGGCACTGATTCAAGTGTGGTACAGGGATCAGAAAGTCAACAGTGACTGTTTGAAACTAGTAGACTCCATGCCAAACCATTTTCAAATGCTGCTTACAAATAGCGGAGGTCATATCATTTACTAATGTATGCATATATGAGTTTTGTACATGTATATGTGAGTTTTGTACTACTAAATTCATTGTTTGTTTCAATTAATTTGCACAAGGGTGTAGCTTCCACCAGTGACCCTATCAATTTCCATCCAATCAAAAAAACCCCCAACAACCCGGTGTTACTCACAGGTTCAACTGAAAGGAAAAGAAGCAATGAGGCTCCTCCTGGGATTTCATATAAATGCTGTCTTGTTGCTGCTTTGTGAACATTCTGAAATTGCAAAGAATCATTGCTAGCCCTCAAGGGATGTTTCAGGAAGCATGGTCTTTCCTCAGCTCGACAGTCAATGAGCACATGCCATCTAAACCCATGTGCCTGTGAAGGCCTTACTGCTGAGTTGGGATGGACGGAACAATATATTTCTGGTCTCTGCCACGTTCACATGTGGTTACTCATGAGGGTGTCCCATTCCATGTCCACATTAATCTACAATTAAAAAAAATTCTGCACCCCAAAAAATCACATTTAAATAACTGTTTTGGAAAGTATTTTCTCTTAAAATTCCCATTTGCTGCATAATCTATCTCAAAATATGCATTGTTAAATGCATGTCAATTTAGTCATACCTCTTGTTATGTTTGCTTCAGGTTAAATCTTTTCAGGTTGTGTCCCGCGGCAACCCAGAAGTACCGGAAAGGGTTACTTCTGGGTTTTGCCGCTCGCGCATGTGCAGACACTCAAAATGACGACACGCGCACACGGAGAAGCACCAAATTGTGACCCGCACACACACAGACGCAGCTTGCGTTCTGCTCATGTTGCGAACAGTGCTCCAGAACAGATCCCGTTCGCAACCAGAGGTACCACTGTACAGGTACAGTGTACAAAGGTACAGTGGTACCTTCGTACTCGAACAGCTTGGCCCTCGAACAAATTGGCTCCCAAATACTGCAAACCTGAAAGTGAGTGTTCTGGTTTGTGAATGTTTTTCAGAAGCCGAATGTCTGACGTGGCTTCCGCAGCTTCCGATTGAGTGCAGGAAGCTCCTGCAGCCAATCGGAAGCTGCGCCTGGGTTTTTGAATGGTTTCGGGAGTCGACTAAGTTTGAGAACCAAGATACCACTGTACTTTTTTTGAACCAAGAACTGTGTTGCAACATTTGGGAAAGTGTGGGAATGTGATGGATGGCTGTGTTCTGATCCACAAATCAGTGTAGGAGGTGAGGAACAGGTCAGCTCATGCTGAAATATAAACAAAATTCTTCAAGCACCCCCTATTGCTAGTTGGTTTTTATTGTAGAGTTTTGGAACCTATAGTATCCCATGAGAATACAGAATTTGGCCAAACCCCCAGTTTGGAATATGTAGCTGCTGGTGGGTCAAAGAACCACAATTAAAACTAATGATGTGATTTATGTTCAGTATTCTTTTTAAAAAGTGCAGCGGAACTAATAGACTCAGCCGAGGTACTGTATATGCTAGCTACATCAACAATGTTTTGTTACGATTCATTGTGGCCAATTTCACTGGAATTTTCATTTTAAAACTGTGCTCAGTTAAACTGTTGCCAATACCAGAGTAGTCATTATGGTTGTTTGCTAGAAAACAAGGGAGAGGGGTGGTGAAATCTGTTGAGGAGCCAAGATGTTTGAATCAACATATATACAGTATAACAAACCCTTAATCAGTCTGTTACTTGTAGTAATGCCATAAGTTTTTGGTTTTTTTACAAGTTCTCTTTGGGATATCATGGTACAGTTCAAATCAGACCTCTTTCATAATAATAGATTGTAAAGACTGCCTCTCTCTAAACTTTTATTACGGTGCCAATATATTCTTTGTTCTTAGAAAATGGTTTGCAGCCTGATCTTATGCCTGTTTGCTCAGACGTATATGGAGTTCAGTGATACTTACTTCCAAATAAGTAGATAAGATTTCAGCTTGTAGCTGGTCCTTGAGCAACAAACGTTTACTTTTTTCTAAGTATATATAGATATAGATGGAAGGAAGGCCCTGAGGAAATCAAACCAGAAGCATAAATGTTAATTTACCCAGAGTGCCAAAGCTGCATCCAAATTCCCTAACACTAGTATTTAAGGTTTTGAAATGGGTTGCATTTAGATCCTAACCTGCCATGAGTCAGGGACCAGAAGCCAAATTCAGAAAATTAAATTTAAATAAACAATATATTGAAGTGTCAGTAGATGATCAGAGCTGGATGGGTTTGTGGAAGCAATGCTCAAAGTTTATGCCACCTACTGCTGCCTTCTTCCTATGTGTACCAATTGATTCTGTTCTGTTTATCCAGGTCCCAATTTTCTAAAATCCTATGAAGGTCTCCCTTTAATGGCAGTATTTCATGAATGAGGAGTTGGGTTGAGATCAATCCTTGTATTGTAAAAGGCATTCATTGGCTAGGTTATCATCTGTCAGCTGGAGAGGAAACTTCATACTGGGGCTGAGGCCTAGCCTGAACTGGCAGTACGGATCCTGCAAAATACCAATGTGTGTTTTGCTCATCAGAAACAGTTGTATGATATGGCTGTTTACAGTGTGAAGTACATGCACATTCCTGCCGCATGCATCCCAACCTAGCTGTCATGTGCATCTTAGGGACAGTTTATACATACATGCATGCTTGCCATTCGATAACTCCATCTCAAGAGGTGACTTCTGCACATGGACTGCCACAGATCTGCTGTCATAGAAAGAACTTTAATACTTTTTCGTAGCAAAATGCAGTACTTTCAGTGGAGTCAACATGTGTGTAGTAATCCTATGTACACTGAGTGCAAATGAATCAACTGTTGTTGTGTGCATGTGTGAGCCAGGCCTTGGATGGATCAGGAAGTGGAAGCTGCATTGACTATGGATTCCGCATCTTCTAGCTGTATTGACTGATGATGCTGTGAAGCTGGAGGCCAATTCCTTGCTATTCCCTTGTGGACCTTTATATTTCAGGCACACTAAGCCTCCTTCCTCTGTTTCCTTTTGATCTTTCCCTGTTTTCACTGCTGGGTTAAGAGTGATAAGTGAAGCCAAACTTGCCCATCTTTATTAGTTTTTGTAAACCTTATGGAAGACCGTTCAAGCTTCCCCCCAGATTTTGGTAGGCTAAGCAGGAAAAGTATCTAAATCCTTAGTGGGAATATTTGTACACGGAAGCATAGAAGCTCATAATTTATATTTCAGTACTCTCAGGAAGGCCTATCTATGCTGAAATTTGCAGCATGCATGAGTTAAGTGGCTCAATCAGATTTGCGTTCTTTCTTTTTATTCTCAAAATGTGTGTACATGGCTCCAAAGCCCCAGCTAATGGAAATCTCATTGAGCAACTTGCTGAGCATTGGCTTCTGAGATTGTATCACCCACACCCATATCTTTGCAGGACTAGATAATGGCTTTGTTAGCTGAAGCTGAGATTCTCAGGGAGCTGAATTTTGTACCCCTATTACCACATTCTGTAGCTTTTCTGCAGTCTTGCAGAATCATGGCATACACCCTAATCTACACATCTTTATGTATCCCATGCTCCCTGACACTTCCTCATGGTGATATGATACGCTCTGGATGTCTTCTCCTGATAAAGTGGAGGTTCTCCTGCACAACAAAACAAAACAAAACAAAACACCCAAGGGAATGTCTGACAGTGGTGAGGAAACTCCATATCTGTTGAAATTCTTGATTGACTTTCAGTGCTGTATATAATATCCTCATTATCTAGATCAGTCAGGTGAGCATGTACACTGGTCCTAAGAGTTTGAAGTCATTTGGCCATGGAGACATGGTGGTAGACCTGCTTGTTTGTCACCTCCCTGATTTAACAGAATCCCTTGAACACAGGTAATATTAAGAAGCTCTCTGCTCAAGTTGATAGAGGATATGGCTCGCACCAGTGTCATTGAGCGCTGTAGGTTAACAACTGCTTTTCTTCACAGTATGCACCACACCTCTAACATAGATCACTTGGTGCTTTAGGCGACACCTTATTGGGGGGCAGGGCAGGGCAGGGCGCAGTTGTCTGCTTGTCTGTTTGGCAATTAACCATTCACATGCTTCTTGTTCTTGTAACATGCACTTCCTCTCTTGTTTCCATTCAAGCTTTGTACAGCATGGAAATTAATGTGGAGAAAGACAAACAGACAGGAGAGACCAAGATTCTCTCTACGTCCCCCATTGGCCCAGAGGCTGCCCTTCAAAGAGGAATCAAAGTCTATGACGATGGTACCAAAGTAGTCTATGAGATGCACTCTGGGGGTGCGGTGGTAGAAAACGGAGTGCACAAGTTGAGCTCAAAGGATGTAGATGAACTCATTCAGAAGGCTGGACAATCAAGCATAAAAGGAGGGACTGTGTCGATAGCGGACGGAAACCTCAGTCATATGAAGGAACAGATGCTTTTCAAGGAGGCCAAACTAGAGATGGTGCACAAATCCAGCAAAAGGCATTCCGAGAACCCACGACACCAAGCGAAACTTTCTGGGGATGAAGTCCCAGAAGCCACCGCAGATCACCCTGTAACAATGATATTTATGGGTTACCAAAACATTGATGATGAAGATGAGACAAAAAAGGTGTTGGGCTATGATGAGACAATCAAAGCCGAACTGGTCCTCATCGACGAAGACGATGAAAAGTCGCTACGTGAGAAGACTGTGACGGATGTCTCAACCATGGATGGAAACGCCGCAGAGTTGGTTTCTGGGAGGCCCTTATCGGACACAACTGAGCCCTCCTCACCAGAGGGGAAGGAGGAAAGTCTACCAATGGAAAAACTCCCAGGTACAGAAAAGAAAAAGCGCTGTCAATGCTGTATTGTCATGTGACCACCTCTTCCTTTCTTCCTCTTCTTCCGAGCAGCTCGTGCTCCATCACTCCCTTAGACCTCACTGTATTTTTCTAACTGCAATACTGTGAACTGGAAGTGACTGCCTCCATTGCCTTGCAGTTGGGTTTCTCTGGTTTTTTCTAGTTCTTCAAGGGAGATGAATCGTGAAATTGTGATTTCTCACCAAATGCACTGTTTTAGGATTATTTTTTAAAAAGGGTGAGACAGAAACGGAAAGTGAACACACACAAAATCACTTTCGTATTTGAAACAGATCTTATCTATATCTATATATCTATATAAATATATAATATATGAATATGCATCGATGGCTGTGTGTGAATATGCATATTTATATATTGCATATATTTATGAAACTTATAAATGTATATTAAGAATTTTACTTTATATATCTAGCAGGTATGATCAGCCTCCAAGGATGTTGCAGGACTCTTTTAAGTTTCACATACATGTGAGCCTTAAACTGCTTTTTAATGTGAGTGTGTGTTTTCTTAAAAAAAAACAAAAAACCCCCCACAAAAAATAGGTTTTATTTTTTACTGGGGCAAGGGGAGAGCACATGATCATGCTAGTATTTTGATATTACAGCATTTGGGCTCTTCCTTCCCCAAAAAGCTTCACAACCTTTGTTTTGTTCTAGTAGTTTTTCAGCAAGACTTGCCCCCATAAAACCTCCAACATAACTGCTGGGGCTTGTGCTTAGCGGGTGGGTCACAAACAAGTGAGTTTGACTCAGCAAAGCACTGCTCCTGTGCAACCTCCATTCATTTTCATGGGGTTGTGTGCCAGCTTCACTGCTATGAATTAATGTTCCACAGTAGCTACAGAGCTGTAGCTACTCCTTGGGCTCCTCAGAAGAGAGTTCAATGTAGGTGGTATCATTGGCTTCAATGGGACTTGTGTGTGTGCAGCTGTGTGTTGGCCAAAGCAGCGTCCAACGACCTTGTGCCATCCAGATGTTTTGGACCACAACTCCCATCAGCCTCAACCAGGACCATGGCTGATGGGGCTTGTAGTCCAAACCATCTTGAAGGACACCGGGTTGGCAAAAGCTGTCTTACAGACCTGGAGTATATTTTACAACAACAGAAACACAACATGGTTCACGCCAACAAATGCAGCTGACAGTGAAATGGAATTCTTTTTCTGCCTAGAGAATTGAGAGTGATGGTTTTGCACTTGGGTTCTGGCCTTCCCTAAATCTTCCAGGTTACAGTATTGTGTACCTGCTCCAGCTCCATACCTTAAGACGGAAGTAGGCATGTTGGGGGGAACAGATCCATGATTGAAGCACAGGCACTGATTTTAATGACTTGCCTTTTGGTAACAGTGCCTCCATATTTTTTATTTTTTTGTGGCCTGCTGTAACCCTGGTATGTGAAAGATTCGTTTGCAGTTGACTTAAGGATATAACGATTGCATGGTTTGATCACTGTTCCTATCAAAAGCGGTTAGGAAAGCTGCAGTTTTCCCTAAGGAGAGAAAAGGCCCAGTTCTCAAGTTATTAGATAAGTTTCATCTAGAGTACGTTATCAAGTTTGTCCCAGAAGGGGCGGGGGGAGCAAAGTGAGGAAGCTGATGCCTTCAGATTGGAGTAAGCTCTGCTTTTGCGTTCATGTTGCCTCAGAGCATTCATAAAGTTTTTCTTCAGGAAGAAATGAGAGTAAGCCATAAGGGTAGACCAAATTGAGATGCTGGTTTTTTGTATCACTGGAACGGTTTTCAAGAACATTGCGCTTCAATGGCTGGTGACCAAGAGGAGGCAATTAGGGACCCATTCACCCAAGGTGACTCATAGTCCTCCTTGTTTTCCAAAAGCTCAGCAAAATAGCCTTTCACTCTCTCATTTCGTCGTGAAGGAATGCTCTGTGAGTCATAAAGGTCGCAGAATAACAGAGGGTCCTTCCCTACTTTGTCTCACTGGGCATAGTCAGACATTATTTTCCCTCAGGATAGCTGCTGAGGGGAGAGGACAAGACTGGTTCTTGAGTTCACATGATCCTTTTATGTTACTTTCTCACTGCGAGGAAAAGTGAAGAAAAAACGGAAAATCCCATGATTGCTTGTCTGTGAGTTCTCCTCTGACCTTAAAAGATGCTACCCTCTAAATCCAGAGGATTTGATCTCTTAAGCTTATAAGACACCCCACATTCAAGCAACAGTGGGATCTCCTGTTTGGTCATTCATGTTTCCCGCAGTGAATTAAATGGCGGAACCGTGGAGATTGTGTGAGCCAGAGGCCTTCTGCCACTCCCTCCTTGAAGGCATTTGAGCTGGCCCATTGTTCCAAACAAGTATCTCACGATCAATGATGATGATGATTAACAATGAACCTGTGGTGAACTTACACATGTACCGATTCAGCTTTTTTCTATCTGCACTCTTGTAGAACTCCCTTTCGGAGTCCATTGGGGTTCTGCGGTGGTAAGAATTTCAGAATTACTCATTTAAGCCCATGACACCCAGTGGCAATTTCTGACTAATGCAAGTGATAGGTGTCCTCTTCAAGGCACCCTTATGTGAAAAGACAGCCTGTTGATGAAGTCTCAAACTGGAAGGAGGCACAAATTAAGCCACTATAGTAATTTGAGACGGATGGAAAACATCTGTACCCTTGCTTAGGCTCTGTATCCCACTAGCTATTTTTTCAGTGGAGATATTTCTGGTTGATAGCTACATGTGTGACATTCAAATTAGAAACAATATTTTCTAGAGGCATTAAAATGATTTCAACCAAGGAGGAATTTCATTTTTTAGAACGATGGCAAAGCCAGCATCTGAGGTTGTTTCTCACAATGTACCTGTTCTCTCTCTCTCTCTCTCTCTCTCTCTCTCTCTCTCTCTCTCTCTCTCTCTCGTGGTGCTTTCACTGTATTAACTATTAGCTTTAAACATTGTGTTGAATGATGTTTCCGCTCTTAACTCTTTTCTTTCTGTGCCATGCATGGTAACTTTCATGTCGGGAATACCAAACGACCACAGCAGGATTTGCATGATTATATCATATCCTGGTCTTAAACACATTTACCTGGTAGTATGTTGCCCTTGATATCAATGGAACATGCTCCCACATAAGTGTGCATTGGATCACAGCCTTAAAAAGATCTCTTCGAAGGATGGTCTCTCTCATGCAGCTATTTTATTTTCTGCTAAGAGGGGTATGATAATTTCAAAACCAATGCTGAATATCCAAACTCTACATTATAAACAATACAATAAAATAAACTTGCAAAAGTGCAAAGAGATTAAGCAAGTTTTCCAACTGATCCCTGCATTTCTAATGGATAGCAGCTTCCATCTACTTAAAAACTAATTATTAATATTCATATTCTTCCCTCTATTTTTGGTTTGTTAGGTTAAGTGTGGCATAGCCCATAATTTCCCACACAGCATCCATCTGGTGTCTTCCACACCCCTGCAATTCCATTTTTTGCCAGTTCCAAACAAATCCAATGCCCTTTTTAGCTTCAGTGTCCTTGACGTAGCCCAGTTAGAGAACTAAAGAATTCCGTTGTATGTTATGTCTCACATGGCAAAAGGGAGATAAAAAGGGTAACCATTTGCAGCTCTGACTTGCATAGGTAGCATTGGGAAATATTATTAGGTTTAGGTATTTGTTTTCAAGTTGCATAGGTATGGAAAAGGTTTAGGAATTCATTCATTTAGCATCAAAATGCTTCAGATGACCTTATTCTAAGATATAAGGGCACAGCAAAGTTTAATCCTTAATGGTTAGAAAGAGAGCACAAAAGCATTCTTTTTTTTCCCCGATACAGAAAACTGAGTTTCAGTCATTGCAGTTTAAGCCCTGAGAAGTCATCTTCCTGGGCTTCTTCTTGTATGCCGTCAATGTTAAACCAGGGGGGAAAATGATCATTTTCATGGAGGTATCTGCAATGGCACCTTTAAAATATATGAGAGACTAGTTTCCTACCAAGCACAACCTACAGTAAACATGATTCAGCTAAGCACACCTGAACTGCATTCAAGTCAACAGATGGGACTTGAGCTATATGGGTTTACCCCTGCTGGCTTCTCAAAAAGTATTAGAGCATCCCCTCGGATCCAAGCAAAGTTAGTTGAACTTGGGTCCCATTGTTCAAAGGGAAATCAGTTCGAATAACTTAGTCTTGCTTCCAAGCCATGATATCTGATCAACTCTGCAGCCCAAAATAGTCGTGTTTACATGAGTGAATATATTGGCTGCACCCCAAACTTTCAACAGGGTCCAATGCACGCATGAACCAGAGGTGATCAGAGGCCATCCCAATCAGTTGTACATCAGGCAATGCTCCTTGCATACATTTCAAGAATCTACCCACATGAAAATGAATGAAGCATAGCAAAAATGTAAGTTGCTTTGGGCTGGAACTAACAAATTTAGTAAATATAATAATAATAACAATAATAATAACTGAATCATCTAGATTTGGGCATGCATATTGTTCTAGAATAACTGAGTTTCAAGGTGGAGGGGGGAGTGTTTTTAAGGGAGGGACCATATAGCTCAATAGCTCAGTCGTAGATCACCTGGTTGGCATGGCAAAGGTCCTGGCATTTTCAGGTAAGGACAGGGAAGAAACGAAGGAGAGCTGCGGCCAATCAGAACAGACAATACCAGGCTAGAAATAGACCAATGGTCTGATGTGGTATAAGACATATTCCTATGTTGCTAAACTAATTTTATTTCAAATTTTTTTCTTCTATGCTGGAAACAGGATAGGCCTGGAAAGTAAAGGTTAAAAAGAACAAAGAGCCTAGGCAGTGTAAGAACCAGAGAGAGATTCCCTGCTGAGTTTTCCTAGTGGTCATTATCACTTAGATTACACATTTGTGTCATTTTTACAACTTCAGTGACTTCCCTCAAAGTATCCTGGGAACTGCAGACTGGGGAGGGGGCTGACAATTCCTTTTCAATCTCTGTGCCTCTCACAGAACTGCAGTTTCCAGTTGCAAGTCTGTAACGTAGATACACCCTCAGAGCACCTAGATGTTCTTTCAATGATTGCTTATTTGCAATTCCAGCACAGAAAAACACTTTTGTTTAAGTAAATGTAGGCAGAAAGGATTAGCTTCATGACTGGGTGGCACAATTAATGTTTTCGCCTTAACTTTTGTAAATAAATTTTAAAAATACACAAGGGAGAAAAATTTTCTCAGCATGTTTTCTTAGAATTAAAAAAAAAGGTAACCTGTACATTTTTTTTATATTTTGTATTTTCAAAGTTTCTACAAGTTCACCTAAGTTTTCTTGAGGATTCCCCTGTCCCCATCCTGGCAAAAATCACTACATCCTTATCTGATTATTATTTTTTTTAAGAAAGAGATGTAGTACGGAACCACCATACTGACCAAGCATCCCCTTACAGTTAAAGGAGTATCAATACAGAAAGAAAAGAATTACAGGGTTGTTTTTCTCTTTGGGTTTCCTGTGGCTGATGTACTGTATAGTATATGTTTACATTACTCCTCCAGTTTGCCTTTGTGATATTATCTAAATGAATGACAAAATCTAGTTATGATGTGCCATTGGACAAAATGCCTTAGCACTCTCTTCTTTCTCATTCTCTCCCGGAGACCTCCAGCAATGCAGGCTGCGCCCCAAAGCTGTATGAACACAACATTCGCTTTTAGTCTCCTATTCGATCCAAAAAAGGGCATGATGCATCTCTCAAAAACATAACTAATATGGCATGGTCTGCAAATCTGGGACCCCTATGTACCTGTTTTTCTCATAGTGTTGTTCTGACTTTAACTGCATCCTATATGGTCTCATGAGTCGATCTTCCCAGCTGCATGTTGGGGCATTGCAGAATTCTGATATAACAAATGGGGGGGGGGGGAGCTAGGCTATACAACAGATTGATCCTTATCCTTAGTCAAGTCAAGAGGAAAGACGTGGGCAAATTGTGACCAGCGCTCAAGCATAGAAGCGCTTTTGCGCGATCAGTTATCAAATATTCTTTAATTTTTTAAAGGTCTTTTCATTTATAGATCGTTGACAGAAAACAAGACAGTGGCCCATTGGGGCCTTGAATAGTGCATCTGGCAGTTCTGGGTGCAGAGGGAATTGCATGGTTGTTTTTACTTTCTGTCCCCTTCACAACAGAGGTTTAGGATTACCTGCTAGCAGTGGTGTAGTGTTAGGAACTCATCATGACACACACACCCCACCAGCATCCCCGGAGAGTCCACAGCCATGTCCTCAAAGAAAATCTAAAAATGCAGGCAGCAGCTGAGGTGATCATGCAATATATATATACAGTGGTACCTCAGTTTATGAACTTAATCCATTCCGGAAGTCCATTTTTCAACCCAAACTGTTCTTAAACCGAGGCGCGCTTTCCCTAATGAGACCTCCCGCCGCCAGTGTCCTTCCACCATTCGGATTCCGTTCTTAGACCGAGGGAAAGTTCTCAAACCAAGACACTATTTCCGGTTTTGCGGAGTTTGTAAACCAAATCGGACTGTTCTTTCAACTTGTTAGACAGGTTTAACAAAATATCTTCAGCTAGCTGAATAGCAACAGTCAGCTTTTAATTAGAAAGGCAAGCAACCTTTCAAAGAAATGTTACCATTTAAACTACTAGTATGAAGCAGGAATCCCATCAAAGAAAAGTGACAACATACCCAGCCTCTTCTTCACTGTTTTCCTCATTCTCCTCCTTCCTCTATGCTAATCTGCAACAAACTTGGAAGTTTCATTATCTGTCTGTTAATTATTCTGACAGATGGCAGCATTGTTTCTGCTCTGAAAAAAACGTACTGGAACTACATTCCTCCATGTTCCCCTTTCCACTGCACTACTTCCTGTTAAGAAAATAGTAAAACGATGCAAAGTTTAAAGTTAGTGGAGGTTCAAGCTGTGAATACATTACTTACTACTAAATGCTGAATGTTGCTGTTTTTAGACTGAAGTTCATCGCTTTCAGGTGTTTGCTTTTCCTTGCTACTGGATGTGATTTTGAATCAATTGACAAGACTCTCATGCAATTCACCTCTTCTAGATTGTTTCAGGGTTCCTTTGCAGTCTGTGCCCAAAATTGTACAGTCAGGCTTCTGCCATCTTTAACTATAATTATCTGCCCACTTGAGAGCAGGCTCTGCCAAAATCAGTAAGACATTACATGTAGGAGTAAACACGTATAGGATTGCAATGTTCCATCTACCATCTCTCACTGCATAATGTGTAGAACCGCTCTAACTTTCAACTGACTATGCTCACAGAGCTCCCTCTCTCTCCCCACCCATCACATCACCCACCCATCAAATTTGCAATTTCCAAAACAATAGGGAAACCAAAACACAGCTTCAAAATTCACACTTATCCAACCTTCGCTTTCACCAACCAAACAGTGCTGACGAAGTGCATACATTAGAGAGAAATGTGCATAAAATTAATGTATTGGTGAAAATAACACACTGAAATGCATTAGGTTATGAAAAAAATGCTTGAAAAAAGATGTACATTAGTCAAAATTGCATGCACAAATGTGTACATTAGGAGAAATTTGCACTTAAATGCTGGTGAATTTTCACGCAGATTTTCTTAAAAAAAAAACACCAAACCACAAATTGCTGCAAAATGTGGAAAAGTTAAAGTTAAAGCTGGAAATAAGAGAAACTGAGATAACCAAAATTGACATAAACTTCTATCCCTAACACACACATCTTAATTCATAAATATTATTGAGCATGTAACAAAATATCTCACTGCTGTAAATAACCAATCTTATTTACGCATAATATCCACCTGGTTTTATAATAAGACTTCTCCAAGTCTACTGAGAGAGAACTCCTGCACGCCAATAAAAAATGGGATCCATTTAAATTATACTCTGAAAAGAAAATCTTCTGCAAATTGAGCTTTTCAGATTAACTGCATTCCAAATGAGGCTTTTCAAACAGCAATTCATTAAGCCTTTCTGGGTTAGCAAAATATACTGACTTTAAAATGCTAGGGCCCAATCCTGCCAAAGTTCAGCACTTCAAAAACCCATTGATGATGGCAAAATTGGTGCGATTTTAAAGTTGGGTTGGATTGAACTCACAATTCATTTAAAATACAGGAGAGATGCCCTTCAGTCAACTTAACATCCTGACCTTATAACATTCATTTTGTAAGATAGCATACTTAGAGTGCAGCAATAGCTGGTTAACTGATTTAACTTTAAGCACATGAGCTATCCCTGCTGATAAGCAAATAATATACAGCACAATCCTAAACATGTTTGCTCACAAGTCCTGTTTGTGGGAATATTCAGGGAGGCAGGAGAAGATATATTGTATATTAATATCCTTCCTAACTTGCGCTAGCAAGTTCCTTTACTTAGCAGAGTTTCACATTCCCCTTATAAACGCACAGCAGATGGCTGGTTGCAGGCTTGTGTAAGCCTCTCACTATCATACAATTCGGTATTGAATTGTATGTTCCTGGTAAATTCCCTTTTAATCCCTCTTAAAAAGAATAAACATGCCACAATTTTGTTTAAAGTATATAAAAGAAGTTTACTCACATCATCAGTTCACAGTTGGATCCCTGAAGGCAGACTTGGTTACAAAGTATATACATTTGGATCTACCCCATATGGGGGGATAATCCCAGTGACTGCAGATTGGCAGTCACTGCAGTTCACACGACGAAAGGAAGATGGAAAAAGAGTCGAAAAGAAAGAAGTGTGCTGCGTGCCTTGCCATTTTGTTACCTGGGCAGGTAAGGTCATGCCCACCTCTAGTCACATGCAAGAGGAAGGATGCTCCAGGCCAGGAGGAAACAGGAAGTTTTTGTCTGGCTGGACCAAACATTCCCCCGCATGTCTTCTCTAGGAAAACAAGGAATGTTGTACTTGACTGCTACTTATGTATCACATCCCACACTGTTGAGTTCAGTGAGGCATACTCCCAAGCAAGTACACATGGGAATGTAGTCTTCAGCACATAGCTAGGCATTTATGGGATCGAAACTACAACAGGATCAAGCATTATATACAGTTTGCATGCCTTCTCCCCCCCCCCCCGAAAAATGTATCAGTTTGCAATGGCCTGACTGACAGCTTGATTCACAATCCAGTTAAGCTACGCCATCTTTGGAAAAGTCCCCTGTGCATAAACAAACACAAGGCTGCAACTTCTGCCCTCCCCAACTAATAGGGCAGCAAGCTACATATCCTCTAACACCAGAGTGTGGCAGATTAGGAACACAACCTCAATGGAGGCCACACACTCCCTCTCGCTCCAGCCCCGTCCCTGTCACTCATGCCCTGCTCCCCTCTCTGGGCTCCCACCCTCGCACCTTCGCCTGCCACTGCCGCAACCTCCCCCGCCGCTGCTGCCATACTTTCGGAAGTGGAGACCGGCTTCTAGAAGTAAATTGGCTGGAAGGCTGCGGTGGAAGGAGGAATAAAAGTGGGCAGCACAGAGGGGGCAAGGTAAGTTGGCTTGGCTTTGGGTTCCATTTTTATTTTATTTTTATTTTTTTGGTCCTGTGCTCTGATGTGAGCCAACTAACACACACGACAGTGCAGGACCAAAAAAAGAAAAAAGGCATGTCTTTTGGTCCCATATTCTAGTGCGGCCAGAGCAAGGGAGCCAAAATGGGACATCCAGGATTGGAATTGGAAGCCAACGCAGCTTCTGTAAATTCTGTAAGTGTCCCAATTAAAATGGCAGAGTTGCGTGGTATGTAGTTATGCATCGCTGGAAAAGTGGGCAAAAGATGGCAGGTTCGGTATAAAATTTTGCATCTGCTAATTTATATGTGTATATATGCAAATTTAGATATAACTACTGCAATGTAAACAAAAACATAACATTGCTTCCCAGAGCAGACTCCCAAGTAAGTATGCATAGACTTTCTGCCGACCACTACATTTTTATTCGTAAGTCAGTCCCACTGAATTCAAGTGTTTAGCTTGGGAATCTCTGGTTCTCCAGATGTTGTTGGACTCCAATTCTCATCAGCCCCAGTCAGTATAGCCAGTGTTCAAGGATAATGGGAGTTGTAGTTCAGACACATCTGAAGAACCTCATGTCTCCCTTCCCGGGTTTAACCAAGTCCTCCAGTTTGGTTTCCCAGATGTTTTGGACTCCAATTCTCATTAGCACCAGCCAGCACAACTGAGGTTGTACACACTGTATAGGCCAAGGCAAGAGACAAATCCATTTAAAAACTGTTTTTCCTTTTCATCAGCAAGTACAAAGCCAGGCCAGAAGAAGGGCAAACACCTAACTTTTAAAAGATTTTCTGTGTGCCATAAAGATTTGAAATTATTTTTATTTTTACAAAGAGGGGCTCAAGAAAATGTTGTGTGAGATACAGTTTTCTGGTGAACGTAGAGTATGGGTGAGATTTTTCTTTTTTAAACACGCCCACTTTCTATGTGAGCAAAGGTTTAAAAGATCCCATTTTGCAGAGGAGAGAAAGAACGACAATAAACTGCTGTGCTAACTACTGGATTAGAATTGCTGAAAATAGCTGCTGTCCTTTGTAACCTGAAGTGTACTTTTTGAGACTGTATATGCTTTTTTGTTTTGTTTTCTTCAGATTAAAAAAAATCAAAGACAGACAGACAAAAAAAAATAAAAAGAGATTTCAGAACACTGCCAGCAACAGCCATGCTGTATCTGTGGCTACTTTCTGGGTTTGGGTTTTGTTTTTTTCCTTCTCTCTGTATAGTATTACAAGTAAATAAAACTGCCTTTTCACTGCACCTATTTCTGTGTCTTTGTCCTCTTTTTACTCTGTAATTCTCACTCCTCCAGATGCTCTATAATCTCCCGACAGTTTTGCATCCAAACATTTCTCCACCCCACTCACTAAAATATCAAAGTACTAACTTGCATTTCTCCCACCCAACTTGCATTTCTGCTGCTGCTTTATTTCTACTCATCTGGAGCCCCGCTCAATGCTCTCACGCCTAATTAACCCTTCACCGGATTTGGTACTCTTGCAATCTTTTCCCACTCCCCAATCCCTTCCCCAGGGGTGCTCTGCATAACACGCTATGCGGCTCCTCTTGCCACAGTGATGATGTGCTGGAAGTGGGATGGAGAGCAAAGGAAGAGTGAGCAGGAGCAGTCAGAACAGTGAAAGACAGGAGTGTGTCAGCAACCACCCCCGCCCCTCCCCCCAATTTATTTTACTTTTTGGTGTGCACCTAAGATTTGTTCAGTGCAAAGCAAAAAAGACAACATTACAAACAGGAATTTGAAGACTTGTATATCACAGAGGTGTACTTGCCAAATTTGGAAGAGGGCTGCAGTTTCCATTGAGGATACACCCAACAGCAAACTTGAATTTGTTGTTGTGTATAAAGTGTGGACTGCCCCACAAATACCAAATAAGACTACATGAGGTGCTTCCAGATGGGGCCTTAATTTGCAGATGGATTCCTGAGACATTGGAGATGGGTCATTGGCAACAGAATTGGGTTGGGTTTTTTTTACAGAATTTCATTGGAAAGCATAAATTTGGATTAAATGTGGGGGGTATCGACTGGCGTTTTTATGCCAATGAGGTATTGCAGATGCCAGGAGGCGCGGGTGGCACTGTGGTCTAAACCACTGAGTCTCTTGGGCTCACTGACCAGAAGTTTGACAGTTTGAATCCCCGTGACGGGGTGAACTCCCGTTGCTGTGTCCCAACTCCTACCACCCTAGCAGTTCGAAAACACGCCAGTGCAAGTAGATAAATAGGTACCGCTGCGGCGGGAAGGTAAATGGTGTTTCTATGCGCTCTGGCTTCCGTCACGGTGTTCCATTGCGCCAGAAGCGGTTTAGTCATGCTGGCCACATGACCCAGAAAGCTGTCTGTGGACAAACGCCGGCTCCCTTGGCCTGAAAGCGAGATGAGCACCACAACCCCATAGTTGCCTTTGATTGGACTTAACTGCCCTTTACCTTTACCTTATTGCAGATGCTACAAAATGCTGGCATGTGTGAGGAGCACCCATCTGGAAGCACCCTTAGTCCAAAAATGAAGAGATGATTACGAACATAAGAATTGCCCTGCTGCATGAGGTCTTTCAAGCACAGCGTTCTCATTCAAAGAGTCACCAGCTTAGATATCTCTTGGGGGGGGGGGGACAGTCAAGAGGCTGGTTGTAATCCTGATCTGGATTAGGAAGAAAGGTTTAACTCTTTCCCCTCACCCCTTTCTTGTCGCATACCATCCTTGAAGCTATTTGCTGCAAAGAAGATTTACAGGTGCAAATAGCCCCTTCTTGGGACTACATACACACTGTGCCTTTAAAGCACATTCGAATAACATTTTCCCTCAAAGAATTCTGGGCACTGTGTTTAGTTAAGGGTTGCTGGGAATGTGCTTCAAATGTGCTTTAAAGGTATGTGTGTACGCACATGTATGTGTGTGTGTGTGTGTGTGTGTGTGTGTGTGTGTCATTTTTGGTGGTGCAAGAGAGAAAGGGTTAACCCCATCTTCCCACTCCCATCAGAGTGAATCAAAAACAGCTGCAGAAAAAGTTAGGAACAGCAACAACAAAAAGACAGCTGCACAAATAGAATTGGTTCCAAATGTGTTTGGAGAAAACTCTTTAATCAAAAAAAAAATTAATGCTTCATGTCAAAAACTGCCTGGGATGCATTTTTCCCTCGAGCTCACCTAAGTGAGCCAACTCTCATCTGTGCAGCCATCATTTTTGGTTCCTGGCATCTCCCCTTTGCACCCACCCCCACAGTCAATCAGCCCCTCTCCAGCTGCTTTTTCACACTTAACATAACACATAGTTGGGCTTAAGATTTTTGATATAAACTAGGAATAGCTTAAGGGACACGGGTGGCGCTGTGGGTTAAACCACAGAGCCTAGGACTTGCCGATCAGAAGGTCGGCGGTTCGAATCCCCGCGACAGGGTGAGCTCCTGCCAACCTAGCAGTTCGAAAGCATGTGAAAGTGCAAGTAGATAAATAGGTACCGCTCTGGCAGGAAGGTAAACAGCGTTTCCGTGCGCTGCTCTGGTTCACCAGAAGAGGCTTAGTCATGCTGGCCACATGACCCGGAAGCTGTACGCTGGCTCCCTCAGCCAATAAAGTGAGATGAGAGCCGCAACCATGACTGGACCTAATGGTCAGGGGTCCCTTTACCTTTACCTTAGGAATAGCTTGCTGAAACCTTAGATCTGGTTGAGGAAGAGCTCATGATCCCCAAAACCAGCACATGCACACACACACACCGTCAGCTACTTTCTCCAGATCTGGCTTGGTGGGTCACAAGCTATAAAGCAGAAGTAGCCAACATCATGCCTTCCAGATGTTGGACTCCAGTTCCCATCAGTCACCATGGTGATGGGAGTTGTGCTCCAGCAACAACTGGAAGGTGTTATATTAGCCATCCCTGCTCTAAACCCAAATGCATTAAGAGTGCAAATAGAGATTTTTCTTCTTATTAGTTTTGTTTAAATTTACACCTTCCTCCAAAGGAACCCAAATTAGCAAACGTGTTAGTGCTAAAACAATACACTTCAAACTTCTATAAAGAAGTTTTAAAACTCCTAAAACTAATCACCTACTGTCAAATCTAATAATATCAGGGTTACCGGGGACAGGTCTTTCTGTCATCAAATGCCTGGATAGATTAAAAAAAAGTTTTTAAATTCCAGCTTAAAGTTAATACTGAGGGAGACTGATCCACCTTGCTAGGGAGACTGATGCAGCCAGCTATTTTGCAAAATATATTTCAAAGGAGAAAACTTAAAAAGGAAGTTGATAACAGCTGGATTTTTTTTAAAATGCACTCACTACCTGAAGTTATGCATCCCACCTGTAATTCTAATTCACACAACAAACAAATTTAACAGTACAGCACATGTAATTCTAAGTTTATAATCTACTTGATCCAGCCCAAGGGGACCTGACTCAATGGAGGGTACACACTTCAAAATGACACCAAAGTAAAGAGGAGCAGTCATGTTCTTTGCATATATGTGCAGAAATATAGTTTAGATTGATCTTCAGACCAAGGTCATGTTGCCATTGCTCATGGTGCTTGCAATAACTGAGATGCCACCAGTATGTTCAGTGGCTCCTTAGAGGACCATATGTGTGGCCTGCCCACAGAAGACAACGGAAGGTAAGATGGAAGAGAAACAAATGCCACATGCAGACTCCTTGTTGAAAAAGAGGAATACCGTATTTTCCCATGTATAAGACAATGCTTTTTTGGGGGGGAGTAAAAAATTGGGGTCATCTTAGACATGAATGGTGAATGCACAGGGGTAAAAAATAAAAATAAAAACCCACTACAGTGGTACCTCTAGTTACAAACTTAATTCGTTCTGGAGGTCCATTCTTAACCTTAAACTGTTCTTAACTAGAGGCATGCTTTTGCTAATGGGGCCTCTTGCTGCCGCTGCGCCACCGGCACACAATTTCCGTTCTCATCCTGGGGAAAAAGTTCTCAAATCGAGGTAACTCTTCCAGGTTAGCGGAGTTTGTAACCTGAAGCATTTGTAACCTGAGGCATTTGTAACTCGAGGTACCACTATGCTTAGCTTCCTGCGGCTGCCATGAAGAAGCTGCTGGAACCAGTTCTGCCAGCCATTTAAAAGCAGGTCGCTGGGGGGATTTTCTCATTTATTATTATTTTTTTGCAAATACAGTGGTACCTCGGGTTACAGACACTTCAGGTTACAGACTCCGCTAACCTAGAAATAGTACCTCGGGTTAAGAACTTTGCTTCAGGATGAGAAAAGAAATCTTGCGGCCGCGGCAGCAGTTGGAGGCCCCATTAGCTAAAGCGGTACCTCAGGTTAAGAACAGTTTCAGGTTAAGAACGGACCTCCAGAACGAATTAAGTTCTTAACCCGTGGTACCACTCGGGTTTGGGGATTGGGGCTTGCATTATGCCCAATCGTCCATTTGCCCCCAAAAAGCTCAACAACTCTCCACCTCTGCTGCCGCCCTTCTGGATTTCCACTTCTAGAGATATGGCAACCCTAAAATATTGATTTCTTAATTCTAGGTTAAAAGGGGGGGGGGGAGGTTCCATCTTATACATGAGGGCATCTTATACACAGAAAAATATAGTATATCAACCAAACTGAGGACGAATTTATACATTCAGCCGACTCAAGTGGTCAAGCTTTGGCCGGACTCTTCCACACAATTTGGCCAGACTGATCCATGAAGGCTACACTATGGGGCCCAAGTTCAGGGCTTTATGCTGCACAGCTCAGCCTCTCCCCAATCACCACCCCCCAAAAGCCCCCTGCGACAGGAAACAGCAGGGATGTTCTAGGAAGGAAACTGCTGGGTTGCAGCCAAGGCACCAGCTGCCCATGGTCTTAATTTAAACCATTCCTCAAAGAGCAAGAGTGGCAGCAAGCTCAGCCAATCAGCTAATTAAGTTAACATGGTGGGAAACATGGAGGGGTGTTGACTATCTCAGCACTTCCCCTTGCATGGTGTGGTAGCAAATAGGCTTGCTAGCCCTGGAGAGAGATCAGTGTGACCAAGATGGCAAGCAAAAGGTAAGGGGGGAAAGCCGGTAAGTAGCAGCAGAGAAAAGAGTGGGGCAGTCAAGGCAGGAGGGCACATGGCAGCACCTCTGCAGATAGCCATATAATTTTAAGGGCTTTTCTTGCAGGTGGTAGTGAATTCACCAACGACATTGAGAACACAGCATGGAGATAATGAAGTTCTAAGTTTGATGACTGAGGCGAGAGTCATAAAAATGGGTGTCAGCAGACACAAGCCTATAAAAAGTTCATATATATTTTATTGCAACATGTTTTAATGCCGTTGGTGATTTTGAAGAGGGAGAGCATTGTTTCTGTAATAGATAAAATGTAGCCACGTGTCACTTATCAAAATACAGCCCTTGACAATGAAGGACAGCTTGCATAAGTGCTCAAAGAGGGAAAAGTAGAATTGATCTCTAACTGAGGGAGGCAGAAGTATGCTCCAAAGTATTCAATATGAAAGGTTTGCTCTGAGACCAAGGGGGTTTCTGTTACCCATTTCACAATGTTTCCAAGAGAATAGCAACGGAGGCAGCATATTTCATTTATAAACATAGTCCTTTCAATCCGAGTTGATCCAGAGTCTAAACTACCATGCAGAGTAACCCTAGGCATGTTGACTCCAAAGTAAACCCCACTCTGCACCTTGGGGCTTACACCTAGGAAAATGGACATAGGATTGCAGCCTCAGGAAATGAGCCTCAGAGCATTCTGTATGATGTTTTTATCATTATGCTGCATAAATTATGTTCTTAATGTTGTATACCACCCTGAGATGCATAGCTGTCAAGCGTCCCTTATTTGGCGGGACAGTCCCTTATCCCAGCGCCATGTCCCGCTGCTGTCCCTTATTGATGATGTCCCTTAAATTTCCCGGGTTTCAAAGGAAGCAGCTCCTCTCCCTCCCTCCCTGCTGGCCAGGGAGGAGGGAGGCTCCAACTTTGTTGCTTAGCTGTGTTGCTCACCCAATAAGGAGTCTAAGAATGACTGGGGGGTTTAGCTTGCATGCCTTGTGCCGATCAAATTGGCCACGTTGCCTGGGGACTCGCCTTTGCTCAGCGCTTCCCAGCGGAGAGGTGACGGTGGTTTTCCTTGCTGCATCCCCTTTGCTGTGGGTTGCTGTGCTGTGGGAACCACCGCTTGAGGCTTTGTTTGGCTTCTGGTTGACTAAAATCCCTTATTTTGGCTGCTGATCCCTTATTTTCGAGGCTGCTGGTCCCTTATTTTCAAATCTGTAAGTTGACAGCTATGCTGGGATCTTTGGACAAAAGGTGGTATATAAATCAAAATAATCCATGCTATTTTTCTAGACAAGGAGTTCCCCTTGTGGGGAAATTTAAATGGCTGCTGTGTCAGTGAGTCTGTTTTCACCAACTTGGCAGTCCTTTCAGTACTGTTGCCGCTTTCGGGCAGATGGTCCTATCCTGACAGGAGCCTGGGCTTTCATGGCAGCACATCATTGTGGGGAAGGTAGGATTTTGGCTGTGTTGGGGGCTGCAGTGCTCGTATCAGTGTTGCAGGCCTTCAAAAAATAAAGGGGTTTGGAGGCCCGATGTCAGTAGTGTTGGGCCCCATCAAGGTCTGTGGAAGGGGTAGCAAGGCCAGAGGGTGATCCAAGGGGAGCAGGGAGCAATTTGTGGGGTTTTGTGCCTCCCTCGGAGTCCGAGCTGGACAGCAGCACCTGGCGGGTTCCAGAGCTACAACACTTGCTCAGGTATGCTGCATGCTAGTGCCAAATCTGATTCCCCATTTTAATTCAACATCTGAGGCTGTGCCCATGCTGCCCTTAAAAAAAGAAAGAAAGAAAGCTGAACATTGTTGGGGTATACATGCAAAAATTGTCCCCACTGCCAGCAGTCCCTGCAATGTATAGGCCCATCATTGGTGAAGACCATAGCTCTAGCACGGTAAGGCATTTCCAAGTAGACCTGGGATGAAACCCTGAAAAGTGACTTCTAATCATTGTCAATGACACTGAGTTAGATGGAGCAATGGTCGGACTCTGTCTAAATCGCTTCCTGTGTCCTTACAGCCAGTATGGTGTAGTGGTTAAGAGCGGTAGTCTCGTAATCTGGGGAACCAGGTTCGTGTCTCCGCTCCTCCACATGCAGCTGCTGGGTGACCTTGGGCCAGTCACACTTCTCTCAGCCCCACTCACCCCACAGAGTGTTTGTTGTGGGGGAGGAAGGGAAAGGAGAATGTTAGCCGCTTTGAGACTCCTTAAAGGGAGTGAAAGGCGGGATATCAAATCCAAACTCTTCTTCTTCTTCTTCTTCTTATGAAACATACATGCAACTCTCGTCCTCACACGGCAGTCATTTTGCTAGTCACCTAATCCGCTTGGTCTGTTCTGTAGTTGCTGAAAGAAGAAAAATAGATCTTCTGTGCACGAGATCTCATTGCTAAAACACGCTAACACATAATGGCTTTGAAATAAAAGGAAGCAACCGTTATCGTGGCCCTTTGTGGCCACTTGATGAACTGAAGAGGCAGGTTTTCAAAAGATACTCAGTGCCATGAATGCAGGGATCCTTTCAGAGGGTATTTTCAAGCCACAGAAATACTTCAAAAGGGTTTCCCTGGCAACTTCTCTTTCTTTTCTTTTCCTCCGCTTGCAACGCCTTCGGAAAGAATAAGCAACTCTATAGTGTGCAGATTATCTCAATTGCTGTTGTCAGTAGCTCTCACTGGAGCAACAGCTGCAATCAATATCTCTGGCCAATAAATATAGCAGGTAATGCTGTTGTATTATCAATGGAGTAGAAGCACATTTCATTTTACAGTCACAGAATATTTGATGGTGTGATGTCATTAGGTGCTTGGTTAGACCCCAAAGCATTTAAAAAATAATCTTATTATTAGTCACATAGTGCTTCTGAGTGTTCAAAGCATTTCACACTTGTTTTCTCAGTGAACCTTGCAGCAACTCTGTGTGAGGGTTCAGAGACTGAATCAAGGGGAGGCTATGGGAGAGAGAGGCTTGCCTAAGTCATCTTCATGAGCGCATGGCACCAGTGGCATTTCATGCGTTAAGTAATAGTAATTAAGAATAGTTTTATTATTTATATTCTGCCCATTGGACACTCCCATGACAAATAATTCCAGCCAGCTGAGAGACAACCAGTAAGAAAGCCATGCCCCATGGAGCAACTTGCTGTATCTCAACCAGTGGTAGGAAACTTTGAAGATCTAAGCATGTATGTGGGGTCTTAAGGGAAGAGATAAACATTGGACTATCAAAATGCACTCTACGTTGGGCTATCTTTGAAAGTGACTCGGAAACTACAACTAATCCAGAATGCGGCAGCTAGACTGGTGGCTGGGAGTGGCTGCCGGGACCATGTAACACTAGTCCTAAAGGATCATCACTGGCTCCCAGTACGTTTCCGAGCACAATTCAAAGTGTTGGTGCTGACTTTTGAAGCCCTAAACGGCCTCGATCCAGTATACCTGAAGAAGCATCTCCACCGCCATCATTCAGCCCGGACACTGAGGTCCACTTCCGAGGGTCTTCTGGCAGTTCCCTCACTGTGAGAAGTGAGGTTACAGGGAACCAGGCAGAGGGTCTTCTTGGCATTTGCGCCCTCCTTGTGGAATACCCTCCCATCAGCTACCTGACATTCAGAAGACATCTTAAGGCAGCCCTGTTCAGGGAATTTTTAATATGTAACGTTGTACTGTTTTTAACACTTGATTGGGAGCCGCCCAGAGTGGCTGAGGAAACTCAGCCAGATGGGCGGAGTATAAATAATAAATTATTATTATTATTAATTATTATCAGATGTCAAGGAGAGAAAGAACTACGCTACTTTTAGGAGACATCTGAAGGCAGCCCTGTTTAGGGAATTTTTTAATGTTTGATGTTTTTATATTTTGCTGGAAGATGCCCAGTGTGGCTGTGGAAACCCAGCCAGATGGGCAAGGTATAAATAATGAAGTTAGCAGCAGTAGTATATTCAGGTTGCAGGTTACTTAGGGCAAGAATAGGGAACCTGTAGCCCTCCATTTTGGATTATCACCTCTGGCTATTGGCTGTGCTTGCTGGAGTCCAACATCTGGAGGGTCACAGTTCCCCCCTCCCTGGTTCAGGGTATTAAAAGTAAATTCCAGTACTTGGCTCTGAAGTGAGTTGCGGGTCAATGCAGACGCTATCATAATGGTGTCTGTAGTGTTAAAAAAGGAAGCCCTTGTGACCATGATGTGAGACAGGAAGTAGAGAGTTACCTTCAACCTAGATCTTCCTCCATTGCTAGGTGCTTTCTGCAGTAGACTAGGGATGTGGGTGGCACTGTGGTCTAAATCACTGAGCCTCTTGGGCTTGCCAATCGGAAGGTTGCCGGTTCGAATCCTCACAATGGGGTGAGCTCCTGTTGCTCTGTCCCAGCTCCTGCCAGCCTAGCAGTACGAAAGCACACCAGTGCAAGTAGATAAATAGGTACCGCTGCGGTGGGAAGGTAAACAGTGTTTACGTGCACTCTGGTTTTCTGTCACGGTGTTCCGTTGCACCAGAAGCGGTTTAGTCATGCCGGCCACATGACCCAGAAAGCTGTCTGTAGACAAACACCGGCTCCCTTGGCCTGAAAAGTGAGATGAGCGCCGCAACCCCATAGTTGCCTTTGACTGGACTTAACCATCCAGGGGTCCTTTACCTTTACCTAGACTAGGCATGGTAAAGGGCTTGCACTCTCTGATCACTCCACATCACTTGGTTTAGCTTATAAACCAATATCTAGCTGCTGGATTTCTTTTTAATAAGTTAACTCCTTACACAAAAGTCTTCTGATGAATTCTTTGATATCATAAAGGTAACTGCTGATTGAGCCTTTGGGAAGATCTCATCAGACCCTCCAAGTGTCCCTATTTTCCAGGGACAGTCCCGGATTTACAGAAGCTGTTCCGGTTTCTGATTTGATCCCAGAATGTCCCACTTTTCCTTAGGACGCCCCTATTTTTATCGGAGAAATGTTAGAGGGTATGGCACCATGCAACCCCCAAGCCAAGGAGATAAATAACTTTTTGAAGACATCTAAAGGCATCCCTGCATAGGGGAGTTTTTTTATGTTTATAACGTTTTATGATGTTTTTATATATGTTGGAAGCTGGCCAGAGTGGCTAGGGCAACCCAGTCAGATGGGTGGGGAACAAATAATAAAATTGTTGTTGTTGTTGAATAGGACCCTCCCTATTTTCATCAGAGAAATGTTGGAGGGTATGATTCTTCTTGAGTGTGTCCTGTGGAGTGTCTGGAGTACATATGATGAGAACAACATGATTGCATTCCAGTCCAGCTGAAATATCTGAATACTCATCAGCAAACACACCTTTTCAACATTTATTGGTATAAGTGGTGTTGTCCACACATACATAAAAATCATAGGGTCTGATGTGTCACAGGCTTGTGTCCATTTGCTCTTAGGATAAATTATGTTTGGTGTTACTCAGTGGCGAGGGAAATACACTCTGCACCTGCTCAGAGGCATCTCAATCTACTCTTAGTTCCTATGTGGTATTGTTGAGCTTTGGCACTGAAATAGATGCCAGGTCTTAAAAGCTCACATCTTAGGATCAAAGCTCTTGTGCCTATTTGGCTTAGCTCTCCCATCCCTTGGATGTCACAATTGACCCCAAAGGAGTATAAATAAAACTTTCCCACTGTACTTCACCAGCAGTATATAATCCTACCCAGTAAAGGATTGTTTGATGGCGTTTGAAGACAAACACACTTTCAATGTTTGATTAAAATGACCTTGGAGACAATTAGGACCCAATTAAGGTGAATGAGGAGGTGAAAATCAACTTGCCCAAGGTATTTGGGTAGTGAATGATCCCCACGTGTTTAAAATTGCCCTTAAATGACACAGTTGCTGCCTTATATTGATGTGAAGAAGGTGTTGTCCTTTGTCTTTTTAAATAATAAAAATCATCCCTCCCAAGTGATTTGAGGGATGTGTTTCAGGAAAATATCAGCCCCCCCCCCAATACCATCCTTGTATTATCAACAATAGTGTTACAAATTCCATATTTTTAAAAAATCCAATAAATCTAATGTTGACCCTCATATATGATTAATAAAGGGAGGGGGTTGTAAGCATGGGAGTCAGATCTGGCCGGTCCTCAGTCTTAACTAGCAGGCTCCTTGCCCTCTCATTGGACGTCTGCTTTGCATTTGAAGAGATAGAATCATAGAATGGTAGAGTTGGAAGGGAGCACCAGGGTCATCTAGTCCAACCCCCTGTGATGCAGGAATCTTTTTGCCCAACATGGGGCTTGAACCCACGACCTTGAGATCAACATTCTGCCGCTCTGCCAACTGAGCTGCTACTACCTCAATTCTGTTTCTATTCTGTTGTCCCCTCTCTCTGATTGTTGCTGCCCCATCACCCATCCAAAGCACTATTCAGGGCTGAAATCAACAGTGAATCAAATGAAACAAGTAAGTCAGCAGTGTGCTCAGTGTAAGGGAAGCTAGTGAGCATCAAAAGCTGCCCAGCTAGCTAGTGCTGATTGAGCTGCCCTACAGGAGCTACGCCTCATTTAATTTCCCTGCAATGTGGCCGGATGAAAAGAGAGCTGAAATTGACATCAGTAACATGCGCTGGTGCTCATTCAGCCTGCAATTTTTGAAATTAATCTGTTTAGATTTCTGATTCTATGGTCCATGATACAGGTGTTTGTTTGTTTGTTTGTGTGCTTCTACTAACTTTAAATTTTATATACTTCCTTATTTTCCCTTAAAATGTTCATTACAAATTATAAAAAGCTTACAAAGGTTTTTGTAAGCCTTTTAATGCCAGACTCTCCAAACCGCAATTGAAAATAGGACAAATAAGAGTTGTGATTAATGAAATAAAGGCCATATGTTAGGTTGTTTTATTTTATTTTCTGGAATAAGTTCCATTGGAGTTTATAAAGAGAGATGCAAAACCAAATATATATTGTTATCCAATGTTAAATATAATAAAAACATGGAGGAAAAGAGGAAAAGAAAAGGGAAGGAGGAGAAAAGACTTTAAAAGAGAGACTAGAAAATAAAAAGTACAGAAATTAAAGAACTTCCCATTCTTCATCTGTCCGCTATATATAAACAATAGTCACTTCATCTGCCCCAATATAACACCCAACAAAACCATTTTCTATAAACCAACATTATCTTCAGTCCCCAAATTCATATGTTAGGGTTGCCATGTTTCAAACAGTGCAGTCTGTCCATTTTAAAAACTATGCTTCCATTGTTGGTAATTGTGAGTCTCTCCATCTTTCTGCAGACAATAGTCTCGCCGCCGTAAACATATATTGAAACAAAGTTCCATAGTCCTTTTCTAATTATATATCCATAAGAATAAGCAGGAAGAGCTCTGGTTTGGGCATACCTTGTGCAGTTTTTATCCTTTTTCTTTTGCACAGCTGTGTCCCATGCATACCACATGACTAACCTGGTTTTGAAACTCTCCTCCCTTAAAAAGAAAAAGAGGTTCATGTAGATTTGCAACTGCTGCATTTTGAGAAACTGCAAGTCTAAAACTACCATGGCTGTACAAAACTAGTACGACGCTTTGGATCTAGACAGGCCACCATAATTTTTGGGTGAGCCCAACATATCTGCTAATATTACTCATTCTGCTTGTTTTTAATATGTACTACTGATTTCTGTTGTTGCACTGCTGATTTCTGTTTGGTTTTTTAATGGCCTACAAATAGAACAATTTTTTTTATATTTAAAAATATATATTTCTTCACAGAAACTAAGGGATTTAATGTATGGCGTGAAGAAATAACTGAAAGCGCTGAGGTGGAAGCGGCAGCCACGGTGAGTTGATATGAACCTTCTTGTAAGTCTGTAAATGTATGTTTTCCTAAATGCCCTGTGGCAATCCGTATTGAGTAAGGGACATTTTTTGCCTTGTAGCTTCTATAATATTACAATCTGGATGTTGAATAAAGAGTTAACTTCACTGTCAACAGAGATCTGCTGACCTGCATGTGACTCCATCCCTGACAGACTGTCTATTTCGGTTTTAGTTGTGTTTTATATGTATTTGCTGTTTCTGTTTTGAGCTGCTTTTAATGATCTGTAGTGTACATCGCTTTGAGCAGGTTGTTTAGAAGGTGATTAATAAATCAATGATGATGATGATGATGATGATAGGGCTTCTGACACTCATGGCATTGATAAGACACATATTTCCTCTCTCTCTCTGTAGACGTGGCCCAGAAGTTTTAAGAGGGAAGCACAATTGCTCTCTCGCCCTTCCTGCAGAACAGCCAAAGCCGCACTCGCACAAACATCCATTTGCAGGGCACACAGTGCTGTCAGTTCTCAAACTGCTGATTGCTACCTGAGATATTTTAAGTGCCCCACTTTTTCTCTGAAGGGAAACAACTTGGGAATATTGCCAGCTACTGGTTTAAGCCTCAACTATGAATATCAATGGAAGTTAGATGCCCTTCAGGGGCGTGATGTGAGCTGTCAAATGTGCTAACGTTTTTCCAATTAGTTGAGGGGGGGAGTAAGTTTTTCAAAGCCAGCCTTGAATCGCAAATTAGTGAAAAGTATTTCAGTTATGCCTCCCATACTCCCATAAAAAGGCAGCTGAAAAAAGAGGAGAGGAACACCAGCACATTCACATGCCGGGGTCTTTTGCTGGAAGGATTTCCCCTGTTTGTTTGTTTGTTTTCCAAAAGTGTCGCTTTTTAATAAAGAGCCTTTATTGAATAAGGAGGTTTAATTACATTGGCAACACTTTCCAATAGGGAAGCTGACTCAGTGTTATTCATGTGATGTGAGCAAAATCAGCAAAACACTTTTGCAGAGAAAACAAACAGAATAGTGGAGCAACTTCAGAGGCCTGCTAGCAAACCAAAGCCTCATTTTAATAATAATAATAATACAGTGGTACCTCTGGTTACGAACTTAATTAGTTTCAGGGGTCCGTTCTTAACCTAAAACTATTCTTAACCTGAGGTACCACTTTAGCTAATGGGACCTCCCGCTGCCACCACCGCGCGATTTCTGTTCTCATCCTGAGGTAAAGTTCTTAACCCAATGTACTACTTCCGGGTTAGCGGAGTCTGTAACCTGAAGTGTTTGTAACCCAAGGTACCACTGTAAAGTTACTCAGATCAACCCCCGAATTTGCATGCCAACAGAATGATTTTTCATCTACTATACTACAGTCTAATTAACTGTGCACACGTTATATTGAAGAGGTTAGACCGCATTATCCAGCAGATCATGCCTAATTAACATGCTGTTGTCATTGTTGTTTGGCTTATCAAACAACTAAATTGATGGGCTTTGTTTTTATGGAGAAACAACGATGCCCTTGACATGGATGCATCTGAAATGCTGGATACAGCAATAAGTTTAGCAGCTAGATGACACTTGCATGTGGATGGAAGTGTTTTCTTTTTTCCCTCCGTGTACCACAAGACATCCTTTATGCCAGGGGTGTCCAAACTTTTTTCAAAGAGGGCCAGATTTGATGAAGTGAACATGCATGAGGGCCACTGAAAGGGCCGCCCAAAGTTGTTGACCTTTCTTTAGGATTGAAGTTGTTGATTGAGTTGTTGAGTGTCGGTGCCACTGCAATGTTCAGAGATGGCCCGTCATTGGGTATAGTGAAGTAAGGGGGCAGCGGCCCCTGGTTGTTCCTCCTAAGGCCCCTTGGTCAGTCCCCTCTATTGCTCCCCAGAGTTGGTAGCTGGGGTGGGGCTCGGCTGCAGCAAATGCCTTCTGGCAGCAGCACCACTGCATACCCCCCAAATGTCCCGATTTTCCAGGGACAATCCCAGAATTACCAAAGCCATCCTGGCTTCTGATTTGATCCCGGAATGTCCCTATTTCCCCTGCCAGTGTAGCCACTGCTGAGCTCGGAGAGGAGGATAAGCCAGCGCTTGTCATGCATGGCTGCAAGGAAGCACTCTCAGTGGCGGAGGAACCCCCTCCGGCACCCGGGGTGGCACAGCCTGTACAGACTGTGCATGTGCAGCATCCCACGCACGTGCACTCCGTACGGGATGCCACACATGCACAGACTGTACGGGTTGCCACTCACGCACGGCGGCCATACGGGCTGCCGCTTGCACGGCGGCCTGTATGGACTGTGTGTGCCCTCTGCCGCTCTACAGCTGGGGGGAAGCAGGAGCCATCTTGTCACCCCCTCCCAGAGTGGCACCCGGGGCACCCCACCCCCTCTGCCCCCTCCAGCCCCCCTTCCTACGCCCCCCTTCCTATGCTCCTGAGCACTTGGTTGCCTCTCCATGGCTGCTGCTGCCTGCTTTCTCCCTTGGGCAGCTCGTAGCAGCTGATGGAGAGCAGGAGAGAAGGAGGAGGAGGAGAGGCCCTGCCCTGTGTGATGCACCAGCTCTGAGGGGCGGGCAGAGGACAGGGCTGTCCTGGGCAGGAAGAAAGGGGGAATGGAGCAGAGCGCAAGGATTCTTGATTTTAAAAAATATATGTTTTGTGCGTCCACATACAATCCTGCCCCTCTTTAAAATTTGTTTGTTGGAGCGTGTTTTCTTTTTGTTAATCTACCAAAGAATAAAATAAAATAAGATTGAGATTAAGGGGTTTTCTCATGACAGTGGAGGGGTGTGTGTGTTCTCTTTGTGTAGTTGTGGTGGCAAATTTGCCCTTCCTCAGATAGGAAATGCTCTGAAGGGGAGGAGGGAGACAAAAAAATGGGGGTTCAAGGAAGGTCCGTTGAGGGGGAGTGAGAAATGTCCCAATTTTCATCTGAGGAGTGTTGGAGGGTATGTTACTTGTGTTTACTAGGAGGGGGAAGGGGGCAGGTTTGGGGTTGTGCAGCGCACCAGCAGAGCCAATCTGATTGTCCCAGCAGTGTGCTCCCACAGATTGCCTAGCCATGCTTGAACGCATGTGCACCGCACTGGTGACACTGATTCTGTTAAACAACACCAGTTTTATTGAAGACCACCTGTTAAAGCAAGTAGGGAAACCAGAGACCTTGCAGATGTTGTTGGACTCTACTTCCCACCAGCCTCAGTGAGCATGGATGATGGGAATTGTACTCCAGCCACATCTGAAAGCCATCAGGTTCCCTTTCCTTGTGGGTAGCAAACTGTACTGCTGGCCTGTGGAGCACTGTCTGCAGAATACTGATACACCCAAGGACAGAGAAATTCACATTCCCCAGTTAAGTTCAGGGATACCATTTAGGCGCTGTGATGGCAGTTGAGGGATGGAGGGGCACTGACTGAAGATTGGCTGTTCAGGGTAAAGGTAAAGGGACCCCTGACCATTAGGTCCAGTTGTGACCGACTCTGGGGTTGCAGCGCTCATCTCGCTTTATTGGCCAGGGAGCCAGCATACAGCTTCCGGGTCATGTGGCCAGCATGACGAAGCCACTTCTAGCGAACCAGAGCAGCGCATGGAATTGCCGTTTACCTTCCCGCCGGAGCGGTGCCTATTTATCTACTTGCACTTTGATGTGCTTTCAAACTGCTAGGTTGGCAGGAGCAGGGACCGAGCAACGGGAGCTCACCCCATTGCAGGGATTCGATCCGCCAACCTTCTGACCGGCAAGTCCTAGGCTCTGTAGTTTAACCCACAGCGTCACCCGCAACCCTCCTTCAGGGTAGAAGGCTGTATTTATTTCCCCTTCTTCCCCTGCTGAACAGCTGGTTGGCAGGGTTCAGAGCATCTAACCCAGGAGATTTGCTTGTGTAGGTTTGGATTTGGGTTGTCGTATCTTTAGGGTTCTATTAGCAATTCAGCTTTCATTTCTGGAAGACAGCAAAAGCTACAGTTCAGAAACAAGGAAGGAAACTTGTAGGCGACGCATGGCATCTATTTCAGTTATTTCATCCCTTTTTACCTACTCGATTGGGAAAGAGTGAGTTAACACACGCCTCTGCCGTAGTGTCTTGGGAATCCTCAGTTTATGAGACACTAAGCTAATTTCATTGTGTGCAGCCTGCTATTTCGGTTGCGGAACGGAAATCTAATCTGTGTCTGCCTGAGATCAGAACAGAGAGGAGCACACAAGAAAAAGCCTCTCCCTCAGAGATCATATGATGACCAGTAGATTTACTGCATTCCAATAGACTGCGCATGCATAAACCACATGCTTCATCCCATCACTCTTTCTAGGTCCCACAGTTATGATTATAGTGGATGCCTTTGAAGTAAATAGCACTCCCTTGTCTCTTTCTGGTTCCTGATTTTTGGATTTTGATTTTTCAGTGGCAGTTTCAGGGCACTGAAGAAGTTACTTTAAGTCTAATCTATCTAAACATCTATGCACAAGCATCATTTTCGTTGTCTGTAAGCTGTGAACAGGATGGCGCTTCCTACCACGTCCGTCCCCTGCATTGTGCTAACAACTATCATAAGAAATTCTCTTCTCGGTATTCATTTTGGAGGTGGTCACAGCTGCATTGGATGAGATGGATTCATCACTGCAGTGGTGGCCCAACTTGGCCCTCCAGCTGTTTTGGGACTACAACTCCCATCATCCCTAGCTAACAGGACCAGTGGTCAGGGATGATGGGAATTGTAGTCCCGAAAAAGCTAGATGGCCAAGTTTGGCCATCACTGATCTAATGGGTTTCCTCTTTTTTCCCCAAAGGCTTTAGCAGACTGGAGAATGAAGGAAGAGCTTGCTATGTGAATTATAGGTTAGTTTCTTTCATTTACAAAGCCTACCTCTTCATTGTTATTGGAGAACGTGAGGAAGTAGCAAGGGATGGGAGACTTTATTCGACATTACCAGACAATTAGCCAACATTTATTGTTGGGGTGGGGGTGGTTTGGCATTGCAATTGCTCTGGGTTGGGTCAGGTGGCTCAAGGCATCCAGTGACACTGAAGTGGGACTCTCCCCTGACAACCTGCTCAGCCCCTCCTTGGCATCTAGATCAATAGCCCCCCCCCCCAGGATCCAGTTTGGCACACTTGTTCCATAACTCCATTGACCAGACCCTTCCAAGACACCTCCACAGGGCTCACGACATCGGGCAGCAAAATGGCGAATGGAAGTTAGTTCAAATGGATGCACACTGGGGGGGGGAAAGATCCCAAAGATCAAATACCTCAAGGGTTGTCACATGGAAGAGAGCACAAGCTTGTTTTCTCCTGCTCTGGGGGGTAGGACTTGAACCAATGGCTTCAAGTTACAAGAAAGGAGATTCCAACTCAACATCAGGAAGAACTTTCTGACAGTAAGAGCTGTTCAACAGTGGAATGGTCTCCCTTGAGAGACTGTGGACTCTCTTCCCTGGAGGGTTTTCAGCAGAGGTTGGATGGCTGTCTGTCATGGCTGTGTTAGCTGAGATTCCTGCATTGCTAGAGGTTAGACTAGATGAGCCTTGGGGTCCCTTCCAACTCTACAATTTCCAGCATTCTATTATTCTGACTAGCCAGCTAGGGAGGCTTATACTCAAAAGTCACTTTGCCTTGAATTCCTACAAAGACTTCATCCCAGCAAGTTATAAGCAAGTGAAAGAGATGGAAAGGGAGCACCTAAACTCTCCACAGCGACACCTGTTACAGCAAGGAGCAGCTGTTCTTTCGCCTACAGTGGCTTTTATAGGGACCAGCTGTCCAAGGGAGGTTTGCCTTCAGCCACATGTCAAATATAGGCGTGAAAAGATGCCAGCTGTTTGTCCATTTCGAAGAGCCCTGTTTTCTTCCTTCCTTTTATGTTCTCAAATTTGGGGATACGTGAATTCTTAGTAAGCGAAATCACCCTTGACACTTTCTTTCCCTGACTTAGGGGGAAGGCTATTGCGTTGTGATCAGACGCCCCATGTCATATGTTGGTTGCTGGACTGCATCACTTTTGGAACATGCAAAGATGATTAAAAAAACAACACCATTATAGACCATTCAAACTTCTAGGCTGCAATCCTTTACCTACTTAACTAGGGCGAAGCCCCACTCACTCAGTGTGAGTAGATATGTTGTATGCAGTGCTTTTTTTCAGAAATGTACCTGAGTGCAGTTCCGGCACCTCTCAGGTGGGTTCCATTGCAGGCCAACATTCCCCCACCGGCTTCTTGATTTTCCGTACTTCTGGGAAGCCCAAAAAGAACATTTCAAGCCAAAACGGAATCTGGCCAGCATGTGCGAGTCTATACTTTGTTTTTAGATCTATGACCTAGCTCCTAGCCATTCCTAGTCATGATTAGTCAGGGCAGGGCCAATTCGTACTTCTTTTTCTTCAATCTGTCTCCATGTAGCAGTGGCAGGCTTTAAGCATTCCAGCCAAGCTTCTACTGTTGTGCATGTGCATGTCTCCACAAGGACCCTTCTGAGCTGCCCTAGCCATCTGCCTGAATATAAGAGAATGAGGGAGACGGGGGCGCATTTATTTGACCTGCACCAGAACCAGGGGTGACCTCCAAACCAGCTAGAGAAACAGATTGCTGTAGTTCTAAGCACCTCTGCGGTCAGTGAACGCGGCTGTTGTAAAACCAGCAGCTGTTCAGGACTGCCCTGAGTCCCCTGCGACTTACTGGAACAACGTCATGGTGAATTCCAGTACCTATTTTTCTTGGTGGTGGTGGGGAACCACACCACCAGTTCTGTGTATAGGATTTCCCTTGTAGTTGCTCACCTGCATTCTGGAGAATTGGTACAACCAGCAATAGAGGCTGCATTTTGCCTCTGGGGTTGCTAAGCTAAGCATATGCTGCCTTGTAAGTTCTGCTGACTATAGCAAGACTTCCACATAATTATATATTTAGGGCTGGGTTGTAAAAGTCACAGCTGGGAAGTGGCCACCCCCCTAGAGAGAATCCTCACATCTCTACAGAATTTATTAATGAATATGTGGTGTCCTTCCAGAGTCTCCTGCCTCCCATACTGCTTCTCTTATACCAGGCTACCCTGCGTGCTTGTGATATTAGATATTCCTATGTTGCAATGTAAAGTGTGTATGAAGGTGACCTCCACATTTCCCACAGCTCTGCTGTGTGACTGATGGATTGCCTAGGTTCATTAGACTTTCATGAAACACACAAAGAATGCCTCGGAGTTCTGTTTCCTTCAAACATAAACATTTCCGCAAATCCTTGTGTTCCCTTTTCCACATAATTGTATCCGGAGAAGAGCCTAAAAAGGAGATCTCTAAATTTCCATTTATTTTTGGAACCAAAATATGTCCCTCGTCCCCAATGAAGATGAAAAGAATTGTTCAGATATGTGTGTTAAGATATATGAGTTGCTTTGCAGGATCAGACCATGGTCTGCCTTAGGAAACTCACAGACTATGATGACTATGGTCCACCCCACAGCTTGTACTAGCATCTGACACCCACAGATATACTGTTTCTGCACATGGAGGTTGTGCTAAGCTACTATGATGCTGATGTAGCATAGTAGTTTGCTGATGTTGCTCAGGATTCGATAAAGACGGGGGGGGTGATTCTGAAGAACCCCCACATGGAATGAACTGAGTGGATGGGCAGTAAAATGGCAAAGTGTAAAGATACGCATGTTTAGGCAAAGATATCTTAATTTCACATATACAGTTATGGGGTCTGAACTGGTGGTGACTGACCAGAAATGAGATAGAAGATAGCTCTATGAAGTCAAGCCGGTGTGTGGCAGCTGTGAAAAAGACAATTCCATGCTAGGGATCGTTAGGAAAGGAACTGAAAACAACACTGCTGATATCATAACGCCGTTATACAGATTTATAGTGCCGCCACATTTGGAATACTGCATATAGCTCTCATTGCCTTGCCTCAAAAAGGATATTGTAGAATTGGAAAAGGTTCTGAAAAGAACAATCAAAATAATCAAGGGGCAACTCTCCTGTGGGGAAAGGCCGAAGCATTTAGGGATTTATAGTTTAGAGCAGAGGTTTTCCACCTTTTTGAGTCCACAGCTCCCTTGACCAACTACATTCTTTCTGCGGCACCCCTGTGGGGCTCAGGAGCCAGTTATGTCACCCCTTGACTGCAGAGCTGGCAGCCCCTCACTCTTTTTCAAACACCCTCCCTGGTGGAGGGCTCCCTCAGCCTCCTCTCCATTCTCCTTGGGAGTCCTTTAGGCAGCTGCAGCTTCTGCCCCTGGTCTTTGAGCCGCCTCTGCTCCTGGCAACCAGCACCCTTTAGCCAGCCCCAGAGGCACCATTTGCTTGCAGGGCTTGTAGCCAGGGCTGTTGCAACAAACAGACGTGCAAGCCTTTGGGAGGCAGAGATGCAGGAGGGCATCAGAGGAGGGAGGGAAGGAAAGGGAGACAGAGGCCAGTTGTTGTCTGCAGCACCCCTGACCATCATTCAAGGCATCCCCAGGTGCCACGGCACACTGGTTGAAAAGCACGGGTTTAGTGAAAAGGCAAGTAGGAGTGGACATGTCAGAGGTTTATAAAATTATGTATGGCATTGAGAATGAGGGTAGCAGTGGGGAGGGGTGTTATCCCTCTCTTGTAGAACTCATGGACTTGTCATGGACTTTGAAGACACTCAAACTCAGGACGAAAGGGAGAAACGTGCTAAGAGGAAGGCACACTTGGCAAACCCTCACCATGATCAACTCCCACCCAGAAACCCATGTCCCCACTGTGGAAGGATGTGTGGATCCAGAATTGGCCTCCACAGTCACTTAGGGACTCACTTTTAAAACTGTGTTCATGGAAGACAATCTTACTCAGCTACGAGTGATCACCAAAGAAGATGAAGAAGGCATCTGGTTGGTCACTGGGAGTACAGGATGCTGGACTAGTTGGGTCATTAGCCAGATCCGGCCAACTTTTCTTACATTCTTAGTGGCCAGTACCATGTAGACCTGGAAGAACTGAAGCCTTTGAGTTTTATGCAGGAAATCAGCTGATTGCTGCACCCTGCTACGTGCTTCAGATATCTCTACATGCTGATTTGTGTCACCTATGAGGGGGACATGTACTTTGCAGATCTGAATCCTTAATAAGCAATAACAACTGCCAATCATCCGTTTTCCATAACTTACCTAATTTTGCATCTGCATTCCTGCCACATTCCAGAATGCCTGGTTCTTAAAATGATCCAGGAATTGTTCCATGTCTCTGCTTATTTTTCAGTGCATATCCAAAAGCAAGACGTGAACATTAAGAAAATGTAACTTTTTAAAAAGCATTTAAGACAAATTTTGTTCCGCTGCTGCAAGTGTTTTGAAATGCAAATCACAGGCAATGAACAAGAGTTACTAAAATATGCATGATAAAACAGCACTTGATTTCCTCTGTGACTTATTAATAGCCTCCTGCCTAATTAGTATTAATTAAACACACCCTCACATAGGAAATAGGAAAACTGGAACATGGGAGATAGCTTGCTATATTGTGTGGGCCAAGAAAGAAGCACCACCAACATTAAGTTCTGATAAACTGGGGAAGTGGGTCATAGAATCTTAGAACTGTCTCATACGGGGATTGAATCTACAACCTTGGCATATCAACACCATGCTCTAACTCAGGCATGTCCTAAATCCATTTCGGGGGCCTAATCCGGCCTGCTGGTTGGTTTAATCCGGCCCCTGTGGCAGTTTATTTGATGGGGTAAAATCCTAAAACAAAACCTCAACTCCAACCCTAAAAAAAGGTTAACGACTTTGGTCGGCCCTTTGATTGACCCTCACGGTCCTTCACTTAATCAAATCTGGCCCTCTTTGAAAAAAGTTTGGACACCACTGCTCTAACTGAGCTATCCCGTGATCAAATAGTTGAAGCTTATTAATTAGGTGATCTCCCTGCCATTGAAGACAGCGGGGTAACGTAGGGAGGACTTCTGGGGCAATTGCCAAGCCAGCTCTGTCCCAGTGTTGCAAAGCCACTCAGCATGAGAAGGCTGCAATCAAAGGCGCATGGCTGTTGCATCCTTCTCATGCTCCAATGGAGCCTGCTGCGCCAGGCCAGCCCTCACTGCTGAAGTGAAACCAGCCCCAAGCGGCACCATCTGTCTCTGGCAACAGATTTTGAATGTGAGGTAGAGTTGACCCACCATAGCACACAATTCACTAGGAAGTCGTCTTGTGCATTCCCTATTGGAAATGAACAGTAGCTGCGTAGTGCACAGCAGTGCTGTAGCAGAGCTCTCCTTCCTTTTATCCTGTATATCCTTTGACTTGCCCTTTAAGGACGGGCGTCACATGGCTCCATTGCGCTTACCCACTCTGCAACATAACAGCCTCCTCCTTCGCTAGCTGCAGCCTCCAGATGGTCATCAAGGGCAGCTCCAGACAGGCTGCATTCCAGTAGCCCAGGGGAGAGGTCACAAGAAGCAGGGGCACTTGAGGCCAGGCTTTCCCAGTCCGTAACTTAAGCTGGGCATAAAGCACCCTAAGCCATAAAAACCACTTGAGACGGCAGGGGCAACAGGAGTGCCAACTTGAATAAAATATTGGAGGGGGTGTGTGATAAGACAAAATCGATCACAAAGACGCAGCACATGCACACCATTTGAATGGCAATGGCCATCAATTGGGGAGGTCCCCTCAATTATTTTATTGGGGGGCTAGTTCTTCTTCTTTGGCGATCACTCGTAGCCAAGTAAGATTGTCTTCCATGAACACGGTTTTAAAAGTGAGTCTGTAAGTGACTGTGGAGGCCAGTTCTGGATCCACATGTCCTTCTGCAGTGGGGACATAGGTTTCTGGGCAGGAGTTGATCATGGCGAGGGTTTGCCAAGCATGCCTTCCTCTTAGCTCATTTCTCCCTTTCGCCCTGAGTTCGAGCATCTTCAAAACCCATGACACCTTTGGTAAAGGCTGTTCTCCAATTGGGGGTGGCTAGTAGTTGGCTCCCAAAGAGGGTGTGAGGGGACCCCAGCTTCTAGGAGTTGAATCCTTTGAGTGGCAGGTTGGAACCCACAAATAACCCTTCTATTGGCCTATGCAAGATATTGCTCTATGATGGATTTTATTGGGGGTACCAGGGGTGCCAACTTAAATAAAATATTGGGCGGCTGGAAACCACGTAAGCCCTCAGCCCCACAAAATCGACCACAAGGTGTAGCACATGCACATCATTTGAATGGCAACTCCCATCAACATTGAGGGGGACTGGCCCTCTCAATTATTTTATGGGGGGGCTAATATTTGGCTCCCAAGGCTGGGGCGAGGGGACCCCAGCCTCTAGGAGTTGGAACCTAGGAGCCAATGAAAGATATTGCCCTAAGATGGATTTTATTTCATGTCATTTTTTTCCCCTGGTGGCCAACCGCGGCTGCCTTGAAGGCTGGCCGGAGCCTTTTCGTTGGCCTTATCCCCGCCATAGCGGGAGGGCGGAGAGCAGCAGCAGCTCTTTCTGCAGGCGCGGCGCGAGTCTCGAATGGATGCTGAGGTAACCTGAGAGGAGGCGGAGGCGGCGGCTGCTGCTGCCTCTCGCCGCCCCCCACCCGCACCCCGCCCCGGCTGCACGGAGCGAACGAGGCCGAAAGCAGCGAGCTCCGGTTCGCTTATTTATTTATTATTCAGCAGCAGAGGCGCGAGCCTGAGGAGAGGAGGCGGCGGCGGCGGCAGCAGCGTGGCGAGCTGGCAAAAGAGAGAGCGCGCGCGTTCGCAGCCGGCTTCCATGTCCTGCGGTGAAGCTGCCTCACAACACGCCCACCTCCCTGCCTCACAGACCGGAGAGTGTGTGCTGTGTTACTGCCGCTGCTGCTGCCACACTTCCTAAACTTGGAAGCGGCAGCCGGCCACGGAGGCAAGCTGGAGAAAGAGGAGGCGGAGGAAAGAGACGGCTGCTCGCGCGCGTTATCCTGCTTCCCTCCGCGCGCGCCTTGGCGCAGCGAGCCAGAGAGGAGAGAGAGAGACCCCGCCGCCGGGCTGAGAGACTTGGCTCGCTTGCTGGAGAAGCCGGCGAGAGGAAGAACTGAGGTAGCTCCCGCTCCTTTCTCCTCCTCCTCCTCCTTTCCCTCCGCCTGGGCGCCCAACGCTGCCGCCTCGTGCTCTTCGCTTCGGGGCTTGTTGTGGGGACGCGGTGGAGGGGAGCAACTGTTGGCAACGGGAGGGCGAAACGGGGACGGGAGGGAGAAGGAAGAATTGCCCCGCGTCCATCTTTTTCCTCCGCGTGGTGGAGCGGAGGGGTCTGTGCGCGCGCAAGGGAGCAGTTGCTGCCTGCAAAGCTCTCGCATGCATTGGGAGAAGGAGGGTCGGGGTTGGTTTGGTGTGGCCACAGCTACAGAGCTTGTGTGTGTGTGTGTGTGTGTGTGTGTGTGCGCGCGCGCGCATAGGGATCGAGGTTCCTTCGGTACCCCCTTAAAATATTTGAGAAAGCCAGCCAGCCCCCCTCCAAGTTGATGGGCATTGCCATTCACATTTTTTGTGTGTGTGCACTGCATCATGTGATCGATTATGTGGGAAGGGGCTTACCTGTCGTCCCCCCCAATATTTTATTCAAGTTGGCACCCCTCTCTCTCGGTGTGTGTGTGTGTCTATGTGTATGAGGAGGGGGGCGATTACCGGGTTCCTGATGGGAAGCTGTGCTGGAGAAGCAGGGGGGCCATTTCGGTGCAGTTCCACCCCTCTCTGCCATCACCCCAAAGGCTCTGGATCTGTGGCCGCCTCACACTTCTCACACACTGAGATTGACTCGCAAGGATGTGCATGCAGGGCCTTGGAAGCCTGTCTGCTCGGAAGAAAGCTGCATTGAGCTCAGTGCGACTTGCTCCGTGGTAAGAATTGCAGCATTAACTGATAGGCACGTATCAGGTATGCATGCCAAAGGTACAAAACCTTTTACTTTTCTTATCTTTTTTTAAGAGAGAGAGATGTGTGCATGCTCAGGCATCGGATAAACTCTGTCCTATGTGGATGACCTTGCCATAGTTATCATGAGGGGTAAAATAATTGCGATCACACCCGCTGTGAAAAAGGACGCACACACCCCTTTTAACCTTGAGTGCGCCCAAGAATAAGTCATTCGACGCGGCTCCTTTCCTCTCGGCCACCCACATGCAAATATGGGGGGGGTATGAACACTTAGGGGTCCAAATGTAATAGGTTGGATGGTGGAGGGAACTGTGTACGTAGTAACTGCAACTGCTTATGGGGTCTGTGGGGACACGCAAGGCTTGAGTGGGCTGGTGGAAACATGACTTGATCCTTCACAAGTCAATGTGCATGGAGCGGTGGCTTCATGGGCTGTGAACATTACCATGGTTCATTTAGACTTTGCAACTGCATTGGCCTCTTCCCCATCAGATATGAGGGGAATTGTGAGAAAACCGCATCCCCCTACAGTTCAGAGAGAGCACAGGTAACTAGAGAAGTAAGGTGAGATAACTTGGGTGCTGAGGAGGTAGCTGGGATTCTGGAAGGGCATCTGATGCTTGGGAGTATCAGAGTCAACTTGACAGTGTGTGTATGTATGTGTGTGTGTGGTCACTGAGGATCACAGTTTGAAGGCTTTGGTTGTGGTTTGCAGGGTTCAGGAGGTAAGGGAGATCTCAACTTCCATTCTCAAAACGGGGAACGTATATTTAAGGTAGGGGGAGTGCTTTTTGGGGAACCTTGCATTTTATTTTTTCTTTAGAGGGGAGAAAGAACAGCAAACGGTTCAGAAGTGCTCAGTATAAAAAGGACCAGGACATTGCCTCATCTCTCCGCATGAAGCGAACAGGGAAATGAAGGACAGAATGGAATGCAAAGCACTTCCTCTCTGTATAGAATGCCATGTCCACAGATACTAGCGTATTTGGGTGCCGTTTTCCCAAATCCTTAACCAGTTGCTTTGAAATAAGAAGCATTTAAAAAGCGAAGGTTGTATCTGGAGGTTTTCTGACCGTTGCAAATTCCAGGCAACACCTGCAGTTACACGGCTTGTCCCTTCTGAATGTCACCACTAGATCCCACTTGCTCCCTGTGTTGCTGGCGTGAAGTGAGCACGACAGTTAATTATTTTTGGTTTTGTTTAGATATTCCTGCCTCTTTAAATTATTGAGCAAGCAAGTCGCCTTTCATTTCTTCACCTCTAGGAAAGGTGTTAGAATGTGAGCCAAAGGGCAGGTTACATACAGCTAAGTCATTATAGCCCCTAAGGGCCTTTCTAAAAGAGGCAGCAGGTGAGGGATGTGTGATCTTTTCTTCCCTTATCTCTTCCTTGCTCAGGTTCCTCCTCCCAGTAGCTAACACCTTCCTCCGCCCTTGGGCAAGGGTGGTCTCAGGAATTTCTCAGGGTGGGGGCAAACTGAAACACTGAAAGAGGAAGCAGGCTGAGAGAATCACACGCAGAAAAAGTGAGAGGAATCGTGCCTTTACTTTTTTCCTCCTGTCTCAGGTTCTACAAATGCTAGAAACTTGCTATTTATTTATTTTTAATGATACCTGGGACCTGGAGATTATGGTTCATCTGGTGAGGTGGGGGTGCAATTGCCCCACCCTACCCTTGGAACTCCATGCCCATGGGATTTGCAAGCATGTGTGAACCCTGAAGAGGGAGCTTCTGAGCTCATGGGTTGCAAAGAAGTGGCATGAAAAGGATTATGTGCACAATCAAATAGCAAATTAATTAGCAAGTGAGTAGGAAAACTTACTGGAATATTTGGAAACTCTGAACAGTTTGAAGACTCACATTTCTGTCATTTCCATTTATTGATGGACTTGCTTCTATCCCATGGTAATTTGCTTTACCTATATTCCAAGTTCATTGCCTTTTTAGAATTTCTGTTCAACAAGCTATGTTTTATTTCCAAGTCTGACTTCCCTTTAAAACCTTTTAGGTTTGATAAATTAGCACCAGGGACCTGAAAATAATATAGACTTCACTTTTATTTCTGCATGTAGTTTTACACTGCAATCTCATACACGTCTATAAGAATTAAGTCTTATTGAGTCCAGTGAGGCTTACTCACAGGTAAGTAGGAATAGGATTGTACCCTTAGAAAGGTTATTTAATTCAGCCAAAGCTGTCAGCATTTTAGTGGTCAAGATTTAAGCAGGTGCTTGACTTTGGGTGGCTGCACCTTAAAAATCTGATGTTGTGATTTAAAGACCTAAAACCAGGGTAGTTTTTCTTCAATGGGATTGCTTTGGAGTTCATAGGCACAAAAGGAAAGATAAGGGATTGTATCGCATCCCTAACTATGTGAAACCACATTCCTGTTGATAAATATTGCAGATCTGAGGTTCACCGTGAGATACAGCAGCTACCCTACAGCCACAAGAGTGACTTCATGGCATGAGGCAATGTTTAAGCTGGCGATTTCCTAGCTCAGAGCTCAGTCTGTTGACCAGACCACTTTATTTAGTCTATAAAAATTTTCTAGCTTGCCCTTGAACCAAACAGTTCCCAGGATGCTGTCCAGTAATAACAACAATCAGAAAATGCACAAAAAACATAGACAAAAAAGAAAGATCAAGCCAAAGTTAAGTACAATTAATTCCAACTAGAGATATTTAAGCATGTGCTTAACTCCTCTTTCAAATTAATGCCAAACGAGTAACAAATTCCAAGATCGGTGGATCTCTAGTACCTGTGTTCTCTGCAAATATTGAAATTGAAATATTGAAATACTTTATTGTCACTTGTACAACTTGTATACAGTGAGATTACACGAGCACAAATATTAAGGTTGTATGGGCTGTGTTTAACTGAACACACTGTTTACCAAAAGGCTTGAAGGATTCCTTAGAAGCAAACTATCTCTCTGAAGTCTTAAGATCTTCCAAGGAAACCCTGCTGTTAATTCTTTGGTGGGGACATGGAAACAGTGACACTATGGAAGCAGACTTCCTTAATGGTGTCACCCACCCTTTGAAATACCCTTCTCTAGATAGTTCAAGAGGTAGAAACAGGAACCAGCTTTAAATGCCACTTAAAAGACAAACATGTTTACCCAAGCTTACCTGGATTCTGATTCCTAATTCTTAAAACTATTTCTTTTTCTTTTTGTGCGTTGCTCATTGTTATCTATGGTACTGCATATGATGTCATTCGGATTTTATTTAGCTTTTGAAAAGTGTCATTTGATGTTCTGCTTTATATGGCTTTACTTTTCCTGTTACATTCTACGTAAGCAATGTAGTGGTTTCCTGTTACATTTTACGTAAGCAATGTAGTGGTTTGTTTTTTATATTAAGTGGTTTTTATAAATTTAAGTTAAAAGGAGAGTTGCACATTAGTGTTAAAATCCTTGTCCGGAATGGGCACTGATGATGTGAATTGTTTATTGTGGTCACACTTTAACTAAATCACTTTAGCTCTGCAACTTGGGGTGTGGGGAGAGATTGAATACCTCTGTGTATATAAAACGACTGTTCAACAGAATGGAGATAGGAGATTGTTGTCTTCTGTATTGGAAAACGTGATTAACATTTCAGCATTGTGATGGAGCCCATTTGAGATTCCAGCACTATCTCAGCGCTTGGGCATGTGAATTGGTATTCATCCCTGGTGAATGTTTTGCAGAGGCTTCTCATATCTGTTAGGGATTTATTTCATTCTCACAGCTGTATTTTGTATTGACTCGACAGCCAAAGGAACAATGCCCATTCTACGAAAGTATTTATTCTGTTGCTTAGCCACTCCTAACCCAACCACCCCATTTGGGTGGGGGGGGGTGCACTATAATACATATATTCCTAGTTCACAATGCGTTTTAAGTCAATGGATGTAGAAGTGGCTGAAATGCTGGTGACGTATGCATTTAAGGTGTTTAGTATTCGGTGTACATATTCCAAAAAGTCAATGCATGGACTGCTTCCTGCATGTTTTTAAAAAAACCAAAAATACTTTTATCTGAACTTAAACGTACAGCAGCCAATGATTTATTAAATAAATAAAAAAATTTATTACAGTGGTAGCTTGGTTTAAGAACAGCTCAGTTTAAAAACTATTCAGTTTACAAATTCCGCAAAACCGGAAGTGGTGTCCCGGTTTGCAAACTTTACCTTGGTCTAAGAACAGAATCCGAACAGTGGAAGGGCACTGGCAGCGGGAGGCCTCATTAGGGAAAGCACGCCTCGGTTTAAGAACAGTTTTGGTTTAAGAATGGACTTCCAGAACGGATTAAGTTCGTAAACTGAGGTACCACTGTATTCAGTTAATTAGTTTCCTAAAATATATTTCTATACCATGTAATCATGGTGCTGCACCTTTAGATATATATTTTAGAGAAACCACAAGCTTCTACAAAGTCTGGGAAACGGTCCTCATGTTGTTAAAAATGTGGGGGGGGGGAGAGGAGAGGGCATGCAGAAGAAAGTGCCATATTTTAAGTTGACATGCTACCATCTTTACAGCAAATGTCCCAAATTTATTCATACCCCTCACCGACTGTAAGAAACGCTTTTTTTTAAAAAAAGCTGAAGTTATTTTTGTAGCCACGAGAAATAACACAATCAGTTATTTAAGCAATAGATCTATTGGAGTAGCTATGCAAGTTATATTGAGGATTGAAAGAACTATATAGACTCACAGATAGTGCTTATTAAACTTACTTGGGACAGGTATGGGGAATCTGCAGTCCGCCACACTCTGGGCTCCAACTCATATCATCTCTCCCTTTTATACCTGACTTAAGGTGTTGAGTTCCTGCTTTCAGACCAATATGTTCCAGATCAACGAACAGTGTTTAAACTAACAGGGTCATGACAACAGAAAAATACAAAAGCACAGTAAAAACAGAAACAGAATGACAATGTTAGTGCTGACCTTTAAAGCCCTAAACGGCCTCAGCCTGAAGGAGTGTCTCCACCCCCATCATTCAGCCTGGACACTGAGGTCCATCTCCAAGGGCCTTCTGGTGGTTCTCTCACTGCAAGAAGTGAAACTACAAGGAACCAGGCAGAGGGCCTTCTCAGTAGTTGCACCCACCCATCAGATGTCAAGGAAATAAACAACTATCTGACTTTTAGAAGACATCTGAGGCAACTTTAGGGAAGTTTTTAATGTTTGATGTTTTATCGTGTTTTTGATGTTCTGTTGGGAGCCGCCCAGAGTGGCTGGGGAAACCCAGCCAGATGGGTAGGGTATAAATAGTATTATTATTATTATTATTATTATTATTATTATTATTATTATTTATTATTATTATTACAGTGTCCAAGCAGAATTTAATACCCAAGTAAAAGCATAAAGATGTAAAACGTGAATGAAAAGGTCTTTACCTGATACCCAAAAAAGGTTTGGACCTAGTGCCACAACTGAGAAGATCCTGTTCTGGGCTGCCTTTGAGGAAGTAATGGTCTGGTTCATGTAGGAAAAGATGACGTTATCCTGGTCCTAGCTATCTAGGGCTTTAAAGTTATGAACATTGAACTAAACCTAGAAATGCGCTGGTAAGCAGTACAAATATGTTAAGACTGGTGGTATGTGCCCAGTGCTGTTCAGTAATTTAGCAGCCATATTTTGTTCCAAATTTATAAACCAGCTTCACAGGCAGCCCCAGATACAATATACAAAAGGATGTTGGCAGAGCAGTAATAATTGTGGCCTAGGTGACCTTAGTTGGCATTGGCGGAAATAGTTTTGTGACACTGAGGTTACTTAGGCTTCCAAAGTAGTCCCTCCCCAACACATGCACAGAAATTGCAAATCTGATCCTTAGGGGGAGGCAAAATCATTTTTGCCTCCCCCCCAACCTTTGAGCAGATAACCCTCCATATCGCAAACTGCATTTGGAGTGCCCTCTGTTTCAAAAGCTGGGCAAAATTTGTTGCTTTTATTACCATGTTTCTCCTATTGAGAAAAGTTTAAATGTCTGCCAGAACTTCAGATAATATACAATTGGTTAGCCATGGTCTGTATCCCAAGTTATAGTCATTCACATCCAGGTACGCCCAGTTATATGCAGTTGGAGGGGAACTACCTTTTTTCTTGTTCCTGAACGGTTGCAAATTTGTTCAGTGATCTTCCAGTAGAAACCACATCTACTTCTTTTCCAACTCCTGGGCTGGATCTAGACACATCAAAGAAGCGTTTCAGTTTTAAAGCGTTGTAAATTTAAACAGGGGAAACCGGTAGAAAAAAACAGGAGTCCACGTCGCCATCTGGTGGCACAATGCTATATCGCATATACAACGCATATACTGTAAATTGCTTTTTCTTTACTGGTCTAGCTGGGTCCCTGGACTATGGGGCTTCATTGATTTCAGACAATTCTGGAGATCAAGTGATGTAACTGGTGATGATGCTTCATTGCAAGCTTTTGCCAACCATTTGGGGGATATGGGGCTTAGCAGAGGATGCTTTTGCCCTTAATGTTGTTGTTCTGTAATTGGAACACTAGACCAGTTACACCTTTCTTTCTTTTTAAGATAACAGTTGTGTTTCCTGTTGGGTTTTAAAGCACCTGTCTTGATTGCTGTTTTAGATCATCCAGGTGAGCTGCTAAGTAAATTAACCATATTTACACATTCCTTTAAATAGCACAGATAAGCTGTACAAGTTCATAGGTTCAGCATGTACAGACTTCTTTTCTCCTTCAAACGTGTGTAATTTCAGTTGCAGCTTAAACTGGACTGGTTTGAGTTTGTTTGAATGATAGGAAGGGGCACTGATGGGATCAGTCGAGTACTAGAAGAGTATGTGACTATGGCAAGATGGAAGAGACAGAAAGCAAGAGACTTGTTCAAGTGTATCTAGAAAGCATTAGGTGGGGTGTCAATGTTTATTATGCTGGATAGAAATATGAGGAACTGCCAAAGGTCCTGAACATCTCAAGAGCTTATTCACATGTAGCAATAAAAATACTGCTAGTAAAATTCTAGTAAAAATACTGAGCATTTATTTATATAATGCTTACATAGTATTTAGTTTTCTTCATATACATTACTTTAGTAATCCTTACAGGAACCCTGTAAGGCAGGTCACAGTCATTATCCCATACTGCATATGAGAAGAAGGGAGGGAGAGAAAGAGAGAAAAGCTGAGATGAACATTGCCTATGGTCACCCACTGAATGGCAAACTGAGGTTTTCTGCCATGTCATGTGTGAGATTAGAACCCAGGATATCCTGCCTCAGAACTCCAGTCCCTTAATTATCATTCTATACTGTAGCAGCTCTTTGGCCCTGGCAATAGTTTTCTCTTCAGGTGATTTACTCCCTGTGGCAGTGGTTTTCCCATGGGCCCCTGGGATGCCTTGAATGGTGGTCAGGGGTGCTGCGGGCAACACTGGCCTCTGCCCCCTCTGATGCCCTCTTGCATCTCTGCCTCCCAAAGGCCTGTGCAGCTGTTTGTTGCAGCAACCCTGTCTACAAGCTCTGCAGGCAAATGGTGCCTATGGGGCTGGCCAGGGGGTGCTGGTTGCCAGGAGCTGAGGTGGCCTCGGAGTAAGCAAGCAAGCAAGTAAGTGGGCAAGTGAGCCCAGACAGCTGTTGGGAAGTCCTGGGCCCCTGTGGGGCAGTGTGAGGAGGCACCTCTCTTTGGGACAGGGAGGGCAGCTCAGAGACCAGGAGCGGCAGCAGCGGCTGCCCAGCTTGACTCCCAAGGAGAGGGGAGAGGAGAGGAGGCTGAGGGAACACTCCACAAGGGAGGGTGTTTGAAAAAGGGTGAGAGGCTGCCAGCTCTGCAGGCAAGGGGTGACATAACTGGGCTCCTGAGCCCCACAGGGGTGCCATGAAAAGAATGTAGTTGGTCACAGGAGCTGTGGACTTTACCCGTGGGATAAATCAAGGAAGTTGTTATAATGCATAAGTTCACGTGTAACTTCAAACCATGGTTAGGCAATGCATGACTGAACCTTGAACCCATGCTATCCCCCTCATCTCTTCCCTTGCACTGGCCTTAAATAGCTACTTCCTTGTTTGTCAATACCCCTGCATTGGTGAATTGTGGTTGGTGCTTGCCCTGCAAGCTGTGATCGCAAACCAGAAAATGGAAACCCTGGTTTGCTGTTTTGGATGCAACTGCAAACTGTGGTTTGCCACAAACTAGAAAGCAGATTATAAGAAAATGGTCAAAAGTGATAACTGAATTCTGGGCCATGGACACATTGGTCAAGTTCTTGCTCTGTAACTGATAAAGCCTGTTGGGATTCCTTAGCCAGTCAGTGTGCAATTTTAAGCAGGGAAAGGATTCATTGTATATGTTACCAAGAAGTTGTCTAGCCTGTTTACAAGCACTATTGAACCACAGTGCACCTATCTTCCTTTGTGTTCGATTTATTTTATGCGTCGGGACAGAGAAAAAAGACGTTAGATCTTCCGACAGGTTCGAGAATAGTCTTAGAGTTTGATCATAATCATAATAATCCTCGATTAAGCCTGAGTATGCTTGTTTTAGTCGTTGTTGGAAATATGCTGAGTATTTTTGGACCTGTAGTTCGGACCATTTTATACTTTTGATTTGCAATGCTGAGTTCGTAATCAAATGTGTTGGGTGTCTCTCTCCATCTGGGGTCCAGTCTATAGTCATTGTGGCGACCAACGGTAGGTGGTCGCTCAGTTGAATATTTTCAACTTTAAAGTGGGAAAATTTGGGGAATATGTCATGAGATACTAACATATAATCCAGGACACTGTTTGCAGAGGAGCTTATGTGTGTAAACTCACCCGGTACGTCAGGCGGGCAGTTCCTGTTTAGAATCACTAGGGAAAGGATTCATTAATTTAAGTCTTACTTTTTCAAAGCTGTCTCAGCATTGGGAGTCAGTATGTAAGCTGAACGCACAGCTTTGTATTAGTAGGCTGTGCATATACTTTATTTATGGCAAGCTTCACTGGAAAATGACATGCCTTTGTAACATGCAAAGTGCAATACCCACAATTATCTCTTCTATTGCCACTTTCACTGTGATTTTTCCTTTTCAACATTCCCTTGGAAATACCGATTTGCAGATAGACAATTCAGGCACACCAGCAATTAACTCATTTTCAGTCACAAAATGAACAGTTTTGTTCAGGCGTCTAACTATTGCAAGCTTCTGTTTATTTCCTTTTAGATGTTGCCTACCATAGCTTCCAGTTTATTTAACTTCCTCACATATGCTAATGTAAATAAAAACAGTACAGGTCCTATCTACAAACGCTGAACAAAGCAACAGTAACAAATTTTTTTTGCTTTATGTGATCTTAGTAATACATTTAATCCCGTGTAAAAAAAGAGAAAAGGAAGGCGAATGTGTTTGAAGTTGCTGGCTATGGAAATGTCTAGAACAATTACTTTTAAAGAACCTGGAATAGCTCAGTTGGTAGAGCATGAGACTCATAATCTCAGGGTTGTGAGTTTGAGTCCCATGATGGGTGAAATATTCCTGCATTGTAGAGGGTTGGACTAGAAGACCCTCGTTGTCTCTTCCAACTCTACAATTCCATGAGTCTATGAACATGTTTTTTAAAAACAACAACAACAAATACCTCCTACAAATTTCAGTAGGATGCAAACCTCGTTCCTAAACCTGATTGGAATCTCACCTAAGAGTACAGTCCTAAACCCACTTACCTGGGAGTAAGCCTCACAGTTGGATTTACTTCTGAGTAGACATGTTTAGGATTGTGCAGCAAATTCCTTTTTACCTGCAACTTTCCTTTTATGCTTCAGTGTAGTCAGAACAATCGCAACACCCCTACCATATAATGATGACTGAGTTAGATCGGTAAAGAAAAAGCGATTTATATGCTTTGTATATGTGATATAGGGACGCAGGTGGCGCTGTGGGTTAAACCACAGAGCCTAGGACTTGCTGATCAGAAGGTTGGCAGTTCGAATCCCTGCAACGGGGTGAGCTCCCGTTGCTTGGTCCCTGCCCCTGCCAACCTAGCAATTTGAAAGCACGTCAAAGTGCAAGTAGATAAATAGGCACCACTCCAGCGGGAAGGTAAACAGCGTTTCCATGTGCTGGTTCGCCAGAAGCAGCTTAGTCATGCTGGCCACATGACCCGGAAGCTGTATGCGGACAAATGCCAGTTCCCTCGGCCAATAAAGCGAGATGAGCGCCGCAACCCCAGAGTCGGCCACGACTGGACCTAATGGTCAGGGGTCCCTTTACCTTTATATGTGATATAACATTGTACCATCAGATGGCTCTGTGGAGTCTTATATCTCTCTACCTGTTTTCCCTGTTTAAATTTACAATGCATTTAACTGAAACGCTTCAGTGATGTGTCCAGATCCAGCCCCAGTTTCCAGGCTATGATTTTCTTACATTTGGATATATTCAGGAGTAGGATGAAGCATTTCATGGAGGTAACTTCTTTCAGTGGCTATTGACCATGATGGCTGTGCTCTGCCTCCATAGGCAGTATCCTTCTGAATGCCAGTTGCTGGAAACCACCAGAGAGGGTTGTGCTCTTGCACACTGGTCCTGCTTTTGGGCTTTACAGAGGCATCTGGTTGGCCACTGTGAGACTAGCATGCTGGACTAGAAGGGCCATTGGCTTTATTTACCAGCCTCCTCTTACGAAAGATCTGTACAATATTATGTGTGGTACGGAGAAAGTGGGGAGTGAAACATTTCTCTCGCTTTCTCACGATACCAAGAACTCAGGGTCATCCAGGGAAGCCAAATACAGTCATACCTCATGTTACATTTGCTTCATGTTACGTTCTTTCAGGTTACGTCCCGCAGCGACCCAGAAATACAGGAAAGGGTTACTTCCGGGTTTCGCCGCTCGCGCATGTGCAGACGCGCCAAATGATGTCACGCACATGCACAGAAGCAGCGAATTGCAACCCGTGCGTGTGCAGACGTGCCGCTGCGGGTTGCGCTCTTTTCCTGTTGCAAACAGGCCTCCGGAAAGGATCCCGTTCGCAACCAGAGGTACCACTGTATTGGTAGATTCCGGACACACAAAAGGAAGTACTTTTTCACACAGAGCCTACAGACATCACTGCTAGAAGGTGCAGTGATGGCCCCCAACTTGGATGGATTTTAAAGGGGTTAAGACAAAGTCTGTCAGTGGCTACTAGTCATGATGGCTGTGTACTGCATCTAGTATCAAAGATGCTATGCTTCTGAATGCCAGTTGCTTTGGGACACAAATGGTTGCCAGGGTTTGAAATTAGCCAGGCACCAGACATGTTGTGCACCTTCCTTTCGATCACTTGCAGCCAAGTGAAGATGCCAGGGTGGCGCCTCACAGCTCCACCACCTGGAGGTGCATGCCTGGGGCTCATTGGATCTGGACTGTTTTCACACACTAATACCCCACCCTGTAGAATTCTATCAGTTATGTCTTATCTGCACAGTCAGAATGAATTTCTGGAAACAAAATGCTTTTTCTGTGCTGCCTGAGCAGGAGCAGTCACCATTAAGAAAAAGAGGTCGGAATAGAGGTCGGAATATGTGGACTGTCCCTGAACCAAGTGATTTTTCTTCTTTTAAATTCTCAAAGCACTTAACCTAGCTCAGGGTTGTCATCTGAACTAGCCAGATGTTTAACTGAGAATCAGTCACAGTCAGCTGTCATTTGAAAAATAAGACTTTAGAGCAGCCTTTCTCAACCTGTGGGTCCCCAGATGTTGTTGAACTACAACTCCCATCGCCCCTAGCTAGCAAGGCCAGAGCTCAGGGATGATGGGAGTTGTAGCCCAACAACATCTGGGGACCCACAGGTTGAGAACCGCTGCTTTAGAGCCATCTTGCCCCCCAGTGGCAACTAAGCATTCCATTTTGGTGGCTATAATCATGGTTTAAGGAGCCATTTGGCCCCTAGCTTATATATCTGAGTTTCTAACACTGCATTGGTGGAACTCACATGCTACTTGTGGTCTTCCCATTTGCATCTGATTGGCTACTGTGAAAACAGGATGCACACCTGTAGTACACCAATGCTGCCAGCCTGGGAGCTCCTCTGATGTTGCCACCACCCCACCCTGTCCCAATGAGTTTCAGCATTTCCATTCCATCCATCTCACACATTACTGCTGTTTGCCCCAATTTTCCCGTTAAATTTAGGAAAAGGGCACAGTGGAGACTGAGAGCGACCTGAAAAATAATCGCTCTCCCTGGTGCATTTCAGGATACTTCCATCTCATTCTGCTGCATGTGTAGTCAAGGCTCTGGTTCTATACTGAAGTGAAACTAAGGATACCCTCTAATGCCAGGCAAGACTAGTGGGGAAGTTCAAGGACCAGGCTTGCACATGCAATATGGCCACTAAAGTAAATTAGATGGTCAGTAAATTGGTCGCAAAGCCAGCGTAGCTGCCACGTTCACCAGAACCTCGCAAAGAAAATACACACATTTCCTGGCCACCAGATAGATACCGTCTTTTTCGCTCCATAGGGCGCACCTGACCATAGGGTGCACCTAGTTTTCAGAGGGGAAAAAATATGATCCCCCCCCCAGCTCTGGGAGCAGCGGACAGGCTGTGCGCAGCCTGTGCGCTTCTCCCAGACCTTCTCCCAGACCTGCTGGGAATTCCCCCACCTCCCGCAAAAGCCCACAGGAGCCGTGCTGCTCCTGCAGGCTTTTCGACCAGGAAGGAGAAGGGACTGACATGGCCAGTCAGTCCCTTGTCCTTCCTCGGGGAAAACCCCCAAGAGCGTGCGGCTTTTGCGTGCTTTTGCGGGAGGTGGGGGAATTCCACGGCTCCTGCAAGCTTTTCTACGAGGAGGGAGAAGGGACTGACTGGCCACATCAGTCCCTTCTCCCTCCTGAGGAGAAGCCCCCAAGAGCCGCGGGGGCTTTTTCTGCCTGCCTCCCCACTGCATTCGCTCCATAAGATGCACACACATTTTCCCTTACATTTTAGGAGGGAAAAAGTGCGTCTTATGGAGCGAAAAATACGGTAACTCCTTGTGCAACTGGCATCTCCATACAGAAGCTCAGTTGTGCAGAGGTTCTGTTTGTACAATTTAAAAAGAATGGAAGAATTGCACAGATGTGGCATAGCAGGGTACAGAGACTGTTCCTCTTATTCAGCATTCTGATTTTATGCTCATCCCCACTGGATATATGAAACGGGGGCCATTTTTGTATTTTCACATCCTAATAATGGATGTTTCGGATCTTTACAGAGCAGAACCCTGATAGCAGGGGTGGATAACCTTTTGGTGCTCCAGATGTTGTTTGACTCTTGCTCTCTCAACAGCCCCAGGTAGCATGGCCAAATGAGTATGTAGTCCAGCAGCATTATGTAGGGCTACAGGTTCGCCACTCCTGATTTATGATGCCCTTCGATAATGCGAGTAATGGATCTTCGAACAAAGCTCTTAATATTTCATTTCAGTCCAGAGGTGCATGTGCACCGCAAGGCATACAGAGTTCCTCTATGCACAGGCCTTCCACATTCATTTCAGTGTGAAAAAGCTGAAAACAAAGGCATACATGTATAAAAGTGAATTAGAAACAAGCTGGGGAGATGGGCTTGCATCTTCAGCCTGTTGCTAATCACAGGGTTGTTTAGAAGCACAGAATGAGAAAAAGGCTATATAGCTATCTTTTGTTTGATCAAAATATCTGCTCACTGTTCATTAATTCTGAATTCCTAGTTTAATTTCCTGTTCCTCGAGTATTTGCCTTAGACTCATCTCTTTTAATCCAAGCTATAACTGCACTAAAAACTCAAACTCATAATTTGGGAGTGGGGGGGAGGGACAGTTGCTATCATTTAAAGAAACAATAGTAAATATATGCATTATATTAAACAAGTCATTTTTGGAAGGTGAGAATAAAGGAATTTCCTCCTCCACCCTCGCCGTTGCTAAGCTGTAATCTAATATTGTCGAAAAGGCATAGGAGGGAGGAAGGAATAGAGAGGTCTCACTTATCCTCAGGATATCGCTTTGTGTTTTCAGTCTGAAGCTCCTAAGGTTACAATTCTTGCCAAAAACATTTAAAAAAACAAAACAAAAACAAAACATGGTTATAGCTGAATGGTTGGGGATTTATTTTTTTTACCAAGAAGCCACTTGAATTGGATGGGCACATGCTACTGTTAATTTTAGAGTGTTTGGTTACTTATTTCATGCTCCAGTGCCAATTAAATATTATATTTGTGCTCTTTATGTCCAGAATTCCATAAAATCGCATTTCGACAGAAATAATTAGCATTATGCATTTATTTATTTTTTAAGATGTTTGACAGGGGTATCCAAATTACAGTTCAATTCCATGTCCTCATCTTAATGCCAAATTACATAGGATCATGTTGCAGAGGATCCAGGGTTTGAAATTAGCAGTGTGCCAGGCTCATTTGCGCCTGAAGATTCTCCCTTTGCATGCACCTCAAAAAGTCTGGTTGCCATTTTTTTTGTGTGCCTGGCTGGCACTCAAGGATTACTGAAATGTATGTGCTTTGAAGCCTCGAAGAATATGTTAAGGATAGACAATATGTTAAGGAGTTTAACAAAAAAGAGTAGAGTGTTTTGAAAACTGAAGTACGGTACCAATATTTTTATTGTAACCACCAAATTAAACATGTATTGAAAATTTCTGCTAAAAATGTGATATTAACAATGTGTCACTTACGTGAGTTGCATATTAGTTCACGCTTATCAAAATACAGTGGTACCTCTGGTTACGAACTTAATTCGTTCCGGAGGTCCGTTCTTAACCTGAAACTGTTCTTAACCTGAGGTACCACTTTAGCTAATGGGACCTCCCACTGCTGCTGCGCTGCCAGCACACGATTTCTGTTCTCATCCTGGGACAAAGTTCTTAACCCAAGGTACTATTTCCGGGTTAGCAGAGTCTGTAACCCGAGGTGTTTGTAACCCAAGGTACCACTGTAATAAGTAATAAGTGTTGTCGACCCAACCCGTCCCCCCAGTACAGCAAGGAAATATTAAATTACATGGTACCTCGGGTTAAGAACTTAATTCGTTCTGGAGGTCTGTTCTTAACCAGAAACTGTTCTTAACCTGAAGCACCACTTTGGCTAATGGAGCCTCCTGCTTCCACGGCGCCACCGGAGCACAATTTCTGTTCTCATCCTGAAGCAAAGAACTTAACCCGAGGTATTATTTCTGGGTTAGCAGAGTCTGAAACCTGAAGCGTCTGTAACCTGAAGCGTATGTAACCCAAGGTAAAGGGACTCCTGACCATTAGGTCCAGTCATGGGGTTGTGGCGCTCATCTCATTCTGGTGAATGAGAGCAGCGCACAGAAACACCATTTACCTTCCCGCCGGAGCGGTACCTATTTATCTACTTGCACTTTGATGTGCTTTCGAACTGCTAGGTGGGCAGGAGCAGGGACCGAGCAACGGGAGCTCACCCCGTCGCAGGGATTCGAACCGCCAACCTTCTGATCAGCAAGTCCTAGGCTCTGTGGTTTAACCCACAGCACCACCTGTGTCCCTTTGTAACCTGAGGTACCACTGTATAAAATGATGAAAAGGGGAAAGATGTAAGTTAAGCAGAGCCAGTCCAAAACATTTTGCTGCCTGAGGCAGACAAGATTCCCACCCTTGTACAGAAGCTGCCTGAACGGACACCGAGTCTTTACCTCAACAATGGCATTGGGAAAGTGTATCTGAGGGCAGCAAGCTCACTTAGAGGATGCAGGGGGTGCTCTAATACCTTGCTGCTGCTCCTTCTTCCCACCACCCCACATCTGCTCCTGGAGATGACTGCCTCGCTCTCCTGCCATTTGGTACTCAGTGAGGAACCACATAGTGCAGAGATTTTCAACCTTTATGAGTCCACAGCTCCCTTGACCAACTACATTCTTTCTGTGGCACCCCTGTGGGGCTCAGGAGCCCTGTTATGTCACCTTTTGCCTGCAGAGCTGGCAGCCCCTCACCCTTTCTCACACCCCTCACTTTTGGAGTGTTCCCTCAGCCTCCTCTCCTCTCCCCTGTCCTTGGGAGTCTTCTTCACACAGCCCCACAGGGGCCTGGGACTTGTCTGTTCATTCCCAACAGCAAGGGCTGGCAGACTGGCTGGCTGGGCTTCCTTGCCTGCTTGCTTGCTTACTCCAAAGCTGCCTCTGCTCCTGGCAACCAGCACCCTTTTGCCAGTCCCAGTGGCACCATTTGCCTGGGGAGCTTGTAGCCAGGGCTGCTGCCGCAACAAATAGCCACACAAGCCTTTGGGAGGCAGAGACGTGAGAGGGCATCAGAGGAAGGAGGGAAGGAAAGACGGACAGAGGTCAGTGTTGCCCGCATCACCCCTGACCATCATTCAAGGCACCCCAGGGGGCCACGGGACACTGGTTGAAAACCACTGACATAGTGTGTACAGTTGTGACTAGGTATGACATGTTGCTTGCACTGGATCCCCTCTGAAGCTGACTGACATGGCATCAGAGTGGCAACTTCTAACGATAGAAGTTTGTGCTTAAATATATGTCTCTGAAGTTTGTTGTGTATTGCTTATCTTTGGTTAAAATCTGCACATTGCATTAGTGTAATTGTAATTTTATATGCTAATAGGTATACCTTTCTTTCTGCCATGCCTGATTTCAATTCTTCCATGCCTTGCTTCTCTTTTAGTTAACCTTCCTGTATCTCCCTTTTTCTTGATACTTTACCAATCCATTAGAATTTGTTCACTTTTGTCCTACTGGGACTTACTTTGTGGAAGTTCATCAGATCTTCAGATCTTCACTTGGGAACCTTGCTTCTGATCTCAGTCCAATAAAGCATGATTTATTAGACTGAGAATGCACAATTTGCTTTCTTCACCTTCTCACCTGAGGAACTGCGGTTCAACTCCCAACACCAAACCAGGCTACCCAATCCACTGGTTGATTCTGATATTCAGGCTTGTAAGAAGAAATTAAACTACAGTATAATTTCCTGGCTTTGATGAAACACAAAACAATATTTCATGTTGTTCACCTGCTAAACTGTGGCAGGTGAAATTTGGTAACTGTTTTGCAAAATTGAGCTGCCATGTGAGAAACATGGTTTTGTGTGTGTGTGTGTGTGTGTGTGTGTGTGTGTGTGTGTGTGTCAGTTCTCAGATTGCAAAATCCAATAGGAAAGCACCATTGCATGCCAACTGACATACAGCCAACATCAAATGGTAAGTAACCCTTCGGCCTCTTCCACCGCATTAAGACAGGATTTCTGTTATCTTTTCAGCCCTGAATAGTGGTCCCCCAAGTTGTCTTTAATGAGGGTGGGAAATCACTTTGCTACAATTAATTATCCACAGCCTCTGGACATACAGAAAAGCCAACTCACAACCACTAGAGAATTATGTTTAAAATTTGCCTTTTGTACTGCTTGAAATAAATAGTATATCATGGTTTTTGTCCAGGGGTGTGTCTGTTGTGACCCAAACAAATAAAACGCTTCCTCCATTTTGGGTGGGGTACCAAAGAAAGGCCTTCTGCAGATGCAGAATTAATGAGATGTTGTTGATTTTGGGTGGTGGAGGGGAGGAACCGAATTAGAGGAAATGTGAGTGTTTCCTTGCACAGTCTTGGATGATGACGACAGGAAGCAACTGTTTTGGTGACCGGATTGGATCATGTAACTCTATGTACAAGGAATCCGGTAGGAGAGGCTGAGAACATTCCATATCACAACAGCACGGGATCATGAGACCAACTATATCCCAACCTTTAGTCCCACTGGCTGGATAATTGAGTTATATAAATAAATGGTTAAGTTATCAATGCCTCTGATGCAAATGTTTAAAATGTACAGTGGTACCTCGGGTTACATATGCTTCAGGTTACATATGCTTCAGGTTACACACTCCACTAACCCAGAAATAGTGCTTCAGGTTAAGAACTTTGCTTTAGGATAAGAACAGAAATCGGTCTCTGGCGGCGCAGCGGCAGCAGGAGTCCGCATTAGCTAAAGTGGTGCTTCAGGTTAAGAACAGTTTCAGGTTAAGAACGGACCTCTGGAACGAATTAAGTACTTAACCCGAGGTACCACTGTATTTTTAAACCCTTTATTTTGTGCTAACTTTTGCTAAGTTTGGATTTCCCCCTTTTTAGAAAAGCTATCCATCTTAAAATAGCTCTCTATACATGCAGGGATTTTGTATTGTTTTGTTTTGTTTCAAGAGGCGTATGTTTTTAAATGATAATGTTGCTGCCATTTATCAGGGTGGGTTTTTGTTTTTGTTTTAGCTTTCTGTACACATTGTATTTTCATGACCTTGTGAGCTGCCTTGAGTCTGCTGTGCCCTAAAAGGCAGCCTATAAATGATTTTATAAATTATAGCCCCGCCACAGTTACGCTGAGAGAAAGCAGCAATCGGAGGAATTTCAAGAATTGGACAGCCAAGGACTCTGTAATTGGACATATTCAGACTTACGCATGTAGAGAAAAGGAAAATAATTAGAGCACCTCATTTGAAATCCTATGGAAAGATAGATAAGGCATTAACATGAAGAGTAATCGCTAAAAATACAGCTTTTATCTTAATGATTAATATACCAATTGAAATGTAATTAGATGTTAATAAAAATATGAACCACAGCAATATAAGAACTAGACAGAAAACATTGATCAAGGAGTGTGGGAAACCACTTTGATTAAATTGTATATATTTGGAATTAAAAGGAATTATTTTGATATTAATTGGAATCTGTATAATTGGCAAAACTGTAGTATTATTGGGAAATTAATTAAAAAAATTAAAAAATAGAAACAATTTTATAAAATAAATCACAAGTGTCTGCAATACTGTACGATCTGAGCAATTAGAGCCCACAACATTTTGTTAACAGAGTAGCATAGCGGAATTCCTTCATGGTTAAATCTTAACTTGATTTTCTATACCTACACTGACTTTTTTTTTAAAAAAAAGGTTTTATATGTGTGCAGTCTAATCTATTAAGATGCATATGGTTCAGTTTTCTATAGACAACCAGGATTCTAAAGTTCCTTTAAAGTTTTCAGTGCTTTATGGAACCAGATGTGGCTTTCATCAGTTTAGCTAGTTGGTTCAGCATTTGTTTGTTTCTTCTGTAAATGTAGCAACTTCAATAGACAATGAAACGTTTTTGGTATGGAAAAATGCTAGCTAAGCTCAACCCACCTTACCAATTTTCAGAGGGTTAAGGAAAGTGTGAAATGCATCATAATGTGACACCTTCCTTGAAGATTGACACAGTGGAATGAAAGCTGCTGGGGATATTCAGAACTTCATTTTGTCTTTGAAGTATGAACCCCAGCTTGACCTTCATCAGTGATGCAGTTCCAGGGGAAAAATCCTTTGCACTGGGAAATTTTATATATGCATCATGAAATTTTCTAGGTAATTCTAGAGGAATTATCTAAAGTAGCATATTTATTTCACTTGCATTTAGTAAACAAAGCTAAAACTTTGACACTGCCAAGCTTATCTAATATCGTACTTGCAGTTGGCATTTGTTCATTGTTACTAAGGAACTTAAAAAGCTGAAATTTTTCCACAGAAAGATAAAACACTGGGGCGGGGGAATCCACCCCCATATCGTTCACCCTCATATTCAGAGGAGAGAAAACTACAACATGGATTGTATATGTGAAACAAGTCCTCTTGTAAACATCTGCTTTGCTAATACAATGCTAATTTTTTCGCTGATTTTAAATATAGTGAATGAACTTAACTAGCTTAATCTTTTAAGTCCCAAATTCTGTAAAAAGATTCTTTATCAAATTAGATTTGGTGACTTTGAGAATATGCTAATTAAAAATTTGCATAGGAATTGAAAGAGCAAATAATTCGGCTGGCGGCATTAAATGTGAAAGGCTGATCCAAAATTATGCTTGCCCTATAGAGATTTAAGCAGCCCACTCTTTGGTGAGGAGGAGGTCACATACCAAAGACATAAGCTCAAGGGCAGTGGAAGAGGTTTAGAGTGCAGTTAATTTTGTCTACAGATATGGCACCAATTCTTTCGTTAGGGTAGAACTGGCCGGCTGTTAAGTAACCAATTTGTGGCTTAATTTGTGGCACATTGTTTATTTTCATAATTTATATCCCATCCTTTCAACAACCATTTCATGCTAACGTGTAGAGGCAGAACAAAAGATAACAGTGTTCAAAAGAACTAAAAGCTTTTTATTATAATCATCATCATGGCATGGGTTGGTTACAGCATGTTGCTGATAATGTCAAGGTTGCAAGATCGATCCCCACATGGGCCAGTTGCATATTCCGGCACCTCAGGTGTTAAATAGTGGGTAGACGTAGCAGATGACTTGTAAGCTGGAACAGAACTGAACAGCAAACAGCTCAGCCGGCCTGCTTTTATAGGCAGCCGACTGTCAACATTGTAGCAACAACAACCCAGGGTTTCCCACCTAAAATAACTGACGTGGACCTGAGTGAAAACTATCTACAGTATCCCCCTGCTGGCCCAGGGTGAGAACTTCAATACATAACAGCAGGGGGTTGGGTTAGATCAGGGTTATTCCAAACTTGGGTCTCCAGCTGTTTTTTGGACTACAGTTCCATCATCCGTTACTACTGGGATGATGGGAGTTATGGTTCAAGAACAGCTGGAGACCCAAGTTTGGGAAACCATGGACTAGATGATTCTCAGGATCCACTGCAACTCTACAGTTCTTTGATTCTATGAATCTAATTTAGAACAGAATCAGAAAGCTGTTTAAAAGTTCAGAAATTTTGAAAGTTCTTCAAAAGTTTAAGAAGCATGCCTGTTAAGGCAATTGATTCATCTTCTTACCCACTGCTGTCTGCTCTGGCTGACAGAAGTTTTCCAGGGTCTCAGTCAAGAGCAGGGGTCAGCAAACTTTTTCAGCAGGGGGCCGGTCCACTGTCCCTCAGACCTTGTGGGGGGCCGGACTATATTTTGAAGAAAAATAATAATGAACGAATTCCTATACCCCACAAATAACCCAGAGATGCATTTTAAATAAAAGGACACATTCTACTCATGTAAAAACACGCTGATTCCTGGACTGTCCACAGGCCGGATTTAGAAGGCAGTTGGGCCAGATCCTGCCCCCGGGCCTTAGTTTGCCTATGGTCAAGGGCATTCCCAGTCATGCTACATGAGTTGCTTTTAAATCAGATGCTAGGGAATGAACATGGAACCTTCTTTGTGCATGTTATGCGCTATGCCACTGACCTGTGGTCCCTGTAGTGGTCTTCCATTGCTCAGAGGGGGGGGGGATTTTTCTGTAAATGTAATTAATACCTTGGCAGAAATACATTGTGATCTCATGAGACACAGATAATTCAAACAATTTTTATTGCTAGTAATCAAACCTTAGCATACAGAAATGTTGCTGAGATCCATGGAATTTTAACATGGAACTACTGGGGTTTTCTTGGGACTTAGCTACATGGGCAAAGAAAAAAAATGCTTTATATGTGTTGTTTGTGCATTCTAATACTCCGACACCAGATGGCGCTGTGGAGTTCCCTTTTTGCTAACCCGATTTCTCACACAAAAGTTTGGCAATGTGTTTAACTGAAATGCTTCTTTGATGTGTCTAGAGATCCAGCCCTGGTGTGGTGTGGAGAACAACTGTAATTGTAGGCATGGTCTTAGTTCTTCCCTCCCTTGACGTGTGGCCTTCCGACCTTTCTAACACTACCATATAACCATTTCTTGTTAATATCGCTCCTGGCATTTACCTTTTAAATTTAAATTTTCAGTGTGACATTTTGCTTTTCTTCAGCTCTAATCTTTAGTTCCTGCTGCTTCACCTGGAAATCCCTATGTTCACTTGTCTGTAGCTCTGCCTCCAACTTATGCTGCAGAAAATGTCAAGAGAGCAGGTGGAACTAGCAAATACCATTGCCTTTCTATGCAGAGGAGAATAAAATGATAAATGGTTCTATACATGAAATGTTTGCTTTGCAACTGTCTCCCGCCCTCTGGCATCAGATTTGAGATATTCAATAGGCTATCTGCATTATTATTCTACCCCAAGTTCTTGCTCCAGGCTACGCGAGAAATGACATTCCAAATGAACCCGTATGTGTATGGCTGCCATGCTCTCCTACATGAGCACCAGCGTGTATGGCCAATAGTCAGGGATGATGGGAGCTGTAGTCTAGCATCTTATGGTAAACAAAGGTAAAGGACCCCTGGATGGTTAAGTCTGGTCAAAGGCGACTATGGGGTTGCAGCGCTCATCTCGCTTTCAGGCAGAGGGAGCCGGCATTTGTCCACAGACAGCTTTCCGGGTCATGTGGAAAAGCATGACTAAACCGCTTCTGGTGCAATGGAACGCCGTGACGGAAACCAGTGCGCACGGAAACGCCGTTTACCTTCCCGCCACAGCGATACCTATTTATCTGCTTGCACTGGCGTGCTTTCGAACTGCTAGGTTGGCAGGAGCTGGGACAGCGCTCACCCTGCTGTGCGGATTCAAACCACCAACCTTCTTATCGGCGAGCCCAAGAGGCTCAGTGGTTTAGACCACAGCGGCACCCGCATCTTATGGAGGGCCACAACTTCCCCACACTTGCTCTACAAGAGGCTTATAATGCACCCTTTGGAAAGTACTGATCTACTCTGTACATTACTTGCATTTTGTCAAACTTTCAAAGGAATGGATTGAGGATTGCAAACCTATAGTGATCTTAAATTAGAATCAGAACCACATCTAAGGTGCAGCTGATATAGAGACAGCTTGTTGCATAATGCCATAGGGAAAGTTATTGTGTGTTCGCAATAGTTGGCATCTAGATCAAAACACTAATATATAAATAGCTGAGCTACATTGAGTTACTGTCAAAACATGGGGTATTTGTAATATTGTTGTTTCTCCCCAGGTTTACACAACTTTTATACCGTTCATCATCTTTAAGGAATCTAGACCCATCTAAAAGTTGCAAAATTCCTATTGACTCAAAAAGTGGGACAATCATGATCTTACAAGAGAGGCGGCAGGATTATTTCAAAAGAAAATAATCTCTGAATGATGACAATATCCAAAATAAATTTAAGTAGAAAAAACGATACCTTAATGTGTTTATATGACCTTAAGGTGTTTATTTGTCTCTACTTTTTAGAGTAGAGACATCACCTTGCCAACAAAGGTCCGTATAGTTAAAGCTATGGTTTTCCCAGTAGTGATGTATGGAAGTGAGAGCTGGACCATAAAGAAGGCTGATTGCCGAAGAATTGATGCTTTTGAATTATGGTGCTGGAGGAGACTCTTGAGAGTCCCATGGACTGCTAGAAGATCAAACGTATCCATTCTTAAGGAAATCAGCCATGAGTGCTCACTGGAAGGACAGATCGTGAAGCTGAGGCTCCAATACTTTGGCCACCTCATGAGAAGAGAAGACTCCCTGGAAAAGACCCTGATGTTGGGGAAGATGGAGGGCACAAAGAGAAGGGGACGACAGAGGATGAGATGGTTGGATGGTGTTCTTGAAGCTACCAGCATGAGTTTGATCAAACTGCGGGAGGCAGTGGAGGACAGAAGTGCCTGGCATGCTCTGGTCCATGGGGTCACGAAGAGTCGGACACGACTAAACGACTAAACAACAACAAAGGTGTTTATTTGACTCTTACATGAGTTGTACAGCCCATCCCCTTTCTTGACTGGAAATGCATAATGATATTCTGGTAAAGCTCTCCTGTAATAAATATAGGTTAGAGGTCAGTTTCTAACCATCAGAAGAGTGAAACTCTGAAACACTTCCAAATAATGGAGCATGTGCTTTAATTAGATGGCACAGTGTTGGTTTTGTAGGCCATAACTTCTTAGAGAAGAACATGGCTCGAGAGGTGGATAAGTGATGGAGTGGATTGTCCTTTTAAAGAGCTGAGAACAGTTAATATTCCTTTTAGTAGCTGTATAATATTCCTTTTCGTAGGTGTGTAAATGCTTGGGTCAGAATTCGTTTCTGCCAGGATGTTAGCCCTCTTCAGGCATTCAGCCAGATTCAAAAGGTAAACGGACCCCTGACCATTAGGTCCAGTCGAGACTAACTCTGGGGTTGCGGCGCTCATCTCGCTTTATTGGCCGAGGGAGCCGGCGTACAGCTTCCGGGTCATGTGGCCAGCATGGCGAACCAGAGCAGAGCACGGAAACGCCGTTTACCTTCCCGCCGGAGCGGTACCTATTTATCTACTTGCACTTTGATGTGCTTTCGAACTGCTAGGTTGACAGGAGCAGGGACCGAGCAACGGGAGCTCACCCCGTCACAGGGATTCAAACCGCCGACTTCTGATTGGCAAGTCCTAGGCTCTGTGGTTTAACCCACAGCGCCACCCACTTCCCATTCAGCCAGATTACTTAAGGGTAAATATACCCTTATAGAGGGATGGGAGCACTCAAGTCATCCCTGCCCCAATGGCACTGGACATGTTCCCTCCACTCTCTTTTCCCCCATATATATATATTTATATATAAAATTTCTATTTGAAATTCTCATCTGTTCCCACTCCCTCCAATACAATTCCTTTATCATTTTTCTTCTACTACACCTATCTCAAACCCTGCCCACAATTTCATTTGTTTTAAGTTCTATGCCAAGTAGTCCAAAAAGGGGCCTCCATTCTTCCACAAACAGTTCATCCTCTTTATCACTTTATATTGCTGTCAACATCGCTGTTTCTGCATAGTCTGTAACTTTTAAAATATGTTCCCTCCACTTGCGACCTTCATGTGTTAAGCAGAGAAGTCTGAAGGGGGTTTGTAAGCTGGTTTCCTGACATTGTAAGGGTGATTTTAAGCACATTTAGGCGAACACCCTTACAAAACCTCATCAGGCCTTTGTGCTAAACATGAGAAGATTGAGGGTGGAGGAGGCACTAATGAAGATTTTGGAGTTATTGCTGACAGGCATGTCCCCATCCCTCTCCAAACTTCTGCCCTCGTGTGTCCAAGCTGAATGCCTGAAGTGAATTACTGAGAATCCTTGATCTGCAATAGTAGTCTCAGGTTTCTGCCAGAAATTATACAAGTGCCTTTCTCTGAACATTTCTTTTGTGTGTGCATATCCTCCAACGGTGTTGATTATGGTGATTTTACTATTTATATTTCACCCATCTGACTGGGTTGCCCCACTCTGGGTAGCTTTCAACATATATAAAAACATAATAAAACTGGGGGGGGGGAGCTTCCCTATACAGGGTTGCCTTCAGGTAGCTTGGGGGTCGGATAGCTCCATACCCTCCCAACATTTCTCCCATGAAAATAGGAAAAGTGGGACATTTTGGGATCAGAAGAGAAATCAGGACTGCTTCTGTAAATCCAGGACTGTCACTGGAAAATAGGGACACTTGGAGGGTCTGTGTGTGTGGCTGGACCGTGAGGCAGAGTGCCAGCCTATTGGCACCTGTGGGTACACCTGCGGGTAAGCTATCCTAATGCAGCTGAAGAGGGTTTTCACTATGGCTGTCTTGGCAGCAGGTAAGCCCCACATAAGTGTTTCCATGATTGTAGCTTGTGGCTAGAATATTGTGCACAGTAACATGTACTCAGGTATTCCTTTAGGTCTGTGAGATAATATTTCATCATATGTAGATGGGTTTAGGATTGCAAGCCTAAGAGGCAGAGATGATGGGAGTGTTAAGTTGTGGGTGAACATATCAGACGACACAGGGATTCTTCAAACAGCTCTTGTTTATTCAGAGGCCAGAACTGAACTGAAGGGCTCAGTCAGCCTGCTTATATAGAGCTCCAATACCACGTTACTGTAACAACTTTCTAAAACTATCCAATCACTGAACATCACTTTTGATCCTTCATTTGCATAACTATCTACAGTATCCCCCTGCTGGCCCAGGGTGAGAACTTCAGTACATAACAGGGAGTGTGCTTAAGTTTAGAGAGTTTGAGAAGGATACTTTCCCCCTCCCCCCCTTTTTTTTAAAGGGGAAGAAAAATCCCTAGTTGGGATTACGTGCTGAGAAATGTGTTCATACTGCAAGGTTTATCTTGTTTTGATGATATTTCACTTGAATCTCTCCTTAGAAACCAACAGAGCACTTCCGCTCTGGCTCAGCAGAGCTATTCTTAAACAATGCTAATCAACAAGTGGCAGGATTTTCCTCATAAACACATCTTCTAGGAGGTAAAGTCAGGGCACTTCGGCTACACAGCACAGATTCCAGCTGCAAAGTCAAGAATTGTTGTGATCCTTTCCCCCCTCACAGGTTTGCTTTCAAGATATACATTTGGAATAGTTCGAGTATTCGGCCTAAATGATCAAAGTGCAACATGTTTTAATTGTGCACTTCTTTTAAAAAAAGGTGAATTGTGTATGTGGCAGCCATGTGCATCACATAGTTCATCTGCTCAATTTTGGCTTCCTGCTGTGTCTTCTGTCGGCTGGCTTTGCTTCCACATAATGTGTGAAATGGCCCTCGAAAATGTGTGATTGATTAGTTGCTTTGGGAAATGAAGAAGCAAGAGCTGACATCTGGCATTTTCCTTTCAAGACTCATAGGATAGATGCTTTTGGAATCTTAAGTCTCCAATAAACTGAATGCCCACCAATGTGTGACCTGGGCTGGGCTGCTAGGGTGGGGTAAGCAAAGTCCTGGTGCAATTGCCACACGGCCTGAATGATTGTGGCAGACCTGCCTGTTGCCCTAATGTCTGACTGGCGAGTGCAAGAAAACAAGCACACATAATAAATGATGTAACGAATGCCAGCCCTAGCTATGGAGCTGTTAAGGGAATTATTCCATTACTGGATCCCCAGGCTGCTGTTAATGCCACTAATACTCCCATCCATGAAAATAGCCCTTATCTTAAGTCACAATCTTTGGCTGTAGCAGCAGCAGCTGTTGTCAATCCTAATTGAAGTTGCTGGCAAAGCAGAAGCAATGGAGAGTTGAATGGTTACAATGCCTGGAGCCATGATTTAAATACACAGTTCTCTGGTGTCTGGGGGGATGCTGTGAGCCTGCTCAAACTGCACCCTTTAGTTGCTCCTTAAAACATGAAATCTGGCACAAGGGAACACCGGCACTCGATAACAAATTGATTCTGAACATGTATCTGTTATTGTACTCCTAGTCTGGACACACTGCATGGAACTAAGTGTCATGAATGTAGTTCTGCTTTCTGCATAGCAGCCCCAGTCAATAAGGAACTGTGCAGCTCATTCTGAATTTCAAGCAGGGTTTTTTATACCTGTTTGTATGTTAACCCATCTCCCTGGCATGCTACTACTGTATTTTGCTTTAAGGGAATGTCTCCTCTCCCCCGTCCCTTTTGCTTTCAAATGTGCAACACTCTGCCCACACAACTTGAAAAGGTATAGTCCAGGAAAAGCAATGCCACTTTATTCTAGTGAATATATAGACTGGCTCTGAATGCATGCAATAAAAACTTGCTGTAAAACATTGCCGGGGGGGGGGGCAGGGAGAAGGAGATGATGTTGGACTACAGCTCACACCATCTAACCATTGGCCATGCTGGTTGGGACTGATGGGCGTTAAACTTCATCTGCCAGACTACTGGTTCCCCACTATTGATTTAGGAGATGGGGGTTGTTGTTTAGTGCTTAGATTGATTATTTTATTTACACTGTACCTTGAACCATCCAGGCAACTTCATCATGTGTGCTGTATGTTCTTTGTTGTTGTACACTATATATTTTATGTATGGAGTATGTTAGTGTTCAGAGGGGCAATCGGTAATGGATTATCTTCTTAAAGTGCAGGACATACGGAAGTATATGACCAGGGGTCAGCAAACTTTTTCAGCAGGGGGCTGGTCCACTGTCCCTCAGACCTTGTGGGGGCCGGACTATATTTTGAAAGGAAAAAATGAACAAATTCCTGTGCCCCACAAATAACCCAGAGATGAATTTTAAATAAAAGCATACATTCTGCTCATATAAAAACACCAGGAAGGCCCCATAAATAACCCAGAGATGCATTTTAAATAAAAGGACACATTCTACTCATGTAAAAACGCACTGATTCCCGGACCATCCGTGGGCCGGATTTAGAAGGCAATTTGGCTGGATCCAGCCCCCGGGTCTTAGTTGCCTTAAAACGGGGGGGGGGGGGAGTTAAAGGTCATAGTTTGCCTACCCATGTATATGACCATAATGTTCCCAATATTCCTATGATCTTAAGCATTGTATTTTTTTTTTATTTTGTTGTTCTGGCTCCCAATCACATAGAACCTGGGTATGAAAATATGTGCATGTTTGAATTTCAGTGCTCAGAGAAAGATTGGCGAATGTGCTTACTTGTATTAACCCATCTGTGTCCTGTTTATTTCAGGTTTTAGATTATTTGAGATTTGCCCTAGAGAAGACAAACTGGTATGTGTGTGTTTATTTCTTTGCACTGCCATTTAGTGCCAAGGAAATGAGCTCCAGGAATTTGGCTCAGGCAAAAGCTCTGGTAACTGTATCCAGGGCAAACGGTAGCACAAGCTGGTGCTTAATCATTCATTCATTAGTGCTGAGTACTTTGTGCCTGCAAGACAGATAGAGGGTAAGAAATGGTGTCAGTCTGTCTCAGAGGAGCACGCTGAAGATGAATTGGACAAGGGGAATGTCACTTTCTTGAATTTATCTTGTGCTGCTTCCTTAGCGTACAGCTGCTACTCCCATCAGCTTGGGAGAAAATAGTAGCATTCTGACTTGCCTTTCTGAAAGATCTCAATTGTCTTTTAAAAAAAGTTAATAGGGTGTTTTAAGAATTTGCAATAAATAATAATAATGAACAGGAACCGACACAGTTCCACCTCAGCTAGAGCACTAATACTGTTCTCTGCCATGTGTACTTATGTACTTTATATACTAAAGGCCTTAAATGGCTCAGGGACTGCAGTACCTTGAATCAGCGCTTCTCCCCATATGAACAGACCGGGGCCCTGTGATCACCATCTGAAGCCCTTCTTCCTCCATGAGAGGTCGGGAGGGCGGCAACATGAAAATGGGCCTTTTTGTGGTGGCTCCTCCCCGCTTGTAGATGCTCTCCCTGGAGAGGCTTCCCTGGTGCCTTCATTACATGTCTTTAGCCATCCAGGGAAATAACATTCCTCTTCTCCCAGGTCTTTGGCTAATTAAATAATTTATTACCTTCAAGGGGGGGGGAGGGGAGTATTGTTCTTTTGTTTCTTATTGGGATATGTATTTTTCCATCATAAACTTTGGATGAAGGGTTGAAGCCTTAGATTAGCAGTACCCGGAGGTCCAGCGGTCCGCCAACCCCGTGGCCAGAGGGGAAAAACAATTCCAGAGACTTCTTGGTCAGAGAAAAGAGATTTATTGAGATCTGCGCAGAGGCAGCCAGTGGAGTCCTCTCCAAAGACTGGCTACGCCCAATTTCACATTTGCAAACTTTCTTATACCTTGAAAACACCCTTCCCTCCCCCAAGCTTCCCCAAAACCTTCTCCAATCAGCTGGCAAGTTTTAGCTTACTCCCTAATATGGCATATGGCTAGCTAAGCCCCCTCCCTCCCTTGTTTGTGTGCTCCTTGTCTCTTGCGTTTCTGCAGCTCCCTGCTAGCCGGCAGAAAGAGGAAGTAGCTCCCAGCTTGCAATTGCGGTTTTTTGCTAGCTGCTTAACCACAACTGCAGAAGTTAGCTTAGGTGCAGATAGTATTGAGATTAACCCTTTCAATTCCCTCCTCTTCTTTTGGACAACCTATCTCCTAGGTTCGTCCTGGTCTCTCGGGTTTATAATCCTGGGGGAGAACAATAAGGGCCATGATTCTTTTTGCATCACACCTTGTAAGCATTGCACGAAGCAGGGTATACAGAGGCAAAGAAGCAGAAGGATTAACAGCGGCCCCGCTAATAATACCACAATATGCCTGAGCCAACTGCCATGAGGCAGCCAGGAATATAACCAACCCCATAGATCACCTCCTGTAGTTTTCAGCGGGTTCCTGGCTATCATTGTTTCCATGTGATCAATGGTGGCTGAAATGCTGACATTATTATCTGGGGCATATCTATTTTATTGCTGAAGGGCCCACTGATACTCGTGCTCTATCAGCTGCCTTGCTTCTTGGGAGGTTGTGTCCCACCTCTCCAAGGAGGAGCCTATTATCTTAACCAATTTTCCCACCTGTCCTTGTGGATGCTTAATACTCTCATGATTTCTTCCCAACATACTGTATCCGAAAGGGGCTTCTCCCTCTACATATATTAACATACACCCACAGGAATATATATATCCACCCTTGCAGAGGCCTGACATACGGAGTGACTATATCAAAGAGTTCTGGCCCCAATATCAAAAGTCCTGGCGGTGCCTTAAAATTTGCTGGGGGAAAAAAGTCTCTACGTTGGGGATGCTGCCCGCGGGCGTCCCTCCCATCCACTTGTCCAGCAGGGCGGTTGTCTGGCGCTCTTCTGGAGATGGTTAGCTTCAGAGGATCATCAGGATTTGGTGTAACTGTCCAATCTAAAATAGCCTTCTTCACTTAAGTGTGGTGGACCCAAGGGGTGAGGTCAGCAACTTCAACAGCAGTGGGCCTGGGTCCACCTGTTAAAAAAGAGAGAAAATCTCGGGAGAATAACTGCACATAATTATCAAACTGCACATTTTGACTAGCATGGGGGGTTATTGCAAAACTGAGTGGACAAAGGCTGGTCCATTGTCAGATCCTATTGACCTAGGTAGTCAAACGCGGATACAACAATAACATCTGACACTTTCTCATCTTTGCTTGGGAGAGGAAATAGGTACCCTTCATGTCAAGCAGAGCTGGGACTGCATGCGGGGTCACACAAACAGTGTCTTGGCCAAAAGTAAATTTGTCTGCTTTGTTCAGTAGGGTGGCTACTGCCACAACTGCTCTCATGCACGGCGGTAAGCCTTGTTCTGTAGGCGTCAGGCGCTCAGATAGGTATGCCACTGGCTGTTGCCAGCTTCCCAATTTTTGGCACAAAACCCCTTTCGCTGTCCCTTGGTCCTCATCCACGAATAGAGTAAAGGGTTTCTCAGGGTTTGGGATGCCAAGCGCTGGGGCTTGCTGTAGTGCCTTCTTCAAATCCACGAAGGCTTACTGTTGTTCTGTGCCTCAAACAAAGGGGTCTCTCTCAGTTCCTCTGGTTGACTCATGTAGAGGCTTGGCAATGATGCTGTAATTAAATATCCATATCCTACAAAATCCTGCAGACCCCAGAAAGCCACGGAGTTCTCTGCAGTTCTTTGGCTCTGGTATCAGGATAATAGCCTGCTTCCTTTCTTCACTGGTAACAAAGGGGTGTTTCACTGTGATTGGCATTGCCTCAAGATCCTATGTTGGAGCAGTCGCTCTAGATGCACCCACACTCCTTCAGTCGCCCTTCGTGGGATGGGATACTTATTTACTGCAACAGGATTGACAAATGGCTTGGGCTTCACAATTATTGGTGGGATATTCTTTGCCATTCCTGGGGGGTTCACTTGTTCCAGAATACTGGCGGGGATGGGTCCCTCCTCTTCTTTTACCATCATGAGGCGCCAGTACTCCCTCAGGGGTGCCTCCACAACCAGTTCCCCAAGTGACATAGTGGACAATGTGGCTTCTCCCGATGGCTTAAAAGTAATTTGGGCTTGCAACTTTACCAACAAATCTCTTCCTAATAATAGAATAGGGCATTCTCTCTTCCAGTGCCCTTCCTGTCGGCAGATGGCGCACTGATTCCTCCCCAGGCGGCTTCGCCCTCCTCCCCGGGCACTTCCTCTTTCCTGAGGGGTGGGTGTGGTAGTCTGTAATGCCATCAACTTCCTTGTTTGATACTTCTCCTTTTTTCTCTGGGCCTCCTCATCTCTCTGATTGTAAGTGGTTTGAGCTATTTCCAACATCTATTCCAGCCCATGGCCGATGAACCCCTTATGCTTCTGGATTTTTTTTTGGCGAATATCGGACGCTGCCTGAGCTACAAAGGCAGCCTTTATAATGGGGCGTTGGCAATATCATCTGGGTTCTCCTCAAAGGTAGGGTTCTAATTTCTCCAATTGCACACATCAGCACTTGAAAAAGGCACATGTTGGACTGTATAAGTGCATGGTGGTGCTTCCCCACCCTGTCCTGGGGGGCTGGTGGGTCATACACTCTGCGTAGAGGCATCATTGCAGTCCCACCCTTTTTCTGTGCCTTATGGGACTTATGGAGGGACACCCTGGTTGCTGCTTCTATCCATTCCTTCTGCCATTTCTTCCCTTGTGTTGGGGAACATCCTGCTGCTGCCAACAAATGGGAACTAACATCCACTTCTTTCGCATAGGGTTGTACATACTGTTGCAATCTCAATTGTCTGATACTGTGTCCACATTTTTCCTTTCTTTGCTAACTCAATTAGTCCCTTCATAAACTCCTCATCATCCTCTTCCTCTTTGCTCTCTAATTCATCAACCTTGGAGGGTTCAGGCTGAGGGCCGGCTCCTCCCTGGTCCTGGGGCCCTGGGCCTCGGGGATTCGCTAGAGGGGCAGTTGGTGGAGCATAGGGTGGCGGCGGTTTAATGACTTCCCCCTCTTCTCCTTCCTCTCCTTCCGGCTCTGATATCACCGGGGGCTTTTCTGACTTCCCTGCCGGTTGGACTGCACAAATTGTATTTTGTGGGGCGTCGCCTCGGCAGGCTTTCAGCCACGGTGGATTATTTTCTACATTGATTTTCCAGGTAGAAATATAAGGGATCTGGGCTGGGTGGACGTTCAAGATATTTTGATATAGTGGGTTGATTAGTTGCAAATTAAATCTGCCCTCCAAGGGCCAATTAGTTCCTTGGGTGGGCCAATCAACCTCACATAATGTCCTCATCCTCTCTCTTCTCAATTTGAACCCAATCATCATGCTTCGTAGCTGCTTTCCAGTTGGTTAAAAAACATTTCAGAGGACTACGTTAGCTTGCCCCAGACCCCATTTTTTTTCAGATACTCCGCTCCTAACCGGGCTTAAGATCCTTTCACACACCAACCACTACAGACTGTGACTTGGCGAACTCTCGTTGCCAAGAAATGCACAGCCCTGCAATCGCTCGGCCAAGGGGACGCTAAGCCCCGGCCCACACTTGACAATTCAGCCACTGGAGTATCTGACATGCAACATACAAAACACACCCCAATATAATTCCAACATGCAACACACAAAACACACCAAAATAATTTTCCCTCTGTTTCCCCTTTCCCCAACCTTACTGGCGGCACTCTACTGCCACCTCTGTTTCCCCTTTTCCCTTTTCCCGTCTGGCGGGGCGGCACCTTATTGCCACGGCCAGTTCCTTTGTTCCTTTTCTGGCGGCACTCTACTGCTCACAGCCAGACCCTTTATCCCTTTTCTGGCGGCACTCTACTGCTCACAGCCAGACCCTTTCCTGGCAGCACTCTACTGCTCACGGCCAGGGGAAGCTGATCAGGCTTCCTACCACGCCCTTTCCCTTGGGCTTACCTGTTCCGCTGCGGACCCCTCCTTCGGCCGTCCTCTTTTCTCTCCCGACTGGGTGTCTCGGCTCAGGCACAGCGTGGCGATCTCCCCCTACGAACTGGCAGGGTGCGCGCTGGAGATTGCGAGCGCTGGTCCCAGTTGCTCACCCGGTCGAGTCTGGCCCCTCGGTCCACCTTTCGTGGGGTGGGGACCCATCCCGGACACGAGCCCCCAAAATGAAGCCTTAGATTAGCAGTACCCGGAGGTCCAGCGGTCCGCCAACCCCGTGGCCAGAGGGGAAAAACAATTCCAGAGACTTCTTGGTCAGAGAAAAGAGATTTATTGAGATCTGCGCAGAGGCAGCCAGTGGAGTCCTCTCCAAAGACTGGCTACGCCCAATTTCACATTTGCAAACTTTCTTATACCTTGAAAACACCCTTCCCTCCCCCAAGCTTCCCCAAAACCTTCTCCAATCAGCTGGCAAGTTTTAGCTTACTCCCTAATATGGCATATGGCTAGCTAAGCCCCCTCCCTCCCTTGTTTGTGTGCTCCTTGTCTCTTGCGTTTCTGCAGCTCCCTGCTAGCCGGCAGAAAGAGGAAGTAGCTCCCAGCTTGCAATTGCGGTTTTTTGCTAGCTGCTTAACCACAACTGCAGAAGTTAGCTTAGGTGCAGATAGTATTGAGATTAACCCTTTCAGGGTCGTTTAGAAATTTAATAAATAATAACAATGCTTGTTATTGGTAAAATAACAAGTGGGTTAGTGGGTAAAAGCCTCAGCGCCTAGGGCTTGCCGATCGAAAGGTCGGCGGTTCGAATCCCCGTGGCGGGGTGCGCTCCCGCTGCTTGGTCCCAGCGCCTGCCAACCTAGCAGTTCGAAAGCACCCCCGGGTGCAAGTAGATAAATAGGGACCGCTTACCAGCGGGAAGGTAAACGGCGTTCCGTGTGCTGCGCTGGCTCGCCAGATGCAGCTTTGTCACACTGGCCACGTGACCCGGAAGTGTCTCCGGACAGCGCTGGCCCCCGGCCTCTTGAGTGAGATGGGCGCACAACCCTAGAGTCTGTCAAGACTGGCCCGTACGGGCAGGGGTACCTTTACCTTTACCTTTTTAACAATGCTTTAGAGCAGTGTTTCCCAAACTTGGGTTTCCAGCTGGTTTTGTACTACAACTCCCATCATCCCTAGCTAGCAGGACCAGTGGTCAAGGATGATAGGAATTGTAGTCCAAAAACAGCTGGAGACGCTGTTTCAGAGGAAAGGCAGCAGCTCAAGAGTAGAGCATCTTCTGTGCATCTAAGAAGGTTTCAGGTCAATTCCTGGCATCTACAGGTAGGGTGGGAATGTCCCCGTATGTAACCGTGGTGAGTTGCTGTTGGCCACTGTAGACAATACTGGGCCACATTGATCAATGTTCTGACTTAAAACTTGTCAACTATAAGCATATGATTTTTTTCCTCTTGTCTTTGCCTTGCCAGTGGATTGTCCTTTCAACACTGTCCGTATTTCCCTGGGCTCATATCTCCTTAATACAAAATTATTTTGGTGCCTCAAAAGAACTCCATCACCCACCCATAGCATAAATTTCATTTGGAAGGCATGCCATGGTGGGCTCTTGAGTCACTGGGTTTCATAAGTTTAGCAGGGTCAAGATGGGAAACCACCCAAGGAAAACTGTGGGGTGCAAGGAAGGTTACTGGTGATTTAGAGTTCAGCAACTCTCTATTCTTCACGAAGATTACAGGTAGCGTCTTGGTTGATTGGGGAGAACAATCTCAAAGTAACAGTAGGGAAATACCTTTCTAACAGCTGGTCTAATTAAGTTGCACTAAGGGCTACTGGGGGAAAAGAAGTTATTTATAGGCAATATTGGACTAAGTACATAGATAAAAAGCTGTTGTTCAGTATGGTACGTGTTTCTCATTTATAGGCACACACACACACAGAGAGAGAGAGAGAGTTTGATAAAATGTTATTAGTAGAGATGTGATATTTCTTTAACCTAGTATTCTTTCACGTAGTATTTTTGGGTAGCAGATGGTGAAAGCAGTAAGAGTCTCTCTGACCAATATTTAATCTCCCGTCCCTCAAAAAACGAAAACAAAAAAGCAGTGAAATCTAACTTTATCCATGGCTGTGTGTGTGTGTGTGTGTTGCAGTTTTCCGCAAGTGCAGAATGTAATTCTGAACATAGAAATTACTTTCCTTATCTAAGTTTTCATTTATTGTTATTTTTTTAAAAAGAAAGTTTAAAAAACAAATTTAAAAACAAGCCCTCCTCATTGCAGAGTACATAGCAACTGATTTCTTCTCGCAAGACACACCGTTTCCCAAATAAGATTATAAGTGGTAGTGGATCAGGGCCCCTCTTAGCTCCTTGTCCTTCCCAAAGAGTAACAGAAGAAATTGTGTTAAGTTTACCAGTGCAGGTAATGGAATTCAGCTTGGTGCAGTATTTAAGTTTCTTTGGCACAGGTTTTTATATGTACATCCCTCGCTTCATTTCTCAGTCTGTTTGCAGTTCTGTTATGGTAACTACTGCTTGTAATCTGCCCTTCATTTCATGCTGTGACCCAGCTTAATACACACATGGCACGGATGCTACATGAAATAATAATGCTTCCCAAATCAGGTTGGGCAACATACAGACATCTGCTGTTGTGTAACCAACTGAGCTGAATTTTGCTTCAGCCATACTCATATGTATGGCTAGTGCAGTGTGGTGACTCCTATTTTTATTGTAATTTGTTACTGCTCTGTTTTTCGTGATGATGTGCTAAGTATAAAAATATTACAGCGCCGGAACAAAGTGTATGGCTCATTGCTACTTTATCACAGGAGCGCCATATGTTGGTTGCATTCCAAATTGTGTCACTGTGGTGGAACTTCTGAATCTTGGAATTGCCTGCACTTGTTCCTGTTTTAATTCTGGTTTCCCTGGGATATCTGGAACTGTTGCTGGATTGTCCAGCTGTAGTGAAATATGATCCAATGCTGAATAAAAAGATGGAAAATACAAACTCGACTGACAGTTCTAGTGATAAGCTCACAGCAGTTAACTAGGTAGCCAAGTGAAAATGTGCGAGAAGAAGAGTTCTAAAAATTGGTTCTGGGAACGCTGAAGCGAAAAACACGTTTTTTGTGTGTCTTTCATTCTCTCTCCTAGTTTTAATATACAGTATGTTCGGTAATAAGTTACATCTAGGACCCACCTATCTGCATGGCATCTGCTTTCCTTTGGTGCTGCCCCAGCTGATTAGAAGCACACACACAATGTGGTTGCAGCACCAACAAGAGTTTTACCATTGGCACATGGAAATAGCACCATAAGAGAGAAGCTGCCAAGGATTGTGTGAAGAATTATAGTTGTATGATATTGCCAGCCTTCAAAACAGGAGGAGGGGAAATGGATCTGGCTGGAGGACTTCCTCCTTAATTCCCACCCACCTCAACTTGGCAGACCATCTTTGACAATTCAAAGTTCACAAGAGCTTGCTGTAATCCCTGATCAGTGCTGCCAATGTCCTTGTGCCATTGGCTTCAGTAGGGATTTGCTGATGGGGACCTCCTTTGTGTAGCCAATCCCAGTGGGGCCTGATGTCGTTCAGCCCTGCTTCCAAAGAAGCAATTGGGAACTCACTTTCAGTAGCCATTGTTCCTTTGTAGCCATGTCTTTCCCTGTTGCACACCTGACATCACACATGGCATCAGGGGTGTGTGGTTTGGGGAAATGACCTTGTGGACCAAATTGAGACTTGTGCCAGGATTAGTTAGGCCCACTAGCCAGAAGTTCTGTGCCTTGGATTTACCTGCTCTACACTAACACATTTTTGCTCTGTATTTGGCAGAGAACGCTATATTTGGTAAAAGTGGGAAAAGACCATACAGAAAAGCCATGATGAACTTTGAGAACAGTTGCTTGTCTTAGCAAGGTCTCAGGTACTTTCACCCGCCCTACTTAAATTAGTTTTACAGTACTTTCGTTTATGCAGATTTTAAGTAACAAGTGTGGTAGGGTTTGATAACAGTGTTGCTGCTTAAGATTTCCATTTTTGAAACAGCTGGGGAAGACACTTCCTTAAATAACCAATCCACATATCAAATCAGTTACCCAAATGACTGGTTTTGGCATAATTGACTTTTAGGATCAAGTCTTAAAGTCACCACCGTGTTTACGTGTTGCTTTCTAATTGAAGGTTTTCTTTAGAGATACGCTAGTCATTATTTAAGAAGGGTTGTAGCTGAAATGGCTTGTTATGTGAAGCATAAATAATAAAAGTGTGTGCTCTCTTTTCAACATCAGTTGTTTGTAGTCCAAGGCAGGAAGTGGAAAAGGAAAGGCTCTGCCTAAGTAAAATATCCAGTTGTTGATAAGGTCTTGTTCTTTATGACTTCATGCATTCATAGAAATGCTGTTGAAAGAGCTACACTTGTACACAGCTGTTGTGAGGGGCGTTTGGCAAGCTTCCCTCCCCTCTCCTTTTTGGGTTTTGTTCTTAAAGCTAGGCTGAAAACTCATGTGCCCCAGACATTATAAGTAGTGTTTGCAGAGATGTTCTTTTTATATATGTGAAGCTAGTTTCCTTTTCCATGTTGTTTGTTCTCTTTTGGAGTATATCGACTGCTATGTTTCTTTCTCAACCATCTTGAACATTTGGGAAAGGAAGGGCATAAATGTTTTAAATAAGAGTGAGGTTTATGATTGGATGGTTTTGATGTGTGCTTCATAAGAAATCTATCAACACTATAGGCATTTTTAAATATGGGAGGGTTGGGTTTTGTTTTTGTTTTTTAAAGGGCATATTAATGGGTGGGGCCTATTTTCCAGATGGCTTATATCCCCTTACAGTGGTACCTCAGGTTACAGACGCTTCAGGTTACAGACTCCACTAACCCAGAAATAGTACCTCAGGTTAAGAACTTTGCTTCAGGATGAGAACAGAAATCTTGTGGCGACGGGAGGCCCCATTAGCTAAAGTGGTATCTCAGGTTAAGAACGGACCTCCAGAATGAATTAAGTTCTTAACCCGAGGTACCACTGTATAAGGGTGTAAAGGGTAAAGGGACCACTGACCATTAGGTCCAGTCGTGGCCGACTCTGGGGTTGCGGCGCTCATCTCGCTTTATTGGCCGAGGGAGCCGGCGTACAGCTTCCGGGTCATGTGGCCAGCATGACTAAGCTGCTTCTGGTGAACCAGAGCAGCGCACAGAAACGCTGTTTACCTTCCCGCCACAGCGGTACCTATTTATCTACTTGCACTTTGACGTGCTTTCAAACCGCTAGGTGGGCAGGAGCAGGGACCGAGCAACGGGAGCTCACCCCGTCGCGGGGATTCAAACCGCCGACCTTCTGATCGGCAAGTCCTAGACTCTGTGCTTTAACCCACAGCGCCAACCGCATCCCTGTATAAGGGAGAGTGCAGCCCAAATGGATGGGTATACCAACCAGCATGCTAAATGCTTATAATTCATAGAATCATAGATTTGGAAGGGACCCTGAGGATAATCTAGTCCAACCCCCTGCGATGTAGGAATATTCAGTTGTCCCATATGGGGATCAAACCTTCAACCTTGGCATTATCAGTTGCTCCAACCAACTGAGCTATTGCTTGTCAAAACCTAGGCCATTTAGAGCAAATCTTCCTTCCTTAAAGTTAAAGAACAAATGTCTCATGCTAAAGACCAACAGATTTATTGTGGCATAAACTTTTGTGGGCTGGCACCTTTGTCATAAATGTTATTTGCTAAAGAGTGTCACAATATGGTTTGCATTTCCAGGGACAACAAACATGTTCCTTCAGCAGTTAGAGGAGTGTGAATACAGAGAGGAACACTGAACTAAAAATGCCTTTACAGACCCAGCATGGTTTTTTTAATCATTCACTGGCAAAACATTCAGCTAGTATAAACTGACACCTATTGAGGCTTCCTTACAGCTGTCCATGCATACCTAATTGCTTGGCTTGTAAACGTGGAGTTCAAGACTGGCAAATCCGCAGAATGGAGAAAAATGGCAAGTGTTCCATGAAGCAGCACTGAATAAACAGATATGTTATGGGGTTTACTCATGCTCCTCTGCGTACATTCATATGTATCTGTAGAGGCTATCATATTCAGAGGCACAAAGGCAGGCATCGGTTCCTTTATGCCATTAATCCCAAGTTTGCAAATTTCATAGGAAGAACGATGAACCGTTTTCTACTCATCTATCTGCACAGTGAATCAGTGCACATTATGTTTCTCCGCAACTGCTGGCTTGGCATCTGTAGCTTTGCGTTCTGGTAAAGGAGGGTCACCATGTTTTGAGCTGTTTGGGCAATGGAAGTTAAGCAGTGTGCACCCCAGATAACAAAGCATGTTTTGGCTGAAACCAAAAACCCAAAAACCAAAACCCAAAAAGTTTGGGTCAGCAAACTTTTTCAGCAGGGGGCTGGTTCACTGTCCCTCAGACCTTGTGTGGGACTGGACTATATTTTGAAGGAAAGAAAATGAATGAATTCTTATGCCCCACAAATAACCCAGAGATGCATTATAAATAAAAGCACACATTCTACTCATGTAAAAACACGCTGATTCCCAGACCGTCTGTGGGCCAGATTTAGAAGGCAATTGGGCTGGATCCAGCCCCTGGGCCTTAGTTTGCCTTTTTTTAAAAAAAGAAAAAGGTAAAGGACCCCTGACAGTTAAGTCCAGTCGTGAACAACTCTGGGGTTGCGGCGCTCATCTCGCTTTACTGGCCGAGGGGGGCCAATGTTTGTCCACAGACATTTTTTCCAGGTCATGTGGCCAGTAGTTTGCCTACCCATGCCGTAATCTTATAAATTAACTCAGTGGAATACTTGGTCTTGTTCCACCAGCATAGTACAGTGCCTTTGTCTGCTGTTGGCATTTCAGAATCCAAATAATTGAATTGGTCACCAGTAAAAGGCGGAGCTAATGCAGGCAGCTAAGTGCTGTTGTTAGGAAGCCTTGATCTTTATGGTAAATGGATCATTAAGAGAATGGTTGCTGCAGCCCCTCCAGGCAAGACTGAATCTTCCAGCATTTCGAAGTCTCAAACCACATCAGGATAGTAGGCAGATTTGCCAAAAGGATGAAATACATTGCAATTATCAGTTAAGTCTGATAGGGAATAACGACTAAACTTGTGACTCTTACCCTAAATAAATAGCCAAGCTCAGTAGTTATGGGTTGACTGGAAGAAGGAAGCAGATGCAAGGTACCACTGCAGAATGCTAGCATTGATATGCCCCTTAAAATTTAAGATTTCCCTTCAGGCATTTTGCATAACTGCACCATAATAATCTAAATTTGCAGAACCACAAGATATGCATGTGCTTTCTTTCTGGGTGTGTGCTAAATGCAGTTTTGAGTGCTGATTGTGATGAATCCCCTCTGTTGTTCTAAGCTTATACACAGAGTTTGCCTAGTTCTGCTCAGAATGATGATCCTGTACTGTTTATGATTTTTTGCTGAGAAGAGAAAAGTGCAATATTTCAAACAGTATTTATTACTGTGCATTTGGGGTTTAATTCTCTTCAAATAGGATAGGAATCTGTTGGGCAGCTCATTGTTGATTTGGAGTGCAACCAATGTTGGACACACCTGTAACATGTACAGTAAAATTGCTCTAACCATTGAGGCTCAGTGCAGAGAGAATTGGTTTGGATGTAACTATCCAAAGTACTCAAGATTAGAAACCATGCTTTTGATCTTGCTTTGCTTAGACAAACCACAGTTTGTCCCAGTTGGACCAGAACTCTGGAGATACTCCCAACCTTTTTGCCCTGATTGAGAGTGTTGCATACACTTCCATCTTCATGGGAACCTGTGCATAAGTATAACATATATATAACACAAGCAGCCCTGTTTGCTGGAACTTGTACAGTCAAACCTCAGTTGTAGAAAACGTGTTCTCCCTAGCAGAGAGCACGTGTTGCGGGGGGGGGGGGATACAAGCCACCCCATTGTTGCTGGGCAGATTTGTGGAGGGACCCAGGCAGTGTATTGGTTAATCGGGTCGCTAGGGAGAACTGCTTGTTGCCAATTTTGAAGGAGGGGTCAGAGGTTTTAAATACTGTTCGCCCAACTTTGAGCGTTCTCTTGGCTGCTTGCACCGGATCACCCGCCCACCCTCCCTGTATTGGGGGGGGGGTTGTTCGCTTGACCTTGCTATGCCTGTCATGGGGTTGTCTGCTTTGAGGCAGGGGCCTGGTAGGAGTTTGTCCATTTGGCGGATTGGCTGGTGCCATTTGGTTTTGCCTACTGCGTAGCAAATCATCACAACTTGTAAGGTTGGCCGTTAGGCATTGGTTCAAATTGATTGGTGGAGGGGTAAGTGCCTACCCCTCCAATGGTGGTGCGGAAAGGGAATTCTGTTAAAGGAATCCAGGGGCTTGCCATTCTTTTCGTCCTTGTCCCTGACATCGGACTTGGGCCGTGCAAGCCACCAGGAGCATGAGGGTGAGAAATGAGGGACTGAGGCCCAGCTTTATTTTCTCCCCAAAATTTGTTTCCCGCACTGGCTTTCGCTGGAATCCGGAAGTCCAGTCCTGTCCCCTGGGCAAGGACAGATAGTCGGAACCAATGCCTAAGCAACCACTCACTTGGATGTATTTAAATAAAGTTGTGGCCAAAATCGTGCCAAAAACCCAAACCAAAATTGATGTGTGAGTTATTGGGGGGTGGCTTGGGGACCTCGACACGCAACGGCTCTGTTTTCAAATGTTTCGGCTCCTGAACACTGAAAACCTGGAAGTAAATGCTCCGGTTTTCTAACGTTTTTTGGAAGCCGAACTTCCGACGCAACTTCCGCTTGAGTGCAGGAAGCTGCACCTCAGTTGTCGAATATTTCAGAAGCCGAATGGGCTTCCAGAAAGGATTGCGTTCGACAACCAACGTTTGACTGTATAATGTTATAAGACTTGCCTGCTGAATCTGGGAGTTTCCTTGTGTTCTCACAATTTTAAACTTCATAATCCATAAAAGCACATTCTTTTTGTGTGTGTTAGTTATTGCTGAGCTTTTAGTTCAATAGCTAATCTGGCAAGCAACATGAAATGCTTGGCCTATTCCAATTTAGCATCTAGTCCCTTAGTATTTACTTTAGTGTGTGGCTTGTCCAGAGGAAGACACTATCTGCCCTTTCCCTTAAAAGGATGGAGATGAGTCAAGAGGTCATAACAGCTGCATGTTCCTGTGGGTAAACAGAGAGATGGGAACTGCTTCGGACTCTCCCCTCCATTCCTTGCATGGCAGATGCTTGAATATCTGCTGATGAAAATAGCCAGAGAACATTTAACAACTTGACCCCCCCAAGACCGTGGCTAATTTCTCCCACCATCAGTGCTATCTTAAGCATCCATTTTACATAAACAAAAGCATGACTTGACCATCCATAATCTGCAGATACAATGTTTGGGCTGGTTATAAAATCACAAGAAGACACCTGTATTTTTTATTTATTTGTTTTGCTGTAATCAACACTCCATTGCCTAATGATCACTTTGATTTTTGCAGTCATATACACTTGGAGAACCTTACTTTAAAAATACTATGAATACAAACAATTCTTTACTTATTTTTGATGCAACTGTGAGGGCTACTGATTTTCTTTTTAAGTAAAGGAAAGCTAGGAACGCTGATGCAGAAGTGCTCCGTGAAGGCGCATTGCTCGCATCTGTCTTCAATAATGAATAGGCTGGCGTGGAATGTTGTCTCTGTAGTGCTAAGAATGTCTAAACTCTTAACCAGCTGCTGCTGCTAGATTAGGGTGTTTATTACCGAGCTATTTCTAAAAAGGAAAAGAGAGAGAGGGGTAGTCGTCTTTTAACAACAACAACAACAACCCCAAACTCAAAACTTTTTTCTAGTTCTGTTTCAGATGAATCTGAATTAAGTCAGAGAGGAGGCAGGCACTGCATAAACTGCCATAACGCCTTTCAAACTCACAGTTTTCCAGTTATCCAGACTTTGCAATGCAGTTCTCTAACCAACCAGTGTTTACAAAAATGCATATGTTAGGTAGAAGTGAATATATAAATGAATATATTAGCGAAGATAATATATGAAAATGCATTATATCAGGAAAAATCGCTTAGGGGAAAAACATCTGTGCGTTACTCAAAACTGCGTACCCAAAAATGCATTTAATAGGAGGCATATGCACTAAAATTCCGAAGAATTTCCTTGAAGATTTTATTTAAAAAGACAATTTGCAAATTACTGTAGAAATGTGGCGAACCAAATTGAAGACTGGGAAAATGAGAAACCGAGAGAACCAAAATTGACAGATTTTTTCATCCTTACTCTGCAGAGACCTCTTCCCTGTTGCATTGCAAATGAACCTTGTTGAACCCCAACAGAATGTTCCCTTTACTGAAAACAGCCACTGGTAGCATTCTGGGGAAATGCTTTGAAACAGGAACTGAAGAGAGGGGAAATGTTATTTGCTCCCATTGCTGCTAGAGATGGAAGGAAGTGTATCTATACTGGGATCCATGGGGCAGTAGGGGCAAGGATTTTATGCCATGCAATTCAGGATATTGTTTCCTGCATTCATAATGGATAGGATTGTCTTGACTTCTTTTCCCCCCTACCCCCGCCTAAAAAAAATTAATAATATCTTAACACAGTTGTCACTTCGGGAGAAATACTATTTGTCATCTTGGTAAACCTCACCCCCTCACTAACCAGCTGTCTTGTCCAGTCCCACTTCAATACTACCTCCAAAACTAAGGTGAATTCTAGCCCAGTAAGATCTTAGAACCATGGGCCAGACCCAAAACTTATTCATACTGTTAAGTTGTGGGTGAACATATCAGACGACACAGCGATTCTTCAAACAGCTCTTGTTTATTCACAGGCCAGAACAGAACTGAACTGAAGGGTTCAGCCAGCCTGCTTATATAGAGCTCCACTAGAACACAACAGTAACCATTTTCTGTAACTATCCAATCACTGAACGTCACTTTCAATCCCTTATTTGCATATGTGGACCTGAACTATCTACAGTATCCCCCTGCTGGCCCAGGGTGAGAACTTCAGTACATAACACATACTCTGGCCTTTCTCTGTACCAGAAAATGTACATGAAGTTGTATAGCAGGTATTGCCATAGTGCCCGAAAAAAGTCTCTGTAAATATCCCTCACAATTGGATTGGATATCAGGGTTGGAGGAGAGGTGCCAAGAGTTAGTTTCTCTTGAGTGTGTGCAGCAATGGCTTTCCCCATTGATGGGGTGGCTTGTTCAAATGGTTTGTTCAAATAAGTCAGCTTCATAACCCAGAGTTTGGACTTGGCTTGTTTGAAGCAAACCATAATTTAATATTAACTACAGTTTGAACCATGGTGGAAAAGGAGTGGGAAGATTGCCTGAGCTCGAGACTTGGCCACAGCTTATCCCCATCAAAAGGAATTATGCTTTATCATGATATCCAAACTGGCCCATGCAGTCTATTGTCAAACTACAGCTAGGAGAAGTGGGAGCTTCAGAGGTTATCATCCTATTTTTGCTAATTGAGTTTGAGCTAAGCTCTTCCCAGGAAAAAAAAGCCTCTTAGTGAATTACTTATTCAGTTCCTCTGGGTGCAAGTGTGATGGTTGTTACTGCAGCTTATAATTCAAGCACAAGAGACCTTTGAGAAATATAACTTCAGCTCTTTTCCTCTTGTTAAATGTTCCCAATGAAAACCAACCCAAGTAGCTGAGAAATTCAGTGTGCCTTTTGCCATTTGTTTGGTGAAGTTGCCAAAGATGTTTAGGTACACAGCGCCATGGCAGGTACTCTGCCTTTCGATGGAACAAGATTTGAGGGTAAGAAAATAACTTGCTTTGTGCTGTCTGAAATCACAATATTTTCTGAATTATGAGAAACATTTGTTGGCCTGTGTTGTTGTTGTTGTTGTTGTTGTTGTTTAAGAATGTGATGTATGATAACCAGTTTTCTTTCTGGTTTTGATTTTGCAATAATTATATATTTATATAATATCACCAATTATGCACATATAAGCAAATACATCTACTGACAAAACTGTGATCCTTATCTGAAATGTAAATGAGGAACAGTGTTGTTAAAGGGGAAGAAGTTTTAATCTAATACTTTAATTTTATAATTCATTGTGCCAAGGATTTAAACAAAAGGTTTCAGATTCCAGAACAGCATCGCATCCCCCACCAGCTCTGATTATCGCAAGTTTTTATTATGTTCTGTTGGTTTCAACAGAGAAATCTCCATCATTTTGACAGGCAGGATCTGTGTCAAGTTTTCATGTGTTAAGGGGATGCTGTGGAGGGTGGGCTGTTGTGCACAGAGACTCATGGAACATTGCACCCCTTGTTACTGAAAGCCAGGCCATCCTGTGTCTGTGGAAATAACATATTTTGTCATTGCCCATGCTAGCATCCCCAAGTGCTTTACGCACATCCATAGGAATAACAAGCAAGTATTCACTTACGTAAGAGAAAGTTAAGGGGTGCCCTTGTGGACAATGAGACTTATACTAGCTACCTGACCCTGGTGGCATTGGCCATTTGAGAATCAATAGCCTGCTGATTTGTGTGTAGCATCACCTTTTCATCTGCCTTGACCCAAGCAAGGTTCTGTTTCTTGGTCAGTTTGCAGTGTGACAGAATGTCAAGAACTATCATTGGTTGGCTGGTTGTTCCCTGCAGCTCAAGAGAGGTAAAAGGTGAGATAAGCCAATGGCTGTTCATGCCTAGGAGTTTTGTGCAGGAGTGTACTGGTTATATTCCAGAGCATCCTTCCCCCAACTTGGTGCCTCCTGTTGTTTTGTACAACTCACATCATCCCCAGCTGAGGCCGATGATGGCGGTACAATATTCCAAATCATCTTAAGGGCACCAGGTTGGGTAAGGCTTCACGGTGCCAGTTGCCAAGAGTTGGGTTGCCTGAGTTGTGGCAATTTCTGCAATTCCGAATGGAAGACTAGGGAATAGCAAGATCAGCATTGTACTTCTGAAAGAGCACTTGTTGCACAACACGCACACACTCCAGTGCTCATTGGATTCTTCTTCTTCCTCTTCTTCCTCCTCCTCCTCTTCCTCTTCTTCTTCCTCACTTGCTTTCTCTTGCATAGTTTGCTGCTACAGTGCTCCAGACAGGGGAGATGGGCGGAGCAGCAGTCTGGAAAAAACTCCTGAGGCACTGCAAAGTCTCCCATTCCAGTTCACACAGCATGGCAGTGTCTGAGAAGGGAACACTTCTCAGTTCCTTAAATTGTTTAATACTCCATCCGCCTTCTAAATCAGATTACCTTGAGGCCACGTGGATGAAAGATATATATTGCAACAGTAGTGCTGATATATATATATTTAGAATGGTGGGAGAGCAGGAAAGTTTGGAAAAGTCTTGATGTTTAATGTGGTGAGTGACTGGGAGATCATGTGGTTAACTGGGCAGTCCTATGCTAGTCTGCTCAGAAGCAAGTTTTACTCCCAAGTAAAAAGATAGTGCTACTGTGGTTTTATAATTTGTTGGAAACCATTCAGAATGGCTGGGGCAACCTGGTCAGATGGGTGGCAAATAATTTGTTGTTGTTGCTGCTGCTGCTGCTGCTGCATAAATATGATCTGGGAGATCTGCAGTTCACTTTTTCAGCCGAGCTTAGAAATCACTAGATAAGTAAGTGGCATACTTCCTTTGGGAAGTTCTTGGCCACACTTTCTGAGTCTCCCATCTGTAATACAGGCCAACCTTATAGGGTTGTTGTAAGGAATACAGTGAGGATGCCCTGACCCAGCCGTTGATAGGGGTTGACCGGGAAACAGCTTGGATCCAAAGCCGTCTCAGTCCCCCTTACACCCACAAACTAGGGAGAGATTTAGACCAGCTTAATGGAAGTTCATTGATTTAACTGGGTCTGTTCTGAGTAAGAGTAATATTGGCTACCACCCAATATATTTTACTTACTTTGTTTCAAGCATGGTTCTAGTGACCTTCATCGTATCAGATTTCAGGGTGGTGGTGTACGACATAAAACTTGCTTTTAGTTCTTTTCATCTGTTTAGATCCTACCTTGTTTGTGTATGCTTCATTCATGTTTTTAATTAAAGGACAATGCAATTAATTGATGGGGCATATGGGGGAGGGTGCGGATAGAATAGCTGACATTAACCTGCTGCTATGATTAGGCAAAAGGGACGCGGGTGGCGCTGTGGGTTAAACCACAGAGCCTAGGACTTGCCAATCAGAAGGTCGTGGTTTGAATCCCTGCGACAGGGTGATGGCCGAGTTTGGGGATGCCTGGTGTAGACAATACTGAGTGAGATGGTCTGACTCCATATAAGTCAGCTTCATCTGTTCTTGATCTCTGCTGCTCATTACCTGTTCAATGAACAAATGAGAGGGTTTGGCGGTTCGAATCCCCATGATGGGGTGAGCTCCCATTTCTCGGTCCCTCCTCCTGCTAACCTAGCAGTTCAAAAGCACATCAAAGTGCAAGTAGATAAATAGGTACCACTCCGGCGGGAAGCATTTCCGTGTGCTGCTCTGGTTCGCCAGAAGCGGCTTAGTCATGCTAGCCACATGACCCAGAAGCTGTACGCTGGCTCCCTCGACCAATAAAGCAAGATGAGCGTCGCAACCCCATAGTCGGTCACGACTGGACCTAATGGTCAAGGGTCCCTTTACCTTTACTATGATTAGGCAAGGAGAACATGTCCTATGTAATTCTTTAGATATTACATGTGCAATAAGAAGTAGCTCTTTTTATTTACTTTTAAAGTTGGCTTAGTGTTTTTAATTGACTTTGAAAAGTCTTGGAAAATGCAGTTGGTAACAGAAGTGCAGGACTGCAAAGATTATTTTATTTATTTGTCTTCACAATGGAGAATAAGTTATATTTCTGAATGTACAATAGCAGTGTAAATCAGGTGCAATCTTTTTCACTTTCTGAGAGAAAGTGGGCACTACATGCCACATACCAATTTGTTTCCAGAGAGTTATAGGAGAAAGTTCTTTCCCCCCCAGAGAAGACGAAGGAGGAAATGGGCAGGCAGGGAGGAAGGAACCATGATGGGATGCAAGAATGGGAGAGGCTTTTTGGAAACATCAAGAACCACAAAAAAATGAAGCTAGGACTACTTGCGGTTGCTGAGGCACAGGTTGCCAATCTGTGGTGTAAATAAAAGGATGACTTCTTTCTCTGTAATCCGTTTTTTTTTGGTTGCATTCATTCTTTATGGTGATCTCTGCCGTGTAACTAAGCAATGCATTAGTCAATCTTAACACATTCAAAGTACTTGGAAAAGAATTGCACTGGAAACGTCAATGAGTGCAAAAAGGAACTTGAATGCTATCTATAAGTTTCTGTTCAAAGAAGCTCTCTGGGGAACTCCTGCTGCTGGCTGAAAACATGATGTCACGTGCCATAAATGTTTTCTTATCTTGCAAAACAGTTTACTTTGCTAGATATTTAGTTTCTCTTCAGGCTAGATGAGTGCCAAGACCCATGAGTGGTACTATGTGGAAGACTAAACCTCTAACGAAGTAGGCTTAAGGAAAGGAAAGTAAAATTATGTTGTGAATCAGGGTGTGTTGGAGGGGGGTGCCCCTTACTGGACCGCTCCTTTTTCTGTAAATGGGTTTCCTCAAAGCAAAACAAAATTACATTGGCTTGCCACCAGACACGACAAACCTCCTGCCATACCCATGTCCATTCAGCCATATGGAGGAGTTTTTGAGTCCTTTCCCCCAGGTCCTTGCCTTCCAAAACCAGCTCTAAAATAAATAAACAACGATAGGAGCTTTGGACTTAAGTTCCCGGTCCAAAACCATCACCAAAACTTGTGAAGTGTTTTTAGAACACAAAACGTAGGCTGGTCATGCCATTTTAGCACATGGGAGGGGGGATTGATGAGAAGTTCCAGATATTTGCCTTTTAAAATCACTATAGTCAGATGTCTAAATATAAATTATATTGGGAAGGGTTAACAGTAGAAGTTTAATAGAAGGCAACAATTAGGCTTGTAAATAAAATTACAAAGCCAATTTAACTTAGCTGGCCAAGTTCCTTGCAGAGACAAATTTCTGAGAGGAACCATCTTGGGACTTCTGATCACATGCTTCCCAAGAATGCAAAAGCTTGAGGGTAAAACTTCACATATTTATGGGAATCTGAAGCCCATAGGAGCCAGTCTACTTCCTAAAACTGATTGGTGTTTGACCCGATGGCAAAGTGAGACCCATGTCTGATGGCAGTTGTCTCTTTGGCCAATCCAAAAATTACCATGAGCCTAGTTGCACTTTCCTAGTGACTCTAAACTTACACTAAAGAAGGCCTGGCAGGGTCAGCTCTGTCAAGCCACTGGGTGGGTGGGGATTCAAAGGCACAGGACAGGATATGTTTATTCATTCCTCATAGCTGTATCAGAATATAGGGGCTTCTCACAAGTTTGGTTCTCTGGAATGGTCCAAGTTTCACACCAACATTCTATGCAGCAGTAAATATCCATAAGGTGCTTGCTGATTTCCTAGACATGTAGAACTAAAAGCAACTACATTTCCCCACCCACCCATAAAACCAGAAATATTTCCCCCCCCCCTTGAATGTACTGTTGACCTGGGAAGAAGAAATTCCTGTTAGAGTGAATGTAGCATGCTGCTATCTTATTGCATAATCAGAATATTAGTTTGCACTGATAAAATAAACACATGAGACATATGGGACGGGAAACGTTTGTTTTAGTTGAATGGATCACTTTAATAGCATATTGTTTTACAATGCTTCTTGTGGCTCTTTGTACTTTCGGTTAAGACAAGCAAACAAAAGCTAGAGCTTGCCAAAATATAACTCACATTATAAGAAAATTTCTGCTTGGCAGTTATTTGCCTTTCCTTCTTCTTCATTGTACAAGTGTGTTGGTGAAAGGTGCTCTTCATAGCCTGAGCAAAAAATGTAATAGTCCTGTTTATGCTACAAATGAAATTATATGTTATGATAGAAAGAAGTAGGTTCGAAAGCTGGAACCGAAGATGTGCTTGCATTGTAGATGGTGATGGAAAATCCAATGTGGAAGGTTCTTTTCTTGTATTTCCAGTGCAGATAACTGACTCTAAAGATGTGCCGCTATGTTTTTGTATGTTTAGGATTTTAACATTTCTTGTTGCACTGTATTTGCACCATGTTTTAGTTTCTCAGTTTCATCATTATACGGTATTTATTATTTTGTAAAACGCTTAAGGTACTAGGTAAAGGTAAAGGGACCCCTGACCATTAGGTCCAGTTGTGGCCGACTCTGGGGTTGCGGCGCTCATCTCGTTTTATTGGCCAAGGGAGCCAGCGTACAGCTTCCGGGTCATGTGGCCAGCATGACTAAGCCGCTTCTGGCGAACCAGAGCAGCGCACGGAAACGCCGTTTACCTTCCCGCTGGAGCAGTACCTATTTATCTACTTGCACTTTGATGTGCTTTCGAACTGCTGGATTGGCAGGAGCAGGGACTGAGCAACAGGTGCTCACCCTGTCACAGGGAATCGAACCACCGACCTTCTGATCAGCAAGTCCTAGGCTCTGTGGTTTAAACCACAGCACCACCCGCGTCCCTCCTTTAAGGTACTAATCAATATATAAATGTATATTTTAAAAATAAATATACAAGTGATGCTAATTCAATCTTTCAGTTGGTTTTAGCACCACCACCACTAGTAATAGCTGACTTCATAAAGCCATGATCTGTTGCCAATCCCATTTTAAGGCACATCTTGCCTTCAGAATGAATAAAAGCAGCAAGATATCAGTAGCAGCCAAAAAAAAAAAAGTTTGAGAACCGCTGCATTAACAACTTGGGACTGGTTCACCAATATTGACTGGTATTCAATTCAGCTTAAGTTTTACACAGAAGTAGAGCTCTTGAAATTAAATAACCCGAGTTAGTCATGTTCATTAATTTCAGTGGGTCTACTCTGAATAAAACCCAATTGAATACTACCCAATAATAATATTATTTCCCCCTAAGTAGCAGTACAGAGATTTTCTAGTGGAAATTAACCTGGATGATGCTCTACTATCCTATCCTGTCCTGCCCTGTCTATCCTATAGTTACTGTAGATTTATATAACTGGAGCATTATCCCTGATACCCTAGTTTTCTATGTGCAGGGAGGTTCCCCCCCAGCCCATAGCCAAGTATTCAACCTTGCACCTGAAGTAGGTCATTTCAGGAGAGCCTTTAGCATTCAGTCCTGCTGAGTGTTCAAACTAACACACAACTTTAGAAGGTAGAAGAGAAGGCAAGTGATGAACAGAAGACCAAAAATACTTACTCACGCAGAAACAAGTCCCATTGAATTATGTCCGGGTTATGCCTAAGTAACTGTGCATAGAATCTCAGCCTAAACATTCTATAGCTCAGAATAACAAGCAACACTGATTGATACCTGATTATGAAATGAAACATTTTTAAAAAAATAACACTTGGTTAATCTGTGATATGTCTCCATCTTGCTTTTTCAGTCCTGAGATTAGATTTGATGTCCATGTTAAGAGAAAGACCATATAGGATGCTGCAAAATATGTCTATTTATAGGGAAATCCTATTATTCAGTTAATGGTTCCAGTGGTGTTTTTGCACAATGTATGCCACATTTCATTCTGAAGACGCTAGCTCTCCATACATGTGCTTTTTTACTTGTATGAATGCCATTTCAGATTCAGTGCAAATAGACTGATTTGCAGGAAAGAATATACCAGGACAATCTCTCTTTCTCCCCTCCCCACCCCTCAAAAATAATGTAGCATCTACAGCTATTCTCTAGAGGCTTGTGTTCTCCAGTCTACCCCATAATTGCATTAGCATGTAAATGTCTTGATGGCCTGGTTTCCTGTGCCATTAAACTGACTTCAGGCACCTTAAGATGCTTGCAATCGAGGGCAGTTCCTTTTTGGAAAGCGCCATTGCATTGGATTGTTTTGCCTGCCACCCCAGACCGAGGTGAGGAGTTAAAACATTGTGCATTTCTTATGCCTGAAAATGAGCAACAAATAATGGGCACTGAAAATAAAAGGGAATGTTTTTTGTTCTCTTCTGAACTTGTATTTATAGCCCAGGGATTTCACATAATTGGTTTTGCTAGATATAAATTATTGGAACACACTGCATTGTGTGAACTACACTTTCCTTAGGAACAATGAATGCTTCAGTTTCCCTCGCTATGCTGAATTGTATAGCCTTTATTTTCAAGCAACGGTATATGCACACTGTTTTGCTCATCTAGCCGACACTCACTACAGATTTAAATTGGTTTTGCATTCGTTCCCTCTCCTCTGGGAATCCTGGGAACTGTAGTAAAGTTGGAGGGGCAGAGAGAAGATACGGCACCCAACACGACTTAAACTAGTACAGTGGTACCTCAGGTTACAGACGCTTCAGGTTACAGAAGCTTCAGGTTACAGACTCCGCTAACCCAGAAATAGTACCTCGGGTTAAGAACTTTGCTTCAGGATGAGAACAGAAACCGCGCAGCAGCGGGAGGTCCCATTAGCTAAAGTGTGCTTCAGGTTAAGAACAGTTTCAGGTTAAGAACAGACCTCCAGAACGAATTAAGTTCTTAACCCGAGGTACCACTGTATGTAGATATGCCCTCATACTATGATTTGTATACACCTGTTTTATTGTGTTTTTAATATTCTGTTGGGAGCCACCCAGAGTGGCTGGGGAAACCCAGTCAGATGGATGGGGTATAAATAATAAATTATTATTATTATTATTATATCATACGAAGTTAGATGCCCTGATAACCATAAAATGAGAAGGGTTCAGATGTATAAGTTGGGGCTTTCACCTTTTAAAAACACATAAAAGCTGTGACCTCATCTTTTCTCAGTAACACGGCCCAGTAGGAGAAACCAGCTTTATTTATTTATTTTTGCCAATCTCCACTCTGCACAGTTGCTCTGAATTTTGAACAGCAATTACAATTTTGTAAGTGGATCTCTATCATAATACAAAAGTTGCATGAGGAGTTACATTTAAGTGGCAATCCTAAACATACTTACTAGGAGTAAGCTGTATTTGAACAGGGTTTTACTCATCTCTGAGTAAATATTATTATTATTATTATTATTATTATTATTATTATTAAGATTTATATACCATCCTTCATCAAAATATTTCAGGGCAGTTCACAAGACAAAAAACTAGATAAAAGCACAAATACTGTTGTACCTTGGAAGTCGAATGGAATCCATTCCGGAAGTCAGTTCGACTTCCAAAACGTTCAAAAACCAAAGCACGGCAGAAGTTCCTGCAGCCAATCAGAAGGCTCGCCAGACGTCCGGCTTCCAAAAATAGTTCACAAACTGGAACAGTCTGGGTTTGTGACGTTTGGGAACTATGCTGTTTGACTTCCAAGGAAGTTAAAACAGAAGCAACAATGCCACCCCAAGCACATTTAGAAGGCTGTAGAATATTAATCAGCTCAAGGCCTGGTTCAAGAAGAACATTTTTGCCTGGCACCTAAAAATATATAATGATTGTGCCAGGTGAAACTCCCTGGGGAGAGCATACCACAAAGGGGGAGCCAATACAGAAAAGGCGTGTTCTTGTGTTGCCGCCCTCCAGACCTCTCATGGAGAAGGCACATGAAGAAAGGCCTCAGATGATGAACACAGAGTCCAGGTTGGTTTATATGGTGAGAGGCAGTCCTCTTACATGCCTTGTAAGAAAGCGTCCCTCAGTGTGTTAAAATAATGATATTAACATTTCTTTGCTTCATATACTGCCACCACTTCTGGGTTATTATTATTTTTTGCATTCGGCCTGCATCTTTCCTTTCCTTTTTACATCTTTCAGTACTGTATACTTTTAGGATCCTCGTACAATCTTGTGAATCAGGGCTGCAACAGGATAACTCTGCAGTTGCACCCCCATGTCGCTTTCTAAATTTAACATAACAAAATGATGTGATTTTTGTGGCTGCAGTCCGTTTTATACATGGTAACATCATGCTTTCTGACAAAAAAATAGAGAGACTTGGGCTTTCAATGGCACCACAAATTCTAATTGTGGGGCTAAGCAGGTTGGTTGGTTGCTTGGTTGGTTGATGGATTGATTTCTAGACCGTTTAACACATAGCCTTCCAAACTGTGTGTTACGACAGGTTAGTGTGTTGGCTGCAGTGTGTAGGTGTGTCGTGCTGACACTCCCCGCGCTTCTCCAGGGGCTGGAAGGCAGTTTAACCTCTGGTTTGCTAGCAAAACTTAATTACTGTGTCATGAAGCTCTGGTTTAACATATTAAAAGTATTTCTAAGTTGTGTCAGTGTAGAATGTATTTGTATTCAGTAGTGGACATAGTTGTTTTGTTTTATAACATAATGTTTCATAAAGGTGGCAAAACCAGTGGTAGGTCACTGTGAGCAGATACAATCTCCTGTAACTACAATTCCCATCAGCCTCAGCATGATCAGGGATTATGGGAGTTGTAGTGCAACATCTGGAGGATGCCATGCTGGCTGCTCTTGCTGAACAGTTTGCATCACTTACCATCCTGAAAACTGAAGCTGATACTTTCAAACCTTGAAATATTATGGTTTGGGTTTTATTTCAATTGTGTTTGGTTACAAATGGAGCTGAAACGACAGCCTTTGTGGGAGGTGGAAAGTGATGTCAGTGGCAGAGTGAGCCTTGCTAGAAGTTCCTATTTTGCTATACAGTACTGCAGAGACTCAGCCTGACATTTACTTTCTAACATTTCTTTGTATGAATGGATTGAAGGGGGGGGGGAGCTTGTGCGTGCTCTCTCCCCCTCTCTTTCCCTTTCTATAAACCAGCCCTCAGCCTTCTGACATCACAGTCCCATAAGGAGGCAGAGAAGGAATTTGATTTCAATGAGCTAAAAAAAGGAGTCTTTGTAGGGGGTGGGGGGTGGGAGAGGCACGCGTCTGCTTCAAAGATCCTAGGCATCAAATGAGGTAAGCTCCTGTTTCTTATTCTTTCCTTACTCTAGACAGCACAGGTTGTCCTGTCGTTAAGTGTTTTGTTCCGAAGAGTGCATTTTATCATAAAGGTTGCAGGCAGCGTGGTTGAGGTTTAAAAGAATATGTGGCTCCCGTCTGCTGCAAACTATGCGGTAACGGTTGCAAATGTTATGTTTCCTTTTCCTGCCTTAATAACTTAAGACACTTCTTGCTTGTCCCAACCAAAATTAATCAGTTAGATGAAGTTAGCAGGAGTGGAGGAAATACTCTGCGCCTTTGCAGCATGCAGTTTTCAGAAGTAGCCTGTAATATTTTAGGAGAAATAGGTCTCTAAATGATTGCAGACCCGTTTCTGAGCTACTCGGAACAGCCTCCTTCTCCTGCTGCTGCAGTGCAGTGTAATGTACTTGGGGTTATCAGCGGGATCATGCAGCTTTCTCCTCCTTTTCAAAGGGCTATTTTAAAACACAGCTTATACTTTTCTGCTACATGAGACCTTCTTGAGTACAGCAAATGGACACTGGAGAAACACAATAGGGGTAGCTAGCCTCTTGGGTTTGTACAGCACTTGTGAGGTCTGTTTCTCCTTTGACTTCTCTCTCGCTCTCTCCCTTTCTAATAATGCACCCATTGATATAGAGAGTGTGTTTAATTGTGTCTGAAAAAGCAAGCATAGAATGGTGCCTTTATATCACCATTCTCTAAGCTGCCTCGCACTGCTTCGCTATTTCTTTTCATTCACTTAATTTAGTAGTTAAAACACTATTTAGGATTGTTATCCCAAGTTCTACTTGTTACCACTTAACCTGCTCACCGATGAGTTATCAGTTTGTCTGGAAAAATTATTTATCTCTCCTCTTTCCTCCCCCCCCCCCAGTTGTTTTTAGTTCTCCCCCCTCCTCACTTTCTTTAAATAGCATCTGTCTTGAGTTGTTTCTTGTTGTATAATATTCTGGAAACTAGAGTTACCGTCTACAGTTTTAAAAAGTGTGCATCTGCCTTAACACAATTGCCTTCGGAAGATTAGACCATTTATTTTCATATAACCATTTTGGTGAGATAATATATACTTCAAACAACTTCTCATTCTGCTGGTTTGGTGTGGGGGCATCTTGCTTTCAACTTACACTCATCCCTCCAAATCTTCATACATTACCCTACCAGACTTTTAGGAGGTTCTTGTTCTGAATAGTTACTTTGCAACATGCTTGTTGAGTTTGTGCCTTCCTTTCATCATCCACCTTTTCTGCCTAATGCAACATTGATGAAAATGTGTTAATCAAATAAGTACCTTAACATAAGCCAGATGTGCTGCTTCTGACTTCATTGGTGGCTTTTCATCAGGAAATGGAGAATCGGTGGCTGCCGGGAGGGAGCAGCAGGAGGAGTGGGTTGGAGAAGGGAATGTCTTATTCATTAGGATTCCTTTGGTTCCTTTTGTCCATACAAGGAGGAGGAGGAGAGCAGTTTCTAAATCAGGCTTCCAGTGAAATGAGCTGGCCTGGGGAATGGTTAGGCGAATGGTTAAGAAAACATAGGGAAATTACTGAGCTTATACTGCTAGTTAGTCGTCACATGGTAGGTCATATGTTATAGCCCAGATACACCAATGGCATGTAAAGAATTTGACGGCATCCTGTTATACTTCCTTCTTGAAAGCAGTGTTGTAAGTCATTCTTTATTAACCTTTCCACACCCCAAAAGAAATAGCTGGTTTTGTGTTTCAGATATGAGTTTCTCACTAACAGCCACTACCCCTCAAAAATGACAAAATGCTTTGGAAACCACCGTGAGATCCCAAAGGACTTCGTGACACAGGATGTGGTCTGCTTTTCTCTCTTTTTTTTACCCTTTCAAGAAAGAAATGATAGCATACGCAAGCTCTTTAGAATGCCCAAAGTAGCTGTTTATGCCAATTTGCTGAGTTCAGTGTCCAGCAGATCTACTTGGCTTGTTTTGCCAAGACTCTGGACTCATCTACACTTCCATTTGTCCCATGATTTCTTCAGTTTGTCTTGTGATTTTATAGGCGTGGGTCTGAACATGTGAAGATTCCTGGGCGCCAGGATAGCACCTGAGATCTCCACCATCTGGAGGTGCATGCCTGGGGATCATTGGATCTGGACTGTTTTCACACACTAGCAACACATCCTGTTGAATTCTATCACTTATGTTTTGTCTGCACAATCAGAATGAATTTCTGGAACCAAATTGCTTTTTCTGTGCAGCCTGAGCAGTGAACAACGTTATAATCAATTATTGTAGTTTGTCTGCTCACAGTTGTAAAGAGTATTCTTACATTATGAATGGTCTACGTCACCAATTAAAAAATAGAGGTTGGAATAGGCCAATATATAATGTGGACTGTCCCTGGATCAAGTGACTTTTCTTTTTTAAGTTTTCAAAGCTCTTAACCTAGCTCAAGGTTGTCATCCGAGCTAGCCAGATGTTTAACTGAGAACCAATCACAAGTCAATCCATCATTTTAAAAGTAAGACTTTAGAGCTGTCTTCCCCAAAATGGCAACTAGACATTCTGTTTTGGCGACTGCAGCCTTGGTTTAAGGAGCCATTTGGCCCCTAGCTTACATATCTGAGTTTCTAACCCTGATAGGTTTTCCTTTTGTCTCACCAACTTTCCCTTGGGGAAACCCACTGTATACCTCTGAATCAGAACAAACTGCCATCTGAAGAAAACCTGATTGGCATTTGTTACAATTCAACAGTAAATAGCAGGTTTTCCCAGGGAAAGTGACAGGGCAAACGAAAAACCTCTCGGACCATTTTTCCCATGCTGGGACTCCCAATACCAGAAGTGACTGAAGACAAAGGGGCTTGGGAAGAGATGCTGAATGGAGACAAGTCATGAGAGGGGAAGAGTTTAGCTTCCTTCACCCATGTACCCATTTTGCTTTGAAGGCTGGATGTCCCTCATCCTATTACTTCCTGGCTGGGTCCATTCTGGAAAGCGCAACAGTTTGACCTTAAGGTCCCAAATGTCCAAGCAGCGGATTTTTTCTTCCATCCTGATCACTGGAAGTTCCTTCCAAAAATGTGGCCCTATTGAAACAGTTGGATGCAGTCGCAAGACCCAGGTTACACAGGTTCCTGCATGACAAGAGGTTGCAAGTAATTCAAAGTTGTTGGCTGTTTTGCTTTTTGATCCCTGTACTACCTCTGTTCTGATTTCCATACATGCTCTGCTTCTCAGACACTTAACATTTTGTAGAATAGGAATTCCAAGAAGTGGGGGGTGGGGGGAATGTGCTAATAGTTTTCAAAAGCCACAAATAGTTGCAGTTTTACTACAGTACATTGCATAAATGTCACTGCTACATAGCAGCTGGAATCAAAAGGCAAAACAAGGCATGTGAGTGTGGAATATGCTACACTTACTAAAAATAACTCCTACGGAGTTTTAATTCTGATTACTTCAAGATGGCATCAGTAGAACTTTTGAGCACTGAAGCTATATGCTAATGTGGTGAAACTAGTCTGTTTGCATGATCTGTTCAGAGGGGAAGGTGGATTTCCATTTCAGGAATGGGCTCCCGTAAGGACAAAAAAATAAGTCTGATTAATTTTTTGTTTGTTTTACTATCACTGGCATCACTTTTTAACTGATGGAAAGGAAGTGTGAACTCTCAAAAGGGACTTTCGCCCCCATTGACCTAATTAGTAATTACAAGCATGTTCAAGCATGGGTTTCTGATACATTATTCAAGCCTCATCCTGTGTATTCTCAAAAGTTTATATTATCCCTCCTTCTTATTCCTATGGCAAGAGCACCTTTCTAGATACTCATGGTCCAACTCTAGAGTCTATGTGACAGTGTGAAAGAGAAACCCTAACTGTTGAATGAGTGTCTCCACTCCCATCGTTCTGCTCAGACACTGAGGTCCAGCGCCGAGGGCCTTCTGGCGGTTCCCTCACTGCGAGAAGTGAGGTTACAGAGAACCAGGCAGAGGGCCTTCTCGGTAGTGCCGCCTGCCCTGTGGAATGCCCTCCCATCAGATGTCAAGGAAATAAACAACTACCTGACTTTTAGAAGACATCTGAAAGCAGCCGTTTAGGGAAGTTTTTAATGTTTGATGTTTTATCGTGTTTTTAATATTTGCAAGTAGATAAATAGGTACCTCTCTGGTGGGAAGGTATAGGGCGTTTCCGTGCACTGCTCTGGTTTCGCCAGAAGTGGCTTAGTCATGCTAGCCACATGACCCGAAAAACTGTCTGCAGAAAAACTTCAGCTCCCTCGGCCAGTAAAGCGAGATGAGCGCCGCAACCCCAGAATCGTTCATGACTGGACTTAACTGTCAGAGGTCCTTTGCCTATATATATATATAGCAGAAGCTGCTTTAATGGTGCTATAGCTGAGTTCTGATTTACTATGCAGAAGTAATTCTCATTTATTTTACTGGGTTCTAATAGCTAATATTAGGACCTATTTTTCTCACTTTACCTGGGTATTTATTTTGACCCAATAATATGTCACATTTATATGGGGCATGGTCGAGTCAGACTTAAATCTTTCCCATAGAAATCTATGAGACATCACAATGGCTAAACATGCCCTAAACACTCCCATTGAAATAAATGACATAGAAAACTCTGGTTGCTTCATGTTTGCTTTTTAAAAAACCAGTGTTTTATTTATTCATTCAACCTCTGTATCTGCTGTTTTTAATCTTGTGTTGGTTAGAGGTTTCTGGGCAACTATTTTCATTAGCCTCTTGTACATCTGGATTTGTAAACATATGTTTTAATTAAAAGGATGGTCACAATGGCATGACCTTCAGGAACTGTGTAATGCTATAATTGCATGTCCTGATTTTAGGGTCTAAAATTTAGGTAGTCAGATGTGTATGAGAAAATTATGTAATGGGAATATTATCAGTATGAGGTTTCTTCTCTAATTATTTCACTAACTAGTAGTCAAACTCTTTTACCTTTTTGCTTTGTGTGCTAAACACAGCAAAAGTTGTGAAATGACCGCAAAGCATCATATTTTAGTAAGGCAACAAGAGCAATCAGGGAAATGGAACAAGCTTGCAAAGCAACATCTGTTTTATTTTAATAGTTCATATTGCACCAAGACTTGGGTAGCAGGGCAGATGACCTTTTCTCTGTGAACAGAGTGGCCTTGTCTTCCCATTGTTAGGATGAAACCACGTATTACATGGTTGTTTTTCTTAGAGAAAATATATTTCAGAAAGAGGCAATTTTGAGCGGAATGGTGGTCGGAGGAGGTTCCTTCTCTCCCCCCTCCCTCCCTCTCTCTCACACACACACCATGTATGTAACTTGTAATTCTGTCAATGTAATTATTGAGTGTAGTCACACCGATAGAGAAGAACAGTATTCGGCAGCAGTAGGCGACTTGATACCCTCCAATTGTTCTGGATTATAATTCTCATCCTCCCTGTTCATTGGCCATACTCGCTATGGCTGATGGGTGCTGTAGATGAGAACATCTAGAGGGTGCTTATGGGAAAAAAGACATAACATTCCAGATCACCCCCACGGATAAGAGATTGGGAGTGGGGTGCAAGCTCCCTCTCTCTCCCTCCCTCCTCCCCTTTCTGGTGTAAATTCTCTTTCTGCTTCTTTCATCACCTTCACCATGATTTAGCATTATGTGTGCATGTGCTTATTCTGATCAGAGTTCTTTCTCCTTACTGTACCTAACATCTGCTTCAGCTGCTTCTCCTGTCATAAGGGGTGCATCCACAAGTCCTTTGCCACTGCCTACACATGCTGTGTCTTGTCTATGTCCATGCTAGGTATGAACCACCAGTTGGATTCCGCTTGTCCATAGGTCTCTTGCAGGCAGAGTCCATTGATATGTATATATAAGCAAACCCCGAAGTCCTTCATAAAAATCATTCAGTGTTTTTTTTGCGGGGAGGAAAGGAACCTTGAGAAGCATCTCATCTAGTGTCCTTTAAAAAGTAAAGGTAAAGGGACCCCTGACCATTAGGTCCAGTCGTGGCCGACTCTGGGGTTGCGGTGCTCATCTCGCTTTATTGGCTGAGGAAGCCGGCGTACAGCTTCCGCGTCATGTAGCCAGCATGACTAAGCCGCTTCTGGCAAACCAGAGCAGCACACGGAAACGCCGTTTACCTTCCTGCCAGAGTGGTACCTATTTATCTACTTGCACTTTGACATGCTTTCGAACTGCTAGGTTGGCAGGAGCAGGGACCAAGCAACAGGAGCTCACCCCATCGCGGGGATTCGAACCACTGACCTTTTGATCGGCAAGCGCTAGGCTCTGTGGTTTAACCCACAGCGCCACCCGCATCTCTCTCTAGTGTCCTTAGGTAGTGATATTACTGGCCAAACAGTGGGCAGCAGAGGGAATAGCATTCATCACTTCTTTTGCTCAGAGAAGTAATGTGTTACAGCCCAGTGCACATTCGCCTTTGCTGCAGTGTGTTCAAGCGCTAAGGAAGCATATATTTTTTCCAGCTTGCAGTGTGCCTGTTCTTGATCACAGTTCTAAACTGATGAGAGTTTTAGTTCTATATAAACAATGGTCTGATAGCTTTATTGGCCAGAGGCTAAGGTGATGTTTGATGCGTCACTGGGAGCTCTGCGAACATGTCAAAACTGTGAATGTTTATACGGAAGCAGGTTTGTCTGTAACGCAACATGTCCAGAAAAGGATACAGGGAAATAACCCCTCATGGTCCTTTATAGTCGTAGTATCTGTAGAAGCGTCAGAACTCTCAGATCTTGCAAGACTATATATTCGTTATTATAGAAATCACAGAACACTAGAGTTTGAAAGGACCACAAAGTTAATCTCTTTTCAACCTCTCTTTCACTCAAAGTGGGGCTCAAACCCACAACCATGACATTAAGAGTCTTGTGCTCTACCAGCTGAGCTATATGAGCAGCATTCAAACTGATAAAAATTGCTCTGTTGCAATAAGCGGTGGCAGGGGGAACCTCCCTTAAAAGCTCCCATTTGCACTAAATGCAGCTTTTTTCTTATGTTCATTGCAGAGGGGGGATTTTTGTCAGGAATATGCTTTGGAAGGTTAACGCCCCCCCTCTCCAACACTGTTGTCCTAACAAGAATCTTCCCTCAGCACTACAAATAAAATTAAATCCCAGACATGGTTGCTAAACATGAAATAAAAGTAATGTCCGTTTTAACTGTTAGTTTGCTAACTGTCGCTAGATCATAGCCATATTTGGCATCCAGTATCTAAACTGGGGGGAAACCAAAGAATGTGACAACTGCAAATTGAATATTTTAAATGCAAACAAATTCTGCAATTGCAGGTTTTTTCCTTGATTTGTTTCGGTTCTAATTTCAAGCCGCATTTTTAGTTTTGTTATTTTGTTTGTAATAAAACTTTTCAAAAGAGCAATGTTTAATTTATGTCCTGATTTCTGCAAGTTACTGCACACTTTTAACATATAGGTCTTTCATTCATTGCCTTAAAAAAAAACACCAGCCACCCCTTCCTTTCTATTTAGTAGGGGCATAATAAATCAAGGAGAGAGTGTGTGTTTTTCAGACCTTGTGCCATATTTATTAATAGTTACAGAAGTCGCAGTTCATAATAAAGAAGCTATTGTGAATCAGCAGTGTGGTTCACAGTCCTAACTTGTCATTTTAATTTTGAAACCTTTTAATTCCTTAGCCATGCCAAATTCCCTCAGGATGTAAATAAATCTGTAGTGGGTTCTAAACCTTTACACTAAAAGATTAATTCTTTTTCAGCATGTGCTATTTTTCAGTTATATTTGAGTGCTTATCCTGATAATCTCATATTTCTTCCCCGAACATCAAAATGCAGCATTTTCAATACCAGTCTTTCAGATAAGTAAACAGATGTTATCAGCCCATTAAAAAGTTTCATTAAACCAACCTACCTATACTTAATTTAATCATTTGTAGCCTTAAAGAAGGAGAGAAGTGAATAAATAGAATTTTCCTGCTTGGTCACCTGGAGACTTTGTTTTTCACCACAGGTGACCAGATAGGTGAGTGCTTGCAATGCATTCTATCTAATTGTGCCCTTATGTGAAAGGAAAAAGTCTTTCCATAAACAGAAAAGCTTTTGATTTAATAAATGCCTCTGTTAACTGAAAGGGGAAATGATCTTTGCTGACTTCCTCTGCAGACTTTTACACCACCTTCCACAATCCCATGAAATTGGTTTTCAGGGTCTGGAGGATGATACAAGTGGAAGGTGAATGTGAAAATTACCTCTCTTTTGCACAATGCCCTTCCATTCACAGAATGGAACAATCAGATCCCATCCTTTATCCCGTATTCTGGAATAATTTCCTCATTTGTGAAGTGTAAATTAAGGTTCTAGTTCTGAGGAATCTTCTAAATCAGGGTTTCCCAAACTTGGGTCTCCAGCTGGTTTTGGACTACAACTCCCATCATCCTTGACCACTGATCCACTTGCCCAGAGGAGCTTTGTGCTTACCTTCCTTGAACAGCAGCCCAGCAAACCACGTTTGAAATTTGCATGAGTGCTCAAAAGTGATTGTGATGGAGTTTGAGGTGGGAGGGAGAGAGAAAGATAGAGGCCTGTTGCTTAAAGAAAGTGTTCAAGAATTTGGGTGTGCCTAAAGTAGTACTGTGGATTTTGGCCTATTGTATTTATCCATGCTATAATGCAAAAGTTCAGAAACCCAAGTTGTAATTTCTCAAAGTGACAATACCCGAAAGGCTGCCCCATAGCCCTGTAAGATCTCACATATCATCTGGGGAAATTCTCTTTGTGGCACTGCACTCTACAAAATATTAAAGCACACCCTTCAAGCGTCCCTGTTTTCTAGGGATGTTGCTGGATTTACAGAAGCCGTCCTGGTTTCTGATTAGATCCCGGAATTTCCCACTTTCCCTTATGACATCCCTATTTTCATTGGAGAAATGTTGGCGGGTTTCGGAGTTGTGTGACTCCTGACCCAAGGGGATAGGTTACTATGCAACCTTTAGAATTCATCTGAAGGCAGCCCTGTATAGGGAAGGTTTTTTTAAATGTTTAATGTTTTATTCCGTTTTTATAAAAGAAACCGCCCAGAGTGACTGGGGCAACCCATTCTGATGGATGGGGTCTTCTTCTTCTTCTTCTTGAATGGGGCGTTCCTATTTTTATTGGAGAAATGTTGGAGGGTACTGTAGTTTTCCGTGTATAAGATGAGCGGGTTTTTTTTACCCTAAAAGATTGTTAAAAATGGGGGGAGGGTGTTCTGACTTATACATGGATAGTGCAGAGTTGGGACAGGCAATTGGTTGCAGCCCTGAGAAGGATTTTTTTCGTGGTGATTGGCTGGGTGAATGGTGTATGTGGCCAGGGCTGCTTTGGATTGGCTGTTGCTGTGGCAATTGGGTGGGTTATTGTTGGCTGTGTCAAGGGCTGCTGTGGATTGGCTTCCGTTGCGCCCAGTGGGCGTGCAATTGGCAGCTGCTGCCTACGATCTTGCAGATGGTGGTGTGTTTTGCAGCATTCTCCATTCGTGTCAGTGATTATCTGCACACACACACCCCAAAAATTCAACAACTCTGGGCCATCTCCCCCAACTTTCTTAAATTGTAGTCCCCCAAAACGGGGCATCTTATACATGGGGCCATGTTATACATGGAAAAATATGGTATGTTGTAGGTGGTGATTTGAAAACTGGCATTTCCTGTTGTTGTCCCTGTATTATGGGGTGCGTTTCCCTCTACCATACCTGAAGCATCAGGTGCTTCAGGTCTCGTTTGGAGGCATATTATTTTGCCCAGGCTTTCCCTGATCTATAAGAACAGGTTTTTCTGTTTTTCTGTTTTTCTGTTTTTTATACTGCTGTTTTAACAATTTTGTGCTATATTTCTGTTTTAATCTTTTTTATTGGTTTAATGTTGTATACTGCTTAGAGGTGTGTTGTTGGTTTTTTAAAAAATGAGCAGTTTATAAATGCCTTTAAATGAAATGAATAAGAAAAAAAAGTTGCCTTGCATCTCACTGTCACTTTAAAACAATGAACTGTGTGCATTTCCTCTTCCTCAGCTGCGGAACACATTTTAATTCACTGCTTCTCAAAAATGCTATGAAATATTGAAATGCAAAAGTCAACTGTTGTTGTACAGTTCTTTGTTTTTAAGTTGGTCAGCACCCTCATATCGGCGCTCAGTGACAAAACAAGCTGTTGCACCTAGCAATTAGTAAGTAGCAACAATAGCGAGCGCAGGTGGGAGATAATGAAGGTGGATATTTTACTGGATTTCAAGTGTGGCTTTATAATTATTATAACGTTTTGCATGTACAGTGGTATCTCTGGTTACGAATGTTTCAGGTTACGAACTCCCCTAACCCAGAAGTAGATGCTCCTGGTTGCGAACTTTGCCCCAGGATGCAAACGGAAATCACGCACCAGAGGTATGCGCGCAGCAGAAGGCCCCATTAGCGAAAGCGTGCCTCAGGTTAAGAACGGTTTCAGCTTAAGAACGGACCTCCAGAACGAATTAAGTTTGTAACCAGAGGTACCACTGTATCATGTGAAAAGCATAATATTCTCTTTCTTTTCTAGAAGAATTTGTTTCCCATTCTCATATAATGATTTACAGGGGGGGGGGGTTGCTGGGGGGTGATGGTTGCTTTAGGCATTTTTTTGCATTACAAGGAATCTTATTTTTCCACAGAACTTCATTGTTGATTCCCCCTCCCTTTCTATTTCCTCTTTAGAAATCATCTAGACTCTCTGAGGATGACATCAAGTTGAGAAAAGAGACAGACCGATATCGTGCCAATTTCCTGGACCCTGCTGGTGTGCATGCGGCAAAGGGAGAGAGGATGGAAATAGAAGCCCTGGCCTCCGAACGTAGAAGCATCACAGTGGGGACTTCAGCGCGCGCAGCGGACAACCAAACTCACTTCACTTCCCCTGCTGCAAGCCACAATGGACTTAAAGACAGGCACGAATCGTTGGACAGTGAGGTTGCTAAAGAGATCAGGTACCTTGATGAAGTGCTAGAAGCAAACTGTTGCGATTCGGCTTCTGATAACCCCTTTAATGGGATGACTTCCTCCTCCCCTGAGCCAAGCCCATCCATTGTTGTGGATGGCTCTGGTCCATCTGTTCACCTTGCTAATGATTCCAGAGCACCCAACGAAAGCAGCACCATTGTAGTTCGTGGGCAAGCGGCTCCAGTTGTGGAGCACAGTGGAATAAACGTTGCGCCTGGGAAGCTTAAGCCAAATGGCCACTCCATGGGCACCCTGCAAGAGGAACACTGTGACAGCCTGAAAGTGCCAGTGAGTCCATGCTCTTCCACAAGCTCGAGGTCTTCCAAGGATGGAGAAGCGACATTGGCCACCATTAAGAAAGAGGCTAAGTTTGAGCTTAGAGCGTTTCATGAAGACAAGAAGCCATCAAAGCTCTTTGAGGAGGAGGATCCAAGGGAGAATTACAGAGTGCGTAAAGTGAGGCCCTCCGAGGAAATGATGGAGCTGGAGAAAGAGCGGCGGGAGCTCATTCGAAGCCAGGCTGTCAAGAAGAACCCAGGTATAGCAGCAAAGTGGTGGAACCCACCCCAGGAGAAGACGCTGGAGGAGCAGCTAGATGAGGAACACTTGGAGTCTCACAAAAAATACAAGGAACGCAAAGAGAAGCAGCAGCAGCAACCACCAATGCCCGTGAAACATGTCTCACATTTGTCTGCAGCACCTGATCCAGCTAGCAGTAAAAAGGTTGATGTTGTCACAGAGCAAATAGATTTTTCAGCTGCACGGAAGCAGTTCCAGTTAATGGAAAATTCAGGCCCGCCAAATAACACAACAGCAGCACCCAAGAGATCAGGGACCCCCAAAATGTTCACCATACAACCCTTCTACAAACCAATAGGTCCATCTCAAATGGACCGGCGAACAGCCTCAGTTACAAAGCCTGTCTCTCCGTGTGGGCAGACTTTGCTAGTTGGTAACAACGATATTACTGTTGTAAAAGCTGAGAAGGTGTCTTGCATCTTAGATGACAATAGCGTTCAGAACATCTCTGGTGACTCAGTGAGAGTCTCTCCATACAGTGATGCCACGAAACATGGCCATTCTACAAAGGGATGGTCAGATGATGGCGAGTTCATGAGTGCAAAGGCAGTCTTTACAGTGGTGAGAGATGATGAGCAGGGCACCTTAGATCAGTTCTCGAGGTCAGTCAATGTGTCTTCCCCTCCAGAGGAACTGGACTCTGGGCTGGATGAATTGTCAGTGAGATCTCAGGATACAACCGTTTTGGAAACACTTTCCAATGACTTCAGCATGGACAATATAAGTGACAGTGGTGCCTCCAATGAGACAATGAATGCCCTTCAAGAAAATTCGCTCACCGATTTCTCCTTGCCCCAGACCCCTCAGGCTAACACTCCTTCCGACTGTCGAGGAGACGGTATTTTCAAGTCACTTAGCGACCACGGCTTTTATTCTCCATCTTCACCGTTGCTTGACTCCATGCTCATTGATGAGCAGTTGGAATACCAGGCTGGCCTACTGGTCCAAAACGCCATTCAGCAAGCCATAGCTGAGCAGGCTGACAAAGCAAGTTTTAAGCAATCCGCTGCAGAGCAAAAGAACCTCCAAGTCAAGGAACAGGAGGAGGAGGTGGTCAAGGCACCATGCTCTGAGAAACGGCACAATCCAACATTTCAGCCACCTCAGGTGTCCTCTCCTGTGCAAGAAAAGCGAGATTCAGCACCAAAGACTTCTGCAGCTCAAGACTCTGTACTCAGGGAAAGGCAAGTTCCACAGCCATCTCCTGTTGCTCACACCACCAGACCAGTCACTGTGGAGGAAACCAAGCCAGAAGTCAGCTATTTCAGCAAGTATTCAGAAGCCGCTGAGCTAAGGAGCACGGCTTCCATTCTGGCTATGCAAGAAGCGGAGGTGACAGTAGGGCCTTTCAAACTAAGGTCAAAAAAGCAGAGGACTTTGTCTATGATAGAAGAAGAAATCCGAGCAGCCCAAGAAAGAGAGGAAGAACTGAAAAGACAAAGGCAGGGTATGCAGCTGGCACGCAGCCCTGTTGCAAAGAGTGCGCCTCCTCTACCCACCAGAACTGTGTCTTACAGAACTGCACCAGGTAAGAGCCTAACTTTTTCCTTAATCAGCAAAATAGATGCAGACCAGTGACAGCCAGCGTGGTACCCTTGATGTGCTTGTTACTGGATTCCAGTTCCCGTCAGCTCCAGCCAGAATGGCCATGTATGATGGGGGTTGTAGTCCTCCAACATCTGGGTTGGGGCAGCAGATTGGCTATCGCTGGTGGAGACTAGGTTGCTCTCAGACTACAGCCTTTCTGTTTGGTTGCAAACTTTCACCCTGACGAAGAACTCCTCTAGCAGAGCAAGCTTTGCTGGATCAGACCAAGGGTCCCACCTATTCCTGCATCCTGTTAGCAAAAATGGCATCCAGGTGCCTCTAGGGTGCACATGACAGAACATGACGTTATTTCCCCCTCCATATTTGTTTGTCTCCATTATCTGGCCCTGATCCTGCCATTCTGTTGAGTGATCATGGCTGGTTGCCATTGATAGATCACTGCATTTGCTTTTGTTTTTTGAAGTCACCCACTGCATCTTATGGCAGGGGGTAGGCTAATCTGCAGTGGGGTGGGGGGATCTCTCTGAGTTCCCTAGGAATAGGAATTCCAGAGAGTCTGTTGCGTACTGCTGAATATCTTGCCTGTATGAATGATGGAACTGCAAGAAGAGCCTCAACTGAATATATTATGGCATGGGAAGGTGCATATGGGAAAGGCACTTTATATCATTGCCATCTGCTTTTGAAATGTAAATAAGTGGTGGTCCACCATCCCAATAATTTTGGGTACTTTTGTTTCCTTTGATTCCAGTAGGGGATGGAAAGCATGGGCGTAACTTTCCTATTGATATCAGTAGATCTAATAACTATCTGTGCTACTTCCTAGAAAAGATAAATGATGTAGATGTAGAACAATAGTGTACACTGTAGATCAAATGATAGAGGGGAGGGAAATAGGCTACAAAGGAGTGGGTGCGTCTTCAAAGTTATTTTTTCCATGTGGCATTCACTCCTGACCTTAATGTCATCTGTTGTAAGATGTCAACTTTAAGGAACCTCCAGAAATTGGAACTGCGAGCTTCTGCTTTGAGAACAAACCTGATTAAAAGTGGGCAAGCTGGCTGGCTGCATTTCAGTGTCAGCAACTTTGGGAAGACTGCTAGATCCATCTTCAATAGCATTTCCAAACATGTGCTTGAATCCGTGCCGGTACAACATATAAGCTAAACAAGCTATAGTTTAGGGCCCCACTCTCTTGGGGGCCCCCAAAAAATTTAAAGGGAACAAAAACTGGATGTACATTTCCAAAATATAAGTTAAGTTCAACAATTACTTCAATAAAATACATATTTCATTATGTGCAAATGGCTTTAGATACCTATTAGGTCCATAAATTACCATATAGCATATATTCAACACAAAAAAACCAGTGACAATTTATTGTTGACAAAAGGCAGCTGGAAATATAAAGGGCCCCATTACCTTCAGTAGCTTAGGGCCTCATCAGACCTAAATCCGGCCCTGGCTTGCATTATTCCTTTAAGCTAATAAATATTCTCACTCTATTTCACAACTTTGCAAAAAACAAAGAAGGTGAATAAATCATCTTTTTTTTTTACCCTGGCAAATGGCTAACTATAAAGCCTCATACATCTCTTTGCTAGTTGGGAATGGAATTTGCTGCTCAGTCATATTTTCAGGTTTCAAGAAAGTGGTGAACTGCACAGATTATGTAAGTCAGGGAAGGGTTGTTTTGTTTTGTTTTGCAATTTGCAGGAAACCTAGATGCTAGTAAAATGCTGGTGAAATGTGAGATACGGTTGAAAGGGAAGTAAACCTGGATTCATCTTTATTTAGAGAACAGTGAAGGTTCTGGGGAAATATACAGGTTGGTTAGAAAGACAAACCCAAATAGGATGAATGCAAGAGTGAAGTGAACAGAAAAGTAATGTATATATTGGTGGTTATACCTCTGTATGTAGTGCTTTTATCCTCCCTCTGTAGCATTCCTTAGAAGTTCTGTGTGACACAGGGAAAAAACGCTATAAATAAGTCAAAAATTAGATTGTTATAATCAAAGAAAAAATCCCTATGGGAAATCGCGTATAAAATTTCCTGCTCTCTGTCACCATCTGGTGTTGCATGTTCATAGTGCATTCAAATTGTTGGGGTTTTTTTTACTATTATAGCTGAGTCCGTAGTCGTTCACAGGCCTGATTTAAATGTCATGCTGGCCATGTTTTAAAAAAACTTGCTGGAAGCAGAGAGGTAACCCAACACTGAGAAACTGGATACTAATAATTTTGGATGTAGCATATATTCTAAAATTTACTGATATTGTTAAACACCAAGAAGAGACACAAAGTAATAGAAGTTTTGATGTAAAATTGCCTTTGTTATGCACTGGGACAAGCTTATTAGAAATCTTGTGAATCACTAGAAATTATTGTTCTTTTTGTGTGTGTCTATTATTGCTTTCGGGATGGGATTTATAATTATTTTAGAATAGTTAATGTCTAGAAGATGTTATCAAGTGCATTGCACTGTAATAATAACCAAGCGCCTTTTGGCATCTAAAGGCTGGCAAATGTATTGAAAGATGTTTTCATGGACTCTCGTGACACTTCTTCAGGTGCAGCTTGAACTACTACAACTTCCAGCTCAAACACGTTGACTATTTTAGTATAATTTTCTACAGAAAACCAGATAAGCCCTTATTTCATTTTCAGTTCTTTGCTGCTTTTAGTGCCTTGCTCTTATTGGACTACATTTTACGGTGTCTATAGAGTTCGCACCCTCCAGCTAACCGCATAACACGCCTTTGCTACTTTCTCTGATCTTGGTATTATTTTCTTCACAGATATAACTGAGCTTAGGAAGAATTTGCTACCCTGTATTCTTTTGTTACACTCAGGGCATTGTGCAGCTTTCAGTGAGAGACGAAACCATCCATGTGTACCAGATGTCTCATCTGTGAACACCAGGAAATTCCTAACAGGAAATGACTGATGCCTCATGGCAGCTGTAGCTTTCCCCAAGCCTCCATTTATGACCCCTATTAGTGTTCATGAATAAACAGTTGCTTCACAAAGACAGAAAGCAGGTTGCCGTTTTCGCTTCGGCTTCAGTTCACCCCCCATGTGTACATACATCTAAGGCTGCAAATCCTATATACCCATTTTACCTGGGATAAAGCCCCACTGAACTCAAGCATGCATACTTCCCAGTAGACACCTGTTGTACTATAAATTAATTAATTGACTGGGGAGAGTCCTGAGGCCCCTGGGACTGCCATTCTCCATCCCAATAGATCAGAGATCAAAGGATGCGAGTGGAAGGTAAATTCCCAGAAGGGTCTTGAAGGGACAGGGATAAGATTCTCATTATTTTGCCAGGTAACTTAGGTGTGCATTGAACAAACCAGCTCATTCAGCCATAGCTCAACATTATTTTTCTGCTGCTGAATTTCCATTCTTGCTAGGTTATTTTGGTATGTAAAATGATGGGAACGAGTTCACGTCTCCCTTGTATGCATCTTTCTTTGCCGCGGAGGTGAGCACGAGGTATATTTCAGGCTGTTAGTAAACCATGCACAGCCCTCTGTTTGCTGGGATTCTTGCAGAGAATACTGGTCTAAGCAGACCTTGGTCTGATCCACTGCAGTGTTTCTTAATACCTTCAGCAAGAGTTGCATACTGTGGACCACTTAAATGCAGATTTGTTTCTGCCTAGACTGTCAAGACATTCTAATTACGTATTCTTGCTTTTTAAGGATAATGCCTATCAGTGGATCATGATGATACTATGCAAAAGTACAGCACAGATGGGGAAACTGGCCCTTCCAGAGGTTGTAGGAGTTTAGAAATCCTAGACAGTATGGTTGATGGTCAAAGCTTATGGGAGCTGTACCCCAGAAACATCTGGAGGGCCACAGGTTCCCCTTACTATTCAACACCAAAGCTAGACTTCTTCTGTTCTCCAAGAATCCCAGCAATTAGCAAGAACTAGGTGGTCCTCCAGTGGTTGATCTCTGCATATTTTTGCCAATGTGATACACACCTTTATTGCTATTTTTATCCTAGTCCCAATGGAGACAATCCATTTCAGGTTGAACACTTCAAAGTTTGGTTAATTTCAGTTGGAAGGGGAAACAAAGCATGAACTTAGCCCATTGAAATCTGTGGCACTTAAACATTCTTAACCTTGGCTAGATTCTGCAAAAACACAGATATAATACTGGCAGAGTATAACAGACAATTTTAATGGCCCAAGATCTCTGTAAAATCAGATTTTCTTTTGTGTCAATCAAATTTAATTTAATTCCCAGGCAAATCTTCTAAAGATATTGTGCAAGTTTCCTCCCAGGATGAGTACCAATACTTGCTTTGTTTATAATCCATTGATTGATTTGGTGGGGGTGGGGGCAGGGAGGAGATGACATTTGCAGTTCTTCTGGTAGCAAAATTTCAAAATCCTGTAGCAGGGGTGGGGAATCTTTGTCCCTCCAGATGTTGCAAAACTACAACTCCCACCATCCCTGGCTATTGGTCATGCTTGCCAGGGGTGATGGGAGTTCATCAACATCTGTAGGCTCTCTGTATCTGATCTACAAACTAAAACATAAGCACGCTGGGTCTCCTATGTAATTCAAGGCTGCATTTCGTTAAAACCATGGTGTTTGCTAGTTCCATCCAGATTATCTGAAACCTTATATCAATGTAGCTGAGCTCTTCCCATTGTGGTAGTAAATAAAAGCAATGAACCTCAGCTGTAAGTCATGATGATGTTCACTTCTTTCTTAAACCGACTATTCATTCTAAGCAGATATTTCTCTGTTTCTGCTCTGTCCCTGACCTCTAGTGGCCATAGTCATTCTGGCTCATTGGATGAGCTTCTCTTAAGATTTTTGTGTACGTTGGGTGCATAGAGATGAGGAAAATGTAGCTTGGGTAATTTGTTAACCTATTCAGGTAGATGATAGATAGATAGATAGATAGATAGATAGATAGATAGATAGATGATAGATAGATAGATGATAGATAGATGTCTGCTGTTAACTTCAGGGAAATGTAATGGAAGCTTGAGCCAGTGTGGTGTAGTGGTTAAGAGTGGTAGTCTCGTAATCTGGGGAACCAGGTTCGTGTCTCCGCTCCTCCACATGCAGATGCTGAGTGACCTTGGGCCAGTCACACTTCTTTGAAGTCTCTCAGCCCCACTCACCTCACAGAGTGTTTGTTGTGGGGGAGGAAGAGAAAGGAGAATGTTAGCCACCTTGAGACTCCTTAAAGGGAGTGAAAGGCGGGATATCAAATCCAAACTCTTTTATCCCTTTTTGACCATGTGAACTACTAATCATGTTGGACTCTAAACTCGTTTATTAGCTGCAGACACCATGGCCAGTGGTGATAGGAGCTGGAGTGCAATAAGATCTAGAAGGTCACAGGTTTCCCACCACTGATGCAAAAGCTGATGACCAAGGCAACAGGGGCACCATATTGGGAAGGGGGAAGAGTCTTTCCCTTCCGCTTCTTTCAGACTCCATTTCTCAGATTTACCAGCATCTCAAATTACTATTTAAAGAGTAGTAGCATGTTGCATACATTGCATTTTTTGCAATTTAGCCTAGCATATAAACAACATAAGGGAAATAAACCTCGCTAGCAAACTTGGCCTCCCCTACACTGAGGCCAATGAACCTAGCAAGCAGTTATTATATGCTCAAATGCAAAAAAAAACACACACAAAAGCACATTCAATGTCCTATCCAGGAAGCATAAATCCACAACAATCCATCATTTTTAGAGCAGTGAAAATACTGTAGTGGTGTTTCCCCTGCTGTGATACGATCAGCAAATTTTGTTGTGGCATTTAAACTTGTTCAACCTTGGTGGCAGAATGTCACTTCTATCCATTTGTGGCTGTGTACATTAGACTTTACTGTGACTGGTATTTCCTAGATTATAGCAGTGGTAGCCCACTTTCCAGGCAGGCATGCCAAATTCATTGATTGAGAGGGCAACATCTAGTGCAGAGTCCAGTGCACTCTGGTATATAGTGGAACCTTGGTTCTCTTAATCTGTTCCAGAAGTCTGTTTGACTCCCGAAACATTCAAAAACGAAGGCGCAGCTTCCAATTGGCGCAGGCATCCCGGAAACAATAGCCAACAGCCACATGGAAGGTTTAGCTTCCGAAAAACATTCAAAAACCAGAACACTTACTTCCGTGTTTTTGGCGTTCAGGACCTGATTTGTTCATCAACTAAGCCGTTCGAGAACCAAGGTTCCATTGTACAGTCAAACCTCAGTTGTCGAGTTTCTTGGAAGCTGAACAATTCGGAACCCAAACACCGAAAACTCGGAAATAATTGCTTCCGTTTAAGAACATGCCTCAGAAGTCGAACGGCTTCCAAGGCGCATTTTTCCTTTTTTCCCATTGACTTTGCAGCCAGCTCTTTCATCCTCGGTTTTCGGATGTCAAACAGTCTTCCAGAACAGATAAAGTTCAAAAACTGAGGTTCCACTGTATATGAAAGTGCATTGGAACAGTAGCATAGTACTTGAGGGGAAGGCAGGAGTGAAGGCCTATATACCATAACCAACTCCAAAGGCAGCCCTGCCTCTGATCTAAACTACCATAAGCGTCTGTCAAGATTCACAGAAACTTTTCTTAAATAAAAAAAAAAGCTTGAGAATCTGAATGCAAAAATTCTGTCCTGGCCCTTCTTTCTTCAGGAGAGCAAACTACCTTGACTCAGTAATTATCTCTTCAGCCCATGCTTAATTTCAGCTCTCTTTCCTTTGGAAATATGGTGGTGTTGTTTGGGGGATTTTTTTTTCCAGAATCTTGCTTGCGAGTCTGTTACCTAGAGAAGGAAATTCTGATTGGGTCTTTGCAGGTAAAATAGAGAAGATCAAGCCACCTCCATCCCCAACCGCTGAAGGCCCCCCCTCGCATTCCGACTCCGCATCAGACGAATCGGGAGGATCCCAAAGACCCAAGAACCTGATGCAGACTCTTATGGAAGATTATGAAAGTCACAAAACCAAGAGGCGGGAGAGGATGGATGAGAGCAGCGTAAGCATATTCTGTTTCCTCCGTCCCCAATGCCCCCCCTTTTTTGCACGCAGTAGGGTTTTTTAAAAAATAAAAATTAACAAGTTTCTAAAACTTTTCTAAATCACCTTTCCAGAATTCAGCACAAGAAGGCAATGTGCAGGGCCAGTTTCAGGCACACTTATTATGCGTTCCGTTCTGAAAAGGGTCTTTTTAAACGGTACCCTTTTGTTGGGAGCTTTTATAAAGAAAAAGCAGTGATAGCACTAATACCTGAAAAGCTTGCCAAGGTTATTGGACATTGCTCTTAATCAAAGCCATCTCCTGTGGCTGTAGGATCAAGTATGAATTTATTTGGTCCCTTAACCATACCTTGCAGCATGTCCACAAGGAACCCTTTTCCTTTCTCTCCCTCTCAGATATGAGGAGTGCACATTGAATATGGCTGACACCCCCCCCCCACGATTGTGTACTTTTGTGCAGGGCAGAAGGGGGTCCTAGCAGTAACACTGTGTTCTCCACTGCCCTCGTGACTCCAGTGTGGAGCTAAAATGCCATACTTAGATGCAGACGGATCCTCTCGCTTAGATGTTTCTGTGAAATCAGTGGGGCGCTTGGGACCGAGGCACAAAGCTACGAGACCCTGCCGTGAGCAACATAACTACAGCACAAATATTGTCTGTTTACCTCCTCCCAAACAACCCTCCTGTTTTATCATCACAGCTTGTACCACACCCAGTGTTAAGTTCAAGGCAAAATTCCATAGAGATGGCCTTTTTCTTGAAAGCTCAAGTTGAAAACTGCAGCAGAGCCGTTGTTGACCTTAAAATTTACTGCACGCAATCCGTACTTCTGTTCTTTATACTTGAGCAGCAGTGGAGGGTTTTGCTGCATGTTCCTTGCCTTGTGCAGTCGCTGGTGATTTTTTACTTGTAGGAAGTTGGCTTTTTATGTTGGCAGAATGACAGCGAATTTTCTGAACAGTGCCAGCTGAAGTCTAGTGAGTACAAAATCAATAGCCGCCTGGCACAGGGAGCTTCACAAATGTGCTCCTCGTGGAGGTGAGTGGAACTGGTGAATATAATGATTCATGAGAAGTAGATTTTGAGATGCACCTGAGAGCGGGGAGCTCATGTACCAATGTGTCTTCCCTGGGCTATGTCCATCCGCCAGACCCCCTGTTTATATGTGCTGTTCAGTTAGAAATAACTGCTGTGGCACAATTAGCAAGACCAAGAATATGTTTAGCACCAGCTGGATGCAAAGCACATACTGGACATTTGAAACACTTCCATAGCTAAAGGGAAGAGATCTCTGCCTGCCTTTTCTGTAGGAATCAGATAAAATGGTACAAGGCATATTACTACTACTACTACTACTACTGTTATTATTATTTCAAATAATGAATAGACTAAAATAATAAATTTAATTGTACCAGAATTCATCATTTAGATTGCCAAAACAGTTAAAGCAGTGGTGACTGACAAACAGCTTCCTTGTTTTGTTTTTATTCTTAAATTGGCTACTATTTTGCTTGTCCAAGCAGGATTTTTTTTTAGGCTGGTGGTTTTTTTTGGGGGGGGTAACAATCCAGGCTGCAATCCTGTGCATACTTACCAGGGTGTAAGCACCACTTAACTCAGTAGGATTTACATCTGAGTAGACATGAATAGGATTGCACTGTAAAGCTAATTTAGCTGAACTGTGAGATAGATGCCAGTTCTCAGTTTAATTTGAACTCTCTCTGTCTTTTCTTTATGAACTAATGATGGTCTTTTCCCTTTCTGGCAGTACACCTGTAAATTACTGTCTAACAAGGTGACCTCTGAGGTACTTTTCAAGCACTTGCCTTTGCTTAACATCTTTTTTTATTTTTGCATGAGGATTTCAAATGCATGCTGCTGCAGTTCGCTTTCCATTGCTGTTTGCATAACCACTGAAGTGATGGCTTGAAAGATGAAGGCCTTTATTTTGTCCAAAATACCGTTCCACCACCACACCGAGCATTTTCACCCAACTGGGCCTTAAATTTCTTTTCTTTTCCCCCCTTTTTTGTGACTAGGCAATGAATTTGAACAAAATGTGTGATGGGAAGTGCAGCTGGTTCCCAGGTATAACTGCCCCTAAACCAGGCATTAGGGACCTGTGGCGCTCCAGATACTTGGACTCGGACTTCCATCAGTCCCAGCCAGTATGGCCAGTGGTCAGGAATGATGGGAGTTGTAGTCCAACAATCTCTGGAGGGCCACAGGTTTCCCATGTCTGCTGTAAACGATGATGGCAACTAGTACCTAGCCTCAGTTTTGGGATTCTGTTTACGATGGGGCAAGAAGAACATAGGACCACTTTCAAGATTCAGATCACAATATTTGAATTATGACTATGACTGCAGTCGTGTTGTGTGCTGTGGTGTTCATCCTCATGACTTAATGTGGGGAGTGGTCAAGAGTGATGCCCTCCTTATGCTCTGAAATACAATTACTATCATTCCTGGCTATTTGATTGTCATACTGGCTGGCGTTGTTGGAAGCTGTAGGGCACTGCCTTGATTTCCCCAATTTAAAGCGAGGGGTGTGTGTCTGTAAACTGTACACTAGATTTACAGCCCCATGTGTACCATCCAGCGAAGTAATTAAAGTGTTTTCAGCTCCAGTGTTGTCATTGCGATAGTGCTTGAACTTGATTGCATTCCTACCGCAGTGTCGTAGCAATCACTGATGCTGCCATGCTAATGGTAGCCACCCAGAGTGGCTAAGAAAACACAGCCAGATGGGCAGGGTGTAAATAATAATAATAATAATAATAATAATAATAATAATAATAATAATTATTATTATTATTATTATTATTATTATTATTAAAATTACTAATGGCTGCCCAGCCCTTATTGCAACATAGCTGTCCTTAAAGGGCAAGCCGTGTGGCTCAAGCAGAAGATTTTTGCACTTCACTTACATAGCATCCTGGCAACCCATAGAAATGAAGGAGGTAGGGCTGAGCACCACTTTTGGACAAAGCTCAGCGTCACCAGGTCTGGTACCTCTCTGCTCTCAAAAGTTCTCAGCAGGAGTAGCAACTCTTCAGTTCTGAAACTGAAATGCTGCATTGCTAACTCACGAGTTTTTCAGATTGTGTAGGTCCATTTCCTCTCTTGTGATTTACTACAGTAACTCTGGTAGGCTTCACATATATGTGGGCAATGGAAAGGCAGAGGTCTTGGGGGGGGTGGATCCTGAACTTTCCAGTGGAGTTTGGTGGAAAAGCCTATAAGCCTCTGCCCCAACCTAAATTAGATGGATTAAGTTTGCAGCATTTCTTCAAATCAGAATCCCCTAAACGTCAGAAAAGGTATAACGACAAACGACTTTTTAATCGGGCCTCAAATGTCAAATTCCATATTTTTATTTTTCATAACCTGTTGGACTGCTTTGCTGGGTGGTGAGGGTGTAAGTTTTGTTTTTTTCCACCACCAGGGTTCATCTGCATTGTCTCCATACTGCCACCAGGCAACAGACTTGAAAAAACCAACCTTTTGCAGTTTGTTTGAGCTATCTCGTTCTTTCCTTTGCGGAAGCAAACTGCAGGGCACGGCACAAATATGAATTTATGGCCGGTAAAAAGGGTAAAGGGACCCCTGACCTTTAGGTCCAGTCGCGAACGACTCTGGGGTTGCGGCTTTATTTTGCTTTATTGGCTGAGGGAGCCGGCGTACAGCTTCCGGGTCATGTGGCCAGCATGACTAAGCCACTTCTGGCGAACCAGAGCAGCGTACAGAAACGCCATTTACCTTCCCACCGGAGCGGTACCTATTTATCTACTTGTACTTTGATGTGCTTTCAAACTGCTAGGTTGGCAGGAGCAGGGACCAAGCAATGGGAGCTCACCCCGTCGCGGGGATTCAAACCGCCAAACCTTCTCATTTGTTCATTGAACAGGTTATGAGCAGCAGGGATCAAGAACAGAGGAAGCTGACTTATATGGAGTCAGACCATCTCACTCAGTATTGTCTAGATGTTTTGGGACTACAACTCCCATCATCCCTAGCTAACAGGACCAGTGGTCAGGGATGATGGGAATTGTAGTCCCAAAACATATGGAGGGCCGAGTTTGGGGATATCAGTGGCTCTTTCAGGATTTCCAACAGAGGTCTCTCACAGCCCTGCCTGGAGATGACAGGGCTCGAACCTGTTCTTTCTGCATGCAAAGCAGATAATTATGCAACAGAGTTATGGCCCTCCCTCTCAGAAACATTTCTGCTTGCTGTTGAATTTTTAATCGTACCTTATAGTTATTTGCATTAATTTTAGAGCTTATCACATATAGTAAACAGTAGTATTCTTTTGCTAAATGCAGCATTTTGAAAATGTAAAAAAAACCAACAACACATAAGCACAATTCAGCCAGATGTAAGCACCATTGATTGTAATGGAAGATATTAAATGCATGCATTTACTTCTGAAATGAATGGGACTTCATTCATTGCTTAACTGTGGCTGGACTGCATTGCAACATACGTAGAAGATAGCTCAGTTGGTAGAGCATGAGACTCTTAATCTCAGGGTTGTGGGTTTGAGCCCCATGTTGAGCAAAAGATTTGTGCATTGCTGGGTGAGGGTTGGACTAGGTGACCATTCCATTGCGTCCCGTTACAACTCAACAATTCTATTGAGTCTTCTAGCCACAAGCTATAAATGTTACTAAAAGGATGCATCTGAGTCTTCTTCAAAGGGCAGAACAATCTATTCAACAGGCGACAAAACTTCCATTACTCAAGTGTAATTAGTTAGACCAAATGGTTTTATTTTGACAGCTTCATGTATTATGCTCAAGGTTCACAACCTAGATGCTTTTAAGCATGCCATGAAATATCTAATGTGTGACAGCAACTTGTCTACAAGCACACCTATTATGCAGGTCCCTTTGACTGGAAGCTGTGTTTGGCCGCAACTTCCTCTACATGACACACTCAATGAGAAACCCAAAGTTCACTTAGGTACAATGAGCCAAAAAAAGTTTGTTTTCCAAATTGTATGATTTCATAGCTTTCCCAGCTTAGCATTGCAAATTGTTTTTAGGGGGGAAAAGGGGGGAAATGCATTCCTCCACTTTAAAATTTTATTCTCCCACACACACACACTGGGGGCAACACATCCCATTTCGCTGCATGAGGCAAATGGAAATTGGCGTCAGCATCAGCGCCAATTCTGGATGAGGTCACACCAGTTTCTGGCAAGGTCGCACATGCTCGTGCGATTTCAGCAAGATTTTGCCAGGTTTATTGCTTGACCAGAGATGATCATACCACATGAGCAACCACCTTTTAAGATACTAACAGTGCAATCCTGCAAACGTTCGCCCAGATTAAGTTCCGTTTTTAAGAACTGCAATCTTGAAAAGCATTGTCGGTCTCCTGTTTTTAAAAAGCTGTTCTCAATACAATAAGCTGCCCTAGAGAACTTCCCTCGCAGGAAATTCCCAAGAAAATGCCAGGGTGTTGTGTCTCAGGGGTGTGTAACATTTATAACAAAGCTATTACAGGCAACATCCCTCGTTCTCGTTTTTACCTGTTTTCATATCTTGGGATCCCGTGGGCTCCAGCCCTCATCCCAACTCTTTTCTGCTTTGTTGCTGGCTAAAGTGAATGGCCTGATAATAGAAATGAGAGACTACCGGAGTTTAAAATGAAATTTCCAGAGACAAAAAGGCAAATGCCTGTTTCCATCCAGCCAAGTGTTTAGACCATGATAGTACTTAACAACTTATATGGTGCTCTGAACTGTTTAAAGGACTTTAGGTACTGACTCAGTAACCTTCACAACTACTCTGTGAAATAAGTCAGTGGGTTCCCCCTGCCCCCGTATTACAAATGGAGCCAGGGCTGAGACTGAGGAAATAGTAGCTTACCTAAGGCCTCCAAGTGATTTTGTGGGTCAAAATAGATTTTAAGCCAGAACTTTCTGTTAAGTTGTGGGCGAACATAGCAGATGGCACAGCGATTTCTCCAGAGCAGCTCTTTACTTGTAAGCTGGACAGAACTGAACAGCAAACAGCTCAGCCGGCCTGCTTTTATAGGCAGCCGGCTGTCAACATTGTAGCAACAACAACCCAGGGTTTCCCGCCTAAAATAACTGACGTGGACCTGGGTGAAAACTATCTACAGTATCCCCCTGCTGGCCCAGGGTGAGAACTTCAATACATAACACTTTCCAACTTCTTAGCACTCCTCGTTGTTGTTGTTTAGTCGTTTAGTCATGTCCGACTCTTTGTGACCCCATGGACCAGAGCACGCCAGGCATTCCTGTCTTCCACTGCCTCCCGCAGTTTGGTCAGACTCATGTTTGTAGCTTCGAGAACACTGTCCAACCATCTTGTCCTCTGTTGTCCCCTTCTCCTTGTGCCCTCAATCTTTCCCAACATCAGGGTCTTTTCCGGGGAGTCTTCTCTTCTCATGAGGTGGCCAAGTATTGGAGCCTCAGCTTCAGGATCTGTCCTTCCAGTGAGCACTCTGGACTGATTTCTTTAAGAATGGATAGGTTTGATCTTCTTGCAGTCCATGGGACTCTCAAGAGTCTCCTCCAGCACCATAATTCAAAAGCATCAATTCTTCGGCGATCAGCCTTCTTTATGGTCCAGCTCTCACTTCCATACATCACTACTGGGAAATAGCACTCCTCACACACTAGCATAGCATTGCCATGCCCCTTACCCCCTCACTTCCCATGGGGCATCCCCATGATGCCATCATTCATTCGTATCCACTGGGTGCCAGGAGGCTGTGCCCCTGAAAATGGCAAACGGGGTTAAAGACCCACAAACCAGCGAGGACCTTTGGTACAAGCAGTTCCTTGCTGGATGGTGAGTTTTGGTCCCACCAACCATCATTTTTAGAGATACAGCCTTTTCCTTTCCCATATAAACCAATGGAGACGTGTTAAGAACTCCCACACACCCCTGCAATTAAACATTGCCAGTCTCACTTACCATCACGTTTCAGTAAAGTAGTATTTGGGCAGTACAGTAGTTAATTTTTTTAAAAAAATAATAGTCTCTTGCAGTATTCTTTTTTAATGGCCACTCAAGTGAATTGGACCTCCCACTTTCCAGCCACAGCCGATATTGCACACCCATTGGCATGGATGGAACATAGTTGTACACAGAGAAAAAGTACAGCATCCCCCAAATAGCATGGAAGGTCAATTGCAAGTCAGCTTTAGCTTGCAGCAGAAGAACAATAATTAGTTATGCTAGTAGCTGCCCATCTGCAAACAGCTCAGCTCTCCTCTAAAGTGTGTAGACGCAATGCTTGCTTACTTTTTTGTCCCAGCCTCAGAAGTTCGTTTCATGGTTTAAAAACAAAAGCAACTGTGATCATCAAAAAAAATTGAGCATGATTAAGACCTGATCGAGTATTTCCAAAAGGCTTTGTAAAGTCACAGATGGAACAGGGGAGAGAAAAGCCTTCTGCTGTTCTTCGTCTTGGGCTTTGATCATCTACGGATGAAGTGCATTCATTGTATATTAAGGCCACAGCAACTCTGGGTTCCTCTTTGAGCCTGACACTGCCACAGCCCTATCATTAGGCAAAATGAGCTGCAGACCTCAGGCAGCTTTTTTTCGAGTGTCAGGAAAGGGGAGCCAATTGTTAAGTTACTTAAATATATTATTATTGCCTTTTACAGCCGGGGAAGAAGAGAGGCATTTGTTAGCTGTTCTGTCTCAGGTGCCAAAATAACTTGATACAGGATCGGCGGTGGGCGAGGGTGACATTTGCTGTTCCACCTCAGGCAGCAAAATGCCTTGTGCCCGCCACTGCTTGTGTTGTTTCACAATGAAAATGCAGTTCATCCCAATGTTGCTGTGCTCTTCCTTGCATGTTGGCTTTTCCATTGACGTGCTTAAATTCAAACGTTTTAGCCTGTAGCTGTGCGGACATGCTTTTTTCATACCAGGGAGTAAGAAATGCAGAATGCTGCAAGGTGGATATCTCTTTCAAGTTAACCAGGCTCTACTGATGCAAACTTTTTAAGTGCACAGAACTGTTCAGTGGCTGCCCTTTTCAGGAGAATTTGAGATTGGTAACCGAATAAACTATTCTCTTGCTCTCTTCCCCCCCCCCTCTTCAGGTCCTTGAGGCTACGAGAGTCAACCGCAGGAAGAGTGCCCTGGCTCTGCGGTGGGAAGCAGGCATTTATGCTAACCGAGAAGAAAATGAATAGTTCTCTTGGCAAAATAAAAGAGCAGTTAAAAACAAAACAACAATGCAGAGACGAAGAAACCAAATAGAAGAACAAAGTTTTAATTTTTTTAAAAGGAAAGCTTCAGCATTTTAATCCGGTATTTATTACAAGTGTATCGATCTCTGCAACCCATGTTTAAACATATATGCATAGATATACGCACAAAACACGCAGAAAAGTTATACTAAGGAAAACCATCTGCTACTCCACCCCCCGCCCCCCGCACACACACCAAAAAGAAAAAGGACGTGAAGAAGCAGCAGCAGCAGCAGCAGCAGCAGCAACCCAAGAGGACACATTTCAGAGCGAGCAGAACGAACACGTGTTCCTTTCTGAATATTGTCTTCTTCCCAGCCTTGTATGTGGAACAGGAAGAGTTTGGCCTAGACAGTATTTCACCACAAGATGGCACCTCACATGGAAACAAACAATTGTTCAAGCTATTTGTTTGAGCTTGATAGCAGCTCTTCATCATCCCACGTGTAGCGCTGAGAAGAGGGCTATTACTCTGATATATCCTAGACAGCCATAATATAGCAAGGTTTATTTTTATTTTTGCTGTTAACAAATGGGGGGGGGGATTCGGAAGGCTTTCTGTTAATTTAAAAGTTTTTGTTGTTTTTTTAGAAAGCAACAAAACAGAGGCTGTTAACTTGCAAATGTGAATGTACAATCCCATACATTTAGCCATAAAATACAATGTATTTTTTTTTCTGTTTATTTTTGAAAGGTTTTTGGGGGAAGATGGCAGATTGTTCGCTTTTCTCTTAACTTATAATGGGGTGGTTTTTGTTGAAGATTTGCCATCCCATTTATTCCTCCTCACATAATCAGTATGCTTAATAATGTTTCCTTTTAACAGTGCTGCACAATCCATAGGTAGCATAGAAGAGAGAAATGCCAAATAAGGTTATCTTAGTTTTAGTGGGTCTATATGCTTGAAGTGAGCAGTTTGGCCTCCTCTTTGTTTCTCAGCGCTTACTGGCATTATCATCTGTGTTTAACATGAAAAGGACCATTGGAAGAAGAGTTGGGCTGAGTTGGAAAGATATGGGGAGCATCTGAACCATTGAAAATATTTTTACTTGAGGCAATAACTGACACATCGAGTCAGAATGTTACAGAGAAGGAATGAAAGAAAAATAATGGTATCTTTAACTATATTTATGCTATGTAAAGGTCTTAGTTAATAGAGCGGGAAGGGCAGAAATGTTTTGCGTGACCAGGAAAATGAAAAGTTGGAGAAGGTAACGGAGGGAGTTGGGAAGAGGGGAGCCAGGGCCAAAGGACTATTTTTGCTGTTCAAACAGTGTTTTCAGAGCTAAAAGATAATATTGCAGCTTTAGTTCGAGTGTAAGGTGGGAATCAGTGACAAAGGAATATGGAGTGGTTGTGAGTGTGTTTGCTTGTGTGATTGTGAAGTAGAATGGTGAAGACAAAGAAATGTGGGTGTAGAGATTATTTTCTCCAAAGCTGTTTGCCAGCTCTAGGGGTATAAACGTGTGTGTTTTTTTTCTTTTATGAAAAGGGATATAAAAAAGGCACTAAAACTGATGCAGTATTTGTTAATAACTAAGCTGAACTGACATGGTATTTGCATGAGTTAACATTTCCAAAAGTATTGAACAGTTTTGTAATCTTGACATTTAGAAAAGAAATGCGGTATTTATTCTTATGCTTTGCTGTCTGGCGTAGTGTTAGAAGCTGCTGGTTTTCTCTTGTTGTGTCAAGAAATGCAGTAGAATGTGTTTAGTGATGGAATCCCAAAAAAATTCTGGACTAGAGCTTGTCACATTTTAGGCAACTCAAGAATGGTACATGCATCTTAACTAAAAATTACTCTTCATTGATTTGTAAGAGGAGGCAAAACAAAAAGCCAGCCCTCCACAAGTTTCTCTTCTGTTTCCATTTTATTTTATGTTTCATGTTATGTACAGGATCTTTGTATTCTGCTGTTTAGACGAACAAGGAGATTTCATGTTGAAATACATTAATTTCCTCCTGGTAAATGTCTAAATATAAACAGAGTAGTATGAACACAACAGCCTTGGCAAGGATTCTGTACTGTGTGCAGAAACTAAAGTAGAAATATTTGGCTATAACACAGACCAGCTGCTTGGATAACATCTGTACCGAATTCTGATGCAAACCTCCAAACCAAGCTCCTCACGTATATGGAGGAGCCAGTCATAAAGAATTGAAGATAAGAGTTTTGCATATACAACGGGAGCTTTCCCTGCCAATAGGAGAATCCACATTCTGTGCATCGGCAACACTCCTGGGTTTGCTTATCCTCTGCTTACCTCATTAGAAAACATGGTGGATCCTATTCCCTTTGCAGATTTTGTAATCAGAAAATCCAGTCAGAAAATATTTTACATAAATGATCTTTATATTAGTGGTTAGCACACTTTTCTGATTACTTTTTTAAAAAAATGAGAATTTGGGGCACAAACCAGCCAAAGTTAGTTGCTGTTGTCCTGTAGATTTCCATAGGACTACGCATTTAGCTGTTGCTTATTTAAATCAGCGGAGGGTTTTGCTTTGTGTTTAATTTTGGCTGGGTTGTGCAATAGGTGTTTTCCGAGGCTTAAATGCTGCACAGGAAAGAGGAATCCAGCTAATGGGATGAAAGGAAAAATAGGTATGTTGAAAGAGAGAGGGAGAGAGATGCAACACAGTGGATTCGAAACCAGAAAAAGCCAGAGGCCAGAATTTAGAAAATTCTTTCTTTCTTTCTTTCTTTCTTGCCTGCAAGGGCCACCCAACATTTTTCACTGTTTTCTGAACCTTTTAGCAGAAACTGTCTGTACAATCAAGTTGGGATTTATTTATTTTTTTACTCCAAAAGACTGTGTCTTTCCAAAGGGAGGTTACAAAAAAAAAAAATTCTCAGGATTATGACGAAGCAGGTGGATTCTGTGCTGAAGATGTTTTTAAGCCAGCAGTAGGCAAAATGCTCTGAAAGATGGAGCATGGAGAAGGTGGGTGATCAGCTTACATTACACACAACCCTTGCTGAGAAATGGTGGTTTTCTTACAGGGGAGGTAAAGCCAAAGATATAATACATTTGCTTGGAATGAGATGCTTTCTCCTCCGTTACAAGGTTGTAGTTAACTCAAGGTGAAAAGAGCAAGGAGTTGTTATGGGGAAATCCCCTTTTTTTCTAGAAGCAAAAATAAAAAAGCCACTTCAAAACATACATTTCATTTGTCTCTACGTATCTTGTTCCTCCCCCTCCCCCCGGTGTTTTCACCCCAGCAGCAAAATCTGAGATGAATATCGTGGCATCATGGGATAACTTTGCTAAAAGGAACGAGAGGCTTGATTCATTATGCTATTCCCACAACACAGTTTTTGATGGTTATTATTGTAAACTACTGACAAAGGACAGTTTCTTTTTCAGGAATTACGGAACCTTAGCTACCATTTTCAGCAAGTGCTTTGATAATGGAGCAATGGACTCATCTCTTCATTATTCCCACCACCACTGCTTAATGTCTTTAAATATATGCCAGTACATGTGAATATATTCAACAACAACAAATTAATGCAGAATAAGCTTTGCTTCCAGGCACATACAAAGAGTTAAGAATTATTACTTTTTTGAAGGAAATACTGATAAAATTGAACTGCGCATTGACTAATAGTTAAGGATTGCAATTTTGTGACGATGTCCAGGATTCTATCCCCAAAATCTTAACTGCAGAGCAGTTTCCTCAGACCAGTTCTGACCATTTCACCCCCAGTCCAGAAGGATCCATTGCAGAATACTGTGGCAACTCCGTCGTTGCAAATGACCAACCACTCTCGCTGCAAAATAACATGGCTTCTTGTATATGTTTAACCACTTCATTGCTGTACCCTGCTTCTGTTTTATAGTGACTGTGAGGCATACAATGCAAGTATACACTTATTTTCTCATTAAAACTTAAACTTGTCTTGTGTTTCTTATCTGAAAGCAAAGGGGGTTGTGGGGATGTCGCATTGTTGGCAGTGCCCTTCGGATCAAGTGTTTGCCATGACTTTGGCTCAGTGTGGACTGCTAGCAAGCAGCCCATAAGCCAGATTAGGCCTGCGGAACTTGTATTCTCATCCACCTTCCCTGTGACTCTGTCATGCTTCCATTGAGATGTGGTAAAGATTTCGCCCGCATTTTCAGCTGGAAGGGAAATCAGCTTGTTTAGAAAAGCTGGGAGGGAGGAATTCCTCACTTTATATACACAACATATGCTCGATATATATGGAGACTCCATTTTCTCAGGGTCTGGCGAAAGAACAATGTTAAACAACAATTGATGACCTCCTACCGGGCCACAATAGAAAGTGTCCTCTCATATTGTATCACAGTGTGGTACATTGGCTTGACAGCCACGGACAGAAAGTCTTTACAGAGGGTGGTGAACACAGCACATGATATCATGGGCTGTCCCCTGAACCCGCTAGATGGCATCACAAGGGATTGTTGCCTTAGGAGAGCGAGAAAAATTCCAAGGGACGATTCATGCCCCAGCCAGCACCTCTTTAATCTTCTACCCTCGGGCAAGAGATATAGAAGTATAATCAGTAATACCAACAGGCTAAAAAACAGTTTATATCCGTGTGCTGTTAGGCTGCTGAATGGAAAATAATTTGTGCAGCTGACTTTCGAGGTTGGTGTGTTGTATGACAAGCACACAGAGTGCAATGAGATTGAGTGTTGTGGGGGGGGAGGCTCAGTTAATTTCATTGTACACAGGTTGTACATTGACAACAAAGGTATTACTACTACTACTACTACTACTACTATCTTATGAAGCCATACCCATAAAATGGGGCCTAAAGCAGCCTCCAAGAATATACACATTGACTGCCCATGGGCTACTTGTGAATCAGCGTGAAAAGGCAGTACCATGAAATCCTTGCAAGCAAATTGCTGTTTAGTCTTTCTCCACCTAGCCCTTGAAATAACCTGGAATTCTGGCATGCACAGCCAATTTTGTAAGTGTAATTAATCCTTCAAATAACCACATAGACATGGGCATATTTTTTCCCCATTGTAGAAGGTGGGTGAAAAGATGAGCACTAGACTTTCAGTCCATACCTGAGGCAGGCTAGAGGCAGCTTCGTATTATGGGAAAGCAACAAAACCAATGTGCTTCCTCTTTGCACATTGTGCTGTCCGTGGTTGAGTAGTGGAGAGCCATGTACCTCTCATGTAGGGAGGTGTGTGCTGCTTATTTTTTGTGCCCATGCATACACCCACAGAGGAAGGCCTGATGCCAGCGGGTGGTGCTGTGGTCTAAACCACTGAGCCTTTTGGGCTTGCCCATGGGTAGGCCTGGGGGCTGGATCCAGCCCAATCACCTTCTAACGCCCATGGACGGTCCAAGAATCAGCGTGTTTTTACATGAGTAGAATGTGTCCTTTTATTTAAAATGCATCTCTGGGTTATTTGTGGTGCATAGGAATTTGTTCATTATTTTTTTTCCAAAATATAGTCCAGCCCCCCACAAGGTCTGAGAGACAGTGGACAGGCCCCCTGCTGAAAAAGTTTGCTGACCCCTGGGCTTGTTGATCAGACGGTCAGCAGTTTGAATACGCATGACAGGGTGAACTCCCATTGTTCTGGCCCAACTTCTGCCAACCTAGCAGTTTGAAAGCACGCCAGTGCAAGTAGATAAAAAGGTACCACTGCAGCGGAAAGGTAGATGGTGTTTCAGTGCACTCTGGTTTCCGTCACGGTGTTCCATTGTGTCAGAAGCGGTTTAGTCATGCTGGCCACGACCTGGAAAGCTGTCTGGACAAATGCCAGCTCCCTCGGCCTGAAAAGTGAGATGAGCGCCACAACCCCATAGTCTCCTTTGACTGGACATAACCGTCCAGAGGTCCTTTACCTTTTTACCTTTACCATGCCAGCAAAGGTAAATCATGCTGCTGTTCCATGAAAAGCTCTGGGATATAAGTTAGTTGTGACTAACCTATTCCCTTGGAGTTAGGCTGCAGGCTAGATGTACTTACTCTGGAGTAAACTCCATTATGTCACATTGGACTTCTTCGGTACGCAAGTGCCTGTTTTTCACTTAAGATTTGGGAGCATGGAAAGAGAAGGCCTCACTTTCCCTTCCTCTCTCACATACTGTGAGGCCCAGCCAAAAAGCTTTCATTTCTCGTTTCTAAGTGCCCATAACATCCCTGAGAGGGCAGCTTCTTTTGATGACCCATATACTGATGCAACAATAGGTCAAAGAAAATACAAATTTCCAACTGGAACTTTTAAGAGGGGAACTGCTCTTGTAGGAGACACAAGTTTGCATCGGGGATGCATGTGCTGCAATGCCACCTAGGGCACAATTTAATCAATTCCTCAATTATACAATTGGTCTCATAGCCCTGACTGAAGCAGCAGCTCCCCTCCCAAATTGTGGCGGGAAAACCGCTAATGTGCTAGATGACAATTTGTTTTCTCATATATCGCCAATTCTCCTTTTTCTTTTTTGCGTTTCATAGGTGGTTAGCAGACAGTTTTTGAAAAACTAAAGCAATTTAGTGGTCAGTGTGAGCCCAGTGTCCTCAACCCACAGAGGAGCTGCCCATTGAGTATCTGCATGAGTCACTGCTCTTACCAGCCCTGTGTCTTCTCAAAGTCTGCTGGGCAATAATAATGCTAACCTGTCTGCTTTGACTGAAGTTGGAGCATTTATACAGGGACACAGCAGAATTGGTCACCCCCTGCACCCCTGCTTGTCTCTGCATGAGTCACTGTTCTAGATTTGCCTCCTTCCAACTAGGAGTGACACACAGAGGGAAAAATGGGAGACTCCTCTGACGTTAGGCCATTCTTCTGCCACACCCTCTGCAAGTCAACCTCTTTAAGCACAAAGCATGCCTGTGATTCAGAGTAACCCTATCAGAAGTTTGGGAAATACTGGTGCCTGCCCAGTTTCCCTCTCAGCCAGTAAAGGTGCTTGTTCTCTGCATCAGTTTAACAGCTTCTGCTTACAGAAAAGAGCCTTTTTGCTGGCTTGAGTGATTACAGCTAGTAGTGTGCTCATGGGCCTCAGCCTCAGCTTGGCTGATAAGAACAAACCCAGCCTATTGCAAATGGGATGATGCCCTGCTGCCACTATGGAGAATCACGAGTGCAAGGGAAGCCCCACTAGCCAGGTGAGAAACAGGCCTGTGACCCAAACCTAGAGTGATAACCCGGGGGGGTGTCTATTGTTCCTTAATTTAGCATCACCAGTCCTATTTTTTCTGCTGTATGTGGCTTTATTGTGTGATGGTTCCAAATTGGAGTCCAACAATGATGGTACACAAACTCCCTATCCCTGAAGAAGGTGAGGAACTCAAGCAGCAACCCTAAGTGTGAGAAGGGCTCAGCAGTAGAGTATATTATCAGGCATAGGCAAACTTGACCCTCCAGGCGTTTTGAGACTACAATTCCCATTGTTAAGTTGTGGGTGAACATCTCAGACGACACAGCAATTCTTCAAACAGCTCTTGTTTATTCACAGGCCAGAACAGAACTGAACTGAAGGGTTCAGCCAGCCTCCTTATATAGAGCTCCAGTACAATGTAACTGTAACAACTTTCTGTAACTATCCAATCACTGAACGTCACTTTCGATCCCTTATTTGCATATGTGGACCTGAACTATCTACAGTATCCCCCTGCTGGCCCAGGGTGAGAACTTCAGTACATAACACCCATCATCCCTGGCCTGTTAGCTAGGGATGATGGGAGTTGTAGTCCCAAAACATCTGGAGGGCTAAGTTTGTCTGTGCCTGATATATATCTTGCAGGGGAAAAGGTCCTCCCATATTCCTGGAATCTCCAAGTTGCCCTGGGGAAAATCCCTGCTTGAGACCTTGAAGTGCTTCTGCCAGTCGGAGCAGGCAGGATTGGGCTCAGGTGCTCAGTTAGTCTGACCTTTTGAAAACCACCTTCCTATCTCCCTAGCAGCGGTGTTTACAACTGCACAAGGAACATCCCTTCTATTCGCCTGTAATACTTTGACCACAGACTCTTGCTTCCCAGCGCCTCCTTGCTATTCTTGGAATCACCCCTCCCAGATGATAAAGCACCAGTCATCTCTGTTTGCTTTTAATCATCCTTCAGGTATGCTACAGCTCATTGCGATCCTTATCTCTGGACACAGTTTGGAAATTGCTGGTCTCCCAAGTATATATGCCAGGGCCTCTCTCTCTAGTCCCACGCCTTTGCCCTGTTTGCAAAACCGAATGAGGTTGATTGGTAAAGGTGCTTCTCCGTTGTGCAATTCACTCTCCCCAGCATTACTCAAGAGGTTCTTTCCCGTGTTTATGGAGCCAGGTTGCAGGGGGTGCTTCTAGGACAGACAAGATAAATGGGCTGAGAGCAGCAATTGATCATCAGACAGTGCAGCAAAGACAGCTATTGATCCAGAAAAGAAGAGAGGGAAAATAAGGTTCAGTGTTTCGTTCTTCTTCTTTTTAATGAGACAATTGATGTGCATGGAGGATGTTTGAGGGCTATTTTGCTACACAGTAGGTATGGAAACAGAGTTAGCTCTTTGCTATGGAAAGCCCAAGGGATTGGGCTGAGAGGTCCCTGCCAAGTAGTTATGTAAGGATCTTAGAGGAGAGAGGCTATTTTGGAAGATGCAGCCCTGTGTTCTGTCTAAATATTATTTTCCACTCCACAAGACTGTAGCAGAAACCAAATGCCCTGTAAGGCTGATGGACAGGTGTCGCCAAGAAAGGTCCCTGATACCTGGTGCGATTTGCACTTTTTAAAAAATGTTGTTTTTATTATAAATAAGACAACAAGCAATTTTTTTTTTTTTAATGACCGAAATGGTTAAGCGTCAGCATGGGAAGGCCGAGAGAACATTTAGGGTTTTTTTCTGGAATGCAAGCCTGCCACTTCTATTACAAAACCGAACTCTCTCTTTTTAATACAGTTTTATTTATTCTGCTAAAGAGGCACACACACACAAAATAACAGAACATATCCAATCGGAAATTCTGACAAATCAATAGACGTAAAAAACACACCAGTCAATACAAGATGATCAAACTGTAGATACAATCATCATCATTTTATGTGTATGCCGCCTTTCCATTGTTAAAACAATGCTCAGGGCAGCTTACAACATGACAAGGTTTACATCAGGGGGAGGCAAGGTTTACCTCGCCTGGGCTGTTGTTGTTTAATCGTTTAGTCGTGTCCGACTCTTTGTGACCCCATGGACCAGAGCACGCCAGGCACTCCTGTCTTCCACTGCCTCCCGCAGTTTGGTCAAACTCATGCTGGTAGCTTTGAGAACACTGCCCAACCATCTTGTCCTCTGTCGTCCCCTTCTCCTTGTGCCCTCCATCTTTCCCAACATCAGGGTCTTTTCCAGGGAGTCTTCTCTTCTCATGAGGTGGCCAGAGTATTGGAGCCTCAGCTTCAGGATCTGTCCTTCCAGTGAGCACCCAGGGCTGATTTCCTTCAGAATGGATAGGTTTGATCTTCTTGCAGTCCATGGGACTCTCAAGAGTCTCCTCCAGCACCAGAATTCAAAAGCAGTGAACTCGCCTGGGCTAGTTCACTCCAGCAGAGATCCCTCCATGGGCCAGGTGATGTGTGCGCGTGTGAGTGGCACAGCCACGATTTCCGGTGTCTGCGCAGACATGATTTCCGGCGTCTGCACAGATGCGATTTTCAGTGTCTGAGTATGCGCAGACGCAATTTCCAGCACTGCGGAAGTGAGTCCCCACACTGCGCTGCGCCTGTTTAGCACAGTGCATGGGGACTCGCCGAGTGGGCAGCTCGGTTCGGGGGCGACTCGTGGGCTGGTTAAATGACCCATGTGGGCCGCTTGTGGCCCACGGGCCTTAGGTTGCCTACCCCGGTTTACATTACCAACATAACAAAAGTCATAAACAATAAATAAAACACATCAAAAGGTACAGAACCAAATGGAAAACAATTTCCACATAAATCATAAAATCTAAAACTAAAAATACAACATTAATATCAATAACAATTTGAAATGGCATAGATAAAAAATAAAAGCATTTTTTAAAAAAATCATCCATGGGGTGGGGGACAACATGAGTGAAATATACATTTGGGTAGGTTTGCCTAAGCAAAAAAAAAAAAAAAAACTTCAGGAGACGTTGAAAACAACACAACAAAGGAACCTGCCTAATATTAATGGATGTCTTCATGCTAAAGACTTGACAAATGGCAATAATCACTCCACCTGCTTCTCTCCCTGCCTCTCCCTCTGTCTAATTGTCCCTTTCACTTGCCTCTCAACTATGCTGGTACAAGCCTGCTTTGGGAACTATTAGAAAAAAGTATCTGCTGCTGTCATTATCTATTTTTTCATCCGTGTGTGTGTGTTTCCAAAGAGCCTTGTAATCCTACCCTATCACCCAGTGCCCTCAAGCATACACAGAAAGTGCCATGGTTGTAGCCAGGATTTTTGTTGGGGGGGCAGGACTGGGGGGGAGCAGAACCGATGTGGTTGGTCAGTTAAGTATTTCTATTGTTTTACTTGATCTAGGGAGGTGGAAGCTGGCCCCTGCCTGACCCCCTCTTGGCTAAACCCATGGGATGTGCCCTGATTATTTGGCTGAAAAGAAACTGACCAAACTGCTTTCACTTCCTAAAATGAGAAGGAGAAATTCCCCAGGCAGGGCCATGTGACCTCTTGAAGCCTCACCAGGAAGAGTAAGAGAGTGTAGGCGGACTCCAAACAGAGAGAGAGAGAGAGAGGTGAATGTTTGTCTGTGTGGAATGAGATATCGTACAAGCAGTCTCTGCCCTGACTCCTGAACAGCCCTCTGCCTCTGAAGCTAATATAAGGAGTCTTGCTTTTATAACCAAAATCAAAAACCCTGAACTGGCTCCCAGCCTCTTTTTCTGCCCTAAGCAAAGGAATCAACAAGCAGCAGCTTCCTGTGACCATGCTTGGAGGGATGGAGATGAGGACCTGGATTGAGCCTGTTGTTGCCGGGGCTCAGCTTGCGAGCTCTTTCTACGACACCGGGCTGCTTCTAGTGGTGAAGAACTACTACAACCAGACCAACTCCTCGGCTCACTCCAACGAGAATTCTCAGCAGAAAGCCATCTCCAACTTCTTCATCATCTACAAGCTTCTCGACGGCTTGACGCCGCTGCTGTCGGCTTACGGCCTGGCTAAGCTGGGCGACCTGAACAGCAGGAAGATCTCCATCTGCGTGCCTCTCCTGGGCTATTTGGTCTCCCGGATCCTGCTGCTGCTCCTCATCCTGCAGATGTGGCCCATCGAGGTGATGTATGGGGCTGCTGTGTTGCACGGGCTGTCTGGAGGCTTCACCACATACTGGGCCAGCGTCATGGCTCTGGTGTCTAAGGGCTCCTCGGAGAGCAGGCGTTCGCTTCGCCTCATCGTTGTCGAGCTCATCTACGGCATAGCCGGCTTCGTGGGGAGCATAGCTTCTGGGCATCTCTTTGTCAGCTTCCACCTCAGCTACCGCCACGGCACAGTCCTGGTTTCTTGCAGCGTTGCCTTATATGCTTTCTGTCTCCTCTACAGCCTCTTTGTCCTCAGGGTCCCCAAGACTGCAAGGTCTTGTCCTCTTGCGTCCACAGAGCCAAACCCTCCGGACATCAAGCTGGCTGAGGATGATGGCGGAGAGCCTCACTTCCACGAGAGTCGCTCCTCTATGGTGCCTTCCAAGCTCATCATTGCCATGCTTTTTGTGGCCGCCATAATGTATGACTCAACTGTGGTGGGAGCCATGGATGTGCTGCCATTTTTTCTCCTGAAGGAGCCCCTGAGCTGGGGGCCGGTATATATTGGCTATGCCAACGCTGCTGGCTATCTGATCTTTATCACCAGCTTCCTGGGAGTTTTTATGTTCTCCAGGGTTTTCAGAGACACCACCATGATTACGATGGGGATTGTGTCTTTCTCCGCTGGCATCCTCATCATGGCCTTTGTGCGATGGACGTACCTGTTTTACGTTGGTGAGTAGAGCCATCCTAACTCAGTGGGTTTATTGTGCTTCTATTCTGATGTCCCTTGTGAATTCTTAGTATGGCTTACATGAGGTACCCAGGATCCTCTTTAGGCACTGACCAGGCAAGTCAAATTCTGCATCGATAAAACATCGAGTTCTGAGACTTTTATAGAGATTCACACAATAGTATATTGCACACTTCTTCTAGGTTTGACGAAGGAGCTGTGCAGGCCCTCAGAGCATCACCACCAGCTATTGGCAGTCTTGCCCACCCATCCCTCTCGCTTTTGAGATTCCATCAGGCATTAACCATACACTCCCAAGCATGCCTTGAGTAATCACGAGGGCTAGTAACTCTAAAGCTAAGGTTGCCATGATGCCAGATTCTGCCTCCAATTCTGTCCTGTTGTGGGAAGGTGGAGCATTAATTCCCATATGCAGCAGAATAAGGCGATAAAATATATACAGTGGTACCTCAGGTTAAGTACTTAATTCGTTCCGGAGGTCTGTTCTTAACCTGAAACTGTTCTTAACCTGAAGTACCACTTTAGCTAATGGGGCCTCTTGCTGCTGCCACGCCACCAGAGCACAATTTCTGTTCTCACCCTGAAGCAAAATTCTTAACCCAAGGTAATATTTCTGGGTTAGTGGAGTGTGTAACCTGAAGCAAATGTAAGCTGAGGTACCACTGTGTTCATATTATTTATTAAATTTGTATACTGCCCTATACCTGTAGATCTCAGGACAGTTCACAACACGGAAGTGTTTCCTAGTTCAGATTGCAGGTTAGGGAGCAAACTCCGGCTTTTTGCCGACATTGAGCAAAAAGTAATAATAATAATATAAAAAGAATATAATGGGAAAGTGAAAAGAGAAAGAGTACATGTTGCATTCATTTGATGCATGCAGAAAGTTGTGATATAGCGTGGGTGAGAGGCTGCACTGATAATGGGCATCGTCAGCCTTGGTGGCAAAAAAATATCCTTGCTTGTTATGTCTCTGTGAAGATCTCAGAGCAAAACATGTGGGTGTAGCTGAGCCAAACCTGTTTCCAAAGGGTATCACATAGCAACCACAAACCATGCACTCATTCTGGTATTCTGCACTACGTTGGCAGAAAGCTATTAATACCTTCCTCAGAAGTGTTGCTCAATGCTAAAAGGCGCTTCCTTGTCCTCCCGTTCCAGTTCAACCTGTATTGTTCCATTTTTGCACACCTGCTGGGACTGTGTGTATCTGCTTTTCCTGACCTGGTGCTTTCTAGCTGTTTTGATCTACAACTCCCATTACCCTTGACTACTACTAGTCACGCTGGGTCAAGTTGGTGGGAGCATTAATCCAAAACATCTGGAAGGTGCCAGCTGTTTGCCGGGCTACAATCAATAATAGGCTATTGTTCCAAATGCAGGAAGCAGAGCAAAGTTAGAAGACATTTCCTGGTAGAAAGTTAATGTTTGCAAGATTCCCAGAGCACTTACCTGACCGAAGAAATCTTACAGCACAATCTTCTGCATGTTGACTCCAGTGTTAGTCCCGCTGAGTGGGGCTTACTCTCAGAAAAGTGTGTGCAGGATTGCAGCCACAATTAAATAGGCTTTAATAAATGAATGAGCTGGTGGCAGATGTATAAAAGTTCACACAATGTTTTCATAGAATCGTAGAGCTGGAAGGGGCCACAAGGGTCATCTAGTCCAACCCCCTGCAATGCAGGAGTCTTTTGCCCGACATGGGGCTCAAACCCATGTCCCTGAGATCATGAGTCTCATGCTCTTCCAACTGAGCTATCCAGTGAGGAAAAGCAATGATATCTCCTTTTTAGATTATGCACACGTGCGCAATGTTCAGGGATGATGGGAGGGTAGTCCAGATTAACATCTGTAGGGCCACAGGTTCCCTGACCCTGACTTAAGATGAGGCAGTCCTTTGTATGAGAGACAAAAGAAAAGTGACTTAAGGTGATGCTTGCCATCTTCAGCTTTTATTTCAGAGATTCCTTCCAACTCCAGAAGTCTATGACTCTACGGGGTGGGGGCAGGGGTTATTGTTTTGTTTTGGCTTTGTTCCTGTTTTTATTATGTATTTTGTGTTTTCATCTTGTATTTTTATGTTGTAAAACCACCCTGAGATCTTCAGATGAAGGGCATCTACTACTACTACTACTACTATTACTACTACTATATGGTTACCAGATTTTTTTCAATGAATCCGGGGACTGAGTAGTAACATGGAGTCAGTAGTGGGGATGGTGAGGCAAAAGACCCTGGGCCCAAGCATACAAGCATATTGTATAAAAGTGCAAAGCCCTTCTTTTGCACCCTGTGAAAAATAAATGCAGAGTTTTTCAAAAATTGGGCAATGGCGCACTGCCTGCCCGTGACTCCCAAGCCTCCCCCGATCTCCTGCCCCCTTCCGCCTTTGTTTTGACTGATATGGGGAGGCTTGGGAGTCACAGACAGGCGGCTGTTGCCCAGTTTTTTTAAAAAAAACCTCTGCACATTTATGTTTCACAGGGTGCAAAAGAAGGGCTTTGCACCTTGCCTGGCAGAGAAACCACACGCCTTGTGCACCTCCTGGGCAGCACCGGCCTGCCTGTGACTCCCGAGCCTCCCCTGATCTGCCAAAACAAAGGGGGAAGGAGACAGGAGATCTGTACTGCCAGACATTCCTGCTTCCCCTTTGGCAGCAGGCAGCTCCTGAAGCCAGCCCAAGCCAACTGCGCTACCAGGCTGGCTCCAGGCTGCTGAGGCTGAGGCTGCCGCTGCCACGTTTCCCAGGGGCAGATTTGCAAATCTTGGGACATTCCGGGGACAGAATTTGTCCGGGGACAGATTTGCAAATCCGGGGACTGTCCCCAGAAACCGGGGATGTCTGGTAACCCTATACTACTACTACTAATAATAATAATAATAGTGTACAAGGCAACTTTTTAGTTTGACTATGATGATAAAACACCGCAGACCTTCTTAAAATAATTTAAAGAATACCACCTGACTGGAGCTGCTCCTGCAAGAGCTTATTCACGCAGGCATGCCTGTCATCTGATGACATTATCAGTTAAATGATCATTTGGCTATGTGGACCAACCCCCTCCCCACTGGTGAATCACACCTTAGAATCATGGAAAGGTACAGTTGGAAGGTGTAAACAATCACAGCACTTAGCTCCCACAGCCCACCAACTCCAAGTGGAGCTTGCCACCATGCAGGAGCAATTCTTTCTGGCAGCGGTCACAGCGCTGAAATGTCTGAGAAGCAAAAAAATGAATGTGTCTGAATCAAATCCAAGCCCCACGTTGGGCAAAAGATGGCTGCATTGCAGGGGATTGGACTAGATGACCCTCGTGGTCCCTTTCCACTTTACAATTCCAAGATTCAAAGTCCAGCTTCTTATGCATCAGAGGAGGAGGAGGGGCTTTGCAGGATAAGCCAGCACAATTCTCCCAGCATTGCACATGGGCCTTGGGGTAGGCTTGGCATGTTCTGCCTGAAGATCCCTTAATTCATCACCATGCTGGAATCTGAACCAGGGGTTATTTAGCTTCTAGCTTGTGCAGCCTAGGACCCACGTACCTACGGGACCGCCTCTCCTGGTATGCCCCGTGGGGGACCTTAAGGTCCACAAATGACAACATTTTGGAGGTCCCAGATCGCAAGGTGGTTAGATTGTTCTCAACTAGGGCCAGGGCCTTTTCAGTACTAGCCCCGACTTGGTAGAACGCTCTGTCACAAGAGACTAGGGCCCTGTGGGACTTGACATCTTTCTGCAGGGCCTGCAAGACAGAGCTGTTCCACCTGGCCTTTGGTTTGGACTCAGTCTGACCCTTATGTTTCCCTCCCCTTATGGTCTTGATTTATCAACTACTTTTAAAATGAGGCTGCATTTTAAATTGCTGGGGAGGGTGGGGTATAAATAAAATTTATTATTATTATTATTATTATTATTATTATTATTATTATTAGCTTGTGCTTTTTAAGCTTTAACACATGCACTACTTCAACTTCAGGGACGCGGGTGGCGCTGTGGGTTAAACCACAGAGCCTAGGACTTGCCGATCAGAAGGTCGGCGGTTCAAATCCCCACGACTGGGTGAGCTCCCGTTGCTCGGTCCCTGCTCCTGCCAACCTAGCAGTTCGAAAGCACGTCAAAGTGCAAGTAGATAAATAGGTACTTCTGCGGCGGGAAGGTAAACAGTGTTTCCGTGCGCTGCTCTGGTTCGCCAGAAGTGGCTTAGTCATGCTGGCCACATGACCCGGAAGCTGTACGCCAGCTCCCTCGGCTAATAAAGCGAGATGAGCACCGCAACCCCAGAGTCGGCCACGACTGGACCTAATGGTCAGGGGTCCCTTTACCCCTGCTAGGCAGTGGAAGTTTGGTCTGATGATTACATGAACCCTCTCCTTTCCATTCTCTTCTGCTCCAGCCCGTGGTGTGATGTTGTTTGCCCTCATTCCCTTGCCGACCATCAGATCTTTGCTGTCGAAACACATAGAAGGAACTTCCTATGGTAAGTTGCTGCTTTGAACATCTTGGCATTGTTCATTTAAATGCAAAAAAAAAAGTTTACTTATTTCATTGAGAATAAGGCTATGAAGACAGACACATTTCTATCATTTTGTGTAGTGGATCTAAGTAGGATAGATTCCCTCGCCTCCCTCTTTCAAATATAATCATCTCACATGACATAGGTGATCGACAGATTAACTTAATGGTGTAGGCATCTAACTTGGAGGAAACCGAATTAATGAAGGGTCTCTAAGGAAGCTGCCTGATGGTACTAGATGCTAAAGCCAGGCTTGGTTCCTTTTTTTAAAAAAAAGATGCTTTTATTAAAGATTTTCTTGGGTTACAAAATCCCTTGCCTGCTGACCAACAGTCTCTCCCCTCCCCTAATAAGTAGCACTACGTACTAGCAAATGTATTTTTACAAAAGTTGGGTGCCATCCCCACTCTCCCAAACAATAGCAAGATCCCAGGGGGTTCCAGGCACTCACCCCAGATCTGTGTTCCTTTGGAGAATTAAGACATGGTGGAGACTGTCGTAGCTTTTTTTAAAAAAAATGGCTTGTTCACCTGTTTTCACCTTCAGTCTGCATGGATGGGTTTCAGGTCTTACAGCATGGTCATTTCAAGAGGGGCTTGTCCCCCACAGCAGTGCAGCCAGCCTTCAGCCAACCTGCCCAAGATGGATCCCAGTCTTTTCTCTCTCTTCTTCCTAGAACACCTTGTTCAAAAACTCTCTTTTCCTGTCACCTCAAACTCACAGCCTTGGCAACACCTGTCTCTCCAGGCCAAAGGATTCCTCTCAGGTGGTCCATCGACCCCTTTTATCATGATAAGAGATCTGCTGTTTGCAAGGCCAGCCAGGCTAGTTTGCATAATCCAGCCCAGGAATTCCTTGTCTGGCACAGTTCTGAAGCCTGTACTTTCATCCATACCCCATTTAATTAAAATACTGCCATTTATCAATTTTTAGGCTTTAAGCCCCCCACCCCCAAATCTATAACGGTACTGTGTCTGGGTTTCTTTTATAGTCACTTCTTCGGCTGCAATAAATTCTGAACTCCCAACTGCTGCCACGTAGCAGAAATAAGCTGTTTATTATTTACCGGCTCACTTTTCAGAAGCCAAAAGAGATGCAATTAAAAAAAGCCCTTAATTGCTCTGGGGCTCTTTAGCTCACTTTCAGCATGATATATCTCCACCTTGGCCATCTTTTAAAAATTTAGAAAGCTTGGAAAGTGATAAATAAAAAGCAAAGCTGTTTAAAGTGGTCGTTGAGTGTTATTTTATTGTGTTCCACTTCCACTCTTGTTTCTAGGAAAGGTGTTTGTCTTGCTGCAGCTTTCGCTGGTGATCACAGGTGTTGTGACCTCAGCTGTCTATAACAAGATCTACCAAAACACCTTAGAGTGGTCCAGCGGGTTCTGCTTCTTCTTGTCATGTGGTTTAGGATGCTTGAGCCTCATCCCTATCAGGTAAGCAAGGCAAAAGGTAAACTGCTATTCTGACAGCCTGCCCTTTCAAGAGGATTGTTTTTGTATCTGTGTGTGGCTCATGAAAACTCTTTTATTTGATCAGGGGTTTTATTGAACTTTTAGCTCTTGTTTATTATTCTAGGTCTACTCTGTGTTTCTGTGTGTACTGTGGTACCTCGGGTTAAGTGCTTAATTCGTTCCGGAGGTCCGTTCTTAACCTGAAACTGTTCTTAACCTGAAGCACCACTTTAGCTAATGGGGCTTCCTGCTGCCGCCATGCCGCTGCCGCACAATTTCTGTTCTCATCCTGAAGCAAAGTTCTTAACCCGAGGTACTATTTCTAGGTTAGCGGAGTCTGTAACCTGAAGCGTATGTAACCTGAAGCGTATGTAACCCGAAGTACCACTGTAATTGGTATCTTTCAATTGGCTTGCTGTTTTCAAAACAATTAGTTTTGCCTGTGTTAGAAGTGATTAGCTCTCTTTTATAATATGCTATTTTTTTTCCATATAGAAAGTTACATTTGTTACTCAACAATTATATTCCAGTTCAACAAAACTAATGACTTCCTGCTCGCCCAACATCAATGTTCATAACGCAAATTGCATACAATTGTGTTTTAAGGTTCTGTCTTATCGAATTCCATCCTCACCAACATGTTTCTTAATACGTTCGGCTATTTTCTTACATTTCAAACCCTGCTGTGGCCTTCATGTATGGGAAATAACTTTTTATAAAGACTAGAAAAGATTCCCAGTCTTCTTTGAAATATTCTTTTATCAGAAGTGATGAGATATTGAGAGGGGCACAGTGCGCTCCAGCAACTGCCCCAAACTTGGTGCCTTCCAGCTCCCAACATTCCCAGCCATTGGTCTCATACAAGTTGGGTTTGATGTGAGTTGTCCTCAAGAAACATATTTAGGGGGGAGCTGCTTCAACTGCTATCTGAGGACTGGAAGGAGGGGCAGGTTCAAATCCTCACTCAGACATGAAGCTTACTAGCCAAACTTTGGCCAGTTGCTATCTCTCAGACTAACCTACTCTATAAGGCTCTTGTGATTGGATCCCAGTACGTTTCCAAGCACAATTCAAAGCATTGGTGCTGACCTTTAAAGCCCCAGCCTTGGCCCCTTATACCTGAAGGAGTGCCTCCGCCCCCCATCATTCAGCCGGAATCTGAGGTCCAGCTCCAGGGGCCTTCTGGCCGTTCCCTCCCTGTGAGAAGTGAGCTTACAGGGAACCAGGCAGAGGGCCTTCTCAGTAGTGGTGCCCGCCCTGTGGAATGCCCTCCCATCAGATGTCAAGGAGTTAAGTAACTATACAGCCATTAGAAGACATGTGAAGGCAGCCCTGTATGGGGAAGCTTTTAATATTTGATGTTTTATTACCGTATTTTTTGCTCTATAAGACTCACTTTTTCCCTCCTAAAAAGTAAGGGGAAATGTGTGTGCGTCTTATGGAGTGAATGCAGGCTGCGCAGCTATCCCAGAAGCCAGAACAGCAAGAGGGATCGCTGCTTTCGCTGCGCAGCGATCCCTCTTGTTGTTCTGGCTTCTGAGATTCAGAATATTTTTTTTCTTGTTTTCCTCCTCCAAAAACTAGGTGTGTCTTATGGTCTGGTGCGTCTTATAGAGTGAAAAATATGGTATGTTTTTCTATTTGTTGGAAGCCACCCAGAGTGGCTGGGGTGACCCAGTCAGATGGATGTGGTATTATAATTATTATCAGTAGTAGTAGCAGCAGCAGCAGCAGTATCTGCTTTGCCAAACACCTTTGTGAGTTTTACAAGGTGGCAATGGCTCGGCAAATTGCCAAATTGTGAGCATTTGCCCTGTATAGCGGGCTACTCTTGAAATTTGGCAGAGGCTCCATCCGCTTGTGTCACAGACTAGCTCCCTAGTACGGTGGCACCTTGGGTCTCAAACTTAATCCATTCCAGAAGTGCATTCGACTTCCGAAACCGTTCGAAAACCAAGGCGCTGCTTCCGATTGGCTGCAGGAGCTTCCTGCACTCAAGCAGAAGCCGCGTCGGACGTTCAATTTCCGAGAAACAGCACAGTTTTGCAAGGAAGTCCACAAAAGTGAAAAGCTCTTTTTGAAGCATGGGTTGCATGGTTACCTAGAAGTCATGCTGTAGCAGTGGAGTTCCTACACTGGCAAAGGGTTGCACTAGAGGATCTATCGATCCCCCACACATTTATTTATTGCCAGCCGGCCTATGCGTGACCTCTTGCAGGCGATTCTCGCTCATGCATACAGCTAGGCAACCGGCTGCATACAAGGTGTTACTTCTCAATCTGCCAGCAGATGGAGACACCTGCTACCCTTTTCTCAGCCACCTTTGCCAACGTTAAACTCATCCTCCGCAGCAGATTCTTGTGAGCTGGAGAACACTATCCACACATAAGGGAAAGGTTTGCAGAAGTACCAAAATAAAAAATGCTGAGGGCTGTTAGGTGGTCCAGTTCCCTTCGCAAAGCTACAGTCCCTGGGGAGAGGGATTGATTGTTGAACCACTCTGGTAACTGTAGCTCTGTGAGAATTGAGGTTGCCTAACAACTCTCAGAGAGACGCGGGTGGCGCTGTGGGTTAAACCACAGAGCCTAGGACTTGCCAATCAGAAGGTCGGCGGTTCGAATCCCTGCAACGGGGTGAGCTCCTGTTGCTCGGTCCCAGCTCCTGCCAACCTAGCAGTTCGAAAGCACGTCAAAGTGCAAGTAGATAAATAGACACTGCTCCGGTGGGAAGGTAAACAGTGTTTCCGAGCGCTGCTCTGGTTTGCCAGAAGTGGCTTAGTCATGCTGGCCACATGAGCCGGAAGCTGTACGCCGGCTCCCTCGGCCAATAAAACAAGATGAGTGCCGCAACCCCAGAGTCGTCCGCGACTGGACCTAATGGTCAGGGGTCCCTTTATCTTTTTTAACAACTCTCAGCACCCTTAAAAACCACAGCGTGTCTGTTTAAAGTATCATCCTAGTGCTTTAAATGTATAATGTGAGTGGGACCTTGTTGCAGGTCCCACTTCTCCCTAATACTTTATTTTATAAGCCATCTGGTCACTGATTATGCTACTTTGGTTTGGGGCAATAATTTTTTTTTAAAGATATGACTTCCAAACAGAAAAATGGTACATTTCAATCCTACAGGCACACTTAGCCCTTTGATTTTACACATTGATTCCTCCCTGTGTTTTGCTTCTTTCTCTCACCCCTGCAGTATTATAGCATGGAAGCAAAAGGCACCATCTGGTTCACTTGAGATTTTGACGGACTGAGAGCAGAAGGAAGTGGCTGTACCTATTTCAGAAGCAGACGTACAGATCAAGAGCATGACTTGAGGGGCCCAGCAGTTGGGCTGCTTGAAAGATGGCCTGCGTCTTGCAATTACCTGCATGGAGAGAGATGTTCGGTATCTACTGACTGGTCTCCATAGCGTTTCAAGGGGATGGTACTGCAGGTTAAAATCAAGATGCAACAAGCGAGACAATTGGCACCTACAGAGAAGGAGGTGGCATTGACACTGTAGCATGGTTCTCCTTCCACCCAAAACAGTTGCCATCGCTAATGCCAATTCCCTCATCTGCATCACTCCAGCTCTGAAAGCAAATGTCCTCCCCTCTGTAAGCAACAAGGGTCTTGCTACCCTCTTTCTAGATAGAGCAGAACATGCCACACTAGAGGCCTTCAAACAAAAGCAGGTCAGAAGCTCTCGATTGCCCACACTGAGCAGTTGGGTTAGACTACATGGCTTCCAATGACCCCTTCCAGCTCTGTTCATCTATCTCACTGAAGTCGCAGTAGCATTTGAAGTCCAGTTCTGAGGGCCTTCTGGCGGTTCCCTCGTGGCCAGAAGTGAAGTTACCAGGCAGAGGGGTTTCTCAGCAGTGGCGCCCTCCCTGTGGAACATCCTCTTGTCAGATGACAAGGAGATAAAGAACTACACAACTTTTAGAAGAATCTGAAGGCAGCCCTGTATAGGGAAGTTTTTAAAATTTTGATGTTTTATTATGTTTTTATATTTTGCTGGAAGGTGCGGTGCCCTGAGTGGCTGGGGCAACCCAGTCAGATGGGTGGGGTATAAATAATAAAATTGTTGTTGTTGTTAGCTTTCATAGTATGAGTTGGAATGTTTAAGGGACCACAGACTGCTGCTTCTTCATGTGCATGTCTTCAATGTGCGACTTCACATTCTTACAGATGGCCTTACAACAGGAGCCAAGGAGGGAGGAGAGCAGTTGCTCACACTTCCTTGCTAGGGGAATAGAAGCAATGTTCTATAATCCTCTTAACAGTGACTGGACCAGCCAGTCAGCAATTCCACTCAGGAGTGAGTATATACACTTTGGCAAGATATAGCTATCTATCTAATGGTCTCTTTCCCCCAACAGACTATTTATCACATTGTGCTGCAATGGGCTTTGCTCCATTATACCCTTGTCTAAAGTCACCTGGGTACCATGATTCTGCCTCTGTTACACTACAGCTTGGATTATTGCCATTTACCGGTATCTATTCGGGGGGCATGTAAACATGGTGCTGGAACTCACAACATGAAATGAGGACAAAGAGGTCACATCTACACCGTGCACTTAAAGCAAAAAGCTTACCTAGCCCCTACTGAATCCTGGCAGCTGTAGTTTGTGAAGGGTGCTGGGAATTCTAGAGGTAACCTATAGTTCCCACAACTTCTCCTTTGGCCATCTAATCTATGTTGGTGCTGTAAGCAAGGTGCTAGGCGCAGGGTTCTTACTTCACCTGTTCCATTCAGTAGGATGTAAAAATCATTCTACTTTGGCTGCAATGATGCCTGGTGTCAGAAAGGCAAAAGGGTTTGGGGGGGTGTCATCACAAGTATTCAAACCTTCAATTCTCAGGCATCTTATAAGCAAACACGACACACACCGAAAGCATCGTATTTACTGGTAAAGCAATTTAATCCGTTTATTGATCCAGTCCTCTTTTTTTGTCAAAGAAACCATCCTTATACACACAAAGAGTTTATCAAGCATTATAAATTATTTTGCCTTAAAAAAAACACCACTACAGAATCAACACAGCACAGTACTTATTATTTTGTACATAGGCATATAAAAAAAGATAAAAGTGAGCAGACCACATGCTAGCACCTGGACAGACCTGGAGAACCCAATTCACAGGGAAGCTCCCTCAGAAAGCCTCACCGTGCACAAACACAGCTGACTTTAGCCTTGGTAGGGCATACAGAGAAGAACTTCCTGCTGGAAATAGCCTGCCTGTCTCCCAGAACAAGAAGGGAAATGGGTTCATCATGTGCTTAGTTGATATGTAAACTGGAAGTGCTGGGAGAGGAGAGGAATAGAACCAAGAGGTCACCTGCAGCTTCCATTTTGGCGGTCAAATTTAGCTCACAATACATACACATTCATCCACACGTAGTCTATGTTTGGGATGGCTGGTGTGTTTTGCTGATGACTCATCGAAAGCTGCCACTTTGGGTTTGCAATCCTTTCCTTGGTTTGGCTGTGAATATTTATTTTCTTCCTTTTTACTACTGCTTTCACTTTAGCTTTTAAAAAGCACAGATGGGGATTGAAAGACTGCAAGGACATATCCCATGCTATTCATCATCGGCTTAACTTCTGCCAACAGTTACTAAAACACAGACGAAAACAGACTCCGGCAACACACTCCATGTGGGTCTCTAGCAGATGAACTGCAGAAAACACTTGACAGCAGAGAAAGTCTAATCTCCCATCTTCCCTTCCGTGCATCAAACCATTTCCCTAAATAGCAATCTTTGGAAGGGGGTGGGGAAATTGTGGCCCTCCAGATGCTGTGGACTACAACTCCCATCAGCCCCAGCTAGCATGGCCAACAGTCAGGGGGGTGAGAGTCCAGCAACGCCTGGAGAGAACCTCAAGGCTCCCCGTTCCAGAGTTTTGCCCTTTCACCTTGAACTTGCATCTCTTTTCAGACACTGGCATGGCTCAAAACCCATTCAGAGAGATGCTGCTGGGTGCCATGATTGTGTCTGTCACTATAGCAGGGGTGGGGAACACATGCCTCTAAGAAGTTGCTGGACTCCAAGGAATTCAACATCACACTACGTTGAACATTCCAGGATGCCAGCTTAGCAGGCAGAAACATGCCCCCTCTCCTCTACCTGTGCATCATGGGGGGGCAGGGTTCTCCCAACCCCCTCAAGTGCAGGGAGGAGAAGCAGGAGAGGTAAGCCTTATTGTGCATGAGGAAGCCCCTACCTGCCTGCTCACTGTCTCGCCAGGGTGGTACATGCCCTGGTGATCTCACACTTGGACTACTGCAACACGCTCTACGAGGGGCTACCTTTGAGGCTGACTCAGAAACGCTCAGCTGCAGCTAGAGAGAGTCTTTGAGAAAAGCTTAGAGATACGTATTAAAACGGGACACCAATGAACCCAACTTTTAAATTTTGGACATTAAATACACGTTTAAATAAGCAACTTTTGAGTATACCTAAAAGTCTAGCTTATGATAGGAAGATGGTCATCTAAAACACCTCTCTGTTTTGCTCCAAATTGCACTGTGTGCAAATTAGTGTTTGGAAAGGGAGAGGCCACTATGTTAAGAATGCAACTATTTTTAAAGTGTCTGCAAAATGTTTTGACATTTATATGTTTACTGATTCCATGAGGGCGGAGAATTGCTCTGATTCCACGTGTACAAAAATATTTGGGCAAGAGCAAACAGTTTGCCTTTAAAAAAAAAAAAGAAAGGGCAGTTATCTTTGTGAAAAGACCTTTAATTGTTCAGAGTAAGAAAAAAATTGTCAAAAAACAGCTAATGGAACTAAAATGATTTATATTATGTGTGGGGCACTGAATATGTAAATCTAAAACTGACACCCCAGTATAGCTTTATAGGATCTGAAGTGCATACTGTAATTACAAAAAGCTAAGGCTTTTTACACTACCTGTCTCAACTTCGAAACAATCTAAGTCAAGACACCCTTTCAGAATGCATTGGAATCATAAGTGTGTTTGGTTCCATATACACACAGATGGATTCACTGTCCAGATCGTCAAATGCGACAATGGGCTACACATGGCTACTGTGCCCACTAAACATGACCACCTTCCTCTCTTTTCAGAGGAGGGAGACCTGGACTCAGCAATACAGATCACCTCTCTAGGTGGCAGTGGTGTAGTATGGATGGGGCCACAGAGATAGTTGCCCTGCATGCAAAATTCTTAGTGGTGCAAAATTTCAAAAGAAAACAAGAAGAAAGTAGTAATAATAAATAAAGAATAGTGTGGCCTTGCCCTCACAGAGAAAATCTCCCAGTGCCCACATGGGCAGACTGAGGAACAGATCTGGGTGGTGGCCGGTTGCTAGAACGTCTTCTGCATGGGTTTTAGAAAGATACCCGCTCCTGGCCAATCCCCTGTCCCACACTCCATGGGGCGCCGCAACTGCCAGTAGGGTAGGTCGCTGAGGTATTGCCCCTTCGTTCCAGTCTACTTGCCTTGCCCCGGGCACTAGCAACCCATGTTACACGACTGCACGGTAGTGAGAGTCGGAGGTATGTTAACTCTTCTCTCTCTCTCTCTCTCTCTCTCTCTCTCTCTCTCTCTCACACACACACACACACACACACACACACACATACATACACACAACTCTCAAGCACAGATCAGTAGCCAGGCCTCTGTGCTACATGTACTTAAAATGGCCATGACCTTCTTCTAAACATGAAACCCAATCCATATGGACTGTAGCAAGAGCACTTTTCAATACACAATGCAAACTGTACGATTGCCTCTGTTCAAAGCTTTGCCCCTTCAGCCTGATAAACAACAGCTTCTACTCCAACTGCAAAGAAAGGAGCTCCTAGTATCTTGCCAATTGTGCCCTGCTGCCTGCAACAGGCTTTTTTTAGAAAGAAAAAAAATCATACAGGAGGACATTGAAACCGAGAGAGCAAGCATTAAGGTGTTTGATTTCAGAAGTGAACACAGCCAACATTACAATCTAAGTTTCGTTTTCTCATCAACAATACAATCTATTGAAGTGCACGCATGTCCTCTTAACATCCAATTTCTGCATGGAGAAAATTGTAAGACATTCAATTTGTTACATGAGCCTTTATGATAGAATGGGAACTCAAAGCAAAACACCTTATCCATTCAATAAAAATTAGACTTGTTATGTCTGTGTTTCAGAAAACATTTTTCTTTCTTTCACTCACAGATTCCAGTTACTTGTGATCTTGGAAACAGACAATCCAGTGCACAATCTCTCATTTATTTTAGAGCTTGCGGATTCTCCATGGTGTCAAAATTGGAAGGCGATATTTTGGGAGATCAAAAGAGATTGAGAGCTGGTAGACTGCCTTGGAAGGTGGCAAGTCACTGGAAGTGTCTAAGCAAAAGCTGGACAGCCATGTGTCAGGGATATTATATTGCAGATCCTGGATTGAGTAAGTGGGGTTGGAATGGATGGCCTCTAAGCATCCCTCCCAGTGATCATGTCTCTATCATAAACGCTGTTAGACACAGACCACACTTCTTATTCCTTCCAAGGTATTAAGTTACATGCTGGCAATTTCCATGTTTCTATAGATTCTTGATCCCACAAGTTGACACAAAATCAAAGTATTGCTTGATACTTTTGAACACCACCAGTTCTGGAACCTTTGCTAATCCAAATGAGAAATAACTCCAAACTATTGTACACGTATCTACAGAGAGGTAGCAATTCCTTTCCCCAAACTAGCTGCTGCTAATAAAAAGACTGTTTCTAAGTATTAATTGCTAACATCTATTTTCAAAACAGAGTCTCGGTTGCATCCATTGAGTGTTTATTGGAACAGATGGCAAGTGCCAGGGATTTAAAAAATAAAAAATAACACATGTAAAAAAATAAATGCACAAATTTGCTCATTGTCACTCCCCAGCACAAATGGGGGGAAAAGTTGTAAAGCTGAGTAAAATCCCCTTAGTACTTTAAAAAAGGCAGTCTCCACTCTGTCAAATAATTAGCACTTATTTAGTGCCTTTTAGAGTCAACAGCTTCATATGCAATTTCAATATCCCTTCTAGTCCCTTTGCAAGGTAATTTAGTATTATCCACTTATTAAAAATGAGGGATACAATGGTACCTCGGGTTACAAACACCTCAGGTTACAAACACTTCGGGCTACAGACTCTGCTAACCCAGAAGTAGTACCTCAGGTTATGAACTTTACCTCAGGATGAGAACAGAAATCGCGTGGCGGCGGCAGCAGGAGGCCCCATTAGCTAAAGTGGTACCTCAGGTTAAGAATGGTTTCAGGTTAAGAACGGCCCCCTGGAACGAATTAAGTTTGTAACCAGAGGTACCACTGTACTGAGAGGTAGCGGCTAGAAAGTTCATGGCAGACATGAAATTTGAACCAAAGGTTTGTCAGTTCATAGCTCAATCTCCCAGCCACAATACTAGGTCTCCACACATAGTGGTACATACAGTCTCATCCTAATGAAAGGCAGGGGAAAGAAAATGGTCGCTTGCTGTGAGAGGTCTCTCTTCAGCTACACTCCCCTCAGACATGTTTAAGAACAGTTTCACTGGCTGTTTTTTTGTTTTTTTGTTTCTTTTTAATGAAAGCCCAAGGTGAGAAGGATAAATTTGGTGAGACTTGGGGGTCACTATGAAACAACATCCATCACATGGCAAACACTAGCATTCAAAAAATGCAGAAAAAGTTCAATTTTATTATTATTATTAAGAAAAGATTAATAGTTTCATGTACAGACTTTGGGAGGCACACAACACCCCACACAACTTCCCCCATCCCCAGTAAATGGCTCAAAGGCTCTGGAACCTAACTGCCTACATGCCATAGCCAAAAGACCACCTCTGAAATATTCTGCAGGTTTCCTGTGCATTGTACCAAGACCATACCAACTTTTGCCCTGTAGACCTGACCTTCCCATCCACAAAGCCCAAGTTAATTCAAAGAGACCTTTGAGAATCCAGCAAATGTCTTCTGTCAGCCAAATTCCCTTTCTATATATGGAGGGTGGGAGGAGGGGGGAGAAATCCAACAGAATTTGAAGAGTGAACACCTGCAATTTCATGGTCAACCACTCCTTACTAAACTAACAAGAAAAAGGAAGGACAATAACGATGTGTTGGCACCTTGCATTTTAAAGAGTCCTTTATTATTATCATTGTAATTATCATCACCATCATTATTATTATTGTAGTGTTCCTTGTATCAACTTCATTCAATATAAAGCGGTCCAAAAGGAGAAAAGTCCCTGTAGTTTCTTTGCCGTCAGCAAAGGATCGTGAGTAGGAGCATTCAAGGCCAACTCGGATGGTTTAATAAAAAGGTGGCACAAAAAATGTACAGTTTCAAACTTTTTTCAAGTTGGATCAGTCCCAAGGTTCAGCACAGGTAGTTGTTCCTCCAGGGGGTGGGTTAGGAAAACCCAAATCTGACACCAAGTCGTGCATAGTGTATCTCCAGTATGTTTAGTGGTACCGTCACTTGGTCAGAAGTCCGTGGTGCAGGGAGGAAAAGGGTGGGGAAAGATGCGGTTTCTTATTTGGTCTCAGGCTTGTCTTGCAAAAGTGGTATAATAGATTCCCACGCCGTAAGGCACTGTTTGAAACAAAGACACAGAACGGCAAACCCATCAGTGCTTCCATTTAAAACCAGCCACTCCCAGAAGCCCCTAAAGAAAGGACATTGTGGTTGAGAGAGGTGCTCTTTTAGGTACCATGGGGCCTGCGGTGAAATGTTTCACAGGGGAACAGAGGGGGCCAGAGGCACCACCTTGCAAGCATGATGGATAGGGGCGTCCTGATGTCACACTCGTGAGCATCGCACCTTCCTTCCTAAGCTGGGCAGAAGCTTCCTGGGCTTTGGGAAGGAGGCCCCCATCAGGGAATAGCCTAGTCCCCTCAGTCCACTGATAACACACCACTGCCTGGGCCTCAAACCACTGAGAGCTTTGTATCCCTCTGCACCTTGAACTGGGCGTAGTAGCTCACTGGCAGGGAATGCTGCTCTTTCAAGACCAGTGAAACATGCACCATTGCGCAGCGCTGCTTACCAACCCAGCAGCTGCAATTTTATTTTATTTTAATTTTTTTCAAAACTGTTTTCACTGACACAATTTTCCTGGGTGACGAAGGTACATATACCGTCTCTGTTTACAGTTCATAGAGTCCTATCTACAGGTCAGTTACAATTGGTGTGAGACGCTGCTATCATGGGCATTTTGAGGTTGTGGGGAGAGATAGGTGGGAGAAAGAAGGGGCAGCGATGATTTCTCTCTCTCTTTTTGCACTTTATGCATTATGGCTTTTGTGTCAGTGTCACATGGACAGGTTATTCATCTATGCTTTTATTATGTTTCCTTGGTGGTGAGAGGGATTGGGGAGCCCAGGGCATATTAGTAGGTTGCATTCGGTTGATGGCAGTTGCATTTTAGACAACCTTTAGGACGGTGGCACATGCTAATCAGAAAGTGTTATGAGAATTCAGAGACAGATTCCAGCCAGGCAAAAACACTCGAGGAGGATATGGAGCAAGGCTGGCGAGGGATGTGACCTGAGGAAAGAGGTCAGAGTGGCCTGGAGAGCTACATTTTGCCCCTCCATTTAGTTCCCCATCCCGGTATGAGAACATCCCACATAAATAGTGACAGTGTGAAAAAGCTAAAACTCGATGGTGGTAAGCAAGAAGCGCGCGCCTCTAAAGCATTCAGCTCTGCTAAACTCTCATTATCGGGAGGTTCCACAGTCTTTTCACTACATAACAGCGACAACCTTAGAGATTACCTTCTCGTAATATTGGATGTTTTTGTCTGCCATTCCCATCAACAGCTGCCGAAAGTCTTGGCGCTTGTTGTTCTGCCACCGGTCCATATCTGCCTTCAGGTCTGCGTTGAAGCATTCCACGCGGTCCTGACACTTTTCGACCTCAGTGGGCACCTGGGGAGAGAGCGAGAAAAAGGAATCCCCCAATGCTGTTGCAGACACAAGTTAAGGGATTTTCTTGGACCAGAAGTCCTTTTATTATTTTATTATTATTTTATTAATTTTCTCAACAAACAATCATTACACTGAAAAGGAAAACACAAAATAAAACAATTAAAACATCTATATTCACTCTTAATATTAATCCATATTTTGGGATTCATCGAATCCCCTGACTTCCCTCCACTCCCTCCCCTTGTTCCTTTGTGTTATTTTCATTTGTGCATGTCAACATTATTATTATTTATTATTTTACTATTATTATGTTATCCTTCTTTAGTTTGTTATTTCTTTTCCTCTCGTTTTCTCTTTCTTTACGTTTCTCTTTTCCTTGTCTTTTCTTCCTACTTGGTTCTCTTTTAGACTAAGTAGCTGTTTTATCTCAGTATATTATAAAAAAGATACTATGTAATGGGTATGTATTTTTGTATTTCTTTGAAAAAGTATCAATTATTATTTATTTTTTTAAAGAAAAAGAAGGCACCATATTTGCTTTCCCAGACTTAAGCCCTTGGGTGTTCAGCTTTGGGAAACAATCATTTGAGACGGGAGCGATGGGGGTCTGAATGCACCCCTTGCATCAGCCACTCCCCAATGCCACCCATGCATTGGGGGTACACCTGTACCAGGGTAGCTGGGTGAAAATGCCTAGGCTGTCCCTGTGAGCTGCAATGCAAAGGAGTCTTTAGGGTTGTGGCTCATAGGCAGTGTCAATGTTGCATCTGGGAGATTGCCATGCTGCAGACCCACCTCCTAATGCAGGAGTGGCTTGGGGGGGGGGTTAGGTACAGGAGTGCACGCAGGGCAGATGTGCCTTGGTATCCTGCATCATGTGATTATAGTCACATGACACTTAACACCTGAATAGGGTGTCAATGTTGGCAGTTATGGAGTAGCACGGGTGGACCAGCATCTTGGACAAGTGTCAAGGGCTAACGTTTTTATTCCCAAGAATCTACACTGGCTCCCAGTATATTTCTGAGCACAATTCAAAGTGTCAATGCTGAAGTTTAAAGCCTTGAACAGCCTCGGCCCTGTATACCTGAAGGAGCATCTCCACCCACATCGTTCAACCCGGACACTGAGGTCCAGCGCCAAGGGCCTTCTGGTGGTTCCCTCACTGTGAGAAACGAAGTTACAGGGAACCAGGCAGAGGGCCTTCTCGGTAGTGGCACCCACCCTGTGGAACACCCTTTGTGTCAAGGAAATAAAGAACTACACCACCTTTAGAAGACATATGAACACAGCCCTGTATCAGGCAGGAAGTTTTTGATGTTTGAGGTTTTATTATGTGTCTCTGTGTTGGAAACTGCCCAGAATGGCTGGGGCAACCCAACCAGAGGGGCTAGGTGTAAATAAATTATATTATTATTAATTATTATTATTATTATTATTAATTATTATTATTCCAAAGCCATATTTCCTTTCAGCTTTCAGCTAGGGAGACAACAAGAGATCTTTGTATAGCCAGTGACGTTGTGGCTACACAATGCAATGAATTTGGACCAGACTCACCTTGCTTCAGATTTCCCCCAACACAGCTACAGAATTCACTGGCTAGCCTTGGACCAGCCTTTCAGTCTACTCTAACTTACTTCACAGGAATGTTCCAAGGTTAAAACACAGTTCCTAATACACACTGTCCTGAATACATTTGAAGAGCAGTGGAGCACAGATGAGATAAATCCAGAGCTTAAATTGTTAATTGTTCTATTAGCTTAAACAGAAGACGAAGGGGAAAGGCTCTAACTGGCAAAGCAAACCTATTAGTTGTCACTCCTTTCAAATAAAATTGCATTAATTAAAGGAGGCTGTGCCTAAGATGAAAAGAAAAAGATTAACTTCAAAGTGAATTAGTATAATTACTAATTTTTAAAGCTTTTAAATATTGGTGGCACGGTGGATAAGGCCTCTGCTGCTTATTCATCAGTTAAGGAATCAATGTGCATTCAAGCACCAACACTAAGGTAACAGCTTCTATTCTCCAGAAATATAGTGACAAATGTAGTTACCCCACTAATGGATAGCTCAATTCAATCTACGTGAAAGAACCTTAACATAGGTTCTTTCATAAAACCTTAAATTGAGACCAGGAATGGAAAACCTATGGTCCTCCAGATGTTGTTGATCTCCAACACCTGTCCGCCCCAGCCAGCATGGCCAATGGTCAAGGGTGATGGGTGCTCCAGTCCAAAATTCAGAAGGCCACAGGTTTCTCATACCTGCCCAAAAGCCAGCCAACACATGCTGTGAGATAAACCAAAGCTGGTTGACGGGAAAGTATAATTTACACAAGCAATGAATATCAATAATTATTGATCAAATCTGTGTATATATTTTATTACCCCTTGTCACAATTAAAAGCATCAGACCACCAATTGGCCAACCTGAGGTATTCAATTGTTTGTGGTACTGAGCAGTTTTGTTTCCTTGTGTCCTGAGGACCTCTCCTACCCAAACAAATGATCTTTTCCTCACCAAAGATCAAGTCCAAGAATCCAGTTTGCAGTCCAATAAATTGCTTTTTAGTCACCAGTATTTACTGCCCTTTTCAACGTTCCACAAAAGCTTTTTAATCTTGCCGAAGACAATGCAGTGGGAGACTTAGCTGTCCAAGAGTGGTTCCAAAGAGGACTAACCTTGGGGCGGTCTTCTCTTTTTAAGACCACAGCTTCCAGTTTGGCTTCATATTCTGCTTGAACTTGATCTCTTTTCTTCAACACATTCTAAAGGGGGGCGGGGGAGAGGAAAGAGACAGGATGCAATCAGAGGAGATGCAAGGGTTATGTCCACACACGCACCAAGTCAGCTGTAATCCACTTGAAACCAGCACTACTTAGGTGTCAGCAGTGGAAGTCTATTGGCTAGGAAGGGTGATGGCAGTTGCATTGTCTTCTTGCATTAGACCAGCTATAGGAAACCTATGGCCCTCCAGCTGTTGCTGAATCACAACTCCCATTGGCCAAGCTGGTTGGAGGCTGATGGGAGTTGTGGTTCAGCAACATCTGGGGTCCTCAGACCACCAGTTGGGAACCACTGTTCTAGAAGGTCAGAAATGAAGGTCCAGGTTCATTTCCTGGCTGCTGGGGGGCAAGTTCAGTAGCCAGCAATGGGGAGAGCATTCTCCTAGTGTTGCAACCCTACCTGCTCGCGCAGTGTCTTCCCAGAGTGGTACATGCCCTGGTCATCTCCCACTTGGACTACTGCAATGTGCTCTACGTGGGGCTACCTTTGAAGGTGAACCAGAAACGACAACTAAACCAGAATGCGGCAGCTAGACTGGTGACTGGGAGTGGTCACCAAGACCATAGAACACCAGTCCTGAAAGACCTACATTGGCTCCCAGCACATCTCTGAGCACAATTCAAAGTGTGGGTGCTGACCTTTAAAGCCCTAAACAGCCTCGGCCCAGTATACCTGAAGGAGCGTCTCCACTCCCATCATTCAGCCTGGACACTGAGGTCCAAATCTGAGGGCCTTCTGGCAGTTCATTCACTGCAAGAAGGGAAGTTAAAGGGAAACAGGCAGAGGACCCTATCTGTAGTGGCGCCCTATGGAATGCCCTCCCATCAGATGTCAAGGAAATAAACAACCACAGTGGACCCTCAGGTTACGTTACCTTTAGGTAATGTAACATTGTCGACTTTTCAGGGTACGTAAGAACCCCCGGAACAAATTAAGTTTGTATCCAGAGGGTCCACTGTATCTGACTTTTAGAAGACATCTGAAGGCAGCCCCGTTTACGGAATTTTTTAATGTTTGATGTTTTATTGTATTTTTAATATTTTGTTGGAAGCTGCCCAGAGTGGCTGGGGAAACCCAGCCAGATGGGCAGGGTATAAATATTATTATTATTAGTAGTCTTCCAGATTGCAGAGGTATTCTGGAAGGATCACGACTATTTGAGTCAGTGAAACAATCCTTATTTCAGCGCAAGATCATCATCATCTCCCTTCAGAAGGGGTAGGGAATCTTGGATAGTATTTGCAACACAGTGGCTTGGTTGTGAAAAAGTTCAAAGTCATCACTCAGCTATGAAGCTCACACATTTTAAGCCCCTTTCAAGAACAGCAGGACAGAGATCAGAAATCATTTCATCCCGGCAAAACAAATTTGGCAGGACTACAGAATGCAGTTCAAAAACTTACAAGCTACAATCATTTTCAGCCTCGAGCAAATCCTTGCTCTTGTAGCAATGTAAATCTGTTGTAAAAATTAACTACTGGTCGTCCCCCCACACCCAAGCACTACAAATTGTATTAGTACCTCCAAAACATTTGATTACAGCAAGGCACTCTATTTAAATCTGCCTATCCCCCAAACTAAATACTTAGCTTTGAGATATCAAGCACATCTCCTGAAAGCAATTCTGAATGGCTGGTGCTCTCAGGTTTGCTACCTACCTCAAAACTTTAAATAATAATAATAATAATAATTTATTATTTATACCCCGCCCATCTGGCTGGGCCTCCCCAGCCACTCTGGGCGGCTTCCATAGAAACCAAAAATACAATAAAATAAAGATCTGGTGAGGGTAAGATCTAGCAAGCAACATATGAATCAGATCGCATATACAGGCAGCCCTGTCTAGCAGCTATCACTGAAACGATTCCAAGAGGCTTTGCGGTTACAAGGTTTGGTTTTATTGGCTTGTGGGCAGGAGAGGCTTCAGCAAATGTGCAGAACAACTTGTTATTTGCCCATCAAAACCCATTTCACCCAGTTATGCTTTTCAGCAATAAATTTCATTGGAAACCATTTATATAAAGGCAGCGGAAGGAAACCGTTTTTAAAAAGCACTTTTTCATTCATGTGAGCCAGCAAATTGCAGCGCAACAAATAAAGGGCAGCTATTTCACAGCCCTTTTTTGACATCCTATCTGACAATGACATCCCTAACCCAAACGGAACTTTTCAGTACTCCAGTGATGCCAAAGTCTTTGTTCAAATGATGGGACCATTCTGATCAGATACATTAACTACAGGGGATGTTTTTAGCTGTTCTGTGTGCAAATCTAACACTGAAAAGGCAGGCAGGCAGGTAAATCTAGTGTTGAAGTTTCTTTAAACCTGGCCATAATAGCACCTACCAATTTTGTGATCCATTCAACAGCTGAAAGATAAGCACTTATCTGCTGATGTGATCCAATAACTTAGGATGTGTGACACCTGCATCATGCATGCTTTCTGCAGTTTAAAAGGCACAGCTTTATTTGCTCTGGGAGAATCACAGTGATGTGCAACTTTCTCCTATAGTTATTAGAGAGGTAGATAAGCCCTTCCAATGGAACAGGTATTTCTGCTTTGGTGCAGGTATGCAAAAATGCTAATAAACTAGTTGCCTTCGGCTAAAAGAAATCTGCCTGCAGAATATGTGGAGATTCGAACTTACGGTTTAATCATTAATATATTGCATTCGAAAGGCACATGGCTAGCAGACAGACAGGTCTGGGACAATACATATTTGTTTGCCGACAGAAAGAAAAGGTGAAGAATGATTACTTCAGTTTCTGGAGAAAGAGGATTGATGTTGCCTTCTCTAGAGTCCTACACAGGTGATGTGCTGCCCTCGTGTGATTACGCATAGGGGAGATGGGTTTCACTGGCTCTGCCCCCCATTTTTTATGTCCTCATCACCCAGTCCCACTGCCATCCACACTTGGAAGTGGAAAGGTCTTGAACAGGGATGCTGTTCTATGAATGTACGTTCCTCAGTTTAGAACTTTGACTACACAGGAAGTCTACACTTCAGAATTCTCCTCCAAGGAGGCAAGGCTGGCGAGAGCAGGAGCAAGCAAACACATCCCTGCACTTTCCCTCAGACTATGGTAACGGCATGAGGGCAGAACGCCTGTATAGGGCTTAATTTATTGTCTCCCACCCCATCCCGTACCACTGAATGCTAGCTCAATATTCCACCCCATTAATGGAAAAGAAGCATGCTCAAGTCCATCTCAAGTTATATGCAGACCTCTATTTTTAATCACACACACAAAATTCACAGGTTCTCTTCAAAAGTTAACCTCCAAGATAAGATTAAAGGGGACTGGCTGATATAGGCTCAAATTTACTAGTGATTAATATTCTGCATTTCCCAGAGTTCTTTGAGGGAAGCCACGACTGTTTAAAAGTGCTTTGATACTGCTTTAAATGCATAGTGCAGATGAGGCCTTCCCCTGGATGCAACCTGCGCTTAAGCAAACCTTCCTTTCTTTTTATATTTTTAAAACACGTTCGCAGTACTTCCTAGTTTCTCCTCTCTCTTTTTAAGTTGCATAAAATATCAGGGGGGCAAAAAGTTCTCCGTTTAAAAACAGAGTTTGTGTTTTGACCTGGGCCAAGGACTTTAGCCATTTCTTACAGTAAAGAATACAGAAAATTAAAAAGCTCTGCAAAAAAACCCCCGATGGTTACATATTATTCCTTATATGTTGTTCTACAAGAAGAAAAATTGAAGCTGATGCATTAATACAATGGTAGGGGATTTCTTAAAGCTGCACAAAGTTGTAATTTCTCAAGGGACTGGAGACGGCAGCTGACTGCTGCACCCACATGAGAATTCATCTGCATACTTTCAGCTGCTCAGGCATATATAAAAAAAAGCCCAACCGTTAACTCCATTTACCTAATATCAAAACATTCCACGGGGAACTGTTTGTACTAACTGTGCCCAGAATGCTTTATATCATCTCAACAGTTCCTACTCCTGCTTTTCTTTTCTTGTAAAAGCAAGTCAGCATGAAAATGATACATAGCAGGCCCTGAGGCCCTTCCCACAGCTTATATATCATAATTGGTGCATCAGAGAGACACGTTTGGGCAACCCCTTTCATACAGGGGCCACATGCGACTTCTCAAAGCAGTGAAGGCTGCATCATGATGGTTATCAATTACAAGGCATGGGGCTATGCAGGCTTGCAGAAGAAGGTAATGTCCCATCTTCGTGGCTAATCAGTCCCCATAACATCTGGAAGCAGCCTGTTACACCCAGTGTTCGAAACTCCCATTGTTCTAGGCGTGTTTTGCGACAGGGAATTTCATTACTGCACGCAGTTTTTGAGCTTTGGGCACAGTAATGTGCCTAAGATTTCAGATTAAAGCTGCGGAGTGGAAGGAAAGGAGGACTTTTTTCTGCCTCCCTACTTCCAGCTACTCTCTTAAGAATATTAGGGGAGTGGGGGTAGGGGAAGGACTAGACCATGTGAAAAATGAACATCATCTTTTAGCTGCAGTTCATTCGTTTTCAGCTTTGTATTCTTGTTATTTAAAAAAGCACAGCCGGACATTCCGTTGTTGCACCCATAACCTAGGTTTAAGGTGCTATTTTGCTTCTAGCTTTCCTAACTCAGTTTCTAACACTGGTTACACCTATTTAAAATCCTGCAGACAGCTAGCACCGCCATGGATACACACGGACACAGGTATACCCTGAAAGTAAGGATTTTCAAGTATTTGGTATGCTAGCGAACTCACCTGTCATCTATGGGGACTACGCATTGCCCCCCCTGCTAACTATGCTTAGTCAGAACTGAGAGGCAGTACCTGCAACCTGCCTTCCATCCCACACCTAGAAAAAAGATTATTACATCTTCTACCCTCAATCACAGCTAAGGGTTCACTGGCACCAACATTACTACTACGTAATGTGATCGTACCCAGATTCATCATGGTTAGGGCTAGCAAAGTGTGGCAGTAAGTCAGGATCTGAAGAACTGCAGGATGAAATCAATTTCAGAGGCTATGTTGAAGGAACCCTAAGTTAAGAACACTGGTGGAATCCAACATCACACTATGGCAATCAGCTTGCCAGACAGGACATTCCTGCCTCCCCTTCCCCAACACGCTGTTCTGGCTGGAGTTTCTATAAGTTGTCAGTGTGTGTGTCCCAGGCCACAGAGAGGTTAGGCTGGCCTCAACTAGAGCCAGGGCTTTTTCGGCTGTGGCTCCAATCTGGTGGAACGCTCTGTCACAAGAGACTAGGGCCCTGAGGGACTTGACATCTTTCCGCAGGGCCTGCAAGACAGAGCTGTTCCACCAGGCCTTTGGCCAGGGCACAGCCTGACTCCCTCCTTTGGCAATCTTCACAGAACTCTAGCCCAATGGTTGCCATCATTTTGAGTTGAATTAATGAAATGTTTTTAGAATGTTGTACTGTTTTATTGTTGTTAGCCGCCCTGAGCCCGGCTTCGGCTGGGGAGGACGGGATATAAATAAAATTTATTATTATTTATTATTATTATACCTTCAATTTAACCCAGTAGCAAAGCAGCAACCAGAGGAGTTCTTTCAGTATCCATGTTACATGGTCCTAACTGGCTGAACCATTCAATAGCCAGAAAGTTGAAGTCAAATGTCTGCCATATTAAAAGAGAGGTGAGATTTGTTCCAGGGAAGGAAGCACATCGTTTCTGGGAATAGTTCTGACTTTGCTAACCAGGATTAGCAGGAAGCCAGCGTTACATCTGCATGAGCTCCATGATTTTGAAAGCTTGGGGTACTTTATCTATATATATATATATAAAATTTCTGGAACCATTTTGTGTCAAAATGACAGCAGCAGGTAGAAGAGGCCACAGAGAGATCTTCTGAAGGGGATGCAGTAGTTTTATGCCCACAAAATGTCCACACACTGGCATTTCTGGGAAAGCTGTTTTCCTAGATGCAAACATCTGCCTGCCACAAATCCCATGTTACCTTCATGGACTCCGAGTACAGCATATACTCTCTTAGGACAGGAAGAAAGTCTTCGGTCATGTCTTCGCTCAGTTCCTCGAGTGCCGTACAGCAATTCCCAATGCAGGCAGATACTCCTTCAAGAGGCTCCGACAGCTCTTTCTCTAACCCACTCCAGGTTGAGTAAACAGGACCATACTCTCGGAGCTCCACAAGGTATTCTGCAAGAGAACGATGCTATGAAAATAAAAGGCAGGAAAGTTCTGGTTTCTGGGTTTCGAGAAAGCGCCAGAGGGTTTGTGTGTTTGTTTTTAAAGTCAACAAGCCTAACTTTCAGATCAGAAACTTCTCGTGATAAGGAAAATACCAATAATAAAAGCGTCAGAACCTACAAAGGAAGGTCTAGGACCTTTGGGTAATTGTTACAACTTAAGATGCAGGAGGTCAAAGAACGACAAAGGAATTTAGCCATTCTGAATGCACAGTCAATACATTTTTAATTCCCCCTTTTCAATTATATTTTATTAAGTTTAACCACTTTAAACATATACAATCCAAAAACAATTTCATCTCTTCTCAGATTTATCAACTTCCCCGTTTTCCATGAAGTTGTTGTTTCCCACCTTCTGCTGCACTATCTATTAAATCATAACCACAATAGTGTTTGTGGCAGAATGGACATCTTTTTCGGACTACTAAATGAAATATTATAGTATGATGAACTCAGGCTTTGAGCTATGAGCAATAGAAGTAATTATATTTTTGATTCCATATGCAACACATATTCTGAAAATGGGTATACTGGGGATGGGAACCTATGGCTTCCCAGACATAGCCAGGCTATAATCCCCATTATGCTTGACCACCAGCCACTTTGGCTCAGCTGATGGGAATTGGGAGTCCAAGCATTTTCTAGGGGGCCACAGGTTCCCCCAGCGCTGGCATCCAGACTTTGCTAGCGGAGCAAGAATTAGAGTTCTAAAGAAAAGCTGCACATACTACTCACCTACTTCCTCCTTGATAATTCGCTGTGCTATTCTGTCAATGGTTCCAAGCTTTAGAGAAAAAGTATCTAGGTAGTCACCAATGGCAGCAAACTCCACCGGTCGACTTCTGAGTTTATAGCTTCCTGTGACATATTTTACCGATTCTCCCATCTTAGAAAGCAAGGCCATTCCCTGCTTTTTATAAGCATGAAGATCCTATGGGCGACAAGAGCAGCCAATTAGATTTTAGATTATGTTTATGTCTTCCAAATACAGTTGTACCTTGGAAGCTGAACGCTTTGGGAGTCAAACATTTTGGCTCCTGAATACCGCAGCAAACCTGGAAGTGAGTGTTCCAGTTTGCGAACGTTCTTTGTAACGCAAACATCCGATGCAGCTTCCTGCAGCCAATCGGAAGCCGCGCCTCAGTTTCTGAACATTCTGGAAGTCGAAAAGACTTCCGGAACTGATTCCGTTCGACTTCTGAGGTACCATTGTATATTTGTTCAACAATAAGCTTGGGGAAAATAGAGTTTCAGTCTATTCTATTCTGAGGACTGCACAGATTTACAGGCCCTTACTACCAGTGTTAATGCTCCAAAACTCCCATTAAGAGGAGTTGTTTTTTGTTTATTCCAAAATAAAAACATTTGCAGAAGTTACACTCTTAGGGCTGTGCCGAACTTAGGCCTCATCTGCATTAGTGGTGATGTATAACAACAACCAAGGGACGCGGGTGGCGCTGTGGGTTAAACCACAGAGCCTAGGACTTGCCGATCAGAAGGTTGGCGGTTCGAATCCCCGCGACAGGGTGAGCTCCTGTTGCTCGGTCCCTGCTCCTGTCAACCTAACAGTTCAAAAGCACATCAAAGTGCAAGTAGATAAATAGGTACCGCTCTGGCGGGAAGGTAAACGACGTTTCTGTGCGCTGCTTTGGTTTGCCAGAAGCGGCTTAGTCATGCTAGCCACATGACCCGGAAGCTGTACGCCGGCTCCCTCGGCCAATAAAGCGAGATGAGTGCCACAACCCCAGAGTCGGTCACAACTGGACCTAATGGTCAGGGGTCCCTTTACCTTTTATAACAACCACCAGAATGCAAGCAGCAGAAGTCACACCACTGCAGTAACATTACGCAAAGTAGATATTTATAACAGGTGAGGGAAGGAGGAAGAGAAACTTGGTGACTCTCTACCACAACATGTGGGGCCGCTGCCACGTTAGATGACTTTCTTGTGGGCTTCTCAAATAAATCTGTTTAATCATTGAGGGAAACCGAATTCTAGAGTAGACAAGCCTTTGGTCTGCTCACAGTAGGATATCTTATTTCTGTTTGCTTCTCCCACCCACCCACAGCTCAGTCTTCTCTCTTTCTTGAAAGCAAACCTCTCAGTTTCCCCTGTATCCAATCTCTGTCCCAGCTGTTTGTTTGTTTGCTTTTATATACTGCCCCATACCCTGAGGTCTCAGGGCGCTTCACAGAATAAAAACAAAATATAAAACCACAAAATACATAATCAAAATAAAAACAACAACTGAACAAACCTCCCCCCCCAAACCCCCCCCCCCACATTTTAAAAGGGCATAGGATGTCAATCAAATCAACCAAAGGCCTGGTTGAAAAGGAACGTTTTTGCCTTGTGCCTAAAGGTGTATAATAGGAACGTAAAAGGTGAAAAATAGGGACGCGGGTGGCGCTGTGGTGTGAACCACAGAGCATTGGGCTTGCTGGTTGGAAGGTCGGCGGTTCGAATCCCTGCAACAGGGTGAGCTCCTGTTGCTCAGTCCCAGCTCCTGCCAACCTAGCAGTTCGAAAGCATGTCAAAGTGCAAGTAGATAAATAGGTACCACCCCGGTGGGAAGGTAAACGGCGTTTCTGTGCACTGTTCTGGTTTCACCAGAAGCGGCTTAGTCATGCTGGCCACATTACCCAGAAAAACTGTCTGCGGACAAATGTCGGCTCCCTCGACCAGTAAAGCAAGTTGAGCGCCACAACCCCAGAGTCATTCGCAACTGGACTTAACTGTCAGGGGTCCTTTACTTTTAAAGCTGTATAATGAAGGTGCTAGATTCTATTGTGCTCTTTCAAATGCTAAGCTTAAGGCATACTGAAAAAGATATACAGTATTTTTCTGTCTAAAAGACGCCCCATGTATAAGACGCCCCCTATTTTTGGGGACTCAGATTTAAGAAAATGGGGGGAGATGTATCTGAGTATAAGATGCCCCCTAATTTTTGACATTATTTTTAGGGGGGAAACCTAGTCTTATACACGGAAAAATACGGTAACTGTCAAATACTGGCACCCAAAGTAGCTGTATAACATGAGTGGTTATCAGATGAATTTGATGGTGCTATTTAAAAGCATGTTTAACATTGATAAGCAATATTTCATCAGATTCTAAACAAAGGCTTCCACCTCTAAACACATCCATTTAAACACAGTTCTCCACGGGTTCACTTTACTTACTTTGGCAGTAAGAAACACATGAAAGTGTTCGTTAAAAGAAAGCACAGGATGATCAGCAATCCTTTTCAAAAATTTATCCAAGGCCTTCCTCCTAGTCTCAACAAATTCTTCTGAAAAGCGATCAACAACTCCTTTGACCACAAATTTCTCTGGGAGAGGCTGGAAGGGAACAGGAAAAAATCTTAGGAGCTTAGAAGGACAAGAAAATCTCTATCCTCAAGCTTTGATGTTTTAGAAAACGTGCACATTCAAGTTTTTCTTCCACTACAATAGTAAACAAAAGTTTTTTTAAAAAAACACGAAGCAAATACTTTGTAACAGTATTTTCATAGTTCATCAGTGTACCAAGAGAGTTGGAGAGCACAGCTCAGATGCTATGAGACATCACTGGGCCAGAAGAAACTGCTGACTTGCACCTTTTCACCTAAAAATAAGTTTAAGCAGTAATTGTTTCTGAAGGGAAGTCAAAGTAGTGTTCACCCATTCAGAGGAAGCTTTTTTGAAAGATGGATTTTTGAAGCTTTGCTGACTCCGAATGCATTCTGAGTAACGTCATGTTGTTAGAGAGATCTAATGAAATAATATGCAGAATAAACCCACTTAAGTCAATGGGCTTAAGTATTTTAGGTCCATTGAATTCAATGGGTCTACAGTGGGTACAATAAATGTTTGATATCAACCAGTGAACCCAAATTAGGCAAACATGGAGCACAAACACACACAACCCAAAAGTGTTGGCCAGGTAGCTTCTAGTGGCTTGTTATCTGTGCAAGTCCCTCCCAAACATATTTTTTGGAGCATCATACCAGCAGACAATTCAGGAAGAACTGAGAAACATTTTTTTTGTGATGGGGCAGGTTTTTGAATCTTAGCCCACAAGAAGTGAGTGAGGGTTCTACATCAGAAAAGGTACTGTTGATCTAACATGCTGTTTCAGTAAATTTTTATCTGTTATTGTGGACTGTTTTCTGTTTTTATTAAATGCTACACACAATACTTCTGAAAAATAAAGAGGTTTTTAAAAATTAAAAGATACCACCACATAAATGCCATAATGGATGTATAATCCACACACATTATGATATTAGTGTAAAAATTAGCTATTAGTGATTTTTTTTAAAAAATCATGTTTTTGTTCTCATTGAAGAAGTCAAGTTTAGCCAGAGTACAGTTTCTGAGGCTCAGAAAACAGTGCAAGTAAGCAGCTGTAATGCAGACCTATAACGTCAGAATATATGAAGTATAAATTAGTTCAGACAGGAATGTTTTGGAGTGTTCTGTTTTGCATTTCCCCAACAAAATAATTGAGGCAAGCATTTTCTTTATCTCTCTTTCATTCTAAACACACCTCAAATCCATTACTGCTGAAAAAGCAGAAATGTGCACTTCTTATAAGTGCATTATTTATTCCAACAAATAGTGGCCCCGACTTACTACCTACGGGAATGAGATGAGTGGGTTGAGATTCCTCCAGTTTATTCCTGAGCCAGTCAAAATCCTGGTATCTTCGGCGCATGGAATACTCTGGCAAGTCAAACTCTGCACGTGTGGTCTAAGAATAAAAATGAAACGAAAGGGGGAAAGCGAGCAAGAGAAATCAGACAGGGCAAGTAAAAATATATATGCTTAAGTCTCTAGTATTTGCATTCTCCGTATTATTATTAATTTTCTTTTACCAAACGTTGACTTATTTACTGGCTTGAAGCCTATACCTCAAGCCGAGCCATTCAAGCATTAGCAAAGAAACAAATTTTATTGTCACATGCCTCTGGCAACTTAAGATGCACAACCTGGGAATCAACTCAATATTAAACTTGGACAAGTGCCCCTATTTTGAAAGCTCTTTTATTAAAGCTTGGGGGGAAGCAATATACAAAAGTTAACATCAAATATCAAGCATTTTTTTAAAACATAAAAACTAAGGGACAGAAAATAAAGAGGAGGGAAGGGAAGGACTTACTGGACAAGTGTGTGATGGATATGTCAACTTTTCGTTATTTGAATGGAACATTCCTTGAGGAGTGGGAAATGTAAAAGATAACCTTAACATAGTAACTGAGCCTATGAATTTTTTGTATCTTTGATGGATGCGTTCCCTTTCTTTGTTCTGGAAAATTAACACTTAGGGTTGTATCCCAACGAAGCTGTATCGTTTTAGCACAAGAACTTTCCCTGCGCAATGGGAATTCCTCTCCTTGCTTCCCCTCTTACCATCTCTGTGTCTGACACTAAATTTGTGCTTTGCTGGGGAAAACAAGAGCCAGCACATTGGAAAAAACAAAGCAAACCCACCCCCCCCCACACACCACTGTCTCTTCGTGTTAATCTTGTTTCTATACCAATGGTTCTATCCAACAGCAGTCACATTTGGACTTAACCCATTAAAATTAAAAGACATCACTCACTTAGGTCCTTTAATTTCAGGAGGACTCTACTGAGTAAAACCTAGTTGGATACAACTGAAATCGAAGCATTTCGCCCATAGTGGAGACTGCAGTTTTTCAGGATAGATGGCAGCAAACCTGCTTCCCCCATTGTTCTACCATCAAACTGGGAGGAATTGTTCAAAATGAAGGGAAGAATTTATATGGGAAGATTTCTGAGGTGAATGCCAAGATTCTCTACTCTCTCTTGCTTATGCACACAACACCATCAAAAAACAAGCATACATTGCTTGTGAGTTTCAGAGGCATTATCCGATACAAGGCAGTGGTACTCATTTCACACAGAAGTATACAAGCAACAGAAATATTCATGAAGAGGGAGAATTGCATTCCACAAACTACAAATGAATGCAAGACCTTTGAACACCAGCAATGGCAGCACGACCTGGAAAATTCTTACATTCTTGTGGCAAGAAGGGGGGAGAGTGAAATAAGTTGTGTGCTCTCAACCATAGACACCCATAGCCCATGCCTATGAGAGAAAATTCTCTAAGCTAGTGAGTCACAAAAACTGTGGAACTTAGAAGTCAAAGAACTATCTTCAGCAAGAAACACAGCTCTGCAAATGTTATTAACCACACAATACAAAGCAAGTTCTCAGCGCTATGAGAAAGCCAAGTGGGTTTAATAAAGCAGATGACTAAAGCTCTCCCCAGGGATTCCTTGAAACGAGGAAGAAATCTGGAGATCTAACAGAATTTTTTAACACTTGTCACTTTAGACATTGGATTTTCCAGAGAAGCCATGACAGCTAAAGGCATACAATACAGATATTAAGCCATAAAGTGGGCATGACAGCTTCCTTTGATGCAATGTGCTAACCCATCCTAACTTGAATGGGTGAGAGGAGAGGCCTGTCACAAAGTATTTGGAAGTAGATGTGGGCTACACACAATATCACTGTGCACGTGTGCACACACAAACACACATGATCCCAGTCTCAAATAAGGTATATGAAGAAGAAAGGCGATTCCAATTAAACAAAGAACTTTCTGACAGTAAGAGCTGTTTGACAGTGGAACGGTCTCCCTCGGGAGCTGGTGGGCTCTCCTTCCTTGGAGGTTTTTAAGCAGAGGTCGGGTGGCCATCTGCCATGGATGCTTTAGCTGAGATTTCTGCATTGCAGGGGGTTGGCCAAATGACGCCCCCCCCATCCGTATCCCTTCCAACAGTTCTATGATTCTATGAACGACAAATAAGGTGTGAGCTCCAACTGCATATGAATCAATATGGCTAACCTGATTCAAAAATACCCACCCACCCCACTCACACACGAAAACAAACTTCAACACAGCCAGTCACAAACAAGCAACCGCACCCTAGGCCAACCCCAATTTCTCTCACCACCAAAGGAACACAAGCGAATAGCAGAGAGAACCTGCACAAACAACGCTGACACAAAACCCCACACATACATTAAGCATATTAAGCATGTGCATACCTTTGTAAACCAAGAAAACTTTAATAAAAGAAAAGAAAAACTTTAATAAAAGAAAAGAAAAAGAAAAAACCCCAAAAAAATAAAATGAAAAAGTGTGAGCTTACTGTGTAAAGCCAGTTGTGCAAAATAACCTTGAATGGGGTGGGTTTCATAAGGCGATCAATACAGAGGGAAAAGAGAAATATCCTGCAGGAAACACTTGATGTAGCAGTACATCTCAACCATGCTGCTTAGCAGTTCATGTCACATAACCCACTTATCCTTGGTAATGCTACAGTACAGTATAATGCTGCCTATTTGCAGTTTGCATTCCATGAGATAGAAATTGCTTCAGCAATAGCAAGGTTACAAGCAGAAAAGCTACTTAACTCATATGCTTAAAGGCACTTCAAACATTAAAGATGGGCCACTGAAAAAATGTTCTCTAGGAAAATGCCTCCATTCAAGGCTCTTTACATCTGTTCGTCATATAAATATGTATTAGGGCTGAGCGATATCTGGTTTTCAGCATCGTGATATATCACCAGCTAAACACTGTGATATACTGATATATCACGTCTGAAATAAGGATTGAGCTATATGGCATTGGCTGATTTTTCCCACATTGTGATTTTTGCATAGCACACAAACACATGCATCAGGATTTGCAATATATTGCCACATCAAAAATCATGAAACTGATACTACGATATGGACACTAAACTGGTTTTGGACAATATATTGATATATTGCCCAGCCCTACTAGTGCCTGAACATTCTGCTACAGAAGAAGAGTGTCTCTACTCAGTGAGGTCTCATCCATGCACAAAAGCTTCCAGCTACTAATCTAGAAGAAGTGGGATGTGGGTGGCACTGTGGGTTAAACCACAGAGCCTAGGGCTTGCCGATCAGAAGGTCAGCGGTTCGAATCCCCGCAACGAGGTGAGCTCCCATTGCTCGGTCCCTGCTCCTGTCAACCTAGCAGTTCGAAAGCACGTCAAAGTGCAAGTAGATAAATAGGTACCTCTCTGGCAGGAAGGTAAACAGCATTTCCGTGCGCTGCTCTGGTTCGCCACAAGCAGCTTAGTCATGCTGGCCACATGACCCGGAAGCTGTACACTGGCTCCCTTGGCCAATAAAGCGAGAGGAGCGCTGCAACCCCAGAGTCGTCCGTGACTGGACCTAACAGTCAGGGGTCCCTTTACCCTTTACCTGTCTAGAAAACTAGTCTAGACCTGAAACAAAACAGAGAACAGAACTGAAAGCCACAATGCACAGGGAGAAAGCTACATTGTATTACCTTGGTTGTGACCCTGTACGTGATATAAGTCTCCATCGTACAGACATGTTTCTTGGGGTCATCAACAGTGACAAAGAGGTCTCTCATCTCCCCATCCAAGTCATCATCCAGCTGCAGTCTGTTCAGAAGTGAGGAAGAAGAGGCTGGGCTTGAAGTGTCTACAGGAGTACCATTGGGCAGACTGAGGTCCTGGAAAAAAAGCAAAATGGCTGGTGTGAAGGAGGAGGAGGAGGGAAACCAGCAGCAGAAAGAATCCATCTCTGATTTTTAAAAGCATCACCCACAAAGGCAGACTGGATAAGTGGTTCAAAAAACCAATTCATTTTGCTGAACCCCCCATGCTTGACTAGCAATACTTAGCATGTATATGCTTCATTGTTCAGTGCTGTAGAGAATGAGGCTCCTAATCCCAGGGTTGTGGGTTCGAGCCTCACATGGGGCAAATAATTCCTGCATTGCAGGGGGTTGGACTAGATGACCCTCAAGGTCCCTTCCAACTCCACAATTCTATGATTCTATGAAATCATAGAATTGTTGTGATCCTTACAATGACTCCCCACAACAGACTGAGGCAAGTGAGTTCATATTGGAGGAGAGTCAAACTATGTACTGCCTGCTTTGAACCACTACACTATGCAATACAGTGGTACCTCTGGATGCAAACGGGATCCTTTCCGGAGCCCCGTTCGCATCCAGAAGCAAATGCAACCCGCGTCCATGCATGCGTGGGTCGTGATTTGCCGCTTCCGCGCATGCCCCCATTTTGACAGTCTGCACATGCGCGAGCGGCAAAACCCAGAAGTAGCGAGCTCCGTTACTTCCGGGTCGCTGCAGCGCGCAACCCGAAAATACTTATCCGGAAGCTACTTCAACCCGAAGTATGACTGTACAGAAGTTCACAAAAACAAAACCCAGGTTTTTTAGGTACTCAGTTCTTGCAGCCCCTTTTTTATGGCCTTCCACCATAGCTGGGGAAAGTATCTGGATTTTCAGAATGCAGTATATTTCACCAAGTCCTGCTGTAGTATTTGCTGCCGCCCATTCTTAAATTCCACAAGCCTAGCATTAAGTCTTTCAAGCTCTGTTTGCTGAATTGAAGCCAGCATTTTTGAGAAAGCACTTCAGTATTCCCTGGACACATCCGAAAATGCATTTTATAGCCACGAAGGCAAGCAGCACCCTCTCTGAAGTACTCTGAGTGTGTGTGTCAGATCTTTCATACTGAAGAGCAAAGGCAGCCAATATTGTGCCCACCATATGTTGCTGAACTCCGACTCCCATCAGTCTCAATCACCATGGCAAATGGGGTGGGGCATGATGGGAGTTGTAGTCCAGAAACATCTGGAGCAGTGCTGGATTTACATATAAGCTAAACAAGCTATAGCTTAGGGCCCCACTCTCTTGGCCCCCCCAAAAAAAATTAAAGGAAAAAAACAAGAGGATGTACATTTCCAAAATGTAAGATAAAAAACAAATAAAATAAAACCTACATACAGCAACAGTGTTTTGTGTTGTGTGGGCTCCTATGATGTAAGTAATGGGCCCCGCCTGCTAGCCTGCTCCCTAAAATATCACTGGTTTGCTCATTTCTATATATAGGGTGCCAACATTCTGCATGGAGTGGTTGCATGGCAACATGGGCAAATGGCTTTAGATACCTATTAGGTCCATAAATTTCCACATAGCATATATTCAACACACACACAAAAAGTGACAATTTGTTGTTGTCAAAGGACAGCTAGACATATAAAGGGCTTCAGTAGCATAGGGTCGCATCAAACCTACCATATTTTTCGCCCTACAGGACGCACTTTCCCCCCTCCAAAAATGAAGGGGAAATCTGTGTGCGTCCTATGGGGCGAGTGCAGGCTTTCGCTGAAGCTTGGAGAGCGAGAGGGGTCGGTGCGCACCGACCCCTCTCGCTCTCCAGGCTTCAGGAAGCTATCAGCAAGCCTGGGGAGCCCGCGGGAGTTCCCGCAAGGCTCCCTAGGCTGCGGATAGCAGCCTGCCGCCCGGAGCGCTGGGTGCTCTGAAGCAGAGCGCCCCGCGCTTCGGGCAGATATCCTTTTCTCCTCTAAAAACTGCAGTAGGTGCGTTTTTAAAAGCTCGGGCTTCCCCCACGGCTGGGGGGGAATAAAATTTTTTTCCTTTATTTCCCCCCAAAAAAATTAGGTGCGTCCTATGGGCCGGTGCGTCCTATAGGGCGAAAAATACAGTAGATCCGGCCCTGATCTGGAGGGTACCAAGTTAACTACCCCTCTTGCAGATTCGTTGCAAGATGTTAAATCATGGTGTCTCTCCTCTGTGCTACCTACTTGTGTACAAGTTAAGTGGCGAACCTCGACATCTCTGGCATCTTTATCAGTATCACCCACAAGTTTCTGCAATTCACTCTTCTGCGACAGGAACTCCCAGGTTCCACCCCACAGCAAAACCTTTATGTTCTAGAAGTTCAGAAGCACAAGTTCTTTGAGACACAACAGCTCCAGAGCAAAACACACTTACGAGAGAGTAAGCCCCTTTGAGCACAGGCCTTCTGAGTAAACAAGCTTAAGGATGCACTGAAGACCCAGTACTCAGTAGTCAATTTTTTATTAAACTTTAAAATCTTAACATATATATTCCAGATTCCAAATTTGGTATATTCCAGATTCCAAATTTCCTGCCTTTCCCTCCGAAATGTTCTTAATCCCATCCCATTTACATGCTGCATTCTAATAAACATTTCTCCAAAGACACATTCTTCTGTTTCATATATAACCTTCTCCCGTTGCTCCTATTTCAAATCCTGCTCGCGATTTGCAGTATGTTTACAGCGAAAAAACAAGAAAGATTCTGAAGCCAGTTGTTATTTAAATTAAGCTACCCAAGGTTCAAATGAGGACGAGAGAAAAAGCCTCACCAAGTTATGTATTCTTGGAACACACACACACAAACAAAAAGATGGTCTTTGCTAAACAATAAACCACAAGATAAACTCTGAGGACAGCAGATGCTTATCACTCATGTATTTATAGGCTGTGTTCATGCTATCCCTATTAATGAGTGTGCAGTTTTTCTCTGCCACAAACTACCCTCGTGCTTGGTTTTCCACAAAATAAATGCCCTGAACTACAGGAAACACTTGATCAGAAGCTACCATGTCATTCAAACTTTTCCATTTGTGAACTTAAAGTCCTGCAAATTTTGAATTCTAATTTTAAAACTTGCTGAATCAAAATGCACAACTGACATTTAAAATGGCTATATTTCATCAAGTGAAGGTGAGTTATAGAATTATGCATCTTGCATTGAATTGCACTGTTAGTAGTTTATTTCAGTACCAGTTACTTGGGGGGGGGGCTGCACCTTCCCCCCCAAAGTAGGAGAAAGCCATACTTGGTCTGCTATTGGAGTCGCAGTGCTCTCTATATTAATTTAGTAAGAGGGTAGCATTACCACCCCATTTTGGACAAACATGCATGATTCAGATTTGACCCAACACTTCTTAGCAGTCAACTGAAGGTGGTGTTTTTTCTTTAATATTAATGAATTCTTGGACCTGCTTGTAGAATTTGGGTGTTTTCTAAGTACAGTGGATGCTTGGGTTGCGAACGTGATCCATGTGGGAGGCACGTTCGCAACCCGCAGCATTCGCAACCCGCAGCACCGTGTCTGCGCATGCTCGGGTTGCGATTCAGTGTTCCTCCGCATGCGCGAGCGCCGAAACCCGGAAGTAACTCGCTCTGGTACTTCTGGGTTCAGCACGGTGCGCAACCTGAAGCGTCTGTAACCCGAGGTATGACTGTAATAAATGGCATAACTACATAGAACTGCATGGGGAGTACAAAAGGATTATTCCTCATGTCTCAAAACACATACCTACAATTTTTTCCTGGCTCTTGCAAAAGCTAGAATTATCTGAAAAAACACAAGTTGTTTACAGAAAGCGAGACAAGATAGAGATGCATGAAAGTATTTGCTATCAGAACATGGAGTGTTGTGGCAACAGGAATGGGAGGAGTTCAACTGGTCTTTTCTGACTTTTATTTCCCTGTATTTCTCTTCTATAAATGCCAGCTCATCTGAGAATTTATGAATGATGCAGATGTGCTGCTGTGATGTAAAGGTAAAGGTACCCCTGCCCGTACGGGCCAGTCGTGACCGACTCTGGGGTTGCGCGCCCATCTCACTTAAGAGGCCGGGGGCCAGCGCTGTCCAAGGACACTTCCGGGTCACGTGGCCAGCGTGACGAAGCTGCTCTGGCGAGCCTGCACCAGCACAGCACACGGAAACGCCGTTTACCTTCCCGCTAGTAAGCGGTACCTATTTATCTACTTGCACTTGAGGGTGCTTTCGAACTGCTAGGTGGGCAGGAGCTGGGACCGAACGATGGGAGCTCACCCCGCCGCGGGGATTCGAACCGCCGACCATACGATCGGCAAGTCCTAGGCACTGAGGTTTTACCCACAGCGCCACCCGCTGTGATGTATACATGTGCTATTAATTCTTAAGAGTAAACAAGCTTCATTTTTAGTACAGCTAGGCAAATAAGGCCAAAAGGTTTCTAGTCCATAAGGTATTCATTGTTGGGTTGCTTTAAAAAAACCTCAAACTATTCCACCTTCCCACACAATCAAATCATGTATGGCCTGCCAGCAGCCTGAAAAGAAAAGAAAAACTGCAAGCACTCTTCATTTACAAAAGCTTTCCATACTGGGATAGGAGAGCTGGGGAAAAAGTTCACATCTGGAAACCAATGTGCCCCTTTGGATTCAGATAGTACATGGGTAAAGGTAAAGGACCCCTGACAGTTAAGTCCAGTCGTGAATGACTCTGGGGTTGCGGCACTCATCTCGCTTTACAGGCCAAGAGAGCCGGCTTTTGTCCACAGACAGTTTTTACAGGTCATGTGGCCAGCATGACTAAGCTGCTTCTGGCAAAACCAGAGCAGCGCACAGAAACGCTGTTTACCTTCCCGCCGGAGCAGTACCCATTTATCTACTTGCACTGGCATGCTTTTGAACTTCTAGGTTGGCAGGAGCTGGGACAGAGCAACAGGAGCTCACCCCATCACGGGGATTTGAACTGCCAACCTCCTGATCAGCAAGCCCAAGAGGCTCAGTGGTTTAGACCACAGCACCACCCGCATCCCATAGTACATGGGTAGACGAGTCTAAAAATCCTGGGACACAAATTTTCACAGCGCTCTAGCAGCCTCATTTATCAGAAGTAATGTATTTCACATTAACTGGAAGTGTATACTTGATTCTGACTAAACTAAGCTCTCGAAGAGATTTTTCCTCTAGGAGGCCTTTGCTCTAGATCAGGCATGGCCAAACTTGGCCCTCCAGATATTTTTGGGACTACAATTCCCATCATCCCTGACCACTGGTCCTGTTAGCTAGGGATGATGGAAGCTGCAGTCACAAAACATATGGAGGGCCAAGTTGGGCCATGCCTGCTCTAGATCATTGTTTACCAACCCTGGGTCTCCAGCTGTTTTCGTACTACAATTCTCAGCCTTCCTGACCACCAGTCTTGCTAGCTAGGGATGATGGGAGTTGTAGTCCAAAAACAGCTGAAGATCCAAGGTTGGGAAACACTGCTCTAGATGACCCTTCTGGGCCTTCCAACTCTATGATTCTAGGAACGCTCCGCACTGCAACATTTTGTGCCAGCTTCTGCTTGCATTTCAGAATCCTTATCTGGGCCTTTGGAATGCTGAGTGCCTCTGCTAATCTAGAAAATCCTCCCAACACCAGCCAACACCTTCTTTTGAGAAGTGCATATATAAAAATAAAACCCCAGCACATGCCCTGGACTTTTCTGAGTTGATTAGAATATCCCAAACTTAGTTACACAATTGTCTTTTTTTATTTGGCAGATGAAAAAGCATACTAATCTCCCTATTCGAGACATTTGAAGAAAGAAATGCCAGCTGGATTTTTGCATCTGCTTAGCCCCAATGTGCACTCTGTGTATCTTAGCAGCTAATCTTCCCTCCTTCCTCGCAACCATTATGGAAGAGTAGATGTGGGAGATAACCAGCAGGATGAGAAATCCTCTACTTCAAACTCTCTAGCTACCTATAACCCCCAGAAGACAACACTGCAAGTTCAGAAGGAGCGGAAAGGCTATTTGTCATAAGCTAAGTGCAATGTATTTAACATAACTCCAAGCACAGAAATAACTGTTTCATAAGAGAGCATCTTCTATTAAGTTTTAAACAACAAAACTTACCCCAATTTCTCACTGTGGTCACATCAACACCATACATTTAAACAGTGCTATTTTTCTAGAAAAAGAGGTGCCAGAACGCACCATGAACAACTCCCTTGTTCTCTTATAATGGCAATGGAACCCAACTGAGTGATGCAGGAACTCAGTTCCAGCTGAGAATAAGCCCTGCATTTAAAGAACTCCTATAGGGAAGCGGGTGGTGCTATGGGTTAAACCACAGAGCCTAGGACTTGCCGATCAGAAGGTTGGCAGTTCGAATCCCCACGACGGGGTGAGTGCCCGTTGCTCGGTCCCAGCTCCTGCCAACCTAGCAGTTCGAAAGCACGTGATAGTGCAAGTAGATAAATAGGTACCGCTCTGGCAGGAAGGTAAACAGCGTTTCCATGCGCTGCTCTGGTTCGCCAGAAGTGGCTTAGTCATGCTGGCCACATGACCCTGTACGCCAGCTCCCTCAGTCAGTAAAGCGAGATGAGCACCGCAACCCCAGAGTCATCCACGACTGGACCTAATGGTCAGGGGTCCCTTTATCTTTATACCACTTTAACAGTCATGACTTCCCTCTCAAAAACTTGGGAACTGTGGTTTGTTAAGGGTGCTGTTAATTATTAGGACACCAGGATTCTTTAGAAAGTAGAACTAAACTCTGGTAATGTCCTGCTCCTGGGTGGGCACACACAAAGCAGGGGAGCAGCATGCAAGCCCAATGCTATGTTCCGGCTCACTGAGGATTCTCTATGTACTACTAAATCATGGGTTAGCATTGCACGCAAATAGCACCTTAGTTTGTACCTGGCCAATAGGAGACAGATTCACTAGTTTTACATCTAATATAGGCACAGGGTCGCCCTACGTCCAGAATTTCCTGGACATATCTGGAATACTGGAGTCTGGGAAAACCCAGTCATATGCCAGCCTGTGTCAGCAGTGCTGACTTTCCTTAGAAATAGCTCAAAAACATCCCTCTCTCTTTTTTGCAATGTTGCTCAAGAACATGGGTAGGCAAACTAAGGCCCGGGGGCCAGATCCAGCCCAATCGCCTTCTCAATCTGGCCCGCAGATGGTCCGGAAATCAGCGTGTTTTTACATGAGTAGAATGTGCCCTTTTATTTAAAGTGCATCTCTGGGTTATTTGTGGGGCATAGGAATTCATTCTAAATCAAAATATAGTCCGGCCCCCCAAAAGGTCCTGGCCCCCTGCTGAAAAAGTTTGCTGGCTCCTGCTCAGGAGCTTTGCCAAAATAAGCTCAACAACTTTTCTGTCCGGATTTTCAATGTTTGAAATATAGCAACTCAAACATAAACAGTTCCAAAAGATCACAAATTGTTGCCTTGCCTCGGTGCTGCATGCATCAAAAATAATTTGGTACCACAAACTACGGAACTGATGTTCAGCTTCTTCCCTCAGTTCCTATATTAATTGCAAGTTTGAATAACCCTTTTCACATCACATGTAGCTCATATGCTCCCTTATTCGAGTACTACCACCCCTGCCTTGTCTGGCTTATGCGTAGGATTTGTCAGCCCTCGACTGCCCACATTACGTAAGTTATCCCAGAGGTTAGCAGATTTGCTGAGAAGAAGAAGAAAAAGCCCATTTCTCCAAAACAAGCACAGGGGGAGAGAGGGATTGCAGTGTTACCCTGAAATCCTTTTATTAATAGAAAGAGGATTCTGCCGCAGTGCTAAAACGTTTGCATCCGTCACATACAATCCTTCAATGACACAGGCAGACTTGACACTCATTAAATATCAGGCAGAGGCTGCCATCATGCCACCTGGTGTATTGCTTTGGATTTAAGTGGCAAAGAAGAACATCAGTCACAAATGTGCGAGATTCTCTTCACTGCACCCATTTCTATTCTACCACTGAAACCTTGTGTTGATAGCTGCTACTTTTAAAAATGATGGCCTGGGTGACAGATATTATTTTAACAGCTGGATTCCTCCTCAGGCAGGACTGCCATCCATCCACCTGCCTGCTGCTCCCCAGCACTGAGGAGCCCAAAATAAACAATAATAATTTATTATTTATACCCCGTACATCTGGCTGGGTTTCCTCAGCCACTCTAGGCGGTTCCCAACAGAATGAATGATAATGATAATGCAATAAAATATCAGACATTAAAAACTTCCCTAAACAGGACTGCCTTCAGGTGTCTTCTAAAAGTCAGATACAGTGGATGCTCGAGTTGTGAACATAATCTGTGTGGGAGGCACATTCGCAACCCGCAGCGCCACATCTGTGCATGCGCAGGTTGCGATTCGGCGCTTCTGCTCATGCACAAAGCACGATTTAGTGCTTCTGCACATGCACCGAAACCCGGAAGTAACCTGTTCCGGTACTTCCAGGATTCGGCACATCCGTATCCTGAAAACATGCAACCTGAAGCGTCTGTAACCTGATGTATGACTGTAGTTGTTTATTTCCTTGACATCTGATGGGAGGGCGTTCCACAGGGCAGGCACCACTACTGAGAAAGCCCTCTGCTGGCTCCCTATAACCTCACATCTCGCAATGAGGGAATCGTCAGAAGGCCCTCAGCGCTGAACCTCAGCAGGGGGTTGTGCATGAAACACTAGCAGTACCTCCCTGCCATCTTCTTTAAAAAAGTGCAATAGGAAATGAGAAGCCACTCCTCTTTCTAAGTTGGCTCAGTCAATAGGGCATGAGACTAGGAGTCTCAAGACTGTGGGATCGAGCCCCACGTTGGGTGAAAGATTCCTGCATTGCAGGGGGTTGGACTAGATGACCCTTAAGGTCCCTTCCAACTCTATGAATCTACCATGGGGGAGGGAAAGTTCCAATGGACTGTTTTGCCCTATGGGTGACATCAGCAGTTAGCCTCCGGAAATCTGAATATGTGCACTATCTTGGGAAATCCGTTTCAAGCACGAGATATCTCTACTAAGAATGTTAGTTTATTTTACCCCCCAAGAACGGTAAGACTGCAACAGGCTTAAGTAAAGTTATTCTTATTATGCAGATTTCCCCCGGAAAGCTGCCCGATTATAAAAGCAGCAACCTTCCCCATTTGTCCACAGCATTTGAGCTTAAGATGTGAACTACCTCTGAACAAATAGGCTCCATGTCATGAATTACTCTACTTTTTAAAAAACTGTCCAATTTCACAGTCAGTATCATTGTTATCTTGGGACACGACGCGGTGAGCTCCCGTTGCTCTGTCCCAGCTCCTGCCAATCTAGCAGTTTGAAAGCATGCCAGTGCAAGCAGATAAATAGGTATCACTGTGGTGGGAAGGTAAACGGCATTTCTGTGCACTCTGGTTTTCCATCACGGTGTTCCGTTGCGCCAGAAACGGTTTAGTCCTGCTGGCCACATGACCCGGAAAGCTGCCTGTGGACAAACGCTGGCTCCCTCAACCTGAAAGCGAGATGAGCGCCTCAACCCCATAGTCGCCTTTGACTGGACTTAAACATCCCGGGGTCCTTTACCTTATCTTGGGACAGTGAATTTTTAAGTTGATTTTGTGTCTGTGAAGACATTTCTGTCCTGGCTTCCCTTATCAGTCATTTCCACCATTCTGAATTCTGTTGTTATGGGTGAAAACTGTTAACTCTAATAACACAATTAGAAATCAAGCTCCGCTGCAATCAATGAAACGTCTAAGCGAATTATTTAAGGAACAGGATGTAAAAACCAGCATGACTTTATTGAAACATTATGAATGAAGTGAAGCAGAAGAATGTGCCAAGTGGTTCCACGACATAATTTAAGCTCCATCAAGATTTTCCTAAGCCTATTACACAATAATTTGCACTTTAAAATGTCTAGTGAAAGCACCTCACATCTTTCTCTCCCATGATGGACTAATGGTCTCCCAACTCCATCCCAAATCCAAGTAGTGGGAGGGGAAGCAAAGCTGTATTAGCCATTTGGTTAAAGTGAGACAAGCTGTGGCAGGCAATGGTCATTAAAAAAAATTGTATGGCAGTGAATGAATTGCTTCAGATGAGCAGATTTCACTTGCCAATCATAATATCCCTAGAAGTTTAAGGAGAAAACATGCGCCACACGGTTCTTAATTTATTCCAACATATCCGCAAGATTAGGTTAGGCTAAAATAGCATCACTCATTCATAAAGCTTCATGAGGTTCATGTTCAGCCCAGATTCATAAATCACCTCTGCAGCCTGGTGGCTTCTGTAGAATTATGCTTCTATGGCTGAATCTCATGATGCAACAAGAGTTTACGGATTGCAACTAGTTCAGATGTTGTGAGTACTCTCTATGCTTGTCTCTCCACCATCCAAGCAGGGCTCCTGGTGCCAATATGGGAAATAACCCACCCAATACATAAATCCATTACCATATGGAATGGGAACAGTTTAGCAGCCTGAAATCAAACCACATCCAAATATCATCCACTGCACTGCAAATAAACTGGAGACTCATGGAGATTCAAGCTTACTCCTATTTGGGAAGCCAAAAGTCCTTCATAATTCTTTAACACAGGCGTCCTCAACCTTGGCCCTCCAGATGTTTTGAGACTACAATTCCCATCATCCCTGACCACTGGTCCTGCTAGCTAGGGATCATGGGAGTTGTAGGCCAAAAACATCTGGAGGGCCAAGGTTCAGGAAGCCTGTTTTAACACCAGGACTGAAGCAGACAAGACCAGTTAGGGTGTTCATCTAAACCAGTGTAATGACTATGATGCACACAACCACCATTCTGAAGCATCTCAGAAGACCATTCTTTAAAAGTAGCCTCAAGTTTTGAAATATATAAAAAAAATGAAATTATGTAGTGCCACTGCACTTACATAAAAAGATCCATTTTCTTCTAACTGGCCCACTTCAATGCTTTTATTCCACAAGTCAGGGGAAAACCCTTAAGATATCCCTATGGCTTTTAAAATTATAGATCTTCCACTGGAATGCACCCAAGAACAATCTGCAGTTAATCAACTTTATCCTCTTTAGCCAATATCAATATGGAGGAAGCTACTGTAACGTTTTAAAGGGACAGGGAAGTAATTCAACCTGATAAAAGCTAAGCAGCCAACCTTGACAGCACATGAATTATCACTTTGCCTAACGCACAAGCCAGTCGCTGCTTCGTATCTGCTCCTATTCTCACATCACAGACAACCGTATGGAGCCTTGGAAGTTGATGCAATAGCTATTGGATCATCAATTGTCAAAATGCCCACTGCACAGAAGAAACTTGAAGGAATAGGTAGTATTGTAATTTCACATGCAAAATTCTAGCCTGCAAGAATGTAACAGCCCTGCTGAATCAGACCAAATACCCATCTAGTCCAGCATTCTTTTTTCATAGCGTTCAACCACATACATACCCTTTGGAAAACCCATAAGCAGGTCTTGAGCACAGCAGTACTTGCCCTCTCATTGGCCAACTGGCATTCCAAGAGAAACTGACTGCTACTAGATGATATATTGTTATCATTAGTAACAACTGATAGCCTGTATAAAAGGGGGTGTGAGAATTAGCCAGAGTGCTTATTCAGCTAAATGTGCAGCTATTTTGTGCATTTGATTAGAAATACGGCAATCACAATATTTAAGTGGTTGTCAAGTCTGCGGGCATCTTAATACCTGTGTAAAAGAAGGGCATTAATTTTATACGGTTTAGGACAGACTTGTAAATAAGCCCAAACTGTATTCAACTGCTCCAGTGTTGGAAATTAGCCAGGCGCCAGGCACACTTTGTGACTGGGGATTGCCAGAATGTGAATGCTTCAAGAAGCCTTCTTGTAATGTATGGCGACTGAGACTCAAGAATAAAATTGCCGCTGGGCCTTCCTGCCTGTTATAACTGGGTGCAGAAGAGGAAGAGAGATTGCTCCACTCCTCTTCCTCCTCCATCATCCCCTTCACCTATACCTAGCCTATGACTACCAGGCCAGCACGTAAGGCCTCATGACATTACAAAAATAGATCTAAACTCTTCAATAAACAACATACTGCTGACACGCAAGTCCAGGGAAACTAAACTCCCACAAACACCTTCACCAGAAAGGTTACATGCGGTGTTTTGTGTGGTGTTGTTTTTTGCCAGGGAATGTACACTTAGAAAGCAAAGGGTGAAATAAAAACCCTAAAGATGTTGCCATTCATCATCACGCCTTGCAGTTGCTGCAAGTTCTTATGAGTACGTGGTTAGCTGCAGCAAGTCTCTTGGTAAGCTAGATACTAGGGCTGTGAGTGGCAGCTCTCTACAAGACACAAGCCCATTTCGCAAGTTGCCTTTATGCTTATACTAAGTGTATGAAGAGGAAGTGGGTGCTGTGGTCCTGGCTGCGCCCAGACATTCTGCACTCTGCAAACCCCACTGCTGCCTGTTTAGCACGATAGTGCAATCTTGCTTCCCTTTCGCATGATTAGGAGTAGAGATGCAAGAAGGGCCAGTACAACTCAGAATTTGCAGACTGCCTTCGATCAGAGGTTTCAAACAAGTGGCTCATGGAATTGAGCTCCCATGTGGGTGGTCTGTCGAAAAGCTGCAGATCAGTTAAAAATAATTTGTTTCAGTTTTTTGCCCTGCACTTAATTCTTTTTGCCAATGGAGATTCAAGGCCATTTTCACAAGGTTCAATTTTATCCAACAGAGTGGCTAGCAAAGGACCGAGGGCTTGTGATTTTTCACATTATGCTGGCACTGTCCACAATTTTTTCTCTACTATACACCAGTTCAGAGAGCCCTTCTCAGCACTCTGTCCTAGGGGGTACAAGACTTTCCTAATGCTGTGCTGGTTTTCATGATGATGACGCCACTGGAGAAAGAAGCTAATTAAGAGATGCGCCAAGGCTCTCAGCAAAATTCAAGTGGTGCAAACATACAGACACTGAAGTCTGGAAACGGCTGCATTAGATACTTCAGAGCATTTCACAGACACGGTCTCATGGCTCCTTGGAACAATTCAGTAAGGTGCACCAGTATTTTTGCCCTTATTATGGGTGAAGGGCAACAGAACAGCTTGCTGAAGAATAGCTTGCAAGTTTAATGGAAATGCATTTGAACGGGGGACATCCCAGTTCATGCATGAGTTGCTGAATGCCACTGTACTACACCGACTGAAACAGAAACTACTTGTTTCAAAATCAGCCATTGAAAGGATGGGAGCATATGTACACACACTGTACACTTGACATGTGCAAGAGATGGCAGGTATCTCAGTGCTGTTGTATATGTACCCCTTGTACACGCCAAGTTGTTCCAGAACAAATTGCTCCTCCCTACCAGTTTCCATGGGACGCGGGTGGCACTGTGGGTTAAACCACAGAGCCTAGGACTTGCCGACCAGAAGGTTGGCGATTCAAATCCCTGCAACGGGGTGAGCTCCCGTTGCTCGGTCCCTGCTCCTGCCAACCTAGCAGTTCAAAAGCACGTCAAAGTGCAAGTAGAAAAATAGGTACAGCTCCGGTGGGAAGGTAAAAAGCGTTTCTGTGCGCTGCTCTAGTTCGCCAGAAGCAGCTTAGTCATGCTGGCCACATGACCCGGAAGCTGTACGCCGGCTCCCTCGGCCAGTAAAGCGAGATGAGCACCGCAACCCCAGAGTCGTCCGCAACTGGACCTAATGGTCAGGGGTCCCTTTACCTTTACCTTACCAGTTTCCACAGGACAGAGACTTTACCAGAAGTTAGCAAATGGTTGGCTGAGGGTTCCTTCAAGCCAGACACCTTTGTTTTGTAGGTCATCATGACTATTAGGAGGTCTCTTGGGGAAAAACTACACTTTTAACACACTTAGAGATAACCCTAGCCTAATAATGGCCTTCATTGTCCCATGAATATTATTTGCAGTTTCCAAGACAGAAACAACAGGGTTGCTCAATCCTAACCGTCAGGACTCCCACCAGCCACTTCATGTCATGTGCCATTTTACATCCTTCTATGCAGCCTCATAACATAAATTCCCTGGATGAATTATAATAAAAGACACAAAAATGTCAAACAGTTAAAGAAAATACATATACAGTGGTACCTCTGGTTGCGAACGGGATCCGTTCTGGAGGCCCGTTCGCAACATGAAAAGAGTGCAACCCGCAGCAGGGCGTCTGCGCACGCGCGGGTTTCAATTCACCACTTCTGCGCATGCACGTGAAGCCATTTTGCGCTTCTGTGCATGCGCGAGCGGCGAAACCCGGAAGTAACCCTTTCTGGTACTTCCGGGTCGTCGTGGGACGTAACCTGAAAGAACGTAGCATGAAGCGGACGTAACATGAGGTATGACTATATGCAAACATCATCACAAGTTACAAAAGTTACAGATTTTTAAAAAGAAAAACAGGGTCAGAATACAGAGCTTATTTAAAACAGCTAGGTGAACAACAACAACAACAAGCACCCCTGGCACCAAACCACCACCCAGGTAAAGCTTTCTGAAAAACCTGTTGCATAACAGATGCCACTACCCAAAAGGCCCTGTCCTTGGAGGTTCACCCACCTCTCTTTATTAACTTCATTAACTTGTGAGGACTCCGAATAGGGCCACTAAAGAGGACCTTAAGGTTCAGATAGGTACATAGGGAACGCAGCAGACTTTCAGGTAACCTAGTCTCAAACATTTGGGGCTTTGAAAAGTTAAAACCAGCCCTTTAAATGGGGCCTTGGAGACAGAACAGCTGATAAAGTGCAGACATTATAAGGTCAATGTACCCAGTTCCCAGCAGCTGAAATGTAGCCTGCTGTAGAAAAATAAGAGTTATGTCCATTGCTCCACCCACTTCTTGCCTCTTGGGCATGAAAGAATTCATCTCCCTGGCTGGAAGAGATTCCCCAACCCTGCTATACATGATACGTTCTTCAGGCTAAAGCATATTTATGGTAACAGATCTGAGACAAGGTCAACATCAAGCTTCCACCACCCAGATTCCCAGCAGTACGAAGCTGGTGCTGATTATCTAGGACCAAGGCCTTCAAGGAACACTCACAGTCACATACCAACCAAGTGTAGAGAAACTGGGTGGCAGCACACGAACGTTGCTTGGCTGCTACACAAGGATTCTCCTAATGCCAACCTCTAAACAATGAAGGTGCCATGTTCCAAAATGCATTGTGAAGACCAAACAAAAAACCCCTACCCAACTCTGCTTCTCAGCAGGTATGGGCCATAACAACAGATCTCAATGAAATTTCCGCAGTCCACACATTTCAAGAAAGAGAGGCACAACATTCAGGTCCAAATCCCGGGAAGAGGGCTTGAACAGACCTTTTTACATGCAGGCCTAACTGGATAGCTGCTGTCTCTCTATATTAAGCATGCTTGCGAAAACTGCTAAATTGTTGTCAAACACAGTCAAGATGTCAGTGTGTCTTCAAGATAGGGGGAGAGCAGGGTTTACTTCAAGCCACAGTTGGAGCCTTTATAAAGATCTACAGTGGTACCTTGGGTTACATACGCTTCAGGTTACAGACTGACTCTGCTAACCCAGAAATAGTACCTCAGGTTAAGAACTTTGCTTCAGGATGAGAACAGAAATCGTGCTCCGGCGGTGCGGCAGCAGCGGGAGGCCCCACTAGCTAAAGTGGTGCTTCAGGTTAAGAACTGTTTCAGGTTAAGAATGGACCTCCGGAATGAAATAAATACGTAACTAGAGGTACCACTGTATTTTGATATCAAGGTTCAGCTCTGGAACGAGTTAATGGCTGCTAAGGACATGCAAAGTATATTTTCCTGCATAACCTCTCCATGGGGGGTGGGAGATGCAGCTTCTGGCCAGGTTTGACCCCAAACCCCTCGCTCAGATCAATTGCCTGAAACTACATTCCTGTTGTCCCTTGTCTCAGCACAAGGTACAGCAGTGACCCAATAAGTCTGGGGCTGGTAGAAGACACAAGATTTACCCACCCGGGAAGAATGGCAGATGAAGTTGATGGACTATATGGAACTGGAGGAAATGACTGGCAGAATCCGAGACCAGGGAGAAGAGTCGGTGGAAGAAGATTGGAAAAAATTCAAAGATTATTTACAGAAATACTGTAAAATTAATGAATGCTAGAAAAATGTTGGAATGAAGTTATATGGCTTTAGGAGAAAGGTTATAAGGAATTAAGTATAAATGGATTTTTAATGTATCAAAGGGAGAAAAAAATAAGGTTAAAATAAGTTAAGATAAATTACAGGACAGAAAACTGAGGAAGATGGAAAGGATTTGCTGAAACAGTTAATTGAAGTGGAATACAAAAAGGGAGGTGTGAGGAAGTCGTGGAAATAAGTGAATGAAAGATAAGATACTGAAATAATGGATGTGTTTTAAATTGTGTTTGTTGTATTTTGTTAATTTAATGTTTTTAATGTCAGTGTTATGTAGTGTTTTTGTATTGTATTGTTTTGTTGAATTATTTTTCTTTCTTTTATACCCTTTAAACTATTAATAAATATTATTTTAAAAAAAATTTAAAAAGTATGGGGCTGGTAAAGTGTCAAGAACTCAGATATACAATCTAGGTGCCAAATGGCTCCTCAAACCAAGGTTGCAGTCACCAAAATGGAATGTCTTGTTGCCATTTTGGGGCAAGACAGCTCTAAAGTCTTATTTTTAAAATGATGGACTGATTGTGATTGCTTCTCAGTTAAACATCTGGCTAGTTCAGAGCTAGGCTGAGAACTTTGAGAACTTAAAAGAAGAAAAGTCACTTGATCCAGGGACAGTCCACATTATATATTGGCCTCTTCCGACCTCTTTTTCTTAATGCTGACTGCTCCTGCTCAGGCTGCACAGAAATAGCATTTTGGTTCCAGAAATCCATTCTGAATTGTGCAGGTAAAATATAACTGATAGAATTCTACAGGATGGAGTATTAGCATGTGAAAACTACCCAGATCCGATGATGCCCAAGAATGCACCTCCAGATGGTTGAGATATCAGGTGCCATCCTGGCACCCAGGATTCTTCACTTGGTTGCAAGTGGCCAATAGCCAGGTGCAAAATGTGCCTGGCATCTGGCTAGTTTTGAACATTGCTGGTGCAACCTTCCTGTGCTGGTTAAAACTGAAAGCTCCAGATCAGGAAAAGGCCAATACCAGGGGTCAGCAAACTTTTTCAACAGGGGGCCGGTCCACTGTCCCTCAGACCTTGTGGGGGCTGGACTATATTTTTTGGGGGGGGGAAATATGAACAAATTCCTATGCCCCACAAATAACCCAGAGATGCATTTTAAATAAAAGCACACATTCCGCTCATGTAAAAACATCAGGCAGGCCCCACAAATAACCCAGAGGTGCATTTTAAATAAAAGGGCACATTCTACTCATGTAAAAACACTCCGATTCCCAGACCGTCCGCGGGCCGGATTTAGAAGGCGATCGGGCCAGATTCGGCCCCCGGGCCTTCGTTTGCCCACCTATGGCCAATTCTCTCCTTGCACATCAGCAGCTTATCTGATGTAGTTATCCGAGTGGCACAGATGGGACAATTCATGCAGCAGCAGCTCCCACACCACTATGAAAAAAGCAGGCTGTGGAACTTAAATTGACCCTTCATGACCAAAAAGGAACAAGCAGAGATCCTGACCGGAGCTGTTACACAAGAATCCTTTGGACGGCAAGGATGAAAAGGGTAGGTGGCTTGAAATCCACTGGCTTGCTGTCAACAAAGCAATGCAGCCCAGGGTAACTCAATCCTTCCATCATCATGTAGCCCAGGTATAAGGAACGGAGGCCTATTGTTTGTTCACACACCTGGTACAAGATTGATACCTCATGGGAAGCCAATTACATGATGTTGTACCATGCGGAACTGCCGCTTGTGTAAAACTCTCAAGGTGGTTAATTACTACACTGCCCCCTTGTGCAGCTGTTAAAACCACAACAGATCTGCAGAGTTTTGGGCTGGTGCGTGGAACACACACAAGTTAAGGTGGCTCTCCTCCAGCGTATTTTGCAGAGTCCCTTCCGATGCGTCCTGAGAAAGGACTCAAAACCAATACATTTGTTGCACCTGCCAGATTTCTCAAGGCAAGCTACAGACTTCAGCCTGCAGCCTGCAAATGCACGACCTCTCTTGACAGCAACACCTGGAAAAAAAGCTATGAAGCTGGACTGCTTCCACTTATTCCTTCTCGGGACACAACGCAGCAACCAACTGTGGTACTCAGGAAGCAAGCAACCACTGGAGGCTGGTGTACAGGGGCAAATGAAGAGCCTGCCTGCCTTCTTACTTGCAACTCATCAGGTGATGGCTCTGCATGTTACCAGATCCAGCTTCATATACAGTCCCTCTTCCCCTGCCTTCTGCCCTACAAATCTGATATGATATGATAGCCATGTTCAAATATATAAAAGGATGTCACATGGAGGAGGGAGAAAGGTTGTTTTCTGCTGCTCCAGAGAAGCGGACATGGAGCAATGGATCCAAACTGCAGGAAAGAAGATTCCACCTAAACATTAGGAAGAACTTCCCGACAGTAAGAGCTGTTCGACAGTGGAATTTGCTGCCAAGGAGTGTGGTGGAGTCTCCTTCTTTGGAGGTCTTTAAGCAGAGGCTTGACAACCATATGTCAGGAGTGCTCTGATGGTGTTTCCTGCTTGGCAGGGGGTTGGACTCGATGGCCCTTGTGGTCTCTTCCAACTCTATGATTCTATGATCTCAGGAGCAGCCTAGGAAGCCCCAGCTGAAGTGAGGTACTCAGAACACAGGGGAGGAAAAGTGCAGTGGCTTTTGGAAAGGGAGCAAGGCCAATGCTCTTGACTTACTTCCAGGAATTTGTAAGCTGCTCTGTGGAGGGTGTTGCTCAAAAAGCTTGTAAATAAACATATTTATTTATTTATTTATTTATTTATTTATTTATTTATTTATAAATAAATAAATAAATTCAGACCACTGCTGTGCCTCTGGTTGCTTAAGGCATCAATATTTTGCAGCTCAAGTTATACAGTTTTACACAGCTCAAGCTATGCTTAACTGGGGCAGAATCTTCTCTCTTGCCAGATATAAGATATTGTCAGAGCCTCAGACTATAGTGTATTGAGCAGGGGTCAGCAAACTTTTTCAGCAGGGGGCCGGTCCACTGTCCCTCACACCTTGTGGGGGGCCGGACTACAGTGGTATCTCAGGTTAAGTACTTAATTCGTTCCGGAGATCCGTACTTAACCTGAAACTGTTCTTAACCTGAAGCACCACTTTAGCTAATGGGGCCTCCTGCTGCTGCCACGCCACCGGAGCACAATTTCTGTTCTCATCCTGAAGCAAAGTTCTTAACCTGAATATATTAATATATTATATATTATATAATATTATTATTATTATTATTAACCTGAAGCAATATTTCTGGGTTAACGGAGTCTGTAACCTGAAGCGTATGTAACCTGAAGCGTATGTAACCCGAGGTACCACTGTATATTTGGGGGGGGGGGGTGAGCGAATTCCGATGCCCCACAAATAACCCAGAGATGCATTTTAAATAAAAGCACACATCTACTCATGTAAAAACACCAGGCAGACCCCACAAATAACCCAGAGATCCATTTAAAATAAAAGGACACATTCTACTCATGTGAAAACACGCTGATTCCCAGACAGTCCGTGGGCTGGATTTAGAAGGCGATTAGGCCGATTCAGCCCTTGGGCCTTAGTTTGTCTACCCATGGTCTTGAGTATTCACTATACGTACATCCAAGAAGACACCTATGTCTAAAATGAGGACAGGAACTTGCTTAATGCCTGGGCATCTGTACCAAGCTCTTTAGTCAATCTACCATTTGGGGCTCTGAGAACCAACTTCCAAGACATTCACATGCCATTTAAAGTCAGCTAAGAATATCCCAAAGTGCCAGCAAATACAGGCCTTGATCATCTCTGCACTTCTTTAATTGTCCTAAGTTGGGAATCGAAGAGGTAAGCGATGCAGTTCCTGAGAACCTTTCCCAACAGGTAATGGCTTCTGGTGGACAAACCTAACTGGCAGTAGTGTTGGATTGTTCTTAAACATACTGCCGACTCCCCCCAGGGAGGACTTGTCTTAAAGGTAGAACAGAGGCAACTGCAGAAAAGGAAGCCAACCCATTCGGGTCATCAAGGTCAGGTGCACAAACCAATACACACCAAACTGGCAGATAGGAAAAGAGCCTGGCACGGAGCCAGGGATTGCTTCACTGCGCCCCACGCTTGCAACACAGCCTGCATTTGTGACAGCACTGCAAACCCAACCTCCGCACAAGTGTCCTCCACGCACTTTCAACACGGATGAGTCAACACACCATCACAAATTACTGTGTCCTTATTACGAGCCCAAAACAGAAGTTGCTTTGTTGTTTTCCCATTCTTGCCTTGGCTGTGTCGGAGCCAAAATATACTCAGATGGGTTGCTTACACACAAACACAAACAGGAGAGGACAACAGGCAAAAAAGACTGGAAGAGGACTTTAAAAAAAAAGATTCCCACCATTTCACCAACTTAGCGAAGGGGCAAGATCTTGGTGGAAGGCTGAAGTCCAGGGGTGCCAACTTGAATAAAATATTGAGGGGACTCAGGTAAGCCCCGCCTTACACCGTTGATCACATGACGTGGTGCATGGACATCATTTGAATGGCAATGCCCATCAACTGGGGGGGGACTCAAATATTTTGGGGGGGCGAAGGGTCCTCAGCCCCAAAGAGTTGGCTCCCACGCTGAAGTCCCTCTTGCACACATGCCCCCTTGCTTTTTGCACGTTTCCTACACTGCAGCTTACTCTCTTGCAGCCCTGAGCGACCCAGCTGTCCAGGCAAAGAAACGCATTCACACGACCCAGATCGACCACGCACGCCCGGAAGCCAGGAGAAAAACCGAGCCCAGCCCTCGCCCTGGCCCCGCGCAGGCCCCACCGGCGGCCGCTACCTTGTCGGCGATGCTGCGCGGCAGCTGCAAGTCCGGGCTGGGCGTCAGCTCGGCGCCCGCCTCCTCGCTGCTGGAGGCGGCCAGCGGGTGCGGCATCTCCCGCAGAGACTTGGGACCCGACGAAGGCAGCGCCTTGGGAGTGCCCGCCCCGCCACCGCCGCCCGCGGCTGCGGACATGGCGGAGGCGGAGCAGCAAGGGCCACGGAGCCCGGCCCGAGAGGAGGAGGAGGAGAAGAGGAAGAAGCCTCGCCGAGCCAGCGACCGTCCGGAGGCCGCGCGGACGCTCCGCTCCTGGGCTGGCCGGGAAAGGGGCGGAGGGAAGCGGCCGTGACGGGCAGAGCCCCGCGCGCCTTCTCCGCCCCGCGCCTTTTGCGCGCCCGGAGCCGCCCCCGGCCCGCCCCGTGCAGGAAACGCGCGCGCGCCTCGGAAAGACTCGACGTTGCAGCAGCAGCAACAGCGGCGGCCGCGGCTCCTCGGAGCAATTTCCCCCGGAGAGGCTAAGCGCCGAGGCTCCGCCCTCCCCGCGCCGAGAGAAGGAGAGCAGCCATAGGCGGAGGAGGGAGCTGCGGCAGCCGCGGCGCCTGCTTCCCTCCTTGCCCGCTGCTGCTCGGTGGGGCGGCCGCCTCTCTCCTCTCTCTCACTCTCTTTCCCGGATGATCCCTGAGAAATGGATTTCTCTCGCGCCCGCCAGCGCGCATCCCTCTTTGGCGGAAGAAGCACCGGCTGCCTCGTTATGCAGCTGGTGGATTCTAACCCCGCTTACCCCAGGACACTCAACAGGTCTTAATTCTGAGTAGACTGGGGTTAAGGTTGCGCCGTTCCCGTCCCTTTGTTTTGAGAATCGTCGAATGGTTGGAAGGGACCCCAAAGATCCTCTAGACCGCCCCCGCCCCCCGCAACTAGGGTTGCCACCTTTGTTCTGGCAAACTACAGGGCGAGGGGGGGGGGTTGTTTTTTTCCCATCGGTGCTGAACTGATTTCAAAGCAATCCATTACAATCCATTTCAGCCTAACAAGATGGGCCATCTGGCATTTGTCACTCATGCACACACGTTCACGTGAATTTGTAAATCTGTCTGTGCTTGGCTACCCGGAGATAAAATATATGTCCTTTCGCACACCCTTTCAAACACACGTATTTGGAGAGGATCCCTAACTTGGCTGAGAGAGAAAAGATCTGAAGTGCAGGGCAAAACTATATCAATACAGAATGTAGCATTTTACATTGAAATACAGGACAATTCTGCATTATACAGGACAGTCCTGAGTAATATAGGACAGGTGGCAACCCCACCAACCTCCTGCTCTGCTGACTGAGCTGTTCCGAGGAGATGTTCTTAAATATGTTGTGTGCATTCAATTTGCTGGTATGGGGGGGCGAGCGGTTAGCTTCCTCCCCAACCCCATTCTATTGGTGCTGGTTCCGACATGCAGAGCACCCATGCAGTGATGGTGTGTGTGTGTGTGTGTGTGTGTACATGTGAATACCAGGGGTGCCCAAACTTTCTTCAAAGAGGGCCAGATTTGATGAAGTGAACCATTGAAGTTGCTGACCATTTTTTAGGATTGAAGCTGTTGAGCTTTTTAGGGTTGCTAGGGTGGCAGTTGTTGACCTTTTTTGGAATTGACCTTGTTGAGCTTTTTTTAGGATTTGACACCAATAAATAAACTGCCATGGGGCCAAATAAAACCAGCCAGGGGGCCAAATTTGGCCCCCAAAACGGACTTTGGACATGCCTGGAATAGACCATCACAGGTATCCATCACATCATCCCTGGAGTGCCTACATTTTAGACCACTTCCACTTTTTCAGTGAAGTCACTTTGCATGTTCAGCTACAAGCCACTAAAGATCTTTGGGGTTTGTCCTTGGGGGTGGGGGGGATATGGGGATTTGGGTGTGATGGCCTTCAGCGGGCTTCCCATCTCTGAGCAGGTTTGCGTCCCTCCTCACCATTGCTACCACTGTCCATTTGTTTGCCCCGCCCCACCAGCAGCAACAAAAGCTTCAGCCATCTCCCCTGCATCCTCCAGTCACAGTAGCTGCTTTAATATTATTGGACATATACAGGCTTACCCGTTTTCACTGCTTTCAATAGATATATTAGTATTACACACACACATTTAATCAATCAAAACGAGGAATAGCTCGTGTTTTAAACAGCACAGGAGGAATAATAGTTTTCTTACAAACAGCACATCGCAAAATCTCCAAGATCCATTAACTCTGATTTATTCTTCCTGTGAATAAAGCATATCTGACATAGTGCTCTCTCCCTCTCTCTCTCTGTTTTTCTGCTTGCTAATCTTCTCTGGCTTTCGTTTGATTCAAATTGTCCTCTCTGGGCCTCGTCTCTGATAAACATCAGTTTTATCTTTACATTTGACACTAACTGCATCAGAAAAAGATGTTCCTTGATTCCAAATGCCAAGTGACAATAAGCTATGTATTCTGCAATGTGCAGACAGGAAGGATAACATCTTGCTAAAGTGACTGAGGTGACTTTAAGACAGGAGACTTTTCCTTACAGGTCATCATAGGGATGCCAATCAGCTTGTATTTTAATGGTTGTACCCATTAAGCTGTATTTCCAGGTTGGATAACTTTTGGGCCACAGATGTTGGACTCCAGTGCCCACCACCCCTCAACATGGCCTGTGCTGCCTGGGGCTGATGTGAGTCTGTCAACATCGAGTGGGTTATAGATTCCTCACTCCTGCTGTATTTGATCAGATAAGTAGCAGGATGTCTGAAAAGCAAGTGAATTTGAGATTCTGCCTTGGCTCTTCACCTGTAACCAAACAGGTTTCTATTTCGCCTTATCCAGGACTACCAGGTTCCATCATGACTTCACTCTTGACCCACCAAGTTCTGTCCTGGTTTTAAAACTCACCCATGACCACCAGATTGTGTCAATGTTCTCTCCACCCTGACCTTCCTCTTGGTCCCACACAAGAGCCCAGTGCTATAAAAAAACAAAGTTGATAAGCGACATGGCCACAGAAGCAGACTCATCATAACTGCATCAATAATGCTATGCTTTTCTATATTTGCATTGGGAAAGCAGAATTTGGGTTTGGCCCAGAAAGAGCTACATTATATGGGGCTCCTGCACCTTTAATAGCTGTGTAGAAGTGGGGATTTCAGCAGGTGTAGCTTGCATGACAAAATTCCTGGCTAAAATCGCTACACCACACTTAAAGGTGCGGGAACTCTGTCCTTTGCCTCTATGACTCAGTGGCGTAGCGTGGATTGCCAGAGCCCGGGGCCACATGGAGAAAGGGGAACAGATGGAGAACACATGCCCATTCAACTGTCTAATGGCATCTGCATCACCCAGGAAATCACAGCCACAGAGATAAAAAAAAGAAGTCATTCTGTCATCTGGAGAGGTCACTTCCTGGTTCATATGGAGAAGAGCCCAGAGATGGAAGTGCACAGCTGTACTGAGGCAGCACCAGTTGTTAAAAATTTGCACCCCTAACAATTTTGCATCCAGGACAACTCCTTTTGCCCTTCCCACGCTATGCTACTGGCTACCCTGGTTCTACACCTGGAGTGCCACAACTGTGAAGATCTCTGGTGGCTACCTGTCTTAACTCTGGTTCCCCTGTTGCCGTAGATCCAGCTTGGACAAGTTCTTCTTTTTGCACCTCAGTAATCCACATATAAAGCAGGAGTAAACAGTGATTGATCGGAGGGATGGTTGCAATGAGGCTTGTGCTATGGAAAATTTGTCAATTATATATGGAAATAATTTGTCTATATTTTCACACACTTTCAGCCTGCCTTTCTTCCCCTGTGGAACCCAAGATGGCAAGGAAGCCAAGAGGTGGCACCTCCGTGAGCAAAGAGCTTGCCAAAATCTCGCAAGATCTCACCGAAATCTCATGAGATTTCACAGAACACAAGATATCTTGTAAGACATTGGTGAGATCTCACAAGATCTATTTGGAAGCCACTGGCATTGCTTCACATGCCCCACAGTGCAAGTAAGGGAGGCAATGCGGTGGCATATTCGCCTCAGGTGGCAAAACAGGAAGCGCCACATGTGGTTTCCATACAATCACCTTCCAAGCACTAGCCCGGGGGTCAGCAAATTCTTTTAGCCACAGACTGGTCCACTGTCCCTCAGACCTTGTGTTGGACCAGAGAAGTGGCACAGGGGGCAGAGCTGGAATAAGAGGAGAGGGGGGGCCAGCCACTGTGCTTACCTTCCCCGGGGCATGATCCATAGCGCATTTCATCTCAGTGGGCTTGAGCAGTTCTTCAGGCACTGAACAAGTGGCCTTGAAACGATTGCAGCTTACTTGCGAGTATGTGCGTCCTTAGGCTCTTAGTGTCCATGCATCCAATGGCAGAGCAGGGTACGGTTATGCTCCGAGACGCAGCGTCTCCTGGCGGTGCAGGTGGAAGCTGGCAGGGAAGGGAAAGCGGACTTCCAGAGGTGGCAAGGTGAGAGGAGCCAGAGCCGGTGGTGGGCGCTGCCTTGCTTCCTTGTGATGGGAGGAAGAGGCCAAGCAGCGGTGGCTCTGCCAATCAGATGCCACGCCTAGTTTACCTCAGTGCGGCGCAGGGACGTCTCTGCCAATCAAACGCCGCTGAAGTAAACCAGGTGCGGCAATGGAGTGGCAGAGCTGCCGCCGCTCGGCCTCTCCCTCCTGTTGCCATCGCCGGGAGTCTTGGCTTCGCGACAGGTTCCGGCTTCACGGCGCGGGGCGGATTTATGACCCAGGTGTGCCTGATCCAGCCCGCAGGCCTTAGTTTGCCGACCCCTGCACTAGCCAGTACCAGACTCCCATGCCTTCAGACCACACTCTAGCACTAGCAGCAGCAGCAGCAGCAGCAGCAGCAGCAGCAGTGATACAATTGAAACACTGACTCTCATGGCTCTTGGAACAGCAAACCTTCTAGAACCTTCCGCTCAAAAGCTATTCATACATTTCATGTATTTTACTACTTCTGTTTTTATTTGTGGATAGATGCCCTCCTTGCAAAGGGCAGCTGGCAACATTGTGCTTTTGTATATTTCCCTGCTAAGTCTTCGTGTTCTTCTGCCTCTTTGTATCTCTTCTTGTATTCCGCGTCTTCACAGATTCTGCCCTCTCTTTCTGGTTGCCTCCAGACAGTATTTAGCAGGAGGGATGGGAACACATCCAGGAAATTTAGGTTCGCGCAATTAAAATGGATTAAAGTGCTCTGTTGTGTGGGATGAACAAATGAGTAATGGGAAGGTTTATAACTGCCGTGGCAAACAATTCAGGTGGAATGCTCATTGTCATTATAACCTCCCTGTAAATAAATCAGAATGAATGCTCAATAAAGACCAGACATAGCCTAACGTCCTCAAAAGCTTTGAGCAAGCAAACCAGAATGACTGTTCAATAAACAGGTTAGCAGGAAAAGTCCTCTTTCTCTTTCTGTTATTGCTCCACACCTGCGGATCCCTTTACCAGCTGATATTTATTTAACGGCTTCTTACACAAAATGCCTTAAGATTAATTTTTACAAGCGCTAGGCCGTATCATTGCCAGCAGGTCTGCTCCCATCCCCTTCATGGGGTTGGAAAGGCAGAAATCAGCAAGTGAAGCTTTTAATGGCATGGACCTAAACATTATTACTTGCTAATCATTGTAATTTAAACTGCTATTCAAGAGAGGGTTCAAAAGCTAGCAACTCCATCTGGTGAAATAATTTAAAACTATTTCTAAATGCAAAAACTATTTGTGAAATCACGTGCTATCACAGATTAAATGAGGACTAACTAAACTACTGACACCAGCAGTGAGAGAGAACATTAAAATATTCCTGAACACTTCCTTAGCAGTTAATTCTGTTGAAATTAGGGTGACCGGGGGGGGGGGAGGTTTCTGCACCTTTAATATTACAGAAGACACAATCCCATGCCACAGACACTTGCTGAAATCCCCTCTCCTGCACAGCTATTAAAGTTGCAGGAGTACTGCCGTTTTCCACATCTGATCACCCTCATTTAAATTAATGAAAGCATTTATTCCAGCCAGTCATTGGGGTTTGTGCCTTCACTCTATGAACAGTCTGTATAACTACAGATACTTGTCAAACTATTGTCTTCCAAAACACTAGGTGGGGAAAAAAATAACACAGCATTAACATGGTGGAAGCATGCCATTTTAATAAAAGGGGGCTTTTATGCTCAGCAGGGCCTGGGTCAATTGCTGGTAACATTTTACACTGATGGGGAAATATCCACAGGGTAGTATATTTTCATATTCCTTGTCAGGAGCTATAAGCTAGCATGGAAGTAAAAAAATGCTGCTCTGCTATTACTGAAGCTCGGTTTGTGTCTTGAGATGTATTTTTATCACAGTTGTTGCATTTGCTCAATAGGGGACAAGAAGATAACCTGTTACTGGGTGTTAGAAATTCTGTATTTTATTTTATTTTATTTTTTAATACTTGCATCTGCTGGCAACTGTGTTTGGAAATGGAATACCATTCAAGGCCATCCTTCAATCTCCTTCAAAAGAACAACCAAAATGTCATAGTTTTTATTGCATATACATAGGGAATCGTAGGTATTTCTGTACATCCAAAGTTCCCAAAGTTCCCAGTATTCTGGGATTTTCATATTGCTTGGTTTGTACAGCTATGTTTCAAATTGTGTTTGGCTTTAAGGATTGCAGAATTTTATGGCAGAAATCGCTTTGGGGCCTTTGGGGCAAAAAGCAGACTACACTTTTTTTATAAATCAACAGCAATAATAATTTTGGTACATTTTCTTTAAATCCTTTCTTAACATAACCGTGTTTTTACAGCCCTCCACAGAAAGGGAGTACGAAGGCCCAAATCTTCTTCTTCTTCACTTTGCAAAACCTAGGGTATATGTTTTAGAAGAAATGGTTGTCATTTTCCCCTCTGGTTGTCTTGTAGGGCCAGCACTACCATTAGGCAGAGTGAGGCAGCTTCCTCAGACAGCAGACACTCAGGGCAGAACATCCAGTAGCCCTCTGTTTCCCTTGTGCCTTCCAGCCTAGTCTACTGCCCCCAGGGCAGGGCAGCATCTCATCCCAGTGTAGAAGCAAGATTCTGCTGCCAGTTGGATTCTAGAAGTGGAAGGGGAGGGCGCCATTTTGTTCTTTGCCTCAGGCAGCAAAATGTATTGCGATTGCCCTGCCAGCCAGAAGCTGAGGCCTAATAGTTGATGCTAGTCAGTGTATGTTTGTTTGTGATTGTAGTGTTGTAATGTCATTGTTGCTTGCTTGATATGCAGACGTCTCCAAGTGACTCACAACACATTTGAAAACAAAAGCAGAACTACGTTACAGCATTAAAAACATAAAAGCACCACTCATATATATCATACCCTCCAACATTTCTCCGATGAAAATAGGGATGTCCTGTTCTATCACCTTCATTTTATTATTATTATCAATTATTTTATTCACATAATATACATTCTTTACAACAAACAACTCCAAAATAAACAGACAACTCCAAAATAAAACCATATGTAACAAAACCATAAGTCTCATATTTTCATTTACACTGATCTCCTCTTGATATTTCTTGCTGCTTTCTGCTTTCCTTATAGAATCTTTATGAAAATTTTAATCCCTTAAATCCTATACCAGTCTTTAACAGTTTCAATTAATCCCTTCACCTCCCTCCCCCACAGCCCAGTACTTCCCTCCACCTGCGTGCGATCTTCTATACCTACTATTATTTTTGTGATTGTTGTGTCTTCATTTTATTCTTTATACCCCGTCCATCTGACTGGGTTGCCCCAGCCACTCTGGGCAGCTTCCAACATAGTAACATGAAACATTTTTTTAAAACTTCCCTATCCAGGCTGCCTTCAGATGTCTTCCAAAGGTTGTATAGTTATTTATCTCCTTGGCTTGGGGGTTGCATAACTCCATACCCTCCAACATTTCTCCGATGAAAATGGGGACTTCCTAAGGAAAAGGGGGACATCCCATGATCAGATCAGAAACTGGGGCAGCTTCTGTAAGTCTGGGACTGCATCTGAAAAATAGGGACACTTGAAGGGTCTTATATATGAATGTTCACATTTGAATGTTCAAATCCCATTTTCTTTCTGGTGGGAGCAGGAGGTGAAATTTTGAGTCTCAGCTTCCTTGCAGAAGCATAGGAGATAGGTTTCTGGAGAAACATGACCTTTTTTTGCATGTCTGTGCTCTTTATTCCACTTCTCCTCTGCCAAACAGAAAAGATTAAAGCAAGCAGGCACAACTTTTGGTCGTGAAACACCAACATATACATAGCAGTTGAGTGGAAGCTTCACAAACATCCTACTTTGCTGATTTCCTTGACCGTTAAAAAAAGAAGGAATGTCAACCACCTTACACAATGATGGGGAACCTGATGTTGTTGGACTCCCTGCTTTCACTCTCAATCAGCAAAGCCAATGGGGCAGGAATGATGGGAGTTGTAGTCCAACAAGATCTGGAGACCCATAAATTCCCCATCCCTGACCTAGCAGGACACAGTATTTGTGTGGTCTATAGTCAACCATTTGGCCAGGCCAGTCACAAACTGTGCAGGCATGAAATGAAGCACATACGATGTAGGAAGCAAGCAAGCAAAACGAGTGGTTAAAAAGTCAAAACAAACCCCCAAAGTGCTTTTCTCATAGAAAAGCTGCTTCAAGAAAGGGGAAATTAGAACAGAGAATTGATGGCAGAGGAGGCTTAACCCTTTGAAAGAGAAATTCAGGGGAAGTCACTGAGGAAGTCACCCAGTGGAAAACACAATTTCTTCACAAACACCCCACATGTATCTGCTGAAAAATCAGCAACACCCCCCCAAAGCATTTTGCTGACACAGAAGTGGACACCCAGGATTTTTGTTACAACACGTGTCTGCTTCCAATGATGCCTTTCCTTAGCCATCAGAAAATAAAAAAATTAAGCATTAAATACGTTCATAATACAATATTTCCTTTGCTAAGGAGGCCAGGATTGAAAGCACAAACAGCAACGGCAATTGCATTAATTGACACGTGCATCCACGACACGCAGATCTGTTTGTTTTTCCTACAGCTCCCCGTGCCTAAAGGCACATTCCCCATCTCCTCCAGTAGCACACATAATGAAACCGTAGCATGGATGAGCAGCATAGCAGCTGCCTTTGAGCTGGTTTAAATCCTTTATGCACATTGCCAGTAATGGGGCCCCAGGTATGAATGGGAGGCGGTGAGAATCCCAGGTGCCTAGGCATAGCAGGTGCAGGTGCAAATCAAGGCCAAACAGAAAGAAAACACAGACGCAATACATAGCAGGTTTAATGAATAAAAAGAAGGCCAGGGTAATATTAAGAAAAACAATGCCCAGGTTGCTAAGGTAACTGTCACATGTCCTCCATTGTGACATTTCCCCCTGCTGGCTCACCTGTCAGATAACCAGAGGTCTTTTATGAGAGTAAGTGCTTGATGCTTTTTTCTCCCATTTTGTTGACATCCCCCCCCCCATAACTGCTATATTTTGAGTCTCGCACTATGGTGTACTAATAGGACAGGAGACTGAGGTGGTGCATATCTAGAAAACTCCGCAAACTGTAAAGAAGGTCTTATTACCTACTGATACTGAACTCTCCCCAAAGCTGAGCTCCTATTGAGGAGCCAGTAGAGCAGACATGGCCAAACTTGGCCCTCCAGATGTTTTGGGACTACAATTCCCATCATCCCTGACCACTTGTCCTGTTAGCTAGGGATGATGGGAATTGTAGTCCCAAGTTTGGCCATGCCTGTGGCCTAGAGGAACAGATTAGGTTGAAGAACAAAGGGGATAACTGAGACAACATGCAATGATCCTAACGCAGAGAACATGTGTGCTTTGGACTGACTTGTCACATCAGCAGAAAATTGTTTATGGGGGGGATTACATACTCCTTGATCAAAGCGGTTTACGGAAAAGTAAATTTGTCGATTAAAAGCGGCTAAAAATAGCCTTATAAGAAAAAACATTCAACAACTCATTAAAATCAACAATGAGCTAAAAACAAATTAAAACACATGAAACTACTAAATGTCTGGATCGGTTTGCCTAAATAAGAAAATGTTAAGTAAGCCCCGGAAAGAGTATAGTGAAGACACCTGCCAGGTATAATAAATAAATAAATAAATAAATAAATAAATAAATAAATAAATGCTTATAGAGAAAAATACAAAGCTTAATATCTTTCCCCTTTTTTAACTAAACTAAGACTTCTATCTAGATTATAATAAAAACACAAAAAGGGGAGGAGATAAAGAAAAATTAAAAATTAAAAAGAATAGAAAATGGGTTAAAAGAGAGAGAAAGAGGAATAAGAGACACCTGCCAGGTATCAATAGGCAGAGAGTTGTAAAGTGTAGTTGGTGCCACACTAAAAAATCAGTTTGAAATGATGTACATGGGAATTGTGTGTTCATGTCGGATCACATATAGGGGGAACATGGGGGTTGCATTTGTTCCTGATTTGGCTGGTGGCAGCGATTTGTTCAGTATGAAAATACTTTTGTTTTCTAGACCTTGCCCAGGTGATTAAGAAGCCTCTGGACAACACTTCCTGAAGAGAGTGAATGTGACAGGGGGGAATTCGGTATTCAGAGATGTAAGTAGGATCTCTTAGCAGCTCTGTGCTCTGGTTCTAACACTATCCATTTGGAACGGTCCTACCATTGGGCAGAGTGCAGAAATTGCCTTAGGTGGCAGGTGCCGGGGAGCAGCCACAGCAGCCTCCCTGCCATTCCCCAGTTGCTGCGTGAGAGCCATACATATTATGCATCCCCTACACTACTCTGCTGCCCTCAGATTCAGCTGCTAGTCCAACTGACTTGCCAAACTCCCTCAGACAACCAAATACCATGAGCCAGGCCTGCTATAGTTCAGAGCAGTTCTAGGGAATTCCTTCCTCCCCAGCCATGGCAGGGTTTATTTTCAAAAGATAGACTTACTTTCAATGGTTCAAGTACAGTCATAACTCGTGTTGCGTTTGCTTCAGGTTGAGCGTTTTTAGGTTGCGTCCCGCGGCGACCCGGAAGTACTGGAAAGGGTTACTTCCGGGTTTTGCTGCATGCACAGACGCTCAAAATGATGTCACGCGCATGCGCAGAAGCGGCGAATCGCGACCCGCGCATGCGCAGACGTGAGTTGCGTTCTGCTCAGGTTGCAAACGGGGCTCTGGAACGGATCCTGTTACAACCAGAGATACCACTGTACAGTAATACCTCTGGTTACGTACCGTCCTCCTTGCGAATGCTTCGGGTAACGAGCTCCGCTAACACGGAAGTAGGCGCACCTGGAAGTGAACTTTGCCCTGGGAAGCAAGCGGAAGTTGTGCAGCAGTGGCATGGCAGCAGCGGGAGACCCCATTAGCGAAAGTGCGCCTCAGGTTAAGAAAGTTTCATGTTAAGAATGGACCTCCAGAACGAATTAAGTTTGTAACCAGAGGTACCACTGTAAATAGCCTGCTTTTCTTTGTGTTGCCACTTACTAGCCTTCAGATGGTGGGAGCACAGGAAGCAAGGCCTCCAAGGAAGATCTCAGCAGCTGTGGGCACTAGGTTTGCATGGGAAGAGGCCAGTCTTGCGATGTTCTGGCCAATGGTCAGGGATTATGAGAGATAATAATAATAATAATAATAATAATAATAATAATAATAATAATAATTCATTATTTATACCCCACCCATCTGACTTGGTTTCCCAAGTCACTCTGGGTGGCTCCCTACTGAATATTAAAAACACAATACAGCATTAAACATTAAAAACTTCCCTAAACAGGGCTGCCTTTAGATGTCTTTTAAAAGTAAGATGGGAGGGTGTTCCACAGGGCAGGCGCCACTACCGAGAACAGTCTCTGCCTGGTTCCCTGTAACCTCACTTCTCACAGTGAGGGAACTGCCAGAAGGCCCTCAGAGCTGGACCTCAGTGTCCGGGCTGAATGATGGGGGTGGAGACGCTCCTTCAGGTATACTGGGCTGAGGCTGCTTAGGGCTTTAAAGGTCAGCACCAACACTTTGAATTGTGCTTGGAAACGTACAGGGAGCCAATGCAGGTCTCTCAGGACCGGTGTTATATGGTCCCGCTGGCCACTCCCAGTCACCAGTCTAGCTGCCGCATTCTGGATTAATTGCAGTTTCCGAGTCACCTTCAAAGGTAGCCCCATGTAGAGCGTATTGCAGTAGTCCACTCTGGTGAGATAGTCTGCAGGCAGGTAGGGTCTCAGTCTGTGTACCGGATGGAGCTGGTGGTCCAACATCTTATGGAGGGCCACTGGTTCCTCATCCTAGAGGACTAAGGTACACTAAGCTCAGCTTTCCCCCACTCTGTTCAAGGTTGGGAAGACTGCGGGCCCTCCTTTCAAGTAGGAACACCAATGCTGCTCCAGCGGAAGAGGAAAGCGTAAGTGCTCCCGATAGAGATCCTGATGTTTCCTTGGAGACCCTTCCCAAGGGCAGGCCATGCACGGCCTACCACAGGATGCAAGCTGTGGGCCCTGAATCCAAGGATCAGAAGAAAGGGCCTTCCAAATCCTGGAGGTTTCGGCGTTGCAGAGCACACAGGGATGTTTCGGTAGGGGATGGGGGAAACAGAAGACTGCTGTGGGACTGCTGTGGGAACTGCAAGACCAGCCCCCAAAGCTTTAAACCACTACAGGAGAAGCAAGACCCAGTAATGGAGAAGAAGCAACCCAACGTTGATCGGCTCGATGTCCGTCCCCTGACAACCTACAACTCACTAGTACTTATGAGCACCACCCCAGAGAGCACAAGTACACTTGGGGGTACTATAGGTAAGGGGGTGCCTGGAGGTTGTTCAGACAAAAGCCAAGAATCTGGTGAATTGGGTCAGTCACAAAGACTGAGGCAGAGGGGTGGGGCCTGGTTGCAAGGGGTTTTTCCATTGCAATGATGGCACCAAATGGGCCTGTTCAAGGAAGGGTTGTTTTCCCAATGGGCAGGGAGAAATTAAATATCTCTACTTCTTCTTCTTCTTCTTCTTCTTCTTCTTCTTCTTCTTCTTCTTCTTCTTCATTTATTACAAGAATTTCATTTATTTAAAAAGTGGTAAAAAGAAAAGAAAAAGAAAAACATGAATGAAAATAAAAAAACAGCGACAATTTGTTGTTGACAAAGAACAGCTGGATATATAAAGGGCCTCATCAAACCTAAATCCGGCCTTGGCTGCACCCCTTTTTGATGAAGTATGGAAATACTGGTTTTCCAGTGCTGTTTTGACATGAGTGCTGTGGGTGCCAGCATAAAATGACTGCCCTGGGAAGCAAAAAAAAAGAGAGGTTCTGGTACTCCAGGAGTACGCACTAAAAAGGCCCACTAATCTGCTTCTACCATATCTTTTGCTGTAGTTTCGTCATTCAGTACCTTGGAATCTACGATCCAGTCGATGCCCTCGATCTATTCAGAGATGGGGAACTTATCAGATCTTGACATCATCGTTAATATGATGGAAACACCTAATTGTGAAGAACAGGTACAAACTTCCCCTTCCCTCCTTCCTTCCTTCCTTCCTTCCTTCCTTCCTTCCTTCCTTCCTTCCTGCTTTTGAAGCAGAACTTGTGTTTGCAGGATCCTGAGCACATGGTCACTCCCACACCATGCACTGAATGATGATGATGATGATAATTTTATTATGTATATCCCACCTGCCTGGCTGGCTTTTCCCAGCCACTCTGGGCAGCTTACAGAACACACACAAAATTGTAAAATGTACACAACTGTCATAGACAGGTAACTGCAATTATTGATCTCAGTTATAAAAATACAGAGTTCATCCACACTTCTGCATGTGGTGTGCACAAGTCCTAGGAGTTTCCCACTTGACCCACACTTTCTCAGCATCCGTCCAGGGAGTTTTCTCTTTGTCCTGCTCCTTTCCATGGGAAAACCTGCTCTTCAGTGATATATCAGAAAAAATAGCCATCTGGGGAAAACCCAAATTCCTGTTAGCTCCGTTTGAGCACTAAAGAGCAGTACTCTTATACCACTTTAACAATTGTGGCTTTCTCCCTAAGAATCCTGGGAATTTCTTAAGGGTGACAACCTCACAGAGTCAACAATAACTTACCAGTAAGAAAGACCACCAGGATAAAATACTGTTTTCATTCCCCATCAACCCATCCCTTGCATCAGAAATATCCCAGGACCCTTAAGAAACTGTGAAAGTGGTGAAGCGTAAAACCTAAGACAGATATTGGGAAGCTTTGGTCCCCCCAAATGTTGCTGAACTATTTTTCCTGGCCGTTGACTATGCTTGCTGGGACTGGTGGAAGTTGAAGTTGAGTCTTCAGGGCTGCATAAAAAGTAGCTAAGCAAAAAAATGAAACAAGGATACACTGTCCAGACATATTGCTACTCTCTCTGATAGTGACTCCAGGAGCTCAGTGCCAACAACACTGCGGCTGAAATGGAGCCACTGAAAAACAAAGGGGATGTCTACACATTCTCAGGGGGACTCTGAGAATTTCAGGTTATGCCCAGTAACCCAGGAATGCTGAGAGCTTGGCAAGGTGGGGAGGGCAGTAACTCAAGATGGAGACAGAACAGCTTGCTGGAGAAGGCATGGCTAGCTCCATTAGGAAGAGCACTCCCATTAGAAGGTGAGAGTACAGTGCAGTATTTTATTGCAGGCTCTGCTTCTCATTACAGTATATATTGTGGAAATGCAATGTATCAAAGGACAGGGTTTATAGTGAGGGGGGAAGAGAACTGGGAGGGAGGGGATTGCATCTGGCAACCAAAGTACCCCTTTGGTTTCAGGTAGTACAAGGGTAAAGGTAAAGGAACCTCTGACCATTAGGTCCAGTCGTGGCTGACTCTGGGGTTGCAGTGCTTATCTCGCTTTACTGGCCGAGGGAGCCGGCGTACAGCTTCCGGGTCATGACTAAGCCGCTTCTGGCAAACCAGAGCAGCGAATGGAAACGCTGTTTACCTTCCCGCCGGAGTGGTACCTGTTTATCTACTTGCACTTTGACGTGCTTTTGAACTGCTAGTACATGGGTAGACAAGTCTAAAAAGCCCATGGCAAACGTTTTCACAGCCCTCTAGCGTAGAGCTTTCCAAGTTGTGTGTCGCAACACATTGGTTTGTCGGCTGCAATGGGCAGGTGTGTCGTGCAAACGCTCCCCACACTCCTCCCAGGGTTGGAAAGGGATTAGTTTAAGCTCTGGTTTGCTAGTGAAACTGAATTACTGTGTCATAAAATGATGCATGTCTAAAAGGTGTGTCGGCAACATGAAAATTTTGGAAAGCTCTGCTCTAGTGGCTATGGTGGCTCATTTATACTGGATTCTGACCAAACTAAGCCTCCTGGTGTATATTTTGCTCTAGAAGCTTAGTTTGGTCAGAATTGAGTAACAGCAACTCAGGGGTTAGGTGGTCAGGTGGCAGCTGTTACTTACCATGCCAGCAGCTCCTGGTTCAGGCTGCGATTGCCATAGTTTACATAGCCAAAACAGCAGCAGCCACACAGAAATTAGCCCCAACATTTACCAAAGTACAAAAAAAGTTTTACAAAAAAACACACACCCTAAGGCAGGCTTCCTCAAACTCGGCCCACCAGATGTTTTTGACCTACAACTCCCATGATCCCTAGCTAGCAGGACCAGTGGTCAGGGATGATGGGAATTGTAGTCTCAAAACATCTGGAGGGCCGAGTTTGAGGAAGCCTGCCCTAAGGGGATCCCCCTACTCAAAAAAACAGCCCAATAAGGATACAGCATGCTCAGTGGTCATGGAATGATGACTGAGATTTGTGGGTGGAGGAAATGGAAAATGGGAGAAGGGGAATGGAATGGAGTGGGGTGGTGGGAATACTGGACAGTGTCGCTCTGCGCTGCAAGGTTTTGTTGCCGTTCCCACATAGGAGTAGGGGCAGCTTGAATGAATAATATTTTCCAGAGTATCCTGGACAACAATGAGGAGAAAATTAGCTTCCTCCGTGCCATTTCTGCTAGTTGCATGGCTGCGCAGAAAAGTGGCAAGGACACCTTGGATCTCCCGTACACGAAGAATGAATTGGTGGAAGCACTTCTGGTAAGTGAGATATCTGGCACCAGGAATCCTGTGGGGCAGATGGGCAGCTAAAGCATTGGGGGGGGGGTGGACTCAATGTTGAGGAGTAAAGAAGAACCCAGGGGAAGGGAGGAGATGTGGCTGTGGCAGAAAGGAGAGGAGTGTGCAGCCATATTAGAACAGGAGGGCCAAATCTATTGTAAAAAATAATAATAACAATAATGATATCCTGAAGGTGTAATGTTGGCTTGGAGGTTTGGGGAAGACGACTAGATGGGGGAAAGTCACAAATACAGCTGAGCAGTGGTGTAGCATGAGGAGACCACAGAGGCAGTTGCCCCGGGCGCAAGATTGTTAGGGGGTGCAAAATTTCAATACCTGGTGCTGCTTCGATGCAGCTGTTTACTTCCATCACTGGTCTCCATTGAAAATGGTTTCTCCATGCAAACCAGGAAGTGACCTCTCCAGACAATGGAACAACTCTTATTTTCTTATCTCTGTGACTGCGATCTCCTGGGTGATGCAGATGCCGTTAGGCAGTTGAATGCACATGCGTATTCCATTTGTTTCCCTCCCACCGTACTCCTCATGGCCCCGGGCGCTGGCAACCCCTGCTACACCACTGCAGCTGAGTAATAGAACCTGGGAGGAAACTGTTACACAGCAATGACTCTCCCCTTTCGTCCTACACTCCCAGATGGTGATGGAGACGCTGCCTGTTCACTCTGTGCCATCATTCCTCCTATCCTGCTCAATGCTCACGGTCTACAACCTCAGGTACCAAGTCAACCTATGACAATGACATCCAGACTGGCTCTAGCACTGGTATTTCTCAACTGCATCATTGGGGAAGGGGGGATTTTCCCCCCAGTTGCATTTCTCACCTCTCACACCATTGCTGGAACCCACCCAGAAATCCTTGGCTCCCCCTCAAATTACATTTCACACAAAGTTCTATGATTCCCTCCTGTTTGTTTTAAAAACCAAACGGGTTTCTGGTTGTTAAGGGTACTGGGAATTGTAGCTCTGTGAGGAGTAAACTACTGTTTGGGGAAACCCATGTGTTTTAAATATGCATTAAATATATGGTACTGATGTGGCTATGTGCTTCTATTCATTGCTTCCTCTTTCAGTCAGTGTCCCTTGTGACTTCTTTTGGTTTGTACCATCACTGTTATACTGACGATATTCAGTTCAGATTTTCCCATGCCTTTTCTTGCTTTTTTATGGTCATGCTCCAGTCTCCTCTTGGATGATAATCTTTAAACTATAAATGTGCACTAAAATAAATTATCTTTTTCTTACACCCAAGCCCTTTGTGTTGTCTGCTCCTCCTCTTTCTTCCGAGGACGCTACTCTAAATTCTTCTTTGCAACTCCAAAGTTTTCTCCTATAGCTCATATTCCCAATCTAGACAAATCCTGTTGATTTAGAATGCCCTGAGCATTCAGTTTTTGGCGCCTGCAACATGGGTGCCTCATTTAGAATGCTTGAAAGCAGGACTGTGCTTATCCGGGTTCTGCAAACCTCCTCCTTCCCCAGCCCACACCACAGCAACTTATCTCAGGGCAGGAGACAGGCAGAGAAAACTTCAGGCACTTCCAATCCATAGGATCCTCAGCCAGGAAAGTGATGCTCAGCATATGGTTCTCATTAAGGAGAAAACCCCATGTGCCTTTTTCTTGGACATATCTCAGTTGGTTAGAGCGCTGTGCTGATAATGCCAAGGTTGCAGGTTCAATCCCTGTATGGGATAGCTGCATATTCCTGCATTCAAGGACTAGACCAGGGGTTGTCAACCTGGTTCCTACCACCCACTAGTGGGTGTTTCAGGATTCTAGGTGGGCAGTAGAGGGCTGTACAGCACAAGCTGAATCCTGCTTCCATTGAGCACTGGTGGGCGGTAAGGAATTTTTACCATCAAGAAAGATGCATTAGTGGGTGGTAGGTATGAAAAGGTTGACTACCCCTGGACTAGATAATCCTCAGGGTCCCTTCCAACTCTACAGTTCTCTGATTCTCAGTGGGATTTGCAGACAGAGCATCATGATCTTTGGTGAGAGGGCTGAAACTTGCCATTTCCAGGCATATGCAGCATCTACATGACATTGTTAGCTTACTTAGGAGAACATGGAGGAAAAGACTCCTTGGAGGAAAGAGGTGCCCCCCACTTTTAAAGGGAGAGCAGAATTTGCATTTTTCTCTATTTCACAGCCCCTCCTCTCAACCAGCATAATAACCAGTTGCTTTTCCTTTGGTCCTGCCAGCAAAATGAAGCCCCCATTTGATCCTGAGCAACTGTCTGGTATCTTGCGACTGGCTCTCCATGGCATTTTTAACATGGATACAGATTTGGAAAATCCTCACAGCCAGGTAAATTCAAGGTTTCTTATAAATACTGGGGAAAGAGAATATTCTTTTTCTGGCTCCCTTTAGTTTTGCTCATATTGCTGAGAGACAATCCATCCTCAGGGCTACAGCAGGCAGATGTACCGGTAAGTATCAGAAAAGCAAGGATGGGGAGTTGTTTGGCTACATCACACATTCCATCTTGTTATCCTGAATCTGCTTCCCAAAGAAGGGTCTTCCTTGGACAGGCTGAGCTACAAGGTTTTCTATAGCCTATCTGCATATATTTTTCAACTTGAACTACTGCAGACTTCTCTTTTTTTGTGTCTCATGACATTTGAGCCCACTGCATCCAGGTCATGGGTAGGCAAACTAAGGCCTGGGGGCCGGATCCGGCCCAATCACCTTCTAAATTTGGCCTGCAGACGATCTGGGAATCAGTGAATAGAATGTGTCCTTTTATTTAAAATGCATCTCTGGGTTATTTGTGGGCCAGAGTAGAATGTGTGCTTTTATTTAAAATGTGTCTCTGGGTTATTTGTGGGGCACAGGAATTCGTTCATCACCCCCCAAAAAAATATAGTCTGGCCCCCCACAAGGTCTGAGGGACAGTGGGCCAGCCCCCTGCTGAAAAAGTTTGCTGACCCCTGATCTAGGTTATACCTCCACTGCTGAAGGCAGTGTGCCTCTGAGTACCGGTTTCTGGGAGGAACAATGCTACACTCAGGTCCTGCTTGAGGGCTTTCCATAGGCATCTGGTTGGGAAGAGGATGCCAGACTAGGTGGACCTTTGGTCAGCTCCATCAGAACGCATCTTATGTTCTTACCTGCCAATGAGGACAACCTTTCAAGTATCTGATGAAGTGGAACTCTGGTCCACAAAAGCCACAGGACTCTGTTGTTTCCCCTGCAACATGGGTACTCCTCAGGAAGTGGCAGTCTGATTATCATCTTATTTGTTAGTGGGCAAAGGAATTCAGTCTGAACACCAGGAGTGGCTAACCTATGGTCCTCCAGATCATCTTGTTGGACTACAACTCCCATCGTTCCTCGCCATTGTTCATGCAGGCTGGGAATGTTGGGAGGTGAAGTTCAGCAACATCTAGAGGGACACAGGTTCCCCACTCCTGCTCTACACATGAGCCCAGGTTTTCCCAAACTTGGGTCTCCAGCTGTTTTTTGGACTACAGTTCCCAGCATCCCTGACAAGTGGTTTGCAAAAGCCTGCACTAGCCTTTGGCTCTCTTTCCCTTCAGGCTCTCTACCAATCGTCTGCAGACACAATGGAGATCATGCTGAAGAGTTTGCTGTCTGAGGTTCCAACTACAAGCCACCTGCTGTTTATTTTGAAGGTGAATGGGTTAAAGGGAAGAGAGTGGCACTTTTATCTTGCCACTTATACGATGGAGAGTCTGGCAGGGAAAGCATTTATGAATATTTGCTTAATGTATTTATAGCCAGCTGTTCATTGTTCACATAAATCCCAGAGAGAGAGAGAGAGAGAGAGAGAGGGAGGGAGGGAGAGAGAGAGAGAGAACGAGAACACAATAAACAATGTTTCATGTAAATACATCTCATGGGAATATAGTTTTCATCGCAGTAGGCATTCTTTTAGTCAGCAACATCACCCGCCAGGCAGCAGTACAGAAACATGGCTTAAGTCACAGTGGTGTCCAAACTTTTTTCAAAGAGGGCCAGATTTGATGAAGTGAAGGGCTGTGAGGGCCGACCAAAGGGCCAGCCAAAGTTGTTAACCTTTATGATTTTACCCCAAAGTTGTTGAGCTTTTTTAAGGGTTTTTTAGAATTTTACCCCAGAAAATGAACTGCCACAGGGGCTGACCAGCAAGCTGGATTAGCCCCCAAAATGTGTTGAATGGTTTCTTTAAATGTAAAGGTTCATCATTGTTCCACCCGATGTGTATGTCTTTAAGGGGCCAGAGCAAGGGCCAGAGCAAGATAACGAGACCCAGCTTTACAGCTGTGAAGCATAGCAGGTGCTGCTGAGTTGTATTTGATTAAGGTGTGTCAGCATTTGGGTGTAGTATATAAGGAGCAGCACCTAGCTCTCCCATTACCCTGGGGGATGGGTTGGTGGTTGGGTCTGGTTTGGTTGTTAATGTACTTAGTGTAAAAGGAGTTTTTGTTTTTCTTATTAAAACCTTGTTTAAGTTATTTTTGAGTCCTTTCTTTTTAATGCAAGGTCTCCCCAGCAAGCTCTCTGCAGCGTTACCATACTGCAAACAGCCAACATCTTTGGTTATGGGCCCAGCTGCTGAGTGGATGACTGCATATTTTTGGACTCTGAGAAAGGTTTGAAAACTCCTTCTCCTGTTAGTGTAGTTCTGTGGGTCTGGAAGAGTTCCAGAATGGTTGACCGGGTTCCTGAAGCTGAGAAGGCTCTGGTCTTCCCACAGCTAACAGATGAGAACTATAGTTTATGGTCTTTTCGGGTGGAGGCGCTTTTGACCTCTAGAGAAGTATGGACCTATGTGACTGATGACCCTCCTGACCCTGTGACTAATGCTTGGTCGAAAGGAGATGCAAAAGCCAGGGCGATAATTAATTTGGCAGTCAGCGACCAGCAAGTAGTCTATATAAGAAATAAGAAAACTGCCAAAGAAATGTGGGACAGTCTTGCAGCAGTGCATGTTAGAAAAGAGTCAGCATCTGCATTGACGTTTTTCAAGCAGTTGTACCAGACGAAGTTGCAGCCTGGTGGTGATTTGGCAGCACACTTGAGACGTCTGGAGGCAATACGCTGCGAATTAATTCGAAGGGACATGGACATACCTGATATTCAGTATGTTTTTATCATTCTTTGTTCCCTTAACGAGGACTTTGATGGCATAGCTAGCCAGATATCTGCCGTTCCACCAGCACAATTAACTGTGGAAGGGGTGACGGCAAGATTAATGGGCGAGTTGGACAGAAGGGAGGCTTGTGCCATAAGCACTCCTATTTCCAGAAGTAATGAGGAACGCCATATGCAAACCTGTGGTGATACAACTGCATTTAAAGCTGCAAAGCGTTGTTGGTTCTGCAATAAACAAGGACATTTTGCAAAGGACTGCAGATCCAAAAGAAAGCAAAGTACTCCCAAGCCTGTTTCTGTTCGTCAGTCACGGTCGTCAGCCCAGCAGCCGACATCGTATAGTAGAGACAGAAACGAGCCCCGAGCTTTTCATGCTCGGACAACAGATCGTAAAAGAATTAAAGATGCCAAGTGGAAGTCTTTTGTTGTGGACTCAGGAGCATCTCAGCATATTTGCAACGATCGAAGCTTGTTTATTTCTTTCGAAGAGGAAATTGGTAATGTACATTTAGCCAATTCACAAGTCTTGCAGTCGCTTGGCAGGGGTACTGTTAAACTTGACTCTTTAAACATTACAATAGCGAACTGCATTTACTGCCCGTCAGTGGACAATCTATTGTCAGTAAGGTGCTTTGCTCGTCAAGGCATAACTGTGCGTTTCTTAAAGTCAATGTGTGAGTTTTTCGATGGGAACAAACGTCTATTATATGCCCGGGAATCTGATGGTTTATATAGACTGTATTTTCGCACCTACTCCCAATCGCCTACAAATTGCAGAGCAGCACAGTCAAGCCAGGGGTTGAGGAATGTAAGGCCTCATTCCGGGTGTGTCCATGAGGCACACAGAATTCTGGGACACCTGAATTTTGCTGATGTAATTAAGACAAAGAATATTGTTAATGGCCTCAACTTAAAACCATGTAAATTTTTTATGCAATGTCTATCCTGTTGCAAGAATAAGATTAAGGTTGCACGCAAGGGTAGATGCTCAGATAGGAAAGTAACTGAGCCATTTGAGCGTGTACATTGTGATTTAGTTGGGCCACTCCCACCATCATTAGGAGGTTCTAAGTACTGGCTTACTCTGATAGACCAGTATAGTAGATATTGTTGGACTTATGCAATAGCTGAGAAGTCCCAAGCATTTGAGAAGTACAAAGTTTTTTGCAACTGGGTAAAAACCCACTTTAACAAACCAATTAAGAACCTGTTTTCTGACCGGGGTGGGGAATTTGTTTCTGAGGATTTTGAGAAATTCCTGGAAGCGCAGGGGACTACTCATGAGTTATCTTGCCCCCGAAGTCCCTGGCAAAATGGGCTTGTTGAAGTTGTACAGCGTGACCTGCAGGCAGGGCTTAAAACTTATCTGCACGATGCTAATCTGCCCAAAGACTTTTGGGCTGAAGCGCTTAATGCCTTTTGTTATGTTAGAAATCGCAGTTATCATTCTGGTTTAGATGTCACCCCCTATGAGAAGCTGTTTAAAAAACGTCCTAATCTGAAATACCTACGCATTTGGGGTTCAGATGTAATTATGCATTATCCCGCTAAGCAGAAATTGGGTGAACGTAGTGTCCAGGGAAAATTAATGGGCTACCAGCAGGGGGCGTACAGAATTTACATACCAGCAACTGGCAAATTTCATATTACCAGAAGCATGATACAAACTGTAAATTGGAATGGAGTTGCTGTCTTCCAAGATACTGATGGTATAGATAATACTGAGGAAGAAGAGGAAGAAGCAGCAGCAGCAGGAAATGGTGCTTCTGAATTAATGGGAAAAGACAAAAAGCCTGTTGAATCTGATAATTTGTTTGATGATTTAAAGTCAAAGGCACCCGAGGGGAGGTTAGATTCTCTTGAGTTTTCTGACCGTGAGCTTAGCCTACAGGCATCTCTTCAATCTGACAATGGTTTACAACCTGAAACTAGTGGTTCACTTAGTCCCATTAAGTCTGAGGAGTCTGACTCTCCTTCCGGACTGAGACGTTCAGATAGAAAGAGACAGAAGCCACAACGTTTTGCAGATGAACATTTTAATACTGTGTATGCCAATAAGGCAGTTTTTGAGCCAAAAAGCTACAATGATGTTCAGAAATTACCTAAGCAACAAGCTGCAAATTGGTATAAAGCTATGAACTCTGAGATAGCTTCTTTAAAAGAGCATAACACTTGGTCTCTTGTACCACAAACCCCAGATATGAGACTTATTGATTCAAAATGGGTTTATAGAGTTAAAATGAATGACAAAAATGAAGTTGTAAGGTGCAAAGCAAGACTAGTTGCTAGGGGTTTTCAACAAATTCCAGGCGAAGATTATGATTTGTGTTATTCACCAAGCGTAAAATATGAAACAGTTAAGCTTTTGTTAAAAGATGCATCACAACGTGGACATTCTGTTTTGAAAGACATGTACAAAGTATGCTTTATGTTTTTGTTCCACAATGATGAACCGCAGGGGAAATGTTGAATGGTTTCTTTAAATGTAAAGGTTCATCATTGTTCCACCCGATGTGTATGTCTTTAAGGGGCCAGAGCAAGGGCCAGAGCAAGATAACGAGACCCAGCTTTACAGCTGTGAAGCATAGCAGGTGCTGCTGAGTTGTATTTGATTAAGGTGTGTCAGCATTTGGGTGTAGTATATAAGGAGCAGCACCTAGCTCTCCCATTACCCTGGGGGATGGGTTGGTGGTTGGGTCTGGTTTGGTTGTTAATGTACTTAGTGTAAAAGGAGTTTTTGTTTTTCTTATTAAAACCTTGTTTAAGTTATTTTTGAGTCCTTTCTTTTTAATGCAAGGTCTCCCCAGCAAGCTCTCTGCAGCGTTACCATACTGCAAACAGCCAACAAAATGGACTTTGGACATGCCTGGCTTAAGGGATGCAACAGACCAGCATCAGCTTGACGAATGCAGAGTCCATTTAGAAATTTTCAGGATTTAGAAATGACAGGGCAGAGAGGAAGAAGAGATGTTTGTGGGGACACAGTTGTCAATGAGTGGTGTGTAAGTCTCAGGCCAGGTGCTGCAGTCATTCTGAACTGCTGCTTCCTTCCTCAGCACATCAACTTCTGGATTCATTCCAACGATCCCCAAGAGAGATATAGGTCTGTCCTCTGCAGCACCACTGTGTTGCGACATGCTCTTCTGCTGCCAGATTTCAACGTGAGTACCCCCAGAACCTGGCTCAATACGGCAACCCCAATACGAGTTTGATGTTTTATTATGCTTTTATATTTGTTGGAAGCCATCCACAGTGGCTGGGGCAACCCAGTCAGATGGGCGGGGTACAAATAATAAAATGATTATTATATTATTATAAGTACTAGGTGAAGCGGGTCCAACCTGTCATTCCCCCTTCTCCATGTTCATGGGAATGTGTCCACAGCAAAGATTCCTACTAAGGACCTGTCTTCCTCACAGGCTAGGATGTGAAGAGTAGAGATCAGTTGAAACAAGGGGAGAAGCAGACCACAAAATATGAGTGAAGATCTCTGTTGTCTTCTGTCCCTGCAGAAGTCCACTGAGCTTCCTGCCTTGGGACACCACGTGGCACAGTTTGGAATCTGTATCACGGATACGATGGAAAATGTGAGCAGCCAGGCCAGGTTGACCATCAGCTGCCTTTATGAGCTGCTGCTTGATCAGATGGGTAAGTTGGTTTGAAAACATGAGAGCAGCAGCCCCTTGTTGGGAGGCCCCATATTGCTTCCAACAACTGATAATACAGTGTCATGAAAATCCATATACAGTGTCTCATCCCTTTAGAGCATTTTCCATTGAGGATGTATCTCCTCAAGATGTTTCAAAGCGAGTTGGAGATGCATCTGAACCATGGACATTTTTATATCATAATTTTGTTATAAATCATAAGTGTTGTGTGTATTGCAATTTTATGTTGTGAACTGCCTTGAGATCAACAGGTGAAGGGCGGTGTGCAAATTTTACACACACACTGACCTAGTCAAGGCTATTCAAATTATTTTGACACTAGAGGTTGAAAATCCCACAACTCTGTCTTCCTAGGAGTTAAAAGCACAAGTCATAAATTAAAAAGCTAACAGTTTCATGACACCCACTCTCAGTTGCCTTGGTGACTCCCTCACTCTTCTTAATAGTAGGACCTGTTTCTGACCCTAAGCCCCCCTCCCCCACCTTCATCTATCCTACCTTCACCTACCTGTGCTTAAGGTAGGGCAATTCATGCTTATCACATCTTATAAATTCTTTCCAGGCTTATTGTTTCAGTACTGTAAAGGTACACCTGACTGTTTGGTCCAGTCATGGATGACTCTGGGGTTGCACGCTCATCTCGTGCTATAGGCTGCGGGAGCCGGCGTTTATCCACAGACAGCTTCCGGGTCATGTGGCCAGCATGACTAAGCCGCTTCTGACAAACCAGAGCAGCACACAGAAACACCGTTTACCTTCCTACCTTCCTATTTATCTACTTGCACTTTGACGTGCTTTCGAACTGCTAGGTGGGCAGGAGCTGGGACTGAACAACGGGAGCTCACCCTGTTGCGGGGATTCGAACTACTGACCTTCTGATCAGCAAGCCCTAGGCTCTGTAGTTTAGACCACAGCACCACCCGTGTCCCATTCAGCACTGTAGCATTGAGCTAATCTCCTCACCCATGCTGAAAAGTGTCATTGTTCTAGTTTCTCTGAACTTGTTCTAGTTTCTCTTAACTTGTATAGATCCCAGAGGGCAAAGTATCCCACAGGGATTAGGACTTAACTGAGAAACGATCTCCCTTCTTTTCACATATTAATTCTTCCACGAGAAAGCTGATACCTGGGGAGGAGGGGAACACACAAAAAACTCCAAAAACCTGGCAGCCTTCTCACTGTTGTGTTTCATGCTGTCCTCATCTTCTCCCATAGGCCACACTCCATATATAAACGTAAGCGTAGCAATTAAGGCCACAAAGTATTTGACATACCTTCTCCTAACCCAGATGCAAATCTTTATTTCTCAAGTCTTGCTTCGGACCACTGCAGGAACAAGTGGGATTGGGCAAATCCCCTTGTGGGGAAATCTTAGGATACCTCACAAATCCTTGCACAGATAGCAGTTATCTTCCGAAGGGGACAGAAAGATCCCAGGTCGTATTGTCAAAGAGACCCATTACATAGACAGAAATAGAGGTACTTCTGCTGTCTCCCTGTCAGGGCTGAGCGTGAGTGAGGCTGAAGAACTGTGGTGCCACAGTTACGAAGACCATAAAATGCTGGCTTACGTGGATTCCTGCAGGGTGGGTGAGGTAAGAGGCAGCATTAAATATGGGCAAGTTCACACCCAATGGAAATGCCTCAGGCTTTCCCAAAATTAGGCTGGTGTAGAAGAGGCTCATCCATACTTCCACTTCCCCCTCGGGAAAACCCACTCTTTGGAGCTGAATCGGAACAAACATCAGTCGGGTTTTCGGTGATTGATATTTGCCCTGATTCATCGCTAAAGAGTGGGTTTTCCCTGGGAAAGCGACAGGGCAATGGGAAACCACTCGGACCCATTCTAAGAATGCATAGGACAAGCTGAAGACCACTCAGACCCATGCTTTCTAGGCTCAGGACAAGCCCAAGTGTGGACAAGCCCTCAGTATTGGTGGTGCTGGTAACAGAGCCCTCTGACCACAGCACCGTTCCTTTCAAGAAAGATCTTAGTGGCCCTATGCCATAGTTTCCCAAACTTGGGTCACCAGCTGTTTTTGGACTATACTTCCCACCACCCCTCATTAGCAGAAATGATGGGAACTGTAGTCCAAAAACAGCTGGAGGTTCAAGTTTGGGAAACCCTGACCCCTATCTACCACTTTGGCAGCAAAATGGGGCCACCACGGACAAGGCGATGGTTTATGCACACTTGAGGGACTCTCTAGATATGTAGAAATGTATCTGTTTACAACCTGGGAGGGAGACTTCATTTTGACTGGGCATGCTTTGTAGCACCCAGGGCCCACCAGGCTTTGTGGGTTCTGGTTGTGGGGAGGGAAGAAAGGGAGTTAGCCTGCTTGAAATAGAAACATGGCACCTACCTTCCCCATACTTTAGAAACCTACCCCACCCTTAAAAGCTTGAGCAATAATATACTCAGATTTGAAAGTAGCAGCCATCCTTAAACCAAAGCTCTTCAGACTTATTTGGAAGAATGGGGTAAGTTCTCCCAAGGATGGGGGTCAGGAAAGAAGTATGTCTTTTTCTTCCTTTCTTCTCATGATACTCTTCCCAACCAGTGCTACACAGCTCCTAATTCCAGGTTGGGTGGAGCCCTTCACAGGACTCCTGTGAGGGACACCAGATCCCTCCAGAGATCCTTTCCATTCATGATTATTTGTGCTCATGAAGCTATTGGGGTGGTCACACATAATCCCGCTTGAAGGACTATTTGCAACTGCAAAAGCTTTGGGGGTAGTCACACTGCTCATTTCTAGTCAGTAAACACCCCACAATGTCTTGCTGAAATTCCATAGCTTTCTATACCACAACTGTCCTGGTTGATTGTTGTCCCGCTTTTGTTGCTTGACAGCAATCATGTGGTGGCACTGAGGAAGCATCGCAGAGCAAGCTAAAGCAGAATAAACCCACCTCCCATGTCAAGAATAATATGTCCCAGAATAAAACCACAATGACACCCATTTGGAGGAGCCTTAGGAAAAGAAGACACTGTAACTTTTGTTATAGATCTCCACTTGTTCCATTCAAATGTACACACATACACACATATGTATATATATATATATATATACACTATAGACACACACACACACATATATACACACATATATATACATGTACTTCTGTCACGCAATCTTTAAAATGTGGACACTTTTGATTTTAGCTGTTCAGAAACATCTTCACAGAAGATCAGAAGAGAACCTTTCTGGAGACATCTCTGTGGGCCATTTATAATCCTGAGCTAAGGATAAGAGAGGCTGGGATCCTCCTAGTGTTTTCCCACCTGGGAAAGGCCAATGAGATAATGGCAGATAAGGTGAGCTACCAAGATAGGCTTCCAAACATCAGAAACTGCTTTACCACCAAGACATCAGTTGGGCCCTGGGTATCCGCAGTCATGGGCGCAAGATGGTGCCACTGGTGGCTGGACTGTAGCCTACTAGGGTGTATGAGGTGTTAGGGGAGGGGCAGTACCTCTGGTGGGTGATGCGCCTTCTTCTGGGGTACAATGTCCACTTTTGGTCCCCACCCTGCACTCAGCTCTTACCTGTGGCTCCTAGAAGCTGTCAGCATGCGACAGTGGCCACATCCCGGAAACCAGATTTGACTGGCTGGCTAAACCAGGTGAGGATAGCCAACAGGTCTCAAATCATCAGTGAGTTAGGGACTTCCCCTGCATGTGAACACATTCTCTGGCAGATTGAGTGGATGAGACCAATTGGTCCAACGGTCAAGAAAGTGGTTTCTGCATGTGCTGTAGAGGGAAGTGAAGAACAGATGAGGCTCATCCACCTGGGGAGAGGGGCCATCTAGGGCAGGCTTCCTCAACCTCGGCCCTCCAGATGTTTTGAGACTACAATTTCCAGCATCCCTGACCACTGGTCCTGCTAGCTAGGGATCATGGGAGTTGTAGGCCAAAAACATCTGGAGGGCCGAGGTTGAGGAAGCCTGATCTAGGAGAAGGAAAACTCTGATCTTCTGCTGCCTTGCAAGATATCTTTGGGAGAAGAAAAGGTTAAGGAGTAAACCCTACACAAATCCAGCGTGGAGTCCCTAAGATGGTTAGATGGCACCTTGTATGTCTCCCTCCAGCAACTCCTCCAGCCCACGTTTGCTCTGCTTTCCTTTGGACCACATCAGCAAGGATGAGGTCTTATCATCTGGCCCAGGCTTGCAGCCTGAGGAGGGCATTTCAGTGCTGCTAGCTCAACTGTTTGACTTCACCCCCCAAAGGCGCACTCCTGCAGACCCATCTGTTGCCCCACCCACTATTGGCCCCTGGAAGGTTGTCTCTGAGGCAATGTGGCCGTCAGGCTGAAAAAGATTCCCCACTAAAACCAGGAGAAAAAGAGATCTCATGTCAGAGCAGAGAACCCTCACCCTTTTCTGCCCAAAGGTAGCCTGATGCTTGCCGTTGTTTCATCTTTCCAGGCAGAAGACGTAGCAGAGAAGATCTACCAGCAGATCTACAAGCTTCAGATACTCGGAGAGGTGCCAGAAGCATTGCAAGGCTTCTTTCCAAGTAGAGGTAATGCTGGCAGACTCAAGAGAGAAGGCCAGATCATATACTTAGCTTGGAAGGTTCCAGGTTCAGCACTCCAACCCCCAATATTTCCAGTTAAAAGAGAGTGTGATAGTGGGAACAGCCTCTCTCTGCACAAGAGCTTGGAGGCCTGGTGGCCTTCAAAGTAGATTACACTGTGCTACCTAAAATATTATTGCCTGGTAAACAGCAGTTTCCAGTCCATAATTGGGAAATGGGAAAGGACAATGTCAAGCTAAGAGAATCACATGATAGTTTACTTGTGCGGTTGGGATTTAAGGTCTGCTTGGACTTCAGTGAGCTGTGCTTATGCAGGAGGATTCAACAAGACACCCAGAATTAAACAGGGGAGGCAAAAGGTTGACATTTACACGTAGGGATTTTTTTTTATGAAGCTTCATTGCATTTGAGAGCCTAACTACATGTGAAGCTGAATGAGCTGCTAGCAGTCACATCAGCATTCCTGTTTTCTGTTAATCAACCAGGGTGGAGGGCTTACTGCAAAATTATTATGCTGTTTTTGCAATGTAGTAGGCTGTCTAAATTGTGTATTGCTTTGTAATGATCTGTTGGGTCTCTGGACCGTAATAAAGATTGAATTGAACTGAATATAGAAATGGCACGAGAAAACTTGTTCTGCTTATTTGTATTATTTATTATTCCCATAATCCTTGTTTGTGGCTGGGGAAACCCTGCCAGATGGAGGGATATAAATAATAAAATTAGTATTTATTATTATTATTATTATTATTATTATTATTATTATTATTATTCCCAATAAAAGCTATTCCCCCCCCAAAAAAAGCAAGTGTGGGGGCAATTTTCATCAGGACTGTAGTGTACAGGGGAGGAGATGTTTAACCCTTCCCCACCAGCTGCAAAATTTACACATATATACAGACTGGGGCCCCCCAACATGTGTGTACACACACACACACACTGCAATAGGAAAAGAGTTTCCACTGATCCCAGTGTTACAAACGGCACCTTTTAATATACTGTAATTGCCCCTAGATCTACATCAAAATTTCAGTATAATGGGGAAAAAATTATTCTTTCTTATAAAAGACCTGCAGCAGGGATGGGGAAGATGTCACCCTCCCAATGTTATCTGACTACAATTCTCATCATCCTTGATGCCTGGGTTAGATAGATAAACTTTATTCGCATTAGCCAACGGCCATAGCAACATAAAACAAACAGTATATACAATTAAAAAGACAACAGTGGGTAAAAAGGGCAATCAAATGACCAAGATTATTGTTCAGATAAAAAGGTAAAGGTACCCCTGCCCGTACGGGCCAGTCTTGCCAGACTCTAGGGCTGTGCACTCATCTCACTCTATAGGCCGGGAGCCAGCGCTGTCCGCAGACACTTCTGGGTCACGTGGCCAGCGTGACGAAGCTACTCTGGTGAGCCAGAGCTGCACACGGAAAGTGGCCCTTAATCTCATTGCACCCTCGATAAACCTAGCAACCTTTGCTGTTGTCTGATCATTTTGATCTGATAAAAGAAAGGACAATGTGGCCGCAGATGGGCGGCCTGGGATGGTAAGTAAGAGTGGGGTGATGATCTCATTCCTCAGATCTTTATAAAGGGGGCAGGACAGGAGAACATGAGCCACTGTTTCCAGATTGCCATCTCCAAAGGGGCAGAGTCGTTTCTCAGTTGGAATCTTTTGGTATCTGCCCTCAAGCCTGCTGTTTGATGGGCGTTGTGGTCAGACAAGAGCTGATGAGCCGCAGCTCCCTCTGAGCCTGAACTTGCAGCCTCCCCTAAACAATGCCTTCATGCTTATCATCTTTAGTTAAATCCTGGCTTGAATAATTAAGTCTCCCTGTTCTACTTGTTTTTCTGTCCAGGTAAAATGATGCCCGAGAATTAAAAGGATGAACCATAATATTCCTTCAGGCAGGAAGGAGAGGACAGCAGCAGATCAGACTTCTCCTCTGTGTGTTTCATCGGCCTCTTCTGCAGAGCTTGTCTCTTCTTCAACCCCAACCACTGTGGCAGAAAGGCAAAGGCAGCTGCCTAGGAACCAAGAGGGACTCCAGGGATGGCTTCTTCCCAGAACCAGCGTTGTACCGGATCTCAGAGCAGCACTGGCTATAAAATACACTTGGGAGCTTGAGGCGGGGGGCAGTGCCAACAGACAGAGAGGTGTACCTGCTGGGCACACACCATAAGTGATCCCCAAAGCATGACACAAGCTACTTTTACTGTTACTTTTTTACAATTAACTGAGCATTGCGATTCCTTTCTCTTGCTGTGTATTTTGCTGTGAATTGTTTTTGCTTAGGCTGGAGTTTATCTTGTGTTGCACTGAATTTTTTTTTGTGTGTGTGTGTGTGTGTAAGCCAGTTTGTGTTACTTTGCAGAACAGACGTGATTAAAATCAAACACTGGTTAATAATAACAATAACAATAACCATGTGGTTCTACTCAAAAAAGAAAACAAAAAACACATGTAAAAACAGCCCACTGGAGGGCAGGCAGGGGAATAAGAAAACAGGTGTGAGTATATGATATATTTATTTTAATTAATTTATATTTATATTTACCCTATGTTTGTCCTCCGTGGCCCTTCTCAGCATGCGCCCTCACACAGGAGGTGTGTGTTGAGTGGCAGCATGAAACATAGGCGGTGGTTCCCTGCTTGCAGAATCCTCTCCCTAGGGAGGCATGCCTGGTGCCATCGTTATCCATTTATAGGTGTCAGGCATTAAATATGTTCGAATTCAATGGTGAGAGTAAGAACAATAAAGCTGGCAGTTGAACCACAATGCAGAGAGGCACAAGTTTGATTTGCTTTCTGTGCTGGACCCAAAGCTATGGCTTTGGGTGTTGCTGTCCCCACACTCCCCAAAAAGCCAATGGAGGAGCAAGACCCGTTGGAGTGTTAATGCCTGAAACGTCATCTTTTGCTCAGCCTGTATATCAGACCCCCCAAGGACTCAGCTATACAGCTGCAAATATAACGTTTTAAGTGTGTTTTAAGTGCATTGTACAAATGTGACACTAGATGGCGACGGTGAGCTCATGGCAAATTCAATACATATTTTTAAAACTTTTTTTTAAAAAAGCATTGTCACAGGATTTTTATATGTGTCTAGATTCCACCCAAGTGTCCCTATTTTCCAAGGACAGTCCCAGATTTACAGAAGCCGTCCTGGTTTCTGTTTTGATCCCGGAATGCCCCGCTTTTCCTTAGGACATCTCTATTTTCATCAAAAGCATGTTGGAGGGTAAGGAGTTATGTGCCCCCCGAACCAAGGAAATAACTAACTACACAACTTTTAGAATACATTTGAAGGCAGCCCTGTATAGGAAAGTTATTTAATGCTTTATTATGTTTTTATATATGTTGGAAGCTGCCCGTAGTGGCTGAGGCAATAGAGCCAGATAAAATTATTATTAATAATATGATGGAATAGGATGTCCCTATTTTCATCGGAGAAATGTTGGAGGGTATGGTATGTACGTGTAAATAAATGATATATCACAAAGACACCACTGTTTCCAGTGACCTTCATTTGAAGGAAGCCAAACCCAAGATATGCGGAGAACCTTTGGGATCTTTCAGTGTGAGCTGTGTGTAACACTCATGCTCCTTTGTATCCATTGCCATTTTCTGTGCCACTCTCAGAGTGCTACATTAACACCTCAAAATGCAACACTGAAGCAAGTGGGGGTTATTCTGGCAACAGCGTATTATTGGAACACTGATACACTCTTCACTCATTGATCCACCGCAGTGGGTCAAATCCTGTGAAATCACCATAAGGAATTCTACAGGCGTGCCTAAAACACATTGGGGGCAGACAAGAGATAGTACCTTTTCACATAATAGTGGTATTGTAAGCAGCTGCATGTAACCTTCTCCCAATTTTATTTTTTAAAGCAGCTTTGAGAAGAGGCGAGTTTAACACCACAGTCTTATATATGGCTGTTGTTGTTGTTTAGTTGTTTAGTCGTGTCCAACTCTTCGTGACCCCATGGACCAGAGCACGCCAGGCACTCCTGTCTTCCACTGCCTCCCGCAGTTTGGTCAAACTCATGCTGGTTGCTTCCAGAACACTGTCCAACCATCTTGTCCTCTGTCACCCCCTTCTCCTTGTGCCCTCCATCTTTCCCAACATCAGGGTCTTTTCCAGGGAGTCTTCTCTTCTCATGAGGTGGCCAAAGTATTGGAGCCTCAGCTTCACGATCTGTCCTTCCAGTGAGCACTCAGGGCTGATTTCCTTCAGAATGGATAGGTTTGATCTTCTTGCAGTCCATGGGACTCTCAAGAGTCTCCTCCAGCTCCGGCTACTCAGAAGTAACTAACAGATGACCCCCCCCCCATAATGATAAATTGGGCCAACGGCAACTAACTGCAGGCTGTTCATAATTCCATGGATTTCTTTGACATTATTTGAAATAAAGAACAATCAAATAGGCAGTCAATGGGCTTACTCTCGGGAAAATAGGTATACAATTGCAGCCTATGCAGAGGAGCAGCTTGGGGGGGGGAGGCAAAGGGACTGCAGCCTTAAACCTTCTTAGTGGAGTTTTCCCTTCTCAGAATCCCCCCAGCTTAATGCTTCTAGGCCATTTTGAACAGAAAAAATACCTTGCGGGAAGCGTATCAAGCAACCTCGCCCCCAGTTTATTTCTCCACCCATAGCACAATGAGTCGTGGTAAGGCAAGCTTGCTTTAAAAATAAATAAATCACACAGTAAGACATTAGTTTAAAAGGCATGACTTTTGCCTTTGCTTCTACTTTTTGGGGTGACAGGGTAGTGGAATGGAATAATAATTTATTTTTTTTATATCCCGCCCATCTGGCTGAGTTTCCCCAGCCACCCTGGGGGGCTTACAACATATAAAACACAACAAAGCATCAAACATTTAAAAAAAGATATCCTATATACAAACAACATACAAACCAATAAATCAGTAAAAACCAATAACAATAATACAGTAAACAGTTTACAGTTATACCCAAAAATTAAAGTAGCCGGCAACCTCAACTAAACATTTAATCAACACCAACCCAACAAAAATTAAACAGGGGGGGGGGAATTGGGGGGGCAGAGAGAATACTGCTATACTGTACTTTTAGGAAACACAAGTGGGGAGGGGGAGATTTTGCTATAGAACTCTGAAAGTATAAAAAGAAAGAAAGAGGGGAAGTAGGTGATATTTGTATGTTCCTGTTACTAATTTAGGCAATGGAAAGGCAGCCACAAAAAGCTATAATAAATGAACAGGGACAAGTGAGGAGTGAGCGAGGAGTGATATTGCCACACGGCTGCAGTGATAAACTCCAGGTCTTCTGCATTGTCTCTTATGAGCACCTGTTACTTTTACCCTTCAAATATGCAAAGCACACGCATAGGAAGCTGGCCTTCACTGAGTCCACAGAGCCCAGTGTTGTCTGCACTGACTGGCAACGGCGCTCCAGGGTTTCAGACCGAACATCCCGCATCGACTGAACCTGGGACCTTCTGCGTACGAAGAGATGCCCAGCAGGGGCAGGGCATCAAAAGTAGCCACAGAATTCTGCCCATGAGTGAAGGGTGTATCAGTCTCTCCCTTTCTTGCATGTATGTTACCAATAGCCACTTTGCTCCCTTGAGATTTATTTTTTTTTGCACTCGCTTCCTGTTTCCTTGCCCTGCAGTGTCTGTCAGTGTTATTTCCCACAGACTTACAAAAGATGAAGACTCGACTTCCATTGCTTGGAGTAGAGACTTGCAAGCTTCTTCCGATTCCATTTCTTTTGAAAACCATCCACCAGCATGGACAGCGGTGGACCATGGAAAACACATGGGGGTAACCAGGAGGGACAGCTGCCCCCCCAATTCAAGTAAATAAATAAAAATACTTAACTTAAAGTAAAAATTGTAGAAAGATTTGAGATATCTTTTTTCTGAGCACTTGGGGTCAAAAGAAAGCAATTTAAAACATTTCATTCCGAATTTGTTACCAAACTTGGGGTCTCCAGACGTTTGGGGGGGCTTCATCTTCCATCATCCCTGACCACTGGTTCTGCTAGCTAGGAATGATGGGAGTTGTAGTCCAATAACAGCTGGAGACCCAAGTTTGGGAAACCCTGTACTAGACAGAGCCAGATAGAGGATGATGACAGGTGGGTTTCCTGCCCCCCCAACATAAATCCTGACTACGCCCATGAGAATACAGCAGAGAAATTCAGAAATTGAGAGTGCCTTTGAACGGACAGCAATGTAACATCCCCCACCCTATCAAAAGGTAGAAGCAGATCTTATTTTAATGTGGAAATGTGGTTTTAAATTTCAGTTCGATCTACCTACCTACCATTTTCTGCAAAATGCAAACCGATCGCTATTATTAAGTTGCGGTTGTGTATGCGTGTGTGTAAACGTCGTGTCTAAGAGAGAGTGGTTTACAACAGCCCCGCAGTGTAGTCCGGTGCAACCATGCAGTTAGAGACCTCCAATAAAAAAAAGTAGCTAGTCCTTAAGAATAATAATAATAATTGAACAACAGTTGGGATTCTTCAACAGCTCCGATTTGGATTTCCAGCCAGAAATCCCACTCACGGAAATTAAAACAGCAGCAAAGATCGTCTTTGCTAACGTTGCCCCGCTCGGACATCCTTCTAAGTCGCTTGTTCGTCCTCATCAAAGCATCACGTGAAAGTTCCAACTCAGCTCGGAAGCTAGCAGACGTGCGGCACTTCTACTCTTTTTAAAAGTCTGCAGAGAGGCTAGAGCGTTGATTCTAACCTTTTCAGACGCCGCTGGAGATCGAGTGGTGGGGAAGGAAAGGGTGGCGAGTTTCCTCTCGCCGCGCGCACGCGCAGACGCGGCGAAGCGAGTTCATCGCTCCTTCATCGGGAACGTCAAGTTCGGAGGGAGCATCCCAACCGAGGAAGAGGGGGAGCCGCGGGAGAGCCCATCTGTGCAAACGGGGGTGGGGAGAGCAAAGGAGAGAAAAGGGGAGAACAAACAACCCACGTGAAGGATAGGGATGAATTGGGATTCCCACCTGCCAGGTATTTTAAACTGGGGCGGGGCTATTGATTGATTGATTGATTGAACATATCAATCCGCTAGTCCCTCTCCCCTCGCCTACCCACTATGCAGATTTATTTTTATTTTTAAAATAATGCTTAGAAGATGGTAACCCTCCTTGTTCCTGCTTCAATGCAAGGGAGGGAGAGGGAGGAAGGGAGGAGAGAGGAGGAGTCAGGGCTACCAAATAAGAGCAGAGAGGAGCAACAGCTTTGGGCATAGTTTTTTTAGTAGAAAGTGTAATAAATCATTGTTACATTGGTGCAGATTTCTGCTGGCCTGCTCAAATAATGCATTGACTAGCTTTGTAACTCTGATGGGATTTAGTCTCAGGTAGGTGGGTATAGAATTGCAGCCTTTTCGTGGGTTTTATTTTCTTAAAAAAAAAGCTTGCCACAAGGTTGTGCATATGTATTTAGCAAGCTTTTGTTTTATACAGGGTTGTTTGTAGGGTGCTAGTCCCACCCGGTTCTCTGCTCCACTCTCTTCTCGGCTTTGACTGGTTGAGGACAGTAAGGTTGCCTATTCTTTTTCTGGGCAGGACAGCTTGGTCATTATTGCCTGCGTAATAAACTAAGGAAGAGAGGGCCTTCTCAGTGGTGGCACCCACCCTATGGAACACTTTCCCATCAGATGTCAAGATAAGTAACGATATAACCTTTAGGAGACATCTGAAAGCAGCCCTGTATAGTATATAGTGTATATATTGGAAGCTGCCCAGAGTGGGTAGAGCAATCGAGTCAGATGGATGGGGTACAAATAATAAAATTATTATTTTAGAGTCTTATTGCCATATCTCATTCTAAGAAGAGCTTTTACCTACTGACAATTGGCCCGTAGGTGTGTGCAGGATGTTTCATAAGGGTGTGCACTCCCCCCCCCCCCCGACCACCCTAGATATCAAAATTTGGGATGATCTTTGAGGAAGAGATTGGAAACATTTTGTTTGTTTGTTTAATTGCACTTTATTGCGTTATCTAAACCTTAAAGTGAGGTTAACCTGAACTGTGGTTTGTTGAAACAAACTAGCTTCTGAGCTTTTCTAGTGGGATGTTCAAAATGAGCCAGTATTTTTTTGCCAGCTTAATTCTCCTCTTCTGAACAAATGGGTGACCAGCTGCCCCTGAGCCTTGGATATCTGGAACTCCAGATTCCCATTGGTCCATTTAATTTGTTTTAAAGTAGTTTTATCCCATCTTTCATGGAGGAAAAAAAAAACCAAGGTGGGTTGCAATGAGTAAAAAATAAAAGCTGCAATACCATACACATTTACAAACGAGCTACTAAATAGGAAAATAACAGTAGGAAGCACCCCGTTAAATTAATTTTACAGCACAGTTAAAAGCAAAAAGCCTTTCTGGAAAAGGAAGTCTTCCCTCAGGTGAGAGTCAAGGCACAGCTGCTGAGGAGCCATTTTCCCTGGTACCAATGAAATGTATTTGAGTGGTTGTTGGCATACACAGGATGGGAGACTTCCAGTGATGAGATCAGAAAGCAGGCAGGTTCATACCTGTGAGCCTTCAGGTATCCTCGTCCTTCGCCGTAAAAGGTAAAAGGTAAAGGACCCCTGGATGGTTAAGTCCTGTCAAAGGCGACTATGGGGTTGCGGCACTCATCTTGCTTTCAGGCCGAGGGAGCCGGCGTTTGTCCACAGACAGCTTTCTGGGTGATGTGGCCAGCATGACTAAACCACTTCTGGTGCAACGGGACCCTACGACAAGTGCCAGAGCGCACAGAAACACCGTTTACCTTCAAAGGACTTTTAACAAATCAGTTATTACTACTAACAAATCAGTGCAGCAGTTTCTAAAAGTGGGCCGATTGTTTACAGGTAGCAGCTCCAGTAACAACCTGCCGGCCACTGGCGGAGGAAGAGGAGTGCGGGAGGAGCGCACTGCCCCCAGCAGCACGATCCCGGTGGGGTGCCATTGTGGCTGCTCCCCCTCCCGCGCTGGGTGCCACGCCCCTGCAGGCGGCGTGCCACACCCCCAGGACGTGCACCATATCCCTGCAGGCGGCACGCCATTCCCCCAGGACGTGCGCCAGCCCTGCCCCCCGGTGCTGGAGCATGAAGCTCTGCCACTGCTGCCGGCTGCATTTATGTGCAGGTTTTCAATGCAATGACCTTTTTAAACAAAAAACAAAAACTGATCTTTATGCCGTGAAAGCTTATGCTGCAATAAACCTGTTAATCTTTGTGTTTGCTATAATTGTCTTTTACTGTTTTAATGGTATTTTATATTTTATTGTATATAATGTTGCAGCCTGCCATCTTATATTGTACAAATTGGCAGCGTTGAAAATACTGCTATAAAGAAATAAAACCAAACTAGCTTCTACTTTGTATTGTTTGCAACCATTCCCGAGAGTTGGTGGTTGTTGGACGAAGCTATTGCTGAGCTTTGGGGTTGTATGCCTTTATGTTCACACATTAATTTCTGTTCATTTTGATAGGTTTTCACATAACAGGTTATAGCTGCTTCTTGTTACATTAAGGGGGAACCTGGCAAGATGGCTTCCAACCCTCCTGGACAAGGTAAATGTTGCATTTCCGTATAACTAGGACCACAGATTCTCTTTTATGTGGAAAAACATGAAATATCCCTGCTAGCTCAGAAATCAGCATTAGAAGTAATTAGAAATCAATGTTAGAAATGTCCTGAGGCAGTAAATCACCCTGGGTGAATTGGCTGAAAAAATAGGGAAACTGATAGGTGGATAAGGAAATTCTACTGTCATTGAATATTGTATTACATGAAGCTTCTGAATGTGTAACTTGACTGTTATGGGAAAAGGTTGTGGAGCCTATACCCAGTGATCAGTTTTGTAAAATGAACTTTTCTCTCATCATCAGTGCTTAAAATAATAATAATAAAGCATTGATCTGTTGGTTGTTTTTGTCGTGTGAGAGTATATAAAAAGAGAACCATTCATGGATCATTTCCTGTTTCTGTAATATGTGTTAATATAGAGTTGACTCTTTTCCTTATTAAACTATCCTAATTGTGGTTGCCAGACCTCCAGGTCTGATCTTGAGTCTCGAACCTTGCCTGGCCCCCTCCTGGTGGCTGGTCTTAAGTCTCCAGGTGGCTGAGAGTGCCTTAAAGATAGATGATGATAGATAGATAGATAGATAGATAGATAGATAGATAGATAGATGATAGATAGATAGATAGATGATAGATAGATGATAGATAGATAGATAGATATAGATAGACAGATGATAGATATTAAGAAGCCTGTACATGTTGCTCGCAAACTTCAGCAAACTGACAGGAGCTGGCTGCAGATTATTGCATTGGGGAGTGTCTCCCCTCCCCTTTCTCCTCCACTCTCCCAATTAACCTCCATCTCCAAAGCCATCAGCAGGGTTGCCTCGGGTCTCAAGAATGGGCCCTGAAATCTCAGGGTCTGGGATGCTCCTGACCTGGCAACCCTAATCTAATTTAAAGTCACAGTACATTTCAGAATTGTGTTATTGTTTGTGAAGGGTAAGGACCGGGACCTTTTTATTTAGCATTTAAATCACTAGTCCTAATACATAGCCTCCAACTTGAGGTCATTAATTCGTCTTTATGTACAGATTTCCCCAAGGACACCACATCCATAATGCCTTGCATTATTCTGTCTATGTGGTCAAAGTTATTGGAGGCAAGTAAAATATTCATACTTTAATAATTCAAAGGAAATCTAATAAGCGACATGAATTCTCCTTAATTGTTACTGAGCATGTGGGAGAATACATCAGAATGTAGTTTGTTGTAAGAAAGAAAGAGGTTGAGAGAATTGGCTTGTAGATGGTAATTGTGCGAGACGCAATTAGGTTATTATAAGTGGTGCAGTAATCGCTTACGCCAACCTTCCCCAAGCCGGGGCCCTCTAGATGTTGCTGGACTCTAATTCCCATCAGCCCTAGCCAACATGCCCAATAGCCAAGGATGATGGGAATTGGCAGTCCACCAACAGGTGACGGGCACCACGTTGGGGAAGGCAGGGCTACTGTATTCTGTTTCTAAGCTTTGCTAGTCTGTATGTGGATGATTATTGAGGTCCAGAATTTGGTAGTCTGGCTCAGGAGGGCAGGATCTCTACTGCCAGGAGAGACCCTAGCCTGCCTTTCTGAAAAATAGCAGAACGTCCTCCGTAAAATTCTGCAGCACCCTGGAAAGTACATGCATTCTTCCTCTCAGCCCAAAGCCCAAATCAAGCCCATTTATTGTGCTTTTTATGGTGTAATTTTATGTTGTGAACTGCCTTGAGATCTATGGCTGAAGGGCAGTACATTATTATTATTATTATTATTATTATTATTATTATTATTTTATTTAAATGGTGCATAATCAGGTGTGCCAATCCCTGACTCTGAAGTGATCATTGGAGGCTTGGACTGAGGAGGAAAACATCACCTCCTGTGCTTTCTCCTTGGTCCAAGGCAAGCTTCCAGAGCAACAGAGAGGCCAGGATCTGAAATCTTGGAGACCTGTGGCCAGTCAGTATCCCTTCTTGACTTAATAAACCATTGGTCTGATTTGGAATGAAGAAGCTTCCAGTACAGTGGTGTAGCGTGGGTTGTCAGCACCCGGGGCAAGGCAAGTAATTTGCGCCCCCTAACCCGTGGATTTGCGCCCCCTAACCCTAACCCCCAGATGTTGCGCCCGGTGCGGCCGGCCCCCCCTGCACCCCCCACGCTACGCCACTGTTCCAGTAGGCATATGTATGGATATTTCTCAGCTAGAGTACTAACTTGGTAAAGAGGCTTTGGCATTCAAAAACAAAACAACCTCTCTTTGTCCTGCAAGATTCCTGCATTTCACAGGGTTGGACTAGATGAACCCTATGGTCCCCTCCAGCTCTACAACTCTGCTTTTTGCCATGTTAGTGTGCTCAGCTCCTTAAATAGGCATTCCTGAGAGAACTGTGTTCTCATGTATTTGTACATTGGCAGCGTACGTCACTTTGGCCAGGACTCCCCATCACTTCACCTCCCCAGATGAGGGCATAGGTGGCAAATACCCAAATCTTACAGATAGTTCCCCTTTCTGGGCTCAGAGCCCAGCACCCCAAGCCCACAGATAAGGAAAACATCAAAGCAAGTCCATTAGCTTATATCAAAGCAAGTGAATATAAGCATCAATGAGCTCATGGTGACAACCACCACCACCAATTAATTGCGGGGTTATATTGAGTACCAAGATGGCGTTTGCAGAGTTTCCAGAACAATTCACCTTTGGTTCAATGCCCTGAGCAAGGGCTGTTCACTTTTAAAGTAAAATATGTATGTCTCACCCCACATTCCCTCCAAGTTGTTGAAGGTCATGCATGTGAGCTGGCTCCCTCTTCCCATTTTATCTTCACAACAACTATGGGAAGGATGTCCAGCCGAGCAGCAGTGGCTGGCCCAAGGTCACCCAGTGAGCTTTATGGCTGGGTGGGCATTTGAACCCTGGTGTCCTGGGTCCTAGCCCAATGCCCTAGCTACTACACCATGACTGGCTCCAACAACCAAAACTCTGAATCTTAAGATTTTATCCTGTTCCTATGAGTGGCAGAAGAACACAGACACATATATATGCCTGATTTTTGCCAAACCTTCTGCAATCAGCCATGGCACGAGAGTTTCACACATATAAATTATTCCGGTCACAAATGTTTGCCATTTATAGACTAAGATGGTTGGAATTCAGGAATCTATGCTGAGGTATTTCTAATGCAGGAAGCAGTGCTTTTAATACCAGAAACCTTATTGCAGTGTAAAACAGACAGCTCTTGAAAGCCAGGCTTGAGATTAAAGACTTATTTAAATGGTTAGTATGGATGACATTGTTAGGAAGGTATTTCATGTTGTTAATGAGGAGAGGAGAAAGGAAAGTTATAAATAGACTTCAAGGATTGTGCTCGTTGGTTCTGAAGATTAATATATTCATCATTGATATTCATCATCATTCGCTTGGGACAGGCTTTAAGCCAGTAGGGTTACAAGGTGGCTCAGAGAAATAGGATGCATCAGTAACATTTTACATTCCTCTCACTCTTCCCAGGCTTTCAGAATAAGAACAGGGTTGCGATCTTGGCTGAGCTCGACAAAGAGAAGAGGAAGCTACTGATGCAAAACCAGTCTTCCACGAATCACCCCGGAGCCAGGTACAGTATGTTTAGAGACCTGTCTCTTTCTTTCAGTCTTGCTATCAGATCAAAGAGGAAAGCCACATGCAGCTTTCTCATGTCAGCTGCATGTTCATCCAATAAGCCCGTTTCACAACAGAGTTGTGCACTAGTTGTTCCCCAAAAATGTAGCTTTGAGGAGGGCAGCCAGCATGTGCCTTGGATTTCTGTCTTCTGACCCTCTCCCATTGCTCTTTCCCTCTGGAAGAGGAGAAGTTAAATACAGTTGAGGTTGCCAAAACTGATTGGGCTTGTGAATGCATTTGCAAAACAGATGAACTGTTGTGAGCACAACACACAGACAATAGAATGCTTTTTTCAAACCGAATTTCAGCAAGGGGAGGGGACCCTGTAGGCACCTGGGAATGTCTTTTTGGTTGCATGTGTGCCCCACACACTAGCAACCCCGATTTTATTTTATTTTAAATCTATTTTCATCCACTCCTCAGACAAAGGTGGCTCTCAAAGGCAGCTAACACACTAAAACCAGTGCTTTTTTTCCTTTTAAAAAACATTTAGGGGTACTCTCATTTTCTTATTCATATTGAAATATGAGGCAAAACTTAGATTCACAATTCACTTAGTGAAGTGCATGCGATTGTTTGATTTCTTAGGTGCTCTATTTCAGCACCAAAACAATTTATCAGAGAACTGGGTGCAAAAAGCTTCTTCCGTCCCTCTGTCTCTCTCTATCTTTCAAATATTTGTTATAAAATGACATTGAATAGCTCACAGGAGCATTTGTGTGTCTGAACACTTTTATTGCCTATGTAGACATTCAGTTTTTCAGAGCAGTTGGGAAAGCCTCGCAAGGTGAACGTAGAGGGGAAGATTTCATCTCTTTATTAGGAGTGCCAAGTTGTCAGAGATTGCCAAGTTGTCATTGTCAGAGATGCATTTGTATTTTGCCCAGAGCGTACACATAACCAGCTATTTCAGCGCACTTTCCCCCAAGAAAGTAGCAGAACCTCACAGCGGCCAGTCCACACCTTTTCACCATCACCTCCAAACCTCCCCTTCCAGACGTTGGACCTTATCGTAGTTTTTCTAGACCTGAGATTTTACAGTAAGCCACTGAGATGTTTAAGTGGAACCTGAAGGGAACAAGGAATAAGTGTGACTCTCTCTTATATCAGTTCTTCCTCTTTCCCATACCCCAAGAGTTTAGCCTAGAACTTGATTTATTGCTCATGGTGTAGTAGTAGTGTTTTTGTGCACTGTTAACTTGTCAACATGTTGACTATGGAGAGACCTTGTCCGGGCTCGATCTCAATGGGAAACTCTTTTCCTGCATACAGAGTTCTGCAGCCACTCTTCCAAACATATGAACTCCCCATCCTGAAGACTATGGACCCCTGGTTAGTAGTGCTGTTTTATTCAGGTATCACTTAGGCAAGTCATTGGGTGGCGCTGGTGAACGAGCAAAAACAAACAAACCCCAAAATGTGCCAGGGGTTCCCCTTGCATCATTCTGCTGCATGACTTCCAGCTGACTTCCTTTTGGCTTACTCTGGGGCAGGGCTTTCCTTTCCATTTGACTTGACCTGCCTCCGCTGGGGTGAGAGTTCCAGAACAGAACCATCCGCCTGGTGTGTGTTCACACACACACACCGTCTTGCATGTTCGAATCCCCCCAAAATTTCAAGCCTCGTATTTCCAAGTAGGAGATCATGGAACTTTCTTGACTCTGAAATGCCCACCCCACCCATGATCTCATGGTGGTTGTTCCCTTTGCTGCATTTGTGTGATGCCTCTCTTTTCCCTTCCTTTCTGTTGCTTGTAGCATCTCTCTAGCTAGATCCTCCCTTAACAAGGATTTCCGCGATCATGCTGAGCAGCAGCACATAGCGGCGCAGCAAAAGGCCGCTCTGCAGGTAAGTTGTCATCCCATAAGACTCAGGTTTGCAGGATCCGTATTTCGTTGGATTTTGATTTTGGGGGGGGTCTTGGTACATTGGAAGCTGTTGCTCCTAAGGACCTTTTTGCATGCGGTAGGGACCAAAACTAACATGCATCTTGCAGCTTTAGGACTTGCACAGTGATAACATAGTTTTATATCTGGGAATTATTTGTGATGCAGTAATAATAGCATTGGCGGCTGGCCATCCTATACCACAGGCATAGGCAAACTTGGCCCTCCAGATGTTTGGGGACTACAACTCCCATCATCCATAGCTAACAGAACCAGTGGTCAGGGATGATGGGAATTATAGTCTCAAAACATCTGGAGGGCCAAGTTTGCCTATGCCTGCTGTACCACATAGGCAAACTCGGCCCTCCAGATGTTTTGGGACTACAACTCCCATCATCCATAGCTAACAGAACCAGTGGTAAGGGATGATGGGAATTATAGTCTCAAAACATCTGGAGGGCCGAGTTTGCCTATGCCTGCTGTACCACACTGTTTTTTTCATTTTAGATTCAGGCTCATTTCTCCCCTGCATCCTGTCAGGCTGGAATTCAAGCAGCAGAGGATGCAAAGGCAGCCTGAAGAAATTATAGACAATCCCATAAGCATTAGCGCCTGTCTTTTACATTGAATTCCAGATCCTGACTCTTAACAAGATTTCAGTTGCAGTGCCGCACAGAATTAAATCCCATAGATGTCGAAAGGATTAAATCAATCCAACTGTGTTCAGGATTGAAACCTCCAATATAGATTTAAAAAACAAAACAAAAAAACTACCACCAAACCACCTCTGAATCTGATTTGTGTTTTTCATGCCCTCCAGAGCCAGTGTGGTGTAGTGGTTAAGAGCGGTAGTCTCGTAATCTGGGGAACCGGGTTCGCTTCCCCGCTCCTCCACATGCAGCTGCTGGGTGAGCTTGGGCTAGTCACACTTCTTTGAAGTCTCTCAGCCCCACTCACCTCACAGAGTGTTTGTTGTGGGGGAGGAAGGGAAAGGAGAATGTTAGCCGCTTTGAGACTCCTTAAAGGGAGTGAAAGGCGAGATATCAAATCCAAACTCTTCTCTTCTTCTTCTCCTATTGCTTGGCTAGCGCCGTGGGGAGGCTACTCTTGCATGGGTGTGTTACATGTGCCATTTTCCAGATGTTGTCTCTTCCTCTTCCAGCATGCTCATGCACATTCTTCAGGATACTTTATAACCCAAGACTCCGCCTTTGGAAACCTCATTCTCCCTGTGTTGCCACGACTTGAGTCAGAGTGAGACAGAGAGTCCTTAGAATGAAGATCATCCACTACTGCAGCTGCTGCTTCTCCAAACTTTTAGTCGATGGTTTGTGAAAATAAGAGAGGACTCAAAACTGATTTCTTTTTTACTCATTGTAATGGCTTTCATTTTTATTTTTTTATTTTTGGTGGTGGCATTAAACTACTTAAAATGAATTCTCAGGCACCCTGTTTTTCTTTCCTTCGGTTTTCAAAGTTGGATATTACTATTATGTACTTGAGTTGTGGTGTTCAATCTTTCCTTGTTCTTGTAGTTCAGTTTACCACGTGCCTATCAATCTCATTAAGTAACACACTCAGTATAGCCCATTAAATAATTCAATAGAGCACACTGAAGCATCTCAGTGCTCTACTTGCATTATTTCCATAGTTGTTGCAAAAATCTTGTTAGGTCAGTATTGTTATACTGATGTACCAGATGAGTGTGTGTGTGAGAGAGAGGGAGGGGTATGATTTCCTTTCAGCCACCTAGGAAATTGATATTTGTGGTGAGCTTTGAACATTGGGCTTCCAGGACCACAGATCACATACTTAACCAACATTAAAGTGACTATTATGTCACCAGCCTGCCCTGGGTTTGAATATTTTCAGATGTTAGTATTTGTGTGACATGTGTGTGTTTCAGAATCTGAAGACTGGGGTAAAAGACAACATTTGACTCAGGTTATAGCAGCAGCAGCAACAGCAACAACAGCAATTTATTGATATGCCACCCATCTAACTGGGTGGCTTCCAACAAATCAAAACATCAAACATTAAAAACTTGCCTATATGGGGCTGCGTTCAGATGTCTTCTAAACGTCAGATTGGTGTTTATTTCTGTGACATCTGACAGAAGGGCGTTCCAGTATAAACTGCACTGGACTTTATGACTTGCTCCTCTACCTGACTCTACTTATTAAACTGTTGTCAGATCTTTGACTGCAATAAAGATTGATAGATAGATGATTATTCAGTACAGCACGATGAGTTCTCTCATGGTGGAGTCCAACATCATCGGAAGGATCACAGATTCTCCACCTCTGACGTAGCCCATGATAAACAATTTGTCTGCCACCCTTTCATATTCTTCATTGATTCCCCCCCTAAAGGAAAGGCACATGTGCATATTGTCATCACATAGAAGTCTTAAGCAGCACACTTGCTTAGTTGTATAAACATTAACAACAACAACAACAACAACTTTAAAGGAACAAGGTAACAAATGCTGACAATTTCATGACAGTTCATGACAAGATGCGAGAATGGAAGGTTGTGTGATTAGTGACAACCGTACAATTTCTAGTTTGGTCCTATTACTTACACCCTGTTCGTGATAACTGCCTGGGGTGTGGGAGATTGCTGCATTTTCCTGAGTACAAAACAATAGGCTTCAATTTTAAGGGAATGGAGCGCAACCAAAGTGCAGATTCGGGAGTGAAATTTTTAAAAGAAGAGACGTCATCAGGCCAATGTTGCAGATTTCTTAAAATGAACCTTGTTTCAAATTTTGACGAAAGCTCATACCAATAACAAACTTAGTTGGTCTCTAAGGTGCTACTGGAAGGAATTTATTTTGGTTAGAACTGGGTTCTTAATCATGTTCTGCCACAAGAGGGAGTCTGAATAAAAAGAACAAGAAATACAGCCATATAATCTTCAAGACTGGCAGGACCATAGCTGTGAAAAAAAGATCACCTATATGTCTAGGCAAATGAGCTAATCTCATGTCTTCTGTCCACAGAAGATTGTGTTGAAAATATACATGACCACACAACCCAGACTGGTCCAGTTTGGCCCTGATCCAATACTTCTTGTTGCATCAGTTCCCAGTTGTACTGGGATAAACCACCATTCCTGTGCATGTCCCCCCACACCTTGCTGGATTGCAATATTTGGATAAGCTTCCATTCACTTCTTCATTTTTGTCATTGCTCATCTCAAAATTGCTCATCCAAATGTAGTTGGCTTCCTACCTCAGTTAGCCCACCCTTAGCCGGTACGGCTGAGACGTAGGTGGTGCTGTGGTCTAAACCACAGAGCCTAGGGTTTGCTGATCAGAAGGTCGGCGGTTCGAATCCCCACGATGGGGTGAGCTCCCATTGCTTGGTCCCTGTTCTTGCCCACCTAGCAGTTCGAAAGCACGTCAAAGTGCAAGTAGATAAAAAGGTACTGCTCCGACAGGAAGGTAAACGGTGTTTCTGTGCGCTGCTCTGGTTTGCCAGAAGCGGCTTAGTCATGCTGGCCACATGACCCGGAAGCTGTCTGTGGACAAACGCCGACTCCCTCGGCCAGTAAAGCAAGATGAGCGTTGCAACCCCAGAGTCATCCACGACTGGACCTAATGGTCAGGGGTACCTTTACCTTTAGCCAGTACAGCTACTGGTGAAATATAATAGTTTTCATTCAAAAGAACTGGTGAACATAAGGGTGGGGAAGACCATTCTAATCCATGGGTCCACAAGTCTGGAGGCAGCCATGCTCAAGGGGCAGTCATGTTCAGTATGAGTCTTATCTTTTGATAATTTGAACACTTTTACATTTCATAGAATTGTAGAACTGGAAGGGGCCATGAGAAGAAAGCAAGATTTAGAAAGGCTGCATGACTTTTACCACAGAGAATTGTAGAGTTGGAGGGACACTGAGGGTCATCTAGTCCTGCCCACTGCAATGCAAGAAACTCAGCTAAAGCACACATGACAGATAGCCATCCAACCTCTATTTAAAAACCTCCAAGGAAGGAGAGCCCACAACCTCCTGAGGAAGACAGTTCCACTATCAAACAGCTCTTAATATCAGAAAGTATTTTCCTGATGTTTAGTCAGAATTTCATTTCTTGTAACTTGAAGCCATAGGTTCAAGTCCTACCCTCCAGAGCAAGAGAAAACAAGCTTGTTCCATTTCCCAGGCAACAGCCCTTGAGATACTTGGCTGTCGTATTTCTCAGTCTCATCTTTTCCAGGCTAAACATACCCAGCTCCTTCAAGTGTTCCTCATAAGGCTTTGTTTCCAGACCCTTGATCATCTTGGTTGCCCTCTTCTGCACATGTTCCAGCTTGTCAACATCCTTAAATTGTGCTGTCCAGATTTGGACACAGTATTCCAGGTGTGGTTTGATGAAGGCAGAATGGAGTGGTACTATTACTTCCCTTTATCTGGACAGTACATTGGTACCTCGGGTTACATACGCTTCAGGTTACATACGCTTCAGGTTACAGACTCCGCTAACCCAGAAATAGTGCTTCAGGTTAAGAACTTTGCTTCAGGATGAGAACAGAAATTGTGCTCCAGCGGCGCAGCAGCAGCGGGAGGCCCCATTAGCTAAAGTGGTGCTTCAGGTTAAGAACAGTTTCAGGTTAAGTACGGACCTCCAGAACGAATTAAGTACTTAACCTGAGGTACCACTGTATACTTCTGTTGATACAGCCTAGAATAGCATTAGCTTTTTTTTTTGCTTCTGCATCACACATATAGAAGCTCAGGTGCTCTTTGTCATTCACCTTTCATGGGATTTCAGGACTCTGCATATAGTTCCATGTGATTCTCCCCTGGTTTGGAGTACAACATATTTCACTTATAAAATGTAGAAACGTTTCAAAATTCACACTCCAGAACTGAACTATTTAGGTACAAAATTCACTGGGGTTTTCTTCAAAACTAAGGAAAATCTAATGCTCCGGTGAATGACATGCTTTTTTTTTCTTTGTCTGATGTTTAAAATTGTTTCTAAAATGGAAACATTTTCTTCCCCCTCCTGTTTCTGACACTATTTTGCTTCTCATGATCTATTTGCTGTCAAATGGATTCCAGGCAGCCATAAGTTAATATACTCCTGGGCTTGCCTAATGCACACAGCCCCATATAAATTGCGAAATCTTCCCATTTGACAGCTCTCTGCCGGCTTCAGAAGGAGGGAAATTTGCTGTAAATAATTATTAACAATGAATTACAAACTGTATCCTACAGTCCCACCATAAATATGTCAGCTTCCTCAAAACAGGGAAAGAGGCTTTTATGAGCAACGAAGCCAGCATTCTGTGAATCACTGTCAGATCTTTCCTAGGTGGGGTGCAATTTATTACTTACCAGCTAACAGCAGTGTTTTTGAACTATGCAATATTTGTTGTTTACATTCAGGCATGTAATTGTGTCTCTAATCCCTTTGTAGTCTGGCCTAGGTAAAAGAACTGGAAAAAAAACAGCTGGCAGCAGGAAGAAGTGGGAGAAATACCCTCAGGAAATCAAAGCTAGGTAGGAACTCCTATGCATGTAAATCAGCTGCAATATTTTGCCATCATTAACTGTCAGAGGAAGGCAAGCCTTGCATAACACGAGGCTGCAGACCCAGCATACATTGAATGCACAGTTCCCCCTGAAGAATGCTGGGAACTGCCGTTTGTTGTTGGTGCAGGAAATTGTAGCTCTGCGAAGGGGACACCTGTGACCCATTCAAATGTGGTTGACTCAAACTCTCGTCAGTCCCAGCCAAGATGGTCAATGGTCAGGGACAAAAGAGAAGGTGGCATTCACAAACATCTGGAGGGCAAGAAGAAGAAGAAGATGAAGAAGAGTTTGGATTTGATATCCCACCTTTCACTCCCCTTCAGGAGTCTCAAAGCGGCTAACAATCTCCTTTCCCTTCTTCCCCCACAACAAACACTCTGTGAGGTGAGTGGGGCTGAGAGACTTCAAAGAAGTGTGACTGGCCCAGGTCACCCAGCAGCTGCAGGTGGAGGAGTGGAGACTCGAACCCAGTTCCCCAGATTACGTGACTACCGCTCTTAACCACTACACCACACTGGCTCTCGAAAAGGTTAGGCACCCCCTGGTGTACACGATTGTGCTTCAAAACACACTATTTGGATCCTGGGCTTTCAAACACTAAATAGTGGGGTAGGAGAACTGAAAATTATGCCAATACATCTCACATCTGGCAACCAATGTGCCACTTTGGTTTCAGATAGTACACGGGTAGAAGAATTTAAAAAGCCCACGACACACATTTTCAGAGCCCTCTAGCAGCTATGGTGGCTCATTTAGCAGAAGTCATGTATTTAGCATGAACTCTGGAAGGGTATACAATGGTACCTTGGTTTAAGAACAGCTTAGTTTATGAACAACTTGGATTCAGAACGCTGCAAACCCAGAAGTAGGTGTTTTGGTTTGTGAACTTTGCCTTGAAATAAGAACATGTTCCGCTTCCTGTTGAGTGTGTTCCATTTGTAAATTGAGTCCCCTGCTGCTATGGGAAAGCACGGCTTGGTTTAAGAACACTTTGGTTTAAGAACGGACTTCTGGAATGGATTAAGTTTGTAAACCACTGTACAGCCATACCTTGGATCTCAAACGCCTTGGCTCACGAACAAATCGGCTCCCGAATGATCGAAACCCGATGCACAAGCTGCAGAAGCTTCCTGCAGCCAGTGGAGGAGGAAGCCGCTTGGGTGCCTGGGGCAGTGCGCCCAGGGGTGGGGTGAGGGCAGGGCGAGCTGGCCAAAGGGGTGGGTGAGGGCAAGGCAAGCCACCCATAGGGGTGGGGCACACTGCGGAGCCTCCAGAGTCTGCCTGGCTCCTCCCACTCAGCCACTCTACAGCTGGGGGCAGACCGTTTGGGCAGCGCGGAGCCTGCACGGGCCTAAGCCACCGCTTCTCTCCCAGGAAGGACGTGTGGCTCGGGCGTGCTGCAGGCCCTGTGGTGAGTGCCGCTCAGCATTTCGTCACCCCCCTCAGTGGCGACACCTGGGGCGGACCACACCCACCGCACCCCCCTTCCTCTGCCCCTGCCTGCAGCCAATCAGAAGTGGTGCTTTGGTTTTTGAATGTTTAGGAAGTCGAACGGACTGCCGGAATGGATTCTGTTCCACTTCCAAGGTACGACTGTATTCGATTCTCACCAAACTAACCCTACTCCACTGAAAGACACCTTTTCATATTTATGTGCAAGCTGCTAAAAAGCATGCCAATATTAGTTTGGGATGACCTGCTTTCCATGTGGCCACCTCATGCTGATGCAATCCATCGCACAACTTAAAGGGCACACACTATGACACAATATAAATGGCCAACTCAAACATTAAAGCATCATTCAGTTTGCTCCTCATAAAAAGTCACCAGTGAAACTTTAAAGGCCCCAAACAAATGCTGTCTCTTGTCCCTCCCCCATGTCCCTCCCCCATCTCCCACCCTAACACCAAGTGCTGGCAGCATGCTTATCCTCTTGTGTCATTCATCCCTAGCCAGCGGCACAGCAAGCTGATCGGGTACCTGGGGCAGCACGTGTGCCCTGCGCCCAGGGGTGGGGCCAGCTGGGGCAGGACACTCCATGGGACCTCCAAGCCTCCTCCCACTCAGCCACGCTATAGCTGAGGGGGAGGCAGCAGGCAAACCATTTGGAGCAGTGTGGAGGCTGCGGACGCCCAAGCCACTGCTTCACTCCCAGTAGAGACGCATGGCTCAGGCGCGTGGCAGGCCCCGCAGTGAGTGCCGCCCAGCATTTTGTCACCCCCCTCAGTGGTGACACCCAGGGAAGCCTGCCCCCACCACACACACCCTTCCTCTGCCCCTTCCTTAGCCTCCCACTATAGAGGAATGATTATGCTGAATCAGGGGCACCAGTAACAAAGAGCAGAGATCAGATGGCAGTCTTATTAGATGGAGCAGAAGTGGGAAACTCCAGCCAAGATCCAGGACACCCCTTTAGAGTGAGGGAAAGTGAGCACGAGAGAGGGAGAGATAAGTTGCAGAGAGAAAGTGTCGCTGCAGTGTTTGCAAGAAGAAACAATCCTTGCTTTGTTTTGATGCTTCACACCCAATGAAGAGGCTGGAATAAACTAACCAGCATAAACCAGGCAGTTTTGGTTTCACACGAAAGAACACTTGATGGATAACTGAGGTGGGGAGTCTAGGAAGGAGAATGTGCACAGAAAGACACACACAAACATGGTTGTACCCCACCACCCCTCATATTTCATTGAACTAGTTACTGAGGCAGCATGATGTATTATTATTACAATTACTATTATCATGAGCCTAACCTTTCCTCTGGGTAACTAAATTCAATTCTTCCAGCCGCCTCACCCAAAGTGGAAAGTTTCCTTTGTGTAACGCTCACCATCAGATTAATTTAGCAGATTCCTAGGAAACAAAGACAGATTCTTGACCTTGGTATGTCCCTGCAATGTTACATTTATCAGTTGTTGACAGCTAAAGCCTCAGAATTTTGGAAATGGCTATTTTTGCCCCCATCCCTTAATCATCAAAAGCATTTGTTGCCTAATTGACGGTCCCGGTGTTTCGATATCAGAGACATCCTAGGATGTTCCACATCTGACTGTTGCACTTGTAAGAAGAAAGAAAATGGCACCAACTGCCTAAACTTCAAAGGGTAAGAGGGGAGACAGTGCTGTGACTGAAACCGTGCTAGCAGTGTACTGAAATCAGCACACCTTATATCTCAAATTAAATTAGCTTTTGTCTCTTGTCGCAAATCTGAACCTCTCAGGAGGGTAGCCACAAAGACTGTGTGAAAATAACAATCCTTTTCCAAGTAATTGGCTCCCAGCTTCTTTCTCTGCAAAAGGTCAGGTTTTACAAGGGATGCTTTCAAAAACAAAGTCTCAGGAGTCCAGTAATGGCCACTTAATATATAGCAGAGTTTACTCTTGCTGCTGATAGCTTTCCAGAGAGAAAACACTAAATAATATATCTCTGGGAATGCAGATAATAAAGGGTCTAGAGAAACCAGAAACTTTTGATGAACTTCGTTGTATTTACAATATAGTTCTGGACAATATTGTTTGCTGGTTTCCCCTCAATTTCAGACCTTACGGTATATTTCCATTGCTGGACTGTTGTCATTCTTTTACAGAAAGGATACGTCTCCTCCACAAATATGCCTGCAGAGTTCTCACAACTTATATAGGAGACAGCTTATGATTTGCGTTTGTGTAAATATTATGGCATATATTTTGTTTTAATTGGTGTTTATATCCCCCAAAACATTTGTGACTCCTCGCCCTAAGAACAGATTCAAACATGCTAAAACAAATGTGGTACAGTCCTCTTATGAGATTATACCACTTCAGAATGAACTGGAGAGATATTCTCCCCCCCCCCATTTTATTAGAACTCAGGGTCACCAAGCAAAACCGAGTGATAGGGAAATCAAGAAAGCCAAAAGGAAATTAGGAACAATGCATAAAAATTGACTAAATTAATTCACTGGCAAAAGAAGCAACAGCAAATGCAGTTGAACCTCCACATCCGGAGGCAGTATACAGTGGTACCTCGGGTTACATATGCTTCAGGTTTCATAAGCTTCAGGTTACAGACTCTGTTAACCCAGAAATATTGCTTCAGGTTAAGAACTTTGCTTCAGGATGAGAACAGAAATTGTGCTCCGGCGGCGCGGCAGCAGCGGGAGGCCCCATTAGCTAAAGTGGTGCTTCAGGTTAAGAACAGTTTCAGGTTAAGTACGGACCTCCGGAACGAATTAAGTACTTAACCTGAGGTATCACTGTAATCCTGTTGATCAGATGCTGGTGATAAACAACAGAGGCAGTGTTTTTTTCTGGTGGAATGTGCTGAAACACAGTTCAAGCCCCAGCCCCATTTTTGGTCACATCTGCTCACCTTCCATTTTTATTTTTTTATTTTTTACGAGCAGCCTTAGACCTGGCATTGCTTGGGAAGTCTAAGGAAACTCCACCATCAGTACAGTTTTGAAAGATTCGGTCTGCTGCCTTGATTCAAAATGGCGTCCAGTTGAATCCAAGCAGGACCCTTTCTTTCCCTTAGGAACCGGTATGCAAATTTGGTAGCGATATCTTTAGAAGTATCCAAATGCATAGTGAATGGACAACATTCCAAAAATATATATATTTAGATGTATTTCTTAGAAGCACGCCTATTCCACTTTTCCAGCAGAGTCCTCAGGGCTCCTCACCAACAACTCTCAACAACGCAAGGGGGGCATTGAAAATCTTTAACTTTTAAAACAAAATGAAAACTTGTCCAGACGGCCTGATCTAGTGAAGCCCAGAATGGAGAGTTGAGGTAATCAGGAGAGCATCAAAAGTGAATTCTATGGGGCAAAGATAGAAAAAGAGGAAAAGGTAACAGAAAGGCAGTGGAGAGATTCGCTAAGAATACGTGAAAAAGAAAACACTGTGCTGACAGTGTGACTACCAAAAATTTTTTTAAAAAAAATTCCCCCCAGCTAACGTAGCCATGCAGCCCATTTGAATTAATTCTAATGTAAAAGTAGACCTCAGAGAGATTTGAACTGCATACCCTTGGAACAGAGAACATAACAATACTCGAAAACCCAATCTTGCATAGCCATTCATTCCAAGAAATGAGGATTCTTTTACCAGATAGCTCATGAATATCCCTTTGTCCTTTTGAATGCTACTGAAATGCTACACCAGAATAATGTTCCACTTGGTCCTTGTTGGGAAGTGACAAAACTGAGCCTATCTGTTTTACAAGTTGTGCAATACTGGATCCCCGTGCAGCGATGAAGTTCACTGAATTGCCTCGGGCATATCTTCATCAGCCATGCCTACCTGACAGGGTTGTTTGGAGGATAATATGAGGAAAATTCCTTTTCTTTAACTGAATGTGTACTCATTCTGTTGGCCCGTTTAGGAAGCAATCCTATATACACATTGAACATTGAACTTAATGGGACTTCTTGAATAGGCATGTACGGATTGCATTGTTACTAACTTTCATTAAAGAGCTAGCACATGGAATTTATTTTGTATTCATGAATCCAGAATGAGAGACAGAGAACATGATATTAAGAATGCTTTTCCACATCCTACCTAAGAGCCTTATGGGAAAGGACTTTATTCATTCCAAGTTACTCTGGTCTTCGACTTAATGTCTTTAGGCCAATTAATTGGTTGATGATCAATTTTAAAGGTGAGGGAATTACCTTGCGGGGCAGAATTTGGTATATGTTTAAATCTTACATTAATATCGTGGTTTTCATACTGTATGTTCAAATGCTGGATTAGATTAATTTAATGATGTAATTTAGAGCCAGAGTATTTTGACATGCCTTGAAATGTATGTTATAGTTTAGAAGAAGGAAAGATCACAAAAACTTGGAAAACAAAGGATATTGAATTCCATCTGAAGAATATGGGATACATTTGAAGGGGAAACTGAATCCATATGTTTTACCAAAAGTCTCAGTAATTACACACACAAACATACACAATTTTAATTCCAGATCTGTTCACTCCCAGTCTCTGAAATTCTTGTGCTCTGATATGTCTGCCTGTCTTCCTATCCATCCATCCATCCATCCATCTATTGCAGAGCATAATTTCAAAGATGGGGAATGAGGTTTAACAAGATATAGACAGCCAACTGTAGCCAAAACAATAGCTCCCTCAGAAGAAGGCGTCAGAGCCAAGAATAACAAAAGTCCAAACATTCGATCAATACTTACTAGGTCATATTTATCACGTTTGTTGGGAAAACAGCACGGACACAATCAAACTCTGATTTTCATTGGTAAAATATTAGACTTACTTCCCCCGAATGCCAAAGACAGGCAGGTATCTGAGGGGTGGACAGAGGAGGCAAGGGGAGCAGGAGGAGGATGCAAGGGAAGGGGGCAGTGATTTGTGGGGTTCTGTGCCACCCATGAGGCAGTGGAAGAGGAACAGGTCAGGCCATCAGAGACAGGAGAAGAGGAGGCAGAGGAAGAGTTTTAGGGAGGCTCAGAGAGGGAAGAGACAGTCCCAGAAAAAGTTGGGCCTTTAGATTCTCCTGCATCACCTTCCCCACTATCTCCATGGATGGATGAAAAATGGGTAACCAACTTTCCTTTATTTGTGATTGTTCAAATCATTATCTCTACTTGTATCTATTAACTTCACGGTCCATGTGGGGGGGGGGGATAAGCCTGGTTTTGTGATGTAATGAACAGGTAGGTGGATACACCTGCAGTTCAGAGGAGCATAACCTTCTTAATGCCAACCACAAGTGGAAACAAAACGACTTCTGTTTCAAGAGATATTAGCCTTTAATTGTGAAAAGTCTCTCATTCCAAAGACATATCTCTAGGGTTACAAAATCTAAAACAGCCTAGTAGAAAATATAATTCGTAGGTCACGACTCCCATTGATCTACCACACTATTCCAGCCTCCTGGAATTGCCTCAGATGGAAAGGCAATAGAGCAAGGATAGAAAAATCTGTGCCCACTTCTCCCTGAACTCCGACTGCCATCAGCTCCAGTCAGCATGGCTATTGGTTAGTCAGGGATGACGGAAGTTGTAACACAATGACATTTGTTAGGCTACAGATCCCCTCATCCCTGCAAGAGAGGAATGTTTTAACCAGAACTAATTAATGCCAAAGTAATTTTTTCCCACAAAAAACTTACAAATGAAGAAAGCTATAAATGGATGTTCTGTAGAACCAGAGGGTGGAATTAGGTGTAGCCCGAAGTAGGGTATATGTGTGGGAAATGAGGTCTGCTTGAGCAATATTATTAATATTTATTTTCATTATTTATTAAATTTGTATACCGCCCTGTACTTGCAGGTCTCAGGGCAGTTACAACATAAAATCACAAAATAAAAACATAAAATACATAATAAAAAGAAAAACAACCCAATAATCTCTTTCCCCATAGGGCTTTCCCTCCCTCTCTTCTCATTGTGTACCCCATCAACCTGCGCTGGAAATTCTCCCAATGCTCCAGAGCAGATTTAGGGGTTGTGGCAGCACATAAAGTAGAGGGAGAGAATCTTGTTCCATGAATACATAAACTCATTTGAAACCCACTCAGAGCCAACCTAAGTTAATCCCCTGGATAGAAAATATCAAACTTCTCCAAAACATTTAATCTCTGGAAAAGACTCTGGTCTGATTCAGACATTACACCTCTCTCTCCTTGCCTAGGTTTTAAGTTGCAAGCATCTCCTGTTAACCCTGGATAAAATTAACCTGGGTAATTCTGAATGTAGTAATTAAATTACAATCTCAAACTGAAGAGGGTGTTGTCATGAATGCACCAGGCTCAGCACATTAGCCGCAGTTGCACACAATACCAAAACCTGATGAAAATGTTTTGCAACAGTCATATGTGATGCTGAATGAGGATAAAGGAGAAGATGCAAGAATTAGCACACAAGAGGGCAGAGGCAGAGGCAGTCCATGCAGGATCCTGAAATACACTGTCTATCCCTTAACCATGGCTCATTGTTCATCCAAACTCTGGAAGAAATTCAGTGCTGCTGATCAAAAGTCACAAAATGGCTTTTGATCCAGTAGAGGAGTCTGCTAATGGAAGAGGAAGAGAGGCAATATCCTTTTCCCCCTTTCCCCTGCAGCTCCCCTGCACCACCTTTCATGCTGTACTGGAGGGTCTCCCAAATCTCTAGAACAGATTTCCAGAGGACTGCAACAGTCAAAGGGAAATCCTTCCCCTCCTCTTATATCAGCGGATGCCTCCAATGGAACAGAAGTTCATCAGGACAGGCAGTATGTGGGGAAGCAGTATTAGATTTCATGCAGTATATCTCCATAAAAGTAAAGGGACTCCTGACCATTAGGTCCAGTCGCGGACGACTCTGGGGTTGCGGAGCTCATCTCGCTTTATTGGCTAACGGAGCCGGCGTACAGCTTCCGGGTCATGTGGCCAGCATGACTAAGCTGCTTCTGGCGAACCAGAGCAGCGCACGGAAATGCTGTTTACCTTCCCGCCAGAGCGGTACCTATTTATCTACTTGCACTTTGATGTGCTTTCAAACTGCTAGGTTGGCAGGAGCAGGGACCAAGCAACGGAAGCTCACCCCATTGCGGGGATTTGAACTGGCGACCTTCTGACAGTAAGAGCTGTTCGACAGTGGAATTTGCTGCCAAGGAGTGTGGTGGAGTCTCCTTCTTTGGAGGTCTTTAAGCAGAAGCTTGACAACCATATGTCAGGAGTGCTCTGATGGGGTTTCCTGCTTGGCAGGGGGTTGGACTCGATGGCCCTTGTGGTCTCTTCCAACTCTATGATTCTATGATTCTATGATTCTGTGATTCTATGATCGGCAAGCCCTAGGCTCTGTGGTTTAGACCACAGCCCCACCCGCATCCATATATCTCCATATATGTATATATATTCTTGACATTTACAAATAACCTACATTGTTGGTGATATAATAAAGCTACTGGGCTACTGAGCCTCTTTCTCTTGATCAGTTGGCTTACAAAGCCTATTCTAAAAGGCACTGATAAATCAGACTCCCAAAGCAATTTTACTGCATGTAGAAGCACAATGTCCTAATAAAATATCAACATAGTTTAGGGGTAGATCTCGGTTTGTATGAAGGTGCAGCCACTTCATTAACGAAACATCAGCAGGTCATACAATATACAACTGCTTATTAAAATTCATACAACAGCCAGCCTGCAAGTGTGCAGACTGAAAGAGGCTCTTGCTGCTGTCCAATTGACTTGGAAGTGATAGAAGGCTGACATGGTGTTAATTGAGTGGATGTAATTAACTTGCATTATATATATATATATATATATATATATATATATATATATATATATATATATGTAAGTAGCAGCAGTGGCTGGAGAGGCTGAGCAGCATGGGTGGGTAAGTTTAACCCTTTCTCCCCTTTTGTGAAGTTGATAAAAATAGCTCTCTCCGCCCCCCCTCCCCCAAAAGCTGCTATTTGCACATGGAGGGAAGTTTTCCTTCCAATGCAAAATGAAGCACCAGGGATTGGGGCAATTATCACTGGGATCATAGCAAAGGAGAAAAGACTACAATACCCATCACCTTCAACATCCATGCTGTTCAGCGTGTTCTCACCCAACCTCTTTACAGGTTTTTATAAAAAATTAAAAATGCAGAGCAATTGCATTCAAACAATTAACTTCACACCTAGATTGGCCCTTACTAATAGGAGTTCAGAGAGCCAAACTTCCGGGAGGCCTGGGTGAAGGAGATGAAAGTGAAGTTCTCGCAGTGGTCAAGCTTGACCTTTTTGGCCAGCTTTGGGACAACCCCCCTCAGTGACCGCAAGCCCATCCTCTGCTCCTCATACCAGACGCTGCCCATGCCAATAGTCTCTTTCCGAGCAGTCAGGTAGAAAGGGGACTTGCCTTCCATTTGCGAAGGAGGCCGGTGGATGTACATGTACTTGTAAAGGAGGCAGTAAGGACAAACCTTGTGCCCTTTGGAGTGGTCGTGGTATATCTGGCCGTAGCACACTCTGTTTGAGCCCAGCCTTTTCTCCCGTTTCACATTGTCTGTTCTGGCAAAAAAGGGCCGGTTCTGTGAATCTTTCACCAGCTCAATGTCCCCGTACATTAAATCAGCATGTTCCTGAAGTGTCCTCATGTTGAGGTACTGGCTGTTGTATTTTACCACAGTGGACAGCAAGGCTACTGGGCTCCCATCACCCAAGCACCCAATCTTCCACATCTCTTCTTCGTCGGAAAGGGAAAAATAGATGATGTTGCGAGAGCGGGCACCAGACATCCCAGCCTTGCTGAGCACCCTCAGCTTCTCCTTGAGCTTCTTGGTGGAAGAACCAAAGCTTCCGCTTGTGATGGAGAAACCAATCCCAGCATTCTTCAGGATCCGGTCTAACCCTCGGCGGATAGCGTGAAGAGAGGTGGCCAGGAAATCAGAGCCATCGGTTTTCTTCACGGTGACATAGAAATCTTCAAGGAGCTCGTTCAGCTTCACCGCTGGGATCTGGCTTGCAAGGAATGGGAGCGTTTGCATTAACTCTCACAGAACAATTTCCCCTGCCCACCTTGACCACCTTTTTTGTTTGTTTGTTTAACAAGAGCTGGGTCTGAAAAATTGAACTGAGCTAATGTATTAGCATTCAGACAGTGGTGTAGCATGGGTTGCCAGTGCCCGTGGCAAAGCAAGTATACTTGGCACTGCTCGCCGATAGGCTGGAATGAAGGGGCAATAGTTTGGTGACCTATCCAAGTGGCAGCCGCAGAGCTCTGTGAGTGTCAAGCACAGCAGAAAGCGCGAAGGGGGATTAGTTTGGAGCAGGTATCTTTCTAAAGCCTTTGCAGAGGACAATCTAGCAACCAACTGCTCCTCTGTCTACCCATGTGGACATGGGAGATTTTCTGTGTGATGGGGAGGGTGCACAACTATTATTGTTATTATTACTACTACTTTCTTCCTTTTTCATTTGAAATTTTGTGCCCCTAAGAATTTTGCACCCAGGGCAACTGCCCTTGTGACTCCGCTCATGCTACACTACTGCACTCAGAGCCAAACCAATCTTTTGCAGAGAATGGACCTTGCAGATCCAAGGACTACTTGTGGTGGCAGCGGTCTGGATCTGCTACCCAAGGCAATGGCTTCATCCTGCCTTATGGGTGGGCCAGCTATGCTACACTGTCTGGCAGAGGCTCTCCATGAGTCCTTTCCCCCAGTCTTGCCAGGAGATGCTGGGGGTTGAACTTAGACCCTTCTACCACTTACTTACTTCATGGTTCCAAGGACCATGGCAAATTCCTTATTCACAGAGCTGGCCCAATACATTTTGCTGTCAAGGAGGAGCAGAAAGAGCCCTCCCCACATCTCGTCAAGGTACCCAAGGCCAGCCAAGTTATTTTACAAGGCAGGAAATTCCAGAATTGCCTCTCCCACTTCCCCAGCAGTAAAAACATAATAATGATATGTTAGATAACTATCCGCTTGCTGTCTTTTCGTGGCACCCCAAATTCATAGCTGGAGGTGGCTCCATCTAATGAAAAGGATATCTAAAGATAGTTTCTCTGTGCAGGAGGGACTTTGTCCCAGATTTTATCTTGCAAACTGCCCTGAGATCTTTTGATGAAGGGTGATATATACCGTATTTTTCGCTCTATAAGACTCACCAGACCATAAGACGCACCTAGTTTTTGGAGGAGGAAAACAAGAAAAAAAATATTCTGAATCTCAGAAGCCAGAACAGCAAGAGGGATCGCTGCGCAGCAAAAGCAGCAATCCCTCTTGCTGTTCTGGCTTCTGGGATAGCTGCTCAGCCTGCATTCGCTCCATAAGACGCACACACATTTCCCCTTACTTTTTAGGAGGGAAAAAGTGAGTCTTATAGAGCAAAAAAATACGGTAAATCATCATCATCATCATCATCGGGCTGGTCCTGCTTATTCCCTAACTCATGTCTAACAATCATCAAATTACCACGCTGTAGCAGAATACAACGCTACCTGAACAAAGGAAAGGAAGTTGGATGGAACTGAAATGCCCCAGTCAGGATTGCCTTAGGGTGACTCCTTCCCAGTCTCTGACCAGTCACCAAATCTGGGGGCAGGAAGGAATTTTCGCCCAGATTAGACTACTGCCGACCTTCCATATAGCCCCTTCCCTGCGCTACCTGTGGCACATGGCTTCCAGATATGTATCAATGTCTACTGTTTGTTCTGCAAATGCCTTTCTGCAGCATCTCAGTTTGTGGCGGGCTGAAGGCCAAACTTGCCCCAAGGTTCAATGCACCTATGCATTTAACATGCTTGTTTGTAAAGGGCAAAGGGCAGGTGACTGCCCAGAATAGGAGATTTAACCCCCTCCCCTTCCCCAACCCCTGGGGTAAATAACTCTTCTAAAGCTAGAATTTGCTTTGAGGGAAATTATCTGTTGACATCTACAGCGCAAATGCTAGCTTCCGTGAGGGTTTGTCCTCAGTGGCTCAGCAGGGGAAGAAAGGGTTAAACTCTCCCTCCATGCCTGCTATGATATTACCAAACTCTCCCCAGCTAATGCTATTGGCATTTCTGTTTTTTAAAGAAGCTCTGCACATTGACAGGAAAAAACATATATCGAACAATGTGTCTAATTTGGACCTGAGATCTATAGCCTGGATTTTTCCAGCTATTAAATAAACAGCTGTCTGGCTCTTACATTTTCCCTGTTGCACCTGAGTAGCAGAAACTTCCCATCCTGCCTTGCCACTCAGATCTACTTACAGCCTCTATAAAGCTCATAATTAAAAGGAAAGCTTTAAGCTGGTTATAATGAGATGCTGGCATAAACAGGAGGAAGGCATGAATAACATTGCCTTTGATGCTGAAAGCCATGAAAGTTGCAAGGAGCTTTTTTCTTTGTGTTGTCTCATCACAAGATTAATTTTGGCTATCTTATTTCACATCTGTACCTCAGGCTTTATTAAGCTACACGGAGACTTCTCGGGCCTGTAGCCAGAAATTTTGCGAAAAACACGGGGCGGTGGCTAATGATAGATCAGGAGCGAGGAGAATCAATGCAGAGCAGCCCTGAACACAGGTAGCCTAATATATTAAAGTGATTTACCATCAATAGAATAAGCCATACATTTATCAGCAGGAGCAGATTGACGTATTACTTAGCACTGTATTTTTCGCTCTATAAGATGCACCAGACCACAAGATGCACCTAGTTTTTGGAGGAGGAAAACAAGGAAAAAAATATTCTGAATTTCAGAAGCCAGAACAGCAAGAGGGATCGCTGCGCAGTGAAAGCAGCAATCCCTCTTGCTGTTCTGGCTTCTGGGATAGCTGCGCAACCTGCATTCACTCCATAAGATGCACACACATTTCCCCTTACTTTTTAGGAGGGAAAAACTGAGTCTTATAGAGCAAAAAATATGATAATTGGGTAGAAATGGGACTTGCATGTTTCCTCTCGAACCTCTATTAGTAAAAGTGGTAGAGACATCATGGTGTTGACCTCACACACTGAACGTTCTCTGAATACTAGCAGAACGGTGTTTTCTCAAACAGTGGTTCTTGGGCCTACTTTTAGCCAGGCCTTGGTGCCACAGCCTGCCCTCTGCCTCCTCACTTGCCTGCCATCCCGCCTAGCTATGCCATTGCCAGGGGTGCCAACTCCTGGGGGCCAAGTCCATTTTGGGGGTTGGTTCTGCCCCACAATGTCCCAAAAGCGTGGAGGTGAAGCACAGAGCCAAGCACGGCACAGCTCCAGTGGCCATCTACTTCTTCTCCTCCTGCTGCTCCTCCTGTGGACAGGAAGGTGGGTTGAAACAGCTTCCTGCCAGTGACAGCATCAGGAAGAGGACGAGAAGGGGCCGCCAGCCATTGAAGCTGTGTGGCCACTGCATTCAGCTTCTCCCTCCAGCTCCTCCTGTCATCCCGTGTACATCACATCGGACACTGCACATATCTGACATAACACGTGCAACGTTGGCCCCTCCAATCGCCCTCACAAGCTGGCACCTCTGGCCATCGCCTATTGGTTAGACAGCTACCAGCACCACCAACTCCTTGCATGCTGAGTAAAGATTCCTGGGAGATTCTCGCTCAGTTCAGAAACTACCTGTGTCAGATAGTAGGATATTCCACAGCTTAAGCACCACCGCTAAGATAGGAAGGGCTGCCATATTTCAAAAAGTGAAAATCTAAGAAATTCTGGACGTATGGCAATCCTAGCAGCCTCACATTCCCCCTGCTGTACTTCAGAAGCCAGAACAACAACCAACTGGGCTTCAAATGCCAAAAAGAAACAAACACAGGGAAGTTCAGACAGAAGGAGGTTGTCCTTGAGATATCAGGCCATATGGGCAGTAAACATTGAGACCAGGACTTTGAACTGGGCCTGGGAACAAAGTAGAAGCCTACAGAACCCTTCCTCAGCTGGTGCCCTCCAGCTGTTTTGGACTACAAATCCCATAAGGCCTTAGCATTGGTCATGCTGGCTGAGGCGGATGGGAGTTGTAGTCCAAAATACCTGGAGGGCACCAGATTGGGGCAGGTTTCACCAGATAAATAAGGCTTCTGCATTGCAGATTTAATCTAGTTACAGTACATCATCAGAACCATGGCCACTCACCTTTGTAATGTCCATGTAATCTTTCAGGCCTTTTGTCATACACCAGTATCGCCACACATTCAGAGCATACAGAGTTGCTTTTGTCGTATTTGGGCTCACCGCACTGATGCAAAAGTACTTCAAGTCATCATCAAAATTGAAGATGGGGAATTTATTGAGCTTTGTTGAATAGGCTGAAAAACAAAGAGGAAGGGAAATGCAAAGTAAATTTGTCTTGCTTCTATAATAATATGTCTGCTGAGAGCTGTTGTGCCAAGAATGTAAGGCATATTAAGAAAATGAAGATGCAATCCAGCTCCTACTGAAGTCTTTAAAACAAAATAAAAAAAACTCCTATTCCTTTTAAAGGGGCAGGATTGCAGCCCCCATAAGCCAACACAGGGAAAACTCACTTCAGCCATTAAACACACATTTATTATTGAAGCTTTCGGCTCAGGGAAGTATTTTCAGCACAGCTCATATTGAGATTGTCTCAGTGGTCTCAGCGATGAAAAATATTAAGCACTATAAATTTTGTAGGTGAAAAAATACGCATGATCTTTTTCCATTGAGAAAAGATCTAAGGAAGACCCTTACTTGCTGCTGCCAGGAGGGGGAGAACTCTATTAAGATAAGGAATGTGTAGGCTATTTATGCTCAGCATTATAACCGATTTTGTTTCTGCATCCCTATATATAGTTTTTTCACATTCTGCTAGAAAATCTATATGGTAATGCACTCAGAAATCATGCACTTCAAATGCTCTGGCACGGGAAGTGTCTGGCCAAGCCGCCCTGAAGTCACAGAGGAGAACCATAGGCTTCTTGCTCTCCTTGGCAGAGCTGCTCAGATCTGGAAAAAGAAAACTTGAGTTGGGGCGTGTGCGCGCACACTCCAGATGACCTGTTTACTGAGCATTCATCTTGATTTGCTTGCACATACACAGCTTAGACTATGTCCAGTCATATTAATTCTGATATTTGTGTTGCAGTTCTATGAAATGATGAGCATTCCTCCTAATTTGTTTGCAATGCATTTATTTGTCTTCTTGTTAATCATTTGCCTGCCCCATCGCTTTCCAAACTGCAAAAAAGTCTGGAGCATTTTGTTGTTGCTTGCTTGCTTCTTAAGTGGATCTTCTGCGTTTGAGCAACAGAGCACTTTAATTCACTTAAATTGCACAAACCTAAATTTCAGACCCTCCAAGTGTCCCTATTTTCCAGGGATAGTCCCGGATTTGCAGAAGCCACCCTGATTTCTTATTTGATCCTGGAACTGAGGCATCTGATCATAGCCTGCATTTAATCAAGGCTTATATTTTGATCAGATTCCTGTATTCTAAAAATGAGCTTAAATTCACAAATGTTTCTTTTCGAGACAGGAAACCAGCAGGCAAGGTCTTTGTCGCAGGCAAGGTCTTTGTCAGAGGCCCCTTTGGTTTATTGCGGTCATAAAACAGGCTGGGAGCAAAAGGTCACACTGACCATACAAATTATAGAATACAATCAAGGTTGCAAAAATAGTAATAATTATTGTGCCTCCCATTAAACTTGAGCCACATCTTCCTAAGGTTAAAAGGGCAAGAGCTAATACAAACATCAGCTGGCTAGGGAAGAGGCAGCTCTCTGAAACTGCTTTGAATCTTTAGAATTTAGCTTAGCTTTTACTAAGTTCCCTTTCTTCTAAAAAGCTATATATGTATGAAATATATTGGCTTAAATGTAATTATGCAAAGGATTTAGAAAGTAAGAAATTATAGAATCATAGAAGAGTTGGAATAGACCACGAGGGCCATTGGGTCCGGACCCCTGCCAGACAGAGAGACGCCATCGGAGCACTCCTGACATATGGTTGTCAAGCCTCTGCTTAATGACCTCCAAAGATAAAATTAGCCACCATCTGTTTTGGAGTGAATAGGGCAATAGGGCAAAAGATGAAATGTTAGTTAAGGCGCCTAGTCTAGGGCAAAAGGTTATTTGGTAATTAAGGTGCCTTGTAGAGGTTAATGACTACTTATTTGCCAATTATAAATAGAAGGAAATATAGCTCTTTGTCTCCCATAAAAGGTAATAGGAAATGGGTGTATCTTTTATGATTGGTTCTAGCAAACAGCCAATAGGAATTTTAACCAGGCTGATTGGACAGAGGCAGCCAAAGGAGGAGCAAGGGGGCTGAGCTGAGGGAATATAAGTGCTGGCCATAAGGGCAGGAAGGCAGGCCAGAGCTTGGTAACCATATACCACTGTGCCTCTTATTTATTTGTCCGACAAATAAATTATTATTTTAATTTCTCTATTGCTGCGTTGAATATTTCATTCCAGCTAAGCGTTAACCACAAGCAGGGTGCTACATTTTATGGTGCCTCTGTGACTCGGATAAGTGGTCTGCTGGAACGCAGCCCCTTCGCCTTACTGGGCAGGGTACAAGAGGGAGGACCACTGACTGCTTACCCAGCGCGCACTGGAACATTTTTCCAGGGGAACGCAGAAGTCTCGTCTGTCTGATACCCTGCCCACCGACGGCGACGGACCGGGGGTAACCAGAGAAATAAACTGGGAACCAGCTAAGGGTAAGTGCACAAAGGGTTTGGCCCTCCAATTAATTAGGAGGAAGAGAAGTCCTGATCAAACTTCTGCGTCTCAGTAAGGGGAAACTGAGTACGCTACATGGCTGGGTACATCAGATGGTGATCTGGTGTAGGGAAAAGGGAAAGGTTGGGAGGTAGAGTGTGGTGAAGTATCCAGTGCATTGTATGTGTGAGAAAGTACAATCTGTAAGTGTGGAGTGGGTACTACTTCGTTTCTCAGTAAGGCGAGTGTGTGAGTGACTGAGTGGATACTTCACAGGCCCATATAATGGGAGTTGGAGGTTCAAAGGGGGGAAATACACCTCTTGAATGTATGTTAAATAATTTTAAGAAAGCCTTCTCAGGAGCATATGGAGTCAAAATGACGCCAGAGCGCTTGAGAACGTTATGTGAATTAGAGTGGCCGAAACAAAATACTGAATGGCCATCTCAGGGAACCTTTGATATAAATTTAGTAAGCAAACTTTGGTCTAATATCGCCAAAGAAACGGGAGGGTGCCCAGAACAATTTTCATATATAGATTCTTGGCTGAGCACATTAAATAAAAATCCTCCATGGATAAGGGAATGCAAAGTCCAACGATGCAAATTATTGGCTGTAAAAGCCGAAGCTAGGAAAGGAATCTTGCCAAATAAACTCAAACCCATTTTTGAGGGACCAGAGGAAGAGGTGCTTCCACCTCCACCCTATGCTCCACATCGAAGGGAGCCTAATCCAAATACTCCACCAGTTGTAACCCCAAGGCAAGAAAGTGGAATGAATAATGGGGGTGGAGTCACAGAACTTGATTCCTTGATAGATTATGATAAATATCTTCAGGAGGCCTTGGAGTCCTATAATAAAGCCCAAGCAGAAGTGGTTATTCCACCTGTGAGTCCCAGTAGAACTCCATCTACAGTCTCCTTTAGTGGACCAACTAATTGCCCACCCCAAACCCCTGTACATCCAAATCCTAGAGAACTATTACAGAAGTTACAGGAAGACCTTGATCGGTCAGCAAGCAATACAGCAAGGCGTATAAAGCTGCTAAAAGAACGCCTTGGGGCAGATACCATCCCCTATGATTTGAGGCCCCTAGAGCAAAGCGAAGAGAAAGGTCAAGTAGTAGCCCCTCTTAGAAGAGTATTTGATGCACTTGAGGAGCCTGTGCTGGTTAACGGGCAACCCGGACCACGGCCACCTCGAACTTTGACCCTCCAGTACATTCCATTCACAACTACGGATCTGATGAATTGGAAAAAACACACCCCGTCTTTCGCAGAAAAACCTCAGGCTATGATGGACTTGGTGACTTCAATAGTAAATACTCATAGTCCTACTTGGACAGATTGTCGCCAGCTCCTGAATACTCTGTTCACCACTGAGGAAAGGAGAGACATAATTGAAAAGGCACAGATATATTTGCGTGAGCAGGCCAGAGTGGGAAATATTTTTAATATTGACCGTCATCTCCAGGATAACTTTCCTTTGGAAGATCCTAATTGGGATCCAAACAATGCAATTCACCTGGCCAGGCTTACCACCTACCGCCAGACGCTTGTGCAAGGTATCCGCAGGGCATGCCAGAAGCCCACTAATATGTCTAAAGTCTCAGAAGTAGAACAGAAACCAAATGAGAGTCCGGGAGACTTTTTAGAGAGGCTGCAGGAAGCCTATCGTATATGAACTCCTTTTGACCCTGAAGCCCCTGAAAACAGCAGAATGATTACTGCTACATTTGTGGCCCAGTGTGCTTCTGACATTCGTAAGAAAATTCAGAAATCAGAAGGATGGGAAGGGATGCTGATGAGCCAAATTATGGCCATTGCACGCCGAGTTTATCGGAATAGGGATGAGGCTGAGAAACAAGAGAAGAAGAAGTGGCAGAAAGAAAAGATGGTAATGCTGGCCACAGCAATGATGTGTTACCCATAACACTGTTTCGTGTTCGGTGCGCACCCACAAAAAGACTTAAGTTGTCACCTTTTGAGCTCCTGTATGGGAGGCCACCCTCCTTTGTTCAGGATATTCCAGCTGACCTCAAACAAATAGGAGACCATGTGACACAGGGACAAGTGCAATCTCTCTCCCGTGTTTTTGTCTCTCTCCCGTGTTTTTGTTGTTGTTGTTTATCTTAACAGGTGGGCCCTCAAGCACACGCCGTGCAGCATTGCCGAGCCGATTCATCAGTTCCAGGCTGGCATAGCCTATGGGTGAAAGAGTGGAAACATGATCCACTTGCACCTAAGTGGCGTGGACCTTACACCATCTTGCTCTCTACTCCAACAGCGGTGAAGGTAGCTGAGGTGACCCCCTGGATTCATCACTCCCGTTTGAAGAAATCCGAAGGCAGTTGGACGTGCAAAGGTGACCCCTCTAATCCTTTTTTAAACTGACTCTCTCCAAAAAACCCCTGTATCTAGCCCTACGGGGAACGGGCTAGGTCACGGGCAACATTAGACGACTGGCCTGCTGCAGCCACAACCTGGAAGCTGGCTGACCTGCGCACGCCTGAAGCTTGAGGAGCATCTGAACCAGCGATTGTGAACAGGAAGATTCTCTTATACAATTGATTGACTGCCCCCCCCCTTTGTGGAACAATTATCAGGGATATTACTCATTGGGGATCCTTGGGACATATGTTTTGGTCTTGGTGGTTCCCCATTTCTGTCACTGGGGGAATTATATTGGGACTAATATTTTTTTGTTATCACAATAAGGTAATCTTTTGTGGAAGGAATGCATATACTAGACATCAACATGATTTTATTATTAATCCTGATCCCTTGGGAAGGGGAAGGGTCCTTGAATTTGAGCAAATTTGCTAAATATGGATTCCGCCATGACCACAATATGTGGGTAGGCTTAGCTGAGATGGTAGCCAATGTTACAAATAGGACCAATTGTCTTGTTTGCTCTCTTGGGCCAGATGATTCAGAGGGAGGTATGCCCTTATTACCAATACCATTAAATGCCATTGGTATGGTAAGCGAAATGCCACACCAAACAGAAGTACAGAATTTCCCCGGATGGAACTCAACTAAACCAATACGAGTTATACCTGTACAAGGGGAATTCTGTGTACATAAATCATCAGAGGCAGCTGATTCTACCATGATAGGCTCTTCTCATTGCCACTATACTTGGGATTATATTAAGAATAGTCAAACCTGGGCAAACGGTACTACCTATCGAACTCGGAATACCTTGCCCTGTGCACCTCCTTTTATTCATGCATGGAAAATGGTGTGGAACATAACTGTGACAGAAAAAGGCAATCTAACTTACTGCACTGTGAACTCTGTACCCCTTTTGATATTTCGCCTTATGCACTCCACGTACCAAAAACCTCAGACCCGATGGTTGTGGTGGATATGTGGAGAATGGGCATACAAGAAACTCCCTTCCAAATGGAGTGGGACTTGTTTCCTGGGATGGGTATTACCACCAATGTGGATTATGCCCACTAGTTCAGCCAAGCGTACACGAAGAAACGCTGATATTTCTCATATAGCAGGAGGAAGTACCCAAAGTTGGAGCGATACTGATGATTGGCCACCAGAGCGCATTATAGCCTATTATGAACCTGCCTCCTGGAATCCTGATGAGCTCATACAAGGGGCACGGGATCCTATTTATAATCTAAACAGAATAATTCGATTGCAAGCAGTAGTGGAACTTGTAACCAATGCAACGGCCCAGAGTTTGAGACTTATTGCACAACAGTTGGATGAAAGTAGAGCCGCCATTTTGCAGCTGAAAATGGGAATGGATTATGTACTTGCCAGGCAGGGAGGCCTATGTGGAGTCTTGAACTTGACAGGGAATGCCTGTTGCTTTAACATTTCTGATAATGGTGAGGCAATCCGTGTGTTGGCCACAAAGATGGAGAATATAGCACATGTCCCAGTACAAATATGGGAAGGATGGGATATGGGATGGCTCACCAATTGGTGATACTATTGTCTTGCTTGTTTTTCTTGACGGTAGTAGTAATGGTTTTATGTATGGTGCCATGTATCATTTCATGTTTTAGAAGTACAATTAGCAAGATGATTTCAAATGAAACTCTACCTCATATCATGGCCCTATACAGAGCTTTACCTCAGGAATATGATGAAGGTCAAGCTATCAAGGACACTTGGGAAGGTCCTTGAGCTTGAAAGGGGGGAATGAGGCATCTGATCATAGCCTGCATTTAATCAAGGCTTATATTTTGATCAGATTCCTGTATTCTAAAAATGAGCTTAAATTCACAAATGTTTCTTTTCGAGACAGGAAACCAGCAGGCAAGGTCTTTGTCGCAGGCAAGGTCTTTGGAATGGAGATAGGAGGAGCCCGAAGATGGCGGCTGTAACAACTTCTCCTTCATTAACCCTCCAGATTACAAACCTTTTATAGCCTTTTATAGCTTTTTACAGCCGTCTTTTTAGCTGTTTTTATTAGATTTTTAAATCATTTTACCTTTGTTAGAAGTTTTAATCGTTTTACTTCTATGGTTGGCCAATATACGTATCAACAAGGATATTCAAACCTTCTGCTGATTAGTAACGCCGCCTTGAAGACTGAGTTACGTTGAGCAGTGGAGGAGGAGTAGCAGAGGAGTTGCGTCCAAAAAAGATAAGTTCTCTTTTATCTCCGTTTTCCTCTACTTTGAACCACCGTAGTTAGTGAGACAGCGACAAATGGGTCATGGCAAGCGACCAAGATCTGCTGAGAAAGGTTGTTCACCTCCAAGAGTAAAGCAGTCAAAGCTTGAATCTCCCCCACCATCTACTAACAATAACAGCAAAACGGAGCAAGTAATTGTTCCTGCGGTCGAAACATACAACCGCTTCTGGCCTCTGTATGATCAAGGAGAGTTGGAAAAGCTAGCTGATCCTGCGGGAGATGGAAGCCATAGGGAAGCCCTCCTCCCTGACACCTTAATTACCCCTCCGTCACCGAAACGGGAAGCATTAGGGCAAACTGCCCATGAATTAGTACCTGATCAAATACAACTGGTAATCAGGACTTTAAGCTTCATTTTCAAGGAATTGGAGGGGATTTCTTTGTCATTGAACAAACTTTCACGGGCCCTTCTGGCTCATCTACCTTCCTCAACTGAGCTATCTAATTTGCATCAATCTCCTGTGCAGCTTGTAAGTGCCTTAAAGAGACAACTTGATCAGAAATCTCTCCTTAAGGGCCTAAAATGCAGGCTGCCACTGCTCCAAAGGAATAAGCAATCTTTGATTTTTCAACCTAATAAAATATGTTTATCCATTTTTTCCCGTGACGCCCCCAGTCTTAGGTGGAATAACCTGAGGATGGCTAAAGGGTACCTACGTGATTTGTTAAATATTCCTTTTTTCCAGATAGATCTTATATCTGTAGCACCCCTAAATGCCACGCCCTGGCCAAGGAAATTTATGCTCTCCTTCCAGTCTGCAAGGATCCCACATCTTCTTGCAAGACAAAAAGACCGGCTGGCACCCTGGGAGATTGTAACAACAAGAGTCTTTAAAGACACGAGTGTTAAACCTCTTTTTGCCAACATCTTAACTGGCAATGAACGCTCGTTTCCCTCTTCTGTTCCTATAATAACGGGAAAAACACCTAGCCGGCTATCCCCTGTTCCACCTGCGACCCCAAGTGCCCATCTAGCTACGTTGAGGAATGATCCAATTGCAAGCGGAGATTGGAATATCCCTGAAGAGAGAAATCTTATCTCCTCTTATGGAAAACTCCCTTCAGAAGAACAGCAGGCTATTCTCAATAGATTGGATCTACTCAAACAAAGACTCCTATCACAAGGGGACCCCTCTATACCGATGAGAGAGGAGAGCAGGCGCGCCACGTCCCACACGGCATCTCCATCAAATGCCTTGATAATTTCTCAACCTGCTACCTTGTTACCCCCTACTGATCTGAATCAGCAGTCACCTGTTGACCAACAGCACCATTCTACCGTGGAGGAAGTCGATAAACTCAATACTCCCATCTCAGACCTTATGCCCAATCAAAATATGGAAGTTGATGACTCCTTTGCCTCAATGCCTGAGCTAGAATCTACCCTGTCTGAAGATCACCAGGAAATGACTATGCATGCACCATCCTCACGTTCATGTCCCTTAATACATCTGCGTGATAATTCTTCTCCATCTGCGCAGCAACTACAAGTGATGGCTGGAACACCTCTGAGCGCTACCCTGGTTAAGACTGACAACTCTGACGGATCTACCAGTGTAGCCCATCAAAGACTTGTTACTACTCACCTCAATGAACTGCATCCGACCTCACCAACTTTGCCTGATTCTTCCTTCCCGGCAAAGCCCTTCCTGTCTGTTAATGTTACCAAATCATCGATACAATTAACACAGAAGAAGACCTTATCCGCACAAACTAAAATTACCGATTTCCTTATGGGTCCTCGTTCTACCCCCAAGAACCCATTAAACAACTCAAAGTGACAATTACCGGGACAGCACAAGGACCCGACATTATCAATACTTAGCTGGAACATTGCTGGTTGGAGAACCAAAAAATCAGACCCCGAATTCAGGAAGTACATAAATTCATTTAAAATCATTCTATTCCAAGAAACATGGGATGAGGAAGAGATTACCATAGACGGCTTTGATCTTCTAACACTTCCGGCCTCCCCTTCTTTGAAAGGTGGACGCCCCAAAGGGGGTCTTTTGATTGGGATCTCACTCCAACTTCGCGCCAAATTCACTCTGGTACGGGCTTCCCCGCCTTTTGCTCTATCTGGACTGATCACAGAAGGGAAGTCCTCATTACTAATTACTAATGTTTATCTCCCCCCCGAAGGCTCAGCGCCTGATCTTGATTGGAGATGGGAATCATTTGAAAATCACCTACTGTCATGTCATACCAAATGCCCTAACTCGTACTCCTTAATTGGGGGAGACTTTAATGCTCGTATTGCCACAAATTGGGACCTACTAACCAAGTCCAAATGGTGGACTCCCCCATGTTTGGACAATTTTGACTTGGAACATGCCAGAATTAGAACTTCAAAGGACAACAGAGTAAACAAAGCAGGAGTGTCCCTTTACCAAATGGCCATTCGCCTGAATCTAGTATTTTTGAACGGCACCTTCCCCTCCGATATACCGGGGGAGTTCACTCACCTGGGACTAACATCTAACAGTGTTATCGATTACTTCTTGATCTCCGCAAATCTGGCCGTTAATGTACTTTCCTTCCAAGTTGAAAACCAACATTTCAGTGATCACCTCCCAATAGTGACCACTTTGTCATTGTTCCGGTGCCAGAACGACAATAAACACTCAGTCCTTCTGGAAACCTCATCATCGATCAAAATAAGAGGGATCAAATGGTCGGAGGCTGTGGCCCAAAAATACCAGGTTTTTTTCCATAGGGAAATCACTGCCTACTTACCTCAAATAACTACTGATTTACAAGATTCCAATTCGGTTTTGAAACTTTTTAACCTTCTTATAACAAACCTTACCACTTTTTTTACATCACCTCCTCAAAAGGCGAAAGTGGCGTATTGCAGTGCTGGGGCCCCTTGGTTTAACACCTCTTGCAAGCAAGCAAGATCCCTTCTTCGTTCCATCTATAATGAATACAAAAACTCTAATGCCCAGGCTCTACCATCCTCCTATTTACAAGCCAAAAGAGCATACAAACAGACTTTAAAGCTGGCCAAACGCGAGTGGCATCAAAAGCGTTGGCGAGCCTTGATTGCGGCCTCGAGATCCCGCAGACCACAGGAATTTTGGGCTCTGATAAACAAAAGAGGAAGGAAGTACCCACTGACGATTATCCCTGCGCCCACATGGGAACAATTCTTGAGTAAATATTTCTCCTTGGCAGAGGAATCCAACTCACCCACGGAATTCCGAGCCGACCATTTACCTTTGTGGCCCTCCACCGACCCAGACCTGATAATGGACTTGATATTAGATCTGAAAACGGGCAAAGCCCCCGGGCCGGATCTAGTCCCTGCTGAGGCTATTGTTGCGCAACCGAGGTGGTGGGCTGAAATTCTGGCCAAAGTCTTTGATGCAATTAATTCTACGGGGCTTATCCCTAGGTCATGGAAGGAGGCCGTAATCGTGCCAGTCCATAAAAAGGGTCCCCCTGCTGACCCGGAGAACTATCGGAACATCAGCCTTTTGTCTATCATCGGGAAAATCTATGCAAAATTTTTGCTGTCTAAGCTGTCCCATTGGGCAAACGACTCAAATTTGATTGGCTATGAGCAAGCGGGCTTTAGGAACAATTATTCGACCTCTGACCATATGGTAATCATGTATCATCTTGCCAGAAAATATTCTGCCCCGAGTCGGGGACGCCTATGTGTCGCTTTTATAGACCTAAAGGCTGCCTTCGACAGTATCCCAAGAAACTGCCTATGGAAGAAATTAGAGAGATGGGGCATAGATAGAAGGCTGTTATGGCTTATAACCCAATTACACCATGGGTCGTCGGCTAGAGTGAGACTCACACTGGCGGGAAACCTATCCAACGAGGTCCCAATAAATAGAGGTGTGCGCCAAGGCTGCATTTTGGCCCCACTCCTCTTCAACTTGTTTATTAGCGATATGAAGCTCTTTCTGAATGAGTCTCAAGCCAACATTCATGCCCCCCGCCTAGCTGATTTTCGCTGCCCTCTGCTCCTATATGCCGATGATGCAGCGATCCTTTCCTACTCTAGAGTTGGTTTATGCAGAGCTCTAAAGATTTTTGCGGCTTATTGCAAACTTAACCATCTGACAATTAATCATGGGAAATCTAAAGTCCTGGTCTTTTCCAGGTCTCGGAAAACTTACAGCTGGAAGTTAGATGGAGTCCAATTAGAACAGGTTTTCAAATTTAAATACCTGGGAGTCTTTTTTCATTACAATCTAAGCTGGAAGCCACAGATACAGTATTTACTAAACAAAGGGAAAACAATACTTTATACTCTACTCCAATTTTTTGCGGCCGACGGAGCCTCTCACATCCCTTCTGCATTGAAGGTATACCACGCAAAAGTGGTCTCCACCCTCTGTTATGCTGCCCCGCTCTGGGCCCCAGAGTCCAATTTAACATCGCTGGGGACATTGCAGAATCAGTTTCTCCGTCGCCTTCTGAAACTCCCCATGTGTGTGAGCAACGCAGCCATACGTCTGGAGTTAAGGATTGCATCATTGGAGACTGTCATCTGGAAGCGAGTCTTTGGCTATTGGCTGTCCAGCTGGCATAGGCTTCCCGACCATTACCTTTTTCAGTGCCTCTGGCGGGACGTCTTTGTCAACCCGTGGGTAGGAAAAATCCATGCCAAACTTCTGAGCATCGGAATTTCCCCAGCGGACTCCTTAAAGATGAACTTACGCTCAGCCAAAAGCCTTATTGAGCAAAGATTAGCGGACATTGAAAATCAACACAACCTCGCCAGGGGTGGGGGTGTCTGCTCCCCCAGGTATCACGGAATAACCCCACCACTTGGCCTTCCATCATACATGTCATCTCTTTCATCAGTACCACACCGACTTGCATTTATTCGGGCAAGGTTCAATGTCCTTCCATCGAACCAGCTGAGCCACAGATTTTCCAAGGGTTTGGTGTCTCCGCTATGCGTGTGTGACGGGGAAACTGTTGAATCTCTTTCACATATAATGTTCAACTGTCCCCTACATAGCATAGCCAGGACTAAATTCCTGGGTCCTGCTTTACTGCGCTTGGTTGGCAGGCCTGTTGAGTCACACGCCGCACTGCTTTTGCAGGATACAGATCCTTCTGTAACTCTGCAGGTGGCGAGATTCCTGAATGCGGTTATCTCACACTCAAAAACCACCAGAAAACAACAACAACATCAAAACTAATCGGACTGTTATGATGAGAGTGCATGTCGGATTTCGTCTTCAGTTTTCCTTTTTCTGTGATCCGTCCCTTGGAGCTCTCCTGGCCCCAAGCTGTCATTTGGCTCTGCTCAATGACCCACCCTTGCATCGTGGTGTTCACCTTCTGTTGTCGGATATATCGGTTTTTATGTCTCTGTGTTTTTATGTTTGTACATATTTTATGGGCTAATAGCCGTAAATAAATTAAAGTAAAGGTCTTTGTCAGAGGCCCCTTTGGTTTATTGCGGTCATAAAACAGGCTGGGAGCAAAAGGTCACACTGACCATACAAATTATAGAATACAATCAAGGTTGCAAAAATAGTAATAATTATTGTGCCTCCCATTAAACTTGAGCCACATCTTCCTAAGGTTAAAAGGGCAAGAGCTAATACAAACATCAGCTGGCTAGGGAAGAGGCAGCTCTCTGAAACTGCTTTGAATCTTTAGAATTTAGCTTAGCTTTTACTAAGTTCCCTTTCTTCTAAAAAGCTATATATGTATGAAATATATTGGCTTAAATGTAATTATGCAAAGGATTTAGAAAGTAAGAAATTATAGAATCATAGAAGAGTTGGAATAGACCACGAGGGCCATTGGGTCCGGACCCCTGCCAGACAGAGAGACGCCATCGGAGCACTCCTGACATATGGTTGTCAAGCCTCTGCTTAATGACCTCCAAAGATAAAATTAGCCACCATCTGTTTTGGAGTGAATAGGGCAATAGGGCAAAAGATGAAATGTTAGTTAAGGCGCCTAGTCTAGGGCAAAAGGTTATTTGGTAATTAAGGTGCCTTGTAGAGGTTAATGACTACTTATTTGCCAATTATAAATAGAAGGAAATATAGCTCTTTGTCTCCCATAAAAGGTAATAGGAAATGGGTGTATCTTTTATGATTGGTTCTAGCAAACAGCCAATAGGAATTTTAACCAGGCTGATTGGACAGAGGCAGCCAAAGGAGGAGCAAGGGGGCTGAGCTGAGGGAATATAAGTGCTGGCCATAAGGGCAGGAAGGCAGGCCAGAGCTTGGTAACCATATACCACTGTGCCTCTTATTTATTTGTCCGACAAATAAATTATTATTTTAATTTCTCTATTGCTGCGTTGAATATTTCATTCCAGCTAAGCGTTAACCACAAGCAGGGTGCTACATTTTATGGTGCCTCTGTGACTCGGATAAGTGGTCTGCTGGAACGCAGCCCCTTCGCCTTACTGGGCAGGGTACAAGAGGGAGGACCACTGACTGCTTACCCAGCGCGCACTGGAACATTTTTCCAGGGGAACGCAGAAGTCTCGTCTGTCTGATACCCTGCCCACCGACGGCGACGGACCGGGGGTAACCAGAGAAATAAACTGGGAACCAGCTAAGGGTAAGTGCACAAAGGGTTTGGCCCTCCAATTAATTAGGAGGAAGAGAAGTCCTGATCAAACTTCTGCGTCTCAGTAAGGGGAAACTGAGTACGCTACATGGCTGGGTACATCAGATGGTGATCTGGTGTAGGGAAAAGGGAAAGGTTGGGAGGTAGAGTGTGGTGAAGTATCCAGTGCATTGTATGTGTGAGAAAGTACAATCTGTAAGTGTGGAGTGGGTACTACTTCGTTTCTCAGTAAGGCGAGTGTGTGAGTGACTGAGTGGATACTTCACAGGCCCATATAATGGGAGTTGGAGGTTCAAAGGGGGGAAATACACCTCTTGAATGTATGTTAAATAATTTTAAGAAAGCCTTCTCAGGAGCATATGGAGTCAAAATGACGCCAGAGCGCTTGAGAACGTTATGTGAATTAGAGTGGCCGAAACAAAATACTGAATGGCCATCTCAGGGAACCTTTGATATAAATTTAGTAAGCAAACTTTGGTCTAATATCGCCAAAGAAACGGGAGGGTGCCCAGAACAATTTTCATATATAGATTCTTGGCTGAGCACATTAAATAAAAATCCTCCATGGATAAGGGAATGCAAAGTCCAACGATGCAAATTATTGGCTGTAAAAGCCGAAGCTAGGAAAGGAATCTTGCCAAATAAACTCAAACCCATTTTTGAGGGACCAGAGGAAGAGGTGCTTCCACCTCCACCCTATGCTCCACATCGAAGGGAGCCTAATCCAAATACTCCACCAGTTGTAACCCCAAGGCAAGAAAGTGGAATGAATAATGGGGGTGGAGTCACAGAACTTGATTCCTTGATAGATTATGATAAATATCTTCAGGAGGCCTTGGAGTCCTATAATAAAGCCCAAGCAGAAGTGGTTATTCCACCTGTGAGTCCCAGTAGAACTCCATCTACAGTCTCCTTTAGTGGACCAACTAATTGCCCACCCCAAACCCCTGTACATCCAAATCCTAGAGAACTATTACAGAAGTTACAGGAAGACCTTGATCGGTCAGCAAGCAATACAGCAAGGCGTATAAAGCTGCTAAAAGAACGCCTTGGGGCAGATACCATCCCCTATGATTTGAGGCCCCTAGAGCAAAGCGAAGAGAAAGGTCAAGTAGTAGCCCCTCTTAGAAGAGTATTTGATGCACTTGAGGAGCCTGTGCTGGTTAACGGGCAACCCGGACCACGGCCACCTCGAACTTTGACCCTCCAGTACATTCCATTCACAACTACGGATCTGATGAATTGGAAAAAACACACCCCGTCTTTCGCAGAAAAACCTCAGGCTATGATGGACTTGGTGACTTCAATAGTAAATACTCATAGTCCTACTTGGACAGATTGTCGCCAGCTCCTGAATACTCTGTTCACCACTGAGGAAAGGAGAGACATAATTGAAAAGGCACAGATATATTTGCGTGAGCAGGCCAGAGTGGGAAATATTTTTAATATTGACCGTCATCTCCAGGATAACTTTCCTTTGGAAGATCCTAATTGGGATCCAAACAATGCAATTCACCTGGCCAGGCTTACCACCTACCGCCAGACGCTTGTGCAAGGTATCCGCAGGGCATGCCAGAAGCCCACTAATATGTCTAAAGTCTCAGAAGTAGAACAGAAACCAAATGAGAGTCCGGGAGACTTTTTAGAGAGGCTGCAGGAAGCCTATCGTATATGAACTCCTTTTGACCCTGAAGCCCCTGAAAACAGCAGAATGATTACTGCTACATTTGTGGCCCAGTGTGCTTCTGACATTCGTAAGAAAATTCAGAAATCAGAAGGATGGGAAGGGATGCTGATGAGCCAAATTATGGCCATTGCACGCCGAGTTTATCGGAATAGGGATGAGGCTGAGAAACAAGAGAAGAAGAAGTGGCAGAAAGAAAAGATGGTAATGCTGGCCACAGCAATGATGTGTTACCCATAACACTGTTTCGTGTTCGGTGCGCACCCACAAAAAGACTTAAGTTGTCACCTTTTGAGCTCCTGTATGGGAGGCCACCCTCCTTTGTTCAGGATATTCCAGCTGACCTCAAACAAATAGGAGACCATGTGACACAGGGACAAGTGCAATCTCTCTCCCGTGTTTTTGTCTCTCTCCCGTGTTTTTGTTGTTGTTGTTTATCTTAACAGGTGGGCCCTCAAGCACACGCCGTGCAGCATTGCCGAGCCGATTCATCAGTTCCAGGCTGGCATAGCCTATGGGTGAAAGAGTGGAAACATGATCCACTTGCACCTAAGTGGCGTGGACCTTACACCATCTTGCTCTCTACTCCAACAGCGGTGAAGGTAGCTGAGGTGACCCCCTGGATTCATCACTCCCGTTTGAAGAAATCCGAAGGCAGTTGGACGTGCAAAGGTGACCCCTCTAATCCTTTTTTAAACTGACTCTCTCCAAAAAACCCCTGTATCTAGCCCTACGGGGAACGGGCTAGGTCACGGGCAACATTAGACGACTGGCCTGCTGCAGCCACAACCTGGAAGCTGGCTGACCTGCGCACGCCTGAAGCTTGAGGAGCATCTGAACCAGCGATTGTGAACAGGAAGATTCTCTTATACAATTGATTGACTGCCCCCCCCCTTTGTGGAACAATTATCAGGGATATTACTCATTGGGGATCCTTGGGACATATGTTTTGGTCTTGGTGGTTCCCCATTTCTGTCACTGGGGGAATTATATTGGGACTAATATTTTTTTGTTATCACAATAAGGTAATCTTTTGTGGAAGGAATGCATATACTAGACATCAACATGATTTTATTATTAATCCTGATCCCTTGGGAAGGGGAAGGGTCCTTGAATTTGAGCAAATTTGCTAAATATGGATTCCGCCATGACCACAATATGTGGGTAGGCTTAGCTGAGATGGTAGCCAATGTTACAAATAGGACCAATTGTCTTGTTTGCTCTCTTGGGCCAGATGATTCAGAGGGAGGTATGCCCTTATTACCAATACCATTAAATGCCATTGGTATGGTAAGCGAAATGCCACACCAAACAGAAGTACAGAATTTCCCCGGATGGAACTCAACTAAACCAATACGAGTTATACCTGTACAAGGGGAATTCTGTGTACATAAATCATCAGAGGCAGCTGATTCTACCATGATAGGCTCTTCTCATTGCCACTATACTTGGGATTATATTAAGAATAGTCAAACCTGGGCAAACGGTACTACCTATCGAACTCGGAATACCTTGCCCTGTGCACCTCCTTTTATTCATGCATGGAAAATGGTGTGGAACATAACTGTGACAGAAAAAGGCAATCTAACTTACTGCACTGTGAACTCTGTACCCCTTTTGATATTTCGCCTTATGCACTCCACGTACCAAAAACCTCAGACCCGATGGTTGTGGTGGATATGTGGAGAATGGGCATACAAGAAACTCCCTTCCAAATGGAGTGGGACTTGTTTCCTGGGATGGGTATTACCACCAATGTGGATTATGCCCACTAGTTCAGCCAAGCGTACACGAAGAAACGCTGATATTTCTCATATAGCAGGAGGAAGTACCCAAAGTTGGAGCGATACTGATGATTGGCCACCAGAGCGCATTATAGCCTATTATGAACCTGCCTCCTGGAATCCTGATGAGCTCATACAAGGGGCACGGGATCCTATTTATAATCTAAACAGAATAATTCGATTGCAAGCAGTAGTGGAACTTGTAACCAATGCAACGGCCCAGAGTTTGAGACTTATTGCACAACAGTTGGATGAAAGTAGAGCCGCCATTTTGCAGCTGAAAATGGGAATGGATTATGTACTTGCCAGGCAGGGAGGCCTATGTGGAGTCTTGAACTTGACAGGGAATGCCTGTTGCTTTAACATTTCTGATAATGGTGAGGCAATCCGTGTGTTGGCCACAAAGATGGAGAATATAGCACATGTCCCAGTACAAATATGGGAAGGATGGGATATGGGATGGCTCACCAATTGGTGATACTATTGTCTTGCTTGTTTTTCTTGACGGTAGTAGTAATGGTTTTATGTATGGTGCCATGTATCATTTCATGTTTTAGAAGTACAATTAGCAAGATGATTTCAAATGAAACTCTACCTCATATCATGGCCCTATACAGAGCTTTACCTCAGGAATATGATGAAGGTCAAGCTATCAAGGACACTTGGGAAGGTCCTTGAGCTTGAAAGGGGGGAATGAGGCATCTGATCATAGCCTGCATTTAATCAAGGCTTATATTTTGATCAGATTCCTGTATTCTAAAAATGAGCTTAAATTCACAAATGTTTCTTTTCGAGACAGGAAACCAGCAGGCAAGGTCTTTGTCGCAGGCAAGGTCTTTGTCAGAGGCCCCTTTGGTTTATTGCGGTCATAAAACAGGCTGGGAGCAAAAGGTCACACTGACCATACAAATTATAGAATACAATCAAGGTTGCAAAAATAGTAATAATTATTGTGCCTCCCATTAAACTTGAGCCACATCTTCCTAAGGTTAAAAGGGCAAGAGCTAATACAAACATCAGCTGGCTAGGGAAGAGGCAGCTCTCTGAAACTGCTTTGAATCTTTAGAATTTAGCTTAGCTTTTACTAAGTTCCCTTTCTTCTAAAAAGCTATATATGTATGAAATATATTGGCTTAAATGTAATTATGCAAAGGATTTAGAAAGTAAGAAATTATAGAATCATAGAAGAGTTGGAATAGACCACGAGGGCCATTGGGTCCGGACCCCTGCCAGACAGAGAGACGCCATCGGAGCACTCCTGACATATGGTTGTCAAGCCTCTGCTTAATGACCTCCAAAGATAAAATTAGCCACCATCTGTTTTGGAGTGAATAGGGCAATAGGGCAAAAGATGAAATGTTAGTTAAGGCGCCTAGTCTAGGGCAAAAGGTTATTTGGTAATTAAGGTGCCTTGTAGAGGTTAATGACTACTTATTTGCCAATTATAAATAGAAGGAAATATAGCTCTTTGTCTCCCATAAAAGGTAATAGGAAATGGGTGTATCTTTTATGATTGGTTCTAGCAAACAGCCAATAGGAATTTTAACCAGGCTGATTGGACAGAGGCAGCCAAAGGAGGAGCAAGGGGGCTGAGCTGAGGGAATATAAGTGCTGGCCATAAGGGCAGGAAGGCAGGCCAGAGCTTGGTAACCATATACCACTGTGCCTCTTATTTATTTGTCCGACAAATAAATTATTATTTTAATTTCTCTATTGCTGCGTTGAATATTTCATTCCAGCTAAGCGTTAACCACAAGCAGGGTGCTACAGAACGTCCTGATTTTCCTTAGGATGTCCCTACTTTCATTGGATGAATGTTGGAGTAACTATATAACCTTTAGAAGACATTTGAAGTTTTTTTTTTAATGTTTCATGTTTTATTATGTTTTTATATGTGTTGGAAGCCACCCAGAGTGGCTGGGGCAACCAATATTGGGGGAGCTGGACCCCCTGATTCAAAATGTGGCTCCAGTGCTTCAGCTCTAACTTGTGGTAAGTTAGACAGTGTTGCAGATAAGAGGATAGGGACCACTCTTGCCCACCCCCCTAATTTGAGTACTGGCATACATACAGTCTTCTGTTGTTTTCACATTCAGCTGAGTGGACAATTAAGCATACTGAAGACCAGTGCTTTTTTTTTTCCTTAAAAAAATGTTTAGGGGTACTCTCATTTTCTTACTCATATTGAAATACTGCCTCTCAATGAGGCCAAACTTAGATTCACAAAAAGTTTAGGGGTGTGCGTACCCTTGCATCCCCCCAGAAAAAAAGCACTGCCTAAGACTCACTACCACAGATCCTTGAACACTGGACTGCAGCTGCCATGAGAAAGCCAGAATAGCAAATGTGCAGTGATGTTGCAATGTGTATATAAGCTGAAAGATAACTCACGAATTGGGAAAGGGCTCTTAATAACTCTTATGAAAGAGCAGTATCTTTTTATCGCTGCACTGTAATTTTATTGCATACGCTATGCTTTCAAATATGCTTTATACTGTTGTGAGTTAGTGGGGGCCCAGGCCACCATAATCTTCGGACTCAACAAGTGTCAGAATTTAATTAAGGCTTGGGGTGCTAAACTGTGTGCCCGACACTTCTAATCCTTGGGTCTACAAGAGTCACCAGCTAATTAAGCCAGGCTAGTCTCCTGTGTTGTGGCAATTGGCTTTGTTACATATCCAGAGCATTTTTGCGTCAATTTCTTTATTGCGAAAAATTTGATCCTTTGGGGAAACAGATTCGTTCCACAAGTGCTACCAATCAATTGTAAACACACAAACTTAGAATTGTAGAATTGTAGAGTTGGAAGGGGCCTCAAAAGTTATCTATTCCATGGATAGGCAAACTAAGGCCCAGGGGCCGGATCCGGCCCAATCGCCTTCTGAATCCGGCCTGCGGACAGTCCGGGAATCAGCGTGTTTTTACATGAGTAGAATGTGTTCTTTTATTTTAAATGCATCTCGGGGTTATTTGTGGAGCATAGGAATTCATTCATATTTCCCCCCAAAATATAGTCTGGCCCCCCACAAGGTCTGAGGGACAGCGGACCAGCCCCTTGCTGAAAAAGTTTGCTGACCCCTGATCTAGTCCAACCCCCTGCAACAAAAGTATCTCAACACGTGGGGGGCCCCCATCCAATTCAAAACCATATCAAACCCTGTTTTGTTTTACATAAGTGCTAGCAGTTTTATTCCTGGTATGTCATTGAATCCCACCCAAAAATAGCTACAGTTTGGAGGTGCCCTTAAAGTCTTCCTCTCTTTACCAGTCCCAGTAATAAATAAATAAATAAAAGTGCATCACAGCAAGCGTAAGAATTTATCACAGGTTAAAATGCTTTCCCCCAAGTAGCTGAAGCACTGGCAGTGATTTGCATTGGGTCCAGATCTACAGTGGTTCATGGTACATGAAAAAAGAGAAAGAGCGCTGTACTAAACAACAGGAACATAACCCAATTAAGAGCATAATAGAATTAGTGGTTGTTCATAAGGTTATATCAGGCCAAATACAGAAACTGACTTAATTAAAAAAATGAAATTCTGATCCGACTTCATGTGAAAATGCTGTAGAAACTTGCATTTGTTTTCTGTTTTCAAAGTACTCCTCCCAGTGTGCTACAAAGCAGCTCCTATTAACGTTACTATCTGTAATTATAAAATTAATATTTGCAATAATAATACAAACAGAGGAGAAAGAGACGGGGTGAGAAAACCATTAGTTCTTCTTTATTAAAACCCCACACGCCTTTCCAGAGAAAGCAGCCAAGTTTCATTTGTTCTTGGCAAGAATTATAAAGCAAAACAAGGGTTCCTTTCCAACTGCAGTGAGAGTTTTGCTCTGGTCTGCATCACGAGAGTCACTCCCTTGATCGTATCTGAAGAGGCAGCGTGCCAGAGCTTGAGCTACTTTGAGGTGAGTTAAAATGAAGTCATTTGAAGACAGGGAGGCTCTGAAACTTCCATAACAGCAGGAGAAGTAGTGGGTTAGTTTTAAAGACTGGAATGTCGTCATAGTTTATGGCTGATGCGTGTACCATCTCTATACCACTTAAGAACACTGAGTGGCTGCTCTGTACTCATATTATCAGATTTTTATTCCACCATTCCCATAAAGAGCTTAGAGGAGCACATAAGGCCTCTAGGTCTTTTACCTTCAGGGGGAAAAAGTCCTTGTGAGCCTGAGAGAAAATCATGGGGTGACTATTACCCAATAGATTTTGCAGATGATGGGGGACTTGAACTTAGTTCTCCCTGGGGGACTTAAACTTAGTTCTCCCTGGGGTCTCTCTAACACTAACCACACCACCACACTGGCTTTCACGTGAGGCATTTCATGCTCTTACAGCAAGGATGGAGAATCCATGGCTCTCCAGATGTTGTTGGACTCCAATTCCTATCAGTCCAATCCAAAGGTCAGGGGTGATGGGAGATGTAGTCCAGCAATATCTGGAGTTTGCATTTCTTAGTGTAGATCTGATGTGTAGAGATCTTTCCTATTCTGATTAATACAGGAGGATTCAGGAAGCTACTGGAAGTTTTTCTCCTCTGTGTGAAAGAAGGTTCTTGTGTCGGTTATTCCTTCTGAGAAGCTGAGTACAGCTGCTTTAAACTGGTTCTGTTATCTCTTCTGCAAGGTCATGCTGACTATAAAAGGAGGCCAGAAGGAGCCTGGGTTTCACTCACTCTCTCTTTCTGTCTCTCTTTTGTTCTGGTCTGGTGTTCTGTACATAGTATGCTTAGTGTTAAGGTTTTGGACTTATTATAAGTTTTTGTAAGTTTGTTAACTCTGCTGCAACTGGATTTCTATGGACTGTGCCAATCCTGAATGTATTGGATTTGTGACCATTATGCTTATTTGCCTTCAGCACCAGTAAAAGCTCTGCTGGATGAAATTGCCTCTGGTCTATTTTTTGGGAACTCTGCAACGTGTTTAAGTTCTTCTTCCACATGTATGACAAGGTTCCCCATCCCTGACACAAAAGCCCAAGCTATTTGATAGCTCAGAATAAGAGTAGGGTGGATAGAGAGTTGGAAAACCAAGCCTAATACTCAAACCATGGTGCTGTCCTGAGAAACTGGGAAACCATGATGAAAGGAACCCAACGGCTAAGTCCCTGATGAGTGCAGTTTTCTTGGTGACTAGGACATAGCCAACTTGGCAATAAGACCTGGATGTCACGATGCTGGAGGAAGGGGCTAGAAGTAACAACGTAAGACTAGCCTGCAGGATCAGGCCAAAGGCCCATAGTCCAGCATCCTATACTCACAGTGACCAACCAGGGCCTGAGTGTGATTGCAGTCTCCTCACTTGTGCTTCCCTGCAACTGGTATTTAGAGACACATAGCCTCAGATACTGGGCTTTGCCACTAAGTAGGTTAAACCACTGAGCCTAGGACTTGCCGATCAGAAGGTCGGCGGTTCGAATCCCCATGACGGGGTGAGCTCCCGTTGCTCGGTCCCAGCTTCTGCCAACCTAGCAGTTCGAAAGCACGTCAAAGTGGGCAGGAAGGTAAATGGCATTTCCGTGCGCTGCTTTGGTTTGCCAGAAACGGCTTAGTCATGCTGGCCACATGACCCGGAAGCTGTACGCTGGCTCCCTCGGCCAATAAAGCGAGATGAGCGCCGCAACCCCAGAGTTGGCCACGACTGGACCTAATGGTCAGGGGTCCCTTAACCTTAACCTTTAGCTGCAAGGACCCCATTGCTGGGTTGGAGAATGAACACTCCAGGTTAGTTCCAGGTGTGGCAGCCTTGGCTTAGCCCTGCACGCAGCCCATATTTACTGGTCCATGTCATATGAAAGGCCACATGGCAGTGCCCATGACACAGCTATTTCATCACATGCTAATGAACTTTGCACAAATTCCGCCCTGCCCATATCACCAACATGCTAATCTGGTTGTGTGAGTGGCCTTTTCTTTTTAAAAACAAAAACAAAACATTCGTTTTGATGTGTTTAGGTTTAGGATCACGGTGCTGAGAGCTTCTTTCCGAAAGCAATCCACTGAGCTGGTCAATTAATTCTGTGTTACCAACACATGCCATTAGCCGCAGTATTCTATCTGTGCCTAGGTAGGGTGGCATGCTAACTTAATGAACTGTTTTCTGCAAAGCCGGCTGCTTTCTTTAATCACAGGGAAAGAATTTGCCCGTGGTTTTGAAGCACGCTGTAGACACAACACAGGCAAAGGGAAAGACTCCTGTTGGAGCCTCCATATGATTTGTCTTTTTGCCTGTCTGCCTTGCCTTAGGCCTGCAGACTTGGATCTGTGATGTTATTGCAGCCCTTCTTTCTTCCAGAGAACTCAAGAGTGGTGTTTTGTCCTCCCAGCCCAAAACATAGGCTGAGAGAGATGGACTACCCCTGGTTATCCAGTAAGGGTCATAGATGACCAAGGATTTGAACCTGAGGTTTTCATGTGCAAAACTAGGCCTGTACAACCTGTAAAGCCATTGTCACAATGGCCTGGGGGTCTGGGTAGCCAAAGGTCCTTAGCAGCTTTCTATTGTGCTTCTGCTGCGCTTTAAAGTTAGGAAGCCATTAGCCTCAGAGGGGAGTTGTTGCTGTTATTGATTTGATGGCATCCTTGTCCCTACGCCGTTCAGCCTCAGGACTAGGGAAGGAAGTCAGAAATAGCTGGTGTTAGCTGGCCTTTATCTCCAGTGGGACACTTAGCAGACTTAAGCAGGCAACTTGACAGAGGCATATACTGTTATGCACTGTGTGGAGAAAATGCAGAGGGTGTTTCTCTCCCTCTCTCATAACAACAACAACAACAACAACAACAACAACAACAACTTGAGGACCAACTGAGGGGAAAGAGAGTTTCTGCTGATCATAAGACAATGGTTTTTCCACCTGCCTTGCCCCACCCTCAAGCCTTGGGAGTCTTTCCTGCAGAAGCAGCTGAGAAGAGAGTAGAGGAGTTCAGGGATATGTCCTTGGTTTTCAGTTTGAATCTTTAACATGGTTTTGTATGTTTTGTGGTATTTTATGCACTGTGATTTGCTGTTATTTTTTATTGATTATAGATTAGCAATTCTTTATTGTAACCGATAAGTGCAAAGTGTTTAATGATTATTTGCTGATGTTAAATTTTACTGTTTACTATTGGGTTCTAATGGATTTATTGAATATTGCCTTATCTGATATAAGTTGTTTATTTTAAAGTTTTATATTGGATCAGATTGTATTAATGTTTGGTGTTTTATTATTTTTATGTGTGTTGGAAGCCACCCAGAGTGGCTGGGGCAACCCAGCCAGATGGGAGGGGCATAAATAATAAAATATTGTTACTAAGTTATTGTTATCTGACGAAGCTGAAAGTGGCAAGATTCAGGACAGGCGAAAGGAAGTACTTATTTGTACGGTGCATAAACTATGGAATAAAATGTGGTCTTCCGCATCTATGCGAGCCCAAATTATAGGGAAGAAGAGTGCGATACAAATTAGATAAAGAGCAGAACCTTCTGAGCATTACTTGCACACCAGAGCATTACTCTACTCCCACATATTTTAAAATGATAAAATTCCACACAACAGTTGTCAACACTGTACATCCAATGAAATTAACCTTTCAAAAAGTCATTTATGAAACTTTTTAATACAATCATGGGCAGTAAACAATGACATTAAATGTTTCCCCCCACTAAAACATCAGAATTGGCCATTGTAAAATACAAGCTCTCACCTTAAAAAAAAAAATCAAATTAAAACACAACTACATTTTTCTTTTGAGAATCATATAATTGCCTGCATAAATGAGTAACCTACTTTTTTTAAAAAAAAAACCTCACTTTTTCTATGTATATAGCTCTTCCCTGTTTTCCTACTAAATTGCACACAATTTGCATCAGGATTTTAAGGGGTCACGGATATTTCTCAACCAATACAAGTTGAGGGAAGGGAGCTCGTTTGAATCCCCAGAGTGCCCCAAATTTCCTTTACCATGCAGATGTCCCTGTTTGCTATCAGATTTAACAGCAGGTGCCTTTTCTTTTGTAACAAATTTAGCATTTAGAGAGCTGAGTGTCACATGGAACACTGTGGACTGGGAGTGCATAACATCACATTTGAAGTGGCTATACGTGTCTTTTTTTCACCATATGCATTGCATGAACGCTGGAGCGCCATAGCTGAATTGCAACTTCCGACCTTCAACGTGTCATGGTGAATCTCCAAAATATGGCGAATAATGGCATTCACATATGAATTTGACAGCCCCAGATAAATGTTGGCATTGTTCGAAACCAGCTGTTCCCTAGCTGCAACACACAGAACTGACCACAACACTGATCAGAGTTGAGTCTCCATGCCACATCCAATTCTGCTCTGCTGTCTAGGTGGCCACTGAGAGTCACGTGGAATCTCACAAGTTGCTTTGTGGTCTTGATACATTGCATTATGGCTGGGGTTGAATAGTTCATTGTAGCTGTCTGATTTCAGTAGCATCCCTGTGGTAAGCTGTAACATGCATTTCAGGAAGGGGCTCCATTTCTCCTGCCGCTTCACTGAAGGGGCACTAAGCAGAGGGGGGGGGGAATATTTTTTTTTCCTGTTCTCTCCCTCCTATGGTCCGGTGCGTCCTATAGAGCAAAAAATACGGTATATAAAGGAAGGGCCATAGCTCAGACGTAGAGCATCTGCTTTGCATTCAGAAGGTCCCAGGTTCAATCCTCGGCAACTGCACGCAGGGACAGGAGACACCCTGGCCTGAAACCCTGGCAAGCTGCTGCCTGTCAGTGTAGACAATACTGAGCTAGATGAACCACTGGTCTGACTCTGTACTGGGCTGATTGCCTTGCTCTGTGGGCTCCCCTACAGAACCAGGACAAGTAGTGCAGCTCCCTACCCAAATCAATCATCAGATAAGACAGAGTAAAGTCAAAGAAACAATTCATTATGTCAGAACTGAAATATTTCTGATTGTAGGAGTTTATGCACCAAATGAGGGGAAATCTGAATTCTTCAAGAAATTGCATGAGACATTGCTTGACTACATGGACTACAACATTATTATGATGGGAGATATGAAGGGAGTGGTATCTACAAATATGGATAAGTCGCAGAGACAGGTTGTAACTAAAGATGGCAGACTACCAAAAACCTTTTTTGAACTGACTGACAATATGGACTTGATTGACATCTGGAGAACTAAGAACCCCCTTGGAAGAGAGGGAACATTCTTCTCTGAAGCCAAAATGACATGGACAAGAATTGACCAAATATGGATAACTAGAGGACTGGCACCTAAGACTCGAAAAGTGGAAATTTGCCCAAAAACCTGCTCCGACCACAATGCGGTGAAGATGGAGATGAAACTAACACCAATTGGTTCCTTCAGATGGAGGATGAATGACACCTTATTTAGAGATCAAGAGGTTACCAAGAAGGCCCCAAAAATCTTGAGAGATTATTTTGAGATAAATTTGAATACCACAGTTGAAAAAAGAGTAATCTGGGACGCAAGCAAAGCGGTCGTGAGAGGGTTTCTGATTCAACAGAATGCAATAAAGAAGAGAATTCAAAATGAGAAAAAAGATAAAATCTTGGAAAAAATAAAAGAAGGAGAGAAGAAATTAAGAGCGAAACCAAAGTCGCAAGAGATTCTGAGAGAAATAAAGCTATATCAAGTACAATACATGAAAATGATAAATCAGGAAGTAGAATGGAAAATTAAGCAGATGAGACAAAAGACATTTGAATCGGCTAATAAATGCGGGAAACTGCTAGCCTGGCAGATGAAAAAAAGACAAAAATTAAACACCATCACAAATTTGGATGTGGAAGGAAAGAACATACAGAATCCATTGGAGATTAGAAAGTGCTTCCAGAGATATTTTAAACAACTATATACACAAGGGCCACAGAAAGAGACTGATTTAGACCAATTTTTAAGAACAAATGGATTACAAACAATCTCTCAAGAAAATAAGATAATGTTGAATCACAAAATTACAGAACAGGAGGTAGAAGGTGCCATTCAGAACATGCAGTTGGGTAAATCTCCAGGGCTGGATGGTCTAACCTCCAAATACTATAGATCTCTGAAAGACTGGTTAATTCAGCCACTAAAGGAGGTCTGTAATGAAATTTTGGAGGGGAAAAAGGCGCCAGAGTCGTGGAAGGAAGCTTACATTACACTTATACCGAAAACTGAGTCTGAAAAGACACAACTTAAGAACTACCGCCCCATATCCCTGCTTAATGTGGATTACAAAATTTTTGCTGATATCTTGGCTAATAGATTAAAAAAGGTATTAGTTGAAGAGATACATAAAGATCAAGCCGGCTTTCTCCCAGGTAGACATTTGTCTGACAATACGAGGAATATAATTAACATTTTGGAGAAGCTGCAAGTGAACATCAATACCAAAGCAGTTTTAATTTTTATAGATGCGGAAAAAGCTTTTGATAATATTTCTTGGAATTTTATAAAGAAAAATCTTCAGGGAATGGGGGTGGGCCAAGGATTTGAAAATGGTATAAGTGCAATTTACTCAGAACAAAAGGCTAAGTTAATAGTTAATAATGTGATGTCAGGAATTTAAGATAGAGAAAGGGACACGACAAGGCTGCCCAATTTCCCCATTGCTTTTTATTTCGGTTCTGGAGGTTTTGCTGAATATGATTAGAAGGGACCGTCTGATTAAAGGTATTCAGGTCGGAGCCAAACAATATAAATTGAAAGCTTTTGCAGATGACCTAGTTTTGACGTTACAGGAGCCAGAATCTAGTACGAAAAGAGTATTAGAATTGATTCAAGAATTTGGTCATGCGGCAGGATTTAAGCTGAACAAGTCAAAAACTAAAGTGCTTGAGAAAAATTTTACACCAATTGAGAAAGAAAGGTTTCAGAAGGAGACAGGTTTAACATTAGTTAAGAAAGTAAAATATTTGGGGGTTAATATGACTGCTAAGAATTTAAATTTATTTAAAGATAACTATGAGAAATATTGGATAGAAGTGAAAAAAGATTTGGAAATATGGTCAAATTTGAAGCTTTCCTTGTTGGGTCGAATTGCAGCTATAAAGATGAATGTATTGCCAAAAATGTTATTTCTGTTTCAATCATTGCAAATTTTGGACAAGATGGACTGTTTCAAGAAGTGGCAGAGAGACATTTCCAGATTTGTCTGGCAGGGCAAGAAGCCTAGAATAAAATTTAAAATATTAACTGACGCAAAGGAAAGAGGTGGATTTGCCCTGCCAGACCTTAAACTTTACTATGAATCAGCAGCATTCTGCTGGTTGAAAGACTGGCTGCTTCTTGAGAACACATTTTGGACCTAGAAGGTTTTAACAACGTTTTTGGATGGCATGCATATTTGTGGTATGACAAGGTTAAAGCACATAAAGCATTTAAAAACCATATTGTCAGGAAAGCATTGTTCAATGTCTGGATAAGATACAAAGATTTACTGGAAAATAAAACCCCAAGGTGGTTGTCACCAATGGAAGCAAAGGCTCAGAAAAAGCTCAATATGGAGTCCAAATGGCCGAAATATTGGGAAATATTGGAACAAGAAGGAGACAAATTGAAATTGCAGAGTTTTGAGAAATTAAAAGATAAAGTGCGAGACTGGCTTCACTATTATCAAATAAGAGAGGCCTATAATTTGGATAAAAAAATTGGCTTCCAGGTGGAAAAATCAAAACTGGAAACAGAACTGTTAGATCCCAAAACTAAGATACTTTCAAGAATGTATAATTTGCTGTTAAAATGGAATACGCAGGATGAAACGGTTAAATCTACTATGATCAAATGGGCACAAGATATTGGTCACAACATTATGTTTGCTGACTGGGAACAGTTGTGGACCACCGGTATGAAATTTACGGCATGTAATGCCTTAAGAGAGAATATTATGAAAATGATTTACAGGTGGTATATGACACCAGTCAAGCTTGCAAAAATATATCATTTGCCCGATAATAAATGTTGGAAATGTAAAGAAAATGAAGGTACATTCTTTCACCTTTGGTGGACGTGCCCAAAGGCTTTCTGGGAGATGATATATAATGAAATGAAAAGGGTATTTAAATATACCTTCCTGAGGAAACCAGAGGCCTTTCTCCTGGGCATAGTCGGCCAATTGGTGCCAAAGAAGGATAGAACTTTTTTTATGTATGCAACAACAGCAGCAAGAATACTTATTGCAAAGTATTGGAAGACACAAGAGTTACCCACCCTGGAAGAGTGGCAGATGAAGGTGACGGATTATATGGAATTGGCGGAAATGACTGGCAGAATCCGAGACCTGGGAGAAGAGTTGGTGGAAGAAGATTGGAAGAAATTTAAAGACTATCTTCAGAAACACTGTAAAATTAATGAATGTTAAAATGATGTTGCATTGAAAATAAGTGGCATTAGCAACAAAGTTATTAAGAATATGCAAAAATGAATTGATAATGGATGAAAATATAGAGTTATAATATGTTAAGATATAGAGTTAAGATAAATGAAAGAGGGTAAGGATTTGCTGATTTGATTATTTAAATGGGAATACAAAAAGGGGAGGTGTGAGGAGGCCAAGGAAATAAGCTAATGAGTTTAAAGTTACAAAAAACGGATTTGTTTTTAATTCTTTTTTAGCTATTTGTCTTTTGTATTTTGTATTTTTATTCTTCTTTTTTCTTTTTTATGTATTTTTCTATGTTCTCTTTTTTGTATCTTTTTCTTTTTATACGACCTTTTTTCTATTTTGTAAACTTATGTTTTTGTAAAATCTCAATAAATATCTTTTAAAGGAGAACTGAAATATTTATTTTAAAAGTCTTCCCTAACCTGATGAGGGACGCCGGTGGCGCTGTGGTCTAAACCACAGAGCCAAGGGCTTGCCGATCAGAAGGTCAGCGGTTTGAATCCCCGCAATGGGGTGAGCTCCCATTGCTTGGTCCCTGTTCCTGCCAACCTAGCAGTTTGAAAGCACATCAAAGTGCAAGTAGATAAATAGGAACCACTCCGGTGGGAAGGTAAACGGCGTTTCCGTGCGCTGCTCTGGTTCGCCAGAAGCGGCTTAGTCATGCTGGCCACATGACCCGGAAGCTGTACGCCGGCTCCCTCGGCCAATAAAGTGAGATGAGCGCCTCAACCCCAGAGTCGTCCGCAACTGGACCTAATGGTCAGGGGTCCCTTTACCCTTTTTTAACCTGGTGCACCCCAGTCATTGGCGTCCCAAGTTCTGTCAACCCCAGCCAGCATTGCCAATTGTCTGGGGTAGCAGGGAGCTGTAATCTAGAACACTCAGGGGGCCCTTCCCTTCTTCTCAAGGTTCAAGTCCTCTTGATATCCCTTTTATTTTATTGGAAGGGATAGACCAGTGGGCTTACACCACCAAGTCACCATACAAGTATGCAGGTCTTCAGGACAGGGTACAACAATTGCTGTTTCTGCATCTTATAGAAGGTGCTGTTGTGTTACTTTTGCAAGGTTTATTTGCACCACAGTTTTTGTACTGTGTTTGCACAGTAGTGTTGCACAAAACGGTTGAGCAGCACAGAACTGGCTAGTTATGGGACATTTCAGGGACCTCCATTGAATCTATCCTAAAGCCATTCTGATGATCAGCCACCTAGCGTCTTATAATCAGATTGCAATTGGCATGGACCACGGTGAGACAAAGTGGACCTTCTGTGCTTTGCCATCATTGCATTGTCACAGATACATATTTCCATTAAAAGGGGGGGAGAGAAGAAAATTATTGAATTAAAATAGGCTTGTGCAATTTATCATATACCAGGTTGAATGCATCCCATCAGTCATGTATTGTGAGTTGCCACTTGTGTCTGATGGTAACTCCTCTAAAAGCATGCCAAGGAAGCTGGAGGTGATAGTGCTCAAAGCCAAACATGCAGAGGATCTGAGTGCCAGTCTACTTTAATCTCTTTCCTTGGCAGCTGTTTTCCCCTAAGTATTAAAAGAGATAGGAGCAGGGGAAATTAGCCTCAAGAGAAAGAGAGAGAAGCATATATGACTGCCGTTTGACAGCGGAGAAGCCTTCAGAATTCTCAACAGGCAGAGCTGATCTGCTCTCACACAGCAAGTGCAATGTGCCATTCATACATTTGTTTTAAAAGTATCTGGGGTGGGTTTTATTGGGGGGTGCTTTTACCTATTTCTAAACTGTTTTCTGAAGATCATGGCCACTGGTCCCATCACCTCCTGGCAAATAGAAGGGGAAGAAATGGAGGCAGTGAGAGATTTTACTTTCTTGGGCTCCATGATCACTGCAGATGGTGACAGCAGTCACAAAATTAAAAGACACCTGCTTCTTGGGAGAAAAGCAATGACAAACTAGACAGCATCTTAAGAATCAGAGACATCACCTTGCGAACAAAGGTTTGTATAGTTAAAGCTATGGTTTTCCCAGTAGTGATGTATGGAAGTGAGAGCTGGACCATAAAGAAGGCTGATAGCCAAAGAATTGATGCTTTTGAATTATGGTGCTGGAGGAGACTCTTGAGAGTCCCATGGACTGCAAGAAGATCAAACCTATCCATTCTTAAGGAAATCAGCCCTGAGTGCTCACAGGAAGGACAGATTGTGAAGCTGAGGCTCCAATACTTTGGCCACCTCATGAGAAGAGAAGACTCCCTGGAAAAGACCCTGATGTTGGGAAAGATGGAGGGCACAAGGAGAAGGGGACGGCAGAGGATGAGATGGTTGGACAGTGTTCTCGAAGCTATGAGCTTGAGTTTGACCAAACTGCAGGAGGCAGTGGAAGATAGGAGTGCCATGCGTGCTCTGGTCCATGGGGTGACGAAGAGTCAGACATGACTAAACGACTAAACAACAACAAAACTGTTTTCTGCTGTTTTTACTGCACATCACCTTGAGAAGCTTGTGACCAGGAGCTTTTGCACTTCATAAAACTCCCGTTTTAGCAAGTAACTCCTAGTGATTCCTGCATGAGCTGGATCAGCTTTTGGATGGAACAAAAATAAAGAGTCATGCATATTGCAATTAGCTTTTAAAAAAAAATTAGAACAAGGTCATCACGAAAATAATAAAGTAATTTGCAAGTCTTTCATCTGAAGGTATTGCTCTCTGAATTATAGCTTCACTACTGATTTATTATACAAATGATCCTTCTATTCCAGGAATAAAAGGTAAAGGTAAAGGGACCCCTGGATGGTTACATCCAGTCAAAGGCAACTATGGGATTGCGGGGCTCATCTCACTTTCAGGCTGAGGGAGAAGGTGTTTGTCCGCAGACAGCTTTTTGGGTCATGTGGCCAGCATGACTAAACCACTTCTGGCACAACGGGCCACCGTGACAGAAACCAGAGCGCATGGAAACACCATTTACCTTCCCGCCACAGTGGTACTTATTTATCTACTTGCACTGCCGTGCTTTCGAACTGCTAGGTTCGCAGGAGCGGGGATAGAGCAACGGGAGCTCACCCCGCTGCGGGGGTTTAAACCGCCGACCTTCTGATAGGCAAGCCCAAGAGGCTCAGTGGTTTAGACCACAGCCTCCTTTACCTTACCTATTCCAGGAATATAGGAAATGGCCTTATACCAAAACAGACCATTAGCCCATCTAGGTTGGTAGTGTCTACACCAGGCATCCCCAGACTCGGCCCTCCAGCTGTTTTGGGACTACAACTCCCATCATCCCTAGCTAACAGGACCAGTGGTCAGGGATGATGGGAATTGTAGTCCCAAAACAGCTGAAGGGCCAAGTTTGGGGGTGCCTGGTCTACACCTATGTTCCTTTGGACTACAACTCTCATAATCCCTGACCATTGGACATGCTGCCTGGGGCTGATGGGAACTGGAATCCAACATCTGAAAGGCCGCATGTTTCCCCATCCCTGGGGATTGAACTTGGCGCCTTCTGAATGCAAAGCAGGTGCACTACTGTGGAGATGTGGCTCTCCATGAAGCTTACTAAATAATCAGATAAAGAATTCCACAAAATCATGTAACTAACCGGGATCCAGAGTTCCTCAGTTAGCAACTTCCTGTTTCACCAGCCAAGAATCCTTTGCCATCAAGCAACTAAACTTTTTTTTCCACTTTTATGTTAATTAATTTAGGGGAAAGACCTCAACTGCTTATCTGGTTTCCATTTGCAAAACTGAGAGCTTGTTAGTGGCCAACTCGCTTGGTGAGATGACAGTCTTTAAATGATGTTGTAGACACTGTGAAGGGTTACAGCACCTCCCATAAAATACACTGCAACACTGTGGGGGAAGGGTTTACGAAAATTTATTAGGAACTACCTTGGTAAAGATAAAAGGTAGTCTTTCCCAGGGCCAAAGTTTCACTAAAACCTTAGACTGTGAATAGCTGAGAATTCTGTTATATCTTTAGCATCCCCCCTCACAGTTACAATAGATTTTTTGGGTTCCATGGGAAAAAGAAATGATTGCTAAACCAGTTAAAGTCTGTCATCTTGATGCACCCTGGGAAGCCACGGTTTCCCCAACTGTATAATGAGAATCATAGTGACCCACCTAGGACATTTTAAAAGTGCTATTTAAATGATTTATAATAACAATATAAAGTTGGGCCCAAAATAACACATTAACTGTTTGTTTGCCCTGGTCGCAGACTGGATGTCTTAGAACAGCATGACTTGAAAATTTGGCACGATTTATCAACCACAACATATTATATTTTCCTTCTACAGAAGGCACTAGTATGAACTCCAGATTAAAAAATATATAAATAAAAATAAAAAAGATACAAGTTGTAATGTCACACAGAAAACTATTAACTTGCACAGCCCTCACAGTAAACTGTACCATTTCCCCCCATTTAACTACAATAAATGGTTATAGCAGCAATGGTTAACAATCCTACAAAGATCACAAATGCATTGATAAAACATGCATATTTAACAGGAACATCACTGAATTACACAATGCATAGAATTTTTTTATTTTTTGGCAAGACAGAGATTTATTTATTTTTTAGAAGCAAATTACTCCTCCCCTCCCCCCCCAAAAAAAACTGCTAAAAAAGTTGACTTCAGTTGGAACAGGGAATTGGTTAGAAGAAAACAGGGACAACCAACTTCCATATTCTCAGCAGTCAAGGGAAGAGGGGAAATATATTTTGCTGCACAAACTGATCTCTACACAAATGGGCAGGTTCTGTACTAAAGTTGATGACATCTACCAATAAGAGTGCTACAAGTTAAGGGGCAATGTGCTCAAGCAAAGCTGGAGCATTATAAACTCCCAAAGAGAGATGCAACTATGTATGGAATGGCTCCTGTAACATGAAAACTTTTTTTTTTATCCTTATGAGTGGAAATATGGGCATAGACTATATAATAGCCTTGGTGGCCAAATGAAAATGTAGACAGGGCTATTGAACCTTAAGCAGATTGTGATGCTGAAATCCCCTCTTCTACACAGCAATTAAAGGTGCAAAAGTCCTAGCTGCTCTTTCATCTGCCCCATACATCAGGCACAGACAAAGGGCTTCCAGATCTGCTTTTAGGCCCCACATGAATAGTTGGTTATTCTTGAGTTAGAAAACATCAGATGCATAGGGGCCAACTCCTGTGGGCTGAGGTCCCTTCTCCCTCCCCCCCATAAAATATTTGAGGGGCCTGTCCCCCCTCAAAGTTGATGAGCATTGCCATTCAAATGGTGTGCATGTGCCATGTCTAATGATCAATTATGCATTCCTGCCCCCCATATTTTATTCAAGTTGCCCCCCCGATCAGATGTTACTGCATAAGATTTAATATACTATAAAAAATTCGCTCAATAGAAAATTGTTCTGTAACGAAACAATGCAAATTTCCTAAAATATGTGATGGGAGAATCAAATCACCAGGAGGATTAAATGTGGCATATAGATCAAAAGTCCCCCGGCCCCCTGCTACAGATTTCCTAGTGCTGAGTTGTATATAATGGAATATGGGGCCAGATCAGCTTTCCTCAATCTGGTGCCCTCTGTACACACTGGTAGTGTGGCAATCTGTAAGAACCACATACAGTCATACCTTGGAAGTCAAATGGAATCCATTCCGGAAGTCTGTTCGACTTCCAAAACGTTTGGAAACCAAGGTGTGGTTTCCGATTGGCTACAGGCCGCGTAACCTGCGTTGGACATTTGGGTTCCAAAGAGCATTTGCAAACTGGAACACTCGCTTCTGGGTTTGCGGCGTTCGGGAGCCAAAGCGTTCGAGTCGCAAGGCATTCAACTTCCCAGGTATGACTGTATTGCAGAGGTATCCAGTGTAATGGGAAGATGTTTCCAGACTAAAACTCTGATCATCCTTGGTCATTGGCCATGCTGGCTGGCGATGATGCAGTCTGGGAGTCCCAACACCATATGGAGGGCCCCACATTGGCTACCCTTGATATACTGTATGGCAGGGAAACCCTGCTGCTGGGGAACAACTGTGCTTGAGCCTTGAAAAAGAAAGCCCAGCTCTCTCCAGATCTAGCCAGGACAAAGACTCCAAAAAGCATGTGTGTTTATTTTGGAGCATCACACAACAAGTGTGCTTGGAACTTAGTGGAGCAGGGAGGTCTCTCTGTTTTCATGTTGATTCCCTAGAAAAATCCCGCCCCCATTAAAACAACAACAAAATGAGGTTTGCAACTGTACTCTCAGCTTTTCATGGTTTCTGGGAGATGGGGGGGCATTGTTTTTGCTGTTATTGCTGTATTTTATCAAGGAAATACAAATGCTGGCCACAATTTAAGCAACCTTATAATTCTGTTTTGCATTGTGGCTGCTTGGTGTAGCATCTAGAGCTGAATCTTTGACAGTATATATATATTTTAAAAATGACTTGTCACAAAAGTGCTAAAACACTGGTTTTCAGCTGGGGAAAGTTAAGATTGTTTGTTTGTGTAACAGTCTAGTTTTTTGCCATGACAGTTGTTTTTGCATATGGATAAATATTATACCTTTTTTTTTTTTACCACCACTGTTATTTTTCACTTTGTTGATCATTACCATGTCTTCCCCACCCCACAAGCTGGCACAACTGAGACACAAGGAGCAAATGAAAAATAGAGGGAAAATGCTCCAGTAAGCTGCACCCCATTTTCTTTGTTCCTTCTCTCCCCCTTAAATCAGGCTGGAAAAGAACCATATTTGCCGGCAAGAAAGAAAATAGAAAATTATCCCTCTTCCTTCCACACACAATACTGAATTCATGTCATATTAACAGCAAACTTTCAAAAGACATGAAGCATCAAGGGGAATATACACTCGTTATTATTTTTTTAAAAACCAAATATGTTTAGGTGCAAGTGATGCATTTTGGACATGATTTAATGACAACATCTTCTGCACAAGCTCAAAGGCAATAAACAGGAGGTGCAGAAAAGCACTCTGGGGCACCACTATTGGGCACGCTGTCCCCAGTGCTCAGTTGCCACTTGTGAACCATGTTGTCTTCACAGAGGGTCTTCTCAAGATATGGCTGTGTTACAACTGACTTAAGTGCGTAGTGTTGCTTGCTTCTGCCTAAAGACTATGGCCTGCCTTGTATATGCCTGAAAACTATTTCCCCTTTTGAAAATCTACCATTATATTAGCACCCTATAAGTAGGTTTCATTCCCCCCCCCCATATCAGCACTATAAATACTATATAAGTTATACTAAACTATTTCTATTCACGTCTTTGTAAAAAGAATATATATATATATATTTATATATTATTTGTTTTAATAAAGTGAATTAACACTGGGGAAAGGTGAGTCAGGAGGGTAGCTGTGTAGAATCACAACTGATGTGTGTCCCTAGGCACAGACCCACAGCTTCAAACACAACATGTTCCCATCTCGAGTCCTCTCAAGCCGTGTCTGAAGAAGAGTCATAAGATGCAGACACGATGAAGTTGCCAGAGCCGGAATGGCTCGCCATGGACTGAGCAGCCTGCTGGCTTAAGTTGTTGCAAATCAGAACCAGCTGGTTGCTTTGAGCTTCGGAGAGTGTGCTGCAGCTCTGGTACACACTGAAGTTGGTCTTCCTACCGGGAATGTTCCCCTTCTCGCACATCGTCTTGACCATCTTGGCCAGTTTATTTTTACCTAGGGCTTGGCAATTGTACCAATGAAGAGCAGCTAGGTTAACAACCGGCTTGATGGACAAGTAGAAAGGAGCGTCCTCATATCGCATTGCAGGGGGGCGCCTTTGTGCGTACTCCTTGTAGTCTTGCACGGGGCAGGTCTGTGGAGCGTGTTGCGTTGCGTACACTCTGGAGTCCGTGCCCGTCCTCTTGGTTTTGGTGCTCCCATCGCCGCTGTCTTGACCCATCCATTCCAAATATTCCAGCCCTGTCTCTGTCACCCGAAGCCTAATGTCCCCCCATTTGAGGGTGGAGCCGTGGAAGCCGGTACAATGGCCAAACGCCTTGGTGTTGTTAAGCCAGACGAGGTTCAGCAGTCCCTCGGGGTTGTATCGGCTCAGTAGGCCTCTCTTACGTAAGATAAGCTCATCTGCAAAGGTAAGCTTCATGGACTTGTGCGGCTTGTTGCCTTTCCCTTTGCACCTCAGCTCTATCTGCTTCTGCTTCAGGGCTTCTTGAGACCTCTTGAATTCCTTGTCCCTGGTAATGCTGTATCCATATCGGTGCTCCTTGAGATACCTCTCCAGCCCACATTGGTAATTGGCCAAACTATTTGGCTCGTATTCTGAACCATCCTTCTGTCGGGCATCGACAAAGAACGATGCTAAGTAAGCATCCAGCTCTTTGCAAGGAATGATGTAGATCTCCCGGGTTTCCGAGGGATACTTAGAGATGAGAAACTCCCTGAAGTTTCGGAGGGCTGTCTGGGTACTGCGTATGGTTTTCTCATTTTGCTCTCTGCTCAGTTCTGCAGCTCTCTCATCTTGGTCTGGGAGAGGCAAAAGAAGAGATGGGAACGGAATGAGTTTAGGAGATAACGCTTTTTTCTCAAATTTAAATTTTCCTTTAAACAAAAGGGGGAAAATTAATGTTCACAAAGTTCGCAAGGGTATTACGTATTACATACCTGCCATGTTTGGAAAGCCAACTTCAGTTTCACAAATGATGTTATCAAGGATATGAAAAACTAACTAGTCACTGGCTCACATTTTTTGTGCAGGGAGATTTGTAATAGGTGCGGGGTGGAATATGAGATTTGAGTTGGTCTGCATTTTGAAAGAAGCTAGAAAATAGAAAAACTCTCCACTGTTCTGTGCAGACGCCCAATTAAGAAAGGTAACCCCCATTCTCAAACCATTTCATTTGTGAAACCAGAGGTTGCGCTGGTTCCAACAACAACACAAAACTAAAGCCACATTTAATACATCGAAAACAGTTTTAATGAAATGCACTTTTCGGCGTGGTAAATCAGCTGTCTCTTTCAGCATAATACATATTTGTGCAATACAGTATGTTAACATACCCAGAGCAAAATGTTTTAATTGCAGTGCAGTTTGCTACAAGCGGCAAAAATATAGTGATACGTCTACAGCAGGGATGGAAAATCTGAAGCCCTCCAGATGCTACAGGGATCCAACTCCCAACATCCCTGACATTGACCATGCTAGTTGGAGCTGATGGGAGTCCAACAACATCTGGAAGGCCGCAGGTAGAGATGGGGGAGAAATCCACCTGAATTTACATTTAAAGCCAAACCTACCTAATTCACACTTCCTCCCCAAAAATGCACGAACTAAAACACAGCAATCCTTCAAAATCTACAGTTTTCCAAATTTTGCAGTGCAGTTCTCTAGCCAAATAATGTGTACAAAAATGTACAAGTGTGTTTGGAAATGCATATATTGCTGAAAATAACTTATAAAATGCATCATATCAGGCAAAAGTGCATTGCAAAAATATGAATCTTAAGCAAAAGTGCATACAAAAAGATGTCTATTAGGAGAATGCACTAAAATGCTGATGAATTTTCATGAGGACTATCTATCATCTATCTACGTATCTATCTATCTATCTATCTATCTATCTATCTATCTATCTATCTATCTATCATCTATCATCTATCTAATCAAACTGATGTGGAAATGTGGATAACTGGATTTACGGTAAGTGAGAATCTGAAAATTGACCAGAATAGGAGAAGACCCAATCTGAAACAGACTGACGTCATGTGACTTCAACATCATCACCTCTCCATACCTTTAGAAAGAAATAGTTTTGTTTTGATTGATTTCAGTCTCTTAAAATGTGACCCGGGTCTCCAAATAATAAAGAAGTTCCATGTCAGGCTCTTCTGGTTTTGGTCTGAACTGTGGTGGAGGTTCAGGTTTAAGTCATGGCTAAGTCCAAGAACCACACCAGTCTCGCAAGTGGCACAGAAACGGGCAATAAGAAACCCAGATCAAATAGATATGAATCTCTGAAGGGGGCTGATCCCAAGTTCCTCCAGAACATGCATTTTGCAAAGGAAAACTACAAGAAAGGGCTGTAGAAAATGAAGGCCAACAATGCTAAGAATGCCAAGTGACCACCTTGCCGCAAGAGCGACTGACTAGCAATAGTTTTCTTCTTTTCACTCAAGGCATTTTGTATAAATAAAATTGAGTGTAACATGGGGGGGGGGAGAAGTTCCATGTCCTATACCTCCCAGAAAATCAGCTTCAGTGAAGCCAGGGGGCTGAAAAGTTTGGTCTTTCTGATAAGATTTCTAGCACATCCCTCAATCATGGTTCCTAGCCAAGTTAAAACCAGCAATAAGTAAAAACCATTATAAATGAGCATAGCTATTACTTCCAGCTTTTTTCAAGAACATGTATCCCCTTCATTCTTCATATTCGCTTAAACATGCATTCATCTGTCAGCAACCTTGGCCCCAGATTAGGATCATAATTGGGATTTATAGAAGTAAATAATCCAAGCCAGCTCATATGTTTAATTCTCTTTTCATATAAATTGTTAACAGACTCCATTTCCTTTGATCATGATCTCTGTTCTTTAACATGCAAACCTTTGAGAGAATATAAGTTTTGGCGTGTGTTTGTTACTGTATTATAACTGTATGATGATTACATTGTGAAAGGGGTTTTCATGGATACTTTAACTACTATTACTACTACTAAGACTGGGAACGCAGCACACAGGGAGGGGTTTTAACCTTATTAGCATGCCACTTTCGTTGTACACCCCCCCTCACAAAAAAACAAAAGAAGCTACTAAGGGTGCCAACTTGAATAAAAAAGGGGGGTAGATAAGCCCCACCCCACATAACTGATCACAAGAGGTGATGCACACACACCATTTAAGTAGCAATGCACATCAAATGGAGGGGGGCTCAAATATTTTATGGGGGAGGCAAAGGAACCTCAGCAGCCACTAGGAGCTGATAATAATAATAATAATAATAATAATAATAATAATAATAATAATAATAATAATTTTATTTGTACCCTGCCCTCCCCAGCTGAAGCCGGGCTCATAGCAGCTAAAAACAATAAAAGTAACACAGTTTACATAAAATCACAATCAATTCATTGAAATTCATTCTAAAATCAATTCAAAATCAAATCAAATTAATGGCAACCATTGGGCTAGAGTTCTGTGAGGATTACCAAAGGAAGGGGTCAGACTATGCCAATGGAAGCTGCTGTTAGCCCTTGGTTGAAGATTCCACAATAAGGAGACGATTTTGATTAGGACTGCATCATGGGGGAAAGGTTAAAAACCCCTTCCCTGAAACAACAGTGCATTGTTGAAGGAAAGAGTGCAGGCTATATGTACAAAATGTGCACCTGTCACATGAAAAGTGGTGGTCCATTAGCTATTTCTCTGCTCTGTCTGATAAAGTCTTGAGTATGCTGGTCTAATCCCACACCAAAAGAACTTGGCCCAATAGAGGCTGCAAGAGGAGGAGGAGGAGAAGAAGAAGGAAGCAGTGTTTTGGAGTCTCCAGTCGTATGGGATGCAGGAGATGAGGTGCATCCTCTCCCCACCCCCATACAACTAAAAGATCAAGGAAGACCTATTTCAGCAATAACAAGGATCAAGAAACATCGCTGGGTAGTGACTATGTGGCAACCATATACCTTCCTCCACCTCGCTCTGAGATATTCTTCATGTGCCAGTGAAGTGTGTGCACTGCAGATCAACTCCCACAAAGGTGATGTTATGAAAGAAGAAAGACCATTCTGACTCGCTCTTCAAGTGCCCTGGTTTCCCCAGCAAGAAAGAGGTGTGTGTGTGTGTGCGCACGCAGCTGACTTCATGCTCATTGTGAAATGCTGACAGGCATACAATTTGCATGTCAGCTGTTTTGACACAACATCATATTTAATGTTGATCACTGTGACAAGGACTAAATGTTTTCTAAAATGATATTAGCCCATGCAAATGAATTATGATCAAGGGCTGTGACTAAATGGCTTGAGGAGTTTTATTGTCCTATTTTCAATGCAAAAGAGGCTCTCTGTATTATTATGTATCCATGTCCTCCCTCTTTCTGCTGTATGATTGCATATCTGTTTGAAATATATATAAAATAATGTTTTCCAGGTTTTGGTTTGGTTTTAGATGCGGTAAAGGAAACCTGTATTGTCTCCAGTGCTCAGCAAAGGCACTGATTTGAATAAAATATTGGGTGGTGCCCAGGTAAGCCCCACACCACATAATTAATCATATGATGTGGTTTACCCACAACATTTGAATGCAATGTCCATCAATTTGGGGGGGGACGGACCCTGACCCCCTCAAATAGTTTATTGGGGGTGAAGGGACCTCAGCCCCTAGGAATTGGCTCCTATGCTCTCCACCCCTTCACCTGCAGCTGACTGCCTTATCCCATATCACTTGGGAAGACAGGTGAACAAATGCCAGTGTACTGGAAGAAGCAGAGATCACTGGTGTCGAAGCAATGATTCTTCAACATCAACTTCATTGGACTGGTCATGTTGTTCGGATGCCTGATTACCATCTTCCAAAGCAATACTCTGTTCCAAACTTAAGATTGGTAAGCGTTATGCCGGTGGGCAACAAAAGAGGTTTAAAGATGCTCTCGAGGCAAATCTCTTTTTAAAAATGTAGTTTAAACACCGACAACTGGGAATCACTAGTCTGTGAGCGCTCCAATTGGAGAAGAGCCTTCACCAAAGGCGTTGTGAACTTTGAAGAAGCACAAACTCAGGACGAAAGGCGGAAACGAGCTAACAGGAAGGCACGTTTGGCAAACCCTCACTGTGATCAGTTCCTGCCCAGAAACCTATGTCCCCACTGTGGAAGGACGTGTGGATCCAGAACTGGCCTCCACAGTCACCTACAGGAAGACTGTTAAGACCATATTCATGGAAGGCCGTCTTATTCAACTATGAGTGGTCACCAAAGAAGAAGAAGACACCCGGTGGAGGCTCTTCCCCATTACACCTAGGTAGCCTGAAAGTAGGTAGGCCTAAAACTAGGTAGCCTCCATCCCAGTTTAGGAAACCTGAGTAAACAGAGTGGAGGAGGTGGAGGAGCCATGGAGCCCATCAAAAGCCCCACCTAGAGTCTAGCTGGAACTAGGTCACACAAGGAGGGGGTGGGAGCTAGTGATCTGTCAACGAAACAATGCAGGCGACATTGCCAATGCCTTTATTGAACAGTATCCAGGTTGGAGAAGATTGTGAACCAGAAAGATACACAAGGAGAGTTGGCAACCAGTTGCCCCAGCAAGATTTCCGTGCTCAACAGACAGCAGGTCCATTTTTAGCACAAGCTCCATGCTAGGAACACCTTCACCTGTTGCATAACTGCCTTGTCATAAAGAGATTTTCAAGGGTGCAGGAGCCTACCAGGAGCAGGTAGGTCACAACCCCCCCACAGAGATCACCGCTACTTGTCATGGGGTGGGTCTCCCTTGTGGTCAGCACAGAAAGGGGGTGTAGGGCAGATCCTGCCCCTGTGGGAGAGTGGCCTGTGGAATGCAAAGGGAGACAGAGAGAGAATAATGAACAACAGCAAACAGCTGAAACACACGGTCCCTGGACTTGGATGCTCAGTTGTTTTGTGAGATGGACGGAGAGCATGTTGCACCTGACCAGGCTAGATTTGGAATCACAGGACTATTAAAGTGGTAGGTGAGTGCTTTCAATGTATGGTGTGGATATGGCCATGGTCTACCAGTGACAGGTTTATATTCTGGTGGTAGCATGATGTGGTTATGAGTGGAGCTACCTCCTGATGTTCTCCTGGTTTTGCTGGACTGCAGCTTCCATCACCCCCAATCATTGGTCATGTTGGCTGGGGTTGATGGGGATTATAGTCCAAAGATACCAAGGGCACCATGTTGTTGAAGGCTGAGTTACACTATATCCTATGCTCTGTCATGGTGATGTGGCAGGGCTATCATGGATACAATCCCACCACCACCACCACCAAAGTCAATAGGAGGGAATTTTTTTTTGCACCAGGCCTAGGGCTGGTGCAAGATTAAGGCATCAACGGGGGCATCTGTGTGGATTAAAAGGGTGAGATGTGGTGCCAGTTATGCCCCTTCTTTGTGCTGTCTCCATCCTGCCCGTGACTTTGCCCTGTTTCATTCATTCTAAATGGTTCAGGACCGCAATACCTCAAGGACCGCCTCTTTCCATATGAGCCAATCTGGACCCTGAGATCATCCTCTGAGGTCCTTCTTTGTGTGCCTCCTCCTTGAGAGATCCAGACGGCGGCCACCCAGAATGGGCCCATTTGTGGAGGCTCAGGGAGGTTTGGCTGGCGCCTTCATTACAGTGGTACCTCGGGTTAAGAACTTAATTTGTTCTGGAGGTCCGTTCTTAACCTGAAACTGTTCTTAACCTGAAGCACCACTTTAGCTAATGGGGCCTCCCGCTGCTCCCGCACCGCCAGAGCATAATTTCTGTTCTCATCCTGAAGCAAAGTTCTTAACCCGAGGTACTATTTCTGGGTTAGCAGAGTCTGTAACCTGAAGCATCTGTAACCTGAATGTCTGTAATCTGAGGTACCACTGTACACACCTTTAGGTGCCTGGCAAAAACATTCCTCTTTAACCAGGCCTTTAGCTGATTGGCATCTAATGCCCTTTTAAAATGTGTTGAGGTGGATTATTGGGTTGTTTTTGTTTTTATTATGTATTTTGTGTTTTATATTGTGATTTTATGTTGTGAACCGCCCTGAGACCTAAGGGTATAGGGCAGTATACTACTACTACTACTACTACTACTAATAATAATAATAATAATACCAGTGTACCTTTGACAATGGAATGTTCCAATTTCTGTATTGTAAGATTCTGATACTATGCACTCTCACCTAGGGGTTAACCCCAATGAACACATTGTGACACACTTCCAAGTAAACATGCATAAGAATGTGCTGAACCCCTGCAATTCTATACACTTGAATTCAGTGCATGCCCATGTAAACACACATAGGACATTGAGCTCAATGGGGTTAACATCTGAGTAAACATGTGCAGGATTGTTCTGTTAATGTCTCTTCCATCGCTGATGTCACCGTCTCTATATAAGACATTGATCCTGAAGCTTCAAACACATTAGTTTCAGAAGAAACCTGCACAACATCCCACATCACTGACAAATGCCACCTAGTTACATTGGGGGTGGGGGAGTAATCTGCTATAGCAACATGAAATTGATCAGCCACAATGTGATCATTACAATCACAGATTTTCAGAGGCTATATTGTGCCAGTCTTCAGAAAATTACTTCTACAAAAATAAGTAAAAATAATGCAAATACTAAATGATTGAATGAATGAATGAATGAGTTCAGTATAGAATAAAGGAACTCCAGTTTAAGCCACTCAGAGTGACCATTCTTCAGGGTAGGTAACACACACACTCAACAATTAGAACTTTCCATGTCGGCAGAATTTTGACTGCCAACATACCATACCAAAACAGGCTCCTGTCTATGTCTAGACAGTCATCCAATTATTATAGCAGGGCTTGTCACAACATAAGTCACATGGATTATGGGTTTCTTAATTCTTGCATGAGGAAAGTGAATGACAGCCTGCAATGAGGCTATTATGCTATTATGAACTAAGAGTCTCATCAACTCTTCCAACATTAGCAAATATAATATATGCTCTTGGAGTTATATAGCCACTAGACATGGTTTAGGGATCTGGAGTTTGTTGAGTGACAGGTTCTGAGTTTAGAAATAACCTTCACCAGAATTTGCTGGCCCTTAACCAGGTATGATGACAATCAGCAGCTGAAGCAAGGGAAGAGGGAAATCCCTCTTTAAGATCAGAAGAGAGCTGTCAGGGTTGGTTTTACCAGCAGGAAGTGTGAGCAGTATTCTTCAGGTGGGAGATTTTGCATGCCATTACAGGGCAAGCAAACCATCAAATCACTTTGCTTATTTCACTGGTTTTTTACCAACCTTGGGCTGTGTGAAGAGCATCATCTGCTGCTCTAAGCACTAAAAAGTCACCAGTCATTTCTGGGAAGGGCAGGAAGAGGAAGCTAGTTATCCTGTGTTCCAGTTCCAGTCTCTGACCCCTGATTGGCTATGACATCCAAGTTACAGCCTTTACATTTACAGAAGAAATAGTTATTATTCTGTTTTTTGTTTTGTTTTGGAGAAGAAAAAGTCTGAAGATGACAGACCAGATTTCAAATGGCATAACTTCTCTCTTAGATTCACTGACTCTAGTTTACTTACATCCACTAAGAATTTGGTTGGATTTCCAGGTGCTAAGTTTCAATAATTGTTTCTATTCTTGCTTGACCTACTTCAATTAATAAATCAGAGCAGAGGCTCATGCTATAAAAAGTTCATTTCCTGGTCCAGCGCACATGACTTGGCTTTTGAGAGACAATGGGCTATTCTGGACTGTTGCTATTCTGAGGTGTGATACAATCACATATCGAAAAGTTCAGGCTCTGCAATTCAAGTTGATTTGGTGTTCTTGCACAACAAGCCCACTCCCCACCCACCCCTTCAAAAAAGTCGGGTTTTTTGTGATAAGCAAAGTAACAGGAAAATGCAATGGAAAGTGTGGGATGAAAATTGCCTGATGTAATGCCTTATAACCTTCTCACAAACCAGTCAGAATGAATGAATACTCAATACGCTGGTCAGCATTGAAGAGCCTTAATGCAATGACTGATGGAGCCTGGTCCACTGTCACCCAGTGAGCTTCATGGATGAGCAGGGATTTGAAACCTGGTCTCCCAAATCTAACACTCTAACCAATACACCACACTGACTCTCAGTATATTCCAGCACTTATATAGGCAGGGTGTCAGTGGCACAGTACAAGAGCATATTATTACATATTCCTACAGACCATCAGTAGTGCAACTTCACAGCAACACAAGACCTGATGCAAGAAATTTCCCTGCCTTTGACTCTGCAGCTTGGAAATGGACTTTGAAGTGATGACAGGCAGGCATTTACCTGCCTCACCCGTGATGTGACATACAATATTGGGGGTGGGGCAGGTGGGTGTGATTTGGGGATAAAGGGCCTTGGGAGCCAAATTAAGACCCCTAGAGGCAGCAGTGGCCAGGATGCTCCCAGATAGTCCTCTGTAGGGTTGTTAACCTACTTGCTCTAGACAGGATTCTGAGTCCTTGGAATCTCCATGGCAGACAGTTATGCAAGGAGTGAATGCATTCCTAGCATGAAGCTAGTGCCATATAGGGACACTTGTACCTGCTACCCTACTATATATCTTTTTTTCCCCGAGTGAATTTTTATTGTTTTCCTTACATATTCTTTTCCAACAAATTGTAATAGCACCATACATTCCCTTTGACTCTGCCGAGCCACGACCCCCCTCCCTCCCCACAACTGGTATATTTATCCTCTTTCCATCACGCACATCATTCTCATATTAGTACTATTATACATTGGAGGTGTTATGTCAATCCTGCTAGTGTCTTGACCTCTTTACAATTCTTCTTTAAATATTCAATAAATTTACTCCAGTTATTTTGGTATCTTTGATCTCCCTGGTCCCGGATCCTCCCTGACAGTTTGGCAAGTTCTGCATATTCTGTCAACTTCGCCTGCCACTCCTGAATAGTTGGTATATCTTGTACTTTCCATCTTTGGGCCAGAAGGGTCCTCGCGGCAGCTGTAGCATACATGAACAAATTTTGATCTTCTATTTTAATTTCTGTTCCTATTAAGCCTAATAGACACACTTCCTGTCTTTTGGGGAAAGTATATCTAAATATTTTTTTGAGTTCATTATAAATTGATTCCCAAATTTTTTTTACCTTATCGCAGGTCCACCACATATGGAAATAGTCGCCATCTGCCTTTTTACATTTCCAACATTTCCTATCTTTTTTCCTATACATTTTAGCTAATTTTACTGGCGTCAAATGCCATCTATACATCATTTTTAGCAAGTTTTCCTTTAAAGCCATGCATCCTGTAAATCTCAAACCCTCCTTCCATAATCTTTTCTACGCATCCAATTCAATGTTATGCCCAATATCAATTGCCCATTTTATCATTGATTCCTTTACTTCTTTGTCTTTTGTATACCATTCTAGCAATAAGCTATACACTCTTGATAAAATTTTATCTTTACAGTCTATTAACTCGATTTGGAATTTCGATTTTTTGTCTTCGAACCCATTTCTCTTTTTATCTTCCTTTAATAAGTCACTGATCTGGTGGTATTGCAGCCACCCTGTTAACATCTTTTCAATTTGGTCATATGGTTTGAGCTTTATCCCTTGGTCTGTTTTTTCTAGTAATATCCTCATATGTTACTCTTTCCCCTTCCATGTTTACTTTTTTTTGTTGTCAGCACCTCAATTGGTGATATCCACCACGGTGTCTTTCTTTCCAGGAGGTTTTTATTCCGATCCCATACTTCATATAAAGATTTCCTGATCACATGGTTTAGAAAACCTTTATGTACCTTTACTTTGTTGTACCATAGGTACGAATGCCAACCGTATCTATTGTCATGGCCCTCTAGATCTAATAGGTCAGTATTTTCTAAAGTCAGCCAATCTTTTAACCATACCAAGCATGAAGCTTCATAATATAAAGTCAGGTCTGGTAAATCAAAACCTCCTCTTTCTTTCTTATCTACTAGTATCTTCATTTTTATCCTTGGCCTTTTCCCCTGCCAGACAAATTTCGCTAAATTTTTTTGCCAATCCTTAAATTGTCTTATCCCCTTTACCACTGGTATTGCTTGAAATAAAAATAACAGTCTAGGTAGTATATTCATTTTTATCACAGAGATTCTGCCTAATAATGACAATTTTAGTCTGCTCCATATGTCCTTATCTTTCTTAATTTCTTTCCATACCACCTCATAGTTGTCCTTGTACAGATTTATATTTTTTGTTGTCATCCAAATTCCTAAATATTTTATTTTTTTAGCTATCGCGATTCCTGTAATGCCTTAAGAGAGAATATTATGAATATTATGAAAATGATATACAGGTGGTACATGACCCCAGGCAAGCTTGCAAAAATCTATCATTTGCCCGATAAGACCCAGGGAGCCAGTGCCCCTCGGGATCTCTTCCCGAGGATCCGAGGGCTGCGTAGCCTTCGCGAAACCTCTCAAATAGCCCCCACACCACTCGAGACCCCCCGGAGGGTTATCTCGCACTTATCATGTCTGCAGTTTCCGCCGGAAGCCGCTACCCTACTATATATCAAGCCACTGCCCAACACAGATGCTTATCTATAAATGGGTTTTCGTATTATCATGATCACCTGGATAGCTCAGATGACTAGAGCATGGTGCTGATAACGCCAAGGTTGCAGGTTCGATCCCCATATGGGACAGCTGCATATTCCTACATTGCAGGGGGTTGGACTAGATCAGGGGTAGACAACCTTTTTATACCTACCACCCACTAATGCATCTTTTTGGATGATAAAATTTCCTTACCGCCCACCAGTGCTCGATGGAAGGATTGAGCTTGTGCCATAGAACCCTCTAGTGCCCACCTAGAATCCTGAAACACCCACTAGTGGGCAGTAGGGTCCAGGTTGACAAGCCCTGGACTAGATGATGCTCAGGGTCCCTTCCACAATTTTATTATTCTATGTGTTTATCAGTAAAGGGTCTTCCCTATCATGCATTAAATGATTGCTTCCGTGTTTGGGGGGCATGTGGACAGCGTCGCCAGCACAATTCCTGATTGGTAGGGTATGGCAGCATTTCCAGGGATGCAGAGGGTGCTGTTTTCCTGTTTTTCTTTATTACATACCACCCTTCATCCAAAGATTAAAGGGTCATTCACAGCATAAAAACACAAAACGTTCCGGTTGGGTGCCTTCCCCCTTCCATGCATAGGATATGGTGGTAATTCTGTCAGTGTATCTCCTGGTCCTGACATAATACATATATAGAATTGTTCTGTTAGTGAATTGTCTTGTACCCTTCGTTATTTTACATTTTTCAGTTGTCATGTTATTCACAATCAGCATGGCCTGTTGGTCTGAATAAACTACGTCAATTCCTCTACAGAATGATTCTCCAAAATTTATCATTTCCATTGTGTGTTTTTTTCATAAATAACCATGAAACATTGTCAAAGGCCTTCTCTGCATCTATAAACACCAGCGCCACTTGTTTTTCATTCCTGACCTCCAGATATTCTATAATGTCAATTATATTCCTTATATTGCCTTTCATCTGACAGCCTGGTAAAATGAATTAATATGGTGTGTCAGCATTGCATAACATGTGGGGAGAAGGATAAGAGGAATTGGTACTGATTTCAACCTTGTTATAGAGTATATAGCAGGCCTTTCCAGGGGTGTTTCAAATATAAGCGATTTCACTTAAATGCACAGTGCCTTGGAACATAACCCCTGCGTAAATTGGGAGTTGCCTCTACACTACATGCTTTATGCCTGAATAGGGCAGACGCATATTGTTGCCATCGCATCCAGTCTGGCCTTGGTAATGTGATGCTACAACTTTTGTACAGGCCTCCTAAGTAGGGCACTAAACAGAGAAACAAAGAAAAAACAGAATATGGAATAAATATTTTATTACATTAATCATAATAAGCTGTGCTGTATTCCTAACCAAAGAATATTCTTAAATCAACTTTGGAATGCGGTTGTAATTTCAGGCTTAGCAGAACAAAGCCACAAGACTGTAATTAATATAGTAAATCACACTCTGGAGTTTTCTGTAGAACCTGACAGTACTCAGGTGATATATTGCTTATAAGAGGGTCCACACAGTTCTTAGGCCCTAAGCAGGATTTCTTATATTATTATATTGCCAAAGGTAGTGAATCACAGATGCTCTGTTCTGATTTACGTGTTATATCCACTGGAGATGTAAAGATATAACATGTGAGCTATTGCTGTCAGCTTCTAATAGTGCAGAGAGAACTCAGACAAACTGCCCAGGGAATCTCATTTTCATGGTGTTCTCACCTTGGAATGAGCATAGCTACAAAAAGACTGCTTTTACATGAATGTTCCCGTTTCCTTTTCAAATTTTGCATCAGATCAAGTTTCTGACTTTAAAAAAATAATGTGCCTCCCGTTCCCCCAGCTTGCATTCTTTCTGATTAGGCACAATATGAAAACTTAGAAACCTCTCCAGTGAATGCTGTTGGCAATTTGGGGCGGGGGAAGGGGGTAAAGCCTTGCCAGGAATAAAGGATATCCAAAATCAGGAGCCATTGCCATCAAGATCAGGCAGATACTTGTTCGTATCAGCAATTTCTGAATTTCCAGGGGACCTATTATTTATTTTATTTAAAATATTTATAGCATGTCTCTCCCTATAACAGCTCTAGACAGTTCACAACAAAAACCCAACAAAAACACAACAAATAAAGATCTGGAAGCAGAGCAGTGGGCTACTTTTTCATTGGTCAGCTGAATACCAAAGCTGCACTTTTTCTGGAGTAGATTCTAATCTTTAGTGGGTTTATGAACTAGGGTTCATAGCTTAGTGGTAGATCTTGTGGTTTGTATGCAGAAGGTCTGAGGTAAACTGAAGCACACCCAAGTATGGCTTCAAAGGACTCCTGCCTGAAAGTTGAGAAAGCTGCTGTTTCATCATTGTTGATGATATTGAGCTAGCTCAGGGTTTCCCAACCTTGGGTCTCCAGCTGTTTTCATACTACAATTCCTATCATCCCTGATCACTGGTCCTGCTAACTAAGGATGATGGGAGTTGTAGTCCAAAAACAGCTGAAGACCCAAGTTTGGGAAACCCTGAGTTAGATGGAACAATGGTCTGACACAGCATAATGCAGCTTCATACATTTATATATTTCTTAATTATCTATGCAACCAGGAGTATATTTATTAGCAATGTTTATCCTCACTTTTTTGGGACTTGTTCGCATTTGAGCTGGATCTCACTTGGAATCCATGTTTTCTCCATTCAAATTCGACTTCATCAGTCCACACACATGTTGATTGTGGAAATATATGTCTGTGAACATCCAAAACATGTAAATTGGTGGCAGTCTGAGTTTCATAAATTGTGCTAGTGAACATTGGCCATAACCATTACCCCCCTTACCTAATTAACTCTGGACTTGGCTCAGCTTTTCTTCTTCATACATACTTGCTGTTAAAGGGCAGTGTTTGTGCATATCCCCAACGTAATTGTGCAATGGATATTTTTCAGCTCGTCTCCCTGCTCCCTTCCTCCCATAATTGTTTCCGGACTCTTAATAGCACAAACCGAATAATTAAATTCTGGAGAGGAGGGGGGAATCACCTCAGATGTTTTTAATTCATCATTTTGAAAGGGAGACATTTACGATTGCCTTATGTTATACATAATCTGTTTTGCTGTGTGGTTTTCAGATGCCTCCTTGCTTTCCTGTAATAAATATTCACACTTTTGTTTAAGCCTAAAACTGGCAGTAGGCTTGTTGCGTGATTTAGTTGGGGCTTCATTGTTTGACAGCTATCATAAGCCAGAAGACAAAATGCAGCAGAATGAATATATATGTTTGTGTTTATGTATATCTGTGAATGGAAGCCAAAACAAACAGCATATGCATGCACAGCTGAAGTGAGAATGCAAAGACCAACCTTTCTGACTCTTAATTTGTTTTCCCAGAGTTGCAATTAAATCAAGTGAGCTTCACAGGACAAACCCCAAACAATACAGGAGACCGGGGAGCAGCGTGTCTATTTGAATTTCTATGGAGCCAGACTACAAAGCAAGAGGAAAGAAAACAGAAACTTGGCACATAAACATATCTGCTCTAGCAACACCATGTTGTACTGGGTGGGGAAGACAAATGCTCTGATTGTTGGGTATGGGAGCAAACAGTTGCCAGGGTGCCATAAGGAAATCCCAGCACACAGAGCTATACATTTTTCTGTCAGTACTTACTGGCAGTAATATAAATAGATGGACACCATGATAGGGACAGCATGATAGGGCAGGGTGGGGTGGGGTGGGGTGGGGGATAAAGCAAAGATCACCAGTGCAAGGAAGGAGTGTAAAGCATATGATTTATAATTCCTTTTCTGCAAATGAATCTGCCAGCACTATCAGCTTTGCAAGAACAAAAACAAAAATCTGAAAGTTCATTGCAGAGGAAACAGTATGCAACAAATGAAATCTGAATTCTTCCCATCTGCCCTGTGAAAGGGATGTCACATATTTTAAATTTTAAGCATTGCCTATTTTAAGCATTCTGACTTATTACAAATCCACAGAATACAATCAGCACTCTCCCAGCTAGTTTTCCTGCCTTCACCCTGCCCAATGAACAAGTAAGTATTTCAGGGTTTGCAAATATCCTTTGATTTTGATTTTTTTTTAAGGTGTAGAACTGAGCAGGGCTGGATTTAGGTTTGATGAGGCCCTAAGCTACTGAAGGTAATGGGGCTCTTTATATGTCCAGCTGTCCTTTGTCAACAACAAATGGCCGCTGTTTTTTGTGTTGAATATATGGTATACGGTAATTTATGGATCTAATAGGTATCGAAAGCCGTTTGCACATAACAAAATATGTATTTCATCAAAGTAATTGTTGAACTTATCTTATATTTTGGAAATGTACATCCAGGGTTTAAAAAAATTGGGGGGGGGGGCAAGAGAGTGGCGCCCTAAGCTATAGCTTGTTTAGCTTATACCAGAGATGGCCAAACTTGGCCCTCCAGCTGTTTTGGGACTATGACTCCCATCATCCCTAGCTAACAGGACCAGTGGTCAGGGATGATGGGAATTGTAGTCCCAAAACAGCTGGAGGGTCAAGTTTGGCCATCACTGGCTTATACGTAAATCCGGCACTGGAACTGAGGCAGAAAGATGGCCAGCTGTCCTACATTACAGAGGAGAACCTTCTATTGAAAGGTCATCAGAGTACAGTTCTGTACAGGGAGCCCTGTATTTGAAGGCCCAGGTTCAGTTTAATAACAAAGAACTATAGGAAGGATGACCAGCAGGAGCTGGGAGTTGCCCCCTAACAGACAGCACAGAAGGCTGAAAGGCACACAGGTCTTCCCCAGAAGAGAGAGAAAATGTACTGTGCTTTCTCTTTATATTATAGCAATTACTTCTAAATATGCACCTATGCTTATAAATTAGCACATGCAAATTGGTGTTCTCTTTTGTCTGTTTTTTTTTCTTTAGTGTTGCATTTCCTCTTTTTGGGCAGTGTGCAGGTAGCCACAGGTCTGAACTCATATATACCAACTGTTTTTGTAGCTAACCCTGTCCCAACAGCACACTACAGTACATTACATTAAAGCCACAAGAGTTTGGACATTTCTCCAACTGAAAATGGTGTGCCAGGAGATCATGTTATATTTAGCTCAGCAGCAGAGCTAGGCTCCATTTTTTATGCTGAATGGCCAGTGGCCTCTGAACTCCTCTTTATTTCAAGCAGGAAAGAGAGAGAGGGCATCTGATTAATCCACAACAGTAGTTTAATTGTTCATTTGACCACTTCCATCTGGATGTGACCCTAGAGGCTATCTGCAGAAATCGCCTTAGCCAAGAGCTATAAATTCTGTCATGTAAAATCAGAGCCCAATTTGCCGTAGTGGTTGAGAGCTCTGAATCTTAAGTTAAGGTTCTGTAACTTTCTCTGCAACGCATGTATGCATGTATGTTTTGAAAATTCGTTTGTTAAGATTTATGCTACAAAAAGCCTAGCCCAGTCCTGGGGGCTTAGGATAGATGATATACGGTACTTCTATCAATCATGCAAGCAAGCAAGCAAATTTTCACATCACTTGTGATCAGCAACTGGCATCAAAGACGCAACTGGCCCTCATGCAATGGAAGACAAAACTTGTGCACCTTTAGTGGTTATACAGAAGAGGAAATTTCAACAGATGCAACCTCTGTTGCCCCAGCACATTCCAAATCACTATCTAGTGGTGCACTCAGATAAGGACAGGGCTTGTTCTGTACCTGAGGAATGAATAGCAGTAGGGCTGATTTACCACATTTTGAAATAACTAATACACATTCACATCTAAAGACAGGGGTCCTCATAAGATCATTCAGTCCGGTTAGGACAGGGCCACAAGATCATTCCACCCAGAATCAAAAACTACCCTAACGGTACCACTGATCACGTATGTTTGAACATCTTTAAGTATCTATTTCTCCAGCCAACATGCTAGTTCTGCACACTGCATGCATATTATTATGAAATATTAATTGGGCCCATGTACAAGGCAGAACACGGATGGCGCTGTGGGTAAAACCTCAGTGCCTAGGGCTTGCCAATCGCATGATCGGCGGTTCGAATCCCCACGGCGGGGTGAGCTCCCGTCTTTCGGTCCCAGCTCCTGCCCACCTAGCAGTTCAAAAGCACCCTTAAGTGCAAGTAGATAAATAGGTACCGCTTTATAGCAGGAAGGTAAACGGCGTTTCCGTGTGCTGCGTTGGTGCTGGCTCGCCAAAGCAGCTTCGTCACGCTGGCCACGTGACCCGGAAGTGTCTCCGGACAGCGCTGGCCCCCGGCCTCTTAAGTGAGATGGGCGCACAACCCTAGAGTCGGACACAACTGGCCCGTACGGGCAGGGGTACCTTTACCTTTACCTTTACAAGGCAGAAACCACTTTCCTTTTTTAAAAAAGAAAGATGTCACTGTTAAGCAGTGCTATATTGTTAAGTTAGTATATTGTTAAGTCACTGTTAAGTCAACTGTATTGAAAATGTCCCGCAATTGTATAAATATTGTTGAATTTAAGTTTGAATGATGTTAATGATGAAAAATTGAAAATAAAATTTAAAAAAGAAAAAAGAAAAAATAGTTATTATGAGGCATTAAAAAGTAGGAAATGTTCACAAGAAATGTTCTTTGCAATCTTGTCTTTTTCATAATTTAATTTTAAATATATCAAAAGGAAACTTGGGGGGGGGGAAGCCTATCTGAATCATGCCCCTGTTCTCAAACCACATCTAAAATCTGCAAGGTAAGTTGTCTATGGTTTACATACGCATAGCGCTAAAGGACTGGAATATGAAGGATTCCCTTTGGTAAGTCTTTTGAGTAGAGAGGATTGCAAAGGACAAAATTTAAACCTGTGTTTAAGTTTAATATACTTTTTGCTGAATAGATAACCAAGGTTATAAAACTGGTGAACAAGTTTTTATTTTCAGCACTAAAAGGTTTATAATGGACTTTGGCTAGCCAGACTTCTATTTAGGATGGATAAACTTTTTTTACCATTAAAGGATTGCAAGGTCCATATAAAAGCACTCAACAGTTACAATGAATCACTATTTATTCAATAAAATCTAAGTCTTAGCAACATTCAGATACAAATACTCTTAAGAAATGTTCCCTTTTGTCGGCAAATAAAGCACCTACTGTTTTAAACATCTCACATTTTGCTGCTAATTGTCTGTGCACAACAAGGGAACTATATACAAGATGCAGTATTAAAAATACTGTTGGTTCAAAGGCAATAAAACTTTTAGAAGGTTCCGACGTCAAGTTGCAACATTAAAAAAAACAAATAAAAGCAAAGCACATTTCAAACTTCACTTCATGACATTCCAAAACATAGAGAATGTTAGACTGAAACCAATTGTGAAATAGTTCATAAAAAGGATTTCCAACAAGAAGCTAAGAAGAAAACCTATTGACCAGGCAAGAGCAGAAATCTAGACTCCTAGCATATGTATCAGATTGCTTGGCCTAATACAAATAACTTATAGAGCTTTCCAATCACAGCTCTGTTCCCTTCCAAGCCTGAAGAGGGCTTTGGGACCAGAGCATATATACAGGATAACTCACTAGGCTAGACCCCAAGCTTAAGCCATTGAAGTCCTAGATCTACTGATCGACAAAACCTACAAAATTTTGGATTAACATTCAAATTGTAACTTCATTAGTTTTAACATGACAGGGGTTGATTTTGTTTAATGGATTAATACTATAGTAGCCTTTTTTTTTTGGAGTGGGGGACAATAGCAATTGATGTCAGTTACAGCAACCCTTAAGTGCTGCTGGGTTGCACTTAGTTTATACACTGGTATCGCTCAACCCATAGCTTTTGATCTTCAAAAGTCAAAGTATGAGAATGAGACCCTCTTCCTGTACTGTATAGTCCCTCTTGTTCCTTAGAAGAGCTGAGCTGGGGTCCTGCTTGGATTATGCCTGAAGTCTGACAAGAGGCTATCACTAGCCTTCTCTGTAGGAGCTGTAGAACTCTTTCATCGTGGAGTTCCCTACCAAGTCTGGTTGACTCCCATTTGCCCTCCATGAAATGCAAGGCAGTTCAGGAACAGAACACGATCTGCCCACCACTGCCGGAGGTTGCCCAGGAACTAGCCCTGATAAAAATCCCTCCCTTTCAGAAGGCTCACCTTCTAAGAACCAGGCATGTGTCCCCCTCCACATAAGAGACAATTTATGATGCAGCGGCTTGGCCCAGCCATTCTGCAGAAACAAGCCCCACTGAAACACTGGGTCTTACTTCCATTTAACTGTATTTGACTGTCATGGCGCATTGAAGTCTGTGCCATGGCATGGTAAACAAACCCCTTTAGTGATCTCTTTGTGAACTACCTTTGCAGGAACCATCATACTTATTCTTTACCAATATATTAACACATTTTCTTCTTTTTTTAATGTGACCTATACTCAGTGTTTCCCCCCCCCCCCGGGGGGGGGGAGTGCTAGCACTCACCAACAAGCAAGGGGAGGAACCAGCAAACGGGGGAGGGGTGTGGCCTGACACCAAGGCTGGGAGGTAAAGGCGGGTTAGCTGATTGATGCTACCTTGCCCACCCACTCACCTACTAGAGTGCTGCTTCCCAGGTGAAGAGGCTTTCCCCACCTGGCTTTGTGAAGGAGGTGGCAGGGCTCTGGGGTCCTGTCAGAGCATAGCACCTCCTTCCTTAAGCTGGGCAAATGCTTCCCAGGCTTCGGGAAGGAAGTGCAATGCTCTGACATGGTCCAAGAGCCCTCCCTCCTCCTTCCCTCCCCAAAGGTGGCGGTATTGCATACTGATGCGTACCACCAGAGAAAAAGCACTGGCTATAATATGATCCATACTTGCACTAAAACTTTTACCTTCAAATAATAATAATAATAAATTTTTATTTATACCCTGTCCTTCCCAGTTCAGAAAACCGGGCTCAGAGCGGCTAACAACTAATTTAAAATACTTAATTGATGCAACAAAAAAATAGCATAAAATACAGTATAAAACATGAATAACAATAAATTCAGAATTCAAAAATCAATTTAGGGGGGAAATCCATCCAATAAACATTGATCACCAGGGCTAGCTGGATAAATTAGTCCTATTTGGGCCAGCGAGGAGACCAGGGGAGAATTAGCTGTGGGATCCCAGAGCATGTAATCTTCATAAAAAGGGGAGGGGGAGGGAAGGAAGGGGAATAAAAGATCAGGCTAAGTTCAAGTTGAAAGCCAGGTGGAATAGCTCTGTCTTACAGGACCTGTGGAAGGAAGTTAAATCCTGCAGGGCCCTGGTCTCATGGGACAGAGCATTCCACCAGGTCAGAGCCATCACTGAGAGGGCCCCATTTTAAAATACCCCCCCCCAAAAAAAACCCAATACATCATGAGAAGCATTCCAAGTATTGATACCTGGTATTGTCTGTGCCATTGGCTCTGTGGTGATGGCGGGAGCTGTGCTTGGGTGCTGCTGACTGGAGCTAACTTCTGGCTCTGTGCTAGCAGAAGGAGACAATGCTACATCGCTGGGAACCTGATTTGGCACAGGCTGGAGGGCATCTTCTGAGGCTGCTTGCTCCTCTTGCCCAGGGAGTTGCAAGGCTGATAAAGGAATGCTTAACGGCTTGCCAGCATTGGAAGTGCTGGCAGGCATCTGCAGGGCTGCCTGAGGGTTGGCGGCCAGGCTGCTACCAGGCCCTTTACTTGGAGAAGCCAGAGTTACTTTGGGAGGCTTCTGGGAGGAGGCAGAGATGTTCTGCAACTCATATTCAGCAATGAGTGAAGGTGGCGAATGAGGGGTGGATTTAGATGGCACAGGGTAGGAGGCTGCTGGGTGAGCTTTGGGTTTCGACATCTGTGTTAAGGACAACGCAGGGCCGTCGATGCCGCCGGTGATCTCTGCGTTAGCCACAATGTAATAATCCTCGGGAAGTTCTTGCTTGATTTTTTTGACGGACACATTGCTGCTGTTCTCGTCGACGACCTGAGAATGGGAGCCTGGATGGAACGAGGAGGTGGCGCCCGGGGCTGGCCTTTTGCGGGAATTGGTCTGAGATCTTTGAGGGTGAGGTTCAAAGTCGCTATCTTCATCTGTCACCGAGGACTCACAGACCATGTCAAAAAGAGTAGCTTCATCTTCATATTCCTCCACGGTTTCGTCTAACTCTGAGGGCTCACTGCAGTAAGAGAAATCACAGGACTCTCTGGTTCTGTTGCAGTCCAACTTTGCTTTCCCTGGCCTCCCAGAGTAGCGTTCCACTGGGCTGGCTTGTGTGTCCGAGGGCATGCCCATGAGGCTGGGGCTGTCCGAGTTGAAGCTCCTGTTGTCCTGGAAACATACTCTTTCCTGCGAGCCTGCTCTACAGGTTGCCGTCAGGGGCCAGTGATAGGCATGGCCTGCGCTGCAGCCCCACATAGCTGTCAGGTTGCCATGTGAGCCCTCTGAAAGAAGGTGCTTCAGATTTGGAATGAGGGTGCATATGGTCCCGTGGCTGTGGGCCCAGCTGACCAGCTTGGAAAGGTTTTCGGAAGAAGTGTGAAGGCAGTCCTCCATGGTGCAGGCTCAACAGCTCTGTTCCTAGAGGAGACACAAGAAAACTTTACACTGCAACCAAAGTTTGCAGTTGAATTTGACTTCACATTTTGTGTGTGTGTGTGTGTGTGTGTGTGTGTGTGTGTGTTATTTATGTTTTCCTTGCACAAAAAAACCATGTGAAATAGTAAACGCAGTAATCAACAAGTTTTAAAAGGTATTTCTCAGCAAAGCCATTTACTTCTGCAGAGATTCAGTTTTAGTTGGTTAAGCATTTGGATGTAGAAAAGATATTAAGGATCCAATCCATATGTCTTGCTCAAGGCTGCAGTCCTATGTAAATCCACTTGAAATCATTGTGGCTTGCTTCTGAGTAAGCATGTTTGGACTCGGGCTGCAATTCATGCTGTAATCAAATAGGCTTAACATGCATCTAACTAAGGGCATGACCCTATCAAAGTGAAACAATTTTAGATCACAAATTAGGCAATATATTAGCTCCATGTTTGTTCCCTTAAGTGCAGAAACTGATAGGGATCAAAACTCTAGCATGAGGGGTGAGGACTTGAAACCTCTATCACTCCCTATAGCAGGGCTGCCATATGGCTGGGTTTCCCCAGACATATCCAAGATAGCGTCCAGGTGGAATTTCCGAAAATCACGCAAGTGTTTGGGGAAACCCGGACACATGGCAACCCACATTCTTTTAAAATAGCTCAGAAACTTCAAATTTCTTCAAAGTTCAAACTTCAAAGTTCAACAACTTTTGTGTCTGAATTTTCACTTTTTGGAATCTGGCAAAATTTTCAATTCAGATTGAAATGCTTGAAGTTTGCATGTTGGGTGGCGGGCAGAATCCCAATTTGCTTTAAGGATTAACCCCCTCTCATGCTATGCTCCATGTGGAACAAGGCAATCCCACAAGTAAAAATGGAAACTGGTTATGGCAATGCATTCTATGGGGGGCTTCCCTTGCACAGTTTCCTTGATGGGTGTAAGGAGGTTGCAGTATGGGACATAGCTGACAGAGACCAATAACCCAGGGCCCTAACACTGCGGTCATCAAAGGGGCCAGTTTAGTGCCCGACACAGTGATGTCCTCAAGTAGCACTCCAGCTGTGGTAGTCACCATGAAGGCTTAAATGCTGCCTTTGACCTGGCACCCTCCTTTGGCCCTCCTAGATTCTCTTTCTGTTCGCCTCAGAAATGGTGGGCAGGAACATCTGGTTGCTCCCCATCCTGTTCAACTTTGTCACCTTGCCATGGAGCAAAGAAAGCCTTGAGCTGTCTTCACCCTTGGCCTCCTACTTACATCTGCCATAGGCACACATCGCAATCTCATGAGAGTTCCCTGGCTCCTCAAGAGGCTTGCTGGACTTCTTAAGGAAGAGTTGCATTTCTGCTACCATGGAAATGGGGGCTCCCCATCCCTCACTTGTGACCTTGAAGGATTCCACAGCTCCTTCAAGGAGCTATGCATGCGTTCCTGCTCCGCCATTTCTCCTGATGCATGAGAAGGTCGGAGGATGGGACGATCAGGGAAGTGGAGTCTGGATTGGCTCCACAGAGGATGTACAGGCACAGTCCTGGAACAACATTCCTAGATCTCTGCCACTTAAGTGAATTGCTGCTTTTCATTCCTATTGGGATAAATGTTGCACCTGGGGATAATGTTGCAGTAGAGGCTGCAGGTGACCCTTGAAGGACTGAAGGGAACAGAGGACTCAAAATGTCAACCTCTTATGTGGAGAGTGACTTGTAGAAGGACTATCCAATGAAGATCTCACTTTCACTGTTGGGGACACCATGGACAGATGTAATACACAGACACACAGACACACACACCCTCTGCACACCTTATCTATCATAATGAGAACACACTTTGAGAGAACATCATTTTGAGGCCAACTCACATAGTGCTTAGTACAAATAAAATAACATTGTAGTCCCAAAATATTTTCCTTTGAAGCTTCTCAGCTGCATTTTATATAGAGTTCTTTGCTCTTGTGAGAATTAATTACTGTTCCGGTTCAGTTTTATTGCCTCACACAGTGCAGCAACTGTTTGAAAATTCGTGCTGCCTCTATTTATATACAACACAACCATAACTGCAGGTTAATTTGGGGGGGGGGGATAAGTTGCTTTGACGGTGTAATGGCGTTAACAGAAGAGGATTTTAATACTGGTGTTTTGCTTGTTTTTGTTTTTAAATCAGGAGAGACTGCTGTAGCAATGCAGTATCACCAGCAGGTGATCTAATAAACAGTGAACCATTTTTATTAATATATTTTGTTCTTTCCAGTTTACTGCATTTTAATGAAGGATTTCATTTTCCATTTGCTTAAGCCATAGCACAGCACCACATTCCTTCTAGTCATCTACTACCATTCTGCTACCGTTGGCAAGTCTTCTGGGGGGAAAGTTGCTTTGCCAAGTATAGCATGGCAAGACTTCAGCTACAACTGCCTGCTCAACAGGTGCTGAACAGACTGCAAACAGATTGACTGGTAAAGTGCATTCTGCCATCTGAAGAACACTGAAAAAAGCCCTGAGAATACACACAGTGAGCAAGTACCTTTTTCAAACTGTTTTGGGATAGTGTGTGGGGTGGAGATGAAGGCTGAAATCCTGTGCACATATACCAGTTTAAGGTAGCACTGCACATGTATCACCAAACACCACTACCCTTTCAACCCCTAGCAGAAAGTTACATTGCACCTCAAAGAACCAATTTAGGGTTCATGATTGCACTAAAACAACAGTTCAAGTTTTGAGCCTGCCTTTGTGCAGAAAGGTAAAAAATGCCTGTTCTGCTTCCACTACCAAAAAAACAGTATTTAGTTGATAGTGGCATCAGATGTCTGCTGAACATTTACATCAGATACAATAAATAATACACACCTAATGAAAAATAAAATGCATTTTATTCTGTGACTGATTTCTTGAGATTGCACAACACTCATTACTGTGTTACAAACTGAATGCAACTCATCTGACCAAACTCATAACTGGAGAGTGAATTAAACGTCCTTACCAGTAATGCTATTATATGTGGTGCATGTTTATCTGGTGCTGCCTCTTCAGTTTCCTCTCCTAAATGTCTGGAAGATGTAAAAGCAACAGAGTGTACTATACCACCCACCCTCAAATACTTTCCAGTAAATAATTGTAATGAATGAATGACGTGGAAACGATACGGTTGTTTTTCCTTTGCCAACCTCCTGAAAACCCTGTCTGAAGACAAAAAGAAACTGTTTCTCTACTAAATATATATTATAACTTGATTTCCACTGCTCTGGTGCTGTATGAAACTCTGTACATTACAATTATGTGTGTGGAGAAAATGATATTGGTGAATTAGCTTTCAGAATTTACTATGCACTTTCACAGCTTGAGCAGGCAATTAAGGACAAAGCAGAACAACATTTGAATAAAGTCACATGCTAAAGCAATGCCAAACCCAGCATCTGTAACTGAAACTTGAGTGTTGCGTTGAGTTAATTCAGTATGAAAGTGTAACTTGAACTGATAATACAATGTCTTATATTCTACATTATACCAGATACAGTCGTACCTTGGAAGTTGAATAGAATCCATTCCGGAAGTCTGTTAGACTTCCAAAACATTTAGAAAACTAAGACGTGGTTTCCGAGAAGGTCCTGCAGCCAATCGGAAGCTGCATCGGATGTTCGGGTTCCAAAGAACGTTTGCAAACCAGAACACTCACTTCTGGGCTTGCGGTGTTCGGGAGCCAAAACGTTCAACTCGCAAGGTGTTCAACCTCCGAGGTACGACTGTATACTATAAGAAAATCCCTTCTAGATCAGACCAAATAATGATCTAGTCCCAATATCCTATGTACCAAAGGGAAGAAAGAACTAAGTCTTCCAGCATACTACTCAAACTCTTCCTTACAACTTGCCAGCATACTGAGAACTGCTGTCATACTGCTCAGGTTAGTGTTACACTACGTAAGCTTTAACTTCCACTAAGAGCCAATTCAGCTGGTGAATACCAGTAGAACTGTAGCCAAAAAGGGGCCACTGAGAAACAAGAAGATACCATCATGCTTGAATTAAGCCTATGGTTCGTAAAAGTACAAAAAAAATGGTGGTTTGTTTCACTCAAAAAAAACCACAAAGTGAAGCCAAAGATTGTTCTTGGGTTTCCAAGCATGCTATGGTTCACTTAAATGTGCAATGATGCCTGGTTCGGATCCAACCAAGGGACCACAGTCTGTCACTCCTACTCACAATAGGTAAAGGAATAAAATGGGAGCAATCTTCGCATTCACAGTAAAGCATTAACTATGGTTTAAAACGATGTGCAAACTGGGTCATAAATTTAGTATGCTTTCATCTCATTTTTACTTGCGACATTTCAGTTTCGCAGCATGGCAATATCACTGTTAAAAAATACTTTCTGTCTGTCCAAAAGCTACATTCAGCTGAAACAACATAAACAGAACGATTCTGTTAGTAGCTGAGAGAACAGGTGGCAACAGAATTTGAGATATGTGGGGTTTTTTAAACCCAATGGTTTATCTTTATGCGGTCAACTAGCCAGTACAATACTGGTTACTTGTCTAAGCAGTGAAGTCCAAAAGGGTTTAGTGAATTGCAAAGGATAACCTTATTTTGATTCATGCATTGCTTCAAGAAATAGGTGGCTTCTTGTTAAAAAGCCAAAATTGAATTTCTCCCTACTCCCTAATTGCACTTATGCATTTTCACACTCGTAGTTTTTAGGGGAAGACCTACACTGAGCAATTGGTATAGAAACAAAATATTGACTTGCCTTTGCACCTGCACATTGGCTCTATTCCATGAGTAGGTAAACTAAGGCCCGGCCCAATCGCCTTCTAAATCCGGCCCGCGGAAGGTCCAGGAATCAGGGAGTTTCTATATGAGTAGAATCTGTCCTTTTATTTAAAATACATCACTGAGTTATTTGTGGGGCATAGGAATTTGTTCTCTTCCCCCCCTCCAAAATATAGTCCAGCCCCCCACAAGATCTGAGCAACAGTGGACCAGCCCCCTGCTGAAAAAGTTTGCTGACCCCTGTTCTATGATGTGCACACTGGCCAGGCCCCTCCTCTGCTGGCCAAATGTTTGCCAAGCATGAGAAGGCACCCTCTGCACATTCTGATTTACACACCTAGAGCATTTCCACCAAGGGGAAGGGTTCCTGTTTGGCCCCAAATACACCACATGGAGAAGCTAGCAGTCACAAGTCACACAGTTGGTAGATACAAATCCACTGCCCGCCTCAACATAAACAGAGGTGTTTATTTTAGTCTGCCTGTTCAAGAGGCAATGTTGTCATTTGCCTGCCCCTCGTATTAGCTGAAAGGCATCACTTTTCAGAGACAGGGAAAGTACCTTCCTGCCATTAGATCCCTTTTGGGGAACAACCAATCACCCCAGGCTTATTAAGCAACCAATCTACTTAATAAAATATGGTCACCCAGCAGATATACAGTGGTACCTCAGATTAGGTACTTAATTCGTTCTGGAGGTCCGTTCTTAACCTGAAACTGTTCTTAACCTGAAGCACCGCTTTAGCTAATGGGGCCTCCCACTGCCACCGCGCCACCGGAGCACGATTTCTGTTCTCATCCTGAAGCAAAGTTCTTAACCCAAGGTACTATTTCTGGGTTAGCGGAGTCTGTAACCTGAAGCGTATGTAACCCGAGGTACCTCTGTAATAATACCATCTTTATAATACAGTACTAGCATTTCTGTTTGGCCTTGGCTTCTGATTAAAGTGAACAGATTTTAACCGTGCTTCAGAAATTGTACATATGCACACAAGATGTGTCTGTAAATGCAGGTGCAGCTTGCTGAAAAGGGCTCAATTAAAGTGTAACATGTTTCTTGTAAATTAAGACCCTGTTGAATAACAACCTCCCATACAAATGTTTCTGTTTCTGTATTAGAGCAAAGCTCTACTGCTGTCATGCATAGTTGGTTCAGAAAACACAAGCTTGGCATAATGGAGTATTTGTCATGCCAAAGGGAAATATAAAAATAAAATTCCACTTCGTACATTATCCTATGCCAGAGAGTTCTCTTTGATTGCACCCAGAAGGTGGCGAACCTTAATTTTCTGCAGATTGGTGTATTAGAATGCAATGCAATGCTTCAGAATAGTTTATTTAGCAAGACGCTAGCTGGAACAGAGGCATGGTGAGAACTGCAAACAAATTTGCAGCAGGGAGGAAACATGACATAACTACATATATTTTGTTGGAACTGCGTGGATTCCAAATGCTATGTCAGAGTGAAAAAGGTACTAAACCTATGGCAGTTCTGAACCCATACTAGGGCATTCCAAATCAATGTAATTGCTTGCAAGCATATGAGCAAATATTTTTTCACCTTCGCTTTACAGAGGCAGTAGAATTGGCTCCTGCCAAACAAGACATCTGTTATCCAGTTTCATTCAGGATAAAGCTACTGATTTCGCATGCATTACTGAAACCTGGCTGGATGATAAGGAAGACCACATCTGGCCAAACCAGTTCCAGTCAATATCCAACCCAGAACCATCACAGAGAAGGACGAGCAGGATATAGCATCATATCACCCTACAAAGATACTACCACTTTGCCAAGTATCCAGTGCAAAATGCAGCCAGTTCATCTGTGACTGTATGTGTGGCATTGTAAATTAGGGACAAGTCAGGAATTCTGACACAGATCGCTGTTGAACTGATTATTACCTAGTAAAGGCTCCCAAATCTTTGTAAGGATGGATGGCTAATTTGGATGAACTCTGTCTCCTGAGACATAAAGGTTCAATTGGTTGCCAGAACATTATGTGGAAGCAGCTTCCTGGTTATGACAACAGCTGCTCTTTCAATAGCCTGACTGACCTGTGGAATGAGAAACTCTCTTACTGTGGATCTAATCTGTCCTAGGTACTTTTCTTGCATTCCTCTGCTTCTGGGTAAGTCCTCGATCTACTAAGATGCTCAAGTAGATGGTAGAAAACTTTAACCTGTACCAGGAGGAGGCAAGATGATGCACGACTGCTTCACCATACCATGGCAATGGTGATGGGAGGATCATTTTTTCCCCTTTGAACACTAATCACACAGGGAAAAAATGGATCTCAACTTGTGAGATACTGGCGTCTTTAGACACACTTTTAAAAGCAGTACCAGTTGGCTCGCTCAGGCAGAGGTCAACAAAAGAGAGCAGACTCAATCTCTCACTAGGAGAGTCTGAGGTCAGCTCTTCTGGGAAGCCAGGCAACCAGCACTGGCTTCTTCAGGCAGCTAGGTCCTGGTAGCCTCCCTGCAAAATCAAACTCCTCCCTTGGCCTCATCCCTCCTCTTCCTTTCATATTATGATTTCCAACCACACCTGCCTAGGACATTAGGTCTTCGCTTCTGAGAAGACTATTGCTCGTGGAGCTATTCTCCCATGGCTCCAGGAACACGGTCAACTGTGGAAGCTAACAACTCGCTTCCACTGCAACAGGTTAGCTGCTTCCTATGTCTTTCAGCCTTCCATCTTATTCTGCTGCCCCTATCATGCATCTTGGGCTATGTCAGGGAAGAGCTGGATAGCTTTTCTCTATGTACTTTCTCCACACTGTGTATCATTTTATTATCTCCTCTCTCTCTCACACACACAGTCCAACTATAAAGCCCAAAAAAGCATAAACCTTTCCCTGTACGCAAGGAGGTTAAAGCCTTGTATCATTTCAATTCACCTTCTCAAGCTGTACAATTTAATAACCTTTTTGAGATGAAGCAACAGGAACTGTACACAATATTCCAAATGTCGTTGCACCATAGAATTATGTAAAGGCATTAAGGCAGCAACAGTTTTATTTGCAACCCCTTTCCTAATAATCCCTCGCATGGAATTTGCTTCTTCACCCACCCACTGCCACACAATGAGTTGACATTTTCATTGAGTTATCCACCACTGAACTCACTGGGGTTAACTTCTCAGTAAAAGCACATAGGATCAGATTGCACATAGAAACTGAATCCAATGAATTATGAGCTTATTGTACTGCAGGCTTAGGGCGCATGAGCAGTACATATTATGTATGAGCTTATACCTTTAGATGCAAGATCTCTCAAGCAGAATAAATATTTTGCATTATTTACGCAAGAACTTTTATACAATATATCACTCTGTATATACCAGAAATATAGTCCCGTAGGTGGAAGATTTCCATTTTTCAGTGTAATTTATCTTTGATAGCATGTGTTTGAATAGTCATATAAACAAGACCTTGTACTCACTTCAAGACACAATTACTGAGCAAGGCAATATACACAGTTGCTAGCAGACTGAGCAACTCATTATGGAATCTGTGTAGTATATTAGTTACCAAGGAAACATACTTGAGCACAGATACATGATAATTTCTGCCTTACAGAATAATTCATTCAATATGGCTGATTTCCTTTTTTCTTTTACCCACAAAAAAAAATCAACATTTTGGAACAAAGGTCAATGGAATTATAATTAAATAGCTGTTGCTCCAAGGTCATTTTATGAAAAGTTTGTCAGTTAACTTTGAAGCACTATTACATAGGTATTGTAAGATAGAGTGCAGAGTACAGTGGCATTGTGCCAAGGATGCATGAAATATTTTTTTGTTTTTAATGTCTTTATCTTTATGTCAGTCAGATGGGCAGGGTACAAATAATAAAATTGTTTTGGTTATTGCTAATTTTTCTTACACTTTTGGCACAAGTCTCTAGAAAGGCTAACACTGCATGATGACTGTGTAGGGAAGGAGACGATTTTGCCCTTTTTGCATTCATAGGAGACAGAAGAGTGCTGCAAGTTCATGCATCTTCTCCTATCTCAGGTCATTTTATGTTGATCTTTAAACAAAAGTAATGGAACCACTGCAGTCAAGACGTGTCTCCTCTTTTGCATCTCTTTAGTCTGCCTTTCTCTTTAGCCAAATGCACATCGCTTTAGGGTAGAGAACTTTATTCAAGTTGTACAGGCATCCTTGTACAGCATCACTGCGGACCTGATAGAGAGGTAAAGGTAAAGGGACCCCTGACAATTAAGCCCAGTCATGAACGACTCTGGGGTTGCGGCGCTCACCTCGATTTACAGGCCGAGGGAGCCAGCGTTTGTCCGCTTCCACAGACAGTTTCTCCGGGTCATGTGGCCAGCATGACTAAGCTGCTTCTGGCAAAACCAGAGCAGCGCACGGAAATGCCCTTCCCGCCAGAGGGGTACCTATTTACCTACTTGCACGGAAATTACCTTCCCGCCAGAGGGGTACCTATTTACCTACTTGCATTTTTGGTGTGCTTTTGAACTGCTAGGTTGGCAGGAGCTGGGACCGAGCAACAGGAGCTCACCGTCATGGGGTTTCGAACCACCGACCTTCTGATCGGCAAGCCCTAGGTTCAGTCGTTTAGACCACAGCGCCACCCATGTCCCAGTACATGGATAGACAGGTCTAAAAAGCCCAGGACACAATTTTTTACAGCCCTCTGGCAGCTATGGTGGCTCATATACCAGAAGTAAGGCATTTAACATTAACTCTGGAAGTGTATACTTGATTCTCACCAAGCTAAGCCGCCTAGAGCAAAAGACTCCTAGGAGGCTTAGTTTCATCAGAATTGAATACAAAATTCCAGAGTTAATGCTAAATACATTGATTATTCTTTTTTTAAAAAATAGTATTTTTCCCCATATAGAAATTTACATTTACTCAACAATCATACTCCAATTCAACAAAACTAATCGCTTCCCACTCACCTAGCATCAATGATTATAACCCAAATTACATACAATTGTGTTTTAAGGTTCTGTCTTATCTAATTGCATCCTCTCTGACATGTTTCTTAATATATTCTGCTACATTCTTATGACAAATCCAAGTTTGCTTTTGCATAAAGCAGTAAACTACTCTCAAAGACTGGATCCTGTCTCTTAGGCTCATTATGACTAGTATGTAGTTAAAAAGTGGGGGAAGCTATGGCAACGCATCACATTACTATAACTTGTCGGTTTTCTGCTCAATTAAAATTTGCTCCATTGCTCCTTTGAAGAAACTAATTAAAGTAACATCAAGAGGAATTTTTAAAGCAAACCATAATAAAGTACATTTGATCACAACAACTTATGAAACGGTAGCAAAGTCAAGTGATTCTTCCAATCAAATCTGATACTATATTTAAAGACAGTGTCATTATACATTGTTTCATTTGTAACTATATTGTGTATTTTGTGTTTTTTATATTGTAAACCATCCTGTGATCCTTGGATGGAAGGCAGAATATAAATGTAATAAATAAATATATAACAATAACATATAATGTTGGAAGTGTTACACAAAGAGTTTTTGCTAGCCAAGATAGACATTTGGCAAATGGCTAGGCAATTATTTAAAGAATGTGTGTGCCATCACAAAAACTTTGATAACTTTAGGTGAGCATTATTTCATATTGTGCTGTTTTACTTGGACTTTCCATGAACCTTACAAGTAATTTGAGAACTCATAAAAGGTGCCCATCACTAGCCAAAAAGTAATCTAATTTCTAGCCATGCTAAACCTTAGTCTTCAGAAACAGAGGTCTAAACCAAAAACTGACATATAAGAGCTAAGCCAAACTTTTACACTCCGAATGCCCTTTTTTGCCTGATGAAGAATTCAGTGAAACTCAAAATTCTAATATGTCTTTGGACAGGTTGGTTAATCTAATCAAAGACAGTATCTCGTATGTTCTACAGCTGTCTGTTCTGGGAAATAAGTTGTGAGATATAGATGTAGTTACCAGAGTTTCAAATCAGTGATGCTGGAAGTTGGCTTGAAGAGCTGCTCAAAGCTTAGAGGAGCCAATATGAGTTCAAATAAAAGAAACAACCGAATGTATACCCCTAGGTGTATGCCAAATGAAGAAAGTGCTCTATTTATCATGGAAGAATCTACTCAGTGAGTTTGTCGTATTCTTTTCCTGCCCTTCCTTCAAGGAAAACAGAGCAGCATGCATAATGTCCCCTTACATTATACTCGCAGCAACCCTATGGTGCATATTAGGCTGAGATGTAAGTCTTCTTCAGGCATTAATGTTTCTGTATTCAGTTAACACGCGAAGAGGGTTGTGAGAATGAATGCACTAGCTCTGTTGCCCTCCACAAGTTGGAGGAGGGTGAAGATCTGACATAAGGAGCCTCCTTGAGTACAACTGTCTCCTGCTTTGGATCTTCACCAAGAGAGACAGTGATGTGGATCAGAGCAAGCGCATTCATCCCTGCCTTACTTGTTAACATGGAAACAAAATACCTGGAGAAGGTTATAGTCAATGGCCCAAGGTCATGCAATGAATTTGATGGGGGTAGGGGAGTTGAATATAGGTCTCGCTGGTGCTGGAATCCAACATTCTAGTACAGTTGTACCTACCTTGGATCTCGAACGCCTTGGATCCCAAACAAATCGGCTCCCGAACAATCGAAACCCGGAAGTGAGTGTTCCGGTTTTCAAATGTTCTTTTGGAAGCTGAATGTCGGACGGGGCTTCTGCAGCTTCTGATTGGCTGCAGGAGCTTCCTGAAAGTGTCCCAGATAACAAATCCATGGCTCATAAGATATTAAACAGCAACCCAAACAATGTAACTGTTATTTGCATACTTTTTTCTATTACTATTTCTATTTTCTATTACTTATATTGTATATCTAGTTTTAAAAGGCTTGCCTCTTTGCAATTAGCACATAAGTATGACAACCATCAGTTCAATAAGCTGCTTTACTTTTATACTACACTTCAGAGAGCCTAATAATTTAAAGCAATAGTTCTGTATTGTAAACAAACACATTAAATAGGATCCTGAATTTTAATCCAAAAGGATATACAGAATCAGTGCCAAAATGTAAATAAGACTCATACTTTTTTTCTTCAAAAACATACAAATATTTGTAGCCATGTAGAGCCCACAAGAATGAGAGCCACAAAGCAGATGAAGATACATTGTTTCATCTACTCTTTTTCTTTCCTTACTAATGCAACTTTACTAATGCAATTGACTCTTAACAATAGAGTCAATAGCAAGAGCTTATATAAAAACAACAAAGCTTACTGTGGAAATTTAAAAGACAGATTTATTGTGGCATAAACTTTGTGGACAAGAGCCCATTTCACCAGAAACTCTGGGCAAGAGAGAGAGAGATGACTTCAGAATTAGCGAAGGTGACTAAAATATGTGGAACTTGGGGGAAGGTGAAATTCTGCTAATCAGCTTTCATAGAAAGATATGAGAATATACTACATACACGTTTACCAACTACAGTGGTACCTCGGGTTAAGTACTTAATTCGTTCTGGAGGTCTGTTCTTAAGCTGAAACCGTTCATAACCTGAAGCACCACTTTAGCTAATGGGGCCTCCCGCTGCCGCCGCACTGCCAGAACACTATTTCTGTTCTCATCCTGAAGCAAAGTTCTTAACCCGAGGTACTATTTCTGGGTTAGCGGAGTCTGTAACCTGAAGCGTATGGAACCTGAAGCATATGTAACCCGAGGTACCACTGTATCACTTTTCAGACTGAGGGCACTTCCGGACCGTTGCAATTTTCAGGTGGGATTCAATAATTTATCAGAAAACATATATCAGGCTATGAAGCTAAAGTCCATGCTTCCCTTCTATTGCAGGGAAAGTAAATGTGAAGCAGAAAGAGAGAGAGAGAGAAGCAAGCAAGGAAGGAAAGCATTTTCTCCCTTCAACTTTGCTGGGACTCTAAGCCTTTAGTTTTGCTAGCAGTGCCTGGCTTTGACTTCTGCCATGAACACTGTAATTCTGTACAAGCCTACTCAGAAGTAAGCTTCAGGGAGTTCAATGTGTTTATAGAACTGTGCTTTAGAGGACTGTAATGGATGCATTTGCTACCAAAATCAACGAGGGACACCTTTCTACAGCCTTTCTGCTGTTAGGGAACAAGCCGCAAGCAAACGTGCGACACCCGGCAAGAGAAACGCGCGCGCGAGAAAACTTCCAACCAACTAGAGGCTCTACAGACTGGGAATGCTGTACCTCTCCCCCCGCCCCCCCAACACACACTTAACAAAGCAGAAAGCTTTTCCTTGTAACTATTCTTGCCCCCCCCTCCTTTCTGCTTCTCCTTTTCGTCTTTTTAGGTCAAAGTAAAGAAAGGCTGATTTCTGCACGACGAATTTCCAGGAACAGGGCACAACGATTCTCGTGTGCTGGTGCGGATCCGTATTAAACAGAAGAAGGGGATGAGCTCTTTCCGAGTGGGAAGAGTCCTTCACCCACTTACCTGAGTGCAAGAGACGTTGAGCTCGATGGCTCTTACTTCTGAGTAGGCATGTATAGCAGGGCGCCGCTTGCCTCAAAGAGAGACACTTCATTCTCCTGTCCCGCCACACCTTGCCCCCGCTTTCTTACTAAATACTATATATAACATAGGATTGTTACATGAACCTGAGGCTCATCTAGTCCAACCCGCTGAAACGAAGGAATACGCAGTTGTCCCATACGGGGATCGAACCTGCGACCTTGGCGTCACCAGCACCCTGCTCGAGCCAACTGCGCTATCCAGGCTGATAACGCGCCCGCTAATAACTGGAGACCCCACGCCAGAAGCGCGCCTGAGCCTCCACTCCGGCCACGTACAGCGACGCTTCCTCCCCGAACGCGCGCGGCCCCCTTCCCTCCAACCCCACAGAAAACGCGCTTTCCCCACGACCCCCGCGACACACCTGCCTCGCGCGATCTGTGCCCACTTCTGAATTCAGCCATCTCTTGACTCGCGTCTTCAAAGGCTCTGCTCTCCCTCCCTTCGCTAGAGGAGGAGGAAAGAGAGCCAAACGCTTCGTTACTTTCATGCTCTAATAAACTTGCTCGCGCAATAAATGCCGGTCAATACAAGCCCCCTCGTTACGTTCGGGGTCGAGGGCTCGAGCTTTCCAAAGAGGCCACGGCAGAGACAGTGTTTATTTGTTTGGATTTTTTTGTGGGGGGGGGAGACGCTCCTCACCCATATCGCCTCCTTCCTCCATTCAATAACTGCCCTATCTCTCTTGCACGCACACACCTCTCTCGTCTGAACGCTAGCTGCCTTCCCGCCCCCTCCCGCCAAAACGGCAGAGCGAGAAGAAGACTTTCCCCCTCTCAGGTCCCCTCAGTTGTCAAAAGTACTCCGGAGCGGCCAGCCCCCCTTTCGCAATGTGCGCGCGCGAGAGAAAATAGAGCATACGCGCCCCTTCCACTGACTCGCGCCATTTCGCTTCTGCTTGCCCCCCTCCCCAACTCCAACACTCCCCCCCCGCCGCCGCCGCGGCTCTCCTAACCACCTACCTGCACGTGCCTGTCCATAGGAATGCGGGGCGCGCGTGTCGCGAGGGGCGGGAGGAGCCGGTGCTCTATTCGTGATATTGAATGGCGCGGTTGCGCTCCTGGCCGTCATATATTGTTCGGACTAGGAAGGGGAGTGTGTTGTGTTGTGTGTGTGTGTGTGCCTGAGGTGTCTTTCATCCCCGCGCTCGGTCTTCCTCCACCTCACCTCACACTGTGCGCGCGCGCGCGTGTGTGTATGTGTGTGCAGAAAGCTTTCCCTCCTTCTTCCCCCTCAGCGATATTATTAAACGCTCCGTGCGAGCAGAGAGGGCTCGTATCAGCTACCGGAAATCGAAGCCCTGGCCATAAATATACCACAGGAAGTCACACACACCCAGCCCGGTTACACACGCGTCGCCAGCCCCTGCCGCCGCCGCCTCCCGCTGCCCCAACACACAGAAACACAGGCGGAGACCTCCATGCTATATATCTCTGCCTCAAGCCCTCAGCTACAAAGAGATGGTGATGGATAATCTAGGAGTGGCGGAGAAGGCATCGCCGCCACCGTACTATATTCGGGGCGTTTGTGTGCCAAACCATTATTATTATTGTTATTGTTATTATTATTACCCCGCCCAGCTGGCTGGGTTTCTCCCGCCACTCTAGTATACAGCCATCTATAGGAGTACAGTCAGTCAATACACTTGGCGTCTCGACACAGCGTTAGTGCATACGGTGTAATATGCAACATCTGTCGGATCAAATACATAGACGCCGAGCATGTAATATATATCCATGGATATATATATATACACACACACACACACACACACACACACACATATATATATATATATCCATAAAGAGATACGCAAGCAAAAGCCAGTGCGCGCATTTTCAAAGCCTTTTTTGACTCTCTAGGGGTGTGCTGTAGCCGTGTCCCCCACCCACCACTCCCCCCCCACCCTGCTGAGAGGGAAGCGAGGAGCAGATGAGAGAACATCGTTGCCATAACTAGTTCTGCCATAACTGCAAAAAATCCCCCCCCCGTCTTGACAAATTTTCGCATCCTATTAAAAACGGCAGAAACCCTGCAAGCGATTCTTTTTTTTTTAAGGCGTTGATTTGCGCCGAGATAAGGCAGGCTGGACGTGTCGCGAATCCCAAAGCACTGCTTTGAGAACGTGAGCATTGCGAAATAATACGTGTCAGCACCGGGGGGGGGGGGTGTCCTCCGCTTCCCAGGCACATATAACACGGCATATACGTGTGTTAAAAGACACGGGTCATCCAGAGAGAGAGAGTGTCCAGAATGGGCGCTCTCCTCATCCTTTCCCCGTTTCCTTCATTTTGGATTCTTCTCCGGCGGTTTGATAGCCTGGTCAATGGCGAGCGAAGTCCGAACAACGCAGTTTCAAGGGAGCGACTGTGAAGAATTGTAATATAGCACAACAGCAGTACGCCTTTATTATCGTTGCTTTCCGGGGAGCGTCGTCTCCCGCCTTCTCATAGCGCAGAGAGGGGCGCCTAATCTCCCTGAAGAGGGAGAGGGAGGAAGATGGAGGAGCGGGAGGGAGGGAGGGACGGAGGGAGCATGTTATTCAACGGCGAGGCAATAAGCAGCACGTTCAATACAATGTCGAAGCAAATGTCCGCCTTCGGGAAAAGAGCCGGGCGGGAAGAGCTCTGTCTGTGTGCAGAAGTAGCACAGAAAGCGGCAGCAAGGGGGATATTTTCCATCACTAAATCGACAGATCTCCCGTTTGTCTTTTTGGTGGGATGTTTGTACTGTATTGTTGTTGTTTGGGAACTAGGAAAAGCGTGGCGGAGGAGAGAGAGAGAGAGCCGAAGTGAGGCGCTGGGCTCCTGTCGTCCTCCGCCCCCAACCCAGTTGTTTCTCGACCAGGGGAGAGTATTTTCTGAAGCACGGCTGCAGCTTGCTGGAGCCCGTGGAAATTGCAGGAGATTTCCATAGCGTCAGACTCTCTCCACGCTTCGTAGTAGGTGCCTGCTTCTCTCCAGGAAAACATCAAGTGTGGGTGGCAGATTCTTCTCTAAAGACACGCATCTAAGGGCCAAACTGCAGATTGGGCTTGGCTTTTGCAGCCCATCAAATGACTGTGTATGTCCTCCCCCCCCCCCACTCAATTATGGGTCAGAGAAAAATGGGTGGGCAGGGATCCAGGGAAGAAGAAGAAGAGGAGGAGGAGGAGGAGGAGGAGGAGTTTGGACTTGATATCCCACCTTTCACTCCCCTTGTTGTTGTTGAGTGGTTTAGTCGTGTCCAGCTCATCGTGACCCCATGGACCAGAGCACGCCAGGCACTCCTGTCTTCCACTGCCTCCCGCAGTTTGGTCAAACTCATGCTGGTAGCTTCAAGGACACTATCCAACCATCTCGTCCTCTGCCGTCCCCTTCTCCTTGTGCCCTCCATCTTTCCCAACATCAGGGTCTTTCCCAGGGAGTCTTCTCTTCTCATGAGGTTGCCAAAGTTTGGAGCCTCAGCTTCACAATCTGTCCTTCCAGTGAGCACTCAGGGCTGATTTCCTTAAGAATGGATAGGTTTGATCTTCTTGCAGTCCATGGGACTCTCAAGAGTCTCCTCCAGCACCCCTCAAGGAGTCTCAAAGCGGCCAACAATCTCCTTTCCCTTCTTCCCCCACAACAAACACTCTGTGAGGTGAGTGAGGCTGAGAGACTACAGAGAAGTGTGACTAGCCCAAGGTCACCCAGCAGCTGCATGTGGAGGAGCGGGGAAGCGAACCCTGTTCACCAGATTACGAGTCCACCGCTCTTAACCACTACACCATCTTTATTTTTCTGTTGCAAAAGGGGCCCCCCCCCCTTGCAAGGAGGCGAGGACCCAGGACAAAGGTGTGCAAGAACTTTTAAAGACTTTAGAAATTGCCTGGCCCCTTAGGCAAAGACTACCCAAAAAGCATCATCCATACATCACAGAAAGAGGCAGTCCACAACAGAAATTGGAGAGTGCTGCTTCTCTCCTGTCTTCCAAGACCCCTGATAATGTTTTACTTGACTGCATTGCTTGGGCAGTCTAGCCCTTCTTTTGAGATGGTCAATAACTTCAGTTCTTGAATCCAGGTCACAGGATTTGAAGGATTTGTAAGTGAAAGAACTCTGGGGAACGGTTTCTCCAAGACATTTCCTTCTGCAGGGGAAATATTTAGAGTCATTAATTAGGAGAGCCAGGTTGGCTTTTGGGATTGTTCTGTGTGCTAAAATAAAGTGTGGTTTTTCTCAGGGGATATTTGCTGAATTTTGAAGGGTGAAGGATTGGTTTTCTATGGAGTGTGTGTCTGCTATGTGTGTGCATGCTACAATTTTCTAACAATGTGGTATTAAGTGCATCTTTGAAATTTATATTTTTAAAATGCAAATTGATTTTGGGTGGGCAATAATTAATGGGGAACCAGAGCAGTGGTGGAAGGGGAAATAATCATTTTCTTCCCTGCCGAGGGTCTAAGGAGCATCTCTTCCCTGAAGCCATTTATGGGAGTGGGGTGTTGTCCCCTGTTGGCTCCAGTGTCCCTCCCCCTCAAAAAGCAAATATTAATTTTAGAAGAGGTATTTGAGCTTGACAGGACTTACTCCTGAGTAACTGTGTTTGGGAATGCAACCTAAATTTCTTGCATCAAAGTAAAATCTGACTGCTATTTCTGGATTGTAGAAACAGGCTGTCTCTGTCTGAAATTCTCCCCCATTTTATTATCACATTGTATCAAATATCATAGAATCATAGAATCATAGGGGTAGAAGGTTAGAATCCACAACCCTGGGATTAAGAGTCTCATGCTCTACTGACTGAGCTATCCTGGCTAACTCAGGTGTAAATATGTGTGAATAAACCACATTTCATAAAGACACCAGTCTCTACTGTGCCTCATTTTCCCCAAGAAAACACAAACCCTGACTGGGCAAAAAATGTGGGTTATAATATACAATTTAACTTATGGGAGAAGTTGTGGAAAGAGGACTTAAAATTTACTTAAAATTAAAAGGAAACTACATGAAAATGATGTACCATTGGTATTTGACTCCAGTAAAATTAGCAAAAATGTATAAAAACACCTCCAACTTATGTTAGAAGTGTAAAGATAAAGAAGGTACTTTTTACCACATGTGGTGGACATGTAAAATAGTAAAAGACTTCTGGGAAATGATATATAATGAATTGAAAAAAAATGTTTAAGATAACTTTTATCAAAAACCAGAAGCCTTCTTACTAGGGTTAACAGGAGATTAAATACCAAAAGATTTACAAAGACTATGTATGCAACAACAGCCGCAATAATGCTACTTGCCCAGAAGTGGAAGGAAGAGAAAGTCCCAACTGAAGAAGAATGGATAACCAAGATACTGGACTATGCCAAAATGGCAAAGATGACCATGAGGATCAGACACCAAGATGATAAGAAATTCAGTCAAGAGTGGGAAAAGTTTATAGAATATCTGAAAGACCACTGTGTATACTTAAAAACGTTACCAGAATTGTTGTAACACTTATAATGTAATATGAGTCAAGGTAAAAAAGGAGATCAAATGGATTAGAAAATGTAATTAGATGCAAATATATATATATATAGGGGGAAATTGGAAACCGGGTGGGCTGGGCTGGGGGAAGTCCAAGGGATCTAGGTAGATTGAAAATGATGTGAATGTATAAGAACATTGTTTAAAAAATGAAAAATTAAAAAAAGAAAACACAAAGTGCCAAGTCCCCTGGAACTTGGGGGTGGCCTGTAACAATATAAATAATCACTGAAGTGTGTGGTTGGTTGATCGATTTAAACCACTGCAAAGGCCTGAAAAGTCTCCCTAGTTGAGACAAATCCTCTCTCAGAAGCAGTACTTTTTTGTGATGATACTCTTTTCTCTTTCTTTCTTTCTTTCTTTCTTTCTTTCTTTCTGTCTGTCTGTCTGTCTGTCATTCATTTTTGCTGCCCATGGTAGTCTATTTGTGCTGGCTTCCAATGGCACTTTTATCAAAATATGCATCCCAGCACCTCATTTCCTACCAAAACACTCTCCTGAAGTATTACTGATAAAGCGAAACCAAATAGTTTATACGTGTCTGGATCATTTAGACACCCCCCCCCAGCACTGTGGATGTGTAATGTTTATAACAGAGATTCTAATAAGCCACAAACACTTGAGCCCATAAGGGAAAAGCAGTTGAAATACCACAGCACAATCAACCCCTTTATTAACAGGAGACTACACAGGGCATGAAGTGGCAAGGTTTAAAAAGATTTTTTTTAAAAAACATTAATTTTGAATTCTGTAATATCCCTAAATACAAATGAGGGTTACACTGGGATTACCTCCAGAGAGTTTGCATCTCTCCAGGGGGAAAGCAGCATAAACAGTTAATTAAAGTACCAGAGATGCTGTTTTTTGCTTCAGATGGGTCCCCACATCCCTTGTGTTATATCAGTGTTCCCTAAACAGGGAAAGGCTCCTACATCATCAGCTCTACTTGCAGAGTAACACGTGCAAAAGTATCTGTTATAAGAATTTTAAGGTCAAAGTGGGAAACCTCCCCATTGTCTCTTTCCTCAAAAATCCTGTCTTAAGGGCACATTCAGGATATGAACAGGGTGTGAGCCTGTGACCTGTGACCTAGATTCAGGAATTAAGTAGTTAAAATAACAAGAATGGCCAAAACCCAGATAATGCAATCAGGTAACTTGCCAGATAGGAGATAAACAACGCACTCAGATTTCTGTTGTAGACCGCCTTTTCTGTGATGTAGGTATGATGTATCGGGGGGGTGGTCTTGGGCTACACCCCTTCTGTGATGTATGTATGATGCTTCTGGGGGTGGTCTGGAGTTTGAGGGTGGGCAATTTTAAAAGTCTATATAAGGGCGGGTATACCTTTGTTCTGTGTCCCTCCTCCCTCCTGCGTGTGGTTGTGAGCACCCTGTTGCAACAGCTTTAATAAAGATCAGGCTTACTAGCTGCCTTGCTTCTCAATATTCTCTAGTTGGCCTTTGTTATTTTCTCCTGCCGATAGGGAACCTAAAAAGAGGACTCTTGGGTACTCCATAAAGGAAAAAGAGCAGCTTTTTCTTATAACATATCATAGATGCAAGAAAAATCAGAATAGGTTCATTTCAGTGTCAAGACAAGGCATGTATGTCTTGCATAAGACATTCGGGAGCTACGTGCTTGTATAATGATTCTAGCTGCAAGAAGAAATTATGTTATAGTTGCCTAATGCTGTGTAACACTTACCTGGGAATAAGCCGTACTGAACACCACGAGAGGTATTTCCAACTACTTATGCAAAGGATTGTGCAACAGACACACTGGCCCTGTGTGAAGTGGCAGTGGAGGCATTTTATTGAAATGGCTCTTCTCTGTAGAAAGCAGAACACGATAGAGACTTTGCTTTCTCGACCTGCAGATTTCTTAAGCCCATATGGCAGCTCATATGATAAGGCCATAAATAGGTTGTGCAACTAATTTTAGCCACAATTTATTCTCACAATTATAAAAGATGAATAAACCCAGTAAAGCAGGTGACCTAATTAGAGAGTAGGTGGTTGAATGGAATTATTAACAATATATGGAAAGGCATTTTTAATTACCTGAGGATAACACAGTGTATCTTCTGGATACGTTGCAAAACCAAAGAACACATTGGGGGGCTATTATAAATGTAATCTTCACTTTTCAGTATACAGTACAATATTATTTTCAATATGCAGTGTCTTAGATTTTTACATCTTTAACTACTTTTGAAGCAATATGCTTCTGTATGTATTAGGACAAAGATAGTCCTGTTCATAAACCCTTTATTATTCACTTGGCCGAAATCCATTTTCTGTCCAATTCCTCAGGACTGCTCTTGTGCTGTTGTGCCAGGTTCACAAAACTTGAATAGACTAGCATCTTCCTGAGATCTGTAACTGTGACACTAAAAATGATACCATACTTTAGGGTCCAGGTTGATAGAAGAAGAAGAAGAAGAAGAAGAAGAAGAAGAAGAAGAAGAAGAAGAAGAAGAAGAAGAAGAAGAAATTATTTGTACCCCTCCCATCTGGCTGGGTTTCCCCTTCCAACAAAGATTAAAAGTACATTAAAATATTAGTCATTCCCTAAAGATGTCTTCTAAATGCCTTCAGGTGTCCTCTAAATGTCAGATAGTTGTTTATCTCTTTGGCATCTGATAGGAGGGTGTTCCACAGGGCGGTACCTTCTAGCAAGAAGGTATGTTCAATAAAAATTGAACAAAAATTTCAATAAAAATTGAACATACACAGAGGGGGGAAATACAGAAGCAATAGCCCACAATCATGTGAAGATTTAAAAGTACAATGGTAACCAGTATGAGATTAACTTTTCGGGGGGAACCCTAGACAATCTGTGGCTCTTGTAATAGTTATACAACAGTGTTTCTTCGTAGAGACCGAGCCTATTCTCAGGGGCATCTTTTCAGACTCTTTGTTGTTGTTGTTTAGTGGTTTAGTTGTGTCCAACTCTTCGTGACCCCATGGACCAGAGCACGCCAGGCACTCCCGTCTTCCACTGCCTCCCGCAGTTTGGTCAAACTCATGCTGGTAGCTTCAAGGACACTATCCAACCATCTCGTCCTCTGTCGTCCCCTTCTCCTTGTGCCCTCCATCTTTCCCAACATCAGGGTCTTTTCCAGGGAGTCTTCTCTTCTCATAAGGTGGCCAAAGTATTGGAGCCTCAGCTTCACGATCTGTCCTTCCAGTGAGCACTCAGGGCTGATTTCCTTCAGAATGGATAGGTTTTATCTTCCTGCAGTCCATGGGACTCTCAAGAGTCTCCTCCAGCACCATAATTCAAAAGCATCAATTCTTCGGCGATCAGCCTTCTTTATGGTCCAGCTCTCACTTCCATACATCACTACTGGGAAAACCATGGCTTTAACTATGCGGACCTTTGTTGGCAAGGTGATGTCTCTGCTTTTCCTTTGTTAGGAGAGGCCAAAGGAAACAGACGTGCCTTATATCTCTTGTGTATATGCATTAATTGTACAGTCCTAATCCTGTGTACTTTATAAAAAGTTAGTCTTATTTAATTCAGTGAGGCTTATTTCCACATCAGTGAGGTCAGGATTGCAGCCTGGGGACTATGAAGTGACTGTCCTTTCATAAGCAGCAGCTAATGATGTTTCTGAATGAATCCTAAATTTATCACCAGATCTTTATCTGTTTTGCTTTCATAAACAGAGCTAGAGCAATACAAATTTTGAAGGTGCTATTCAAATGAAGTTTCCCGAAGCTCTCACCACTTCAATTCAGTGCCTTTTTCTTCCTTTGAATCACCAGTATGCTTGTGAACATTTTTTATTTTAATCACATGGAAATAACAATTCTATCAAGATTCTTTTGCATAGGGTGTTCCTGCAATTCTGAATTTAATTCTGGAATTCAAGCATACAGTTGGCCACAGCTTTTGGTTTCTTCAGTTATTTTGCATCTATATTTTTCTCTTCTGTGGTAGCCATGCAATTTTGAAGATCAATAATGCATTATGCAAAAAGAATCTTGATTCAAGCATACATGCATTGATTTATCAATACATATGAGTAACAGAAGGGGGAGGGAAAGATCCCAGTGGAACAGTGGAAGGAACAGAAAGTTGCAGCAAATTGCCCATCCTCCAATTTCAGAATTATGTTTTGGAAACTCTCCAAGTGTTAAGCAGGAATTCGGGAGTGGGAAGTTGCAGGACAGAGCAAACTCACAAAATTCTGCCAATTACTAGCTGCAGCTGGTGCAGTTCGTTTTGAACTGTTGATAATGTATTGTAGCAAAGCATTTTGTTGTGGTAGAGCCTTCCCCAACCTGGTGCCCTTCAGAAATTTTGTAGCACAAATCCCAAAAGTTCCAGGCAGCATGAAGCATCTGAAGGGCACCAGGATGGAGAAGTCTGTTCTAGTGAATCTTTAACAAACAGAACAAAACTTCACTTTTAAATCAAGTTAAAACTCTATTCACTTTTAAATCACTACAGAGCAAGCTATATCAGAGTAAATGAATACAGTGGTACCTCGGGTTACATACGCTTCAGGTTACATACGCTTCAGGTTACAGACTCTGCTAACCCAGAAAGAGTACCTCGGGTTAAGAACTTTGCTTCAGGATGAGAACAGAAATCGTGCTCCAGCGGCATGGCAACAACAGGAGGCCCCATTAGCTAAAGTTCAGGTTAAGTTCAGGACCTCCAGAACGAATTAAGTACTTAACCCGAGGTACCACTGTACTGCATGTAGAAGTTGTAGTAGTGCATTCAGCAAATAGGTTCAGGCACAACAGCTTGGTGTGAAAACAGGGGTGCAACATAATTGAGTTTCTCTTTTTCCACCTGTGAAATGCTGTAGGCAGGTTCGCTCTGTATTGGTGACAATGCTATGTTATAGTTGCTATGAAGTATTAAACAACTATAGTATAGCATTGTCAACAACACAGAGCAAACATTTCTCTCCTCCCTTTTTTTGGAGAGAGAAAAGGGATTTATGCCTTTGGTATGCATAAGCCCATCTAAATTAGTAAACTAGCCAGATATATAGGTGCCAATGAGGAAAAACAAGGGGGAATAATTGCAGTTCCCCAGATCTGCTTTGTCCATAGTTAGTAATGTCACAACCTGACTGGCAACATCAGCAGAATTCTTTTGATCCATAAAGTATTAGGATATAAAATGTTCTCTTGTGGGTTCAGAGAGACGCAGCCTGCTGAAAATAACGCAAACGTGTTTGCAGCAACACCTGGTGTTTGCGATAGGTTTATTCAGAGATCTATCCATAATTAATTTCCCCAAATGCCCTTTGAACTTATTGGTATGTTTTGTTTTGTTTTGTTTTGTTTGTTTAAAAATTAGTCTGCCCTTATTCATACATGGTATCAGAGTGGGATAAAGTCAAAATATTAAAAGCACAAAGAATACAACCCCATTTACAGAGATAAAAGGAGCAAATAATATCATAATACAGGAACAGCAGCTGAGCAATCAGAACAAGGCTCAGGTAATTAAGTCACTCTAAAGGCCTGGTGGAATAAATAGGTTTTCACCTCTTGCCAAGAACTCAAAAGAGCAGGTACCAATTTGCAGTCAAAGGACAGGGCGCCCCATCATTGGGACACCACTGCAGAGAAAGCCCTCTCTGGTTGTCCCATTCTAAAGCAGAGTACACGTCTTGCATTTTGCCTGAAAGATTGAACCCTGGTGAAGATTCCAGACTCTGTTAATAGAATCATAGAACGGTAGAGCTGGAAGAAACCACTAAGTCATTCAGTCCAACCCCCTGCAATGAAGATTTGTTTGCCCAACATCAGGCTCAAACCCACAACCCCGAGATTAAAAATCTAATACTCTAACTATACTGAGGTATGGTCAGACTGAAGCCTTTGTCCCTAATGTTGTGTCCCTGAGCCCCCAATCCTTTTCACATATTATTAGGGCTTTTCTTACCAGCCGGAACTTGCCGGAACTCAACTCAGTTCCAGCACCTATCAGGTAGGCGCCATTGCAATTCTAAGAGAACAAGGGAGAAGTTCGTGGTGAATTCTGGCACCTCTTTTTCCTAGAAAAAAAATAGCACTACATATTATGTTCAACTTTAGATCATGCTCATCATTACAATACCTTCTTCCTCCTCACTTCTGAATAATATTTTTTTCTGATAAAAGTGGATTAATTTTTCCAAGGCAGGTCTCCTCCCTCCACAACTGGTCTCCTTAGGTCCAGAATTATCATATTTAAAAGGTATGGAGTAGAGTTAGGAAACTCAGGCAGTGTAGAAGTTGCAACAAAAACTCTTACTTCTTATAAATTTGATGGAGTCCCACCTAGGAGGTCTGCAGGTGGGTGGGGTGTAATTATTCCTTCTTGCCCTTTCTTTTTTCCACTGCATCTTTCCACTGACCTCCATCTAAATTCACATTGGTATGTGCCATTTTCTTTTATAATCAGGTTTAATATTGAAGAGGGAGGCGGGGGTGGGGGCAGATAAATCCAGCAGAGGACAAAACACAGAGGCAAAACCAGACTGCACTTTGTCTTGCGGTTAATGTGGAAGTTGCTAGGCTGTGTGAAATACACAAAATCACAGTGGGAGTCTGAGCATACATCGCTGTGTGTGTCGCTTTGAAAAAGGTCACTGCTATTCTTCTGGCAAACACGAAACGTTCAGAGTACATAAACATCACATGCGTAAGTTACAAAAGGCTTATTCACTGGGAAAACGGCTACTCTTTAGAGCTCAGAGATAATCCCTCTGAACGAGATCTGCTTCACAACTTTATTTGAGAATATATTGCCACAGGCTTTTACAGGCCTATATGGGACCGTGGAAGTAGCATGAAAATATAAAAACCAGGAGAACAAATAAAAATCTGGTGCTCTTCAGTGTTGCTTTGCAAACTTCTTACTTTCAGAGAATCCTTTCTGCACGTAAAAATTGCTATGTATCTGCCATAGAATCTCAGCGTGTTGGAGAGGTTTCAGGGCAATACTGAATTCATCCCTCTTGAATGGTGAGTGAGCCAGGCAAGGAGAATAAGGCATCTTACAAAGGATTATCTGGCTGTTACTGATATTTTTTATTGAGGAGGTCCTGTTTTACTAAATAATAATTACCATACTGTTCCGTGTATAACACACCCCCATGTATAAAACGCCCCCTATTTGGGGGGACTAAAAATAAAGCAAATGGGGGGGAGATTGCACAGAGTTGTTGAGCTTTTTTTTTTGTCAATAACCACTCACCCGCCTGGCCAACGCTGACACTCGTGTGTGTCGCAACAGCCTCCTAATGTCTATCGCCTATTGCCTGCCCAATTGCCACAGCAACATCCAATCAACACCACCCCTTGCCACATACACCAATAAGATGCTACAGACCATCTCCGGCTTGCGGCATCAACCAATCCCACGTCCCCCCCCAGGCACTACCCATGTATAAGAGGACCCCTGATTTTAAACAATTTTTCAGTAAAAAAACCCTAGTCTTATACACAGAAAAGTACAGTACATGTTGCATTTGTATAGCACTTTCAAGTGTTCGAAATGTTTCAGAACCATTATCTAGTTGTAATCCCAAAAGCAACTCTGCAAGGCAATTCAGTATTACTCCTCACAGTACAAATAGAGAAGCTGAACAGGCTTGCTTAAGGTCTCCTCATTAGTTAATGGCAGAAGTGACAATTGGAACTTCCCAATCCATAGCTGAGTCTTTTAGCCACTATACTAGGGCGCAATCCCCAAACCCTGAACCAGCAATGCTAAACTAGTTTTGTTTCATTTGCACTGATTATATATTGTCAACCATAGTGTATTTGATAGGGACACTGTGCTGTTTGGTTTAACAAATTTGTCCTTCAGGCAAAAATAAAAATAAGATTCTGAACATCATTCTTTTGCAGTTACATGTGTTTCTAATGTCTTTAAGCTTATGGAGCTAACTGAAAATTAAATAAAAGCTGTCATGCATTATTAGAAGAAGAAACGAGAGACTTTTCATTTTCAATGCCCTCTTAATGTTAACAAATCAAAACAGCCTAAGAAAAAGCATATTGTGAACTCACAAAGCCCCATCAATAAAAATGTGCCCTCTTTAAAACGGAGCCTACTAATCTAATACACTAATGCTTTAATAAATTAATCTAGCAATTAAAGTTTGCAGCCCCAAGAAAAAGGAGGACGGGGAGAGAGCAAGTTGTGGACTTGATTCCCCCCCGCCACTGTCCCTCATTTCCATTTTAGATAAAAATAGCAGGAAATTGTGATGGCAGCAAAAACAGGCCTAGTCTATACATGCAGTGCATTGAGCTCACAGAATTCCAAGGTGGTTCAACAGATCATAAAGGTAAAGGTAAAGATAGCCCTGACCATTAGGTCCAGTCGTGGATGACTCTGAGGTTACGCACCCATCTTGCTCTATAGGCCGAGGGAGCCGGTGTTTGTCTGCAGACAGCTTCCGGGTCATGTGGCCAGTATGACTAAGCTGCTTCTGGCGAACCAGACCAGCACACGGAAATGCCGTTTACTTTCCCACCGGAGCGGTACCTATTTATCTACTTGCACACTGACGTGCTTTTGAACTGCTAGGTTGGCAGGAACAGGGACCGAGCAACGGGAGCTCACCCCGTTGCGGGGATTCGAACCACCAACCTTCTGATCGGCAAGCCCTCGTCCCTCAACAGATCATAACAGTGCTCAAATTGAAAGGTGTCTCTATGCACAAGGCCCATTCCTCTGACTCATCCCCCTATGGTTCAATTAAATCATGCCCTCCGAGAATGACAGCTAGTCAAGGGGGGGGCATGCCTTTTGAATCTTTTCTGCAATTTGAACACTGAAATGTACAATGGACGGCATTATTGGAGGATTTTATTTTTACTCTTTAAAAAAATGCTTTTGGATGGGTGGTGGGAATTTCCATGCAAATAGAAGACTAGCCCCGTAGAGAGCGGGCTAGGTTTACACTTAATCTCCCCCATCTCCCCAAATTGGCATGCTCTGCTTTACTTGCAGAGCGGGTGATCAATAAAAATTGCTTCCCTCAAATCAAATTTTCTGCAGATTAATCTTGTTTTCTACGTGCAGCAGGCTTTGCTTTTGTTTTCGGGATGGAGAACAGCTCATGCAAAACCACACCTGCACTCTGAAGTACTGAAGCTTCAACAGAGACAGAGTGCCTCGGTGAATTTATGGCTCAAACGATAGGTGACGTTAATCGCCTGCACTCCCCCCCCCCCATATTTCCCTTTTTTAGCTAATGCAGCTGTTTGGGCTGCAATCTTGAAAAGAAGACCAGCAATTTTGGGAGGTTGGGGGAGAAACACAGACACACACACACACACAGAGAGAGAGAGAGAGAGAGAGAGAGAGAGAGAGAGAGAGAGCATGCAACTGGCACTTTAACCACTTCATTTGGTCTTTTCTTTCTCCAGAATTACCCCTCCATGCATAACCTTTTCTCTTTTCCTCCCACTATCATCCAGCCTAAGAACAGCTCTACAGTGATCTGGAAGCTGAAAACCAGAATAAAAGATTAAAATGACCATCTCAGCTCCCCTGATGTGGTCTCCCACTAGAGGTTGCAGCTTGTGTGACAGTTACAGAAAAAAACAAAGAAAATGAGGGCAGGGAGGAAAGTGGACAGCACACATGCAGACCTTGAGCTCAGTATCACAACCCTATCCATGTTTACTCAGAAGTCTGTATCCCAGGGGGAATATTCCTTAGTAACTGAGTTTAGAAGTGCAATCTTAATCTGCGTTTCCAGAACTATTTTCTACCCTTGCTTTCAGCCATTCGGTTTTCAGGGGAATCTTAAGAAAGAAAGAAAACACTTCTGCCCAGCTCCAAGATTATGCCGTTTCAATTGAGTAGCATCTCAAACACTATCTACAGGTTTGTTTCTTTTGCTATAAAACAATGGAGAGCTTCTGGCCTGCCAGTTATTTGTAGATAGGTTTCCCAGATGAAATAGTTTAAATTGTGGCGAAACGGTTTTCTGCAAGTATGAAATCCCACTAGCATTTCTGATTTGAACTCAAAAGCTTACCCAATCAAATCACAATTGCTTGGAATGTCTGTGTGAATGATCCATCTATATTACCAGTCGGGACTCTCTTTGCATCAAAGATATTACCTTGGAGAAGATCTGTGTAGTAAACCTGGAGACATGTGGACTTTTTATCTTCCCTTTACCTAGGGGTGGGAAACTCCCCCCCCCCCGGATTAATAGTCATTTAGTTAATCAGGGCCTGCAGCTAACAGTGGGTGGAGTCAAAGCCCCAAATGGGAAGTTTGCAACACTGTGAAGCTCTCTCTCTCTCTCTCTCTCTCGTGGTGTCCCTCAAACTTTTTAAACCCACGCCCCCATTTAACTATCATAAAAATCCCACGTTCCCCCTCAAATATAACTCCCTCAATTATTTTACTTGAATTTTCAAAATGATTGAAATATTGTGACTTATATTGTACATATTTTTTGGGAAAACCCTTGCCTAAATCTTCATATGCACACCTCCTTGGGCGGGTAGGTGGGCCTCATTGGATGAGAAACACAGTTGTGGAGTCTAAATCATAATAACTTTTTAAAAAGGCACTCTACCTGCAGCCTGAAGTAGTCCAATTCATGCTACCTCTTCATTCTGCCGAATGCATAGGAGTATGGACGAACCCTTTTTTAGATGAGACTGTAGTAAGGTATACTATCTTTGTCACAAAACACAAGCACATTCCCAAGGATAGTGAATATGATTGATGAGTGGGGGGAAGCGATAGAAAGCCGGGCTGCAAAGAATCTTATTAGCTATCAGCAGTGTTCCAAGGTTTCGTTATTGACATGTAAATCCCTAAACAACGTGGGACCAGAATACACTGGTACCTCGGAAGTCGAACGGAATCTGTTCCGGAAGTCCATTCGACTTCCAAAATGTTTGGAAACCAAGGCATGGCTTCCGGTTGGCTGCAGAAAGCTCCTGCAGCCAATTAGAAGCCATGTCGGACGTTCGGGTTTCAAATAACATTCGCAAACATTGCAGTGTTCAGGAGCCAAAATCTTCAACTCGCAAGGTGTGACTGCACCTAGCAGACTGCCTCTCCAGGTACCTGAGGCCAAGCAGACTGTGACCAGCAGGTTGTCACTCAGCGACAATGTAGGCGCAAGTCTTCTTTGAGATAGCAACCCACACTATGGAATATTTTCCCTCAGGTAATTTGTGAGGCAGAGACGAAGCTTGACTTGACCCAAGCTTTGCCGGTGGCATTTTATTTTATTTATTTTCTAGACTGCTCATTTTTGCTTGTTATTTTGCTTCAATATTATCTTTAGGAAATTTTATTTAATGCTGCGATTTCATTGGCTTTTTGTAAACTGCTTAGAGTTTTTTTTTTAATTCTATTATGTGCTGGGATTGCTTTATAAATAAAATGGGGGGGGGGGTAAACGTGACAAGGATTATGCAAGAAGAAAACACCTACCTGTTCATACTTTGCACAGACTGCATAAGCACCTGCATTCCCCTTCTGCCGAAAACAGCCTACCCACCTGTCCATTATGTCAAGAAGAAGAAAAAAACAGGACCCTTCAGTACAGTGGTACCTTGGTTCTCAAACAACTTGGAACCCAAACACTGCAAACCCGGAAGTAAGCGTTCTGGTTTGCGAACATTTTTCGGAAGCCGAACGTGCTCCGTTTTGAGTGTTACACTTCCAATTTGAGTGCCACACTTCTGTTTTGAATGTTATGCTGAGGTCTGTTTGTTTTTGCTGTTTATTTTGAGTTTTCGCCGTTCTTTTTTGTTTTGTTTTTGTGACTGTGTGGAACCCAGTTCAGCTACTGATTGATTGTGTGACTGTAGTACATTGTTTATTGCTTTCATTTTATGGATCAGTGGTCTTGTTAGAAAGTAAAACTCATGTTAAATTGCTGTTTTAGGGGTTGTTTTTAAAAGTCAGGAATGGATTAATCTATTTCACATTACTTTCTATGGGAAAGCGTGCCTTGGTTTTAGAACGCTTTGGTTTTGGAATGGACTTCCAGAATGGATTAAGTTTGAGAACCAAGGTACTTTTCCACACAAACTTTTCCACCACCCAATGCTGAAGCTCCAAGGGTCAGGAAACATTTTTGTTTTGTTTTTGCACTATACATAGTATGAGAACTTGTAAGCAAAACAGACTTGTCACACAAAAAGATACATTTTATTTCAATTCTCTCTCTAAATACAGTTTGGCAGGATCAGTTTTTCACAGGAGCAAATGTATTAAAAAATATTTCATTCCAAAATACTACTCTCTGAGGTAATATTATAGGCACTTTCGAGTAGACATAGTTAGGATTCTGTTGCAAGGCACATATATCTGCCCCCTTTTAAAAAATAAAAATCTTTGATCACTGATCTCGGTCTAAAAATTCTAAGGAAAAAGTAATTATGTAACTGAAACACAAATCTTTTTTTAAAAAATAACTTTAAAAATAAACCATATAAATCAAAATGTCAGTACTGACAAAGAAAAAGACAGACGTGTATTTGAGGTACCGTATTTTTCCGTGTATAAGACTTGGTTTCCCCCCTAAAAAATAATGTCAAAAATTAGGCGGAGTCTTATACATGGGGCCATCTCCCCCCATTTTCTTAAATCTGAGTCCCCCAAAATAGGGTGCCTCTTATACATGGGAGCACCTTATAGACGGAAAAATATGGTAATTTAATGGGCAATTCTAGCCTGGTGTCCTCTGCTGAAATCAATTAACTTTCATACCAAATGATTCTATGGGGTATTCTTTGGGTTTCGAAAAGCAACAGGATGTAGGATCAAGTTTTCTGTTTGGGGAATGAAGGCCTAACTCATAGCCACCCCAAATCAGTGCAATTTACTTGTTGTATTCACTGGTGCATGGGTTTTAAAGGGAACCCAACCCTTGGAAAGTTTGGAACATGGATACCTCAGAAAAGGAAAATGCCAACATGATCTAAGCCAATATGGGGGTTCACAGTGCCACCAAAAGGAGTAAATGTCCTTCTGCAAATTTATGGTGAATTGATTTTTTGAAAAAAGATGTGTTCCACGCTAATCTAGATGCACTTCTTATGAAATACATCTCACTTTAATCACTAGGATTTTCATTCCAAGTAAACAAAGTTAAAAATTGGTGCAGTTATTCCTACAAAACGTCATATATTCAGGAAGCTATAGATTAAGAGTATTTTAAACAAGAGCAAGGATTAGTTATCTTGAAACAGCAAGGTAACTGAATATTTATTGAAAGTTCAACGTGACACCATAAACCGTCACAGTTTGGCATTAAACTGACCCATCAGTCTTTCCAACTTGATTGCTAAGGCCATATCACCCTTGATTGCCAGCTTTCCAGACATGAAAGCCAGGGTTGGCTTCAGTTTGCCTGAAAAGAGAAAAAAAAAATGGTTTAAAGAACCACAAAAGAGTTGCAAATTGCAGTGCTTCTGCCATGTTTTTCAGTTAAGCAACCTCTCTACTCTTAAGACCAACAATGACATGGATAGCTTTAAATGTGATGTTGCCACTTCCTGTTTTCATAAAAAAGTACGGCATTACAGGTAACTTGTTTAAGGCCTGAACGATATGTTTGCAATTGCGCACAGCGCTGAACCCGGAAGTGACCCAGAAACGTCATAACGACATCACTGAAACGTTTTAATAAAGTTTTGTTTTTAAAAAAGGACTATGCTGAAATGGCAAAGTTAACAGCTGAAACAAGAGAACCTAATGATGACTGTTTGTGGAGGAATGGAAGCCTTTTTCGGACTACTTAAGGAAATGGTACTGTACGAAGAACTCACAAGCAGGATTTGAATTATGAACAACAGAAGAAATGAGAGACTATAGTATTGTTTTATGGTATAAGTGATAGAAGGTAGGGTGAGGCAGGAGAGGGAAAAAACTACCATGGAAAATGAGGTGGGCAGTAAAAGAGAGAGAGAGAGAGAGAGAGAGAGAGAGAGAGAGAATTATTATATATGTTAAACAGCAGAAAATTTAATAAAAATAATTATTTTTTAAGAAAGACGTCACTGAAATGTCACTAAAAGGACGGAATGGGGGCAGGGTGGAACAGAGCTTTTTCAATGGGTTTCTGATTTCACGCAAGTGCACAATGACCCGGAACGCAACCCCCGTGCAAACGGGAAGTTGCCTGTATTCTCATTCCAGGTGAGTAAATATAGGGTCACATGCGTGGTGAGGAAGCAAGATCATGCCACACATTGTCCAACAGGCCTCCCCCCCAAAAAAGGCTCTGCACCCCGCAAAAATCGGGGCTTTCCTGCTTTGACCTGAACCCCCCACTGCCAGTTTTTAACTCTGCGAGTAGATCACAGTCTTGCTGCTTTCTGTGCCTCATAGACCTCCCCACACCTCATGGCTTCTTGTGTACTTTACATGTGAGGAAGCTCCTGTGAGCTCAGTGAAACTTAGTAAACATGCATTTGATTAAATTGCACTGGCCCTGATGATCTGCATCATCCTACCACTTGCTAACTTTACACAGGGGGAGGGGGGTAGCAGGTTTGTTGTAAAATGGTGGTGGTGAAATGGTGAAGAACTTGTTGGCATCCCAAATGTGGAATATTTCCACCAACACTCTTCTCTGCTAGCTCACTTCTAACGCTTCCCGTAAATGGCATCCTATCTACAAGCAGAAAAGAAGGTCCTGGACATATAGGAGACTTTGCTAGCGGTTTCTTCTCAAAGGGCAGAATAAAGAAACTGGAATGAAATACCTAATTCTACACACTCCTGAAAATTTATCAAATGCAAGCAGCTCTATGAGCAGATACACTTAAGATTAGCAAAAGTCCAATGCAATAGCTGAACACGAATACATTTGGCTAAATGAAAGGAGAGTTTCTCCCAATACCTACCTGAAAACATTTTTACGAAGTCAGTGCTGGACATGCTCATAACCACATCAACTTTTCCTGGTGGTTCTCCGCTTCCTATACTGCCACCATTGTTCTTAAGATCAATATACCATGTTCCTCCTCCTTCACCTAACACAAGAGTAATGCCAAAATTATGCCACGTAAAATTAGACACATTCATTTCTAAGCTGAACAAATGTCAGATAAGGAGCAAAAGCCAATTAAGTCTTTCCAAGAGTTAATGATCCACTGGAAGTCCAGTGATTTCAGTGGGTCTTCCCAGAATATGACTAATGTTGGATACCACCCTTTGAAGTTTAAAATCAGTTTCATTATCATCTTTTACAGTGGTATCTCCGGTTACGAACTTAATTCATTCCAGAGGTCCGTTCTTAACCCAAAACCATTCTTAACCTGAGGCGCACTTTCGCTAATGGGGCCTTCGGTTGCCGCCGCGCCACCAGCGCACGACTTCCACTTGCATCCCAGGGCAAAGTTCGCTACCAGGAGCATCTACTTCCGGGTTAACGGAGCTCGTTACCCGAAGCGTTCGTAAGGAGGACGGTACGTAACCCGAGGTTCCACTGTAGTGACATTTCTTTCCCTTAATAAAGGCACTATGCTCCCCTATAACTCCCACTGCCAACCCAGCTTATTCTAACCACTAGAGAAAGAGACTGACTGCCACCTTCAAGAACAGTAGCACACCTGGTAGTAAACAAAACTTTTGTCCCATTCATCACAAATGCCTTTTCCTCAATTTTGGTGTAATTGCTATTTTGTTGTAACAACCACATCCCTGTTTTTTATGTAGATGCCCAACCTCTTCAATTTGTGTCCATGTGAACATTCACAAATAAAACATGTGTGTTAAGTAGATTGCCATATTTGTCTTTTCAAAATATTTCAGACAGCACCGAGTGTGAATTATTTGAAAACTGCCACCACTATAAAGGTGTTTTGGCATCTTTTCTGCAAAGTACATGTGCTGGTACTATTGGTATGCAGGCCTCTTGCCTTAGCAGTGATCCTAGGCCCACCCAACATAATTTCAGTAACTCTTAAACAGATATAAAGATTCTTACCAGATAATTCAAACCGATAAATTCCTTGGGTTGACTTTACAACTTCGTCACTGATCGCACCTTTTATAATTTTAAAAGTTTCTGCTACAGGCCCCCCTGATTTCTCGGCAGCAAAATGCACGTGAAGCTTTCCTCTGTCGGGACCTTCAGGTTTAGTTTTGTCAGGACCTTCATGCTTGGGAAGGTCTTGTTTTTTCCCTTCTCTGAAGGTTGGAGTAGCTCCTGTAGGACCAACATTGACCAATAGAGTCAACAGTTACAATAGTGTGCACTCAGGAACTCATATCAAACAAGGAGAAAAAGGTTGGCGGTCCTGAGCACTAAAGCAGGGAAACTACTGGAGCAAGGAGTCATAGCTCGGGGGTAGGGGACATGTTTTTTATGCAGGTCTCACGTTCAATCCACAGCAAAAATGACCAATCAGTGAGCCTTTCCCTTGGAGCCTTTCCCAGTGAGCTAGACTGGTGACTGGGAGCGGCCGCCGAGACCATATAACACCAGTCTTGAAAGATCTACATTGGCTCCCAGTACGTTTCCAAGCACAATTCAAAGCGTTGGTGCTGACCTTTAAAGCCCTAAACGGCCTCAGTCCAGTATATCTGAAGGAGCGTCTCCACCCCCATCGTTCGTCCAGCACCGAGGGGCTTCTGGCAGTTCCCTCACTGTGAGAAGCCAAGTTACAGGGAACCAGGCAGAGGGCCTTCTCGGTAGTAGAGCCCTCCCGGTGGAACGCCCTCCCACCAGATGTAAAAGAGAACAACAACTACCAGACTTTTAGAAGACATCTGAAGGCAGCCCTGTTTAGGGAAGCTTTTAGTGTTTGATGTATTGCAGTATTTTAATATTTTTTTGGAAGCCACCCAGAGTGGCTGGGGAAGCCCAGCCAGATGGCCGGGGTATAAATAATAAATTATTATTATTACTACTACTACTATTATTATGTTTGAATGTGATGGAATTCAAGAGAAGAGACATTTAACATTCACCAGGTGCTATACCAGCTTCACTGGCTCTTGATGGAGTACAGGATCAGGTTCAAGGTGCTGGTTTTAACCTTTAAAGCCCTATACTACCTAGGACCCTCGTACCTACGGGACTGCCTCTCCTGGTATGTCCCACGGAGGACCTTACAGTCTTCAAATAAAAACATATTGGAGATCCTGGGCCACAGGGAGGTTAGGCTGGCCTCAACCAGAGCCAGGGCTTTTTTGGCCATGGCCCCGATTTGGTGGAATGCTCTGTCACAAGAGACTAGGGCCCTGTGGGACTTGATATCTTTCCACAGGGCCTGCAAGACAGAGCTGTTCCACCAGGCCTTTGGCTGAGGCACAGTCTGACCTCCTCCTTTTGTAAGCCTCACAGAACTCTAGCCCAATGGTTGCCATTAATTTGACTCTGAATTGATTTTAGAATGAATAGATTTTAGAATGTATTTCAATTAAATGATTATGATTTTATGTAAACTGTGTTATTTTTTACTGTTGTTAGCTGCTCTGAGCCTGGCTTCGGCTGGGGAGGGTGGGATATAAATAAAATTTTATTATTTATTATTATTATTATATTTCCATAATCACAGAGAATGTTAGATAAGTAAGTTTGGAAATAATTGTCTAGTTATATATGACCTCCCAGCCTCTTTGTAGGGTGTCATGTGCCTTGGAATTAAAACAAACAAACAAACAAACAAACAAACAAACAAACAAACAGAAAAGTCTACTGGGGAAGGGGAACATTTGCAAACTTGAAATGAAAGAAAACTGTTATAAAAGTATGGATTTTTTAAAATTGGCATCTGTATTTTTTATGTAGAGCTGTTGCTGCAATTCTCGTTACACAATATGAGTGAAATATACAACATCTGTGATTCATGAAGCCCTGTCAATTAACAATGGGAACTTCTGTTCTATTTGCTTGGCACGGAAAGGTCTGCAGCCAGGAAAACTGTTCAGGTAAGAGGCTTAGTTCTGACCTCTGATTTTAGGCCCAACAACATCTGGGTGGGGCGGAGGCGATTATGTGCTTACCTTGTGCTTCCATTTTCATTGCTAGTGTTTCGGGATCCACATCTAAAAAGAAGTCTGGTAGCAAAGGATGACCTAAAAATAGAGTGAAACAATAAATGAAAAAGTCCGTATTTTGTATAGCAGCATAACGCTGTGCTGTGCAGTTAAATAGATGTAAATGAAAGGCTGAGGGCTGAGGGCATCTCCACACCTGAGGGCATCTCCACACCTTAGCTATTGGTGTTTCCTAGCACAACTGAAGCACAAACATGAAGACAGACTTAGGACTTTACATTATACGTAAGACACCAGAGTACACTTATTGGGTCATAAATGGGACATCTGGGAAGACACTCATGGTATTGCAAGCACAAAATACATAGTTTACGGCTATATATTTGTAAACCGGCAAATACGAATGCAATATGCAAGAAAATAAATCTAGATTACCTGGGGCAACCGCATATACATCAAAATTCTGAATTCCTTCTTCTCTCAATAAAGTTTCATCAATGACAAAGTTTCCGGTGAAAGTTTTGGGCTTTGTTAAAATGCAGTATGCGGCATCTGCAAGTATATCTGTTTTCCTGCACTGTTTCTCTACGCCAGCTCCTCCCAGCATATCCATTGCAGAGGTGTATATAGCTAAAGACACACACAAAGGAGAGAAGGGATAAGTTAGCAATTATTTTACTGCAGCATGCAAGGGGTGAACTTGATGGCTATACGGACCCTTCCAAGTGTATGATTCTAGACCACAGGTTAGCAACCTAAGGCCCATGGAGGCTGTTTAACCGGCCCACAAGCTACCCCCAAACTGAGCCACCCGCTGATCTATAGCACTGTCTACCAACAGCCTTTAGATCAGGGGTCAGCAAACTTTTTCAGCAGGGGGCCGGTCCACTGTCTCTCAGACCTTGTGGGGGCCGGACTATATTTTGAAGAAAAAAATATGAACTAATTCCTATGCCCCACAAATAACCCAGATGTGCATTTTAAATAAAAGCACACATTCTACTCATGTAAAAACACCAGGCAGGCCCCACAAATAACCCAGAGATGCATTTTAAATAAAAGGACACGTTCTACTCATGTAAAAACATGCTGATTCCCAGACTGTCCGCGGACCGGATTCAGAAGGCGATTGGGCCGGATCTGGCCTCCGGGCCTTAGTTTGCCTACCCATGCTTTAGATATCTGAGGTGGTGGAAGGATCGGTAAAGATTTAAAGTTTATAAAATCTTGAAGTCTAGCCATTGCAGATAATGGGCCAGAAATGTTTAATATTCCATGGAACCGTAACATTCTCTCTCTCTGACCTTGTTCACACATAATGCTAAGCCAAACAACTACTAAACAAGAACCAGCAGTTGTTCAGTTACAGAGAGCCAATATTGTGGTTGCTTCACTCCTCCTCTGATACGGCTGCTAGTGGCACTACCTAGAGCCAAGCCATGTGCAAATGCAGACACATGGCAGCCACTATTTTCACTCAAAAGCTTGGGATGCAGGTTAAACCACAGAGCTTAGGGCTTGCCTATCAGAAGGTCGGCAGTTCAAATCCCCGCAACGGGGTGAGCTCCCATTGCTCGGTCCCAGCTCCTGCCAAACTAGCAGTTTGAAAGCAAGTTAAAGTACAAGTAGATAAGTAGGTACCACTCCGGCAGGAAGGTAGACGGAGTTTCCATGCACTGCTCTGGTTGACCAGAAGCGGCTTAGTCATGCTGGCCACATGACCTGGAAGCTGGACGCCGGATCCCTCGGCCAATAAAGCGAGATGAGTGCCGCAACCCCAGAGTCAGCCACGACTGGACCTAATGGTCAGGGGTCCCTTTACCTTTACCTCTTTACTCAAAAGCTTACAGTACTTGTTCTCACTAAGGCATAGTTTGGCTTAGCATTAGGCGTGATCCAGCACACACACACACCGTTCTCTTTACATATGTATTAACTGGGCTGCAGATTAGGTTTTCGTGGTATGAGCAAACTGAAACTATGAAGCAAAATATGAATTTCTGATAATACCAAGCATAAAAATTATCCCCACACCACCCATAGCAGACTTCTGTCTGAATTTACATAAGAATTATGAAAGCACACTCTGCTGAACATAGGGACATTATATTCACACAAAAATGTCACCCCAGGGAAATTATAAGGAAAGGTAATCTTCCTGTGACTGCTTTGGTCCCTCTCCACCTGATCCTGAAGGCAGATGTGTAAATTTCCCCAGTTAAGTGTTAAAATAATGGGCTAGTTAAGAGTAGTAACACAAACTCAGATCTGCTCTTCTGGTTCTGTAATAATACAACTTCTTAGGTTTTTCACAATATAGTTAACAAAATTAGATTCAGATATGATGCAGTGGTAAAGTACATCTGTTAAGCAAAGAAGATGAACTCCTTACCAAATGGGTATACTGTGCATATAGGGGACGCAGATGGCGCTGTGGTCTAAACCACTGAGCCTCTTGGGTATGCCGAGAGGTCGGCGGTTCAAATTCCCACAACAGAGTGAGCTCCCGTTGCTCTGTCCCAGCTCCTGCCAACCTAGCAGTTCGAAAGCACACCAGTGCAAGTAGATAAACAGATACCGCTGTGGCGGGAAGGTAAATGGCATTTCTGTGCACTCTGGTTTCCATCACGGTGTTCTGCTGCACCAGAAGCAGTTTAGTCGTGCTGGCCACATGACCTGGAAAGCTGTCTGTGGACAAACACTGGCTCCCTCGGCCTGAAGCGAGATGAGCGCCGCAACCCCATAGTTGCCTTTGACTGGACTTAACTGTCCAGGGGTCCTTTACCTTTTACTGTGCATATACTGTTAACCTATGGCGTTGATCCTATGTGCGCTTAGTTGAGAGTAGTGTTAGTATTGTAATGTCTCATTCTCACATTGCATAATGTTGTGGGTTGCCTTTAATTACTTAATTGATGTATCAGTATGGGAACTATTTAAAAGTCTCCTCCCTCTCTCTGCTCTCTCTGCTCCAGAAGATGGATGTGAGAGTCGTCTTGTTGTTTTGTTATTTGCTTTATAAATAAAACCTTTGATGTTACTATTCCAACCACAGTTGTTTGGCTGCATTCTGCTGTAAAGCACCGAGTTTACTATCTGCAATCGGGCGTTTAATGCTCACAAGTAGGTTCCACTGGAATTGATGTAATATGTTCCCAAGTAAACATGCATAAAATTGGGTTGCATCTCAAATAAATAACTATTTTGAAAAAGGTTAATTTCAGTGCATCAGCTTTCCAGTGTCAGATGGGAGGAGATCAAGCCAGAGCAGCGGTTCTCAAACTTTCTAACCCCAGAACCCAGCTGGGAGGGTTGAAAATTACTAAGTCCCACCTGTCACAAAATGGCGGTTCAGGAGCAGACTCACTGTTTGAGAAACACTGTCAAAAACAATGTAAATGATAATGATAATGATAATGATAATGATAATGATAATGATAATAATAATAATAATAATAATACATATGCTTCAGAAGTCTCGAATATTGAAGGGAAACTGTGTATACACTTTAAACAAATACAAGACATCATATTCTCTGAACACATTGAAACAAGAATTAAGCTCAGTCAACCCATCAAAAACATTATATATTTTTTAAAGATATATAAACCTGTTTGAGGCCATAATGCATTGACTGCAACTTCTCCTCTAAATTCTTCTGCCATTCCCAGCACGCACATGGACATTCCATATTTAGAAATTGTATAAGCTAGAATAAGATGGAAAACTAGATTTAGACATCAAAAATGTTTCCTCCTATATGCAGTATGAATTGTTCATATTTCAGAGGAAATCTCTTGTAGCTGGATAGAGGATTGCCAAGAAAGAGGCAGGCATTTGGTTGGATATTAGGGGAAACAGATTGCTGATGTAGAGCAAGGTTTCCATTATGTTCTTATCTAAATTATGGTTGTTTTTTCCAAACAGTTTCACAATCTGAATGTTGTAAACAGATCAATTATCTCATAGTCCAACAATGCATTGTGTGAGAAGGACAATGGGACACCTTGCGTCAAAGAACATCACGGAAACCCTGGTTTTGTAAGTGGTGTTAGAAGATTGTCGCTAATATCTGGGCTTGATGTACAACGAGAGAGAAGGGGCTGTAGCTTAGCGGAATAGTGCATTTTTTGCATGCAGAAGGCTCTTATTTATAAGGATCAGGCAGCAGGTTGTTATAAGAATTTTAAGGTCTCAAATGCAGAATAAATATTCATAAATGCACACATATCTAAATATATGAACCATGTGTCTGAAATAGTATCGGGGAGCAATCCTGAAGCCATTCTGACTCTTCCCGATGACCTCAAATATTCCTCTGCAGTAAGGGAGGCAAATGGGGAAGGCCTCCCCATTGTCCTTTTGCTTGCAAATCCTGTCTTCAGGGCATTTTTGTGTATGAATAGGGTGAGCCTGTGACCTGGATTCAGGAACTAAAGTATTAACAATCACAAAAGAATGGCCAGACTGCCCAGGTAATGCAATCAGTGACTATTATCCAGGAAGACAGGATTTCTGCTGTAGGCCGCCTCCTTCTGTGATGTATGTATGATGTTTTAGGAGGGTGGTCTTGGGCTACAGGGTGGGTAATTTCAAAAGTCTATATAAGGGCTTGCACACCATTGTTCAGAGTTCTCCTCCCTTCTGTGTGTGGTTAATGGGACCCTGTTGCAACAGTTACCGTATTTTTTGCACCATAACACTCACTTTTTTCCTCCTAAAAAGGGGAAATGTCTGTGCGTGTTATGGAGGGAATGCCTACGGGTGGCATGCCTACGGATTTTCCTCCTCTAAAAACTACGTGCGTGTTATGGTCGGGTGCGTGTTATAGAGCGAAAAATACGGTAATTTCCTTTACTAAAGATCAGGCATACTAGCAAGCCGCTTTGCTTCTCAATATACTGTGGTTGGCCTCTGTTTTCTTCTACCGATAGGGAACCCATTTAAGGACTCTATATGGGCTTTGGAATACGCCATAAGGGAAAGGGAGCAGTTTTTTTCTTAAAATGGTGGAAGGGAAAGATTATCTGCCCAAGACCTAGGGAAGCTGCTGCCAGTTAGATCTGACATTACTAAGTGAAATAGACAAATAGGTCAGATAGCTTCCTTCATCTCCCTCACCCCAATGAGCATCTCTTTCCTACCTTTGTATCTAATGCATGATCTCTCCTCCTCCCACCATCCCTTATCTCACATTTCTGCCTCTTTTCATGTATTGATAGCAACAGCCCTTCTATAGTGAAGGAGCTGAGTTTGCGAACCTTTTTCGGAAGCTGAACATGCTCCGTTTTGAGTGCCACACTTCCATTTTGAGGGTTACACTGAGGTCTGTCTGTTTTTGCTACTTATTTTGCGTTTCTGTGGCTTTCTTGTTTGTTTTTGTGGCTGTGTGGAACCCAGTTCCGCTACTGATTGATTGATTGATTGTGTGACTGCAGTACATTGTTTATTGCTTTCATATTATGGTTCAATGGTCTCGTTGGATAGTAAAATTCATGTTAAATCGCTGTTTTAGGGGTTGTTTTTAAAATTCTGGAACGGATTAATCCGTTTTGCATTACTTTCAATGGGAAAGCACATCTCAATTTTGGAATGTTTTAGTTTTGGAATGGACTTCTGGAATGTATTACGTTTGAGAACCAAGGTACCATTGTAGAGGAAAAGAAGGGGTAGAAGAGAGGCAGTCTTTACACTTCCTTGAGTTTGGAAGAATTTCATTAAAAATGAGCATTTAAAATTATACTTACCACAGTGATTTTTGAACCAGATAGGGTTTAGGTTAATCGGTGGGCTGATATTGAGGATATGGCCAATCTTACTCTTTTTCAAATAAGGGAGGCATATTTTAGATCTGGAGAAGCAAATAAACACAAGGGAATAGAGTCAGATTTGCTTGTACTTATATAATGAGCTCTGGTCAGATTTTGGTTTTCATGTGTGTTTCTCTCACTCACTCACATACACATAACTGGTCCTTTCATATACAGTCTGGGACTTACAGAAGGCATAATTTTTTATTACGTTTCCATCCCACTTATGAATTAAATAAAATAATAAAATAATAAATAAATAAAACACCCATAAGTCAATCACTATGAAGGTTATTAGTAAGAGAGGTGGGTGTGTTTAAACTCTCTGCTATTAAACCCAATGGGATTTCAAAAGGGCATAACTTTGGGCTCAATAATTCTCTTTAGAAATAATGGTTTTTTAAAAAAAGTAATGTAAAAAGCGGGGGTGTGGAAGCGTCATACACATTTCTGAGCCATGTACCGAGATAAAGTATCTGGCTGCAACCCAGTTAATGGCTGAATTCTGTTCCGACTTCTGAGGTACGACTGTATATGAGTGTCATGCTGTCTGATTGCTCCAGCTTCACTTTTCCCTTGGTGAGAACAAGATCAACAAACCAGGAAGCCTCAGCCTCATGTTACATCCAAACCAGCGGTTGTGGTTTATTGTGCCCCAACAATGCAAACGTGATCACTACCCAACTTGAAGCCATGGTTTGCTGGTTGTGACTTCTTAGAGAGTAAACAGCCACAATCTCTGGTTCAGACTTTATGCAAAGCCACAGTTTCTTGCTTTGTTGACTTCACTTACACCTGGAGAGCTGCAAAGCAGAAGTGGCCAAGCAGCGAGCATCAGAGCATGTTGCTCTTTCCAGATAAACCACAAAAAGCTTGAAGTCCTGGCTTATTGTTATGTGCAAATGCAGCCACAATCAAAACAGTATCAAATTGCTCTCTTTGGAAAGGCACTTCTCTCAATAACTCAAATAGCTATTTTCCTCATTTAACATATTGCAGAATTAAGAGCAAAAAACCCCCAAGATGTTCTCCATAAATGAGAATTGGAACTATCAAAACTGCCTGCATATATTGGTCAGAGATAATGCTATTAAGCAAATAATATATGGAGAAAAATGTCTCTTCCACCAAGAAACCAGTGGACCCAATACATCTGAAACATATCATCAAAACATTCCTCTACATGTTCTCTGAATCAGACCGGACACGGGTTAGAGCTCAACGTCGAGCCTACCAAGTGGCAATGGCGACGGCGAAGAGGGCCTTCTTCGCCGCCTCCATTGCATCTGCAGAAAACAGCAGCAGGAGACTTTTTCAGGTGGTTCGCAATCTATCGGAACCACCTGTACCACCGGGGCCTGGTAGGGACCCCAAGATCTCCTGCAATGCTTTTGCAAAGTTTTTTGCAGATAAAATCGCTCAGATTCAGAAGGAGGTAGACTCCACCGTGGGAGCAGGGCCAGGGCGGGAGAGTGCTAGAGTTCTGTCTGGTCCTGTTACATGGGATCAATTCCAATCTGTTACCTCCGAGGATGTGGACAGGCTGCTTGGACAAGTGAAACCGACCACCTGTCTCCTTGATCCTTGCCCATCCTGGCTGATAAAAGCAAGCCGGGAAGGGCTGGGCGATGGGCTCTGCGGGGTGGTGAATGCTTCCCTCTGTGAGGGAGCCTTCCCAGACCCGCTGAAAGAGGCGGTCATTAAACCGCTTCTTAAAAAAACATCTTTAGACCCGGGCAATTTGGCCAACTATCGCCCAGTCTCAAATCTGCCATTCTTGGGCAAGGTGATTGAGCGGGTGGTTGCTGAACAACTCCAAGCACGCCTGGAGGAAACGGACCATTTGGATCCCTTCCAATCAGGATTCAGGCCTCACCATGGGACTGAAACTGCCTTGGTCGCGCTGGTTGATGATCTCCGGCGGGCTAGGGACAAAGGTGAGAGCTGTTTCCTAGTTCTGCTGGATCTCTCAGCGGCCTTTGACACCATCGACCATAACATCCTTCTGGACCGTCTAGAGGGGCTGGGAGCTGGGGGCACTGTCATACAGTGGTTCCGCTCCTTCCTCCTGGGCCGTGTCCAGAAAGTGGTGGTGGGGGATGAGTGTTCAGACCCCTGGGCTCTCACTTGTGGGGTGCCTCAGGGTTCTGTCCTCTCCCCCATGCTTTTTAATATCTATATGAAGCCACTGGGAGAGATCATCAGGGGGTTTGGACTGGGTGTTCATCAGTATGCAGATGACACCCAGCTCTACCTCTCCTTTAAATCAGAACCAGTGAAGGCGGTGAAGGTCCTGTGTGAGTGCCTGGAGGCGGTTGGAGGATGGATGGCGGCTAACAGATTGAGGTTGAATCCTGACAAGACAGAAGTACTGTTTTTGGGGGACAGGGAGCGGGTTGGTGTGGGGGATTCCCTGGTCTTGAATGGGGTAACTGTGCCCCTGAAGGACCAGGTGCGCAGCCTGGGAGTCATTTTGGACTCACAGCTGTCCATGGAGGCGCAGGTTAACTCTGTGTCCAGGGCAGCTGTCTACCAGCTCCACCTGGTACGCAGGCTAAGACCCTACCTGCCCGCGAACTGTCTCGCCAGAGTGGTGCATGCTCTAGTTATCTCACGCTTGGACTACTGCAACGCGCTCTACGTGGGGCTACCTTTGAAGGTGACCCGGAAACTGCAATTAATCCAGAATGCGGCAGCTAGACTGGTGACTGGGAGTGGCCGCCGGGACCACATAACACCGGTTCTGAGAGATCTGCATTGGCTCCCAGTACGTTTCCGAGCACGATTCAAAGTGTTGGTACTGACCTTTAAAGCCCTAAACGGCCTCGGTCCTGTATACCTGAAGGAGCGTCTCCACCCCCATCGTTCAGCCCGGACACTGAGATCCAGCGCCGAGGGCCTTCTGGCGGTTCCCTCATTGCGAGAAGTGAGGCTACAGGGAACCAGACAGAGGGCCTTCTCGGTAGTGGCGCCCGCCCTGTGGAACGCCCTCCCATCAGATGTCAAAGAGATAAATAATTACCTGACATTCAGAAGACATCTTAAGGCAGCCCTGTTCAGGGAAGTTTTTAATATGTAACGCTGTACTGTTTTTAACACTGATTGGGAGCCGCCCAGAGTGGCTGGGGAAACTCAGCCAGATGGGCGGGGTATAAATAATAAATTATTATTATTATTATTATTATTTATTTTAAAGAAATACATGTTTACAGCTATAAAGGCACATTTTAATGAAACGTAATTAAAAAGCGGAGCAGGGTTAGTAAAAGATATGCCCTGAGCTTCTAGGCTTTCTAGTCAACCAATGAATTTAAGCCATGAGTGATCTTAATAATTAAAGGTGTCAAGGCACAGCTCTAGGGCAAGAGTAATAAGACACAAGAGTTTGCTGAGGACTGCTTCAATGGAATGTTTCAAGATTGAGAAGGCTCTGTTTTCTGAGCAAATTCTCACAAAAGGAATACTGAAATTCATGGATCAAGTTCTCCATTTAGCATGTCAGTTTTGGATGCCAGTTAAAACTGCCAGATACAGCCTCATGAAACAAACAGTGTCTACATGGCTACATTTCCCCACAACCAGCTACCTACTTCTCAGTAATTTCGATTTCCTTAGGGTGGAAATGCTTTTTATCTCTGCAGATGGCAGAACAAACAAAAGTAGTTCTATAGGAGCTACAGGAATGCCTTTACAGACAACCCTTAGGCAAGTATTTTCAAGTTCATAAATGCTGTTGAGCCAGCAGCACACTGCAGAAGCAGTTTACAATGCAGTGATAAGGATGAAATGTATTTAGAAACCGATATAACATTAAGAACATAAAACAGTATTAAAAATGTCAGAGATCAGAAATGAACAGGAGGCACTGAACACTCGACCGAACAATATGGCTGTTGCGCGCTTAGCTTCTCTGCACAAGGGATTCAGACAGGTGGGTGGCCACACCCATCTTTCAATCATGTGACACCGTAATTGCGTCGTGTGACTGCTAAGTGGGTGCCCCCCCCCACCTGCCAAATTGGCCTTGCAACGTCAATCCTGATAAGGATCTAGCCTAGAAAGCCAAAAGGGGTTCTCTACCCCTGGTTCCGGAAGCATAACCTGGAAGTAGACCAAGCACCACAACAGAGGCCTTGGGAAAAGAAGGCTGTTCCCTCTAAAATGTTTAGAAGTCCTGGTATGAGAGTTTACCCGCTGTTCCCTCTCACTGTCAATAATGCCAGGCAGTAGCAGTATAATCTCCATTAACGTCCAAGGGCTAAAAGGAATAGAGACACAGCTTCCTAACCCCTTTACCCAGGGACAGTCAATGTGGTGGCCTCCAGACATTCTGGACTAAAACTCCCATCATCCCCAACCATGCGCCATGCTGGCTGCGGCTGATGGGATTTGTATTAGAGTACAGCACCTGGAGTGCAATACGTTGGCTACCTGTGCCTTTCCTCTTCTGCAATAACAAAACTGGTAGCCCAACCTGATGCTCCAGAAATGAGCACCTTTTTCAGTAGCAGCATCCCGGTGCTTGTGCGAGGAGGGGGGGAACCTTGCTGCTTGCCCCAGTTCAGTTGGACTTGGTCACAGTGATAAGACCCTTAGGATACTGATGTTCCGTTCCACCTTAAAACAGATGTGTGGATTGTTGTATGTCGCATGTCTGTTTACACTCCAGCACAGCTTGCTGGGAACTTCCGTTTGTGTGCATAGCTATTGCTTTTGCTGCTTGCTCTTGGACATGAAAGGGAGAAGACATGTTTCTCCTCTGTCCTGATATACGCTGAATAAACTGCCTGTAAACATGCTCTCACGGCCGTCTCTTGCCACTTCTGTCTGCGCAGTGTTATTTACTCTGCTGATTAGAGTGTGCTCCAGCTTCTGAAGCTGCAGGTTGCTGTTTCATGCTGAGCCAAGGACAGGAGATCGCTAGGCTACCGGCTGGTGGGCTGGAGCCAGCTGGGGGTTTGCAAATTGTCCCCGTTCCCTTGGAAGCATCCCAACAAAGACAACTACGATCAGGAGCAAAGGAGACACAGAGAGAGCCTCAAGAGCAGCAAGGACACTGGGAAGGTAAATAAGTGCAAGGTGGGGCTCAACAGAACAGTATTAAATATCTAGTTGGATCTGAAGCAGACGCTAATTATACAACTAGCAAAACCGTCATCATCGTGACAGATGGGTGTCTGTGGAGGAAGGTCTTGCACTGGTGCGAAATAAATAATACAGTGGTGCCTCACAAGACGAAATTAATCCGTTCCGCGAGTCTCTTCGTCTTGCGGTTTTTTCGTCTTGCAAAGCACGGCTATTAGCGGCTTAGCGGCTTTAAGAAAAAGGAAACAAACTCGCAAGAACTCGCAAGACGTTTCGTCTTGTGAAGCAAGCCCATAGGGGAAATCGTCTAGCGAAGCGACGCAAAAACCGAAAAACCCTTTCGTCTTGCGCTTTTTTCGTTTTGCGAGGCATTCGTCTTGCGGGGCACCACTGTAATAATAATATGCAAATGTACACGCTGTTCCCCTTGTTAGGGCCTTCTCATTGTGCAGGGCTCTGCTCACTGCAGTTATGTCTCCAACTGAGCACTTTGTCATTTCTCCCTGGGAAGAAAAGTAACCATCCATGGTTTTTTTTAAATGCAAGACAGTATACAAGAGGGTACTTGGGGACACTGTGTGGTAGTGACTAGTAGTCATTGCCCCTGGCGACCCCAGCTATTGAGAAGCCAGTCTGATCCTATCTGCACAGGTGCCACCAGGGTTCTGCTTCTTGGCCACTGTGGAGTGTGACAAGATTGTTGAGAACTTGCATATGATGGGAATGTAAAAAGGTGAAATGCTTCTGGGAGGTGATATATAATGAGTTGAAAAAAATGTTGAAATATGCATTTATAAAGAAACCAGAAGCATTTCTCTTGGGTATTGTTAGAAACGATATAAATAGAAAGGAATGTAAGCTTTTTCTATATGCAGTAACAGCAGCAAGAATACTATTGGCCCAAAAATGGAAGCAAGAAGAATTACCAACGATGGAAGAATGGAGGATGAAATTAATGGACTATGCGGAACTTGATAAACTAATGGGAAGAATCCGAAACCGGTGGGACCAGAAGTTTACCAAGGACTGGAGTAAATTTACGGATTATTTGAAAAGTATCTGTGACGACCAGACGATGTTTGTAGGTTTGCAAGAAGTTCTGTGAGGAATAATATTAGAAATATTGCAAAAATGGAGAAGGAGACAGGATATGTTAAGAGATGTAAAGGCAATATTAAGTTAGGAAATGCGTAAGAAGTGATTAAGACGGAGGATTATCAGAGGTGCTGATGGAAGTCCAATAAGAATGTATTTGTGATAAATTGTGTGGTATGTTTTATAATTTTGTATGTTAAAAACCAATAAAAATATTTTTTAAAAAAAGAACTTGCATATGAAAGAGCATTTAAATTAAGGGGGTGGGACAAAGACTCTAACTGCTCTCATATCCACTATGGTAGCACTCTTTGAATATCCTTTTCCTTCTCTTACCTGCTAACGCGCAAACATTCTGAGCTCGGCAAAGCGAAAGAAAAAGAGGAACATTTTACGGTGCCAAATTGTGTCTGTCAGCTGAGCATTGCCTAAGAAAGGCCTGTGTTACTGGATATACGGCAGTTATCAAAAGACAGCGGGTGGGGCTGCTGAAAGGCTCAACTTGCGCAAGGTCCCCTCTTACTGCACAAGCCTCTGTGCTGCTCCCACTGAGCCAAGGGAACAGCAGCAGGCCTAGGAATGCGTTTTCTGCACAAGCCCAAGGAAAAGAGCAAGGCAGAAGGAAGATCAACAAATGAAGCAAGACAAAGAAGATAAGAAAAATATCCTTGCTACAAGTTAAGTTCTTAAAGCAAAGGATTTAAGACTCTCTAGGGTTGTGATTACCCAATCATGGAGTATGACCTCTGTACTAGAAACTGACAATTTCCACAGTACAGTGGTACCTCGGGTTACATACGCTTCGGGTTACATACGCTTCAGGTTACATACGCTTCAGGTTACAGACTCCGCTAACCCAGAAATAGTACCTCGGGTTAAGAACTTTGCTTCAGGATGAGAACAGAAATCGTGCTCCGGCAGCGCAGCGGTAGCAGGAGGCCCCATTAGCTAAAGTGCTTCAGGTTAAGAACAGTTTCAGGTTAAGAACGGACCTCCGGATTGAATTAAGTACTTAACCCGAGGTACCACTGTATATCTTTGAAAGTAATCACTGCCTTTTATTTTATTTTTTTAAAAAATCAAGCAAATTTCTACACTTCATGGTAGGTACGGAAGAGAAATGAAAGGAGTTTCAGCAAATGGCAGGGGGGGGGAACTAGACCAATTTGTATAGGTAAGGCTTTTTACTCCTAATGCCCCCAAGACCACCAGGTACCAGTGGCGTAGCGTGGGGGGTGCAGGGGGGGCCGGCCGCACCAGGCGCAACATCTGGGGGTTAGGGTTAGGGGGCGCAAATCCACGGGTTAGGGGGCGCAAATTACTTGCCTTGCCCCTGGTGCTGACAACCCACGCTACGCCACTGCCAGGTACAGCCATACCTTGGAAGTCGAATGCCTTGCTAGTCAAACATTTTGGTTCCCAAACGTCACAAACCTGGAAGTGAGTGTTCTGGTTTGCAAACGTTCTTTGGAACCCGAATGTCCGTCAGGTCTTCTGCGACTTCTGATTGGCTGCCGGAGCTTCCTGCAGCCAATCAGAAGCTGTGCTTTGGTTTCCGAATGTTTTGGAAGTTGAACGGACTTCTGGAACGGATTCCGTTTGACTTCTGAGGTAGCACTGTACTGTTGTTCCTAGTCGCCACATTCTGACTTCTAATTACCCATGCAAAATTTAGCTGGATTCGTTATAAGAATTTAAGGTCTCAAATATATAAAATAAACGTTCATAAATGTACCAGGCAAACATATACATAAAAATATAAACCACATGTCTGAAAACAGTTCAGGAAATCAGTACTGAAACCATTTTGATTCTCCCAAATTGACTTCAAATGTTTCGAAATGGGAAAACCTCCCCATTGTCTCTTTGCTCACAAATCCTGCCTAAAGGGCGTATCTGTGTATGAATAGGGTGAACCTATGACCTGGATTCAGGAACTGAGTATTTACCATCACAAAAGAGTAGCCAGACTGCCCAGGTAAAAGTAATCAGTGACCATTATAAGATACCCTGGCAAACAGGAATCTGCTATAGACCGCCTCCTTCTGTGATGTATGTATGATGTTTCAGGGGGGTGGTCTTAGGCTACAGGGTGGGCAATTTCAAAAGTCTATATAAGAGCTTGCACATCAATGTTCTGGGTCCCTCTTCCCTCCTGGTTGTGAGCACCCTGTTGCAACAGTTACGGTAATAAAGATCAGGCTTACTAGCAACCGTATTTTTCGCACCATAGGACGCACTTTTTCCCCTCCAAAAATGAAGGGGAAATGTGTGTGCGTCCTATGGTGCGAATGCAGGCTTTCGCTGAAGCCTGGAGAGCGAGAGGCATCGGTGCGCACCGACCCCTCTCGCTCTCCGGGCTTCAGGAAGCTATCCGCAAGCCTTGCAAGCCTGCCGGGAGTTCCCGCGGGCTCCCAAGGCTTGCGGGCAGCAGCCTGCAGCCCCCGCGAGTGTCCGCAAGCCTTGCGCGCCCGGCGGGAGCGCGCGAGGCTTGGCGCGGCAACCTGTCGCCTGAAGCACCGGGAGCCCTCCGGAGGGCTCCCCGTGCTTTGGGCGAGTGTCCGCAAGCCTTGCGCGCCCGGCGGGAGGTCCCGACGGGCGCGCGAGGCTTGGGGCGGCAGCCTGTCGCCCGAAGCATGGGGAGCCCTCCGGAGGGTGCCCCGAGCTTCGGGCAGGTGTGCGCAAGGCTTGGGGCGGCAGCCGCGGCTGGGGGGGGAATAATTTTTTTTAATTCATTTCCCCCCCCCCAAAAAAAGAGGTGCGTCCTATGGGCCGGTGCGCCCTATAGAATGAAAAATACGGTACTTTGCTTCTCAATATTCTCTGGTTGGCCTCTGTTATTTTCTCCTACCGATAGGAAACCTACATAAGAACTCTACACGGACTCTTGGGTACTTCATTAGGGAAAAGGAGTGTTTTTTCTTATAACGATTATCAAATTCAGAATCTTCCTCTCTAAAAGGTCAACAGACTCTAAAGCATCCAGGATTGTATTTTGCCCATAATGTCTCCAATTTGGAATTACTGAGTATACAGAGCTATTTTTAAAGATTTGATACCCACAAACACTTACGTGAGGTAGGTTCCTCTTGTGTTGGCACTCATCATTAGGTCCACTTTTTTTGTAGGCGTATCCAGTGTGCCAGTTAAAGAGATAGCACTTGCATTGTTCACAAGAATATCTATCCCTGATTGTTAAAAATAAGACATTTATGCATCATAAAAGTCAACCATTTAAAACAACATGCTAATTATTACACAAGGATTAGCCACTTTGAAGGTTGGGGTTTAAAAAAAATATTCAAGCAGGTATATAACCTTTCACAAAATAATTAATTATTTAACACAATTGTTTTGTTATTGAATTAAAAAAAAAGACTTTTAAACTGTGTAATTAGTGATTACTACACTCAACATGGGACGCGGGTGGCGCTGTGGTCTAAACCACAGAGCCTAGGGTTTGCTGATCAGAAGGTCGGTGGTTTGAATCCCCGCAACAGGGTGAGCCCCCGTTGTTCGGTGCCTGCTCCTGCCAACCTAGCAGTTCAAAAGAACGTCAAAGTGCAAGTAGATAAATAGGTACCGCTCTGGCGGGAAGGTAAACGGCATTTCTGTGAGCTGCTCTGGTTCGCCAGAAGCGGCTTAGTCATGCTGGCTACATAACCCGGAAGCTGTGTGCGGACAAACGCCAGCTCCCTCGGCCTATGTGAGCTAGTGTGGTGTAGCGGTTAAGAGCGGTAGTCTCGTAATCTGGGGAACCGGGTTCACGTCTCCGCTCCTCCACATGCAGCTGCTGGGTGACCTTGGGCCAGTCACACTTCTTTGAAGTCTCTCAGCCCCACTCACCTCACAGAGTGTTTGTTGTGGGGGAGGAAGGGAAAGGAGAATGTTAGCCGCTTTGAGACTCCTTAAAGGGAGTGAAAGGTGGGATATCAAATCCAAACTCTTCTTCTTCTATAGCGCAAGATGAGCACTGCAACCCCAGAGTCGTTTGCGACTTGACCTAACGGCCAGGGGTACCTTTACCTTTACACTCAACGTAAGCTGCAGAATTTAATTTACCTCCAAATTTCTGGACAGCCTGATCCACTGCATCGACAATTTGCTCTTCTTCTCTGACATTGACAATGCATGCTAAAGCCTTTCCTCCAGCTGCTTCAACTGCAAAAGAAGGGCATCACTTAAGTCAAATAGCATACACGAACTAAATACAAGAATACTTCTTTTTAAATATTCTGTTGGGAGCAGTCCAGAGTGGCTGGGGAAACCCAGCCAGATGGGCGGGGTATAATTAATAATAATAATAATAATAATAATTATCACTCTCTGCACGTGAACAGGGCCATGGGTGGGAACTGGCACCAGAAATATCCATGGCAAGGTTAGTTACTGGATGCAGCTCTCCAAGGTTGCAGCAGATGGTGGCACTCAGATCATAATCTATGCACCTCTGTCTTTCAAACTTACTTTCTTCTGCAGCAGTGTAGATAGTTCCTGGAAGTGTGCGATGCGGCACTCCAGTCTTGGCAGCTATCACAATATTTGCCCCATCCTTGGCTGCCTTTAAGGCTATCGCTTTTCCAATCCCACGGCTTGCACCCGTGATAAAGAGAGTGCATCCTGCCAACCTCCTAAAAATAAATGATAAGACAAACAGTTATCTTTTAACTACTGGGGTTAAATAGAAGAAAATGCAGGATTAGAATCACCTGAAATTGGCAAAGACCTGAAATTCAGTGGAAAACATGCTCTTAAATTTTATTAACTAGAAACCACAAATAACATGACTATAGCTTTATAATTTACCAAGGCTGGATCTAAATGTAAAGGTAAAGGGACCCCTGACCGTTAGGTCCAGTCGTGGACGACTCTGGGGTTGCGGCGCTCATCTCGCTTTACTGGCCGAGGGAACCGGTGTACGGCTTCCGGGTCATGTGGTCAGCATGAATAAGCCGCTTCTGGCGAACCAGAGCAGCGCACGGAAACGCTGTTTACCTTCCTGCCGGAGCGGTACCTATTTATCTACTTGCACTTTGATGTGCTTTCGAACTGCTAGGTTGGCAGGAGCAGGGACCGAGCAACAGGAGCTCACCCCGTCGTGGGGATTCGAACCACCGGCCTTCTGATTGGCAAGCCCTAGGCTCTGTGGCTTAGACCACAGCGCCACCCGCATCCCGGGCTGGATCTACACAGCTATTAAAAAAAGCTACAGGGGGGGGGAACATTCTAAAAGCTCACAATGAAAATTATCACTGACTTTGGATTTCAGCTCTACAGAGCCACCTGGTGACACACTGTTATAACGTTATAAATCGACTAGTGTAGCTGAGTCCCCAGTGCATTCTATTTTGCATACATTGACTCAACTTGCATAACTGAGTTTATGCAATTTGTTTTAACTGCTGCATGGTAAGAAAATGATGAAACTGTAGCCCACAAGTCACTTCCAATTTCCAATACTATTCCGATCTTGCCCCTACTCTGTACTTTTCTCAATGTCACCAAGTGCAGGAATGCCACCAGGTACCTCCTCTTCTGGCGACTGAACTTCATCCCAACTATGGCATCTAAGGCTCACACACAAAGCGATGAAGCTGCCTTAAACCAAGTTAGACCATTGGCCCATCAAGGTCAGTCATGTCCCTTCATGAAGATGCCAGGGACTGAAACTAGGATCTTCTGCAAGCAAAGCATGAGCTCTACCCAGTGGCGGAGGAAGGGGGGTACAGGGGTGTGGTCCGTCCCGGGTGTCATCACTGAGGGGGGAGGGTTTTTTTAATGGGCTCACAAAACTTTTTAGGAGTGATGTGGTAGTTTAGGCCTGCAGGTTCCATGCTACCTGAAACAGCAGTGTGGGACTTGCGTCTGTCTACTGCCTCTCCCTCAGCAGCCCTACAGCTGCGTGGGAGGCAGTGGAGAGGCTCCAAGCGTCGCAGAGGCTTGCCCCACCCCCATGGGCATATTGCCCCACCCCATGGGAGCGGATCGCCCACCCCCCGGCTGCAGGACATACCCCCACACCAGGCATCCAAGTGGCTAGCTACGCCACTGGCTCTACCACTGCGCCATTGTCACCTTCAGACAAGTCGATTGCCTATGGTTGCCTGACCCACATGTGAAATGAAGCAAACTTTCTGTTATTATTATTCACAAATCAGAAAACACATACAGTGGTACCTCGGGTTACATACGCTTCAGGTTACACACTCCGCTAACCCAGAAATAGTGCTTCAGGTTAAGAACTTTGCTTCAGGATAAGCACAGAAATTGGGCTCCGGCGGTGCAGCAGCAGCAGGAGGAGGCACCATTAGTTAAAGTGGCGCTTCAGGTTAAGAACAGTTTCAGGTTAAGAACAGACCTCCGGAACGAATTACGTACTTAACCCGAGGTACCACTGTACTTCTTTCAGCTCCTGGAAATAACAACCGAATCATGAATGAAAGATTAAAAGAAAGCTGCAACCCTAAGCATGATCACTTGAAAGCAAACTCCATCAAAATCAGCTGGATTTATTTCAGAGAACATATACTTGGGATGAGAGCATTAACATGAAACATTACCACTGTCTCAGAAATCTAACGTGTGGCAAAGCTCCCACTGCAAAAGTGTATTTTGTCCCTTCTGTGCAATCTCAATATTTTTTCTGGTGCCTCCACTTTGACTCATAGTGTGACGGCATTTGTTCATTCCATCCAATGCCTTCCAGACACAATACAAACTGTTTAACACCTCTTTAAAGCAGCAGCTCTGCCAATATATAGAGGCAATGGGGTTATTCAATTAGAGCTCTTACCATGTTGGAGTTACAGTGGTGCCTCGCAAGACGAAATTAATTCGTTCCGCGAGTCTTTTCGCCTTGCGATGTTTTTCGTCTTGCGAAGCACGGTCCGTCGCAACTGCGCCTCTTCAAGCGGCTTTAAGAAAAAAGCGAACAAACTCGCAAGACGTTTTCGTCTTGCAAAGCAAGCCCATAGGGAAAATCGTCTAGCGAAGCAATGCAAAAACCGAAAAACCCTTTCGTCTTGCGCGTTTTTCGTTTTGCGAGGCATTCGTCTTGCGGGGCACCACTGTATTTAATTTCCATTACCTTGGATGCACAGCAATTCATTTCCCCATTTGTCTGAACTGGGGTCTAATTGATTCCAGTGCCCTTTCAGTGAAACCCTCCCATTAACACACACACACACAAAATGGGGTGGGAAGTTAAAACACCACAGGACCTCCCACCCTTTTATTAGGGGAGAATAAATGTAACACAACATGAGAGAGGGAGGCAATTGACCTTCCAAGTAATTAACTTTAGTTCTTACGTATTCACTTGACAGAGCAGAACCAAAAATTGGTAAATGGTCTGAGAAAATTAGTCTCATCCTTACTGCATGTCTCCAAACTGAAGTAATTTTTTTATCTCTGTTATTGGTATGTAGCAATCCAGAAGCCCAGCAATGGGAGCAGGCATTAACAGATTTAATTTGCCTGTTGAAATTCTACTGGCAGCTCAGTCTGGATTCTGCAACCATACAGCTGCAACAGTAGGGCTACTTGTAACAATTTGCAACGTGGACAAAGCAAGCCACAACAGGATTCAACCTGTGTTCTGCACAAAATTCACTCGTCATCTTTATGAATGCAGATCACTTGAACTGATAACTGCCGCTCTTCTTTGAAAAATAAATCCTACGCAGTGAGCTCTTTCAGTCAATAAGGCCACATACTTCCCAACTGCTCCATCTTCTCACACGTTTTGCAAGCTGGAATCTTTATAGTCCAAGTGAGGGCAAGACTCCTTATGCCAGGGATAGCCAAGATGGTGCCCTCCAGATATTGTTGGACTATAACACTCATCATCCCTGGCCATTGGGCCATGCTGAGCAGAGCAGATGGGATTTGAAGCCCATCATAATTGAGGGGGACAGACCAGAATGGGGAACGCTACCGCTGCATTGTTGAATTTTTCACTTGTACCACACATATTTACACACAGCAGTAGGCAAACAGGCTGCAAAGATTAAATTCTGCAAATCTTTTTCTTATGTACCGCATAACACATCTGTAGGATAACTACTGTGAGATCTGAAATAGCTATGTGTCATGTGCTTAGAGCTCTTAAGTAAAATGAGTGCTACAGTGGACTTGTTATACTTCATAAGGAAGCTCACATAGATAAGAGAAAAATCAATTCCTTAATCACAGAAGAAGAAGAAGAAGAAGAAGAAGAAGAAGAAGAAGAAGAAGAAGAGGTGCATGGTTCTCAATAATTTCAAATAAACACTTCAAGAAGGGGAAATAAAGTACAGTGGTACCTCTACTTACAAACGCGATCCGTTTTGGGGTGCTGTTCGCACCCTGAAAAGTCTGTAAGTAGAGTGCCGCTACTGCATGTGCGCAAAGCGCGATAGAGTGCTTCTGCGCATGTGCAAAGCGCAATCGCTTCTGCACGTGTGGTGAACCCGGAAGTAAACACGTTCACCACATTTGTAACCTGAAAAGCCGCAACATGAAGCAAATGTAACACGAGGTGTGACTGTAGTTTCTCATAAAAACTGCTTGGGACAATTTTTTTTGCAACAATACACCTAAATAGTGACACTTTACATTGTTGCATGTGGCATGTTACTTAAATGAGATGGTGCAACACAAACTATGCACAATGTTCTAAATACAATTATACCGTAGATTTATATAAATGCATGACAACACTTGCTGTTTTAGCAATAGCCTCTTTCTTAATCACCCCTAGTACAAGAACACACCTTTCCACCAGTGGTGTCGACTGTTTGGTTACGCTGCCCACCAAAAACCTCAAAATCTCTTTTCCGATTCAGGTTCTGACTGCATCAGTATATATGTGAACAAGTGATTTGTTTATTTATTGCCCCATGCACTCCTTTAGATTTAACCGAACCTGAATGGCTGACTTGCTTTCCAGTTTGGAGAAACCACTTCAAACCTCTCCACCACTTCTGGAAAATCCACCACTGCAAATAGTACTACTGTATGTCATCTTACTAACATTTGGCTACCTGCGCAACTATGAAAGGTTTGCATTGCTGTTTGCAGTATGGAAGCAAAGAGGATGGCATGCTGCTGACGAAGCTTAGGCACACATGGTCAGGCACACATTACAGACAGAGGTCACCTACTTGGCTCTGCGTCCTCTCTCTCTCTCTTTCCTCCCCAAGAGGAGCCAGGGTAAGCTGCCGCTGGTTTAGCAGTTGTCAAGTTTTGAGCCTCTGCGCCCCCCCCCCCATGTCTTTCAACAACGGCTTGACCTGCAGGTCCAGGACCATCTGTTTTGCCCCATCTTCGACCTGACCAGCCCAGCTGTGGAAATGCCGATTTGGGGTTGCCACCTTTGATCTGGCAAAATACTGGGCAGGGCAGGGCAAGTTGGTGGAGGGTATTATTATTATTTTTCCCATTTCTGGGAAAGCTCAGTCAGTACAGCACTAGACTCTTAATCTCAGGGTTATGGGTTTGCGCTCCACATTGGGCAAAAGATTCCTGCATTGCTAAATGACCCTTGTGCTCCCTTTCAATTCTATGAGTCATGACAATCAATTGCAGCCTAACAGGATGGCCCGCTCTAGAATTTGTCGCACACATCCATGAATTTGCGCACCTGTTCAATGCATGACCTTTCACACACATGCATTTGGAGAAGATCCCTAACTTTGCAAAGAGAGAGAGAAAGAGAGAGAAAAGACCTGCAATACAGGACAAAGCTGCCATCAATACAGGACGCAGCATTTTGCATTGAAATACGGGGCAAATCCTGCATTACACAGGACAGGCTGGGGGGGGCGACCCTAACTGGGGGCGACCTACTCGCGACAGCGCGCGGCGGGAGGAGAGCGGGAGCCCCTCGCAGCTTACCCTGTGTTGGGCAGCATGGCCGGGTCCGGAGGAGGAGCGGGAGGGGGGGTCCTCTGGGCAGGTGGCAAGTAGCAGAGCCCAGGCCCGGGCGGGACTGCGCCTTGGTGCCTCGCACGGCCGCTCAGGGGGCGCAGCGCCTCGCTCGGAACGCTCAGCGGCGGAGCAAAGGGCGCAACAATCAATCGTGCCAGCTCACTCCGCCCCTCCCTTGTTCCGCGCCCGTTCTAGGACGCCTCGAATCCGCTCTCTATGGTCCCCTCTCTCTTCCGCGAGACGGCGCGCCCGACCGGAAGCCCACCCCTTCGCGGCTTCCGGCTCTTGTTCGGCGAGGCCATAGCAACCACGCCACGCTCTTGTTTGCGGCCTGAGGGCTCTGCGTTTGAGTGACAGAGAGGGAGGGAGGGAGGGAGAGAGAGAGAGAGAGAGAGAGAAATGAATTTCGCTTTTCCTGACCTAGTGACCCGTTAGAGTCGGCGCTCTTGCGCCCCCCTACCCTATCCCACACCCCGCAACCGCCATGGACGGACTCTCCGCGCGCTCCTCCCGCTTCCCTTTCCCTCCGAAATGGAGGCAGTGATAGATTTTACTTTCTTGGGCTCCATGATCACTGCAAATAGTGACAGTAGCCATGAAAATTAAAAGACGCCTGCTTCTTGGGAGAAAAGCAATGACAAACCTAGACAGCATCTTAAAAAGCTGAGACATCACCTTGCCAATAAAGGTCCGTGTAGCAAAAGCTAGTGATGTATCGAAGTGAGAGCTGGACCATAAAGAAGGCTGATCGCCAAAGAATTGATGCTTTTGAACTATGGTGCTGGAGGAGACTCTTGAGAGTCCCATGGAAGATCAAACCTATCCATTCTGAAGGAAATCAGCCCTGAGTGCTCACTGGAAGGACAGATTGTGAAGCTGAGGCTCCAATACTTTGGCCACCTCATGAGAAGAGAAGACTCCCTGGAAAAGACCCTGATGTTGGGAAAGATGGAGGGCACAAGGAGAAGGGGACGGCAGAGGACGAGATGGTTGGATAGTGTTCTTGAAGCTACCAGCATGAGTTTGACCAAACTGCGGGAGGCAGTGGAAGACAGGAGTGCCTGGCGTGCTCTGGTCCATGGGGTCATGAAGAATCGGACATGACTAAATAACTAAAGAACAACAACAGTGCCAGGCGGAGGAAGGGGGGTCAGGCAGGTGGGCCTCGGGGCCCCGGTTGGCGTTGTGTCTGGATATTTCAGTGCCGGATTTACGTATAAGCTAAACAAGCTATAGCTTAGGGCCCCACTCTCTTGGGCCCCCCCAAAAAAATTAAAGGAAAAAAACAACCTGGATGTACATTTCCAAAATATCAGATAAAAAACAAATAAAATAAAACCTACATACAGCAACAGTGTTTTGTGTTGTGTAGGCTCCTATGATGTAAGTAATGGGCCCCGCCTGCTAGCCTGCTCCCTAAAATATCACTGGTTTGCTCATTTCTATATGTAGGGTGCCTACATTCTGCTATTTATAATTATTAGTAGTTTGCATTATATATTTACACCTATTATTATTTTATGTTATAACAAGTTTTTAGAGTCTTTGTAAACTGTGTTTCTAAAGGAACTTTTGTTATTGCCAAATGCCAATGTGTTTGCATTATGAAGTTTGTTATGAGTAAAAAAATCATTTTAAGTTAGAGCTTAATAATTATTTCACTATTAATATACTTCTTAATTGTATTTCAGTTCAACAATTACTTTGATAAATATTTTGTTATGTGCAAATGGCTTTAGATACCTATTAGGTCCATAAATTACCATATTGCATATATTCAACACAAAAAACAGCAACAATTTGTCGTTGACAAAGGACAGCTGGACATATAAAGGGCCCCATTACCTTCAGTAGCTTAGGGCCTCAGCAAACCTAAATCCAGCCCTGATTATTATTATTATTTGTTGAATTTATGTACCGCCCTACACCTGGAGGTCTTGGAACAAAATCAAAATATAAAACCACAAAATATATAAGCAAAATAAAAACAACAACCCAGTAACTACCCGCCACCGCACCCAATTGTCTATTTGGATTTTCTTTCCCCCCACCACCACACCACTTTTTAAAAATCATCACGGGGTCCTGCCATTTGGAGACTCTCTGCATCCTCAGCCTGTTACGGTAATTGAATGCTTCTAGCAAACTGCTGGGAATGACTTCTCCCTTCACCAAGTTTTGGAAGTTGCTTGGAACTATTGTAGAAGGGTAGAGCTGGGAGGGGGTCTGAGGGTCATCTAGTCCAACACCCCCCCCCCGAGTGCAGGAAATGTGTTTGCCTGACTGGGGCTCGAACCCACCGCCCTGAGATTTAAGAGTCTCATGCTCTACTGACTGAGCTGCCTCTGCCGATAAAGGATGCCTGGCCAAGAATATAAGCCACAAAGTGCTGTGCACACTTGCATTGGGGCAGAGGCATAGCCAGGATTTATGCTGGGGGGGGGCAGGATGCCCACCTGTCATCATTCTCTGTCTGGCTATATTAAAAAAAAAAATCGGTTGCCATCCGTCTGTCTCAGGAGACAGTGGAGGAGTGCGCTTTGGGAGGTGAAATCTAACTTTTGGATGGCTACAGCGCCTGCTGTGACTGTAGAGACCAAGACGGCAGAGACATGTGTTGTTACATAGCTACAAACATAACAAAAGTAGTCATAACCAATAAATGAAAATGAAAAAGTACACAATTTCCACTTATTTCATACGATCCAAAATAAAAGACCATAATAATAATAACATTAGCATCAACAGCAGCAATACTGCAGCAGCCCAAGATTCTGTTCAGCAGCCTCAGCTTTTGTAGCTGGAGTCAGTCAGGGCCCTGTTCTCCCAGGCCAGGTGGGGAAAGGCCTTCAAGGCAGGGTGCAGGTCTTCCAGGACTCAGCCAAGATGACACCTTAAATGAAAAACAAGTTACAACATCAGAGAGGGACTTTTTTCAAATAATAGAATTCTACAGTTGAGTTTGACCCCAGGAGTCATCTAGTCAAACCCCCTTTGGCAACTTCTCAGTCTCCCACATGAGAGCAATTTGATACAGTTTTGATGTCCTGGGGAACATGATATGGCAATGTCTTCTTGTGTGGGTGGGAGGGATTTTCCATTTCAATAACAATGAATTGCCCCTCAGATGCTTTCCTTGTGTGCTTGAACCATACAGATAAAGATTTGGATATATAGATATTTAAATAGACATTAAATATAAGACAGCATGAAGTTGCAAGAAGATTGTGTGTGTGTGTGTGTGTGTGTGTGTGTGTGTGTGTAAGGACACTGCTACAGAATCACTGGAAATCTTAGTTTCATCAGGTGGCCTGGGTAGAATCAGCTTTTGCAAAAGAAGCTGACAAGATCTGGAAATTGTCTACTATCTTTACCCATTTAGTCAGTGGATTGCCGGACTCTCAAATGCATCCCATCTGTATTCTTAGAAGGAATAGATGTGTTTTTGTCAGTGAACTGCCACGTGAGGTTTTGTTACCATTATATTGTTGCTATTTTATTTTTGATTTGGCTGTTTTCCTTCACAAAATCAAGAGGCATTAACAGAATCTCTCAATTGCTTCTCCAAATAATGGTTTTCAGGCTGAGCAGTGTGCAATTCAGCAATACATTAGTAAAGAAAGGGTGAGGTGATGAGATTGAAAAGATACATCACATTAATATCACTCCCACAGACTTTTGGGAAAGCTGCAAATATTCGAAGTGTAAGAAACACATAATGAACAATTAGCTGCCACACATCAGATCAGTGAGTCAGCTGGGCTTAGAACACTTGGCATCAAGTTTTCTTCTCATGCCACTAATCTGCCAGTCTCAAGGGAACAAAGGCTAGAGCAAAGTACAGCAAAAATCTAGATTTGCACCCACCATCAATGATTGTTTTAGCAATATCTGTTACAGCTAGCATAATGTACAAAAACACACTGCAGCAGACAGCTTGAATGTCTGTCAAGGCTCTTTCAAATTGTTGAGACTGATACAAGGAAAATATTGCAGCAGAGCCCATTGTTAACGTTACAAGAAATAAATATTTTTTTTATTGGTGAGAGTGATACAGTATCCTCCCAGTGAAATCTAGGAGAGAGAACATCATTCTGGGGCACAAGTAGTGTTTCAGCTGAAATGTCAGAGAGTAGCCAAAAAAGATGTTATGTGTTGTGGAATCTTACAGTCTTGTCCCCTGACCCATTTTACGCGTTCAAGGAAAATAGCTCAATACTATTAAAAAGAATCCTACAAATAAGTGTCTTTAAACCACCTTCCCTATGTATAAAACATTTGATTAATAAAACCAGTAAGAGCCCAATAAGAGATAATTGTATTGAACAAGGACCAGGCACACTGGATGATCTTATAGAATCATAGAGTTGGAAGGGACCCTGCAATGCAGGAATATGCAGCTGTCCCATACAGGAATTTAACCTGCAACCTTGGTGTTATCAGCACCACACTATAATCAATTGTGCCAATTGATAGCATTCAGTATGACCTACCTCAGATTGCAGTGAAGACAACAGATAATATGCACTTATGTCCTTATAGACTCCTTGCAAGAAGGGTGGGATAGAAAGATAACAAATGTTTCAGGATGTAAAACTCAGTTCTTGTCTAGATGAGTGAATGTGTTTTCCAACCATGTATTCTTCTTGTGTGCAAATCTTGCAGGCCCCCAACAAGCTACCGTATATGGGAGTGGGGGCGCCTTTGTACTTGGGTAATATCTTGACTTCAAAAAGAAGTACCGTAAATATATGTGTTCAGACCCTCCAAATATCCCCATTTTCCAGGGACATTCCTGATTTAGAGAAGCCATCCCAGTTTGTGATTTGATCCCAGAACATAGCTGTCAACTTTTCCCTTTTCTTGAGAGAAATCCTATTCAGAATAAGGGAATTTCCCTTAAAAAAAGGAAAACGTTGGCAGCTATGTCCCAGAATGTCCCACTTTTCTTTAGGGTGTCCCTGGTTTCATTGGAGAAATGTTGGAGGGTATGGAGTTATGTGACCCATGAGCCATCTGAAGGCAATTCTGTAGAGGGAAGGTTTTTTTGAAGTTTAATGTTTTATTATGCGTTTACAGTGGTACCTGTGGTTACAGACGCTTCAGGTTACAGACTCCACTAACCCAGAAATAGAACCTCAGGTTAAGAACTTTGCTTCAGAATGAGAACAGAAATTGTGCGGCAGCGGCACGGCGGCAGCAGGAGGCCCCATTAGCTAAAGTGGTACCTCAGGTTAAGAACAGTTTCAGGTTAAGAACGGACCTCCAGAACGAATTAAGTTCTTAACCCAAGGTACCACTGTATATATCTTGGAAGCTGTTCAGAGTGGCTGGGGCAACCCAGCAAGATGTGTGGGGTATAAATAGCAAAATTATCATTATGGAATGGGACGTCCCTATTTTCATCAGAGAAATGTTGCAGGGTATGTGTGTTTCATTGGGGAAGAAGGGATTCAAAATATTAATAGCATAACATTCTACTAAGACATGCAGTGGCCCCTTAATGAGAATAGGGCATTCAAATCTATCTCTTGCAGTGATTGGGCCTTAACAGGCCCATCAAAACTAGACAGAAAGCAGAAGGAAAAAAACACCTCAGACTCCTACTACTTTTCCCCAGCATAGTGGGATGCAGTTTGTGATCTTTTTCATAGGGTACAAACTAAACCATGGTAATCTGAAAAGAGCTGCCTGAATCACCATCATTTATGTAACAGATTGCAAGTGGCTTCTCCCATGACCTCTAACAGCAATATATTTTTCTCCCCACCACCATTTCTTTCTTTTAATGTTGAACCTGAGGAAGAGGTCTGTGAAATTTGAAAAGCAGTGCATTTCTTTTTTTAAAAAAAAAACCTGCTTATTGTTCTTGTTTGGATTCCTTACCCCCATAATGAACCCAAACAGCTGCTTGCATTTTAGTGTCTATTTATATTAGCTTCGCTCTGCTAAAGCAGTGGCAAGACCAATCAGATACTATTCCCAGAATAACGGAAAGATGCCATGCAGCTTACACAGGCTAATCCTAAATCTCTATTATTTTTATTTTAAAACACTAATTATTTCTCTGATTTTCCCGTTTTTGTGTGGATGCTGTTCACCTGTGTGTGAGAGAAACTGGGCTTAGCTTAGATTTGGAAGAGACATACCATCTGTGTTTCCACAGGCAGAGACAAGTCTTCTTTCACACTAGAGCGCTTGACTCCTTTGCTTGACCCCCTAAGGGCTCTGATGGATTGACATCAAGTTTTTGAAAGGCTAGTGCATGCTGGAGTACAAAGTAGACTTCAGAAGCCTACAGTGATCTAGGTATCCCCTTTTTCTAATGAAAATCAGGTCCATTATAAACACGATGCATTCCTGCAGTACTGATGGGGGGCAGGGAGATTAGAGTATGTGCACAGAAGATAAAATGTGCTGATTAACAAGTTTCTGTTGTAAATCAAAGTAAGCAAATAAATGTCAAGCATGCAACCGTCACAGCAATAAATTCTAGATAAGGGGAGCTGGGTAAGGAAAAGTATCGTCTCCACAGATAATTTAAACATCATTCTGAACCAGAAAAGACCCAAACTTTTAAGCAAATTGCAAATCTGCCCTTTTGCCTCTGTTTGGAACACTCCAATTTTTGTATCATTAGAACCCTTTAAAAAGAATGCTTGGTAGCCATTGTTTTTCTTTTAGATATCAGATTTCCTAAGAGAACAATAAATATGCAAATATAGGCAACAAGCAAGAGAAGCCACTAACGTGGCAAAAACCCTGGGAGCAAATGGAAATGTATTCAGATTACATAAACGTGCAGCTATAATGTATCTCTAACTCTCTTTTTTTCCTGAGTGAAGTAGGTTGCCCCAAGAGCATACAGGCGATAAATGAGCAAAAAATTAAACATGCCCTTTCTTGTGTTTTGGAATGTGAAATCATACAACTACAGGTTTTTAGCTGAGGATGGCTGCAACCTTTTAGCTACATCACGTGGAACAAGCAAAGAACGCAGCAGAAGGAATCTCACCACCCCAAGCAATTACTTGGGTGGTTGCGCTTGCTCTGGTGGAAACAGAGCTGTCCTATCTGTGTACAGTGTTAAGTGTTCTGCAGGCATTTTGATGAAAGAATAATTAAGCACATACTTAGGGTTTGTGTATTAAAGATGTGTGATGGTTACAGAGAACATTTAATTTGGGCTGAGTAACAAAGCAAAGCAAAGGGGACGCGGGTGGCGAGGGGACGCGGGTGGCGCTGTGGGTTAAAGCCTCAGCGCCTAGGACTTGCCGATCGAAAGGTCGGCGGTTCGAATCCCCGCGGCGGGGTGCGCTCCCGTTGCTCGGTCCCAGCGCCTGCCAACCTAGCAGTTCGAAAGCACCCCCGGGTGCAAGTAGATAAATAGGGACCGCTTACTAGCGGGAAGGTAAACGGCGTTTCCGTGCGCTGTGCTGGCTCGCCAGATGCAGCTTGTCACGCTGGCCACGTGACCCGAAAGTGTCTGCGGACAGCGCTGGCCCCTGGCCTATAGAGTGAGATGGGCGCACAACCCTAGAGTCTGGCAAGACTGGCCCGTATGGGCAGGGGTACCTTTACCTTTACTAACAAAGCAGAGGGAAATGAATGATCAGTTAATGAGTATTTTTTTTGGGGGGGGAATCTAATGCAAATTTGAGTGATGTTCTATCCGTAGTTTGAAGCTGAAATGAATCAACCAGAGAAAAGAGATGTTCTAGTAATTAATAAATGCCAGCAGGAAAGCTATTATTCTTTCCAGCTTGCTGCTATATACAATTGATTTCATCAATAGGCCTCAGCAGGATATGCATTAGAAAGCTGTTGGTGCACACTTTGAGGGTGCTGTTGAGAAACATCCTGAAGGTTTTACCTTCTACCTGACAAATGCTCCAAGCTAACATTGTAATTCTATGCCCATCTGCTCAGTGAGACTATGTAAGTGGGTATAGGATTGCAGCTTAGTTGTTCTCTATAATATTTTAGGGAAACAAAGGGAATTGTTCATCATGAGGTGAGTTGCACACATGGAACAAGGTGGAAATTTGAAGTGCACCATGCCATTTGCTAGTAAATAGGACGCAGAGTAAACCACAGAGCCTAGGGCTTGCCAATAAGAAGGTTTGCAGCTCGAATCCCCGCAACGGGGTGAACTCCCATTGCTTGGTCCCTGCTCCTGCCAACCTAGCAGTTCAAAAGCACATTAGAGTGCAAGTAGATGTGCTTCCCGCTCCGGCGGGAAGGTAAACAGCGTTTCCGTGCGCTGCTCTGGTTCGCCAGAAGTGGCTTAGTCATGTTGGCCACATGACCCAGAAGTTGTATGCCAGCTCCCTCGGCCAATAAAGCGAGATGAGCACCACAACCCCAGAGTCATCCGCGACTAGACCTAATGGTCAGGGGTCCCTTTACCTTTACCTTTAGGACTGGTTAAATTTATCCAGATTTCTTCTTTTCTGTGATGGGTACAGTTCTTCGCAATGGATAAAATAGTAATTAATTGGGGGGAAAGTATTGTTGAAGTGTCTAAAATATTCAGGTTCTTCTTTCTGTCCATAAACACAGGAGTTGGTGGCTTGATCAGGAACATCTACCTTCAGTCAGTACTCATTAAATCTAAAAAATGAATTGTTGTCCATATATGGTTCCTCATTATGTCTTTTTGTATCTTCTGGCTTGATTTTAAAAAGGTACCCAATGTAGTGTTTTGCAGATGGAAATATATGTGGTTCTTTGCTGTTTCCATTAGTTCTATGGAGCAGAGGTTGCAGACTTCAAAATGATTGTAAGAGAGCATAACCCCCCCAAACAAGTAACTAGATGTTCCTGAATGCCCTTTGCTTTCTTCAGTGCAAGTGGGTGTTTACGTTTTGGCACTGTGGGAAATGAAGTGTGCTGTACGGAGGTACATTCAGAGAAAATCTCTTTCCCTGCTACGCATCAGTTTCACTGTGTGACATCTAACAGAAACATTTTCAGCAGTATTTGGAACATAATGTTTAGAGAATGACACAAATAGGCATACTTTGAACCCATTCTCTTGCCTGTAAATAGTTTTAAAGATAGAATGTTGCACTGTGCTATGAAATACTGCCTTGGTTTTATTGCTTTTTGGGTGTTGATAGTTGTTAGTTTCACGCTTTTTAATTTACATAAGGGGTAGGGAACCTCAAGTCTGGGGCTGAATGTCCACTCTTTGGCGCTCAAGACTCTTCCCTTACCATGCCTTCTTCTGAGACAACATACCCCTCACCTGCTCTGATCCACACCCTCAAGTGCTTTGTCAGACTGGATTGTGTCCCTGAAATGTGATGGTGCTTCTTTGACTTTGGCACAGCTGAAATGTGGGCAACTGTACAAAGGTAAGAGGCATATTTCGTGCTCCCTCCCCCTTTTATATACTCTGGCTCCACGCACTACTGGCATGCAGTCCCTGGAAGATTTTCTATGATGAAGTTTAGTCCTCTGGCTGGTATTTATTTTGCATTGCATCTATCATTTTCACTAAGGGACACGGGTGGCGCTGTGGGTTAAACCACAGAGCCTAGGACTTGCTGATCAGAAGGTCGGTGGTTCGAATCCCCGCGACAGGGTGAGCTCCCATTGCTCGGTCCCAGCTTCTGCCAACCTATCAGTTCTAAAGCACGTCAAATTGCAAGTAGATAAATAGGTACCGCTCCGGCTGGAAGATAAACGGCGTTTCCGTGTGCTGCTCTGGTTCACCAGAAGTGGCTTAGTCATGCTGGCCACATGACCCGGAAGCTGTACGCCGGCTCCCTCGGCCAATAAAGCGAGATGAGCGCCGCAACCCCAGAGTCGGTCACAACTGGACCTAATGGTCAGGGATCCCTTTACCTTTCATTTTCACTTAGATGCCCTTTGTGAAAATAGGTTACTGATTTCTTGCATTCTTGTGTCTTTGAATTAAGGAGACTTCGCAGGTCAACGTCAGCACAGGGTTTCAGATGCTAAGCTGTGGAAGCCATTTGCAGGAGGAAGTTGGCAGGCACATGCAAGGTTAAACACCCCCTCCTAAGGCAAGTACTGCCTGCCTGTATTTCCTTACAAACCTTATCTTTGCATTTGTCTTATTTCAGCCAACACAAGTTTGGGGACATGTATTTGCCATGGTACCATGTAGTTCTGAGTTGGTAACACATTGCATAAAATACTCATTTAAACAAGCTCTAAAAGATAACTCCTCATATTAGTCTAGCATTTGATGGTCGATTTCAAATGACTAAAACAGCTGCAAATTAGCCATTACCAGCAGATGGTTTTAGTTGTTAGTTAAATACTATAATCCTGTGCAGCAGGAACTCTGGCCAGGATTTACTTTCCATGCTGCCTGCCTTATTTGAATACCATGGGCCAACCCCTCTCTGTCAACGTAATGAAGATAACTCTTAAATTAGTATCAAGATATAAAGCATTGATTCTTCCTACGTCATTTTAAGCACACACACAGTTAATATGTTAGCATATTAACATATGCCAGGGAGATCAGAAGCGTTGTTCACAATGACAGCTAAAGGATCACATATACATGACTGAGGAGCTGAAATAATATTAAGTGTCTGCCATATGGTCTTTCTCATGAACTGTAGAAAATAAGGTAACCCATCTGCTAAACTGTTTTGCTGCCATCGGGGGGTGGGTGGGGGTGGGACGTAATGCTGCATTTTGCTCACAGATATTATGTTAAATGTTAGCATGTCCTGGAATCATTTCTACAATCCCAAGCAATAGTAGTGGCACCCACAAACTGACCTTGGATATAACGAAATGCATCTCAGGTTATGTCCAGAGCAAAAAAAAATCTATAAAAATAAATGTCGAATGTTTCTATGTTGAGAATTGTAATGTACGGTGTTCATGTCACTGACATTAAACAAATGATTTTCGAACTGTGCTTTAAAAAACAACAACTCAGGGAGTTTCTTGAAATCCCATCAGGCATTCTTCATTGAGAAGATCAGCAATGGCAGACAAACTTTCCATAAAGAAATATTGGCTTGTATCCAAGGTAGTACTGTGTCATACCATCAGTGCAAGAATTTCTGCTTGTGCGACAGAACTTTCCTCCCTTCTCCCCCTGCACACACCTAGGATCTGAGGTTTTCCCTAACCCTCTGGAGCAAATTTGGGAAAGGCACAAATGGAGGGAGGAGAGAAGGGAATTTTTCCAATGCACAGGTGTAATTCCTTGCACTAATAGAATGAGAGCATTGGATACTTCCTGTGGTTTCTGCTCCACTTTTCCTCTGTTCACCGTGTGCATTCACATGCAGTTCATATGCTGATAGAGTCCAGCAGGCCTGGGAGATATTCAGCATGAACTTACTGTGTGTCAGAATCTTATATGACACACAAGGTTCCGAAGAAGACACGCAGGGCTTCCCAGACAAGACTTCAATGTGAAAGTGTCCCCTGAAGGTAGAAAGTTCAATAACCGTTACATTAATTAAACAAAATGCAATTAGTTCTACGTAGGTAAAACATTTTGGTTTATTTATTATGTTACATATATTATTGTTATTATGAGTTTACGGGTGCTAGATCTGTATAATCTCTGCACTGAGCTAGTATTAGAATTTAATTGAGGATTTGGGTGTTACAACTGGGTGCCAGGCCTGTGTATATTAAGTTGTGTGCTAGACAGTACTAATCCCCTGGAATCAGCAAGTGTTAAAAGCTAATTAAGCCTGGCAAGTTTCCTGATGAAGTAATTGCCTGGGGTGAAAGGCCATTAAGAGAACAGAGGATCAAAGCACTCAGTGTCAGATGGCAAATGGGTGGGGCTCATAGCTGTCAACTTTTTCCTTTTCTTGTGAGGAATCCTATTCGGATTCCTATTCGGATTAAAAAAGGGAAAAGTTGACAGCTATGGCTCACTAAACAAATTAAAGCCAGAGTTCAGAGTAGAAAGTTATGAGCAATTTGTTTTAGAGTTAGAAGTTATGCGGGCTTGCTGATCAGAAGGTTGGCATTTCGAATCCCTGTGACAGAGTGAGCTCTCATTGCTCTGTCCCAGCTCCTGCCAACCTAGCAGTTCGAAAGCACAGCAGTGCAAGTAGATAAATAGGTACCGCTGTGGTGGGAAGGTAAATGGTGTTTCTGTGCACTCTGGCAGTCGCCACTGTGTCCTGTTGCACCAGAAGCGATTTAGTCATGCTGGCCACATGACCCAGAAAGCTGTCTGTGGACAAATGCCCAGCTCCCTTGGCCTGAAAGTGAGATGAGCACTGCAACCCCATAGTCGCCTTTGACTGGACTTAACCATCCAGAGGTCCTTTACTCTTTACTCTTTGTTAGTGGTGCAGCTTGAGCTAACCACAATATAGGATACCATACCATATGCATAGTGCTTATATAACGCATAAGTTATGTGTTATAACGCATATGTGTTAACACCTGCAATTTCCCAATATTTTGTAGCTTGAATGAACAAAGAAAGCCCTTATGCTAAACTGAAAGCTCCCCTGATATGATATGATATGATATGATATGATATTGTATTATTATATTATATTATTATATTATATTATATTATATTATATTATATTATATTATATTATATTATATTATTATATTCATGCACTGTTTTTAAAAATATCCTGAGCGTTACATGTTTATATATATTTAATGGCTAAAACACTTGTATGCTAGTGTAGCATGGAAGGTGAGCTTTACTCTAAAGGTGATAGCTGCAGATCCATGTGTTTAAACCTGATCTACGGCACTCACATAGAAAGCAGGACTGAGCTGGGTGTTCCCATTTTAAAAGCTGAGAAGGACTGAACCTCCTTACCTGGCTTTGTGATTGCTTAAGATAATACATATGAAGCACTATATACATGCTAAATATTTTTATTAATACGTCATTTATTTTATATATGATATCCTTTATTAACGCATGCATTAATAGCATGCACGTGCTATTATTTCATGAGGAAACAAATAAATTCAAGGGCAACTGAAATAAGACAAGGAAGGGAGGGAGAAATGGCAAGTGGGAGCTGGATTGTGGTCTATCTATTGAGGAGCAGGCGCTTAGAATCCACCAAAGAAATTTAAGGGATGTTGCAAAGCTAGATAAGGTCACAAAATTAAGTCTCATTTCCCCCCCTTTTCCTCTTCACAAAACAACAGCGTAGCACAAACTCAGGCTTTTGCAAGTGGTCTGGAGTATAATTAAATTAAGAAAAAGACCCAAAGCAGCTCAAATAGGGAGAAACAGCCAAACATTAAGCAGGGGGCTCTGAGCCAGACAGCAGAAGTACAGGGAAGGTGTAGAAAGAATCAGGTTAAAACAGTAGTACGGTGGTACCTCGGGTTAAGTACTTAATTCGTTCCGGAGGTCCGTTCTTAACCTGAAACTGTTCTTAACCTGAAGCACCACTTTAGCTAATGGGGCCTCCTGCTGCTGCCATGCCGCCGGAGCACGATTTCTGTTGTCATCCGGAAGCAAAGTTCTTGACCCGAGGTACTATTTCTGGGTTAGCTGAGTCTGTAACCTGAAGTGTATGTAACCCGAGGTACCACTGTACATGTTCAGCACAGCAGTGGCATAGGCAGAGGTTTGTTGCCTACAGCAGCCAGCGCAGGGGAAGGAAGTGTTAATTCTTTCTACTGCATGCCCCACATTCCTATGGGGCTACTAATAAGAATTTGTTGTTGATGCAGGATAGCAAATGTAGGCAAGAGTTTAACAGGAAATGTTCATTTTTATTTTTGGCCAGTTGTCTCAACTTCATCTTTGATTTGTTCTCAGACTGCTTGCATCCGCATTGCCAGGAAGAAATTTGTAGAAATAAGGGGTGCCTGGTCATTATATATTTTCACCTTTTTGCACCCAAATGACAGCAGCCATTTTTTTGTGCCTAAGAATATATCAGTTTCCAGAACTATGTTAGTATGTTGCAGCAAAACAACAGAATCTTGTGGCACGGGAAAACACTATTCTAAGGCCTAATAATATCAGCCACAACATCCAAAGGGTTCATTCACTAGCTCAGCTTCCAGTGTGTTTATATATCTGTGCTTTTTTAATTTTCTGCCACCCGCAATTCACTCCAAGTGGTTTCAAAACCTCCTTCTAGCTGGAATAGTAGGCTTAGGCATGAGATGGCAGCCAACACTCAAGACAGGATGAACTTTTATTGGTTTGTTAAAGGGATGCTACATGCATAAATGTTCATTGAGTTTTCTGCCAACACTTACTATTCTTTAGGTTGCCAAACAAAAATGTCCAATTTATTAAACACTTTAGTATCCTTTTTGAGGTGTCTGATAGTACTTTAGTGTTTGAAACGGTGTGTGTTCATGCAGATAAAGGATTTCTGCCAATCTTTTATTGCCAAGTGATTTTTCTCTAGCCTTTCTTTTCTTTGACTATTTTCTGTCCATGTCAGCATACAACAGGCTCTTTAGCCCTATTATGCCAAATCTCCAAAGTGTCTTCTTGTCTTTTATTGTAGCCATTAAACTAGGTAATAGTATCTACAACCAGAAGTCAATCTGGTTTTCTAGCAAGACAGCATGGACTACAAGACCACTGGCCTACTTTTTATATACCAAATATAGAAATATCCAGTAAGTCAGACTTTAAAATTAGCTTGTAATAAGAAACATCTGTGCCCATCCATAAAAATGTGGGGTCTTTTCAAAACCTCTCAGCGAGATATTTTTAAGGACACAAAAGGAAATCGCTTTTCTTTCTCTCTTTTGCTGATATCAAAAGCCCAGTTTTTGAGAGAAGGGGAACAAAATGAAACCCCTGAAACGAAATTGATACCTCTTCAAAAAGTGGTATTTAATGGTGTGTTCAACAGTAACCGCAAGGCTTTTAGGTTAATAGATACAAATGCAGTTCCACAGATTATTTGCCTTCTATAGTTGGTACAAGGAACCTTGTGGACCGATGATGCTGGATGAAGGTAGTCAACCAAGCAGAACTCGATGAGCTTACTCGACCAGAACTCCTCCCCACCTGTTCAAGGGAGAGGGAAGTTTCCTGCCTTTGGCTCATTTTCCAGCACTCTTTAAAAAACTATTGTATGATTGCAACTTGCATATGCAGAATGGCAGCATGCATGTTGTAGCTGAAGAGATAACTGACAGTGACATATCTTGTGTGCAAGCAGCTGGTGCCAGCAGTGAAAGAAATCAAAGTGGTCCACCACAGTGCCAGTACTGTAGGAAAGCAGGGGCTGGGTGTACCGGGTGCTGGAGCCACTGTCCCTCCTGGATGCCTGGCTTGGGCAGAGCTATTCCCCCCCCCCCCCGAAAGCTGAATAACTTGGGGCAATCTTGCAAAAAAGCTCAACAACAGTGCCCCTTGGGCTGCGTCTCCTGAGTCCCATTTCCCTCCCAATTTCTTCCTGTGGCCTAGGGTCCTCAGCCTCTGTTGTTCCCTATATGCTTTGGGTGAAGATGAGCCTACGAACTAGCAGTAAATGAAGATGGTTTGGAGAAGACATGCCACAGCTGCTCTGGCTGCTTTGTTCCACTCCTGGCTTTCCTGAGCCAGTCACTGCCAGCACTCCTGCTACCCACGTTGAGCAACCTGGCCCCAGCCCTGCCCCAGCACCATGTTTTCCAGCCCCAAACAGAAGGTGAGATGGGGCAGAAGTAGAATACAGGATGACAGAAGGGTCTGTGTATGAATGCAGGAGATATTCTTGTTGGTAATGGAAGGGGGTTGTGAATGTCTTTGCTTCTCCGTGTGTTATGAGAGGCAAAACAAGGTATGCATGCAAACAAGGGGTAAATGTTTTCAACGAGCTTAATTCTTTGACATGATTCCTGTTGTGACAACTTGTACCATCATTAGGTTGACTCACTTTCTTCGCTGATCTGCTTAATATTCTCCACCATGTTTTCATTGCTTGTCATTTGGGCTGTCACTTAGCACCAGTGTTTTCCATATGCAAAGTGGGTAAATTGTTTGGGGGTGTTTTTTGTTGTTTTTTAAGAACATCTTCTAATTCCTTAATAATATACTGCATATACAGTATGTCTTAATAATCTATGACTCTGGCTGTGATCTTTTTGCTCTTGCTTTGTGCTTGTGACACATTTAAGAGTTTAGCCTTGAATCATGTTTAGATGTACTGCTTGGAGGCAGAGGACTTGTAAACAAATCCTTGGTGTAGCAGTATACCTTAGATGAGCAGCTGCACTCTAATCCAGGCAAAGGACTCCACACCTTTGATGCAAGGCCGTACTCTAGGATACAAGGCCTTGCACTTTATCTCCTATCACTGTTTTTGTGATTACAATTTATCACCTGCCCTTCACACTAAGATCCCGTCCTTCAACCTGTTGAGTCCTGACTCTCTGAGGTCCCACCGCCAGGGCCACACTCAGGTTTCAGAGTTGTCTTTCAGGAGTTGGCAACCCTGGGGACTGCGTGTACTCATATCTCATGGCCTTATTTAGGCACAAAATAGGAGCATGCAATATAGGTCTCTGCAATTGTTAGGTAGCATTTTGTTTCATTTATACATTTAAAATATTTTTATACAGTGCTACCTCGGGTTAAGACCTTAATTCGTTCTGGAGGTCCGTTCTTAACCTGAAACTGTTCTTAAGCTGAGGTACCACTTTAGTTAATGGGGCCTCCCGCTGCCGCTGAAGCACGATTTCTGTTCTCATCCTGAAGCAAAGTTCTTAACCCGAGGTACTATTTCTGGGTTAACGGAGTCTGTAACCTGAAGCGTCTGTAACCTGAAGTGTCTGTAACCCGAGGTACCACTGTACCACATTTCATCTCAGTGGGGAGAGCATTCCAGATGGTGGGCACCACAATGTATAAAGGAAAAGTATAAAGCAAGGTTTGCCAACCTTTTGTGGCCCATGAGCACATCTGCACACCAGAGGAACTGTTGTGGACATCACACACACATACTTTAGCCAAGCACACACCACAACCTATTCCGCTGGCTTTGATAAAATGTTTATTTCAAGCCCAATTTCAACAGAGGAAGGGTGCCAGGAAGGTCTCTGAGGGTCTGTGTGCTCATAGGCAGGCGCATAGCATGGGGGGGTGCCAGCAGGCCCATGGACCCAGGCACACAATTTTGAGGTGGTACAAACCAGGTGCCCCCATGCAGGCTACTCCAGCATGGTGCTCCTCTCCGCAGGTGTTGGGGGGATTTGCTCACCCAAGGCCACGTTTGCCGGCTGGGCTCCCCCCCCCATGAGTGGGTAGGTGCCACAGTGTGGCCTTGCTTGGCTCCAGTGGGGGTGGTCACTCCAGCGGCAGCGGCAGTGAAGACTGGGCTAGCGTGGTGGGCTCCATTCACCCTCTGTGCCCTGCCACCTGGCATGCCTGTGCCTGCCCCAGGCTCCAGCAACCCACACTACGCCACTGGTCATAGGCACCATGTTAGTAAGTCACGGAAGAAAGCTGCTGAAATTTGGATTGTCCAGGCATAAAATAGGTGCTAGTAGCCTGTTCCATGGCTCCCCAATAAAGCCGGGCTTCATATTGCAGTTTGGCACTTTGTGCTTCAGCTTTTTGCAGGACAGCAACTGATCTCGGGCTGTAGCGCCTACATCCAATTCAAGTATGGTCTCCGACAGGTCCAGTCTGACTCTGGCACTGCCATTCAGATGGTACCACTTAAGTCAAAGTAGTTATGGGCTTTGTGTGCCCCAAATATATGACTCTCTTATTTGAAAAGATGTAGAATGTGGCCTGTGTAAAGAATCTGAAACAGAAATATGATTAAAGATTTAAAAATAATAACATGGGGTGGTATCCAACTGTTACTCAGAGTAGACCCACTGAAATTAATAAACATGACTAAGTTAATTTTGATGGGTCTAAACTGAGTAAAACTAAGTTACATACCACCCTTAATCCGCAGTGATTCAATGGCATAAGCCCAATGGGGTGAATGAGACTTTATGCTATCATGGTGCTTTTGAGTATGAGAGCCTAATAGGATGTAAAAAAAGAAAGGCTTGACTCACATTTTTATAATGCTTGTGGCTGGGCATTACTGAGCTCTAAACATCCTGGTGGGAAAATACTCTATACTAAAATGCAGAGTGTGGGGGAAATTCAAGGCCCAGTTCTCCCAGCCCTTACATAAAAGCTTAGGCATCTGTTATCAAAACAAACAAAACTGGCAGCTTTGACAACTGACACTGTAAAACAGGGTTTGAGTTTCAAAGACTTGAACAACTCCCTTAGATTTCTTCATTGGCACAAGGCAATCTATCTGGGTTCTGCTGTCTATGGGATTCTCCTGTGCATGTGGAGCTCTTCACTTGCTTCTGATTACCATATCCTGGGTTCAAACAACAGGGGGTGCCATCATGCTGCCTTTGTGCATTTGTGAGCCTTCCAGAGACATCTAGCTGGATGCAGGTGATAGAATTCTGGACTAAATGGGACCTTTGGTCTCATTTCCCAAGGAAGTACTTAAGCTCTCAGAAGAGTTTATCTAAAATTAATTTCAATATGGATCAGCTCTGTCCACTAAAATCAATAGTCTGCTTTAGATTGCATGGCCAATGACAACACCCAGCAGCAACTGTTGGGTGTACAGAATCCATCCAGGGTCAAGAATTGTTTAAGTAACCCCAGATTGAGCTGTGGATACAGTGTGATCCCTAAGCCACCATTCCTGCTGCTCTTCAAAGCTGCAATCACTTATTTAGGGGGCAAGTCAGTTTTATTTTAGTGGAGCTTAATTCTGAGTAAATGTGTATAGGATCACACTGCATGTGTTTAGAAGGCCACTAAGTAGGGGGAGTCAAGGACAATGAAAATTATACGAACTGTGTGTTCTTTCTGGTGGAGGAGGGTTAGGGTTGTTGGGTTGTTTTTTTGCATTTTACTCCTTTTGGAAAGTTTCCTTTTGTTGTACCATGGCAGTCTCAATCCTGGTCTTGGACAAATGAAAGCCTGGTATGGCTGCTAATTAGATTCCCTCATAGTCATTTATAGAGTTGATTACCTTGGTTCTCAGGTTACAGAATGGAAAGGCAACTGAAAGTCCAAGGTAAAATAATGGAAGATGAATTTTCAGTTTCCTTTCACGTCAGTAACTTGAGGACTAGCAACAACTGCCTCACTTCCAACCAAGAAAAAAAATCTAAATAGGAGCCACACCCAAATATGGTTTGCTGAAGCTGAAATATAAAATGGACATACAGTGTGCAGTATTTTAATGAAATCTGTTCTCATTTAGCCTGGCAAAGACTAGGAGTTTACCTGCTATGTCTTTGTATGAATGACTAGCACACTGGCTCAGAATAGAGATTCACATGGCACGCCAGGTAATTCTGACACATCTTTGAATTGGGTGTGAATGGATAATTCAGTCTTTCTCCTGGATGCAGAGACAACTGCAAAATTACCTGTCCTTAGAAGAGGCAGATACTCCCAAGAGCCTTTAATTATGTTTATTCCTAGCAGCACAGAAGCATTTATTTCTTCAGACTGGTATGGCCCTGCCCACAGATGGTTGTTCGCTAATATCTCTCATTGCATGCAAGAAGAGCTTTCCCATGGATTGAGAAGAAATAACATTTTACCTGTACCCGTAGCAATTTGGGGAACCTCAAGTTATCAGTGTCTCCAGTCCTGGGGTGTGAAAGCCAGGTCACCCTGCCCCTGTAATATGGGCTTTTTGGAAAGCTTTTTGGCCACTGTCCAATACAGAGTTAGGAACATTTTACAATGCAATCCTATACATGCCCAGAAGTTTCATTGCCTCCAATGAGGCTTTGTTCCAAGTTATAGGAGTGCAGTCTATTGAACTCAACATGGAATTTACTTCAGAGCCTGTAAGCTTAGGATGGTGTTGTTAAACACACTGCCTAACTCGGCTGGTTTGTAGCCCACAAATAGATATTCCTACTGCTACATGTTCAATGGAAAATAACCCTTGCACTCCGGGAGCTGCTGGACGTTCCCAAAATGGCTTTGGTAGCAAACAATCCACTAACTACAACCCACCCTGCTTTCTGTCTTCTACGTCTGCCATTAGGAGGGCAGAAAGGCGCTTCTCACAGTGTTCAATCGGAGAAAGCTTTTTCTCCTCCCCCCCCCATTATTATATATGCGTCCATTTTAAGTCTGGCTAAACGAGGCAAGGAGAACCGGAAAACTTTGAGAACAGGTCCGGAACCGTTGCGAATACAGCAGATGATTTTCTCTCGTATTATTGTGCCATCCATCCCGCGTGCCGACTCTTTCCCACGTCTCTCCTCCTCCCCCCCCCCCGAAAAACATTCCTCGAGAAATGGACTTGCCGAGTCTGAGGGCAGCACGCGCGCGCACCCCGCCCGCGGCAACAGCAGCAGCAACAGTTGCTGCCTGTTGTTATTGCCGCCGAAGGCTCGCGCCCCGAGATCTCCCGGGGGGCCGCGCGTGTTCATTTGCATGCGGGCGCGCGCTCTCGCTCGCCTCTCCCAGGCAAGGCAAGAAGCCTTCGATGCCGGGGGGCGGGGGGCACGCACGCGCACCTTGCCCAGCCCGAATGCGCGCCTCCCCCGCCCCTCTCCAGCTGACGCTTGGGTGTGTCCCGGAGCCTCGACTAGCTGGGCGGCGGCAACAGGAGGAGGAGGAGGGGGCGGGCAGGGCCGGGCCCAGCTGTTGCGCCTGCGCGCCGCCGGCAGCCCCGCCCCCCCGCTTCGCCCATCCTTTCTCGTTTTTCCTTCTGTGAGGCGGCCGCTCCGCTCCCTTTCCCTTCCCTCCCCCTCGCCCTGTCCCGTCCCTCGCCGCTTCCTTCCTCCTGTCTGTGCCATGGATGGGTAAGTACCTGCCTCGCCCCGGCGGTCGCGGACGGGCGGATTGCACCCGCCTATGGAGGCGAAAAGCGGGGGGGGGGGTCTTTCCCTTTCCAACCCCCCCTCCCCATCCCTCCCCCGTCCCCACCTCACCGGGGCCAGTGGCTGCTTCGCTTTGTGCACACTGTTATCTCTCTACCTCTGTGGTTTTTTTGCCAAATATCCCGGGTTGGTGGAGGGGCGCCGAGGGCAGCGGCGGGGCTGGTGGAAGCGAAAGAGGAAGCGCGGGGTGGGGGGTGGGGATCGGCGGCGGCGATAAAAGGTGCGGTCACCCGGGCAGGTAAGTAGGTAGGTGGGGTGGGGCGCATAATACGTAGGTGGGACAGGAGGCAAGGGCGGCATCTGGCGCATGTGTTGGGGGATGTTGCTTCGAGCCGCCTCCTTTCGGATCTGCGCGCCCGCCCCTCCAAAATCCGGTTCTTCGCATTCCTTCTCCTCGCGTCTTTCGGGGGGGGGGAGGAGGAGAAGAGGGGTCATGGGGAGTTTGCAGCGGGAGCTGCTTCTCGGGCATGTGAAGGCGAAGGAAAAACAAGCTGGCCCGGCCTCCTCTTCCTCTCCCTTCCCCCGAACCTGCCGGGGTGGGGGAGAAGGAGGAGAAAGAGCGAGCGCGCAACTTTTCCCCCAGGTACGGCGTGACGAGCCCGCCTCGAAAACTTCTTACGTCTTGTTGCGCTCGGGAGCCGTGCAGCTGGCTGGGGCGACTTTTTAAGTCTCTCTCCGTCCCTTCCTCGCTGGCCATTGTTGGATCTTTCTTTTTCCCCCCTCCTCCTTCCAAAAAGGAAGCCTCCCACAAGAGCAACAGATTTCTCTCCGTCCCCACCCCGCTGTCTCTTCCTCTTTCTCGTTGCGACAGCAGTAAAGGAGACGAGCCTAAGTTGCAAGGCTTGCAAGGACGGCGTTTTGTTTTGATTCTCTCCTTTTGCAGCTGCTGCTGCTGCTGCGTGTCAGGTGTGGTGGGCAACAGGAGTTTTCCCTTTGCGCGACGAGTCGCTCGCGCGGAGGAAGGAAAGCGTGGCGATGTTCTTGGGGAGGGAGGAAGGCGCGTCGCGCATCTTGCGCGGGGGAGACGGAGCTTGCTGGTCGTGGGGAAAGGGGGGTGAGCGAGAGCAGGCCGCGGGAGGAGCGCTTCCTCGTTGAGCCCGGGGAGACTCCCACCAGAGGGGGTGGTTGCCGGAGCGCATCGTGGCTTTTCCGCCGCTGCGCAAGAGCAGAACCAGGAAATAGAGAGCGCCGCCTTAAGTTAAAGGTTGCAGACGCGCCCGCTTCTAACATTGCATCGTGACTCGCGGTGCTTCTGCCCCCCCTTCAGATTTCTTTCCCCCTCTTCTTAAGCAGATACTGTAGTAGCCCGCCGCCTTGTAAAGCGCAGTCATCAGCAACAACTGGAGAAGCTTATCGCTTTAATCTCTACTTGGGACTGGTGAAGGCCATTAACTAATTAATTGGAACTCTAGTCTCACGCAGTAATGAAAACAGACCCCATCGTGTTTGCTCTTCAGGTGTTTAAATCAGCCTCTGGAAAAGTCTTACCTGTACCTTCTCTCTCTGGATGTTGCCTTGCGATGGTGGTTTTCTTAATTGCAGCTTTTTCTGTCCCGACTGTAATGCAAAATTCAAATGTGTGTTTTAAGTTCCATGGGTTTTGATAGCTTGGTGCATTTCAGGGTCTGATTAACACCCCCACCCCACCACATACTATTTTATCCTCAAATACAGGACATGTGAATATTATGGAGACTCTTATTGTGGAGAATATTTACACACACACATGTGCATACTATATTATGGAGAATATATTGGTTGGTACTGTGTCTGTGCACATTGATCATTTGATTGTTGGCTATCAGTGTGGGTGCTCATTCTTTGGACCATTGTGTGCAGATCAAGAGTATCTGCCTGGTGGAGCATGCATGAAAAGTTGGGTGGTATTTAGTGATGAAGATCAGATAAAACGGTTCATATTTTGCAATATGTTTTCCTGCACTGAAAGTTTCTGCTTTCTGTTACTGTAAACAAGACTCAGACTGGCATTTAAGTTAAGCATATGTACTTTGAGAAGGCTCAGTGCTCTTATGCATAACTATGAGTGGGTTGCTTCATAAAATTAGTTGCTAAGCCCAGATTTCCATTACTTTTTTTGGAAGTATACTTTTGTTTTATCTTTTTGTAAACCTCTTTGAGGGCTTTCAGCAATCAAGCGGTGTGCAGTTTAATAAATAAATAAATAGGTAATAAATGATACGGGATTATGAATAGTACAATTGAGTGTGCAATCTGATTCACTACTGAGTGAAGCATATCTACTGAGAAGTAATTCCCATTGAGGTCAGTGTGGTTTATTTCCAGGAATTTAGGTACAGGATTGCAATCTTCACCTCTAACTTGAATATCGATGTTTCTCTATGGCGAACGCATTTCAGGATTCTGTTACTTAATAACTCTTAAAAATATACTTTAGTAGATTTCATCTAGACATGACATCGTTGGGGTTAATCTAACCTTTATACAACATGATTTATCCCCACTAATAAGTCATATTGTGGAAAGCTGATTTTCATACTGTTATACCATAGGTAGTTGAGCACAAGCCTTCTCAGAAATTTAAAGTGAATCAGTAGCATGCAGTGTAGATGCGTGATTTATACCATGTTTAGAGTGCACATTTGTGTATCATTTTCAATAAAAACCCCAGTATCTTGAATAAAAGCAGCACCTCTCCTTGTAAGCTGAATAATTGATACTGCTAAGCACAAGTGTTCCAAATGTGTTTTTCCATCTTCAAAACTGTGAAATGAAAAAAACAAATATAATTAGCCTACATTTTTAACCCTTTCAGGTACTCTTTTGCAAATACATGGGTTGTAGCACATTTCAAACAAAGGAAACCGATATTCTCAGGATTTCAATAAGTATCTGGTGGTCTCTTAGTTGCATGTGTCCTATTTGTTAAAAGATGTATTTCCTACTTGATATAAATTATACACCATAGTTTATAGTTCTACGTTGTATGAAGAGGTTGGCCAGAAGACAAACTTCAAATCCCCTTTTAGGTGTGAATTTGGTTCTACCAGCTTTGCTTAGGTGCCCACCTATAAAATTGAAATGACTAAACTATGGTTTCTGAGTTTGCTTTAGAAGATTACACGAAATGTGCAAAGTACTTTATATTTACTTCACTATATAAAGCAGGTATAGGTTTAACCACTTCCTAAGTGTAAAACAGGGACGCGGGTGGCACTGTGGGTTAAACCACAGAGCCTAGGACTTGCTGATCAGAAGGTCGGCGGTTCGAATCCCCGCGACGGGGTGAGCTCCTGTTGCTCGGTCCCAGCTCCTGCCCACCTAGCAGTTCAAAAGCACGTCAAAGTGCAAGTAAATAAATAGGTACCACTCCAGTGGGAAGGTAAACGGCGTTTCTGTGTGCTGCTCTGGTTCGCCAGAAGCGGCTTAGTCATGCTGGCCACATGACCCAGAAGCTGTCTGAGGACAAATGCCGGCTCCCTCAGCTGATAGTGTGAGATGAGTGCCGCAACCCAGAGTCAGCCACGACTGGACCTAATGGTCATGGGTCCCTTTACCTTTACCTAAGTGTAAAATAAAGCTTTGAAATTTTGGTCTGTTCGCTAGAATACCAGCATTGAATTTGGGTTTAAAGTCGTACTTAGCCATGATTTTTTAGGCAGTTTTAAGCTAACGATTATCAGCCTGATGTGTACTTAATACAAAGGCTGTAATGCAGAAGGTCCACAATACTTCTCAGAAGTTGTCACTGCAACCTCACCCACACCATATTTAAACCCTTAAAGCATACTTCTGGCTTGGACACGAGATTTTTATAGGTAGACTAAGGAGAATAATTTTCCTTTAACAAACACAAACCACCCATCTTGTGCCAAGTTCCCAATCAAGTTCAAAAACCATCCACCATAATTTCTGCAGTGCTTAGACTGTTCTAAGCTCTGTACTTTGATTAAAGAAACGAGGCAGGCTATGCCCACAGGCATAATGTTTATTAGACGTATCGTATTAAAGGAAAGAGGAATGAAAGCAATAAAGCACATTCAACGCATCAATTCTTAAAGTTAGTGTAGTTCAACTTGTAGTGACCAGTTGAAATGGCTGCTGAGGAGGCAGTTCTGAGAAACAAGGAAGCAAAATGGCAGTTGGAGCCAGCTAACCTGATGGAGTCAGTTTTGCTGCCTCCTCAGACACAGTCACCAGGAAAAGAATCGGAAGCAACTTGGTTACAGGGCAGCTTCTTAGAAACAAATTGGAACTATGGTCATATTGCAACACTCTTAGCAGGCTGGCAGTTTAACTCTATATATGTTGATTCCGCTGAGTTCACAGGAGCTTGCTTCTAAGTAGACATACATAAAAGTATTACATGCCAGTCATTACAACTATCTTGTGATCTCACTCCCCACCACAATCACTTCACTTATAGTGGGCTTGCAGTTTGTCCTGGAGGCAAAGTAAGTATTAAGAATGAAATCTAATGTGTCTCCTCTGCCTGTGGAACAGGCTTCATTGATACAATGGATTTCCCATCCAGTCCCCGACACTGACCCAAAATCTGCTCTGGAGGTCTGGGAGGCTCAGCAGAGCAGATGTGAAGGGGGGAAGGGGAAGTCTGTCTGTTCAATAGTGGTGTCCTTTGAAATTGGTTCAAAGGTGCAAGTTTTTAATACAGAAATGATGCTCAAGTCATGCTGTAAATGGGTGTCTGTGTGCTTAATTCAGCTAATTACAATGAGGCAAGATGTCTGTTGGTATGTGGCTTTACTTATACTAAAGCTGCAATGTGGGTGAGGTGTGGGTTGTGTAACAAAAGTACAGTGGTACCTCGGGTTAAGTACTTAATTCGTTCTGGAGGTCTGTTCTTAACGTGAAACTGAAGCACCAGTTTAGCTAATGGGGCCGCCGCGCCGCCGAAGCACGATTTCTGTTCTCATCCTGAAGCAAAGTTCTTAGCCCGAGGTAATATTTCTGGGTTAGTGGAGTCTGTAACCTGAAGCATATGTAACCCGAAGCGTATGTAACCCGAGGTACCACTGTATCTAGAATGCATTAATACATGGTGCCTAGGAACCTTATTTGGTGAGTTTTAGGTACTGGGGTGTTGTGTAACATTTCTGCTTAGTTTTAGTTTGTTGAATGGCTGAAGGAAGTATTCCCCAATTAAAGTTAATGAAAATTATATACGGTATCTTTCATATTGATGGATAGGGTGAACAATTGCTAAGAGGCAAATAAATAACCCTTTAATTGTAAAAAAAATGAATGTTAAGTATTTTGTGATATAGAACAAACAAATCTATATTTTTAAAGGGATGTAAATAATTTACTTTGATACCTAAATAATAGAGCTGAATGGTTTTTTGTTCTGCCTTTCAGGCAACTGATATATCTACGTATCACCAAAACATCAACACAGATACTTAGCAAAACATTTACTAAAAGCTATCATTCATTTTTAGAAGAAAGGTGGACTTGAATGTGTTTTGTTCATTCCCAGTGGTGCTAATATGCTGGAAATAAAATGACTTCAAAAGTAACTTACAGCCTTAAAGTTTAAGATTGCCCACACTATTGATTGATTAATGCTTTAGTTGATTAATCGGCTAATTAATATTTACAGCCATACTAACAGCATTCTTTTAAATGCTTGCAAATATGCGTCGGGCACCATACACCATATTGATTTAATGTTCATGTCTATAATAAAATAATTGGATAGCAACAAATGTCAATACATTTATTTATGAATTTGTTGTATTTCTCACAAAACCAATTAGATTTGTAAGTAAAATGACTTCAGATTAAGATGCTTCTGCATAGGATATTTGTGTTTAACACCTCCCCCCCAAATCAAACCTCTTTTGGGGAAGAAACAAGTGGGTTTTCATCCGTGATCATTGCAATATTTGAATTAGGGGAATGACTGCTTGGCTATGTGCATATGGAGAATCCAAGATAGTACATTTTATTGGGATATGGGCACATAGGCTGGAGAGCCGCGGTGTGGCTTTGTGTGGCAGCATTATTAGGAATAGGTTGAGTATTTTTATTGTCAATGAAGCTGCTGGGGAGAGCAGTGCTGTTAGCTGAGTATCAGTTACAGTGTGTATGTATTCAGGTGACATTGATGTGGTTCTTCTGGGGCATTTCATGATCTTTTTTGGGGAGGGAGGGGGCATTCTCGTGTGAACCACTTTACTACGTAAAATAGTAAACAAACCTACAGAGGGATTGTACACTGGATGACAAAGAATTTGCAAAAACCTCCTAATTTGAGTTCAATCTAGTCTAGGGCTGAGCAGTGGCTGGTTTTCAACATCATGATATATCACCAGGTAAAGATTGCAATATACCAGTACAGGCAGTCCTCCATTTATGTGTGGAATACATTCTGATGCATCACACACATCAGTAAAATTGTGTATAATCGAAACCCATTGAAAAAGCCCAGAAACCTCCCATTCCGCCCCCAACCCACCCTTTTAGTGACGTTTCAGTAACGTCTTTATGACATTTCCGGGTCTCTTCCGAATTCAGTGCAATGCACATATATACGGTTTCACACATTGAATGCGCATAAATGGGGGGCTGCCTATATATCACAATGTCTGATGTAAGTAGAGTGGTACCTCGGGTTAAGTACTTAATTCGTTCTGGAGGTCTGTTCTTAACCTAAAACTGTTAACCTGAAGCACCACTTTAGGTAATGGGGCCTCCTGCTGCTGCCATGCCGCCAGAGCACGATTTCTGTTCTCATCCTGAAGCAAAGTTATTAACCTGACGTACTATTTCAGGGTTAGCAGAGTCTGTAACCTGAAGCATATGTAACCCGAGGTACCACTGTATGTAGAGGCAAATAAGGTGAAGTCCTGGCAACTGCTACTATTTTAGGGGCCTAAAACTGATACACCATTACTTACCTTTAATGTATTGTTACAATTGTTATTTTATAGTACAGAGCAGCGGTAGGAAACCTAAGGCCTGTGGGCCGGATTCGGCCCAGTTGCCTTCTCAGTTTGGCCTGCAGACTGCCCAGGAATCAGTGTGTTTTTACATGAGTAGTATGTGTCCTTTTATTTAAAATGCATCTCTGGGTTATTTGTGGGGCATATAAATTCGTTCATTTTCCCCTTCCCCATATAATCCGGCCCCCCACATGGTCTGAGGGAAGGTGGACCGGCCCATGGCTGGAGAAGGTCGCTGAGCCCTGGTACAGAGAGACACTGTGGCAGAAATCACGAAAGAAACGATGACTGGCTTCACAGTTGTTACCACATCACAATTTTTTACATAGCGCGCTCACACATATTGTGATTCACAATATATCATCATGCCGAATATTATGAAACTGTTACTACAATGTAGACTTCAAATTGATTTTGGACGGTGTGTTGATGCATCACCCAGCCATGGTCTAGTCATTGAACAAAAAAATCAAATATTATTGTGACGTGATTTGACCGTTCTTCTTCTTCCCATATTCCCCTACTTGTTGTTCAAGTAAAAGAACTAGGTTGCACAGATGAGAGGAATCTTGTTAGTATACAAATGGATTTGTTGTCCTATTGTTGTCTCAAGAGAATCTACTTTAGTTGAGTGAACTGTGAAAGCAATTTAAAACTACTGCACATTTTGACTCTTTGGCCTGTACTCAAGCAGATGACCCGCGTTTTCTGGTAATTCCTGACATTAAAAAAGTTTCTGTTGAATAGTGTCAACTGAACCTGCAAGTGCTTAATAGGACAAATGACCTTATTTATTAAGTTGAACTTACCAGGTGTATAATTTGGGTGTCCCATCTTGCTATAGTGGCTTGAGCAGACCGAAAGCAGCCTTCCCTTTGGTGCTGGAGCCAACTGTGGTTATTATAACATGTACTCTGGTTTGTTTGCCAGACATCCTCCCATGGCCACTACATCCCACTCCATTCTGCAGAGTCCCCCAACCTTTTGGGGGAGACTTTTTGGTGAACTGCTGGGGATGAGCATGCCACTCTGCCAGCATTTTTCTGGATCCAACCATTCTCTTGTTGGCTTGAGAGCAAACATTCTTCATCAGTGAAAGTTGCGGCTGAAAATGTGTATTGCTGGTGCAATGCAAGGGTCTTGTTCGGTGCAAACTTGAAGTATTGCTTTGACATAGCAGTTCTACAGCTGCTCAAATCTTTGCAATAGCTTGCATGTGTTGTGCACAATTTGCATCCAGAAATCATCCAACAAAAATCTAAATATTAACCTTGCACAATGTGCCTGCTTCCTTGATTATGTCAGTCTTCATGTCAATTAATAGAAAAATAATACAGTATTAACAGTACTAGAAAGAACAAAGAAAACAAATGCAACATATTTTAATATGCTGCTCAGAGACATAGTTTCTCAGAGAGGCATAAGTTATTTGGTTGTATTCCAAATCGGACTCAAGTTTGCAATAACTTTATTTTGTCTTTCTCCTGTTTCCTTTATCTCTGTTCTTTTTTTCTTTTAAAATCAATTTCAAAATTAAAGGAAAAACCCAAAGTTCATCAATCATTTCATTTGTATTGAATTTTAGTATTTTTACTAGGGACATTCATCTCTGTACAGTGAGCATACTTGAAACTATCACATATGAAACTAATTCTGTATCTATACTTACCCAACTGTTCTGTATAGTTTAATAATCTTTATAATGGGTTGTGTGTTATACATAAATATTTGTATTCTGGTTATGTGTTTTTTCATTTATTTTTGTTTTATTTACACATGGCTAGCATAAGAAGTTAATGCTACGTGTGATACTGATAGATGAAGCAGGTCCTATCAGAAGTGGTTTGTAACCTTAGAGATTTGGGTGTGGGTGTGTTTGGCAAAGGTGAAGATCTCTATTCATTGTATCATTTCACTATCTACCATGCATCTATGAATTTAATAAACTTAAGGAAGTGGTAATTTGATTAATGTTGCATCACATTTTCGCAAATCAAATAACAGTCTTGCTCAGTTTTAGCTAGCAGTTACAGTTCCGTACACCACAGATTATCTTGCATCTTTCAGCAAGAACAAAAGTATTTTCTATCATCCAAGCAAGAGCACACATTCTGCCTAGCATGTGTTATCCCTCTAGCGCTTACAACATTGGTCTGCATTACATAGGTTCACAGAGCATCTCATCTACATATAGGAACAGCCTGCATTTTGCTCCTCTTTCTTGATATTTGGCAGGATCTTTAGAAGAAAAGTGTTGTCTGTTGCTTATAGAATACAATAATAAGTCTGCTTGCCAGAGTGCCCAGTAGCACACATCTCTTTCTAGAGCTCTTATTTGGGCTGCAGTTTGGAGAAGGTGAGAAATAACAACAAGCAGCAGTATTAATGAATGTGAAGTTGAGACATAGATGAGATGAAGAGGAGATACACAGCCAGTTTCCATTTCCCAAATTCTTACTTGTAGGGGAGCAGGTGCTGATTGCTGCGGTGAATTACTGGCCAGATGCTGTGGCTTTAACTTCTACTCAATGATAGTTAGGAAGTGACATGGTGGGATTGTGTTCTTTAGAATATATTGAGCTTAAAGATGATAATATTTAGGGAAGTTATTAATATTTAATGCTGTATTGTTTTTAACACTCGATTGGGAGCCGCCCAGAGTGGCTGGGGAAACTCTGGGAAATTGTTTGATACAGTAGAGTGTAGGAAGAACAGAAGTAAACGATTAGTTGTTAGATTAATCTCAAGGTAGTTTAAATTTCACTTAAATTTTGCCTTCATTTGGTCCTTGTTGAAATATGTTTCAGCGCTTGGGCTTGGATGCCCAGGGTTATATTTTGTTGTTTGGAGAAGCTATGCCCCTACTGCAGAACAATCTCCTTGAAAGATCCTATCCATCTGTTTCTCAGTGGCTTCTGTCTGCTGTATCATCTTTAGGATGAATGGCAATGAAATCCCACAAATGGACTGGGAATGGAAAGGAATATGAGAGAAGTGGAACTACTTTTCATAACTTTACTAGACTTCATTACCCTTAAGGAGACAATGTAGGATGTGTGGTCTTGTTCTTGCATTTTATTGTACAGTACAGAAGCAATAACTGCTATAGGAGTATTTCACTTTTCCTGGTTTCATACAGTTTCCCACCCTAAAAAGCAGTAGAAATTTAATCCAAATGTGTCTGGCTTGTAAAGGAAACGTCTCCACTACTTCCTGTGTAATAGATGTGTCTAAAAACTCCTTTAATGAGTTGTGTAAAGGGGTTTTGTTTTTTGTTTTTACTACATGTTCTAACTAAACTTTCCTTTTCTCACACTGTGTGTTACTAAACTGTCCCATTTCTTTTGCAAAACGCTCCACAACTCATTTCATTCTTCTGATATTTTTTCTTCCTTAAGCTTTATTTACCACTGCCTGTGCAATAACTATTTTTCTAACTTTTCCATTTTCTCCCATTTTTTTTCACACAGTGTTGTTACAGATCTTATAGCAGTCGGTTTAAAGGTAGGCATCTTTTTCTGTCCTTTCATATGCACTTGTTACTCCATTTTTATTTTCAGATTTGGTATTCATACACATCTTTTGCTTTTGTGGCATTGCTCTGTTTCAGTCTGATTCCCCTCCCCTCACAAAGAAGTCTCTACAGTTTGTTTTTACAGCTTTACAATTATGTTTCTTCCAGTTCAGCTTGCTGTCATTTGTAGCCCAGAGATTAAAGTGTTTTTGTTTGCTTGCAAGTTGTCAAATGAGAAAAGCAGATACTTAATACCAATGGTTTTGAGTCTCCATACTTTGGTTGTTTTCAGATCCTAATGACCAAAATGCTGGGTTTAAGAATTAGTTCTTAATAATAACTATCTAAAGCATTGTACTCTAGACCTGTGCAGGCCATATTAATAAAATCAGATTGTCAGAAACTGAATTTTAAAGGTCAAGTGACTCATACGTTATAGCAGTCTCTGAACTTCAGTTCTGCTAAAGACTTCTAGCTAACCCCCTAGCTGCTCTGTGCTCTTTAGATGTTTGTAACAACAGCATTTTTATTTCTTTGTCTCATAAAATGAAGGCTACTGTGTAATTTGTAGACTTGGAATATATTGGGTTATTTCCAGTGCTCCACTTGCATAGTTCCACTGTTGGAAAGGAACTTCTGCCTCCTCTCATTCCCCTACATGCCCTCAAAATCTGCTCTGGAGGATTCCCCAACCCCAACCCCCCCCCAGTTGATTTTGAGGGTTCACAGGAAACTGCTCCATTGTGCCATTGTAGCTGCTGCATTGGAAATGGCTTGTTGTGTTCACGATCAATACTGAGACATACTTTTACTGTACCATCACAAAGCTGTTGAATGCTACAGCTTCAAAAGAAAATTGTAGTCCACGTATGCCAGTGAAAGATAGTGCTCTAATATTACGTTCCTTACAGCTCAGTACGTACCTCCGGTTGCACACAGGATCCATTTCGGAGCTCTGATCGGATCCTGAGGAATTCACAACCGGACGTGCCTGTTCTGTGCATGTGCACGGCGCGGTAGAGCGCTTCTGTGCATGCGTGCGCGGTGAAACCTGGGAAAATACTTGCCGCGTGCGTAACCCGAAAGATACGCAACCAGAGAGGTGTGTATCCAGAGATCCACTGTATCTACTCAGAAGTCAGTCCCTTTACCTAAAAGGGACTTGCTCCCAAGTAAGAATACAGGACTTGAGCCATAGAAAACGTAATTGCTTTGTTCAGATAAACAAGTAGACAAAATATGAAAACTTTTTATGCAAGCTTCTGAAAATAGACAAGCTAACAAAAGAATAAAGAAGTCATGTCTAATTTTTTTTGGGGGGGGAATAACATGCAATATTTTATACATTGAACTACATTGTATACCGTTTTCTGAAGAGGTAAACTTTATTAAGACATGGAGATCAGTCTTTAGGAATGAAAGACTGGTTTTAGACTTCGGGGTTTAAAAGACTAGATTTGGATCAAATTTTGTTATCTGTTGAGTCATTGCTTTTACTTAACATACCAGAAGGTTTAAAGACAAAACGGAAGTGAACCTGACAAAATATTATAGTTTGAGTTCAAAAGGAAGCTACGCTGCATGTTATGAAATATTTATAAGAGATTATTGGACTCGGGGTTTGTTTGTTTTTAGTTAGGCAGAACCAATTCTGTAATAGGACTTCTGATAAATATCTTGAATATTTGTACAATATATTTTCAATTATCTGCATAGTAACCCATTTTTTACAGCAAAATGGGATGCAGGTACACATAACTGGAAAACATAACCAGTCTTAAGGATACTTCAGTTTCAAATAAGTTTAGTGCATGATGGTATCATTGGGGCTGTATATGCTAAAGTACAAATTAAATTTTGTGCCAAGGTACCCAAATTCTAGCATCTGAGTGCACACTGTCAGTAAGTGCTTTGAAGTACCCCCCCATTAGTCTGAATTGTCCATCTGATGAGGCAAGAAAATACCCAGCTTTATGTTATATTGAGCCCTTTGCAATAATTCTTATTCTCCCTGCTTGTTCTGTGTACAGTTCATAGATACTATAGTGGCATTTCCAGAATCTCTCCATTGCTTTTTTGTCTGTTTGTTGTTTTCTAGCTGTTGTACTGCTACTGGCTATCTCTACATTTTCTTTACTCGGTTGCAAGTGGCCAGTAGCCAGGTGCAAAATGTGCCTGGCACCTGGCTAATTTCGAACACTGTTGGAAGTATTTCAGTCACACAACTCTCCATGTAGCCAGATATCTACGAGGCTTGATAGCAGCATATCACTAGAATGTCAGGATCAGTCCTGTGTCAGCTTCTAAGAGTACAATAAGAAGTAGTGCATTTTAGTCCTCTTCAAATGGTACCTGAAGAGAGAGCTAGATTTGCCAGAGAACAAATACTGTGATTTTTGGTTAAGGGGCCTTGCCCTCTAGTTTGTTCTCGAGTAATTCTTAACACCTCAGTGTTTCAAGAAATGTATTTGGTCTTTTCTTCCTACTATACTGTATGATGCATTATGATTTGGGTACAATGCATATGTAGGATTTTGTAAAGTCTGTGGAAGGGGAAGGGAGGAAATAATGACTTTTTGTTTTGCTGACACTCTCCTCGAGCAGTTTGAATGTGTGAAAATTCCATGACTCCAGAGCAGCTTAGCCAGTAAGTTTCATAGACTCTACTTAAATGAGCACCACCAAATTGCACACTGTATTATAATATAGGTATCTAGTAACTGCAGGAGGTTGGTTAATACAATCTAGTGTTGTTGTAGCCTTTTGAGATTTGGGAGGCAAGCCTGTTTAATTCAATAATTAACAAAGCTGTTGGAGTCTAAACGTCTCATGAATTAAGAGAGAGCAAAGAATTGCTTCAGATAAAGCATGTTATCTGGCTCCAACTTGACCCCCCCCCCCACCTTGTAATTTTGTAAGCTATGAGGGGCAGTCCATTTTGCAGCTTAACGGTAAAGGCACTACTCTGCGGTTGCGGCGCTCATCTTGCTCTGTAGGCTGAGGGAGCCGGCGGTTGTCTGCAGACAGCTTCTGGGTCATGTGGCCAGCACGACTAAGCCGCTTCTGGCCAACCAGAGCAGCACACGGAAACGCTGTTTACCTTCCCGCTGCAGTGGTGCCTATTTGTCTACTTGCACTTTGACATGCTTTCCAACTGCTAGGTTGGCAGGAGCAGGGGCCGAACAACGGGAGCTCACTCCATCGCGGGGATTTGAACCGCCGAACTTCTGATCGGCAAGTCCTAGGCTCTGTGGTTTAGACAACAGCGCCGTGGGGGTGAAAGGGAAGGGAAAGCACTCTAGCACTGCCCCTTCTTGCTGTCCATGTCACCTTCCGCTTGCGTAGACTCCCCATGATTACATCCCAGTTTTTCAGAGTCCTAAATCAAATGGGAAGCCTACACAAGTTGTGAAGGCTCCCCACAGCAGATGTTATCACTTCAGCTTGTGAAGGACAACTGACAGGCAATACTAGCATGCTTGTCTTTGCTTCCCCCTTGTATGTTGATTAAACATAGTAGAACACCTGAATAGAATTGTACAGTGATAAGAAAGAAGGTGTTACACAGATTGCATGTATGTTACATTTTTGAAAAGTTATCTTTTAGGACTCCTTACTAATCCGAATCTATACAGTTTTAGGTTCAGCACCAGAAGCATAATAAAGACATTTTTCATTAGTTTGAAAGTTAAGAAGTAGCACTCACCTGTTGAAGTCCGACAGCATTTGAAATTGTTGGGTTTCTTACAGATGAATTGCACATTTTAATTCTGGATTTTACTTTCTCTGTTCAGACCGTTTGTGGTCAATTTAATTTTTTGAGGTTGCTTGTAGAAAAGAGGTTGATTGAGAAAAGAGGTAAGATTGACAGCTGTTGGAACACTGAGCCTTCTAACAGTTGCCTCTTTTCAGTTGCTAACAGTTTACTAACCAGTTATAGAGGCCTAATACCAATCTTTTGCTCAAATTTATTGTGGTCACCTCCCAGGCAGAGTTCATTTTCATACCAGACAGACTAGCTAGATCAGTGTTATTTCAAACTTGCCATCTTTTTGGAATAATTTCTATACTTTTCTGAGAAGGGATCCCTGCGTATTGTAGATGATCCTTTGTGCATGCGGTCAAGAAATAATAGTGCATTCTGGACCATGTCTACTCAGAAGTAAGTCCTATTGAATCCAGTGGGTCTCCCCCACCCATGGTAAATGGTGTTATGATTGCAGCCTTGGAATGCAAACACCCAACAATGCAAAAACAGTCTTGTGGATGCACATTGACAGGGTATATGGAATACAACTTATTTTTTTGATAAATCTAACAGTTTTATTGTTGGATTTCTGAGGAATCTGTAATATGCTTCCAAGGAGCCCTAAGACATTCTAATATGGTTTGAAAAGTTCTTATCCAGAGCAATTCATTTCTAACCATAGAATCCAGAGCAATTGTTTTGTTGCCTTAAGAACTTCTTGCTGTTATTTCAAGTAAGTCAGATCCATAATTAGTAGGACATCTTCATTCCAGGATACAACCAATATGTTTCCTAGTTACCTCACTTGCACAGTCAAGGTTTCGACTTGTGTATTCCTGGGTGGCATACAAGTATGTTATTAACCAGATGCAATGTCAACCTAAATTTCTTCAAAACAACCATGATACCCCCTTCCATCCCTGACAGTTTTCTTAAGGTTGCTAAGAGAAAAACAATAGAGTTGTATATCACAATATCACTTTCAGCCAATTGTCAGCTAGGATTTTTCTTTCTTGAATGTAATAATGCTTGCTCCTCTGGCAGGATCTGATAACTTACTCTTGCAGAATTCACTTTAAGATGGAGGAAATGTGCCTCCTAGTTCCTTTTTTGCTCATTTATTTTAACATTGTTTCCTTAATTACCATACATTTTCTGCTTTGTGACACTGAGTAGTCATTTGTCATTTAAAATTAGTGTTGTAATTTCGGTGTCTGTGGGGGATCACACGAGTTTTCTAACAGGACTGACTTAGCTAATAAGACTTCCTGGGAGATAATAGTCCTGAATGTTCTTAACTTCATCCTTTTTATAGTTATATATGAACAGTTCCAAGTAGTATATAATAAGCAGTGTGCAATAAGCAGTTTACATAGGAAAGAAGCAGTTGCTCCCATAGTACTTATTATTCAGTATAGGCCATATCGTCAATTTGGTTTCCATGATATTTAGAGTTTAAATACTGTTGGGTTAGGTTGGCACTTATTAACTTTATTTAAGTTTAGGGTTAATAACCTTTATTGCTTTAAATAACTAAGTATTGATTTAATTATTGAGTTATTAAATTACAATTTTAGTCAACTACTTCAAGAATGCCTATATTCATGGTTGGAGCGGTTGGTTAAATGCACTGTTCATGTTTGGTTGTCCTAAATATGTTGTTTGCTTCTAACAAAAACTACAATTGGGCATTTCCTTAAGCATCTCAAACTTGCTTGTATTTTTGGTAATACAGAAGCCAGTTATTTAATTGGTTGAATTGTAGTTTAAGGGTGCTTACTTTAAATATCATTTGACTATGAAAAAAATACAAGTGACTCATACATATTCTGGTTTTATGTAGCCACTAACTCCACAGCTATGTGTGAAAAGTCCAAGATTTTCTGCATTTGCAGTTTCTCAATTGCTTATTTTTCACTTTGTTAGCTGAACACTTTGAGACTGACTTTCACATTGTATATGTTGTCCAGGAGACTTCAACTGGGATGGCAAAAAACCACATATTTCTAATGGAAATATGTAGGTACAAGATAGGAAAAAACATTGGTCACAACTGTACATTATAGATGCAGTGGTGGACTGGATGTTTATTAATAAAGTGGGGTTGAATCTGGAAAAGATGCAGGCCATGTGGGTGGGAGATTGCCGTGTCTGGGAGATAGATCTGTTGCATTCCCCCTGAAGGAGCAGGTACACAGTCTGGGGATGCTCTTTGATCCATCTGTCACTTGAAGCTCTGTGACTCCTACATCAGCTGTAACCATTCCTGGACAACACAGTAGCCTGACCACAGTGATCTATGCATTGGTAACCTCAAGGCTTGATTATTGTAATACGCTTTTATATGGGGCTGGCCCTGTATCTGGTCCAGAAGCTTCATCTAGCACAGATGCAGCAACCAGGTGGTTCACAGGAACAGATAACTGACAATGTGGTACCCTGCTGCTGTTAGAGCTGCGCTTGTTGCTGATTTACTAAAAGGCCAGTTTCAAGGTACTTGTGTTAATTCACAATGTTCTGAACAACTTTGGCTGGACTTAGCACACTGTTCACATTTTCCTGGTTGGGGAACCAAACGCTGTAGGATCATTGAAGCCACCCCCTGAACTTGAACCTGTACTTGAAAGTGGGTTTTTTTTAACATGAAACCTTTCTCAGTCAAAAATTACCACCAATTTCTCAAAGTATAGTCTCATGCTTTTACGTGGTGAAAAGAGAATTCTAGAAATATTCTAAGGCCTTTGTGAATGAAGAGTCTCTTGAGCTTTAGGTATCTTGATTTTATTATTCCTTGTAGTCCTTACATAGTTGCTGAAGCACTTCCTTCAATTATAGGCATCCTTTCCACTGGCTCTTTAATTACAGTCTTGTGTGCCTTTTGTTAGGCCCATAGTATCTTGTTACTGATTTAGCAGGCAGCCTCAATAATTGATACATGAGACAATGGAACTAGCTGCATGCTAACTAACTGTGCCAGTGAGAAGGCAAGGCTGAAACAGCTGCTCCCTCTCTGTTAATTTAACAGCCCTGTTTCTAGGGAGATTGCTGATCAACTTGTTGGACTAGTATTGGAATGGGACGTCTTTGTTGTCAGTGAAGCTTGTTGCTATCTCATTTAGGTAATTTGGCATCGTGAAATGGTATGTATGTAGGGCCAACTCAACCACGATATTTCGCTTCTACTTTTTCTCTGTGAGGTTTTTTTACCATCTGAGGCCAGCTTTCCGTGTCAAAGCCTAAATGGCTCTTCTTCATGAATCAACATTCGCATCTGCATTCTTGCATTCCTGCAAGGAGCTCAGAGCAGCAGTGCAGCTTCACATAGCTACCCTGTGAGAGTGGCTTAGGCTGAGGCTGACTTGCTCAAGGCTTCATAGCTGAACGGGACTTTTGAACTGAAACCCAACCCTCTGGCTACTGCGCCACACGGACTTTGTTTATACTGGAAAATGGAAATCTTGGGATCTATGTAAGTGACACCAGAAGCTCTTTTGCATGTGTTAGGTTACTTCATTCTAAAGAGTTCCCAGCTGGAACTAAAATAGTACCCAAAAAACGTGACGATAGTTATTTTGAATTCAAATTCACTTGAGGTGAAAGATTACCAAGCAAGCCCACCCATCATTTGGCACTTTCGGAAGGGGGTTGCCTAATGGCATTCTGTACAAATCTTCATCAAGCTTGTACTAATATCTAAAGGCTGAAATTGAAGTTCTGTAAAGTAGCAGGCAAGTGGAACACGTTCCAGCAGGACTGGGGAAGATTACCAAGGGTGCTTCTCTCTCAGCACCTATTGTTTTGTTGTTGTTGTTACTTTTCCATTTATGAATTGCATCCCATGAGGCACCTCAAAGCAATTTACAATATGACCTAAACATTAAACATGATTAAAACAGTTTTATATATGTAGCTTACCTATAAGTTTGCTTGTAGAATTTTATTTCCCCCCCAAGATAGGTGACTAGATAAATGTTTGAAAGCAATGTGAGATTTGTGTATCAATATTAATTTTGAAATAGATGTTTGTAATATAATAGTACAAGACCCTTGTTTCTGATTTCCTATACACTGAGTGTAAGAGTCTTAATGGTTTGTGTTCATTTTGTAATAGAACATGTTAGTGCAGAAGCTCAGGTTACTAATTTTTTGCTCACTCTTGTCTAAATAGCTAGACTTGTATAAACCAGGATATTCTAGTCTGGTTGAACTTGAATGTCAGCTATTCACATAAAATATGCCAACAATACGAAGATCTTCTTTGGAATCACATAGTGAAATCTAAATGTTGAAACATCTGAGATATTTGAAGCTACCACTCTTATCATTCCAGATGTATTGCAGCATCAATGACTGTTTGTGATATTGCCAGGTGGCAGTTAATGTGAGACTGAAACGGAAAATGGAGGAGGAGGGATGAGCCGTAACTGTGAACTACACATCTATGGCACTTTTAAGAAATAAAAATTGACAAACATTTTGCCTCATTTTGAACTAAACATAAAACATACATCTATTACGGATGTGCTGCCGTCTGGTTTGAAATATGTTTGATTTAGATTATTTAAAGTAAAAAGTACTTCTAACTCTGGTGCATAGCTTTTTAGGGAGTGATTAAGGCATAATACAGACTTTACTAGATTATGGTGAAATTGGAAATTCGACTCCTGTGCCTCAAACTAGAGGGATTTGCTTTATGACAGCAGTCAATTAATCGAGAGTGTGTGCATATGAGAAACCCAATCCATTTATTTTTAAGAGTTATATGAATTGCGTGACGCATACTTGAAAACAATCCCCACACATTTATTGTTGATTTTAATTATTCTTTGAATTTACGTTTTACTGTTTTTACTGATAATTTTATTGTATTCTTTTTGGGAGATGGGATGAGGTTTTATTACAGTCAGGACACCCTTCACTGACTTAACCCGTGGGCCCTTAAGGCCAGCCCAAACAGGTCTTCCAAGGAGGCTTTATTTTATAGCCTGCAAAAATAAATAGGATTGATTAAATATTTGTAGTCTGCAATGAGTTTAGTTTCTGTTGGAAAACCCACTCTCTTCTATTGCCTGTAACTTTGATGTTTTCCAGGCAAATGATATGAAATGTGCAAACATTTTGAAGTATTATAATTGGCAAGTGCCAGGCAGGTTAAGCAAAGGGTTCCTGTCTTAGTGGTAGTTAAAAGGGAAACATTGTGTAAAGTCTGCTCTTATTTTTAGCGGAAGACCTAAGCAGTCTGCCCAAGTAACATGGTACTACTACGGGCAGAAACTACTACTTTGCTAGGACATCAGAACATGCTAGATTGGAGACAGATTAGAGAGGTCCCAATTAAGAGGAAGTGTGCATGCACATTCTATAAAATTCAACCAAGTGGCATTGCAGTGAATGAAGGCTTTTGCAAGCTCCACAGTGCCTATGAAGGAGCGTCTCCACCCCCATCGTTCAGCCCGGACACTGAGATCCAGCGCCGAGGGCCTTCTGGCGGTTCCCTCATTGCGAGAAGTGAGGCTACAGGGAACCAGACAGAGGGCCTTCTCGGTAGTGGCGCCCGCCCTGTGGAACGCCCTCCCATCAGATGTCAAAGAGATAAATAATTACCTGTCATTCAGAAGACATCTTAAGGCAGCCCTGTTCAGGGAAGTTTTTAATATGTAACGCTGTACTGTTTTTAACACTGATTGGGAGCCGCCCAGAGTGGCTGGGGAAACTCAGCCAGATGGGCGGGGTATAAATAAATTATTATTATTATTATTATTATTATTATTATTATTATTATTATTATTGGCACTAGGTTGCCAGCCTCTGCTCCAGGAGCACAACTTGATATGATCTTAGATTCACTATACTATTCTCTGAAATAGTGATCCATCTACTATTGCTTATTTGTAGTATGGTCCGCTGGACCAAGAATCCTTCCATGTAACACAAATGTAACCTCATACTCTGCCCAAATCATTGACTTTTTAAATCTGAGGTGTTAAATGTGGGTATCGGGTAAGTTTTCAAATTAATTTGTTTGAGTTGCGGTACTTTGTGAGTAAGGGAAGTATAATTTTCTCAGACATGCCACCTTTGTGTATCCATAGGAGCCAACTCCTTGGGGCCCAAGGGGCCTTTGCCCCCCATAAAATATTTAAGGGGGTTGCCCCCACCAAAGTTAATGGGCATTGCCGTTCAAATGGTGTGCGTGCACCTCATCACGATTGATTCTGTGGGGCGGAGGTTACCTGACACCTGACACCACCAAATAGTTTATTCAAGTTGGCACCTCTGCCTGTATGTGAATTTAAAAATGACAGAGGAGAAGCAGAGAGTGTCATGCAATGTGTGAACCACCTGCCTTTTAATTCTCTGCTTTTCCATCTAACTGCTGCTGATCTCGGCAATACAGATATTGAACCTGCAAGTATCGCCGTGATGAGCAGCTGCAGCCCAGGAATTTTTAGACCCAAGAAAGTGAATTCCTTCTGATTTTAATTCCTTCTGGCATGTGAACTTAAGTATGTGCTTCCAGACCTGTCAAACTCCACTGTGTCGTTTTTCTGTCCTTCTTATAAAGAAGAGGTGTGTGAATGCAATGTAGCAGAGTGTTTAAACAGAGCTTCTGTTCCCTACAGGGACGCGGGTGGCGCTGTGGGTAAAACCTCAGCGCCTAGGGCTTGCCGATCGCATGGTTGGCGGTTCGAATCCCCACGGCCGGGTGAGCTCCTGTCTTTCGGTCCCACCTAGCAGTTCGAAAGCACAATTAAGTGCAAGTAGATAAATAGGTACCGCTTTATAGCGGGAAGGTAAACGGCGTTCCGTGTGCTGCTCTGGTGCCAGTTCGCCGGAGCAGCTTTGTCACGCTGGCCACGTGACCCGGAAGTGTCTGCGGACAGCGCTGGCTCCTGGCCTTTAGAGTGAGATGAGCGCACAACCCTAGAGTCTGGCAAGACTGGCCCGTACGGGCAGGGGTACCTTTACCTTTACCTCTGTTCCCTACACATTTTTCTGAACTTGATTTAGAGAAGACTTTCCCACTTGCTGTTGAACTAAAATAACTGCAGAACAACCAACCTCCAGATGTTTTGGGCTAAAGTCCTTCAGCCTCATCCTGTGTTGCCAATGGTCAGGGATGATGGGAGTTTTGACTCCCAACAATATGTGGAAGGAACTACGTTGGAGAATGCAGTTGTAACAGTTCTGATTACCTCTATAGCCAATGCACTATGAAGTTTTCACTAGCCTTGAACAATACTTTTTTCTCTTCAAAGAGAAGAGGCATTGAGGGTTATAGTGAAACTGCTTCGTGCTAACCTGCATGCTTGTCAGGCTCTGTTAGTTAGTTAAACTGCAACCCCCCATTGTTAAAAGATCTGTAGATCTAAGTGTAATACAGCTAAAATTACTTGACTGTTACCCAACTAGTATTTCAAGTCGATCCACATTTTTGCTTAGTCACAAATGGGGTTTGTTATGGCAAATGGTAAGCAAGATCATGACTGGAATTGCAAGATCCCATTGCATAAATAGAAGGAATTTCTGCATGCACATGGCAGTAGTGTTCACTGATTTCCCCTATGTCTGCAGCCCCTTAAAAGCTGGAAAATCCTTATTTTCTAGAGTTGGAATGTTTGTGGGGGAGCGTCCTTCAAGGAAAGGAGAAAAATTGATCCCCCATCAGCAGAAGTATCTTCACACATAAGTGTTTAGAATTTCATGTTTAAATGTTTTGCAACAATATATGGTGTTTCAGCAAAGGACATATTTTTGCTTCCACATAATGGCCTGATTTGCACATTACGTTATGCCGCATGATCCCTTGGTACAAACATATGAGCTGGGAGAAGTTACCACAGCTGTATTGCTTCTCTCTGACCATTTGTTGTTGTGCTCCAATGAACTAACTCATAGTTTTGGTTGGTGTGTCTTCTGAACTCTTGGCTTAAATCTCCAGGACTAACCATAAGCTATTAACAGGCAAACCTTGGTTCCTGCTCATGGTTAGTCTGGAGAAAGTTAAACCATGAGTTCAGGTGGATGACACGCTAAGCCAGTGTTTCACAAATGGTGGGCCCCTGCCTCCTTTCAGGTGAGTCTCAGGGCCACAGCCTGCCCAGTGCTTCCTCACTTGCCTAACACCCCACCCCCTTTGCTGTGCCATAGCCTTCTCATTGGAACAATACCAGCTTCAACATCTCCCCACAAACTGGTGACTAGAAGACAACAGTTCAGTGTGGGAGGAAAGCGAGGTATTCCTCTTAAGGGGAAAGGGGCAGAGCAGGTGTCAAATATATTAGACAGATAAACGGTTAATGTGTATTAATAATAATTGGGAATAGAAAGGAACAAGCCAAGAGAAGACAAAAAATGTAAAAGCTGCAATGAGGAAGGAGGAAAGAAGTAGTTTATGGGGAAATAGAATACAAGTTAAGTGTGAAAGGGGAAGGGGAGAATAAACGACAGGAGATGTGTAAAAATATTTTAAGTGATATGTTTGGGAAATGCAAAAATAAAAAGTATTTTCCACCTCTGCATTGCCTTTTTGTGGCTGGTGGGCCTCAGTAATTTTCATACTTCTTAAGTGGGCCCTGGTGGGGGGGGGGAGAACCCCTGCTATGGATTAGCATGGCACAATGCAGCAACAAAACCGGGGAGGCCCAAAACAGTTGTAATGTCCTTTCTGGGAGCCCACATGCTTGCACATTTGTGCTAATACATGGTTTGGCCTAGGAAACCAGGTCAATCAAGGTTTCGTGTAGAACACAAGTTTGAGGGTTGTTTTATTTTCAGGCAGCGGGGCATATTTTAAGGTTCTCATATTTTATTATTATTGGGTGTTTATTTTATTTTTTTAAAGCTATCTACCATTGTCAGCTTTTTAGAGCCAAGAGAAAGAAATTTAAGCATTATGAAACCATTGTTGAAGAGGAAAAAATACATTAGTTGTGAAAATGCAGCTGTGGTTTATAGCAAGCCACTCTTGCATTGAAATATCTCATTATACCTCATAATTATTTCATTTTTGGCATGCCAAGTGGATAGGGCTGTTTATGCTGCAGAGCCCTGTGGGGCTTGAAAAATCTCTCATGTGTTTGGTTCCAAATCCTGCCTTTTTGAAGAAACCATAGTTCCTGGTTCCCAAAATGGGAAGCTGTGGTTAACTGCGACTTTCTGGTTTTTCCTTTCTGTTGAACAAGTATATGAGACCTCAACAAGAATGTGTAGAGATATGGATGATAGTTTTGTGAGAAATGTAGTGGCTTGCATATCTGACACTGGCAATAAAAAGGGAACCTTATATTAGATGTATATATGGGAATGCCAGCTTGAGTGAGAGTGTAAAACAGACTAGTTAGATAAGTGGAGGAAGCCTGTGAGTGTTGAACCCATCTAAATGTTGGTCTAGTATTTGTTTTCAGATGGTTGGTAGGGTGGATTCTTTTATTTGTGCAATATGTTGAAACATTTTCATTGTGCATAAAATGATAGGATAAAATAGTGGTTTTCAAGCCACAAAAAAACTGTTATTTAAAGTAAAACTTTGTTTTTCCTTCCAAAAAAAACTTCCTATTATCAAAAGTTGCTGAAATACATGTGTTAAAATAAAACCTGAGGCGCAAGTATTTTTACATTTTACTTTTATGGTGTTTTTTCCAGCGTGGATCTGATGAGCTTCTTCCACCTAGTTTCGCTTACGGGCCTTTTACCATGAGCAATTCTACTCCTGCTACAGGTATGATTGTATGATTAAAGAACACACCTTGCAGCAGGTTTGCAAATAGCCCCTCGCCTTGTTTCCTGTGTAAAGTTCAATTTTTATGAGCTGGTCACATCTGAGGACTTATTTGCAAAGCTATTCTGCAGTGTGTTAACGTAAGCAGAGGCAGACCCCCAAGGATTGCTGCCACCACCCCAGTTTGATCAGTGTGACAACTTTCCATGGGACTTGTGCTTGTAGCAACAGTGGAGGGTCTATCACATGGCTTATTTAAGAAAGGACCCATGGGAAGTAGATGAACACGCCTCCAATGATCAAGATAGCTATTGAATTCCCATTGCCTTATTTTGTAACTCACTCATAACACGTTCTTTAGTTTAATGCTGCCTAATCTAACCATGGTTAAAACTGGGAGTCTCCCCAGACTCACACGCTCCTCCCCTCTTGTGTGAGCATTCTCTCTTATTCCCTTTAAGAGACAACTATGGTTAATGTGGGGACGCGGGTGGCGCTGTGGGTAAAAGCCTCAGCGCCTAGGGCTTGCCGATCGAAAGGTCGCGGTTCGAATCCCCGCGGCGGGGTGCGCTCCCGTTGCTCGGTCCCAGCGCCTGCCAACCTAGCAGTTCGAAAGCACCTCCGGGTGCAAGTAGATAAATAGGGACCGCTTTCTAGCGGGAAGGTAAACGGCGTTTCCGTGTGCGGCTCTGGCTCGCCAGATGCAGCTTTGTCACGCTGGCCACGTGACCCGGAAGTGTCTCCGGACAGCGCTGGCCCCCGGCCTCTTGAGTGAGATGGGCGCACAACCCCAGAGCCTGTCAAGACTGGCCCGTATGGGCAGGGGTACCTTTACCTTTACCTTATGGTTAATGTAACATCTGCATGAGAGTTTTCCCTGCGCATTATTGGCATGGAATAATTTGTAATCCGCTTCAAAATGAGAAGGAAGAGGAAGTCTGGGAAAGTTCTCAGACTTTGCTCTATGGACCACCAGTGGTCTATAAGGTTTATTCAGGTGGTGCACAGCTTGTCTGTAAAAATACAAATAAACCGTACAGCATCTAGAAGTGTATTCCTATTCCTACAACAAGACACTAGCAGTTTTCAAGTGGTTCATGGGGAAAAACATTTAGGAACCACTGGATTCCCCATGGAACAGTGAACAGTGTTCCAGTGAACAGCCTTATTTATGTAGATAGTCTTCCATTATCAGCTAAAGGTATGAAATGGTGAATTTATAGATGCTGTCAAATTATTTTAGCTAGTTAGGTCTAAAAGAGGCTATGAAAGATCTTGAATTACCTGTAAAGCAGGCATGAAAATATCATTTATTGCTCTTAATAAAAAAAAGTGCACTAAGAACTGCTTTGATGGTTTCCTGCAATCAAGCGGTGTATAAATTTTATGAAATAAATAAAATAATAAACCATTTGCAATTAATTTTTGAATTATCTCAATGGTCAGTCAAAGGTCTTCTTCAGTCAGCCCCTTGCCTTAGTAATTTCAAAAAAGTTTTCTCAGAACTTGAGAAAACAGTAATGCATTTGAGAACAATCTTTCCAGTTAATCAAACCTCAACAGGCAGAGCTGTAAATAGCGAAGGAACGTTATTTAATAATATTTTGCAATTGGTCGTTTTTCTCAGTTCTTGAATATTGTCATTCTGGTTTCCATATTGGGAAAAAGTGACGTAGCATATCTGGAGGAGTTGCAGAGAGAATCTGCAAAAACGGAAGAGTTGAAGCAGAGGAATGGAGAGTCTTCAGTCCTCTCCTGCATGCTTCCTTCAGGTGTACCCCTACAGTCCACCTCTGAAGAAGTGACTTGCATAGAGATCCACTACTTCCAAAACAGCCTGATATATTCACCCTAGGCAGATCAAGCTTACGCTAATGAGCACATGTACAAACCGCCTTTACGCAATAGGCTTCTGCAATAATTTACTGCTGATCTGGTTTACTGGCTCATTTCCCATGCCTGGTGAGCTGGCAGCAGCAATGGAGGCTTCCTCACTTCGTTCAGGATGTCTTTGTGAGCAGATAGTGGACTCACCCACTCTTTCCCTTCCTAACATAGTCAGACATTGCCTGCCAAGTCAGTCCATGGCTACTGTGCATGTGCTAGTTCAGGAATCTAGGGTGGGCATCAGTGATCCTCCTCTTCCATTTTTGGCAAAGCTAAAATATATTTTATTGACACTTAAGATCCTCTGTGCAGTACTGTAAATTGGTTGTCTGCAGAATCACCCAACATGCTATTAGTGTATAGATTAGCAAAAGGCCCATCGTCAAAACAGGCTGTAGCATTGTTGACTCTCATGCTCTGATTTTCTCAAAATCTCCCCTGGAGCGTTGATCTCTCCTGCAATACCTTTCTTGATGCTTTTGTATGATGTTAGGGGGCTTTATTACTCTTATAAAGTTCCAAAGCAGCCAGTAGCTGGGTAATATGCTTATAAACCTCTCTGTGAAAGATGCTCAATAACAGGACCAGCTGCTGAAGCCCTTTTGGTTGCTGTAGAATTAGTTACCATGATTTCCTAGAGTGACTAGTGAGCCAAAAGAAAAATTCCCAAGTTCTGTGACTGAAATAAACCCGTACAGACTTTATCTAAAACAGAATTAGAACTTCCTGTGATTAGAGCTAGAGATTAGTGAACAAACACAAATGTCATAAGGAAACAAAAAGCTTGCTATTGCTTAGCACAGGTGGTTTGATATTGTGACCTGCACAGCAAGCAAAATTTTTAGCAATGCTAAAGTATACATTTTAATCTGAAGTGTTTCTTTATATCTTAGCTAATGGGAATGACAACAAAAAATTTAAAGGAGACAGATCTCCCTGCTCCCCTTCGCGAGTCCTTCATCTTCGTAAAATTCCAAATGACGTCACTGAAGCGGAAATAATTTCTCTAGGTCTACCTTTTGGCAAAGTAACCAATCTCTTGATGTTGAAGGGCAAGAGCCAGGTATGTATATACTTTGCAGTAAATACCCAAAATACAAGAAAAAGTAGTTCATGTAGCGTATGCTATTTGGCTAGCATCCAGTGGAATAGTTAAGAGTTGAGCAATTCAAATCTCCCAATTGTCTCACAATAGTTTTGCCTCTAAAATAAACCAAGCATGTGCCTGAAACCAGGAAGTTACTCACATTGTTGCCTAGCCCACACCTAGCCCCCAAAAGGCTATTGGCCATGATTCCTGGGCTACAAAGAAGTTCTCTGCAGTATCTCTCCAGCCCTTCAGGGAGCTGCCTGCCATTTGCAGTCCAAGAGCACAGGTCACTAGCAGGTGTCCTCAATCTTCAGCTGCATGAACCACGAAAGTGTAATTTTGTATCGTAGCTTTGCTCTCAGACCATAGTTTTAAACAAAACACATGTCTCAAAATTTGGACCTGTCAGGGACTTGTGATGGCTTTAATATCAGAAGTGGAAGCTTTCAATCCCTTCTTCTCGGTGTACAAAAAAGGTAGAAGAAGGGAACGTGCAATTCTGAGGCGCGCTCTTGTAGAGGAATATTCTTATTATTAAATTTGTATACTGTACTGCCCTTCAACTGTAGATCTTAGGGCAGTTCACAGCATAAAAAATACAAGATAAAAGCACAAAATGCATAATAAAAGCAAGAACAAAACAAACCAATAACCCACCCCACCCCCTCCCACAAACACATTTGAAAGAACATAGGGTGCTATTCAGCCAAAGGCCTGGTTGCAGAAAAAGATGGTTTTTCATCACATCTGAAGCTGGTCACTGTATAGTTGTGAAGTTAAAAAAAAAAGCTTTTGGGGGAAATCACTAGAAATATAGAAAGCTTGTGTTATTTAAACAAAAATATTTTTATTTGTTTCTTGCAATGTCTTTAGCAGTTATAATGGTATTGGGTGTTTGGAGAACGCACTCTGAAAAAACTTATATTGGGTCACACATTGATAAATGCCTGTCTATATCCAATTTGTGAAATAAGGCACCTTTACGTAATAAAAATAAGGAACTACTTGAAGTAAAAATAAATAAAAAATGCAATGTTTTCTTTTGTAAATAGATGTATTTTTAAAGTACATAGCAAATATAAAAGCAGCAGTCTGTGCACCGTTTTTTGTTTGTTTGCTTGATTGTTTGTTTTCAAGTGAAAGTGGTTTTACAATCATAACGTTCCTCTGTTTGTGTTAATTGCAGGCTTTCCTAGAAATGGCTTCAGAAGAAGCTGCCGTTACTATGGTGAACTACTACACTCCTGTTACTCCTCACCTCCGCAGCCAGCCTGTTTATATTCAGTATTCCAATCACCGAGAACTTAAGACTGACAATCTACCCAATCAGGGTGTAAGTATGGTGCTTTTTTGGGGGGCGGGGTGGAATCCATAGTTTTCATTAGAACTATTAGTATGTAAATGATTTTCAAACCACTTAAATATCCTGTTTTTATAAGCCTTCAGTTTACTTTCCTGAAAGCAGGCCAGTGCTTTGATTTGGAGCAAAGGAAGTTGAACTTCAGCTACTTTTAGTTAGCTGTTTAAAAACTTTCGTGTTTTGTTACTAGGCTGGACAGTACAGCTAATAGATAAAGTCTGATGGTGTGCTGACTACATATGTGAAGGTCAGAGGGTTGCAGGAACTGTGGTAGGAGAGGTTTTCTCCACCCCATGAGGACTTCTCAACTTTTCCATTGGAAAAATCCGGAAGGGGGCGTGTACACTGGGATGGGGAAACACCTGGAAATGAAACATCTTTTGAAGGAGTGAAATGTTGCAAAGGCAAGGTTTTGCTCACTCATAATATTTATTCCGTTTATTAAATTGTTCCCCGTGATGCACTCCAAAGCAATTTACAATATACTATAAAAACAGTAAAAACAATTGCATATATAAGAACAATTACGTAGTAAAGATTTTTACACAAGACAGTCAACAGCAGGGGTGGGGAAGCTTTTCTGCCCCCCCCCCCCGATTTTCTCTTGACTGCACCTGGTTTTTTGGCACTTCGAGTGCTGTGCAAAGGACTTTTGACAGGTGCCAGACACCTGACACACTCTAAATTCCTGAAAACGAGCTGGCTTTGCAAGCCCTACGCTTGGTGTTTCAGAAGCACTGAATACAGAATGGGAAACTTGTAACCTTCACTATTATGTGCTGTACATCAGGGGTAGGCAACGTAAGGCCCATGGGCCACAAGCAGCCCATGGGGGTTGTTTAACCATCCCACGAGCTGCCCCTCAATTGAGCCGCCCACTTGGCAAGTCCCCACACGCTGTGCTAAACCGGTGTGGTGCGGGGACTCGCTTTCATGGTGCCGAAAATTGCGCAGGCGCCGTAAATCACATCTGTGCAGGCACCGTAAATTGCGGATGCAATCCAGTCCACGGAGGGCTCTCCGCTGGAGTGAACAGGCCCAGGTGAGGTACACCTTGCCAACCCCTGCCATCGATGAACAATTTGCACACTGGGTGCAGTGGAGAGAAAGTGTAAGGTTGCGCTTTGGGGGCACATAGATCCTTATAGCTTGTAACTCTTTAAATAACGTGTGTGCAAGCTAACAATGGCATGTACAATACACAAAATGTTATGTACTGAAGTTCTCACCCTGGGCCAGCAAGGGGATACTGTAGATAGTTCAGGTCCACATATGCAAATAAGGGATCGAAAGTGACGTTCAGTGATTGGATAGTTACAGAAAGTTGTTACAGTTACGTTGTACTGGAGCTCTATATAAGGAGGCTGGCTGAACCCTTCAGTTCAGTTCTGTTCTGGCCTGTGAATAAACAAGAGCTGTTTGAAGAATCGCTGTGTCGTCTGATATGTTCACTCACAACTTAACACAAAACATTTCCATCCTTTCTTTCCACCCCCTCCTTAGAGAGCGCAAGCTGCGTTGCAAGCAGTGAATGCGGTGCAGTCCGGAGGCTTGGCCCTTACAGGTGCTCTCGCGACTGAAGGCGGACTACCTCCTGGTCAGAGTTCTGTTCTTCGAATTATAGTTGAGAATCTCTTCTACCCTGTAACTCTAGAAGTGCTGTATCAGGTAAAAGACTTTAACACAAAAAAACCAATTACCGTATTTTTCCGTGTATAAGACCCTGTTTTGGGGGACTCAAATTTAAGAAATTTGCACTGTGCACTTTCCATGTATAAGACGATTCCCACTTTTTGGCATAATTTTAAAAGAAAAAAACCTAGTCTTATACACCGAAAAGTCAGTACTTTTTTTTTTTACATTGTTGTATTTGGTAATGAAAAACAAATTGTCAGATGCTTATTCCTTCACTACTTCCTCTCCAGGGCTGATCTTTCATAGTGTTGGGCTGGTCATCTATTTTATGACAAGGGGGAGGGCATCTGGTGATGGTTATTTGCTAAAGAGAGTATATGTCTATAGCGATTGGAGCTAATAGCACCAGTTATCTGGTCACGTGCAAGCAGTCAGAGCATAGCTGTCAACTTTTCCCTTTTCTTGCGAGGAATCCTATTCGGAATAAGGGAATTTCCCTTTAAAAAAGGGGAAAGTTTGCAGCTACGATTCAGAGTGCAGCCTGTCTCTCTCTCATACACTCCCTCCAAAATAGCCACAGATGCATATGGGTACAGATTGTTCCCCTCAATTGCCCTGGAGAAACCTGTTTCTTCATGTCAAGTGTTTTTGCTAGACTGTGACAATAGGTTTGGCTAAAAGGGAAGTTCTGAACCTGGAATTATATATTTAACTCAAGATTAATAGGGACGCGATTGGCGCTGTGGTCTAAACCACTGAGACTAGGGCTTGACAATCGGAAGGTCAGCGGTTCGAATCCCTGCAATGGGGTGAGCTCCCGTTGCTCGGTCCCTTCTCCTGCCAACCTAGCAGTTCGAAAGCATCTCAAGTGCAAGTAGATAAATAGGTACCGTTCTGGCGGGAAGGTAAACGGCGTTTCCGTGCGCTGCTCTGGTTCACCAGAAGCGGCTTAGTCATGCTGGCCACATGACCTGGAAAAACTGTCTGCGGACAAACGCTGGCTCCCTTGGCCAGTAAAATAAGGTGAGCGCCACAACCCCAGAGTCATTCACTACTGGACTTAACTGTCAGGGGTCCTTTACCTTTATCTTTTTTAATAGGGGTTACTTATGTATTCATTTAAATATTCTTAACAATTCTGTTGTGCTCTAGCTGTATGTATGTAAGCAATCATTCCCTATAGAACAATTAAACGATTGAGTGGAGTTTGCTTCACTCTGCAGCAAGAGTAGTAATATAACCGAACAATTTCACTTAGTATAAGGCACAGCTATCTAGTTATTTCACTAGATTTCACTTAATGATTTTGTTATATTTACATGTGGTTCTCATGACAGAAAAACATCTCTGTCCGCGTGGTTAAAAAGTAACGTTGATTATTTTGCTGGGGGTCGGGTACACATGAAGTTTGCTTCTCAAAACTTTTCTGGAAAGTATCGAGGTGTGAATTGGCTGCCTGCATTTTTACTCAGATCTTCTCCAAGTTTGGGACAGTCTTGAAGATTATCACTTTCACAAAAAACAATCAGTTCCAGGCCTTGCTTCAATATGCTGATCCAATGAATGCACATTATGCCAAAATGGTAAGTGCAAAACTATGCACCTGATAAGTTTTGGATTTTGACCATGTTAACAATTTGCTGCGTATGACTTTGATTTTAACATGCATCTTAATTTTCCAGTGTTTTGTGTCACTAGTATCCCATTTGGAGTTGCTACAGGAGGTCCATACCGATATACATTTGTGGCACATACCGGTGCAGTGATTGTCTACACAAACCTGTCATAGCAGGCTTTGTTTCTAGATATTTAGTCAAGATTTTTAAAGTCAAATTTAAAACTACTTTATTTAATGGTGGATACTGAGTCTTTTATATGTTTTATGTGTTCAGTATGTCTGGATTACTAATGTTTTATGGATGGTGAGTGTTCGTTGTTTTTTAAAAAATGATTTTACTGTGTAAACTATGCCAATGAAGGCTGAATGAATGAATATTACCTTGTCCACCCAAAAGATCTTGCATAAAGTGTCCAGATAATTAATGTTGGGGTGTTTGGGCATAGTTGTAAAAATCTCTTCTTCGCATGTTAAGAAATGACAGAACAGTCGTCCTTTGCAACTGTCATAAAGTATGACTGACAACCGTAACTTACAGGTACTCTAATTGGAAAAGCATTAATGATACACCATAAGCTTGACCAATGCAGATAATAAAACAAAATGCTTATGGTATTTGGATGTGTATGCTGCTTACCTTGATGGCATGTGGTGGTAATATTGTAAGGAACTGTATGAATGATGCCGTTCTTTAAGACTGTAGTGAACATTGAAGAATGGACTTGGAAAAACATGGAGGAATGGCACAAGAAATGTTCACTAGCTGCTTGCCCCTTCTGCTCTACCCAAAGCATGTTCAAGATTGCTAAAAGGATTATCTGGCATATATCAGTAATGTAAAAGATTAGGACTTCATAAACCCAAGTCAACTCTTCTATCATCTTTACAGGCTCTAGACGGTCAGAATATCTACAATGCTTGCTGCACTCTTCGTATTGATTTCTCCAAGCTAACAAGCCTTAATGTAAAATACAACAATGATAAAAGCAGAGACTTTACTCGTTTAGACCTTCCTTCAGGTGATGGACAGCCTTCCCTTGATCCCACCATGGCTGCTGCCTTTGGTAAGAACGCTTCATTTCTCTGTGTGTGTTTATTTTATGTACCAATTTTCTAGACTGTCCTTCATTAAACAAAGGCATCATATAGCACAACAGACAATGTATAGCAATAAAATACAATCCTTAAAACTAATAGCTAATAATATAAGCAGTTCCAGGGGGGCGGGTGGACAACATCATTGGCAACATCAACAGATTTAATCCAAGATTTCCAATATTTATAGACAGCTTTTCACCACAAATTGAAAGGCAGCCCACCAATATTTGCATACTAGAATTCTTGCTAATCTAGGTAAAAATGGTGGGTATTGTATTTCTGTGTTTGGTATCAGTATTCATGCAGGTTGTGTCTGACTGAATAAGTGCTTTGTTGCTGGTTGCATGTATAATGAATTACAATGGAAATCGGAATTGTGAATAAATGATTAATACCTATATTGCCAATAGTAGGAATGGTACCAATCCATGTATTATAGGTGTTTAATATATGGTGTTTTTGCTGTATTTGTGTAACTGCCATATTGTCACTAAAGATAAGGGGTGAAGGAAGCTGCTGAGTCTGTTTAGATTGGAAGGACAATTTACAGCTGTTTATGTAGCAATTTGCATCTAATTAGGTTAAGTATCACAGTTCAAGTGTGTGAGTATACTTCAGGAAATGTAGCTTGAGTTTCTCTGATCAGGACTATCTCTGCATATTATAAATCCCAAATATTTATCGTCTAGCTTTTTATATTATGCCTCTATTTAGAGCAATAGTTAGACCTAAACATTCAAAGTTATTTCGCTGTTGGAATTTGCCTAAGTAGCGAGAGCTGGGAAAACGATTATGATTTGGCTGAAAATATATAATAGTCAGATTTTTCTTTCCTTCCCTCATCACAATTTCAAATCTGCCACAGAAAAGGAACAGCATGATTTGGACTGCTATATGACAAAAAGGAACACTACCATCTGTTAAGCTTATTTTTAGTGAATTGTTGATTTTAATTATATTTTGTTCCTGTTTTTACGGATAATTTTATTGTTCTTTTTGTAAACAGCTTTGGGGTTTTGTTTTTTACAGTCAGACAGTATATAAATATGCAATAAATAAAATCATGAAACTTAAAAAAAAAAAGACAAAGGGCTGGTGTACAAAGCTGATTCTTGCGCTAGATTTTGGATCTTTGCAGCGCAACCTTATACACATCTACTCAGAAGTAAACCCTCCAACAACTTTATACTGTGTAAGCCACTCTTGTGATCTTCAGATGAAAGGTGGTATATAAATTAAATTAATAATAAAATACACTTACTCATAGGTAAGTGAGTGTAGGATTGCAGCAACACTTTGTGAGCTGTGTTGTGCAAATTGCACAGCTGCTATTGATCCCATGATTGCTCTATTGTCTTGAAGTAGGAGCGACCAGCACAGACAAATGTAGGCTCTAAAGCAGGCACCCCCAAATTCAGCCCTCCAGATGTTTTGGGACTACGACTCCCATCATCCCTAGCTAACAGGACCAGTAAGGGATGATGGGAATTGTAGTCCAGAAATAGCTGGAGGGCCGAGTTTGGGGATGCCTACTCAAAAGTGACTAAAAGCACCGTATGTGTGTATCCAACCCCTGAAATAAGTGCCAGGTTAATTTAGCAAGCTTTAGAGGAATTGAAATTGCTTTCTGTTTTCTCTAGCAGTTAATCTCTTGCACTCTAATTTCTCTTTTTTAGGCACTCCAGGTATCATCTCCTCACCATATGCGGGGGCTGCTGGTTTTGCTCCTGCCATTGGGTTTCCTCAGGCAGGCAAGTCCTTTTCTGTATGCGTCAACCCTGTCTGTTATTGGTCTGTCTGTTTGTTTTTCTTTAAACAAATTAATTAAAATGGGCACTGGAGTAGACAAAGGACCTAGCATGCCTTTGTGTATGTAGGCCATGATACTGTCAGAAAGCAGTGTCTTTTATACTTTTCTGCACTTAATTTTAGTTAGAGAGCTTGGGGCATTTGGGAATTCATCTATCCTTGGACAGGAAAATGTTTTTTGCCATGTTAAAGTGAATCATTGTAGTGGGGCTGTTCTTTTTGTACCTGTATTTAACAACTAGCTGGAAGTATGAGAACTCAAACCCCCAATGTATTGAAATAAATCTTAACTCATCAAGAAATGGAAAATCCGTAAGAATGGGATGGTACAGTTTCGGTTTGTCTTATCAAGATAGGCTGCAAAGATTTATTTGTGGTATTTTAACCAGGTGAGGAGGAATAAATGGCAGGCCTTTACTTATTTATGAAGCATTTACTATAGAATGTTTTGCTCTGAGCTGGTGCTTTAAAATGAGAGATAAAAATTGAACTGCCACGTGCATCTTCTGAAATAGTTCTATAGATCTATTTTGACTTTTCCAGGTCTCTCCGTCTCAGCTGTTCCCAGTGCACTTGGTCCTCTTGCAATCACCACCTCTGCTATGACTGGGCGAATGGCTATCCCAGGAATGACTGGAATGCCCGGAAATTTCGTTTTGCTTGTTAGCAATCTCAATCCTGATGTAAGCCTCATTTATAGTACTAAAGTTTATAACATAAACATAGTTAAGCTTATGGCACTTAACCCAAAATCTAAACTAGAGGTTGGATAATAACCAGTATTATCAATGAAAAATATAACTGAAATAACTTTTCATGGTGTGTGTGTGTGTGTGTGTGTGTGTAAATAAACAAACAAACAAATAAACAAATAAATAAATAAATTCTGGGGCAGGGGATGTTTGAAGTAATTTTACTTTATAATAGCACTTTGTTTTACCTAATATTGTATTTCACTATCTATTCATGCACTTGCTACCTGTTAAGCTTCTCTGGCAATCCTAAAATAATTGACACACCTTTTCTTTTTAATACATTATGCTTGGTTAAAAAATACTGCCTTGTGATTTTTTTTGCAGGCAATCACACCAGATGGACTCTTTATTCTGTTTGGTAAGTTGGTTTGTGTACAACACCAGATTAAAATAAGAAAGATATTAGCTGAGGGACTGGTTTTTCAATTTGTGTTGGTTTTAAATTCTGCGGAGTTGTCTACATGTGGCGATTATTTAACTGTTAGGCAGTAGTTATATCTTAGAACAGGAGTGAGGAAGCTTTTGGAGCCTGAGGGCTGCATTTCAATCTTACCAACCTTCTGAGGACCATGTGCCAGTGACAGACTGGGCAGAATTGGGCAGAGCAACAAATGTGAATTTTACCTTTGTGCATGAGGCCACTTTCTGCACACACTGATACATCCCTCTGTATTATCCATCCAGACAAGAAAGAGGCATTATCAGAGGACACAGTTGTGCAAAAGGATTTGGGGATGAGAAGTATGGGCAGTGATGAGTGTGGTTTGAGGAAAGGGGGCACATATTGGGGACAGTTACAAGGGCCAGATGTGGGTGGCGCTGTGGGTTAAACCACAGAGCCTAGGACTTGCCGATCAGAAGGTCGGCGGTTCGAATCCCTGTGACGGGGTGAGCTCCTGTTGCTCGGTCCCTGCTCCTGCCAACCTAGCAGTTCGAAAGCACGAAGTGCAAGTAGATAAATAGGTACCACTCTGGTGGGAAGGTAAACGGCGTTTCCGTGCACTGCTCTGGTTCGCCAGAAGCGGCTTAGTCATGCTGGCCACATGACCCGGAAGCTGCACCCAGGTCCCTCAGCCAATAAAGCGAGATAAGCGCCGCAACCCCAGAGTCAGCCACAACTGGACGTAATGGTCAGGGGTCCCTTTACCTTTACCTTTACACAGGCCTGCTGGGTTGTATTTTTGCTCCTAGATTGAGGTTCCCTTTGCTGTTTTAGAATAATCTGTCTCCCCAGTAACTAGTAAATGGATACGTGTCTAGATACTTTGCTAGTTCTTGCCGCATTCCCAGCTGTATTCATTGCAAACACTGATAATCAGATGCACATTATGTGCTTCTTAAACATATATGTACTGGGCCAAGTAAATGATTACTTCAGGATGGAATAACTGAGCTTAGGATAAAACAAACTCTGGAGCTATGCATTCATGTGGAAGATGTATGTATTTAGTATACTCATCATATTTGTGCAATGTCTAGCTCTATTTCTAACAAGCTTCACCAGCTTCCTGGTTGTTGTTTTTTAATGTTCTCTTTGAAATGATCCTTAGCATGACGTGGACGTGATACTCCAGTGTTGCATATAAAGGGTTGCATTCAATTAAGTTTTACTAGGAATAGAGATACTGAAATTAATAGAACTAACTTAGTCTTGGTCATTCGTTCCATTGGATCTACTTGGTTAAATAGTAGCCAATAACTTGAATGAGATTGGTGCATAAGGTGTGTTGAAAAATACTTGTTTTGCTTTTGCAGGTGTTTATGGTGATGTCCACCGTGTAAAAATCATGTTTAATAAGAAGGAAAATGCCTTAGTTCAGATGGCAGATGCAACCCAAGCCCAACTAGGTAATAACAGTGTCATGTTACAGTTTACACAGGTCCAATTGAAGAGCGCCTACTGCTTTTGGAGTCTTCATTAATGGGAGGGGGAGGGGTTTTTCTGGTTCCTCTGTGTCACCTTCTCTCTATTCTGGGGATTCCCCCAAACTTGTTGAGCAGGTTTTCGGGGGGAAATGAGTCTCTCCACCACCTTCCGTTAAGGGGGTCTGCTGTGAATCAAAAGCCCTTTTGCAAGCAGAAGGGACCAAATGGATTTGATCCATTATTTTAAGTGTCCACGATTAGTTTCAAAGAGGTATTCAGTCATAGTAGGAAATACGCTTGACGGAAAATAAAAGATGTGCTGGAGTAGCAAGATTCTGTGCTTTCAGCAGCTCTCTGCAAATCAGAACTCCTGAAATGTGCAACTGTGACTGAATATAAAGCTGAGTTGAAGTGTGTCTACTCCTCACTTATTTGATAACTGGGGCAAGCATTTTGTAAGCACAGATTCAGTGGAGTAGCTTTCCATCTGTTCTCTTTCTTTTTCTAGCCATGAATCACTTAAATGGACAAAAACTATATGGGAAGGTGCTGCGTGTCACACTCTCAAAGCACCAGACAGTACAGCTTCCTCGTGAGGGACAAGAGGATCAGGGTTTGACTAAGGACTATAGTAATAGCCCTTTGCATCGCTTCAAGAAACCCGGCTCAAAGAACTTCCAAAATATCTTTCCACCATCTGCCACTCTGCACCTATCCAACATTCCGTAAGTATCTAAATGTGAACAGGGATAGCCCAAGTGACTTTTTCTCCTCTGCAATCATATAACAATAATTAATTTAAGCGGAGAACAATTTGCTGCCCTTCCATGACACCTGAAACCCTTGCCCAATGGCAGGGCTGGCCCTGGACATGAACAACTGGATTTGAGAGGCGAGAAAGAGCATGGCACATCTCAGTTGCAGGACAGCTCCTCTAAACCACTTGTGTTCTGTAACAGTCTGCTGCATGACTTACAGGTTTTGTTTACATGACAAATAAAACAAGCCAGCTTGTAGGCCATGGCCTATATACAGAGAAGCCATTTGCTCATGGGCTCGAAATAAATTCTTTTGTTCCAGCAGCAGCAGCTTGCATCAGCAGATGCTGAAGAGTTGCTTCAGAATGTCTGCATCCTGGGTGGAGTTTCTTGTGCAATAATTCCATGGATTTTAAGAGCATCTCAAACATTTATGTACAGCCATCAAGAACAGCAGAATTCTGAAGTAGTCTAAAACATGTTGTATTGTGTTTTTAATATTTGGTTGGGAGCCGCCCAGAGTGGCTGGGGGAACCCAGCCAGCTGGGCGGAGTATAAATAAATTATTATTATTATTATTATTATTATTATTATTATTATTATTACATAATTATATAGCATTGGTTTTCAATCTCTGATCTAAACTGGTGCTGGATTATGTCTGATAAATTGCTCAAGGGAATTTTAGATTCCTAATACTGGGTGATACCCTACATTAGTCATAGTCAGAGTTAGTTCCATTGTAAACAATGGAATTAAGTTATGTCTGTCTATTTATTTCAGTGACTCTGCTCTGAGTATTATTTAGTTACGAATCACCCTGGAGTGGGTGGGATATTAATGGCATAAGCAAGGTTAAAGAAAATATTCAACATTGAAAAAAGTAAAAACAGCAAGCCCACATTCTTCCACAATAGTACATAATAAAAAGACAGCCCTACAACCTGTCAGAGCTAAGAAGGTGACATCATTCAGGGGCATTGAAGTTAAACAAAATATTACAAATTCTGCCAGATACATTTGCACGTAAGAGGGGATAAGAGCCCAGAAAGGTTGGTTGCTTACCCTTTATTTGTGATGCCACTAGAATATAAGAAACCCAGATTGTCTGTGAATTGGGAAAAAGCCAAAAGGGGGGTGTTGTTGAGCTCTGTTTTCTGGACAGGTAGCCATGGTAGTAAGTTACAGCAACACACTAAAAAGCAACACACCTTAAAAGCTAACCAGTTTATTTTGACATAAATTAAAAAATGTGGTGGTTTTTGTTGTTGTTGTCGAGACCTGGATATTTAGCTAACACGAGGGATTTAATCTATTACAGACCTTCTGTCACAGTAGATGACCTGAAGAATCTTTTTGCTGGTACTGGATGTATTGTGAAAGCCTTCAAATTCTTCCCGTAAGTATCCACTGTAAATTAAGTTTTTTAAAGCTAGGAATTCATCCATTGCATTCATACAGATGGAAAATACAGATGGAACATGAAATTCAATACGGGGACTTAATCCGGGGTGGGGTGAGGATGTAATTATATGAACTTGCACCACTTAAATAGGTCCTTTCTCTTACACATAATTTCCTGTAAAGAAAACTGCAGAAGCTGAGAAGCTATAGCTGGAAGTCTTTGGTTCAGCATAATCTTGCACTAAGCAAGGCTTTGGAAAACTGATGTGTGGAAGGAAGGGAGACTTAACCAGCTAGTGGCTGAGCTTCTTGGTGTTCATCTCTTGAGATGAAGGCCAAATAAAAGACCATACATGAAATGCCTACAGATTGTACCATATCATACTGTGTGTTTGGAATTGTCTTGTGGTTCTGTTTCACTGATTATCTGTCAGAGATCAAGCTGAGGAGTGCTGCTCTGATGAGGAATGGTGGGAACATCCCCCTCCCCCTGCTCCTGACCAGGATCCTGAAGCTGCCCAGGAGCAGTATAGATTTGGAACAGTGGTTTGCAGAGGGGCATAGTTCTGAAGACAAAAGTTGGAATGAACTGGGGTGTGAACAGCAAAGTGAAGAAGAACTGGAAGAGAGAGAGAGCTAACAGACTCTCTCTTGCTGGATAGTATTCAGCATATCAGTCCAAGGTCAGGCATGGAGCAGGCATGTCCAACAGGTCGATTGTGATCTACCGGTCGATCGCGAGATGTCCATAGTCGATCCTGGTCGATCGCATGATCATTAGCGATCGCCCCGCCCACAAAAAAAGAAGCTTAACAGGTTTGCCTGCCCTAAAAAAAAGAAGAAGCAGCTCAAAAACTTTGGCTCCCCCCCCCCAAAAAGCACAACAACTTTGCCTGGCAATGACCATGGGTAGATCACAGCCAGTATTTTTATACTGTGAATACAGTCATACCTCATGTTACGTTTGCCTCAGGTTGAGCGTTTTCAGGTTGCATCCCACAGCGACCTGGAAGTATCGGAAAGGGTTACTTCCGGGTTTTGCCGCTCGTGCACGTACAGATGCGCAAAATGGTGTCACGCATATGCAGAGAAGCGGCGAATTGCAGCACGCACAGACGCGGGTGGCATTCCTTTCAGGTTGCAAACGGGCCTCTGGAACGGATCCCGTTCGCAACCAGAGGTACCACTGTAGATCGCATTCTCTTGGGAGTTGGACGTGCCTGATAAGGTGGCTATACAAAAAGCATGGTGGCTGCGAGATCACTTTGCAAGATGGAAGTAACTAGGAGGGAAGTGGGTGGAATCCTTAATTGGGAACACCTTTATTCCGAGAATGAATGCTTTGTTCTTTTGCTGTGATCATTAAAAGACTCTTTAAATGGTAAGGGACTCTTCGCTTTGTCCTGCTTATCTACGGCCAAAGGGGAGGAGGAAGCTGGGTCCCCGGAGCCTGACATTATCCTGACACTTAGATTTTGGGAAGTGAAGAAGTCTTTAAGATGTGGTTGGGATTGACACTTTCCTTTTCACTTTTAGAAAAGACCGCAAAATGGCTCTCATCCAGTTGGGCTCTGTGGAAGAAGCAATCCAGGCTCTTATTGAGCTTCATAATCATGACCTTGGAGAGAACCATCACCTCAGAGTTTCCTTCTCCAAATCTACAATCTGACACTTCTGTGACCTTTTGCTTTTTAAGACTCTACCCACAATTACCAGTAAAATTCAGACAAGAGACTGGAGTAGCCAAAACCAACGCTGCGTCCTTAAACCATTAAACTTGTGTGGCTCATGTGTATTACTTTACACAGTAAATGAATCAAGGGATGATTTTTCATATCTTCTTCTGTTTAAATGGCTAACAGTCCTCCTCGAAATTTTCTTCTGTAGTATTTAATAACGCAACATTTTCAGTAGAAGCCCCTCTTTTGTTTTTAATGATTTCAGAGGCATATTTTTTTGGTTTTTATTCCAAAACAATGTTACACAACATTTCTGTGCCCCGTTAAACTATCCTATCAAAATAATGTTTTCAGATAGATCTAGTGGATTATTTTAAGCACATAGAGTGTTCTGTGGGGGATTTATTTGACCCCTTAGCTAATAATTTTAATCAGTACCTGTTGAACATATTGGAGGAAAGGCAGTGCCTTCTTTTTCCATGGAGCAAAGTAAATTTTTTCAAATAAATTGTGTAAGTGACACAGGTAAATTATTTTAATGTGATCATAGTGAATTTTTAAACTAGGTATTGAATCATGGTGTAAGAAACCACTAATTTTTATTACTATGAAATGCTGTGTAATAAGATTTTGGAGAAAATGAAAGAAGAAATATGTCCTGATTTCAAGTTTTGTACATTTCTTTCAGAAAAAAAATGTTTACACTCATAAGGAAAAAAATTCAGGTCTGTCATATGGTTTGACAAATTTTTAGAAAGGTTATTTTTGGTAAGGTCTTGTTTAAAAATATAAAATTAAACCTCAAGGGTTTTTTGTACCACTATAATCTCTAATACTTAAATCAGAATTACTGTGTATTTACTTAATTTCTTACGTGCCTTATTATGTGCTTATAATGATACAATAGTTAGAGTTTTATCTGAAGTATCTTTAAACTGTATTGTGGCTTGGTGAGATTTTTTTTCCTTTGTCCTAGTTTTTAAACGCTTGGTGATTTAAAAAAAAATGTTTTAATAAGTAATAGTCAAATCAGATTTTTGGTGCTTTGGTACAGGGGTGGTGGTGGGGTACTAAAGATAACTCAATGCACATCCTTATAGGCCTCACAATATTTTGGAGGTTGCAGTTGAGTGACACCACTGTTGGGTTTTAAAGAATGTTCTCCAGTTTCTGCATGATATCTAACCTGTAGAGCCATTGGCTCTTTGAGAATATTTTGCCTCAGGATTCCTTTTCACCCAACAGTACTTGCTTGCTGTACTAAATGTGGACTGGCTTTCCTCCATAAATATCACAACTTCAATACTGAATGTTCACTCCTCTTTGGAGAGCAAGATGAGATGCAATCTTAACTATTTTTTGTGAAATCTAGGCATACACAAATTATTTCTATGATTGTAATACAATGTTTTTAGAGGTGTCTCAAGATGTTACGTCTACTGAAATTTTTCATTGTTTTGTAAGGTATTCCTCTCAAGTATAAGGGTTATTAATCCTTCAATTGTGTTGAAAATGGACACAGAGACTTAAGAAGTGAAATGGAGTGTAATGATTTGTGGCTCTCATTCTGCTTTTGGATTTTTTTTAGCAAGTCAAATTGCTCTGTGAAGACTGGCTGTTGGTCAGCAAAAAGAATTCCATAGCTTTAGATCTAGTTTGAAAGCTTCTTTTAAAATGGTAACTTGGTAACTTATCTTTGAGATGTCAGCTTCTTGATAACATCACTGTAGGATGAAAGGATAGTCAGTGAGACATTTTTGCAACCTTATATAGCTATATTTGTGTCAGCTGGCTGATAAATCACCTTTGGACATTAAATGAATGTGTTCATTTTGTCACCCGATAAGAGTGTGTGTAACGCTAGACTAACGTCCAGTAATAACTGATCCCATATTCAAAGTCCACCACTGCTTTGCAGCTGTTTGAAAATAGCATTTTAAAACACCTAAAATACCAATATCCTCTTTTGTTTTAGCAATGCAGTTTAATTGGTCCCAAATTCCAGCCTAAATGGGTCTCCTTCATTCCATGGAACCATGAATTCAAGTAAGCATGTTCAAGATGACAGCCCATTTAGGTGTGTAAATTAAATAGCTTTTTGGATTTATATCCCCAATCAATATGGCTCCTCTTTAGAATAATTTGCTAAGTTACCTTTTAATCTTGGTCACCATGTGTTTAATGCTGCTACAAAGGGGACTTTATTGCAGTTGATGAATGTACCCGAAGTAGGGGAAAAACAAGTTCTGAGAATGAGCATTAGCATGTATAATATCAAGGGTGGGGAGTGTGTGTTTGTGTGTGTGTGTGTGTGTGCGTGCGCGCACACACATGTGTGCTGTGTGAAGTTTCCTATATGTATGCTAATACACATTGCAAGCATTTAATTTATTGACTTAACTAATCTAAAAACAAAACGTACCTTCATAATGCTTAACAGAGCAGTAAATGGTTAATCCTAACATGAAAGACAGCTTCACTTAGTCCCTAGAAAATGCCCTTTCTAGCCAACGTGTCGTTGTAAGTAGTCATTTCTCGACTACTTTGAGTTGTAGGGCGTACGGTTTATATGCTGGCAAACTTTTTTTTTTTTAATTTTATTTTGGATATACTCAACATATTCTGTGTGGTCTTGTCATAATTATGTTATATTCTGTATTGATCATCTTGGTTGTAGTGCATGTGTGTTCAATGATTGGGTGGTTGATTTCCTTTTTGAAATTGTTTCTCCATGAGGTGCAAATACGAGAAATGGCAGTACAGTACACACTTTGTTTGCATTTAAAACAGTAATTCCATTTGCAGCAATAGCTAAGCTTGATTTCCCCCCTCCCTATCAAAGCAAAAGAAACTTAGTCCCACAAAGGCGACACTTTCTTATTTTCTGACCCCTTTATTCTTTTGCTGCAGAATGCTAGCATCTGTTCTGTCACCATTTACCAGATCTACAGTGAATGTCCTGCAAGATTAAGGTGTTCAAGAGGATGTTGTTAGCATCCCTTTGTGAAAAAATATTTGACAAGAAGTTTCGTGCAGAGGAACTTACTTTTCCAGACTTACTTGGACCTTTGCTAGCATTCCTATTATCAACTGAATTTTCTCTCGCCCTAAAGCGGTTGTGATTTTAAGCTGCAAGTGGCCCTTGCTTTCAAAGTGAATTCTGTTTGTGTCACCTGCGTGCCAGACATTTCTGTCACCTGTAGAGTATGGGATATGTGTTTAGGGCTTTGGCCAATGAAGTCTTTGAAGAATGCTGGCTTTTAATAACATTTAAATATTTTTGCTCAATATGCAACCTCAGCAAAGGTTCCCTTTTAGCATTTTGGGCAAAGGAAATATTTTTCTCAATTGGAAGATTTGCAGTTTCGTTCATTGTAAGAAAGAAATGCTAACAAATCAAATTAAGGGATATGTAACACCACAGGAGCCAATGTGGTTTATAAAATAAACAAGCCTAAATCTCCTTGGTGCTGAGAGGCCAGATTTAAAAATGGTATTTTAAGTTACTTAACTGATTAGTCACCTACAGTTGCCTACGATTCTTTCTTCTAGAGGCTAAGCCATTATAGCTTTCACAACCGAAAGACAAACTGCTGCTAGCTTTTGGATATAAACTGGAAGGGAAAACTGGCTCAGGAAAGCCAGAGTGCATAGTTACAAGGCTTCATGTCTTGCAGTCTTTGCTTTTTAGCCCCACAATAATCTGTGGAGAGGGGCTTTTAATACTCTAATGAAATTTTTTATTGCACCATTGAATCAACTAAGCCCATCCAGACACTTTTTGCAAGTTACAGAACTTCAAAGATACGTTCATTTTAAGCCTTGCCCCCAAACTTGGTTGCCTTTCGTGTCTCCCACCAGTTGCATGGTTACTGTGCTTGGAGAATTTATTGAGGGCTCGCCGTGCCTATATCTATCTCCGAATGTAGCCTTGAGTTGTCCACGTGACACCTCTTTTTCCCAGACGGAGAGATTGTGCAGTGGAATCTTGTTGCTGTAAAATAAAGCAGAGCGTGTGAATTTTACAGTGAACGAGCCTATCTAACTGCTACACTTTTTACTATGACCAAGAGAGAGACAGCTGGATATGGGCTTTCTTTCTGGGAATGACAAACCTGAGATGTGCTCTTTCAGTCTTCATCCTGTTATATGTAGTATGTACTGCTATTTTCAAAGGAGAGGGGGCTGAGTAGTTTACTGTATTAAAGCCATTTTTATTTGCCTTGACTTTTTTTTGTGGACTGGTAACTCTGAACAAAACGGTCAGATTTTAAACTGTTCTGTGCTGAAAACTGTTCAGGTCGCACAGAGATTTTCTTGAAGCAAACTCACTCCTAATTGTCTTTGCAATTATCTGTCTGTGGTATATGAGACTGTTCTTAATTTTTAAATCAAATCTTAACAATTAGGAATTATTTGAAGAAATTTAAAACTTCAAAGATTTAATTTCAGGGTTTTTACAAAAAAGAAAACAATATGGGACCAAAGTTTATGTGCCTTCAGTAGTCTTGTGTAATTTTTTTGCTATCTCTTTCAGTCTTTAGAATAAATACTATTGTTTTCAAGAAAATGTGTATTTATATAGTAAAAAAAAACACACACCAAATGACCCATGAACTATCCATATGTGCAGTCAATTGCTAACTGTTTCATTTGGCTTTAGTATCCCTTTGCTTTCTACCATTATAACATGAATCAAGTTGCACCACACAGGAATTCATGTTCAACTCTAGGCATGTGGCTCGTGGTTGTCACAGTAGCTTGCAACTGGGACATTATTAAATATTGAGGATCCTTGTATCCAGAAATCCTCAGTTATAAATGAAGAGTGCATGCTTTGGTAGAATTTTCAATTCTTGGATCTATGTGCAGTATTAGGAATGATAGTGAAAAGTCTAACCAGCGATGTACTTAGATTCATCTTTGACTATGTTTTTTGCTGTTTTCCAAATTCATTCTCCTGTTCCTGAAAACAACTCATCCCAGTCTCAAAATACAGTTGCTGACCAAGCAAATTGTTGTATCAGATTTGTCACCTCATTGCAATGACCAAAGATTGTCTGCTCTGGTTTTACTGAGACATCTTGCCAGTTCTCTCTCTTTCTCAAGCAATTTTTTTCCCTGAAAGACTCAGTGTAAAGTGGCCTTTTATATGAATGTTATTGGTGAATGGACTACTTAATGGGAAATTAGATTTTTTTAAAAAGAAAGAGAAAAGCGAACCAAATGTAATGGCATAAGGCAAGAAAGAGGCTGATGGAAAGAGAGTGCTGTGTTAAGAGAAAGAACGGTGCGCAGTTACAAGAGTCAAAACATTCCCTTTTCATGTCTTCACAAATCCCTTTTTAAGTTTGTAAAAATATTCATCTAACACAAGAAAATGCTGTAAATATTTATAACAACATTTTTTACCTGTCAAAAAAAAAAGGTTTTTGGGAACAAGTATAAAATGGTTTTTATATTTAAAAAAAAACATCAATTATCTTGTATATTTTGATAAGCAACAGTACCAGCTTTCATTTGTTAAGCAGCTTGTGGCAATTGGAGGGGGGAAAGGATTTCATGTTGTTGAGATGACTTGATGTTATAAATGCAAAGAAGTTGAAATATTAAAGAAACCTATTTTCTAACTGCGTAGTGCATGGTTAATTTGAACTTCTGTACACTGCCGGATGCTCCATTCCTTTTTAAGTTTTGTGTATTTGATTATTACTTGAGTATCTATACTTAACTCTTTTTCTAACAACTCTAGTTGTAGCATGCCTCTTAATAAATGTCATGACATCTGTACTCTCAAATTTTTCTGCGTTCTTGTCTATTACTTTGGGTTCCCCCCTCCCCTCTAATTGTAAAGCTAATGTCTGTCTCTCTTTTGTGTTCCTTTCTTCTATTGGCCATCTGCACTTGCTCTCTCCAGATTGTGTTTAAAGTCTGTGACAAGCTACATTTTCACAGAGCATCCTTATGTTTTAAGTAACATCACATAATTTCAAAGAAACAAGAAGAGGCTGACTCTTGTTTCTCATGCACGGGCAAAACAAGTCTTTCAACAGTGCTATCCAACAAAGGCATTGCGTAAGCAGAATGACTTCCACTTGGGCAATCACTTCCTCCCCTTCCCCCTCATATACCCCCCATCTGCTCTGGAAGTTTAAGGGGAACCCTTGGAGCATATTTGTGTGTGCATGCAGGACACATGGGAAGGGGAAATTCTACTTCAGGAGCAGAAGTCATTTGTGGTTACTTTATTGGCTGTAACTCAATACGAACAACTGAGCAGCTTCAATATTTTACAGAAGTCAATTTTCCAACATTTTATGCTGAGCCACTCGCCATGACTCTTTAAAGCAGGGGTCAGCAAACTTTTTCAGCAGGGGGTTGGTCCACTGTCCCTCAGACCTTGGGGGGGCAGACTATATTTTGAAGGGAAAAAATGAACGAATTCCTATGCCCCACAAAAAACCCAGAGATGCATTTTAAATAAAAGGACACATTCTATTCATATAAAAACACACTGATTCCCAGATTGTCCAAATTTAGAAGGCGATTGGGCCGGATCCGGCCCCTGGGCCTTAGCTTTAAAGTTGAGCCTTGTTGAGATGCTTAAGGAATTGCACTACCTTATTTGTGCCTCTTTTTTAATCTAAACATTAATAGATTTTTTTATTTAAAAAAACTACATACTCCCACCTTTCTAAGATGCATGAATTACATGTTAGCTCACGTCATGTAAAACTGCAAATAAAAAGTATAATATCACCAAACTCGGCGGGAAGAAGCACAACACATCACAAATAGTTTTCCACTGTCAATAACTCTGCCTTTCACTGGCTTGCAAAAACTTTGCTCTGGCAACCTTTTGTCAAACACTCAAAAGATGGAGCCATCTTTGCCTCCTGAGGTATGGCATTCTGTAATACTGGTACAACCACCAGGAAGGCTGTATTTCTTGTCCCAAGCAACTGTACTTTTCCACAGCTGGCAGGATACCAAAAAGGGCATTCCTGCAAGATACGAATAAGTGGGCAAGTTGATATAGGAAGAAACACCCTGTAACCGAGCCAGGTAGGGCTTTACAATGTACAAAAACACTTCAAATTATTCCCGGGAAGAAACTGGTAATTGGTGCAGGCATTGTAGGGCAGGTGTTCTGTGAGCCCATGAGGTAATCAGCTGCTAACATCACTGGAAAGTACATTGCACGAATCCAGTCTAGATGGTGCTAGAACATGTTTTGTTCTAGTTGAGCCAGACCTCTGGAACGGGCACAACTATCACACCAGCCTGAACAATGCAAAGACACACCTGGCCCCTGGCACCCCCTAGGAATTCTCCACTTCTTCAGAGGCACTGCCACCCCACCCAAAGCAAGTTGAATCTCTAGTCCATCTTCCTGATCATGGGAAACTTCTGTCTTGTCTGGTTTATTTGTAAATTTATGAGTCCTCATCCAGCCCATTTATCACCTTGAGGCACCCGTTCAGGATATCTGCAACTTCTCTGGCACTGGATGAAAAGAAGAAACAGAGCTGTGTGTTGTCGTGCTGTTGACCAAAAGCATCATAGGTGAGAACCTTAAACCCTGAGGGACACAGAATGCCAATTGCCCTGTCTCTAACTAGGTTCGCCTCAGCTTCACCACCTGAAAATGATCCTTGAGAAACCAAGTCACCTTAAGAACCAAGGGAAACCAAGGGGTGCTTGCTAACTATTGCGTGTCGAGACCCCGCAGCCACCCCCTCATTGGAAATAACTACACAAGGACACAGATACTAGGTTTATGTTATTGGGCAAATTTTGGCCACAACTTTATTGAAATTACAGAATGTGAGCGGTATTGGCTTAGGCATTGATTGGACCTGGCTATATCTGACTCCTGCCCATTGTGCAGGAAGTCCAGTAAGGGGGAGCCCTGTCGATGCGAACCAACTCAAGCTCCCCCTGGTGTTCCCGTCGGGGTCGTGTCAAGGTCCTAGCCCTCAGCCGGGCTTCAGACTAGATCAACACCCCCGGATTCCTTTAACGGAATACCCTTAAACATGGAGGGGCAAGTGATGGCCACACCTCCCCTCCCCCACACAAGGCCAAACAATGCCTAACTGCAACCCTAACAAAGTTGTGATGATTGCTACGAGGTAGGTGCAAACCAAGTGGCCAGTGCCAATTTGCCAAGTGGAAAAATTCCTACCAGGCCCCTCGGACAACCAAGGCGACCAACCGAAGTCCATAGCAAGGCCATTGCCTAACCTACAAAATAGGGAGGGAGGGCGGGTGATTGAGGAAGCGAGCCAAAGAGGAAGTCCTCTGGCTCACTCCTCCATTTAAACGGCTCCGGCCACGCCCCCCAGCCAGCGGATTGGCTGGCTGGGCTCGGACGTGGCTGGGATCCCCCAGGCAACGGGGGACAAAGTCCCCAGCCCCCGGTGGGAAGTGGGTGGCCACACGGTCCACCGCAACTCCTCCCCACTGGGAAGTGGAGCGGATTTGTCTAGCAACATTTTGAAATCACTATACTGTAGTAGACCCATGACTTAATGTGCATTAACTTGGGTGCATTCAGCTTTACACACTTGGGAGGGGATTAGAAAGGGGGAGGGCATCTTGGGGGTGGGGACTTCGGCAACCCCACATGCCGTTGCACCCAGTGTGTTTTGACTATATGCGATTTTGGCTTTGTGTACTTTTCCCCAGAGCGTAACCTCCACATTCTCTTTATATTCATTTGTGGCCCACACCAGGCCTTTTGAATGTGGGAGTTACTGGAGTAGCTTGAGATTAGTTGGAAGTTGCAGATTCTCTTCCTGAGACTCTTGAATGTAAGGCGATTCTATGCCACTCTGCTTTTAAAGCTCATGGGGCCCTGTAACAGAATGTTGCAGCGAGAAGTGCTGTCGGGGTTTCATTCTTTCTTCCCCCTTCCATCAGCTATTATTCTGCGCACCGTGAGAATGCTCAGTAATCATTGGCTTGTTTGAGGTGGATGAAGATTCTCCATTTCAGGAGTTTGGGTTGCTGTGGAGAGTGCTGTATTCTATCCCCGCTACATTAAAACATTGTATTTCTCCACTGATGTATATGGGCAGCTCATTGTGCTGTGCCTGGGTACGTTTTAAAATAGCTTCTCAGTGTGAAACATGATGTGCCCTAGTTTCTACACTCTTTGTTTCTGTGTGTCTTCTTCCTCCGCCCTCCTCTTTTCCTTCTCTAACCCATGTTTCTGTTTTTCTCCCCGTAACAGTCAGCATTATATGTCAATTGAACACTCTCAGTCCTCATTGTTTCGGCAAACATCTCCCCCACCACACACTTCAGCTTTATTCACAGCCGTGTGAATTTTCCATTCGACTGTGCCTTCAACTGCTAGGCTGGGGCGCAATGGGGGAAAACATCAATAGGAAACAGTGGCTATGCCTCCTTCATTATCTCTGTTCTCAACATTTTCAAACCATGTCTTCTGCTTTATCTTCAAACTCTCCCACCCTACCTACAGCGATGAACATCTGAAGTTAGATGCTGTGGCCAGTGTATTGATAACCAGACATTTCATAAGATCATCAGACCAAAGGCCCATCTCGCTTTGCATTGTGTTCTCACAGTGGCCAGCCGGATGCCACAAGCAGCACATGAGTCGTCCTTGTGACTGACCCTCAGCAAGTGGTATTTGGGACCACAGAGGCATCATCTTCTTAACAGGATTGAGGGGGTGTCAGGATGCTGTCAGCAGCTCCTGGCTGGTGACCCAGGAAAGTATTGATGGGCTGGGTGTCCATCAATATGTGGATGATACCCAGCTCTTTCAAATCAGAACTGGTGAAGGTCCTGTGTGCGTGTCTGGAGGCAGTTGGAGGATGGATGATGGCTAACAGATTGAGGTTGAATCCTGATAAGACAGAAGTACTGTTCTTGGGGCACAGGAGGCGGGTGGATATGGAGGACTCCCTGGTCCTGAATGGGGTAACTGTGCCCCTGAAGGACCTGGCGCGCAGCCTGGGAGTCATTTTGGACTCACAGCTGTCCATGGAGGTACAGGTCAATTCTGTGTCCAGGGCAGCTGTTTACCAGTTCCATCTGGTACGCAGGCTGAAACCCTATCTGCCCGCGGACTGCCTCGCCAGAGTGGTACATGCTCTGGTTATCTGGACTACCAGCCACAGAGCTCAGTGGGTAACTTTGGGTCAATGCGCAGTCTTGGTGAGGAAAAAACAAGAGTGGGGGGAAGAAATGTCGGGCCCCTGTATTCTTGCTACAGCATGCCATTTCCGACGGCTGATCTCTTGCATTCTGCTGACAAAATGGAAGTTACAGTGAGGCCGGCTGTGAAAAAAACTAACTGCACTATGGCGCAAATGTAGTTGTGTTGGGTTCCTGGCTGTAGCTGCAGTAATTTAGTAACAGCATCCTGTTTTGAAAAAAAAACCTGCGTGTTAGGCAATGGTCATGTAGAAGCTGCATAACTTGTGAGAAAGTCCTTTTGTTGTCAGCACAACAAAACATCCCTTAAGGCAGTAGTTTCCAGTTGTGTGCCAGGGCCCACTTCTGTGCTCTTAAGGAAAATTAAGTTGTGATATTGCATGCATCCACCACTCCCAGCAGCAACACCCCCTTTTGCACTAACAACCCACTCGCTGGCTCATATACAGGCAGATAAGAATGTGAGTACAGCTAGCCGACAAGTATGGGGGAGTCCCAGATGAATCAGTGTTGCCCAGAAAGCACATTCCTATTCCTGAGCTGGCCTAAGTGGACAAAAAATAAATAAATGGTGGGATAACAGGAGGCGATAATAAACTGAAGGGTCCCCTTATTCCTAAGCAGTATGCATGCTAGAGTAAAACAAAATTTCTGCAGCAAAACAATCCCTAGTCTGCTGTGTGTGTGTGTGTGTGTGTGTGTGTGTGTGTGTGTGTGCGCGTGTGTGCACAAACATGTGTGCATGTGTGTGTAGTGTATCAGGCCAATTTGCATATGTATTGTGACGTATTCTGATGTCAATGAGCTATGAAGTCCTGATCTATCTCCGCTATTAATCCTCTTCCAGTTTTATTTCTGCCGTCTCTGACTTTGCCATGCACAAAAGATAAACGCAGGTGAAGCTCCTGCTTGTTAATGGACACAGGAGCCAAACTGACTTAAGTTGTCACATAGCCTCTCTTCCTTGCAGAGGTGAGGAGTTGTGAGTGGGAGTCGTTTCCCGCGTTGGCAGGGGGCGTTCTGGCCCCTGCCCAGACGTCCTGGCTGCTGTGCTACGTCCCCAGGTGGCCAGCCAATCGGATGGAGGCTTGGGGGCGGGGTTTCGACGCTCAAACGCGGCCACGGCAAAGCTCCCCGTCCATTGCACTGCTGGCTTTTGTCGGATCACCCACCCACCCTCCCTTTAGTTCAGTGCTTGGTTCTTGACATTGCTATGGACCTGCGGTTGGTCGCCTTGGTTGGCCAAGGGGCCTGGTAGGAATTTTTACCCAACTGGCAAATTGGCACCAGTCACTTGGTTTTTCGCCTACCTCGTAGCAAATCATCACAACTTTTGGTATTGGCGGTTAGGCATTGGGATACGTTTGTGCATTGGAGGGCAGGGTGTGGCCATCGCCTACCCCTCCACTTTATGGGTATTCCGGTAAAGGAATCCGGCGGTCGTGAATCCTGTCCGACGCCCTTGCTGGTGGCTAGGGCCATGGCACGACCCCCCGGTGACATCAGGGGGAGCTTTCAGTTGTATTTGCATCAACAGGCTCCTCCCACTAGTGGTTAACCCTTGATAGACTCACCCCTCCCTGAGGCGGTGGAGTCATGCTTTGTTGTTTTATCCAATGCCTAAGCCAATACCTCTCACATGCTGTAATCAATAAAGTTGTGGCCTTTTCTTAGCCCATTAACCTAATATACCGTGTCCATGTCTCTTTCATATCCTCAAATGGGTGGCGGGTCCTTGAATCACATATAACCACCCTTAAGGGGTTTTATCCAAGTTGCAGAAACCAGGGGGTGAATTCTGCCATGAGGCAGACCTCAGAAATATTCTTAAGTAAAGAAAAGGCTTTGATGAAAAACAGCATATAGGCCATACTTAAGAGGCCCACTCATTCTCACTATTACACTGCATGAACATAGACGTTGAAGCCTTCGTTTTAGCTAATAAAACACAAAGCAAGCATGCAGCAAATAACAGCATACAGGTACTTCTCTAGCACCATCATAACCTATGAGTGTGCATAAACACATAATTTATAGAAGTTAAAGAATATTATACAAATTATTGTCATCCGCACTTTGGGGATATGCTACCACAGTGAAGTTTGTAACAAGACATATAATATATAAGCTGCAAATCTTTTTTCCTGCAATGTAGATAGGTGGTCTATTGCAAAGAGGAAAGAAACATATTTTCTGTAAGTCTTTATGAATTTCTTTGTTCATACTCTACTTTTCAATACATATACTTGCCATCTTTTGGTAAGATCATGAAGAGCCCTGCTTTTAACCTTCAGCCGTGTTTATCAGTCTAGCGAAGGGTATGTATTTGGGTTAAAAGGTTTTTAACACAAAAAAACAAGGTTGTATGCTCTAGTGGCAAATTTGCCTTCTCATTCAAGTGGCAAACGTTTTCACTGCAGATGAATCCACATCTCACAGAAGAGTATAGTCTCTTGAGGGGATACTATAAATTATCTAAACATAAGGAGTGTGTGCTGAATTCAATTAATATTTCAGGGGGACCATTTCCTTTCCCCACAAAGGTCACTATTATTCTACATCTGGATATGTATAAGGAATAAACAGCACACGCAATTGGACTGATGAAATGTAGGACGGAATTCAGCGCCACACTGTTACAAACACTGTGTCTGCATGAGTGCACCTGTGAAATATTATTTTATAATACCTATTTCATAAAATTTATACACCACTTTTGGGGGGGAGGGGGGAATCCATCAAAAATATATTTTAAAAAAATCATGAAAAAAACCCTCTGGTTACGTAAACTTCGGGATGCATACGCGGCAAACCCAGAAGTATTTTACCGGGTTTCGCCGTGCGCGCAGAAGCAGTAGATCGCTTCTGCATGTCCTCAGGTTGCAGAAACCTCGGGATCCAACCGGACCTCCAGAACGGATCCCGTCCACAACCGGAGGTACCAATGTATATTAAATTTACATCACAGCCTTCCCGTCCCTATACTTCTATAGTGGTAGCTACGTTCACATGTGTTGGTTTTCTTGTTCTGTTTGTGTATTTTACGCTTTTGTGGGTGAGGAATCACAAGAAATATGAACTTAAGAGGCACTGCCCACACCATCAGACTTGAGTGATAGCATGTTTTCTTCGCAGTGAGTGTTATTACAAGAAAAACACTTAGGTGGCACAATAACCACTGAAGCGTTTTGATGAGAATTAGAGAACCCTGGTCTGGCCAGCTATTTTTCAGTCCCACTTTATTGCTTATGCTTGCCCTGTCATCTAATGGGAGAAACAGGAGGAATTGTTAATTAATCTGCAAATTTGCAAATAGGCCAGAAGGACAGTGTTTGCTCCCCATGCGAGGCACAAATAGGCAGCCCTCCATCAAATTCCATCAACTCTCATCTCAGCTGGTCAGCAGGCAACCAACAGAGCATATAACAATAAATGCAAGTTGCATTTTGAATGGGTAATCCATATTCACTGAGCTTACTTCCAGGTTACTGAAGGGCAACTTTCATTATATATATATATGTATAAAACCTGCTACCAAAGCCATAAAAGTCCTTCATATTTATTTGCTGTATTTGCGGTCTATATTTATGCTTGAAAGAATTGAAGAGTCTGTTGAAAGTATGCTGCATAAACTGCTGGCGTATTTCTAATGCAAGGCAGTTGAACCTTGTAATACTTCTCAGGACAAAAGAAAATACAGTAGCTTGATGGGAAAGTATATCGTTTCTAACTTGCGACCTATTTTCTAACATCAAGCCCATTTTCACGACTGTCTCCGTTTTTCTTTTTGTAATATTATTTTTAATTGCTGATCACTTCTACAGGCCCCTACTTGTGATTCTGTGATCCCGAAAGGTTTTTGTGTTCCCCTGACCTTCCCAAAATTTCTTGTTTGATTTTGATAAAGTATTTGCTTATTTTCACTTTCACTGTGTTTCATGCTGAAAACTGAATGATACAAATGATTTAAATTTGTGTAGAAAAGCTTAATGGGAAAGTCTTCTGGAGGGCAGCCATAAGAACTGCAGTTCTCGCCCTGCTAACTTTTGTGGTGTGGTCACACTTGCTTTTACATGCCTGCCCCATAAAAAAAGCACGCAAGCAAGCAAGCCAGCCAAACAACCAAGCAAGCAAGCAAGCAAGCAACAGCTAGCTAGTTTACTACACTGGGAACTGATTGTGAAAATGGGAACTCAGTTATGCTTTGAAAGACTACAGCTGCAATCCTAACCCGCCTTTCTGGGGAATACACCCCACCACTGAATTCATCCGGACTTACTTCTGTTAACGGAAAAATCTGAGGGCTCCCTTGGACAAAAAACAAAGACACCAACCAGGATAACTTGGAGCAAAACAGCAGCCTGTAGGCTTGGCTTTTATTGATCTGTTGCAACAGGGTGCTCCCCTCACCCGCAGTAGAGAGGAGGGACCTCGAAAAAGGGTGTGCAAGGCCTTATAAAGATTTTTGAAACTGCCACCCTGTAGGTCAAGACCACCCCCAGAAACATCATACATACATCACAGAAGGGGTGTAACCTAAGACCACCCCTCAGATACATCACAGAAAAGGCAGTCTAAAACAGAAATTTTAATATTGTTTTTCTCCTGCCCTTGTTTATCTGCTGTCTGGCAGGTTAAAGGTAAAGGTAAAGGTACCCCTGCCCGTACGGGCCAGTCTTGCCAGACTCTAGGGTTGTGCGCTCATCTCACTCTATAGGCTGGGAGCCAGCGTTGTCCGCAGACACTTCCGGGTCACGTGGCCAGCGTGACAAGCTGCATCTGGCGAGCCAGCGCAGCACACGGAACGCCGTTTACCTTCCCGCTGGTAAGCGGTCCCTATTTATCTACTTGCACCCGGGGGTGCTTTCGAACTGCTAGGTTGGCAGGCGCTGGGACCGAATGACGGGAGCACACCCCGCCGCGGGGATTCGAACCGCCAACCATGCGATCAACAAGTCCTAGGCGCTGAGGTTTTACCCACAGCGCCACCTGCGTCCCTGTCTGGCAGGTTACTTGATTGGAATTCCTGGGTAGCCTGGCCAGTCTTTTGTAATGATAAATACTTAGTTCCTGGGCCATGTCACAGGCTCACACCCTATTCAAACACAGACATACCCTTAAGACAGGATTTGTGAAGGAAAAGACAATGGGGAGCCTTTTCCATTTTGACCTTGCAGAGAAAAGATTTGGTCAGTTTAGGAATCAAAATGGTTCCAGGTTGGCCTTCCTGTGCTGATCTATGTACAGGTATGTGCTTGGTTGGTACACTTATGAACATTACCATATATTTAAGACCATAAAATTCCTATCACACTTCTGAGCAGGCATGGTTAGAATTGCACAATACAGCTCGGTAATAATAATAATAATAATAATAATAATAATAATAATAATAATAGAAAATTTTATTTATATCCCGCCCTCCCCAGCCGAAGCCGGGCTCAGGGCGGCTAACAACAATAAAACAGTACAAAAGTACAGCACAAACAACACTCTAAAATCATTCATTATAAAATTGATTCAAATCAAGCCACTGGCAACCATTGTGCCAGAGCTCCACGAAGATTGCCAAGGGAGGGAGTCAGGCTGTGCCCTGGCCAAAGGCCTGGTGGAACAGCTCTGTCTTGCAGGCCCTGTGGAAAGATGTCAAGTCCCGCAGGGCCCTAGTCTCTAGTGACAGAGCGTTCCACCAGATCGGAGCCACAGCCGAAAAAGCCCTGGCTCTAGTTGAGGCCAGCCTAACTTCTCTGTGGCCTGGGACCTTCAAGATGTTTTTATTTGAAGACCATAAGTTTCTCTGTGGGGCATACCTGGAGAGGCGGTCCCGTAGGTACGAGGGTCCTAGGCCGTATAGGGCTTTAAAGGTTAAAACCAGCACCTTAAACCTGATCCTGTACTCCACCGGGAGCCAGTGCAGCTGGTATAGCACCGGGTGAATGTGGTCTCGCAGCGAAGACCCCGTAAGGAGTCTCGCTGCAGCATTCTGCACCCGCTGGAGTTTCTGGGTCAGTCTCAAGGGCAGCCCCACGTAGAGCGAGTTACAATAATCCAGTCTGGAGGTGACCATCGCATGGATCACAATGGCTAGGTCAGGGCGAGAGAGGTAAGGAGCCAACTGCTTAGCTTGGCGGAGATGAAAAAATGCTGCCTTTGTTATAGCTGCAATCTGCGCCTCCATGGAAAGGGAGGGGTCGAAGATTACACCCAAACTCTTAACGGACGGTGCTGGCACTAATTGCACCCCCGCAAGAGATGGGAGTTGCCCCCCCAATCCCATATTGTCCTGTCCCAGCCACAGGACCTCTGTCTTCGAAGGATTTAGCTTCAACCGGCTCCCACGTAACCATCCAGCCACAGCTTCCAAACATCTGGTCAGTGTGTCTGGGGCCGAGTCAGGATGGCCATCCATCAACAGATAGAGTTGGGTGTCATCAGCATACTGATGGCAACCCAGCCCAAAACTCCGGACAAGCTGGGCGAGGGGGCGCATAAAGATGTTGAAAAGCATCAGGGAGAGTATCGCACCCTGAGGTACTCCACACACCAAGGAGTGGCGCGATGACAATTCCCCCCCAAGCGCCACCCTCTGTCCCCGACCAGAGAGAAACAAGCTCAGCCATTGAAGGACTGTGCCCTGGATCCCCACGTCGGCAAGGCGGTGGTCCAGGAGTTCGTGATCGACAATGTCGAAAGCTGCTGACAGATCTAGAAGAATCAGCAGCCCCGACCCGCCTCGATCCAGCTGTCTACGAAGATCATCTGTTAGGGCAACCAGAGCCGTCTCGGTCCCATGACCCGCGCAGAAGCCGGACTGGAATGGATCCAGAGCCGATGTTTCATCCAGAAACCTACCAAGCTGTTCGGCAACCGCTCTCTCAATCACCTTACCCAGGAACGGAAGATTCGAAACCGGGCGGTAATTGGATAGATCTAAAGGATCTAATGATGTTTTCTTTAAGAGCGGGCGCACCACTGCCTCCTTCAGTTCCGCAGGGATTGTCCCCGTGCCAAGGGACAAATTGATGATATCCCCCAGGAGGGCCCGCACCCCGTCTGGACATGCTCTAATCAGCCAAGACGGGCATGGGTCGAGAGGACAGGTGGTGGGCTTTCCAGCTCGGAGGAGTCTGTCCACATCGGCTGGGGATATCCGGTCGAAGTGGTCCAATACTGGACCCGAGGACAGTCGAGGGGCCTCCAGTTCCTTTATTGTATCCAAATTGGCAGGGAGGTCATGGCGGAGCAACAAGACCTTCTCCGCAAAAAAGCTCGCAAATGCCTCACAGCTATGTGCCAAATTGTTATTTAAATTTGGCTGTCCCTCAAGGGACGTTAAAGACCTGATTATACTAAATAATTGTGCCGGGCGAGAGCTAGCGGATGCAATGGAGGCTGAGAAGTAAGACTTCTTAGCAGCCTTCACCGCCATCTCATAGGTTTTCATAAAAGCCCTATAAGATGTTCTTGAGGCTCCGTCACGGGCACCCCGCCATACTCGCTCTAGCCGTCTGAGGTCCCGCTTCATTTTCCGGAGCTCTTCGGTAAACCAGGGAGCCCGGTTTCTGCGGGGTTGCAGAGGGCGCTTAGGTGCGATCTCATCGATGGCTGCCAGGAGCTGGGTATTCCAGCCCTCAACAAGCTCAGTCAATGAGTCGCCAGGGGGAGCAAGGTCCCGCAAGGCCTGACGGAATATATCAGGGTCCATCAGCCTCTGCGGGCGAGCCCAAATCGGCTCGCCACCTAAGCAGGGTGGGGGTGGAAAGTCAATCCTGGCTTTCAGAGTGTAGTGATCAAACCATGGCACTTTCATCGAAGGAGACATGATCACATCTATACCTACGCCAAAGATCAAATCCAGCGTGTGGCCTGCTTGATGTGTGGGGCCTGAAACAAACTGGGAGAACCCTAGTGTCGCCATGGAAGACACCAGGTCCAGAGCCTGTGAGGAGGGAGTGGCATCAGCATGGATGTTGAAGTCCCCCAATACCAATAGGTTAGGGAACTCCAAGGCCCAGCCAGCCACCGCCTCCAATAGGCCTGACAGGGTGGCTGCTGGTGCGCTAGGTGGCCGGTACACCAGCCAAACAGCCAAGCTCTCCTCGGAGCCCCACACTAGGCCAACACATTGAATGCCGGGGATCGATGGCGATGGTAGAGCCCTGAAAGGACAATCTTCCCGGATTAATAATGCCACCCCTCCCCCCCCGGCCCACAGTCCGCGACTGGTGGAGGACGGGGAAACCCGGGGGCGCCATCTCTCATAAGGTAACTGTTGCCCCTTCGCGCACCCAGGTCTCCGTCACACAAGCCAGGTCGACCCCCTGCGAGGTAAAGAAATCTCGCAGGGTGGCGGTTTTGTTGCCTATAGACCTGGCATTGCACAGCACCAGTGACGGAGGTGAGTAATCCTTGCTCACCCTACCCTCGTCCCTCGGGATGGGGCGCAGATTGGAAGGGGTACGAGCATATCCATATCTCGATCCCCTTCGCCTATTACATCTGCCCCCACCGCCATACCTCCCTCGCCCCTCCACGGTAGCAATCCCAAGCCTCATAGTAGCCTCCATTGATGGTAACATGTTGCAACAGACCTTTTGGTTTCCCTTCTTAAAATCCCATGTGCAGGGTAGCATATGACCAAGGAATCGACTGAAATGCTGTTGCAACAACTTCCAAAATGTGAGGTTCTCGCTTCCTGACCATGTTTCCTGCTGCAAGCATTGCAAAACACACTGAAGTGTGTGACAAACTATAACGCTGTGCAGCCCTTATGATCTCAAACATTGTAGCTTCCAAATAACTATCTCTTGTCTATACTATTCTTATAATTTGGGCTCATCAGGTAGCCATAAGCAGATTTTCATTTACTTGTGACATTTGTTTGCAACCCCGTAACATAAAGTTATTGGGATGGCTTACAAGAAAGAAGCCAAAAGGAAGCAAACAATTGATTTACAGCTATTTTGCTTCAGAGCTCGCCCACTGCTGGTTTTAATTAGGTGAGAGAGGTGACACTGGAAAAGGCTTTGTTTTTAAACTCTGTGCTGTTATCCTGACCTAAATTATACTTGTTAGCTGTCCTGCTATGAAAAAATACAGGTATTTTTTGAAGATTGCGACTGGATTTTTCAGATGCTTTTTTCAGACTGTAACTACCGTACATATTCCATTTAGAAAATACGACTTTTCAGTTTGAACAGGAAGAATAAGGGGATTTACAGAAACAAAGAATCACCATTTTGGCTGCTAGCTGAAAATAGCCACCGTTTCGTAAAGCCACAAATAATTCTTATCAGTACGGCCACTTGTGTGTTTCAAACAGAGACCGAAGCAAGGGTGGCATATGGAAAGAAGATAGGCAATATTCAAGGAATAATAGCTCAGGACTGAAACCCCAAATGTCGAAACAAAGCCAGAAACATAGTTCAGAGTTGGGCTTAGTCATCATGACATGAGCTTAAAAGTTGTTGCTGTTACACCTGGCCATGGGCGTTGCCAAGGGAAGGTGGGCAGCTGCCCTCCCCCCAAATAAATAAAAATAAATAAAAATACATAGCAAACTGAGGTTCTGCGCCCCCCCAAAAAAATCCTGGCTGCTGCCCATGGCCCTGGCACCGAAATTTGTGGGTGCCCTGCCCCTTCCTGGGGAATTTTGCTCGGGCACCCCAGGGAGTTGGCACCTATGGGTGGGGACCAAAACAGTAGGCGAAGCCGCCTCCGCGGGCGGGAAGCGAGGCTTCGGGCAGGAGCCCTCCGCTCGCCGCTTGGCGGCCGAGGGGGCGTGGAGAGCGAGCCCGAGGCGCCCTTCACCCTCCGGGGCCTCAGAGCTGCGGGGAGGCGCGGAAAGGCGGACCTTGGAGGCGCCATGAGCCCGGCGGCGGAGACGCGACGGCAGCCACCACCTCCGCCTCCGTCGCTCCTGCTCCTTCTCCTCCTGCTGCTCCTCTCATCCCCTTCAGGAGGAGAGGCGGACCCGGGTAAGCTAAAGGGAGAAATTAGCGCGCGCAGCGTGGATCTCTGCTGGAGCAAGAGTGCCTCTGGCCATGTGCAGAGGAGAGCGCGCGGAGGCGCAGCTGCGCTCCAACCACCGTGGAAAAAGTGCAGAAGAAGGACGCGTTTCCAGCTTGCTTGCTTTAACTTTTCTCTAGCCCACCTTTAAAAAGAAGCTTTAAGCTCGAGGATGGGGGGGGGGGTAGCACCGAAAACCAATTGTTGTTCCTATGAGTTGTGTGATTCTGTGTTGGCTGCCACAGCAGTCGAGTTCCCTTCGCCCCTCCATTTTTTTTTGAGGGGGTCAACCCCCCCCCCCAAGTTGATGCGCATTGCCATCCAGACGATGTGCATGTGATAAATTATATGGTGCAGGGATTACCTGCCCCCCATCAATTAAAATACTTAACTAACTGACCAATTGCATCACAGATAACTTGGTTCTGCCCCCCCCCAACATAAAGCCTCCCCCCCATAAATCCTGGTTATGCCCATGCCCCCCTCCTTCTCTTTTCTTCAAATTCGCACCTCTGGTGGCTGCGCATACTCTGGCTCCGGCATGCTCCCCTGTTGGAAGTGGTGTGTGCAGTACATGTGCCATGATCCATATCTATCCTGTTGTTCGTGGAGAAAGATGCCTGTTTGTTGCATTTCTCCTCCAAGCACCTTTCATTGGGTTTGGAAATTTGAGCCACGTTCACTTAGCAGCGGAGGGGTGTGTGTGTGTGTGTGTGTGTGTGTCGAAGACAGCCGTTGCATGTGCGCAGATGGCGACAGCTTTCACGAAAAGGGGTGGTTTTGGGGGGTCTGGGGTTGGGAGAACCAGGGAAAGAAAACAGGTTTAATGCACACCAGGTGAAGACATCCCTGCCCCCTCTCTGGTGTGTACAGCAATATGTAAATATGATGGAGGGACGGACAACCTTGCCTCGTTTTAAGTTGCTAATGCGTACAACTGTATAAATAGCAATTCTCCTGAAAACCGCCCACATGTCTGCAGGGGGGTTGCCCGCTTCCAGGTTTTGTTTTGAGCGCTCAGCTGTGCATTTTTAGCATTCCGAGTAAAATTTTCATCACATCAAATAACAGTGCTCAGTATTTTCTTTAAAATGTATTTGCATGTTATGGAACATTTGGGTTAATGTCTGCATTTAGCCTTCACTTTCCTTAAAAATACAAATAGTAACCACTCATGGTGGATAGACTAATAATTATTGGGATCACAGTTGGTGTTGTTCAAGATGCTAACCATTTCCTCCCTTGCCGTGACCCTGAAAATTGCTGCTCCGAAACCAAGAGTTACTTGGGGCCAACAGAGTAATCCTCAAAGGGTACTGGCCAACTTTTCTTTTCCAGTCCCCATGCCTGTGTTTGGTAGTTTTGCTCCCAGGCTGGCAGCAGCACAGTGCCAGAGATGAGGGCAAGAAGCTTAGGCCAAGACTCAGTGTTGTAACTGGACTGTGGATTGCCCTGCTTTGGAGCAGGTATTGTTTTATTTAAAGTCATATGTTGCCCTTGCTTCCAAAGGAACCCAAAGCAACAAACACATCAGTGAATAAAACAATACAGTTAAAAATAAAGTATAACAAACATCTGACAATGTGAAAAAAAACATACAAAATAATCCAGGAGTTCTTGTTGCCACAATCAGGCTACCTCTTTGGTGGTTCAGATTTCCTTCTTCCCAACACTCTGTAGAATTCTAGTAAGAATTCCAGTTGATATTAATTAATTAATTAATTATTACAGTGGTACCTCAGTTTAAGAACAGTCCGGTTTAAGAACAATTTGGTTTACAAACTCTACAAAACCGGAAATAGTGTCTTGGTTTGAGTACTTTACCTTGGTCTAAGAACAGAAGCTGAATGATGGAAGGGCACCGGCTGCGGGAAGCCTCATTAGGGAAAGCGCACCTCGGTTTAAGAACGGTTTCGGTTTAAGAACGGACTTCCGGAAAGGATTAAGTTTGTAAACTGAGGTACCACTGTGTTAAAATTTATATACCGCCCTATACTTGGAGGTCTCAGGGCAGTTTACAAAACAGATCACAATATATAAAATAAAAATAAAAACAATAACCCAATAATATCCCCCCCAAAGAGCCACATTTTAAAAGGGTATAGGATATTGATCAAGTCAACCAAAGGCCTGGTTAGAAAGGAATGTATTTGCCTGGCACCTAAAGGTGTATAATGAAGGCACCAGACAAACTTCCCTGGGGAGAGCATTCCACAGACGGGGAGCCACTGCAGAGAAGGCCTGTTCTCATGTTGCCACCCTCCGAACCTCTTGAGGAAGAGGCACATGAAGAAGGGCCTCAGAAGACAATCTCAGGGTCTGGGTAGGTTCATATGGAAAGAGGTGGTCCTTGAGGTATTGTGGCCCTGAGCCGTTTAAGGCTTTATAGGTCAAAACCAGCACTTTGAATTAGGCCTGGAAACTAATTGGTAGCCAGTGCAGTTGGACCAGAATCGGTGTAATATGCTCAAACCGTCTTGCTCTGGTGGGCCACTGAATTCTGCACAGCTGAAGTTTCCAAACCATCTTCAGAGGCAGCCCTACGTATAACACATTGCAGTAATTATTAATCCTTAGCTTTTTGTGGGAATGAGCCCATCCAGGCCTGTTATCTGGATAGAAGAAGGCTTGTGTCATTATGTCTGCCTTGCTTCTCTGCTCCTTGGCTCTAGAAGTATATGGTGCTGGTATGAGAACTAACATTATCTTGTATACCTGCGTTGCTGTTATACTTGAGTGTGATTCATTGGGAGGCTGAAAATGCCCCAAATGTTTGTTGTTCAGTGCATTGCTAGGTAATTACCAGTCCTAATTCACAGTGCTTTATTTTTATAGATGCCACAAGTGCTTTACCTTCTGATGTGTGCGCCACTTGCCATGCTAATGCCACATGCCAGCAGCGAGATGGCAAAAACATCTGCACCTGTAATTATGGATTTGTGGGCAATGGGAGGACTTACTGTCAAGGTAGGTGGACATTTGCAAGCTGGTGTGTGATTTCTTGCAACTTCACAAAGGCATATGTTGCATAACAATTGAACTGTTACAATTTAGGATTTGTTATAATAACGCAAAGGCCTCCAGGGGTGAATGGTGTGACATACTGCTGCTCATGCAGAACTGCTCAGATATACTCCAGATATTAATAATATGCCTTTACTGAACAAACTGAACCTCATGAATCGTAGCTTGCAACTTTCAGTTTGCTCCGCTTCTTCTCTGTGAAAGTTTGTTCCCTTAAAGAGATAGACACACCTACTAGAACATAAACCTATACAGTCATACCTCGGGTTACAGACGCTTCGGGTTGTGTGATTTGGGTTGTGCATCGCGTCGAACCTGGAGGTACCGGAACAGGTTACTTCCGGGTTTCAGCTCTTGCACATGTGCAGAAGCGCCAAATCGCGAACCGCCTGTGTGCAGACACGTGGGTCGCAGGTTGCGAATGCTGTGGGTTGCGAACATGCCTTCCGCACGGATCATGTTCACAACCCAAGTGTCCACTGTATAGATATAGGATGTTAGAGTGTGGCAAGACAGGTTTTGTGATATGGGAAGCTTGCCCCACCAGCACTACCCTGGCATTCTAGGTTGTCTTCACAGATAGGCACAGATTTACTATAAGATAAACAAGCTATAGCTTAGGGCCCCATTCTCTTGGGGCCCCCCAAAAAAAATTAAAGGAAAAAAACCTCGATGTACATTTCCAAAATATAAGATAAGAAACAAATAAAATAAAACCTACATACAGTTAGAGCTTAATAATTATTTCACTATTCATATACTTCTTAATTGTATTTCAGTTCAACAATTGCTTTGATAAAATACCTATTTTGTTATGTGCAAATGGCTTTCGATACCTATTAGGTCCATAAATTAGGTCCATATAGCATATATTCAACACAAAAAACAGCGACAGTTTGTTGTTGACAAAGGACAGCTGGACATATTAAGGGCCCCATTACCTTCAGTAGCTTAAGGCCTCATCAAACCTAAATCCAGCCCTGCAGATAGGACCCCCACAGGGGCTCACAGTAAATTGGGTGAATTATCTGAACAATGGGTTGTATACATCTAAGTTCTACTTAGAATAGGCTTAGACCCACTGAGACCAATGGACTTCGGTTAGTAATGTTCATTAATTTCACTGGGTCTATGATGAGTATGGCTGAAATAGTCTTCTTCCCAAGACTACCCTGAGCCGTCGATGTGGTGTGGGTGGGTGTGACAAAAAAATTTCTGCACCGGGTACCACCTGACCTTGCTATGCCTCTGATGGAATCAATTCTCTTTTAACAAATTCTCTTTTTAATGATGTATAGGTGGTACTTAACCCCAGTAAAACTAGCAAAGATTTAGCAAAGTGATAATCTTTGCTGGAAATGTAAAGAAAAAGAAGGCACCTTTTTTCATATGTGGTGGACCTGCCCCAAGGTGAAAGACTTCTGGGAGAAGATTTATAATGAATTGGAAAAAATGTTGAGATATACATTTATTAAGAAACCAGAGGCCTTTCTTCTTGGGATAACAGGAATGGAATTGCCCAAGAAAGATGTTAAATTATTTTTGTATGCCACGACGGCTGCTCGAATTTTACTAGCTAAGAACTGGAAAATACAAGAATTACCAACTGTGGAAGATTGGCAGATGAAGATGATGGATTTTTCGGAGCTAGCTGACCTGACAGGAAGAATCCGCGACCAGAAAGAAGAGGAATACCAAGAAGATTGGAAGAAATTTAAAGACTATTTGAATAAATATTCTAATATAAAAAAATAGAAATCACTTGAAAGTACCAAATAGGCCTAGGATTAAAATAGGATTTACTAAATAAATGGGGTTTAGAAAGTAAGAAAAGTGAATAAGCTAGATAATAACTGAAAATATTTTGGTTTAAGAATGATATTGGAAAGCTGTTACATACACACACAAGGAAATTCATAAGGGAGGGAATGGAGGAAGTCAACCAATATGTAAATAAGTATGGGCTTTTAAAGGATTAAGTTCGCTCTTATTGTTTATCTCTTTTATGGTGGTGGATAAGATGCTTATTGTACTGTTTTCTTTTTTGATGCACTTCCCCCCCCTCTTCCTTTTTGTGTTATCTGTTCTGTTATGTAGTATAATTGTGGAAAACTTAATAATTAAAAAAAACAAAAACATATTCTCTTTTTAAATGGTAGAAAATAATTAGAGAATAATACTGATATTTAATGGTTTGTTTTAACCTCTGCAAAAAAAAAATTAATGTTTTGTCAGACAAAAACGAATGTGATATTGGGGCAAGCAAGATTTGTGGAGAGCATGCTTCATGCCACAATACACAAGGAAGCTTTTATTGCATTTGTCTAGAAGGCTTCCAGGCTTCCAGTAAAAACAAGATATTCATTCCCAATGATGGCACAAAATGTATAGGTAAGTACAGCAGCAACAAGTCATAAGGAATTTTTACTGTTTTCCTTTATGTTCTTTTTAGAACACACACACACACACACACACACACACACACACACACAGTTTTAGTTTTCATCTAAAGCTGTTTCTCTCTTTAATGTATGTCCTTTCCACTACTTGAGCATATCTAAATTGACACTTTTCATTTTCAAAATTGCTGGGAGCTGTAATTGAGGAAGATCAAACCCATATTTCCACATAGTTATGTAGGAGAGGGGGAATTTTCTGCTATATATTTTTGGCAGAAAGTATTTCATTTTTAGAAATGCATTGTTTCATAAAATTAATAAGATACAGGAATGACTATCATGCTGATTAAGCTGACAACTAAAATATATACCAGTCAAATCTAAAATAAAAGTTGTAGTTATTATTATTTTTAACTGATTTAGAGAAGCCTTCATTCCCCCACCTCCGAAACCTAATTAATGTTCAGGGAAGGGAATATCTGAGTCTGCAATAGATTTACAAGTTTCCCCGTAAAAATAATTTCCAGGTAAAGCTTTGAATTTGTTGCAATATATACATCTAAATCACATCAAATGTGCTATGTTAGTGTTTTTTCACGAGACAAATGGGAAACTGTTCAGATCCATGCTTTCTAAGGCACAGGATAACTGGAAGTGTGGACAAACCTTCTGTTTTCCCCACTTGCTTTCCCTGGGAAAACCAGCTCTTTCGTGCTAAATCGGAGCAAACGTCAATCTACAGGAAATCCAATTGATGTTTGCTCCGGTCCAGCAGTAAAGATCAGATTTCTACAGGAGAAAGTGGCAGGACCAAGCGGGAGTCTGCATGAGCCCTTATGGACTCTGGAGGCCCCAATTCAAGGCTGGCATTCTCATGCTGCTGGTCTGACAGATCACCCCAGCCCCTCTTCATCATAGTCCAAGTCCAGGCTTACTGTTCTACGTATTTTGCACCTGTTTTCTCCCACAGCTGATAAGATAGCTTTTGTGTTTTGTACTCTGATATCTGAGGTCTTGTGTATGCAAGCGCATGGTTGTTACTTTCCATGTGGGAAAATTGCTTCAGTGCTGCAATATGTACGTGTGCAGATATCAGAGACTAACTTCTTGAAGGGCACGTAGCAAATCAGTGGCAGGGGTAGAACCGGGGCGGAGGAAGGGGGTACGGTGGGGGCAGATCGCCCCGGGTGTCGCCACTTAGGGGGGTGACAAAATGCCGAGTGGCACTCACCGTGGGGCCTGCAGCGCACCTGAGCCACACGTCTCTCCTGGGAGTGATGCGGTGGCTTGGGTGCCCGCAGGCTCCACGCTGCCCCAAACGGTCTGCCCTCCGTCTCCCCCTCAGCTGTAGGATGGCTGAGTGGGAGGAGGCAGGCAGACTCGGAGCTGGCCCTGCTCCTCGGGTGGCTGCCCCCCCCCACGCACGCCGCCCCATGTGCCCAATCGACTTGCTCCGCCACTGACAGGGGTAGAACTTGAGTCCAAGATTTCCTGATCTAAGTCCAGCTGATGCCTTTCCTCAGAACTCTTTACTGACTTTCCATCCCCTTCCATGCCCAGTGTTAACTGTTTGCCCTTACCTTTGAAACTTTGGCGTGAACTTGCCCCAGTCTTATCTATTGACATGTCTCTGATCTGTTGATATTTCCAATTTCAGCGACCTAAAAGTCCCCTGCTCTCTTAAATAGCCCTGCCCTTTCCCCCTTGCACCCCCTTCTCCAAATATTTGCTTACTGCCATCCTCCTCTTTTTCTCATTTATTTATTTATTTGGTTTTCCAGATTAACATTTTACAGTCACATATCCAACATACAACATAAAAGCAAGATTCCAAGGAATCTCCTGGACTTCCCTCCTCCCCTTTGTGGGTCCTATTGTTAATCATTTCCTCCTGCATCTTTTATGATAATCCAAAACCTTTTACATCTCCATTATGGCCAAAATTCATCATTAAACTACAAGTGTTATTCTAAACCTACTGACGATTTTAGCTGTTTACAATTGTTTTTATGATCAATTATAAATTCCCCCCATTCCTTATTAAGATTTTGGTCTTCCTGATTTCTGATTCTTCCGGTCATTTTAGCCATTTCGGCATAATCCATCAACTTAATCTGTCATTCTTCTCTGGTAGGGATTTCCCCCTCATTTCTTCCAACAAGTCTGGCTTAATTCCATAGTCCTCTTATCATTTGAAACTAAGGGTGGGATTCCCTTAATGAGACACAAGTATTTCTGCTTGGGCAGTGGGGCTTCTCCCCCCTGAACCTCCAGAATTGGCTCTGGGGGCATCAGGAGCAGGGGCGGAGGAAGGGGGGTGCGATGGGGGCAGATCATCCTGGGTGTCTTCGCTGAGGTGGGTGACATTGCCCGCGACTCCCAGCCTACCCTGAGCCGTCAGGGGAAGGGGGGGAGCTGCGCCGCTTTGCCGGCTGCATCCCCCCTTCCCTCTTAATTTTGACAGCTGGGGGAGGCTTGGGAGTCGCGGGCGGGTGGTGCACCGAATGTCTGCCATTGACGGCTCACTCCGCCCCTATGGGCGGCCCACTTGCGCCACTCTGTGCACCTGAGCTGCTATCCCATGCCTGGGAGGGCACCCTCCGTGTCCCTCCCCCTTTGGGAGCGTGCCTGCCCTGGGCAGCATGGGCATATGCTCTGCCGCTGATCAGGAGAAACCCCACAGCAGCTGGAAGGGATGGGGGTTTGTTCGGTCGGGCAAATTGCAATGCTTGTGTTCACAGAACAGTCATAATATCACAACACTGGATTCCACCCTTAGTCCATATTCACACACCCCAGTTATACTTCCCTCTTCATTTCTCCCCTTTCTTTTCTTGTTTCCCTCACTGTTGAAAGCCCCCTGACCCAAGGACCAGTCATTTTCATGTATGTTATAGTTTAAAGCACTATGTGTGGTAGTTGCTCAGAGCAGGCCCACCGAAATGAATGAACATGGCTAAGTTAGTTCCATTAATTTCAGTGGGGCAACTTGGTGCTAGGTGAGCTCTAAACAATAATTGCTGCTGCATGTTGGCTCTTGCCTACCAATGGGTTCAAAATATTTGAAGCAGTCTTCATAAAAAGACGGTCACAATTGTATTACATTTTCTAGATCTTGATGAATGTGGAATCTCAGGCATCTGTGGCCTTGGAGGACGATGTATGAATACATTAGGAAGCTATGAGTGCTACTGTATTGAAGGATACCGAACAGAAAATGGAGTGGAACCATTTCATTCGCGTACAGCAAATACTTCGTGCAAAGGTGAAGGCTTGTATTTTTAAAAAGAGTACAGTTTTAGGCCCCTTTAGGTATTGAAATACAAGGGAAAACATGTCTGTATGCTCTGCCCAATTGTGCAGTAAGTGGTAAACCCATCTTCCAATATTCTAGCTGATGAGGCACCGGAGGATTGACAAGCACTCAATTCCAAGGTTGAATCCCTATTACAGTGGTACCTGGGTTCCTGAATGGCTTAGTTGTTGAACAAATCAGCTCCCGAACACTGCAAAGCTGAAAATTAAGTGTTCTGGTTTGCGAACATTTTCCCACAGTGTTTAGTGGGACTTACTCCCAGGTTCACAGGCATAAGATTGCAGCTTACATGATAAATAGGAATGCGGGTGGCATTGTGGTCTAAACCACTGAGCTTCTTGGGTTTGCCGATCGGAAGGTCGGCTGTTTGAATCCGCACAATGCAGTGAGCTCCTTTGCTCTGTCCCAGCACCTGCCAACCTAACAGTTTGAAAGCATACCAGTGCAAGTAGATAAATAGGTACCATTGCAGCGGGAAGGTAAATGGTGTTTCCGTGCACTCTGGTTTCCATCACAGTGTTCTGTTGCACCAGATGAAGTTTAGTCATGCTGGCCACAAGACCCGGAAAGCTGTCTGTGGACAAACACCGGCTCCCTTGGCCTGAAAGCGAGATGAGCGCCGCAACCCCATAGTTGCCTTTGACTGGACTTAACCATCCAGCGGTCCTTTACCTTTACCTTACCTCACATGATAAATCCCTTCCCTTAAGACAGAGCCATGCTGATGGTAAACCTTGGTATCATTTTGTTATCAGTTTTGACCAGCTCTTTAATAGTTACTACGTTACTGAAAATGCTTCATTTTACATTGCAAGTATTAGGCGATTATTAGGCATAGTGAAAGTAAGATTCCATTTTTTTACTAACGTAAAAAGCAAAACACTGAATGGTAGAGGTATGTTGTTTAAAGTATTTTATACCCCCACTTTTCCTCATATAACTCACAGTGTCTTACAAAAACAAAGCAGTAGTGCATAAAATGAATAAATGCAGCAATGCATTTATTTATTTCAGTAATTAATTTTTTCCGCTCTGTTTAGCTGAAAAGAGAGTGGCTTAAAAAAAAAAATCGGTAGTAAGACAGCCCCTGCCCTCAGGCTTAAAAGACCTGAAATGCAAAGAATAAGAGATGGGGTGGGAGGAGAAAAAATATGTCCTTACGTACTAGTTTTTTACGTTACAGATATTATAACGACCAGCTGCGATGAAAAATTTCAGGGAGCTTGATGGAATGGTTGCCACTAGGTGACAGCTGGGGAAGGCTGAAGGGTGGTTGGTCTCTCAGCAGAGGTGATAGCATAACTCTCCTTCTTTTCTTTCCCTCTGCCTTGTGGTCTGCAGTAAAACAGCTTAAAAACAACCATGTTATGCGCTGCTAACAAGAGAAAGAGGAGCAGAAAAGTCTGTTCCAGATACGACTCAGAAAAAATGTAGCTGCTTCTACACCCATAAAACAGCCCTCTGCTTTTTAATTTCTGTTTTCTGGAGCAGTTTGGTTTAAGACATTGTCGCTTGTGTGTTGTATGAGTGTCTGGGACTCTAAAAAGCGGAAGAACACGCAGAATTTAACTGCCAAGTTCTGTCACTTTTTTCTCTGTGAAAATGCCTAGCACGATAGTTATCTCATGGGAAAATATATAATCACAGTGACTTGTGTTTTCAGGGAGGAAATGTAAAGAAATGAAAGTAATAACAGCAGCACTCCTGCAAGAGTCAGGAGCTTTTACCACTTTGCCATGTGGAGCTGGCATAATCTTTGGATGACTCATTTTAAATAAGATAGCAGCACCTCCTGAGAACTGTGCTTTGGCAGTCATTGTAATAATATAGTAGAAATAATCATTATAATAATGATCATAAAAAGGCAGAATACTTCAAGGAGGCTATATAATTGCTTGAGTGCAAGACTCGTTGTACCAGCGCACAGGCTTTTGATGAGCCATGCCAGTAGGTGTGCCAGCACATTTCAAAAGGCGATGCTATGCAGGCATCGCAGTGGTATTATGGCAACATTGCAGGCAGGCGCGGAAATATTTTAGAACTGCGGTGCAAAACATCCAGTGCCTGTACCAGGTACAGTGGTACCTCGTAAGACGAATGCCTCGTAAGACGAAAAACTCGCAAGACGAAAGAGTTTTTCGTTTTTTGAGTTGCTTCGCAAGACAAATTTCTCTATGGGCTTGCTTTGCAAGATGAAAACGTATTGCGAGTTTGTTTCCTTTTTCTTAAAACCATTAATACCCAGGAAATCCGTGCTTTGCAAGACGAAAAATTCGCAAGACGAAAAAACTCGCAGAACGAATTAATTTCGTCTTGCGAGGTACCACTGTACCTAATTCAACTGACTCAGGGCCATGTGAAGTATGGGATTTTAGAGAGATGATGGTCCCATGTGCTGCAGCATGGGCCTATAGGATCTGATAAAAGAGGCGATATTCCTGCCCTTCCACTAACACCGATCTGACCTAAATGCCACACCTAAAGTGCAAAAGTGTCAATCTTCTAGAGCAGTTAGTAGGCAGAGCTGGAGATTCACTAAATGGGCTTTGAAATCTCAATGTTTACTTGTCTTTGTTTTCTGCAACATTTTTTTTTTATTAAAAAAAGAGGCTTCTGCTGGAGGGCAGCTTTGGGCAGAGAGCAGAGATGTGAATGGGGAGAGGTGCTTAGCTTCAGCTGCCATTTCTTTGCTACAGATTATCCTCATGTTCCTCTCATCTTTCAAATTAGGTGTTTACCAGTGGTTTCAACCCATTGGGGAGAGAAAGCTGCTTGGCTTTGTGATGTGAGCAGAAAAATGGATGGGAAATGGTTTCAGGACTCTTCGCCTCCGCTGCTTTTCCATTTTAAATTGACACATCACAAAGTTGCTCCCATCCCCCACCCAACCGCTCCAAAAAAAGTATGGCATCAAAACTATAAGCATTCTCATTAGTTCCTTAACAGTATTGTTATGAGTTTGCAAGGGGGCAAGGATCTCCTAAAATTTCTGGGTGCCAGTTCTCCCCATAATGTCTGAAATCAGTAAATGTGGGGTTTGGTCAATGGATTTAGCAAGGCCTACAAGGGACACGGGTGGCGCTGTGGTCTAAACCACTGAGCCTAGGGCTTGCCGATCGGAAGGTCAGCGGTTCGAATCCCCACAACGGGGTGAGATCCTGTTGCTCGGTCCCAGCTCTTGCCAACCTAGCAGGTGTCAATATGTGCAAATAAACCATATTTCATAAAGGCGCTACGGTCTCCACTATGCCTCATTTTCCCCAAAAGAAACACAAACTTTGATTAAATGCTGAGATCCCTGGAATCTTTCACTGCTCAGCAGAGATTGGAGTGGCTGGCAACAGTAAAGACATATAAATGTAGCAAAATGTGTTTGTAAATTCATAATTTAAGCAGTTGGGATTGTCTCAGTTCTGTGTTGTGTACCCTAGGATTACATACACACAATATATTTAAAGTACATTTTTCTCACCAAAGAATCCTGGGTACTGTAGTTTGTTGAGGGTGCTGGGAATTATAGCTTTGTGAGCTAAGCAGCAGTTCCCAATATTCTTTGGGGTGACGAATGTTCTTCAAATGTGTGATTAGTGGCAGCCATTGTTACTTTAAGAAATTGGGCCTTGCATGTCATAGAGTGTCTTTGCCTTATAGTGTCTTAACTTATTCTCCCCCCCTCTTTTGGTGCAGTTGTTGACTGTGGGCTCCCACCTTCTGTTCCAAATGCATATTCTGCAGTCAACAAAACAACTTATGGAAACAAAGTTGTTTATACTTGCCAGCCTGGTTATGTCATCGAAAGTGGAAATTCCACTGCAGTTTGCAGTTCCAGCGGACAATGGAAGGAAGCTGATTTTGTATGCAAAGGTAAAGAAAACAATTAAAAAGCTTTAATGATTGCAGCATTTATTTCAACAAAGGCTATTTGTTACATTAATTGTAAGCATATCTTTAAAAAATTTGGCATGCTTGAATTGCAAGGAAATCAAAGTTTTTATAAATTAAAGTCAATGGGACTTAAGTAAGTAGTTAAATTGCTTGGTTCTCTTGATTTCATTTGGTCAAAGTGCTGCTTCACAAAATACTCAGCAGCAAATATTTTACTGATAAATAAATATTAATGGGGAAACCGTTAGCTTAATAATGCTGTCTTCTTTCTCTTTCTTTCCCATTAGAAATTGATTGTGGAAAACCACGGTGGTTTCCAAATAATACAGATATTATCTGGGATAACAGAACAACTTTAGGAAGCACGATATACTATAAATGTAGGGAAGGATTTCAGTTTTTTGGAGAGCATAATTTTTCACAATGCACAACATCTCAGAAGTGGGGAAACATCACTTTTGAATGCAAAGGTAAAAATATCATCTGTAATCTACATTAAAAACGCTCATTATTTATGAATGAACACCACCATAATAACTATCCTTTGTGAAGAAGAAAAAATGTTTTCCTGAAAATCCCAAGGTTCTTACCTCTTCTTAATAATGGAAAAATGATTTTTAGGTATCTTGACAAGTACTAGAGGTTCAGGTTCAGACTAGTTGAGAAGTTAAACAGCATCCCTGGAAAAAGCTCCACCTCTCATCTGCTCAGATGGCTGATTCTTGGTTTATATTTTCTATTTGGTTATGGAAATTGGAGAACACGGTATATGAGGCACAATGGCCGTATGCCCTGTATTGAGAATTTTTTTATGCCTGATGGTTTACAATATTTTTATACATGCTGTAGCTGGGGAAACCCAGCCAGATGAGCGGGGTATGAATAATACAATTATTATTATTATTATTATTATTATTATTATTATTATTATTAATTATTCATATTCCCAGTTCTATCTCATTGCTGCTTGACAAGAGGTTTCTTATTTTGTAGTCAGGTTTCTACTGTATTGGGGACACAGGTGGCGCTGTGGGTTAAACCACTAAGCTTCTTGGGCTTCCCGATCAGAAGGTTGGTGGTTCGAATCCCCGCGACGGGGTGAACTCCTGCTGCTCTGTCCCAGCTCCTGCCAACCTAGCAGTTTGAAAGCATGCAGTGCTTATATTTGGGCCAATATGGTAGATAAAAAAGGTAAAGGGACCCCATTAGGTCCAGTCGTGGACAACTCTGGGGTTGTGGCACTCATCTCACTTTCAGGCTGAGGGAGCTGGCGTTTGTCTACAGACAGCTTTCTGGGTGATGTGGCCAGCATGACTAGACTTCTTCTGGTGCAACAGAACACCGTGATGGAAACCAGAGCGCACAGAAACACAGTTTACCTTTCTACCTATTTATCTACTTGCACTGTGTACTTTCAAACTTCTAGGTTGGCAGGAGCAGGGGCCGAGCAACGGCAGCTCACACCATCATGGGGATTCGAACCGCCAACCTTCTGATTGGCAAGCCCAAGAGGCTCAGTGGTTTAGACTGGGATGACAAAAAGTCTAGACTACTGCAGTTGCATTTCTGAATTAAAACAGCTTCTGATCCCATTTAGAAATAAAATGTGGCAAACCTCCTGCCATACATCACTCCAACATGATATGGAATGGGATATCAAAGCCGGGAAGCCTTGTGGAATACAGATGTGTCAAGGGCTTCTACAACACGAGCATGAAAAAACATTCATTCTGTACCAAAAATGGATCATGGGAAATCTTGGATCTAAGATGTGAAAGTAAGTGCATGATGATAATCCTAGCACAGACGTTGTGGGCAAGTTCTAACTAAGGGACACTGGAGTTATTATTGCTCTTGTAGCGAAGCGAGGGCACTATCCCTTTGGCAGGCGTCTACGGGTTAAGAACCAGAGGAGGTTTGGTCAAACTCATGCTGGTAGCTTCGAGAACACTGTCCAACCATCTCGTCCTCTGTCGTCCCCTTCTCCATCTTTCCCAACATCAGGGTCTTTTCCAGGGAGTCTTCTCTTCTCATGAACTACCCTCTCCCAATACTGTAGAACTTTCAGAGAGGACTCTTGAAGTTTTTGGAGCTCTGTGTTTAACAGAACAACAGTGGCATCCAGTGGATTTCTTTGTTAACAACATGCATGTGACAAATATAGTAATGATTGATCAAAACTGGGTTCAGCAAATAGGCAAGATGTAATATGAAACATTAGCAGAAGCCGTAACAGGTCTCATTCTAGAGCAATGATGTGGCAGTTCGCTGTATTGTTGATGGAACAAGGTAAGTGATGATGGCAAAGAATGGCTGCCCTTTCCCTGTCAAGTTGCAAAGTTTGTATGATGAAAAAGCTGGATTTAGATTGCAGTTGACCACTACTAGATCCTGCAATTGAAACAGCGACAAGAAGAAACTGGCTTTTACATGCCATTCAACAATGGGAAATGTTTTCGTTTGTTATTTTTGCAGAAGTTAAAGACTTTGTCGGTATTGCACTAAATAACTCTTGTTTGACGTGGAGGAGGCTTAATGGAAATACAGCCGTCAACGAGACTTACCAAGTGCGTGAGATATTTTAAATCTTTTTTTGTACCAGAAAGATAAGAGGTTCTTAGCTTTCTAGTGGGGGACAGGCAGGTTTCTGTAAGTATGGGAGGGTGTATAAACATTTTATTAAAATATTGCTAAATAACATCGGCAAATGTTTTTATGTTTTTTTTTAAAGGATGTGATTTGATTGCTCACCGTTTCTTCTAGATGCCATAACATAGGAAGTAAAGCAGAAACAAAAAACTTCTGAGCTGCCTGGAAACATTTACAGTGGTACCTCGCAAGACGAATGCCTCGCAAGACGGAAAACTCGCAAGAAGAAAGAGTTTTCCGTTTTTCAAGGTGCTTCGCCAGACGAATTTCCCTATGGGCGTCCTTTGCAAGACGAAAGCCCATAGGGAAATCTCCGGGGACAGTGGGGAAGCGCAGCGCGTCTTCCCCACTGTCCTCGGACCTCCTCCGAAGGCTGGCAGTGGGGCGGAGAGACCTTCTCCCCACGCCAGCCTTCAGAACAGGTCCGGGGACAGAGGAGAAGCGCAACGCGCCTTCCCCTCTGTTCCCGGACCTGTCCTGAAGACTTGCGGTGGGAGGAGGGTTTTCCTTCCCACCGCCAACATTCAGAATGCTGTTCTGAATGTTGGCGGTGGGGAGGAAAGCCCTTCTCCTCACCGCAAGCCCCGCAAGCTCCGGGAACAGAGGAGAAGCGCAGCGCGCCTTCCCCTCTGTTCCCGGACCTGTCCTGAAGGCTTGCGGTGGGGAGAAAAGCCCTTCTCCGCACCGCCAGCCCGGCAAGCGGTTTCCATAGGAACGCATTAATTGATTTTCAATGCATTCCTATGGGAAACCGTGCTTCGCAAGACAAAAACCTCGCAAGAAGAAAAAACTCGCGGAACGAATTAATTTCGTCTTGTGAGGTACCACTGTACAACTTGATAAATATATAACTGCTTCTTGATTGGCCAGAAGGGCTTCTGTTCTGGCCAAGTCAGCTCTGTCTTTAATGCTGATTAACTATCTTGGCCTGTCTCCTTGCCATCCCACAGTTATTCTGAGGGTATATACAAATCTAAGTAGGATTTGTGGAATGATCTCCCCAGGGTGCCTCGCCTGGCCGCCTTCATTACATATCCTTAGGTGCCTGGCAAAAACATGACTCTCCTCTCCTCTCAGGCCTTTGGCTATTTAAATAATCTATGCCCTTTAAACACGGTGTGGGTGTGTTATTGTGGGCTTTCGTTACTATGTTGTATATTTTTGTGGTTTTATATTTCAAATGGCTCTGTGATCAGTCCCGGATTTACGTATAAGCTAAACAAGCTATATCTTGGGGCCCCACTCTTTGGCCTCCCCCCAAAAAACTAAAGAAAAAACACCTTGGATGTACATTTCCAAAATATAAGATAAAAAACAAATAAAATAAAACCTAAAAATGCATTGTATGAACTACAATTGCATTGTACAGGTTATAACACTTAATTTCATATTAATAAAGCTATTTATAATTATTAGAAGTTTGCATCATATATTTATACCTATTATTATTTCATGTTATAGCAAGTTTCTAAAGACTAGATAATGAGTCTTTGTAAATTGTGTTTCTAAAGGAACTTTTGTTATTGCCAAATGCCAATGTGTTTGCATTATTAAGTTTGTTCTGAGTACAAAATCATTTTACGTTAGAGCTTAATAATTATTTCACTATTAATATACGTCTTCCTAATTGTATTTCACTATTAATATACCTCTTAATTGTATTTCAGTTCAACAATTACTTTGATAAAATAAATATTTTGTTATGTGCAAATGGCTTTAGATACCTATTACCGTATTTTTCGCCCTATAGGACGCACTTTTTCCCCTCCAAAAATGAAGGGGAAATGTGTGTGCATCCTATGGGGTGAATGCAGGCTTCAGGAAGCTATCCGCTCGCCGTGGGAGCCGCAGCTCTCCCACGGCTAGCGGAGAGCTTGCCGGCACCCAGAAGCTTGGGGCGCGCTGAGCTCAGCACGCCCCAAGCTTCGGGCTTCGCACAGCGCTCTGCTAGCCGTGGGAGAGCCGCGCGAAGTCGCGCGGCTCTCCCACGGCTCGCGGATAGCAGCCTGTTCTGGGGTCTGGGGTCGGGGGAAGCTCGGGCTTCCCCCGCCCCAGCCCCGCACCTGGGGGGGGGGTATAATTTTTTTTCTTTATTTCCCCCCGAAAAAAACTAGGTGCGTCCTATGGGCCGGTGCGTCCTATGGGGCGAAAAATATGGTAGTTCCATAAATTACCATATAGCATATATTCAACACAAAAAGCAGTGACAATTTGTTTTTGACAAAGGACAGCTGGACATATAAAGGGCCCATTACCTTCAGTAGCTTAGGACCTCATCAAACCTAAATCCAGCCCTGTCTGTGATCCTCGGATGAAGGGCAGTATAGAAATTTAACAAATAAACAAATTTGTACCAGCTTATCTGTCTTGACTTCTTCCCCAAAGACTCCTGGAAAAACCCATGTGTTAAAAGTGTGGCCTTTTCAAAACGGACATCTCCGGAGTTCTCTGGGGAGACAAAATGGATTGTTAACCAAGTTTATATTATAGCTATGCCCTGAAGTTTTGTTTCTGAGAACTGACTTCCCTTTCATTTCCCATGCAGCTCACAATGAGAATGCTAGGGAATGAATCGAAGAAAACTGTGGCTGAATCAAAGATTAGCTATACCACAGCCAAGGAGGCTATAAAGATATGCTTGGAGCTACGTCAGGATGCAAACTACAGTGTGGAAGTAACTACAGGATCCACCAATTTGGCTTTAAAAGTCCGAATAATGCACCCAGTAGTTGGTAGGTGCTGCAGTTTTGCAAATCATAAATATTGATAGTTAAATGGACTAGGAAATTTTACCTGAAAATCTTCAGTACTGGTGATGACACAAAACAGTGTTCTTAAACTGGTGGCTGATAATACTGAACTGGGGGCCGCTGCTCATGAGGAATGGGCTAAGGTTGGCTAAGATCTGGCCATGCATCTCGTTTGCAGCAGATCATAGCAGCAAAAGGCTGCTCTACTAAGTACTAAAGATGCTTGCCATGAAGGAATTGAATAAAAGTAAGACTGGAGAAGCCAGTATAAGTTGCGATTTCAGCTGAATTTGGGGGAGCCACTTGAAGCATCCATTGTGTTGAGCTATTTCAATTGATTTGCTCATTGCAAACAGCTGAAAGTCTGTAAATTTTTGATAATAAACCTGATTTGCAATGGGGGAGTTGAACATAGCTGTCAACTTTCAGATTTGAAAATAAGGGATCAGCAGCCTCAAAAATAAGGGATCAGCAGCATAGCTGCCAACTTTCAGATTTGAAAATAAGGGATCAGCAGCCTCACCTGTCCTGGAGACAGTCTACAGGGTATCTAACAATCTGGGATAGCAGTGGGAAGCAGCAGGAAATGGCACTGAAATAAGGAAATTTCCCGCAAAAAAGGGAAGGTTGACAGCTATGGAGTTGAATAATTTCGATTACAACTGTATGCTAAAGATTCTGTAGTGCAATGGGCTGGTGAACCCTTGTGATAATGATTAGTGGATTAAAACGAGCCAAAGAACCAAATTGGAAAGCTACGTATAGGGCCTAGAGAGACTGTGTGCTTTGGACCAGGAAGAAAAGAGGGCAAGCAAGGGAACCGAACCCAAAGGGTGCTCATCAATGGTTCCTCTTCATCCTGGAGAAGAGTGACTAGTGGGGTGCCACAGGGTTCTTTCTTGGGCCCGGTCTTATTCAACATCTTTATCAACGACTTGGATGATGGACTCAAGGGCATCCTGATCAAATTTGCAGATGACACCAAACTGGGAGGGGTGGCTAACACCCCAGAGGACAGGATCACACTTCAAAACGATCTTGACAGATTAGAGAACTGGGCCAAAACAAACAAGATGAATTTTAACAGGGAGAAATGTAAAGTATTGCACTTGGGCAAAAAAAATGAGAGGCACAAATACAAGATGGGTGACACCTGGCTTGAGAGCACTACATGTGAAAAGGATCTAGGAGTCTTGGTTGACCACAAACTTGACATGAGCCAACAGTGTGACGTGGCAGCTAAAAAAGCCAATGCAATTCTGGGCTGCATCAATAGGAGTATAGCATCTAGATCAAGGGAAGTAATAGTGCCACTGTATTCTGCTCTGGTCAGACCTCACCTGGAGTACTGTGTCCAGTTCTGGGCACCACAGTTCAAGAAGGACACTGACAAACTGGAACGTGTCCAGAGGAGGGCAACCAAAATGGTCAAAGGCCTGGAAACGATGCCTTATGAGGAACGGCTAAGGGAGCTGGGCATGTTTAGCCTGGAGAAGAGGAGGTTAAGGGGTGATATGATAGCCATGTTCAAATATATAAAAGGATGTCACATAGAGGAGGGAGAAAGGTTGTTTTCTGCTGCTCCAGAGAAGCGGACATGGAGCAATGGATCCAAACTACAAGAAAGAAGATTCCACCTAAACATTAGGAAGAACTTCCTGACAGTAAGAGCTGTTCGACAGTGGAATTTGCTGCCAAGGAGTGTGGTGGAGTCTCCTTCTTTGGAGGTCTTTAAACAGAGGCTTGACAACCATATGTCAGGAGTGCTCTGATGGTGTTTCCTGCTTGGCAGGGGGTTGGACTCGATGGCCCTTGTGGTCTCTTCCAACTCTATGATTCTATGATTCTAAGGGAAGGGGCCAAAAGAGAGTTGGGTTGCAAATCAGGAATATGCCAACTGTGTCTTCTGCAGTAGCATTGTGACCTGGCTACCCAAAAATAGCCATGGCACTCAAGAAACAGGTGAGTGGGCCTGAATTTTGCATATTGGATTTGCTCAAAGCAAGCAGTTCTGATTGCAGGCTACTTCTTTGTGTTGCGTTACCTGTTATTATTAATAACATACCAGCATAGCATAGTTGATTAAGAGTTTCTCTTTCCTGCCACACTTTTCCCTCCCCAGAAAAGAAAGCTGCATTCAGCAACATCTCCATATTTAATGACACCTGTATTAAATGGCAAAGAGAATCATCATCTGAGGAAAACTATGTAGTAAGTGATGTACAGTTTCTGATTGCAGTGGGAAGTACTGGGACTAAATCTCATGTTGACATGCATGTTTCAGAGTGTTGACAGCAGTACAGCATCCATCCCATTGTCACCCCTGATACAAGTTTTGCAGATTTTGGGTGCATTTCAAAGAAACGGTTTGATCAGAGACAACAGGGATCTCTACTTATTCAAGAAAGTCAACAATGCCATTGTTACCGGGGTGGAGAACTCAGGCCTAGGGGCCAAATGCAGCCCCCTAGGTCTCTGTTTCACAACTGGAATTCTTCTCATGCCACATCTATCAGCAGCCTTCCTTCACATCCTCCTTTTCGCCTGGCTGCAGTGTACCCTTGAACTCTGATAACACTGGGGAACAAAATTTTTGTTGCATTGACAGCTGCAGTTGTTCTAACCTAATTTTGACGTGCTGATTTCATATCTGAAGTTGGTTTTGTTCTGTAAGCTCTAGGTTTTTTTGCAATCCATGTTTTTCACTTTTCACCAGAATCTTTGTTTTGCACAATGCAAGAATTCAATATTTTATTAAACACATAGCCAAAGTAGTACAATATGAGTATAAATGTAAGTGACTTATATAGCATTGAACATGACATGTATATCTATGTACTGTTGGAGGTCTGCAAAAAAATGTATTCCCTTGTGATACACAGTATACTGGGGAACAAATTTTGTTTACACATTTTGGTCTACTTGAAGAAGCCATGGTCTGATCTGAAAAATACAAATATTTAGGTTACAAAACTATACAAATAAAGAAAAAATAAGTTTGCAAAACAATAATTACCATGTGGTTAGGGTAGATCAACGTGTCAGTGTCCACTTATCCCCAGTGTAAATATGACATATCGTCAAAAGTCAGAAATTGCAAGATAACTATAGCATGTACATGAAAATCGATTTCAGATTTGAAATCAGCATTAAGAGAACATATAAGAACAGTTGAAAAATCTCATGCAACAGAAAATGAAAAAAAAAAGTTCTCCAGTGTAATGCCTCACGGTTGAAAAACATACCAGATATAACCGTTGCAGTGACTGATTAGGTAGTGTGTAGATTTGCAAGCAAACTGCTGAATTTTTGTGAGGGACTTGCGTGCCATACATTCTTATTTGCAACATATTCTGAGGTAGATCATGTGGACATAAGATTTCTGTATAGTCTCTTGTGTGTTAGTGCTGCAGCCGTGGAGATTATCTGCCCCCTCATTAAAATTCAGGCCCCTTTCCTGGAGTTCCATGTTGCTTATTACTCTTTTAAAAGCCAAACATTCTACCTAATGCAGAACGCTTTGGGGGAAGAGAGAGGGCTGTCAGAACTCCTTGATCTGAGAAACAAATTGCCAGTCAACAAAACATGCAAACCTTTATATTGTGGGTTAAGACCAGTGCTGTTTTTCTAGAAAAAGAGGTGTCAGAGCTAAGCTCCAGTGAGCTCCAGCTTGGGGGGGACACCCTAGTGAAGACCTTGCTCTGACAGCTCATAGAATGCTACATTTGTCTTCACACACAGCAGGCCTTCCCTCAGGACTCAAAATGTGAATCCTTGAAATCTGGTCAGGCTGGATGAACTTGCAGGTGTGACTCAGCCGATGATGCTATCTGAAACCTGGTCTGCACAAGCTAAAGAAGGAGGTGGGAACGAGATGGTAGAAGTGGCCCAGAGGTGGTTGAATGGATTGTACGATTTCAGACTATAAGCAGGAATTCACATTTTTTTAAGAGGCCCCAACATAAAAGACTCTCTGCAAATACCAAATCCAGTACAGCAGGAAACAGGTTGTTGTTGTTTAGTCGTCTTAGTTGTGTTTGACTCTCCGTGACCCCACGAACCAGAGTATGCCTTGGAAATTCTCACTCATGGAGTTTTCTTGGCAAAATACTGGTGTGGTTTGTCAGTTCCTTCTCCAGGTGGATCACATGTAGTCTAAACTCTTGACTATGACCTGTCTGTCTTGGGTGGCCCTGCACAGAATGGCTCATAGCTTCTTGAAGTTATTCAAGCCCCTTTGCCACGACAAGGCAGTGATCCATTAAGGGGAGGAAACAGGTTAGGTTAAAGGTTAAAACACTTCTGTCCTGTTGTGCTAGTTTTCCATTTTCAGAGAGCACTTTACAGTGGGGCAGCATTCAAAAGTGGTTTTGCACTTCCTTTCTGCTTCATTCTGCTGCACATGTAAACCTGGCCTTAGAATCAGGCACTCCCAATAGACGGAGGACATTCAGACCAGGCAAACGTAGTGTATTCTGCTTCCTGCCGCAACCACCAAAACGTTTGCTTAGTGCACTTAAATTGAAGAAACTCCACTAGCTAATAATATGTGCCAAATGTTTAAAGTATTTCATTCTCATTTGGGTCGCACACTCCATTTGCAGCTTCAGATACACGGTCTACGGTGGTATCAGAAACAATTCCGTGATAACATGACCTATAACTTCACCACAAGTTCTCAGACTCCAGCAGTGTGCCTTGACTTACTGCCGGGCACGAATTACACCGTTAACATCTCCACAACAGATCTCAACCACAGTGCTCTCATCTACATGAGAACCCCCATCACTGGTAAGGCCTTGCTTTGTATTTTTTTCCTAGTATTTTGACAAGGTTGGAAAATTAAAAGTGCAGGACATCGGTTCAGTTGATTTTTATACCATCTGGAAGAAAGCCATGGAATTTACTACCTTTCACTTTTCCATTCTTGCTAAGGAAGCCCCTCCCTTACTTGATCAAATAATTTTCTATGCCACTTACCCTACTGACACCACAATGACTTAGCAAGTTGTAGAATATGAAGAGTGAGGTTTAGTGCTCATGTTGAGTCTTACTGCAGCAGAGGCACCAGCTCTTGCCATGATGGAACGAGAGCTACCTTTGGACGTGAGTACACGGGTGGCGCTGTGGTCTAAACCACAGACCCTAGGGTTTGCCGATCAGAAGGTTGGCAGTTCAAATCCCCGCGACGGGGTGAGCTCCCGTTGTTCGGTCCCAGCTTCTGCCCACCTAGCAGTTCGAAAGCACATCAAAGTGCAAGTAGATAAATAGGTACCGCTGTGGTGGGAAGGTAAACGGCATTTCCGTGTGCTGCTCTGGTTCGCCAGAAGCGGCTTAGTCATGCTGGCCACATGACCCAGAAGCTGTCTGCGGACAAACGCCGGCTCCCTCGGCCTATAGAGTGAGATGAGTGCCACAACCCCAGAGTTGTCGACGACTGGACCTAGCGGTCAGGGGTACCTTTACCTTTACACCTAGATTCAAATACAGTTGTACCTTGGAAGTTGAATGGAATCTGTTCCGGAAGTCCTTTTGACTTCCAAAATGTTCGGAAACCAAGGTGTGGCTTCCGATTGGCTGCAGGAAGCTCCTGCAGCCAATCAGAACCTGTGTAACCTGCGTTGGACGTTCGGGTTCCAAAGAACATTCACAAACCAGAACAATCACTTCTGGGTTTGCGGTGTTCGGGAGCCAAAACATTCTACTTGCAAGGCATTTGACATGTTTTTCCAATAACCTGCTAATTGCTGAACTAGCAATGCTGATGACAGGTACATTTTGTTTCACGTGCCTTTCTTGTTCACTTATGAATTGGGGGGGGGGGATTCTCAAACAGCAAAAGAAGCTTGCTGATCCCTCCCCATGCCTTCCCTCCCCTAATTTTGTTGCTCCAGCCACTTTTTGCATTCCTGGCTCTTTTCTGATATCAGAACCAGGAAGAGAGAAAAATGGTTGTAGCCACCAGCTGCAGGAGAGATGAGGCCCAAGAGGGAGAGGGTTCAAGTCTCCTCTCCTGTGTGCTCCTTTTACGCCTCTCACCCCTTGCTTTCAAGAGTGCCAACTAGGCCCTGCAACTGTGGGTGCCCAGGGCCGTGGGTGCCATGCAGCGTGCATGGCCCTGGCACTGAAATTTGTGGATACCTGGCCCCTTCATGGGGAGTTTTTATGGGTGCTTGGGCAACCAAGACCCCAGGGAATTGGCACCTGTGCTTGCTTTAGATATGAATGGGGTAGATATGTGAGTGGGCTTGGAGAAGTTACTGACTGATTGAATAGCTTCTCTGTATGGAACACCATATGGTCTCGGTTGTTGTAATGTTGCATAAACTTGAAAAAACATCCTCATTTCTCATGCGCTGTGTGGAAAGAGGACGAGACATTGCCGTTTCTCATGCACTTTGTGGTTACTCTGTCTGCTAACCAGAAGAAGGCAGTCTTTGCAATTTCTTTACATTTCTCCCCAATCTGTAATCATCCACTAGGTGAAGCTGTTTATCTTCGGCAGATAAATTGTTTCAGCGTCTTCAGCTGTTCCTTCCTTTGTTAGGGTGAAACAGAGAAGTCCCACCCCCCTTAATAACCTCAACTGCTCCCATCCTTCTTTTCTTCTGCCTGTGCACTGCAACTGAGCTTAAAACATAAAACACAATCTAAATTTTTTATTCCGATTGATAGTCATGTGCTGTATTTGCCACATATTGTGGATAGTTCTGTATTTAAAATAGCTCAGTAAGGATCCTGCTGCTGTTCTTGTCCACCAACTCAATATAACCATCTGCTGAATTATTCATCTGCCTGTATTCCAAGCCTTCAGAATTTGTGACTCACCAAGCAAAATTCATCATCATCAGCCATTCATTGTGTTCTTCCAGCTGCCTGATGCCCCCATCCCTCCCTCCATAGTTCCTACAGTCCCAGGCAGCATAAACAGGAGATGTGCTGAGCTGGACTGAGTTCAGCTTAGGGCTCAACCACAGCTCTGTTTGCCCCACTGCTTTCCCCTGGAAAAACCCGTGGTTTAGCGCTGAATCGGAACAAACGGAAATAGGGTTTTCTGCTGATTGCCGTTTGTGCTAAAGTGTGGGTTTTCTGACAGGAAGCAGTGGGGCAAGGCAGAACCACTCGGACTTCTGCCTAGAGAGCACAAGAGAGGCAGGAAATGGGTCAGATTTGTGCTTTCTAGGCACTAGTCAAGCGGAAATGTGGATGAGCCCACATTGCAAGGATGCACAGCCTGTGCTCATTTCCTTTTGCAGCCCACGAGCAGGAAACTTCCTTATTCTGTCTGCCGGTACCCCAGTCTTTCAAATTACTGGTGCTCCCAATTCAAATACCTGCTCTTTGGGTTATGAGAAAGGGATTGATGGGCAAAACCCACATGCTAAACAAAGCCCTGATACAAGTTTTTGTAAACAGACACAGCTTTGAGATGTGGCAGTTTTGCAGGGAGATGCAGTGGAGTTTGTGGATGTTGAGGACGTGTGGAATCCTTTCTTCAACAGCTTTTCTCCCACCTGCAACTTTCACCATTGCATATCTTTTCCCTTCGCACAGAGCACTAGTTGCATGTTTACCATTGCAAAGAGGGTGGGCTGATTTAATTAATGGACAAAGCTTAAAATATAGAAAAGAATATCTTTTTAGTTGCTTGTAGAAAAAGCAACATTCATAATTCCAGAATTGAATGAATTACAGAGATTTAGAAAAGGGTAAAAGGTAAAGGTAAAGGACTCCTGGACAGTTAAGTCCAGTCAAAGGCGACTATGGGGTTGCAGCGCTCATCTCGCTTTCAGGCCGAGGCAGCTGGTGTTTGTCCATAGACAGCTTTCTGGGTCATGTGGGCAGCATGACTAAACCGCTTCTGGTGCAACAGGACACTGTGATGGAAACCAGAGCACAGGGAAATGCTGTTTACCTTCCTGCTGCAGTGGTACCCATTTATCTACTTGCACTGGTGTGCTTTCAAACTGCTAGGTTGAAAGGGGATAAAATATTAGGCAGCAATATTTAACTGATTCATCAGACCCATCATTTTTTTTTAAAGCAACAAGGTTTACTTACCTAAAAAGGTAGCCCAATTAATTGGGAGCGGAATCAATAATTTAATAGAAATACTTATAAAAATTAAAGATGGCGCGCATAAGCCTTCAGTTTATTATCTTTAATACGGATGGCAAATAGTGGCTTTTTAAAAAGTATGTACAGCACAGTATAAATGGTCGTGTAACACATGCCTGAAGGACTAACTTGCCCTGCTTGTTCCTCTGAACATCAGAGGCTTTGTCCTGGATTTCCCAGCCAGCTGAAATGCAGTGTTGGTCTGTGAGGACCAGGGCCGCCTTGGTTGTGGCACCAATGTAAGGAACACCCTTGTTCTGTTTTTTGTTCTGCTACTTTTTTGGTTTTTATCATTGCTGTTGATATTGCCGTGCATTTGATTTTGCAAGTTGCTCAGCTTTCTTTGTGAAGAAGACCAGATTATGATTTAAAAAAAAAAGTAATGCATGAATAATACCATTGTAATAAGAACGACATCTGGTTTACTTTTTAGATCCGCTATCTCCGGAAGTAGACTTCGTATCAGTACAAGGTTCTGCACCATTATTCAGCCTGAGGAAGGCAGAAGACAAAAATGGACCAATAAGGTCTCTGGATTTTTGCTACACATTTAAGATACTCCCCAAACACATAATACTTACACTTCAAACTTTATTTGCTTAGATTATTTTTTCCCTTTCAAATTTCATTACAATTCAAAGAATTTAATTTCCTCCATATCTGAATTTACTTTCTATCGCATATAGCTAGCTGCTTTTTGACCCAAAGATGCAAAAATCAACCAAAACACAGAATTTTGTGCCATGTATGCAAGATTTATACCCCTTACAGTCTTCTTTATTTAATCTAGACAACCCCCCTCAGTTCCATAGCTATAGTCCATAATAGATTTTGATCTCCATTTCACCATAAGTAAGTACTCATTCCGTAGGTTCATTAGTACAGTGGTATCTCGGGTTACAAATGCTTCAGGTTACAGACTCCACTAACTTGGAAGTAGTACCTCGGGTTAAGAACTTTACCTCAGGATGAGAACAGAAATCGTGTGGTGGCAGTGGGAGGCCCCATTAGCTAAAATGGTACCTCAGCTTAAGAACAGTTTCAGGTTAAGAATGGACCTCTGGAACGAATTAAGTTCTTAACCAGAGGTACCACTGTATGGGGAAAAGATAATAAGAGATATCTGATTTGCCTTAGGGCCGGACAATGGAGGTGAAGAGGCAAGCTTGATTTACGTGGCCTCCATGGAAGCAGGGAAACCTCACGGTTGCGTTACCCAAGACTGCTAGAATAGGGGCTAGCCTATTTTTCAAAGGGAGGGGATGGGTTTAGCTGTCTTCACCCAAATGGTTCCAGACAGTACTTTCTTCCTTGTAAATGAGAAGCTACCATTTACTCGTATGGATTAAGGCACTGGATGTAGCATCACCTGTCCCTAATGGTTGTTGCCTCTGTGTTCAGTGGAGAGAGATGCTTAACAATAGATGGAATCATAGCTGCCAACCTTCCCTTTTTTTGCGGGAAATTCCCATATTCCAGCACCGTTTCCCGCTGCTTCCCGCTACTATCCCGGATTGTTAGATATCCCGTAGATTGTCCCCAGGACAGGTGAGGTTGCTGATCCCTTATTTTCGAGGCTGCTGATCCCTTATTCCCTTATTTTCAAATCTGAAAGTTGACAGCTATGGATGGAATGGATCTCTCTATGTGGAATGCAAAGAGACACACTACATTCTATTGAGATCCCTGCAGTATATGCCCCTCTTTCCCAGTTTCCCAGCATTGGTAAAGTAAGCAATAAAGCCCCCCAGTTAACTTGCTCTTTTGTAAATCCAGTGCTCTGAATAGTGTGGTTTAGCCTAGCATTATTGAAGAAAGCATAACAATTTAGGATTACAGGGTTTTTTTATAAAATAAAATACAGTACAACAAGCCATTCAGTGATGGCCTGTGATTGAGCGCTTTTAAACAAAGCAGCACGTTGAAGAAAATCAATGCAGAAATCAAAAGGCAATTGTGTATAAATCACTTCTGACACTCCTTGATGCTCTTCCATCTCTTTCTAGTTCATACCAAGTGATTGTCATTCCCTGGAGCCTACAGTGCAACTTTGATTGTTACTCCTTGACTAGGCTAGACTATTTCAGCAAAGGCACTGACTCAGAAGGCTATGTGGCAGCAGAAATCCCAGCCAAGGTCGTTGCTGACAACATTCTGATCTTTGCCCTCGGAGACAGACTTTACTATGGGGATTTTTACAATGCTCCCCTGAAACAAGGAAAAGATTATTGTGTTATACTGAGGACAATCAGTAAATGGAATGGGGTAAGGACGCAGGCCAAAATTCTCCCTGAATAAGAATGATGCATTTATTGATTTGATTTTATACCCTACCTTTCAACAGATTCCCATGACGACTTACAAAAAGTTAAGCAAATTAAAACGAAAACATGAACGTTGCAATCAGTGCCAGATTTACGTATAAGCTAAACAAGCTGTAGCTTAGGGCCCCACTCTCTTGGGGGCCCCAAAAAAATTTAAAGAAAAAAACACCTGGATGTACATTTCCAAAATATAAAATAAAAAACAAATAAAATAAAACCTACATACAGCAACAGTGTTTTGTGTTGTGTAGGCTCCTATGATGTAAATAATGGGCCCCGCCTGCTAGTCTGCTCCCTAAATATCACTACCACTATTAATATACTTCTTCTTAATTGTATTTCAGTTCAACAATTACTTTGAGAAAATACATATTTTGTTAATATGCAAATGGCATTAGATACCTGTTAGGTCCATAAATTACCATATAGCACATATTCAACACAAAAAACAGCGACATTTTGTTGTTGGCAAAGGACAGCTGAACATATAAAAGGGCTCCATTACCTTCAGTAGCTTAGGGCCTCATCACACCTAAATCCAGCCCTGGTTGCAATCCTATACATGTGTTTTCAGAAGTAAGTTTTATTGAGTTGGGGATGTCAGAAGCTGCCTTAGATGGAGTCAAATCATTGGTCCACCCAGCTCCTCATTGTCTACAGGATAGACCAGGTACATTCTCATCCCTACCTTGAGATGCTGGGGATTTAACCTGAGACCCTCTGCATGCAAGGGAGATGCTCTGCTACTGAGCTACAGAAGTCAGTCCCACCCATGAGGCCAGGTGAGGCGACTGCCTCAGACAGCAGGATCCACCGGGGCAGCAGGTTCTGATGTCAATCTATCTCCCCTCCCTTGTTCCTAGTGTAGATCTTTCCGTGCCAGGGAGGGGGGGCAGCATTTGGGGGTCCGTCTCAGGTGGCAAAATGTCTTGGGCTGGCCCCAACTCCCATTGAACTGAAAAGCTGTAGATCAGTGGTGGAGCATCTGCTTTCGGATGCAGCCTAAAAGACTACAGTCACACCTTGGTTCTCAAACAGAATGCGTCCCAGGAGTCCGTTCGACTCCTGGAACCATTTGGAAACCAAGGCCTGGCTTCCAATTGGCTGCAGGAGCATCCTACAGCCAATCAGAAGCTGTAGAAGCAGCAGCGGATGTTTCAGCTTCCAAAAATCGTTCGGAAACCGGAACACTCACTTCTGGGTTTCGATCGTTTGGGAGCCGATTTGTTCAGGAGCCAAGGTGTTCAAGATCCAAGGTGTGACTGTACATTGTAAATGCAGTTAGTGGAACTAAAAACAGACACCAGACGGCATAAAAGACTTTGTTCAGAAGGTTAAGGAACTTGGGAAAATAATAATGATGATGATAATTACCTCGTGCCAAAATAACACCTGCAAGGATCCATGTAGAGAGCACTTCGCAGTTGGACTATAACTGTGGAATTGATCTTTGTGTACATGTAGAGATAAGCAAACCTTCAGGCATCCTAATCCCAAACTGATGGGTTTTATATGGAAAAGTTGGTCTTTTATAACATGATATTAAACATTGTATATAAACATTGTATTAAATAACTTTACAGTTTTTTTAATATTTAACATTATAACTTCTATACCCTAGTTGTCCAAAACAAGTTCAAGATTTCCAACAGAACTGCCTCATAAAACTCCTAATCTATCATTTTTTTAAAAAAAGGTATCCAAGTGCACTATATCCCCTGTGTGAAAAGAGAACTTTCATTTATTGAAATGTCTGGTTTTCCAAATTCTTCTCAAGTCACTCACCCTTTTCAAATGAAGAAAGCTTAAGTAGTGCTTTCAGAAATCCTCGTCACATGAATAGACATATCCTTTTATATGTTGAAATAGGATTAAAAATAGAAACTTAAAGCAAAAATGATCCCGTGAGGCACATGTACCAAATCTTATTAACAGTGGAATTAAAGTTGTGCATATTTAGTGAACAGTAGTTGGTTATTGTGTGGCGTATTCTTCCAAATTGTTTCATTCCAAGATGCTGTTTTCTTTAAAGCTTTGCATTCACTTCCGACTGTGGACAGGAAATTGAAGCTTTGTATCAGGACAGGTTTTTTCCTTTAGTCATCCCAAAGTATAATTCCTCCAGGCTAAGCCATTTGTTTTGCAGGCCATTCTGTGCGATAAAATATTTTCCTCAAATCACATCAATGATACATTTGGGTTTTTCCTTCCGACCAGGTAGGAAGTAATTACAGGTAGGAGTTAGAAGATAGACTGAGGTTGGTGGGACAGGGCCCCATTCATCCTTATGGACCAGTCTTCACTGCTTCCAACAGCAGTGAATTTTTAGACAAACAGTCTAAATCAGATTTAGGTTTGATGAGGCCCTAAGCTACTGAAGGTAATGGGGTCCAGCTGTCCTTTGTCAACAACAAATTGTCGCTGTTTTTTTGTGCTGAATATATGCTATACAGTGGTACCTCTGGTTGCGAATGGGATCCGTTCCAGAGGCCCATTCGCAACATGAAAAGCCTGCAACCTGAAGGGCTGTATCTGCTATATGTGAATTGGTGCTTGTGCGCATGCGCGAAGTGTGATTTAGCAATTCTGCGCATGCGTGAGTGGTGAAACCCAGAAGTAACCCTTTCCGGTACTTCTGGGTCGCCGCGGGACGCAACCTGAAAAAACGTAACATGAAGCAAACGTAACATGAGGTATGACTGTATGGTAATTTATGGACATAATAGATATCTAAAGCCATTTGCACATAACAAAATATGTATTTTTCAAAGTGATTGTTGAACTGAAATACAATTAAGAAGAAGTTTATTAATAGTGAAATACAATTAAGAAGAAGTATATTTGGGGGGGTGGGGCCAAGAGAGTGGGGCCCTAAGCTATAGCTTGTTTAGCTTATACGTAAATCTGGCACTGGTCTAAATGAAACAGCAGAACAGTGAGTGCTATTAAGCAGAACAAAAATGTTGGCAAACACCAGCGCTCTTGGCAATTAGAAACTTGCTTTGCTTATTTATGCATTGTCATAAGCTTCAATCACTCCCCTTCCCAACATTATTAGCCAGTGTAAGAAACTTGCTCAATTGTTATTTTTGTTTCTTGTAGCAGCTTCATTTATCCTAAAACCCTTTTGATTTTCACCACTGGCTTCTTTTAAAGAAAAGATATTAGCTAAACACTAGTAATCCCTTCTGTGACTGCTATCCTTTCCCATTGAACTAAATGAGTAAACACACAAAGGATTGCATCTTGTTGTTGTTTAGTCATTTAGTTGTGTCCGACTCTTCATGACCCCATGGACCAGAGCCCGCCAGGCACTCCTGTCTTCCACTGCCTCCCGCAGTTTGGTCAGACTCATGCTGGTAGCTTCGAGAACACTGCCCAACCATCTCGTCCTCTGTCATCCCCTTCTCCTTGTGCTTTCCCAATATCAGGGTCTTTTCCAGGGTGGCCAAAGTATTGGAGCCTCAGCTTCAGGATCTGTCCTTCCAGTGAGCACTCAGGGCTGATTTCCTTCAGAATGGATAGGTTTGATCTTCTTGCAATCTCCTCCAACACCATAATTCAAAAGCATCAATTCTTCAGCGATCAGCCTTCTTAATGGCCCAACAGGACAATAACTTCAGTATAAAACTTCTGTGGATTAGTGCAGCCTAACTAGGTCCATCATGAACCCAGATGAATAAAGATATCTCAGATTGCTGGCGATGGAAGCGCCACAGTGAGGCCGCTGTGGAGATGGGAGCTCCACTGCCAAGAACAGCCCACCCAACCTCCCCACAGATCTCAAAACCTAGGCTGAAATAATAGTACGCAGTGGATACTTGCCATGGCCCTGGATTCACCGAACAATGTAACTAGTTCCAGAAGTCCAAAAGAGATTTTGAATGTGGTTTCTGAGCAGCCCCATCCCCAATGATGCATGGCAAACTTCATTTGAAGCCAAAGGGTGTTTCAAAAGTCACTTATGCTTCAGCATAGGGAAAAGGAATAAAAGAAAACCCCACCAAGGATGTCCAAACCCTAGGTCGCAGCTAATGGACCTTAGGCATTATACCTAATGATAAATGCCATTAATGGATACAATACATCATACTCAAACCTCTGAAAGAAGTAGGCTGTAGTCTAGCCCATTGATGTCAATGTAGCTAGCAAGCAGTCATTGATGGTGTGCTGGGTTGCAGCCAGAGATGGACATCACAGTAATGCAAGGGTGGCAAACCTGAAACTCTAATTCCCATCTTGTTCTTGAACTGTATTAATTCGGACTGCAGGCTCAGCTCACGTGACAGAATTTTCCTCCATACAATAAATAAATAAAATTCCCTGATAGGTTATGAAGCAAGGCTAGAACACTTCTCCTTGACATGCCAGCTTTCTGTGTTCAGGAATTTTATTTTTCTGTATGGAGGAACATCCAGTCATATTTAGTGTTCCCTCTCCCCACTGTGTAATATAATATAATGCAGTTCAGATACAGAAAGGCTTGACCTTGTGCCTATGCTAGGAAGTTTTTGGCAAATATCTTTTTTATTCTACCAGCCTTTTTGATACCTTTGGTTCAGTGCATTTTAATCCCCTTGCTGGGTTTTATTGATTTTGCAATGGTTTTATGCTATGTTCTTTTTGTTTTGATATTTAATTGCACGTATTGATTTTGTTTGTATTTGCAGTTTATTGATGAGGGCCTCCCCCCCCCAAAGTGTCCAGAAGACCTGGCAATTTGGTGATATATAAATGAACAAAATAAATAATTATATCTGTGTGAGCTTTCAGCCTTTGTCCCTTAGGAAAGCAATGATGCAGGTTGTTTTGTTTTTTTCCTCAGGTGAAAAAGCAATCCTGTGTACTCTGGGCTCAAATTAAAGGTAAGTTTTCTGTTGACTGAGGAACCAACAACTAACTTCCAGTTGCTCCTGTTATAAAAAATAGCAATTCATGTGGCTGTTGCTTAATGAATTTATATTGTTACAAAAGTCGGATGCCTTTCCCCTCCCTCTGCCGAGCGGTGGCAAGAGCCCATGGGGTCCCAGGCACCCACACAGCGTCTGTGCTCCTTTGCAGAATTGAAGACGCAGCAGAGACAGTCATGGCTTTCATAAATATGGTTTATTCACTTATTTACACCTTCAGTCTGCATGGAGGGAGTCCAGATCTTACAGCATGGCCAACTGCAGTGCAGGCAACCTTCAGCCTGCCTGCCCAAGATGGATCTCAGCTCTTCTTCCTCTTTCTTCCCAGAAATCCTTTTCCTGTCCCCTCAAACCTTGGTAACATCTCACTCCCCAATGGCCCATCAACACCTTTTGTCATGTTAATAGGTTTGACCTTCACTCAGTCATCCAGGCTGGTTTGCATAAGACAGCCCAGGAATTCACTGAATTCCCTATCTGGCACAGGTCTGTACTTTAACCCCTATTCCAATTAATACAAACCCTGGCATTTATTAATTTCAAGGGTTCCGGGGGGTTCCCCCTCTTAAACCTATAACAACATGTCACACTATCATACTTCAGAACTAAAGAGATGAAGGTCTAGAGCAGATGGGTGAATGTGACAAAACTTCCAAAATGTAGAGGAAAGAAGTCCACTCACTCTCTCTGCTGGGTGCTATTGCAGGCTGGCATTCCCCTGCACCCTGGGAAGTCCCAGGAACTGTCTCTAGACCTTAGAAGTCACCTGGTCACCATTGCATGCAGTTAACAAGATCTACCTTTGCTTGAATTCATCTGTCTTGTTCAGCGTCCTGGGGATTCCTATAAGCCCCAGGATAAATGGGGAAGTTTGGGGATCACCACATTACCGTAAAGGAAGAGTGAGACAAGAAAGCCATGGGTAAGAAGTACAACTGCTTTTGAGAAAGACAATTCCGTATAGTTCGTGTCATTTCTTCAATTGGGTGCTGGCTACTGTCTGGTTGATGTCTGGAGAAAAAAAAGCAGGAAACCCAACATTTAAGCTTTGTTACAGTATGTAAACTTCAGTCCCTTCTGACAATGAATCACAAGACCGAACTGCGTCATTTGGTGGGCGCCTACTTGAATTTTAATTTACTTTTCTTTCAGATTTATCATCCCCGCCACAGCGTCTGACTATTGTTTTATTGGGGTCAGTTGCTGCTCTCTGCTCCATCCTGTTACTGTTGCTCTCTGTGGCATGGTATGTGGTGCTAAGAATTCACTTTTGTAACTTTCTTCTTGTCTGCTAGACTTAACTGTGTACAAAAGAATGGATAACACAGTAAATTTCTTGGAAGCTAAGAGGGAGACTGATGTAGAATTCTGAAGGGCAGTTACAGGAGACCTTTGCCTGCAATGTGAACCCACTTTGAAACTTTTGTTACAGACATACGTATGAGGGAGCTGAATGCTCCTCCAGCAAGTTGCCTGCAATTCCACAACATTGTTGTCTCCCCCAACCCCAAATTATGTTTTGGACGATCTGTGTCCTTTAAAAGAAAAAAGCAGCATTGCACATGCACACAAAACTGATACCCTTTGCCTTCATCTTGCAAAGTTAATTTGGGAACTAGGGAACTGGGACAGGCAGTGAGGTTCCTAGTGATGTCACCGACACTATTCATAAGCGCTTAGCACCATCGGGTCAAAAAGACTCAGAGTGGCATTCAGTTAAACAATTGCGCAAGCAGAAGTACTTCCATTTGCACAACAGGACTTCCCCGTATGTGTCCTGCGTTGTCTCCAGATCTGCTCTAGAGGGTTGGTGGGACAAATTTAGGAGGGCATGGGGAAAGGAGAGGGAGGAAGCTCCCACTGCACAATGAGAAATCCTTGCACTGATGGAACATGCACCTTAGAACTGTGTTGAAAATCTTGCGCTGGAAAATCTGCGGAGCCTTTCAGTGACAACCAAAATGTGGCAAAGCTGTGGTCCTTTGGATTTGCAGCTCCCTTCATCCCTGACCATTGGCTGGAACTGATGGGAGTTGGAGTCCAACCATATCTAGAGGACAACATCGGCAACAGTATCAGACCACCCCTGTCTCTATTATTGAGCCAGTTGTTTTGATCGAGGGAGAGAAACAGTAATTGTTTCATGTTTAAAACGTATTTCAAGGCTAAAAAAATATGGACCAGTTCAGACATAATGTGGAACCACAATTTCCTGCTACACAAATGATCCTCAGGTTCATACATTTCTTCTTTCTCTCTTCCTGTTTGGCCACAAGGAGGATATCAAAAGCTTTTGCTTTTAAAGAAATCATTTCCCCTTTATTTTGTCTATACAAAGGGAAGTTTAAATTGTGCTTTCTTAGAACAAGCCAGAACAAACCGGAACCATGATTTGCTCCTGTTTTGTTTTTACAATCTATAATAATAATAATAATAATAATAATAATAATAATAATAATAATAATAATAATTTATTATTTATACCCCGCCCATCTGGCTGAGTTTCCCCAGCCACTCTGGGCGGCTCCCAATCAGTGTTAAAAACAGTACAGCGTTACATATTAATCTACAGTTTAAACGAACCACAGTTCCTGGGTTTCAGACATAATGGAGAACTGTGGTTTGATTCACACTTAGCTTTTGCCCCGCTCTTACCAGGCACAGGTCCATGTGCCCAACAGCATTGTATTTATTTATTTTGCTGTGGAGCTTTTTCCATGAAAACCCATTCTTTAGTGCTCAATCAGAGCAACCATCAGTTTGGGAAAGCTCTAGATCAAAAAAAGGATGCTCAGACACAGAGCTTCAAAGTGCGGACTGTGCCTAGGAAAAGTTAGTGTGGATAAGCCTGAAAATAAGTGAATGCTTCAAATACCATCCTCATGGCCACTCAGAAGGAGGCAGGGTAAGGAGGAAGTGTGCAATCTTGATTCTTGTTTAAGCTCTTTTACCTAATCCATAGTTTCCCATTACGTCTGAACAGGCCCTCTTTCTTCACGTAACCCCATTCAATATATAAGATCCCCTTTGCCACTTAGCTCTGCCTGTTTCGTAATTTTAAATACGTTGTCAACCAAGAGGTGGGTTTGTAGACACTTTATTTCTGTTCTCCTGTTTCATGTCTCACCCGAGAGGCAAATGGCCTGCTTACTTTTGCTTAGAAACTGGGAAGATCTAGTCAATTTAATCTGCATGTTTGGCATTCAGAATTGCATGAGAGATATTTGGAGAGAGAGGGAATAGCGAACAAGGAGGGTTTTGCTTTGGGGGTGGGGAGTTAATTAGATTCTCATGATTCAAATCCCAAAGCAAAGTTTTCCCCCAATAGTACCTTTGTGCTCGTAATTGGTAGTTGACCAGGAAAGCACTAATACCTGTTCCCTCCTGACTCTGGAGTGTATGATAAATCTAATGTAATTCTAAAACTCCCAACTGAGTTTTTGTTTAGAATGATAACTATCTGGAGTGGGTATTTATTTATTTATTTTACTGCAGAAGGCATTTAACAATAAAGATGATAGCAGATTAAGATAGGATTGTGCCTTTATTAGAAACGCAGGAAATTGACTTGATGTGTTGAACGTGAGGGGACTGCTAGGGAGCCATTTGTGGGGAGGGGGGAATTGGAAAGCTTTGCAACTTTGCCTTCTGCTCAAGGGCACTATTCAGCAATATAATTTATACCCAGTTTTGCAGGACAATGTGTACCTTTTTATCATGGAGTCTTGGCTAAACAAACCCTGGCCCATTGCAGGGTTAGGTAATTATGCGCTGGATAAATTCCAGATACTGTATATTCTGGGAAGTGGCCAACTGTGAATCAGATTCTTCTCTATGCAGATTTTGTAGCTCAATGCACAGAGTATTTTAACTTTAACTGTTGTTGTTTTTCCTCCCTCCGTCAACTCCTTTTCGTGGTTTCTTATCTGTACAACGCAGCACAACACAGCACATATCTCCATCTTCACTGCCCAGAAAAGCATTTTCCAACGATACTGGACATTTACCAATCACTGTCGATATTGCCAGGAAGAACATTGCATCGTCTTCTTCTCCCATGCTTCAGACCGTCTCTCTTCTCTAATGTGTGCATCCACCAATAACCTGTAAAGAGAGAATCATGTTTTTAAAATGGCAGTCCCTGTCTTGGGTGCTTGGAACAAGCAAATCCACCCACAGAATGTCAGCTACTGTTTCCACATTAGAAAGCCAAGGGATATTTTCTGTTTTGATTCCTCATTTCCTTTTCATTTCTGAACTTTGTTGGGGGAAAAGTTCTTCTGTATACCCACATCTTCACTTGAAATCCTTAGCAAGTGTGGCAACTTACCCTCAGCCTCTGTTTGAGGCTGTTTTTTGGGGGCTAGGGAGGTAAACAAAGGGAAAATTGCTTTTACATGCCCCAGTAAAAAGTATATATGAATAAGGAAATATTGTCTCATGTTTCAGCTGAGCTGGTCTGTTGCATCAGGCTGCAGTCACAAAGCACTGAGCCATCTAAGTCTGAGGCTGTTTTTGATAATAAAACATTCTTCTGTACTTTAGATACTGCTACATGCTTTTGATCACACTGCTGTCACTGGAAGCCTCTTCAAGGCAAAATGTTTCCAAAGCTACACTGTTCACTTGGGAATTAAAAGAAGAAAAGCTTTTATTTTTCACCTTGTTGTCTTTTTTCGCTTTAAAACTTGCTTTGGTTTCAGTATTTCTTGAGGTGAAGCTATATATTACACCCAAGTATATAGAACTGTAGCCTTACAGTTTTCGACATACTGTTTTTAGAAAAGTACAAGTAAAGCATCGTTAACTGTTGTCTTTTGTGTTCTAAAACCTATTTTTTAGTTGAAATTTATATGAAAGGTCATAAACAAACAAACAAATAATGTGTTCTTAAATTAAGAAAATAAGGGACGCGGGTGGCGCTGTGGGTAAAACCTCAGTGCCTAGGACTTGCCGATCGTATGGTCGGCGGTTCGAATCCCTGCGGCAGGGTGAGCTCCCGCCTTTCAGTCCCAGCTCCTGCCCACCTAGCAGTTCGAAAGCACCTCTAAGTGCAAGTAGATAAATAGGTACCGCTTACTAGCAGGAAGGTAAATGGCGTTTCCGTGTGCTGTGCTGGTGCTGGCTCGCCAGAGCAGCTTCGTCACGCTGGCCACGTGACCCGGAAGTGTCTTCGGACAGCGCTGGCTCCCGGCCTCTTAAGTGAGATGAGCGCACAACCCTAGAGTCGGACACGACTGGCCCATACAGGCAGGGGTACCTTTACCTTTACCTTTCAATTAAGAAAATAATAATTTGAAATGCCACTTTGGGTGGGAGAAATTAAGAAGGAAGAATCGGCAAGAGAGGGCTCGCTTAACCCAGGGATGGAAATCCTATGACCCTTCAAGTATTGCTGGAATCCAACCACTTTGATATTTTTTTAATAGCACAACTGATTACAAATATTTTTCAATTAATAAACATTTGTAGAGCCACGGGTTCCACACTCCAGGTTTAACCCTTTATCTACCAGCCATTGCCCTGCTCCAAATTTCAAGCATACGTCTGCAAGCAGACCTTTGTGGTGCTGAAAGTTGGAGCAGCATTCATTTCTATGCAAGTGAGAGGGTCTGAGCTTTCAGATGCCCCATCTCTCCTATGTCCTTTCTGCTCCACCACTGCCAATCCCCACCACCACTTTGAATGCTGCAGGTTGTAGTACAGTGTTGTGCCTAAGCTGGTGTATTAGAGATGCTCTGCCAAGCATCCGATTGCCACCCTACTTGCACTGGGAAAAGTTCCTTATGAAGGGCTCAGGACTGTTGATGCCAGAATACCAACAGTGCCCACTTCACCCGTGCACAAGGCAGAGCTGGATGCCAGGGCCAGAGTGAGGACATCTCCAGAACAATGTGCTGCTGGTTCTGGAGGACGCAAATACATTTGTCTGCAGTTCTTCAGCCACAAAGCCCTATGTAGGGACCTAGTTGTATGTTAGGCTGCTGCCGCTTCCTGTCTCTTCCCACTTGTCCCTCGCAGTTGTGTTACCTCCTTGTGTCTGGGAATGATTTCTCAGAATCAAGGCCGGCCACATGGAAATAGCTACGTCCATCTATCAAGCTCATGGCATAATGAAACAGTGCCATGGCAGTCTTAACTGCCCTCAGTTTCTCCTGCTTGTCTCTAGCACGGATCCAGAAGTTAATGTGCTCAAAATCCTTTTAACATCTGCAGTGGCATGGCAGCTGATGATTGTGTTGACACTCTATTGTGGTTTTCACTCTATTAATGCTGCAGATACAAACCCTTCTTCTACAGCCTGAAAAGAAATCTCAACAAACTCTGTTCCAATTAAGTTCCTGGCTGTTGTCCATCCAGCCATTTTCTCTTACGTTGCAGTCTAGTGGTTTGTTTGATTCAGAAGGAAGCTTTCTTGAGGACACCCTTAACTGCAGCACATGACAAGTCAGAGAAAAGTCAGGCGGCCATCCTTTTGATGTGGGAAATACCCAAAAATTGTTGGAGAAGGAGGTGAGCAATGACATGAGGCTTAGTGGGGATGCGGGTTGGGGCCTGGTTGGAGTCATGGGTCATGCCCAAACCCAAATATCTCTGCCACAAACGTGCTGTGGGTTGTCCTGCTTTTGTTGCACTGTTTCAGAAGCGCCCCTCCAGGCAACACTAATGTGGCAACACCGAGGAAGTGTCACAGAACAACTAATAAGTGGAACAACTTCATTATTCCAGTATAAATCCACCACTCACGCACTATTATTGTGCCAGTGGCATGTTGCAGTGTCCACCTGAGGAAAAACCCAAACCATCTAGAGGGGCCTGTCGTTTAAACTGGCAGTTAAGAATAAATATGGCATTCTTTTTACCTCTGTGTTAAACAGCTTGCATATATTTTATACTCTCTGTTTTGTTTCTCTTTGTTACTGTTAGGACAGAGCACTGGGGCAAGCTAGAAATAAAAAGTTGGGATATCAGCCAGAAGTTTGGAGAAGGGGTGGGGTGAGGGAGACGGCTGTTTTGCCTTCCAGCTATACATGTCTTCTCTGAAGAAAGCCTCACTGAGCTCCACTGAACTTACTCCTAGGGAAGTGTGTATGCTATAGGATTATTTGTTGTTGTTGTTGTTGTTTAGTCGTTTAGTCGTGTCCGACTCTTGGTGACCCCATGGACCAGAGCACGCCAGGCACTCCTGTCTTCCACTGCCTCCCGCAGTTTGGTCAGACTCATGCTGGTAGCTTCGAAAACACTATCCAACCATCTCGTCCTCTGTCATCCCCTTCTCCTTGTGCCCTCCATCTTTCCCAACATCAGGGTCTTTTCTAGGGAGTCTTCTCTCCTCCTGAGGTGGCCAAAGTATTGGAGTCTCAGCTTCAGGATCTGTCCTTCCAGTGAGCACTCAGGGCTGATTATAGGCCTGGTTATATGCCTGAGCTGAGAAAGATGGCATTTCTCCTCATCACCACTAATAATGTGATTTGAGCTTTTCAATTTTAGGGTTTGATTAGGATCTTGTCTGTTCTGGGAAAGAGGTGTGTGTATCCTTAAGAGAGGTGTGTGTGTGTGTGTGTGTGTGTGTGTGTGTGTGTGCATGAAGTCATATGACCTTGTGGTTTTAAGAAGGGTTTTCAAGCTTCATCAGAAGACCTCTGATGACAATGGGAGTGTCTCAAACCTTTGCACAGAAGAGTCTCAGACTTCAGCTTAAGAAATCCTTAAGGATGCTACCCTGGCCACAACAGTCCTTGGCGGTTTGTTCTAGGAGCTATTTCAAGTTGAACCTGTTTTGAGTTATTATGTTTTGTAACACAAATGTTGGGGCTTTTGTCTCTGTTCAACAATTTCTGAAAATCTGTTTAAAGATAAACAGATTCAGTTCAGTTCAGAGGCTTCCACAGATGATGGAATCCACAGTTTTTCGCTGGATTATTTTTCAGGATTGGGGGTAACTACTGCAAAACTGGAATTTAAAAGTAATTTGCAAAATGTATACAAATCTGTTTCTTTTGGCCAATGCCAAAGAGGCATGCTATTGTGACAGAAGTTAGCTGGTTATTTCTTTATTCAGTAAACAGCTTGTTAAGAATATTGAATGGGCAGTTCATATCCTTTTATGGGCTTGTTAAGTGATGCATAGCTCCTAGATATAGAGGTATTTCTTATGTGTTTTGAATGAAAGATCCATCAGAATTACGGGAAGGTGATTCACCGCCATACCAGCTCGATGGAGGGGGCAGGAGTGTGTGTGTGTATAGCAGCGACACACAGAGAAGCAAACCAAGATGTGAGTTAGCTAGGTGCTATGGGTTAAACCACAGAGCCTAGGACTTGCCGATCAGAAGGTCGGCGGTTTGAATCCCCGCAACGGGGTGAGCTTCTGTTGCTCAGTCCCAGCTCCTGCCAACCTAGCAGTTCGAAAGCACATCAAAGTGCAAGTAGATAAATAGGTACTGCTCCGGCGGGAAGGTAAATGGTATTTCCGTGCGTTGCTCTGGTTCACCAGAAGCGGCTTAGTCATGCTGGCCACATGACCCGGAAGCTGTACGCTGGCTGCCTCAGCCAATAAAGGAGATGAGCGCCGCAACCGCAGAGTCGGTCACAACTGGACCTAATGGTCAGGGGTCCCTTTACCTTTTTAGAAGCAACATGGGACAAGACATGGGACATTGGAATATGGAGGGCTATTCTAGCAATGCATTGTTCAGAGGGTCACCATCAACACTGGGCATCTGGGGGCAACCCCAACACCCTATGGGGCCCACTGCTGATGAAACTCCCCCCATTTTTAAAATAATAATAATAATCCTGATATAATTATCTGAGCCATGCCATGTGGCTGGATCTAGCTGCCATTTAAATTTCCCACAATACCCAGGATGTAGCATCATTCCAGAGCATTGTAGGAAACTGAAATAATGGCTAGACCCAGAGTGCTGATTCTGGTTGCAAGACAACTGCAAACCATAGGTTATGAACTGGTTTGTGTAGAGCAGGGTTTCCCAAACTTGGGTCACCAGCTGTTTATGGACTACAACTCCCATCATCCCAGGCTGGCAGGACCAGCAGTCATGTATGATGGGAATTGTAGTCCCCCCATTACTGGCTTCCAGCCTGATCTAAGGTGGATTGCAAGTTGCAACAGCAATGATAGCACCATAAAAATACAAGAAAGAAAGAAAGAAAGAAAGAAAGAAAGAAAGAAAGAAAGAAGAAGGAAGGAAGGAAGGAAGGAAGGAAGGAAGGAAGGAAGTCTCTTTGGGTTGAAAGAGGTCTGAAGAGGTCAAAGACTAGTGAGTTAGAGTTACCTGCAAATGTGAGTTCTCCAATCTCTGCAATTCATTTGTAGTCTCTGACACTTTAAGGCATCATATATACTTTTAAAGTTGCTTTGAGTTCTTTGCAAAATAGCGGTTTGGCATTATATATGCATTTATTGGTTACTTTTTGTTAAGTAATATTCATTAAGTAATAACGGAGAGGAGGAAAACCCGTTTTGAGGTCCTCAGTAGAGAAACAAAGAAACTGACATTCAGTGTAGCCATTAAAAGGTATAAAACCATAAAATGATCCCAACAGTATAAAACGCCGCCACTGCATGACTGCGAAAGCGTACATGCTTCATATCAGACTTCCCTCACAGCCCAATAATAAAGATCGCCTACTTATTATTTATCTTAACACCACACATTCACAAGAGCCAAGGTATAACAGCTCAAATTACCCCACTGCGAATCGCAACAAGGACTTTCTCTTACAGTATAGACCTCAAGGAAACACGATCTGAAAGAGAAAGGGTGTCGATTGGACAGAGCCTCTGTTGCTACTCTTTGGGAGAAGGGGGTGAAAGAACGCTTTGAGTCAGTCAGTGACTGAATCAGCAGTGCCAAAGTCATTTGCCCTTTGTCCTTTGCTGAGGTAAGAGATGGATAACCTTTTCCAGCACTGCCCCATTGTAACCCCTGTGGGGGCATTGGCTGCCAGAGGGCAGGGACCGGAAGTGGGTGTAGCCCAAAGGGATGGAGGAGGAATCTGCCTTGCTCACCTGGACTGATCCTGGTAGGTGGGACAATAGACTACTTTAGAAGCCCACCCACTCACAAGTGCTAGCCACTCAGGCTGTGGGTGGATGAACACACCATATCAGATGTTTTAAAGAGAAAAAATTGGGAGAGGAAGGAAGCAGCGTGCAACCGTTGGACTGCCTCGTTGATTTGAGCTGTGGTGAAGTAAAAGATAACGCTTTTGAACTTGAACTCAGTTGGGTTGGAGAAATGACCAATGGAAAAGATGGTGTCCAAAAAGAAATTAAGGAAGAAGCAGAGAAATATGCTAAGGAATCTCTGGAAGAAGATGAATAAGATGATGAAAATACAGTGGTACCTTGGGTTAAGTACTTAATTTGTTCCGGAGGTCCGTTCTTAACCTGAAACTGTTCTTAACCTGAAGCACCACTTTAGCTAATGGGGCCTCCTCCTGCTGCCGCACCGCAGGAGCACGATTTCTGTTCTCATGCTGAAGCAAAGTTCTTAACCTGAAGCACTATTTCTGGGTTAGCGGAGTCTGTAACCTGAAGCATATGTAACCTGAAGCATATCTAACCTGCAGTACCACTGTATGTTACTTTAAAACAAAGGTTTTGATCTATACTGCAGACCTGTGCATGCGTTTCCCATGATGTATGTGCTGGAAGACTATTTTGAGTGACCAACTCACTAAAAAAACACCAAAAACTCCAATTGATGTTATTTTTTAAAAAGTGTGTTGCTAGGCTGATTTTTAAGGTACCCAATGGTATGGACACAGGGCTCACCCAAACTTCCTTTTGTGTCACATTTATAGGCACAGGTCTGTGTTTTTAAGCTCCTGTTGCTTTCTCCAGAACCCCCCCCCCCCGCTCTTTAACACTGTGTTGGAACAAACAGCAATTCATGTTTTTTGCGGAATTGTTTTCGGTGGTAAAAAGATTTTGGCAGGGAAAGCATTAGGGCAAAAAAAAAAAAGTATTCAGACATGGACTGGGAATGCATGGATCTATGCCTACAAAGCACGGGCAAAAGGTAAGTTTGCATGAACCCCTTGTTCCCCTCTGACAACTGGGAACAAACTAGGCTTTAATGGAGCCCTGTACACGTTACTCATGTGCAAACCAAACCACACACAAACATGACTTAGACATTTAACCAGAGCAGTTAATTAGAATTCTTAATAGCTGAAGGCGACCAGGTTAACGGAGAGCCTGGACTGAAATGGAATGCTAGCTTTATTTGCCTCCCCCTTTCTCCTTGCCCAGGACACGGGTGGTGCTGTGGGTTAAACCACAGAGCCTAGGACTTGCCGATCAGAAGGTTGGCGGTTCAAATCCCCGCGATGGGGTGAGCTCCTGTTGCTTGGTCCCTGTTCCTGCCAACCTAGCAGTTCGAAAGCACGTCAAAGTGCAAGTAGATAAATAGGTACCGCTCCAGCGGGAAGGTAAACGGCATTTCCGTGCGCTGCTCTGGTTCACCAGAAGCGGCTTAGTCATGCTGGCCACATGACCCGGAAGCTGTACACCGGCTCCCTCGGCCAATAAAGCGAGATGAGCACCACAACCCCAGAGTTGTCCACGACTGGACCTAATGGTCAGGGGTCCCTTTACCTTCTCCTTGCCCAGTTGGTGTTTATACAGCTAATACCACAAAGACAGCTTCTGGGAACAAAAACATTTTCACCTTTCTTGAGAGGCACCTTCAAGAAAATGACTTGTGGGTCATTCCAAGGAAGGGTTTCTAAAGAATCGCCATTCCGTTCTGAAAATCCACGCAAAGCGCTCTGTGCTTTAATCACGCCCTCACCTTAATTGTCTCCTTGCCCAAGCTAAGGGAACCCTGCCCTTTTCAATCTTGAATTGTAGTCTCTTTTCACGGACCTGGTGGTTGGTATTGTTCTCTTCCCTTATCTCTAAAAATGGATTTTTTTATGACGTTAGCTGCTCTGAGCCCAGCCTCAGCTGGGGAGGGCGGGATACAAATAAAAAATCATCATCATTATTATTAAAAGCTTTATTCTCTTGTGAAATGAAATGACAAGAACTGCATTAAGTGCACACAGAGGACTCGGTGTGTCTCTCGACATGACGATATTTCTCTCTTACTACTTTCTATCCTGTCACCAATCTCTTAATATTCCTTTACGAAATCTGGGACATTGTTTGCTATACTTTGAACCAATGAAATGCAGAAGGCCGGCTGGAGCCGTGATCTCTCCTTGTTCTGTTCTGACACATGTTTTGAGCCACAGGGGACGTGCCAGGATGCTACAGACTCATCGGTCCAACGCTGAGTTAAGGGAATGAGGTCACTGCTGTCTTTATCTCTGTACTGGGTGCAGACATCACTGCCTTTATGTTTTGTTTTGCCAGCAAGGACGCTTGGACAGTCTTCCGATGTATGCCCCAGCAGCTGTGCTTTAGTTCTCCATGAGAGCATTGCCAGGTTCTCATTTACACTGTAGGTCGGATCATGTCTCCCACACTGAGCAAGTGGCAAGACGTAAGCCAAGCTTCCTCTGGGAATCTGACCAGACTTTCTCCCCAGCCACCTGTGCCTAGGCATGGGTGACTGAATTTCTCCGTTTTGGTTTCTTATTCTCCCAATCAGTTCCACCTCAGCTGGTTCTTCCCCCACCCCAAAAGGTTCTCATGAAAATTAGCCAGCATTTTAGTGCTAATTTCTCGTTGGTTGGCACCCATCTGTCTTGGGAGACAATGGAAGACTCCACCTTCGGGGGTGAAGTCAAACCTGCTGTAGCTGTAGAGGGACATGTTTTGTTGCAGTTGGGGAGGGACATGTTTTGTTGCAGTTGGGGCAGATGAAGGCGTCCGGTTGTGAGAATGGGCCACTGGCAGATACCTGATGATGCCGAGTTCTAACACCAAGACAGTGAAGACATATTTCAAAGGAACAATCCCTCAAAAGCATTACATAAAAGCATTGCTCTCGTGCAAACATGCTCACTTTCCCAGCAGAATCTCTGGGATGCGATAGCTGTGCAATGACAATCTTACTGCAAAATCTGGGCATGGTTCAGACTGAAATGGTAGAATATTAACCCGACCACTCGAATACTGCTTCTCACTGTTGTTGAACGAAAGTCCCCCACACAGTCTGGGATGACAAGTCCCGTGTCCTTTAACAAGCAATGCTTCAGTGCTTTACCACGTGAATGAGAAATTCCTCTTGTCTGCGGCTGCTAGAAGAACCTCCTTTCCACTCTGGCTTCATCATGGGAATGTGATGTTTATTTTCAAAGTCTCTTCTTTCTTGGCTGGGTTTTCATGTCAGTTTTTTTTAAGCCCTTGAAATCACTCCCGACAATAATTGGTTGCGGTGAGTGAGAGGGTTTTTTTTCCTTCCTGGGACTGATTAGCATGTGACACACATTCCAAAGTCTTATAACATTGCTCTGACAGATTTGAGAGTCACACTGGGATATTTGAGAGAGTCACACTGTTAAAAGGCTCCTTGATGCTACTTAGGAAACTTTGCCACCAGGAAGAAACGCAGAGATCAAAAGCAGGATAAGCACACACAAAAAGCTTAAACAGACCATATACATAGTTTCTGCTTATGTGATAATATTCACATATTATTTACGTTCTTTGGCTGTTGATCAGCTGGCCCTCAGTAACGGGACATGATGGGTGGCATATAATTTAAAAACCAATACAATTAAATCATCCAAATGATAAAACCACAGAATCAGGGCTGCCCTCTTTCTTCCTGGCAGGATTCTTACCTTAAATAGAACTTCACTATCTGAAATCATCACTACAGTTCCACACTGGGGGAAATTGCACCAGCACATTAGAATAGCCTACCTGTGGTGAACCTGTGAAAAGATCTAGCTTTTTTGTTAGGAAAGCTGGGGGTGGTAGCAATCCTTAAAGTAGATGTATCTATGCTCAGATTTCTTCAAACAGAACCTGGACTTCAAAGCAGCCATTGGTTGGGCTCTTTGTCAAAGTTTTACTTGCAAATGGAGAGGAGCTAAACTCCATCGTGTGTTAGAAAGGCAGTGCTTAGAGCTGCTGCTTGTTAACACTGGGATGCGATGCGATGGAGGAGCCACAATAGGAGTATCTGAAACACCCTTGGAGAGACTGTGGTCCTCCAGGTAACTCCCATCAGCTCCAGTTGGTGTGGCTGATCAAATTGAGAAACAAAGACACACAACGTATAAAATTATTTTTCATTTTGTGTGTTCAGACCCAGAAACATCCCCCCTAAATAAATTCATGATTGACTCAATGGTTTTGGTTTTTGGCGGAATTTAGGCCACAACTTTGTTGATTACAGAAAGTGAATGGTTGCATAGGCTCTGGTTCAACAAGCTCCCTGCCATGCAGGTTGCGCTGACCCAGGGCTCCAGCATAGGTCAGCCAAGGGTGAACACCTGGATAAGCGGAAAGCTGGGCATGGGCTATCTCCGCTACCCAAATGTCCCCCTGGACTCAGGCACGGGCACAACCCCCTCTCAAGGGTTGACCAAACCATCGAGTCCCTGGATTACTTTAATGGAATACCCTTCACATAGGGATGGTGAGAGCGTTCTCCCATCCCTATCACTTCAACCAGAGCCTATCCATAACCTTACAAGTTGTGATGATTTGCTACACAGCAGGCAAAACCCAAATGGCAACATCCAATCATTCAAGTGGGGAAAATTCCTGCCGTGTCCCTGTCCCAATGACAGACGATACACGACGGCATAGCAAGGTCAAGCGTAAAGCCCTAAAAGTAGGGAGAAGTGGGTGGGTGTTCTGAATGCACACGCCGAAAGAGGAAGCTCTGAGTCACTTGCAAGGGTATAAATAGGTCCCTCGAACCATTTGGACTGCGTCCCATTGGCCAGATTACACCCAGCTATGAGGGACCTACCAATCGGGTGTTGTGGCTAACCAATCGTACCCACCCACAACACAGTGTGTTGGTTTTCCTCTTTAAGGGAGGACCCGATTTGAGCAGTTAGCGCTTTTCAGTCTGAAATCTGTGTACAAGTTTACTAAACATTTCCTTCAAATAATGAATTTTTTAAAAAGTTTAAAATAAATTTTGTTTAAAAAACCCAGAAGCTTTTCTATTAGGAATTTTAGGTGCAGAAATACCAAGGGAGCAGAAAAGACTGTTTTTGTATGCAACGACAGCTGTGTGGATGCTTCTAGCCCAGAGATGGAAGGAAGACAAGGTCCCTATCAGAGAAGAATGGCAGACTAAGTTGATGGATTGTGCCGAAATGGCAATAATGACTGGAAAGATAAAAAACCAAGAAGACCAAAATTTTGATAAGGAATGGGAGAAGTTTATAGTTTATCTTGGAGACCACTGTAAACAATTAAAATCATTAGCAGGTCTTAAATAACACTTGTAATGTAACAAGAACTATGGATATAATGGATATTCCCCACCCCAAAGTGTAGCACCCTGCTTGTGGTTAACGCTTAGCTGGAATGAAATATTCAACGCAGCAATAGAGAAATTAAAATAATAATTTATTTGTCAGACAAATAAATGTGAGGCACAGTGGTATATGGTTACCAAGCTCTGGCCTGGCCTCCTGCCATTATGGCCAGCACTTATATTCCCTCAGCTCAGCCCCCTTGCTCCTCCTTTGGCTGCCTCTGTCCAATCAGCCTGGTTGAAATTCCTATTGGCTGTTTGCTAGAACCAATCATAAAAGATACACCCATTTCCTATTACCTTTTATGGGAGACAAAGAGCTATATTTCCTTCTATTTATAATTGGCAAATAAGTAGTCATATATCTTACATTTACCTCGACCAGGCACCTTAATTACCAGATAACCTTTTGCCCTAGACTAGGCGCCTTAACTAACATTTCATCTTTTGCCCTAGACTAGGCGCCTTAACTAACATTTCATCTTTTGCCCTATTCACTCCAAAACAGATGGTGGCTAATTTTATCTGAACAGATCTTTTTGTTCACCTTCCCACACATTATCAATGAAAGATCTCCTTCTTTGGAGGTCATCAAGCAGAGGCCCGACAACCATATGTCAGGAGTGCTCTGATGGTGTTTTTCTTGCTTGGCAGGGGTCTGGACTCAATGGCCCTCGTGGTCTATTCCAACTCTTCTATGATTCTATGATTCTACGATTTCTTACTTTCTAAATCCTTTGCATAATTACATTTAAGCCAATATTTCATAACATAAATAACCTTTTAAGAGGAAAAGAAATCTTTGCAGAGTAAAAGGATCTCAATTTAAAAGGAACAAGGAACAGCTTAAAAAACGGCTCTTTACTCCCCCTCTTGCCAGCCAGATGCTTTGTATTAGCTCTTGCCCTTTTAACCTTAGGAAGATGTGGCTCAAGTTTAATGGGAGGCACAATAATTATTACTATTTAATTGTGTTTTTGCAACCTTGATTGTATTCTATAATTTGTATGGTCAGTGTGACCTTTTGGTCCCAGCCTGTTTTATGACCGCAATAAACCAAAGGGGCCTCTGACAAAGACCTTGCCTGCTGGTTTCCTGTCTCGAAAGAAACATTTGTGAATTTAAGCTCATTTTTAGAATACAGGAATCTGATCAAAATATAAGCCTTGATTAAAATGCAGGCTATGATCAGATGCCTCAAAAGGACTATTATAAAAGATGCAGCATATAAGGATGAACAAGGGAACCCACAGAGGGAAGTCCAAAGATTTGTGGGAATCTTTTGTTTTTGTGATTAGGATGTGTGGTATGAGTGTAAATTTTAATTTGTAAAACTAAATAAACAAACAAATAAAAAATCCTTCCAGACTCCATTCTGACTTCTTTTCTTGGGTTATCCTTGGGGTGAATGTGGAAATCTGATAAAGTGTGTGAGAGAATACTACCCTACAGATTTATAGTGATCATTCCTTCTACTCAAGGAAACTATAGTTCTGGGCAGGAAGCTTAAGGATCGTTAACATTCGGAATGCTGGGTTGTTGTTTGCAGAGGATGAACTTTTTATGAACTGAAAAGTTTGTTTGGATGAACTGGAACCGAACTAGTTTGTTTTGTGAAAGGATGAACTTGGAAGTGAAACTGGTTTCTTTTTGGACAGGGAGAGCTTGATCTAGAAATAGAACTAGTTCCTTTTTTAAAAAATCAACTTTCCATGTGCTGAGCAGCAGGGAGGGGCCTCATCAGGATTCAGTGGAGGGAGGGGGCTTCACAAAAAGAAGGAAGATGAAGATCCTGAGGATGAAATGGAGGATTTCCAATGAAGGCTGTAAAAGCAGACATTACTATATCTTCAGCAAACAAAATCAGCTAAACACTGGCTCAGAACAAAACAAACACATACCCTGAGTAGACCCACTGAAGTTAATGGACATGGCAAATCCAGATTCATTAATTTCAGTGGGCCTACTCTGAGTAGGAATTAATTGCCCACAACCCCAAGTCCTCACGGGAAAGGCTTTTATTTTATTTTGGCTTTAAAAGAGAAATGTATTTTTGTTTCTATAAAAAAAGACCCCTGAATAAATGCTTTCTGCCAGTATTTTTTTTTAAATTATCTCTATCAGAGTTGTTCAAAAAATATAAATCAAATGCCCTTCTTGGCAAAAGATGCAAGTTGTTGTTGTTGTTTTTAAATGTTCACTCCACAGAAAATATGTCCATTCCACTGGGTCACTGAGGTTTATCATGGTGCTGCTGCTGCTACTCTCATGCAGCCATCCGGTCGTGTACCTGCTGGAACATTCAGTGTCCTTGTCATCTAATTTCCTCTCTCAGTGAAGGATGATTTGTTGACAAAGGAGGGGGAGCAGTTTTTAGAGTTAAAGCTATGAGCAGTATGTAAAAAAAAAAGAGAGAGCTATGAATTATAAAGACCCAGTCCATCTACTAAATTGGTAGGGCAAATATCAGAATTTCAGTTTATCTCAGTTTTTCCACTTTTAAATTCAGTTCCCCACATTTCCACACCAGTATGCAATTAGTTAATTAATTAATTAAATACCCCATGAAAATGCATCAACATTTTTACGAGATTTTGTCTTAATATACATGTTTCCTTGCAGTTTCCCCTAATAATATTTTTTTGCAGTAATATTTCCAGTAGAATAATGCTTTGTTCGTGGTTTTCACGACTATACACATTTTTATGCTCACATTTACCCCAGCAATATGCATTTATTTATTTTTTGCTTAGCTGGCAGTTGTGTTCCTCTGTGAAGCTAGTGTGTTGGCAGTGAATGACAGGGCCTTTTCTATAGTGGCCCCCAGGTTCACTCTCCCTAGCTTCATCATTGTATACATCTCAGTGTCAAGCCAAGGCACACCTTTTTGCACTGGACTCCAGGGCTGGAGGATGAGTTCAGAACATCCCTCCCTACCGATGCTTTAAAAGGTAAAGGGACCCATGACCATTAGGTCCAGTTGTGGCCGACTCTGGGGTTGCAGCGCTAATCTCGCTTTATTGGCCAAGGGAGCCGGCGTACGTATTGCATACTCACCTACAATGAAACCTTGGGCCTCTTCTAGCTTCTTAGACTGGTTTTTGAGTCAAAGTAAGTTACTCCAACGCAGGTGGTGCTGTGGGTTAAACCACAGAGCCTAGGACTTGCCGATCAGAAGGTTGGCGGTTCGAATCCCTGCGATGGGGTGAGCTCCCGTTTCTCAGTCCCAGCTCCTGCCAACCTAGCAGTTCGAAAGCACGTCAAAGTGCAAGTAGATAGATAGGTACCACTCCGGCGGGAAGGTAAACAGCGTTTCCGTGTGCTGCTCTGGTTCGCCAGAAGCGGCTTAGTCATGCTGGCCACATGACCTGGAAGCTGTACGCTGGCTCCCTCAGCCAGTAAAGCAAGAGGAGTGGTGCAACCCCAGAGTTGGCCACGACTAGACCTAATGGTCAGGGGTTCCTTTACCTTTAAGTTACTCCAAAATTTATTCTGGGATTTGCAACACACATTGGCACAGAGCCAAAGTAAACCTTTTGGTGCAGCCTTGCGTAGAGCTGATTTTGGGCAGACACACTGACAAAGCAACTGACATGTATTGTTAAGCATTTTCTTATCACAGGCTCCAGCTGCGGGAGAGTTGCATCCAAATATATTTATTAGGCTGACAGAATGCCAGCTTCCCTTCTCTGATTCTACATCCATCCAATTGATAGTACATATGTACTTACATGTACTCCTTTCAACCCAGCTGGGAAGCTGTATGTGAATTTTTTTAAACATATGGGGCGAGTGGTGGGGAGAGAGATCTTTTCAGTGATCCTTAAGCTAAAATATTCCGGGAAGTGCAGCTCCTGAGTAGTAGGGGACTTTAAGTTTTAAAAGCAAAAAAAGCGGAAAAGTCTTCTCCACCTTGTAAGGGTAAGGAAATGGCAATCCCCTCCCCCCAATTTTTTTTTGGGGGGAAACCATCTTTCCTCTATGTTTGTTTTTGCTAAGCCTTTGGTTTTCCCCCAACCATCCAGCAAATGTTTGAAAAAGATATGCACCTCTGCTGGGTATTGTATTTCATTGCATTTCCTGCCCTTGAAATATCATTACATACCCTCAGTTTAGGGAAAGAAATAGAATAAAAATGGGAATGATTTTTATTATTATTTATTTGATTTATACACCACCCGTTATCAAAGTATCCCAGGGCAGCGTACAACATTTTCAAACATTTTACGGAGCTTAATTATAAAACACATAAAACAAAGCACAGTATTAGACAGCATACTAATAAAAATAGTCATAATAATAGTCCCCCGCTCCACAACTTTAACATTATTTAGATTATTTAACGGCTAAAGGCCTGGGAAAAGAGGAACATTTTTGCTTGGTGCCTAAAGACCTGTGATGATGGTGCCAGGCGAGCCTCTCTGGAGAGAGCATTCCACAGACAGGGAGCCACCACAGAAAAGGCCCATTCTCATGTTGTCACCCTCCAAACCTCTTGGGGAGTGGGTACATAGAGAAGGGCCTCTGATGACAAGCAGAGGGTCTGGGTCAGTTCATATGGAAACAAACATATTAGCATAAGTTATCCAGCGATATGGCTAGTAAAAGGGACGTGGGTGGCGCTGTGGGTTAAACCACAGAGCCTAGGACTTGCCGATCAGAAGGTCGGCAGTTTGAATCCCCGTGACGGGGTGAGCTCCCGTTCCTTGGTTTCTGCTCCTAGCAGTTCGAAAGCACGTCAAAGTGCAAGTACATAAATAGGTACCACTCCGGCAGGAAGGTAAACGGTGTTTCCGTGTGCTGCTCTGGTTCTCCAGAAGTGGCTTAGTCATGCTGGCCACATGACCCGGAAGCTGTACGCCAGCTCCCTCGGCCAATAAAGCGAGATGAGCGCCACAACCCCAGAGTCGGCCATGACTGGACCTAATGGTCAGGGGTCCCTTTACCTTTAATAGGGATGATCAACCACCACTCATCACCAAAACGAGAGAGGAAACGAATCGCCAAAAACAAACAAACCAAAGACCAACCAAGGACACAGATTTCAATAAAGTTTGCAAATTCTAATTGAGCTGCATTGATGTAAATTTAGAAATAACTGCTATGATTTAAGTACAAATGCAATACATTTCACCACCATGGAGAAAACTGAGCAGGTGACCTGTTGATGGGCAGCTTTAGGGCTTTTGCCCCTCTCCCTTCTTTATCTTCAAACCAGATCTTCTTTATCTCAAAACCAGACTCCTTCAAACAGAGCACTATCCTTTGTAAAGTAGGACACATGGCTATCTTGTGAGTTCCCCATCTCTGCCCTATAAATGAGAAATGTGGAAGGGAGGCTGAGGCTTTCTCACACCCTCACAGTGTTCTGCCATTAACCGTTGCTTCCCTTATGTGATTGTTGACTGAGAGCAATAGTAAAATTCATGAACAAACCAGAGAGGGGAAGTTGAAAGAATGACCGCATTGAGCACATGATGAGTCACTCTGGGTATTCAGCAGCCTTGAGATGTTGATGTGGCTCTGATATGCTTTTAATCGCCAACAGACTTTGGAAAGCACCGCCCTTAAAACAAATCTTCCCATGCTCTGTTGGAACGAAGGTCATGCGTACCTCATATATAGCTTCTATGCTTTGGTCTACAAGGCTTCCCACGCAGAGGGTGTGCATTTATGTGCCTACTTATGCTTGGGCATGTATTATGCACACAACCACCCATCAGAAGGATATAAAACAAGACTAAGTGCTGGAACTCGATCGATGTAAACAGGGCCAGTCCTGAACATATGTTCTAAGGCAGGCTTCCTCAGACTTGGCCCTCCAGATATTTTTTGGCCTACAACTCCCATGATCCCTAGCTAGCAGGACCAGTGGTCAGGGATGATGGGTATTGTAGTCTCAAAACATCTGGAGGGCCGAGTTTGAGGAAGCCTGTCCTAAGCAGTAAGCCCCTCTGAATTAAACTGGATTTACTTCTGAGTAAACATGCTTGTAGTGCATATATCGATTTGCATGTCACATGTAGTCCTATGCTGCCCAGATTTTTCGTCGCACTGTTTTATCAAGCGTGCCTATTCTGGAAACTCCTGAGAGAAACAAAGCTTTTTAAAAAGTCATATTTGCTTGTTTTTTTCTGGTACACAACCATTCCTCAGTGCACTCCTGTGCATGTTTACCAAGAAGTACGGTAAGCCCACTTTTGTTCAAGGGGGCTCACCCTTCTGCAGCAATGGAGAGTTTCAGTCTCTCTGCTTTTTCTTATTTCTTCAATCTTAGGTTCCCTTCACCACATTTGTTATATTAAGAAAAATGCAAACTGATGCTTGAAATTGAACTTAATAAATGAGAACAACAACAACTACAACAACTACAACAACAACAATTTCTAGGCCGCCCATCTAACTGGGTTGTCCCAGCCACTCTGGGCGGCTTCCAACAAATTAAAACATCCAACACAATAAAACATCCAACATTAAAAACTTGAAATTGACAGATCCACCCATTCCTATCAGGGAATGAACCCCGGCAGGATTGGACTCAAGCAAAAAGAATTCTCAGAACAATTAGTCCGCTTTTTACTGTGTATATATCTTCTAATAAATGCATTTTTGCAAGTGAACCCTGAACAGCCCAGCGAGGACTGAGCGTGCTCTGTGGCCACGAAATGCCATGGGCTGGATTAGTGAACGAGAGTCTTTTTCTATTCAGTAGTCTGTGTTTGCCTGAGCTTGAGTCTGGACTAAGGATTCTGAGCCCCTGTGATCTGATTTGATACGTGATATCCAATCACAGAACATTTCAGGATTTGGACCTCTGCCATTGGCCCTTAAACTCTGAGTCATGATTTGCAGCTTGGGAGTTTAGGCAACCAATCACGTTGAGAGTGGGAGTGGCCCAGGCCTTGTGAAATGTATATAAGCAGTTACTTTGGCCCTGTTGTCCGGTTCTGTTAGTTCAGTAAAGGTTCCTGCTGTTATCACTTGTCTGACTCAGCCATTCACGAATGGGTTGCTGCCCGAGACGTTATCTCCCCCATCGTCTAAAACATAAAACTTTTTTGTTCCTCAATAGCACATGAGATTGAAAGTGCTTATCTGTACTAGGTTCCGGGTAGATTACCTGCTTTGGTTTGTTCAGCATTTTTAAGAGCTTATTTCCCACAGTTTGTTCAAACCTTGAAATCTACTCTGATAGGAAGGGGAGGCGGTTTCAGGACTGATATAAAACGGCTACCCCCAATCCACACCGGCTCTGATAGATTTGCTTCATGATTGATACAATGGCTAGCAGGTCTGTGCTGTGGAAATTTGTTTTCTTTTCTAAACTAGAAGAACAGGTTCAACTGACTCCAATCCTCAGAAGACGGCTTTATGCTTATCAGATATGTGATGGGTATACTTTCACATTGGGCTCACAGCTGAACTGATATATATATCTGTATGCAGCCTTACTAGCAAACATGCTAAATGAAAACATTTTTTTTAAGACTAATGCACGCCTCCTACTTTTTAGTTTGGAAACAAAGTGTGCTTCAGCAGTCAGAAGTTTGGGAAATGCTGGTCAGACTAGGATATACAGTGGTACCTCAGGTTACATACGCTTCAGGTTACATACGCTTCAGGTTACAGACTCCGCTAACCCAGAAATAGTGTTTCAAGTTAAGAACTTTGCTTCAGGATGAGAACAGAAATCGTGCCCCGGCGGCACGGCAGCAGCAGGAGGCCCCATTAGCTAAAGTGGTGCTGCCGGTTAAGAACAGTTTCAGGTTAAGTACGGACCTCCGGAACGAATTAAGTACTTAACGTGAGGTACCACGTTCAAAGGAAGCAGTTTAAACACTTTTTTTTAAGGGAGTGGAGGATTGAGAATCTACCACCCGGACCAGTGCTATTTTACTAGAAAATGAGGAACTCACCATGAAGATTTGCCTCATTCTCTTAGAAGGGCAATGGCGCCCAAATGAGAGGGGTTGGAACTGAGTTCCGGTAAGTTCCGCCTGGAAAAAAAGCCCTAACCCTGACTGATTTTCCAAAGAGCAATCCGCCCCCCCCCCCGAAAGTTTCCTGGTGGTTTGGAATCATGTGGGAGAATTCTGGGACAAGAGAGTTCTGATCAGAAAAAGAACAATAAACATTTTTCTCTGCGTTCCAATGCCAGAGGAGAAATTTTGACAGGGGTAAGTGGGAGATTCACAGGATGTTAGTTTGCAGCTGCTTTTTGGAAAACATGCTCATCATGCTGTTAAAAGTGCACAGGACTCTGTCCTTGTTGGATGAACAAGCAGGGGTGTGAACTTCTTTTAAAAAAATTAATAAAAATTGGCTCCTTAATCTAAGTACCTTTAGGTCCCCTAAAGAGTGCAATTTATTTCTGAAGGGAACTGGTGTCTGCAGAAATGAACCCAAGATCACAGTTCCTCTGAGCACACACAAAGTGTCTTTCACCTCTGATAGGCAGCAGCAACAATAACAACAGAGTAATAGGGATGACCAAGGGACACGGGTGGCGCTGTGGGTTAAACCACAGAGCCTAGGACTTGCCGATCAGAAGATCGGTGGTTCAAATCCTGCGACGGGGTGAGCTCCTGTTGCTCGGTCCCTGCTCCTGCCAACCTAGCAGTTCGAAAGCACGTCAAAGTGCAAGTAGATAAATAGGTACCGCTCCGGCATTTCCGTGTGCTGCTCTGGTTCGCCAGAAGCGGCTTAGTCATGCTGGCCACATGACCTGGAAGCTGTACGCCGGCTCCCTCGGCCAATAAAGCGAGATGAGCACCACAACCCCAGAGTTGGCCATGACTGGACCTAATGGTCAGGGGTCCCTTTACCTTTAATAGGGATGATCAACCACCACTCATCACCAAAACGAGAGAGGAAACGAATCGCCAAAATCAAACAAACCAAAGACCAACCAAGGACACAGATTTCAATAAAGTTTGCAAATTCTAATTGAGTTGCATTGATGTAAATTTAGAAATAACTGCTATGATTTAAGTACAAATGCAATACATTTCACCACCGTGGAGAAAACTGAGCAGGTGACCTGTTGATGGCCAGCTTTAGGGCTTTTGCTCCTCTCCCTTCTTTATCTTCAAACCAGATCTTCTTTATCTCAAAACCAGACTCCTTCAAACAGAGCACTATCCTTTGTAAAGTAGGACACATGGCTATCTTTCAAAGCAAAGCCTTTAATGGTTTTCAGTTCTGAAAGGGTACTTTCATTTTTTAAAAAACCAGAATTCTTCAATAGAACATTCAGTAAAATATTAATAAATAATAATACATTTATTGGTTTGTTTCCTGCCTTTTCTCAGCATGAGGAACAGAGGGCTTTGAACCCTCAGCCTCCAGGCTATCCTTGCATGGGGGAGAGGCAGTGTGGTATAGTGTCTATAGCATTTGCCTAATCAAGTAGAACTTCCTTTGCATTCCCATTCAACTATGAACTGCCCTGTTTGAGCTTAAGTCCACAAACAGCCATCTCTCAGTCACCAGCCCAGGACTCTGTGGCAGGAGGTGTCATGGCGATGGCTACATCTATATGGAACCCAACCTGACCATTTCTCTCTCTCTCTCTCTCCTTAATAGAGATGGCTATTACATTACTGCCTTTGCACTTCCACTTCCACTGATTATGATGCTCACACATATTTTCATGCCAGATAAAAAATAAATTAAAATTATTGTTCCTAACAAGAGCAAGCAATAAAACTATCATCGCTTCACCCATGAGCAGAAATTATAAGGAGAACCTTACAGAAGAATATACTTGATCATTCCTACCTCTTTTAGTCCCAAATTATAAACACACCAGGAGCACGGTTTCAACATTTTGCTAACATTTTTCAAAATAATAAAGCATATCTATATCTACTTACCATAAGGCGCCATAAATTTGAAACCCATTGTCAACTTTGCAAACCCATTGCTTTTCTGTATGTTTTACTATAATAAATAAACTTCTGCCATTTTACCAAAATGTGTTATCTTGTCTTTTTCTTCCTTCTCATTATATTCTCAATTTGTCCATAACTGCAAAATCCTGACGTTTATCAATCCGTTCTTTGATTTTAGGTATAGTTTGTAATTTCCAATATTTGGCATGAATAATTCTGGCTGAGGTAGCAATATAAGAAATTAGTTCTTTATTTTCTGGTCTAGCTAACTGTTTCATATACTGTAGGTTAGTAAAAAGAAAGCAGGGTGAAGTAGTACTTCATATCCCAAAATGCTTGTGACTTGATTTTTTTATTATCATCTTCTAATATTTTTGACAGCTGACATTCCCACCACATGTGGAATTACCTCTCCTTGACAAAGATGGGTAATTTCTGTTAACTTCATTTATCTTTGCTGGTGTAATGTACCAGTCACTCATAACTTTGCAGCAATTTTCTAGATTACCCATATTGAAGGGGAAATTGTGAATCTGATATGCATAGATTTCCCCAGATGTCCAAAGGAATATTTTCTCCAATACTTTGTGCCCATTTCACCATATATAATCTTTGTTGGAAGCCACCCAGAGTAGCTGGGGAAACCCAGCCAGACGGGTGGGGTATAAATAAATTGTTGTTGTTGTTATATTTGATTTGTTCTAGTTCAAATTCTGTATCAAATTTGAGCAGATTTTGAGTAAATTCTTTTTTTCTAGTCTGTATCTATTTTTTTTTAATAAGCACCTTTGTAGAATGGGAAATGTATACCTTTTTTGAGAGGGGGAGTATGGTAGCAAGAGGAAATTTAGATGAAGAGATGTATAACAGTGGTGTTATGTTTCATCAGAAAAAGAAAATTCTTGCAGGAAGGATGTGCAGTGTCAATGGAGCCTTTTGTAATTCTGCCTGGTGATTTCCAATTCATGTTTGGACCAATGAAGGCTAGAAGCTTATTTTTAAAACATCAAAGATTGCGAAAAGAGTCTGAATCCAAGTTTTGAAAAATAAAATAAAAATAAAACCAAACTCTGCTGAATAATTCAGAATAAACTCTCACTGTTTCAGAAGCTGAAATAAGAGGACCACAGTTTCTCTCCCACAAGTGTGCAGCAATGTATTAGAGCTGTATAGTCTTGGCGTTTCATTTCTTATTTCTTTGCCTTTGGGGGTGGGGGATAGCTGGAAACATTGCCCTGCTTTTGCATCTTTTGTGAAGCGGAAACTTATATTTCCAGTGTTGACAGGTTATCTGCTTTTAGTGTCTCTTTTTCCTTGAACAGAACTTATAAGATGTTGCTACAAGTGATGACAAAGTGGCTTTTACTTTACTCCTTTCAAGGCATCCTGTTGTTGTAGATTCGCCTCACAATCTGCCAGGAAATCCTTTTGCATGAGTTCCCCTTTCCCTTCCTGGCTGATTTCACAAAGGCGCAGGAAACCAAGGGTTAAAACAAGGCAGACCTAGTCTTGGAAGCCATCTGGGTGGGAACCTGTCTGGTCAGCTGTTGTGGGAAACGGGACACTGCCCCAGATTGGCCTTTGGTGGGATTAAGCAGCAGTGGAGTGCGGTCAGTAGACTTTGACCCTCCTCCACTGGCAAGGAACAACCAAATCCTGCTGCCTGGGGAATCCTAAAATCCGGGGACAAGGGCATCCTGATCTCTCCCCTCACACCAAATCCATGTAGAACAGCCCGGTGCAAAAGAGGACAGGGTACTGCACATTTTATAGTTGTGTGGAATAAATCAATTCTACACAACTATGATTCTTAAATAAAAGACTATTCAAGGTAAAAGAATCCTGCTTTGATTTTCACCTGGCCACCCTAAATGCCAGACCTTCATTGGTGCTGTTGAAAACAGGTTGGGTTTTAACCTTAAATTCAGGTCTGTGGAACCTTTGGCCATCCAGATGTTGCTGAACTACAACTCCCATCAACCTCAGCAAACATGGCTAATGACCACCTTGCCAACAAAGGTCCATATAGTTAAAGCTATGGTTTTCCCAGTAGTGATGTATGGAAGTGAGAGCTGGACCATAAAGAAGGCTGATCGCCGAAGAATGGATGCTTTTGAATTATGGTGCTGGAGGAGACTATTGAGAGTCCCATGGACTGCAAGAAGATCCAACCTCTCCATTCTGAAGGAAATCAGCCCTGAGTGCTCACTGGAAGGACAGATCCTGAAGCTGAGACTCCAATACTTTGGCCACCTCATGAGAAGACTCCCTGGAAAAGACCCTGATGTTGGGAAAGATGGAGGGCATAAGGAGAAGGGGACGACAGAGGACAAGATGGCTGGATAGTGTTCTCGAAGCTACCAGCATGAGTTTGACCAAACTGCGGGAGGCAGTGGAAGACAGGAGTGCCTGGCATGCTCTGGTCCATGGGATCACGAAGAGTCGGACACGACTAAACGACTAAACAACAACAACAATGGGAGCTGAGGTTCAGCTGGAGGACCAACGATTCCATACACCTGCTCTAAACTCTCAAAGGAGAGTTGAGCCAGTGCAGTTCTCCCATTTACAGGAGCGGCGAGAGTTAGGATCTAAGTTATAGAGACTTAACACATTATTGGGCAATTGAAACAACGTCATTATATGAGCTTGGGGCATCCAACATGAATTTTATGATTTTAGGGTTTTTTAAAAATTAATATTGTCACCATCCTTTTTAAAAAAACAACAACAACACCCAAATGAGCTGGAGAATGCAAAAAGCTAAGTAATGACCTTCAAATCTCTTCCAGCTCCGTGATTCAGAAAGCCACTAGGATATGTTCCAGTAGATGGTGCTCAAGAACACCAGCATGGTTTCAAGAAATTAAACTTCCTTTCCACCGCAAGATTTTACTCATGGTGCTCATAATAATTCCAGCCAAGGAGACATGCTGGGGATGAAGCCAGTTTATCAGGGCAAGCAAAGTTCAAGAGAGTTGTTTCTATGCAAATATTGTTCCTTTTAAAATTGCAAAGCTATTAAGACAGTCTCCGTAAACAGCTTATGGGGGAAAGTGAAAGATTATGACTGCAATCCCTTTATACACACTTACCTGAGACTAAGTCTTATTGAACTCTGTGGGGCTTGTCCCCAAAGAGAAAAGGACAGGATTGCAATGTAGGACTGCTAGTTTATGCACTTATTCCTTGGTGCAAACTCCTCTAGGATTGGGGTGGGCTTCTTGATTGTAAAAGGGGGCAGTACAAATGAAGGACATTCATTATTTTGCTTTAAAATCAGAACAAAGAGCGGCTTTATTCTGCTTTGTTCTAGCAGATTTCAAAGCCACAGAATTTGAGAGGGAGGAGAGAGAGACAGCTGCATACCCTCCAATATTTCTCCAGTGAGTGATAATTTTACTATTTATGCCCCACACGTCTTACTGGCTTGCCCCAGCCACTCTGGGCAGTTTCCAACATCTATAAAAACATAATAAAAACATTAAACATTAAAAAAACCACTTCCCTATACAGGATTGCCTTCAGATGGCTTGGGGGTCAGATAATTCCAAGCCCTCCAACATTTCTCCAATGAAAATAGGGACGTCCTAAGGAAATGTGGGACATTCTAGGATCAAATCAGAAACCGGGAGAGCTTTTCTGAATCAGGGACGTCCCTGAAAAACAGGGGAACTTGGAGGGTCTGCAGCTGGACTAGACGCTGTAGTTTGCTAACCTTTCTAGCAAATCCCACTAGCCACAGCGGGACACTCATCAGGAGACAATGCAAGAGGTATGTGGGTTATTTAGAAGTACCAGTTATCCTGAGGACATGTAATCTTCTAGTTATATGTTTACCGTTCTTCCCTTCCTGAAGAACAAGGGATCCTTTTTTCACAGTGCAAAACAGGAAAACACAAACATTCTCGGAGCAGGTAATATTCCACCAGCAAACACAAAGCACAGAGAATCCATTCGGTTTCATGCTCACATTAAAAACAAAAAACAAAAAAAAACTATATCCAGCATGGAAGAATACGAAGCTGAGACTTTGTGCCACTTTTGTTCTGCTTCTAGGCATGCTCCAGGGTTTCCTTATTTATTTATTGCCTTTATAATAAGGCAAGGCACCCAAGGCATTTTCAATCTTAAAATACTAAAATACGCCAGTGCAGCAATCTGACAGCTGCCTTTGCCTTCCTGCCTCAATCCCTGCCTTGTTCTTTCCTTCCTTGCCACAGGGCCAATGGTGTCTGTTGCCCTGTGGTGGAGAGGGCACAGTGTGTCTGGATCAGGGCTAGATGATGTTGCTCTAGCCTCCCTCCCTCCCTGCCTCTCTTTCCTCAATCCTACAGGGCTGATGATGTACGATGGGCAGGATGGGGGCAGTTTGATTGGAGCAAAGAGGGGAAATTCCCCTTGCTACCCTCCTTCTCTCCCTCTCTTCCCGATTCTTTTTTATATTTTGCATTTTGCATCTTCCTTCCTTGGTAAATTTATCTGGAAATTCCGAAACCTTTCATCTTAAGTATCTTCTCGAAGGTATGACAAATGATATTACCATATATACTCGAGTATAAGCCGACTTTTTCCGAACATTTTTAATGCTGAAAAAGCCCCCCTCTGCTTATACTCGAGAGAGGGTCCTTTCGGCCTGCTCCTTCCTCCTCCGAAACCTTTGCCGCTGTCGGCAGCGGCGGAGGAACGATCAGCCCGAAAGCAGTCCCTTCAGGCTGCTTGTTCTTCCTCCGCCGCTGCCACCACCACCAGGTTTGTGGTGTGGTGAACCGGCTTATACTTGAGTCAATAAGTTTCCCCAGTTTTTTGTGGTGAAATTAGGTGCCTCGGTTTATATTCCGGTTGGCTTATACTTGAGTATATACGGTACTCTGGCCGTGGCAAAAGTTCTCTCAGAGGTAATAAGAATTGGAAATCAACATGCTCCTGATCAGTGGCGAAGCTGCATGCTCTGGCACCGGGGGCGGAGAGCAGGTGTGGGCGTGGCTGGCACACGTCCTGGGGCATGACATGCCACCCGCAGGGACCTGGCGCACATCCAGGGGGCGTGGCGTGCCGCCCACAGGGGCTTGGGGCCCGGTGCTGTGGGAGGGGTGCGTGGTGCATGTCCGGGGGGGCAGCTGTGATGGTACCTCTCTCCCCGATGGCGCCGGGGGCGGTGAGCTCCTCCCACCCTCCTTTCCTCCACCAGTGCTCTGGCTAAAACATAGTGACTGCCTTGAAATGTTTTCTCCTGCTGTATTTTGCTTTCACTGTTTTTGCGGGTCTTTGGACCGTAATAAAGAACATGTGCGCATGTGTGTGTGTATTGTGTTTAACCCACAGAATTAAACAGAGTTTTTGTTTTTTAATGCAGGTTGCAGAGGGGCAGATTGCTAATGGGATGGCAGCGAGCAAAGGAGGAGATTTCAACCCTTTCCTCGCTAATGCAACCCTTAAGAAAATATTTCCACAAAGCTAGTTTGTTTGTTTTTTTTTGTATTGAGGGGATATCCCCTACTGACACCAGTTGGTCCTAGTTTGAGCTCTTGGATGACCTCTCTTCCTTTTGGGAAGCTTCTCTTTCATGCAGCAATATTTTCACTCTGGTGCAAAGACGTTGGTTCCCATGAGGACTTTTCCACCAAAGGCTCCTAGCTCTCTCTCCCTGTGTGTGGAATCTCCACTCCAATCTTGGAGGGAGGTGAAGAGATAAGCCTCATCTTCCCATGCAGGTGCCTCCACAGTAAAGGTTGGGCTAGGAACAAAATCAAGATATGGAACTGCCTGGTATGTACTTTACTGAAGCACACATCTAGTTTGGCTGTAAGCTTGTTGAACATTGCATGTTAGTAACTGTATGAGTGCCCAGCTCAACAATTTGTGTACACAGGTGTACAGATTGTACACTCATTGCTAAGGCCAGCCCAAGACATTTTGGCACCTGAACAGGAACCACAAAATGGCACACACACAGCCCAGAAGAAGGGGTGAGTGAAGATCTACATCAGGCATAGGCAAACTCGGCCCTCCAGCTGTTTTGGGACTACAATTCCCATCATCCCCGACCACTGGTCCCGTTAGCTAGGGATCATGGGAGTTGTAGTCCCAAAAACATCTGGAGGGCTGAGTTTGCCTATGCCTGGTCTACATCAGGAACAAGGCAGGAATAAAGATCTACATCAGGAACAAGGGTGGGAGAAGGTCAGCAGCGCCTCTTCTTCCCTAAGAGGCTACTGTAGCATTGGGAGCTGTTGCTGAGGAGGGAGCAGCAATGGGCAATGCATTCCTTGGAGGCTGGATCTGCTATCCCTGTGGATCCTGCCACCTGAGGCACTTGTCTCACCTTGCCTCATGAGTGGGCCGGCACTGCTCGTTTCATGTAACACGTGGGCACTCCTAAGGCAGGGGTGCCAACTTTAATAAAATATGAGGAGGCAGGTAAGCTCCACCCTGCAGAATTGATCAAATGACACGGTGAGCACACACCATTTGAATAGCAATGCCCATCAATTTTGGGGGGGCAGCCCCCTCAAATATTTTATTGGGGGGCCAAAGGGACCTCGGCTCCTAGGAGTTGGCTCCTATGCCCTAAAGTGTTGCTTATTGCTGAGAATCACACACAATTAAAAGGGAAAAGAGCCTGGAAGAAAACAAAAGAGAAGAAGTGCAAGTCTTCACTACCTGGTTTTTGCAAAACCAACACAATCCTTGAAGAAGGGGAAACACAATTGTCCCCAAAACTGTTCTTTATCAAGTCAATTTTGGGTGGACTTTAGTGAGCGGGATTCTGGTTCAACTGCTTTATGCTCTAAGAGGAAGAAGCTGGATATTTTCACCATTTGAAATAATAATAAAAGATAGATAACCCTTTAAAGGGCAGTGACCCGACATCACTCAGGCATTTCTGCGATATCAGCCCCATGTCTCTGCTGGGACCTCAGCCAGCTCTTCCAGGCCGAAGGCTTGTACTCTGGTAGATGAGCCATTGCAGCCCTGACCAGCACATGAGGCCAAATTCTGTCCAAGGAGCGCATTGCTGATCTAGCAACTTCAGAAAGACTTTTTCCTCCTTCTTCCAGCTGTTCAGTAAACAACCCAATCAGCAGCCAACTGACATCTTTGAATAATATCTAGTTTCCTTCAAGCTTCCTTCCTGATTGCACGAGGTCCCAGAAGGGCAATAATTTAAACATTTCGTGAAATTGAAGAGGGTGGTTTTTGAAAGATTCAGCTGTTAATTCCAGATGATTGCTGTCAACGATCCCTCGTAAATGCAGTTGCAGCTGATTCGCCACCTAGTTTCTGTCCTCCATATTATGCAGACCTTTTAAACTGCTAGAGAAAATGTTCCATCTGTCAAGGCAAGCTTGCAGCATTCTTTGGCAAATGCATGGATGGGACATTGAAGTCTGGTGTATGCATGCAGCAGAATGAGGAGTTCTGAGGTACTAGGGTGAACAGTATTGTTTCAGACTGCAGGGAGAGACGTCAGTTTTGAAAGCTCTCTCGTGTAAAAAGAACTCCCTACATATAATTACAATTTGCAAATTAGGGAGAGAAGATATATCTCCTCAGAAGACTCCCCACACACACACCTAGGGATGAAAGGGGGGTATTTTAAAGGCAAACCTACATAATTTGCACTTTCCAGAACAATATGTGAACCAAAACACAACCATCCTTCAAAATCCACGCTTCTCTGAATTTTGCAATGCAGTTCTCACAGTCAAATAATGTGTACAGAAATGCATTGTTTAGGGTAAAATGCACACATTAGGCATACATTAATGAAGGCTGATTCGCCACACAGAATTTTCACTGTATATGAGGAAATTGCTTTGCAAAAAGGAGTATATTTGGATTTTTGCTGCTGCTGCAAAAAAGGAAATTCGACAGGTTCCCTTAATGTACACCAGATCTTTCTCTGCCAGATATTGGCAGGAATGCCATCAAAGGAATAGGTGGTATTAATTGCCTTGCTGTTAGGGAGACTTCATGAAATCTCCATGCCCAGGAATCCTGGGCAGCTCCACCACATATGATAGAAGGTACCTCTCACTCCACATCCTCTCCAGCGTAGAGGGCTAATAGTTTCTGTGGTTCTGCTAAGGATGTAGCAAGTTAGGTAGAAGAAGAAGAAGAGTTTGGATTTGATATCCCACTTTATCACTACCCTAAGGAGTCTCAAAGCGGCTAACAATCTCCTTTTTCCTTCCTCCCCCACAACAAACACTCTGTGAGGTGAGTGAGGCTGAGGGACTTCAGAGAAGCGTGACTAGCCCAAGGTCACCCAGCAGCTGCATGTGGAGGAGTGGGGAATCAAACCTGGTTCACCAGATTATGAGTCCACCACTCTTAACCACTACAGCCTGTCCTACTGCTTTCTTTCAGTGACTGATGTTTGCTCTAATTTGGCTCTGTTTTATTACTTTGGCTGTAGCATCGCAGCTTTCTTCTATGATTGTTAGAAGATGGGTTGAATGGAGAAATTCCTTTGTCTTCTAAGGTGTTCTAGGAACTGGAGTAGAAGGAGTGGCCTTTGAGAAGTATCATCTGATGTATATGTTTCAGGGCTTCATAATATCCATTGATGCAAAAGGAACCATCCATTGAAACGGAAGACATTCCAAACCTTATATTAAAATCAGCAGCTCATAACATTCCCAAACCTCCTACTCCTGTTCCTCTTTTGGAGTGAATTACTTGCTGGAGTATCTCATACCATAAATGGGGAGAGTCACATTTTATTTCCAGTTCTTCTCCTAGTTATCCCTAACATGGAACTTGCCTTTATTGGAGCTGCCATCTCTGCTCAAAAATTAAACTGTCACATTGAAGTTGGAAGGAAGGAAGGAAGGAAGGAAGGAAGGAAGGAAGGAAGGAACATGCACTGGTTTTATTAATGTGAAATACCTGAAACCTGGTTCTCTTTAACTAGGTCTCTCTAGGCAAACAAGTTTCTTGCAAGACAGCTATAATTTTTGAACAGCTATCCTAAAACAATGACATCCCTGCATTCATGAATTTCCATTGCATCTATGAACCAACCTGCCCCTCCTCTACTGTCTATTATAGAGAGATGAAAGGAAAAGATACCAGTAAGATACCATGCCTAAGAAATGGGAATTTCTCACAAAATAAAGACGCTCGAACTCAGGACAAAAGGGAGAAATGTGCTAAGAGGAAGGCACGCTTGGCAAACCCTCACCGTGATAAACTCCCTCCCGGAAACTTATGTCTCCATTGTGGAAGGATGTGTGGATCCAGAATTGGCCTCCACAGCCATTTACGGACTCACTTGTCTATAATAGAGAGATGAAAGGAAATGGTACCAGTAAGATACCATGCCTAAGAAACGGGCCTTGATGTGCACTGACAAAGGCTTGCCATCTGGCTAGCCTAAACTTGAACTGACCTTCTGGTTCCGTGGTGTGTATTCTGAAACTTCATTTCAGTTGGGATGAGCCAAATTGTTGCCCCCTCATGCTCATAGAAAAATATCAGCCTATGAATGAGGTGGCAAGGTAGGGAAGAGTATATCTTGGCTTAGCACTAATTAGGCACTTAGCAGTTCTAAAACTGCACTCATTGCCATTAATAAGAAATACTAATGAGATGCCCATAAGAAACTAAAACCTGGAAGCACACATACAAAAAAATACAAATAAAACACAGAAAAGAATGCTCCCAGCATTAACTGCAAGGTAGTAACAGGTAGAGAGGTTTTGCTAGGAGACTAAAAAATTGGCTTACCTTTTTTGGCGAGTGAACCTTGGATGTGAAGATATATTTTCCTGGCTGGGTGGGATGGGAATCTTTGTCTAAATGCAAACTTCAATTTGTTCTAAATATTGTTGATCATGTCTGGGATATGGTCTGCTTTTATATTGCCCTTAATAGAGGGCATCACCACAACCCTGTTAATTCCAATTAATAAAGGCTTTATCTCTCTTGCACTCGACAAAGAAAATGCACAATGCTGGTGTTTTCAGTGTCTGAGAAACCAGGGAAGTGTGTGTTGCAGTTGGACTAACATTCATCACTCGCTGAGTTGCCATACATCATTGTCTCTTATTAGCTTACAGTTTGGTGCCCATCCTGGGAGATTTCTTGAGATAAGAGACAATGATTGATGCTAGCTCATAAGATGATGAACAGCAATGGTGTCAGTTATTTTGGTTATCAAGTGATAGCTGCAATCATCACATGAACAAGGTAAGTATGTGAACTTGCTGTTATTTTTTCTTAAAATGTCTCACACTGGGGGTTGTGAAATTCCTACCTACTGGATAAAATCAGGTCAATGTTGTGATAGACAGACAACATAGGAAGAAGCAGGTCTAGAGGGTAGGAAGTATGGGTGATAAAACAGATTAATGCCTTTTTCTCTTTCAAGATTTTTAAACATAATGTTTTTGTCTCTTTGCCACAGTCTTGACAAACATTATTTCCCCAAAGCTGTTATTTTAATTTACCTTGCAGTACAATGAGTAAAACAAACACCATTAGCTGTACTGCTGAATAAGTGTTTAATGGTTATTGTATTTATTTAAAAACCAATAAGATTTCGTTTGTTTGTTTGCTTTAAAGCTGCTATTTTCATTTTCAGCAGAAGCTCCCATTGATGCCAATGGAGGCTTCTCTGAAATGCAAATAGCAGCTTCAGAGAGGTTATTTTGGTGTCAAAGAGAGAAATTATTAAACTCCCCACCACTACCATCCTGTGGCTGCTCAGGCCTCCCTGCAGCTACTATTTATGTAACAAAAAAGGCAAAAATTAATCACATTCAAGCAATAATGTCATATGTATTTGAACGGTCCATGTTCAAATACTCTGCTGATTGCTACTATACATGGTAAAATTAGTAAAGAGGTCTGAAAAGCGACCAAATCATTGAAAAGTCACCCTCCTCAAGATTTTAGAGAGGGAGTTTCCTGCAAAAACACTCCAAAGCATTAAAAGTACAATATGGGAAGCAATTGTTCTTTTGCCTCCTGCAAGCTCTTTCCCTATTACAAGTAATGTGATGCATTGAATATGCTGTTCTTCCAGGCTTCTGGCAGATCAAGAGGCAACGCTCCCTGGAGTCAGTGGGGGACTCCTTTGTAGACATCTTAAAGTGTAAGTTTAGCAAATTTCAGCCAGTTTATAGGGGATCCTGGGCTTGTGTGTTGGGGATAAAGCATTGCATTTTGGAAAAGAGATATGGCTCACTGAATTACTTTCTGTGCAGGAGGCATAAATATCTTCAGGAACAAAGAGAGAGAGAAAGAGCTCTCTGTGGTCCCAGGGAATCAGTTGAGTGATGGCCCCTTTGTAAAAACAAGAAATTCTTTTACCAGCCTAGCTTGTTTTCAGCAGTTTGGGGAATTTCCCTTGGGTCTGCCATGTCTCCGAAGCTTCACTATTCACCTGTATTCAGGCAATTCTTCCTTTCCTCAATTCCTTTGGCAGCAATGTAATACCTTTCTGTCTCTGGCTGCCTGATCAAAATTGTTGTCTCTTGCCCCTCAACTTGCTGTTCTGTGAAATTCCACGATGCAGGTCTCAGTGTGATCTTATGGCTTTCTTGAGTAACATACGCGACATTTGATGTTTACTTCAAATCTTTTAGTTTATTTTTAATAAAACCTTGAGGGTTCAGACAGTGCTTCTGCACATTACAATGAATTCAAAGGAAAATTATATATAACCTTGGCTTCAGTATATGCTGGAATTACATCTTGTCATAATACAGGGCCATATTATTTGCAAAACGATGAAACTCTTTGACCCAGATTTCCCTCCCTACTCCTGATCATCCTTTCAAGCAGTGCTTTTTTGGGGGGGGCGAAGGGATACGCATACCCCTAAACATTTTGTGAATCTAAGTTTGGCCTCACTGAGGGAGGGGCAGAATTTCAATATGAGTAGGAAAATGAGAGTACCCCTAAACATTTTTTTTCTTAAGAAAAACAACAACTGCCTCCAACCTTTTAGAAATTACCGAAAAATAGATGTTTGGTTATTGTTGTTTTTTAAAAAATATTATTCCTTTGCTGTTTTAGAACACGCAGTTATATGGTTCTAGGTGTTCCCAATGAATGGCCGTTTTAGCTTGTGAGCACCTCTTTTGCAATCATTAACCTTTTCTCTTTCTTAATGCATGTTTTCTTTGCTGCCTTCTAGCAGCTAGTTCCATTGCCCTTCAAGAGATTGCCCATGAGATTCTTCCAATGGTTCTTTGCTTTTGCAGGTGGGGTTAGGGTTTCTGTTGTTGGTTGTTAAACACTGCAGCAAATTTGTTTACAGAAAACTATCGCTGCTTCCCATTCAACATACAGGGGTGGCAAGAAGTAGTCTGGCCTACTTACTATGGAAGAGGTTCCTTGGTCGGCCTGTTTGGTTCCTTAGCATTTCACTCCTTTTGCTCAGAGCTTGGTGGTGCCACATGGGTCAGTTTTTCACTTCATATCTCTTAGGCTTGGCTGCAAACTTAAGTTTGTACAGAGAGTTGGACATATCTCACTAAGCCTTAGTGACTAAGGCTACATTGAGGTCTTCACTTTTGAATAGTTTCCCCCCCCCCTTTTCATTCTGTCTTCTCATTGTGCTTGTTTTTCCACACAGGTATCTACCAATCAACTATTTTTTAATTGGAAGAGCTGCAACTAGATTGCATAACAAGGGAGAAAGACATACTAGAATCTGTTTTAATTGGACTTCTGTGTGCTCCCCACCTCTATAATCATTAACCTACTGCACTTTATAAAACTTCTCTCAATAGCACTGACCTTCATGGGTGCCCTCTGTTCCGTTGGGTGATAGGATACAGACAAGAACGATCCCGGTAAATCATTTAAAGGTTTTTAAAAGGCAGCATACCTGTGTGAAATGGGCCCATGAATAGCAAGTAACCCTCTGTGATTCCCTTGCCTTCCAAGCAAGTACTTCAACCTAATAACTCATTCAGAAATAATTGTGCAACTGGAAATGGATTGGAGGAGCATTTGGTGCAATCCAGCTGGGCTCTTCTTACAGAATCATAGAGTTGGAAGGGACCACAAGGGTCATTTAGTCCAACCCCCTTCAATGCAGGAATATTTCACACAATGTGGGGCTCGAACACACAACCACGAGATTAAGAGTCTCATGCTCTACTGACTGAGCTATCCCAGGAGCATGGTTACCATGATGAATTAAGGATCTGAATACTTTAATTCAGGCTACAATCCTATACCCATTTATCTGACAATAAGCCCACTGGATTCAGTAGGCCTTACTTCTCAGTAGGCATGCCTAACATTGCATTGCAAAGCCCTAGGACCATGTGACGAAACAGTGATGAAATCAGTATAGAAGAACCACCACAGTTTCTGGAGTGTTTCAGCCGGGAACTTTCTTTGAAATTATCAATACAATTTTTGCTGGCAGCTGCCATTCCCTCCATAATTCTTTCTTGTTTAGTTGACAGCTGGGAAAAGTGACCAATACCCCTCCAGAACCCCAAATGTAGCTCTGGTGGTGCTTCCAATTACCATATATAATGTATAGGAAAGAGGTAAGTTCACTATGGGTACATTTCCCCTTCTAATTCAATATGCCATTGTTCATTGCACAAAACTGCTTTCAAATACTCTGGAATTATTAACATAATTTGCCAAGGGGACTAATGAAGTACTCTAATGGTGACACCCTAATGATTTAACATTTTTTTTGTAGCACAGTCGTCTCTGAAGTGCCATAGGGTATGTTGTTGCTTTTACTGGACAGCCTTTAAAAAAGCAAAAAACTAAACAAGAAACCCTAAGCATTTGGAATTTGGCAGGTGCAACTTGCTGAAGCAGAAATATGAGAAGATAAAGTAGGGAGTGCATCTCCAGTCTCACACGCTTATCCTTTGGGATTGTAGTTACCATGCAAAAACATAGTGGGAGCTGAGGGGCCTATTCTGTGGTATACCTTTAACTGTGAGGTCATCCTCCCAAATGGAAACTTTTTTGGGGGAAAACACAATGCCCCTAGTGGAAATAGCATTCTAAAAAAAACGATCCTGCTTCCCTCCCTTAGCTCCCTGGCTTATATAGTATCCTTGTTAATGAATTCTCCATGGGCCCATAAACAGCGCTACACTTCATTATTTCGTTCTTTTGGACATGCGCCTGCTTCAGGCTTCATTAACAAAGATTATCATTGCGAACCATGACTAATTCATCCCAAAGTATCTCCTTCTGTCATGATCTTTCTCTCTCTCTCTCTCTCTTTTCCTTTGGAAAAGTTAAAAATAATTGCAGCTACCTAACTTTATTAAGAGTGAAGTACAGTGGAAAGCAGAGTAGAGCATTGCCAAGCTTGTCACATGCTGATTCTTTTGTTATTAATTTCATTTATATCCTGCCATATTTCCATCATGGAACCTGAAGTCATGGGGTCTTCAGGTGGTCTCTTGCCCAGGCACTGATCATGCACACTTAGCTTTGGCAACGTGGTGGTCTCAGGTGCCTTCACAGTAGGCCTTTAGGGCAGATGCCCCACTCAGAATGAGCAAGAGAGGTCCCCAAGACAGCAGGGTTGGTTTATCATAGTTCGAAGCAATTGAAAGAACATCTACAGAAGAGGGACTTATAAGACCATTGGAAGTAAATGAGACCATAGGAAGAATCCTCCCCTCTAAAAACATTAAGTCTAAAATTATCTGAGTGTACTGCTGCAAGCTGAAGACAGACATCACATTTTAAGAACAGTGAAGGAACCCTCGCTGTGTTCAGAACAAACATGTTTTTCCATCACAGGAGGAACTCTGAAAAACTGGTTCTGGATGTTTTCAGTGTGGTTGAACTAAGGGGTGGGGTGGGGAGACCAAGTATGGGAAGGACCTATTTGCTAACAACTGTAACATCAACAACCCGACTTTCCATTCGTGGAGCTGTTTTGCAACGATGTTGTGCAACCCTTCCCCAAACTCTTATATGGTGAAGGATGAACATCTGTGTACATCTAGACATCTGCAAAATGCTAAAAGCATATATATTATATATGAAGAAGAAGAAGAGTTTGGATTCGATATCCCGCTTTATCACTACCCGAAGGCGTCTCAAAGTAGCTAACATTCTCCTTTCCCTTCCTCCCCCACAACAAACACTCTGTGAGGTGAGTGGGGCTGAGAGACTTCAAAGAAGTGTGACTAGCCCAAGGCCACCCAGCAGCTGCATGTGGAGGAGCGGAGACGCGACCCCGGTTCCCCAGATTATGAGTCTACTGCTCTTAACCACTACACCACACTGGCTCTCATATATATATATATATATGAGATAATCTGAGGAAAGAAATCAGGGAATCACTTCTTTTAGGGGCAGGGGGTGGGTGGGCAGCTCAAAGACCAGATGTGGAAGCTGCAGCTGCCCAGAGGACTCCCAAGGAGAGGGGAGAGGAGAGGAGGCTGAGGGAACAGTCTACAAGGGAGAATATTTGAGAAAGGGTGAGAGGCTGCCGGCTCTTCAGGCAAGGGCTGCCATAGCTGGGCCCCTGAGCCCCACAGGGATGCTGCAGAAAGAATGTAGTTGGTCAAAGGAGCTGTGGACTCAAAAAAGTTGAAAACCTCTGGCCTATGCTATAGCTGCCTTCTCTGGCTGACCACAATGACCTGAACCAATTGTTCAGAGCAAAGCTAAATTGCACACTGACTGGAAGGGCCTACACTGACCTGTTTAACATTATTAGAAGAATATTAGATATATTGTTCTAAAGCGTTGCAGGGCATACTTCTAAATTAAAGTGTTTCTTGCCTTTGTTGTCGTTGTCATTGTTGTTGTTGTTGTCAAAATGCTGTCTCCCTACTTCTGGTTGCTGGTTGCTCTGCAGTGGCCTCTGGTGTCACATTTTAATAAGGCATTATGAACGTTAAAAGTAGGACGTTGTGTCTCCAACTACATTATGAAAACCATTCCTTAACCCTTCCTTAATGATAAAAACCATGAGTGTAGATCCGCCCATAGTCTTTTTCAGGGCTCATATGAAGTTCCAGTGTGATGATGGGGACCAATGTTGGTTTTAAACAAACGATCAATCCCCACCACCACCAAGTTGCTAGGTCTTGTGTGGAAGGCCAAATATGGCTCATGACCTGTTAGCCACCCCTAGAGTCAGGCATGTTGGGGTACTGGCATTATACCATGGTTGAACCACTCAGTGCAAATTCTGTTTAAGTAATATGTCTGTCTATCTACACAGAGAGATTTTTAGGAGGAGATAGTTTAAATTGGCAGAGCCTTACATGGATGGAAAACAGAGGCTGTCCGCTCTAGCACCTATGCACCGAGTTGCTTTGGGAACAATACGTGCCTACTTGTAAAAAGCGCTGGGAGACAAAAGAGAGATAAACAATTATTAACTCAATTTCAGTGCGGCATGGAAAACTGTAACTTAAAAAGGTTCTTTGTTTGTGCAGCTTTCCATCAGCCTAACATAAGCCTGTCTAAATATAGGCCAGAATCAACTATTCTCCCTCCACCACTTTCAAAAACATATGTTTGTTATTCTCTGTTCAGATGGAAGATGGTTATTTTTAAATACAGCCAGTTTGCAGAACAGCTAGATGTGCTTGTGATGTAATCCAAGGAAAACCTAGCTGTGGTCTTTCCAATCTGATTTCATAGCAAAGAAATGAGGTGTATTCATTGCTGTGTGTGTGCTATATTTTGGTGGGAGCAGAGAACAGCTCTGAATGTTATGTCCACCACAGAATTCAGCTACTAAGTATGTCAATTTTCATTATTATTTTTTCAAAAAGAGCAAATTACTAGCCATTATGTTTGCAAAGACACACTTGAAAACGTATATAGGCAATGCCTTGTGAGATCTCAAAAGCCGGAGGAGTTGCCAAAGGACAGAAGTGATTTAGGGTGCTATTCAATCACAAACCAGCAAATTCAGGTTGTGCAGATAAAGTTCATTTGGCAATGTCCTGCAATATATTCACTTTTTCAAAAATTGAATCTTTGCAGTAAGGAAAGTGATATGGAAATGTGTGGGATCCCAACTACTCGATGCTGTGTTGTATAATTTCCCTGCAAACTAATCAGAATGAATGCTCAGTAAACAGCAGACTTTTTATAATCTCCCCACACATTTTATGCAAACAAATCAGGACTAATACTATAAAAAGCCGGTCATCTGGATTTGGAGGGCAAGGAGTTCATTTCCTGTATAGCTCCTCCCCCATGACTGTATGGAAAATAGTAAAAGATAAATAAATGTATAATTTGTTTTTGAAAATAAGACAAACCATGCACATTTCTTTAATATAGAGCATAGTATTCGTTTTCTTTTACACTTTATTGTTTGGGGTTGTAGAACAAATTACAGAACTCTGGTGATATAACCCCAGAAAGAACAAGTTTTAAAAGGCCAGACCCTCCAAGTATCCCTATTTTCCAGGGATGTCCCTGATTTAGAGAAGCTGTCTAGGTTTCTGATTTGATCCCGGAGTGTCCCACTTTTCCTTAGGATGTCCCTATTTTCATTGGAGAAATGTTGGAGGGTGTGAAGTTATCCGACTCCCGAGTCATCTGAAGGCAATCCTGTACAGTCGTACCTTGGAAGTCGAACGGAATCTGTTCCAGAAGTCTGTTCAACTTCCAAAGCATCTGGAAACCAAGGTGCGGCTTCCAATTGGGAAGCTCCTGCAGCCAATCAGAAGCCGCAGAAGCCCTGTCAGATGTTTGGGTTCCAAAGAATGTTCGCAAACTGGAACACTCACTTCCGGTTTTCGATTGTTCGGGAGCCGAAATGTTTGACTCCCAAGGCATTTGGGAGATGAGGTACGACTGTATAGGGAAGGCTTTTTTTAATGTTTAGTGTTTTTAGATTTGTTGGAAGCTGCCCAGAGCGGCTGGGGCAACCCAGTAAGATGTGTGGGGTATCAACAGTAAAATTATCATTATGGAATGGGGCATCACTATTTTCATTGGAGAAATGCTGGAGGGTATGAAAGACCCATAAAAAAAAAATTCAGTATTTTCCACTCTATAAGACGCACCAGACCACAAGACTCACGTAGTTTTTGGAGGAGGAAAACAAGAAAAAAAATATTCTGAATCTCAGAAGCCAGAACAGCAAGCGGGATCGCTGTGCAGTGAAAGCAGCAATCCCTCTTGCTGTTCTGGCTTCTGGGATAGCTGCGCAGCCTGCATTCGCTCCATAAGATGCACACACATTTCCCCTTACTTTTTAGGAGGGAAAAGGTGAGTTTTATAGAGCAAAAAATACGGTATTTGCATGCCCATTTTACACTTGTGCTCAGCAACCTGCAGAGATAAACTACTGTCAGCCTCTTCCTTTGCACAATTCAGCCAAGGAGAAAGTTATAGAAGGTTGCTGGGGTGAAGTTGCCCCTGATGCAGGAATTTATTAATTCAAAAACCTCTTGGACATAATAAAACATTTTGACACTTCATTCTTGGTGCCTCCCCCCCCCCCAATCCTGTGCTTTTAGGAGGGCTTGCATCTACACAGAGCCTGTGTGTTAATTTTTATGAGGTTTAAGCAGAAATGTGGTGAAACCTGTGTCAGGACTTTGTGTTACAGTTTGCAGCTTGTAACTTCCTTTTTCTGGATTTGAGAAATTTTACTCTAGGGGTTTCACAAAGCTGCAGAGTTCACATTGCTCATGTTTTAATAGCCTATCTAGCTGCTACCTTTATTCCTAGAGAGCTGCTCCCTTTCCATTTCTCCATTCATTATAAAATGCTACCACAAACTCCCCAGGAATTAGCTCATGAAGCCAATGCTGTTACTTTAGTACTGCCATACAGTTCCCAGTTGCATCAAGGTTTTATGAGCAGATGGAGATGGAGAGGATAAAATTGGTCTTCCTCCCAATTATAGCTTTGTTTGGGTTCTTCCTAAGGAAACAGCACAACTTTGGGAATAAAACAAAAGATTTTAAAGTTAGAGATGGCATAAGGATGCTCATTTGGGATGGTTAGAATTACCTGGGCCTGCAATTATTGTTATTATTAATTTGAATATTGATCAAAAGTATACAATGCATTTCAACATGTGGAAATTTGCGGGGAGAACAATTTGGAATATATAAGGTAAATAAAGCTGTATTATAAAGGCATTGCAATCATAATAGTTAAACATCCAATATGTTAAGAGCAATCTAATTCTCTGAGTCCAATCCATGCAATACGTTTATGCCACAGAAACAGCTATGACTTCCTCCAAAGGATCCTGGGAACTGTAGCTTGAATAGGATGCTAAGACATGTTAAATTCAGCAAAGGACTAGGATTGGCCACAGCTTCTCATTGAGTGTATACTTAGGCTACATACACACAATGCTTTTAAATCCCATTTTGAGACCGCTGCTTCCCTCAAAGAATTCTGGGCGCAGAAGTTTACCTCTCACAGAGCAACAATACCCACTAACACTTAACAAACGACAGTGCCCAGAATTCTTTGAGGGGAAGATGTGCGTCGAATGTGCTCTATTGTGTGTGTGCAGCCTAATTCAAAGCCTTCTGGCAGGGATGAAAAACATTCTGAAGGCCTCTTTAAATTTCATTTGAGTATACAGAATCTATGGGACAGTCTTCCTCTTAGGACTTTGAAAAGACAGGGCTACAAATCAGTTTCAAAACTCTTGTTACTTTTCGCATCACCCACAGTTAATTTCTGTGGGCCACTGGCATTGTGTCCAATCCCTTTGTGTTATGTCAGCTCTTTAAAACCACTCAGCCATTCAACCACAAACCTGTCCTGGCATGACATAAACTCCTATGTCCCCACCAAGCACTGGCAATGGCCTCATGGACTGTTGCCTTGAAACAAGTGTGCTGGGCAGATATGAGTTATTTTTGACATTAAATACTCGGTACAAGTACTATCGGTGGGATCTCTTCCAACACTGAAACACACCAGCTTTTCCCCCTGCCAAATTGTCTAGCTTTCTTTTTGTGTTTGTGTGAGAGAGAGAGGGAGAGCAAAAAAACCAACAGGTGTAGCCTGCTGATTTGGTGCTATTTTCTTTGGTCTACTTCATCTATTTGGGGAATGCCAACTGTGCAGCCTTTCTGAAAGGAAACTTTCAGTGCTGCTCTTTCATTCAAATCATGAGGGGAACCCTGCGTGCAGCAGAGATCAAAAACAGCCTTGCTGTCATTCTACAAATAAAGACATTTTCAGTCCTTATCCAGTGAGGACTGTTTAAGAACCATGGCCCAGCAGCACAGCATTTAAGTGAGGGGAACAAGAATTTCATAATATGCGCCACTGAACTGAACACAAAACCCATTGGTTGAAGAATAGCACATTTCTCCACAACCTTCTGCCACTTATTGTAGCCCACCATTGCACCACAACTTAAGCTTAGGTTTGATTCATACATTACCTTAAACATTTGGATAGATGCTCTCCCTTCTGAGGAGAAGAGGGGACATCTGCTGACCAACATTTAGAGCAGTGAATTGGTTCAGGAGAGGCTAACCAAATTACTGTTGTGGTCATGACTACAGGAAGATGTCTCATACTGAGTCAGACCACTGGTCCATCTACCTTAGTATTGTCTACACTGGGATGGAGAACGTCCAGCCCAGAGGCTGTGGGTTGAAAGTTCTCCACCCTGATTCATGATATATCGAGAACAGAACAAAATCTACAATGTTTAGCTCTCTCTTCTCCATCCATCATATTTAGTACAACTTGACCTGTGTCTTGGGACGCAGATGGCACTGTGGGTTAAACCACAGAGCCTAGGACTTGCCGAACAGAAGGTCGGCGGTTCAAATCCCCGCGACTGGGTGAGCTCCCGTTACTCAGTCCCTGCTCCTGCCAACCTAGCAGTTCGAAAGCACATCAAAGTGCAAGTAGATAAATAGGTACCGCTCCAGCGGGAAGGTAAACGGCGTTTCCATGCACTGCTCTGGTTCGCCAGAAGCGGCTTAGTCATGCTGGCCACATGACCCGGAAGCCGTATGCCGGCTCCCTCCGCCAATAAAGCGAGAGAGTGCCGCAACCCCAGAGTCTGCCACGACTGGACTTAATGGTCAGGGGTCCCTTTACCTTTTTAAGCATCGGTTGGGAGGGGTGTTCTGAACTCACCCTCCAGCCCTGGAGGGTCCCTTTACCTTTACCTTTAACCTGTGTCCTGTTATCATTAGCCTGTCTGTTTCTTTGTCCTTTCCAGCAGCAACCAATTTTGTACAATGTGAGAAGGAAACACAGTGTAATATTGTCAGGCTCTAAGGAAAGTTGTCCTGAAACATGACTGAAGAGGCATCTAATAATGGGCACTGCTGTTTTGGGCGGCAGACCCCGTGTATTTCCAATAGTTCTTTTCCAAGGGGTCCACCTACAAATGTAAACTTTGAAGGCATATCTACATGTGCGTTTGTGTGCAGACCCTCCAAGCGTCCCTATTTTCCAGGGATAGTCCCAGATTTAGAGAAACTGTCCCAGAATGTCCCTCTTTTCCTTAGGATCTCTCTATTTTCATTGGAGAAATGCTGACGGTTATGAAGTTATCCAATCCCCAAGCTGTCTGAAGGCAGTACTGTATAGGGAATTTTTTTTCAATGTTTAATTATGTTTTTATATATGTTGGAAGCTGCCCTGAGTAGCTGGGGCAACCCAGTGGGATATAAATAGAAAAATTATTATGATGGAATGGGACATCCCTATTTTCATTGGAGAAATGTTGGAGGTTATGGTGTGCGTCGTATGGTTACAATTGTCAGGAAGCTCCGATTTGACAAGTCTCTCTAGAAAACCCTGCCAGCTAGATTACTTCTATATATCCTTTGTGCTCTCGGGTCTTCATGAAAACAGTTACTTCTTCTATGTTCAGAGAAAAGGGCCAGAACAGAGAAACTGCTTAAGCTGAGCTGAAGGAAAAGCGACCAACAGGTAATACAGTGGTACCTCTTGTTAAGAACTGAATTCGTTCCAGAGGTCCGTTCTTAACCTGAAACTGTTCTTAACCTGAGGTACCACTGTAGCTAATGGGGCCTCTGGCTGCCACATGATTTCTGTTCTCATCCTTAAGCAAAGTTCTTAACCCGAGGAACAATTTCTGGGTTAGCAGAGTCTGTAACCTGAAGCGTCTGTAACCTGAGGTACCACTGTACTGTAATGGCCGCAGTCCCTGTTTAAAACAACAGCCGCCCTCCTGCATTAACCTATGTGATAATGGCTGCTGGGTTGAGGGGGCGGGGTGGGATTTCCTTCCCCACTTCCACCTAACAGGCTAAGCACCAGCGATTTAACCAGTCTGCCGGGCTGTGCAATCCTGAAGCGCCCTGTGTATTGCAAAACAGGTTTTGGAGTGCGTAGACTGGTGGAGAGGGAGTTCCCTAGGCAACAGCAGACCTTGAGAGAAATCGCACGCTGGATATCCATCTGTTAGCTCTGTGTATCTATTTTCCATTCACAGGTTGCTCAGAGAGCTGGCTGGGTTATTATTAAGCAGGCTGTGCTCCCTGGGATTTTAAGCAAAATAAATAGGAAGGAGCTATAAATTACCAGACATTCAATTAGAATTTCTACAGACAGGCTCTTCTTTTCCATTTCCCCCCTCTCTCCCTGTTGCTGTAGACCTTTCTCTCTCTTTTTAAATCTTTGTTTGAACAGTTGAATAATAAGGGTCCTGTTCCAGCATCTGCTGTGGCAAAAGAGCCTTCTCAAGCTCACTTAATGGGGATTAGTTACCCCTTTGCATGCTGTGACATTCCCACCCCACCCTGTCATTCTCACAGGCAGGGTGTGAAAAAAGGCTCAGGAGTCTGGGGGAGGGGGGACGGAAATGCATCTCTCTTTAAATGCATGAGTGTTTTTATGGGGTGGGGGGAATAGCACAAGGAAAAGGCCATTATTAACAATGACTGGATATAAAAGTGGGGGGAAAGGATGAAATTGCTTATAAATGTACGCTGGTGTTCTAAGAATTCTCAGAATTCCAAACACAGTGAAGTGCTTTAATCTCCAGTTGACATCAAAAGGATTTAAAAGTGCATGCTTAAATGTCATCCATTGAAATCAATAAGGTCCTGTTAGCATACCCTTCAACATTTCTCCGATGAAAATAGGGATGTCCTATTCCATGGCGGCGGCGACGATTTTATTATTTATATCCCACCCGGATTGTTATAATGGATTGTTCTAATTTCCTAATTTAGGATTTAGTTTTTGGATATATATATATATTCAGTATGCATAAGAATACTTCCAGGTAAATCAATTAGTCATGATTAGATACTGCAAAAATATATTAGTTTTTGAAACACCATGCTATTTTCAGTTGAACTTAAACCTAGTTGATACTCTGACTGACGATTCATAGTGTGACGTATACCTGTAGTCCAAAACATCTGGGAAGAAACAAATTGAGGAAGGCTAGTTTACTGTATTCATAAAACACACGTATCAACATGAAATGGCAGTGGTTTTCAACCAGTGTGCCGTGGCCCCCTGGGGTGCCTTGAATGATGGTCAGGGGTGCCACAGGCAACACTGGCCTCTGTCCCCCTTTCCTTCCTTCCCTCCTCTGATGTCCTCTTGCATCTCTGCCTCCCAATGGCTTGCACAGCTGTTTATTGCAGCAGCCCTGGCTACAAGTTCTGCAGGCGAATGGTGCCTCTGGAAGGCACCTGTCTTTGGGGTGGGGCGGGGGGTGCAGCTCAGAGACCAGGGGCAGCAGCAGTGGCTACCTGGAGGACTCCCAAGGAGAGGAGAGAGAAGGGGAGGCTGAGGGAACACCACACAAAGGAGGGTATTTGAAAAAGGGTGAGAGGCTGCCAGCTCTGCAGGCAAGGGGTGACATAACTGGGCTCCTGAGCCCCACAGGGGTGCCGCAGAAAGAATGTAGAGTGGTACCTCGGGTTAAGTAATTAATTCATTCCGGAGGTCCATTCTTAACTTGAAACTGTTCTTAACCTGAAGCACCACTTTAGCTAATGGGGCCTCCTGCTGCCGCCACGCTGCAGGAGCACGATTTCTATTCTCATCCTGAAGCAAAGTTTTTAACCCGAGGTACTATTTCTGGATTAGCGGAGTCTGTAACCTGAAGCGTCTGTAACCTGAAGCGTATGTAACCCGAGGTACCACTGTAGTTGGTCAAGGGAGCTGTGGACCCAAAAAGGTTGAAAACCTCTGTGATATGGGCATCAATTGTATATGTAACATTTTTTTGTGTCAAATGTTGCATCTTCAGCATTTGCCAAAAGCTGTACAGTGGACGCTCGGGTTGCGAACGTGATCCGTGCGGGGTGCATGTTTGCAACTCGCAGTGTCCGCAACCCACAGTGGCGCATCTGCGCACACGCGGGTTGCGATTCAGTGCTTCTGCGCATGTGCAGCCGCTGAAACCCGGAAGTAACCCGTTCCGGTGCTTTCGGGTTTCAGCGGTCTGTAACCTGAAAAAACGCAACCTGAAGCATCTGTAACCCGAGGTATGACTATATTATGAAGGTGCAAGATACTCTTTTGTGGGAAGAGAATTCCACAACTTAGCAGCTACCACGGAGATCGGAGAATGCCTTCTCTCTGTCTTTTTCTTTCTTTTTCTTTTGAGTCAGGGGTGTTGCTGTTGCCTATTGGAACACCATCTTTTTATTATTTATTTATCATTTTTGATCATAAGGAAAAAGAAAACCTTCCACAAGCCATTCAACAGTAATTCTAAGGTTTTGAACCTCGACTTCCCTTCCCCTCTTTCTGTGGTTCCTTAAAATTATTTTCATCTTTCCCCGCATATCCCCAAATTGTCTCATTCTTTTAATCATCTGTTGTTATATATATTTTTAGAAACTGCAATTTTTTACAGTAGTCTGTCCTGCTAATGCCTTGATCTGTTTGTAATTTGTTTGTAAATATTCAATGCCTTCTCCAGGAGAAAAAAAAGCAAAGGAAAATATATCTATTAGGATTTCCATCCTGCTTTTCAAACAAGTATTGTCTGTAAAAATGCTCACATCACTGAAATGAGAGAGAGAGAGAGAGAGAGAGAGGATCGGGGTCTATATATAGTATATAGCTAAAAATATATAAAAACGAGGGATGCTAGATGGAGAGCCTTTTTCTTAGAAAATAAAAGACAGCTATTGGGTAGGACCGTGGGAACATCATTTACTGACGTTTTCCCTGGGATTTGACTATTGTGAACATAGATCATTCTCACCATTCCCTTGGGCCTTTTTTCAAAGCATAAATCGAAATCTTCCATTTCCATGCCTTCTCCAAGGGGTCCAGTTATGTAACATATGGACTGGCAATTCCTGCAAGAGGCCAAGTGTTTTGCTCATTTGTTTGCTTCAATCCCTATTGGCTTCTGTTAGCAAAAGGGTGAAGAATGCCAGCCGCAGACAGAAGTCACTACAGCCTGAAGAGCTGATTAATGACAACAAACCTGCAGTTCACCTTGGGCTAACAGCTGTCCTTGGTGGTCAATGAAATCTATTCAGGAGAGTCCCATGTGCCTGGAGTTTTCTCCATTAATGACTAATTAAGAAAAACAAAATGCATCTTTAGGGTAAACCATTTACTCACAGGACTTTGTTAGCCAGCTATTTCAATATACTATAGTGGGAAAGGGCTCAAAAAGGAAACAGATACGGTACTGCTTTATAAATAGTGCTGCATTAAAAACTCTGGGAAACCACTTTGATTTTTCGCTCAGCAGCAAGTCCCATTGAGTTGAATGGGACTTGTTATCTACTGAGTTGAATAGGATCCAAAATGCAGCAGTCTGCTTGGTCCTAGAACAATAGGATCCAAAATGCAGCAGTCTGATTGGACCTAGAACAATAGGATTCAGAATGCAGCAGTCTGATTGGCCCTAGAACAATGCAGCAGCATGATTGGTCTGCAGGAGCCACCCAATCCAGCTCCAGATGGAAATGAATCCACAACCTGATTCGCCTACAGTAGCGGATCCACCACTTAATACCACCTATTAATAATGTGGCAGATCCAATCCTGCCAACTGCCCCCAATTAAATATAGTGCACCCACCTCACGGTACACCAAGTACACAAATTTCTGCAATGTACAATGGATTATCTAGTGGGGGACTTGTGTGAGGGAGAACGTAATGATTAAGAGTCTTAGGCAGAAAATAATCAAACAAACAAGAAAAGTTAAACAAAAAGAAGTTTATGAAACAAAGTGGGTCAGGAAATGCGTGTGAGGAGAATCAGAACTTACAGGGTTAAACAGTTCTGTGTGACGTCTCACATTCTGAGGCGTGGTTATGTTCACATACGGGAATCTTTCTTTGTGTGTGAGTTTCCTTTCGTTTTTGGCTGAGAGACGAAAGGATGCCTGCTCTCTCGCCGGGCTGATTTATGATGTTTTCCTTCTCATTAAAGACTGTTGGAGATTAGCAAGAAACCTGCATTCAGTCTGATTTATTATCCACACACAAGGCAACAGTTTCTGCCACTGCAAAACTCTGCTAAGGACTTTGCTAAGAGAGCTAAGGGAGCTCAAGTTTTTTCTATCGGCACAGACGTCCATCGGCACAGCAGAAGCGTGCTGGGCGCCATTTTATCTCACACGTTCCTCTGGGTAGAAGTTAACTTGTGTCAGAGCTGCCCGAGGTCCCAGCTCACAAAGGACCAACGCCGCTTCGTTGTTAAGTACGAAAGTCTTTATTGAAGTTCAGTTTCACTTCCACAGCCGCAGCGTGCAGCCCTACGTCTCAAACTCTAGACCGCTGAAGCTCCGTCTGAATCTCCTCCCCCCAGACACCAGTTTAAGACTCTAGCCTTGCTCCACCTCTTCCTTTGCTCTTTCCTCCTCTGGGTCCGCCTGTCCGTCGGGGTCTCGCCCTTCCTAGACTCTTCTGACGCTGAGTCCCCTGAGTCTTCCCCCTCCCTCCGATGGGCTTTAGGACCTGGTTCCCAATCCGGGTCTCCTGCTGTCCCGCGCGCCTGTACATTTGAACTTGGCGCGCGCGCCCAGCCTGCAACCTTCCTCCTGACCGTTGCACTGCTGCTGTCACTGCTCCCCCCTTCGGGGAGGCTAGCTGGAACTGACCTCCCCTCCGTTCCCCCACTTTCCGATGGAGGCGTGGTCATCCCTGACTCATCTTCTCTCCCCGCTGGAGGAGACGCTGGTCCTGACACACGTGACTCTTCCCCCCCACTACGCTCTGGTGGGGAAGCTGGTCCTGATCCCCCGCTGCTGCTTTGGGAGTCCCCGCTGGCCCCTTGTTTCTGGTGCATCCCCCCTGGGACCCCCCTTGCCCTGACCATCGGCGCCCCCTTCTGGGAATCTTCTGATTCACTGGAGAAGCTCATGGAATCTCTCGGGTCACTGTCATACTCCCCTACGCTGCCCTCGGATTCCTCCCCTTCGCTCTCCATTTCCTCTCTCCCCTGTGCTTCTGCTCCTGAGTCCCTGACATCCTGTTTATATTAACTAGCTCATTTAACTAGATTATTTTAACTGTTTCAGGCTTAAACACAACACTTTAGGCACAGCTCTTCTTGAACTTCAGTTATCCATTGATACACTTCAGGTGGTAGACGTTCGGCTTTCTAGAATAGATGGTAAAATGCTCAACTCTGTCACTTTTATATTACAGTTAAATACTTTCAACACCATAGAGCAGGCATGTCCAAAGTCCGTTTCCGGGGTCTAATCCAGTCCGCCGGTCGGTTTAATCCAGCCCCTGTGGCAGTTTATTTCCAGGGGTAAATCCTAAGAAAACCTCAACAACTTCAATCCTATAAAAAAAGGTTAATAACTTAACAACTTTGGTTGGCCCTTTGGTCGGCCCTCACGGCCCTTCAATTCATCAAATCTGGCCCTCTTTGAAAAAAGTTTGGACACCACTGCCATAGAGTTCCCTTCACAACTTAATCGTTTGGTTTGTAACCAGAGGTACCACTGTACGTAAATCCAGCACTGGTCTCAGGGTGAGTGCAGACACAGACAGGGAGAAATCAGAGGGTACACCTGCCATCCCGCAGCAGGACAGGTGTCAGTCCTTCTGGCTCTGTTCTTCTCACACCCCACTCCAGGAGAGTCCTGCATGTTGTCAAATAACAAGCCAGACAGACCAGGAGGAGTCTCCGTCTGTTGGGAAGGGCTCCAGAGTGAGAGGCTAAAGGTGGGTTTGGAGCTTTCTTGCAACTTCTCAAGCTGAAGGAGTCGAGCCAGGGAGACCTCGCTGTGCTACTTTCTGTGAATAAAAAACAAATTGCTCTCCAAGCCTCCAGCCTCTTCTTGACCTGTGGGGGCCCAGCACTTCAGCCCCCGTGACACATATATAGCAAGTATATAAGACTGCAGTCTTAGTAAACTGTATCAACACCCGGTGCATATAAATCCGTGTAGCACCAAAGCACTAGTCCTTAGGCTTTATTGGCAATAAGATTTTGGTAGCATCAACAATTAATTTGTCGAGCGGAGGTTTATTCCCCCTACCTGTCACTTGACGATTTATTTCTTGGAAATGATCACAGTTAAATATGTACTCCCTAATTACCTTAATTGCTCATGAAAGTAGATGTACTGCTGATCTGATTATGATGATTGAGTTTTTTGAGATTGTTGTGAAAAAGGATCCTTTGCGGTGCAGTCTTCCAGCTGGTGGGTTGCATAACCTAAGAAGCACCTTTTGAATAAGGAAGGGCACAACATTCATCAAAACCACAATAAGGTCATTTTAAAGTCTACCAACACAACGAGACAATCACACTGTGCTGGGATAGGAATGCCTAGATGATAGTACTGGCTTCAGGGTTATTTATAAAGCATCGATTCAGAACTCTCCGTGGCCATAAGGCTCTCTGTCTAGCCAGGGGCTTCTCTCACTCTGCACCTTTCATCGCAGTTTAATTGAGAGTATAATACAGAGCAGCCTCTATTTGTGCTGCCCCATCTCCTCTGGGTGACGGACAGGTTTCAGATGTGATGCATCAAGTATATAACAACATAATGGTGGTTTTGTAACAAGGGAAGCAATTGTGGGATAACCAGCCTCACATAGGCAACATGCTTAATTAATGCATGAAGGGAATAAGACCATAGAGTAAGCTGCCCTGCCAGGCTTAGCTAGGTCACTCCTGCTCAACTTGGGAGGAAGGGTTATCAAGTTTTTTGTTTTTTTATTCTACCATGTGCACACCTACAAGTAAGGAGGTCTGAGCTGGTTGTTCCAAGCTCAGACCATGTGGCTTGTGCAAGCCATCCTTCGTGTTTCTATACAAATAATTTAGAAACTGTCACAATTTGGAACCTAAGTTTTACTGCCTGTGCTTTCTGGCTGTTGTATGGAAAAGCACATGAATCTGACCTTTGAAGAGTTTGTAAGTAAACTATATTTAACTTACCAAATGTGTAGTCTCTTTCTAGGCTAAGAAAGAGGGGGATTTTGGAAGCAACTTAGATAGGCATATTTAAAAGGTCCAACAACCTATATTTCCACAATTTACTTTGTGGAAATATTTTGTTAATGATAATGATATTGTTATTATATTATCAGGATATTAACAACAAATTAAAATCTCTGCTGGGGTTCTCTTGCCAAAAAGTACTTGGCCCAAATCTGGTTCTTGGTATTCAAGAAATTCTCATTTTTATACGTATATATACAGTGGTACCTCGGGTTACAGACGCTTCAGGTTACAGACTCTGCTAACCCAGAAATAGTACCTCGGGTTAAGAACTTTGCTGAGGATGAGAACAGAAATCATGTAGCGGCAGTGGGAGGCCCCATTAGCTAAAGTGGTACCTCAGGTTAAGAACAGTTCCAGGTTAAGAACGGACCTCCAGAACAAATTAAGTTCTTAACCCGAGGTACCACTGTACCAATATCTTTTCTTTATCCAAACCAAAAGCAATTGTGTTTGCCTTTCTAAGTTTACATACTTAGGCAAAATTCCTCCTGACATAGGTAGCATTGCCTATGAAGCTATACATAGTTTCCAGGATGGCACAAGAGCTTGAGAACAGGGTGGTGGTCATCTGTATCAGAAAATAGGAAGTTTGCTGCCCTCCCATTCTCATATTAGAAAACACCCATCTGTGCATAAAAACATAAGAATAGCCTACAGGATCAGGCCAATGGTCCACCTAATCCAGCATCCTGTTCTCACAGTGGTCAGCCAGATGCTTGTGGGAAACCAGGGAGTAGAATGTAAGCACAAGATCACTTTCCCAACCCATGGTTTCTAGCAACTGGTATTCAGAAGCATTGCTGCCTCCAGCTGTGGAGATGGAGCGTGGCCACCATGCCTAGTCACCATTGATCACCCTCTTCTCCATGAATTTGTCAAATCCTCTTTTAAAGCTATCAAAATTGGTGGCCATCACTGCCTCATGGAGGCTCCAGGAAGATGTACGTTCTCCTATCTGACCTGGATCTTCCATCCTTCAGCTTCGCTGGATGTCTATGAGTTGTAGCGTTAAGGGAGAGGGAGAGGAAAAACCTTTCTCTAGTCACTTTCTCCAAGACGTGCTTGGAGATTTCAGAAACTTCTGTCGTGTGTGAGTTCCAAGGATTAGGGCTGTGTAGTTTAACATTTAGACTGGGCCATAACTCTTTTAGATAACAGTTTATTTTTCCTCACTCGAGATATTTATGTGATTGTTAAGATACATGGCAAATTATATACACAGAGAGACTTATTTTAATATTCTTGGAAACTCCCTCCAAACAAACCTAGGTCCCCTTGGCTCGCTGACTCAAGTTCCCAGTCGAAAAAACTCTCTCTTCTTGCCAAGAACTGCCTTGTCTGTAGGATGAGAACCATTTTGACCATACCCTTCTTTTCTCCAGCTCCATGCCTCCTGCATCACCCTCTGTTTGCTCCGGTTCTTGCTTTTCTGCTACCTGAAGGAGCGTCTCCACCCACATCGTTCTGCCGGACGCTGAGATCCAGCGCCGAGGGCCTTTTGGCGGTTCCCTCATTGCGAGAAGCAAAGCTACAGGGAACCAGGCAGAGGGCCTTCTCGGTGGTGGAACGCCCTCCCATCAGATGTCAAAGAGATAAACAACTACCTGACATTCAGAAGACCTCTTAAGGCAGCCCTGTTCAGGGAAGTTTTTAATGTGTGACATCTTAGTGTATTTTTGGTCTTTGTGGAAGCCGCCCAGAGTGGCTGGGGAAACCCAGCCAGATGGGCGGGGTACAAATAATAAATAATTATAATTATAATTATAATTATAATTATTATATTTACCTTTAGCTACCCTGTCCCTTGGCCAACTTTCCTCCTGCACTCGATATTCTTTCCAACGTACAGCCATTCCTGATCTCAAGCTTCTCCATACCCTCTTCTAGAGATGCCTGATGATTCACTTGGCCAGTATTTTACTGTCCTGATTCACCTTTCCCAGACCAATACAGAGATTGGAGTCCAATTATCCTGTTTTTGTATCTCTCTACTTTTGTAATACTGTTCTTAGCTCAAAAAAAACACAAAAAACTTACAGGAAAATGTGCAATAAAAAGGCAAATATGCATACACATTTTTTTAATTTAAAAAAATGCAGAATGTTGCAGTGATGGGATGGAATGGACTTAATGAATGAAATCATCTGCAACATTGACATGAACCAGAAATGGACTGACCTGTCCCTCTCTTCTCATGAGTTCTTCCTAGCCTTCATTTGATTAATTTATTGTATTCCTATGGCACTCTTCAGTCAAATGAATTCCAAAGCAGCTTACAAACAACAAATAAAAATAACATAATGGAACATCACAATTACAGCATAAATCATACAAAATAATTAAAAAGTCATCAAAAAACAACTGCAATATATAAAACACTATTGACAAAGCACCAACTGAAAAGTAAGCTAAGCATCACAATTACAGCAGAGTCATATTGTCTGATTAACAAATCAGTATGGTACAGTGGTACCTCGGGTTAAGTACTGAATTCGTTCCGGAGGTCCGTACTTAACCTGAAACTGTTCTTAACTTGAAGCACCACTTTAGCTAATGGGGCCTCCTGCTGCCGCTGCGCCGCCAGAGCACGATTTCTGTTCTCATCCTGAAGCAAAGTTCTTAACCCGAGGTACTATTTCTGGGTTAGCGGAGTCTGTAACCTGAAGCGTATGTAACCTGAAGCGTATGTAACCCGAGGTACCACTGTATTTATAATCTATAAAACAATATTAACAACGTAAACAAAATAGTTAACAAAAAACTAAGTTGTTACACTTCTGGAGTCCCTGTTTGCAACATACACAACAATATGACTTGCAGACACGCAACCTGGAGGTGTTTCCTGTGTTGCATTGTTAAAGCCTTTTCAGCTACCCATGCCTCAGATTCCTGTTTCCCAATACATTTCCTGTTCTGTACCCTTCCTTCCAAAACCTTACCGCAGGATTCTCTTAGCTTTCCGGCCTTCTGTATAAGCCTTTCCCAGATGTTATTGGACTACAGTTCCCATAATCCCTGACCATGGGGGGCCATGCTTAGCTAGACCTGATGGAAGTTGTAGTACAACAACTTCTGGGGGTACATGGTTGGGCAATGCTGGCCTAGATTATCTCTTCCAAATCCTTAGTTCTTCCTGCAAAACCATTCCTGTTCTTAGGCTTTGTAAAGGTAAAGGGACCCCTGACCATTAGGTCCAGTCGTGACCGACTCTGGGGTTGCGGCGCTCATCTCGCTTTATTGGCCGAGGGAGCCGGTGTACAGCTTCCGGGCCATGTGGCCAGCAGGACTAAGCTGCTTCTGGCGAACCAGAGCAGCGCACGGAATTGCCGTTTACCTTCCTGCCGGAGCGGTACCTATTTATCTACTTGCACTCTGACATGCTTTCGAACTGCTAGGTTGGCAGGAGCTGGGGCCGAGCAACGGGAGCTCACCCCGTTGCAGGGATTTGAACCGCTGACCTTCTGATCGGCAAGTCCTAGGCTCTGTGGTTTAACCCACAGCGCCACCTGTGTCCCTCTTAGGCTTTGAGTGAGGTTTAATCCCAGTCAAACTGTCAATTTCTCTTCCCTCATACAAACACACCTGCAAACATTGACTGTTTCCTGAACAACTTAAATGTTCAAACTGTGAACACTCTGCACATCACACCAGATCAGCTAACCAGAGGTGCATTGGTTCTTACTAGCTGTGTCAGATTGAGCTCCATCTGCACACGAGAGCCATTTTTGTAAGCATTGTTCATAATGGGAGAACCCTTTCCCTGTTGGTGTGCACAGGACTAATGTTGGCTTGGCAATACAGGGCCCGTAAATTTTGGTGAGCTTGCTCTGAGAACTCTAGCCTTGAAGAAAGCAACGGAGGGAAACTGCCCTTTAAGTCAGTTGTGAAACTTCATTCAATGGTTCACACCAGCACATGGCAGGGCTGGCACTGAACACAGAAAAACATAAGCAGTTTATTTAGCTTTCAAAGTGTAAAAGGGGAGGAGGGAGCTGCTGTGGCAGACCCTCCGAGTGTCTATATTTTCCAGGGACAGTCCCAGATTTACAGAAGCTGTCCCGGTTTCTGATTTGATCCTGGAAAGTCCCGCTTTTCCTTTGTTGTTGTTTAGTCATTTAGTTGTGTCCAACTCTTCGTGACCCCATGGACCAGAGCACGCCAGGCACTCCTGTCTTCCACTGCCTCCCGCAGTTTGGTCAAACTCATGCTGGTAGCTTCGAGAACACTATCCAACCATCTCGTCCTCTGTCATCCCCTTCTCCTTGTGCCCTCCATCTTTCCCAATATCAGGGTCTTTTCCAGGGAGTCTTCTCTTCTCATGAGGTGGCCAAAGTATTGGAGCCCCAGCTTCACGATCTGTCCTTCCAGTGAGCACTCAGGGCTGATTTCCTTCAGAATGGAGAGGTTTGATCTTCTTGCAGTCCATGGGACTCTCAAGAGTCTCCTCCAGCACCATAATTCAAAAGCACCAATTCTTCGGCGATCAGCCTTCTTTACGGTCCAGCTCTCACTTCCATACATCACTACTGGGAAAACCATAGCTTTTACTATACGGACCTTTGTTGGCAAGGTGATTAGGATGTCCCTATTTTCACTGAGGAAATGTTGGAGGGTATGGAGTTACGTGACCCCCGAGCCAAGGAGATAAGAAACTATACAAACTTTAGAAGACATCTGAAGAGCTCTATATAAGGAAGTTTTGCCGTTCCAAGAGAACAAGGGAAGCTGCCTTATACTATGTTGGACTATTGGTGCATCAGGTCCAGCATTGTCTATGCTGACTTATGGCAGCTTTCCGGGGTTCAGACAGGGATAAACCTCCCATACTTGCACTCTGCAGTCCTGGTGATAGGTCTCCCCATTCCATCTCTGAATTATTATTATTTTTAAGAGCAGACATCACTGTATTCTGCAAATCCAGCATCGCATATGGTTTAGCCCTTGTTTTCCTGCTCCTTTTAGACAGAGGCATAGGAAGGTCAGGTGGTACCCGGTGTGGAAAATTTCTTGTTACCTACCCCCCCCCAACACATATTGAATTTATTTATTTATTTATTTGCCTGCAAAAAGGGTTTGACTTTATTTCATATTTTCTTACAAAGGAATGTGGATTCTGGGCCTCTGATAACAAGTAGGTGACTGTGGACAGATACTTAAATCTACAGGATGGGTTGTGTTTTGGCTTGTGATATTTTATTTATATTTATTGTTTATTTGTTTAATAAAATGTATTTTTTAAAAAACCTGCAAAGTGGTTTACCAAAACAAAAAACACCACAGAAGTAAAATCAAGAAAAATTAACAATCTTGACCCTGCTCCACTGAATTGAAATTTCAGCCTTCAAGACGTACGAAAATGGCCAAGTAAACAGCTTTTTTCATGGAGGAGGGTCGAGATATTAACTGATAAGCTTGAAATTTCATATATAGCTATATAATCCCCAGTGTAGTAAGATAAGACCTTTGGAGCAGGCATTTTCAAAAAAAGTTTTTATGAACTGCCCTAGTAGGGCAGTAATTGTTCCTTGAGAATTTGTCACACACCCCTCCGTTATGGCACCCGGGGCAGACCACCCCCCCTTCCTACGCCCCTGCTTTCAGATTCTTTGTCCCAACTTCATACAGAGACTTGATGGTGTATCTGGCAAGACTTTGGCCCAGCCACATAAAGACCTGCCTTTTATTTATCGCTGTGTCACACAGCTATCGGAATGATTGGCTGAACCCTTCAAGAGCTTGTTTTCTTCTTAATCCAGGAGGGCCAAAGTTTAATGGGATCTCCGTCTTTATTTACATGCTTTGGGAATGAGAAACAGATTGCAAAACTAGGCAAGAGGCAGGCAGGGAATGGATCCAAAGAGAAATCGCAGAGCTGTCACTCATTTGTGCTGGAATACACTCCTGACATTATACTATGGACATTTCTGTGTCCTTGTAACTCCTGTACTGAATTACCTGGGAGAACCGGAACACAATTCAACTTATTTCCTTACACTTATATATTGTTCCTGTCTTCCATTTTGCAGCTCAAGGCAGTGCATGTGTGGTTGCCAGGTCATAGCTGTCAACTTTTCCCTTTTCTTGTGAGGAATCCTATTCCTAATAATAATAATAAGAGTTTGGATTTGATATCCCGCTTTATCACTACCCGAAGGAGTCTCAAAGTGGCTCACATTCTCCTTTCCCTTCCTCCCCCACAACAAACACTCTGTGAGGTGAGTGGGGCTGAGAGACTTCAGAGAAGTGTGACTAGCCCAAGGTCACCCAGCAGCTGCATGTGGAGGAGCGGGGAAGCGAACCCGGTTCACCAGATTACGAGTCCACCGCTCTTAACCACTACACCACGCTGGAATTTCCCTTTAAAAAAGGGAAACGTTGACAGCTATATGCCAGGTGATCACCCCACCTAGGCACAGACCAGACAGAGGCGTGCTTTAATCCAACAAGATGGTGGCCTCATATGCTTTCACATAATCCTCTGGTTATGTATAGTTTCACTTCTCTTTCTGTTACTCCTAGCTTTCACACTTTTCCTTTACCCCATCTTTCAGGCATACAGGGCCGAGGCTTCGAACTGTGCTCAGAAACGTACTGGGAGCCAGTGTAGATTCTTTAGGCCTGGTGTTATATGGTCCCAGTGGCTGCTCCTAGTCACCAGTCTAGCTGCCACATTTTGGATTGGTTGTAACTTCTGAGTCGCCTTCAAAGATAGCCCACCAAACTGCACATTGCGGTAGTCCAAGGGGGAGATAACTAGAGCACCTACCCCTCTGGCGAGACAATGCGCAGGCAGGTAGGGTCTCAGCCAGCATACCTGATGGAGCTGGTGTGTTTTCCTGAGCTAGCATGGTAACAAGTACAGTGGTACCTCGGGTTAAGAACTTAATTCATTCTGGAGGTCTGTTCTTAACCTGAAACTGTTCTTAACCTGAAGCACCACTTTAGGTAATGGGGCCTCCCGCTGCCGCTGCATGATTTCTGTTCTCATCCTGAAGCAAAGTTTCAGGTCCTATTTCTGGGTTAGCGGAGTCTGTAACCTGAAGTGTCTGTAACCCGAGGTACCACTGTAAAAGGGAAGACAATTAGAAAGACGAGCAAGGAACTGGTTAAAGCAAGTCCAGGCTGAAAGGTAATTTAAAATTGAGAGAAAAGTGGCAAGGGGAGTTCCTCTGCTACTGGGATGGGAAATCTCCCAAGCCCATCAACCTCCAGCCAGTATGGCCAATGGTCAATGTTGTTGTTCAGCAACATTTGGGAGACCACAGGGTCTCTGCAATGTGATTGGTCTTGGGATCTACTTCGTTCAGTCTTTCCATTGGTAACACTGACAACTAAAGGGAAAGTCCTGTTGGAAGGGAGAGACATTCACTTCACAGGCAGAGGTTTAAAATTAGCAAAACAGAATGTAAAGGCGCACTATCCTAATCTTAGATTTGCATTCCACAGATCATTTTATACAATGGGAGGTAAGTTCTGGTGCAATGTATTTCCCACTGAACATGGTTAAGACTTTGCTACATTGCTAATAATGATCTTTGTGATTTGCTGGTGATTCAGGGGCACCGTGTGAAAAACAGGAAGAAAGGGGGAAGAGGAACTATGAGTTTCCTTTTTAAAAAGTAATTTTGGAATGAGGTGTGCTATGTACGTACAGGACACATACGGAATTGTTTGCCGCTTCGAAGATGCCGGAAAGCGTTGGAATACTGTGTTTAGTTTGGGTCTGTGTTCAAGAATACAAACAACTAAGAGGAACAGCTAATAAGGAACAGATTCTGTAATTGTAAAAGTACTGTAATTGTGTAATAGTTCCGAGAAGCATTGAGGTTGCTTGGAAGCTTATCAAACATTCCTCAGTAGTGGAAGTCATCCCCTTGCAAAAGATAGCTCACCAGCAATTTTCCTTGCAATACATAAAGGTAAAAAGACCCCTGACCATTAGGTCCAGTCGTGACCGACTCTGGGGTTGCGGCGCTCATCTCGCTTTATTGGCCGAGGGAGCTGGCGTGCAGCTTCCGGGCCATGTGGCCAGCATGACTAAGCTGCTTCTGGCGAACCAGAGCAGCGCACGGAAACACTGTTTACCTTCCCGCCGGAGCGGTACCTATTTATCTACTTGCACTTTGACATGCTTTCGAACTGCTAGGTTGGCAGCACATGACCTGCATGCCAGAACATGCCCAGAATTTCCTTGCAACTATGCAATACATAGTTGCAAGGAAATTCTGGGCATGTTCTGGAATGCGGGTCATGTGCTGCAAAGCTCTGTTCAAGTGGAATCCTCTGTATCATGTAGAAAAGTCAAAGTGGAAAAGGTTCCATCTGCACCATGAATGTTTGAAGACTTTCCAGTAATGGGTCTAATCCAAAAAGAATATAATACTCTGCAAATACAGTAGGCTTGGAGAACTACAGTGTAACCTTATATCCGTTGACTCAGCGACAAGCTCCGCTATGTTCAATAAGGCTTGCTTTCCAGATAAGCAAACATAGGACTGCAACCATTAGCAAGGCTGAAGGTGAAGACTGAAGGTGAAAGTCAACACAAGTACAGATTAACATAAAGTGGTGGTTAATAAAATTCTGAACAGAAATCAAGATGGTTGTTTCTAATGCTCGCATGGATAGCATGTGGGACTATGCACAGAAAGATTATATAAGGTGAACTTGTAATAAATGAATAATAAAACGTTATCTTTGGAGTCCTGGTGGACAGGTCCAGCTAGTATGGTTAAGGGCCTAACTGACTCTTGCCCTGCGGTTTGCAGAAGGAATTGTCCCCCAGATCTAACAGGCTGGTGGCTCTGGTGGTTTTTCAAGTTCTCCTACCTAGAGCACAAGGCACAACTTGCCAGCACGTTGGCGCACATTCCTTAACCTCTCTATGATCCTTGTGTGACAGAGAAATCTACCTCTGACATAGCTCTCCTTTCAGCAGGGATGGAGGGGAAACTTGATTCTGTATGCATTTAAAGTCGAATCTATCAAATCTGCACTTTCTGAAACAGTATGTGAACTGATATTGCTGACCTTCGAAATTAGCAATTATCTGAATTTTGCGGTGCAGTTCTACCAGTGTATATATTACAGTGGTACCTCGGGTTACATACGCTTCAGGTTACAGACTCTGCTAACCCAGAAATATTACCTCAGATTAAGAACTTTGCTTCAGGATGAGAACAGAAATCATGCTTTGGCGGTGCGGCAGCAGCAGGAGGAGGCCCCATTAGCTAAAGTGGTGCTTCAGGTTAAGAACAGTTTCGGGTTAAGAACGGACCTCCGGAATGAATTAAGTGCTTAACCTAAGGTACCACTGTAGTGGGAAAGTATGCTAAAAAATGAAAGTATTAGTGAAAATAATGTACACAAATACATATGAGGGAATATTGTAAATAAATACGACTTGTCTCAAATTTTACCCCTGAAAAAGAGGATGTGTCCTGGAAAAAGAGGACACATGGTAACCCTCCTTAACCACCACACCACACTAGCTCTGTATTCTCACAGCATACAACCTAGTGGTTGTATAGCACATTAAAGTGTTGAAAGCATTTCAGATAAGTGATTTCAGCAATCCCTCCAAGCCATAATGTAAGTCGGCACAGTATTATTATCTCCAGATTGCGCGGAATGAAAGCAATTGAACACCTTGCCAGGGAAAACAGCTCTCAGTGTTTGCCTTTCCAATCTGTTTCTCTCTCCCTTCCTTCCTCCCTTCTCTTTCACCAGCAGGACTGTTGTTCACCACAGCTCTTCCTTCCTTCTCCAAATATCATGCCCACAGTATTGACATAGAAACCATTTTGGTCAGCAATACACTGGTTGACTCTCTGAACCAAAGCCTGGGAAAATGTCTTCCCTCAGCACTGTCAGACTTCAGGATGCACAGAGTGTGTGGAAATCAAGATATTTGCTCCATTTGTCCTTTGATTTCTCTCTGGCTTTGACCCAGAATCACATGAGAGGCTTTCTCTTTGCAATCCTGGATGTGTTTTGTGCAATTGCAACCCTGTTGTTCCTGGTGCAGTCTGAGAAATTTTTGCAGAAAGTTGTGGGTGGGGGAATTTCCAAATAGCTCTTAGGAAATATTTTCTGCATCCTGAAGTTTAATGACTAGCTAAGAAAATAATAACAATTCTCTATTCCCTTTCTTTCTCCCTCCTTTTAATCAATAAGCCCCTGGGATATTCTCCATGCCCCCTAAGTGTCACTTGCGTGCTGAGGTCCCCCAAAACACCCCTACCCCAATAACTCACACATCACTCATAATTTTTTGTTTAAGGTTTTTTGGCATAATTTTGGCCACCACTTTATTAAACATACAAATTGTGAGTGGTTGCATAAGCATTGGTTATGACTATCTGTCCCCCCCCCCCCCGCCTTGGGGGACAGCACTGACTCCCGGATTCCAGCGAAAGCCAGTGTGGAGGAACAAGATCGGGGATAACTGGAGCTGCGGCACAGACCCTCAGCTTCTGCCCGCATGCTCCTAGGGGCTTACGCGGCCCAAACCCGATTCCAGGAGTTTGGACGAAAGGATGGTAAGCCCCTGAATTCCTTTAATGGAATTCCCGTGCAGCAGCAGCATTGGAGGGGCAGGCCCAGCCAATCCATACCCCTCCACCAACCAATTTAAACCAATGCCTAACCACCAACCTTACAAGTTGTGACGATTTGCTACGCAGTAGGCAAAAACCAAATGGCACACACTAATCAGCCAAATGGAAAAATTCCTACCAGGCCCCCGCACCAAGGCGGACGACCCCATGACAGGCATAGCAAGGTCAAAGCACAAGCCCCAAAGAGAGGGCGGGCGGGTGATCCGGTGCCCACAACGAAAGAGAAAGCAGCTTGCTGTGAACCTTGTTTAAATAACCTCTGTTCCCACCCCCAAATTGGCAACATCAAATTTACCCCAGCAACACCAACCACCAATCCAAGCCAGGCCCCTTCAGTCTATCCTGCCTGGAAACTACGGGGTCCTTTGCCTGGCCCCATCCGCAACACATGCTCTCCTTTAGTGAGAACACGCTTTCTAGCAAAACTATCTAAACAAATTGCTGCTCTCTGAAACCTATTTTGCAAGTTTATCTCTAGCATCCAAGACTGTGGGTCTCTAGCATCCAAGACTGTGGGACTTAAAAGAGAAAAAAAATGATTAATTCGGCACTGAAGCGGGAAGGTGTAAACAGGAAGTCCGCCTTCCGTTTTCTGTATACAGTTCAAAGCAAAGACTCTTTAAGCTAAAGACCTAGAGAGCGGTGTTTTAAAAGCTCCAAATCCGATCATCAAAGTAAAAGAATTCCCCCCCCCCCAGGCTACTGAAGAAGGGGAGGAAGAGGGGAAAGTGTTTCTTTTTACCTGTGGAAAAAAATAGAGACAATTACCTAACTCCTGGGAACGGACTGCCAGGTCCACTAGAATTGTTGCACTGAGAGTCGCACTATTTATAGACAATGTAACTTTTTAATGGTTAACTCTGCAAAGGAGATACTTGTTGAAGGTCTTCTCTGGATTTGAAACTGTTGCTTGCTTTCTTGAGGGGGACTTAGGAAAGCTGGAAAAGATTCTTTGTTGTAACTTTAATGACTGTTACAGTGTCCCCCTAGAGGAACATTGAAATTGCACACCCAGCTGGGCGATTTTTCCATTCTTGACTTTGGGGATTTTCCACGGCAAGACTTGACCGTGGGATCGACCTTGATTCATAGACAAAAGTGTGATGACTGATAGGACAACAAGATCGGGCAAGGCTAGAGTGCAGCAGCCCAGCGCAGTTTCCCAGCAACGTAGATCATCTGTTCCCGGCCCGCCTGTGACACAGGGGGAAGATTTTGCACAAGCTGGGTCAAAAGGAATGGCTTCAGAAGGGGATTTTACTTCTGTGTTAAACAAAATTTATGAAAAATTGGAAGGCCTAAGCAAACAAGTTACTGAACAATCAACTAAAATAGACCGGAATACTGCCAGCATTAATAATCTGGGACAGAAGGTGAATTCCAATACAGAATCTATTGAAAAATTGTTGGAAGAATCTGCGTCTAATCGAAAAATAGCTGAGGAAGCAAAAGAAAAAGCAGTGGCTGTAGAGGATGAAATAAAACCGATGCGCAAGCAGATTGGGGACCACCAGTCACTTCTGCCTATGATTGAACTGAGGGAGAAACAGACAAATCTGAGGATCAGGGCAGTACCGGAACTTGAAAAAGATAACCTAAGTGACTATCTTTCGCAGGCATTTGGAAAATTTTGGAATTTGGAGGTGGAGCAAGACTTTAAGATAGTAAGTGCGTTCAGGCTTGGAAGAGGAGGGAGAAAAAACAGGGTGAGAGACTGTTTGGTTACCCTCCGATCGAAAGAAGAGAGAGACAAAATACTGAGTGCGCACTTCCAGAAGACTTTGGAAATCAACGATTCGAGGGTGGAGATTTTTAAGGATATTCCAAAACATCTATTGGATCTTAGAACCAACTACGGAGATCTGGTGGCCCTACTGAGGAGAAACAGAATTGTTTTTAGGTAGGAGTTCCCCCAGGGACTATCTTTTACCTTTAAAGGGGAAAAGTTCAAAATAAGATCAGTGGAAGACAAGGGAAAATTTTTGAGAGACCACGAAGAAGACCTGCAAGAAGAAGCTTTAGAAGAGCTAAGAGCTTTAAGATCAGGAGTACTAGACATAGTACCACCACCTTCGGGATTGGACAAACTAAAAAAAGTGATACCACCGTCAGAACAAGAAGAACTTTTGGGAGCAGTTGGAGGAGAATAGAATAACCACACCATGTCTCTGCAATTCTTAAGTTGGAACATTCATGGATTTAATTCCCCGGAGAAGAGGAAGAAAGTCTTTCATTTATTGAAAAAGGAACAATTGGACTTAATTTGTTTACAGGAAACACATGTGATAAGGCTACACAGGAAAGTACTGATTAATAAAAGATTGGGCCAAGAGTTTATCTCATCGGACAAGGTTAACCAGGAGAGGAGTTGTTATTTATGCCAAAGAGAGCCTATCACCGAAATTTGTTTTTAAAGATGAACAAGGAAGATTTGTGGCAATTGAGATTCAAACACAAGGAGAAAAATTTTTGATTGTAGGAATTTATGCACCAAATGAGGGGAAATCTGAATTCTTTAAGAAATTGCATGAGACATTGTTGGACTATATGGACTATAACATTATTATGATGGGAGATATGAATGGAGTGGTATCTACAAACATGGACAAGTCGCAGAGACAGGTTGTAACCAAAGATGGCAGACTACCAAAAACTTTTTTTGAATTGACTGACAATATGGACTTGATTGACATCTGGAGAACTAAGAACCCCCTTGGAAGAGAGGGAACATTCTTCTCTGAAGCCAAAATGACATGGACAAGAATTGACCAAATATGAATAACTAGAGGACTGGCACCTAAGACTCGAAAAGTGGAAATTTTCCCAAAAACATGCTCCGACCATAACACTGTGAAGATGGTGATGAAACTAACACCAATCGGTTCCTTCAGATGGAGGATGAATGACACCTTATTTAGAGATCAAGAGGTTACCAAGAAGGCCCAAAAAATATTGAGAGACTATTTTGAGATAAATTTGAATACTACGGTTGAAAAAAGAGTAATCTGGGACGCAAGCAAAGCGGTCATGAGAGGGTTTCTGATTCAACAGAACGCAATAAAGAAGAGAATTCAAAATGAGAAAAAAGATAAAATCCTGGAAAAAATAAAAGAAGGAGAGAAAAAATTAAGAGTGAAACCAAAGTCGCAAGAGATTCTGAGAGAAATAAAGTTATATCAAGTACAATATATGAAAATGATAAATCAGGAAGTAGAAAATTAAGCAGATGAGACAAAAGACATTTGAATCGGCTAATAAATGCGGGAAACTGCTAGCTTGGCAGATGAAAAAAAGACAAAAATCAAAATATCACAAATCTGGATGTGGAAGGAAAGAACATACAGAATCCATTGGAGATTAGAAAGTGCTTCCAGAGATATTTTAAACAACTATATACACAAGGGCCACAGAAAGAGATTGAATTAGACCAATTTTTAAAAACAAATGGATTACAAAAAATCTCTCAAGAAAATAAGATAATGTTGAACCACAAAATTACAGAACAGGAGGTAGAAGGTGCCATTCAGAACATGCAGTTGGGTAAATCTCCAGGGCCGGATGGTCTAACCTCCAAATATTATAGATCTTTGAAAGACTGGTTAATTCAGCCACTAAAGGAGGTTTGTAATGAAATTTTGGAGGGGAAAAAGGCGCTAGAGTCATGGAAGGAAGTCATGGAAGGAAGCTTACATTACACTTATACCGAAAACTGAGTCTGAAAAGTTATAACTCAAGAACTACCGTCCCATATCCCTGCTTAATGTGGATTACAAAATTTTTGCTGATATTTTGGCTAACAGATTAAAAAAGGTATTAGTCGAAGAGAGACATAAAGACCAAGCTGGCTTTCTCCCAGGTAGACATTTGTCTGACAATACGAGGAATATAATTAACATTTTGGAGAAGCTGCAAGTGAACATCAATACCAAAGCAGTTTTAATTTTTATAGATGCGGAAAAAGCCTTTGACAATATTTCTTGGAATTTTATGAAGAAAAATCTTCAGGGAATGGGGGTGGGCCAAGGGTTTGAAAATGGTATAAGTGCAATTTACTCAGAACAAAAGGCTAAGTTAATAGTCAATAATGTGATGACAGAGGAATTTAAGATAGAGAAAGGGACACGACAAGGCTGCCCAATTTCCCCATTGCTTTTTATTTCGGTCCTGGAGGTTTTACTGAACATGATTAGAAGGGACCGTCTGATTAAAGGTATTCAGGTCGGAGCCAAACAATATAAATTGAAAGCTTTTGCAGATGACCTAGTTTTGACGTTACAGGAGCCAGAATCTAGTACGAAAAGAGTATTAGAATTGATTCAAGAATTTGGTCATGTGGCAGGATTTAAGTTGAACAAGTCAAAAACTAAAGTGCTTGAGAAAAATTTTACACCAATTGAGAAAGAGAGGTTTCAGAAGGAGACAGGTTTAACATTAGTTAAGAAAGTAAAATATTTGGGGGTTAATATGACTGCTAAGAATTTAAATCTATTTAAAGATAACTATGAGAAATGTTGGACAGAAGTGAAAAAAGATTTGGAAATATGGTCAAATTTGAAGCTTTCCTTGTTGGGTCGAATTGCAGCTATAAAGATGAATGTATTGCCAAAAATGTTATTTTTGTTTCAGTCATTGCAAATTTTGGACAAGATGGACTGTTTCAAGAAGTGGCAGAAAGATATTTCTAGATTTGTCTGGCAGGGCAAGAAGCCCAGAATAAAATTTAAAATACTAACTGATGCAAAGGAAAGAGGTGGATTCGCCCTGCCAGACTTAAAACTTTATTATGAATCAGCAGCATTCTGCTGGTTGAAAGAATGGCTGCTCCTTGAGAACACAGACATTTTGGATCTAGAAGGTTTTAATAATGTTTTTGGGTGGCATGCATACTTGTGGTACGACGAGGTTAAAGCACATAAAGCATTTAAAAACCATATTGTCAGGAAAGCATTGTTTAATGTCTGGATAAGATATAAAGACTTACTTGAAAATAAAACCCCAAGGTGGTTGTCACCAATGGAAGCGAAGGCTCAGAAAAAGCTCAATATGGAGGCCAAATGGCCAAAATATTGGGAAATATTGGAACAAGAAGGAGACAAATGGAAATTGCAGAGTTTTGAGAAATTAAAAGATAAAGTGCGAGACTGGCTTCATTATTATCAAATAAGGGAGGCCTATAATTTGGACAAAAAAATGGCTTCCAGGTGGAAAAATCAAAATTGGAAACAGAACTGTTAGATCCCAAAACTAAGACACTTTCAAGAATGTATAACTTGCTGTTAAAATGGAATACGCAGGATGAAATGGTTAAATCTGCTATGATTAAATGGGCACAAGATATCGGTTATAACATTATGTTTGCTGACTGGGAACAGTTGTGGACCACCGGTATGAAATTTACGGCATGTAATGCCTTAAGAGAGAATATTATGAAAATGATATACAGGTGGTACATGACACCAGTCAAGCTTGCAAAAATATATCATTTGCCCGATAACAAATGTTGGAAATGTAAAGAAAATGAAGGTACATTCTTTCACCTTTGGTGGACGTGCCCAAAGATTAAGGCTTTCTGGGAGATGATCTATAATGAAATGAAAAAGGTATTTAAATATACCTTTCTGAAGAAACCAGAGGCCTTTCTCCTGGGCATAGTCGGCCAATTGGTGCCAAAGAAGGATAGAACTTTCTTCATGTATGCAACAACAGCAGCAAGAATACTTATTGCAAAGTATTGGAAGACACAAGAGTTACCCACCCTGGAAGAGTGGCAGATGAAGGTGATGGACTATATGGAATTGGCGGAAATGACTGGCAGAATCCGAGACCTGGGAGAAGAGTTGGTGGAAGAAGATTGGAAGAAATTTAAAGACTATCTGCAGAAACACTGTAAAATTAATGAATGTTAAAATGATGTTGGATTGAAAATAAGTGGTATTAGTAACAAAGTTAAGAAGAATATGCAAAAATGAATTGATAATGGATGAAAATATAGAATTATAAAATGTCATGATATAGAGTTAAGATAAATGAAAGAGGGTAAGGATTTGCTGACTTAATTATGTAAATGGGAATACAAAAAGGGGAGGTGTAAGGAGGTCAAAGAAACAAGCAAAGGAGTTTAAAGTTATGAAAAACGGATTTGTTTTTAATTTTTTCTTATTTTTTCTTTGTCTTTTGTATGTTGTATTTTTTATTTTTACTTTTTCTTCTTTTATGTATTGTTGTATTCATGCTTTTGTAAAACTTTAATAAATATTTCTTAAAAAAAACAAAACAAGACTGTGGGTCCCAGGATTGGCTATTTCACGTACTATTTATTTAATGTAATTTATGAATTGCTTGCCATGAGACTTTATGCATGTATTGATTTACTTCATATGCTGCCTTTCCTGCTAAAGGAGCTCAGGGCAACAAAGAACATGTAATGAAACAATAGAAATATATTAAAAAGCATTAAAATATAGAAGAAGACTGGGAAAGGTCTCAGTTGGCTTATTGGGAAAGGAAGGTCTCCAGAAGGCAACAAGGAGACAAAAGAGACTGTGCATGTCTAATGTTTGAGGAGATGGGATTCCAAAGGGTAGTTGCCACAACACTAAATGCTCTGTTTTGTTCAAAATGGACCTTGTGGTGAGAGAAAGAAGGCCTCCTGCAGATATCAGCCTCTTTCCCTCAAACCCAGGGCTGGCCATACCATTAGGCAGAGTGAAGCAGTTGCCTCAGGTAACAGTTGCTAATGGGTATGGAGGTGCTGGAGGGCATGGCTAGATGTGGACCTGCCTCTACACCGCCTAAACTATCCTGCTCGCCAGGTACAGTGGAGAACGCCCTGCAGATATATAGCTGTCCTGTCACCGGCATTGATGTAACATATAATTGCCAGTTGGCTTTGTTATATAGAAAGGGGGAAAGGGCCGCCATCTTGTCTTTCACCTCAGGCAGCCAAATGTCCTGCTCAAACCTGTCCAACATCACAGGGTCTGTAGCGCCAAGAGTGGCCAGGATCACAAGAGGTGATGTGGGAAAAGGAGCGACCGTGGATGTAGCTTACCACACAAGAATGCAGCTCCGCCTACCAGAATTCCCTCACAACTCTCAAAGGCGCACACAAGCTGAGGCCCATCCTCTTTTGCCTCTGGCCAGACTAGACAGCGGTATGCCATGCTCGGAGTTAACTGTATGAATGCAATGCCCCATGCAGGACTCAGCATGAAGTGGCTTTTTGTATGCTGTTGCCAAAATAGTTTGGTCAGTGCGTGCAGCCACACATACACATACCAGTGGCGTGTGGTGAATTATTATTTTTTAAATTTTATTTAACATAATTATTACAAAATATAAGCAAAATATTGCAAATACATACATACATTTCATATAAGCACACATACATAAAAAAAGAACAAAGAAGAAAAAAGGAAGAAAAGAAAAAAGAAAAAGAAGAAATAAGGAGAAATAAGAAGAAAAAGAAGAAGAAAAGTTGGAAGATTCTTTTCCAAATTTATTCTACAAATATCTCAGTAATAACATTTCATTGATTGACTTCCATCGCTTACACTGCATTTCCTATATACATTTTAAGCAAGATTGTATCTGTTATTCCGTATTTTTCTCATACAATCTCACACAAATATTCTAATCAATAAGTTTTCTAAATCTTTCATAAATCTATTCTAAACACAACCAATACCTTACATTTAATCTTTGTCTACATAAATAATCATTTGAACATTTCCATTGTTTCTGGATAATATTTCTGGTGAATTTTTTCCAGGGGAGCTTTTAGGGCCAGAGGCACCAGCTTGTGAGGGCGAGCGGGGGTGACGTTGCACACATGAGCATTGCGCCTGACTCCCTAAGCCAGACAGAAACTTCCCAGGCTTTGGGAAGGATGCACCAGGGCCCGGTCTTATTCAACATCTTTATCAACGACTTGGATGATGGACTCAAGGGCATCCTGATCAAATTTGCAGATGACACCAAACTGGGAGGGGTGGCTAACACCCCAGAGGACAGGATCACACTTCAAAACGACTTTGACAGATTGGAGAACTGGGCCAAAACAAACAAGATGAATTTTAACAGGGAAAAATGTAAAGTATTGCACTTGGGCAAAAAAAATGAGAGGCACAAATACAAGATGGGTGACACCTGGCTTGAGAGCAGTACATGTGAAAAGGATCTAGGAGTCTTGGTTGACCACAAACTTGACATGAGCCAACAGTGTGACGCGGCAGCTAAAAAAGCCAATGCAATTCTGGGCTGCATCAATAGGAGTATAGCATCTAGATCAAGGGAAGTAATAGTGCCACTGTATTCTGCTCTGGTCAGACCTCACCTGGAGTACTGTGTCCAGTTCTGGGCACCACAGCTCAAGAAGGACACTGACAAACTGGCACGTGTCCAGAGGAGGGCAACCAAAATGGTCAAAGGCCTGGAAACGATGCCTTATGAGGAACGGCTAAGGGAGCTGGGCATGTTTAGCCTGGAGAAGAGGAGGTTAAGGGGTGATATGATAGCCATGTTCAAATATATAAAAGGATGTCACATAGAGGAGTGAGAAAGGTTGTTTTCTGCTGCTCCAGAGAAGCGGACACGGAGCAATGGATCCAAACTGCAGGAAAGAAGATTCCACCTAAACATTAGGAAGAACTTCCTGACAGTAAGAGCTGTTCGACAGTGGAATTTGCTGCCAAGGAGTGTGGTGGAGTCTCCTTCTTTGGAGGTCTTTAAGCAGAGGCTTGACAACCATATGTCAGGAGTGCTCTGATGGTGTTTCCTGCTTGGCAGGGGGTTGGACTCGATGGCCTTTGTGGTCTCTTCCAACTCTATGATTCTATGATTATATGATTCTATGATTCTGACAGGATGCTCGAGCCCTCCACCTCCTTCCAAAAGCTGGGAGGGCTTTGGGAAGATGGCGGGAGGGCTCTTGGATCCCGCTGGATTGCGTGTCCCTCTCTGAGCTGGACAGAAGCTTCCCAGGCTCTGGGAAGGAGGCACCAGGCTTTAATATTTTAATACTCTAGGTTACTGGGAACATTTAAGGGACTACCCTAGTCCACTGACCTCACGCCACTGACACACACACACACACAAATCCCTGCTGGGTTCCAACTGTGACCTCACTCAGCTTGCTCAATGTGTGACACCACCACCAACTTGCACAGTGCTAGCTCAATTCCAGACCATAACTCTTTTCAACAACGACAACAATCAGGGCTGTTTTTCAGCTGGAGCTCACCGGCTTTCAGCTCTGGAACCTCTTGGGTGAGTGCCATTGCCGTTCCAAGAGAACAAGGGAGAAATTAATGGTAAGCTCTGGCACCTCTTTTTCTAGAAAAATAGCACTTCTTATGTACGCTACAACAGCCGCAAGAGTCTTGTTAGCACAAAGATGGAAGAACGAGGAAATTCCAATGCAAGAACAGTGGCAAGAAAAACTGATGAGCTATGCGGAACTGGCCAAGTTGACATATACTGTAAACTGTGTGACAAGGACAATCGTGACTTCGAGGAAGAATGGGAGCTTTTCACAAATTATTTAAAAAGACAACAAAATGATTTGGACTCCTTGGCAGGTTTGGAATAAACATACACAAATTTATCCATTGGATATATGATAAATAAGGCAATGATATGTACAATTTTACAATATGCAGAGGATAATATGTGCAAAGAAACCAGAGAGAGGAGCTGGGGGGGGGGAGGGAAGGAGGGGAGGGGATAAAAAATGCGGGAAATGTAAATGGATATATTGATTGATAATTTGGTTGTTAAATATATATAGAGAGAAATAGCTCTTCTTCTTCTTCTTCTTCTTCTTCTTCTTCTTCTTCTTCTTCTTCCTCTTCCTCTTCCTCTTCCTCTTCCTCCTCCTCCACCTCTTCCCTGTCCATCTGGCTGGGTTGCCCCAGCCACTCTGGCTGGCTTCCAACTCATTTTAAAGCTTAATAAAACATCTCCTGTTGAAGTGGAAGAGAAGCCAGCTGCAACTTCCGCCATTGCCCTTCATGTCCCTGCTGTTTCCCTGCCTCTTCACCTGGAGCACACCTGGAGACTGCTAACAACTGCATTAATTGACAAGGAGGTAGAAAACTGGACTGTGCTGGAGGAACAGCTGGGAAGGAGATGTGGCCTTCAAACAGTCATGTCTGAGCACCGTCAGGTTTCACCACAATTTTGTTCCCTTTGGAAACTTCTTTTTTTTTTAATGATTTATTTCCTCTTCCTCAAAGGGTGTCTTTTATTAGGTGCGGGACAAGAACAGGCAAGTTCTGAACCAATGAGTGTTTGAATGCAAGCATTCCGTCAACAAGCCAATTGTTTTTCTTTCCTGTTTGGCAATGCTATTTAGTGAGACTCAGCTGGAGAATCTCTGCTTTAGGCATTATGAGAGAAATAGATCATAACTTTATAGCATCACTGGTACAGCTTTCTAAAAGCAAGAGCAAATAAAAGATAAGTGGGTCAAGAACCTGCAGGTGCTTATATTCAGAGACCTTCCTTTGCAGAAATGATGGGGAACCACTGAGACTTTTAGACAATTTTATAACACTGCCGTAAATATATGTGTGTGTGCAGAATTTTTTTACAACATTGTAATAAGACTTGATGCAACCTGAAATTAATATCAGGCTAAATGGGAAAGGAAATTAGATGTGAATATCCTAAATGAGAGCTGGACTTCACTATGATGCCTTGCAGATATTACAGTATGCTTAAACCTTAGAGGAAAGCTGTTATTAAAATCCCAGTGTCATTGGCATCTCATTTCATCTTGATGGAATAAAACTATATTTGCATTATTTCAAGTACAGTGGTACTTCAGGTTAAGAACTTAATTCGTTCTGGAGGTCCGTTCTTAACCTGAAACTGTTCTTAACCTGAGGTACCACTTTAGCTAATGGGGCCTCCTGCTGCCACTGCGCCATTTCTGTTCTCATTCTGAGGTAAAGTTCTTAACCTGAGGTACTACTTCCGGGTTAGTGGACTCTGTAGCCTGAAGCGTCTGTAACCTGGAGCATCTGTAACCCGAGGTACTACTGTACAGGAAAACAGGTGTAAGAATGTATCCATGTCTTTGGGAATGTAAAATTTACAAATGATAAGAAATGAAGTATCAAGGGAGTGTGAATATCAGCTTTCATTAGGACCACTTTCTGTTCTTTAACCTTGATTCATCATTGAGTTGGCAAGTCCCTTTGCTTTCTGATGGCTGATATCTCTCTTTGGCTGGGATTTCCTTTATTTTATTTTGTTATTTGTATGAAAATTGGGGAATTCGTGGAAGGGAAATTGGGTGGACGTTAGAAAAATGTTTTAAGAACGAGTATTGATGCATAAGTATTGTGTTTAAGTTTGGATAAGGCAAAATTGCTATCTTAAAATGAACTAAATAGAAAAAGGTTAAAATTAGGGATAAGAACTTGCTGAACTAACATTTTGAATTGGAATATAAGAAGGGGAGGTGTGGGGAAGTCAGGGAAATATGTTATAGAAAAATAAGGATTGTGAACTTTATGTGTTTTTAAACCTTTTTGTTTTTCCTTTTTTGATTCTTTTTTAATGTATTAAAGTTGAAAATTTCAATAAATATCTTTTAAAAAAAATAAAGACCTCCTAACCAAATTTTTCAGGAGGATTCCTGAGATGAAGGAGCAAGATATAATTGGAACCAAAATGACAGACCAAGCCTTTCAAAACTGCACTCATTTTAAAACTGCACTGATGTCAGTTTCTTAGAATTCCTCAGCAGCATCTGGTATCAGCCTGCAAGTGCATTGTAGCAGGGGAAATTGTTTGTGGAAAACGTGTTTTTTTTAAAAAAAATGATTTTAGATTTCAAGTTACAGAACATACCAACAGAATGAAAATAGAGTAGTAGCTTAGTAGTTGTACATAAAAAGAAAGAAAAATAGCCGTTAACAATTGTAGTTTTAGACATTCCAAGAAAGGGAGATAGTTGGGATAGCAGGCTTGTTGGTTTTTGAATGTCTGATGTAGATTTTTCAATTTTGTTGTTCTGTATGGGACAATGACAATAAAGATTATCGTATCATATCATATCATATCATATCATATCATCATATCATATCATATTGAAAGGCAATCAAATAAAAGTGTCTCTCTGTAAGGTTCCATGAGTTGATGAAAACCATGTTTGATTGCCTTAACAAAGTCAATGAAAGGAAACCATATTGTACAGAAGGTGTTAACCCCCTCCTCTGATTGATATGCCTTTTGTGAAATCGTTAACTTGTCCATAAGCACAATGTCTCATACTTGCAGCCTCTGTCACAGTTCGTACTGGGATTAGAAGTTTCTAATACAATCCTATGTATGTTTACTGAGAAGCAGATCCCACTGTGTTCAATGGGGGGGACTTGCTCACTTGCAGGGACACATAAACAAGAGATCAAGCCTCACAGACTTCTCACTGAGTCAACAACATGCAGAGGATTGCTCTGGTAAAAACTCCTCAGATCACATGGGAAAATGCAGAATTCAGACTCAACGAAGGCTAGCAATTTCCCAGTTTATCTGAAGTTAAACATGCACACCCATATAGAGGCCTATAGTCAGGGTGGGTCCAAGACATGTTGCTTCCTGAGGTGGAACAAAAAATTGTGCCCACTTGGCCTTAGTCAAGGTGTATCATACTCTAGGCTGGTCAAGTTATGTGAGGCAGAAAATCCCACAAACATCTCTCTCCCCATCCCTCTAGTTTTCTGCCTATAAAGACGTGCCACATTCGTAATTTAAATAACCAATGATTTGCTGCCCCTTGCATGACACCCAAAAATCAGTTACCTGAGGTGACCCTCTCATATCAGGTTAATGGTAGGGCTGACCCTGACTGTGGTACATTTTTCAATGATTCTCTGGCTTCCATCGTTTGATCTTTTTTGCCTTTGCAATCAGGAACAAACCCTATACTTAGCTTACAAAATGTCTGCAGCAGACATGGTGGTTATTATATCATCCTGGGGTGGGTATTTTGGGAACAAAGTCACACAGTGCCTGACTTCAGACTCTGGTTAGCCCTGTCGTGTGAGAGTTTGCTCCTTCCAGATCTAGAACCATTTGAGTGTGCAGCTGAGGAATGCATCACTCTCTCCAAAGTGTCCCTATTTTCTTGGGACAGACCTGGATTTACAGAAGCCATCCCAGTTTCTGATTTGATCCCGGAATGTCCAGCTTTTCCTTAGGACGCCCCTATTTTCATTGGAGAAATGTTGGAGGGTATGGAGTTATGCCCCAATTTAAGGGGGCCAGGCCCCTCCAAAGCTGATGAGCATTGCCATTCAACTGTTGTGTGTATGCCATGTCTTGTGATTGATTATGCGAGGTGAGGCTTATCTGCCCCCCCCATATTTTTTTCAGGTTGGTACCCCTGGCTGCTGCTGCCTCCCCTTAGCTTCTGTTAAGTTGTGGCGAACATATCAGACGACACAGCGATTCTTCCAAAGCAGTTCTTTATTTGTAAGCTGGAACAGAACTGAACTGAGGAGCTCAGTCAGCCTGCTTATATAGCGCTCCAGAACAACGTAACTGTTGCCATTTTCTAAAACTATCCAATCACTGAACGTCACTTTCGATCCTTCATTTGCATACAAACTATCCAATCACTGAACGTCACTTTCGATCCTTCATTTGCATAACTATCTACAGCATTCCCCTGCTGGCCCAGGGTGAGAACTTCAGTACATAACAGCTTCCTTCTCTCATTCCATCAAATGGTATGGAAGGATGCAGCCCCTTTCCTGGCCATCATCTTTAAGAGTGGTACCTGCACTATAAGGAGGAAAGGTTGTCGCCCATATTTTTCCTCACAATAGGCCCATAGAAATTGATGGGGGGGGGGCTATGAAGCATATGTGTATTTGTTTGAACTGGCTGCAGAGCATACAATGTGCCATTTCAGACACTCCAAGTGTCCTTATTTTGCAGGGACAGTCCTGGATTTACAGAAGCCACCCCAACTTCTGATTTGATCCTGCTTTTAATAATACAGAGCCTAGGACTTGCCGATCAGAAGGTTGGTGGTTTGAATCCCCACAATGGGGTGAGCTCCTGTTGCTCGGTCCCTGCTCCTGCCAACCTAGCAGTTCGAAAGCACAAAGTGCAAGTAGATAAATAGGTACCGCTCCAGTGGGAAGGTAAACAGTGTTTCCGTGCGCTGCTCTGGTTCGCCAGAAGTGGCTGAGTCATGCTGGCCACATGACCTGGAAGCTGTACGCCGGTTCCCTAGGCCAATAAAGCAAGATGAGCGCCGCAACCCCAGAGTTGTCCACAACTGGACCTAATGGTCAGGGGTCCCTTTACCTTAATAATAATAATAATAATAATAATAATAATAATAATAATAATGTATTATTTATACCCCACCTATCTGGCTGGGTTTCTCCAGGCACTCTGGGCGGCTCCCAACCGAATATTAAAAACACAATAAAACATCAAACATTAAAAACTTCCCTAAACAGGGGTGCCTTCAGATGTCTTCTAAAGGTCAGATAGTTGTTTATTTCCTTGACATCTGATGGGAGGGCATTCCACAGGGCAGGTGCCACTACCGAGAAGGCCCTCTGCCTGGCTCCCTGTAGTTTCACTTCTCGCAGTGAGGGAACCGCCAAAAGGCCCTCGGAGCTGGACCTCAGGCTGAACGATGGGGGTGGAGGCGCTCCTTCAGGTATATGGGGCCGAGGCCATTTAGAGCTTTTCCTTAGGATGTTCCTATTTTCATTGAAGATATATTGGAGGGCAATAAGACATCCCTATTTTCATTGGATAAATGTTGGAGGGTATGCCATGGCAGGGGGGCACATGAGAAATAAATTTTCCTGCCCCAGTAAAGACAGTTTAAGGTCTTCAGGCCTCCTCTTGTAAGTCAATACTGAATGACAGCTCCAAGATAACATCTCTGTAGAGGAGGAAAAAGACCTTCCCAAGGCACTTGTTAAACTGCCCCAGCTCTCCCAAACTGTTTATCAAAGGAGTTGCTGTTCCTTTCTCAAAGCAAAACAAGAACTGGAAAGTCTGACTTCTCCCATTAATTTACGGCAGCTCTCATTTTATCGTGGTTAAAAAGGAATGACCATAATTTTGCTTTAATGAAAGAAAGCAAAAAACAGGCTGGGAGTATCTAGTGATAATAACATGTTCTCACAAGCCCTTATTTCCACCAACGCTCTTTGAAAGGAATGTCTATTCACCTGCAATACTAGCAGCAGTGAAATTTTAATAGCTCCTTAAAAGTGAAGCTGTAAGTTCAAGAGGTATGGATTTCTTTTGCATTCCATTCAGCTGATGTGGATCGTTGACAAAGTTACGCCATGTTAGACTCTGGGCTTGCATCACTTTTCAACCTTACATTTAAAATGCTACTATGCCACTTTAAGCAGCCAAGTTTTTTCCCTATGCACCCTGGGAGCTGTAGTTTGTTAAGGGCGCCATTCCCCTCACAGAGCTATAATTTTCAGAGTTCCCTGGGAAGAGGGATTTACTGAAGAAGAAGAAGAAGAAGAAGAGGAGGAGGAGGAGGAGGAGGAGGAGTTTGGATTTGATATCCCGCCTTTCACTCCTCTTAAGGAGTCTCAAAGCGGCTAACATTCTCCTTTCCCTTCCTCCCCCACAACAAACACTCTGTGAGGTGAGTGGGGCTGAGAGACTTCAGAGAAGTGTGATTGCCCAAGGTCAACCAGCAGCTGCATGTGGAGGAGCGGAGACGCGAACCCGGTTCCCCAGATTACGAGACTACCGCTCTTAACCACTACACCACACTGATCTCTCTAGGAATTGTAGCTCTATGAAGGGAATAGGGGCCTCATAACAACTCGGCATCATTAACAAACCACAGTTGCCAGGGGTTTTCTTTGGCAGTGGAAGCCATGACTATTATTTAACTTATTTTGATTTCACATTGTTTATATACTGTTTAATTGTAATAAAACCTCAATGCTGTTTACCAAAATAGTAATACAATAAAATTACAAGTAAAAAAACTATTTAAAACAAAAAATTAAAATCAACCATCAGCTAAAAACCAGATTAAAATATATGTCAACATTCTACATGTCTAGATAGCCTTGCCTAAATAAATGTTTTTTATAAAGTGCCAAAAAACATACAGTGAAGGCACTTGCCTGACAGTGCCAATAAGCAGGGGATTTAAAAGCTACACTAAAATATCAGTTCATTACCAATGTTTGTGGTAAAATAGCGCTTTAAACGTAATCTGTGGAGGTCACCTTAAAATTACTGTGAGGGGGCTCCATTGGATTTAAATGGAGTTCTGGGGAACACTTTTTAAGATGGTAATAGAGTTCAAAATATGGTGGTCTGGTCCTGCTGTGTTTTGAGGCCCTCCTGCTCATACTGCTGAGTGGGGCCATGAACATCTACCCCAGATGTTCCTCCCCAGATGCTACCACTGGTGTGGATGCCCTTCTGAATGCTGTATCTGTGAGAACTGTGTAAGGTATTTTTAAACCTGCTGTCAGTGTCTCTGCTTAAACGCAGTATTGTGTTACTGTTTTGTTTCTAGATGGAATTCCTTTGAGATCTTCATATTTGTAAGCCGCCCTGAGTGTTGCGATTGGGTGGGGAGGTATAAATCATCTTAATACATATATAGGTGCATAAAGAAACAGATAATTTTAACTTAGGAATGCCACTTAGAAGCACACATTGGAACAAAGAAAGCTGCCTTATACTAAGACCATTCATCTATGTAGCTCAGTATTGTCCACACTGATCAGAAGTGATTTTGGAGAGAGAGTCTTTCCCAGTCATATCTGAATATGCAAGGCACTGAATCGGGAGTTTTCACATGTTAGCAGATACTTTACCACTGGGCTTGGCATAGAATTTTATTTATTTGTTTATACATACATACATACATACATAAATACCCCACCCATCTGGCTGGGTTTCCTCAGCCACTCTGGGTGGCTCCCAACAGAATATTAAAAACACAATAAAACATCAGACATTGAAAACTTCCCTTCAGATGTCTTCTAAAGATCAGATAGTTGTTTATTTCCTTGACATCTGCTGGGAGGGCGTTCCACAGGGCGGGCACCACTACCAAGAAGGCCCTCTGCCTGGTTCCCTGTAACTTTGTTCCTTACAGTGAGGGACCCGCCAGAAGGCCCTCAGCACTGGACCTCAGTAGTGGGGGGGGGACCACAGAGGCGGTTGCCCCGCATACAAAATTTCTACACTCGGTGCTGCCTCAATACATTTGCATGCTTCCATCTCTGGACTCTGCTGAAAACAGCTTCTCCATGTGAACCAGGAAGGGACCTCTCCAGACAATGGAATGACTCTCATTTTCTTATCTCTCTGGCTGCGATCTTCTAGGTTACATGGACACTGCTAGGTGCAGTTGAATGCACATGCATACTCCATCCATTTCCCTCCCTCCCTTCCACACCACCCCCTCCATGTGGCCCCGGGCACGGGCAACCCATGCTATGCCACTGACCACTGAGGCGAGGCCCTTCCCCAATGGCCACCTCACAGGATATCTTTTTGACAAGTAGATATCGCATCTTCATGTCCCTTCCCTCCATAATGCCATTACATTTCTGCTAGGTTCTTATTTATTTAATTAAGGTTACTCACTTTGTTGGCCCAGAACTAAAGGCTGTTTATTGATGAACACGCCAGCATAGCAAAACGAGTTTTCTCCGTGTCACACGACACCATCACATTGTACATTTCCATGCTCGTGCCAGAGGCAGCCTGTGATGTGAGCATGGGCCTACACATAACTGGGAAGAAGTAGAGCATTTGCTGTGGCAATATGGCTCCCTGACAATATACACAGGGGCTTAAAGATACATGCTTTTATTACGCCCGCACATTATGTGTTTACTGCAGGAGACAGTCTTAATGTGCTGAGTTTATTCATGTGTTTATCCAGCTTCCCGACTGGTAAAGAAAAGGAGGCTTTTGTATCAGAAGTACATTTGAGATATCCAACTGCTCTGCTGACATTTTTTTTTATTTGCAACTATAATGTACAGCACTCAGTCATTTAAAAAGAAGAAGAAATGGTGGGGGGAAACAGCAAGAGGGGAAAGGAAGAGTAATCGCTTATACAGGGGTACCTCGGGTTAAGTACTTAATTCGTTCCGGAGGTCTGCACTTAACCTGAAACTGTTCTTAACCTGAAGCACCACTTTAGCTAATGGGGCCTCCTGCTGCTGCCGCGCCACCGGAGCATGATTTCTGTTCTCATCCTGAAGCAAAGTTCTTAACCTGAAGCACTATTTCTGGGTTAGCGGAGTCTGTAACCTGAAGCGTATGTAACCTGAGGTACCACTGTACAAGCACAACGTATAAAAGGGTGTTACTCTCTTGCAGTTAGCTATTGTTGACCTTTCCATGGAGGATGAAACTGGATGTAATGTGGGAGTTGCAGAACTGGAGCTCCCAGGAGGCCTCTTTTTGTCGAAAAAGCAGCAGGTGAGTGGTGGAAGGAATAGAGCCAATGTGCAGGTGCAAAGGCAAGTCAATATTTTGTTTCTATACCAATTGCTCAGTGTAGGTCTTCCCCCAAAAACTATGGGTGGGAAAATGCACAAGTGCAATTAGGGAGAGGGGAGAAATTCAATTTTGTCTGCATTTTAACGAGAATCCACCTAATTCATACTTCTTGAAGCAATACATGAATCAAAATAAGGTTATCCTTTGCCATTCACTCTTCTCTTAATTTTGCAGTGACGTTCTCCACTCAAACAATGTATAAAAAAATAGCATCTGCACATAAAAATGCATACATTAGTGACAATAACATACAAAAACGCATTTTGCTTGCAAAAATGTGTATCTTAAAACTATATATAAAGTTTTGTGTGTTATTTTCCGTAATCTAGGCATCTATATGCACACTTTACCCTAGCAGATGCATTTTTGCACATATCCCTTGGCTGAAGGGCTGCATTTCAATCTGCACATTGCTTTGGAAAGTGCAAATTAAGGGAGGTTCATCTTTAAATGCAAACTGAATTGAATTTCAGCCCCATCCCTAACCACCAGCTATGCTGGGGCCCTGGCAGTTGTCCAAGATTGCCTGGTGCTGACTTTGGCCTTGGCTAGACAACTATTTGTGGCGTCTTTGTAATGACATCCACAGTTGTCACCTTGTAATTCATAGGACTGTGTCTGTTTTTCTGGGCTGCCTTGTTTTCCTTACCCCTGTTTTTGAAATGCACCTGGGGGGGTGTTATTGGGTTATTGATTTTGGTTTGATTTTGTATGTTGTGGTCTTGTTTGTGAACCTCCCTGAGACCTCCGGGGATAGGGCGATGTATAAATTGAATAAATGATGATGATGATGATGATGATGATGATGATGATGATTCTTTTTGCCTAACAGATTCCATCTGTCATAGTCCATCATAATTATCAATACAAAGGGTGCTATTATTGTGGATTTTGCTGCAGTGCACAATGTTTATGAATCTATGAGGGTGGGAGGAATTAATACATGAATTGTATTTTTATTTGTCAGGACAAAATAGCTAGATCTAAAAAACCTTGCAACCTATTCTGGAAAGGAAAGAACAAAAAGGCAGCTGTATAAGAAGTCCCATAAGAAGAAAATTCCAGAATTCAAAGTTTGGCAATACTTTTATTAGGATAAAAAAAAAGTGTTATAAAATACTGAGCAAGCTTTTGCAATACAGTGGTACCTCGGGTTAAGAACTTAATTTGTTCTGAAGGTCTGTTCTTAACCTGAAACTGTTCTTAACCTGAAGCACCACTTTAGCTAATGAGGCCTCCTGCTGCCGCTGCACCGCCGCGGCTAGACAACTGCTGACTTTGGCCTTGGCTAGACAACTATTTGTGGCGTCTTTGTAATGACATCCACAGTTGTCACCTTGTAAATCATAGGACTGTGTCTGTTTTTCTGGGCTGCCTTGTTTTCCTTACCCCTGTTTTTGTACATGCAACACACTTGAAATGCACCTGGGGGGGTGTTATTGGGTTATTGATTTTGGTTTGATTTTGTATGTTGTGGTCTTGTTTGTGAACCTCCTTGAGACCTCCGGGGATAGGGCGATGTATAAATTGAATAAATAATTATGATGATGATGATGATGATGATTCTTTTTGCCTAACAGATTCCATCTGTCATAGTCCATCATAATTATCAATACAAAGGGTGCTATTATTGTGGATTTTGCTGCAGTGCACAATGTTTATGAATCTATGAGGGTGGGAGGAATTAATACATGAATTGTATTTTTATTTGTCAGGACAAAATAGCTAGATCTAAAAAACCTTGCAACCTATTCTGGAAAGGAAAGAACAAAAAGGCAGCTGTATAAGAAGTCCCATAAGAAGAAAATTCCAGAATTCAAAGTTTGGCAATACTTTTATTAGGATAAAAAAAAAGTGTTATAAAATACTGAGCAAGCTTTTGCAATACAGTGGTACCTCGGGTTAAGAACTTAATTTGTTCTGAAGGTCTGTTCTTAACCTGAAACTGTTCTTAACCTGAAGCACCACTTTAGCTAATGAGGCCTCCTGCTGCCGCTGCACCGCCGCTGCATAATTTCTGTTCTCATCCTGAAGCAAAGTTCTCAACCCGAGGTACTATTTCTGGGTTAGCAGAATCTGTAACCTGAAGCATATGTAACCTGAAGCGTATGTAACCCGAGGTACCACTGTATCTAGAAATGCCCAGTTGGATTGTGATATATAATTGCTCATGTTATTAATCATTTAATGAGGCCATCCAGCCAGAATTAAACCCCTTCTAAATCCAATTAAATTCAAGTTAAAAGTTCTGCATGTACTTAACTCTCTCCAAAGAGAGCAACTGGACTTTGAAAAGTACTTCATTTGGCTGGGATCATGCTTGATAATAATATTAGCCAGGTAATAAAACAAGAAGCAAAAGAATAGAATAAGCAGATCAACCTGCTTATGATCCAGGGAAACCCAGCCAGATGGGCAGGGTATAAATAAAATATAATAATAATAATAATAATAATAATAATAATAATAATAATAATCGACCGCTGTAAAAGCATTAGGAATTCATGGATCGGTTCAAGTGGACTGGTTGGCAGCTGGCTCTGGGTGATATTACATTATGCAGAAAGACTTCAATTATTGCTGGTCTCCCCCCCCCCCCCGCTCCCGCCTGAAGCTGTAAATTATAGCAGCAGATGGACAGTCTGGGCTGATTTCCAGAGTCCTCTACACTCTGGAGTCCTGTCACAAACATTTCTGGAAATTGAGTACTAAATATGCCTCCTGAGTTCATTGTGAGCGAACCTTCAACTCCAGAAGAAGAGGGCAACCCATGCCACAAAACCAAGTGCAGTTGTGTACACTAGCCAAATATGATAAAAAAGGAACAGCTCTTCAAAACCTCCCATATCATCATTTCCTGTTATGAAGCAGATGATGTAGTAGATCTTCCCTGAACCCAAATTCAAAATACTGTCAAGCATTCTCTCCCCGCCCCCTGCTGACACCTCCTTTCAGAATACTGAAATGACAAACCAGACCTTTCCAGACTGTGAAAAAAGACTGCAAGCGTGCTTTGAGAAATTAATTAAATTGATTGTCCCTGTGAACCCCAAATATCCAAACACAGAGTGGGATTTCTGTTACATCTTTGTCTGATCCACAGTCCTGACTTTTCTCTCCTTCCAGCCAGCCTCTGCTGATCATTGTAATTTCTGCATCGGATGTAACTGGCTCTGTTCTTTCTAAGGCTAGTGGTGTAGCGCAGGTTCTCAGTGCCCAGGGCATGGATTATGGACACGCAAGCCCAAGTCCTTGCTACCACCTACAGTGGTCTAAGCCAGTGGTGACTGAAGCGAGACGAGGGAGAAGAAGCCTTGAAGCCACCCCGTGACAAGGGCAGAGCTGAGGGCTGTGGTGTCCTGTTCTCAAAGGAGGAGGTGACTGCCAGAGCCTCTCGCCTCTCCTCGGTGTTCAGTGGTGGTGGCACCCTTCCCCTCCCTCCCTCTTGGCTGGCCCACAGGCAAGGCACACACAGGTGTCCCTTTGGCAGTGTCCGGCTTCAGGGAATCCAATCCCCCCCAGGGTGGCAGCCAAGAAGCAGAACAAGAGTAGTTCTTACCAAGTAATTTATGTCATAATTCACAGAGAGAGATGAAGGAATGCAGTCTCCCTAAGATAATGGCGCTGTTCCAAGTAGAGTCCCACCCTCTATGTCTCTACTATTCTACGTCCCCCCTGTGTCAGCTAATCTGAGCTTTCTGCCTCTGAGCTTTCTGTTCTACTACTCTCAATGCCCGCCTGGTCCTGGGAGAGGGGGGCTCAGGAATGCTTTCCAAAGACACTGAATCTGTCAGCTGTCTATCCCTTGGTGGTGCCTCTTCTTCCTGCTGCTCCTCTCCCAATATTTCCCAGCTTCTCCCCTCTGCAGCCTCTGAACTATGACCTTCTGCACCGCTGTTCTAAATCTATACTGTCCTTCTGTTCTTGGTAAGGTTCAGGAGAAGGGGGGGGCAGTCCTCACCATTCCTCCTCAGTCCAGCCACTGACAGGCAGGCATGGGGAAAGGGCACTGCCACTGCCCCAGCCCCAAAGCAAATGGTGAGTGAGAGAGCCTATCATTGGGGTGCCTTGCTGCGCCACCTCATGCCCTTTCAAAAATCTGCACCTGGGGCCACGGCCCCTCTGCCCCTCCCTGTGCTTTACCCCTGCCTGAGGCATAAGATGACTGCGGCATTCTCTGTGCTCAGAGGAGTCCACATGTTACATCCTTGCAATATTGTAGTAGAATTTTCAAGATACAGTGGTTCCTTCAGGATACAGACTCCTCTAACCCAGAAATAGTACCTTGGGTTAAGAACATTGCTTCAGGATGAGAACAGAAATCGTACAGTGGTGGCGCAGTGGCAGCAGGAGGCCCCATTAGCTAAAGTGGTGTTTCTTGTTAAGAACAGTTTCAGGTTAAGGACGGACCTCCAGAATGAATTAAGTTCTTAACCCGAGGTACCACTGTATTCCTTGTCTTCCCAAAAAAATATGGGCACTAGTTTCTTCCAAAGAAAGCCATATAACACTCAGATGCAGGGCTGTCTTACCCATAGGCTCTAGGGATGCAGGGCACCTTGGCGCTGGGCTCTCAGGGGTGCCAGGCCAAGAGTCCGGGATCCAAGAGTTGAGTCCAAGGAAGAGCCCGCCTGTCGGTCGGAGTGCCGCAATGGACTCGTCTGCTGCAGGCGGCTCTGCACCGCAAGTTCGGGGGCGATCGAGCCAGCGAGACGCTGAGGTGGCCGGTCGGCTCCGCCCTCCTGCGCACCTGGGACTGGGCAACCTGGGGGGAGATACCGGGCGGATCTTTGCACCCCGGGGTTGCATATGCTTAAGACAGCCCTGCTCAGATGTCCACTGTTTCACCATGTCCCCATTCAGCAGAAGCCGAGAAATGAAAGTCACACCAAGGACTGAACACAAGCCCATAAAATGGCTATATGGGTCAGCTCACAGGGAGTGTACATTGCCATCATTTTATGAATACCAGCAGAGCAGTGGCAATTTGTGCCCAACCTGTGTTTATCTCTTTATTTGGAGCCTTGATTTCCCACTTAAATCTGCAAAACATCGGCCTTGCCGCCTTGCCACTGCCCTCGGTTTCGAGCCCTTGTTTACAAAAAGAAGCAAACAATGTGGGAAGACCGTCGTGCACCTTCATCTGGGAGCTTTCAATTAGAGGGAAAGCTTATCGCAGAGCCGCTGAGCTTGAGATCTGTTTGCAATTTCAGCTGAACAAGCAACTGGGAAGATAATGGAAAATGCTGTCCGGATGTTTCCTGCAGGTTCCGTCAGCTGGCTTAATCCCTCTTTCTTTTATCATGAGTTTAAGCTTCTGGTTTTATGATGGTCGGTTATGACCCACACGAGGGACTTGCGATAGCTCAAGGTGAGCTGCACCAACAGAACCGTAACAAGGGGACGAAACAAGAGCGGAAACGAGAAAAGACACAGGGGAGGAAGAGAGATGAGGTCTGGATAGGTAGAAATATATTTATATTAGCTTGCTTTAGGAAGTTCAGAGTGGTTTATATGGGTCTCAGATCAGTCTTCCACCTGTGCACTATATATATTTCAAGTTAGGATTAAATATGGTCCTTGACTCAGGATATAGGTGACTTGTGCTTCCAGTATATTGTCGGTTTAGTTGCATGTTTCCCTCACCCTGCTCTTTATTCTCACACCCACCCTGTAAGGTAGGCTTAGGGTTGCCACCTGCCCTGTATAATACAGGATTGTCCCACATTTCAGTGTAAAATGCTACACCCTGTATTGATACAGTTTTGATACAGACCTGTATTTCAGGTCTTCTCTCTCTCTCTCTCTCTCTCTCTCTCTCTCTCTCTCTCTCTGTGCAAAGTTAGGAATCCTCCCCAAATGCATGTGTTTGAAAGGTTGTGTGAAAGGTCACGTATTTAAGCTCTCAGTGGCCAAGCACAGACAGATTTACAAATTCATATGCGTGTGGCCACAAGCGTGTGTGACAAACTCCAGAGAGACCATCCTGTTGGCTGCAAGAGATTGTAATGGATTGCTTTGAAGTCACTTCAGCACCAGATTTTTTTTGGGGGGGCAAATGCCTTCAAACCGCCCTGCCCTATATTTAGCCAGAACAAAGGTGGCAACCCTAGGTAGGTTACACTGAGAAAGAACCCAATGATAGCTTCATGGCTGTGTAGGGATTTGAACCCAGGTCTCCCCAATGGTGGAGCATATGCCCGTGCTGCCCAGGGTGGGCACGCTCCCAAGGACGGCGTGGCACAGAGGGTGCCCTCCCAGGCACAGGATAGCCACTTGGGTGCCAAGAGCAGTGTGCGCGCCCTGCAGCCTGCCAGCAACTCCCAAGCCTCCTCCAAGTTGTCAAAATGAAGGGGGAAGGAGGGAATGCCACCAGCAAAGCAGCACAGCCCCCCCCCTTACCACGATGGCTTGGGGTAGGCTTGGGATTCGTGGGCAGGCAGTGCACTGAATTTCATCCCCCTCAGTGAGGGCACCTGGGGCGGCCTGCCCCCCTTCCTACGGCCCTGGGTCTCCCCGATCCTTGTCTGACACTCTGACTGCTATAACACACGGCTAAGATTTCTTCTGTTACGTCATCGCTGTCAACGCCTGCATTGTCATCAAGCTACGGTTGATTTCACAGGCACTGCATAAATCAGCTCTTTGCGTTTCCCATGTCCATAGCCTTAAATGCAAGGCCTACATTGGGTAGAATGTACACCGACTCTGCCACCTTCACCATTCATAAATGGCTTGTGCCAGACCTTAAGGTGCGCGTGGAATGTGTTTCTCTTAAGAGAAGACGCATTTCCCCTCCCTATCCTAAGCTGTCCCTCTGTCCATTAAGGAGATTCGGATCTGTTTTGGAAGCAGTGGGCGGGGGGGGGAATAAAACTGCTGTTTCCTGCAGGTTCTGGTAGCACCTGGAGGTATCTCTCCTGGTACATATCAAACTGAGAATCAGAATAGAAACTGAGCACTGTGAAACTGTACAGATTGTTCCGCCCCTGAGCACAAATGTTGACCCGCAAATATTCCCTTCCTTCTTTTAATGGGGTTGTGACAAGTCACTCACATCAACACACCAGTGGCAAAAGATACACAAGATATAATCGTGATGAAGCACAACTGGACTGGGAGGTTTGGTGGTGCTGGTGGGTGTCTTCTTGCCTTTGTAAACAGCTGCTATGTCAATCTCAGCTGAACAAGCAACTCTAAACAGGCAGGTAAACATGTCAGTGTAGAGTCTTAGGAATCTGTCTTACCTTGGGCCTATTCATGCTCATTTACAGCACGTTCCAAATTGGTGCAAGGGCCGGATCCCCCCCACTCCAAAAAGACCCCTCGAGACTCCATTTGTGGCTCATTGTTTTGTTTAACTGACACTAACAATGGCTTACTAATCTTTTAGGCCCATGAGCACCTTTGGATTTTTGAGTGAGAACCGTGGGCAGCCTCACTTCTCTCCCTGGAACAGCCCCTCACCACACAGAGACGACCCATGGGCTATGCATGCTTTGCATGCAGAAGGTTCCAGGTTCAGTCCTCGGCATCTGCAGGTAGGTGTAGGAAAGATTCCAGCCTGAGACCCAGGATTGCTTGTCAGTATAGACCAGGGATAGGGAACCTTTTTCAGCCTGAAGGCTATGCTCCTTTCTGGGCAATCTTCAGAAGGGGCACACAACAGAGGCAAAAGTAGACAAAACAACAAATGGGAATTTTACCTTCGTTCCGTAGGCTGGTTTCCACACACCCTTCTCTATCCTCCATTCAGGATACTAGCAGTGCTATTTTTTCTAGAAAAAGAGGTGCTGGAACTCACCATGAGGTATAAAGGTAAAGGTAAAGGATCCCTGGATGGTTAAGTCCAGTCAAAAGTGACTATGGGGTTGCAGTTCTCATCTTACTTTTAGGCCAAGGGAACCAGCGTTTGTCCACAGACAACTTTCCAGGTAATGTGGCCAGCATGACTAAACTGCTTCTGGCACAATAGAACACCATGATGGAAACCAGAGCGCATGGAAACGCCATTTACCTTCCCGCCTATTTACCTATTTATCTACTTGCACTGGTGTGCTTTCGAACTGCTATGTTGGCAGAAACTCACCATGAACACCTCCTTTGTTCTCTTGGAATGGCAATGGCGCCAACCTGAGAGGTGCTGGAACGGAGTTCCAGTTAGTTCTGGCTGAAAAAAGCCCTGCTTACTAGCCAATCAACCTATCCTTTGTGTTCAGTGCGTGGAAGACTGCCAGCTACCATATTTGCATACAGTAAGGTCTTTGGGACAAAAGAGGCCTTGTCATTTGAACTGTGTGTGTGTGTGTGTGTGTGTGTGTGTGTGTGTGTGTGTGTGTAATGGGAAGCATGTGGTTCCTGCTGCTAATCTATGTTTGCCATCTGATATAGGTGCCTATGGTTTGATTGTCTGGTTTCGCTTCCCTCTTGGTCAACACACCAGTGCAGCTGCTTGCCCTGTGGGAAATATAATAGTAATTTATAATAGTAATGTATAATAGTATACATAATATAATAGTAATGTATAATTTATACCCCTCCCATCTGGCTGGGCCTCCCCAGCCACTCTGGGTGGCTTCCAACCTAATATTAAAAACAATACAGCATCAAACATTAAAAACGATTCTAAACAGGGCCACCTTCAGTTGTCTTCTAAAAGTCAGGTAGTTGTTTATTTCCTTGACATCTGCTAGGAGGGCGTTTCACAGGGCAGGCGCCACTACCGAGAAGGCCCTCTGCCTGGTTCCCTGTAACCTCAATTCTAAAGCCTTTTAGGGCTTTAAAGGTCAGCACCAACACTTTGAATTGTGCTCAGATACGTACTGGGAGCCAATGAAGATCTTTCAGGACCGGTGTTATATGGTCTCGGCAGCCACTCCCACTCACCAGTCTAGCTCCTGCATTCTGGATTAAATGCAGTTTCCAAGTTACCTTCAAAAGTAGCCCCACATAGAGCACATTGCAGTAGTCAAAGCGGGAGATAACTGGAGCATGCACCACTCTGGCGAGACAGTTTGCGGGCAGGGAGGGCAGCAGAGTGGAAGGATGTGGCACACTCCACACATATGGAAAGAAAAGAACCAATAATAATAATAATAATTTATTACTTACCCCCCCCATCTGGCTGGGCCTCCCCAGCCACTCTGGGCAGCTTCCAACAGGATATTAAAAACACAATAAGACATCAAACATTAAAAACTTCCCTAAACAGGGCTGTCTTCAGCGGTGGTTATGGGTGCTGGATTAAAGCACTTGGGAGTCCAGGCATCAAACTTGGCCATGAAGCCCATCGTGTGACTGTCACTGTCTCTCAACCTATCCTACCTCACAGGGTTGTTGTCAGCATGCATTGGGGAGGGAGTCCCATGTTCCACCCTGAGGTCGTTGGGAGGGGAAACTGGTTGGAAACATAGCAGCAGCAGCAACATTTTTTAAACAGCAAAACAAGCACATCGCATTCTCGTGTTTGCAACTGTGACTTTTCTTTTTCCCCTGCTCCAGAACACAAACTTGTTTTTCGAGAGTTTGCTCAACCTGCCTTCCACTAAGGTGTTTCTATTATATGCTAAGGAAACAGCCCACGACACAGCCAACCGTGTAACAAAAGCCTTGTTTTGTGGCGAGAGGGAGGTCCCCAGCTCCAAGAAGCCACCTGCTTCCTGAGTGACAGAGCAGCAGGGAGGCTGGTGGCCTGATGTGTCCAATTACATCTGTGGGAACATCTCGTTTCCTGTAATGGGGCCACAGCTTACGCCAGAGCAGCCAATCAGTACTGATGAGGTTACCTGCGGGGCGAGCTGCCTTGCCACTGTTTGACAAGAAATTTAATTACAAACCAAAGCACCCAGTCTGGCTTGGACCTTCTCCCGCCCCCACAACTTGCTCCTTGAACAGCTACCAGTGCGAAATTAGCCGCTGGCTCTTGTGATGAGCCTGACTAACAATGGAAGTAGACTTGATGATGGGCAGCGGGGGGGGGGGGAGGGGGGTAGACCCGTGACTTCAAACTCAAACTTCAAAGCTCAGCAGCTGTAAAATGAGAACACAAAGGGGGAGAGTTTGAGGTGGAAAAATGGAGGGGAAGGATCAGGGTGGGCAAATCTCTTGGTTTCTCTCGGTTTCTCATTATTCCAGTTTTCAAATTCTTAACAGTTCAACATCATTTCGTTATTTGCAGGGTGGGGGTGGGGGTGGGGACCATGAAAATTCACCAGCATTTTTAATGCGATTTTCTCCTAATGTTGTACAGTGGTATCTTGGTTTAAGAACAGCTTAGTTTATGAACAACTTGGATGAAGAACGCTGCAAACATGGAAGTAGGTGTTTTGGTTTGTGGACTTTACCTTGGAAGCAGCACACGTTCCGCTTCCTGTTGAGTGTGTTCCATTTGTAAATTGAGTCCCCCGCTGCTATGGGAAAGCACGCCTAGGTTTAAGAATGCTTTGGTTAAAGAACGGAATTCCGGAACGGATTAAGTTCGTAAACTAAGGTACCATTGTACACAGGTTTGCCTAAAATACAGTTCTTTGCAAAGCATTTTTCCCTAATGCACTTTTGTTCATTATTTTCAGAAATTATTATCCTCATCATCATCACCATTATTATACACTTGACCCCTAGTATATGCATTGCTGGCTGCAGAAATGGCCACTCAGGGGCTGAAGGTTGCAGCCTCTTAACTCCACCTTCATCCCCGGAGGCCAGAGCATGCTCGCCCACCCGCCATTGTTGAGGAATTCCCCTCGCCCGGTGGTATTAAGGGGTGGCCTTCCCGCCAAAGAGTGCTAATTTGAATGGGCCAATCGGAGGCCCCGCTTGGAGGGCAGTGCACCGCAAAATCCAGAGGAGTGCAGATTTCAAAGGAAGGCTGTGTTTAGGTTCCCATCTCTGCTTTGTGAATGGAGAGTTAGATAGGTCTATCTATAAATGTGTACTGAATCATTTCTCTCTCCCATTCCTACTGCAGATGATGCTAAAACATCTTCCATTTCCAGCTTTCCCCTCTACATCCCATCCTCTTCCGGCTTGGTTTTCTTCTGACTGGGTTTTGTTCTGGTCTTAGAGCTCAGCGAAGAGAAAAGCAACTGAGAGGAGGGATTGAAGCAGGGGGACATTTGAAGATCCTGCCACTACACCAATTCCTATTGCCATCCATTCTTTCAGCAAACTATTTGCTTAATATCAAATGATTTCTCCAGCATACATGGCCATGCTCTTAATTCATCCCATCAGCCCACGTTGTATTTACTGATAGACCACAACTCCCATCATCCCCAATTATTGGCTATGCTGACTGAGGCTGGTGGGAGAACAACTGGAAGGCCACATGTTCTGCCATTACTGTCTGAAGGGGAACAAGACAGAAGGTGAGGAAGGTGATGGGAGTTTTGCCACAGCTGCAACAAACGGAGCATCACAAGGAGAGAGAAGGAAAAGAAGAGGAGGAAAGAAGGAAAAGAAACAAGATGTAGAAAACAAAAGAGGTAGGCACTGAAGATCCACAGAGGAAAATATAGCCAACAAGCTGGCAAATCAGTGGTGATACAAGCTATTGCACCAAGCAAATAAGTCTGAAATATATGCTCCAATGATAATGGAGTCCTTGTCGAAGCCACCTAGAGCTTCAATGTACTTTGGAGGTGGGAAATAGGAACTGAGAAGAGAATAACACAAGAACTGCAGCACCTGTGACGCATCTGGGCAGAACAGATGCCCCACACCTAATCTGAAAATAAATGCAGGAGAACCTATCTGTATATCATGTATATCCTGTGGTCATCTGGAGACCACAACTTTCCATACCATCACCCTTAAGCACAGCTGCTTCTACATGTGGCACAATGGCCAAAGGAAGCGCAAGCAACTACTGCCATGCCAGGCCTGGTCATAAGAATGGCTCATCGATCAGAGCAAAAGCATTCCAAACTGATTCCAAACACCTCGTTAAAATCCATTACAATTTTAAACAGAAACGGATGACTGGAGTAACCAGATGTCGATTTACACCACCAGATTGGCACATTCAGTGTTTGGATTCCATTGGATACCCATATGCAGTTGGGTATGTAGTGAAGCATATGCGTGATTGCGTGGTAACTATGGGGCTTGAGTCAGTGGGCACCTAATGGGAAGATGACAAAACTGCTGGCGGAAAACTCACTCTGAATCGGATCGGACACGGGTTAGAGCTCAGTGTCGAGCCTACCAAGTGGCGATAGCGGCGGTGAAGATGACCTTCTTCGCTGCCTCTATTGTATCTGCAGAAAACAGCAGCAGGAGATTCTTTCAGGTGGTTCACAATCTAGCAGAACAACCTTTGTCATCGGGGCCTGGTAGGAACCCCAAGATCTCCTGCAAACCTTTTGCAAAGTTTTTTGCAGATAAAGTCTCTCAGATTCAGAAGGAGGTAGACACCACCGTGGGAGCAGGGCCGGGGCATGAGAGTGTCGGAGTCCTGTCTAGTCATGTTATATGGGATCAATTTCAATCTGTTACCTCCAAGGATGTGGACAGGCTGCTTGGGCAACTGAAACCAAACACCTGTCTTCTTGATCCTTGTCCATCCTAGCTGATAAAAGCAAGCCGGGAAGGGCTGGGCGATGGGCTCTGTGGGGTGGTGACTGCTTCCCTCTTTGAGGGAGCCTTCCCAGACCCACTGAAAGAGGTGGTCATTAAACCGCTTCAAAAGCCGTTGAGAGATCCAGTAAGTTTCCGAGCACAATTCAAAGTGTTGGTGCTGACCTTTAAAGCCCTAAACGGCCTTGGCCCAGTATACCTGAAGGAGCGCCTCCCCCCCATCGTTCAGCCTGAGGTCCAGCACCGAGGGCCTTCTGGCGGTTCCCTCACTGCGAGAGGCCAAGTTACAGGGAACCAGGCAGAGGGCCTTTTCGGTAGTGGCGCCTGCCCTGTGGAACGCCCTCCCATCAGATGTCAAAGAGATAAACAACTACCTAACATTTAGAAGACATCTGAAGGCAGCCTTGTTCAGGGAAGTTTTCAATGTGTGACATTTTAATGTATTTTTAATCTTTGTTGGAAGCTGCCCAGAGTGGCTGGGGAAACCCAGCCAGATGGGCGGGGTATAAATAAATTGTTGTTGTTGTTGTTGTTGTTGTTGTTGTTGTTGTTTCTGCTCCTCACTGCATCTCTGTGATGACAGAGCACGTCTCGTTCACACCTTGCTATGAAACAGCATTGCTTTGTACTCCCCGTTTACCTGAACGTCAGCATCTGACAGGGCCGGGTCAGGAATGAGCATCGGAGACTTTTGTGATATCTGTTTATTTGCAAAGTATGCAAGTTGCATCAAGGGTGCTACTCTGCAATGCAGCACCAATGGCAACAAGGAAACTTGGAGCCCTACTGGGAGTCTTTCTTCCCAGACAGCAGTAAAACTCACTGGCTATGATCCAGCTGCCAATGTTTCTTCCTAGACGACGCCCAAGTAGGCAGTGAGTAATAGGTAACCAGTAGCTGTCAACCATTAAGAGCCATCAATGCTCAACTGAGCAATCTTCTTCTATTCCATGGAAGAAGAAAGTTCAGCCAGGACAATATTTTTCCTGAATACATTTCAGTAGAATTGTTCCAGTGAGTATTATGTAAAGGAAAGATTTACACACACACACACACACAGAGAGAGAGAGAGAGAGAGAGAGAGAGAGAGAGAGAGAGAGAGAGAGAGAGATTTGTTCTATTTAAGAACTGTTTCTAAAACTGGAAGAAGATACTTAGTACAGTGGTACCTCGGGTTACATACGCTTCAGGTTACAGACTCCGCTAACCCAGAAATAGTACCTCGGGTTAACAACTTTGTTTCAGGATGAGAACAGAAATCATGCTCTGGTGGAGTGGCAGCAGCGGGAGACCCCATTAGCTAAAGTGGTGCTTCAGGTTAAGAACAGTTTCAGGTTGAGAACGGACCTCCGGAACGAATTAAGTACTTAACCTGAGGTACCACTGTACCAGCATCTCCCCCCCGTGTTGTTGTTGTTGTTGTTGTTGTGCTACTCATCAGACTTGTTTACCCCAGCCACTCTGGGCAGCTTCTAGCATCAAACACAGTAAAACATCAATTAAAAATGTATACAGAACCGCCTTCAGTTGTCTTCTAAAAGTCCAATAGTTGTTTATTTCCTTGACATATGATGGGAGGGTGTTCCACAGGACAGACGCCACTACCGAGAAGCCCCTCTGCCTGGTTCCCTGTAACCTCACTTCTCACAGTGAGGGAACCGCCAGAAGGCCCTCGGAGCTGGATCTCAGTGTCCGGGCTGAGCGATGGGAGTGGAGACGCTCCTTCGGGTATACTGGGCCGAGGCTGTTTAGGGCTTTAAAGGTCAGCACCAACACTTTGAATTGTGCTATGAAAAGTGTGGCATAACTGTAACAACTTAATGATGAGTACTAGCACATTTTTTTCTGTTATAGCCCTCTTTTGTGTGAAGGGATTGTGTAGCAACAGTTCTCTTTTAACATTCAAGCTTGGCTAATATAGGGACAAACGCTTCCAACTTTGCTCATCTTCCATTCACACATCAAGATTGGACACACTCCTCTGAGAGATTCCAGGGCAGCATTTTACAGAATCACCTTCCTTTACAAGGAACAAAAAGGGAAGACTTTTTTATGCCTTTTGTAACAAACTGTTTAAAAATGCATAGGTTGAGCAGATGGGGAGGGAGCAGGCTCACAAATAAGGACAAACCCTGATAACTTAGGCTCTAGACGCTGCTTCTGGCAGCCAAACACCTTGTAGCAACTTTGCCCAGGGAGTTTCAAACTCAAGACCCTTTGCCTAGGATAGCTCAGTTGGCAGAACGTGAGACTCTGAATCTCAGGGTTATGGGTTTGAGCCCAACGTTGGGCAAAAAATGCCTGCATGGTCCCTTCCAACTCTACAGTTCTACAATTCTGCCTGCATTCAAACTGCAAAAGCTTGTTTTTTCAACATCTGCCGACATAGGCAAAGTACAATACAAATCCCAGAAGCTGGGAGTAGCCACTAGCTAGCCAAGGCCATAAATCAGGATGATCTGCTCATCCAGACGACCTCAATATCATGCTATGGGGAAAAAATATCTTAACAAGGGGGAGTCATTTTGTATAATCAAGCAGCCTACTTGCAACACAGGGAAGTGAAGAGGCGGTTTCAGTGTGTAAAGGTAAATATTTTTACACGCGCTGGTTTTGTCACTGTTCCCTGGAATTCAGTCATGGCTTGTTCAATATCTGTCATTAAACACCTTTGACAAGATGTCTTACAGCTGTGAAAATGTTTACTTAATAACTTGAATCACACTTGAATAAAACAGCCAAAAAAGAAAGAAAAGATGGGTGCACATTGTACTAGGGAACGCAGAGGCGCAGACAGTCAGGTGGTAAATCTCCAGGGTCTTTCGGTCACAGGTGTATTTCTCTGGCTCCTCTCACACTTACGGTATTGTCTTGTCCTCTGGCACATTCGGAGCAAATTCTTTCACTCAAAGAATTCTGGGCACTGTAGTTTGTCCCTCACCAAGTTACAATTGCCAGCAGCCCTTAAGATAGTACAGTTCCCAGAACTCACTGAGGGGGGGGAAGGTGCTTTGAATGTGCTCTAAAGGTATCATGTGTGCCCAGCCTTCTGGCAGGAACGCAAAACATTCTGAAGACCTCTTTAAATTTCATTTGATTGAACAAAATCTTCCCCTCTTCCCACGTGCTGTGCATTGTTTTTACTTAACCTGAATGCCAAATTTAAACTTTTAGTAACAGACCATTTCCCTTTATTTCACTTTATTGGAAATATTAAATACTCAGTGTTAATTTATTTTACTGCTAAGATGTTATCACCATTTGCTTTCTGGCTTTGATGGTCACAACTTAATATTTATATGGAAATAGACATAGGAAGCTATTGTTTGAAAAATGGGGAGTTGACTCTCTACAAAGCTTTTACAAGTTTGCATAGCATGTAATGTCAGTTTCTGCCAGTGTCAATGTGGGGAAGTGCTCTCTGTACTAAACAGAAGCAAATTACAAGATAATGTATAACCACCTATTTGTTGTTGCTGTTGCTAAAACAATTATAGAAAATTCATAATATATGTTGGTCTTCCATCTTGATGCTGAAACATATTCATTTTGAACAATCAGTCAAAATGATCGATTATCCAATTTTAAAATAATTTAAAAAAAAGAAATTAATGTCTTTGGGCACTGTTATATTTTTCTTTTAGCATGCAGACCTCTATTTTGTTCGTGTCATCAGTCATTCTTGGGTGACCCTGTCACTTTGCATGCAGGTATATACAGAAAGCCCTTTTAGGAAAGCTATTATCAAAAAGGCCATTTCACCCGAATAGATGCTGTACTTTGCCTGTGCCTAGAAAATTAGTCCAAGCCAATAACTACTGGTGTGGGAAGCTGTGTTTGCATACATATTTTCTTCCTGAGCCCTGTTATTTACTCTTCTGTCAGGCTGTGGGACAGGCTTTCACAAAAAATAACCGTGGTCAAGAGAGCCTGGCGTACCAAATGGCTCTCCATATGCAAGTATCAGTTCCCTCCTAGAACGTGACAGCTGTTCAATGCGCAACAACAGAGAGCAGGAAATGAAGATCAGCCTACCTGACTGAAATTACAGAGAGAATTTGAGGCACGAGAGTTTGGTTACCAGGGCTGGGAATGTGGCTGAACACCTGGTGCAGTGGAGGGGCTACAACTCGGCCTCCAACTGACTAAATAGGGGGTTGATCCACACTTCCGTTCGGCCCATTGCTTTCCCCCAGGAAAACCCATGGTTTAGCACTGGATTGGAAAGGACGACAATGGGGTTTTCCGCAGATTCATTCTGATTTAGCAGTAAGCAGTAGATTTTTCCAGTGGAAAGTCGTGGAGCGAATGCAAAACTGATTGGACCCAGTGCTTTCCAGGCACCGAAGCAGAATTGAGGACAAGCCCTTAATCTTATTGCACAAGGCACTGTTGCCTTGCACCCTGCCCAAACCATGAAAGCTAGGGCTGAAAGTACTGGCCTCCATGGTAGGGTTGCTGTTGTGCATGTGAAGGAATTTATTCGGACCCAGTTACCTGACAACCTTCCAAACCCCCAGGCTCTGTTCACACCCAGGGCAACGGGGGAGGACAGTTCTCTTGCCTTGCCAGTGGCCCTCAATGGCCCTGTATTGTTTCTTAATACCTCTAGCTTGGCCAGGTTGCTTTGCATAGGCTAGCCCAGGAATTCCTCTGCAGCCCAAATAACCAAAAGCCTACCATTTATTAATTTCTAGGGTTTAGCCACACACACACCTATAACAATACGTTCAGCAGAACCAAGCCATTAGGGGTAGGTTTTCCTGGGCAGTACCACTTCATGGATGGAGGGGGGATTTCCCATGTTTAAACACTCCTTCGTGGTTAAACCTCCCTCAGCTCATACGGTGAACTGGTGGTAGATTCCAAAGCATAATGCAACTGTAGCAACGATCTTGCGTCTGTGAAGAAGAATGTGAGTGTTGCGTTGTTCCGCGATGCACTGGACAGCACAAGAAGAGGAGGAACATGACATACCTTCTGCTCACTTTTCAATTACTGGAAAATGCAACCGACACTGTAAAATGACCCTTTCTCAGGGCTGCAATGCATTTCCACGTTGCTGTGAGGGGGAATTCAAGAGCGTTCTTTCCAGTACTGCTGACTTATTGGCCACAGGCAATTACTGGAATACAGTAAGAGCAGAAGTAATGGGATTGCTATGCACTCTCTCGCTCTCTGGTTTTCTCAGCTGGTCAGCAACAGCTGAAACACCACAGAGGTTTTCTACCAACGTTCTGGATAGGGATGAGTCACGGCGAGAGTTATCGGAGGGCTTGGTAAACAGGAATGGAGGGGGAGATGAGAGATAGCAGGGGCTAAACAAAACTTTGCTGCCACTTGACCTCTAACACTTGGCAGGAGTTGCACTTATTTTATGTAAAGTGAACCCCAAGAATTCATAGTGAACAAATCCACTTCATTGGAACTGGTGGCTGACAAATCTTTGGCATGATAACTTCAGGACTGACATCCACTTACAACATGGGATGGGGGAGAAATATGATTTGGTGCTTTCTTAAAGGCAATTCTACCTAATTTGTACTTTCCAAAACAGTATGTTAACTGAAACGCTGTTATCCCTCAAAATTTGTACTTCCATACACTAAGATAAAGTATGAATAGAAATGGGTGTGTTAGCGACGTTAACATGCAGAAATGCAATATATTGTGGGAAATATAAATATTAGAGAACTATGCTTTGTAAAGGATGTATTTATGTATATACATTTTGTATGTGTCTATGTGTATGTGTATATATATCAAAACGACAAAGGAAATGTGCATACTAGAATAAATCTGCACTAAAATGCTGGTGAATTTTGCTAAGGACTTTCATATAAGGCCCTCATCTGGAAGTATCTATTCTGATTGTGGCTACTTTTCAAGGGTGCTATCCAGCTAGCTCATTCCATCAGTGCAAAGATTTTCACTTGGGCAGCAGAATCCCCCCTCTCCTTCTCTTTCCCTGTGCACATCCTTTCCAGTCCCCTAATCTGCTGGGGGGGGGGAATCCAGAACAAATTTAGGGGGCATTGGATGCAGGAGGGAGAGGGGAGTTTCTGTTGCACAAGCAGAAATCCTTACGCTGGTGGAGCAAGTTAGTTGGCTTCCACCCCATGACTTGAGATGGAGGTCTTCTCAGCCCTTCTTCTACTTGTGATTTGCCTGACATGACATGAATTGAACCTGAGGCTTTCTAAAAGCAAAGCACGCATGATGCCACTGACCTATGACACCTCTGCTGGCAATTAAAGGATCCTTCCATTGCATTTATCTCTTTTTTATGCTGTCATAAAACACAATTTTGTTCTTTACGTCGTTTCCCATGCCGGAACACAATTTTGTTCTTTACGTCGTTTCCCATGCCAGCCTACCACGTATTGCGTGCTCAGCTCGCTGGAGGTATTTGGTGAGACTTTGACAGCCTCCGTGCATAATGAAAGCAGGTCCCATTAGCATATCAATGTTCCCATGCTGCACACTGGAAATAGTGGCTGGGGAAAGCATTGCACTCATGTTCAAAACCAGTGGCGCAAGCAGTTTCACTCATTGCAGTCGTGGATAATAAATGTCAACTGCTATTGCCCAGCTGAGCAATTTGTTGATTTATGGTTCCTGAGATAAAGACAGAGAATTAAAATTCAAAGGACATGGCGCTAGAAAGCTGCACAAATCTGCCAGTGTAGCCAAGCTAACTTTGTTGTGTAAACAAAAAGGCCAGCCTTATATTCTCTTTGCATCCTCCTCCCAGTTTCTTTTCCTACTCAAAGGATAGTCTGACTTGGAAGTCAGTTTAGCATATTGTCCTCTGTTGTCCCCTTCTCCTTTTGTCCTCAATCTTTCCCAACATTGGGGTCTTTTCCAGGGAGTCTTCTCTTCTCATGAGATGGCCAAAGTCTTGGAGCCTCAGCTTCAGGATCTGTCCTTCCAGTGAGCACTCAGGGCTGATTTCCTTCAGAATGGAGAGGTTTGATCTTCTTGCAATCCATGGGACTCTCAAGAGTCTCCTCCAGCACCAGAATTCAAAAGCATCAATTCTTTGGCGATCAACCTTCCAATCTTATCTTTCTTCTGCTTTTGCCAGGCACTGCCCATGTTTTAAAGCTCCATCTCTGAGCGCCCTTTTCTTGGCTCTGGAGCTTTCCCCAATATAGGAGTTTTTCAGACAGTAGAAAACAAGACAAACAAATTTGGTCTAACAGAATGCTTCCAGGAGGGCAAAGCAATCAACCCACATAATAAATCTATTTCCATTCTTATGAGAAGCTTATGTTACCCATACCAAGTAAAATGATTATGGGGAGGAAAGGCCTGTAAAAGTCCAATTTTTGAATTGATGGTGTTGCTTTGGCACATTATTATTATTATTATTATTATTATTATTATTATTATTAATTTAGATTTTGGCATCCTCGCAAGAAACTATTCATGCACACAATTCTTGACATCAACTGTTTTAGAGACATTATTAAAATGCATACAGCTGAGCTTTGATCCAACAGCCACCCTTGAAACAGAGCACTGAATTTTTATCTGAGGCAAGGAGTTCATAACATTGTTTCCTAACCTGGAAGTGAGTGTGATGTTTCTCCTGATTTCAAACCGGAGGCTTGCATCACTCTTCAGACCAAACTCCACTCAGTACAGGAAATCTGCAGTTGGATCGCTTGACTTGTTTTGAAACTCAAAAGCAGTCACAGACTCCCCACCTTGTCTGGCAAGGAGATGTAGCACTGCAGGATAGGCACTTAATCTTTCCCCTTTGCATTGTTTTCCTGGTTGAATTTGCCCCAGAAGCTGCAATTTAGCTCTGCGGGGGTGATGTGTGGGGAGATGCATGCATGGTGCTCAGCTTTGTAGCCCAATGCACAAGGTATCATTTTTATCACTAAGAGCATGCAGGAAAGGGGAAGACCCAGCCTCAATCTGATTCAGGGTTTGGTGTTGTTTTTAATGATAGGAGATTCAAGCCTGGCCCTCACATCTTAAATAATAATAATAATAATAATAATAATAATAATAATAATAATAATTTACTATTTATGCCCCTCCCATTCTGCTGGGTTTCCATAGCCACTCTAGGCGGCTCCCAACAGAATATTAAAAACACGCTAAAACATCAAACATTAAAATCTTCCCTAAACAGGGTTGCCTTCAGATGTTTTCTAAAAGTTAGATGGTTGTTCATTTCCTTGACATCTGCTGGGAGGGTGTTGCACAGGGAGGGAGCCACTGCTGAGAAGGACCTCTGCCTGGTTCCCTGTAACCTCACTTCTCACAGTGTGAATGGGTGAACCTGTCATTTTGCCTTTTCCTTTGCTCACATACAAGTCTCCCAGGTCAAATGCTGGATCAACCTTGCCCCTTCTTCTATGAGTGATCGCCAAAGAGAGAGATTCTTTCCTCCCTGGGCTTCATACAGAATGTCTGCCCTTTAACACACACGCACACAGTGGCAGATGCACATTTGTTCATTTATATGCAAATTCCTCATCATTTCTATTTAAAAAAAAAGACACAAGGTGCACTTCAAAGACAGTTGCAAAATTGTTCTAGGTATTGCAGGGTTTTTTGTGACATTTCAGGTGCTTCTCAATGGGCACACACCACGGTTGCCTTCCAATAAGCTGGAAATGTACAGAACTGTGTTGTCCCTCTAGAAGGCAGCGGATGTACCTCAAAATGGCATTGCTGTCATCATCCACTGCTAAACCAGTTTAAGTCTGTTTATCACACCCTCCAACCAGGATACATGTTTGCTCAACAACTTTTCTGTCTGGCTTTTCACTTGTAATATGGCAACCCTACCCTAGACCGGTGAATTTCCCACAATGACAAAAACACATAATTGGACATGTAAATGCATGCCTAAATTGTTCCTGGAACTTCTGCATCATGTAATGCAAGTAAACACCCTTCATTCAGCATTAAATTAATTCTGAGAAGTTATCAAATAACATCATCTAGCAAGCACTTTCACCTGAAAGCTGGATAGCCTAAATTTGCATCTCCACAATGGGGAAAAAAGAGTTATATCCTAACTGCATGCTGCGATTAGCCCAGAGACTTCTTGCAACCTCCTTGACACTCTCTGTTGCGTGATAACACACAGCAGCTCACTACCAGTGAGAGCCAGTGTGGTGTAGTGGTTAAGAGCGGTGGACTTGTAATCTGGTGAACCGGGTTCGTGTCCCCGCTCCTCCACATGCAGCTCCTCCACATGGGTGACCTTGGGCTAGTCACATTTCTCTGAAGTCTCTTAGCCCCACTCACCTCACAGAGTGTTTATTGTGGGGGAGGAAGGGAAAGGAGAATGTTAGCCACTTTGAGACTCGTTTTTTGACAGAATTACAAGCCTGGTAGATGAAGGGAATGCAGTGGATGTAGCCTACCTTGATTTCAGCAAGGCATTTGACAAGGTGCCCCATGATATTCTTGTAAAGAAGCTGCTAAAATGTGGTCTTGACTATGTTACCACTCAGTGGATTTGTAACTGGCTGACTGACCGAACCCAAAGGGTGCTCATCAATGGTTCCTCTTCATCCTGGAGAAGAGTGACTAGTGGGGTGCCACAGGGTTCTGTCTTGGGCCCGGTCTTATTCAACATCTTTATCAACGACTTGGATGATGGACTCAAGGGCATCCTGATCAAATTTGCAGATGACACCAAACTGGGAGGGGTGGCTAACACCCCAGAGAACAGGATCACACTTCAAAACGACCTTGACAGATTAGAGAACTGGGCCAAAACAAACAAGATGAATTTTAACAAGGAGAAATGTAAAGTATTGCACTTGGGCAAAAAAAATGAGAGGCACAAATACAAGATGGGTGACACCTGGCTTGAGAGCAGTACATGTGAAAAGGATCTAGGAGTCTTGGTTGACCACAAACTTGACATGAGCCAACAGTGTGACACGGCAGCTAAAAAAGCCAATGCAATTCTGGGCTGCATCAATAGGAGTATAGCATCTAGATCAAGGGAAGTAATAGTGCCACTGTATTCTGCTCTGGTCAGACCTCACCTGGAGTACTGTGTCCAGTTCTGGGCACCACAGTTCAAGAAGGACACTGACAAACTGGAACGTGTCCAGAGGAGGGCAACCAAAATGGTCAAAGGCCTGGAAACAATGCCTTATGAGGAACGGCTAAGGGAGCTGGGCATGTTTAGCCTGGAGAAGAGGAGGTTAAGGGGTGATATGATATCCATGTTCAAATATATAAAAGGATGTCACATAGAGGAGGGAGAAAGGTTGTTTTCTGCTGCTCCAGAGAAGCGGACACGGAGCAATGGTTCCAAACTACAAGAAAGAAGATTCCACCTAAACATTAGGAAGAACTTCCTGACAGTAAGAGCTGTTCGACAGTGGAATTTGCTGCCAAGGAGTGTGGTGGAGTCTCCTTCTTTGGAGGTCTTTAAGCAGAGGCTTGACAACCATATGTCAGGAGTGCTCTGGTGGTGTTTCCTGCTTGGCAGGGGGTTGGACTCGATGGCCCTTGTGGTCTCTTCCAACTCTAGGATTCTATGATTCTATTCTATGACTCCTTTGGGTAGTGATAAAGCGGGATATCAAATCCAAACTCTTCTTCTTCTGCCTGCCATTTATCACTATGACCCTTCTACCCATCCTGAACCAGATCACCCCATTGTTTCTGAGCCCACACCCTTCAAGAACTTGCTCTTCTTTAACTAGAAATTTCACAACCCCTCCATTGCTCAGCTATTTCACCACTAAGGCTATTCCCACCCAGTCCCTCAAGCCTTCTGCCCAGGAGATTGCTCCACACACCTCTTTTCCAAGATGCTTCACAGCCAAAGACAGTTGTGGGAGCTATTCTTGCCCCTCTTCCCTGTCCCCCTACCTCTAAATCATGCCTGTTGTTTACTATTTCTCAGGATCTTTGTGGGAAGCGCAAGCCAGCCTAACTAGAGAATATCACCCCCAACTTAGTCTTAACCGTATTAGGAGGGTGTCTAGAAACCCAAGGAAGTTAGGCTTGGCTTGTATAACCCTAAGTGAGCAAGCGAAGTCTGAAGGCTGCCTGGATGTTCTGAGCAGTAAGCAGAGAGATATTAAGCCATCTCTGCTTCAGTGTCAGGAATACCACCACCCAAAGAAACAGCCAGCCAGCAACCCAACAGTGACAATGCACCTTTAGGTCACGGTGGACACCTAAACTTAACTTCTTGTCTTTGTTCCTCCTTCCTCAGGCCAGGTAAAGAGAGAACACCACCCTCCTCACTTCTGTCTGCCTTACTTCATGAATCTCACCCAACTACAGCGATCCTGACAACTGCAACTCTGCTATTTGTATCTGAACTTGTTTATGTTATTTCCATTAATAAGTGTGTTTTCTGTTCACTTTCCCCTAATAGGCACATTTCTTGGCAAGAGAAGTGTGCTGCAAAATTCAGAAAAGTGTGAATTTCAAAGCATAACTGTGTTGGGGTGTCTTTTTTTACTCAGTGGTTCTGGAGAACAGATTCTACTTGTCCATTTCCCTTTCTATCTCTATGGGAGAAAATTTACTATCTCTATGGGAGAAAATTTACAAAATGAGACTGAAGTGTCACTGAAGTCGCCTGTCTTGTCCTAGCTATGGCAGCAGCTTTATTTCTGCACATGGCCAGCTAAGCAAAGTTCCACAAAAAGGTAACAACATCTGGCCTATGAGATTGCCAGTGAACTTTTCCGAGAGTGTTACTTAAAAGCGGACAGCTCCATTTGGTCCTGTGGTCTCCCAGAGGAAATAAGACATTAATAATGCTCCAGCCTACCGATTAAATCTCTTAACTTGCCAGGAGCCTTCACACTTCCGCCTCCAAAAATAAGTAGAGCAGCAGCGGCTGCTGCCGCCGCCACAGGATCCAAAGTTAAATTGTTACAACTCCAGATCTGAAGGGCATCGCCAGAGGCATCAGCTGCAAAGGGGAACGGTGGCATTGGCTCTGCTGCCTGCCTTTTCCCAGCTGCCTCCCCAAGGCAACACAGATTTCACAGCAAAAGCAGATTTCTGCTTCAGCTGCTAGCTCAGCTGTGGAAACCAGGAAAGGAAGGAAATGCAGAATGAGGAGTCAGAAGGGGCAAGGCGGGTAAGTGTCTGGAGAAACAAAGAACACGGCAGGAAAAAGGGCTAACACGATGGGTTGGAGTCTTTCAAACCTATGGATGGGCTCACGTATGCACATCACTTGACTGCAGGTGCATGCACATCTACATGTAATTGTTATAATTAACAAAAGGGATGCGGGTGGCGCTGTGGTCTAAACCACAGAGCCTCTTGGGCTTGCCGATCAGAAGGTCGGCAGTTCGAATCCCCACAACGGGGTGAGCTCCCGTTGCTCTGTCCCAGCTCCTGCCAACCTAGCAGTTTGAAAGCACGCCAGTGCAAGTGGATAAACGGGTACTGCTGTGGCAGGAAGGTAAACGGCATTTCCATGTGCTTTTGGTTTCTGTCACAGTGTCCCATTGCACCTGAAGCGGTTTAGTCATGCTGGCCACATGACCCGGAAAGCTGTCCGTGGACAAACGCCAGCTCCCTCGGCCTCAGATGAGCATCGCAACCCCATAGTTACCTTTGACTGGACTTAACCATCCAGGGGTCCTTTACCTTTTTTACCTATAATTAATGTTTGGATCACTAACCTCTGCATGTGTGGACAGATGCAACTGGAAAACCGTGCACAATGTGTTTTATTTACTTACTTATTGAGATGTTTCTGGATTGTCTTTCAGGATCACCCCCTCTCAAGGCAGCTCGCATATTTAAACACAGTCTATAACAAACTTTAGATCATAAAAAAAGCACAGACTTAAAAATATGCACTTATACGGTCCTTTAAAAAAAAAGAAAGCAAAAAGGTGCCCATATTCACTATGAAGTTGTTACGGTAAGTGCCACACTTTTAACGTTGGGGGGTGGGGTGGGGAAGGTGACAATACTACGTACTCTTGAGTACCCCCAGAAAAAAGCACTGCACTTCTAAAAATGTATATAGTCACAGCAGCAGGTTAAAAAAAAAAAAAGAGCGAGAAGAGTATCAGCAGAATCAAATAGTACCATTAAGAGAACATGAAAGATCTGCTTGCGATGTTATATGGGTGACGGCCTACCCACACATGAGTTTGTCAGGAAATAAAAGAGTGTGTGTGTTTATGGGTCAGGTGATGCTACTAAATTTGGGGCGCAGGCTTCCACACCACACAAATCATCAAGGTATGAGGCAGAAGCCATTTCAGTATTTACATTATAGGAGAGAACATTAGGGGGCTCTAAATGAAAGCCACGGGATGCGGGTGGCGCTGTGGTCTAAGCCACAGAGCCTAGGACTTGCCGATCAGAAGGTCGTTGGTTCGAATCCCTGCGATGGGGTGAGTTCCCATTGCTCGGTCCCTGCTCCTGCCAACCTAGCAGTTCGAAAGCACATCAATGTGCAAGTAGATAAATAGGTACCGCTCCAGTGGGAAGGTAAACAGCGTTTCTGTGCACTGCTCTGGTTCGCCAGAAGCGGCTTAGTCATGCTGGCCACATGACCCGGAAGCTGTACGCCGGCTCCCTTGGCCAATAAAGCAAGATGAGCGCCGCAACCCCAGAGTCGGCCATGACTGGAGCTAATGGTCAGGGGACCTTTTACCTTTACCTTTAATGAAAGCCACAAGCCCTACTTACCCAACTCCCCCTCTCCAATTTCAGTCAAATCATACCTTCCCTTGTAGTGTTCTAAAAATGCTGGCTAAGTTGGCCATCCCTGTAGTATCCCGTGGGAATTCCTCACTTTGTGAGGAAAACCTTACAATGGATTTGCCCTAATCTCGGGAAGTTGTATTTATTTATGAACAACGGAAAGGCAACTGAGCCTAGCAGCTAGAACTTGCTAACCAGGCAAGACTAAGGTTCCCAGCAGTTCCCCCCTGAGGTATGAAGGGAACCACACTCAAGAGAAGAGAGGGGAGTAATAAATGTATTCACAACAACACATCAGGTATGTCTCCTAAAGAGACTGCAATCACAAAAGTTAAGTCCCCACTGCTCCACTTGTCTACAGTGGATCTTCCCAAGGAACTCTGACAATTGTAGCTTTGTGAGGGGAAGCAAAAAACACGGAATTTGGGGAAGGGATAGGGCCAACCCAGACTTCTTTGCTGCACAGCAAAGGGGCATTTCCCCCTACCTGCCCCCTTAATCTTCTGCCTTGATCAGGACACTTGGGTTACAGATGCAGTGCTGGGTGTGCTGCTCTCTCAAGTCTCCCTGCTGCTGGCCAGAAGGTATTATTGCAGCATTAGACTTTTTACAGGGAAAACTGCTGGCAATAAGGCAACCTGCACATCTGTCATCACCACTCAGAAGCCAGTCCCACTCTGTTCAATTGGGCTTTTGCCCAGAAAAGCATGCGCAGGACTCTATAACCTAGGTATGTCATCGAACAGTTAAAACGAACACTCAACATTTTCCCAGGAATGTCAAGCTTTCTAGCTCCATCCTCCCTGCAGCTCAGGCTCCCTTTAGTCAAAGAGCCTATTGTTGTTTGCCATTATGAGCGAGCTCTTTCAGATAGCATCCTTTCTGAAGTCTGTGTTCTCAGTTACCTAAGATTCTTTTTGTGGCTACAACAAAGGCATATTGGAAGTGAACGATTAATATTCAGGCTTTCAATTCCTTTCCGTTTCATGCACTGAAAGCTGGAGCCTTAAGGTGCAGGAGCTGTAAATGCAACTGCTGGTAACCCTTCAATCGCCTTCCCATGGATCACTTTGCTTCACATACTGTACTTGCTAGTTATCAGTCATCTCTAAAGCCTGGCTAGCAGGATTACCTGTATCACATGGAGAAATGATAAAAAAGGTACATGGAAAAATGGTGTGTGTGGGGGGGGGATAATGGTGCACATACGATGGTCGTGCTTTTGTAGTTCAATTTGTTCTTTTCTGGCTACAATCAATACACACGTTCTTCACCTTTGGTCCTGCCTCTTCTTTAAAGAAACAGGCATGGAAAGACTGTATAAATGGCCCTTCAGGCATCTCAGGTTTAAGAAGGTTCTCATCTAACTGGAATGGGTTCAGAGGAGGGCAACAGAGATGGCCAGCAATAGGGAAAACAAGGAAAGGCTGGAGGAACTGGGCATGTTCAGCTTTGGGAAGACTGGGCAAGGAGGGGATAGCATTCTTTCAAATACCTGAGAGCTGCCATGTAGCAGAGGGCAAAGACTGGCTTTTTGCTGCCTCAAAAGTATGGGGTTAGCTCTCCATGGGTTTAAGTCACTGGAGGTTAGATTCCAGTTAAATAGGAGATGTTTGTGTTTGGCAATGGAACCAATTGCCTAGAGGGTTGGTAGGCTCTCTTCCACTGGAGACGAAAGAAAGGGGAGCCTATACCCCTCCAGCATCATAGCTAGCATGATCAAAAGCAAGAGTGCACTGGAGAGCCAGTGTGGTGTAGTGGTTAAGAGCGGTAGTCCCGTAATCTGGGGAACCGGGTTCGCGTCTCTGCTCCTCCACATGCAGCTGCTGGGTGACCTTGGGCTAGTCACACTTCTTTGAAGTCTCCCAGCCCCACTCACCTCACAGAGTGTTTGTTGTGGGAGAGGAAGGGAAAGGAGAATGTTAGCCGCTTTGAGACTCCCTAGGGTAGTGATAAAGCGGGATATCAAATCCAAATTCTTCTTCTTCTGCTTGTGGCTTCCCATAGGCCAGCCACTGTGGACTAGACGAGCCTTTGGTCTGATCAAGCAGAGATCTTTTAATGGTCTGCATCTTCTGAGGGGTTTTCTCTCTCAATTTATAGCATTAAAAAGAGGCAACGTCGGGGAAAACAACTGTGCAAAGCCAGGAACTTTTAAATAAATTTTTGTTTACACAGTGGTTACTCTCCCTTACAGGCCCCTGCTCACCCAATAGTTCATAGCTTCCTTAGCTCGGGGCAGGGTGGACAGGGAGAGAATGTCACTGAAAGCTTTCAGAGAAAGAAAATAATGCGTCTCAACAGCTGGCAGTCATAAGAGCCAGATGTGATGCATAAACTCACATTCTCTAGAAAGAGGAAAAACCAGGAAGGGTTAAACTTTCTCCAGAAGTCATTTAAGTCCCCTCAGAATTCATTATCATTTAAAAGCCATTAAGAAGAATGTTTTAAACACAACTGAAAGCTTCCAGTATCCAGAACAGTATCTTGTTTCCCTTTAAAACTTGAAGGAAAAAATTATCCCGACAGCTCTTACTGCATGTTTCCAATAAAGCGTAGCTGGCTTGCTGAATGCCCAAAATAATGACAGTCTGACTTCTATAATGCAGCCGTTCACTAGCTAGATCTAAGAACGGACACAGAAGGCCTCATTGTTATAGGCAGAATGTAACTTGGACAGATCTTAGGAGGGGTATTGTGTAAACGAAAAGCCCTACAGTACTTTAAGAGACTAGCAAATTGTATCATGGACTAGAGTCATGGAAAAGCAAGTAAGGTGGGACAAAGCTTTTAGCAGGGGAATTTTGCAAAGAGACAGACAGCCAATATCCAGAAGAGCTTAAGATCTCTCTTTTTCATGGCACCAGTCATATGATAATAGGTGCACAGGTTCCCTGTTTTTCTTTTACTAACAGATGAAATGATTTTGTATGCTTTCAGGCCATGGATGTGGATTTCTCCAAGTTGCGTCCTGCTTTATGGCCAGGGTTCTGGTCAGTCTTCACCCTGTTTCAAATTAAAAGGAAATACCAAAGATACGGCGTTTTCTTTACCTATTCCATAAGCCCTCCAAAACAACTATTGTCCTATGTCGGTTTGAATTTTGTTACTGTTCCCTATTGTTTGTAATTTGTTTTATGGCTTTCATACATTATCTGGTTTCATTACTGGTCACCAGCTTTAAGTTGCAAAGGCCTCTATGTGCTTCATAGAGATACTGGGCTCAGATCCAAACCGAGAGTGTTCTGCTCTCAGCTTTGACCTGCCAATTTACATCCAAGGCCAGCCAACCCTCTGGAGCAGCCCTGCAAGACGCAAAAAGGACCTCACGAGGAAGCACTTTCCACTCAGGCACATCAAGGTTGTATCCCAACTATATTACTGGACCCCAGCGCTGCCTCTCCTTGGCATCCTCCCAGAAACAAGTGCAAACTTTTAATTAGGTGGGCTTTTGATGCTGGGATAGCATGAAGTTGTCCCAAGTGCAGCATGGCTTTTTACGATTGCAGATTGAAGACAAGGGCCCTTGATGTACCAGGCTTTACAATATAGTAAAGGTAAAGGGACCCCTGACCATTAAGTCCAGTCGTGGCCGACTCTGGGGTTGCGGCGCTCATCTCGCTTTATTGGCCGAAACCTGGAAGTAACCCGTTCCGACACTTCTGGGTTCAGTGCAGTGCGCAACCCGGAAACACGTAACCTGAAGTATCTGTAACCCAAGGTTCCACTGTACACAACTTTTAGAAGACATCTGAAGTCAGCCCTGTATGGAGAAGTTTTTAACGTCTGACGTTTTATTATGTTTTTATATGTGCTGAATGAGACCCATAGTGACTGGGGAAATCCAGCCAGGTGGGTGGGGAATTCTTATTCTTATCATCATCATCACCACCACCATTCCGTCTCTTCCTCCCTGGTACTCTCCCCTACCCTCAATTTGCTCCAAAGGGTTGGAGGACTCCAACAGAACAGATTTTGAGGGTGCACAGTGAAGAGAGAAAGGGGAAGTCCCGTTGCTTGGGTGCAACTCTTATGAGTGCAGTGCTGGGTATAATGCACTTTAATAGATTTGCTTTGCTGCCATGAGTTGCAGCAGGCAAGTTGCAACACCATCTGCACCAGAAGCATGTCTATCCAATATGTTGCAACGCGGCATTTGATGTCTTTCACAAACACAATGCTGACTAGTCAGCATAAAGCAATTGTTAAGGAAGACAAGCCACTTAGCTGAAGGAAAATCCATCCTCTGTGCTGATGTGTGAATGTAAGTCCAGGCTGATGGAACAGAGCATGCCTTTTGTTAAAACTGTGTGTGCCCTTTCAACACGGATCAGGCCTTCTAGGCTCAGCCCCATCAGCCTCTATGAGGAGTTTTAAAATAAACAACCCTTCTCAACAGCAATAGCAATTTCAAATGTTAAAATACAATGGTGTGACTAAAGCCAAAATTGATCTGAGAGTGATCAACTGTCGTTCATTTTATATCTTTCCCAGTCACCTTTCTCCCTAGCATAGCTTCATAAAAGGAAGATGACTGGATATTCAAATACCAATTCAACCACAGCAGTCATTGAGTGGCTTTAAGCAAGGTGTCATCGTACTTTATTTAGAAATTACCTAACAGGCCTCTAGGTGCTGTGTACAACCAAAAATTAACAAAAACTATAGGACCCTGCCGGCAGGCTTACACTCTTCTCTTTGTGGCAAATCTTAGTAGAATGTTTTGCACCCTCCTCAAACCATCCCCCCCTTTAAAGATAACCATATGTTCTTCAGCCCTTATCTCTGCATCATGGACTTGTAAAGATAATACATGTTTGCTCCTTTGAAACCTGTTATGCTGCTACTTCCTTGAGATGCAACAACATAAAACCCCACAGCATTTCACCTGATGCTTAAATCAGAACGTAGATAAATGCCAAACTATGGAAGGGCACAGAATTAGAACAGGAGCTCACACGAACGCACACAAGCAATTGAAAAAGGTACAATCGTGAAAAATATCCACTATGAATCCCAATTAAGTGCAGATATATATTTAAATATAACAAATTAAATTAAATAATTGAAGGTGTGCTAATTGAAATACATCTCCCAGACAAGGTATTCAAGTGTTAGTATGGTGTAAGATGATCAAACCTCTCCATTCTGAAGGAAATCAGCCCTGAGTGCTCACTGGAAGGACAGATCCTGAAGCTGAGGCTCCAATACTTTGGCCACCTCATGAGAAGAGAAGACTCCCTGGAAAAGACCCTGATGTTGGGAAAGATGGAGGGCACAAGGAGAAGGGGACAACAGAGGACGAGATGGTTTGACAGTGTTCTCAAAACTACCAGCATGAGTTTGACCAAGCTGCGGGAGGCAGTGGAAGACAGGAGTGCCTGGTGTGCTCTGGTCCATGGGGTCACGAAGAGTCGGACACGACTAAACGACTGAACAACATGGTGTAAGAACAATAAATCATGTTTCTGTAGCAAAGCTACAGGGGTCCACCCATTCTGCAGCTGAGATGGGAAACAAGTGTACTCAGTGAAACTCCCAGAGTGCAAGACGCTTGTAGTGACGTATTTACAGGTTTCCAGCTTGTTGGGCTTCTAAGGAACTTTGAAGTTTTAGAGACAAACTCCTTGTGAATGGATATTAAAAACTCTAATTTGATATCAGAAAATGTAATTATCGGGAGTGCATTTTACAGAACAATGTAAATGATACAAGATTGGCGGGGAGGGGGGAGAGACACTAGGTTTTGGTCTTCAAATGAAACAGTCACACACATGTTGTATATGAAATGCATTTAAAAGGATGTAATGGAGAGAGAGAAAGGCGATAAATAGATTTACTTTCTCAAAACATTTGATTGTATTCAAAATTTATTTTTAAACAAAAAACAAGACAATGATTTTAAATAAACATGGTATTCTTAACATGTTGACAGACAGTTTAAATTAGCCATTGTGAACCGTTGCTCTGTTCTGTCACAGTGCCGTACTACAATATTTTCAAAGTATTTCCATTTCATAATCAACCCGGATTTCTTATATAAGAAATCAAGTTGTTCATCTGAGTGAAGCATCAGTTTCCTTTAATTATAAAGGTTTCACTAATGCAAACACACATATACACACACACCTATTTGACACAATTCTTCATAGTGACAACACACACGCGCACACACACACACTGAAGTCTGTCAGGCCTTTTTGGTTTTTCTGTTACACTGCTGACATGGTGATTAGCATCAAGCTAGACCAGCTAAGCTTCACTTTAGCAGTATAATGGATGGCATCAACCAAACTTCACACAAAATAACCCCACACAAACATTATAAGCAAAATTAATCAAGACAACAGTGATAAAACAATGAAGATGACAAAAACGCAACTTGAGTGGGTCATAACCAGACTAGTTTGCTGTGTGCAGCCTTCCTCGGGAATTTCTTCCCAATTCACATGTAAATAATGGAACACACATTAAAAAGCCTCTGTTTGTGGAAATAAGATGCCCTTCAAAACATATTCTGTAATGTCATAAGGCAAATAAAGAGAATGCAGGATGAAAGGTTTTGGTCTAGGGAATGTTTCATAGGATCTGTCTACACACAAACATGCGCGTTCACACACGCACATTATTATATTACACGGTGTGTGTACAGGACAATTAAATGGACTGGCTCAGTAAACTGGAAAAAATGTACTTCTATAAATGCTCAGAGTTATTGCTAATATGCTACAGAGTAAGCTCTTTGTCACAGAAGTACCAAAACTTAGGATTTAAAGCTGCCATACTGGAATACACATACTTTTATGGTGACAGCATGCCATGCCCATTTGGAGGAAAAAGCAACATAAATACGGTTATAAAAAGAAAACAAAGGCTTATGTTGTGCCCCTCTCCATTTTGCTTTGCAACCAGAGTCTGTTTTAAACAAGTCCAGTTCACCACATTAACAGCTACCCCACAGTGAAAAACAAGCCAACAGGAGGAAACAGGGTAAGAGACAGCATGCATTTACAACTTGCTTATAACCTAGTCTTTTCAGTTGTTACAACTTGAATATAAAAAACCCAATTGAGAGACCAGATTAACTAAAGGAAGAAAAAAAGCCTAGAGCGGACCTAGTTTGATAGTTAAAGCTTACCATTCCATATCAGTAACAGCAAACTCATCTTGCATTTTAATATACTGACAAGTATCTATTGCAATCAGAGATTTAAGGATGACTAGTGTAAGAGAGAGACCTATGCCCACTTAAAAAAAGATACTAAATACCTGCATCATGAAATTACATTCTTAAGAAGACACAGTGTGTAAGAAAATAGCTCGTATGTGAAATGTTTCTGAAATGCATTCCCCCTCTCCCCATAACTATCAAACGTTCACTCACACACACAAAAAAACACAAAACCCCCCACCCTTTTAAAAAAGTCAAAATGGGAATGAAGGAGATTAGCTTGGCTAATTACAGCACAGTGATTTAAAATGGTTCAAGACAGAACCGATTAGAGTTGGCCAAAAAATGCCCTCTAGGCATAGCTAACCATTAATTCATCCCACCCACAACATCAAACTCTGTCCACTTTTGGCTCATTGCGGCGAGACCAAAGTTCTTTAATATATATATCTATATACATACACACACATAGATACAAATTTCCAGCTTCAACTTGTAAGGCCTAGTTACCTATTTATACTTGCTCCGCAGCAATTACAAGAGGTAGGCATAGATCATCTAAAAGGCTTCTCTCCTTGTGCCCCGCCACTTGTGCTTCCCAAAGCTAACTGCACTTAAATAAAAATGCTGCTAGCCTTTCAGTGGATAAAATCCAGTGGCCAGAAGGCCCTTGGGGACAGAGTCATAGCTGCGCTCTTGCACAACTCCCTTTCATTTCCAGGGGACTAGTGTAGAACTTATTCCCAGTGGATTATGTCCTTTGATTAACAAAGAGTAGCTTTTACTATACTGAAGGATACTGTCTTTAGAACTTGCTGCAGAACATTCCCAAGAAAAATGAATCCTGAAACCAATTCTCTTGATTTGATTTTGTACATAAAAACAAGATACCATTTGGCCAAGACTACAGATGTACTTTTTCACAGATGCAAGTGCCATGCAAAATAAATTAAAGAACAGATATGAAAACATACAGGTAATAAAACTATTGAAGGTAGATTTTTTAAAAGCATTTTATATAAACATAATTTATAATACTTTCTTTTTTTCTCCTTTTTCTTTTCTCGAAATACACAGTCACAAAGCTATGGCTATACATCCAGAATTTCCTCTGCTGTGCCCCCACAGCGTAATCTGTAGCGTCCTGTCCTCCAGCTAATAGTAGGATCCCACAAGGCCGATAGGAAAATGTATATCGTCATAGACTCTCTGATGAACCATGCCACTGCATAGTCAAGTTTTGAAAAACACAGAGCACCACCCTGGGGAATAGACAAAACAGATGTTCACATTTACTGATGATGCCAACAACTAAAATAAATAATTATTTAATGAACATAACTTAATCAAAAATAACATTACTTTAACATAGAAAAACTTAAGCAATTGCTCTTTAGCTCTGCAACACTATGGTGCCACTATTCCATGCAAAACCCAAGCTAACACTTGAGAAACATAGGCTAGTTCACACATCACACTAAGCCAAACCACGGCACAGTGTGAACACATGGGCTCTGGAAGAGGAGACTACAATAATAGAATCACAGAACTGTAGAGTTGGAAGGGACCCAGAGGGTCATCTAGTGCAATGTCAGAATCTCAACTAAAGCATCCATGACAGATGGGCATCCAACCTCTGCTTAAAAATCAGAGACCACCACCTCCCGAGGGAGACCATTCCGCTGTCAAATAGCTATTACTATGAGAAGGTTCTTCCTGATGTTTAGTCAGAATCTCCTTTCTTTTAACTGGAATCCATTGGATCGGGTCCTAGCCTCCAGGGTGGAGAAAACAAGTTTGCTCCATCTTCCATGTGACAGCCCTTGAGATGTCTGAAGATGCTATCATCTCTCTTCTCAGATTCCACTTTCCCAGGCCAAACATACCAAACTCCCTCAACCATTCCTCATAAGGTTTCCAGACCCTTGATTATCTTGCTTGTCCTCCTCTGCACACATTCCAGCTTGTCAATATCCTTCTTAAATTGTGGTGCCCAAAATTGGACACAGTGCTCCAGGTGTGGTCTGACCAAGTGAAAATAGAGTGGTACTATTAATTCCCTTAACACCACACTAGACACTAGACTTCTGTTGATGAAGCCTAGAATAGCAGTAGATTTTTTCTGCATTATACCGTTGACTCATGTTAAGCCTGCTAGATTCTTTTCACATTTACTACTAGCAAGCCAGGTGTCCGTCCCCCCCATCCTATATTGGACACACTGTCTTCCCTGGCCATTCTACTGCCACACTGTTATGGCATGGCTTATTATGCTGTCTGAACTTGTCTGCCAGACAAACTATATGTCGTAACCCATACGATAAATTTTGGCTACATATCATAGTTACTCTGGAGAACAGTAAACCATGAGCTTAAATTTGGATGACACACAACAGCATCAGCACAGCAACACAACGGCACCGGAGGATAGCAGCCGCAATCTTCTCTCCCAGATCCCACACACTGACATGTTTGCAGTAAGCTATGGTTTGACTGAGCATGACATGCAAATCAGGCTAAACTCAATTTGATAAGGAATCTTTCCAAGGGCATACATGCATTTCATAATTGATGCTTACTGATTTTCCTTAGGAATAAACTATTGGTTTTTCTAGTTCAGAACTGTTCACTCTGAGTTGAGAAGGTCTTCAAAATGCTAAATACTAGTCTTTCAATCCTGCTACCAGAGATTCCTCTCAATTGGTGATAAAAAAAACTGGATTTGGGACCTTCTGCATGTATTCAGAAGTAGCAGGACTATGGCTACTCAGAGCAGCTAATCCTTCTATTGTTAGCTGAAGGTGAAGACAACAGGTGCCTGTACAGTTTTTCTAGTCAAGTAATATATAAAGCAGAGAGAAAGTAGCTGAAGAAGACATGAAGCTTCACAAAATTGTGTCAGAACTAACATCCCAGAGGGGTATTGGCATAGTTGAATCAGGTATTATGCTTTCAACAATGTTTCAGTGAGGCCTGCCAGCAAATTAATTTATCACTCTTGAAGTTTAAATATACTCTTGCCTGTCTAATGAGCATACCGTTTGGTCAGCCAGCCAATTCATTCAGTGAAAGGATTAATTACATAAGAGGCTGTCAGTGCAGTTTCCTCCAAGTGATGTCAGACTACAGCTCTCATTACCTCTATACACAGCTATTTACAATACGTCTGCTAACCAGGATGAAAAAGTTCTAACACATTTTTTAAAAGTTACGTCAATGATTTCAGTTAATTTAGAACAGTACACATGTTAAATATAATGCTCTGATCAATACAACCTACCTGGACACCCCTGAGTTGAATGTAGTCAAATATAAACCATGCCAAACAGTGACACATAAAAAACACCATTATATCCCATCTGAACACATGGTGAACTGCCCATCCAATTATCAAGCTTGCAACAAAGCACTCCGATATCGGCTCACAGATTATTGTGGCTGGAACCATGTTGATCCGTAGCTTGGCCCATCTATAATTAAAAAGGGGGAAATGTATTTTAAACCTGACAATACTTGTCAAGTTATATTAACAAGATGCTATTTTATTTAAGATCATTTATAGAATGCGTTTCCATTGCAAATACCAAGGTTGTTAACAAAATAAAATCAACACAATGCAGCGATATACAAACATATCCAAAGTTCAGTAGTGTTGGTATGAATGATCAGTGCCCGGAAATGTCTGCGTGAGGAGTTAGGTTTTTACCAGCCAGCAGAACACCTGCACCTTATTTCCCCATTGTATTTCTGTGTTTGGGGACTGAAGGCAATAGCTAACCTAGTATTTGGCATGCACAACACAAAAAATATCTGGGATGTAGAGACAAGCCAGGGAAAATGCTGGTACAGACTGCTAAACAAGTGAAGGAAAAACAGCTGGAATTCTACCACTTTGAGCATACAAAGGAATCAATATGGAAGGAGAGCTACTCAAAAAGAATGAACATTGTCTTTTTGAATGCCAATGTTACCTAGGAGGAAGTGAGAATAATAATTGAAGAACCAACAGGAGACAAATGCCCTAGTTTTGTTTGGTTTAATAACTGTTAAAAAGGACTTAGGCTACAATTATGCACACACTTTCTTGAGAAAAATTCCCACTGAACTCAGTGGGACTTGCTTTCAAGTTTATTTATTCTATTTAGAAGACTTCTCATAAAATAATTTATCCAGGAGGAGCATAAAAACCCACTATAATAAAAGCACAGTCAACATAAATACCCGAATGTAAAACTGGCACAATAAAGCCAGCAAACAATATTATATAGAAAGTACAAAGATAAAATGGCTCTCAAATACCTATGTACACTAAAACCACCAACAGTAGCAAAGGATTTAACACAGCATCAAAAAGACGTTAATGCAGGTACCAGCCAAGCTTCTCTAGAGAGAGCATTTCAGAGTTGTAAGGCCATCATCAAAATGCCTTCTTTTTTGTGTCCATCCTCTGAGCTTCAGATTGAGAGAGGATACAGAAGGGTCTTTGCACTACAGGTAGGTACATACAGGAAGTACTAAGTTCCCACACAGTGCAGGGCTTTATAGGTCCAAACCGGCACATAAACTAGGCCCAGAAATGAATCTGATGCAAGCGCAGGAAAGAAAGGACCAGTGAGTTGCATTCATCGTGCCTGCTCACAGGTAACATGCTCACTGCCATATTTTGCACCAGCCGAAGTTTCATATAATACATTACAGCAATCCAAGCCATTACCAAATCATGCATGGTGACAGGTATCCATCCCTAAATAGGCTTCAAGCCAGGATACTAGCCTAAAATGAGGATACTTGAGCCTCTAATGACAATGATGGATATTTCAGAGAGGGTGCGACTCCTCCAGAAGAGGTTGAATCCCATTCATGTTGAGTGGGAAGCCCTTAATGTAACATGGGTGAAAGCATCATTATTGATTAAGGTGTGTTTCACTCCTAAGTAGCTGCATGACCCAAACACTTTCTCAAGGTAGACATTTATAAAACAGATGCTTTCCCCATTTTGTCTTTGAAAAGCCTCATCTCTTTTGAAAAAATAAGAGGATTGAGAAGAGTGTCCTTTAATTTATTTCTCTCTCTCGGGTTTAACCTGATTCATTTCTATACAGTGACATTTTGCAATATGGCATTTTCACGTTTTTCAAGTGAAAATACCATTCTGGCTATATAAGGACTGGCACTGTCTCTTAATCAGTGGTAAAAGAGGAAATGGTCATTATGATACAGCATAACTATCTACAAATCAGGTTAAAATGGATTAAGATAGATTCATTAGTGTTACATTAGGAAATAAAGGGGGAAAGAGGCGGGGGGAATGGTGAGTGGGGGTGGGGTCGGGTGGCGGTGTTTCTATTTTACTTAATGTATGTGTGGGGTTTTGTGTCAGAGTCGCTTGTGCAGGTTCTCTTTACTATTCACCTGTGTTCCTTTGAACAAGACATCAAATGTATTTACCCAAGATCTAGTAAACTAAGAAAACTGATCACTTTGACAATGTCAGTATTAAGAGTGTGGAACAAAAACAAGGTTACTACCACTCTGTGAATCATTGTAATAGATCAGGCAGGATAAACTATTTAGAATAGATGACACCACCATCTATCAATGCACTTAGTTGAAGAAGGCAGAGTTACCTCATCAAGAAATAAGTGATTTCCTCTGTTCTAATTCTTGAGAATTGTTTACAAAATAAACTAAACAAGGGCTCATTAATGAAACTGAATTGATTTATCATTAGTTTAATGACTGCTACAATTTTAATCACACTATATTGGAAAAGGTAGAAAAAACCAGCAGGTTGGCAGTCAGAAATTGAAAACTGATCGTATTTATATGCCAATACCAAGCCTTCCCATACTCATGTAGCCGTACCACCACTAATACATAATAGAAAAGTACTAACAGACTCAAGGTAACTCTGACCTATGCCCAAGTACAGAAAAATCTGCCAGGAAAAAGCTAAGGGGAATCTCAAAGACTAGCCCCATGCCCCAATACAAGTTGTTGGGAATCACAAGTGTAGAGAGCACTGTTGCACTCAGATCCTGTTTGTGGGCCTTCCCATAGCCATCTGGGGGACCACTGTGAGAAAAGGATTATGTCAGGCTTTTGACCTGAACCAGCAGAGTTCTTATGTGTGTGGTTTTTTTGGTGGGGTGACAACTGGGTGGCTGGGAGGGGCATCAATGGAAGAATTAAATAAACATAGCCAAGATCAGACACAAGTCTTTCCACACAAACACACATCCAAAATGGATTTTAAAAATGATGACTCAACGATGACTGAGATTGCTCAGGGAGCACAGAATGCTACCTTGTTTAGGAGGAGAAGCAGGAATGTGGGGCGGGGACAAGGAAGGGGCTACAACCTCAAAGAGAAGCACTCCATGCTGCAACAGTTGCTGCAGGGCCCAGTTTGTAATTACTTTGCGTTAATGTTTCAAACAATCTCTTGTTCTATATTGCTTTTAATGCTAATTCCTGCATAAAACTTTGTGTGAAATAGTAAACTGGTATTTAGCACTGTTGCAGATTGGATCAAAACTATGATCTACAATTGAAGATACCAGAAAACGAAATAATAAAAAGTTCAAATTTTTACCTGATCATTCTGGATTGAAACTGGGAAATTGAATAGGAACCAGAGTTCTGCATTGCAACTTGTGTGGCCATACCAAATTTCCAGCCCCTGAAAATGAATGCACACCAAGAATGTAATCAAGATAACAGGCAACAGTTCTTGTGACCATTTTACTTCTGTACACTTGTCAAGGACAAACACTAAATTCGTTTACTGAATACGTCTCTTAAATGTTTATTACAGCTGTTAACAGTGCTTCTGAATGTAGCTTTTTACTCTCCTACTAGGGGTATGCAAAGATCAGAAGATTCTACTTGTATCTCTAGTTTAGGGAAGCTGTCCAATTTGTTTTGCAGTTACTCTCTGTCTTTTCAATTCAACTTATTATTTGGGACAGAATTAGATCTGTTAAAGATGAATTTGTTCTCCTTCCCATTCACTATAATGGAGAATTTATAAAACAGCTATAACTTTTCTTTTCACAGAAGCAGATATAGTTTGCAAGTGTAGCAGCCTCTCCAAAGCAGATTTAATCTGCAAAGTTGTAAGCAGATACACCCAGGAGTTTTCTGGTGAGCTCAGTTCAAAGTGCTGGTGATGGAATTGGGTTTGGCCAGGGAATCAGATGATTCTCCTCCCCCATCCTGTGGGCCAAACTTGATAGGTGGGTGAAGCCACTCACTTGCCAGTCACCTGACTATTTTGAAATCAAACAGTGTTGGTAAATGCACAGCCTCACAAACTGCTTTTCAAAGCACTCTGCAAGTTTACAACCGTCTCCGCAAGACCCAATAATTAGCTGATTGCAGTAGGTTTCGCAAGGCCCAGCAAAGTGCTCTGCAAGACTCCATTGTGGAAGGCTTTATCAAGATGTGCTATTCAGCTGATTGTTGAATGTTGTGAAACTAGTTTCAAAGCATTCTGCAAAACCAATCATCTGATTGTAGCACCTTTCACATGGGCACTTTGCACATGGCCTGGTGGGCCAAATAAGGCCTGCAGGCCAGAGGTTTCCCACCTCTACTTTAAAGACATACAGTCATACCGTGGAAATCAAACAGAATCCATTCCAGAAGTCCATTCAACTTCCAAAACGTTCAGAAACCAAAGTGCGGCTTCTGATTGGCTGCAGGAAGCTCCTGGATGTTTGGTTTCCAAAAGAACATTAGCAAACCAGAACAATCACTTCCAGGTTTGCAGCGTTCAGGAGCCAAAACGTCCAAGTTCCAGAGTGTTTGGGATCCAAGGTACGACTATATAATTTGAACTAAGTTAGAAGAAAGAGTACCTTCACCTATGTAAACTAGCCCATATGTTAATATTAGCTTTGGAGGCTCCGATTATAGGGCTGACAGCAACATCAATTTAAGCTGGCAGGCAGAAGAGAGAAAGTCTTTTCAGCTCTTGTTCCTTGGTTACAGAACTCCCTCCCTGCCAAATTATGTGGCCTCTTCTATACAACTGTTTAAATGGGCTTTAAAAACGCATTTGCTTGTTTGTCTTGAAGGTCTTAATTGCTGCTGGTTTTGAAACTGTTGATATGTTTAAATTATTTTTATATGAACCAACCAGACCATTTGCTACACTAGTCAAGAAGTTCATAGAATTATAGAATCGTAGAGTTGGAAGAGACCCAAGGGTTGTCTAGTCCAACCCCCTGCAATGCAGGAAACTCAGCTAAAGCATCCATGACAGATGGCCAGAGGGTGAACTCTTTCTTATAAATAGGTTTAGAAGAATGGTTCACTAGCTTCACTGAACATAGAATCTTTATTTAAATAGCTTACAGATTAGTTTAATCAGTTTAGCATTATATTGATGTGAGTCAATTATTACTCGTTCACTCCCTTTAACACTGGTAACTGTGCTCCATTGTACTACTTAGGCTTCAGAAGTCACTGGGTTGTATTCAAACAAATCATATTCAACAGCAGACCTGCTGAAATCAATGGCCAAGTTAATCACAGCTATTCATTTTAATGGGTCTACTCTTGAGAATGGATACAATCCAATAGGCATGAACCAATAACATGAAGGCTGTGGGTTATGGCTGAGCTTGACTACGTATGCAAAGAAATTTAAGCAAAGCATGCAGTCAGCTTGAAATAATGTACTCCAAGGAGAACTTGGATATCTGAATATCATCTGAATATCATCTTACCTGTCAGCTATCGCTTTGGCCATAAAGTAATCCTCAGCAATGTACTGTGCAAAAGCTATGAGTCCTCCAGCCTGGTCCAAGACATCTTTTCTCATCAAGCAAGACATTCCTGTTACACATTTGAAACCAGTTATATGCGCAGAAATATATGTCCTTGGATGGGAAGTGCCAAAATATACCTGTTAAAAGAAAAAGGCAGGGCTAAGTAATCATCTATGGCAGTTTTCTTTAAGACTTGCATTCTTTGCTTACCAATCATTATGAATTCTAATCAGTGCAGAGACAGATGCATAATTAGTCATCTTGAAATTCTGCAACTGTTTGTAAAGTTTTGCTCTGAAAAGAAACATCTTACCCTTATGCAACCATTTATAGCTATAGTAACATCTGCTGCAAGCACTGCAGGAATCCCAAATGCAACTTTCCTTACTCAGGAAATTTCCTTCTACGATCCATAAAGCTAGAGCATCAAAGATCTATCACATGCTAAAATGGCAGGTATAGATCTCTGAAGGTCAACATTATTCAGACAGGATAGAAGCTGTAGCACCTGCTACAGTAGCCTGAGCAAAATTTCTATAACAAGAGTTTTCTAGTAGAAAAAATGGAGAAGGATGACAAGGGATAAGATGAGGAAAAGAGGTATGACAGATAAGAGTTGGATGCAGACAAGGAAAGAAATGCCTCAAAATGTTTCTTTTCACTTAGTAACATTCATCTGAAATTACACTAAACAATACATTGTTTGACATAAAGTGTCAGGTCCGAAACAGGCTTTCCATGGCAAAAAGCGTTAAGACATAAAAGTTAGAACAGCAACACAAAAAGCAATGAAACATCAAATCAAGCAAGCAACAAATGCCCTGTGATTAGACCAGCAGCTGCTAAAGAAACTTTTGTTCCTTTACGGCTCCATGCCACTGCACATAAATTAAGTCTAGTATATTTGCCCCTGAGCAAAATCTCAGTCATGTCCGCAAATATAACAATTCACCTAAAGGAAATGTTACAGGCTTTGTTGTACTAACTACCAGTAGATCAGAATTCAAGAGTGTAGACTAATGGTCTCTCACCCCATATATTGCTTACACAAAAATACAGGGCGCAGAAGAACAAAACAAACGACATGTGGACAAGAGAAAAAAGACAAATTCTAATGTATTTCTCACTTAAATGTCATTTGAAAGCCCAGATGAAAGGGCTGCTGCTATTATCCTTTTTCTATATGGAATTGTAAGCAATAAAACATTTCAATGTGTTTATTCTTCAACGATAACAAGTAATCTGGAATTTGTTAGAATTTGGATTACAATAGAAGTGAAAGACCAAAAACCTGTTATTAGTCATGCACATTTTTCCTACTCAAATAGCAGTGCTTCTTCTATACTTTTTGAGCTTGAAAATGTGACTAACTCATGGAAATTAAGTATATAAAATAGGAGGAGTGGAACAATTTGGAAAGAAATGAAGAGGACAAAAAGAAACTCACCTGTTCTAGAGTGGCAGCAAAGCCCTGTCTATCTGCAACATAGGGCAGGCCATGGACCAGTCCAACTTTTTCAGTCATTTGATTGGCCATATCAGTTAGTGTATCTGGCGTTACTAAAAATGAAATGTGACTGTGGTTTACATCCATGGATTAATGTTTTTAAAATCTTATGGATTTACATCCCAATTGTGTCTCTTAACTGGCAGAAAGCTTCTGTCCACAGAATGGTAAAGGAAGCCATTTTCAGCTACTCCCCATCCCTAAATTTGCTCTGAAGGGCATCCAACCCTCTGCAGAAGATTTATGGGGGTGGGGAGCTCAGGGGAGAAGGGAATTGCTTAAAGTGGCTTCCCTCCCATTCTGCTGATGGAAGATTTACCATCCATTGAGCAACACCACTAGATACAATCCTTATATGTTTGGTAAAATATTGGTCTTCTCAATAATATCCAAGTTTTCAAACAGCAGTAGATTATTACATATTGTTTGCAAAATAGTAACAGGAAAGAGTGATAATTCCAAGAAATCCTTTACTCTTTGTTTATAGTTGGTGACAATATTCTGAATATGAGTATTAGGTTGAAATCACGGGGTGGGGGGGAATACTAGAATCAGGGTTGGGACCTGGATCCTTACCTCCCCCCACCCACCTGTCAGTCACCTGACATAATAAGTCAGGCAACAGCTTCAAAAGGGATCACTCTTGGCATCAACTACTGATCAGTGCTGACAGCATGCTGCTTCACAGGTATGCTGTCAGCACCAATCAGCTGACTGACAGTGCACACTTAAAGGCCCTCTTTGAAGTCCATCCTCAGGCACAGTTTGGATTCAAACTGCATCTGCAGACAGACATTTTCCTCTGTTTGCAGGCATGGTTTGAATCCAAATTACAGTTCCAAATGGACTTTAAGGCAAGCACTGATGATCAACTGATCTGTGGAACTTACAAAGCCCTGCTCTGCTTTTTGTAAGCACTGCCAATCACTGATCAGCACCGCTTTAGCCCATGTTTCCATGTCTCTATCTGCCCACACCTCAAATCCAATATGACATCAGGTGCAGGGCAGGTGAGGAGGCATGTGGGCTGGAGGTCTGTCCCCCACTGCAGTAGAAGATAAAGACAACCATTACAGACGCTTCAATTTTAAGAGTAAGAGGCAAACTCTAAAATTCAAATTCAACTGCTTAAAGTGTTGCTCAGGCCTGGAAGTGTTGGATCTAGAAGACTTTGTCAGATAGTTGGTTAAGTAATGTGTCTTCCAAAGCTCTGGCCAGCCTGCTGACACCTACCATAATGAGATCTTGATTGAAACAGCAATAGTAAGAAAGGAGGAAGCTTGCTGTTTATTTCTGAGGTGGATTTCAGTATCCCAGTAGCTACAGCAAAACACTGGGCCATAAAAAACATTTCACAAGATGCACCCGCTACACTAGATACAGCAAGCAAAAGGTGCAAGATGTTCTACTCTAATGCTGATTCAAGAAAATACAGGTTTATTACTCAAGCTTCATCCAAGTGTAATACATAAAGCAAAGCTGGCAGCAGAACTAATCCATGCTGCAAATTGAGAGAACTTATTTTCCATTTACATGCCATTCCTTATAATACCAGTTGCGGACGACTCTTCTGGCGAACCAGAGCAGTGCACGGAAACGCTGTTTACCTTCCTGCCAGAGCGGTACTATTTATCTACTTGCACTTGACATGCTTTTGAACTGCTAGGTGGGCAGGAGCTGGGACCTAACAACGGGAGCTCACCCCATCACGGAGATTCGAACTGCCGACCTTCTGATCGGCAAGCCCTAGGCTCTGTGGTTTAGACCACAGTGCCACCCGCATCCCTAAAGTCAAAATACTCTAAACTTAACAAAACTTCACTTGTTCACATTGGAACCACGCTATTCTTGCTTTTCCCTACCCCTTTCTGTCTATGCCCTACTATTGACCAGTTACTCTGAAATCTGAATTCTAAATTCTGCTGTCTTTTTTACCTGTCTTACTTTACTCTGTCAAGTGCTATGTACATGGATAGTGTTCAAACAGCAGCAAGATCTTTAAGAGCATGTAATTAGGAAACATTTTTTAAAAACCTACTACTGCTGATGGTACACACTTACCTCTTATACCACTATCACAGATCCATATGAGATCATACTTGGCAACTTCATACGCTGGCATTAAATTGTTGATCTTTGGGTTTATTCCAACCTTCTTCCCACCTGAAAAAAACAAAATTTTTGTTATTTGCACAAATCATGCATATGTTTTCAGAATATACTGCTCAGTAGTGCAGTGAGGGCTGAAAACTACGGCTCAGGTTGGGAGCCCTCCTAAATTACCACCAGTTTGGCATGTGGGGACAGCAACAAACAGGCCCTGTATCAGCAGATCCTGCATCAGCAGCTCAGCTGACACTAGGGCCCACCAGGACTACAGCATACTTTTGTTCTTTCATAGTCAGAGACAGAATTACAGGTGCTCGTTTCATTCTTTTTGGTTTAAAACATACCACCCTTTTCTGCAACAAAATGGTGCTTATTCTCAGGTAAGCATATTTAGCACCAGGCAGTGCTTTTTTTCTAAAAATAAATGTTTAGAGGTGCTCTCATTTTTCCTGCCCATATTGAAATACTGCCCCTCAATGAGGCCAAACTTAGTTTCACAAAAATGTTTAGGGGTGTGCGTACCCCTGCATCCCCCCCAGAAAAAAAGCACTGGCATCAGGGCACCAGGAGTAAGTTCCAGGGAATCAAGCAAAGGGCCTTCTCGGTAGTGGTGACTGCCCTGTGGAATGCCCTCCTATCAGATGTCAAGGAAATAAACAACTATCTGACTTTTAGAAGACATCTGAAGGCAGCCCTGTTTAGGGAAGTTTTAAATGTTTGATGGTTTATTGTGCTTTTAATTCTGTTGGGAGCCGCCCAGATGGGAGGGGTATTATTATTATTATTATTCTGTAATCAAGATGGTGCTATGATTTAAAATGTGAAACTTTTTCTTTCTTTTTACAGGGTTAGCAAACTGTTTTACATTTCTTTCTTTCCTCTAATATATGATGGTGGGGGACAGGGTGAGAACAGAAATGCTAAAATTGTGCTTCACAAGCAAACTAATTAATATGTACGGCTATCTAAACCACCACCACTCACCCAACAAAGCCATTAAGTCTTGGTTTAAAATTCCCCAGTTGCACCAGTGATACTACTTTGCAAACAAAAATGGAGATGAAAGGATACTTCTCAGCTCAACGTTAATATGCTCTGCTATCTGACCAGGTTCTCAACCTTAATGTTACATTTTGATCTAGCTGAGGAGACAATAGTAGGCCAATTCCAACCTCAGCGTAAAGATGGGTTGAGTAAGACTGGGATTGGGAATCAGTGATAGAGCTCTAGGATGTTTCTGCATAACCTGCAGACGTCTATGGATACCTGCAGCAAGCAACACAGGGACATAAGCATGGATAAGATGGCATCTCACTAAGTGCATCCACATCTCTTAAATGGTGCTGCTGTACAAATCAAGCCCATCATCTTCTATTTACTAAACAGCTCAGCTGATACTACAATAAGCAATAAGGGGCATGGTCAACTTCTCTATTTTGCCACTAAGTGTATTTTGTTGGAAAGCTGAGAATAATATCATCCTTTACAGCAAACATGCTTGCAAACACCTTTGCTGCATTTCCACAGCTGATTTCCACATATACTTGCAAGACATTTTACAAAAGGAGTGGTTAGAGAAGAGAAACTGCAGATCAGGTTCCCTTCCTTTCCCTTTACAACAGAGAACTTGCTGTTACAAAACTTAAAGAAAATTTAAAATGTAAAGAAAGCAGCCATTGTCAACACAGATCCAGAATTGTTACTGCTACATGGATGCTTTCCTGAAAACTCAATTTCTTTTAAAAATTGTTTTGTACTATTTTAATTATATAATTGTACTTTATTGTTAAATATCACTGTGAAATGTCCTGGGATAGATTGAAGGAAGGGCAGTATACACATACAAGAATGGATGGATAAATAATTAAATAAATAAATAGGGCATTCAAGCTATTTCCATTTGGAACAGTGTATGACAGAGATACATTTCAAAATGGTAGGAATCTTTTAATTCTAGATTTATATGGAAGGAGTCACCTGCACAGAAAAGTTATTTTCAGCGCTGTTTGAATTTGATTTACTGATCTTCAACTCTGCAGCAAGAATGCTTTACAAACTTCTTGACCAACAGTACTTGCATATTAACATATTAAGCTTTTTTTAAAAATCTTTTGGGTTCTGTGCCAACTGGTCCAATCTATTCAAAGGCAACAGCATGACAGAACTCTTTCCTCACTCACCTATAAATAGCCTCGCATCAACATTGGGATATTTGCCAAGGAGCTTTTTACACACATCAATGGCAGGATCATCATGATCTTGTACACAAAGAAGCACTTCAAACTGTGAAAAGAGATACAGTGCAAATTGAGATATATATATATGAGAAAACAGTTTAATGTTTAATGACAAGAATAAAAAAGGAGAAGGGTGTAAGATGTAAGATATTAGATATTACACTATCTTGTTTGTGAAAGCAATATTCTTAAGCTTTCCCCATGAGAAGATAACATTTGTTTCCTCTAGAAAACCTTAGACATGAGCTTTTCTATAAACAGAAATGGAACTTCACAGAAGGTTTACATTTCTGACAGGAGTTCTATGTGCGCTGCTGCCATAATTTGCCCAACAGTTTCCCTAGTTGAATAAAAATAAATAAATCTGTTTTCCATGAGTCCTATGCCACAGAAATCCTAGAGCAGCAGCATTCAGATAAATTGATATAAAACAGAATGTGCCAGTGCTTCCCTTTTCTTCTTGATAATCTTTTATATGATGGTTTCACAAATTCAGCCACTAATAATGCAGCCATCAAGCCCTTTCCCCTTGCCCTCCAGAAACCAATGAAATGCATTCATTCATTTCAGGATGTGACTATATCTTTTGTTCCAATTAGGAAAAATAATCAAGAGACATGGAGTAATAGTGCAGACTTAATTTTACTCAGGATATAATTCAACTACTTTCCCAGAAGAGAGCTCAGGTGAGTAAGATTTTAACATAAATATCACTATACAGTTCCTGCTTACCCAAAAAGCTGCTGAAAAAATAATAATCATACCTAAGATGGGTAAGCTAACGAGGCTAGATATATTCTACATAAAGTATATATTGCAAATTATCCTTAAGTATTTATTTTGCATAAATGTGAATGGGGATGGGGAAGGTTGATCTTAACATTCTGAATCAGCATTTTTGATAGCAGACAATAATGTTTAACTGACACACCTTTCTAAAATTCTACCATTACAATAAATGTCACCATCACTTGGATTTGAACTTAGGTCCAAAATACCATAAAGACTGCTTGGGCCCTTCTATCTTAGCTCAGTCACTGAGATTATTTGGAGGAGTGCTGTTAGTCCCCCCGCCCCCCGCCCCCCCCAATGTTACAAAGGCCCAATTAGCCTCAGCCAGAAGCCAGGAATTTAAAGTCAACAGTCCCATACTGTGGAACATTTTCCCAGGAGATTTAGGAGAAACCGTGCATTTGACTTTCAAGCTAGAAGACTTTATGCTAACAGGCAAATATAGCTGTTTTGAGTAGCCAATCGTTTTAATTACTGTTTTCCATTGCTTTTAGTGTTCTTTTAAATGTTTTTTATATAGAGGGAATTATATAAATACTTCCATTTAAAAAACAACAACCCTGAAGAATGTTGTTCTAAGAATGTTGATTCTTACATTGAGGGGGCTGGAGTAGATGACCCCTGGGGTTATCTACAATTCTATGAAGCTTGTGATGCAATAAATAAAAGTTTAGAATCTGGGCCAAATATAATACAATATCTAAAAAAGAAATAAAGTATGGCTCTTCTCATACTGCACTTATTCAAATTAGCTCTTCATGATATTAGGACTTTCCCCCTTCTCTTAGGAAACAAGCCAATCACTGCTACCGCAATTTTAATCACTAGAGAAAACCAAGAAAAATAAAATTGCAAAGAAAGGGAAAAGACAGATGAAATTAAGAACAAGACATCTGTATCCCAGAAAATGAATTGAGGGATTGTCAGATATTGCCAAGATTCCGGGTAGCACATTGTAACTTTATATGCTACAGTGCTTAGCTCATCCAGGGGAATTCCTTCAGTTCATATAGGTCAGTATCAGCTAAGACAGATGTGAGTAAGAGCACTTGGCCAGCAAATTACAGTTCAAAGCATATAGTAGGCAGATCTGAACAAGTTTTATGTAGTAAGGGAAACAACTGACCCCGCACTCACATCTCAAGTTCTGGGAAGACACTGTCAACATCTGTGAGCTTACATAATACTGTACTTATATGGAATTTATTCATCTACAACATTAGCTATCTTATCAAGCACAAATAAAAGTAAAACATGGATTACTGGTGCATAAAGTCATTAAAATTCACTGATCACTTTTGCCAGACCCACTGAAATGAACTGGAGCTGGATTGGCAAAAACTCTATTCCTAGTGCTTCTGCAAAAGATCTTTCTGAGAAACACAGTATTCTGTACTGGAGGAGAATACTGAAATGAAAGTAGCTCAAGTCCAACAAACCATGCAGGAACAAGTGTAAGCTTGTTATGCGCTCCGACTCCAAAGGCCTGTTACCCAGCGGGGGCATAGAAAACAAATCGTTCAGTCCATTTATCGGTATGGAATTAGATGCGTGCTACAACCTATTTTGGTTATCGTTACAGATGCAAAACGTCTGACAGTAATCCGCAAGGGTTACAGGACACACAAACACACACAATCTCTGAAGCAGCCATCCCTACCTAGTGTGGTGCCCTCTAGATGTTGCTGGTCTACAGTTTGCACCAGCCCAGCCCATTGGCCGCACTGTTTGGGGCTGATGGGAGCTGGAGACCAACAACCATTGGAGGGCACCAGGTTGGAGAAGGCTGCTTTGAAGTATTATGCATTTTAGTATTCCATTAGGCAAGAGAGAAGACCAAGAGGATAGCTTTAAAAAAAAGAAGACTGTTGATACATACTTTGGGATAATCCAATTCAAAGAAGGTTTCCAAATTGTTGATAAGGTTTGGATCAACACCCTTTAAAGGCTTCAGAAGTGAAACACCAGGAAGCTTGCTATATGGCTGTTTGTCTGTCGCTTTCTTGTTTAGGTGTAAGTGCCTAAAAAAAGAAAAATGCTGGTTAGGAATACTGATTATTTAAACATTCGTATTTTGCTGTTCATTTACAGTTTGATGTAAGGCTAATTACAGTTAAGTTTCTGCAGTAGAGTGCATAAATAGCTTTCTGCATGCTGGTGCGCTCTAAATAGCAGGTTAGGACGCAAGGGAAACACCACATCCAACAATTCTACAAGTTTATGTACAGCACAGACACCTGACTGCACTTATCTGAATAGGACCCCAAAGGGCAGAATGGATGCACAGGACCAGTCGAGGTCTCTCTTTTTTCAGTGCCCACCAAGCTATAGAGTCAATCAGTGCTATGGGACCATTGCTCTTCAGTCCCAACAGCTGAAACAGGAACTGTTTGCAGAAATAAGAACTGTGTTTGCAGATCACAATTGTTGTCCAAGGAGGTAAGAATTTTAAACCAATTAGATTGCTCCCATGTTGAATCCCTCTTCTGAGTTTTTTACAGCAATAGATATTTCCTCTCTATACAGTGACAAATTTCCCCCAAAAAAATTTCTACTGGTTTCAGAAAAGGGTTTTCCCTCAAGTCTTTAAGCATTGAAGAAAAGTGTTAAATTTCCTCTCCACACCTGCTCTGATAATTAATTATCAGCCCTCTCCAGCTGACAGGTTTTTTTTTTAAAAAAAATGCACACTTGGCATTTTATGTCGCATCTAGTTTGGTACAAAATCATCCTAGTGATCCTAGTAATCATGAGTTATTAATCCATATCTATACTGTACTTTAAACAGGCTCACACTAAAAAAAGGAGATGTTTGTAAGTCCTGTGTTTTTAAGTTGCATGCACAGAGGCTGGTAACTTTCTAGAACAGAGCACAAAAACATCTGGGGAGTTGCCATAAATTAGATGTCTGTACAGTTTATACTGCAAAATAACTGTTGAGGTTTCCTTATAATGTAGCAGAAGGTTAACTATGAAAGGACCCGCAAACCCAACCATTAATTTACCCCCACCCCTTTTACACACTCTCCCTGAAGTTATTTCTACAGCTAAGTCAACTTTCCAATAATATTTTCCAGCTGCTTATAGAAACTCATCTAAAAAAATGGCTTTATCACAATAATGTACACATTTATTAATGTATTTTGGTTTTTAGAACAGCTGAAATGTGGAAAACAGAATCTGAAACTGAGATACGAGTGCCATTTCCCCCCTCGTGGTCAAAAGAAGGTAATTCTGTGCCAGATTCATGAGATGGTCTGTTTTTAAAAGTATTTTATGGTCTTTCTGATACTGTTTTATGATTTTTATGATATTTTATATTACGTTATTTTTGAATACCACTTACAGATTTTTAAATAAGTGGTTTAGAAATGCCTTCAAATAAGTAAATTTGAGGCAAAACTGTTCCAGCAATTTGGGATGCGGAGAGTTGATGGAGCTTAATTAGTAGACTTGCAAGTAGGTTCACAAATAAGCTTAGGTTACAAACATTTTTAGCAGTCCTCCCACATATTTCTGCCTTAAAGGATTTGAACCAAGTTGCCTTAAAGGGAGTTGCCTTAAAGGAAAAGAACCAAGTTTCATAAAGCTTCCATCACAAATCACGAAACCCAGCAAGCCCAACATTTAAAAACCTTTAATACAGTGGTTGGAATATCAACCCTCTTTCATGCACCCTTTGTAGCAATGTCCCTGCCAGGAGTGTCTCTTTCCACAAGGCTATCCAAGAGGAAAAGAGGAGCCACATCCTTGTCCATTTAAGTCAGCACCAAGTGGCTGGTCATTTATTCAATGTGCTCAATATGTTTTGGAGTGGAATTGTAGATCAGAAATGTTTAAGAAAGAAAAAAAAGGTTGCTAAATATTGGTGACGAGAAATGAAGCATTTGTCCCTTTTGCCAATATCAAACATTCATTAACACACTTTTCCTTAAGGTCTATTGCAAGGGCCGGGAGAGAGATTAATGCCAGAAAAGAGTTTTAGAATTAACTAAAACTCCCTCATTACTAGGTTTGCCATGTCTTAATTCTATGAATGGGGTGCCTTATTTAAACTGACTATCTACTCCTAAATACAGGGTGGCCCAAAAGTAGATATGCTGCTTTAGGATCCACTTTCTTTGTTCTTGACTCAAGTTCGCTGTCATCATTCACAATATCAGTTACGAAAAATAATCATTTTATCTGACTCTACCATTCTTTGCAACTGCCAGCCTGAAATTTAACTGCCACTTTGTCGTGCGTCAGTTATGTGTACATCTTTTTAAATGCAGTTCATACTGAAGAATCTGTTTATCTTTTCTTATACAGTACAGTGGTATCTCTAGATGCGAACGGGATCTGTTCCAGAGCCCCGTTCACATCTAGAAGCAAACGTAACCCGTGTCTGCGCATCTGCTTGTCACGTTTCAGCGGTTCTGCGCATGCGTGTGACGTCATTTTGAGTGTCTGTGCATGCGCAAGTGGCGAAACCCAAAAGTAACGCGCTCCGTTATTTCCGGGTTGTCACGGAGCGCAACTCCAACGCGCTCATCCCGAAGCACATTCAACCCGAGGTATGACTGTACTGGAGGACTCTTCAGTCAAAGGGCAAGTTGCAAAATTCCTAAATGCAGCTATTTCACTTGGATAATCAAATATTCCCTTTTGATTTTGACTTTTGATCCCCACCCCCTGCCTTACAACTTTATTTTATTGGTGGTCAGCTGACCATACAGAAATTATTTTTAGATTGAAAATAAATATGGTGCTCAAATGGCCCATCACAAAGTTTAGCGTGCAGGCATGTTAAGGTACAAGAGGTTCACCTTCCTGATACATTATATAAATGGAAAGCACACCTTATGGTGAGGCAGAAAATAGCAGTAAAAATCACTTACACCTATGGAGTTTGCATTACTGTTCCAATTCTCCAAATAAGTCAGATTTGTACACAATGAGAAATGATGGAAGAAACTGAGAGAAAGCACAGGAAGACTGGCTAATACTTGGATGATGTAATGTGGATGCCTAATAAACATTAGGTGCAGCAGTTCCACACAAAACACTAATAGAAGCATAGCTACTAATGAAGTTTTGTTTAGACAGGCTGTTCTAACAACAGAACATCTCATATTTCTCTAAGGCTTGGCACATTGTTTGCACAATACTGCGCAAAGAGGGCAGTATTTCAACCAAGTTTATTTCAAGCAGATTTACTAAAATGAATGTACATGGCCAAGCTGTGTCCACTAATTCCAACAGGTCTACTCTGAGTAAAACCTATATGAAAACCATTCATGGTTTGTAACCTCGAGATTCTGCATTTTAAGCATCATCTAAATTTCCAAACATCAGCAGTTCAGCCATGTTCTGAAGAAGACAATTTTCCATTACGTGATGCATGCAGACTCCTCAACACAAAAGTTAATAGGGCAAGTCTTCCCTTGTGTCCATGCTGTACATGCCATTGCATTGGGGGTGAGTGACCAACGGACCAAACCTAACTACAGAAAGCAGCACTTAGTTACTGCTGTTCCAAACTCTGTTCAGGAGGAATTTGAAATATACCACCATTGGTGTTGGCTAAGTTCCACTGCATTGCTAAGTCACATCACAGAGCTGAAAGGGTTTAAAAACAGGTGCAAGTCGCTCCTGGCCCTACCCACAGAATGCCCTTTCAGAAATTAAGGCCATGTTCTGCTAGTGCTCAGTTCCATTGGATGAGCAAAATTGAGGGATTTATGCTATCTTAGCCCCAGTTTAGCCAGGCAAGCCCAAGACCCAAATACAAACTCACTCATCCTGGCAGAACTTGGGTTTGGATTGGACTGAAAGACTCACAAATATAGGAATGTTCAAGTCACCACCCTATACCCTATTATGGTATATTCAGAACAGCTTAATGAGACACCCAAGTACTTGCCATCATTCTGCATATTGTGATAACCACAGTCCAAAGTCAAGTGACTTTGTGAGTGTGTGCACACCTTTATGATAAGCCGGTCAGCCCACAATTAAAATTATTTTAGCAAACAATATCAGGGCCTTTTCTGCGATAGGCTTTGGATTTGAGATGGGCTCCAAGATAAAGTGCAGGGATGCACTTTTCTCATTGAAAGATATGCAAGACTTAGCTGGCCAGCTTTTCCAAGATTTGTATGGTTCGTAATGTTTAATTTTAAGCATTATGTTTGTGATTGCTTTTTATTATGTTACTGTTAATGATTTAACAAGATGCACTGAGCAGATGGAGAAGGCATTTATGATCTCATCTCACTTGCACCATATTTCACCCACTACAGAGATATAAACAATTTTAGTCCAGCTTATTTTTCTTGCTAGCAACTTTGGTTTTGCATGACTAAACTGAAATCCTGTGTATTAAGATGATGTTGCAAAGTGTACAAAGGAGGTGACTATCACATCTTTTCACCCACACAAACTTAAAACAAACCCTGTCTGGATGACAGTACATACAAAAAAGACCTATATTTTGAAAGGATTTTTTAATTACCTAACTTTACCTAAGGGTCAGCTGGAAGAGTCAGTGACCCATTCCCATAAGTAACCTCTTGAGTAACAAGGAGAGGTGGAACCAAAAAATGTTCTATATTGGGGTGGGAAATCTATAGCCTTCCAGATTATATTAACCCCATTTCTCATCAGTCTAAGCCACTGTTACCAATTGTCAGGGACGATAAGAGTTATAATTCAATAACATCTGGAGGACCACAAACTCCCCACCCATGCTCTATAGCTTGACTAAGAACCTTTGCATGAGGGACAAATGCTTATTAGTAGTAACAATATTTCTTGGCCACCCCCCTCACCAGAAAAATTCCAGGGCAGGTTACAGTTTATAAAAGTACAATAGAATTAGAACAGCAACAACCACCCCACTCAAATGTAATTCCATACGAAACATTAAAGGGAGAACACCAAAATCAATGTTTAATTCTATTCAGAGGTAAGGCCCATTAAATGGGGAAGGGCTGTGATTCAATAGTAAAGCACAAACTTTGCATTTTTCAGAAAACTGGCATTTTTTCCACCCTACAGTCAGCCTGGACTGGGAGTGAGGACAAAGGGAAGCAAACATTTTAGGCTTAGCTGAAAAGGGATTATCTTTTAAGACACCTGTCGAATGCTCCCCAAAGCTTTCTAAACTGTAAAGGACCAATCCCCTTCAAAGGTTAAGAGCATTATTGGAGATAAAGTTTTGCCATAGAGGATCAGTCCATCATAATCTGTAAACTACAGCAGGGCGTGCCCCTTTAACCAACAGGTGAGGTGGATAGCATTGATCAAAGGTGAATTTCGTCCAAGGGCAATTTCTCCCTTAACCAACGCTGTTTTCCAAGGATCCTCACTGTGTACTCAAAGCTGCCAGATATTTATAAATAGCAAAACAGACACAAGTGTACACAGGTGCACTTTTCTTAACCGCACCTATATTGGAAAAGAGAGACATGTTCAAAAGAGCCCAGGAGAGTTTCAGAAACAATTTGTGTTACAGCCTGAGGACACAGCATTCCAAAAAGGGAAGAAGTGCCTATGGGGTCATGTTAGCCCTTGATGTGATGTGATCTAATGCAACTCTCCAGTTGGTATTTAAAGACAACAGCTATTTCATGCAACTTTGGTGCATATATAAGATATAAAAGGAATGGCATAGATATAAAACATGACAAGTGGTAGAATAACAGAATCTGGCATCTCAACACACTGTCAGCCAAACTGAGCCCCCTGAAATTTTTACCCTTGCATAACACCAATAACCTAGGATGGTATTACAGAGGTTTGAAAAACCCAAAATATTGTTCTAAAGCCCCTATGCTGCTTCTTTATATTCTGGTAAGTAGATCATACTTAGGGTACTTGTGTATGAAATATGCAAGCAAAATTCCATTTTAAAAAACTTCCTAAGCAGCAGGTTTCTGTAGAAAACAAGCTCATCTTCATTATAATATTTTTCCATAGAGCTGGTGCATGCAAATGAGGAAGTCCCTAGTGAAATCACTAGGGAGCTTAGGCAAGCCACTATTCTCAACCTCCTCTCCCGATTTGCAGCATGGGGGATAGTAACAGTAATGTATCTTATGGAATTTTAGTAATGCGTGTGAAGCTATTCTGAAGGTCTGAAAGCACTATATAAATTATATTGTTATTGTATAAGTTGTTTCCAAAAGGTCTGCCAGGTTTTGAATAAATCTATATTTGAAGCTGCATATGCTAAATTATACCCACATGGAAAATTACAGCATAAAACTAATGCAGTTAGGACTGGAATCTTTTTAATTATCTCAAGAGAGAGAAAATATTACAGAATGTGGAAAGAATGGTACAATACTGGGATTTATCTAGTGGGAAAATATCTTCCCAAAAAGTATTACACTACCCAAAGGCCAAAGTTTAAAAATAGTGTTTAAAGTGTTTAGAAATATGCTAGAAACAAAGGAAGAGACTAGAGAATATACTGGATGGTTAGGTGAACTGTAGGGAGCTGAAATGCTGAAAAGAATGAACAGTGGACTCTCACCTACTTTGGTACATCCTTTACAAAAGAACACTAAGAGAGAAGCAGATGATCATGAAATGATAAGGACATTTGCATCAGGAAAATCTGAATTCGTTTAAATTGGAATCACTATTATGTATATATGATACCTTAAAGAGTCTCAGGAAAGGGTTTTAAAAACAGAAAAGCCAAAAATTGCAGACTTGGTAATTTTATTTTACTTTAGAAGATACAAGGGAAATATTAATATTCAAACACTGGATGAAACTGAATACTAGTAATCAATACCATTTGATATGACGGACTAGCCCATTTACCTTACTTGGAAAAACAATTGGTCCATTATGCAATTCAGTTCCTACAGTGTGCATAGATCCCAGTAAGTTTTTTTTTATTGCAGTTCCAGATATCATTCTCATAAGCAAGCTTGAGAAATTACAGAGCTGACCAAAATTACATGAAGATGGAAGTACAGAATGTAATACACAACAAACTGGGAAAGAGGAATGTGGGAATATTAAGGATTCAATGGTATTCAGTATCCTTACCAATAACTTGTTGAATTAATTAAATGATGCTTGCCAGACTTGCAGAGTAAAAGTTAGAAAATGAAGTGTAATATCTAAGATTATCTTTTTTTTAAAAAATTAAAAAACACCTATCTTGGATAGATTTGCAGACAGTAAAAACTATACAATGACATTAAAAGGAAAACACCAAAATGCACTAGGAGAGAACTAAAAGCCAAACTGCTCAATCTGTGGGAGCAAAATCAGCTATCTAATTTTGCATTTAGAAACAACTTTGAAAGCAGCCACAAGCGTATGAATGTGACTGGAGCAATAGTGCTGAGCAAGAGTGTTTAACCTTTCCCTGATGCTCTTTTATGGGTGTAAATAAACTCCAAAACTTCCATTAGCTCAGCAGCAGAAAAACAGAAATAACTAGAACCATAACCCTGTCTCAGAAGGAAATAGAAACTGTACAATAAAACCTGAAAATATGCTGCTCTCTTATGCCACAGCATCCTAGAAGACATGGGAAGTCGGGAAGGAATGGAAATGCCAGAAGTGCATAATCCTGCTATAGAGAGAGTGTACAGCCTTCTATTCTTACTACCAGGAAAGAGACAGAAAGCAAAACATAGCCATCCAGGCCTTTTTGTCTCTTTCACTCTAGCAGGAGGTGAGAGGCAGAAAGAAATAAAGCAGCCAGCTCCTCTGTGTCTGTCTGACTGGGTGAACAAGTGGGTCTGGCAGAAATTGCATCCTCTTTCTGTTCCTATTGCAGGGATGGAAAAGGAAGACAGCCCTGCCAGTTGGCATATTGTATGTAGAATTCTACTTAAAATGGAGCTCTATTCTGGAGGAACCATGTAAGAACATCCCCATCTTCCACAGCCCAGAATAGACAGAGGGAGCAAGCCCTTTATGCAATCTTCAGGGGGGACTCTAAAGAAAACTCACTTAGTTATTTCTCTCACACTTGCAAGGAGGGAAACATGCTCATCTACCTAATCCAGTTAAATAGGAGTAAGATTATCCTCCAGGCAGTTCCCCCATTTCTAAAAGGGGGGCTGGGAAACGGGGGGTGGGGCTGCACAAGAGCTATCTCACTTGGCCACCTAGAGAAAATTAGCAGAATCCTCAGAAGCAATATTAGAAACTAGATATATAAGCTAATCACCAAATGGCACCCTAAACAGAGTTTGTGGTTGTCACAATGAAATGTCTAGGCACCTTTTATTTTTATTGTTATTCATTTCGTTTCCATACTGCTTTATATTCTAAAGAAAAAAATCTCAAAGTGGTTTACAACACATTAAAACATCAAATAAAGCAATCCAGAATAAAACAAATTCAAGCTTCAAGAAAAAATATTTCAGATCCTTCTCCAAGGGACATTTTGCTTTCTCAATATTTATTTACCTGCTTAATTTATATAGCTGCCCCATAGCAGAAGAACCCTAGGAATCCAGTGTGGTAGAGTGGCTAGCGTGTCAGGCTAGGACCTGGAAGATCAGCCTCAACCTCACAGAGTTGTTGAGGGATTAACTGCAGAGGGGGAGGGGTGAACCATGTACTCCTTGGAGAAAAAGATGGGATATAAATGCAATAAATAAGCTCTTCTGCTTACCTGCTTAAGAAAGCTGGAGAGGCCAGCCAGATGGAGATGTCAGTTACCAACCTGGCATCCAGAGATCTCCATATGGTCGCAACTGGACCCACACTAGTCACAAAGCACACCTGGCTAATTTCTAATGCTGCTCAGAGGGCTAGGCAGTTATTTGCAAGCCTACAATACTGCTTACTCAACACAAGTTTGTTACTGAATTCAGCTCAAGGAGAGTTTATCACTGGTGGCCAAAACTGTTCAGCAATACTTTTTAGGGTGATGGGCAGGACTGCTCCTCTCAGCCCTTAGGATGCTATTCGGAGACTCTATCCACCTTCTACTTCCTCTACACCAAATAAAGCTCCTTGCATAGTATGTGTGCAATAAATGTAACTTTTATTACAATTTGGATACAATAAAGGAACTGGAGGCCTCTCGACTGTCCTCGGGTCCAGTATTGGACCACTTCGACCGGATATCCCCAGCCGATGTGGACAGACTCCTCCGAGCTGGAAAGCCCACCACCTGTCCTCTTAACCCGTGCCCGTCTTGGCTGATTAGAGCATGTCCAGACGAGGTGCGGGCCCTCCTGGGGGATATCATCAATTTGTCCATTGGCACGGGGACATTCCCAGGGGAACTGAAGGAGGCAGTGGTGCGCCCGCTCTTAAAGAAAACATCATTAGATCCTTTAGATCTATCCAATTACTGCCCGGTTTCGAATCTTCCGTTCCTGGGTAAGGTGACTGAGAGAGCGGTTGCTGAACAGCTTGGTGGGTTTCTGGATGAAACATCGGCTCTGGATCCATTCCAGTCCGGCTTCCGCGCTGGTCATGGGACCGAGACGGCTCTGGTTGCCCTAACAGATGATCTTCGTAGACAGCTGGATCGAGGCGGGTCGGGGCTGCTGATTCTTCTAGATCTGTCAGCAGCTTTCGACATGGTCAATCATGACCTTCTGGACCACCGCCTTGCCGACGTGGGGATCCAGGGCACAGTCCTTCAATGGCTGCGCTCGTTTCTCTCTGGTCGGGGACAGAGGGTGGCGCTTGGGGGGGGGATTGTCATCGCGCCACTCCTTGGTGTGTGGAGTACCTCAGGGTGCGATACTCTCCCCGATGCTTTTCAACATCTTTATGCGCCCCCTCGCCCAGCTTGTTCGGAGTTTTGGGCTGGGTTGCCATCAGTATGCCGATGACACCCAACTCTATCTGTTGATGGATGGCCATCCTGACTCGGCCCCAGACACACTGACCAGATGTTTGGAAGCTGTGGCTGGATGGTTACGTGGGAGCCGGTTGAAGCTAAATCCTTCAAAGATAGAGGTCCTGTGGCTGGGACGGGGCGATATGGGATTGGGGGGGCAACTCCCATCTCTTGCAGGGGCGCAATTAGTGCCAGCACCGTCCGTTAAGAGTTTGGGTGTAATCTTCGACACCTCCCTTTCCATGGAGGCGCAGATTGCAGCTATAACAAAGGCGGCATTTTTCCATCTCCGCCAAGCTAAGCAGTTGGCTCCTTACCTCTCTCGCCCTGACCTAGCCACTGTGATCCACGCGACGGTCACCTCCAGACTGGATTATTGTAACTCGCTCTATGTGGGGCTGCCCTTGAGACTGACCCAGAAACTCCAGCGGGTGCAGACTGCTGCAGCGAGACTCCTTACGAGGTCTTCGCTGCGAGATCACATTCACCCGGTGCTATACCAGCTGCACTGGCTCCCGGTGGAGTACAGGATCAGGTTTAAGGTGCTGGTTTTAACCTTTAAAGCCCTATACGGCCTAGGACCCTCGTACCTACGGGACCGCCTCTCCTGGTATGCCCCACAGAGAAACTTACGGTCTTCAAATAAAAACATCTTGAAGGTCCCAGGCCACAGAGAAGTTAGGCTGGCCTCAACGAGAGCCAGGGCTTTTTTGGCTGTGGCTCCGATCTGGTGAAACACTCTGTCACAAGAGACCAGGGCCCTGCGGGACTTGACATCTTTCCGCAGGGCCTGCAAGACAGAGCTGTTCCACCAGGCCTTTGGCCAGGGCACAGCCTGACTCCCTCCCTCGGCAATCTTCGCAGAGCTCTGGCCCAATGGCTGCCAGTGGCTTGAATTAATTAATTTTATAATGAATGATTTTAGAGTGTTGTTTATGCTGTACTTTTGTACTGTTTTATTGTTGTTAGCCGCCCTGAGCCCGGCTAAGGCTGGGGAGGGCAGGATATAAATTTATTATTATTATTATTATTAGCAACAACACATGCTGCTACAGAGGAACAGATCGGCTCAAAGGAAAGCAGCAAGGCACCCCCAGCACTGCAAGGTAGGCAACCAAACTCTGCTACCTTATTCATTCACTTCCATTCACTCCATTCCCACCCTCCCTTTCTCCAACACTCAGAGCAACAACTAAAAATCAGGTGCTTTAAGCCTCTAGACTGAACATAAATACCTTTATGGGGGGGGGGGGCGATTTGCTATAGAAAAAAATCAGAGGGCTGTTCACAAGTCCCACCTTAGCAAGATGTTATGCTCAGAAATATAGTTGTTTTATGAAACTAGTGATGTTGCAGTATATTACAGAAATCAACGTATTTTATGTAGGGAAGCACATTTTCCTTTCTTACAATACATTAGACATTCATTTAATGTTTCAAGAGCTTTACTGTTCAGAAGCATCTCCTGTCTGTATTAACAGCCTTTTGAGTCTGATAAATTAATATAAGTACCATTCTGGGTTTTTAAAAAATCTATTCTTCCTTAAAAACTATTCTCAAGCATTATTAATGCTAGGAGAGTTACCATTTTTATTCGGATTTCCTCCTAGATTTATATCAGCATTAACTTATTTGCCATCAGTAATTACCTCATAATGATAGAGAAATATTAACTGTAAAAGAAAACTGCAAGAGCAATCCATATGCTTTTTGACCAAATGCATATAGTGAAGCATAAACCCTCCACTTTTCTTAAATGAGAAGCTGAAGCAGGAGAATACAATCCTGAACAGAGTACCTTTGGGCAAGGGGCTCTTTCTCTCCAGGTGATTTTTTTCCTGCATAAATTGCATGCCTTTCAAGCTGCTTGTCTCCAGTCCCCACAGGGCAAAATACACTAAGATCTGTTATCTTTCTCCTACAGGGAAAAGCAACTGAGGGATAATACTGAGCATTTAAATGGCCTTAAGAGAAAGGATTAAGTAAACCACCTTCCCTTAACACTATTCTACTGTAGACAGTAATCACTACTAGCCACTTTTCATTGTTATTTTTTAAAGGGGGGGGTGCTCATTTGGAACTAGAGCTACTATCACCCCAATGTATAGTCAGCTCTGACATCAATGAAGGGGGATAAGTGGGATGCTCCTCATATCCCAAACAGATCAGTACTGCAAGCGCTTCTGATCAGCATGCATGTAGAGACCCAGAGCAAAGGAGTGTATCCATTCCTACAGAGGGACTACAGATGAGTGTTCTAATATTCAATTGTCTTTTTAGTATCCCTGTCCCATATTTTGTTTTAATTCAAGCACTTCCCCAATCTGTTATCAGTGAATCATAGTGTTAAATGGAAGGAATTCTATATAAAGACAACCCTATTTTTGCTTGCACACATCCTGTAGCTTAAAGTGCACAAAACTGTATGATGGTGGTTTTAAATGCAGCTTATAGGGCTGTGTTTATGTCATCTGCAAGCATGGTCTCCCAATTACCGGTATGCTGTTTAATGACAACACAATCCATGCACTATTAATATCAAATTAAAAGGATTCCAAAATGGGGTGACATTTAGAAAATGCAGGATCGAAAGGGTAGATAATACATCTAAATACATACAGTATAGAAAGAGTCACAATTTCGAATAGACCCACTATATAACTTAATATGTGAAAAGCATTTAAAACAAGTATTAGAAGCCAATATTTTTATTCCCTGAGCATTACATACCCATTTTAGGCCATTGTCCTACACCTGAACAACAAATTTATCCATTTTATAATAGAACCATTAGCTATTATAGTATGAGAGTGCTATGCTACAAATTATCTTAAAGATGTTCAAATAAGATACAGTTTTTGCTACAGTACTTGGCTGTATTATTGCAACAACCATTATTTCTGGAAACATTGTGCATATGTTTCTTCCTTGTAGACTTAAAGAAAATTCAGCAGAAGCAGTAGCAGATTTCAAACTGATTGGTAAACTGCTGAAGAAGTCACTGACAGGACTTTAGAACTAATAATCCTTGAAAGCAAATCATTTAACAGTAAAAGGTCAGTACTAATACTCAGACATACAGGGACATATGCATTTTCATGCACAAGTTTATTTTTGTGCATTACACAAACCTAGTATGGGATGTGGGTGGCGCTGTGGTGGGATGCGGGTGGCGCTGTGGGTAAAACCTCAGCGCCTAGGACTTGCCGATCGCATGGTCGGCAGTTCGAATCCCCGCGGCGGGGTGCGCTCCCATCATTCGGTCCCAGCGCCTGCCAACCTAGCAGTTTGAAAGCACCCCCGGGTGCAAGTAGATAAATAGGGACCGCTTACCAGCGGGAAGGTAAACGGCGTTCCATGTGCTGCGCTGGCTCGCCAGATTCAGCTTGTCACGCTGGACACGTGACCCGGAAGTGTCTGCGGACAGCGCTGGCTCCCGGCCTATAGAGTGAGATGAGCGCACAACCCTAGAGTCTGGCAAGACTGGCCAGTACGGGCAGGGGTACCTTTACCTTTACCTTTAGTATGCTAGCAGCTACCTGCCCTCATATGACCACCATGCATAGGTTGCTATATACATGCTGCTCAAGGAAATTTCAAGCATGCTAAAGAGGGAGTAACAAACCCACTGGAATAGTTGCTTGTATGGCAATTCCTCAACTGCTTTCTGCAGCCGTATTCATATATACACTGCATGATAATTGGAGTCATCCAAGATGTTTGATGGTTATGGATATTTTTGTTCACAGTGCATTAACTTTTATTAGTGTGTCATACACACCAAATGAAAAGGTACATTTCCTTCCTATGAACACCACACCAAAAAAAAGTTCATAATTAGCAGATCTGTTTAATGACACCCTGTTGCAATTTTGCAGCTTAAGTCCTATTGCCTTTCACAGCAGTTTTTAGCAAACCAAAAGGGAAAAAAGAGAGAAAGCTTCGGCAGCACTTTTAAGGTAAATTTTATTGCACAGGCAGAATTCTGTTGCACAATAAGGATGACACTCCTTACGCTAAAGTTTATGACAGAGTACAGAGGAGTGTGGTGTATTGCATTTACATCTGGAGGCTTCCTGGGAAACCAGAGAGATCTGTCACAATCACAGTATTAAGGCTCATAAATAGGCTTACAGTTCCAAACTAATTATTGCTTTATTATCAAATCATTACTACTTCAGTCTTGTAAACACACACATACAGCCATATAATTTTTCAACAGAGTCCCCAAAAAGGTCAAACAAGAGAACTTTAGTGACACTGGATTCACTACAATACATCATGTGTAAGTCAGGAATCCATCTGTAATAATTAGTGGCAGGCATGAGAAATCCAGTGCTTCATTCAGGTAAGAATCAACACTAACAAATAGTAATCTCTCAATCTTTTTTCCTATATGCTATTTTCTTCCTCAAACACACCACCAAATCAGTTTCTCAAGAAGAAAACATATTTTACCTCATAAAATATTCTAGCCACTTTTTCTCTCAATACAAAATTAATTCCATAATGTATCAATATTCCAACATTTGCTTACACCTCCACTGAAACATAGTTAAGAGTAGCAATCTCTTCGGTGATAAGCCGTCACATCTTTTTGGCTCCTCACTGAGAAGCAGAACATGTCCTACTTTGAAATCATTTGTTCTATTTCACACTTTGCTTGTACAAGCTGAAGTAAGAATCGAAGGACAATGAACACCTGTCTTCACAGAATACCCTTAAACGTATGTATGCACAATGAATCCATGCAAGGTTGCAGTGAACATTAGGAGCATTATATTACTATAATGAAGAGTGAAGAACACACACATGCCTGCAATATTAGCACTAACAAGGAAACCAGAAACAAATTGTCAGCTATAGCCTTTACTGCAAGGGGGGGTGAATACAGGCACTGCCTTGAGCATCTAGGAGGAAAGACAGGCTACCGATACAATGACAACATAAAATTCCACTGAACAGCATAGGTATTTTGAAATGGGAGTTAAGAGGTAGGCTTGCAGTTGAGCACTGATCATCAAAGTCTGCCATGGTGGCTCCATAGCCATTGCCTCTAAATAGGTAAGACAGGTGAACAACAACAAAGCACAGTATCATAAAATTGTTTGTTAAGAATTCATATGCATAGACCACCTACACTGCAATAAAGGCAACTGTGTAGGTGGCCATCTGGACAGACGCCATAAGGAACAAGTTCAAATAACTATGTACATTGTGATACAGGCATGAGCTGAGCTGGCAAACAAGACGAATTGAAAGGGACTATGATTATGACTATCACCATCAACTCTGTAGCTGGCACTCCACTTGTTCCTCTGCTCTTGCTTAGCACAGGCTACGTTAATCCAAAGGGACAGCGCGACTACAGATACACTGAGCACAAGCGAGGTTCATTGGTGTGTGCAAAGCATGCGTGTGAAGGTGGGAGGAGAAAGGCGGCTTGAGGTATGTGGCACTTTAGGGGGACAGCCATAGGACCCAACTCCTAGGGCCCCAAGGTCCTTTTGGCCCACCTCCCAATAAAATTGTTGATGGGTGTTGTCGTTCAAAAGGTGTGCATGCGCCACATCAGTTATGCAGGCGGAGCTTACCTCCCCCCTACATTTCATTCAAGTTGCCCCCCCCCACCCTGCACCCCAGGACCCACATGAAAGGAGCGGGTGACTTTCGGCAATAGCCAAAAACACGAAAGACTGGCAAGGCAAGGGGACATGCCTATGGTTACAGGGCAACATTCATGCCCTTATCAGTATTATGGGCTGGGCTGGGCAGGGCAGGGCGAAGCAGGTGCCTCAGCTATGTAACCAGAGAGGGAGGAAGAATGCATGGAGGTTTCTGCAGAGGGAGGGGGAGAGGGGGGGGCAAGCACACCGAGATCCAGAAACCTCAATGCCCCCCATAGGAGCCTGGGGGCAGAGTTCCACCTTCGCCCACCCCCCAAATAAAATATTTGAAGGAGCAAGAGAGCCCTCCCCGCCACACACACAAGGGGATGACCATTGCCATTCAAATGGTGTGTGGCCTTGTGATCGATTATGCAGGGCGGGACTTACCTGGGCGACCCCCCCCTCAATATTTTGGCACCACCCCAAATTCCCCCCTTCCTTCCTTCCCACCTTTTGTGGAAACGGAGGAGAGACCCTCACACAGGGGAGGGAGGCCTCACTTACGTGTAGATGATGGACATGAAGTGCATGAGCCACAGCACCAGGAAGAGGATAAGCCCGAAGATGGCGAGTCCCTCCAGGGCCAGATCCAGCACCGCCATCCCCGCCGTGGGCCACGCGCGGGAGGAGGAGGAGGAAGAAGGAGAGGGAGTCGGTCCTCCTCAACACGAGCAGCGGAAGAATCGGCAGCGAGGAGGCCCCTCCCACTCGCCGGCTGCCCTCACGTAGCCCCTCAGGCGGACGCCCACCCGCCTCCTTCCCCCTCTCCCTCGCTCCTTTCCCCCGCTCCTCCTCCTGCTGCTGCTGCTTCTTCGCCTGCCAGGCCGCTTCCTCCCCTGACGGCGGCCGCTTCTCCCTTCCTCTCTCCCCCTCCCTTCGGGCTCGCTCGCTCTCGCCCCGCCGCCGCCGCCGCCGCCGCCCGCTTAGCACTGCTACTCTGGCTACCGCTGCTGCAGCCCGCTCGCTCCCGCGCGCAACTGACTGCCTCCCCGCTGAGCCAAACGGACTTGCCTCGCGCCCTTCGCCCCGCCCCGATGCTGTCAGCCTCCGAAGCCACGCCCCCTCCCACCCGCCCCTCCCTTTCTTTCCTTTCCCCCCTCACTCCGTTTAAGTTTCTCTTCCCCGGGGCTGCTGACGTCATCGCCGTCAGCTTCAAGGGAAGCCCCGCCCTCTGCCGCGTCACAGGGAGGGGCGGGGAAAGGCCTCAGAGAGAGAGTGAGTGAGGGTGAGTCACCGTGGGCGGGAAAGGGGGCGGTGATGTCATCCGCCGCCGGACTGGGCGGCATTCAGCCCCGCTTGCGTGGGGAGGAGAGAGGGGCGCGCGCTGGAGGGGAAGGACAAGCAGGAAGGGCTTTGGTGTGGGTTTTTTTGTCCTTTCCGTCCGTCACAGTGCCAGGTCTCCACCGCCCCACCTTCCCCAGATTTTACACACATTTTAATATATCTCTACGCAATCACGTACATGCACACGTGTGTATATGCACACATGAGTACATATACTCGTGGGAGTAGCCAGGGGTCGGGAGGGGTCAGCTGCGCCCCTGAATCAAGTAGATAAATAAAAATACTTGTGAAAAGATTTGGGCAGATTTTTTCTGCGCACTTGGCGTCAAAAGCGTATGGAAGGAAGCACTTTTCTTTTTTTTCCCTGTCCGTCACAGCGTCAGGTCTCCGCGTCCAACCTTTCCTTGATTTTACACACATAAACGGGCATAACGGGGGGGGGAGATGCCGACCCCCCAAATTCAGTACAAATCAATACAAATCTGAGGTTCTCTCCCCCCCCCACACACAGAAAGCCTGGTCCTCCCTAATAAAAATCCTGGCTATGCCCCCCCCCCACACACACGTATTTTATATATACCCACACAAACACATTCTCTTGATGGCTGTAGTAACACAACCCTCTCTGTTGTAGCAAGAGAGCAAAGAGCAAAAGGAAGCACCTGTGCCGTTCCATAAATTAACAGAAATCCCACAAATCAATTAAAGGAGAAACCTCATATAGCACTGTAAAAAGTCTTGAAGGGGGCAGACAGAAAGGTGAGTTGGTGGGTAGTTTTTAAAGCAGGAAACCCCACACCACACATGCAAATCCCTCATTATATCCTCTGTAAGGGAACCCTTTCCAGCGCAGAGCCTCCGACAAAGAAAAAGTGGATCATTTGCTGTAGCAAAACTCATGGTGTTGCAATGGCACATTTAAGCTTAGTGATTAATATGGGTGAGATGCTTTTCTGGAACTCCTACTTCTTCAAAAGATGTGGTAAATGGGATAGGTTGGTAGATAAACCTGGTGAACTTAAGACAAGCCTGCTGGCTTCGGTCAATGGCTTGTCTGGTTCAGTTCCCCTATACATCAGGCTGTGAGGGGTGTATGTGGATTAGGTGTCCTTTCATCCAGCTTAGCCAATCTCCTTCTGGCTGCCAGACATGCAGGCAGAAGGCCCACTGGTGCAGTGATTGCTTCCAGATAGGGTTCGATCCTACTGCCGTCTTGTCTTTTTTTGCCATGGCTGCCATGAGCAGCAGGCCAGTGGATGGAGAAGTGTTTTTTCCAGCAGGAATGGGAGTTAGAATCGCTTCCTTGGTCATGCTTAGCACAGACCCACTGAAATCAATGGAACTTAAGACTGAAACCCTAAGCCCGCTCGCTAGAGAGAAAGTTCCACAGAAGACATGCCTAGGATTGCGCTATAAATTGGTCATTCTAAGCATAACGATAAATCTAGATTCAACCCGCTGAACCCAAGCTGTTTCTTTATCATTGTGTTTCAAAATCAAAATTTGTCTGAAATATCCTTTGTGGTTGAAACAGAGAGGAAGTACATCATCAGTTTCAGACTCCCACGTTAGGCAATAGCTTGCTTCTAAAAGGACAGAAGAGAAGAAAACCCCTTTAGAGGCAAGGTGATAAACTGGCATTTTAAGAGTGATATAAGGAGACACCTAGCGGAGCTTCTGAGGGTAATCCCTAGCTCTATTGACCTGAAGCATACTGACCATATTAGCAGCAGACCTCAGAGGCAGAGAGTGCTGCTCTCCTTTAAAACCAAAAAGCTCCCTGCACTTATTATGTCCTCAAGAAGCCTTCTAATTAACTATGGAATCCTTGCTACAAGAGTCTTTACCAATACCAAGATCTGCCCCCTCTTACCAAACTGCTTGTTCAAAAAGAAAGCAGACAAGTCTGAGGGTCCACCAATTGCCACGACCCCAACTCCCCTGGCCGCAGATCTAATCAGCTGGATTGACGCCCCCCCTGCCTCCACTGACAAAGGCTATACATCTGGAGAATTCTACGGAGCGTGAGTTACTTCTATCCTTCTCCCAATTGCCAAAACTGGAGCGAACAGAGATAACGGACCGATTGGATGAGTTGCTACTCTGTCTCCGTAACTCAGAAGATCATGCTCATGCAAATAAGATGAATTCCTCACCAATTGTAGATCAGTCTACACAAGCCCAAGTGGTACCTGTTTTAACGACCTCTGATCTGCAACCTGGCTGTACACGGCCTCGGGATGTCAAGCCCGGGCAGGATACAGTGGAAGATTCGACAACCCTCTGGTCAAACTCGGAAGCTGTGGCAAGACTGAATGCTCTTTTGGAGGCAAACCAAAAAGGATGCCTCCCACCTGCTTTACACTGCATGTTCCCTACAGCAACCGCAGATCCAAAAGGCCCACCCCCCTCAATCTTAGAGCATACTTTAAATGCAGAGTCTATGGACCTGTCGTTAAGAGACACTCCCGTTCACCAGAATCCATCCCTGCAGCTACCAATAATTAAGCCTCAATCCATGGCTGCTGCTGCGGTAAGTGGTGCTCGGAAATTGCCTGGTAAGCAAGCTACAATTACTTCCTTCTTCCAGCCTATTGCCCCCCCTCGCCGCATGCATTCCCAGGTGGATTCTGCCGTGTTGGTTCCGCAAGGCCCAGCATGACTCGAAGGGGTGACCAGGAGATTACTTACTTTCTTATCCTGGAATGTAGCTGGCATTAAACCTAAGCTGATGGATCCATCCTTTGTCGCCTACATAAAAGGCAGTCATATTCTTTTGCTGCAAGAGACCTGGGCTTGTGAGGGCTTCTCCTTATCAGGGTATAAGGGCTTCTACCTGAATGCACAACAGAATTCACTATCACCTGGTAGACCACTTGCTTTTGGGCTTCCCATAGGGATCTGGTTGGCTATCTAACATCATTTATACTCCCGATACTGAAATCAATTATAAAACTTATAAAGAAAGAAATTAAAAATGACTTCCAATTAATCTCACTGTATTTTATATTTGGTTATACTAATTTTGTTGTTTCTTATATTGTGGTTGTTTGTTTGACTTCATTATTTGTTTGTTTGTCAGTTTTCCCATAAATGTATTTATTTTAAATCAATAAAGATATACTTTACAAAGGGGGGGGGATCTGGTTGGCTATCATGAGACCACGATGCTGGCTCAATTCAGCAGGGCTTTTCTTATGTTTTTAAGAGAGGAGAAACAGTTCTGGGCTGGGGAACTTTGTTCATTCTTGATGGGAAATCTAAAGCCAGTGTCACAGATATATCAGGAATAGCCACCGACTTACTGATATATCCGAATTGCATGTCCAACTGCATACCATTTTTGTGACTGTGACAGATGCCAATCTGTAGCTGGTAGAGATGTCTTAAAATAGAACACTCTTTGAGCCTCATGTTGTTACCAAGCTGACGTACTGCTTCATAAAATAGCTGTCTTCTAGGCCTGTCCTGCTGCATGGCTCAAGGAAGGGTCACCTGACCACCAACCCTTATGGATGAATCCATGCAATCTAGATCTCAGGTTGGGAGGGGGGAACAAGAAGGCATTATGTTCTTGCCAACTCAAGCAAGCCAGCAAGCCAACGTATTTCACTACGCAAAGCACACCCCTCTGCCTACCTAGGATGAATTAATTCGTAAATCATCTAGAATGCAATTCTTTCCATCAATGAATACCAGCATCGCTTTATTTGTATGCTACCTTTTCCATACACACAAAAATTCGGCTCAAGCGGCTTACAACACTGAGACCGATACATCACAAAATCTACTGTGAAGAATTTCATAGTAACAGCAGTAATAAGCAGCAATATATTCAAAATGTAACAGCATACAACAACAGCATTTCAAGACTAAAATGTAGCAACGTTATACCTCCTGGCAGTAGCAAAAATAATAGGAGAGGTTCAGCAGTTGTACCTGAGTTCTAAACATCCTAGTGTATAGTCTACAAGCCTTCTGAGCGCAGTCAAAATTCATCAAGCCTTTTCTTCTTCATCATCATCATCTTCTTCTTCATTTAGTATATTTGCATCTTATCTAAAATTGTTTCAAAAATGAAAAGGGAGGCAAAGTATCCCTAAAAGCAGCTAGCTCACTATAATTTATTCACAAACTAGTTCAAGAGTGCTTTTGGTCTTCTTAGCTAATTTTGTTTTTAGTTCAAAAGGGGAGAGAGGGAGATAAAAACCCCACCCACCCCTTCACTATCTGTGTCCTCCTGGCAGTAGGGGCACTCATACTTCCCATTTTTACTGGGTGCTAATTCCCCCATTCCCCTTATTTTTTTTATGGAAGATGCAACAATGAGGGTGGGAAACACTGAAGGCATCTTCTGGATAAATACATAAATAAAAAGAAAAATGGCAGTCGCCGCTAACATGATTGCCAGCACAGGAAATGGATGCAAACGCTTCGCCTCTGTTCTTGTTCACACATGAAACATTGTCTGTTAGTGGTAAGTGTGGTGAAGTGTGTGTTTGTGGCAGGCGGAGGTTGACAGCAATTTTTAAAAGGCAGGGTGACCTTCCCTGCTTTGAAGGGCCCCAGACAGAGGCATTTGCCAACGATCAAAACTGTTCACATTAAGAGAAAAGTTTGAATGCCAGGACACATAATGTGCAGAAGTAATTCCACTATATTTTGTGTTGCATTTGCAGAGCACTTAGATCAGTGAAGATTCAGAGACTGGAAAGCAGGAAAGAGCCTGAGAACTAGAGTATTTGTTTTCAGGTCCATATACAAATTTAAAATATGAATGCAGTGCATTCATATTTGCAAACACAATGCACTCTTCAGAGATCCAGAATTAATTGCAGTTCTCTGTAAAAACTTGCTGCTATATCATGTAGGAAACTGCCCTCGATTGTTCAAACTTTGGGGCTTTCCAAACAAAGATAATTTTTCTATAGAGATCATTATGTTTTCTCATTTTACTGATAGCACCATATAATGGAATTATTTTGTCCCTACATAACAGAGGAGGACGAATATTTTAGACGAGAGCCTCATGTTTTACAAGATTGTAGATGGCATCAGGTTATGGTGAGCATAAGACAAGGTTAGGCAATATGGTGCCCTCCATACATGGTTGAACTACAACTTCCATCAGCCCCAATCCAATCAGCATAGCAAATGGTCAGGAAAGATAGGAATTGTAGTCCATTGACATATGGAAGGCACCAGCTTGGCAGATCTGTGGGGAAAGGAAGGACAAAAGAGGTTATCATTTCAGAACCATTCACATTGGTGTGGGGAGGGCAAGGGTTACTTTACAGTGATGGGTAGATTAGAAATATTTTTTACCTTGCTTCCCTCTGTTCAAAATGCCTTGCAAATGGATAAAAAGCCAAGATAGGTATGCAAGTTAGCAACAAAAAATGGCAGTGCATGGTGTTGATTGGCTGGCTCCTGCTTCTTCATCAATACACCCCTACCCAATCCATAACAGCATAGGCTCCAACTGCCCCTTGCAGGACCAGGCATTGGACTTTCCATAGCCCAACCCAAATACAGTCATACCTCATGGTACATCCACTTCATGTTACGTTCTTTCAGGTTACGTCCCGTGGCGACCCGGAAGTACAGGAAAGGGTCACGCATGCACAGACGCACAAAATGATGTCAAGCGCATGCGTAGAAGCGGAGAATCGCAACCCGCGCATGCGCAGATGCGCCATTGTGGGTTGTGTTCTTTTCATGTTGTGAATGGGCCTCCGGAACGGATCCCATTTGCAACCAGAGGTACCACTGTAACAAGAGACCAATGAGACTGGTTTTGGGTCAAAACAGGCCACAACTTTATTGAATACAGATGAAAGAGGTTTGGCTTGGGCATGGGGCACTCCCGCCCGCCGGAAGTGACGCGTGGTCAATCCAGGTGGGGGTTCCTAAGACCCAATAGGGAGACCCCCGCAGGGACCGCCGTCTGGGGGAGTGCCTTTGGCCCTGGCCCCCCTGGGCATGCGGACATGGCCACTCCCCCAGGATCCCTTTAACGGGATACCCCAGCATTTGGAGGGGTAGGCGGAGACTACAACCTTCCCTCCGTCCAAAACAAAGGTTTACCCCAACGCCCAGCCGCCAACTGAGCAAATGCTTGACAGGCTGGGCCCCAAGTGCTGGCTGCTTAAATGGGCAAGGGGTGAATCTGAGGGAAGTCCACCGTCAGCTCCGTCGGCTCCGCCCCTGGCACAGCCCAAGCCCCGGCCTGCACCCCCATTTGCCAAAGCAGGGAGCAGGCCAGGATATGGTTCCTGATAGGCCAATCAGGAAGGGCACAGCCCAGGGTGGATAAAAATAATGATTTTTAAAATTGGATTTTTAAATTTTAAATCGGATTTTAAAAACATTTAAATCAGATTTTTAAAATAAAATGCTTTTGGAGGAAAAATAACGACAGTTTTCTATTTTGGTTACAGTATAGTCCAAAGGCTATTCATCAGGAAATAAGGATTTGATTTAAGTTTTTCATGTGTGCTAAAACTCAGTCTAAGGTTGTTGGGGTTTTTTTTAAAAAAAACAACGTTTAACCACATCAGATAGATCTGCTATAATGTTATTGTTTTATTTAAATAAATTGTTTACATTATTATTAAGGAAATGATTATTTTTCTCCTTCCAATAAAGTACAGCAGAAAAGTTGTGCAAATACAAACAGTTAACTTCTTAAACATTGCAATAATTTCATAATTATCTGTCAATGTATTTCTAATTGTATAATCAAATCAGTAATTTTTTATATAACTGTAAAAACTACTCTGAAAATTTATTATTCCAAAAATGAAACCTTCATCTGGTTGTAAATATTAAGATTATACCAGCAAGAATGAGTCTTTCTGTAAAATAAAAAATAAAAAAATTTAAATCAAGTCTTACTGACTAGTGATTTAAATTGATTTGTTTTAAATCTAATCCACCCTGGCACAGCCAGTTTGAATTCCCTCATCAGGGCCCCAGTGAAGCCTCCTCCGTCCTGCAATGCCGCCCGCATGAAAAAGGTGAGCTGGCTTCTTGCATTGCCTGGTCCTTCATCCCTGGCTAAACCACTGTCCTTGTTTTACCCCTATTTTGTCTCTTTGGAGAAGACTTAGGGGAAAAGATGTGTGGCCACTGCACTAGAGCAGTGTTTCCCAAACTTAAGTCTCCAGCTATTTTGGACTTCAACACCCATTGGCCATGGATGATGGGAATTGTAGTCCAAAAACAGCTGGAGACCCAAGTTTAGGAAGCACTGCTCTAGAGCTCACTTGCTTCCCTTTCATCATCATCCCATAACCACCTATCAAGACAGGAAACATTGCTGAGCTTGTGAGCTATAGCTATTCTGTAATAGCACAGGTTCAGTCTCTAGCCTAGCATCTTCAGTTAAAAGTAGCAGCCGATGGGAAACTGTGGCTCAGACCCTGGACAATAACTGCCAGAGTTGACAGAGCTGGACTAGATGGGCATCGTTTGACCTGGTTTAAGTCAGCTTCCTATGTTCCCTTTGCATCGTTGGTGGTGGGGCAATGGCATTACTTCACACAGTGTTTATGTCTAAGGGAAGGAACACAGAGAGAACATATATGGCGCAACAGCAGCTTTCTGCTTCTGATAGGAACTAGTTTAGCTCTGAGTTAGCAGCCTGAGTAAACTTGCTTGGGTGATGTCATCTTAATGGTTCAGTGGCAGCTATGCAATCCGTTCAAGGAAAATACAGTTTCTGGAAAGGCCCTTAGACCTTTCCCCCAACCTTATTTTTGAATTAACTGGGTACTAGAGATTGGAAAGGGACGCGGGTGGTGCTGTGGGTTAAACCACAGAGCTAGGACTTGCCGATCAGAAGGTCGGCGGTTCGAATCCCCATGACGGGGTGAGCTCCCGTTGCTTGGTCCCAGCTCCTGCAACCTAGCAGTTTGAAAGCACGTCAAAGTGCAAGTAGATAAATAGGTGCCGCTCCAGAGAGAAGGTAAACGGCGTTTCCGTGCGCTGCTCTGGTTCGCCAGAAGCGGCTTAGTCATGCTGGCCACATGACCCGGAAGCTGTACGCCGGCTCCCTCGGCCAATAAAGCGAGATGAGCACCGCAACCCCAGAGTCGGTCACATCTAGACCTAATGGTCAGGGGTCCCTTTACCTTACCTAGAGATTGGAAAGCGTTTTTCATTCTGAATGTGTTTGAATAGTTCACAAACTAGTCGCAGATTATGCAAAACCCAGACTTTGATTATTTATAAACACCTTGGTCTTATTAAAAAGAACTCCGTTTTTGCTTCTAGTTGGAATAACTAAACGTTTGAAATTAATGGGGGAGGATGAAATCAAAGAACGATTTAGGTAAGTTTTGAGATTACCTTTTCCTTAAAAAGCATGCTAATGGGAATGAAGGTTCTCTTTCATCAAAATTGTGCATGCAGGGGAAAAATAAATATTAAACACAAGTGTATGCAAGACCCTCCTTCCTCCTCTGCAACCCCCACCTGTAATAGTTGTACAGGGCTGTGATAATAGCAAAGCAAATGTATAGTCTTTCTAAAAACCAAATGCAGTACATCAAGTACATTTGATTTCAAAATCTGACTCTACTCTTGTTTTCACCCTTTCTGATTTTTGAAATGCTTTTTGTTACGGCCTTTCGAGAATCAAAGTCATATGAATATATTGAGTTTCCAGTGGAAAAATCTAAACCACAAACTCTTAATGCCTTTCCTTTCTCAAAGTCTGCCTAGCAGTTCTAAAAGGCAACAAACTCGCTCAGTTTCCACCTAACCCTCTCACATCACACATATTTCTGGTGCTGCTCTTCCAACGGTTTCTACTCATCAACAGCACAGTTAGGAGGAACTGTGAGATCACCTCAGGAAAAAATAACTGCCACAACAACACAAAAAATGATGCTCTGAGCCCTGGTGCCCACTTTCTTTCCAGAGCTTTTGTTTTAGTGCACAGCTTCTAGAGTTAGCATACCCGTGTGAGTGTGTGGAAATGCCATGCAGGTATCACGGCAGAGGAATGGAAAAGCACAAACCAGAGGAGATTCTTAGAACAAAAATACTTAGATAATGCCGCTGCTATGAAGTATGATGTCATGTGGTTGGTCAAAAGGTAACGTTATCTTAGGTAACATTATCTTAGAGACCAATGAGTAGCTTTGTGGGACATCCTTTATCTTATGGGCAGGAAAACTGTTGCCCTCCAGAGCTTGTTATAAAAGGTAAAGGACCCCTGGACGGTGAAGTCCAGTCAAAGGCGACTATGGGGTTGCGGCTCTCATCTTGCTTTCAGGCCGAGGGAGCCGGCTTTTGTCCGCAGACAGCTTTCTGGGTCATGTGGCCAGCATGACTAAACCACTTCTGGCACAATGGGACATCGTGATGGAAACCAGAGCGCACGGAAGCGCCGTTTATCTTCCCGCCGCAGCGGTACCTATTTATCTACTTGCACTGGCGTGCTTTTGAACTGCTAGGTTGGCAGGAGCTGGGACAGAGCAACGGAAGCTCACCTAGTTGCATGGATTTGAACTACCAACTTTCTGTTTGGCATGCCCAAGGGGCTCCGTGGTTTAGACCACAGCGCCACCCGCCTTGTTATATTACAATTCCCATCACCCTTGACTATTGGTCATGCTGGCGGAGTCTGACAGTGTGGAAAGGGAGGGTTTTCTAGAAATCAGAGAGAGAGAGAGAGAGAGAGAGAGAGAGAGAGAGAGAGAACACTTGATCCTTTCAATAGATTTGCATATCAACACCTGTGGTCCGGAGAACTGAAATTTCAGAAAGTTTTGAGTATGTGGTAACTTTCCACTGTGTATCTGTGACGCAAAGGAAATGTTACTTCACTTTATATATATAAAAGACACAACTTGATGATGCTAATTTCATCACATCCATTAGAATGTCAAATCTGATGTGTGAACCTGAGACCTGCTCTCAGTCACCAGTGTGACTCACAACTAAGATGGTGCTATTTCTTCATCAGGGTGACTTTGTATTGCACACCTGTCTCTCTTTTTAATTTCTGCTTGTGTATTGAGTAACATAGATTTCTCCTTGGATATACAGTGGTGCCCCACAAGACGAATGCCTCGCAAAACGAAAAACGCGCAAGACGAAAGGGTTTTTCGGTTTTTGCGTCGCTTCGCTAGACGAATTTCCCTATGGGCTTGCTTCGCAAGACGAAACGCCTTGTGAGTTCTTGCGAGTTCTTTTCCTTTTTCTTAAAGCCGCTAAGCCGCTAATAGCCGTGCTTCGCAAGACGAAAAAACCGCAAGACGAAGAGACTCGCGGAACGGATTAATTTCGTCTTGCGAGGCACCACTGTATACGTGCCTTTCTGACTTTGAGATTATCATAGAAACGTATTGTAATTGTACAATCACAGCACGTAGGTGACAAACCAAGGCTGCGTCCACATTAAGCTGATAGTGTGTACGTGGGTCAATTTTTCACGTGCACCTTTGTGCGCTAATTTTATGCCTCCGAAATCTATTTCAATGTTTTCTGTCTGTGCTAGTGTTCGCACTGTGTCTTACTGTCCCCTCTCGTCAGATAGTACTTCTTCATCCTCTGGAAGTTCTAGAAAACCAATCTCCTTCATGAGCCTGTACAAAGATATTTGTTTACCTGTGCACGTGACCCTTTTAAAAAAAATGTCAATGGATTTGCACAACAGTGAACTTCAAACAAAGCAAACATTTCAAGAATGTTTCAAGGTGTACAAAACAGTGGATTTTCTCTCTCTTTTTTTAACAAACATGTTTTTCAGTTTGCTGGTTCCATACAAAACAACAGTTTCAAAAGTAAAACTCTGTGTTACAGCTGGCTGAACAGCAACAGAGAGGCAAAGAACAGCCAGTCAAGAGTAGGCATGACTCCAATTTCTACACACTCACCCAGCACCAACAGCTTAGAGAAGAAAATCAAAAGTACATTTCTGTCAGGGACTGGGTAGAGGAGGAATGGTGGAGACCACCTCCACATTCTGACACTTCCAGGGAGGAGGAAGAGGAAGACAGGACAGTGGTACCTCGGGTTAAGTACTTAATTCGTTCTGGAGGTCCGTTCTTAACCTGAAACTGTTCTTAACCTGAAGCACCACTTTAGCTAATGGGGCCTCCCGCTGCTGCTGTGCCGATTTCTGTTCTTATCCTGAAGCAAAGTTCTTAACCTGAAGCACTATTTCTGGGTTAGCGGAGTCTGTAACCTGAAGCGTATGTAACCCGAGGTACCACTCTATATATTTACAACAGGGGTTTGTGGGAGGTCATAGCTCAGGGGCAGATGAGGGGGAAAGTTGGGAAATAATGGGAGAAGAGGAGAAGGAGGGGTGACAGCTGACAGATATGGTGTCTTTAGATAGCATTCCAGACCTTCCTCCCCCAGAACCTGGCAAGCCTTGGAAGTAGGAAAGCAAAGAGCTCAAAGACAGAGGGCATGTAGCTGAACCCATAGAAGTGACGATTGAGGAAGTGGGAGAGACAGAGGGGGTGGAGATTCACTTGGGACAAGGCCATTATTCCAAGAGGCTGTATCCCCAAGCCTCTCTCTGTAAAGAATGAAATAAAAAGAGGACAGTAAGAAACCTTCCCTTGTCTTTATACTTTCCTGGGCAACCAGCCGGGAGCCACTGACAGCATCCTGACAATTTCTCACATAGCACGCATGTCCAAGGCAGGGCAGGGAGAGCAAATGAGATGGGGGACAGGGGGGTGAGGGAGAGTTTCTTTTCCCACCTCCTATACCAGCTGATTCGTCCTGAAGTGTCAGTTTTATTTCCCGACTAATTGAAACGGAAAGCAGGGGGCTTGGTGATAGACAGTACCCAATGAAAGATTGCCACATGTAAAAAAAAAGACAGCCCACGAGATTTGAAAGGGGCTCTCTGTAGGTGATCGGTAGTCACAGGGGTCCTTCTTGACGGTGTGCCCCCAGTGCCAACCAGCTTATTGGTGCTGAAAGCATATCTGCAAAGAAGGTTGCTGTAACCTCGGCGGAACTTTGCCAGGTATCAGTCACTTGGTGTGATTGACGGGCCAGGGGTCCCACCCAGTGGCATCACAATGGGGAGGCAGTGCGCCCCGGGTGCCATGCCTCGGGGGTGACAAGAAGGCACTCTGCGGTGGCTTGCTGTGGCAATCAGGCTGCCGCAGCTGCATGTGGAGGATCCTCTGTTCGCAGCTGTAGCCGTGAGCAGAGGATCCTGGCACTGGCAGCAAACCACTATGTACAGCACATGTGCAGCGTCGCACACATGCACTGTACATAACAATGCAGCATATGCGCTGTACATAGCGGTTTGCCGCCGGCGCCACTCGAGTGCCGAACAGACAGCGGTGGGATCCCTCCGTCGTCGCTACAGCCGCATGTAGAGGATCCTCCGTTTGCAGCTGTTACGGCGACCGAGGGATCCCGGCACCGTCCGTACGGCTCTGGAGCAGCACCACCGGCAAACCGTTATGTACAGCGCATGTACAGCGTCGCTACGTACGGTGCATGCGTTGTACGCAGCGCCACAGCACATGCGCCCTACATAGCGACGCCCTGCCCCGGGTGTCATGATGCCTTTGTTCACCCCTGGTCTCACCCATCTGTCAACTGTGGGAGGTAGAGAAGATAAGTTTCGCACCGCTGGATTAGGTAGAATGAGGCAGCTGCCTTAGGCGGCAGATGCTGGAGGAAGTGCAAGTGTAAGCTGGAGTGCAGAGCTGCCCAGCCTGTGGCGTGTCTCCAAAGCTTGACACCTGCTCTCAGATTTTGTGGAAGACACTGTTCTCTCCCCATTGTTTAATTCCAGTCTAATTTACTTAAGGACATGGAACGGGAGAAAGTGATGTCCTGTACTTTTCCTCGGGCAGCAGAGTGCCTTGAGCTGGCTGGCCCTGAATTTCCTTTCAACTTTCTCAGAGCGTAAGGAAAGCCATGGTGGATCAAACCCAAGGCCCGCCATGGTCCAACATTCTGTTCTCATTAGGTGCCTATAGGAAGCCTCTAAGCAGGACCTGAGTGCAACAGAATCTGGTATTCAGAGACATACCACCTCCAACTGTGAAGCTAGAGCAAAGCCAGCAAGGTTGTGTGCATGTGCAAGAGACTGCACACTGGCCATGCCCCCGAGCTGAAAATGGTTTCATTTAGCTTCCTTAATTTCCCTTGTGGAGCTTTCCTGCTTCACTGAAATAACTCCACAGCTTCATTCTTGGTCCTTTTGGAGTTTCTCATTATCCCTTTTTGTTTTAACTGTCCTGAACAATTCAGTATCCGGAGCACACTTAGCCAGCTCACTGCTCAGCCCTAACTCTAGGCCATTTATGAATCACACCCCAAAATAGGAATAGTTTGGAAGTGCCCTGAAAGCCAATAAAAGGAATCATCTTGGTTCTTTCGTCCTCCTTATTCCCTGGAGCCAATGCTACAGAGGCTATTCAAACACATGGAAAAGGTCACTCGACTTATTGCTTCTCGCTGCTCTTTTCCAGGAGCAAACTGCAATGAACACCTTAATTAAAGTGTCTTGACTGATGGCTCCTTAATTAAGCTGCTATATTAAGACTTAATTGTATAGGTAGGTAACTCACAATTTCAGAAAGTCCTCTATGCCTGGCAGTATGCATGACTTTGAATGCAACATTAATGTTACACGGCGTGAAACATTAATTGAAACCCAGTGTTCTTTATAGTACATTCCAGTGTACACATCATGCAATCAGGTCTTTATATATGCATACAACTGGCGCACATATTGGAGTGGCCCTGTTCTGTGTGCCAGCTAGCCAGCCAGCGGCCAGCCAGCCAAGCCTTCTTTCAAGATACTCCATTGCATTCCTTTTCTCCCCGTAGTTTTCCAGGCCCCCCCCCATTGAAGACTCAGCATTCTTTGGCCACTGAACAAATTCAGCTCTTATTAGACTGCTTTTTGGGGGCTGGAGTTGCTCCCTTGGGGTGGTTTTTTTTTTACTCAAACTTTTCAACTTCTGCAGGTAGAATGGCTTTGTTTTTTTGTTTTTTTTTAAATTATGTTTATTAAAACTTTCAAAAAGATATAAAAGAAAAACAGAAAAGAAAAAAAAGAAAGAAAAGAAAAAGAAAAAACAACAGGTGAAAAAGTTTACATTACTTACATTCCGTGCCCAATTTCCTTGACTTCCCCACACCTGCCCTTCTTGTATTCCAATTCCAATTTTTAGCTCAGCAATTTTTGTCCCCACACTTTACCTTGTTTCCTCTAATTCAATTTACTTAATCAATTTTAACTTCTAAACCTCAGTCTTTATATTTCAAAACTTATTCTTAGAATACTTTTCCTAAATTCCCCCCATCAATTTAATTAACCTATTTTAACTTAAAAACCTCAGTCTTTATACACCAACACTTATTCTTAACAATCTTTTGCTAAGGTCGGCCCCAAATCCCTCCCCAAAATCCCCATTTTTATGTTAGTAGCAAAACCAACTTAATTAAAACAGAATATATTTGTACACCCTTTGGATTCCCGAAGCCCTACCACCCCCTTTCCCGGTTTCGATCCCCAACCAAAGTCCATCAGTCCATCCGAAATCAGCCTGGCGATCTCACATCCGAGGCACTTAACCCTATCTCAATTTCTCTCTGCCGGTTTTTTTGATAGTCCTTTATTTTAAATTCCGAATCTCGAAGAAGCTCTGTTCCAATAAGGCCCATATTTCTTCCAGCCAGACCTCCATATTTAACAATGGAGCCAAAATCTTGTTTCTTACTTCTCATAAGTCCAAATGTCCCAAAGGCTCCAAATTCTACATTAGCCAAATTTGTATTCCATATGTCTTCAGATCCCCATAAGAGGAGATCTCTCCAATTTCCATTCTTCACTTCCAACCAAATTTTCATCATCATGTTCTTATTTTCCTTTATGTCCAACTTAACAGGCCTCTGGCTCTCTTTAGTCGTCTGCAGCATCACAGCGACTCCTTCTTTCTCATGTTCCTCTTTAAACGCCTCCTCAAATGACTCAGATTCCTTCTCCTGTTTGGCTGTAAGGATTTTTGGATCAACAACAACACTTCCCTGTTCATCTGCAGGAACTTGAATCATATCCTTTCCAGGCTCAGCAACTTTATTTACTGTTCCCTTCATTGTTATTACATTCACAGTCAAAACATTTGTCTGCTCCTGTAGTTTTCCCAGGAGAAAGAAGGTCTTTTCCAATTCAGCCAGTATTTTCCCACTTACAGCCATTTTTGTAATGTCCTGAACCCCCTCTAGAGGGATTCTAGTTACTTAATGTCTTCCAATTGCCACCCAAAAGACAAGTTAACCTTTTCTTCTTTATTTTTAACAATTTGTTACCAAATTGTATCAAATGTAACCAGCAAAGACAGCAGAAACAAAGTTCTCCTCCCCCCCCCCACTTTGACAGCTAATTTGACAGCTGTCAAAATCTATATACCTCTTCTGCAGGCTCTCTCCCCGATCGCTCCCGGGTTTTGGGGGAGGGGTGAATTCCGTTCTCAATGTTAGCTCTTATCCTCCAGCACAGTCACTTAAATTGGCCCAATATAAAGTTAATTGCTTTTTTCCACAAAAAGAAAGGTATTCTCACAACCTTAGTAATAAAATCCTTGCTTTACGATGTTTACAAGGCGGGTAGGCAGACTTCCTTTTAAACACCTTGCCCGATCGTGCCGAATTCCCAGAAATAAATTTCCCTTTTAAGTCCAATTACCGTGTTACTCACGGGTCGTTACTTTTGATCCAAATGTTCAAAGGAAGAAGTTAACGCTCTCCGTCCATGGCATGCGGCTTCACTCAGCAGGGGAAGCAGTCGAACTCTCAGCACCACGCCTCTCTCCGTCCCCCGTTCCAGAGCCTTTAAAAAGGCTCCTTTACGGGTCGGGGGGGCGCAAATGGTGCCCGCCGAGTCACCAGGTCCACAGGCTTCAGCGCCTGTGGTTTCTAAGGGTCCCCGCATCGCCGCCGCGGCAGAACCCGACCCCTGTTGAGCAGATTCCCTCCGGAGCTCGGAGGGAATCCGCCATTAGATGATGGCGCCAACCCGGAAGTCTGCAGGTAGAATGGCTTTGACTCATCCCCCAGGACAGAATGTAGCAGTTGTAGGTGGGAGAAACAGCAGTCTGTCCCACCCTTGCAACCAGAGCTTGACACTGCAAACAATGGACCGTCTCATTCTCACGCAGGGATAGGGAACCTGTGGCCCTATGGAAGCGCTTGGACTCCAATTCCCATCCTCTCTGGCCAGCATAGCCAATGGTTAGGGATGATGGGAGTTGGAGTCAAACAGCATCTAGGGCCACAGGTTCTTCTAAGATGAGGTGGGCAACCTTTTCTCGGCACACAGCCAGGCTATTTCAATTCTCAGTCACAAATCAAATTTAAGAAGCCTAACTGGAAGCAAGATTCTAGCCAAATAATGTACAGTGGTACCTCAGGTTACATATGCTTCAGGTTACATACACTTCAAGTTACAGACTCTGCTAACCCAGAAATAGTACTTCAGGTTAAGAACTTTGCTTCAGGATGAGAACAGAAATCGTGCTCCGGCAGCGCAGTAGCAGCTGGAGGCCCCATTAGCTAAAGTGGTGCTTCAGGTTAAGAACAGTTTCAGGCTAAGAATGGACCTCCGGAACGAATTAAGTACTTAACCCGAGGTACCACTATACAGAAATTATGGAAATATACCAGGAAGGATACTTGACAATCATGTGATTTGCATAACATGCTGATCTGAAGCCTATTTGCTCAGAAGTGTCTCATTGTTTTCAGTAGAATTTCCACATGAGTGCTCTTGGAGTCACTGTGTTTCATTGCTGGCATAAGCAATGAATAAGTCTCCATGGGACATAAGCAACACACATCGAGTGCATCATCTTAGACGAGAGCCAAGTATTTCAGACTGTATCTGTTAGCGTCAAAGATTGAAAGCAATCACGGGCACATGTTACAACAGCGATGGATAACACACAATCGATTCCCATCACGAGGACATGCAAAAGCATCGTGAGAAGGAGAAATTAAAAACTGACTATGCTAAAACACGGACTTGGATGCATCAGGCAAACAGGGATGCCTGTAAGGGTTTGGGCTGGTTGCTCTTGTATCTTTTAATCTATCACAACAGCAATCTAGTTCACTCCCTGCCCAAGGCAGAACTGTGTTACCCACAGGCTCCTCCCGCCATCAGCTGCTTGCCATCCAAACCACAGCATCCCATAAGGGAAGAGCAGGAGCTTTGCAGAAGGATCTCTCCCAGAGCAAATGGCTCAGGGTATTTAAAGTACCGGTAACTGCTTTTCCTTATTGGGATGTCCCCATATGCCACCATCCGCTTTCAGGCATGATAGCGCCCCCCCCCCCAATCTAGCTGCACCACTCTGAATTTTTTTCTTGGCTTGTGCTTGTTTCAGCTACCTTCTCCAGTGCTCAAACATATGTGTCCCCATAGTTTTAAGTGAAGTTCTGGGTTTTAAAGGGGGGGGGGAGCTGGAATATCTGAGCACATCTCTCATCTTACTTCTTTTTCGGCCTTGAAAAAAGTTCAGAACTAGGAATTGATTCCAGTTGTCTCCTGTACTGTTCTGTTCAGCAGGTGCTACTGCCCAGCTGATTTGTTGCAGGGTAGCAGTAGTTGTCTGCTGCAAATTTGTACATGTAACTCACAGTATATACATAAAACTATTGCAAGGGGGCTGGGGTGGATAGAGGAATATTGGCAGCAAACAGAAAATAAAGACAAGAGGACCTTCGTTCACACCCAGAGGTACCATTCGGCCAGGGCAGGATTTGTTAATTATTTAGTCATACTATTGAAATCAACAGACTTATCTATCAGTATTAGTGGGTGTACTCTGAGCACGACTGCCTGTAGTACCACAGAGTTGGGGGGGGCGTAATCTCCAAGCCTGATGCAGCAACAGGCTAGTTCCACAATGGCTAGGGCCACTTGAGAGAGGTCATGTTTCCTGCCTTGGACATCCTGCCTTCCTCACACCCCGTTCCAGATGTTTGGGGAGGTAGGTGTCACTCAGCCTGTGACGGAAGGACACTTTGCATATCCTGAGATCCCCATTCTCAAAACACATTCCAGTCACATTCTGTTGGGAGCCGCCCAGAGTGGCTGGGGAAACCCAGCCAGATGGGTGAGGTATGTATAAACAAACAAACAAACAAACAAACAAATTTGTTGTTGTTCTTTAGTCGTTTAGTCATGTCTGACTCTTCGTGACGCCATGGACCAGAGCACGCCAGGCACTCCTGCCTTCCACTGCCTCCCGCAGTTTAGTCAAACTCATGCTTGTAGCTTTGAGAACACTGTCCAACCATCTCGTCCTCTGTTGTCCCCTTCTATTTGTGCCCTCCATCTTTCCCAACATCAGGGTCTTTTCCAGGGAGTCTTCTCTTCTCATGAGGTGGCCAAAGTATTGGAGTCTCAGCTTCAGGATCTGTCCTTCCAGTGAGCACTCAGGGCTGATTTCCTTCAGAATGGAGAGGTATGTATAAACAAACAAACAAATACTAGAACCAAATTCCAGTGAGGAACTCCAGAACAAAGTAATTAAGCCTTTCTTCCTATCTCTTTCAGATTCATCCCTTGCTGCACCTTGCAACATCGGCTTCTGAAATAATAGTCTGCTTTGGAAAGCAAACCCTCTGTTAAATGAGCACATGAAACAGGAATGATTGCAACTCTCTTGCTAACAGTTGCACAAGGGAGGGGAGTTTTGCAGCATCCTTCCCGTACATGATACTTCATACCCTGATGCACCAGAAGGCTTTTGGAAACAGTTGTTGCAAGAGTCTTAAGTCACTTTGTGTATCTAAGAGTGAGTTGTACAGACTTGTTCAAAATACCAGAGATGACAATTACGATTGTCCTGTCTCTGGAAGCAGCACAAACACAAATATTGATTCAACACCAGGATGTGTCTAATCTAATGAAACATGAGTGCTCCTCCGCATGGTGCAAGGAAGCTTGTTGTCTTGACCCCTGCTGCCGGACAAAGAACTCGGACTCCTGTACTCCCCCCCAACCCCAACCCCCCAAAAACAACAACCCCAGAGTCCTTTCTGATGGGGATAATTCAAATGGAAATTCCCAGGTGTCAAAAAAGGTTATTTATGCATGCCACTACTGCGGCCCGAGTTTCGTTAGCCCCCAAATGGAAAACGAGTGAGGTCCCAACTAAAGAAGAATGGCAACTTAAGCTGATGGAATATGTGCAGTCTGCGGACTTACCATTTAGAATAAGGGGGGAGGACATTCATTTAAAGGAGATTGGAAAATGTTTATTGTATATATGGGGGGGACTGTGTACACTTGAAAATGTTGGCAGAATTAAGTTAAATTCAACAGTGTAAATAGGTCTTGATGGATATAATAATGGAATACCGAATGGTTTAGTTTATGTAAAATATGCAGGGATTTATGATATGCAAAATGAACCATAGAAGAAGGGAAGTCATTGATATTTTAAGGATGTTTAAATGAATATTCTAAATTGTAAAACAGAAAATTTAATTTGAGAGCGAGAGAGAGACAGAGACAGAGAGAGGGAGGGAGAGAATGAACTCGGACTCCCAGTTTGGTTTCTGCCCAAGCCTTTAATGCCCAAATCATATCAGTACATAGACAAGGTGCAAGTTACAAGGTGCAGCAGATACCATACGTAAGAAGCACAATTTCCCCAGGGCAGACATTAAGCTTGGTAATTTCCCTGGGTCCCATGAAAAAAAAATGGTGCTATTCTGGCTATTTTCCTTCCATGCCATCAGGACCTAGTGTATTGTCAGTATTTATTTTATCTATCAGGCCTAGAATTTCACCTCCTGTCACCACTATGGTTCATCAGACTCCCTTTCTGCAAATGTTAGTTCAGCCACTGGGATCTGCCTTGTATCTTCTACTGTGAACAAAGATGCAGAGAATTCATTCAGCTTCTCTGCAATCTCCTTATCCTCCTTTAGCATACCTTTGACTCCCTTGTCATCTAAGGGTTCCACAGCCTCCCTAGATGATCTCCTGCTACTAAGATATTTGAAGAACTTCTTAGAATCACAGAGTTGGAAGGATCATCTTGCCCAACCCCCTTCAATGCAGGAATATGCTGCTGCCCCATATGGAGATCAAACCCACAACCTTGATGTTATCAGCACCACACTTTAACCAACTGAGCTTGTCGTTGGTCTTAATGTTTTTAGCAATTTGCTCCTCAAATTCTGTTTCAGCATCTCTCATTACCCTGCAGTGTGTCCATTTGAAACAGATGTAGGTGGCTCAGGCAATGTCAGGTGTATCCACACCTGCCCAATAACACTGCAGGTGGACATACGGTATACCAGGACCCCAATGACCACTTCCTTATTCATTCCCCCTGGGTATGTGCAGGGAGAGAAAGGCATGGATAGCCTAATCGAGCGGAGGGTTTTCACACACATATCAAGTACCCGCACCCATCCTTGTGGACAGCAGGATCCAGTATCAATCTAGATTAAAAGTAGCATGTTGAGAACAAGCATGGGTGATTCCAGATTGAGAAAGGCTACATTTTTGTGCTACAAATGAATTAGTTTGTATGCAGCCCTGGACCCCAAAGCTATTAAGTCCTTCTGAACCTCAGTTGGTCATCATTCTTTGTCTAAAGATATAGAGAGCTTAAGCATTTGTGGCAGGACACGTTGCAGTGTCTATATAATATGCATTAAAATCAAGGCTGAGGATCAGGCTGGGCCTCTAATGAGATTGAAGTAACAAGCATCTAGTTTTCACTGAAGAGGCAAACATGCCTCTCCATAGTCCCACTTCAGATTGAAGGTATAAATAAGTATATACGAATATTTAGCAGGGGAAAGGGGTAGGGAGCAGCCCCCATATATTCTGTAAACTGCCCAAAGTGGCTGTGGAAACCCAGCCAGATGGGCAGGGTATTCTTCTTCATCATAATCATAATCATCACCACTGAGCTACAGTCCCCCACAACAGATTCAATTTAATATTTGGGTCTGATCTGTCTATTCCCCCATCCGCCGCAAAAAAAGTTTAGAGTGCTGTAGTCTGGAAATCACAACCAAGATATGGAATCTATTTCCCAGAAAGTACACTGTCAGCATTGTGAGACTTTGCAAAGATCTACCAGTCAGCCACTGCAAGTGCTTAGGAAGTAGGCGGCTGAATTTTGAAACGGCTGATGTTATCCCACAGCTGGAAGTGTGTTATTTAAGTAAACAAACAACTGAATTGTCACAACCAAGTTTGACTCCCGAAAGATTGTTCACTACTTCCCAGCCCCCTAAAGACTGACTACGATTTGTATGTAAAATTTTTATTAGGGTTTTTACATTGCAAAATAGAAAAAGAAAAAAGAAAAAATACAAAATAAAAATAAAAATAAAAATAATTAAAAACAATCGATCTTTTCATCATGTTATTTTTCATTAACTTATTTCCCGGACCTCCTCTTACTTCCCTTTTTTGTATTCCAGTTCAATTTATTAACTTAGCAGTTTCTTTCCCTCTTTATTCTACCCAGATCTTTAATCTTAAGTTATTATAACATTAGATTTTTACTTATAAAAAACCGTTTTTTTCATGTTCTTTTATACCATTACAGCTAGAAACCACTTAATTTCAATCCAACATCATTCTAACATTCATTAATTTTACAATATTTCTGTAAATAGTCTTTAAATTTCTTCCAGTCTTCTTCCACCAACTCTTCTCCCTGATCTCGAATTCTGCCAGTCATTTCCGCCAATTCCACATAGTCCATCACCTTCATATGCCACTCTTCCAGGGTGGGTAAATCTTGTGTCTTCCAATACTTTGCAATAAGTATTCTTGCTGCTGTTATAGTGTACATAAAGAAAGTTCTATCCTTCTTTAACACCGATTGGCCGACTATGCCCAGGAGAAAGGCCTCTGGTTTCTTCAAGAAGGTATATTTAAATACCTTTTTCAATTCATTATATATCCTCTCCCAGAAAGCCTTAATCCTTGGGCACGTCCACCAAAGGTGAAAGAATGTGCCTTCAGTTTCTTTACATTTCCAACATTTATTATCGGGCAAGTGATAGATTTTTGCTAGCTTGACTGGGGTCATGTACCACCTGTATATCATTTTCATAATATTCTCTCTTAGGGCATTACATGCCGTAAACTTCATACCTGTGGTCCATAACTGTTCCCAGTCAGCAAACATAATATTGTGTCCAACATCTTGTGCCCATTTAATCATAACAGATTTCACCGTTTCATCCTGAGTGTTCCATTTCAACAGCAAGTTATACATCCTTGACAAAATCTTAGTTTTGGGTTCTAACAGTTCTGTTTCTAATTTTGATTTTTCCACCTGGAAGCCAATTTTCTTGTCCAAATTATATGCCTCCATTATCTGATAATAATGAAGCCAGTCTCGCACTTTGTTCTTTAGTTTCTCAAAACTCTGCAATTTCAATCTATCTCCATCTTGTTCCAAAATTTCCCAATATTTCGGCCATTTAGCCTCCATATTGAGCTTTTTCTGAGCTTTCGCTTCCATCGGTGACAGCCACCTTGGGGTTTTATTTTCCAATAGATCCTTGTATCTTATCCAAACATTAAACAATGCTTTCCTAACAATATGGTTTTTAAATGCTTTATGCGCTTTGACCTTATCATACCACAAATATGCATGCCATCCAAATACATTATTAAAACCTTCCAAGTCCAAAATGTCTGTGTTTTCAAGAAGTAGCCATTCTTTCAACCAGCAGAGAGCTGCCGATTCGTAGTAAAGTTTAAAGTCTGGCAGGGCAAATCCACCTCTTTCCTTTGCATCTGTTAATATTTTAAATTTTATTCTAGGCTTCTTGCCCTGCCAGACAAATCTTGAAATATCTCTCTGCCACTTCTTGAAACAGTCCACTTTGTCCACAATTTGCAATGCCTGAAACAAAAACAACATTCTAGGCAATACATTCATTTTTATAGCAGCAATACGTCCCAGCAATGAAAGCTTCAAATTTGACCATATCTCTAAATCTTTTTTCACTTCCACCCAGCATTTTTCATAGTTGTCTTTAAATAAATTCCCATTTTTTGCTGTCATGTTGATCCCCAAGTATTTAACTTTCTTAACCACTGTTAAACCTGTCACATTCTGAAACCTCTCTCTCTCAATTGGTATTAAATTTTTCTCTAAAACCTTGGTTTTTGACTTATTCAATTTAAACCCTGCAACCTGACCAAATTCTTGAATCAGTTCTAAGACCCTTTTAGTACTAGATTCTGGCTCCTGCAACGTCAATACTAAATCATCTGCAAATGCTCTCAATTTGTACTGTTTAGCTCCGACCTGTATACCTTTAACCATCTGGTCCCTTCTAATCATATTCAGCAAAACCTCCAGGACCGATATAAAAAGCAATGGGGAGATTGGGCAACCTTGTCATGTCCCTTTTTCTATTTTAAATTCTTCCGTCACCACATTATTTACAATTAATTTGGCCTTTTGTTCTGAATATATTGCACTTATACCGTTTTCAAAGCCTTGGCCTACCCCCATACCCTGTAAGTTCTTTTTCATAAAAATCCAAGAAATGTTGTCAAAAGCTTTCTCCGCATCCACAAATATTAAAACTGCCTTAGTATTTATATTCACTTGTAGTTTCTCTAAAATATTAATTATGTTTCTCACATTGTCAGATAAATGTCTTCCTGGGAGAAAGCCTACTTGGTCTTTATGTATCTCTTCCACTAAAACTCTTTTTAGTCTTTTGGCCAAAATATCTGCAAAGATTTTGTAATCCACATTAAGCAGTGATATGGGACGATAGTTCTTAAGCTGCGTCTTTTCAGTCTCTATTTTCGGTACAAGTGTTATATATGCTTCTTTCCACGACTCTGGTGCCCTTTTCCCCTCCATTATTTCATTACAGACCTCTTTCAAAGGTTGTACTAACCATTCCTTTAAAGATCTGTAGTATCTAGAAGTCAGTCCATCCGGTCCTGGAGATTTACCCAATTGCATATTCTGAATGGCACCTTCTATCTCCTGTTCAGTTATTTTATAGCTCAACATTGATTTATTTTCTTGAGAGATTTTTTGTAATCCATTTTTTTTCAAAAAACGGTGTCTCTGTGGCCCTTGTGTATATAATTGTTTGAAGTACCTCTGGAAGCAATTTCTGATCTCAGCTGGGTTCTGTATGGTCCTTCCTTCCACTTCTATGTTAGTGATTGTATTTAATTTTTGTCTTTTTTTCATTTGCCAAGCCAACAGTTTCCCACATTTATTAGCCGACTCGAGTGTCTTTTGTCTCATTTGTTTAATTTTCCATTCAATCTCTTGGTTCATCATTTTCATAAATTGTACTTGATATAACTTTATTTCTCTCAAAATCTCCTGTGACTTGGGTTTTGCTCTCAATTTTTTTTCACCCTCCTTTATTTTCTCCAAAATTTTCTCCTTCTTCTCATTCTGGATTCTCTTTTTTAGTGCATTCTGTTGTATCAAGAACCCTCTCATAACAGCCTTGCTAGCGTCCCAGATTACTCTTTTTTCCACATTGGTATTCATATTTATCTCAAAATAGTCTCTCAAGGTTTTTTGGGCCTTCATTAACACTTCTTCATCTCTAAATAAGGTGTCATTCATCCTCCATCTGAAGGAACCAGTTGGTATTAGTTTCATTTCCATCTTGACAGCGTTATGGTCGGAGCAGGTTTTTGGGCAGATTTCCACTTTTCTTATCTTTGGTGCCATTCCTCTAGTTACCCATATTTGGTCAATTCTAGTCCATGTCATTTTGGCTTCAGAAAAGAAGGTTCCCTCCTTAGCCGAGGGGTTCTTTGTTCTCCAAATATCAACTAAATCCAAGTTGTCTGTCATCTCAAAAAAAGTTTTCGGTAGTCTCCCGTCCTTGGTGACTACCTGTCTTTGTGCCTTGTCCATATGTGTAGATACCACTCCATTCATGTCTCCCAACAAAATTACATTGTAGTCCAAATAGTCCATCAGGATCTCATGCAACTTCTTAAAAAAATCAGATTTCCCCTCATTTGGTGCAAGACTGACTACGATTTGGGGGAGGGTGTGTGTTCTTCCTGGCATCTAAGAACTAGTTAAGAAAAGAATAAATAGGCTCGCTACATCAGACAAAAGATCCACACCCTCCAACATTCTGCTTTCTGTAGGTCTTGGAAAGATGCCTCTAGTGGTTTGCAAGCAGCGAATGAAGGCAGTAGCTCTTCCTGCTTTTAAATCTCAAGCACCCGCCAATCAGATGAATAAGTGAGACCTGCAATGAAACATTGTGAGTCTCTGTGACAGACCACCTGAATCAATCTCAGGGACCACTAGTGGTCCATGGACCACACTTTGGAAACCCCTGTCTTTAATCACACCAAAAGCTTTGAAGTCCACTAGAATTCCTCACCATGCTGGATGCTAAGCAAAGTGGGAGGGGAGAATATCTGCACTAGTCAAAAACTCATTTTTGTTTTATAGTTTTAGAAGGGGGTGGCTGTGGGGATGTGGCTATGGGAACTGTCATGAAAAGCACCTACACAACCAAATTTACTACCATTTCTTGTAATGCATTTGCCTGAAGGACAGGTATATTTATGCAGGGTACTGACAGCTGCATTTTGGACTAATTGTAGTTTCCGGGTCACCTTCAAATGTAGCCCCACATAAAGCACATTGCAGTAGTCCAAGTGGGAGATAACCAGAGCATGCACTACTCTGGCGAGACAGTTCGTGGGCAAGTAGGGTCTCAGCCTGCGTACCAGATGGAGCTGATAGCTGCCCTGGACACAGAATTAACCTGCGCCTCCATGTACAGCTGTGAGTTCAAAATGACTCCCAGGCTAAGCTTGTAAACCACCTTACAAACAAGAAAGATGAATGAGAAGAGTTTTAAAGTAAATAAGCATGAAAACAAACATTTTCTGTGCAGGTTGAGGTTCACATCTTTTAAACTCCCTCTTGTATCTTTCATTGACCTCATTTATGACATTTTGATCTCTCTGGACATGGTTTAGGCTTGAGGGGATAGCTGCAGATCTTGGCTGCAATCCTGCAATGCCGAGGCTGGAGTACAATTAGGTGCTCTCATAGCTATCAATGGGACACGGGTGGCGCTGTGGTCTAAACCACTGAGCCCCTTGGGCTAGCTGATCAGAAGGCTGGCAGTTTGAATCCCTGCAACTAGGTGAGCTTCCGTTGCTCTGTCTCAGCTCCTGCCAACCTAGCAGTTCAAAAGCACGCCAGTGCAAGTAGATAAATAGGTACCGCTGCGGCAGGAAGATAAATGGCGGTTCCGTGCTCTCTGGTTTCCGTCATGGTGTCCCATTGTGCCAGAAGTGGTTTAGTCATGCTGGCCACATGACCCGGAAAGCTGTCTGCAGACAAAAGCCGGCTCCCTCGGCCTGAAAGCAAGATGAAACGCTATAGTCGCCTTTGACTGGACTTCACCGTCCAGGGGTCCTTTACCTTTACCTTTTATAACAAGCTCTGGAGGGCAACAGTTTTCCTGCCCATAAGATAAAGGGTGTCCCACAAAGCTATTCATTGGTCTCTAAGATAATGTTACCTAAGATAACGTTACCTTTTGACCAACCACATGACATCATACTTCATAGCAGAGGCATTATCTAAGTATTTTTGTTCTAAGAATCTCCTCTGGTTTGTGCTTTTCCATACCTCTGCCGTGATACCTGCATGGCATTTCCACACACTCACACGGGTATGCTAACTCTAGAAGCTGTGCACTAAAACAAAAGCTCTGGAAAGAAAATGGGCACCAGGGCTCAGAGCATCATTTTTTTGTGTTGTTGCGGCAGTTATTTTTTCCTGAGGTGATCTCACAGTTCCTCCTAACTGTGCTGTTGATGAGTAGAAACCATTGGAAGAGCAGCACCAGAAATATGTGTGATGTGAGAGAGTTAGGTGGAAACTGAGCGAGCGTTTGTTGCCTTTTAGAACTGCTAGGCAGACTTTGAGAAAGGAAAGGCATTAAGAGTTTGTGGTTTAGATTTTTTCCACTGGAAACTCAATATACTTATATGAATTTGATTCTCGAAAGGCCGTAACAAAAAGCATTTCAAAAATCAGAAAGGGTGAAAACAAGAGTAGAGTCAGATTTCGAAATCAAATGTACTGGAAGTACTGCATTTGGTTTTTAGAAAGACTATACATTTGATTTGATATTATCACAGCCCTGTACAACTATTACAGGGGGGGGCTGCAGAGGAGGAAGGAGGGTCTTGCATACACTTGTGTTTAATATTTATTTTTCCCCCGCATGCACAATTTTGATGAATGAGAAACTTCATTCCCATTAGCATGCTTTTTTAGGACAAACACCAGCTCCCTCAGCCTGAAGAGAGATGGGTGCCACAGCTCCATAGTCGCCTTTGACTGAATTTAACTGTCCAGGGGTCCTTTACCTTTTTTATAGCTATCAATGAATCCCATGCCATACCTCTCCATCTTATTATAAAGCACATGCATGCACAGCGAACTAAGTCATTTCATTCCTACATTTGGGACAGTTCCGAAGCTTCTGCATAGTGATAGCAGCAGTAGGCACTATATTTTCACTTATTTAATCAATTTATAGACTGCTTGATATTAAAAATCCAAGAACCTTGGACTTGGTTATCCATAGCACCTCTAGCAGCACAACAGGAGGGTACCGACCCGCAAAAAGCGTAAAACTTCTCGTCTCCTTTTGCAAAGATCATTTCACTGAGACGAAACCACAAGGCATGCCTCAAATAAACATTCAGCTCGAGAACCTCAAGACAAACTCTGTTCGCTCTAAACGCTGTTTAGCTTTCTCCTTACGAAGTCATAACAAAGAACTTCACAAAATGCAGCCTTTCCTTGTGTGCACGAAAAAGTGCTCGTAACTGAGTGATGGATATGGCTGGATGTTTATAAGCAAGCAACGCGCCTGCTTTTAAATGGGATTAACGTCGACAGATTTGCAAACACACCATTCTCCCAAACCTTTATTGCCTTTTAAGCTTTTTTGGCATGTCAGCCTCCGATTCCTGTTTCCTAACCCTGACAGCTGAGGAGTCCTCCCCAATCTTACATTCATGATGAATTCTTCACTTAGTGGCTGAGAGGTGAGATAGGATCAGGTGCCTTTAGCACTGCAATTAAGGGAACATTCATCATCTCATCTGGGCAGTAAGTCTTTGACTTCCTATCTACAACTAAGGCTGCAGTCAGCTGTGTGTGAGTGAACTCCCTGAAACACCCTGGAACTGACTCCTTTCTGTCTCAACATGCATAGGACTGCACTGCAAGACTGCAATCTTATGCACTTACTTAAGAGTAAGTTCCATTGAAGATAGTGGGGCTTGTTTTAGAGTAAAACGATACACAGGACAGAATTCAGCTAATCTGTTGCCTATGTTGTAAATAAAAATATGCCCTTTCCCCTTATGAGGTATCCAAGAGCCCATATAGAGTCTTTACATAGGTTCCCTATTGGTAGGAGAGAATACCAGAGGCCAACCAGAGAATATTGAGAAGCAAAGCAGCTAGTAAGCTTGATCTTTATTGATCTGTTGCAACAGGGTGCTCCCCTCACATGCAGGAAAGGAGGAGGACCCAGAAAAATGCTGTGCAAGGGCTTATAAAGACTTTTGAAATTCCCATCATGTAGATCAAGACCACCCCCAGAAACCTCATACATACATCACAGCAAAGGTGGTCTAAAACAGAAATTTGAATATCTCCTTGTTTATCTCTTGTCTGGCAGGTTACTTGATTGGATTGCCTGCGGAGCCTGGCCAGTCTTTTGTAATGATAAATACAAAAAAGGTCACAGGCTCACACCCTTATTCAAACACAGACATACCCTTAAGACAGGATTTGTGAAGGAAAAGACAATGGGGAGGCTTTTCCATTTTGACCTTGCAGAGAAAACATTTGGTCAGTTTAGGAATCAAAATGGTTCCAGGTTGGTCTTCCTGTGCTGATCTATGTATGTGCGGTTATGAACATTACCATATATCTAAGACCCTAAAATTCCTATCACACCTACATGGAGCAAGTTCAATTCGACCAACAGAACTGTTGCCTCCCTCTCTTCCTCCCGCACCCCCTAAATCTGTCCTGCAAGGCTAGAGGAACCTCCTGAACAGGTCTAGGGGCACATGTAATAATAATATGTAATAATGTAAGAATATGTAATAATAATATATTATTTATACCCCACCCATCTGGCTAGGTTTCCCCAGCCACTCTGGGCGGGTTCCAACCAAATATTTAAAACAATACAGCACCAACCATTAAAAACTTCCCTAAACAAGGCCACCTTCTTTTAAAATAGTTGCTTATTGCCTCGACATCTGCTGGGAGGGCGTTCCACAGGGCAGGCGCCACTACCGAGTGTTGGGAAATTTCCATTCCACCTTTAGCTTGCTGGGAACTTCTGTTGTGTGTATAGCTTTTGCTTTAGACTCTCTCTCTGAAGAGACGGCAGTGAGAGACATGTTTTCTTTGTCCTGATTTATGCTTAATAAATCTTTAGCTGTTAGTGTGTTTTCGCAATCCTCACACCTGTTCTGTTTGTGCAGGATGCTCTGATAAGGTAGCGTGCTCAGGCTTTTAGAGTCTGAGTCGCTGATTTACGTCGCACCAGAGATCAGGGGATCATCATGGCTGGAAGGGCATGATCCAGCTGGGGCTAGCCAGCTGGCATCTCAACCCCCGAAGGATGCCGACACCGAGAAGGCCCTCTGCCTGGTTCCCTGTAACCTCACTTCTCGCAGCAAGGGAACCGCCAGAAAGCCCTCGGCACTAGACCTCGGTGTCCGGGCTGGACGATGGGGGTGAAGATGCCCCTTCAGGTATACAGGGGGAGGAAAGCCCTGTTGCACCAGCGGACCTCATTCCCCACACAGATACCTCACAGAAATATGCTGAATTCCACCCATAGGATTGGTCTGCACATACCAGAGAGTAATTGTGGACGGTATTTAAAACAAATCTTGAGTTCCGCACCCTTGCTACTCCCACATGTGAAGTTTTATTCAACGTTATGCCAAGCAGGTAATCTTGTGGTTTTATTGCTCTATTCTATTTGAATGCACCTGCTGTTGGGAAGAGTTATAAATTACAGTCCACCATCCAATTACAGGCATCAGCCCATCAAAGTTAAGCATTTCAAAATCCCAGTGATTTAAAAGAAGGGTTTAGGGTTAAACTACACATGACACGCAAATACATGTAAGAAAATCCTTCCAAAGGGAAAGGGTGCTTAACCCTCTGGTGCCAGCCATTTTCCCACTCGCCCCTCCAGCTATTTCCCTCCCCCTTGACAATAAGCCTTTTAACCCTCCAGATGCAGGGTTACTTTTGAAAACACCTGAAATGGTGTGGGGTGGTGGTGAAAGCAACTTGGAAAGTGCAAGTCAAGTCATCCCTCTCACCCATCAATAATCTCTTAATAATAATAATAATAATAACAAATTTTATTTATACCCTGCCCTCTCCGGGCAGAGCCAGGCTCAGGGTGGCTAGCACCAGTAAAATTACAGTAAAAAAATAATAGGGGTGGGGACCCAATTTAAAATACAGGTTAAAATGCAGCCTCATTTTAAAAGTAGCCCATAGATTAAAACCATAAGGGGAGGGGAACGTAAGGATCAGACTGAGTCCAAACCAAAGGCCAGGCAGAACAGGTTCCTTTTCATATATATACCATATATATATATATATATATATATATATATATATATATATATATACCATATATATATATATATATATATCCTTGTGGAGCTTTACATGTTAAAATGTTGGTTTGCCCCAAAGCAACTTAGCAATTCCCCCAGCGCAGTGAAAGCTGCTGAAATATGTCAGCTTTATGAACAATAGTAACAGTGCCAAAGAATAATACCTGCTCAGACACTCCCCCAATTTTCACACAGGGTGTTTGCTGTGCCAAAAAGCTTGAAGGGCGAATTTTCTAGCTATTCCTAGAAAACACAAGATATAATTAAATCTATTTATTTAAAAACACCCGGGGCTTCAGGTGTTGCTGGATCCAAGCTCTCATCAGCTCCACTAGCCTGGACAGTAGTCAGGATGATCAGAGTTGTAGTCTAGAAACATCTAGAGGGTCACAGATTCTGCATCCGGCATGTATAATGTCACTTCATCTGGAATTATTGACTGCAATTTGATTTTCCTTACTAAAATTACCCCTGGCAGCATAATCCTCGTCCCTTCCAACTCTCCGATTCTATGACTCATTAAGCCTCAGGTGGCCTTCTTATACAACTTCAGTTTTAACTGCAAGTGTTAAAAATGTTCTTCAGTCTTCAATGTAAAAAAAGAGAAATTCAGTTTTTAAAATATGTGGATGACACCTGAAATATCTGTGTAGCTTTTGTTTGTTTGTTTGTTTCAATTGGTCTCTGTGACTATATTCAGGTTGGCTCCTACTGGAGGGCAACAATCATTCACTACGAAGTATGTTCTCATTGAGACAAGCAAGGCCAGATTATGTCACGCCTGTGTTATTCGAGGTCATTCACCCCTCCTAACTGGGAAAAGCTCCCATTTCACTCTGACAGAGCTTCCTTCAGATATGCAAATAGGAGACACACCAAAGCATCTAACGCTGGGTGGATCAGCAACTCTAAGATTATTTCCAAGCTACACTGTGGTAATTTAATTAGGAAATGCCGGGACTGAACCTGATATTTTTTGCACGCATGCTGCATTGTATAGCAAGTTGTCCTTAGTCACATTCATGCCACTATTCTTTGCCTAACCTGCCAGCAAACCCAGCCCAGCCATTAGGCAAGGTGAAGCTGCTGCTTCAGACAGCAGAAGCGCGCCCCCCCCCCCAGGTGCTCCACCACTGGCAGAAAAGTACTGCTGCAATTGAAACTGATTTGGAGCAAGATCACATCCATTCTGGGCAAGATCTCAGCCCAAATTGGCACGACCTTCCCCCAAATGGTGGTGCTGCTTCTCCGACTGCAGTGGATGCAGCTGCAGCAGAGGAGGCAGTGGCGGGAGCAGGCGGTGGGAGCAGTGGCAGGGCAAAGCCACAGTTCCCGTTTTGCCTCAAGTGGCAAAACAGGACGCATGACCCAGGTGGGGCTGAGATAACACCATGTACATCACCCCGCACTCTTTGGAGAACGGGCAGGATACAAATTTAATAAACAATCTTCCATTACATGTTGACAATACACACATTCCTAGCGCATCAAAGAGAACACTTTAGCGCAGGAACCTTTTGCAGACCAGCGGCTGCATCCCTGCCTGAGCAACTGTCCGGGGGCTTCATGCCAATGTACTGGTTTGCAATGGAATACTGTTTACAGTGGTACCTCGGGTTAAGTATTTAATTTGTGCCGGAGGTCTGTTCTTAACCTGAAACTGTTCTTAACCTGACGCACCACTTTAGCTAATGGGGCCTCCTGCTGCCGCCGGAGCCTGATTTCTGTTCTTATCCTGAAGCAAAGTTCTCAACCCGAGGCACTATTTCTGGGTTAGCGGAGTCTGTAACCTGAAGCGTATGTAACCTGAAGCGTATGTAACCCGAGGTACCACTGTATTCAATTTGTATCCTGCCCTTTTCTCCTAAGAGCTCAAAGTTAAATACAGTGGTACCTTGGGTTACATATGCTTCAGGTTACATACGCTTCAGATTACAGACTCCGCTAACCCAGAAATAGTGCCTCGGGTTGAGAACTTTGCTTCAGGATGAGAACAGGATGCTCCGGCAGCAGGAGGCCCCATTAGCTAAAGTGGTGCTTCAGGTTAAGAACAGTTTCAGGTTAAGAACGGACCTCCGGAACGAATTAAGTACTTAATCCGAGGTGCCACTGTACATGGGATCATTCCAGCTCATCTTCAGAACAACCCTCTCTGGCAGGCAGGGGCAGTGCATTCCATTTTGCTGCTGGAGGAGAAATGAAATGTGTCACTTTGCCCTGCCACTGCTCCTGCCACCACCTATCTGCTCTTGCTGCCACCATGCACCTTGCCGTACTCATAGGAGAGGCCTTAAGGGAAGCATGTGGCCCTCGTGCCTGAGGTTCCACACCTCTGTCTAGTGCAACCCTTCGCCCCAGATGTTCTGCTTTACTACATGTCAAGAGTTTCTTACAAAGAAAATATGGCAGGCAGCCCGTTTACTTGCATCGTGAAGTGGTACAAACAGAATTCTACCATCACCCCCTTGATTTCTGAAGTTCAGAGAGAAGTTCCATTACTTATGTATGACTAAAATGGGAACACCCGTGAGGGAGATCTCAGAGAGCAAGAGGGAAACCACTAGGTTTGCAGAAGTACAATCTGAGAAGCAGTCAAATGAACTCTGAGCATGCTCAGTGTCGCCAGGAAGTTGACCAACTGGGGGACAGGAAATAGAAAACCAGATGGGCTGGGGAATTCAACCAAGTTTTGGAGAGAAAAGCATGGATTGCTAGCTGCCTGGCATAGGGAAGAGCAGCCAGGTCTCAGTTGCCCTATTCTATTACAGTGGTACCTTGGGTTAAGTACTTAATTCGTTCCGGAGGTCTGTACTTAACCTGAAACTGTTCTTAACCTGAAGCACAACTTTAGCTAATGGGGCCTCCTGCTGCCGCTGCGCCGCCGGAGCCCAATTTCTGTTCTCATCCTGAAGCAAAGTTCTTAGCCTGAAGCACTATTTCTGGGTTAGCAGAGTCTGTAACCTGAAGCGTATGTAACCTAAAGCGTATGTAACCTGAGGTACCACTGTACCCGATTCCACAAAATGTGTGGAATGTGTTATTTCTTGCCCTAGCAGTGCCTGTTTTTATCTGACTCCCCAACTAGGGTGTTGTTGTTGGTTGTTTTTTTTTAAAGAAAAGCAAGTCTGACAAAGCAAGACGCCTCACCTGCAGCCTGGAAAGAGGGCACCGCATAAGAGAATTTCTGCGAAATGGATGTAGGAAGGAGGAAGACAGGTTTGGGAGCATAAAAGGAGAGGGAGTGAGAATGGGAGTCTGGATGTTGTTGGAGATTATCAAATATTTGCCCTAAATAAAAACGAGACCAGCTTGGTGCCCATCCCAACTCAAATAAACCCATCCCACAGTTATTTGATTATAGGTCTCAGTAGGTGGCAACCCCACATGTCCACCCCTGGCTTCAAGCCACTAGTTAAAAGTTGTGGGTGGATCAAAGCAGGCTCCCCCCCCCCCACAATTTAGTCTTGCATTGTCCCTACATGATGAATATCCATGTGTTTCCATGCCAGTGGTTTTCAACCAGTGTGCCATGGCACTGTGGGATGCCTTAAATGATGGTCAGGGGTGCCACAGGCAACACTGGCTTCTGTCCCTCTTTCCTTCCCTCTCTCCTCTGATGCCTTCTCATGCCTCTGCTTCCCAAAGGTTTGCACAGCAGCCCTGGCTATAAGGGCTGGGGGGGGGGCAGCTGAGAGCCCAGGGATGGCAGCAGCAGCTGCCCGGAGCCTCTTAAGGAGGGGAGAAGAGGCTGAGGGAACAATCCACAAGGGTGGGTGTTTGAGGGTGAGGGGCTGCTGGCTCTGTAGGCAAGGGCTGACATAACTGGGCTCCTGAGCCCCACAGGGGTGCTGCAGCAAGAATGTAGTTGGTTAAAACCTCTGATCTATGCCCATTCAAACTGCCAGTCATTTCATGAATGGCAACTCCGAGAGACAGATTCAACTGTATGCCAGGAAATTAGGTTTGCACAGTTAAGGTGGGTTAAAGTGTTCTGTTGCCCCAGCTCAGTCAGTAGAGCCCAATACTCCTAACCTATGATTTAAATCCACTTTTTTTAAAAAAAGAAACTGACTTTTTGCTGTTAGGAAAGTGACAGGAACATGCATTGAAAAGTGTTGAATGTAGTAATGGTTAATGGCAAGACTTCTAAAAACCATGCAAGCAAATCAGGATGAATGCTCATTGTTGCGTGGCCACCCTGCAAATTTATCAGAACAAATGAACATTTGTTCAAGCAAATCAGGATGATTTGCAGGCTGTCTGTAGAAGCCCTATCAATGTTTTTAATATGTCTGCAAACACAAGTTGTCCCAAACATGTATAGAACCAGCTTCTAGATCTTGGAGACACCTGCACATCCACCTTGGAACTCTAAAATGGTTATCTCACACAGGAGATGTCTTGTTCATAACTAGTGATATCAACTAGAAAAAGCGGAGCCGGAACTCACCGTGAACGCCTCCCTTGTTCTCTTATAATGGCAATGGCACCCACCTTAGAGGCGCCGGAACTGAGTTCCAGTGAGTTCCGGCGGGGGGGGGGGGGGGAGTCCTGGATATCAATACATCCCCATAACACTTGCACAACTATAGGACTAGCAGCGCAATAAATGAGATAGCTGGAAAGAGCATTTGATTTTCCCAGGAACAACACGCAGTTTTGCCTATTGTGAAAACGCCAGAAAGACTTCCTTGAAGATGAAAGTTATTGAATGAGTAAGGGACTAGGTAACTTAGCACAGGCATCCCTTCAAGTCTGGCATGCTCACCTGCTCCTAAGTCTGTCCCTGAAATCTGGGACATAGCTGTCATTCATCACTCTGTCCCAACCAGCAACATGGGAACCACTTGCCACCTCCTTTCTCTGTGTGTTTCTCCTTCCTTCCTTCCTTCCTTCCTTCCTTCCTTCCTTCCTTTATTTCCATCGTTCTCTTTTTTCTCATTCTCTTTAAAAAAAAATCAACAAAAATGAAAACAGTGATCATAGGCGCCAACTCTCTGGTGCCCTGGGTGCCCGAGCACCCACAAAATTCCCCATGAAGGGGCCAGGCAACCACAAATTTTGGTGCCAGGGCCATGCACACTGCATGGCACCCAGGTACCCACTGGGTACCCACTGTTGCAGGGCCAAGTTGGCACTCTTGACAGTGATGGTGCAGTTAGCATGGTACCACCACATGTCAGAAGCTGACCCACTCTGCTGCTATTCCATTGGGGTTGGGTGTCACATGTGCACAAAACATTCCATCCAAAAGTTTCCTTAAAAGGGAAGTGCAGGTTTCCTGGTGGGTGATCCTGATCTCCCAGGAGCATTTCTGATCTAATCATGTGGCCTTGTCTATATTTGCCTGTATTATATCATAACGAGCATCAAATGCTTGTCTCATCTGAGCTTCCCAAATCTTGCACACCTTTCCCCAACTGCTAATTATACAATGTGCCTTTTAAAATGTTCTTTAAAGAAGACTGATAAATCTTTGGTTGCCTGGGTGTGCGTGTGTGTGACGTTTATTCTGTTACGCTATGTTCAGTTGCAAAATAAAATGAAAGCTGGGTGCATTACTCACATCCATTTGATGAAAAGGCATTCTCCTCAGCATTTCAAAGTTTCTCAGGCTCTTATGTAAGAATTGATCGCAGGAACTGGAAATTACGGTAAGTGCCAAGCCCTAGTCAAACACAACAGACTGGGTGAAATGATTGCTTTGCCTTTCAGAGCATTGAAGGAAGCACGTAATTGTCCACTGCCTTTCCCCACAGTAAACTACAGGTAGGAAAGGACATTGCTTGACATGTCTCTTCTTGCCTGGTGATCAGGAGGCGGGGGATGGACGGACCCATAGCGTCTCAAGTTCTTGCTCAACAAACATAATGGAATTCCATTCATTTCCACAACAAGTTACAATCTCACACCCACTCACCTGGAAGTAAGTCCCATTAAATTCCAGGGATTCACACTTGAATAGATATGCATGGGATTTTCTCTCCTGTCTCTCCCCCCACCCCGGCTTCCTTTATATTTTATGCAACTGCTTCCTTCTCATTTCAAATGACTCAACTGCCTTTTGCCTTGTATTCTTTTCCTTTTCATTCTTTCCATGTTCCTTTATGGTTTTGCTTTTCTTTTTGCATTTGTGTTCTTCTAGCCCTCTTCCTTAGGGACGCGGGCGTTAAACCACAGAGCCTAGGACTTGTCGATCAGAAGGTCAGCAGTTCGAATCCCCACAACGGGGTGAGCTCCTGTTGCTCGGTCCCCGCTCCTGCCAACCTAGCAGTTCGAAAGCACATCAAAGTGCAAGTAGATAAATAGGTACCACTCCGGCGGGAAAGTAAACGGCATTTCCGTGCGCTGCTCTGGTTCGCCAGAAGCGGTTTAGTCATGCTGGCCACATGACCCAGAAGCTGTACGCCGGCTCCCTCAGCCAATAAAGTGAGATGAGTGCCGCAACCCCAGAGTCGGTTACGACTGTACCTAATGGTCAGGAGTCCCTTTACCTTTAGCCCTCTTCCTTATTTGTCCCTCATTCTCACCCATTCTCACCCATTTCCTCTGGAGCAAGCCCTGTGGTATGGTCTCCCACCTGATATTTAGAGGATTCCCCTTAAGAATGGAGAAGAACTGAGGAAATAAGAGGCACATAAGTGGTGCAGCCTAATTCCATTACATATCAATTTTGCATGCATTCAAATAAAACCCATGTTGTTCCTGTTTTTGTGAAAAACTTACATTTAAATAGCATGCACTGTTGTACACATTTCCTCCTAAAATACCTCCTAAAATTGGTAGAAATTTCTCTGTAACACATGTATTTTTGAACTGAAACTGAATCGCTTGGAAGAATATTAAGAAAGATCTTGAAATCTGGGAGAGATTGAGGTTATCTTTTCTGGGGAGGATAGCGGTTATCAAAATGAACGTTCTCCCCAGAATGTTATTTTTGTTCCAAACCATTCCGGTACTAAAAGGTCTAAAGCAGTGTAAAGAGTGGCAAAGAGCCTTAGCGAGATACATCTGGCAAGGCAAAAGACCACGAATAAAAATGAAAATATTGGTGGACAAAAAAGAAAGAGGGGGATTCTCTCTACCGGATCTAAGTTTATATTATGAAGCGGCGTGTTTATTGTGGCTGAAGGATTGGATAAGATTGGAAAATAGGGACACCTTGGACTTGGAAGGTTTCGATAACAGCTACGGGTGGCACTCGTACCTGTGGTACGAAAAGGTGAAAGTTCATAGAGGCTTTCTAAATCATATTTTTAGGGGACCACTATTCCAAGTCTGGGAAAGAAATAAAAATATATTGGAAAGGAAGACACCTTGGTGGATTTCACCAATAGAGGTGTTAACTATAAAAAAAATAAACATGGAAGGGAAGAATGCCACCTATGAAGAACTAACTTGGAAGACAGATCAAGGGATTAAACTTAGACCATATGAAGAGATCAAAAATTTATTTACAGGGTGCTTGCAATACCACCAAGTAAATGACCTGCTAAAAGAAGACAAAAGGAAAGTAGGATTTGAAGATAAAAAATCTAAATTTAATGTAGAAGTTATAGAAGGTAAGAACAAAACACTGTCAAGGATGTATGATATTTTGCTGGAGTGGTATACAAAAGATGAGGAGGTGAAGGAGGCCATGACTAAGTGGGCGATAGACATTGGATATAACATCGATTCTGAGAGGTGGTTGGAACTATGGAACAAGAATGTGAGATTTACGGCATGCACGGCACTAAAGGAAAACCTGTGGAAAATGATCTACAGGTGGTATCACACACCAGTGAAATTAGCGAAGATTTATAAGTTGAAGGATAAAAGATGCTGGAAATGTAGAGAGGTAGAAGGTGACCTCTACCATATGTGGTGGTCGTGTTGCAAAGTGAGAGGCTTTTGGGAATTGGTTTATAATGAACTTAAAAAAATCTTGAAATATACATTTCCCAAAAAGCCAGAAGCTTTTTTGTTAGGAATGGTCGGTAAAGAAATTAAAAAAGAAGACAAGATCTTGTTTCTATATGCTACAACAGCTGCAAGAATTATGTTAGCACAAAATTGGAAATTAGAAGTAATACCCAACATAAGTGATTGGCAGGTTAAAATGATAAATTATGCTGAGCTTGATAGAATATCAGGAAGATTAAGGGACCAAGACGAACAGAAATTTCATGATAATTGGAAGAAATATTTAATGTATATGGAATCTAAATCTCAGGTGACACTGGTGGGGTTGAAATAACTCTAACAGCAGGAAAGGCCTGTGTAAAAGAGTTAAAAAGTATGCGACCATATAATTTATTCGATACTTACCAAAGGAGTGGAGGGAAGTCCAAGGCTCAGTTGAGACTAACTCAGTTATGTATTTTATTTATGATTTGTGAAGTGGATATAATTTGTATAATGTATGTGGTGGATTTTTTGTTTATGTTTTTCCTGTATATATCTGCAAATATGAATAAAAATTTATAACAGGAAAAAAAAGAAACTGAATCACAAAATTTGGCAAAGCTGATTGTGAGCTGCATTCTGACCCACATATACATCGAATTAGGTTGGTTCACTTTAAAGTGTGGACGAAATGAAATTCTCCTCTATTAAGCAATCAAGATGTTCTCAAACTACAATGCAAAGTAATACTTTCCTCCTCCACTTTCCATTTCACCTTCCCTGCCTCTTTATTGTTTTGGTCTCATGTTTTGTAGACCGTACTTGGTGCCAGATTTACGTATAAGCTAAACAAGCTGTAGCTTAGGGCCCCACTCTCTTTGGGACCCCCCCAAAAAACAAAGAAAAAAATGGGTGTACATTTCCAAAATACAAGATAAAAAACAAAATAAAACCTACATACAGCAACAGTGTTTTGTGTTGTGTAGGCTCCTATTTTGTTATGTGCAAATGGCTTTAGATACCTATAACGTCCATAAATTACCATAAAACATATGTTCAACACAAAAAACAGCAACAATTTGTTGACAACATAGGGCAGCTGGACATATAAATGTCCCCATTACCTTCAGTAGCTTAGGGCCTCATCAAACCTAAATCCGGCCCTGACCAGCTGGCCTTTGTCCCTAGTTTGGCTAAGGAGCCCATCCATCAGACAGCATGGAACTTCTTAGGCTTGTTGAAAACAGCTCACCTTCAAGGGATCAAGTCTGAAGGAAGACCCAGTTAGGTGTGGGGGGTTTTTTTGTCCAGGTCAAGTCGCCTTACCTTCACAGTAGGGATCAACAACTTTGAGTCTCATTTCACCTCAAAAAACTTCTAGAAATATGGCCACCCTAACTTTATTATTTATACTCTGCCCATCTGGCAAGATTGGCCAATCTCAGGCAGGCGTGGAGGCAGAGTCCCCCCTGGGGAAGGGCCTGACAGAGCAGGGTAAGGTTTCCTTACCCTGGCCCTGGCCCCTGGTTTCTTCCTTGTTAGCAGAACCCAGACCCGGGTGAGGAAGGAGGAAAATCATGCAGTATGATGACAGATCCTGCTAATGAACGGCTGCGTGATTCAGCACCCAAATATCACTTTTGATAAAGAGATTCTTTTCAGGCCCAACAGCATCCTTCTCTCAGCACAAGGAAATGGAAGGAGGCAAGTTCAGAGCAGTGGCTCATGAAAAGCATAAGTATCTTCTTAGGGCAACTACATCTAAGGCAGGTATGGAGAACTTGTGATCTTCCAAATGATGTTGGAGTACAATTCCCACCATCCCAATGGCCACACTGCCTGTGGATCATGGGACTTTATGTCCAACAGCATCAGGAAAGTCACAGGTTCCACATCCCTTGTTTAAAATGTCTCTAAGTCAGGAGAAACTGAATAATTCAACCATGTGATGGATTTGATACCATGCATACAACTGGTCAGGGACGCGGGTGTTTCTTAATACAACCCTGTATACAACCCTGAAGCCTCTGAAGGAAGCCCTGTATGGGGAAGTTTCTTAATGTTTAATGTTTTATTAAGTTTTTATATGCTGGAAGCCTCCCAGAGTGTCTGGGGCAACCTAGTCGGTGGGGGGGGATGTATAAAAAAATAAGATGATGATGATGATGCTACTGGTGATGATGATGATGGAACAGGATGTCCCTATCTTCATCAGAGAAATGTTAGAAGGTATGTAGCTGCAGAATGTCAAATAACAGTTGAGAAAGAAAAATGGGATGGAGAACGGGACTGACCTTTTAAGGCCCAGGATGGGAACATTTGGCAAGGGCCATCGATGCCACTTACGGAGAGAGACAGAAAGAGAAAGAAAGCGCATGTGTAGGATTGCCCCCCCCCTTAAAGATCAAGGTAAAAGTGAGATCCAGCAGAATTAATCCGAGCTTTGAGAAGCTCTGTGCACTTCTGAAGGGAGATAAAGGTCACAACCTTCAGCATCTCATGACAATGGCCACAATGAGGAGGAGCGGGGCTCAGAGTCTTCATGGACACCACCAGGGAGATACCCCAAGGGCAATGTCGTGCCCTTGGGCGGCAAATTGGGGACCCCTGCCTTATGGAACAGAATATCCTGGAGGAGGCAATGGCTGGCTGGCTTGGAACCCTGAACATGAACATTGGAAACAGCCTTATACTGAGTCAAAGCCGGCTGTCTATACTTTCTACACTGAATGGCAGTGATTCTTCATGGTTCAGGCAGGAGACATTCCCAGCCCTAGCTGGAGATACCAGGGACTGAAGTTGAGACCTTCTTCCACTGACTTATGACCCTGTTAGGCGTGATAGTGCACTGCAGGGTTTTTTTTTTTTGCTGTAGGTCCCACCTGTGGATTTTTAAACATTACAGAGTTGAGCTCTGGGAGTTTTGAGTCCTTTTCTCTGGAGCCCTTTCCTCAGTCTAAACTGGGGTGTGGACTCTGTGGCCCTCTAGGTGTTTGCTGGACTCCAGCTCCCATCAGCTCCAGCCAACAGAGCCACAGATTGTCATCAGGGATGATGGGAGTTGTAGTCTATCAACACTTTGATGGCTTCAGGTTTCTCACCTCTGATCTAAACCCTCCACCTCCCACCGGCTACGATTTAGGGAGGGAGAGAGGCACAAACACATCTCAGTGTGTAAGAATAATAATTAACACATAAGTTCATTTGACATCAGAACTGACATAGTGGAATATGATTTTTTTTGGAGTTTTCGTTTCAAGATGTACCAGAACACTTGTTGCTGACAAACAATTATTCATGCCCATTATTGTTAGTGAGCAGGGCACTAAACATTTTGAAGAGGGAACATTTATGAACCTACCATTAAATTTATAGATATTTAGCACCTTAATTATGGCAGAACAAATGGAAAGATTGAGGTGAAAGTGGTGCTGTGGTTTTGTAGGCAGTTATCATGCTCAAGTATAATCATGTGGTGCTCTTACACACAAATATAATTGAAAGTGCTCATTGGCCGACACAAAACACTTTTAAAAGGATGTTGCCAAGTGAGATACCCTAAGATGGGCTTCCATGGAAATTAAATTATGAGATGCAAAGATGAGAAGGTTAAGTGGTGTATTTTCTTGTGCTTAATTTAGGTCAGGAGTCAGGTCAACCACTTTGGGCCTATGGGCACATTTGGGAATTTGAGAGGATGCTATTTGGGTGCGTCCCCGCCTCTGGTTGCTTCTTTCTCCCCACCCAGAGCCACTCTCTGTCCCCAAGACAAGAGAGAAGTGAGTGAAGATGATGGAGTTTATGGATCTGGCTGATCTCACTGGGAGAATCCGTGACCAGAAAGAAGAGGAACATCAAGAAGACTGGAAGAAATTTAAAGACTATTTGAATAAATATTGTAATATTAAAGATATGTAACCACTTGAAAGAAACAATTAGGCCTAGGATTAAACTCATTCAACAAACAAGATGAATTTTAACAGGGAGAAATGTAAAGTATTGCACTTGGGCAAAAAAAATGAGAGGCACAAATACAAGATGGGTGACACCTGGCTTGAGAGCACTACATGTGAAAAGGATCTAGGAGTCTTGGTTGACCACAAACTTGACATGAGCCAACAGTGTGACGCAGCAGCTAAAAAGCCAATGCAATTCTGGGCTGCATCAATAGGAGTATAGCATCTAGATCAAGGGAAGTAATAGTGCCACTGTATTCTGCTCTGGTCAGACCTCACTTGGAGTACTGTGTCCAGTTCTGGGCACCACAGTTCAAGAAGGACACTGACAAACTGGAACGTGTCCAGAGGAGGGCAACCAAAATGGTCAAAGGCCTGGAAACGATGCCTTATGAGGAACGGCTAAGGGAGCTGGGCATGTTTAGCCTGGAGAAGAGGAGGTTAAGGGGTGATATGATAGCCATGTTCAAATATATAAAAGGATGTCACATAGAGGAGGGAGAAAGGTTGTTTTCTGCTGCTCCAGAGAAGCGGACACGGAGCAATGGATCCAAACTACAAGAAAGAAGATTCCACCTAAACATTAGGAAGAACTTCCTGACAGTAAGAGCTGTTGGACAGTGGAATTTGCTGCCAAGGAGTGTGGTGGAGTCTCCTTCTTTGGAGGTCTTTAAGCAGAGGCTTGACAACCATATGTCAGGAGTGCTCTGGTGGTGTTTCCTGCTTGGCAGGGGGTTGGACTCGATGGCCCTTGTGGTCTCTTCCAACTCTATGATTCTATGATTCTAAACTGGAATTAAATTTATAAATAAGAAAATGTACGATAAGGTAAGTTATATAATATGATTAGGACTGTGATATGGTCTTTTAAAACACTGATATTGGAAACTGCTACATATAATTACTAAGAAATTCGGATGGAAGAGTTTCGAGGAAGTCAAATACTATGTTTATGAAGATGGAAGGTACTTAATTTTAATTAATTAAGTGCTAATATGCTGTATGTATCTTTTTTCTTTTTTCTCTTTTTCTTTTATTCTTTGTTTGTTTTTATTATTGTTAATCTTTTTTTTACTATGTTTATCTACTGAAAATAATAAATATTATTTGAAAAAAAGAAAAGAAAAGAGAGAAGTGAGTGTGTGTGAGGGAGAACATGCACACCTTTGCTTTGGATAAAGGTTGGGCAAAGTAGAATTAAAATGCATCCTGCACCTTGTCTTTACACAAGGTTCCCCGCCCCCCCCCCAAAAAAACCTGCCACCATCAAATCAAAACTTATATTGGTAGATGGCACAGAAAAATCACAACCCCAGTGCCTGCCACCATCACAATAACATTAATGCAAGTCATAGATCTTCAGGGATCTTTCACACAAGCTGGCTGGCACCTGCCTGTCTCGGGAGACAATGGATTAGTTGTTGGGACTCCAGCTCCCATCAGCTGCAGCCAACATGACCACGTCAAAAAAAGTTGGAAGCTGAAGTTCAACAACATCTGAGGGGCACCAGCTGAGCAACCCCTGGAATGAAAGCTGAAACAGACATGTTTTAACCATTATAGCAATCAGATGGCACGCACACTTATCCAGGAAATATGACCTTTTAAAAATAATAATAATAAAAGAATTGTAAACTTGTTCTAAATCAGTTATTTAAACTGGTGCTCTTTCTGGCAATCTAAATTAAATAGCAGTTAACCACACAGTAAAGGGAGTTTCTCGTATCTACTAAACAACATACCCGTTTCAGAAACACTGTTTTTATTAGCAGACTCTGAAGATACCCCATTAAGCATTCTTTTTTAAAAAAAGGGAAATAAAGGCCCTCTCCCACTCTTCCTTATTTACATCCTTCCACAAAGTGAGCTGTTTTTTAACCAAGGACAATAGTGGCTTAGTCCTAGTTTTAATACTAGGTTTCAGAGGATCAACAGGTACTGCAAGCAGCGTGACTTTGCGTAATAACTTGCTCTTATCCGACTTGTTTGTAAAGGTTCTCAGATTGATAAGATCCAGACAGCTAGCATTATTCCATGGGCAGTCCCACACAACCTTCAAAATATAGTCCCCGATCCTGGTCAAGGAATCCTGGCCTTCTTAAACGAGCAATGCAAAGAAATAGAGGAAAACAATAGAATGGGAAAAACCAGAGATCTGTTCAAGAAAATAGGAGATATGAAAGGAACATTTCGTACAAAGATTTCCATAATAAAAGACAAAAGTGGAAAGGACCTAACAGAAGCAGAAGACATCAAGAAGAGGTGGCAAGAATACACAGAGGAACTATACCAGAAAGAAATGGATGTCTCGCATACCCCACGTAGTGTGGTTGCTGACCTTGAGCCAGACATCCTGGAGAGTGAAGTCAAATGGGCCTTAGAAAGCATTGCTAATAACAAGGCCAGTGGAAGTAATGGTATTCCAGCTGAACTATTTAAAATTTTAAAAGATGATGCTGTCAAGGTGCTACACTCAATATGCCAGCAAATTTGGAAAACTCAGCAGTGGCCAGAGGATTGGAGAAGATTACATCCCAATCCCAAAGAAGGGAAGTGCCAAAGAATGCTCCAACTACCGCACAATTGCACTCATTTCACACGCTAGCAAGGTTATGCTTAAAATTCTACAAGGCAGGCTTAAGCAGTGTGTGGACTGAGAACTCCCAGAAGTGCAAGCTGGATTTAGAAGAGGCAGAGGAACCAGAGACCAAATTGCAAACATGCGCTGGATTATGGAGAAAGCTAGAGAGTTCCAGAAAGACATCTACTTCTGCTTCATTGACTATGCAAAAGCCTTTGACTGTGTCGACCACAGCAAACTATGGCAAGTTCTTAAGGAAATGGGAGTGCCTGATCATCTTATATGTCTCCTGAGAAGCTACAGTTAGAACTGGATATGGAACAACTGATTGGTTCAAAATTGGGAAAGGAGTACTGCAAGGCTGTATATTGTACCCCTGCTTATTTAACTTATATGCAGAATTCATCATGCGAAAGGCTGGGCTGAATGAATCCCAAGCCAGAATTAAGATTGCCGGAAGAAATATCAACAACCTCAGATATGCAGATGACACAACTTTGATGGCAGAAAGTGAGGAGGAATTAAAGAACCTTTTAATGAGGGTGAAAGAGGAGAGTGCAAAATATGGTCTGAAGCTCAACATCAAAAAAACGAAGATCATGGCCACTGGTCCCATCACCTCCTGGCAAATAGAAGGGGAAGAAATGGAGGCAGTGAGAGACTTTACTTTCTTGGGCTCCATGATCACTGCAGATGGTGACAGCAGTCACGAAATTAAAAGACGCCTGCTCCTTGGGAGAAAGGCGATGGCAAACCTAGACAGCATCTTAAAAAGTAGAGACATCACCTTGCCAACAAAGGTCAGTGTAGTAAAAGCTATGGTTTTCCCAGTAGTGATGTATGGAAGTGAGAGCTGGACCATAAAGAAGGCTGATCGCCGAAGAATTGATGCTTTTGAATTATGGTGCTGGAGGAGACTCTTGATTGTTTATTTGATTGTTGTTAGCCGCCCTGAGCCCGGCTTCGGCTGGGGAGGGCGGGATATAAATAAAATTTTTTATTATTATTATTATTGAGAGTCCCATGGACTGCAAGAAGATCAAACGTATCCATTCTTAAGGAAATCAGCCCTGAGTGCTCACTGGACAGATCGTGAAGCTGAGGCTCCAATACTTTGGCCACCTCATGAGAAGAGAAGACTCCCTGGAAAAGACCCTGATGCTGGGAAAGATGGAGGGCACAAGGAGAAGGGGACAACAGAGGACGAGATGGTTGGACAGTGTTCTCGAAGCTACAAACATGAGTCTGACCAAACTGTGGGAGGCAGTGGAAGACAGGAGTGCCTGGCGTGCTCTGGTCCATGGGGTCACGAAGAGTCGGACACGACTAAACAACAACTTTTGTGAAACTTGCTTCAAATGAACATGCTTAGTGTAGTCATATAATTGCAGACCATGCTGAACTCCTCAGTTGAATACTGTTATCTCAGATCCTTCAGCTAGGGATGTCAGGAATTGAATAGGAGACGGCTGTGCCAGAAGAATATTCTCTACATCAAATGCAGGTGAAAAACAAGGCAGTATATTTCCTAAGCTCCATTTTTGAGGTAGGCCTTAAATAAATGGAGAGAACTGCTGTACTATGGAATTTTGCCTTTATTATTGTGTTCATTTCATAAGCTCCCAGGATTTATCTATGAACACAGTTTTGTTGTACTAGCTACCAAACAAACAGTGCAGTTGATAGTCCCTTCTGAATATATTTGTAGTGTGCCCTGACACCTAGAGAAACACAGTGTACACATAGATATATTAAAATCGAGGTACGAGAATACCTTGAGGAAATAACATGCCTTTCCCAGAAAATAGCTCTTGCATTTACTAAAAATGAATTCTGATCACTCTCCTAACCACAGCATACTCAAGACTCTTTCTTTAAGGGACCCAAAGTCCACATGATGTTTTTCTCCAGTTTTCCTTAGGCTTAGATTATTAGTATTTGCTCAGCTGCCGGAAAAATCAATATACAACTCAATAACCTTATTCCTCTTGGCAAAAGCAACAGGACTCCGAAAGAGCTTAGTGTAAAGATGGCTGCCTACATTTACACACTTTGGATGCCAGCTGCCATCTTCTTTCCTTCAAATGTGGACGTTTTCAAGCTAACATTGCACTTGCTTTGGGGTTGTGGGGTGATTGTTATGACACTATGATGTCGTTGCTGTTAATGCTCCTCTGCCTGCTTTTGACTGTTTAGAATCCTAAACAATGTGTGATTCTACAATTATATTTTGATTGTGCTGTTTTACTGTGTTTTTGTTATTTGCTTGCGAATGGCTTTGAGTGGACCAGCCATCATGAAAAGGAGCAAATGATTACTTAGCAAACAAACGAGTGCATTGAAAAGCCTGTTTCCTCCTTGAAGTTTAGACCTCTCAAACATTCGATTCCTGAAAGTGAGACCTGCTCTACGGAACAAGAAATGCTCAAACTTCAGGTGAATTTTTGCTTCCAAAAAGTGTTCCATTTTATCTAAAGGTAAAGGTAAAGGGGCCCCTGACCATTAGGTCCAGTTGTGACCGACTCTGGGGTTGCGGCACCCATCTCGCTTCATTGGCCATGTGGCCAGCATGACTAAGCCGCTTCTGGCGAACCAGAGCAGTGCACAGAAACGCCGTTTACCTTCCTGCCTGAGCGGTACCTATTTATCTACTTGCACTTTGACGTGCTTTCGAACTGCTAGGTTGGCAGGAGCAGGGACCAAGCAACGGGAGCTCACCCTGTCACAGGGATTCGAACCGCCGACCTTCTGATCAGCAAGTCCTATGCTCTGTGGTTTAACCCACAGCGCCACCTGGGTCCCCTCCATTTTATCTAGTAGGTCATTTAACATTATTTAGCCTGTCTTAGGAACGTAAGAAGCAGCCTTATACTGTATAAGACCATTGGCCCATCTAGGCCAATATTGTCTACACAGCAGATGGAAAACCTGTGGCTCTCCAGATACTGTATCAGTAGACCACAGTCCTCACCATTCCCGACTACTGGCTGTGTTGCCTGGGGCTGATGGGAGCTGAAGTCCAAAACTTCTGGAGACCACTAGGTTGGTGAAGACTGCTGTATATACTGTACATAAAGGTAAAGGGACCCCTGACTAAGCATGACTAAGCCGCTTCTGGCGAACCAGAGCAGTGCACAGAAACGCCGTTTACCTTCCCACTGGAGCGGTACCTATTTATCTACTTGCACTTTGAGGTGCTTTTGAACTGCTAGGTTGGCAGGAGCAGGGACCAAGCAACGGGAGCTCACCCCGTCGCGGGGATTCGAACCGCTGACCTTCTGATCAGCAAGTCCTAGACTCTGTGGTTTAACCCACAGTGCCACCCGCGTCCCTTTTCAGTACAGTACATACTTGGTAGCAAACCTAATTGAACTCAATGGGGCTTAGTCATGAGCAGCAGTGTATAAGTTATTTCAAAAGTGCACAGTCCCTACATGATGGCCACCCCTTTCTAACATTATACAACCTTCTGATACAATCATAACAAAGCTTCTACTCTCTTTTTTCATATAAGATATATCTTTTTGAGAATCAGCAAGGAGACAATGATAGAGTAAAGGCTTTGCTCTTGTTTTTGCAGCCAATAAATTACAGCTCACAGAAAGCAAATGACACAGAGAGAGAGAGAGAGAGCGCACAAAAGGGTTGTTATTTTTTCTCTTCAGAGTGTCCTCAAGGTCTTATGATATTCTCTCTAAAAGCTGAAAAGCTACAAGAATTCCAGATTGTAGCATATTTCACAGGAGGCGTTTAAACATTATTAGAATTAATATATGAAATCAATTTTTGACATAGTTAAAAAATTGAACAATTTTGTTGTTTGTCATCTTGCATACCTTAATTTTGATGAGTAAAATTTTCAGCAATAACTATGGACCAAATTTTACTATACCATAAATTCTTAGGTAATCCTTCCACATATTTCACTTTGCTTGCGATAGCGACTCTGGCAGCTAACCGCAAATAATCAATTCTTTTCCAAACTATCTTCAGCTGGCCAATTACGGTAATAAAGGGATTGGTATCAATTATTATTTTGTTGTTAAATTAATTTCCGGGAAAACCATCTCCCCAAAAGAGCTGCCACCATGTGTGGAACCATGTGTGTGTAGCCAGCATTTTGGGGAACAGATTGGGATTAATATGCAAAAAAATCACCAATGTATAGCACCACCTAAAAATTATTTTGATAGTAGATTCTTGAGTCTTTGCTGAGATTCAGCTCCAGCTCTTCCACAAATAGTGTCTACTCAATAAAGCTCTTCTTTTATTTTACTAAAACATTTCTGTTTCAGATTGCAGCGACGTAAAAGCTCAAATCAGCAAGTCAGAGGGCCACCAGGTAACTTACACCTTTGAAGGTTTTCTCTGAGGCCAAAAAAGGACAAGATTTTTAATTCCGCCACAGCCACCCTCTGACAAACATTTCTGTAGGCCAATATTGTGTCATTTCTGTTTGCAAGATTTGGCAGCATTGATACTATACTGTGTAAAGTAAGGTCAAGTTATTTTCCTAACCCAGCCTTCAACATTTCTTAGGGCAAAGGTATGTAAGAGAACCCCACCTGATTTTTGTTTTGAACAGGAAAAACACCCCTTTGGGAAGAGGAGATTTTTAGAGCTGAGAAGCAGTGGGGAAGGAGGGGTGGCTAAATCTTTCCTTGGCTTCCCCAAGCTACTCACCCTCCCCTATGGAATTCCAAACAAATGTTTGTTCTGTTCTGTATATTTGGGTGTAATGTGCAGTTAGGCACTTAGGCTCATGTTACGTGCCAGACAGCATGTACACGTGCACAAAAGCAGGCATGGTTACTTAACTCTCAAAGCGAAGCTACCGTATCTCCAGAGTAGGCATGCTGTGTAAACATTTGCAAAGTTCACGTTTTGGCTTGTTAACTGTTTCCATCATGCCCGACCTTCATTCTCTCTCTCTCTCTCTCTCTCTCTCTCTCTCTCTCTCTCTCTCTCTGTCTCGCAAGAGTAACAAGAAGTCAACAATACAAACATTCCAAAGATATTGACCTAAAACAGGTTTACATCCAGACCATACAAGTCATGTAATAGAAATCAGTTCTCAAGGACCACTTACCTTCAGTTGATGGGGAGTGGCGATTGCAGTCTGGCACGGGCCATGGTGGCGTCAAAGGTAGTCTGTTGGCTTCCACGTGGCTGGTAGAGGACATCACTTCCCCCAATGGCGATTTTGGCTGCCGGGGCTGGACCCAGCACTCATTTGGCACTTGGATTCCCCACCAATTCTGAACATACTCCAGGGCATGGTCCTCTTTCAAAAAAGTCTTTAGGTCTCAGGGCTGGCCCACTCCCCCCCACCCCCCGCTCAGGAGGAGGATGTTCTGAAATACCACGTGTCCATTAAGGAACAGGAGTTAGCCACCAAGACCATGTCCTTGCATGTAGTTGCTACCACCTTCTCCAGCAAATTCCAATGGTTCCCCAACTCCTGTGATTGCTTCCACATGTGCAGGCTGCTAAAGGGCAGCCTTGGCTTCCATCACCAGGAAGCCAATTACAGGCCCAATGGAGTGCACCTGTCACCAATGGGCAGTGAGGTTTGGTTGCTGCATAAGTGCAATGGTCTTCAGGATTGGTCGCTGACGTGAGTGGTTTGGCAACGGGCTGGCAGGGATGGACCGACTCAGGTGGCCGATAAGTCACTGAGTGGGATCCTTAGTCAAGGTGGACAGAGGGGCTTTGGGAGCTCTTCCAAGGGATCAGGGTACCCCATTCAAGAAGTCCAGAGGAAGGTACTCCTGTTGGGATGCCCAGGCGGGGACTGACAGGCCACAACAACCTCCAAATGGTGATCTTGGAGGGGCCATTCCAATGTGATGATCCTTAACCTAGGATTAACCCTGCCCAATAATCAACCAGCAGACAGGTTGGACGATTCAGGGTACACACCTAATGCTCACGCCGAAACCTACTGACATCTGTCATCAGTAAAGTGGCCCATTTTAATCCAAAATTGATCGGCCTATTATTACTGCATCTTCTTGTGTTCTGTCCCCCACCATTCGTATCTTCACTGCACCTGGGGCTGCAAGATGGGTGCTGTACATGGCGACTCCTGGTAAGTTCTTCATTGATAGAGCCTCTCCACAAGCATTCTTGAGGAGCAGGAGAAGGAAACAAGCCTTCCCCTTTATTGACGAATGCAATGAGAGGTGGCCACAGCTCACCAAAGTTATCTCTTTTAGTGACCCCTTTTGCTGCTGTTCTGTGTCTTGCGAAGCGATCTGATATATCCACTTCCCATGCATTATTGATCTGACTGCAAAAAGGAATTTTGGTTTTCAGTTTCCAATGCTGTGCAATTACAAGACAAGCAGTGGTCAGTAAAAAGCATAATAATTTCTTGTGCTGAAGAGGGTTATTCATATCAGTGTCTAGAGAAAGAAGTGCAAGTTGCCAGGTTGGGTTTGAAGGATTGGTTTGCGATTTTAGCAATTGTTTTAAATACATTGTCCCAGAACACACCTACTATCTTGCACCCACAACCAGGCACAGAGAAATAAGCCCACGTCGCCATATTCTGCCCAGCACATAGGGCAGATGATATTGCTAATTTTAGCAAACCCAGATGGGGTCCAGTGCCACCTGAGAATGACCTCAAGGGATGCTTTTTGCAGTCTCATCAAGATCATTCTCATGGGGGGTGGAGGTGGGGGCGGGTTGCCTAGCCAGATCCCATCCCATTTGTTTTCATCAATGATTTCACCAATGCCCACTTCCCATAACTATCTGAGACCTCCAGGATCCCCATAGCATGATCTATGACAGTATTGTATATCACTGCGACTACCCTGTTCAGGGTCTATTATAGAATGAATTAAAAAATATAATGGGAGTTGGTGCTATCTCTCGCTAGGTGTTTTGCAAACCTTAAGCAAGCTGAAACCAGCCAGTGCCTCTTAGTTTTCCCCTTGAAGTCCTGCCTTAGTGAGAGCTTTACTGTTGGGGAGTAGTTCATGAGTGCGATAAAACCCATTTATTTCCCATTTTCTAAGCCAAGAGTATATCATGCCCAGCTTTTGAGAGGAAAATGTTTTATGAATGTGCATTACAGATACAGTGGTATCTCGGGTTAAGTACTTAATTCATTCCGAAGGTCCGTACTTAACCTGAAACTGTTCTTAACCTGAAGCACCACTTTAGCTAATGTGGCCTCCTGCTGCTTCACCGCCAGAGCACAATTTCTGTTCTCATCCTGAAGCAAAGTTCTTAACCTGAAGCACTATTTCTGGGTTAGCGGAGTCTGTAACCTGAAGCGTATGTAACCTGAAGCGTATGTAACCCGAGGTACCACTGTACAGCATGTACACAGCATTGGGACTATGAAAACAGGGCAGGGGGTTGTCAAGGTCATAGTGGGTTTCACCCTGAGGTCGGTTGGCTCCACTCAGTTTGATGAGTCACGATTTGTGGCAGCCTCATCTATGGCAATAGAACCTTGTTGGTACTACGTAGCAAGTGGATGGCAGAGCCAGTGTTACTCAGGACTTTGACCTTGTATCAGGTGATATCAATGCATCAAGGCAATATAATGCCTTAGTGGCATATGACATCAGGTGCGGGGCAGGCGGAAACGCACCTGCTTTTGGCAGGGATCCCTGCTTTTGGCAGGGATCAGCTGCCAGGAGCTCAAGTGGAAACACTCGAGTGCAGTGGAATCCCAGCAGAGCTTGCAACCAGCACCAATTAGCTGGTCAATGCTGGCTGCCAGCCTTGCTTGCCAAGAAATAATCAGGAGTGCATTTTAAGGCTCCTGATTTTGCAACTGCTGTCATGTATGGGGCAGCTGGACTTTGGACTCATGGGCAAATTAGAACTGCATCTGGGCCTAATTTCCTACCCCAACCCTGTATATTGGTGCTGCTCTTATATAGGGTAGGTGGGACTTTCCCCCCCTTCACATTATCAGTTTGGCTAATGAGAATGCCCCTGAATATGGGAGGGGTGCTGTTCCTTGCTCATTTTCTCGTGTTTGTTTATTTATCGATCTGTCAGCTGCCCTTCGGTTTAGTTAAACGCCCAGGGTGGTTCACTAGGCAAATAAAAACTTGTACCTATTGAGTAAGCACAGCTAGGTCACGTGGTATACTAAAAAGAGCTTTGACATGAAGTCCAAACAACACTCACCTTTTTACAAATTAAATGGTGCCACCACTCCTGGGTGGTTGCTTAAGGCAATATAAAACAAAGTGTGGCATTTCCGGGGTGGCGGCAGAGGAAGACTGACTGCTGTGAGTAGCCCTACTGTAAATGTGAGAGAGCTAAGCTACAGAAAGACCCACAGAGAAGGGTCCTTTTAATTCCTGCGGCTGCAAACAGAGGCCATTAAGAGCTAATGCATGTGAAGCTCTTTTACTTCTTGCTTTTGAGGCGGTGACAAAGCGTCGTTTCTTAATCTACATCTCTAGCATCCTTCACATACTATGCAGCCCCCTTTCTGAAGCAATATTTGGTTTTGCTTAGCACGGCAGGAATGGTGGAGAGCCATGTGCTGCATAGCAGCATGTTGCCCTTCAGGCAAAAAGCTACTGGCAATTATATGATCTCAGTGCTGAAAGAATCCAGGCGTTTGAAAGCTCCCCGGTACTAAGAGCCACCAGGAAGCAGTTGCTCGGTCCTAATCTGGTATCTGCAACCTGAGTATTTGGGTCCGTCCCATTAAGAACACATTAACAGCGCAGATTCCCGCAAGAGTATGCCAGGCTCCCTTCTCTGAAGCTCTTCCTCCTGAAGGTCTTGCTTCTTGTGGCAATACAAGAGACTGGTTTCAAATGTAATTTTTCACATGCTCACTTTTCTAAGGGAGTCAGTGACATTCAAGGGTTTCAGTCAAGACTGACAATTTCTGCAATGATGGCTTATTATTAATAGCCACCCATGCTGTAAGACAGATATGACCCATGGCCCAGATGCAGCCTCAAAAACCACTTTAGTTGGCCTCCATGTCAAACTTTAAACAAAGTACATTTTTTAAAAAGCTTTTGGAATAAAGCTTGGTCAGTGGTAGCCATTGTGGTGCCTTCCGTATGTTGGAGACCACAAACCCCATAATCCCTGGCCGTTAGCCACAGCTGGTCAGGGCTGATAGCCCAAAAAATATCTGGTGATTACCATATTGTCTACTCCTGTACTGGGTAATAACCTAGTATATGCTGGTATAGAGAGAAAGAGAGAGAGATGCAGCAAAGTAAAGTATGGAAATATAGACTGTAAAACCTTTAAAATGTACCATTCCAAGTAAGTTCCAAAATATCCCCTTAAAAAGTTCCTAAGCTAAAGTCTTTGAAAGCTTTTGGCAAAGGATTAAATTTTCATCGGTTAAAACTACAAAACCCCCCTTGGAAGCAGGAGAAGAGGGGGAAAATTTTGGACTTAGCGAGCCTGCAGGAGAGTGAAAAACAAAATTACCACTGCTCCGAACCTGGAAAAGGGCTGCCAGAAAGAGTGAAATTTTGGGAGAGTTCATTGACTGCGAACAGAACATTTTTGACAGCTAGTTATATAAGAGAAAGATGCTGTTTCCATTGTCCTCTTCTGCGTTTAAAAAGGAGGAAAAGTAACTGGAAATTGAAACTATTTTTATGGCTTGAATTGTATTCGAAAGGATTGATACAAGTGGAGACTGTTTCCCTCTAGAGGGAGTCTTTGAAACTGTCACAGGAGTGCAACTGGGGAATCACCAGCTGCAAGATAAGTAATTGTGAGAACCAGAGATTGACCTTGGACCATTCAAAATGTTGACAGGAGAAGCCATTGTGACGGTATTATGTAAGATAAGCTACTCGCTGGAACAGCTTCATAAGAGACAGATGACATGTCTTTTAAAATTGACAATTTGGATCAAAAAGTGACTAATTGGAGTCAAAAAGTGAGCACTAACACAGAAATAATTCAGGACTTGGTACAAGAATCTACTTTGGCAGGACAGATTGTGGAGGTGAAAGAGAAAGCTGTGGTTGTTGAGCCTAAAGTAATACAAGCGGGATCCTCAGCCTTACAGAAGCAAATTGAGGATTACAAGTTGAGGCCTTCTATGATTGAATCTAGAAAAAGCCAGATTTTGAGGATTGGATGCCGGCTTGGACGGAAGAAGGAAAGTTGGAAAGATCCCTCTATGCAGGGATTAACTGACTTTTGGGACATGGACTTGGGTCTGGAGGAGATTGGAGTTCTGGGGGCCTTTGGATTTGGAGGAATTTTGAAACATGTCATGAAACATCTTATAGACCTCAGCTTCAACTATGGAAATTTGGCTGACCTGTCCGGAAGGAATAAAAGCATTGTTAGGTTGGAGTGTTCCCGAGATCTGCTCTTTGGCATTAAAGAATATGAAGAAGACCTTCGTGAGTTCTTTTTGGGTGTGAGGAGGGGTGTTGAAGCACATAGCTTCTGACTTTGTAAAATTTACCTGTAGGCCCGACACCATTGCAAATGTGTTGAGTTCTCTGATTAGGGAGGTTGCTGTGCTTATGGGGTCTGGTGTTGTGACCATTAGGTCATCTGCAAAGAGCCCTAATTTATAGGTTCTGCCTTTTATTTCCACTCCCTTGATGTCTGTGGCTGCTCGGATGCGGATTGCTAAGGGTTCCAGAGCCAGGATAAATAAGAAGGGAGACAGTGGGCATCCTTGTTTCGTGCCTCTTTGGATGGCTATAGTATTAGAATCCATATTGTTAGTTCTGCATTTTGCTGAGGCTTGGGAGTATATTTGTTTGAGGATTTGTAGGAAGTTGGGGCCAAATTTCATGTTAGTTAGTACTGCTAGTATGTATTTCCACTCCAAGCAATCAAAGGCTTTGAGGAAGTTCAGATACCTAGGGGTACAAATAACCAGAAACCTCAATAAATTGTACCTCCACAACTACAAGCCCCTGTGGCGACAAATTAACAAAGACCTAAAGAGATGGAATAACATGAATTTCACTCTCTCAGACAAAATAGCCATGATCAAAATGATCACACTCCCAAAACTAACCTACCTATTCCAAACCCTCCCAACCTGGATCCCCTCAACCCAACTTCGCAGTTGGCAGAGAAAACTACACTCTTTCATCTTCTCACATAAAAAACCAAGAATAAGCCCCAAATACCTGCACCTCCCCACCTCAGAAGGAGGATGGGGAATCCCCAACATAGAAGCATATTACAATGCCAACCAAATACGCCATATAATCCCATATATACTAGAAGATGAGACAAAACAATGGGTACACCTAGAGAGGGACACAATTGAAAACACCTGCACCACAACATACCCACTCCTCCCAAACAAACTAAAGAAAATTCCCACAACACTTAACAGGTACACACAGACCATGCTCAAAGCATGGAAAACACAAATAGGCAAACTATCCCCAACCCCATCCCCACTAATCCCCCTGGCGTACCACCCATTATTCCACCATGCAGCACAAAACTTCCAGATAAAAACCTGGCGAACCAAAGGCTTATATCGCCTAATAGACTTTTATAAAAATAACAAACCCTTGTCAACACAAGAAATACAAGACAAACTAGAAGACACCCAAATGACCTGGTTAACACAACACCAACTACATGCCCTCTTAAACAACCCAACAGTAAAATCAGCAACAACTAGGCCCCTGACAACCTTCAAAAACCTCCTCCTAACAACAAAGGGAAACGGTAAAGGGACGGTATCCGCAATATACAAAATACTACTCCAAAACCCCGCAAATCCCCTAGACGCAATCAAAAAACAATGGGAGAATGACATAGGCTATGAGATTAACCCCACTCAATGGACCAGAATGTGGTCTAAACCCCCCTTTAAATCCATATCAACGAAAAGAAAAGAACTCACACTGAAACTCACCTACAGGTGGTACCTAACACCAAGGAAACTAGCGCTAATACACCCAGGAACCTCACCAAAATGCTGGAGAGGGTGCACCTCCACAGGCACATACCTCCACATGTGGTGGGAGTGTACCAAAATTCAACTATTCTGGACAACAGCCATACAAGAAATATGTAAAATAACTAAGCAAGTAATAGACATCACCCCAGAATTGGCCCTACTAAACATCTTCCAAGACAACAATGCCCATTTACACCACAAAGAACTCATAACCCACCTGCTCTCAGCAGCCAGAAACACCATAACCAGACACTGGAGAGACCTGTCAGGAGTAAGCATGGACCAATGGTACCAAATAGTATGGGAAACAGCCCTACTAGAAAAATTAACTAATAAACTGAAACTGACACGGGGACAAACAGAAGAAGACGCCTTCACCCCGGTATGGCTCCCCTTTATCACATACACAGCCCAACAGGATAATGACAATAATCCACCAACAGCATACAAATCAATATGGCTAACCTGATCCAAAACACACATACACCTCACTCACACACGAAAACAAAGATCACCACAGCCAATCACAAGCAAACAATCACACCCTAGGCCAACCCCAACCTCTCTCACCACCAAAGGAACACCAGTGAACAACACAAGCAACGCTGACACCAAACTCTACATACATTAAACATAATAGAAACACCGCCAGTCGACCCCACCCCCATCCATCTTCCCTCTCTCCACCCCCCCTTTCTTTTTTCTTTCTTTTTTCTTCTCCCCCTAATGCCTCAACAAATGAAACGGATTTGTAAAAATGTTACATGGAAGAAGAAAAAAATACGAGGCACTACACTTCTGTAAAACAAGAAAATCCTTAATAAAAAAATATTTAAAAAAAAAAGAATATGAAGAAGACCTGCAGAAGGGACCTGGAAAAGAGTTAAGAGCCTCGGACATAAGATCTCTAGGTTGATGGACTATATGGAATTGACGGAAAGGACTGACAGAATCCGAAACCAGGGAGAGGAGATGGTGGAAGAAGATTAGAGAATTTAAAGTTTATATATAGAAATACTGTAAAATTAATGAATGTTAGAAAAATGGTGGAAAGAAATTTTATGGCCTTAGCAGAAATGTTATAAGGAGTTAAGCATATATAAGTATTTTAGTTTTAATGATAAAAAATATGTTAAGATATTTATAATATGACAGAAAATAGAGAAAGATGGAAAGGATTTGCTGAAACAATTAATAGAAGTGGAATACAAAAAGGGAGGTGAGAGGAAGTCGAGGAAACAAGGGAATGAAAGATAGAGTATGGAAAAGGTGCGATGTATGTTTTTAAATCGTTATTGTTTCGTTTTGTTTAGGGTTAAGGTGGGTTAGGGTTTTGTTTAGTTTAGTTTAATGTGTTTAGGTTGCGTTTTGTATTGCTTATATATTGTATTGTTTCTTTTCTTTTTTTGTTTTTTCTCTCTTGTCTCTTCTTTTTCTTTTCCTTTTCTGTAATCTTTAAAAGTAATAAATATTAAATTTTTTTTTTAAAAAAAGTTCCTTTCCAAAGTTTTCCTCTTCCTCCAGCACAGGAAAAGACCACATGTTTGGAAAGTTTAAAAATGGTTTACTTACAAACTCTCCAAAGGTCAGATTCATGTGCTTTTCCATATATCAGTAAAAAAAAAAAATTGCACAGGCAGTAAAACTTAGCAAAGTTATGTTGGCAAATTGTGTTTTGGAAGTTGGTGTTAACTATGGATAGCAAAAAACAGGAAGCAGAGGAGAAAAATCCTATGCATGGGAGGGATGCATACAAAACCATAGTTCAGGAGTGTTTATCATTGACCAACATTCTAGGGGCTGCAGGACAGCAGTGTGTGTAACTACCTACATTCTATTACATGTGAACCACTTTGAGGGTTCCCCCCCCTCTTTTTTACAATCAAGTGGTATATACATTTTATGAAATATAAAATAAATATGCACACATAAACAGGCACCCACTCACCCAGGTAATCCATGCAAGCCAACTAAGGGAAAGGGGTATACTCCCCTTGCTGGTCATCACATAATACGGGCTTCCTCAAACTCGGCCCTCCAGATGTTTTGAGACTACAGTTCCCATCATCCCTGATCACTGGCCCTGCTAGCTAGGTATAATGGGAGTTGTAGGCCAAAAACACCTGGAGGGCCAAGTCTGAGGAAGCCTGATATCATATGTCTGTCTGTTGAGGTTCTTTTGCCATTGACTCCAAATTTGGTGGGGTCTGGGACAGGGGCTGATCTGGCTCCAATGCCTTGGGCTTAACCACCTCTGCCATAGCGGCACTCCAAATTGCCAAACCACAGTTTTGCATTATACATAGAGCCATAGTTGTCACTGTCACAGCTCTGAAATGCATATACAGTTTCTGTTGCTTGCGCAGTCTTTCAAAAGCGAAGCAAAAGCCATGCATCTATATTTAACTCACATTATGGTAAATGCGGTTTCCATGCTAACCTGATTTCAATTTTCTTTCCTGATGAGCTTTTTAAAGCAAATGTGTCAGCCTCTTGCACAGAGTATTGGGAAGGATAAAGAGGATTGGAAAAAACACTCAACAGAAAAAGTAACATGCGGTAGAATACTTTATAATATAAATTATTGGTTTACATAAAGTTCTTAATCACATTTTCTGTATGTGTGTGTGACACGGTGGTGGTATTCTTATCACTGTAAAATGCCCCCCTATGGTTGAAAGCCTTCCTCTCACATGTATGGATCATGTGCATTCTTCCCAAAACAATTCCACCTCTTGATCAAGTCCACTGATGCTCACAGAAGCACATACCTGATCTTGTTCATCCACATAAGGGGCCATTTTCATATTGTGATGTGGAAGGCAGCCACAGGGCTTAGCTGGCAGCCAAACCACCAATGAACTAGGCCAGTGATGGGTTTTCAACACTGGAAGACTTCAATTACGTTGTCTAGAAATTTGATGCAAATGTTGAAACAAAGAATATTCCGCTGTAGTTGTACATCTAGATTTTTGGACTACAGTTTTCTTCTAATCCCATGGTTTGCACATAGTACTAAACCAAATGAGCAAACATTTGGGCGCATGGTGTAAAAATTGTGCCTGCTTCACTTGTCCTCCAACCTGTTGCTGACATTGTACCCAGGGCTAAACCTGTATACAACTCCAAGTCCATGGTTTCTGGCGCACCAAGCAACCCATGAGCTGTAGCAAAACATTTGTTCATGGTTTACATTTTGTAGTTTTCTTGGAGGAGACAAACCAAGAGCCCAAGTTTGCATGTAATGATAAATCAAACCATGGTTTAGCTATGGGTAGTGCAGTGGCAGCAGGAACGGGGGAGGAGCAAAACAGCTGTGATTCTGGCTCTCTGTCCACTTGTCCACTCACACCTAACCATGGTATTTCTCAATGTTACCTGCAAGCAAGACTAGTGTTGTGATGTTGCCTCAAGGCTTTAGTGACCTGCTTCATATGATTGTTGTGAGGTAAATTACTGAGTCAATTTTGGAGATAACATTACCTTCAGTCTTGCAAAGCTGGAAAACTATAAATCTAAATAATTACTCCACATCTTCCAACAACAGCCAATACTTGACCTGTTTTCTATTTTTGTGCAGGAAGGAACTGAAGGGATGAAACAAATATCTGCACCCCCCCCCAAAAAAAAGGGTTTGAGTGTGGAGTAAGTAAGCCCTAAGTTAATTCCTGTTAATGGTTAAGGGCAGAAAAATGTTTTGCCTTGTTATTGTCCATCTTTTGTGGAACTTTTGAATCCTGCTTTTATTGCAGAGCTCATGGCACTGGCCAAAGATTTATAGTGATGAAACACAGAATTGAAGACATTTGCTTATGTAACAATGCAGTAAAAAGCACAAAAGCAACTGTAAAACTTCACACCAGAAAACTTGGCAAATAAGTCCTGAGACCTGAAGAACTGAGCATGCTTTAATTTGGGACAATGGATGGAATTCAGTTTCTTGCTATGACACTTATTCCATCAGTGCAAGCATTTCCTCCCCCCACTTGCTGTTTTGGGGGTTCTCTTGACTCTCCAAAGCAGATCTGGAGGACATATAGGGAGAGGAGTGGGGCGAAAGCACCACTGAGGAAGTCTTTGCACTGGCATAAATTAGTGACCCAAATCTGGTCCAGATAACTCAACAGCTCCAGAACCTATTGGCTGAATTAAGGCCTGGAACTTCTTGCCAAGGCAGTTCTTCTTATTTCAGAAAAGCTAGAATGACCAAGCTTGGGCCAAACGACCCCAGATTTTGCAGCACTATCGCTAAACACATCATGAAATAAGCATTACATAAGCTGCTACAGTTTTCTGTCACAAAGTCCATGGGGGCAGACTGCCAAGATATTGTCATTTTGGATGGAACTCTGCACATAATCAGGTTCATGAAAACGAAAATGGATTTATAGCCAGATATCAACAGGGCCAGATGGTTGCACTTAGATCTTTATGGTGCTTCCTGCTACATTATCTGTCTCAGATAATGGCTTAAGACTTGGCTAAACATGATTTACACTTCTGGATTGACTCCTACAGTAACCTCACACACAGCCGTTGAACATTTCAGGTGCTTTCTTCCCTGCTGCAATCCCACAGGGAATGCATGAAGATGACGCAACCACATGGGTAGGGCCCCTCCCACAGGTTTTTCTCTATTGCCTCACTATCGCTTCCCAGAAAGGTGCTGATCATGCATCTCTGTGTGTGGTGGTGGGGGAACTACATTATCTGCCTTGGGCAAAGGCAGCACTCAATTGTACAGGATTGCACCATAGAAAAAGTAGGTATCACACGACGGCAGCTCCTTTCTCGGTGATCTGCCCTGAATTCCAGCTCCAATTGACACACATTAATGCTGATGACATACCAAACTTAGTGCAGGTTGGATTTTTTGCCCCAAGTTGCTGCCAAACTATCTTTTTGAGCATTCTTTCATTTTGGGTGGAGCTAGGAAGGGGAATGTTGGTGTTATTAATGGAATGGCAGTTCAAATATGGGCAGAGAGCTGGAGTCCTGGGCAAGAAAAGAAGGAAATTTATATGTTTTGCTTAGCATCTTACAAAATGGAGGAATTAACTATAAACCAACTGAGATTGGTAAAAATGTTCTCTCCTTCTAGATGGAGAGAATTGTGGGAAATTCTCTATTGTAACGTCTCCCTATTACAATTTTTCTTCCACTACTTTTATCTCAAACCCTGCCCACGATTTCATTTGACTATAGTATTTTTCTTTTAATAGTCCACAAAAGGCCTCCATTCTTCTATAAAAAGTTCATCATTTTGATCTCTTAATTTCGCTCTCAGCTTTGCCATTTGTGCATAGCTCATTGCTTTCAAAAGCCAATCTTCCTTTGTTGGAACTCGCTCTTCTTTCCATTTCTGTGCATATAATGTTCTAGCTGCTGTTGTCACATACAGCCATAGGTTGGTCATCTTCTTTGGAACCTTTGTCCCTATTATGCCTATAAGGAAATATCTTGGTCAGGGACTGGGCAGAGGAGGAATGGTGGAGACCGCCTCCCCATCCTGACCCTACCAGGGAGGAGGAAGAGGAAGACAGTATAGATTTACAACAGGGGTTTGAGGGTAGTTACAGCTCAGAGGCAGATGAGAGGGAAAGTTGAGAAATCATGGGAGAGCCAGAGCAACACCTGGCTGACACGTTGTCACTTGAAAGCATTCCCGACCCTCCACATCCTAGAACCCGGTGAGCCTTAAAAGTAGGAGAGCAAAGAGCTCAAAGACAGAGGGCATGTAGCAGCACCCGTAGAAGTGACGAATAAGGAAGTGGGAGAGACGGGGTGGGGGTGGAGATTAACTTGGGACAACGCCATTATCCAAGAAGCTGGGTTCTATAGCATCTCTCTGTAAATTTTGGCATAAAAAGGACTGTAATAAACTTTTCCTTGTCTTATACTTTCCTGGGCCACTGACAGCACCCTGACAGTTTTTTGGGAAGAGGGGTGCATTACTTTCTGAGGGGAGCAGCATTTGCCAGGGGTGGGCAAGGCCACAGGCAAATGTGGGGGGAGCAGCAGATACAAATTTAATCTTTATATGGTAGGCTAATTTCATGCATGCTCCATCCAGACAAGCAAGATAAAATTATCAGAGTCCAAGGGTGCTTTTCAGCCAGGCAAAAGCACCCAGTTGAAGGTATGAAGCAGGGCTGGGAAAGGGTGTGAAAGTCACAAAGGCCACAAAGAGAGGCGTGGAGGGTTAGTGGAGGGTCACATCTGGTCTGTGAGCATAGGGTTCCTCATACCTGCTTTGAAGCACCACAATATTTCTTTTCTGACTCTGCTGAAACTGACTACATCACAGCTAGTGGGAGACAGACTTTGCATTGTTATTGTCATCACCACCACTGTTTTAGTTTAGGATTCATTCAGCCCCTCATTCAACTTCCTGTGGCCCTTACAAGCTATGTCATCATCAGTATGCTGATGACAACAATCAGCCTTACTTCCCATTGGTCCTAGATAAAGCTCTCTCTCACTATTTCTGCTGCCTGGCAGAAATAGAAACCTGGATGCAAACCAGTTGGCTCCAACTTGGCTCCGGCAAGATTCAGGGAGATGGTGGCTGGAATAAAGAAGCACTCCAAGGAGCTGGGAATCAACAGATGTGGCTTGCCATCCTTCAGTGCTGCTGGCTGCTATCTTGGAAGCATGCTGGCTGCAGCCTGACTGCCCGTTAATGACCACAATGAGAAACACTTTTCAGCATGTTTAAGAGGGTTGAGTGCTTTCCTGGAAGCGGCAAAAGTTCCTGCTTGTTTTCTATGTCCAGTGGAGTCCAAAATAGACGTCAGCAAAACATTTTAAGATAAAAAGAACTGGGTAGCATAGAGATAGCAGAATATAGCTCTCTACCTCCTAAGACATCTCAGCAAGCAATCCCCGACATCAACAAAATGAAAACAAATGCCAAATTCAGAAATCTGGCTTCAAGGCCCCCCAGTGTGGAGCTCATCACAATTAGCACATGGCAACTCTGGGCACCTACCAGGGGCCCAGTGACCTGTTAATTCTCTCTATCTTGTCTGGTGTTCCAAGCAGCATCAGACTGATGCATCTAGCCACTCTTGATTTCCTATAATGCCCCTGGCTTAGTATCATTCTGGGGCATTCTGGGAAATTCCAAGGGACTTTACAATGGGTAAAGTTCACTGAACACTGTTGCCATGTAGCACTGCTGCACTTCACTGGGTTAAAGGATAATGGGAAGTAGCTAAAGTCAACGGAACTCTGCCCCTTCGCTAACCCTGGCTCAGGTTGACATCCCTTAAATATTGACTCACCAGGGACTTGCCACTTGTTTACAGTTTACATTTACATTCCCATGGGTGAGGTCCCATTTGCATCTCCTCTTGGATTGTCAGGAAAGTCACATTCTTGTAGGGCGTGAGAACTATGTAAAGAAAGAAACATTTGTCTTTGGACTAGGCAACCTACACATCACACACTGTTTGCAATGGAGAGTGTTTACCCAACACAAAACCATGGCTAGTCTGCCAAGAAGCATAACACTACCTGAAGCTTGTATGCAGGCATTTTTACATGTCACTGGAGGGAAATTAAGCTACTCCCTTGGCAAAATAGAAAGAAAAATAGATAGTTTCCACCCCCTTCCCTGCAAATGACTGCCAAACAAATGGAGTCAGGAAATTCAAAGATGGTAACACCACAGCACTGACTTAGGTCTTACTAGATGAGACAGGGAAGAGAAAAGGAGGAGACACAGGATTCTCTGGGGGCACGTGGCACCCATAACCCTAACGTATAATTATATTACAGAGATTTTACTTTTTGCTCCATTGCAAAAAACAATGGTTTGCTGCTTACAAAAAGATATGGCAAGCACTAAAAGGGCTAGTTATTTTGACAATATTTTGTGAGCTTCTGTTGGCATGCCCACTCCCTTCCACCCCCCCAAAAAAGCACAAGTAGTATATTTGACAATGAAAAAATGTGATACAGCTGGCAAAAGTGTGTGTGTAGGGGGCTCCGTCTGGTTCAAAAGAAGCTGTCTCGGGTGTCCCATGTGCACTTTCTGCACACCTGTGTAAATATACTCAAGGACAGCAAGCACACAGACATCTGTTTTCCTGCATATACATGCACTAAGAACCCCTGAGTGTCAGTTTGGATATGCAAAAGAATGGATAGACAAGAGTCTAATAACTGTATATGAGATCCAGACAGAGGCTGTACCTAGTGTCAGTCCTGCTCAAAGCAGATGCATTAAAAATCAACATGTCTGACTTAGGTCCATTTAACTGCTGTTTTAATTGCTGTGTTGTTTTAATGGGATTGTTTTATTGCCTATTTTAAACATAGTCATTTATGTGCTAAAGCTTTAATGTGATTGTTTTATTGTGTATTTTCACTGTGGGGTATTTTTAATTATTTTGTATTTTAACAGGGTTGTACAATCAGTTTTTATGTTTTGTAAACCACTTCAAACTGGTTGCACTCTGAGTAGAATTTAGTTGTGTACAAAGAACAGTATCAACATTTTTTCCTAAAACTCTGTGATTTTCTGACATTCAAAATTAACAAAGGCAGGAATTGGGATTGTGCTTACAGACTGTCCCCCTGACCTTTACACTTTCAGTGAGCCATTTGCACAGAACCTGTGATCATACTACGCTGGATATGTATGGGTTCATACACATACAGTCCATATCCTAACCAAAATAATGTGTCCATGGGAGCTTATGACCCAGCACCTGCCAGCTTCCAAAGCCTGAGAGATGGGACTTTCTTGGAAGAGGTAAGGGAACTGGAAGCAGTTGCCTCTATTCAAGGCAGCTGCTACTTAGGACACTCAACCACTGGACCTCCATGATATATATCTTGTCACAGGCTTCCTCTGTGCACCAGGACACCCCACCACCACCAGTTATCATATTCTGGATCCCAAGAACAAATATGATGAAACACTTGGATAGAAGCCACCATAGAAAGTACAGTGTTTGTATGACACATTTCACTACCTTTGGTCCCAAGGATGAGACCTGATTTATGTACCTCTGGGATCAGAGCCTCTAATAATTTATTAGAAAGGGTATGGCTGCAAAGTTTAATACAGCAACCCACAGTTGCTGCCTGGCTGGTGCAGCACCCAATCTATCCAGTTCTTGGTCTGTGCTTTAGTTACCTTTGTGGGCAGCACTACTGACTTTTCAGCAATGGTGTTGGGGACCCTGGCCTCAAAGCTAGCCTTCTCTCCTAGTTGGACAGCTCCTTTATGTCACTTATAAGCCCATGACTTCAGGCCTACTACCTTATGTTTTGACAGGAATGGGGCAATGGTGTACATGTGTCGGCTCTGTGCAAAAACAGTCCTTGCGGGCACAGGAAGTGAGATAGGTGGGATCAGTGGGCTTGATCCTGAGCTCAGGTTCCACATGTTTCTACCTTAATCAACGCCTGAAGTAGGCAGTAATGTGTCCAGAAAAGTTTTCTGTGCGGAAAACTCAGTGCTTTCTGTGTTTAGGTAAAAAGACGGGCTTAAAAAAATGTTTTTCATAAATAGCATTTAAAGCAGACAATGCTCATCAGAGCACAGTTTGCACAGCAAAGGTTGGGAGCCCTTTTCCATTCAAGGGCTACATTTCCTTGAAGACAACTATCAAGAGGCAACATGGCTGGAGCCAAAGGGAAAAAATGAACAGGTCATGCATGTGATTCTTACCTTTTTACAGGAGGCTGTATTCCAGCCATGGGCAGGGGGAAAATCAGAGGTTGATACATGCATACCTCCACCCAAGCAAACGTTATCGCAGTTGATAAGCAGACAAAAGCAAGAGAGCACCAAGCAGAGCCAGTAAAGGGGCATGGCCAGGGCAAAATCTTGAGGAGGAGTGGTGGAAGCCGCCTGACCAAGATCCCCTCAGGGCAAGCACAGAGGGAGAGGAATTGGATCCTGGCTCCTGGTGGTGGGAAACCGGCCACACCCCACAGGAGGGAAAGAGATGGGAAGTGCTGGAGGCAGGGAGCTTGAGAGATAGTGAAGAGGCAGAAACAGGCAGGTGCCTTAACACAGAGCAGGGACAGGAATTAGACTAGGCAGTTCTACCACAGAGCCACTCTCATAGCTTCTCTGCTGATAGCTTGCAAGTCCCCCCACTCCTAGAACAAGGCGTTTATTGCATGATGCTCCCTTGGAGCTCACCGTAGACAGAAGGAGGGGCCTGACACAGAGGGCTAAGGAGTGAAGGGGGAGCTATAAGCTAGACCAGACAACTGCTTCATTAAGACAGAAGCAACCGTTAGAAGTCTCATCGTGTTCTTGTTCTGCTTTGCTTGAAACTAACTGTAAGTTAGCCAAGTGTTTCACTCTCTTTCTCTGATCTGCGAGAGACCTTTTCTCCTTGTCAGCTCCCCGGCATAAGGTGTTCTGGAAGCGAGGTTATTGGACTCCTTCTAATATTACCTTCAGCAGCTGGGGCTTTCTGAGGTCACACAAGCGTAGTCTGCATCAAGGTGTTACTTACCTCTGAGTAAGTGTCACTCTAACCCCTGGGAGAGGAGATGCTGCCATGGGAAGAAATTGCAGTGTTGGACTTCTTGCACCGTCCTCCTTGGGTTTTCCATGTTGGTGAGCAGTAGGAGAAGGAACCATGCTGCAGTGGTATGATATCATTAAAAGTAAGTTTGAATGGAAATTCCAGAGTCGGGAAGAATTCCCATGCTGAGAGCATATACAATAGAAGTATGCCGATGAAGAACTAGACAGACCTGGGAAAATGGAAACTTGTACTTTACAAAAAGATGGCGAAATGTGTGACGTTGCACATTTTAACTGCTTAGAGGTATTATTACAATCAAGCAGTATATAAAATTTGTTAAACAAGATAAAGATACAATCTACAACAGAAATATGGCTTCCAAAGTGGCATGCATGTCAGCCAGTCAAATGGCCAAGTGACAGTCAATCTGGAACCACCGTTAATAATGTGTGAACTTTAACACATTAACACTAACACACACAAATACACCCTCATTATTTCTAACTACTCAGGCCATGTCACACTAATTAATGGGATTAGTAATTCAGATAGTCATTTAATTAAAGACTATCTCCAACTTGCTAGTCTGCCAGACGGAATGTATTGGCGCTCTCTCTCCATTATGTATATACCACATATTAATACTAACTTGACGCAACTATGACACACAGTCTGTCAGAACGCAAAACACATGTTCCCATCTTTATACTTAATCAGTGTTGTTGGAATATGTTTGTGTTATCACCTGAGCCTGATGGGAAAAGGACACCTTTCCCCAGTTTTGGCTTCAAAACATTGTTTTAAATATGTAGAAATGTCATAAAGCAGCTATCTATCCTTTTCTATTGCCTTTTCTTCAAGAGGGGAAAGTTGCATGGTTTCTACCCTATTATTTACTGTTTTCTCCCCCTGCTGCTCAATTCTTGGTAGAGCCGGAATCAGTTGTTGAAGAAGAATGGACTGTGAATTCCTCTTGCAAAGTTCTAAGGCTGCTCCATGCCTTGGGTATCATTCCAAGGGTATCATTCCTTTAGGACCAGGCATGGATGCCTCTGTACACCTTCAAAAATGTGTCTAAAAGAACAGAACAGAAATGATAGGCATCCAGGATGGCTGTCAGGGACTGGGCAGAAGAGGAATGGTGGAGACTGCCCCCCCACAGCCTGACCCTTCCAGAGAAGAAGAAGACGGTTCAGAATTACAACAGGGGTTTGAGAGAGGTCACAGCTCAGAGGCAAATCAGGGGGAAAGCTGGGAAATAATAGGAGCAGGAAGGAAAGGATGGAAGAGGAAGAACCAGGAGGGCAACAGCTGATGGACACAGTGTCTTTAGAAAGCATTCCAGACCCTCCCCTCTCCCAGAACACGGCGAGCCTTGAAAGTAGTAGAGCAAAGAGCTCAGAAGCAAAGGGCCCTCAGTGCCATCTGTAGGGGAGAAGGAAGTGGGAGAAAAGGGGGTGGAGAGTCACTCAGGGCAACACCATTATTCCAAGAGGCTGCATTCCCAAGCCCCTCTCTGTGAATATTGAATAAAAAGCAGGTGGTAAGGACTTTTCCTTGTCTTATCTGTTCCTGGCAACCTGTTGTGGGGGTTGGTTCCTCTTCCACCTGACAATGAAAATCATGAGGTTTCTAAGAAGCTATGGTGAGATGTTCTCTCATACAGCCACCTGCAATTGAGCTTCAGATGCCACTGCAGTGCAGCAACTGTCCCTATTTTTCACCTCAGTAGAACAGAAAAGAGGTGGACTGTGATGGACAAATGGACAATCTATGTCAAATCAGCTGGTCCAGCTCTGGTCTACCTTGCTCTGATCCAGCAACATACTACTTCTCTTTTTATGCAAGGGTGCCTTTGCAGGATCCTTCAGCTCATATTCATGATGCCTTGCCTATTATGAAATCCCAAGTGTGCAGTCTTGATTTGTAAATCTAAACACGTTGGTAGATCATAGCATACCTAGGATTCTTTGGCAGGGGATGTATGTTTTTTTTCTAAAGGTACATGAAGCAACAGAATACTTAAAGAAGAAATGCCTAAGACTGAGGGATGACTCATGCTGGAAGAATGCATAAGAGTCAGGGATGTCTGGCATTGGAATGCATGGTGCTTGAGCATTTTTGCTTCCAAACTGTGAGAGAAGCCGCCTATACCTGGATTCAGATTTCTTGTGCAGCCATGAAATTTACTTTGGTTGCCTCAAGTGAGAACTCTCTCTCTCTCAGCCAAACCCACTTCACAGCAAAGCAGGTACATGGATTAGGCACCTCAGTCGAACAAATGTAATACAGATGACGAGAAAAGTTCCGGAGGCTGCATATATTGCTCTAAAAATATATAAATCACAAAGTAATATCAAATGCTGGTGCCAAGAAGAAGAAATCTGTGAGGTACGGCTGAAATTCACTACCACAATGCACCAACTTGGGTGGATTTAAGAGGATTAGACAAATTCATAGACGATAGTAATGGCTGCTAGTCATGATGTACTGCAGCAGCAATTCATTGTGCATTGAGGCTCTGCCCTCTGCAGGCCACTGAAGTTCTGCAATCAAAACATCTACTGGAAACTGCTCAGTGAATTCTGTGTTTCAAGATTTCACCAGGCATTGCCCATACCATCTTAAAAGGGCCTGAAAAGTGTCAACCCTTAAAATGCTTCATAAGGTACCGAGTGCTGTTAAATACTAGGTTTTGTCCTTGCACAGTGAACCTGTGAATGGTAAAAACAACCACCACCACCACCTCCTTATGTTACTACAGTCTTATCGTAATTATTTCTAAATCTGTTTGAGCTGATACGGAGCACTTTTGAGCCTCAAGTGGAGGACATGTAGACAGGCAAAAGAGCACTGATGGCTTTTCAGCGCTGGGAAGACTGTTTTGTTCTTCCAGGCCTTTAACATCACTTTAATATTTTTGACATCTTTAATATCTTTTAAATATTTAGCTTAATATTTTGGTCTCTGCTTTTATGGAGGTTGGGATATGTTTGCTCCCTTTTATTATTTTACAGAGCAAGCCAAATGCCTGATCCACTGTGAAGGGCAATTTGGATGGGGTCTGGAGGGGTTCCTCTGCCCTGCCCGGCTTTAGCCAGCAAGGAATGTCACTGCTGTAGCCAACACCCAGCCGGAAAGCAAGGTAATTTCCCAAGACTTGGGCCCTAACTGGCCCATTTGAACCCAGCTTATGGGCCGGGAGGTAATGCCTATATGGTTGCGATGGTTGAGTGGAATTCCCCATTGGCCGCCAACCACATGGGTATGGCTGACCGGGAAGGAGGCTGAGAGCGAGGGTCTGCAGCCGGTGCCCACTGGGGAAGTGGTGAGTGTTTAGTTCATAGTCCTCCAGCTGAAAGCATATTGTTTCAAACAATGCATGGTTAAGCTTAATCACAATTTGTCAGGTTGAGACGAAATGCAAGCTGCAGCAAATTGAAAATGAAAGTGAAAGCTTCCAAACTGCTCCTCTCAACTGCACTGCTGTGTGAGCCAAGGCTGACATTGGCTAGTTTTCTTCATGATAAATGATAAGAAGGATTTGTTTAAAACAAACAAATATCAATAAAACAATCTATTTCTGCATCACTTCTGAAAACAAGCTAAAGCATGTTCCTACATACTGTATAAAGCAGATGCTATATCTACCTATAAAGGCTTCCAAGCTGTTAAACTGACATGATAGTGCTTATGGGATTCCATTCTTCTACTTCCCATTATTCTACCGCACTTTAGAAATACTATTTATACCTATTAGAAATACTATTTATCCCAAATATTTTTTTTCCTTTAAAGGTCCTCTTGGTCAGCAACATTGAGTAAGCTCATGGTGCCCGGGGCACTGGGGGGGGGGGAGGCACATACAAGGGGGGGGGGTGCACAGGGTGAAGGAGCCCATTGCAGCACCTCAGCTCCCGCCACTGACATCACTGGAGTGACACTGCCCCGCACCGGAGCAAAGCAGGGCTCCACTGCATCTCCTGCCTGCCCATACAGGGGGAACCCGGCCAGCTGACATGGCACTAGCCATGAACCAGGTGCTCCCACAACAGCACCTCCAGTGAGGCCTAGCCAGATGCTCCTGTCTGTGAGCGTTGGTTCCCCATTACACCTGCCTGGGGGTGCCAGCTTTGCGCCCCTTCAAAAGTCCATGCCCAGGGCCGGGGCCCCCTCTGACACTCCCCCACTACGCCCCTTCTCTTAGTACACTTCTTTAATAAATAATTTTCAAGAAAATCACATCTTCTGAGGTTTGCATTTAGCATGGACTTTTATTTGTTATTCCATGAGGCATACATTGCATTTCCAGTTTTCCTCAGGTGCTAAGAAGTGTTGTTGATGAAGAAACAGTCCCACAGTCCCAACTTCTATGGCTACTGCTGTCTATTCAGCTGAATACATAAATGGTTGTTGCACATGGTAGAGAGGACATCGGGCTACCACAGTTAATATTACTCTGTGGCCAGAACTTTCGACACAACACATGTCAACATACATGCATACAAAGATACAAACCAGACATGCTTCTGCAGGCATCAGCTAAAAAAACCAAAAGGACACACTTTGGTTTGTGCAGCATCAAAACTGAGCGTGAGGTTTCCGTTCCGAATACAGTTTTGTTGCCACGTAAACCAGCGTTCTTTTGTTTTCAGAAGATGACTGATTAGGAAGACTTTTGGTGTTGGCAAGATGACAATGCAAAAAAGGCTTTCATAACTGACTGCAGAAGTAGAACGGGTACCTCAAGGCTCTGAGATGGCATTTGAGACACAGAGCAGAAACAGTGCTCCAGGCTATATGAATTACTTTAACAAGTGCATTATGCATTATTAAATAAACATAAATTGACATAGTTAACTGGAGTAATAACTTGATTCAGAAGATAAATGGGGAGGGGGGGAGAGAAGAGAATATGAGAACAGATAGGCTTGTTGTTTTAAATGTAACCAGCCCTGGAATCTGCTGCTGAAGGATGGGTAGCAAATCCAATATTATAATAATAATAATAATAATAATAATAATAATAATAATAATAATGGCCAACTACCAAACTAAATAACTTTGAACATATCTACACTCATCCATTCTATTCTAGTGTATGTTTTTCTTTGCATTTCTTCTCCTCTGTCAACTGCTTTGACCCCAGAAATGGCATTTATTCATTCATTATTATATTTCTATCCAGGAGCAACTCACCTAGTGGGGCGGAGCCACAGCAGTACCCTGTTGGCAGCCCAACTGTGCAGTGGCACAGCCCAACCTCACTGCTGTTACCTTGCTTCTCCCAGGAGGTGGTAGTGATGCTGGGTAGCTGCTGCTGGGAAGCTCTCACTGTGGCTCTGACTGACCAGGAGAGCCACTCCCAAACCCAGGTTCATGGTTTGTTTCCTCCAGACAAACCATGATCTATAAACCCAAGAACTAACTTTGCTTTGTCCAGAGCTGCACAAGCCACAAGTCCCTGAGTCAAACCATGGCTTAGCTCACTGCAGCAAAAGCAGCAGGACTGGAGGGAAGAACTCAGTGGTGACAATATTTTCTTTGGGGACCTGCATGTTCACTCTGAACCATAATTTGACTTAGTGTTATCTGCAAACCATCTCATAGCCTTTTACAAGCTGCATAGCTGAATTATTAAATTGAAAGGTGGGGAATAAATACTACAAGCAATAGCTATCGTCCAGATACCGTCTGCCCCACCACCACCATCCCACAAAGTAAATAACAGCTTCAGGGGTCAATTTAAAATAGAGAGGGACTTTTTTTTTTGCTTGGTTTTTTTAAACAACAACAACAACAACAAAGCAATGCAGAAAAAAGGGAGACTTCAAAACAAATTATTTGCAAAAGCACTCCAGTTTTCTATTATTACGCCTAAGGCATTCTGAATGTAAGAACTCTTCTGTTGGAGGCGATACTCAATTCTCGATTCCTGGATTTTGTTTTAGGGAACCAGACAACCTTTAGGGAACCAGACATCCTGACAGGATGGTAGAGAGATTATTTGTCACTGAAGGAGCATTCATTCTCATTTGTTGTTAGGGAGGTGAGATGGCATTGTGTCACAGCAATTATTACCCCCACACTTGCCAGTGCATTTTCCTGTCACTTTCCTTACACAAAATGTGTGTGGGTATGTTTTGGGGAGGAAGGGGAAGTTTTGTGGCACAAGAGGGCCAAGCCAACCTTAATTGCGCAACCTGAATTTGCCAGCATGTGACTGAATCCCACCTGAAAATAGCAACCATCTTAATTGCCACAAGCTGTTTGCTTCCCCTGCCAGCATCTGTAGATAGCATGAGAGCAGTAGACATTAGTTGCCTGTGTGCCCTGCTGGTTTAGGGGAGCACAGCTTTAAAAAAAACAACCCAGAATTTTCCAGCATGCTTGAGATCTCCCATGTCTGTAGGGATTCCCTCCTGCTCTGTCTTTTCCCCAGTTTGCTGCCCTACACCAGGAGTCGGCAACCTAAGGTCCACGAGCCACAAGCGGCCCACGGGGGTCATTTAACTGGCCCCCGAACCGAGCTACCCACTCAGCGAGTCCCCGTGCGCTGTGCTAACCGGCACAGTGCAGTGCAGGGGCTTGCTTCTGCGGCGCCAGAAATCGCATCTGCGCAGACTTTGGAAATCACGCGCACTCACGAGATCCGGCCCACGGAGGGATCTCTGCTGGAGTGAACCGGCTCATGTGAGGTAAACCTTGCCGACCCCTGCCCTACACTTCCATAAGTATGACTACCACTTCACTAACAGCGGCAACGAGGAAACAGCAGTAAAAGCTTATGCAGATATGAATGACAAATAATCTGGAAAATCAATTTCCAGACATCAAGATGCTGCCCAAGTGATATCAGGAGACTTCAGCTTAAGATGAAATCAGCCAGACCAAAGAACGTGTCAGAGCAGCAGGTCTTTTTTATTAATACAAAGAGGACAAATCTCATTGGAATTCATGTATCTACATAAGATATCTTACTGCAATGTGGAAAAGGGAAGACGATAGGACACGCTATTGTCTCTGCTAATACTGATTTAATGAAAAAGAGGGATTAGCAAGCTGACTGAAGCCTGGGCAGCATTCTAGAAATTTAGTATTATACAGCAATTGATATGAACAAAGCAAAAAGCATTCTAACCCTGAAACGCTATTGACATCTGCATGTTTACTTATTGCTGTAAGCACTAGAGATAAAAAAAAAGTTTGCTTATAGTGTATAGTGGTGATAATAAAAGTTATATGTGTAGGTCATATTTGATGCACACTACACTGAAACCTAGTTATCACAAAAACTTAACCTAGATTTGTCTAAAACTTAACATAGAATTCTTAGTGTAGAACTGCCCTTGAACGCTACAGTATTAGGAGACATTTTGAGAAGGTAGTTTGCTAGGAATACTTTACACCTGTGTTTCGGCATCTGCACTACTTCCCTGGTGTCTGAACAGAACTTTGCTTTAACAGGACAAACAGCAGCTGAGGAGAGAATTAACTCTCCTCCCCCAAACAGTAGCCCCAATCAAAATCAGAGTTCCCACTGACTGCTTTTTATGCAGGTTTAAAGAGACAAAAAGATCAAATCACCGTTGTCTGACATTTCAGGTAGTTTTGGCAGTTTCAGCCCTTTGTTTACTACACAGAAGAACCTATAAATGGAAATCCAGAATTGTGATTTCTGCTACAAAGCAAGGTAGTATTGAAAAGCAGCCAATGGGTTTGGCGTAGGAAACCATTTTGGAAGCCACCGGACTTTGCTGGTCCTTCACACTGTTAATTGGGAATGATTCAATATCATTGTGGAAAAGAGAATGGTTGGCACTATTTCTCCGCAAAGTAATGAGGCAAAGGTCAGGATAGTAATGCACCAAGTTCTATTTTGTCACAAAACAAGGTATCTTCTATTCTAAACCATTTCATTGACATTAAATAATTCTGACAAAAACAGCTGTGAGTCTTGTGTTTCTCATTTCACCCCACACCCACCATATTTAGAGTGAGCCAGCAGGCTTCACTGTAAAGAAATTAAAAGTGGACTATACTAATTAAATTCAATTACAGTCAAGCAAATGTTATGGGGGGGGGAGACAGTCTTGTGAGTGGAGAGGGGGGGAAGGCTGCTTAGACTTTTAAAGTTCTACAGCACAAAACACAACTAAGATGACACCACATATCTAGACACCGGGCATTTGAGTTTGTGAAAAAGAAACATTCTGGACTTAAAGGGGTGCAACACTACAAGAGGAAATAATCTACAATGTGCATTTGAATGTCCATTTTCATGATTGCAACCTTCAGCACTGAACTTCAAACTACTTTTAATCTCCTGAGCATAAAAAGTAAACTTGACAGTTCAGCTAACAGAACTGCAGAGGAGATAAAATCCACAGAAATTTGGCACATGCAATCATGAAAATTGCACCCAAAGTTGTGCTGCTGTGTTGTTGTTTTTTAACAATTCAAGAGACTAACCCAGAGTTGCTGATTTGTGAATAGTCTAATCTGCTCCATTTTAGAAAAGACTATGAACACAGTATGGTTTTTTTCAGCTTTTATCCCAGAATATATTAGTTCTACCCCAAGACAGCTGTTATCTGTCCCCTACTAGGTCAATGCTATCGGAAACAGAAAAGCTATAGTAGTTATCCATAGTAAACTCTTTTCCCTCTTCAAATTACAGGTAACTGCAGCTTTCTGGAAGTAATCAAAGCTGTTATGTTTCAAGGAATAAGGCATACTGCATCTACAAGATTGAAGACTCCCCAGAAATGCACTTAATCCTCAAAGCATTTTACTAGGGAAAGCTTCATGATAGTATAATAATGTAATACCTGAGGTTCTGAAAGCTTCCACACTACAAGTGACGATTCTTGACTGTATGAGCAGTGACTTGCATGTTCGTTTCAGTTGGTTTATGAGATAAGGTTACCAGATGTCCCTGTTTCTCAGGGACAGTCCCCAGGTTTACAAATCAGTTCCCTGACAAAATCCATCTATTTAGCAGGAAGTTGAAAAGTGTCCCTGGATTCACTGAAAAAAAATCTGGTAACCTTATTATGAGAGGAGAAAAAAAATGCAAGCCCTTCATTTCGAACTCATAAAACCTATGGTATGTTGTCCACTGTTGTTCATCTTGTGCATGCATTTAATTACGTTTTTATCCTGCCCTTCTCCAAGGAGCTCAGGGCAGTGTACATTGTTCTCCTTCACAACCATCATGGGAAACAGGCCACAACAACCCTGTGAGGGGAGATAGGCTAAGAGATGGCAACTGGCCCAAAGTCACCTAGTGAATTCATGGCTGAGTGGGGATTTGAACCTGGCACAACCAAGCCATACTTTGACAGTAATCATTACAGCTATAGCGTGTCTCAAGGTGACTCAAAATGCCATTTTAAAGTCCATTTTAAAAATGGAACTAATAAAGCCAGTGCAAAAGTAAAACAGAGCAATATACATACAGTACGCACAAACACAAGCATACATGTGAATCTATAGCTGAAATGTACTTAAGAAAATATATTTAATACTCTAAATTATTCTCCCGAAGTTGTTGTATTAGTCCAAATATAGGCTGCATTCCCCCTCAAAATCTGGCTTTTATAAGCCTAAGTGTGGCCTAAAGTAAAGGTAGAGAAACTGTAATGTAAGATGAGGACTCAGGAACCATGCAGAACTTTGATATACTTCGGTTGATTTTGTAAAAGAATCACCCATCATTCTTGACAGGTGGCACTAGTTGCCTGGTGAGTTATTCATCGTGTGAGGTAGCACGTGTTTTTAGATAGTAAAAATATGGGTGTCCATGTCAAGGGAAAACATCTATCAGTTGGGGGCTGAGACGTGACAAATTTCAAAATGGCAGTTATTAACTATGCTGAAGTGACAAACAATAGAGAAACAGGAAGGAAATATGGTGCTGATGAAAAGAATGTGCGTCATTGGAGATCAAAGAAGAAAAAATTCAGAATCCCATCTCCATGCAAAAAACATTTCGAGGGCTTAAATGTGGTCGACGTTATGAGATTGATGAGTGTGTACTTTCCATTGTAAAACAACAAAGAGAAAATGGAATGCCAATCAGCTGCAAAGCATTTGAATTGGTGCCGGGATATTTGTGCAAAGAAGTGGCTTCTTACTTAAATGTGGGACATCATTTGCTCAGTGGTTGTCTTCCAGTTTCAGTGAGAAGTTCGTCCAATACCAACGGCATGTCCTTGGCCTGAGGAGAAAACACAACCATTATCTTAGCCAAATTGGAAATGCTGACAAAACGCCCATGTTCTCTGATATGCCAAGCAGCATGATCATGAAAAAGAAAGGAGTGAAATCTGTCCTTGTGAAGACCATGAAGAATGGGCGGGGAGGGGGGGAATGCACCTTACAGCAGTGGTAGCTGTAATAGTTGCATGCCACCCCAATCTCAGAGCGGTGTGATATTCCAGGGGTTATGCAGGGTTTGTGTTTCCTTTGGAATGAGAGAGACTGTGGACAGAGACTTTGGACAGGAGAGGCTGTGGTGTCTTCACAGTATAAATACCCCAAGAGGGACTCGCTTCCCCCATAGTCACAGCCATGAATCCCAACAGAAATCAAGCATAGCTCTGCCTCCCACCTGTCCAGCCTCCAGCCTGTCAGCTTCTACCTTTGTCTTTCTACCTACCAGTGAGTTGGAGGGCCCACCCATTTGATATCTGGCACAGAGCCACTTCCTTTGTTACCTTAGTGGCCCATACATTACCTCACCAGGAAGCTAGCCTGCCTGTTCCAGGAACTGAATCCATGCTGGATCCAGGAATTAGGCAGGGCCAAGGCAGGCAGCCTACTCCCCCACCAACTCATCACAATATGTTATACAGTGGTACCTCAGGTTAAGTACTTAATTTGTTCCGGAGGTCCGTTCTTAACCTGAAACTGTACTTAACCTGAAGCACCACTTTAGCTAATGGGGTCTCCTGCTGCTGCTGCACTGCCGGAGCATGATTTCTGTTCTCATCCTGAAGCAAAGTTCTTAACCTGAGGAAATATTTCTGGGTTATCGGAGTCTGTAACCTGAAGCGTATGTAACCCGAGGTACCACTGTACTGAGAGGAAAAATACTTCCAAAAGAAACATTCCCCGCCAGAACAGTTGTGGGATGCCCAAAAAGAGGGTGGATAGTGACTATTCTGTAAAAAAGGGGGGGGGGCAATGCTAGTGGTAGATGCATTTAGATGGCATCTTACCCCAAAAGTTAAGAAGATGGATAATCAAAATCAGATTTAGTAGTTGTTCCAGGTGGAACGGCATCACAGCTACAAGCCCTTGATGCGGTTGTGAATAAGCTCTCCAAAGGAAGGATTCTGACTTGTTTTTGTCAGGAAATAATGCCGTCTCACCGAGCATAAAAATTAAAAAACCATTGGTGGATTTGCTATGCCACTGGATTTTAACTGCATGGCAAAGAATATCTCCTGAATCTGTGGCTTCAAAAAGTGCTGCCTTTTAATTGCAGCGGATATTAGTGAAGGCGACATATTGTGTGGAAATTGGGAAGACAGTGACAACTAACGTGACAAAGATGAAGAGAGCTGTAATAATTAAGAATCTCTATTTGACATGAAAAAGTTTAACAGGAAATATTTTTTAAAAATATTTTCCGTAATTATTTTTCAGTGCACACTTATATCTATTTTTTTCTTTCTTTCAAAGAGCTCTCAAATTTGGACCAATTAGGCTATGCATAGTTTAGTAATAATTGTCAGGAATTACAGTGTAAGGCAAAAACTACCTATGAGAGGAATGAATATATGCTACCCGTGAAGCATATTGCTGAGATCATATTTGTTCTACTTGCTTTGTTTTCTGCATGGTTAGTCAGCTTTTTTGCAGAGTTGCCTCAGAAGACTAATCTGCTTTTATATTTGATGTATTAAGCCTGGTTTGTGCACATGATGAATTACTCATAAAATATTTACATATATTCACGCTTCGGTGGATGTTCTTGTTAACTTGCATTAGGACAACATACAAATCGAGGGAGCAAATCAGGCGTAAGTCCTCTATATGCTGTCACATCTAAGGAAGGCTTTATGCAGATGTTCGCAATGTGCACGTGGTCCAGAACTGTGATCAAACTGGTCCACCCAATCAGCCCATGATATCACTTGATGATCACATGTTTGCACAGGAGCCTGCAATGAAATCAGTTGTGAAGAGTGAAGAGTTTTGGTGGGAACTCACAGCACAACCCTAACCATGTTTACACAGAAGTTAAATCCCACTAAATGCAATGGGGCTTCCTCTCAGTCCACATAAATGAGTTTAGCATTACAGCCTATGTGCAAACAATTTAATCTGCATCGAGCCTGCATTGGTTACACGTGATCTACAAAACCAAAGTGTACCAATGGCGTGGATCTACATGAGCTACAAAACCAAAGTGTACCAATCGCGTGGATCTACGATCCAATCAATATTAAATCACCTGAAAGACTTAAGACTGCATACCAACATGCATTTATTTATAAGTGCTCTTGAACTCAATAGATTTATCTCCAAGAAAACATACACTGGAACACTGATGCTCCATGCAACAATCCCCATGTGCACTGAAAGAGTGGGGGCGGGGGGGGGGGAAGAGTCATATACAGTACAAAAGAGTCAAGAAAACTTCTAAAACAGCAACTAATCTGCACACTTTTACTTAGATTAGGCAATCCATTTTAAAAAAAAACCTGTTAGGAGTGCTAGGTGCTGGCTTTCTCCCCATTTTCTTCCTCTTTCCATGGAAAGAAGAACAGCATTCATCAAATAAAAAGTTTGTGTACAATTTACGTTTCTTAACTTCTCTGTACAGGCCGCAGATTGTGGTTGTAAGGAAATGACGGTAAACTCTGAGAGCAGGGCCTGTCGCAGGCTGCAAAGGCCTCTGAATTGCTGTGGTTTGGGGTTTTAAATACAGTGGTATTCGGATTACAGACGCTTCAGGTAACAGATGCTTCAGGTTACAGAGTCTGCTAACCCAGAAATAGTACCTCGGGTTAAGAACTTTGCTTCAGGATAAGAACAGAAATCGCACTGCGGTGGCGTGGCGGCAGCGGGAGGCCCCATTAGCTAAAGTGGTGCTTCAGGTTAAGACCAGTTTCAGGTTAAGAACGGACCTCCAGAATGAATTAAGTTCTTAACCCGAGGTACCACTGTATAGACATCACTTTGCAAGTGTCATACCTGCACGCTCTGCGGACAACATCTGTACACACAGAGGATGTGTCCTCTGTGGCTAGTGTGCATTAAGTTTCCTTCCTACCTTTCCCTTTCAACACCCACCATACTCCTTTCAAAAATATAAAATCATTCAAGTTTCTTGACATATCACAGGTACAGTTACTTATCTTGCACTCTACGTATGCCCAGGGGCTTCCTTCCCTTGTACCATGCAGGCAATTTCATGGTGACGTTATCTCTTTTCTTTTGCCAAGGAACTCCCAAGTATGTTCAGAGGCTGCCTATTCTGGTGTGATGCATGGCTAATTACTGATTGCACCGTCTGTTTTATTGCATTCACTGTACGCAATGCTGAGAATCCCTGTGTGCTGGCAACAGGCAGGCAGGGAACAACACAAAAGTTTAATTTCTGGAATCCAGAGTGTTGTTTTGTTTTTTAAAGGCACTTCAAGGTTTCAGAACATCTATGTTATACCAATTAATTCCACTGCAGTCATGCCGTAAAGGCAATGCACCAAACTCATGTACCGTACCTCTGATCTAAACACTGCCACCATAACAGATCATATGGTTCTTGGTGGGAAAAGCTTATAGCAATTATAACAGTAAGTTGGATCCAAGTTTTGGGATTTCAGTAAACTGGAGGGGTTACTTTAAAAATCATAATAAATGCTACAGTGGAAGCCAGCCCCTTTCCCAACTGTGTTTGTGTACAGACAGAAAGAGTTAATGGTGATGCTATTTTGTTTAAAAGAGCACAAACACTTAATGGAGGCTGTTTCTGTAAAAACATTAGTGATTCCTATGCAACTCTCAAAAAACAGAAATATCGGTATACTGGTGAGATACAAGGATATAATAAAGTATAATATACTCTATTATTTTCAAGTTGATGCGGAACACTAAATAGTGATCATTGCCAAATCAAGTGAAAACAGCCTGGTTTTCCTTGACCTTTTCTGATTTCCACCCCCCCCCCCAAAAAAATCATGGCCTGGGAACTGTAGTTTGCCCCTCATGGATCTACAATTCCCAGCGTCCTTCACCAGCTAGTTCCCAGGATCCTTTAAGAGAAGCCATATGGTGTGAAATGCTACTACTGGCTGAGGAGCACAGAGAATCCAAACCTCTGGCATTATATGACTACAGAATATTTTATTTTTTTTACTCAGAAAGCATTTTGGCGCCACTCTGCAGGCAGGGCCGGATTTAGGTTTGATGAGGCCCTAAGCTACTGAAGGTAATGGGGCCTTTTATATGTCCAGCTGTCCTTTGTCAACAGCAAATTGTCGCTGTTTTTTTGTGTTGAATATATGCTATATGGCAATTTATGCCATATACCTAATAATAGGTATCTAAAGCCATTTGCACATAACAAAACATGTATTTAATCAAAGTAATTGTTGAACTGAAATACAATTAAGAAGAAGTATATTAATAGTGAAATACAATTAAGAAGAAGTATATTAATAGTGAAATAATTATTAAGCACTAACTTAAAATGATTTTTTATTCATAACAAACTTAATAATGCAAACACACTGGCATTTGGCAATAACAAAAGTTCCTTTAGAAACACAATTTCCAAAGACTCATGATCTAGTTTCTAGAAACTTGCTATAACATGAAATAATAATAGGTGACATATGATGCAAACTACTAATAATTATAAATAGCTTTTTTAACATGGAATTAAGTGTTATAACCTGTACAATGCAATTGCAGTTAATACAAGCAGGCGGGGCCCATTACTTACCTCATAGGAGCCTACACAACACAAAACACTGTTGCTGTATGTAGGTTTTATTTTATTTGTTTTTTATCTTATATTTTGGAAATGTACATCCAGTCCCCCCCCTTTAATTTTTTTTGGGGGCCCCCAAGAGAGCGGAGCCCTAAGCTACAGCTTGTTTAGTTTATACGTAAATCCGGCTCTGTCTGCAAGTATTGGCCAGCTGTCTTGACCAGGCCATTTCCACCTTGTGTTGCTTCCTGAGAATTTTTACCTTTTAATAATAATAATAATAATAATAATAATAATAATAATAATAATAGTAAAAAATAAATCCCTCTTCCCCTTCCAGAAGAAGAAGAAAAAATCCCTCTGCTGAGGGAAATTTCCTTCAGGCTCTAACATTTACCTGGTTGAACTCAGGTGCCACAGATAAGTGGATGAGCTCCCAGTTTACGGTCAAAAAAATAAAATGGCTTCTGCTTCCAAATCCCACTTAATTTAAGACGACACGTTCCTGCCTGGTGTGAGGTAGGCTTCAAAATGGCTCAGAAGCCCCCTGTTGGCCTTTTTGCCTAGTTAATAAAGAAAAAGAGCATGCTGGGGCCTAATTTTTATTCGTTCGCTGTGAGGAAATTCACCCACCCACTCCATTTGTGCTAAGGAAAAAAGGGGTGAAGCGATGATATGAAGGTCCCTTTTCAAAAGATCGCAAACGGTATACGCTCCACTATTTCTCTCAGTAATACGAATAAGGGGATTTCATTCGGTCATCCAGGGGACGGGATGGGAGAAGTGCCACTCTTGTTCCCGTGTGCAAGAAGAGAAAAGGAGACTTTGGTCACCTTTTGCAATATGGCGGACATTGGGCGCTCCAAAATGGATCTTCTGGGTTGTGGTTCTTCTCCATTTTGCATCCCCTCAGTTCTGCACCCTCTGTGGGTCCACAGCGCCCAATATCCAGCTCTGAGAAAAGGAGGCCGCAGGGGTGGAGATTGCAGCGTTGCGTGTTCTTTTAAGGAATTGTTTTGCTTTCCACATATATATATATAATTTTTGTTTATTTTCCATTTAATATTATACATTCACATCATTGTTATCCACTATACTGCCCTGGCTCTTAGAGCCTATCAGCTTCCTTCCCTCCCGCCTCACGGCTTTCAAAATTAACCTTTATATCTTTGCATTTTTTTACATTTTCCAATTCTAATTACACTCATTACAGAATGACTCAAAATTTAAATAAATATAGAAAGATAGGAAATTTCTCATTACAAGTCTTTCTGAGTAAATTTATGCAATATCTGAAAGATTATTGTAAGCAATTAACATTACTAGCAGAGTTGTCTGAAGACTTGGAATTGTTTTGTTTTGCTTTCAGGCAGCCAAACGTTTGACCAGAAAACATCATGTTTTCAGCCTTGAAGTACCATGCAATAGACTACTTACATGAGGTACAATGGCTAAAGCTTGACATTTTTTGCTCTCTCGGTAGTGTGATAGCTGCGTTTAAATATAAAGACCACTTGTTAAGTCACAGAAAGCAAGTATTTGGACTGTTTCAATTTACTTTTATTTTATTTTGACAGCATGGGTTTAAAAAAATAAAACAAAATCTGGCAAACAAATAACTGCTCACGTTTCATACTGTGAGGAATAAAAATGTTGCTTTTTCGAAAGGTCGCAAGGTTGCAGCGGCTAGGTAACCGCAGACTTGCTTAATACTTATATTTAGAATGGCTTGTGGGTAGAACGCTCATTAATAGGGCAGCTTGCAACTGAAATACGGCTTATTATTATTATTATTATTTATTGAATTTATATATTTGTGTGCTTCAGCAGATGTAGAACTAAGTTACACCTGCTAGTGGTTACGATGTGGCTTTATCGCTTAAGTCGAGGCATAAAATAACACAATTATCTGAAAAAACCAACAGTCTGAGGCAGTTTACTGATTTTTAAAAATTTTTTGCTAGATTCCTGCGTGCACATAAAACCCATTTTTGCAAAAGGAATACATTTTTGTGGTTTGGTATGTTTTACAATTTACTTAATTTGACTTTTAATGTGCACATAGTGGTGTTGATTGTAATAATAATAATAATAATAATAATAATAATAATATGCTGCCCATATTGCCAGAGCCACTCTCCATGGCTCCCAACAAAATATTAAAAACACAATAAAACATCTACCATTAAAAACTTCCTTGGCATAAGTGAATGGATTTGCCAGCAGCATCTGATGTGGTTTTTGAAAACTTTTCAACTTGTTTTATTTCATTTCTATTGCTTTATTACAGTGCCCCACTATGGCATTTTGCAGTGTTTAATGATTTGAAATAAACAGAACAATCCAATTAAGGTTAAGAAATCCCTATAAAATTCAGTAGGAATGTTTAGCATGTCCTCAGGTCTCTTCTATTTAAATCAGTGAATCTTTGCTTGAGTTTTAGGAAAGTAAAATGTGAAAATGTAGGCTTTGGTTTTTTATCAGTTTAAATGTGTATTAGGGAAAATATAATGAACTCCAAATAAACCACTGAATAGTTCCAATTGGGACGCAGCATACTACTTAATATGAGCAAAAGTTGAATACTGTAGTTCCACTCATAATGATATGATACATTTCTCTTGTGCAGAAAGTGGCTAGACAGAGATTTTCATTTGAATTGTTCTCAATTCACATCCCTTCTGGTTTAGATCAAGATAAAAATTATTGTCATAACGGAATCTTGGCTGATGATACATATAGGAGACCCTGGACAAGAGGTATGTTGTATCTGGCTTTCACGTTTAAATTATATTTTTAAAAAATTAAACAATCAACTACAGATGAAAAAGAAGGATCATGAGAACTTGGCAAAGTTACAAAATGTATGTGGACAACTTTCTTGTGTTAGAAATACATTAGCCATTTTAAGCATCCTTTTGACAGATCACAGCAATTCAATACAATCAGATGATCAAAATAATTGTTCACACACCATAGACTATCATACCCATATTGTGTTGTATTTGTGGCAGTGAACACTGATCGATTTAGCTATCTGAATGGCACAGAACGCTATTCACAATCAATCCAATTATTCAAATAAGGTTTATAGTCCAATTACTGTGTGTGGAGGGAAAAGTCCAAGTTTGTCCTAAAGCAAATCTTACACAGGCCCTAGGGATGGGGTAGGTTTGTGGGCAAGCTGAAGACTGGGAATTGTTCCATTGGGTAAAGAGTCCATAGAATCATAGAATCATAGAATCATAGAGTTGGAAGAGACCACAAGGGCCATCGAGTCCAACCCCCTGCCAAGCAGGAAACACCATCAGAGCACTCCTGACATATGGTTGTCAAGCCTCTGCTTAAAGACCTCCAAAGAAGGAGACTCCACCACACTCCTTGGCAGCAAATTCCACTGTCGAACAGCTCTTACTGTCAGGAAGTTCTTCCTAATGTTTAGGTGGAATCTTCTTTCTTGTAGTTTGGATCCATTGCTCCGTGTCCGCTTCTCTGGAGCAGCAGAAAACAACCTTTCTCCCTCCTCTATGTGACATCCTTTTATATATTTGAACATGGCTATCATATCACCCCTTAACCTCCTCTTCTCCAGGCTAAACATGCCCAGCTCCCTTAGCCGTTCCTCATAAGGCATCGTTTCCAGGCCTTTGACCATTTTGGTTGCCCTCCTCTCGACACGTTCCAGTTTGTCAATGTCCTTCTTGAACTGTGGTGCCCAGAACTGGACACAGTACTCCAGGTGAGGTCTGACCAGAGCAGAATACAGTGGCACTATTACTTCCCTTGATCTAGATGCTATACTCCTATTGATGCAGCCCAGAATTGCATTGGCTTTTTTAGCTGCCGCGTCACACTGTTGGCTCATGTCAAGTTTGTGGTCAACCAAGACTCCTAGATCCTTTTCACATGTAGTGCTCTCAAGCCAGGTGTCACCCATCTTGTATTTGTGCCTCTCATTTTTTTTGCCCAAGTGCAATACTTTACATTTCTCCCTGTTAAAATTCATCTTGTTTGTTTTGGCCCAGTTCTCTAATCTGTCAAGGTCGTTTTGAAGTGTGATCCTCTCCTCTGGGGTGTTAGCCACCCCTCCCAGTTTGGTGTCATCTGCAAATTTGATCAGGATGCCCTTGAGTCCATCATCCAAGTCGTTGATAAAGATGTTGAATAAGACCGGGCCCAAGACAGAACCCTGTGGCACCCCACTAGTCACTCTTCTCCAGGATGAAGAGGAACCATTGATGAGCACCCTTTGGGTTCGGTCAGTCAGCCAGTTACAAATCCACTGAGTGGTAGCAAAGTCAAGACCGCATTTTACCAGCTTCTTTACAAGAATATCATGGGGCACCTTGTCAAATGCCTTGCTGAAATCAAGGTAGGCTACATCCACTGCGTTCCCTTCATCTACCAGGCTTGTAATTCTGTCAAAAAACGAGATCAGGTTAGTCTGACATGACTTATTTTTCAGAAATCCATGCTGACTATTGGTGATCACAGCATTCCTTTCTAGGTGCTCACAGACTGTTTGCTTAATGATCTGCTCCAGAATCTTCCCTGGTATTGATGTCAGACTGACTGGGCGGTAATTATTTGGGTCCTCTCTTTTCCCCTTTTTGAAAATAGGGACAATGAACCAGGTGGCTGAAGGAAAAGGCCAGAGCAGAATATGAACTGAGAAACTGGAACCAAGAAACCAAGGATTTTTCGTAATGATTTTCATACTGTTTCTTAACTATTTTTGTTTTGTTTTGCTGTAGTTACACCTGACCTCACTCAAATTGCTATGGATCGTCCTGTGCTTGATCTCTGGAATAAATATCTTGGCACAGAAGACTTCTTGGAGGAGTGAGTCCTCTTCGTTTATCATTACGTAGTTGTTGATGCACTTGTATCCAAGTAAATGTGTTTAAGATGGGATGCATGGGCTTTAAAAAACAGAGTCAACATTACTTGTGTGTTTTAAAGTAGTGGACCTTGAGCTGTGCAGTATGTGTTCACTGTTCTGGAGGTTGACCACAGTGTATCATCTGCAAAATGCAGATAATATATGACATCTGGCTTTTCAAGGAAAAATAAATTTGAAGTCCATCTTGTTCTTTAATTGTGCTCTGTTAATAACTGGAAAACAGAAAGCTCCCCTGTTGTTAGTGTGACAATATATACAGGATCATAATGAAAAAATACCTTGATGCAACTGAAATTTCCTTGTGTGAAAGCCTTGTTCCTGCAGTTTTCAACTAAACCACATTCTGTGAAAGGCTAGATGAGTTTCTGCGCTCTTTAAGAAAAACTAATCACTTTCACAAACTATTTTTTTCACAAGTTAAATGCCAAGGCCAATTCAAGACAGCTTGGTGTCTGAAGCAGAGCCAAAAGTGCAATTGATTCTTAATGGACCTACTGTAATTTCAATGGGTGAACACAAGGCAAAACCTAGTTGAATACCACCTATAACCTTAATTTCAGGGTCATGGGTTTGAGCTCCACGTTGGGCGGAAAAAATCCTGCATTGCGGGCGGTTGGACTAGATGACCCTTGTGGCCCCTGTGATTAATTTCAGTGACTCTAATCTGAGTTGAATACCATCCGATATAGGGAACTTGGGCAGCAATAATTTGTTTGTTTGCTTTTTTATTGCATTTATATCCCAATTTTTTCTCTTCAGAAATTCAAGGTGGTCTACATGGCTCTACACTTCCTCATTTAATCCCCACAACAACCCCCTCCATACACACACAGAAGGCAGGATGAGGTAGATAAAAGTAGGAAGTGTGAGGAAGGAATAAACCAAGTTGGCTCCTCCTCCTTGTTCATCACATTTGTCTTCCTGCAGTCCTGTTCTTCATGTGCATAAGGACTGAACTATATCCTGTTTTGCTGCTTTGCACCGTTTTCCTCGAGAACCATTTATATCATAAGTTTTCCACAGAATTTTGTACAAAGAAAGCAAACCCAAACCAATGTACATTCTCTTATGTTATAGTATAGCCCAAAAAATGAAGTGAGGCACCACAGAAATAAATGACTATTATTATTATTATTATTATTATTATTATTATTATTATTTACCCACCCTTCACCCTAAGGTCCCAGAGCACATTACAACATTAAAACAGTTTAAAACAATTCCACAGGTTGACTTTGTTCAATGAAATATAATGAAGATATATTTAATGAATGAAATGAAGTTTTCTTAGATCAGTATGTTAAAATTACATTACAGAAAGGTGCATTAGGGGTTATCCAACTTTGTCATTCATGAAAAAGCCTTTTTATGTCTTCAGGTTGATACCTTTTAGTTTGATATATGAGAGACATGTTATTTTATAACATTCACATAGGAGTCAGTTAATGCTTTTCATAGGATGACCTTGTTCCTTTTGTCTCCTGCATTTAGTTAATTCTAGAGATTGTATTGACTTTCTGCTGACACTATTGTTATAAAGCCAAGAGTTTACTCAGAGAGCCAAGTAAATTAAGTTTCAGACATACAGTGATAGAAACAGGCAAAGTCAGTAAAAGAGGGCAACTTTAAAAGGAAGAGGCGTAGTCTTTAGATCAGATTCTTAATTTAGAAAGCGCAGAGGCAGAAAGGCACATTAAGTCATCACTACTGTGGCCCCATTCTGTGCTGTGGGGTTATGAGACACATACATTTTTCCTCTTCAGCAATTTGTCATTGGTCTAATGTCCTTAAAATAACTATGGACAATGACTTAATTCTATCTTCTTGCTGTGTGTTACCTGCAGCCTCTACTAGCACAAGCCTCACAATGATACAGTCGTTGCAGTAAAAGCCTGCGCTATGCATGAGCATAGGAAATCTTACCCTTCTCTGAAATACACATCCTAGCTGGAACCACTATTTTCCCCTTGCACCTTTCTCTGGACTAAGGCCATGGGAACATCCCTAACAGTAAGATAAGGTAGTCCAGTCCATTAGGTCCAGTCGTGGCCGACTCTGGGGTTGCGGCGCTCATCTTGCTTTATTGGCCGAGGGAGCCGGCGTACAGCTTCTGGGTCATGTGGCCAGCATGACTAAACCGCTTCTGGCGAACCAGAGCAGCGCACAGAAACACCGTTTACCTTGCCGCCAGAGCGGTACCTATTTATCTACTTGCACTTTGACATGCTTTTGAACTGCTAGGTTGCCAGGAGCAGGGACCGAGCAACGGGAGCTCACCCTGTCGCGGGGATTCGACCTTCAGATCGGCAAGGAAACGATAAAACCAACAAAACTAGAGTACTACTGGCAACAGTCTCCAACTGCATATAACCTTATATACGGTGTCCTAGGCAGAAGGACTATCAGAGCCCCCCTTCTACTAGTTAAGACCAAGTGACCTTATGTGAAATTACTGTCCTGCAACATGGGACATGTGATTAGTGCAGCAGCACATGACAAGTGTTTGGGTCCCAGCCCCTTCTGTAGCAGGCCATAGTAGCTGACCAATATAGATATATATATATTTTTCCATCAACAAAAAAGTATTAACTTTCCACTTTTCAGGAAACCCACTTCAAGCACTCTCTTCCATGTCCATAATGAAGATATTGAAATTGTTCCAAGTTCGAATCCTGGTTCGCCGTTTGACATAGAAGATGCTTATGTGCTTATGAAAAATGAAGACAGTTATTTAAATCCTAAATATGCTCCAGTGGAACTTGAAGAGCCAGAAGAAGGTAAATGAGCATTCTGTACTTCACATTTCAAATACTGCGTTTTTTCGACTATAAGACGCCCCCATGTATGACGCCCTCTATTTTGGGGGGACTCAGATTTAAGAAAATAGGGAGAGATGGCCCAGAGTATAAGGTGCCCCCTAATTTTTGACATTATTTTTTTAGGGGGGAAAAACCTAGTCTTATACACGGAAAAATTCGGTGATTATCAATACAGTGCTATCTGTTGCAGAAATGTGAAAATTGCACATGCCAGAGAACCTGCTCGCCCATGTGTTATAGATCAGTTACTATGTGGCTAAAAAACCGTGGAGCTACCTGTCTCGAAAGCTACTGCTGTTGTGTAACTGCCTTTTCTTTTGCACACCTCCCCTGCCCTGATTTCATGCAAATCCAGGGTTGTGGTGAGACAGTCAAAAGTCTCTGGTGGGGGCTGCACTCTGACTTTATGCAAATCCAGGTATGTGATGTGGCGCTACAAATCCTACAATGGGGGCTTCGCAATGATGAACTAGTGCAAATGCAGTATAGAGAGATATAGATTTCTACGAGACTTTTCAGGATAGGAATTGATCTGCAAAGCTATCTCATTACTTACTATTGTATTTTTATTTCCATTTCTAAAAAGGTTTTTATATTGAAAATGAATTTGTTTCGATGGACTATTTAGCTCAATATGCTAAACATCTACCTACTCCGCATATGCTCTTGAGCCGAATAAACAAATTCCATGTACAGAAACCTTTCAGTGTACAGGAACCCCTTTTAAATTTTCAAGGAGATAAGATAACGGAAGAGGACATCTTCAGGTACTATGTAACTATATGTTGTGCAATAGGTGATATACATGATTAATATCTTAATATCTGGCCACAAATAATTTTTGTGCACATATTTATTATTACTGATTTTGATCTTTTTAAACTAAGCTCTGACTTACCTAAGCTTAATTTTATCTCATTGATCTTTCCACCCATAATTCACCAACTTTTATAAAACTGCCAAGAACAAACTGGTTTTACATGCTTATCTGGTTTTGCAAGGGGGGAAATGTGTGTGTGTTATTTAGTTGTAAAACAGAAAACTAAAAGGCAATTACTTGTGCTTTGATTTTAAAAGAGAGTGTTTTGCTTTCAAAATGAATGTGACATCTGAAATGAATGTGAAATCTGAAGCAAAAGGGAAAGTACACCAGGACAATTTTGGTAAAGTTTCCTTAAAGAATGAGGAGGTATGTAAGTTACTTTATTTAATCAATGGCGTGTTTATCATCCTTATCAAACTGCTATGCAATGATTTTGAAATTTACTCATGCAAACTATTTTAAAGTCATTTGCCATGCTTCCAAAGATACCTTGTTTATATATGGCTTCTGCCTGCCTTTGATTAACCTTAGATGATAAAAAGGTTGCATTGATAGAGTAGTAGAAGAGTAGTTTATAAAATCCTATGTGCTCACATATTCTAAAGATCGATGTACAGCCAGAAGCTGGTGATAATGTTGAGCTTCACAGCATATAAAGCAGAGGTAGGGAACTTTTTCATCCTGGTGGATAGGATCCTGCATTCCTTCATCCCTAAGGTGGGGTTGGATCAGCTACACTCCTCAGTTGCCTATTGGAAACTCTGGAGTGAACCCAATCCCAGTGGGGCATGGAGTCTCAGTTGATCAGCACTGACTTTAGGCCCTGGTTTTAGCAGGGGTTGGCCACACTCTGTAGTTACCTAATCCAAAGAGAGATTGTATTTGTTGCAAAATTTAAAGGGTGCTGGCACAAATCCCACTTGCTAAGGGACAATCTAGGGTGACTTTTAAGATTGTTTCCAGCTGTGTCTTTACCTGGCCAATATGGGATACCATAAATGGTGTGAGATGTAGGATGTGTGAGTGTTGCTAGGGAGGAAACGACCTTGAAGGCCAAATTAGGACCCCTGATTAGGCCTGCAGCCCAAGGCTGATGGGAGGGGTTAAATCCTGCATTAGGTGCATGTGACTATTCCCAACAGGGAAAAGGCTCGCGCAAACCAAAGCAAGCAAGATTTCATCCCCACTCATCCTGTTCAGTTTAAGCAGCCCAGTATTCCTGTTTGAGCTCTTGACAATTGGGACTTAAAAGGAGAGCATATCCTGATCTCATAGTGATGTCAGATGATTAACAAGTAGGTGATTCTACCCACCAGTTATATTTTGCTTGCCTGTGGATGAGGAAATAGTGATCTGGGCTACAGGCCAGGAAAGGTTTTCTACCCCTGGCCTACGCCACTTTTCCTGGTCAATTGGCACCCATAAAAGGTACTTAGATCTATGTGCTGAGGCCATTAGATTTGTTTTACTTCTGTGGTAAAACTAATAAATGATGTTTTTATATTGAGGTAATATATAATACTATTTAATAATTTTATACTTATCAAAGATTCTTTTAAAAATACTTTGCTAGTTCAAATATAAAACTCTTCAAGCTGCTTTGAGAAATATTATGTATGAAATAACTGTTTCAGTTTTTTTTAATCTATCTAGACAAACAGTGAGAATCTCACAAGCTTGGGGCTAATCTCTTCAGAAATTCAGGAAATTATAGGAAATGAAAACGAGAATCTTAAAATAACCAGCGAAGGTAAGGATACAGAAAATGGTGTTCTAGCCCTAGTTCTTGGGTTTGATATTGCCTAGTTTCATTATTTTATTGCTGGTCATTTTAACTGGTGAAAACAAAATAATCAATTCTCATTCTTTGCATTCTACAGAGAAAGACAATTCTTTCAATTTCATGATAATGTCTTTTTCAGACCTTGAAGTGAAAATTACTCCTGAGACAGAGAATTTGGAATCTTGTCCCCCAAAAGAACTTTGTGCCAGTCAGAGCAGAAGTGTACTGGAACTCAGCAGGCCAGGTAGGACTTTCTAGACAGGCAAATCTGAGACGGCTGAGATATTTTGGAGAATAGCTATAGATCTATAGCAGGGACGTCCAACTCCCAAGAGACTGCGATCTACTCACAGAATAAAAAACTGGCAGTGATCTACCCCTGGGGTGGGGGGGAGATCACAAACTTGTTTGCAAAGTTGGACATCCCTATAGTATCCCTATAGTATCCCTATAGTACCCTATAGATCTATAGTATACCTATATCTATAGTACATCTGAAGGACCACCTGCACCCCTTCGTTCAGCCCAGACACTGAGGTCCAATTCCAAGGGCCTTCTGGTGGTTTCCTCACTGTGAGAAATGAGGATACAGGGAACCATGCAGAGGGCCTTCTCGGTAGTGGTGCCCACCCCGTTGAACGTCCACCCATCAAATGTCAAGGAAATAAACAACTATCTGACTTTTAGAAGACATCTGAAGGCAGCCCTGTACCAGGAAGTTTTTAATGTCTGATGTTTTACAATTTTATATAAATGCTGTAAGCCACTCAGAGTGGCTGGGGAAACCCAGCCAGATGGGTGGGGTATAAATAATAAAAATATTATTATTATTATCTTCTTTTATTTTTGCATTCTGAGTATCTGAAGGGGGGCTGACAAAGAATTGTAATTTAGAAATCTCTGGAGCTCTGCCTGTGGAACTCTAAGGCTTCATATAAATGTAACTATAAATAGTGATTGTTCTCAGATATTTTTTGTTCCTGCTGCAGAGTGATCTTAGCTTCTCTTCAGATTTTGCAAGGGAGATAGCAGGTCTTCCAGGACTCACAGCAAAGATGGTTTTTATATACCTTTGCCTTTATTTTAAAATGTGCATTCTTTCCCTTAATACCTTTCTCTTCTTGTAGGAATTAATGCGAATTGCATGTTTTCCCATTTTTCACAGAGCATCAAACTTCCGTACCTAAATGTCAACAGCTTTCAGCTATAGAATCTCAACCCAGCTACTTGCAAGGAGGTAACACCCCCATGGGTGAGACGGCCAAGGGAAATTCCCCCTTGGCTGTTGACCATGTGGGTCTGGCTGGCCAGGAAGGAGGCAGAGAGCAAAGGTCCACAACCGACGCCCACCGGGGAAGCGGTGAGCATCCATTGTCTCCACATGAAGACATACTGGTGTTCAGCCACCTGGAAAAAGATGACTGCACTAATTTAACAGAAACTTGTGCTAGACCATGTGTTTTAGAAGAATTGAACACAGATTTAAGCGCTGGAGACGAGGTTCCTCATACCAATGTAGAAGTGGTCTCAAAAATGTCTACCTCTCAGACGGATAGTAAGTATTGGGCATTTTGTCAGGTGTTGTTTTTCCCCTGCAGCATGAAATGACAAAAACAATTGGCTTAATAGACAGTCTTACGTTTTGTAGTTGATAGTAAAAACAAAATAATCAATTCTCATTCTCTGTATTCTACAGAGAAAGACGATTCTCTCAATTTCATGATAATGTCTTTTTCAGACCTTGAAGCGAAAATTACTCCTGAGACAGAGAATTTGGAATATTGTCCCCCACAAGAACTTTGTGCCAGTCAGAGCAGAAGTGTACTGGAACTCAGCAGCCCAGGTAGGACTTTCTAGACAGGCAAATCTTAGTGAGGCTACAGAGAACCAGGCAGAGGGCCTTCTCGGTAGTGGTACCCATCCTGTTGAACATCCACCCATCAAATGTCAAGGAAATAAACAACTATCTGACTTTTAGAAGACATCTGAAGGCACCCCTGTACCAGGAAGTTTTTAATGTCTGGTGTTCAGCCACCTGGAAAAAGATGAGTGCATTAATTTAACAGAAACTTGTGCTAGACCATGTGTCTTAGAAGACCATGTATTTTTGCATTCTGAATATCTGAAGGGGGGTTGACAGAGAATTGTAATTTAGAAATCTCTGGAGCTCTGCCTGTGGAACTCTAAGGCTTCATATAAATGTAACTATAAATAGTGATTGTTCTCAGATATTTTTTGTTCCTGCTGCAGAGTGATCTTAGCTTCTCTTCAGATTTTGCAAGGGAGATAGCAGGTCTTCCAGGACTCACAGCAAAGATGGTTTTTATATACCTTTGCCTTTATTTTAAAATGTGCATTCTTTCCCTTAATACCTTTCTCTTCTTGTAGGAATTAATGCGAATTGCATGTTTTCCCATTTTTCACAGAGCATCAGACTTCCGTACCTAAATGTCAACAGCTTTCAGCTATAGAATCTCAACCCAGCTACTTGCAAGGAGGTAACACCCCCATGGGTGAGACGGCCAAGGGAAATTCCCCCTTGGCTGGTGACCATGTGGGTCTGGTTGGCCAGGAAGGAGGCAGAGAGCAAAGGTCCACAACCGACGCCCACCGGGGAAGCGGTGAGCGTCCATTGTCTCCACATGAAGACATATTGATGTTCAGCCACCTGGAAAAAGATGACTGCATTAATTTAACAGAAACTTGTGCTAGACCATGTGTTTTAGAAGAATTGAACACAGATTTAAGCACTGGCGATGAGGTTCTTCATACCAATGTAGAAGGGGTCTCAAAAATGTCTACCTCTCAGACGGCTAGTAAGTATTGGGCAATTTGTCAGGTGTTGTTCCCCACCCCACCCCCGCACAATGAAATGACCAAAACAATTGGCTTAATAGACAGTCTTACATTTTGTAGTTGATAGTAGCAGACAACAGGGCTGACATCCATGAGGATGTTGGGTACAGGGCTGGTGTGTGCCTACATTGGTTGTTGAAGCACAGTTGAATGAACATCTGAATAAAGTTAAAGATACAAAATATGGGAAACAGGGAGAAAACTTTATATATATATATATTCTTCTTTTTAGAATGCCTTGAAGAGACAAGTTCCTTTGCTAACAACAGAATGGAGTCTTCTAGTGTCCCTGATTTTAGTGGAACAAAGGGTTCTTGTTTGTCTCCTCAAAAGAAAGAGAAACTTCTTCCAATGCTCTTGGAGCCTGCATCAGGTGTCAATCTACAGCACACAACGTCTACTGTAGGTGACAACAGTGCACCTACTGAGAACATCAGAAAAATGAAACTGCAGACTGAGACAAGAAAACCAGGGCATTTTGGAAACCCTGAAGAAGAAAATGATCAAGTCCAACTTGTCAGTTACAAGAAGGCATCTGCTGAAGCAAAGAACACATTAGGAAATAACATGCCTGATGGATTTGATCTGCCTAGGAAATGTAGAGATGATTTTGACCTTTTGAGCAACTTTATCATGCTGAGGTCTCAACGTATGATCATGCAAAACGAGGAACCAAACAATGTGGATATTCAAGCAGAAGGTAGCTTAAGGCAGTGATCCGAAGCTTTTGGGCTGGAGGGGGAACCAAGGTGGTTTAATCACCTCATTCAACACCTTGCAAGGCTCTGATGGCAGAGCAAAATTAGGTGGGGAGAATGTTCCTCCACTGGTTTCTGGAATTCAAAAATACTTTTTAACAGCTTTCCTTACCATTGTTTCCAAGGGAAGAAAAGGCTGAGGGGCAGGCTTAGACACACTCAGAAGTGTTTCTAAATTTTCACCTGCCTTGGGAACATGACAAGAGACCCATTGACTTTAGGATGCCTGACTCCTCCTGGCATTTTCCCTTTGGGGCCCTTCTGATGTCAGAGATCTAATTTGGATTGGGCTAGAGGGTCAGACAACCTGTCCCAATGGGAGAGGGAGACTCCCAACCTTCTCTGATGCTAATGCTCTTTCTCTGTCCGATGGGCAGATCTGATCTGTTCTGTGACACCTGGGATGCCCTTCCAAATAACATAGGATTGCACCCAAAGTGCTCTTTCACAGAAGCCATGCTTGACATAATTATTGACATCTTTTCCATCAACTGAGAAGTTAGTATATTTCTACAGAAGAAGAAAGAATTAAGCAGCAATCCTATAGCCACTTATCTGGGGTGTACTTCTGAGTTGGAAAGGATTGCATTTTTACATAGCATACACTCTCTATTTTTACTTTAGCTCCTCTTTTCCCAAAAAAATGTTGCCCTGGGTTGAAAAACCACTGTTAAAATTGAGCTTTCTAATCCAGAATAATTACATTTCCCCCCTCCAAGTTTTAAAAATATTTTTATTTATTCAAACTTAGCAAAGTTAAGCATCGGTGCCCCCTTTCTCCTTTATCTAATAAAGCTACATCTGGGTATAGCCTGTGTAAACCAGCATATTCAGAAAGAGACATACAGTAATTGGAGGCAGATACCACTTAGGGCCTATCTACACTACAGGCCTAAACAGCCATTCCCTCGCCAGAGGAAACCCTTCAAGCTCTACTTCTATTTGGGAGCAAGGGAACTAGGGGTCTCTAACAGAATTCTCAGTACCCCAGCAAAACTACAATTTCTGGGAGTCTTTTAGGGTGTGGGGGCAGGCTGGTAGCCATGAGAGTTATTCTAATATTATCCTGTATGACTTCTTGCTCTGTGTTAGGAAACCACAACCAACCACAATTTTCAGTGGCATGCACACCAAATGAAAAAGCTGTGCATGTGATTATCACATCTGATCACCTAAATGTGGGTCACACATCACTTCCAGTATGAAAGTGTCTTAAAAGAATACTTTTTTGAAAGGGGTGCAATGCACTCTCTGCCCTATATCTGTCGTTGTTGGGCACAGTCATGCTGTTCTGACTGGATCTTGTGGAAAAGCAATTAATGAATAAGGCCTTTCACCTTTAATAACTTACAATTTGCTTCCCTTTAATGCTTTGCAAGAATCTGCTGCCTGAAGCAGCCTGCCTCACTTAGTCTAATGGCAGAGTCAATCCTGCCCTCAGCAGCAGGTAGGGTGTGCATTCCCATTCAGATTATTCTGATGCAAGCCTGAAATTTCTCCATTGATCTCCTCCTCACCACACTTAATTCCCATTAATCACAGCTTCAGTGATTAGCCTAGCTAATAACCTTATCATATGACTGGAGTGGACTGGCTTATAAGTGCATTGGGCATGATGCACCGGTTGTGACAGCGCATGCTTTACAGGAATTTGTAACAGTTGATTCCACAGAATAGTGAGTTCGGGAACTTGAGCTGGATTATAAGATCTCTTACTGTGTCATTACAAGCCGCAAGGAGAGTAGGCAAGGCATTATGATAGCATAGAGTTGCACTAATCCTGTTTTTCCTTTGCATCAAAAGGCTCTGGTGCAATGCCATATCCACCCTACTCTTTCCTGCCCTATGGACCCTTCTCTGAAACACCCTAACAGATAACACTGGCATAGACTAATCCCTGTTATTAGGTGTTGTCCTGCCTAGATGATAAGATAAATGAGTGTATATAAAAGTGTAAAAGGAGATTGCTCACAAAATACTAACTACCTCTTTGTGACCTAGTTTGAAAGTGGGAATAGCTAAGTATGTGCATATGTGCACATATGCCATTTTAATTAAGATCTGTTAACATTCAGAATCAATTACCGTATTGCACTTTCCTGCTTTTTAAAACATCATTAAATGCAGAGTCACAGGAACTGATGACCTCTGTTCTATGCATACCAGAGTGGAACATCTGTACTTGGTTACTGCATTACCACCTAGCAAGCTCAAGCTGAAGCAACATCTGCATATTGATTGCTGCCATTGTATCAATGTTTTAGGGCTTCTTAAGATGTTAAAGACAGGGATGCGGGTGGTGCTGTGGTCTAAACCACAGAGCCTAGGGCTTGCCAATCAGAAGGTCGGCGGTTTGAATCCCCGCGACCGGGTGAGCTCCCATTGTTTAGTCCCAGCTCCTGCCCACCTAGCAGTTCGAAAGCATGTCAAGTGCAAGTAGATAAATAGGTACCACTCCGGCAGGAAGGTAAACGGCGTTTCCGTGTGCTGCTCTGGTTCGCCAGAAGCGGTTTAGTCATGCTGGCCACATGACCTGAAAGCTGTCTGCAGACAAATGCCGGCTCCCTTGGCCTATAGAGCGAGATGAGCGCTGCAACCCCAGAGTCGTCCACGACTGGACCTAACGGTCAGGGGTACCTTTACCTTTAAGATGTTAAAACCTTCCTTACATGATAGGTGTCCTACTATATATAGTGCGTGGGGAACTTGCTGAGCGCGATCTAGTCTGTTCTTGTAGTCTGCCAGTTGGATTAGCATAGATCAGTCTGGGATTCACCATAGTCCCCATGTGGCTTTCCAGATTTAAGGTATTTTGAATCGATTCACCTGACAACTGCACCTGGAAGTGTTCTCCAAGAGTAGGCTGTTCAGAGATTACAGTATGATTTTAGTGGGGGGGGGGGGGAGTTGCCGTTTTGCTCAATTCCTGAATGTGAAATAGTAAAGTATTCAAGGTAAGGGATTGAATTGTCCTCTAGCTTGTCCTATAACACTTGTGGGGGTTTTTTTCCCTGTTGTTGTAATTCTTAAGTTCTGGATGCTAAGGAGAAGAGCCCAATACTGGAAAACAATATCAGTCCTCTTACCCTTAACGAAGCAGTTCCTATGGAAAAGCAAACAAAGGAAAATGAAGAAATAGTTTCCATTCAGATTAAAGCATCAGGTACTGGATATTTTAAGACACCTGGTAGTTAAAAGATTCTTTTATGGGTGGTATTTATGCTGTGGTTTTCAGTGTTCCAAAGAATTAGAAGATCAACAATGGCAAGTTAAGCTTCCATGAAAAGTAGCTTGCTCATCACTACCAGTCTTTAGATACGTACTTGGGTGTATTCTGCTCAGTAGGGTTGCTATATATCAGGAAGTTGTTGAGCTTTTTTTAGGAAGCGCCACCTTTCGGAAATCTCCCCGGACATCAATTCCGCCTTTGAAATCCAGGTGAGCTCCAGGAAAATACTGTTCAAACTACTTAGCAGAAAAAAATCAGCATAGAAATGGTTCCCAGAACGTAGAAAGACTGAAAACCATTGCCACACTAGTATATAATTCACATTTATGAAGCACCGTAATTGCTTGTGCTGATTAATGCTAGGAAGCTGGTGCTCCTATGTGCATATTTTATTAGACAGTCAAAAGGCGTCATGATGGTGATGTTGTGAAAGACTTAAGAGAGAACAAAGCTTGTAGAAGGTAGAATTGCCATTTTTATGAGTTAAAAGAAGATGGCCATGTGGACATAGAAAGCCCATAGAGGTGTGGATAAGCCCTTTGCTTACATGTAGCATGCCTAACCTATGACATTTTGCTGCTTGAGGCAAAGGACAAGATGGTGTGCCCCTCATGCCACATACAGAAGCCCATCAGACTAGAAGTTGCATCTTACTTCCACACTGGCAGCAGCACAGTACACCTACAGGCAACAGGCTCACTTAAGACTTGCAGTTGGTTATGTGGCACCAATAGCTCTGTCCTCCAACACTACTGGTGCTCTCCTATTCCCACAATCCCCTGCCTGAGGGGGCAGCTTCCCTTTGCCTAATGGTTGGGCTGGTTTGACACAGAGCCTGTAATATCTGCATATGTCTAAAGTGTCTGCATCTGAAGATGCAAAGTGAACTTTGGCAGTCCTGGCACAAAGATAAAAGATAAAGATAAAACTGAAGCAAAATATTTCTACTGTAGAATGTTCTACATTTGTTCTCTAAGAAGGTAACAATGATGCCACCTAGTGTTTATCTACAACAAAAGGCTTATTTGGAAAATACCGTATTCACTAAATACAACATTAGAAAATTTTAAAAGTCTGTGATTTAAATTCTGTATTGTGGGCTGTTAAAACATTTTGTATTCTCATCAGACTGTACATTATTTAACCATGTGCTGCCAACCTGAAGTTTTTTTGTGCGGGATTTGTTTTCTCCAGAGAGTCAATTTCAAGCATATCATATCCTTGAAGCTGCAGTGAATCCAGTTTTGAAAGAGCTCATGAGTTTTGGCATGCCTAAATGGAAATTTCGCACCCTTAATTTTGACACCACCAGATATTTTTTAAAACAGCAGGAGAAAGTGATCAGTGATGCTTTTAAACAAGGTGTGACTGGTAAGGACAGATTCATGCATTGTTTATGACATTAGCAGGGTTCTTTGTATTACTCAGGGATAAATGTAATAGTTTATAACTTAGCAGACGGGGATAATTGTCCTGGAAACTATTATTCGGGGTTTCTTTCTGAGAATCTTCTACACACAATCATTTTATGGTAATTCATGGTATTAGGAACTGAATTGAAATTTCCAAGGATGCTGTAATAGCCTCTTTCTTCAGAATGGACATCATTTGTTCATTTGGCTTTTAGAGAGATTCCAAACGATGTTGCTGCTAAACTGCATCAATCTAGTGTTTACTGCATTGTCTTTTTCACCAGATCTGGAGTAATTTTTAAGACAATTGCAGTCATATAGCTGTTCATTGTTGTTGTTTTTAAAAGTATTATAGAAATACTGCAATTGCAATAATACCAAAAAAGATACAATTACTCTAAATGCAAGGAGGAAGCAAGTAATGAAAGCTCTTACCCACTGAGTAGGAACTGACTAATGAAAGGGGTGTATATGAAATGCCATGTGGAACCACCATTTTAATTCTTCTTCCAACTGCAGAAATGTATTGTAATGACTCAGTAGCACTAAAGAGCTCTAGTGTGGAAGCAATCTAAGGGCCTTAAATGCCCCCCATATAGAGCTCTGTCATTACAAAAAGGTAAGAAATGCTATTGCCTCATTTACCAAATAATTCTAATATTTATGGGAACACTCCTATGTAAACTGTACATTTCTGTGCCTTTTTAATAGGTATCAAAGAGGGGAGAGAGATTGCAGTATTCAAACATGCTGTTGCTCTTCATTTACTGGTAACAGTTCGAGACCTGTTATTAACATGTAACTTGAACACTGCATTAGGTTAGTTTTTTATATAAATAATAATAATCCTTTGTAATTTTAATAAAACACAGCATGAAAATACCTGAACACTACTGTAGATCGTTGAGGCACTAGTGACATTGTAAAAATCCATTCATATTTTATATCATTTTGTTGACAGATCTGTATGAGAATTCAGTTCTTCATTATTGTTCCAATTTCTCACTTTTTTAAACATGTAAATATTGTGAGGGGGGGCGGGGAATTGCTGTGAAAATGTCTTGAATATAAATTTTTTTTTATTTGTTCGTTGATGGTATCATGGAAAAATTATATAGGTTTCCTGTTACTGGGAGTAGAAATTTAGCTATCTGGAATTTGTCTTTTGCATGGATCTGTGGCCTAATCCAGCAGGCAGCAAGGAGGCACAACCAGCTGGCAAGTGCCCTGGAACTGTGATTGCCTTGCCAATTACTGCTTAACTTCTCTTTGCTTGCTGTTCAGGAGGGGATAAAAGGGAGCCACCATGGGGAAGGAGAGAAAGGAGCACTTAGGCGAGCAGGTCTTCTAGTCGGAGAAAAAGGCAATGGGAAAGGGGGGCTACAGCCGCTCAATCTCCCGAAAAAGCATCACTCCTTCAGATTGTCCAAAGATAGCAAGGACAATCTGCTGAGAACTGTATTGGATGGGTGAGCTATAAGGTGAGGTCCCCTCTTCGCTGCAACACCTAGAGACCTGGTGAAGCTCTGGGTATCCAATAAGTTTTGGCAATAAGTTTAGGACTTTGCTCTGAAGCTTTCAGGGACTTTGCCCTGAGGCTTTCTTCATTAGCCCCACATCCCAGTTCTAATGAGGGTGGGGCCCAGCATATCCTTTGCAGAGCTAGCCCTGTATCTTCTTCTAAATACATTTCAATATCATATTCATTTCATCAGAGCCTGAATTAACTTAAGGCTGTTACTCGTCACAGAAGTACTACATTTTGTCCTGGCATGATACATTTCCCTCCTCCAAAATATTTCTAAAGGTTGAAAGGGAAGAGTTAATATATGTTGAGTCTGGAAGATTTGGGTGAGGGTGGCTGGTTCAGCATTACAGAATGCAGCCTTTAAGGGCAACATTGGCCAATCTTTAAATTACCAGTAAAACTATCATGGGCCATAACAATGTTAAAAGTCTGTGGCAGATGCATACATTGTATTTTTGGTTTATTTTTACAGCATTACAGTGTATGTCACCTCCAAATGAATCAAGTATTTATATGGTTTGAGGGAATATGCTTATTATGCTTAGGGCTGTTTCTGTGCTATATATTTTTCTTTTGGTGTTGTTCTTTTAATGTTAAACTTGACGGTTGCTTTGTGATTGTTTCATTTTGGACAATAAAAAGAAACAAAGTACTAGTTTGTTACAGTACTGTTGTTAATGATGATTTTGTAAAGATTGATGTAATTAATTTTAAATAGGATATTTGTTCAACGCAAAAGATAGATATAAGGACTTCCTGGACTCCAGGCTGGATAATATTTGTAGATTGCTGGAGATTGTGCAGATTTCCATGCAGAAGCAAGAAGTCAATCCCAAGATAAAAGAACTGCATCATCAAATGTCCAAATGGGTGCAGAGTAATATGAATGATCAGAATAAGGTAAATAATATCCAAAGCTGGCATATCTGCTGAAAACCAGACTGGAATTATTATACAGAATTTTTAGCATAGCGTGAATTGCCAGGGAAGGAAAGTTCACTCACCTGTCTAAGTGTTGGAGAAATAATTCCCCACCCTTGGAGTAGGGGTAGTATGCTCAGCAAAACCTAGGACTGAGCATCTACAAATACTAGTTTTTGCATAGCCTTGCTTCTTATTTTTTCTACATCCATTAATCTACTTTCGCATTTGATCTAAATTACTCTTGCTTCTTGTGATTAATCCTCAAGTCCTGAAAATATCTACCACTATCTCAAATTATTGTCAAATGTTTTAAATATCAAATACAGACTGATCATTGTGTTGTTGTTTTTAAAATGCATACGGTACTTTATTTTATTTTTTATGACGTGCCAGGTAGTAATTGTGACTAGAATGGGTTTTGATGAAGAAACAGATGTACTAATCAACACCATCAGTACAGTGCAAGGTAAATGTTATTTTTTGTTTTGCTTGGAAACTGTATATACCCTAATATTTGCATGTTTGCTTGCATATTTCAATTCAAAAGTCTTGGATCTGAATCTCAAACTCCCATAATATTATTATATATTCTGTAGTTCTCTGAGCAATGGTGATTTCTCTGTTTTAGTTTCCTTTTGGACAAGATAGAGACACCTGCAGTGATTTCATGATAGGTGTTTATTTAAAAACAAGCACAGGGAGCACTGAGAGCCAGGTAGGACTACTAGAAGATAAAGTTGCATCAGCTCCTCCACAAGCAAGCGTGATCATCTCTTGAAGTCCCACAAAAGTCTTCCTAACTAAAAATCTCAGTCTTTAATGTTTGTTTCCCTCGAATCTCTGCAACTTTCTCCACCCCTCACCTCAGGTTGTGGAGCATGTCCTAGCCACCAGCCATCAACGTTCAATTAATAAACTTTTCCAATTCAAGCAAAAGCCATTGAGCAGGCACCTCTGAATTGCTGTAGAAACATTAGATGGTCATTAGGAAGCAATCTGATATACAAATGATGGTCACTTCACAGTCATTACAGCATGATACTTTCTGCCTTTGGATGGAATATGAATGAGACTTTTTGTAGGACATACAGCCCCTTTGCATGAGCTTTTCTATTTTGTCCAGGTGGCAAACTATAGTTATCAGCTTCAGAAGAACCAGGATATTAAGCTATGGTTTGAAGTTGACTTAATATCCAGACTTGTTCAGAAGCTGCTAACCAGAGTTTCCTGGTCCAGAGGAAATCAGAAACTACGTATTGTAGTTTCTGCGTATTGTAAATGGAAAAGTTTCCTATTTGTTTGCTATCTCACATCAAGGGGCTGAATGTATGGAAAACAAAGGCTCATTCATATCTCATTAAGACAACAGATGATCATCTGAAGTTGCCCTTTAAAGATTGATAATAACTTGGTGCACAAAATGTAAAAAGAACAGAAAACTTCTTTATTAAAGATAAAGTAAATATCATTATATATGCTGGTATTTTTCACACTCTCTTGTCTGATGGAACCTGACAAATGTTATTATTGGCCATATGACAATTTCCACAGCTTCAAATGAACCTTTTAACTTGAGTCACTAACTTGTAGCTCTGTCTTCCAACAGGCTTGAAAATTGTGTATTTAGATTCTGAGGAAAGAGGGACTTTTCTAGAGAGCCAAGATGTAATAAGTAGGTGAGTATACTTCATTATTAGAAAATAGACTGGGATCTTGATTATTACAGAAAAGATTTGTAGGATGTAACTGAAGGTCGTCATCCTAAAACTCCCCCATCTTTGCTTCGTTTGCAGTTTGGAAAGATCCTCTTGTGTGGTTGTATATAATCAGAACATTGGACCTGATTTCCCTTGGACTCATTTTTCATTAGTGGTGGAGTATAATTATTCAGAAAAATCCTGCTGGCTTGATATTTGCAAAAATCTGAATGTTTCTTACATAACTTTCATAACCACTGTTCCGGAAACATTTGGAATTGGTAAGTGAATGTTTAAATACTAAATAGATGATAAAAGTCAAATAGGTTTGGGCATGCTTCATAAAAAGTGATCCAATATCTTTTCAAATGGTTATATAAAATTGACTCCTGGAAATGAAAGTGGCATAAAATCAGATGGTGCCCAGGGTTTCCTCCCCAGCTATACAGCTGTAAAGGCAGAAAAGAACTAGTGCTGTGATCTGATCTAAAGGGAAAACTAATATATAGTGTTAATATAGCATTTTAAAAATATATTGCTTTGTGCTAGTCAAATGGGGTTTTTAAAAAATATAATTCAGCAATCTTAATCTTTTCCTTATACATTATTTCAGTAATCCTTACAGCAACCTTGTAAAGTATGTCAGTATTCATAGTACAGATTGGTAGCTGAAGGTGAAAGACTGTAGTTTGCCTAAAATCACTTTATATAGATTGAGAGGAGATTTTATTCCAGGACTGCCTGACTCACAGTTCACTTAAAAGCAGCATGAGTATGTACATATCTATAGTGTCTCCATTATATATCTTTAGGTGCCAGGCAATAACGCTCCTCTTCAACCAGGGCTTTGGCTGATTAATATTCTAAAGCGTTCTAAATGTGTTTGTGGGGGGGGGGTTGTTGTTTTCTATTTTAACTACTCAGTTGTGCTTTTATCTTGTGTTTTTATGAACTGCACTGAGACCTTTGGATGGAAGGTGGTATAGATATCTTAATAACAATAATACTAATAATATTCTTTAGAAGAGGTTTCTCCAGATAATTTTGGGTGTGTCCTCCTGGAACTGCCAATTCCATATGTTTTTCTGACATCTGAGGGCCTTCTCAATACCCCAGAAATTCTTCAGTTACTGGAGTCCAAGTAAGTAGTGCGCATCTTGTATTCTCTTTGCGTTTCCATTGTCATAGCTTGCGATTCCTCCTCACCCTGTTCTCTATGGCTGTTAATAAGGATTGAATGTTAATAATCAGTTGCAACCTACTTCTCAATTAAATGTGGCCAGTTGAGGATGAAGGAATCTGTCAGTTTAGGTTTCTCACAGCTTTTCATTTTTCCAAGACTAAATTCACTTTCCCACAATTCCTCAGCAATTTGCATTTTAAAACATTGCCAGCGTTTGGGTGCAAATTTATCCTAATAAGCACATTTTCCTATCGATTTTTTCACTAATATACACATTTTTGCAAGCAGTTACTAATAATATAATGCATTTTTGTATGTTATTTTCACTAATATATGTGTTTTTATTCACATTTCCCCTTAATATATGCAACACGTAGGTTGGTTGTATTGCAAAATATGGCAAATGTGAATTTCAGATGATGGCTGTTGTCTGGCTTGCATATTGTTTTTGGAAGTATGAATTAGCCCCCCCCCCCCCGCTGTGCGGAGAGCTGCCTGTTCTGGGAAATATAATTTCTTCCAGGTGGGGTGGGGGGTTGTATGCCCTAGCCTTTTGTCAGGTAATTCAGTAGCAGGCAATGAACTGGCAGAGGTGTGGGGTGCAGGAGAGGTGAAGAAAGTCCTCTTAGAACTTAGCAGGGCCAGACATGGGCAAAGGAAGACTACCATGAGAAATAATGCTGGGACATTCAGTGCAAGAAGAGCACAATTTTAAGTATTTCAGTTGGGTTACTGAAATGTACACAGCTGGTCTACTAACAGGGACTAATCTGTACAGGTACAATATTACATTTATTGAGAGGAAGTGCTGTGAGGCATTACAGTTCTTTGGAAGCACGGACCGTTACATCGTGATGACTGTAGATGAATGCACTGCTATCGTTATTCAGGTAAAAATATGTGGCAGTTAAAGATTTTTCCCTTGCGTATATGCAAAGTTTTATGCTGTCCTGGACACTGAAGGAGTCTAAGATGTTTCACAGCTTAGTAATAAGTTAACATGAGAATATGTCAAATAATACGTAAATCTGTTGATAATCTGTTAGCCAAGGAGGGATTGTTCTGTTGTATACCTACTAAATATATTATGTATTTTGCTCTATGATCTTGTGCATATTTACTCAGAAGTGAACCTTATTGAGTCAGTGAAAATTACTGCTGGATAAGTGAGTACAGAGATGGCCACTTACCCTGCTCTGGGTTGACAGCGTTGGCAGCCCCTCACAGGCTGTCCTCCATTTCCCTCATAGCAAGGAATCACATCCCAGCGGCCGACAGTTGTAAAATCCCTCACTGGCCACATTACAGGGCAGAATAGCTCAGCAAGGCTAAAGTTTAAATTGCCCAATCATGGGCTGCCAAGGGGGTGGAGCCTGGTTGGCGGACTTGAGTGCAGAAGTTCTCACTCTGGTCTGCCAATTAAGCGAGTACAGAAACACAGCTTTAGATCAAGTGGGTGATTGTTACTCAAGGCATAAACTTTATAAAGTGAATTAATGAAAGTTGTCAAGCAGACTTTTGAGCCTGTAAAATTACAAACCTCAGATAAGTGGAGGGGTAATAAGTATAAGACACCCCCATGTATAAGACGACCCCTATTTTTTTGAACCCAAAATTAAGAAATCAGTATTTCTTGAGTTGTTGAGCTTTTCTAGGGGGAGCTTACCCTTGAGTTGTTTAGTTATTCATGTATAAAATGATCCCCAATTTTTGCCTAATTTTTAAAGAAAAAAACCATTGTCTTATACACGGAAAAATATGGTAATACTCATGTGGAAGCAAAAATATTGGTGGTTCTTTTTTTCTTCTAATCCACACTTTAATCCTGCATGAATTAGTTGCAGAGTTTAAGAGATTCGTGACATTTTAAACATTAAAGGCACACTCACTGATTCTGCTACGATTTAATAGGCATCTGTAATACGAATCTCAAAACACACCTTAGCTTAATTATCCCTGTTTTATAGAAAGTGAAACTCACTTTCCAAATTAGGAGTGAAATCCTGTGCTTCAACCATTTTCGATGGTAGCTATAGTCTTGCATATACAATCAGCTCCTTGCTTTATACTTATTTTGTTGCAGAACATGGAAGAACTTGGTTATGAAAAATCTTCTGATAGCATTGTGTTAAGGCTTGTGGTGCTGTCACTCCAGTACAGCGCCTGTTGGATTATTTTCTACTCCCAAGAAAGATTAAATTCAGAGTAAGTTCATATCTTTTGTTTGACCCTAGTTCATGAGGTTTAGAAGCATGCCATCTTTTTTTAAAAAAAGTGAAAGCTCAAATTTGCAATATTTCTGCCAAGGCTGTAGCTGTAATGGAGGAGATCCTCTAGACCAGGGATGTCCAACAGGTCAATCAGCTCCTTTTCCTTTGCATTGGCCTAAGAGCATCTGGCCCCTCCCACTCCCTCCATTTTCGCATAACTGCTGGAACGGAAGACGGAGTTTTACTCGTCTTACATTTTGCTCTTAATAACGGGGCTTTCCTCCCTAAAAAAAGTTATTTGACCTGAACCCCTCCAAAATGGAATTGTCCTCCCTATAAAAAGCTCAACAACTTTGACCTGAACCCTCCCCAAAAGGGGTAGATCTCTGCCAGTCCCGTCCCCCCGTGAGTAGATCACAGTTTCTTGGGAGTTGGACGTCCCTGCTCTAGACCTTTCCCCTGAATGTTCAGTATGGAAACAATAGTCTACCTGTTGTTTAAAACATACCTGTTCCTACCTTCCAGCATTCTGGCAAATGACTGCAAACACTTTAATACAGCAAACACTAGACACTTACTCTAAAATGTTTATTTTATTAATATCTCATACAATGGAATAACCTTAAATATATTTAACTATGTTATGGTTAAGTTATTTATCCCAGTCCTGTGTATCCTCAGTTGCCCTCACCACAAAATTGTTGATTATGGGTCTGATTGCTGCACATGCCTTAACAAAAATGTTTTGACTGCTGCTGTTCGGGAGCTGAATAGCAGCACGTTAAGAAGTGCAGGCCTCTTAAAAATGCTGCAGCCTAGCCAGTCACTATAAAGAGGTTATTCCTCACTAATTATTTACAGGAGAACAGGGTCATTTCTGCATCCACATTCACTTTCCTGGTGCAGTCTGACTTTCTTCAGATCAGACAGAAATAGCTACCTTAAATGCTCTTTCCTTGTGAGGTTATGGAGAGAAGTCTGGGTTGTATGAATACTACCCATTCTGAGATATCTTGCTTTGATTCTTGTGGATGGGATCCAACTAAGTTTTACTGGGAATTGACCCATTGAAGTCAGTGGGCATAACTAATTTCAGCCAGCCTGCTCTGAGTAAAACGTAGTTAGATACATTTGTCAGTTTTGCAGTTACTGAAGTGTCCTACATTTTTAACTTTGTTATTTTTTACTGTATCATGTAGTTCTGCCTGTTCAGTTTTTATTGCATCCTTTCTATAGGTTAAGAAGAAGAAGTGAATCTATATTTGACCGTACACCACTTAGAGATTTTATTTAAATGGTATTAAGTGGTATATACTGTAAATGTTTTAAAATAAATACATATATCACAGAAAGGAAAAATATTGGAACAAAGTAAGGATACATAGGAAAAGAATTCTGGCATGCAGTGTAAGCCAAATATATACATTTTATAAAAAGAGATAAATCTAAAGAATATTAATGTTGTTTGTACTTTATCACACTGTTTCCCCAGCAAATGTTCAGGTAACTTAATGTTCAATATTTCATAGATTTTGAACACAGATATTGACTAAGTGTAATGAAATACTACTTTATTTAGGTATAGCCTAGCTGGAAATACTCTGCATCACCTAACCTTGATTTATGGAGCCTTGGTTTCATTTGCACAGAAGTCGGAAGACTTTGACGTAAAGGTAGTTTTCGTAAAATTTATTCGTTAATGTTGCTGATGAAACTCCATTAGCAGAATATTTGGTCCTTCATGCACAGACAAAAGATAGGAAATTGGTTAGATTTTAATATCTGCTGTAAAGGAATCTCAAAGGATGTGTGGGATCTGGCAGTAACTTGGTTTGCATGAAATGCTAAGATAAGGTCTGTTTGCACACCCAAACCTATCCTCACCAATGAACTATGACTTGCTAGTGATCAACAAATCGGAATATAAAACCACCGTTTGAAGTTGGCTTATGAATTGCAGCTTGTGTCAATCATGGCTTCTTGTTGCATCTAACCCCACTGTGCAAGCATAATCCTGGTTAGTGTTGGTACCCCTCCTCAAGATGCTCACCTGTCTAGAGAGAAATGCGGCAAAAGTGATTAGCAAACAGAAACCAACATTAGGTGAAACAAGACTCCAAATATTGACCCTGCTTTGTTCAACAAACTATAGTTAAGACAAACCATAGCTTTGTGTTGCAAGTAAACGTGGCCACAGTTTTCAATGGAGTCTGTATAAAGCTGTGTTTCTTATGTCATCACTTGGCTTCCCCCACCCCTATCATTTGGTTCTCATTTGCGAGGGCTGAAGGCTTAGAATGAGAGTACCTGATTCCTGGAGTGCTGGATTTCTCACTTTTTTACATAGCCAGTTGGCACCAGTGCAGATTGAATTTTCTTGTGACATACCCAACATTCCCAAATGTGTGCTACAAAACACAAGCAGAAGTGCAGGAAGAAGGCGCAGATGCAATCCAAAGGTATACTCACTCAATAAGTTAAGGTACAGGGCAATTCTAAGCCCTGCTCCATGCTGCTGGTGGGAGTTAGAATGTAGCAGAGGTGACCTCCTGCCTTGGTCTGCTGGGTTCTTCCACTGATGTACTTGATGAAAGGGCAGTGATGTGCACACTTCTGTTTGTGCTTTCCTACCACTAGCAGCCTATGTAAGGTCCCCAAATAGGGTATTTTGGAGTTGGGGCAGGAGCCAAAGCTCGCCTGTTTCCTGAGTGCGGGGGGAGGAGGAGAAAAAGAAGAAGAAGAAGAGGAAGAAGAAGAAGAGGAGGAAGAAGAAGAAGTAGAAGAAGAATTGCCCTGTCAACCATCAGCCACGGCCAGTATTCTAAAATCGCTGTACTGAGTAATCTTGTGGCAAATTTATATCACACAAGCTTCTGCTATCTATTGTCACAAGTATTGCTTGTTTGCACTGTCCACGCTCTGTCCATTGTAGCTGGCACATGATAAGTTTCAAATAATTCTGGCATGTGACAGTAGGAAAAAACACTGTGGTCTGAACAGAAGTACCTAATGCCATGTTACCACTAGAGGTCAGCAAGCTCAGTTATCACAATTAAGCAATCCATTATTAATGTAAATTCTCTAGGTTTTTCTTCAACTTTTAAAATCCTGATTAAGCTCCTGATGTTCTGCTTGGAAAATAAATGAAAGCAAATGTAAATTCTTAGTTCAGGCTGTTGCCTGATATAGCTGGGGTAGAATTTTTTAACCGCATATAGAGCTTACTGGAAAATTGGTAACTGAGGCCTTGATTATCTTAATGTTGTGTCTAGGCTGAGATTGTTAACATGCAGCATCAACCTGGGCATTAAATTGCCAAGGATTCTTGTTGTTTGGTTCCATTTTATGTAATCTCTGTTCTGAATGTATAACAACATTTTAGGTGGTTCTTACACCAGGAGTTGAAGAGACAGCCCTTTTGGTTCGTCAGATTGCTGACCACATTCTGATGACTTCTCAAAGACATCCTCAGGAATGGCTAGACAAATCTTGGCTTTCCGTCTTGCCGTCAGAGGTGTGTTTCTCTTAAACAAACAGGGAACCTGTGGCCCTCCCAAATGTTGCTGAAGTACAACCTCCCACCCTCCCATCATCCCTGACCGTTGGCAATGTTGGCTGGGGCTGATGGAAGCAGCAGCTGGAAAGCCACTGGTTCCCCCCTCTCCTTACAAGGGACAGGCAGTTCCTGTTCCGTTGCATTTCTTTTATTCTTAATGTGTGTAGGCTACAATAGCAGGAAACATTATTCAAATGCAGCTGTTGCACATGAACGGATCCTCCAGAGGATAAGGACTGCAACCCACTTTATATGGTAGGCTGCGATCCTTCCTTGCTAGTGGGTCTTCCAGATGGAAAAATGCAATCTGCCCATCTCTTATCAAAGAAAGGAATGAATCGCTGTATGCTGCTGGCTGGCTAAAAGCCATCCTATTCGTAAATAAATGTATGTTTTATATAATGATGTAGTTACTTTCTGGAAGGAAAATCCTGAAGCAAAACACACATAAATGAGAGAGGTGGCCAGACTGAGATGTTCCCTGCCTTACCTGATCTTGGTGGATTCTCCGGGAAAACATGGCTGGAGGCACTGGCACACACTGATTTCCCATGGCAAATGAATCTGATTCATCCTCTTTCATTACTGTTGCTTTCAACATGACAGATGCAGGCAGGGCAGAAAGGGAACAAGCTGTTTTTAATGCCTTGTTGAAATTGTAATTTATAATGTCTCTTTCACAATGCCAGCTTCCTGGAAACTGCCTTAATTATAATATTGTTATGCTTGCCCCAGTTTCCTGAGTGGTGAGAAGTTCCAGGAGCTCAGCCTGCATCTGGATTTTGGTTTCCTTCTAAGTGGAGGGACTTAAAACATTTTGTAATATTTGAATTTATATTATTTTGGGCATAGGTGGAGGTGCAGTTTAACTCCTACAAATGGTAAACTCTGCTGCCCTACATCGAATTCCCAGAACGGCAGTTTTCAAAAGACACTTTCTAAAAACTAGCCCTTTGCTTCCTTCTTTGTTCCGTTCAAAAAGCCCAGTCTTTGCTTATTTCCACTCACAAAGGTAGGTAACATCAGCTTGAGCAGCGGGAAATAAAAAGGATTGCCTTTGCCAAAACGGCTCTTGCCTTCAGCTATCTTTTTACTTGTAGCCTCTCTAACAGCAGGTGTGCCTGCCAACTTGGCCCGCTAACTTGGCCCCAGGAAACCTCTTTTATCCTACTTTGCAGCAATCAGTTAGCGAACTCATAAGCTATTACCTTTGAACTCAAAACAAAGCAAACATCACTTGCAACTGTCCTTGAAAACATAACAAAGTTAATTCTGGTTTTTCCCCTCAGGAAGAGAAATCCTTGTTTACATTTCCATGCATGAATCCTCTAGTGGCTCAAGTCATGTTAAAGAAAAGCTCTTCACTGGAGTGGCTTCTGTCAGCAACCTTTGACCAGCTTCATGCGCTTCTGCCTGAAGTGCCTGAGAAAGTTCTGAAGGTCAGATATTCAGGGCGCCAGCATCTCCTGTGTACCGTGTGTGACTGTGTTTATATGTGTTTATGCAAGAATCCAGTACTTTAGATGTGTCCAATCAGTGGCATAGCGTGGGTTGCAGCGCCCAGGGCAAGCAAGCCACTGACATCACCAGGGTGCCTCACCTGAGCCAAGCGGGGCCACACTGCACTGCACTGCACTGCCTACCCATGCAGGTGGGAGCCTGGCTGGCCAACATGACCCTTGGCAGGCGAATCCCCCTAATACCCACAGAGAGGAGTGCTGGGCCAGGCCGTACTGGAGTTATCCCTTACCCGTCTCCCTTCATTAGTGCTGGCTCATTGTGGGCCTGAGCTGCTCTTCTGCCTTCAACAAGGTAGGGCAAGGATCCTCATGGAAGCCGGCGCCTGTGTGTGGATGCCTGGTTGGTCCCCTTAAAATTTTGCGCCTGGGGCCATGCCCCTCCCCCCGCTATGCCATTGTGTCCAGTTGATGCACAACCGCCGTGTGGGTCCTTTTGGATATGGAAGAGGGAGGAATGGGGGTGTGGCAGAACAGGTTTATGCACACACTGCTGACACACACGGGGCCCAGAAATGCAACCCTTGTGCAAAACGGTTGCTGCCTATATAATTTTGAAACAGAAGGGTGACAAGAAAAATTCCTGAAGCTGAATTTGTTTTTTTACAACTTGATCCCTATTATATGTGTTTCTATAATGCATGCCAGCTGCAAAAACCTGCAATTTAAAGTAAATAGGCCAAGACTGTTCTGCGAATGCTGCATGTCCCTTACCAGGGCCAGCCCACCCATGAGGCAAGATGAGGTGACTGCCTCAAGTGGAAAGATCCACAGGGGCAGCAGATCCAGACTCCAATAAATGTATTGGTGGCGGCGGCTGCTGCTGCTGTACACTCTTTGGAGGCCGGATCGTTTGCCTTTTTGGCAGGCCCCCTCTGAATGCTGCCTCTACAGCGGCCCCTCGGTCTCCTTTGACTCTAGGAAGGAAATGGTGAGGGCTGTCCTCTGGGGGTCTCTTGAGTCCGCATCTACCCAGCATGAGCAGGCTCCTCCCCCTCCCCCTGTGATTCCCACTTCAACCACCAGACAAGGTTGATTTGAAACACACACAACCCCCCATCATTATTACTAATGTAGATCTTCACTAACCCCTTCTTCACTGGCAGCGGCGAGACACCGTTTTGTGATTCACCTCAGGAGCCAAGATGTCTTGGCCCAACCCGGCCCCTTGCAAACCCATTTATTAAAGGTTCCATATCAAAAGTGTAGACATGCACTGATATAAACCTAATTCTGTGTTGTTCCCGTAGTTTGGTTGCCACTGAACAAACTGCCACAGCATAGCTAGGCCACAATAGTAATGTCTGTAATTTCTTGTTAATATTGTTAACAAGACATCTTCCACACCTGTATTGGTAGCCCTGATGTACCTCATTTATTACATTGTTTTTACTGGGTTATGGATGTTGCCATTACAGTGTGGGTCTTCATCTGTGATTTTCCAGTGGCAACTATACCACAAAGAGATGTTGCCATTACAGATGCAAGCAGTGATTTATCCTGTGGCAACTATACCAAAACTATACCATTTTAGCCCATGGTTTTAGGAATCCTGCAATTGTCTTGCTCTTTTTCTCATGTGTGAATGTTTAATGCGTTAATGCTGTGTTGCATTTGGCAGGCAGCTGCCACCCTAGTGTTACTGGATATTTCAAGATGAAATCCTGCTTATACCACCTTAAGATGTTCTAATACACCAGAACTGTGTTCAAAATGCCATCCTAAGTCTTGATTTGATAGCCAATAGAATTTTATACTTGAACTAAAGCATTAAATCTTCATATAAATTCAGTTTCCCCTTTAAGGTTTCAATGGTGATGTCATTTTTATGCACATTCAGATTGGTGTATTCCCTATCACTTAATAGTTGAAAATGCTGTGGCAATAAAAGCTTCATGTCTTTCTAGTGGTGTAGACTTGAAACTGCTTCTTCCATTCCAGCACTTTAGTGACATCACATCACTGTACATCTTGAACCCTCCAGCAGAGCCAAAACTTCCAGAAGAAACTGTGCCACTTCAAAAAAACATAAAGGGCTCTATCAGGTCTTGCTCTGAAATCCCCTTTTCCAAGGCGGTGTTATCTGGCTTTCAAGGACACAGTCCCTTTACTGAATATTTTGGAAACTATGGTGAAGTACAGAACAGCAAAAATTGTTTCCCACTTTACTACCAAAATAAGTCCCATACTCCTCTGAAATCAGGTGGAAAGCACAGCAGCTTAATAGCACCTTCAGTACCATACCAGGAAAAAGTTTGTTTCTTTCAGGATGATACAGGCATAGAGCGGCAACAGTACATCCAATTTGCGAAAAAAATGGAAGTGGAAAAAAGAACAACTTCATCACTGCTACCACCAGATGATCTGAAAGGACGTCTCCATACTAACTCTGAAGCTACAATGCCATATTTAGTGTACAACCTGGACGGAACAAATACGTATCTTGAAAATAGTGCGCAAAACAGAATGTACCGTTCAAAAGCTGCAGGCCAAAAGCTTGCTCATCAAGATATTGAAAACGTACTGGAGGTGAAAAAGCAGCCACTTGTAAAGCAATGGGAATCTAGCAAGGATTCCAAATCTTCTTGGCATCTTGTCTCTAGCAGAGAAGATTGTCCAATCCAGCAGAACTCTCAGAGTTTTCTAGGAGAACTTGGTGTGACAGGATATAGTGGTCCAAAATTTCAGTTTGAGGAGATGTTTTGGGGTAACCAGTCATCCATGCTAGCAATGGATTCATCTCCCCATGATTCAAGTTTCAGCAAAGAATTATCTAGTCCAGATAGATTCTTTAATTTGGACTTTCCAATAACAGGAGAGTACACAAGAAAGAAAAATCCCAATGTGTTATCATCTAATCCAAGAGAATGCGGTTCAGCAGGTAGAGTAAAACCATAAAGCACTCTTTGCTGCCACTCTTTTCTGTTTAAGTGAAAAATAGCTTTTCCTTACTTTTTTTCTTACAGCTCCATGCCCTTTCACCTGCTATTGCTCAAAATTATGGAAATATTCTCAGAACCATGAGCAGTCCTTTTGTTTAATGGGATAGTTGGCCATTCCTACAGAATGAAATGCTGGACCTAGTCTTAACTCTTAACCTGAATGTGTTTGATTCTGTTGCGTTGATGCTTTAGGGCCAGCTCTCAGTTTACTGCTTCAGGCTTTCATTAAAGGAAGATTCCTCTGAACAGAGGAAAAGTTAATTGAAATCCGTGGTGTTGCTCATATTGTTGAACCTTAGGGAAATTAGGGTGATTATGAGAGAGTTGTAAACAATGCTTTCAACTGGCCCTCGTGGATTAAAGTTGAGATCTGAGTAACTATACTTTTATGTACAGTGGTACCTCAGGTTACATACGCTTCAGGTTACAGACTCCGCTAACCCAGAAATAGTACCTCGGGTTAAGAACTTTGCTTCAGGATGAGAACAGAAATCGCGCTGCGGTGGCGTGGCGGCAGGGGGAGGCCCCATTAGCTAAAGTGGTGCTTCAGGTTAAGACCAGTTTCAGGTTAAGAACGGACCTCCGGAACGAATTAAGTACTTAACCTGAGGTACCACTGTACTCTCTTTTTATACTTATTTTCTACCTAAATCTACTGCTTTGTTGAGCGTTGAAATGCTCAATTATAATTCACATTTCTTTTTAAAAAATTGAGATCTGTGGAATGACCAGACATTAATTAGGTGTTTAACCATGGAAAATAGCCTCTTATGACAAAGCCTTTAAGGATTCAGCCAGTCTGACATTCTTACTGTGCTTCACTGTTTCCTTGCTTCTCTGGGCATATTAATCTTAACATGTTTCCTTTTGATGCATGCTTCCTCATGTGAAGCTGTAAGCTTCATTTTAAACATTTTCCCCTTAATAATGTTGAATTTGTGCAGCTAAACACGTTAATAAATCTGGTTAAAAACCTTTTATTTACAAAGGAATATATCAGTTAATGCCTTAGAAATACTCGAATGCTGCACCATTGTTGAAAATTAGCAGACGTGGGAGTCCATGTAAGCAGCTCTGAGCTTTGTAAAGGAAGAGAAATAACTTAAAGAAATAAATAGTATGGTGTTAAAGCCCATAATTACACAATCCAAGATGCCATTTCAATGTTGTAACCTTGTCTCCATTTTAAGCTCTTACACACCATTGCTTTAGCAAGCAATTAATTCCTTTTTAAGACAGAAATTCAGGGCACCATGTAGCCAACAGTAAGCACTTTAATTAATCCAATGGGAGTTAAATAGAAGCTAAACCCTCTCAAACTGAAATAAATGGAACTTAAAGTGCTCCATTTTGGCTAGATCACTCCTTTAAATGCCTAAGCATGCAGACTTTTTCTTACTGCTGGATGGGATTAATGAGTTAGATCTGCGTAATGCCTACTAGGTAATTGCTCACTTCTACACATTTTTTTTCCTACAGCAGGTTTAAAATGCACCCAGTTACCACAGCTGAAAAAAAGACGTCTAACCTATGAAAAAGACCCTGGGAGAAGCGATGGTCAAACACGTCTCAAATTCCTTTAAAGGAAATGCAATCTCACCTTTCACACTTCTATTTATATGTGATATACTTTAAGCAGTTTTAAAACAATGTTATAATTTATTGTATACTTACTTTTAAACAGTTTTTAATATTTTCTTGTAGTGCTTGTTCGAGGGTGGGTTTTTTTGGAGATTGTAGAAAATAGGTTAGATAAGCCTGGAAAATTATTACACAAAGATGCGGTATGACGATTAAAATAAAGCACTGCATACTTAAATTATACATCATCTTTATAACTCATTCGGAGCATCTCTAGAAGGGGGGGGGGCTATATTTTCAACTCTGCCTGCAGAATTTGGAACATCTGTCAGGGACAAATGGCAGTTGTCCTGATTTGAGGCCAACAGACCAAGTTGTCACCCGTAGCTACCAGTGGATTACTGCTAAGTCCATATTTCAAGACTGGACAGGAAAGGGGCACTTTCTTTCTAGATATCCAGGAAGAACGAGAGGAGAGAGGAGGCTCCCAGTTGATGTAGACCTCCTCCCTTTATTTGAGGCTGAAGGGGAGATGTAAGGTGGTGGTTGTCATGAGAAACCAGCTTGTCACCCCTGCCCAGGGCAGTCTCTTTATTGGGCCATAAATAAATGGTCTTAGAATATGTCAAATATCTCGGGGGAAATTCAGTGTGGCACGATGCCAGTTGTTCTGACAGTACAGGCTTTTCAGCTTGCCAGATGGAATGACCCTCCCTCTTCTCCATGTTCTGGTACTTCTCCTCCTGTCCTCATGCCCCCCCCAAAAAAAAACCTGAGCCAATTTCAGGGTGGGGGGAGGAGGGGGGAAAGTCCCATTGCTTCCGCTAGCAGCACTAGTTACAGTGGTGCCTCGGGTTACAAACTCCACTAACCCGGAAGTAGTACCTCGGGTTGAGAACTTTGCCCCAGGATGAGAACAGAAACCATGCGCCAGTGGCGTGGCAGCAGCGGGAGGCCCCATTAGCGAAAGCGCGCCTCAGGTTAAGAGCGGTTTTGGGTTAAGAACAGACCTCCAGAACGAATTAAGTTTGTAACCAGAGGTACCACTGTAATTGAATCCAGCCTCTGAAAAATATTCCTACAGATCTACAGTATAGGGATCATTGCTTTTAAAGGCCATTGAAGTACAGTCATACCTCATGTTATGGCCGCTTCAGGTTACGTGTTTTCAGGTTGTGGACCATGGGAAACCCAGAAGTACCGGAATGGGTTACTTCTGGATTTTGCCGCTCGTGCATGCGCAGAAGTGCTAAATCGCGCTTCGCGCATGCACAAAAGCACCAAATCACACCTGCGCAGATGCGGTGCTTCAGGATGCGAACGCTGGGGGTTGTGGGCGTGCCTCCATCACGGATTACGTCCGCAACCCGAGGTTCCACTGTAGTAATAAATAATCATAGCAACTTATATTCACAAGCCTGGAGGCGTCACTATTTTGGGTCCATTTTTGTGGTCTCTGTACAGCCAATTTTCCATTCCCACAGATTTGGCAGGGTTCTTTTGCTGATCTCAGGAATTTGCTATTTCAGAGTTAAGAGATACCAAATATAATCATAACCAGCCATAGGGCGGGAATATGTTTCAGCTTTCTTTCTTTCACAGTTTAAGAAACATTCCTGCTCCTTTTCCTTGAGTTCACCCTTATTATGCACATATCAAAATTGTAGTCCAAACCTATCAAAAGTAGATGAAGGGGGGAAAGGTTTAAAATATTGATATAAAAAACAGCTTAGGGGTTGGTACATTTTTTTAAAACGACAAGCATTTTCAGAGATTTTTTAAGTTTCTCATTTTGACTCATCCTCTAAACAGATCCTGCAACTTACTTTCAAAAAGGAACCACAAAACAAAAACTGGCTTTCTCTCCTGTTTGAATTGCAACAATGTTATAATTCAGCAATGTTTTTAAAGCCGCATAATTAGTACTTCTTTATTTGAAATACAGGGAAAAAGAGAATGTCATGTGTGAGGAGAGAACAAAAATAGTTTTTTGAGAGATTTTAGATGCCCGTAAGGGTTTTTTATCTTAAACATATTATGAAGGAATGCTGTGACTCAAACCGTTTCCTAGTATTTGCCTAGTATTTGCCTAGTATTTTTTATCTTAAACATATTATGAAGGAATGCTGTGACTCAAACCGTTTCCTAGTATTTGCTGAGGTTGTCTTCCTTTCCTCACCCAGTGGAACTGCTTCCACTTTTTTTCATCCCTATAAATCATAGGTAGGATTTTTTTTTCAGCCTGGTGGACCAAATTCTTATCTCCACCAGCCCTATGGGCCAAGTGTAGCAGGTTGGCGACAGTGCCTTTTGAAGTTTCCAAGTGGAAACACATTTCAAAAGTGCTGTCTCTTAGCCCCAATCATCTGACCACACCTTTACTTGCCTTCCACCTGACATCACATCAGATGCAGGCCAGGTAGGTGTGGTTTGAGAAAAGCAGCCTTGCAGGTCAAAGCAATGTAAGGCAGCTATCTCAGGTGACCAGTTTTGGATGACTTGAAGGGTTGCAGAAACAGGTCTGACCAGGGACAACTACTGGGAAATTCCCTTGTACAGGTCTTACTGAAATACTGTTGTCTGACGATGCACATGGTACAAAAATCCAAACTCGGTTGTTGGCATGTAATGCTTTCGGATGATTGACCGATACTGGAAATCAAAATCTTTTAACAGGAGAGATTTTAACATACATACTCGGGAGTATGACTAAATTTCTCCTGGCTTTAGGGGCATCCAGGGGACCAGCTCTGGATTCAAACCATTTCCTGGGACGCTTCCACCCATCCCCTTTTTGATGGTGTTGGAAGAGGGCGACGCCAGCAAAGGATCTCCCTCCAATTTCGGAGATGTTTCTCTGACTTTTGGAGGGTAAATCTTATGCTAGGAGACCCTGCCTGGGTTATAGTTTAGAAATAAGTAATCTTATGTGCACTTTCTGAATTCCTTCACTGGATATCAGATTCATTTTACACTGAAAACTCCCCCATCAAAAATATTTCAGTTCGCTACCCAAAGTGCTTCCTCTTTCAATACAACAGAGTGTCCCAAATAGTTAGGGAAAGAAATTTTTATTTAAGCTTCTAATATATTAATACAAACAATGGTGTGTAAACAGAATATTTTTTTTTTAAAAAGTAAACAGTCTGTGTGTGTGTAAAAGTGCTCGATAAACAAAAATCAAAGGCACCCCACCCCAAAAACACATTTGTACAGGTTCCAATAATGTTGCAAGCCTTGAAAAAGTGACCTATAGAAGTGTTTATGTAGTGTAGTCTTCTTGTCTGTAATTACCTGCCGAGTTACAGTTTAGACATTTCAAAGAAACAGTTTTCTGTAGAAGCGCAATAAAAACTAAAGACACACTAAACCAAGTATGGGGGATTTGGGGAATTCTATCTATGTGGCAGATGGAACCAGCTATTTTTGTATTCTCAATGCTTTCAGGAATAGCAAAAGAGCAATGTTTTATAAATAATATTTCTTTCCATACTGGAGAGATGGGCACTCTCACTAAAATGGGTTCACTCCTGCCAAAATTTAGAACTTTCAAGTCTCCAATTTCAAAAAGGAAGTTAAGAATGTTATTGAACATGTCCCACTGAAATTAATGGGAAATGGAGCCTGATCCTATGCATAGTTACCCAACAGGAAGTCCAAATGAGGTAAATATGCACAGCATTGCTGCATTAAAAGGATTTACCTTTGGCTGGGTCATGCCTAGTGAACATTTTTATCAGAAAACACAAAGCGGCTACTAAGGAGGTACCTAGTGAGTGTCTCATTCAGGCACAACAACAGATCAAGAAGTCATTTGGTAATTTTCTTTTCCAGAATGTAAACATCTCAGGGGAGTAAGTGTAGAAAAGAAGCTGATTCAATTACAAAAGGAAAGCCTCTTCCTTAAAAAAATGCTTTACACAAGTATTAGTAAAAGATCTAGTCAGTTACAAAGATAGTCAAGCAGACTAATAAATATCTAAAGATACTGTTTTGGCCACACAGAAGTAAGGGCATAGACATGTTTGTTGAAAAGAAGGCTGCCAGGATTTCCTCTCACGTCTGAAGAGAACTTTTCAATAACCTTCCCTGCAATATAGGAGGGGGAAAAGCTTTATCAAAGGGTTGTCTTCCGCTTCACAAGTTAATCACAGCAGTAAGAATCCTATCACTACAACAGACAAAAGTTTGTGCCCATGAAACAGCATGCAAAACATCTGCCTGCCCACAGAGACTCACACTGCACCACACGTGATATCCCTGATCATTTTATTTAAACATAATTTGTATGCCATTTAATTTAAAAAACCCCTCTTAAGTGGTAAACAAGGACAATCACGTATTAAAAACAAGCATTGAAAACAAGCTAACATGACATTTTAAAACACAGATAAAATCAGCAATCTTAAAGCTGTTATACATGTTAAAATCACATTCGAAAATTAGGTGCATAAAATGTTTTTGGCAGGTGCCAAGAACGATAGCAAAGGTTCCTGCCTAATATAAATGGGCAGAGAATTCAGGGGCTGCCACACTGAAGGGTTGATGCCTTGCAAGTGTGGAATGGACATTACCTGGCGCTTGTAAAAGTGCCAATTCTCTAGATCTAAGTGACTGAGTGGGGCTGGGTTGCTCAGTGTCAGGGATGGAGAGTATACTTTGCTCTCCATAAGACAGGATCCCCAACTGCAGTGGTTTACTTTCCCTGCATCCCGCCCCTGTTATATGAGCAAAAGGAAATCAGCCAAAGTTGGGAGAAATTAAAAGTGCACTCACACACTCAGGGATGTCAGTGGGAAGTGTAAAACCTGTTGCCTTCCCCTACTGACATTGTTGGCTACTTAATGAGCATTAAAGTCCAGTCTTTGGGGGATGTAGGTTTGTTGCACAGCAGCTCCAAACCAACTTTAATTGTGCAAAATTACCATAATTTGCTGCTATGTGACTGAACCCAACCTGAAAAAAGTGGCCATCTGGCAGCAGCCAAGGGTTCTTAAAACTTGCTGAAGTCTAAGATTCTGAACCAAGCTGGAAGTAAATTGTTCGTCTCAAATTGAATCCAGTGTCCCCTACTGGTAGATGCCATTTTTATTCTCTACAATTTTACTTGGCAAGAGTTACATACATCAAGCCCTACACACTCTTGAGGAGAAGGTAAGATGGTAAGCTCATTTCCAGACTCTACTGCTTTGGACTGCAGAGGAGAGCTCCTCTACAATGACACTATTCAATGCGTATTTTTAAAAAACCCAAACTACCATGCTTGGGAAAAGATGCTAATTTCCTATATGTAGGGAATTGTTTTGTATGGAGGAGCAAGTCATTTTATGAGCTTCCACCTGCTCTCTGAAATGGTACCTTTTAAAAAACAGGTTTCCTTCCTCATCCGAGAACGGCACACTTGGTTGCACAACTCGGGAGTAAAACGCTGTACCCTAATGTAGATTCTAAGGATACGGTTTATGCCAAAGGGATGTGTGGCTCTTGGGATTTTTATTTTTCTTCTTCTTTGATCAGCAACTGCTTGTGCCACATTACAAATAGTTTATGTATCTCAAAGTATTTTGCAATTGTTTTTGTAACTTTAAAAGTATTTTGCAGCATGGGTATAACAGCTGCCCCTCCCAGATCAAGTAAAACAATAGAAATAATTTAACTAACTGACCAATCACATAGGTTCTGCCCCCCCCCCCACAAAAGGCCTGCCCCCCCAACAAAAATCCTGGCTACACCCATGTTTTCCAGTGCAGTAATTTGGGTGTGCCAGCTATTTTGGGAAACAGAAGCCCCCAAACTTGTCTATTTAGTTTCATGTCCTCCAGAGTTCATTGGATCCTGCCCTATGCTCTTAAGAGAGATGCAAGCTTCTGCAAGGATCACCATACCTGTCTTCAGAGCAACGCACAGGACCTGGGCTCTCGAAATGGGTTGCTTCCCGCAGGAACGCCCACAAGCAAGGCATCTTTGCAAGCATTCTGCATACAGTACTGCTGAAGCTCTGCAGCTGCCTGAGAGACCTGAAGGAGAGAAAAACACAGGAGAATGTAACAAAGGGTTCTTCTTTTTTAGAAGTCGCCGTGACAATGTTTCACTGCAAATGGAAGATGCAAAACCTGAATGTCATTCACGGAAACTGAAAGGCACTAGGTTTAAGGCGTTATTTCCTTGTACATCGTGTAATAATTACCTGCGGATTTTATTGCTGCAGAACATAATGACAGTTATTTGCATAGATGCTTAGGACTAGTTAAAAAAATGAAGGCTAAGTAAGTTTGTCTGTTTATTCCTGGCAGGGCTCCTGCAGCTTGAACAGCTGTGAGACCATCGAATGCATATGGAGCCCTGCTATTCATATAGTTTAGCACCCTGTTTCCAACAGAGGTCAGCCAGATGGCTCCACGAAGTACAGAAAGAGGCTATGAAGGCAATAGCCCTCCCTGTCCTCCCCAAGACCCAGCAATCAGAGGTATACAGAGATATTGAATTTAGCTTTTGTGCCTAATAGCCTCTGACAAGAGTTGAGGTTTGCAATAAAAAATGCAACCACTCCATTTTATTCCGCCTCCGTGTTTTTCATCTCCCCTGCCAAACAGCCAGTCAACATTCCGCGGCCACTGAGCATGCTCAGTCTTCACGGGTTCCTCTTACATGCCCCGCCCCCAACCTTCTGCAAACATCAGGGCTTACCCAAGCCTGCTGATACCTCCCCTCTTTTGCACCAGTGGTGCTTCTTTTGGCTACAATAAGCAACGGCACCTGCAGCCTGAATGCTGGGAATAGGAAGAATGACAGAAATACCCAACCAGAATCGGTCTAACAATGTCATTGGCTATAAAAGCTAAAGGAGAACTCTGGGAATTCTGTTTGGGACACACAAAGCCTGTTCATATTGGATTTGGGATGCTTCGAATGCCCGTGGTATAAAAAGGCATTGCAATTTTATAGTCTTTGCTTATTTTTATGCATATTATTGTATTTTAGGTTGGTTTTATTCTTGTTTTATTTCTGCTTTAATCATTGTCTTTAAAAGCTGCGTTGAGTTCAGCTTTTGAAAAAAGTAACCACCGTAATAAATGAAATAGCATTTTCTTTTTCACACATGTTCTGGTCCTCATCAGAGGAGCTCCAAGCAAGATAAGGAACACCACTAAATCCTACCTTAGTCCTGTAGTTTCCAGAATATTGTCCCATTAAGGGTAGGAGCTGTAGCTTTTTACGAGGACAAAAGACAAGCCTTAACTGCATTAGCTTGGGAGCAGGTGGCAAAGTCCCTGGAGCACGCTGAAAATAAATTAATAACCCTCAAGCTCTGTCTGAATCTCTTAGCAGATGGCTGCATTTTAGCTGCAAAAAGGTTAGCAGAAGGAGAGTGTGTGGTGTGCTCCACTGATTAGCAAATTATTTTACTGCTTTGTACCTGGCTGAACTTTGCGCAGGTATTGGAGGAAATTAAATTTTAATACAAGGCAAATGTAAAGCTTTGGAAATTTGCGGTAGGGAAAAATCCTGCCACTCCAAACTCCCCTCCCTTCTATTCCAACTCCTTGAATTCGTTTTATATGAAAAAAGGTTGAATAGGTATTTTTCCAAAAATAAAAATAAACCAATAACACAAGAAATGAGCATGTCTCATTGCATCCAGCTTTTCTGCAGGGAGAGCTTGCTTTTACGGTGGTACTTCAGGTTACATATGCTTCAGGTTACATACGCTTCAGGTTACAGACTCCGCTAACCCAGAAATAGTACCTTGGGTTAAGAACTTTGCTTCAGGATGAGAACAGAAATCGTGACATGGCGCATACCCTCTAGTCAGAATTCAAAAAAATTACCCAATGGCGTATTAAATTCCATCGCCCAAATTCTTCCTAAAGTGAGAGTTAACCTGTAATAAAATCTCATTCCACAGAACAGCAAGACGAAGTACACTGTTCATTAAATGCTCCGTATTACAGTGGTACTTTGGTTTAAGAACAGCCCTGTTTACGAACTATTCGGTTTACGAACTCTGCAAAACCAGAAGTAGTGTCCCGGTTTGCGAACTTTACCTCGGTCTAAGAACGGAATCCGAACGGTGGAAGGGCACCGGCGGCGGAAGGCCTCATTAGGGAAAGCGTGCCTCGGTTTCAGAACGGTTTCGGTTTAAGAATGGACTTGCGGAACGGATCAAGTTCGTAAACCGAGGTACCACTGTATTTCTTATTTCATCATTATCTACACAGCAGCCCTGGTGTACTTGGGATCCCTAGAGGGATCATGAGCACAGGCAGGTCTCTGCCCCACGGAGCTCGCCATCTGAAGTTTAACAATTGGGAAGAAAAAACAGAAAGAAGGATGGCAGAGGCGAGATGGGATTGTGCATGTGAGTCAACCAATGAATATTTCATGTTAATGAACTATATATAAATGATTAATAATAATAAAATACAACTACATCCTCCTCCTGACTACTACAACCTAGTTGTGCAGATACAGGCAGTTCCACTTTCCCAGTGGCCTATTCAAAAGCAAATGACTGCCTTATTCTACATCATCCTGCCAGGCCAAATCAAAGCTGAGTTTGTGATATCTCAGCATCCCCGGGGCACAAAAACCTCTGAGTGGAAGGTGCATTTATTAATAAGTCGGCAAAACACACACAGCTTACAGCAGCACTTACATGTCAACTTGTATCTGCAGAAATAAGAGGCTGGGGCCAGCATTCATTGTGCACCATGAATAGCATGGCTGAGCAGCTGAATATACCACGGACAACAGCTAAACATAGGAAACTGCCTTATGCAGGCGACTCCTCACTCATGCGGGAGTTACATTCCGGCACCCCACGCGCATAAATGAAAATCGCGTAAATGGGGAGACCCTCTCTGCTGTTCTTTCTCCAAAATGCTACTCTTCAAAAATCAAAAGCGCTGTATCAAAAATGCCTACAACTGGAATTGAGGCTCTGGGGCTGGCAGGAGGCTGGAGGAAGAGCAGGAAGGCGGCAGCTGCTGCGCTACCGTGCACATCAGCTCTTGGGCGGGGAGGCTCAGCAGCCTAAACAAAGCCCTGCTGCGCCTCCAGTCTCTTCTCCGTCAATTGTGCACAAGTGTGTGGGGGGGATGCCTGTATCAAGTTAGATGATTGGTTCTTCTAGCTCACTATTACCAGTGTCCTTCAACCTTGGGTCCCCAGACATTGTTGGACCACAACTCCCATCATCCCCTGCTAGCCTAGCCAATGGTCAGGGATGATGGGATGTGTAGTCCAAAAACATTTGGGTGACCCAAGGTTGACCCAGGATTGACTCGCCAGTGGCTCTCCAGGGTTTCAGACATGGGGCATTCTTAGCACTTCCTCAGAATCTCCTTAGAGCTTGTTTATGTGTTAACAGAGCATTTAAAAGTGGTTTTGCCTTCCTGTTTTCCTCACGCCAAGAGAAATTAAAATTAGAAATCAAAATGGAGGTATAAGCAGTAAAAAGTAAGTGACATGCATCAACTCCATTTGAATTGTCTCTTTTAAAGCTTCAAAACCCAAATGTGCTACTGTTCGTACCCCAATTTTATCCATTTCTCTGAAAAAAGTATGGATTTTTGAAACTATCTGGAGCGGAGTACCCTCTTTTGAAGTACCGTGTGACTGAATGTCATGTAGTACAATTCTATGAATTCAATGGGACTTACTCCCGAAACACCCAGAGGGCAAAAACTGCTGTGCTGATTTACCTAGGAGTAAGTCCCATTGTAAGGGACGCGGGTGGCGCTGTGGGTAAAAGCCTCAGCGCCTAGGGCTTGCCGATCGAAAGGTCGGCGGTTTGAATCCCCGCGGCGGGGTGCGCTCCCGTTGTTCGGTCCCAGCGCCTGCCAACCTAGCAGTTCGAAAGCACCCCCGGGTGCAAGTAGATAAATAGGGACCGCTTACCAGCGGGAAGGCAAACGGCGTTTCCGTGTGTGGCTCTGGCTCGCCAGAGCAGCGATGTCACGCTGGCCACGTGACCCGGAAGTGTCTCCGGACAGCGCTGGCCCCCGGCCTCTTAAGTGAGATGGGCGCACAACCCTAGAGTCTGTCAAGACTGGCCCGTACGGGCAGGGGTACCTTTACCTTTAAGTCCCATTGTATGCAGAGGCTGGTGAAGGCTGATGTGTAAGGTTCAGCACTGTAGGCAAAACTTAACGAAGATACAGCTGCTTTCGAGATTTCTGGGATCTGCTGCTAAAAAGTAAACTTTGCAGAACGCGGAAGTAAATAAAGCACCACAATGCCATCAAATTCCTAATCAATGGAGGATCACTACCCTGTCTCACCCCGATACATAACTCGGGACTGATTCCCTACCTCCTGTTTTATTCAAGTAAATAATGTGTTTGAAAACTTAGGCATGTCTACTTGGAAGTAAACCTCTCTGAGGGGCCAAGGTCCCTTTGTATAGCAAAGGAAATCACCTCTCTCTGAGACCTCGAAGAGCTGTTGCAAACTAACAGCAGGAAACTTTGAGGCTAATGTTTGTGTGACCCAGTAGTATCAACCATGTTCGACAGGACTAAAAGCTAAGTAAGGGTGCAACTCTGAACAGGACTGAAAACCTATCAGCTATGTGTTGGAGAACCCTGCTGAATTTAGTAAACATATACGCAGCCTAAACAAGCCTTTCAGGATCTGGTACCTTTCAGATGTTTTTGATTACAATTCCCATCAGTTCCAACTAGCATATCCAATGGTCAGGCATGATGGGAACTGGAGTCCTAAACATCTGAAAGGCACCACACTGGGAAGGCTGAAGTCTTCTCTTTTTAGATGCTGCTGAGAAAGAGAGAGTGCTTTTCAGAGTTCAATTAGATTTACAGAAATTGGTTAATATTACCAAGCAAACTGCAAGGCTAGGATTTTGCTCCTAGCTGTCATTATCCTCTCTTTGAATCAATTTTGTGTCACTGATGTGCTCCCATCCAACTTGACACAGTCTATTCCTTTGTCCTGTTTTATTATAAATTTTGAAAAGTTTGCTTTCTGGTTTTTGTTCTTGTAATTCCATGGGAGAGCTAGTCTAATAAAAGCTCTCTGAGCCTGTGAAAGTATCCACTCAAGAGGGCATTTACACAAAGGCCATTCTTGTTGACAAAACACTGCGAACCTCTTCTGTGATCGCAAATTAGGGGGCGCCACATCTCATTCCTACTATCCACAGTGCGCCTCTTTGGGAACAAAGGCGTATTTCAAAGCGGAGCCAGAGTGGCAGCCAAAAGAATTAGCAACCAGGCAAAAGCCTTAAGCTCAGCTGCTGCCAGAAATGAAAAGTATAATTCTAAACCTCCTTAAACGCTACAGAATTTATGAGATGGTCTAGAATGGGCTTCAGTCGCACATTCTCTCAAACATATGATCACAAGGGTTGCCAAAGATTAAACCATTGTCTGTCAATTTTCAGCATTCCCCACAAATATTCTGTGCCCCGAGTATTTCACAAAATGTAAGATTTAAATGCAACGGCCACAACCAATTAAATAGTTCAGTACAAAACTACAGTAGAGCACTGACAGCTGTTCGTTCAAAGCAATAAAACACTGATAAACAGTCAGATAATTAACAGTGCGCTAAAAACACATCAAAAGTTTCCATGTGCCAAACGCATAGGAGCAAGTTAATTAGTAATATCCAGTACCAAATAAACACCAGCGTTAGATCCACGTTTAGCAATCCATCTGGCAATTCATAGTAGGAAAACTAACCAAGATACCTCGCCCATTTACATAGGCGCCGACTCCATGGGGCTTGAGGGGGCCCGAGCCCCCTCAAAAATTCGTTTGGGGGGGCTCCGCCCCCCCAATAATCTCCGGCGCCCCTCCAGCAGAGCGCCATCGCCGCCCCTCCCCCAGCCCAAAATGCACAGGGGGGGCGGGCTGCATGCCTCCTGCCCTCCCTCCCGAGCAAAAGCTCCACCCAATTTCCTTTGGAGCTGATTAATAGGCGCAGCACGCTCTCCCCTATTCGCTCACGAGGAGGCGGCGCCACTTTATTTGCATATTCATGAGCTTATTTATTATTCATGAGCTTTCCCGGGCCCCCCCAATATTTTTTATAAGTCCGCGTCGCTGCCCATTTATTTTTTTAAACTAGCAGCAAGAGAGGAAAATAAAAAAACCCTACGAAAACAAAAACCCTTGGAAGCAAGCCGAGGGAGGCCTAACTATTATCAGTTAAGGACGCCAAATAAAGCCCCATTTTTGTCAGATGAGACGGTCTGGCTCTGAACGAGCCAGCGAACGGCCTCTCGCCCAGCGCTGCAAAAGCCAGCTGCGAAAGTGCGCGTTTTGTTGCAGGCCGAGAAGATGCCCCTGCCCCTCTGTGCCATCGGAAAAGGAGAAAAAGCTTCCCGATTCGCCGACGGCCTGATTTGCGATTCAGCTCCTCTAGAAGGAGCGGCGATGGGAGAGCGATGCCTCCTCCCTCCACTATACCGAGGACAAAGGACGCCTCGGGGTCTGGAGAGCAAATGGAGCCGCCGCGCGTCCGGCTCTCCGGACGCCAACCAAGCAGCTCTGCTCACCCGGATCCTCTCCACGCCGGCCTCCAGTTTCAGCTGCTCCACCAGGCGGTGCATGGTGCTGAGGCTGGAGTTGGAAGACATGCTGGCGGCGGCGAGGAAGACGCGAGCGCTCGGGGTCTCTCTGGCGCGCGGCGCCCGACTTCTCTTGCAGTGCCAGCGCCGGCCGAAGCTGCGCTCCCGACGCACCAGCCGAGCGCCGAGGGGGAGGAGGCAGCGCCCAGGCAGGCTCCCCCCACGCACCCCCCCCACCCGGGGTTGCGCCTCCCGGGCCCGGATGGAAGGCGAGCGCAGCCGCTTGGCGCTTGGAGAGGAACGCCTGGAGTCAGCTAGCGTATAGTGTACTTATAATAATAATAATTTATTATTTATTCCATCTGGCTGGGTCCCCCCAGACACTCTGGGCGGCTTCCAACAAAACACTAAAATACAACAACCTATTAAACATTAAAAGCTTCCCTAAACAGGGCTGCCTTCAGATGTCTTCTAAAAGTTTGGTAGTTATTTTTCTCTTTGACATCTGGTGGGATGGCGTTCCACAGGGCGGGCGCCACTACCGCCTGGTTCCCTGTAACTTGGCTTCTCGCAGTGAGGGAACCGCCAGAAGGCCCTCGGCGCTGGACCTCAGTGTCCCGGCAGAACGATGGAGGTGGAGACGCTCCTTCAAGTGTACTGGACCGAGGCCGTTTAGGGCTTTAAAGGTCAGCACCAACACTTTGAATTGTGCTCGGAAACGTACTGGGAGCCAATGTAGGTCTTTCAAGACCAGTGTTATATAGTGTTATATACCACATGAATGGCAATGCCCATAGGAGCATAGGCATAGCCAGGATTTTTGTTAGGGGCCCCCCAAAAGTTGTTCACCTTTTTTGGGGAGATCACAAATAAAAATCCCTCCCAAAAGAGGATATTGCAGGGGACAGGCTTTTAGTGGGAGTGGGGGACAGAATCTTAGCATTATTTTTCAATGCTTTTCAATAAATTTTGAGGATTTGGGGGGGGCAGCTGCCCCCCTGCCCCGCCCTTGGCTAAGGCCATGCATAGGAGCCAACTCCTAGTTGCCAAGGTCCCTTTGCCCCCCCCAAATAAAATATCTGAGTGGGCCAGACTCCCCAAAGTTGCTGAGCATTGCCATTCAAATGGTGTGCGTGGGCCACGTCTTGTGATCCACTATGCAGGGCAGGGCTTACGTGGCCCCTCCCCAATATTTTATTCAAATTAGCACCCCAGGCAATGCTCATCAACTTTGGTGGGGCCAGCCCTCTCAAATATTTTATTGCGTGGGCAACGGGACCTCGGCCCCTAGGAGTTGGCTCGTATGTCGGGGGAAAATGTAAACCTGCTGTCTCAAAGATGTTGGAGAGTAGGGACTTGGGGCATGGGTGACTCTAAAAAGATGTGGGTTTCTGGCATTTGTAGAACCTGAGAGATGAGGAAATAGGTACTGGCACTCTCCTTCTCAGTTCTGATGTGAGAAACCAGCCCCCTTTCATTGTTTTGATCCCACCCTCCCAAAAATTACTCTAAACTCCCATGGCAGAGGTTCTTCCCATCTGAGCATGGCAATGTGCATGAAACCCAAATCCCATCACCAGGAAGTAGGCGCCTTTGAAAGCGTTGACTTTGTCTGCACCAGAACAAAATGTGGATTTGCTTTGGCCTGTCTTGCCATTAATAATTCACATGGCACCCCCACCATCCCAGTCCAGGACTTTCCCCTTTTCTCCTTTGGTTTACAGCTCACAAGCTATAGGTTTGGAAGACACTACCCTGCCCAAAGCAACAGGACAGAGGGAGGTGCAAATCCTCCCATTTGTACTAAGCAATGGTTTGCCTTGATGTTACATGCAAACCAGCTCGCAGGGAGCGTTTTTCCAGCAGAGATTTTGGGAAAAGACCATCCAAACTAAATGAATTCCTTCTCAAAACTACTTAGGCTAGGGGATACTCTCAGGTGCAAACACACAACGCAATCACTGGAGTTGCAGCAAGCTGCTTCAGGAGATAAAGCTCTTTAGAGAGTGATCTCTGCAGGCAAGAGTGCTTTAATCTCCCGCTCTCATCCCTAAGCACCACAGTGCAAGACTTCTCTGCCTGCTCCCATTCTGTGCGCTAAGGACCACAGCGCTAAGATCAGAGGTAATGCTGCTTGCCTGCTTTCTAAGGAGGCATTTCTTGCCATGCCACCACTGGCAAATGTGTGGGCTGAAACACTGCTGTTTAAAGGAACAGACAAGCAGCTTTATCTCTGATATTAGCCCTGCAGTCCTTAGCACTAAGAACAGGAGGTGAAAGAACCCTCTGCTGTTTAGAGATCCTCTCAAAAGGAAAGCCAAAGGAAAAGGCCGTGTTTGCAGCCAGCATCTCACGCCAGCACTAGCAGGGATACGCGGAATGCCGATAGTTTTTATCTGCATTGTGTACACGGCGCTATGCGAGTGTGCATGCTGTTTATGTGGTGCATGTGCAATTCGTTTGTACAGTTTGTGTACGAGTGCATGCACAGGCATACATTAGCCATCTCCAACACTGACATGTGGCTGTCATCGTTGGTGGGGTGCAGAGTGCCCATCAGTGTGGTTCTTAGATTGATATAAAACTTAGCCAGCCTGGTGTTCACTGTACCCACCCTTTCTGCAGCTTTTTATAAGGGGATTTTGACTACTACAGCGGTGGGGAGGCCTGCTGAAAAGTGCATTTCTATTGCTTTATCAGCACTGGAAATTCATCTTTGCCACCTCAAACTGGCAACCACATGAACCTGCCAGGAGGCTACAATCTTTCAACTTCCTATCATACAAGAACGATTGAAGCCTCGTGACAGCCTGCAACTTTGAGCTTTGGGGCTGTGCAAAAGAAAGGCAAAACAACATGGGCATGGCTTGGATGGCTGATTTGGCTCCTGCTGCCAAATAGGCCCACCTACGTGCCTGTTACATTATCACACTTACATGCAGACTCTTAAGGAGATCCATGTCAGGCTTGTTTTCAATTCAACATCGAGTGAACCATGGAGCAAAACAATTAAGACTGATTAGCAGATTTCCTTTTATTTTATAAAAATCATAAAATTGTACTAGTTTTCTGCCTGATTACTTCCTGAGTTTCAGAACATTGCTGAGACACAGCAGTTAAACTCTGAACTTTTTAGGTATGAATTTTTCTTGCCAATCATCACTGGACCGTATAAGTTACAGCAAGTGTCAATCATCAATAAAAGTCAGTCTTCCAGGTCCTTCATTTCTCATCCACCGCCTGTATCTTTTCCATCGAGGGTCTGATGCCATTTTCTTCTTCAGTTCCTCCTCTTGCTCTTGTTTGTAAAGCTAAAAGAGAAGGAAAAATTTAACTGAAAGCAACATCAATCTTCACTGTGCTTTAGCAACACAGATTCTTTGACAGTTTCACTGTGGACAGGCCAGTCCAAAAATGCAGATTCCCCAATTTGACATTCAAATGGAGCACTGGATTGCATAAAAGTAGTCGATCCTAAAACTAATGTGCTTGGGGAATACACTGAAAATGTGCCATAATGGGCTAAAGAGCTAGATACCATGCAGGTGGGTAAATAAAATTTAAAAAATACAGCTTTAAACCTTGATAGTCACATTTGAGTCAATGCTAATCCCACTCACAAGTAGACTCAATGAAATTACTTAACCTGTTACATATGTCCATTGACTTCAATGGCTCTACTGAGTAGGACTAGCATTTGGCATCTATTTTCAAAGTACATTACCAATAGTTAAGGTGACACATTAACTGAGTATCAATTAATATTCAAATTGATATTAATTGAAATATTTACAAACTCACGCTCTGCAGAATGAAGCCAATGTTTTCCCACTTCTGCTCTCTACATAGCATATGAGGCACAATGGGTTGTAACGGACCTAAGTTAGTTGTGCCTATTAATTTCAATGGTTCTGCTATGAACAGGACTATCATTGGATACAATCTAGTACTACTTGTATGGCACTGAAAGGGACAAGGCTAGTGACAGCTCTCTCAGTAGAACGGAAATGCCACACTGCACCAAGACTTCTATTGCCAGTATGTTTGGTTTTTTTTAAAAATGGCGCTAGAACAACAAATATTGACAGCTCTACCTGCTTTAACACAGACAATTATTGTGTTGTGGAAGATAGAATGGTTCTTCTCCTTCAGCTGAACTTCTAAGCTGATTTACTGCTGGGTTCCCTGATCCTCGAACTAGGGTAAGGTTCTCAGAGAGCATGTATTCAGAAGAGCGTTCTGTGACTGTTTCTCACTGGGCCTTCTCCATCTCTCGGTCTTTGTAGCATCCTAAGGAACCTCATTTCTGGCCCTCCTCTGAGATTCAGATAACAAATTAAGGTCTCCATTTTACAAAGCCTATACCATCTGCTGAAAATTGTATCTGAGCAGTTTTTTCCTGATGATAAGCTTGTTAACTGTAGTTTACTGCATTGTGTTTTGCTTTTGTGTGTTGTGACTTGCTGTGCTGCTTTACTGATTTGTACTGTAAGCTGACTTGAGTAGCACATTTTTAGACAGGCATTTTTTAAACAACCAAAACAATGCCACTCAGCCTCTAATAAAGGGACATAACGAAGAAGTTCATTTGAACACTGAAGTGAACCATCTACTGTGTTAGTATACTGCCCATGAGTCTTAAAGAAGCATGGTAATTATGCAACAGCCCAACCAATAAATAAAGGTTGGGGAAGACCTACAAAGACAGTAAGTTTGGCCCACCGTAATATGAAATACCTGGTGTATTTTAGCTGCGTATGGAACACTGATCACTGCTTGTGAACCAACACTATGGAACTGCACAAGCAAGCCCCTTCGCTTAGGTGTGGTATGAACATAATTTAAGAAGTCAGGACATGTTAGGTTCTTTTTCCACTTCCTGTGTGCCAACGCCGCTCACCTCATAGTTCTCTCTTATCCAGAGCTGTCGTTCAAGAAAAGTCTCTTTCTGGTGATCTTCCAAAGTGTCAAACTGAGACTGTGACATTTTCATGTACTTGCGTATAATATACAACTTCTCTTCTTCCCCATACTCTTGTCCTTTGATGTTGAAACAATAAATCCACCAACAATACCATCCTATGTACTTGCACAGATAAAAAGGTGTTAAAAGGATTTGGAATAAGAGTATGTCATATATTTGGGGCTTCTGATAACCACCCTTGATATCTATTTTGTTTTTTATTACATCTTTGATTATTTCCTCCTCCTCCTTGCGGATTTCTTCCTTGGACCGCCTGTTCTTGCCCTTTTCTTTGGCTCTGTTTAGTAGCCCTTGTTGCCTGGCAATCTCCATGGCTTGTATACGATATTTTGGCATGGTTGCTAGGTAGTTGATAGCTTCATTGTAGCTACTCCACCAGCTGAAGAACTAAAATATAAAATGGTAAGCAACATTAGCCTTAGAGAATAAGCAAATTACCTTTCCCTGTGGTACTCAAACTATATATATGCACTATATCAAACTTGTTCTATTGTTTTCTTTATTTGCATAGCTTTGCATTCATAATCACTCTTTTTTTTAAAAAAAAATCCCCTTTCCATGTATTGTGTCCAAAAATCTTAGGGAAAGCTGATGTGATATTTTTAATATGTTCCTTATTTTGCAGGTAATAAGTTCAGGCCAGCCACCTCCTTTGCTTGCATAATATTGAGAGCAGACAGCACTTGATCACACAAAGGGAAAACATTTGTAAGAAACCAGCCATGTTACATTTCGTCTTTCAGTATTTTCCAGGTCAGATGGTAACAATGGAACAGTTTGTAGACAAAGATATTTACCTGAAAAACAGAGATGGCACAGACGGTGACTAGAATCACGATTCTGACATCTACCTTGGGTGCCAATCTTCTACTATAATAGTGATAGTAATGGCTGTAATACTCCTCAGGATGATCCAACATATAATCATAATCCTTACGAGTTTCTTCATCCTGCAAATGATGATTGGCAGGTTTTCATTTGGAAATATCCCATATGTCAATGAACAAAAACAACCACCATCCGCTTAGTTTAAGGAATTGCTTTTGGTTGTATTTATGGCAATTATCTCTAGTTGAACACTTAAATTTTCAAACATAAAATGATCAATAGTATTTATACAATAGGAGTAAAATAGAAAAAAGTAAAGGTGTTTATGCTTTATGCTTCTGACGCAATACACTTGACAAAGGTAAAGGTACCCCTGACCATTAGGTCCAGTCGTGACCGACTCTGGGGTTGCAGCGCTCATCTCGCTGTATGGGCCGAGGGAGCTGGTGTTTGTCCGCAGACAGCTTCCGGGTCATGTGGCCAGCATGACTAAGCCACTTCTGGCGAACCAGAGCAGCGCACAGAAACGCTGTTTACCTTCCCGCCGGAGCCATACCTATTTATCTACTTGCACTTTGACGTGCTTTCGAACTGCTAGGTTGGCAGGAGCAGGGACCGAGCAATGGGAGCTCACTCCGTCGCGGGGATTCGAACCGCCGACCTTCTGATCAGCAAGTCCTAGGCTCTGTGGTTTGACCCACAGCGCCAGCCGTGACCCATACACTTGACTACTGACAAGCTATTCTTCTCAAAGGATAAGCAAACACATTAAACTAATGACTGAAACTAGTTAGGCAAGGCATACTTGCCATTAGCAACCTTGGTTTAATGGGCCAGTTTCTTTTCTCTGTCTGACATATGCAGTGGTACCTCGGGTTAAGTACTTAATTCGTTCCAGAGGTCCGTTCTTAACCTGAAACTGTTATTAACCTGAAGCACCACTTTAGCTAATGGGGCCTCCTCCTGCTGCTGTGCTGCTGGCGTGCGATTTCTGTTCTCATCCTGAAGCAAAGTTCTTAACCCGAGGTACTATTTCTGGGTCAGTGGAGTCTGTAACCTGAAGCGTATGTAATCCGAGGTACCACTGTTTACACAAACACCTTGCATATTATACAGCATAATAATATATTGGTGTATGCATATAAACTGCAAGCCCTGTTTTCACACACTAACACCCCACCACATGGAATTCTATCAGTTATATTTTATCTGCCCAATCGGAAGGAATTTCTGGAACCAAACTGCTTTTTCTCTTCAGCCTGAGCAGGAGCAGTCTCCATTAAGAAAAAGAGGTCGGAATAGGCCAATATATATGTGGACTGACCCTTAACCAACCTCAAGGTTGTCATCTGAACTAGATGTTTTAACTGAGAATCAATCGCAGTTGGTCCATCGTTTGAAAAATTACTTTAGAGCCGTCTTGCCCGAAAATGGCAACTATACATTCTGTTTGGGCAACTGCAACCTTGGTTTAAGGGGCCATTTGGCACCTAGCTTATATATCTGAGTTTCTAACACTGTCTAGAAGCGTATTGTGGAGGGAGGACACCCCACGAAGGCAGACCCTCCAAGTGTCCCTATTTTCCAGGGACAGTCCTGGATTTACAGAAGCTTTCCCTTAGGATGTCCCTCTTTTCATCAGAGAAATGTTGGAGCGTATGGAGTAATGCAACCCCTGAGCCAATGAGATAAGCAACTACTTGTATACAACTTTTAGAAGACCTCTGAAGGCAGCCCTATATAGGGAAGTTTTTTAATGTTCCATTAAGTTTCTATATATATATTGGAGGCCGCCCAGAGTGTCTGGGGCAACCCAGTCAGATGGACAGGGGTATGAATACTAAAAAAAATATGATGGAATAGGACAATGTCCCTTATTTCCATCGCAGAAATGTTGGAGGTTGTGGCGTTAACAGATCCAGAGCCTTCTGAAGGCAGCCCTGTATAGCGAAGTTTTCTTCAATGCTTAATGTTTCATTCTGTTTTTATATTATGCTTTTACATACAGGACTGAAGGCAGCCCTGTATGGGGAAGTTTTCTTCCATGTTTAATGTTTCACTCTGTTTTTATGTTATGCTTTTACATACAGGACTGAAGGCAGCCCTGTATGGGGAAGTTTTCTTCAATGCTTAATGTTTCACTCTGTTTTTATGTTATGCTTTTACATACAGGACTGAAGGCAGCCCTGTATAGCGAAGTTTTCTTCAATGCTTAATGTTTCACTCTGTTTTTATGTTATGCTTTTACATACAGGACTGAAGGCAGCCCTGTATGGGGAAGTTTTCTTCCATGTTTAATGTTTCATTATGCTTTAATATTATGTTTTTATATACAGGACTGAAAGCAGCCCTGTATGGGGAAGTTTTCTTCCATGTTTAATGTTTCATTATGTTTTTATATACAGTACTGAAGGCCGCCCTGTATGGGGAAGTTTTTTCAATTTTTAATATTTCATTATGTTTTTATATTATGCTTTTACATACAGGACTGAAGGTGGCCCTGTATGGGGAAGTATTTTCAATGTTTTATTATGTTTCTATATACTGTATGTTGGAAGCGATATGGAATAGGAGGACACCCCTATTTGCACGGCAGAGAAATGCTGAGGGGGGGTGCGAAGGGGGGACCCTTGTTCAGAGTCCTCCCGGCGCCAGCCGCTCCTGTCACCCTCCTCCCCGCAGCTGCTCCTTCTCCTCAAGGGAGCCAGGGAGGTGGGTGCTGTTGGGAGAAACTGAGCCTGGGTGCGTGGGGGGGGGGAGGGTGCGGACGGCGCGCGTCTTACCGGAGGGGTCCGGCCGGGGCGGGCGGAGGGAGGGGGCGGCCCCGGCCCCGCTCTCTCACCTTGAGGGTCTCGTAGGCGGTGGCGATGAGCAGGAACTTCTCCTGGGCGGCCTCTGCTCGTTTGCCGTCCGGGTCGGGCTCCCGCGGTCGGCGGTCCGGGTGGTAGCGGAGGGCCAGCTGCCGGTAAGCCCGGGCCACTTCAGCCTTGCTGGCATCCCGGCTCACGCCCAGCACGTCGTAGCAGACCAGCTTCCCGCAGTACAGACCTTCCACCAGGGCCTCCGCCGGCCGGGGGAAAAGGCACAGGGCGGAGACCCACACGAGGAGGAGGAGGAGCGGCGGCGGCGGCCGCAGCCCCTCCGGAACCCCCGGAGCCGGCCGCGCCCACGCCATGCCCGTAGCCAAGGGCGACCGCTCGCGGGAGGGGCCTCGCGCGCAACGCCGCCACCACGACGACGCTTACGCCGCCGCCTCGCGAGCTCCCTCGCGCCGCTCTCGGCCGCGGGAGGGGCGGGGCTAGAACACATGGACGCGTGGCCAGAAAGCGAGGGCGCTGACTGGGTGGGCTGGGAAAGCAGGAGGAGCAAGGCGGGCACCATACGTTACCCTGCCGTCTAACGTCAGGCACAGAGAGAGAACGGGAGGAGAGGTCGGGATTGGAAGAGGATCGGCCAATCAAAAGGAGCTTGGGGAGGGGAGGGAATAGGAAGGCGGGAGGGTTTTCTGTTCACGTCAGTCAGGAAAAAAGGGGAGGGACAGCAGCGGTCGGGATTGGAAAGGGAGCGGGTCAATCCAAAGGAGGCGGGGAAATAGGGAGACCGGAGGGCCGAGACGTGGCGCGGCACGCAAAGAGGGTGGGAGGGGCAGACTTCGAAATAAGGGACGTGCAGGACGACGGAGACGTTGCGACGGGAAGGGCCAATGAGAGAGGAGGGTGGGCGGGGTTGGAGGGGAAACACCAAAAAGGGGAGGGAGGAGAATGAAGCGGGGGGGGGCCGAGGACGTGTATTCTAAGCGACTCGGCTGCGGGTTTCTCATTTCTCCGCCCTTTATATTTTATTAAATTTCCACACATTTCACATATACGTACATCCCGATATATAATTGAATTTTGTTTTGTCGACTTCCCACCCCATTTTCCAGGGGTTCCCCCCTTTCTGCACCCTATCTTCTCTCTCTCACAGTGCTTTTTAAAATAGAAAAATAGGTGTAGGTTCTCACCATAAAGTTACAGTAAGTGGAACACTTTTTAACACAAAAAAGAGCTGCAGGTTCTGTGTACCCTGGAGTACCCGCTGAAAAAAGCACCGCTCTCTTATGACAATAATGTAATAATCACTAATTCCTTCTGTTGCTCATAGTTCAAATCTTGCTTGCGAATGCCTCATACTATAATATTTCTTTATGTAGTCCAAAAAAGGCTCCCATAAAACAATCATCATTAGGATCTCTTATTTTACCTGTTAACTTTGCTGGTTCAGCATAGTTAGGGTTTCTAATTTCTTAATAGGCGATGCATGTGACTTTAAGTCACTCTCAGTCAATTAATTTGCAATAAAACGGCTCTTCCTATCACTCTGGATTCTGACGTGGTTGCTTGATGCCTCTGGTTCAAATAATAACAACTATTATTATTATTATTTCTATACTGCCCTTCATCCAAGGATCAGAGGGCGGTTTACAATATAAAAACACCAAAATACATTTATAAAGTTTCACACCCTTTCTCCACTACTGTACTTGTTACACACTGTATATTTAAAGACTCCCCCCCCCCAATAACAATGCTGGGAACTGTAGTTTAACCTGCACAGGTCAGTGTTAAAAAGGCTGGAGGATGATTAAGGGAAGACACTTTTTTCAAAACTCTGCTGGACCACAACTCCCAATAACACTTGCTGTGTGAACAGAGAACCCAGTGGGATGGAAAATACAGCCTAGTCAGAGCTAGAGACAAACTGCCATTGTCTGAAGAGGGCAGGAAGACCCCCGGGAGGGAAGAGAGGCAGGTTAGGGTTGCCATATGTCCAGAATTTCCTGGACATGTCTGGGATCCAAATGGCGAAATTAGTGTTGAAAAATTGGCAAAATGTCCAGGGTTTTGCCAACAGAATCAGGAAGTATATGTTTGAACATCTATTCTTTGTGGTGCAGCACCCCTTTTGCTTGTATTTATTTTTTATTCAGATTTGTCATGACCAATGGCTAGTATAATAAAGTTATTTGGATTTGGAGTATCAAATTGGATTTGGAATATCACCCTTTTGGGGGCAAATCCCCCTCAAAAGCTCTCTTCCCCCAAAATGCATTTTGAGTGATCCCCTGCAAAAGCTCAAAAACGGTTGGTTCCAGCACCTCTCAGGTTTCACCATGCATGGGGCTGGGAGAGTAGCCCAACCTGGAGGGTCACCAAATACATGGTGCAGGTCAGGTGGAAGCCCAACACCAAGGGTGGTAGTAACGTGTGCAGGCTGTGCACAGCAGTGGGTGCCAGGGAGCCAGCTGAAGGTGGGATGGGGGCCAGCTGAAGGCAACGTGTGAAGCTCAGGGACATGGAAGGCAGGGGGATATAGGCATGGGGAGAAGCAACAGAGGCACATTGGCGTGGGCAGCATCATGGTCTGAAGACCTCCATGACACACTCAGCATCACCCACAAACCAGCCCTCCTAATGTGGCCACAGAGGGTCCTGCCAATCAATATGCACAGTCATGGCCAAGTACCACTGCAGCACCATGTTTTGGATCACCACTTTTACCACCTCTGCATTTATTCCTATGGAGAAAAACCATGAAACAGTGGCAGGAAAACCTAATCTGTATTCCTGTTGAGTAGCCTGTTGAGTAGCCTGGCCCTACTGAGTGAGATCCTACAGGTGCGTGCATGCATTGCACAGTATGTTTTAGCGTGCAGAGCGCATGGAGTTACACTGAGCCAGGAGTCTCTTGAAATAGGCAACACCTTCCTATGCACACACACACACACACACACACACACACAGAATAATAATAATAATAATAATAATAATAATAATAATAATGGGCATTTTAGGAGTATGGAATAATTTGCACACCCTGGTTTCACATTCACAGCCCATTTCCTTCATTCAAGTGTCTTGAAAATGTTGGTTAAAAATGCCATCTTTCACCACCCTGACAGCATCATGCCCTCCAACATTTCTCCGATGAAAATAGAGCCATATAATAATATTTATACCCCACCCATCTGGCTGGGTTGCCCCAGCCGCTCTGGGAGGCTTCCAACATATATAAAAACCATAATAAAACATTAAACATTAAAGAACTTCCCTAATACAGGGTCGCCTTCAGATGTCTTCTAAAGCTTGTACTGTATGTTTACTTATCTCCTCTGCTTGAGTGTCACATAACCTTCCAACATTTCTCTGATGAAAACAGGGATGCCCTAAGGAAAAGTAGGACATTCCGGCATCAAATCAGGACGGCTTTTGTAAATCCAGGTCTGTCCCTGGAAAATAGGGACACTTAGGGGGTGGCTCTAGGATTTACAGGTTTACTTAAGTCTACATCTGGGAATTTCTAAAACAATGAGCCACGTAGCTCAAAGACCTTTCGAGGCAGAAACAATCCCGACTGCTACAATCACCTTCCGCAGATAGGGGGAGAAACTCTCCATTCCTTTTTATTTGTTAAGTGCTTTTGGTTTTTGTTTTCCCACCACCACCACCTCATTTTAGACGGGGCGGCGGGTCAGCGAGGACAAGAGTAGATAGAACATCACTAAGCCATGGAAGTCAGCATGGAGGCAGGTCAGTTTTCCATTCGCGTCTTGTGATGAGAATGCACATGGGGTTCCCCCCCAAAAAAAACCAGATTTCGCAGGGAGAGGAACAAGCACCACAACAGGGTGTCCTCACCTAAGACTTATCGTAACCTTGAATTCATCTGCGCGTGGAGCAACTGGGGCTTCTTCCCTGGGTCAGGGAAGAGAGCGCCTTGGAGGGGGAAAACGTGGGGCGGCAAATAAAATAAAGAGAGCAAGCTGTCGGGCTGAGCGACGTACACAGCCTTTTCTAAATATAAAACCCGAGCAGGGTGGGGAAGGGTGTGCAAGGCAAGCGTGCGAGGCACATGCACACGCGGAGGGGAGAGTCGCAGGGCATCGAGCCCCGCCGTCGCCTCGACGGTGGTTGGCGTTTCAGGGGAGAGTCACACGAGAGGGAGGAGGAGGAGGAGGAGAAGAAGAAGAAGAAGAAGAAGGAAAGCAGCCCTTTTCTCTGCCTCTCTTTCCCTCCGCGGGCTCAACTCTCAGCAAGAGAAGCTCATACAGGGGGGGAAAGCGGGGTGACGTCGGGGAGAAGGAAAGGGGGCGACGGGTGCGGAGCCCGGAGGGCGACCGGCTAAGCCTCCCTTCTTCTCCTCCCTTCTTTTCCCCACACCCCCCCAGCTGACAACATGGCTGCGGCCGCTAACGCTGCCCAGGACGAGCTGAGTAAGTGGGGGGCTCTGGCACAGAGAGGAGTTTGGGGAGGGGGATTATTTTTGGTGTGGGGGGGAGAGGTGGGCTGACAAGTTTTAATTCCCCCTCCCCATAGTCTTCTAGGGGCTCCCTCTTTTTTTGTGGGGCTCCTCGCAGCAGGGGAGTGGCCGGGCCCTTTTTTATAGGGTGGGCGCCGGAGGAGGGTCCTGCACCCCGCTCGCTTTGGAGATCCTTGTTTCGCATGGGGGGGGGCAAATGTGGAGCCGACAGAGGGGCAAGAGGAGGGGGTTTTGCCCCGAAAGGATGGGGGAGATGAAGGGAAGGAGGGAGGAGGAGGAGGAAGCCGGGCGCCTAGGCCTCTGTTGTGCAAAGTCATATTAGGAAATTGAAAGTAACGCATCGGGGCGGAGGGGGGTTGGGGAGGGGGCGCGCAATATACGGTATATATCTATCTAATATTGGTGCCCTGACACCCTTCTTCTTCTTCTTCCCACCCTGCTTTTTTATATATAAAAGCCCTGTTTTTGAAGAATCGTGTGTACGTGCGCTTCGTTATTCTCGATGGAAACGAGGCATGCTTGCCATGGATATGCTCCCGTTGGGCATTTGACGAATCCAAAGCCGCCCTCCCCCCTTATATTCTTCTGGGGCAGTAAATCCAAAGCGCCCCCCATAACCCCCGGTTGATTTGATTCTTCCTGTCTTATCACTGTGAAAAGTGCAGGCCGGGCGGCAATAATGACTTTGCTTTTCCGGGTTAGCATCCGGTTCTAGGGAGTCTCTTGGATCCACCTAGAATTGGGATGGTTTTTTGGGGGGTGGGGAGCTGGGGTGGGGGAGATCCTGTTAAGGGTCACCTTCCTTTCACCCCCCCCCCGTCTTTCAGACGTGGAGATGTTTGGGAAGGGAAGAGCATGTTGCCAGCGTGCGAGAAGCTTTTGATTTCCCAACGTGTCTTGCCTGGTGCAAGTCTCCTCCACCCCCACCCCCCATTGCCTTCCAAATTTAGTGCTTCTCCCTCTCTCTTTCACCCCCCCCCCATGTTAAAGGGACCCAAGCCTTGCTCTGCTGGGGCGTGGAAGTAATTCTTTGTGACAGGAAATGCCTGCAGTTTATGGCACTGAGGCAAGCTGGGAAATGTATTTTTCTTTTTTGTCTCATTGAAAATGGTTCTTTCACAATCTCCGCATGTTCCTGCTTCGTCCCTGAAGAAGAGATCCTAGAGGAACAGTGATGGGACTTGGTAGAAAGTCACGTTGTGAAATGTAATATTTATTTTGAGCAAAGATGCAGAGGCTGGGGCTGTAATTGTGATTTCTGTGGTGCTTGGGTGGAACATTCCCTTAATAAAACCTTCTGATCTCCCTTTCCTCCTTCAGGATATGTAATCCTGTCTGATCTTGAGTAAGCCTTCTCCGTGCCTCAATCCTTTGGTTTTCTTGGGTTTGAAATGACATGATTTGTCTCTGTACTTGTTCCAAAACGTTGGGAGGTGAAATGATACAGTACTTAGAAATGCTTAGCTTGTGAAGTATTCCATTTCTGTTATGCTCCTCACCAGAACGGCTGACTTAAAGCATAAGTAAACTTTCTCTGCCTTCTGCCTAATTTACTTCAGCAAGTATTTTTAAAAGCATTCTTAGCTAATACTTGATTTTGGAGAGTTAGTGTAACAAAAATTATTTGTACATTTCAAACGTGTAAAGCAACCCACATACATGCAGTTCCCATCTGTGGCCTGGTTGTCACCTAACTTAACAGGTCCACTTAGCATGTTACATTAAGCCAAACCATGGCTAAGTGTGAAAGAGAAACACTGTGGGTACACGGAACAAAAATCTGAACCATTTTGCTCCTCTCCGGGTCTTTCTCCAACCGGAAGCTAAGCCATAATTTTGCTCGGTGTGATAAGTGAAATTGGACCCATGGTTTGCCTCACTTCAAACAAGCTGCAAGTTGCAGCTAAGGTTTGTTGTTGACTAATACTGTACTCATGGTTTGTTTGTGGGGAGACAAACTATGTGTGTGGGTTCGCACATACCTAAACCTCCTTGTCTTATTTCTGGGTAATGCAGCAGTAGCAGGACTGGGACGGGAGTGAAGTGGCAGCAGTTTTATTTATAAATACCTGCCTGCTTGCTTGTTCACACTTAGTTTTGGTTTGGCTTAGTCCAAGAGGGGATGCATTGCTTAATGCCACATGCAATGCATTCAGAAGCACCTTTACTGGGAAGTGAGACCTACTAAGTTCTGTAGAAATTACCGTACATTCTGGTGAGTGTGCTTAGACTTGTAGTCCCTTTGAATCCATGACAGAGGTTTCAGAAACAACAGATGCTGCACGATGGTTGCAATTGTTTTGTGAAAGTCCATGATGATGCTAAGTTTGAAATGAGGAATCGTGCCAGCACTCGAGTGGCGTGCACCTATCGCATGCGAGATTTGGAAAGTGTGCGTCACTGGCACCATTTGGTCAGTACTCTTGACATCTCTGATGAAAGGTGACACAACATCTTTTGACACGCCACCTCATGATTTTTATTAATTTTTAAAATTCCTTCATGAAATAGTGCTGACAGTTAAGCTGTTGAAATATTAAGCAGTTTATAAATGATAATAAAATAAATAAATACCAGCAATACTTCTCTTTCCTAGTGTGCCCTGGAATTTAATTATCACTGTTAAGTCTGCAGTTCAGGAAGGTTTGCAGCACAATTTCTTCCTAAGGCTATCAGTGGTTACTATTATTATTGTGATTACATTTATTTCCTGCCCTTCACCAGCAGGTCTTAAGGCAGTTTATAGCAATTTAAAACAGTTAAAACATATTGCATTCACAAGTATAGGGTGGGTCCTGAAAACACACATCTCAAGTGCCGAATGGGTGTACTTTGCTTCCATGGTTGGAGGCAGTATATGCCCTGAGTTGAGTATACTGGGTGGCGCTGTGGTCTAAACCACTGAGCCTCTTGGACTTGCCGATCGGAAGGTCAGCCGATTCGAATCTGCACGATGGAGTGAGTTCCCATTGCTCTGTCCCAACTCCTGCCAACCTAGCAGTTTGAAAGCACACCAGTGCAAGTAGATAAATAGGTACTGCTGTAGCTGGAAGGTAAACGGCATTTCCTTGTGCTCTGGCACTTGTCACGGTGTCCATTGCACCAGAAGCGGTTTAGTCATGCTGGCCACATGACCTGGAAAGCTGTCCGTGGACAAACACCAGCTCCCTTGACCTGAAAGCAAGATGAGCGCCACAACCCCATAGTCGCCTTTGACTGGACTTAACCGTCCATGGGTCCACTTACCTTTATCTTACTACCTGAGTACTAGTTGCCGGAAACTGCAGGTGAGGAGGGGGTGCTGTTGTGCTCAGGTCTTGCTTGTGGCCTTCTAGTTGGTAACAGGTTGGCCATTGTGAGAACTGGAGTTTGGAATAGATGGGCCTTTGGTCTGGTTCAGCAGGCTCTTCTTGTGTTCTCATGTTCCTGTGCTGCCTGGGTAGCATGAAGAGCCATATGTAAATAGAGCATCCTTCAGTGCCTTCCTGTGCCTGTGTAGCTGCTTCTGGAAAATTGTACAACACTGTTGTAGGAAGGAGCTACCCCATGGGGTCAAATCATGTGTCCTGGGGCTTCTCACATTGGTCCAGGAGCACAGAAATATTGTGTTGTACTAAAACAACCTTTGGAGGTCCATTTGTATCAGGAAAGTTCATTCGCTATTGATGCCCATCGTCCTCCACCCCTCCCTCCACCTTTCATGGTAAAATAAGTTTTTATTTTACCATGTTTTTATTTTATTATGTTTTTAAACATAGAAGATGGGTAGAAATGATGATGATGATAATAATACAAACAAGGATTACTAAATTCACCTCTTTCTTCCTGGAAAATGTGCTCTTCTAACAAGGTTTTGGGGAGAAATCAGTACACCTTACTCCTTTGAAGCGTTTTAAATTATGCTGCCTTTAAAAGCTGGATTCTCAACTATGATTACAGTGTTTAAAGTTTGCAGTGCCCTTGCAAATTGATGTCCTCACTTTGAAATTGGATGCAAGTCATTATCCCAAACCACCTTGCAGAACATTACTGTTGCAAGCCCTGTAGTTGAAAATTCTGTTGTGTAAAAGGCCTGTTCTTTGTGGCCACATTCCACAGATAATATTGTGCTGACTAGACTTACCCTGAAATGCATCTGTCTTGGCAAGCCCCTGACACACGGCTGCCTCCCTTCCGTAGTCAGTGCATCAACATGATGTAGTGAAAGTATCTGGATGTGGTACTATGAAAATCTTATCTAAGGGGCATTTATATGCCATTACTTTCACTGTTGGGGTACCCCTTTCTTACCTGGACTTTGAGAAAGTGATACAAGCAAGACATCTGAGCACATGTTTACTAAATGGAACAAGCTACCATGAAAAAAGATTAAGTTTGAAATTGGGGTTCATATCTGAAAAGAGGAAGTTACAGTTTTAGAAAATCAATAGGGTAATTATTTCACTCCGTTGTGTTTTTTTTAAAGTGCTGTGTGTATCAGTTTTCGGTGTCACTGTCAAAAGCTGAACCTGTGCTAGTATTGTATGGCTAGCCTGCTACAGGGCATTCATTTTAAAGTATTGAAGGAGGGGAAGTCACAGAAGTTCAAGGAGCCAAAAGCTATCGTGTGAAACAGGTGCTACATTCTAATAAAGTAGGATTTCTTATTTGGGATTTCTTCCAAATTTTTACATAAATATAATCCGCTCAAGGGATATGGAATATGGATTCCCTTTTTTCCAGACTGGTCCTTGTCTTGTTTCTCCAGACCCCTAAAATCACATTTGCTGTGTTTGGAGCCATTGAGCAAGCAGCTCATTCATAGCAGAAGCACTTCATTGCAGCAGGATTTTAGCTCATCCCTTCTTGTTGGATGATTTATATTATTTGTTTTGCCATTTTATGACAACCTGTGATTAGCAACTTACATATAGAACCTGAAAAAAGAAGTTGATGGAGGTGCTAGCATTGTGTTCAGTGTAACATAGCACACAGGACCAGAAAAATGTTGAGATGCCTTAACGTAAGGAATATATGTACGACTACATATTACTGTGTGCAATAGTATAGGAAAAAACCTATAAGAAGATAGGAAATATTATTTGGATGGCTTAACGTTTGAAGAGCAAGGGGTGTATATAATAATATTTCACTTCTTGTCTTGAACCATACTTCTCTTATATACCTATTTGTAGAACTGAAAAACTTAGATGAGAGTAATTTTCACTTCACTGTCGCAGAGAAACAAATAGTGTACTGCAAAGCAGTATGATGATAAGGAATGTGATAAGAAATAAGTATGACAGTGATTAATTGAGGAATCACCTGTTAACCAATTAAATCATAAAGGCCTTCAGAGATAACTTAAACTTTAATAAAAATGCTACCTTTTTTTGTCTTGTGTTGGATGATCAGTACACCAGTAAATAAAGAAGTATGTCATTAATTTATGGCCTAGCTGATTAAAATTGTTAATCAACAAGTGCTTTAGTTCATTGACATCCATCAAAACTCTTATTGCAATTGTTGGAATAGGCCGTCATTTGGGCAAAAAATGCAAGCTAGCATATGATGTAAAAGCAGTTTAACAATATTTTCTAGGAAGCTAGCGTTCTACATGCCTGACCCACCTGTAAATGAGCCATTCCAAAAGCCTGTCTTTTGGAAACAGTGAAATATGCTTTTCTTCATTGGAGTTTTTGGTATCTACTGTTAGGTATGGCTAGACCTATATGCATGTAGGTGGAGGTTTTGTGTGTGTGTGTGTAATATATATATATATATATATATATATATATATATATATATATATATATATATAAAATCCACACTGATTTATTGAAATCTGGCTGGCTACAAAGTAAATCAAATAAATCAAAATGGCCATTGGTGACCTTGTTGCTGAGACAAATATTCTTATGTGGTAGTGTGAGCTGTAAAATTGTCTGTGCAGTGGAAACACTGGTTACTGATATCAGCCCCCAGTTTGTATGAGTTATTTTGCTGGCATTCTTGCACAGGGATAATGAAATAAATCCATTCTTGGCAACCAAAGAGCTTTGATTAAACAGTACTATAATGCAGTTAGTCCATTTTATTTTAGTGGTGAATAAAGTAATATTGGGTTGTGTCTGTTTTGCTGTTTGTCATAGATTTTGCTAGTTTTTAATTCATCTTCCCCCTTTCTTTTTCATAGATCAGCTTGAGCGTGTCTTTTTACGGCTTGGCCATGCAGAAACGGATGAGCAGTTGCAGAATATTATATCCAAATTCCTACCGCCTGTTCTTCTGAAGCTTTCCAGTACACAGGAAGGAGTACGTAAGAAGGTAAGAAAGTATAGACTCCCTGGGCACAGAAGCACATACAAAGACAATGATTAAAAATCCTCCCATATGTTAGTTTTAGATGCATGCAATTTATTCTGTTTGGAGCCTGCTTGTGTATCATCAGATTTGTTTTTAAAGTCAAGCTTTTATTTTGGGCTGGCAGCCTGAATATTATTCAGGGATGTGTTCTGGGTCAAAAGAATATAAATGTTTGGTTCATTTTTTGGGGTTTGGGTTCAGATTGTCTCTCTGACTCAATAGTGCATTCGGGCAAAAATAATAACTCATTGGACTCATTCCTTAAAAAAATGGTTACATGAGATACCATATCCATTAAAAAATGGATACATGAGATACCATATGGGTATTGCATTCACTTTCCTTTGGTATTCTAGAAATTATTAGCTCATTATAGCTTGGACTTTGACAATTGCAGAACCCAAATCGGTCAGATCCAAGATGATTATTTTCTCTCTTTCAGGTTATGGAATTGCTTGTTCACCTGAACAAACGTATCAAAAGTCGCCCCAAAATCCAGCTGCCGGTGGAGACTTTGCTGGTCCAGTACCAGGATCCTTCCGCAGTGTCCTTTGTTACAGTAAGTGACTTCTTTCAAAAGTTGTCGGCTGATGAAATATGAGGGCTTATTATAGTTAGAAACTTCATCCAGTTGTCTTAACTATTCTGTCTTTTCAAAAACTCAAATAGTTATGTCACTGAAAATGGATGGAGGAGACATGCATTGAATTAGTAACATCAGTAGATTCTCATGCATGACCTTTAACATTCAAAGGTCAGTCTTGTTAGGAAGCCACTGGTCGGTCTTGCCCAGTCTTGTCTATTCTGACTACCTGTGGTTCTCTCAGGGATTCAGTTGGGAGTGTTTTCCAGCTCTACCTAGAGATGCCAGGGATTGAATTTGGGGCGTTCTGCATTCAGAGCACGTGCTCCATCCCTGAGCTACAGCCTGTCCCATTGACACAGAAGATATACAAACATCTGGTTAAGAGCTTGATAACCCAAACTTTTAAACATTAAATACTAAAGATAGATAAATAGATTCGTAGACTTCCTGGATTTTTTGTCAGAATCTTGAGTGCTGATGATTGCCTTTATTCGTTTCTTTTGACTGCCTGTCCCGTTCCATTGCCAAAATTATTCTCAGATTTAAAAAAAACAAATTTCAGGGTGAGGCTGAAACTTTAGCAAGTCAGTGCAGTAGTTGATTGACGTTGGTTACACAGCCACCCAGATGTCTGTGTAAAAGCTCAAAGATGGTTTGGAGGGCTTTTTCTAGTTGATTGTGGCAGGACACAGAGGTGGACGCAATCTCTTAGGTTTTAATGGGCACTTTCCATTAAGGGCTTTAGCAGTCAAAGCTACAGCCTTGAATTTTGCCTGGAGTGTTGATGTAAAGTGCTCCTAGCAACCTACGTTTGTTAGGAAATGGGTTTCTGCAATCAGCCCCATTAAGAGCACATCACTCTTGCTCAAGGCGAATGAGGTTATAGTACTTCTGATGAACTAGACTGGTTGACCAGCAAGTACAGCCGTACCTTGGTTCTCGAATGTCTTGGTACTCGTATGTTTTGGCTCCCGAATGCCAAAAACCCGGAAGTAAGTGTCCCGGTTTTCAAACGTTCTTTGGAACCCGAACATCCCGACGCAGCTTCCGCGGCTTCCAATTGAGTGCAGGAAGCTCCTGCAGCCAATTGGAAGCTGCGCTTTGGTTTTCGAAGTTTTTGGAAGTCGAACGGAATTGCAGAATGGATTACGTCCGAGAACCAAGGTACAACTTTATGGGGATTGCGATTTGCCAATAAGAGAATTATTCTATACAGATTTCTTAAACCTTTGTGGAGACATTGCATGTCGCTGTTGCTTTGAAGTGGTTCTATGTAGATTTATCTTGTACTTTTGCAGAATTTCACCATAATATACGTTAAGATGGGTTACCCTCGTTTGCCTGTGGAAAAGCAATGTGAGCTTGCTCCCACACTCCTTACTGCAATGGAAGGAAAACCTCAACCCCAACAAGACAGGTATGATATTCTAAGCATACAACTTCTTTTGTATTGTCTTAATTTTAATTCTCTCCCCCCCCCCCAAATATTTGATGTCCTTTAATGGGTCTGACTGCATTTTAGACTGCAATTACATGTTGAGAAAAATCTTGCGTTACAACCTTTAGGGGGCTCTTCCACTTCAAGATTAGATATTGGAGGAGAGGGTGTTGCATGGTTTGGTTGTTTCCCAATGTGGAAATATCTCTTGTGTGCAGAAAACTAATAGGAGGAAGGCTAAGGGTAGAAATCAGAATAGCACTATGGAGATCATTCCGTCGTTTCTGCTCGTCTAATGGAAAGGTCTCCCCTCTCCTGTCCCCATATGCTGTTTGCCCAACCCCCACAGAACTGTTTTGTGGAGAACTTGAGGGGGCGGGGAAGACCTATTGAACTAGTGGGACTCAATATGCTGTCTCCCAGTAGCACAACTTTGTTGTTCGATTCAGAGTTTAGTCTAGAATTATCTCCTTCTTTTTCTCAGACAGGGAATTTTTGTGGTTGTTGTTGTTTTCAAGAGGCATACTCAACTTCTGCATAATAGGCACTTCTGGAAATGTGGACATTAGAACTGATATTGCTCCATTTGTTAAGTAACATTTCTACGTATATGGATTAATTATAATCTTGGTTATGATCTTTTGAGCTACAAATGGCCATTGGATTGAGTTAATTTCAGTGGAGTTTTGAAAATGCAGTTCCATTGGGATTAGTTGTTCTGTAGAAAGAGAAGCGTAATTTTTATGTGGACTATATTGCTTGAAGCTCCTGATTCTAGATTTAGAAAATGCACATAAACCAAACTAAGAATGTTTTTTTCATTTGCTTTCACTCTCAATGTTCGTTGTGATAGGTATCAAGTGAAAACTAATAGATCATGAAGGCATGTTTCACAGTGGCAGTAAATATAATTGTTTTTCAGCCTAATGCACCTTCTAATACCAACCCTTTTTCACATGAAATACCCTGTTGAACCTCTGAAAGCAGCTTCTCCGTTTAATCTTGCCGAGAAACCAAAGACTGTGCAGCTGCTCTTGGATTTTATGTTAGATGTCCTCCTTATGCCTTATGGGTAAGTAATGTTGCAGTTCAGCCATTGCTGTTTCTGTTCTCATGCAAGTGTCTGGCCAGTATTGCCAAAAATCACAAAATGGGCTGGGGTTTGAAAACTCTCATATTTAAAATGCTTTCCTTCACAATGTATGGTTAAAGACTATATAGTAGTTGAAGAGACTATTGCATAACAAGTTTTCCAGTTTCTTGTTGATTAACTACTGTTCTCAACAATGAATGCTCTCTAAAACTTCACTTCTTTGAAATAAAACCGATGCTTGATAACTTTAAAGTTTATTTATAGCAATGATATTAATATTTTGGAATAATTGTTGCATTTTTGTCAAAATTGCACTTGTTTCTGAGCTGTTTAATTACTTTGTAGTAGGGTTTTATGGTAACACTTGGTATATGTAAGTCTCTTTTCTTGTTTGCATTTTCATTCATTAGACAAAAAAGTAGGCTCTCAAGATGTGTTTAAGTGATACTTTCTTCCCAAAGGAACATGGAATAAGTTCCTTGGAGTTTTCTGGAGGACGGGTCTGCTGGCCTGTCCCCTGCTGTGCTGCAGTGCCACCACTGCAGGTGACCAAAGAGGGGATTGCAGTTCGGTGGTCATGTGACACAAATAGTTGTGTCTTCTGAAGTTGCCTACTCTGGCGAAGTTTTTCCATCTGAGCAACTTGTTACTGGCACAGCCTGTGCCCGTTCACTGGCTCACCAGCCCTGACCTGGGAATCTGAATTCCCTGAATAACATTCTCACGTGTTTTCCTTCTTCCTCTAGATACGTGTTGAATGAATCCCAGAGTCGCCAAAGTGTCCCAGCTGGACAGGGCTCTTCTTCATCAAGTGGTTCCGGAGGTTCTGGGATCCCTCAGCCTCCTCCAGGAATGAGCTTTTACGCGGCTAAGCGGGTAATTGGGGACAGCCCATGGACGCCGGAACAGCTGGAACAGGTAAAGCAAATGCGTCACAGTGCAAGGCTGTGTCCGAGATGGGTGCAGATATCGCCAAATGCATGCATGCAAACTTGGGAGCCTGATCCTTGATTGCATTCTCTTCCCCCGAACCTGGCTTCGCATCTAATGGTAGGGGGAATTTGAAGCCATTTGAAGCCTGGCTCACTTGTGATCTCATTACAAAGGTGACCATATAAAATACAAAAGGTTGTCTCCAATGTTATCTCTACCTAGCACAGACCTATTAAAATGGATGAACACAACTAACTCTCAGGCCCATTAATTTCACTGGGCTTAGTTTGTACAACCCAAAATATCGGACTGACAAAGAAACGATAGTGCACGCATGCGGGTGGCGCTGTGGTCTAAACCACCAAGCCTCTTGGGCTTGCCAATCAGAAGGTCTGCAGTTTGAATCCGTGCGATGGGATGAGCTCCCGTTGCTCTGTCCCAGCTCCTGCCATCCTAGCAGTTTGAAAGCATGCCAGTGCAAGTAGATAAATAGGTACAGCTGTGGCGGGAAGGTAAACGGTGTTTCTGTGCACTCTGGTTTCCGTCACAGTGTCCCGTTGTGCCAGAAATGGTTTAGCCATGACCCAGAAAGCTGTCTGTGGACAAACGACGGCTCCCTTGGCCTGAAAGCGAGATGAGCGATGCACCCCATAGTCGTCTTTGACTGGACTTAACTGTCCAGGGGTCCTTTACCATTTTTATTTTAAACCTTATTATGAGAGAGAATGTTCAGAAAGCCTTTCTACTTATCTGGTAGCTGCAAATCTAGCCCAAACCACCTTGCCAGTGCTAATAATAGTACTTTACTTTCACTGGGGGTATTTTATGGTTTACCCCATTAACACTCTCATAGCATAGCCTATGATAAACTGACCATCCACCCTTATCTGGCTCTACCATCCTGCAATTAAACACATAAAAGAATCTCAGTCCTCATTATTGCAATTTGAAGATCATGTTCCTGATTAGACTAACGGATTCCCCTCCTTTCTCTCCCTTTGCATTGCCGGGCAGTGTAAACTGGGCATTGTGAAGTTCATCGAAGCTGAGCAGGTGCCTGAACTTGAAGCTATCATACACCTAGTCATCGCCTCCAGTGACACAAGGCACAGTGTAGCCACTGCAGCAGACCTTGAACTCAAAAGCAAGCAAAGGTAATGGCTTGGAATTCTTTTTTAAAAAATAGGAACTGAATCTTAAATATTAGGCATCCTTCTTTTCGCCGAATGCAAAATTGTGCTTATTACCATGGCATTTACTAAGTTTTTGATGCTGTTGTATTGTAGGACCCCCCCCTTTTTTTTAGCTGGGTGGTTTTAAACTCTCTGAAGAAAATAAGTCTGGACAAACTGAGAGTTTCTTCTATATAGTGTTACTTGTTAAACTTGTATCTATCATTTCCACTTAAGGTTGCTCAAGGCAGCTAAAAGCAATAATAATTAAATTAAAATCAAATGTAGTGTTGAAAAGAAGGCATTTAAGACATCACTTAAAAAAAAGAGCCAGTTGCTACACATTTACATGTCAGCTTGTAAACCAAAGGTGTATCTAAATAAATAAAAAATGGCTTTGCCTATCTCACTAAGCCAGTTGTCAGGACTTCTTTAGAACTCATTTGACGTAGGAAAGGGAGCTCACAGCAATTTCAGACTCAGTAAGTGTGATATTTAAGTCTGCTTCTGGAAGGAATGGAGGAAGGAGGAATGAAAAGTAAATGCTGTGTAATCATCATTAATCCTATGACCTTACCAAATATTTATCCTTTTTTAAACATTCTTTAGTTTGATTGACTGGAACAATCCAGCCATCATCAACAGGATGTATAAAGTGTACCTTGGGGACATACCACTAAAAACCAAGGAGGTAAGACTTGCTTTCCTAGCTCCACGTTCCTTTTTTGATTCCTGTGAACTAGACATTTCCATCTAGATACAAAAAGCAAGCCATTAAAGACATTGCTGTTCCATATTAAGAACGTCACGTCTTTGAATGGCGGTTTTGCATATGTGCAAACAACCAGATGCAAATAAAGTGCTATGTAAGCCGCATCCATTGCCGCAAGAAGAAAGTTAATCCTTTAAAAAAAAAAAGATAAGAATTTGTCACGTCCCCATGAGTATTAAGGAAAGGTCAGAACTCATGAGATCATTTTGCAGTTTAAAAGGATTTGATACACAGTACACAAGAAATAGAAATTACGTCTTCACACAAGGCACAATTGATTTTATGGAATTTGGGGCCGCTATTAATTTAAATGGCTTTGAAAGAGAATTTGACAAATTAATAAGTAGCGGCAGCTGTTGGCCATAGTGGAAGTGCCAAGTTCACAGTGATTCTGGGGAAGAGCTGTTACTTTCACATACTTCTTGTGCCCTTCTCTGGGCCTAAGTCATGGCCGCTGGTGTGTTCACAAGATTAATAAGTAAATGAGTGGAATTTTTCACACCAGCCTCTAGTATGGAGATTTACAATTGCTTAAAACTATTGTGAATAGAAATTCATGGAAGCATTTTGCTGCCTTGCTAAGCATGCTTACTACAAATGAAGTCCTACGGTGGGAATTACTTTTGAGTAAACATACTTAGGATTGCCTTGCCAATCATTATCTTTATGCCTTTCCTGAAGTCACCCTTAACCCCATATTTGTTCATAACAGGGAGCTGTTCTGAAACCTGAATTGAAACGTGATCCAGTCAGCACACGGGTAAAATTAAAGATAGTCCCTCATCTTTTGCGCTCCAGGCAAGCTGCAGAAACGTTTCCTGCAAATATTCAGGTAATGTCTTCACCTCATAATTCTCAGCCTCTTTGAATCCGGGCCTTAACACTCTGGCTTTACATCATGGGCGATGGCAATTACTGGATCATTTTGTTTTGTTTTTATTTTATTTATTAATACATTTATATTCCACCTTTCCTCCAAGACAGCATGCATGATTCTTCCCCTCCCCATTTCATCCACACAACAGCCACGTGAGTGGGGGGAGTGATTGAGTGGCCTAAGGTTGCCACCCATCGAGCTTTGAGGCTGAGTGGGGATTTGAACCCTGGTCTCCCAGGTCCTAGTCCAGTCCTCAAAGAACTATACGACACTAGCTCAAGGAGTGTAATACTTGGACTAATGCTGTACAAGAAAGCTTTTTGGGTACTGGATCTGAGAGCACTTCTATGCTAAACAAGACTGGGTGCAGTGAAGCGTAGCATACAGGATACCTTTCTTAAGAGCAATTTATCTTAGACACTGTTTTTCATGAACTACTACTGGTTTTTTTAAAAAATAAAAAATAATTTGATAGAGTATGATCTTCAGTGAGATAAGGAAAACTGAGAGGATTTTTTTAATGTCGCTCCATAAACATTCAGTTCCTAATTATGCCTCCTTTCATAAATAGGACAGATAGGTTCAGAAAATAACTGGAAATAATATCGACTGTTTCTAATGAGCTATTTTGTTCTGTTAGGTGGTCTACGATGGACTTTTTGGTGCAAATACCAATGCAAAACTGAGAACCCTGTCTCTTCAATTTGTGCATCATATTTGTGTAATGTAAGTACTTTAATATTGGTCATGCCGCCATATGCAGAAACATATTAATGGGAAATGGAATATAGAGATAAGCCTGAAGATTTATGTTTCTGAGGGTTTTGTCCTCTTGAGCAACAATACGGCACTATGCCACCAGGAGAGATTTATTACTATTATTTTAATATTATATTTTATTTCATACGCTGCACTTTTAGTCCTGACAAATAAGAAAAACAAAAGAGAGTATATTAGTTGGATTAAAACCATGTTAAGATGGAGAGTAAAGTTTAGTTGGATACAACCTGAAAACTAAAACACATCAAAGCAATGTAGAATATTAAAATAACAAAAACACATGGAATTGGCAGAAGGATACCTAAAAACTGCCATATTAGTACAGTGTTCTCACCTAAATGCTTCCTTGGAGAGTTAGGTTTTCACTGGCTACCGAAAAGTGAGCAGTAACAGGGGCCAGTCAAGCTTTCAGTTGGGAGGGCATGGCACAAGACCTTGTTCTATATCAGGGATGTCCAACAGGTTGATCGCGATCTATGCGCCGATCCCTGGGAGGTTTTGGTAGATCGCTTTTGATCGCTGGCTCCTCCATCTGGCCCCACCCCCTCTCCCCGCCCTCTAGAAGCTCAACAACTTTGACCTGAACCCCAAAGAAAGGGTAGATCACTGCCAGTTTTTAATCGTTGAGTAGATCGCAGTCTCTTGGAAGTTGGCCATCTCTGTTCTATATCAAGGAAAACCCTTGGCTATAAGGATGTCTTATTTAAAAATATATCAAAACCTTTATTCTTCCATGTGTTGCATTTCAGTTGCCCGGATGGTAAGATAAAGCCACTGGGCCCAATGCTCCTGAATGGATTGACAAAACTGATTAATGAGTATAAAGAGGTGAGTTCAAAGGATATTTCTAAAGAGGGACTTCAGTCGCGGAATCCGTCAACATGCCCGTCTTTTTCGTGTCTGGGGAGTTACTTCATATTTGCTATAGCTAGAGCCAAGAAAGAGAAAGAGGGGGAGCCTGCAGTACAACAATTCAGTGTGTTCTCCCTAATAAGAATGTTCCTGTTTGGGGTTCCAGCCATGCATTCTCTCAAAACAGCGCATTTGGTCCCCTTCCACATTTCTGTTTTTTGTGCATTCATCTTTCTATGGCTCTTGAGCATACTCTGTCCTCATTGGGCTATTGATTTTTAATTGTTTCTTTCCATTTTGGCTCCATTTCTTTTGGCTGCCATCACCTGGGTTTCCTAGTGAAAGTAGATTTGGGTTTCTGTCCTGGATTTTACAAATGGACCGACAAGGGCGTCTTTGTCTGCATTCCTGGGTATGGTTTGGCTCACTCAAGTTGCACTAAAAAAATAAACGTGCTTCACACTAATGTAAATAGCCCGTGTTTAATACCTGCAACCACAATTCCACAGGGTGTGTTCAGCTCTGATGGCCTGACCCTCCTCCTCTCTTGCAGCAGCACACATGCGTGTAACACCAGCAAACCCAAGGCATACTTAGAAGTCGTTTCCTGTCCAGGAGGTTTTGACAGCTGGGCAGAGCAGATGCAGAATCTCTAAGCCACCCATCTGTAGCCTGTGTTGCATGCCTAGGGGTGTTCAAGTACTCTGCACAATCTTCTCATGCACAGTTAGGGAATAATAGGATAAACTACCTGCCCTGTTTCATGGGTATGGTGCTCCCATCTCTGAGACTGCCAGAGATCCACATGTCAGTGTAGTAGTAGTAGTAGTTGTAGTAGTAGTAGTAGTAATAATAATAATAATAATAATAATAGTAATAATAATGTATTTATAGCCTGCCCATCTGGCTGGGTTTCCCTAGCCACTCTGGGTGGCTCTAATAATAATAATAATAATAGTAATAAAGTCATAAAACATCAAACATTAAAAACTTCCCTAAACAGGGCTGCCTTTGATCATTTGAATAGTGTTTCTTCTATCATATGTAAGTCCAAATTATACAAGCGATTCCTGGATTGCACTGCCCAAACTTACGTGCTGTTTCAAGCTCTTGTCATGGTGCCTTATTGTATCTGCAATTTTCCACTTGCCAAGGCTCCTTCTTCCTCCTTGACAAATAAAATTAAAGGAACTAGAAGTAGTTTCACTGCCATATGTTGTGATTTTTCATCTCTGCGTGAAGAACACAGTCCCATCTGTTCCTTCCCTCAAAAATGGCTTGCTGTAGATGATTATTGTATTTTTGGAACTTTTGTGTCTCTGAAACCTTTCTTGTTAGAGAAAAAGAGGGAAGGATGATGTAAAATGCAAGTGTAATAGTTGGGGATAAAACCTGATTGTGTATTGTTTCTTTCACTTTTATGCTGACTGGCTTTTTTTTTTTTATAATTCAAGGACCCCAAATTGTTGTCAATGGCCTATTCAGCTGTTGGAAAACTTTCCAGGTAACAGAAATGCACTGAAACATGTAAGATGTTGGTTGATTTTTGCAAAGCGATATGTTGCTCTGACAGCGGGCAAGCAAGTTAATTTACCACATCACATTGCAATTCATAATGGTGTGTAGAATGTGGAATAGATAATGATCTTCTAACTGCACCACAGCTGTTCAGTTAAATTGGTGTGGAGGGTGGTTATTGAATGCTTGGGATAATCCACTTTCTTAAAAAAGGGCATTGTTGGAAATCTATCTGTTCTTGACATAAAAGGTAAAGGGACCCCTGACCATTAGGTCCAGTCGTGACCGACTCTGGGCTTGCAGCGCTCCTCTCGCTTTATTGGCCAAGGGAGCCAGTGTACAGCTTCCGGGTCATGTGGCCAGCATGACTAAGCCGCTTCTGGCGAACCAGAGCAGCGCACGGAAACGCCGTTTACCTTCTCGCCAGAGCGGTACCTATTTATCTACCTGCACTTTGACGTGATTTCGAACTGCTAGGTTGGCAGGAGCAGGGACTGAGCAATGGGAGCTCACCCCGTCTCAGGGATTCGAACCGCTGACCTTCTGATCGGCAAGTCCTAGGCTCTGTGGTTTAACCCACAGCACCACCCATGTCCCGACACAGTTTTAAGCTATGTTCTTGACATAGCTTAAAACTATGTTGGGTAGATCGTCTTGGAGCAAAGCCTGTGATGGCATGCTTCATAAGTTCTGTGTATAGAAATTAACCTTCAAAAGCCCTATCAAAATTTACCTCTAAAAAGGGGAAAGATTTGTATGATCTGAAGAGATGCCAACTGTGACTAATCAAAAACATCTCCAAAAAAGATACCTTTGTCACGCTCTGGTCTCCCCTTTTCTCTTTTATTGAAGAAGAACAGGATATTTTAATGCCACCGTTACCACAGAGGTGTCTGTGGAGGGAATATATTGGTTGAAAATGTATTGTAACTTTTGAATAAATGTTTTTTCAATTAAAAATAATAATTCCTATTTCTATAACTTCTTGATTTTTTAAAATGATCTCTGGTGGTTATTAGATAAAATTAACTTTTACCAGTAGAGGCAGGCAATTTAGATCTAGCCTCTGATTACTGATAAAAGTAATTACCTGCCTTGCTTAACAGCTAGTGTTGCCTAGTGGCTAAGACACTTAGGTATGAACCAAGGCATTTTTGGTTGAAATCTTACCTCTGACATGTGTTATGCCAGTCAGTGCCCTAGGGTGCAATTGCAGACAAAATTATTAGGGAATAAGTTATACTGAACACAGTGGGACTTGCTTTTTCAGTATGTGTGCATAAGATGCACCTTTTCAGGCTCCCATTTTTGCTATACAGGGCAGTGATACTGGGCTACCTTACAGATCATTCGTAAGAATTTCTGCGGTACCATCATTATTAGAATGGCAAAGCAAGCTCTGTGAGTTTGTGGAAATGGCAAAATTGATGGCAATCATTAGAGGCCATTCAAATCAGAGAATAATTAAAGAGTGGGGTGGAGTGAAGGAATACATGAAAAAATATGGTTCCGGAACTGGAATATCAATAGATAATGTGTAAAATGTGCAGGGGTAAACAAGGAAATAATAAAAGAATAAATTGAATAATTATTAAACTATAACAACACAAGATGGAAGAAATTAAAAAAAATGAGATAGGGGAGTGGGGAGTACAGGGGAATTTATAAAAAGTTCTAATATAATATTTCTAATTGCGTTGCATTTATATATAGCAAAGGGAAGTCTATAGCAATTAGGTATATTTTAATCTAGTCAACTATGTAATAGGCTTATGTTTCAAAACGAATATGGATTTTGAATTTGATGTTTGTAATTCTTTTTCGGTTTTGGAATAAAGTTAAAAAAAAAAAAAGAATTTTTGTGAACAATTGCATGTGGAGTGGTTTGAACCTTCTAAAGCAGTACACAAATACCAGGCAACATATCACTATTTTATAGAGATGTTAACTGCAAGGGTATATATTTCGCTTCAGTCTCAAAAACTGATCTTATAAAATGCTGACGTTGTCTTTCAGCCGAATACCTCAGCTGTTCACCAAGGACCTGGCACTAGTCCAACAGTTTTTTGAGGCTCTTTCTAAGGTTAGTAATTCCTTTAATAACATGCATGCACGGACATAGGTTGTCTAGAAAATGCTCCTTTTTTGTAAGGCTGGGTACTAAAGGATGTATCTCATTTCAGGAAGATCCTGACACCAGACTTGCTATTCAAGAGGCTTTGTCCATGATGGTTGGGGCCTACACAAATCTAGAAGGAGCCCCGCGTACTCTTATGGAGGCCCTTGTGGCCTCAAACCTAATTAAGGTATGTCAACAAAGGGGTAGAGATATAACATGATGCAATATGACTGAACCTCAAGACTTGAAAGTAGTGTGTTTAGAAATATCCAATGTTTCTGTTGTGAGAGATTATTCAAATCCAGTTCTGTAGCAGGTGAAGACTGCAGAGAGTAGTCACAAAGTTTGCCTGTTAATGATCCTGTTTGCCTTTACTTTTAGCAGGACCTTAAAAATACTGATTCACTGTCGCTTCAAAATTGAACACAACGATAAGCAATTACAGTAGAAGTTTAGAATTTATTTTTTTTAAACCCATAGAACCTTCTTGTACAAGCTGAATTATTTAGATACGACTATGAGAAAATTCAGTATGGTTGTAGCTACAAGAGAGTTCATGTATTGCAAATTCTGTAATTGGATAGAAAATATGAACATCGGCATACGATCCAGAAGGTTGAACATTATTCCAAGACCATATGGTATCTGTCTTTATGCTAGACACCTGATGTTGTACTGTTACACTTTTTAATACCAACACTTTTGGTGATATTTTGCTTTCTGGCCTCTATAAACATTTTACTGGGCAAAAAGGGGAAAGGTGCTGAAGAAATGGCAGCTTGTAGCATTTTTTAATATCTGGAGTGCCTCTGCTCCACTGTTTTCCACCCCCCTTGTAGCTGCCTTTCTGCTTCATGCTTGTTTCATATAAGCACCTGCATTTTTAAACAACTTGGATGTGATTTGTGTAGTCCTCCTAGAGGTGCAGCAATAAAAGTGCTAGCACATTTGCAAAGCTAAGCAGGGTGAAGTATGGTTTCAAATTAGATGGGGGAGAACCTCGTGTTGAGATTCCCGCATTGAAGTGGGTTGGACTAGATGACCCTCGGGATCTCTTCCAATTCTATGATTTCTTCTTTTCAGCCTCAAGTCCAAGTACGTCAGGTGGCTGTAAAGTTTGCCAGCACGGTGTTTCCTTCAGATCACATTCCTTCAAGATACTTACTTCTTTTAGCTGCAGGAGACCCGTAAGTTTAATGTTGGTGTAAACAAAAATTTCCCTTTTCCCTTATGGGGTATCCAAGAGCCCATATAGAGTCCTTACATATTCCCTATTGGTAGGAGAGAATAACACAGGCCAACCAGAGAATATTGAGAAGCAAAGCAGCTAGTAAGCCTGATCTTTATTGATCTGTTGCAACAGGGTGCTCCCCTCACTCTCAGGAGAGAGGAGGGACCCAGAAAAATGGCATGCAAGGCCTTATAAAGACTTTTGAAATTGCCACCCTGTAGATCAAGACCACCCCCAGAAACATCTTACATACATCACAGAAGGGGTGTAACCTAAGACCACCCCTCAGATACATCATACCTACATCACAAAAAAGGCGGTCTAAACAAATTTAAATGTTGTTTTTCTCCTGTCCTTGTTTATCTCCTGTCTGGCAGGTTACTTGATTGGATTGCCTGGGGAGCCTGGCCATTCTTTTGTAGTGATAAATACTTAGTTCCTGGGCCATGTCACAGGCTCACACCCTATTCAAACACAGACATACCCTTAAGACAGGATTTGTGAAGGAAAAGACAATGGGGAGGCTTTCCCACTTTGACCTTGCAGAGAAAACATTTGCTCAGTTTAGGAATCAAAATGGCTTCAGGTCGGTCTTCCTGTGCTGATCTATGTACGTGCAGTTATGAACATTACCATATATCTAAGACCTCAAAATTCCTATCACAATGTTACACTGCAGGTCAGATCTATAAGGAGAGATTTACTGCTATAATAAGTGGTACGCTTAAAGGGCGTAATTGTCTTCTGTGGCTGGCATGCAGCAGGCATCCAGAAAACAATGGGTTAATTTTCCCCATCCTTCTAGGACGGGCATGATCACATGGCAAAGGTTTGTATAAATTGGCCAGCTGATGTGCCTTCAACCAACTTCCTTCCCTGTCTCACCTTGGAACAGAGAAATTGCTTTATCTCTTCTGTCAGTTTTCTAGTTCCTGCATTTCAGCATTTTTCTATAATCTTACTCCTACTTACCCTCAACTACTAGTCTCTTATTGTTCTTACTTTCTCTTTTTTTTTTAAAAAAAGAAAGTCTGTTTCTTTCAAAGATTTAGTTAAAAGAGAATGGGGAGCCCCCCTTCAGGGTAAAAAGGCTACTGTAGTGGCACAAAAATTCTACATGTTTCCAGATCTCTTCAACGTTTCACTGGCTGATACTCTGATAGTGGCTGCTGTAATCCGTGCAGCGGTCTCTTAGGACTGATACACTCCTCCTTTAAAGATACGGTACCAGCCTACCATTTGGTCCTAGAACTTTTACCAAGAGCATCTCTGCTTAAAAGGGATTCTACTGGTCTCTTCTCCAGACTGCATTTTCTTCTTCTTCCCTATCATTTTCCACCTTCTCTGTCTTTTGCTAGGACACGGTTCAGAATTGGGATGTAGGCATAAGAGGCTGGTCAGTCTGTAAAAATGTTTGTCAATTGGGATGTAGGCTGTTATGCCTATCGGGTGGTTGCTCAAGAGCGCACATATCCCTCACTGGTCTTTTCAAAGGCTTTATTATTGGTGCAAAGCATTTACAGTGCAGAACGCCTAAACTCCATGTCTTCCTCAGTCACTAACAGAATCTGAGAGTGGGCGGTCCTTAAACTTTCCCCAGCAGAGTAGTTTCTTGACCCCCACCCGACGCCTCCCCTCTCTGTGCGAAAACCTACTGCGCAGGGAAGGCTTTGGAAAAGGGAGACCTCCCTCCTCCCCGCTTTGCTCAGGCATGGTGTCCTGGCTCTTTCTTGCATCCTCCGAGCCCTGCAGCTCTTCCCCACTAGAGGCGGGATGTCCCTCCTCCGCTGAGGAAGTGCTGCTTCCCACAATCTTTGGGGGCTCTCTGTAATCCAGCTGCCTTTCCACCTCTCGCCACTGAGCTGAGGGCAGTTCCCTGACATAGGCATAAGAGGCTGGTCAGTCTGTAAAAATGTTTGTCATTTCATCCTGCAGGCAAAGGCAAGAAGGGAGGATGGCAGCCAACGACAGCTTTATTATAGCTGCACATCGTGGCTTGATAGTATGAGGGGGTTAACTCAAAGACTTGCAGTTGGTACGGTTTTAGAGAATTGGTCTTGCATTTGCCCTGTTGTATTAAGACATGCTCCAATTTCAATAACAGAATGCAGAGTGAAACAGATTATAAATATAAAAAACCACTAAACAAAGCTTGGTAAACAAACCTTTTCAAATACTGTACAGTATATTAAAAACATTGGCAATAAAAGCTAGTCTAAAAGGAAACAGTCGTCTTGATAAATTCATCTCCGTTTAAGGGCATTTGAAACTGATTGGTCCCAGCGGTTCTCAACCTGTGGGTCCCCAGATGTTGTTGGACTACAACTCCCATCATCCCTGAGTTCTGGTCTTGCTAGCTAGGGGTGATGAGAGTTATAGTTCAACCACATCTGAGGACCCACAGGTTGGGAACTGACAGGGCAGCCCATGCTTTCTTTGGTGGGAAAATTTCTCAGATTTGTGGCCATCACTGAAAAGGCTCTGCATCGCTCTCTCTATGTGTGTGTATGTGTGCACAAACTGGCTTTCCCCCCTTAATTTTTGAAAGACGGGAAGAGGTACATGGAGAGGCACAACGCGCGCTGAGGACGATTCCCGGCAAAAATGAAAAGGAGAGCGGTGGTAAACAGATGCCTTCCTTCCCAGAAATGGTCCAGTATATTCAAGAGAAGGTACAGAATTTCAGCTTAACTCCTGTTGACTAGTAAAGTCTGTACAGAATCTAGTCATAATAGTGCAACTTACACAGCCCACACACAAAAAAGAGAGAATGGTGTGAAGACTGATGCTTAAGCTTAACAAGTCTGGCGCCATAAGCTGCCTCGATGGCTGAACACCTGGCAAGCCTTTCTGAAGAAAGGGTGATAAATAAACACCAGCCCAGTAAATATTAAGCAGAACCTTGAGAAATACGAATGAAAGACAGCTCTTTCTCTTTCTTAGTGCTTCCTGGACAAGGTACTTTGAGATAATTGTGTTTCTCTGCTACCTTTTGGATACCAGCTCTGTTCCGATACTAATAATAAAAAGAGCAATTTGCATTAGTCCTATGGGCCACACCTCATTTGTTAAGGTCTTCTGGGGAAGTCCTTCATTGGGTGTCTTCTCTGTATGTAATTAGGCTAGAATCCATTTTGTTACAAACTAGTCAAGTATGTGCTTCTGTTTTGCCTCCTTGCAAGGCTCAAATGTTGTTGGGCAATACATTTTAATTGCACAGGAATTAGGTTATGGTTGTTGAGTTGTTGAGCACAAGCTGCCTGGACATCTGTTAGATATTTTGTTCCCCCCCTGCTTTAGGCTTCTCACAGAATGAAAACACCTGCTAAATATATGACAGGGACTACAGTCATGCCTTTCAACCCAGCTGCTTTCGGAGAGGTATGTGTATCACTTTCGCAAAATGTTGTGTCCGTTCTGATAGCCCTAACCCTTCTCCCACATGAACCTGCCTGAAATTTAAGATTTGTGTTGATGTCCTCTGGCTTCTCACATTGGATTGTTAGGTGGGCGATAGTGTTCCTTTTGTGAAGCTCTGTTGCCCAACAGGTGAGGGAGGCACCAACTTTATCCTTCAGAAGGCAAGGTGTGTGGTTGTATAGAGTTCTGACATGAACATTGCCCTGCGCATGATGCAGTCTAAGCTAAACAAATTAAAGTCCTATTGATTCAGCTGAATGGTTCAGCTAATTTTAACACATTCCCATAGAAACAACGAGGACAACACTCTTCTGGAATCATACTTAGACTAACATTTGAGCTGCAGGCTGCTTAACCAATTTTGCAGGCGTTCGCACCAAGGCACTATATAAAATGTTGTTTTTCACAGTTGCAGTTCTTGCAGAAATGCACATATTGACTTTGTTTATTTGTTTCTTTAAAAAAGAAAGAAAGAAAGAAAGAAAGAAATGCCCGAATTTGAGTGCTGGAATAGTGTAGTAACCAAGAGACTTAATTACAATTGGGAAGTCACCATTTGAATCTCAGCTCAAGCTTTGAACTCACTGAGTGGCCTCAGACTCCATGTGCAACTCTGAGATAATTATACTGACCTACCTTACAAAGCTGAGGCAATATATTTGGGGTGCTTTGAACTTTCTGAAGATCTATAGGAATGCTAGCTAAGTATTACTAAATTGGGAATCTTGGTTCAGGGAATGAAGCCTTCTGACTGATAGTGATTGTTGTTCCCAATACCAAGTGGCCTGTTTCCCTAACCTTTTATCTTGTTTTCTTCTGCTGCTTAGATCGTCCTGTACCTCCGAATGTGTCTTGCTCACAGTTCTGGTGTGGTGCCCACCTCTCAGAGCTTAGCCGAAATGCAGGATCATGCTCCAGCTATTGGCCGTTACATTAGAAACCTCCTCTCTGGACATGTCATAACATCCTCTTCCTCAAAGGGAGGTGAAAGCAACCCTGTGCAGATCTATATAAGCCTTCTTCAGCAACTGCTGTCTGGTGTTGGAGGTGAGAAACAGCGCTCCACGGAGGTTGAAAGAAAGGACTCCCCTTGCTATCTTTTCCTCTCTGATTTAACCTATTAAAGGTTTAAACGAAGACGAGTACAAAATGTCAGTATAGAATAAGAAGAAGGAACCCCCAACCTCCCTTTTAATCCAGTAATACAAGGTCCACATTTTGTAGTACAGTATTGCAGTATGAATGCAGGAAGGGGGAATAAAATTAGTAATATAAAACATATTCTCTAAACTGCGGTAATACATATGACAATGCTGTTCCAGATTGGGGCTTCAAGAGAACTCTAATTATACCAAATTTATATAGACAATACAACTATATAATAATAATAATAATAATAATAATAATAATAGTAGTAGTAGTAGTAGTAGTAGTAGTAGTATTTATACCCCGCCCATTTGACTGGGTTTCCCCAGCCATTCTGGGCAGCTCCCAACAGAATATTAAAAATCAAACATTAAAAACTTCCCTAAATAGGCCTGCCTTCAGATATTTTCTAGAAGTTGGATAGTTGTTTATTTCCTTGACATCTGATGGGAGGGTGTTCCACAGGGCAGGCGCCACTACCAAGAAGGCCCTCTGCCTTGCTCCCTGTAACCTCACTTCTTGCAGTGAGGGAACCACCAGAAGGCCCTCGGAGCTGGACCTCAGGCCATTTTGTTTACGAAGTCTGAAACCCCCTGCCATTGGCCCCCTCCTATATAAATCCGTGTTGTTACCAAATTCATTAAAAAGTCTTAATGAACAAGCAGTGGAAAGCTGCTGTCAGTCACTAGGTCAGCAGTGAATAAATTTACTTCCTGAAAACATAAAAATTGTTTTGATCCACCAGGAGGACAATGCTCATGTGCTCTGGCATTCTGTTTCCCTTGCCAGCCTGTGTTACTCATGAGCAGGGCATGAGAGCGGTGGGCTTTCCCAGTTGGCTGTCTCCACAGCTTGGTATTCAGAGGTATACCACCGTTGTACATGGAGGTTCAATGTAGGTATCATGGCTAATACTCATTAATATACCCATTCTCCATGATTCTGCTTCTTCCCCCCTGCCTACAAAAATGCATCTTATGTTTCTGGCCATCATCACATATTGTGGAATTCCGTAAGTTTAATTCCCCTTCCTTGCTTTAAACTATCCAGGTCATGGTGTGTCTTAAAAGACTTCTGGATGTGTCACCTTAAGCTAGGTGTTAGGGCTGGGGAGAATATGGAGACGTCTGACTCCTAGAGAAGAACAAGGAGGAATGATTACTGTTTTTTATGAATCATCTTGTGTACGATGCCTTTTTAAAAAACCAACAACAACTCTTTTCTAATCTTGCCTTTCCACCCACATAAGCAGAGTGTGACCCTTTTGTAATTCCACCGTTTGGCATGTCTTCCATTTCCTCCTAAATCCTGGGCTTTCCCCACTCCCATCTTACATCACTTCCTCTCATCACAGCGACACCGGAAGTGGCATCACTTCCAGTATCGCGGGATTTTGGCAGCTGTGCCGCTCACTCCTCCATCTTTCCTGCTTTCTGGTTCTGTTTGGGTGAGTCTTTGGTGGCGTGGCTTCCCAAACTGCCATGCGGTTTTGAGAGAGTTGCATTCAGATTTCTGTCTTCGTTTTAAGAGAGGAAAAGGAAATGCAATTTGTTTTGTTTTTTTCCTTTTCTCCACAATTCATGATTTTTTTAATGCATTACCAAATTACCATCTTTGGCGATAAGCATTTTCCAGTTTTCAGCTATTGCGCTGTTTTGGAATAAGCTGCTGTATCTCAAGGTGTATCTCAGATTGACACCTTGTGGCATCGCTTTCTGGTCTCCAGAGGCTGGTTATCCTGTCTAGTCTCTGGGTTGCATTTCACTCTCTTTGGCTTGGACTTGGGTGAGGTGCATGTCATGAATGGTCGCTTTTGGCTTGGTTTCAGCTTCTTGCTTCACTTCAGCTGCCTGAAACATTTAGGAGCATCAGAAGTGACTTGCCAGCAGTGCACGTGAAATTTCAGCCCATGGGTATTGCATTGCTCTTGGGCAGAATGACTCTTGTGTTCTTGTAGCATCCTGATGTTAGAAACACCTGTTGGCGTTATGCATGCGAGATGCCACACCTCATCTTTTTGCTAGTCATTATGTGGTACATTTGGCCAGCTTGAGTTCTCAATGCTTTTAGGGGACCAGCAACACAGTCCTAACCATATCTAAAGGTAAAAGTAAAGGAACAACTCTGGGTTTGTGGCACTCATCTCGCTTTACAGGCCGAGGGAGCCGGCATTTGTCTGCAGACAGTTTTTCTGGGTCATGTGGCCAGCATGACTAAGCCGCTTCTGGTGCAGCGGAACACCAAAACCAGAGCAGTGCACAGAAACGCCATTTACCTTCCCGCCGGAGCGGTACCTATTTATCTACTTGCACTTTTGGCGTGCTTTCGAACTGCTAGGTTGGCAGGAGCTGGGACTGAGCAACGGGAGCTCACCCCATCGTGGGGAATTGAACTGCCGACCTTCTGATCGGCAAGCCCAAGAGGCTCAGTGGTTTAGACCATAGCGCCACCCGCGTCCCAGTGCCACCAATCCTCTTGACTTCATTGGGTCTTAAACCCAGATCAGTGGGGTTAGGATTGCAGCCTAATTGACTTTTAATTTACTATTCTAAGAATCCTAGATTTATTTATTTTTTAAGCAGTTGCTAACAAGTTTTCAAACGTGATGGCAATTTTCTTTGATAGGAGCTTCAGTGTTAAACGGTATTCTTATTTCTGCCAAATGTTTTGACATGCAAAGTATACCTGTAAAAGAAAATCAGCCTTGGTGTTGCTTTATATATTTGTTTGCAATGTTCTTGGCATGTTTACTTTGTAGGCAGCAAAGGAGAGAGCATACCAAAAGCTGCTGTGTATTTGTACTGACTTTAAATAATATGTCAACTTGCCACTTCTCTATTTTTGTTTTTATAATACTACGTAGGTTTGCCAGTGATGTACTGCCTGTTGGAGGTTGTTTCTGTCTATCCTGAAAAACTAGCTGCAAGATTTGTAGACAAAATGGATTGGATAAAGGTATGTTAAAATACTACGAAAATTGTGCATTATTTTTTTTCAGGAAATGATGCATTTTGCTCCAGTTAGACAGACTCTTTTGCATGACTCCCAAAAGATGGAATGTATGTTTTCCAAGCTTGGGGCCTGGATTTGTTGACAATGGTTAACATGCAACCTGTGTCACACCCGTGCTAGCCCGGTATCTGTTTATGGCGAGGCGTCTATGTAAATCACTTAGGGATTCATTTTAAAGGTCTGCCATTGGGAAATTGGTATGGCATTGCCCTTGAAAATATGATAATATTAATGTTCCAAACAAAGTAAGGATGAAATACAAAAGGGGATTGTGACAATTTCTCTTTAAAGAAGTCATTTAAAAATGACTTTCAAAGGCAAAATGGTACAGTGTCCAGTTCTAGAGCAATTAAAACAGGAATAGAATGGCTTCTCAGGGATTGGGTCTGTATTGATTACTTATATTGTCCAGGCTGTCTTTAGTCTCCTTGAACTTGGTATTTCGTCTACCTGAATTGCACACAGGTATGGTATTGGAACAGCTTTGTAGGTTTGGCCAAATTCCCTCAGAAGTAATGTTGGTGCACAGTTCTTCAATTCTGCTTTTTTTTGGGGGGTGCTTTTGCAGTTACAACTCTGGAAAAAATGCCATTCAGAAGTAATAATAATAATTTATTTATTTATACCCCACCCATTTGGGTGGGTTTCCCAGCCACTCTGGGCAGCTTCCAACAAAATAGAAAAAATACAATAAAACATCAGATACTAAAAACTTCCCTAAACAAGGCTGCCTTCAGATGTCTTCTAAAAGTCAGATAGTAGTTTATTTCCTTGACATCTGATGGAAGAGCATTCCACAGGGCAGGCGCCACTACCGAGAAGGCCCTCTGCCTGGTTCCCTGTAACTAGTCACTATGTGGTACATATTGTCCTAAGAAGTGTCCTAAATCAAACCTTTTAGGTCAATTGGATCATTGTTTTCATTGTTGAAATTCTAGTGAAATTTTTATATGTACTGTAACATGGTTAAATTGCATATGTATCTTTCATTCTCTTTTCAGAGCCTTATGAATACCAATAAGGAAGAGATGCGGGAGCTGGCTGCTCTGTTTTATTCAGTAGTATTGTCGACAGTGTCAGAAAATGAATTTAAAACATCAGTTCAGCACCTGATAAAAACAGCAAAAGACAATCATGTAAGCTTAGTCCTCCTTGTCTGTTATTCTGTGTTAACTTTTATTAATGACTGTGACAATTAGTAAAGGTACTGTAGGCCCCAGATGATTTTCTTTTAATCTAAAGAAGTTGAACTAACCAATATTTTGGAAAGCAGTGATTTGTCTATAATTAAAATAGGCAAACAAATTGGGGGGGGTCATTTTGTTATGCAAGTTATGATTTGAAAAAACAGAATGCATCATGTCACTAACTTGAATTTAATTTAATTGTATGCCAGATATTTAAAAATATCCTTACAATTCTGTGTTTGTAACAGATAATATTTATTAAAGGGTTTTAAGTGTTGTAGAATTAATGGAGGCTGCTGTTTTAGATGAGTTAGATAACCAATAGAAAGTCACATCACTGCTTTTATTTGTATGGAGAGCTTATGATGCCCTGGTATATATCCTTTAGTGATTTGCATCTGCTTTAGTAAGATTGTTGCTTTTTATCTGCAGAATCTGGAAATGCAACATGGATCCTTGTTGGCTCTGGGATTTACAGTTGGACGGTATTTGTCAAAGAGAAAAATGAGGATGGTGGAACTGCATGACTTGGAAGATCCAAATACCATTGTTGCCCCAGAACAAGACCAGTTGATAAAGTCAACGACAGAAACGATCGGTCAGTTTATGCCTTTTGTACTTTGCCTGTATTCTTGACTCATTTGGTTCCATTTCTCTAATCTACACTGTGCGGACAACAGGGGGCTTTGCTACAAAGCTCTAATTATACACTAGTAATCTTAAACGCACTACTTAGGAATGGGCACTATGTTTTGTTTGTTGCTTTGGCATCAATTCATACCATGAGATTATGTTTTGTGTTGCCTGGTTTGCACATTGAACTAAACCATACAGTGGTATGAACTTGCTGGAACTTCATCTTTCCCCAGTTATTCTGCTGCTGCCCTGAACTAAGCCATTAAAGGTAAAGGAACCCCTGACCATTAGGTCCAGTCATGGCTGACTCTGGGGTTGCGGCACTCATCTTGCTTTATTGGCCGAGGGATCCGGCGTACAGCTTCCAGGTCATGTGGCCATCATGACTAAGCTGCTTCTGGTGAACCAGAGCAGCGCATGGAAATGCCATTTACCTTCCCGCCGGAGCGGTAGCTATTTATCTACTTGCACTTTGACGTGCTTTTGAACTGCTAGGTTGGCAGGAGCAGGGACCGAGCAATGGGAGCTCACCCCGTCGCGGGGATTCGAACCGCCGACCTTCTGATTGGCAAGTCCTAGGCTCTGTGGTTTAACCCACAGCTCCACCCGTGTCCCGAACTAAGCCATAGTTTGGCTTAATATGTCATCTGAATTTGGCTTGTCATTTAGCTTTCTCTAGCCTAACCATGAGCTTTATATGTCTCATGGTTCATGGCTCATGAGCTAAACCACAAGCCTGGGTTTGGACAGGACACAAAGCCAAACTATGGTTTAGCTCAGTAGAGCACAGCAGCAAAACTGAGGAAGAGCAAAGAGACTGTAGATCTTCTCTCCCAGAACCCACGTCCCTGTGCATTCATGCTAAGCTATGGTTTGGCTTAGCGTGAGGTGCAAACTAGAACCAAGGTTTCTCCAGTTGCAACCAAGATACCCACATAAAAAATTCCAGTTGGAAGAATTCTAGAAATGAGAAATGTATCATTATTTTTCTAGACGTGAGACTATGACGGTGCTCAATATTTGTGGCTACAATGGCGAACTAATTGGTGCTCCCCACTTTATGCAATTTCACTTACGCGTGTGGGGGCCCAGAATGTAACCCCCACGTAAGTGGGGGGAAGGCATGTACCCTTAAAATATAAATGGAGTGGTCCCATGAATACAGAAATTAGCCTTCTGTGATCTGAGATACTAGATAAAAAAGCGACTGAAGCACTGTAGATGTAATATTCTTTTTATGCATACGCTGTTACTTCAGTTTTGGAGGTTCTGACTAAACATGAGGAAGAACTTTTTGATAGTAAGAGTTGTTTGACAGTGGAGCCGACTCCCTCGGAACATGTTGACTCTCGTTTCATTGGAGGTTTTTAAGCAGAGGTTGGATGGCCATCGGTCGGAGATTCTTTAGCTGTGATTCCTGCATTGTAAGGGCTTGGATTAGATGACCCTTGTAGTTCCTTCCAGCTTTATAGTTCTGTGATTCCAGACCAGACACCCCCAAACTCTGCCCTCCAGAAGTTTTGGGACTACAGTTCCCATCATCCCTGACCACTGGTCCTGTTAGCTAGGGATGATGGGAGTTGTAGTCCTAAAAACATCTGGAGGGCCGAGTTTGGGGGTACCTGTACCAGGCAAATATTTTGACTTCGTTCTTGACGATACCTGTTGGAGAAGACTGGAAGTCTTACTGTCTTTTAGGCCTCCTTAAATTTTTGAATTATCGTCCTTTTAAAGGAGAAATTCAGTCGTCCTGTTTGTTTTTATTTTAGGTTCTTTTCTGGATAGTACCTCACCCCTCTTGGCAGTAGCTGCTTGTACAGCACTGGGGGAAATAGGCAGGAATGCGCCTCTGCCCATCCCGAATGAAGGGACTGGATTTACAAAGCTTCATCTTGTTGAAAGTTTGCTAGCCAGAATTCCCTCAGGCAAGGAAACTAATAAGGTAATGTTTTGCAACAGTTCATTGTTTCTTTATGCATGTGTGTTTATAGGTTTACTCATGTGAGGCCGAAAAATAAAGCCCATCTTCTTATGGATAAAAGACTGACTTTTATAAAACTTATTGTCCAAATAAAAAAAGGGGGGGTTATGTTGTTATTTTTATTGAGAGCAAATCAGTTGAGCATGGATTTAGAATAATCTTTTGGGTAGGCAAATTGAACAGCTCATGGCAAACACACATTTCTGTTGGCTGTTCATTCATCTGAGTCCATTTGCACAGGACTCAGTGTTTTGTGCAGAATTTGTGCCCATTCAGCTAGATTGATGTACTTCTGAGGTTAGGAGGTTTGTCTTCCCACCTATATACATGGACAGGTGTTTTTATAAAATTCCTTTGATTTCTTTTAGATGAAGGAACGAGCTATACAAACACTGGGCTACTTTCCAGTAGGGGATGGTAACTTCCCCCACCAGAAGCTACTCTTACAAGGATTGATGGATTCTGTAGAGGTAATGTTCTAATGTTATACATTAAATATGAAGGGTTAAAATTAGTATTTAGTCATTTGTGTCACACTTTCAAAGGGGTATGCTTTAGCATCTTAAATTTTGTTCCATTTTTTAGATAAGTTAGTGTAACAGGCTTGCTTTTGTATTTGTAGATTTTGAATAATAACAATACAACAAAATATTAAAAGCAAATTAAAACATCAAACATTAAAAACTTCCCTAAACAGGGTTGCCTTCAGATGTCTTCTAAAAGTCAGATAGTTGTTTGTTTCTTTACGTCTGATGGGAGTCGGCGACCATTTCACATGGTTCCCAGCCCCTGCAACTTATATAAGCGTGCTCCACCCTGTTCTGCCTCGCCCTTTGAGTGGCATGTTTTGTGATGTTTTTGGTCACTTAGAAGTTTTGTTAGAGTGTTAGCTCCCGAACACAGGAATGAATTGGCAGATCCTTCAGAGCAGTTCAGCAAAAAAGGCACGCCTCCCTTTGCACTCTAGAATAGCCAGAACTTTCATGTTGCCAATGGAGAACTGAGCAAGTTGAAATGTAATTCCTGTTTTGTGTGTGTGTGTTTCTCAGGCCAAGCAAATTGAACTGCAGTTTACTGTTGGTGAAGCTATTACCAGTGCTGCGATAGGAACTAGCTCTGTAGCTGCCCGGGATGCGTGGATGGTAGCTGAAGAAGAATATACTCCTCCCGCTGGTAGGTTTGGGGATAAATGACTACGTGTGTATGCAATCCTTTATCCCCCTTTTCATCAGTTCAATGCCAGACCAGTATCAGTGGACACTAATCTCTTCTGTTTAGTTTCTCTCCCCTCCCCTTCAGATGCTGGCTTCACACTCAAATGCTTAATAGCCACCTGGGATTAAGCCTGTCTCCAGCCCCTTAGCCTTGTAATAGGATGTACAGTGGAACCTCGGGTTGCGAACGTGATCCATGTGGGAGGCATGTTCTCAACCTGCAGCGCTGCATCTGCGCATGCGTGGGTCACGATTTGGCGCTTCTGCATATGCGCAAAGTGCAATTTAGTGTTTCTGTGCATGCGCAAGCGCCGAAACCCGGAAGTAACCCATTCTGGTACTTTTGGGTTTGGCGCGACGCGCAACCCGAAAACGCATAACCTGAAGCGTCTGTAACCTGAGGTACCACTGTAATATCTTCAGTTCATAATTGATAGGAGAAAAGCACCTGCAGTTAAACATACCTGGTTTTCCTAATTTGTGTCGAGCCTTTTTGTCTCTGCATTTTATTCTGAGTTTGGTCCTTTTGAATTCTCGCTTGATGCTGAATGTACCTTGGCGAGGCCTTAAGCCAAGAACATTGACCCACCAAAGCCATGATTTAGATCCCACTCTATAGGGTATGTTGCAGATTTTCCTAAGCACAAGCCTACAGGAGGTTACCTGAACTTGGACAAAAGTCCAGTAAGGGCCAAAATGCTGAACTTCTAATTTTAAAACGATAAGTGCTAACCGATGGACCAGTTTGTTTTCCCCAAAATTCTTTTGTTTGGAATAAACTTCTCTCCCCTTCTCCTTTTGTTTAATTAAAATAGATGTGAAAGTTAATGACGTGGTTCCCTGGGTCTTGGATGTCATTTTGAATAAGCACATTGTCAGCCCCAACCCTCACATAAGACAAGCATCCTGCATCTGGCTTTTATCATTGGTGAAGAAGCTCAGCACCCACAAAGAAATTAAGGTATGAAGACAAAGCAAATTTCCCCTGTCTTTCTTTCTTTCTTTCTTTCTTTCTTTCTTTCTTTCTTTCTCTCTCTCTCTCTCTCTCTCTCTGTCTCTCTCTGGTTTTGTCAATCTTTTGTGCTCTCTTTTCTCATTGGCCTGGTTTGCATGTCATGGTAACCCAAACCATGGTGCAGGGCAACTGTGTAGGCTCCGTTTTGGCAGACCTCCTGTGGCTACACTATGCTGAGCTAAAATTTTGTATGGCTCAGTGTGATATCTGAACCCCGACTTTTGGGTTTGCTCTTCGGGACAAACCATGTGCCGTAAACTGAAGGGCAAATCTTGATTGCCACTCATGGTTAGTCTGGAGAGAACTAAACAGCAAGCTTGGGTTTGGACGGCACACTTAGATCAGTGCAGCAGCTGAATGACCAGGGAGAAGCAAAATGTCTGTGATTTTCTCCCTCAGAGATTGCCTTCTTAGGTGTTTTTGACTTAGTGTGACATGAGAACCAAGCCAGCTTCTTTTGCCTCTTTATGTATTATGGATTTCCGTTTGTCTTGGTGCAATGCCTGGCTGGCAAAAGAGGATTGGAAGCAATAGCGCCTTTTGGCTTTCATGGGTCTGTAACTTTTTTCAAAGCTCATGAGACTGTATAAGGGCTCCTTGTTGGGGTCCCACATCTCACTGCATTCGATAACTGATGCCATTGAATCACAGAAGAATTGTGATTACAAAGTGAAGGATTGATGTGTCTCTGAGATGCATTCACACTTCATGGGGTTAGTTTGATTCTGAAGAAATATTCTCTTTGACCCTGGTCAGATGTTTCTTTCATAAAAGGCAACACGTTAACATAGGGAACAAGCCTTTGTTTCCTGTATCCTTTCCTGTCACTGGCAAACCAGGCCGTACTAAGTTTATACGCAGCCTTGAATTTCCTGCCCTGTGATCTAGTCCTCCCCCCCCCCCCAATGTGCAGATGGGATATTGGGCACGAGTTTTCTTCTTTATTTTAATGGAAAACTTTTTCAGACACTCTAGTAGGAATGAGTCTAAGAATGTGAGAAACAAGCTGCCTCCCCCCCCTCTTCTTTTGCAGTCTCACCTCAAAGAAATCCAAACTGCATTTGTAACTACTCTATCCGACAGTGATGGTAAGTAGAATTCTACTTGCTTTCCTCTTTACCTGGTTTGTTTTGCACTTCTCCAGCGCAACACCAGGGTGGCTAACAAAGTAGTAAGAAAAAATAACATTGCAGTTTTAGAAACCCTAAAAAATGAATCATACAGACTAACATTAGGGTCCCCAACATGGTGCCCATATCAGCCCAGTGCCAACAGACACTGACATTCTCCTTGGTGCTGACATGGCTCTCCTCTTGTCTTGTTTTGTCTTGTTTTGTTGCCTTGCCTTGCCTTGGGCAGTAGTGGGCTGGCTGTGGTTTTGCCTGATTTTTGTTTGTTTGGTAGGAGTGCTTTCCCATCTCCCTACCTCCTCCGTTTTGTTTTGTTGGCTTCACAAAGGCAGGAAGAGATGGTTATTGAGCATCCATCCTCCAGCAACAGCCGGCAAAACTTGCAGCTGCAAGGAACCAGTAACAATAAGGCAAACAATAGTACTTCTTAAAACCCTGGGGGGGGGAATCTTACTGAATTATAGCAGTGAGGGCTCCAGATAGGACTCTGTAGGGAGGCCCTACCAATTCTTACACAGTCTTGCCTCTTGATTAAAAACCTGCTGTTCTCTATTAGAAATGGAAGCCATTATCAGGCATTGTCGATGAAGGAAAAAGCTGACGCAGTGCAAGTTAAACAGCAATTGTATACAGTTTACCTGGGAGTATCTTCCATTGAACTCAATAGGAGTTGTTACTGAGTAGAGTTGCATTCATTTTATCTTTTTGTTGGCTTTGCACTTTTAAGAATCAGTTCAAAAAATAAACTGGACTATTGAAATTGAGTGCTTTTTTTTAAAGCATAGCCTTCTTGGAATTCAAATTATAACCTAATTTTTGTTTATTACTATTTTTGCTACAAATATTGATACAAGTAGAAGAGCATTATCCAAACTGTTATTCTTAAATGCAGCCCTGTATATTTGTTTCCATCCCATGTAACAGTAAAGTTTATCGTTCAGCAATGCAGTGAAGTAAAGCAGCTACTGAATATGAACAGAGAGTGGAAATTAAAAATATAGACTGCTATTGACATGCTGGTTTCAGAAAATTAGTGCTGTGAGATAGATAAAGTGATACTTTCTGTTGCATCAATGTGTAAAGCAGAGACTCTAACTGACCACCATGACCAGAACGATGAGCTGGGGGAGAAGTTTGTGCACAGTAAACAATGCTCTCGAAGTTTTTACTACTATTGTACAGGCAGCCACAGGACATGTAATGTTCCCATTGCCACTGCTTTTCTCCATTTGGCAGTCTAGATCCTAAGGCACTGTTCTCTCCAGTACAGTCATACCTTGGATCCCAAACGCCTTGGTACTCGGACGTTTTGGCTCCCGAATGCCACAAACCCGGAAGTGACGGTTCCAGTTTGGGAACGTTCTTAGGAAGCCGAATTTCCGACACGGTTTCCGCGGCTTTTGATTGGGCCAATCAGAAGCAGCGATTTGGTTTCTAAACATTTTGGAAGTCGAACAGACTTCCGAAATGGATTCCGCTCGACTTCCAAAGTACAACTGTAGTTATCCCCAAAGCCTTACACCGTGAATACGCTTCTCCTCCAGAATGCACTATGGCATTCTGGAATTGCAACCCAAGTGTGCAAAGGCTTTTCCCCGCGATCTTCTATTATGTGCCAGAAGCACAGTGGGGAATTGTCATCCATCAAGGCAACATTCCTATGCATGAGAGAGGACTCCCCATAACTTGTAGGACTTCAGACTGTCCAGCTTGATTTTCTGGATGACTGTGATAGCTAGTTCAAGGTTTTGGTGGTGTTTCAAACACTCAGCTCATTTGCAGAGCTTCTGTACTAATTCTTATTCCCTATTCATACAATTTTGTTTTCTGTTTCTCAAAGAACTCAGTCAAGATGTTGCTTCCAAAGGCCTCGGTTTGGTGTATGAGCTTGGGAGTGAGCAAGACCAGCAGGAGCTGGTTACTACTCTTGTGGAAACTCTTATGACTGGCAGAAGGTACTTGTTTGCACCTCGTTGTGTGTGGAATCCATGTCAGAGAAGAGGAGAGTGTGGTTTAAGAGACAAAGCTTTGAAAATAAGGGACTTAAATATAAAGAGTGGTATTCCAGTAAGTTTTACGTAGCGTAAGACCCATTGAAATTAAATAACTTGATTAAGTTAAGTCCATTAATTTCAAAAGGATTATACTGAGTAAATGGTTGAATACCAGCCATAGATAGGGTGTTAGCTGGTGTCTTTGAAAGGAAGACCTGAAGCCCGTTTGCTACATTTGCTGTATTTGCTAAAGGGAGGGCACCATTTGTGAATCACGAGTGTGAAATATTTCACTTAAATCCCCAGGTATGTTTGGGACATGCTGGTTATCCACCATATGCTTATTAGAGACTGCAATTTGGATTGAATGTGGCTTCCTTGGTGTAAAACCTTTTTGCACGGTGGCCCAATCCTAAATGTGAAAATTCTGGTCTGGGTGTAGAGGTCAGGACTGAATGACCTTGTAGCTCCATCTATCCAGGCAGTGGCGTGATTATGAGCTCATTTATAACATTTGTACAAGTTGGTGTATTCAATGTACATGCTGCAGACCCAAGTCTTATTAGAATAACTAAAATACCGCCAATCAGGTGGGGCAGAATTCAGAATAATAATAATAATAATAATAATAATAATAATAATAATAATAATAATAATAATTTGTATCCCGGCCAAAGCCGGGCTCAGAACAGCCAACATCATAAAAACAATATGCATAAAACAGACATCAATTAATTAAAATACATCTTAAAATTAATTCAGACAAGTTAAAATCTAGGCAGGTGGCAATTATCAGGTTGGAATTGAGAGTGGTTGATACTTGCCAGGGCCAACTCTTTCCACTGATCATACAAGGACCTATGAGCAGGTTGGGGGGCGGGTTGTCGGACGAACAGACTTTTAAGCATTTTCAAAACTGTCGTGTGCACACAATCTGATACATGAGAGAGGGGACTCACAGATGCAGGGTGCATTAGTTTTTTATCCTCATCTTCCTTCCTCACTTTGACAGGTGGGTGCACCACTTCACTCTGCCTGACAGGTGAAAGTGAAGTGGGAGTCCTTGAAAGCGAATGTGATCTATTGTCCATTACACATGCCCGCTTTCATGATAGGTTCTTTTGTATGCTCAGAGCTGGTACTGTTTTGCTGGTACCAAGAGTCCTATGTAGTTTGTAGCCCTGTTCAGGTTTTCTAAGCAGCTCACGTAATGGGGGTGTGCATGGATGGGTACACAGTCCCTGCCCTTGCTATTGCACATCATTGTCCACAAGTAGGAAGAATAACTTCTGAAGCAGTGAGTTTTTAACCACGCAAGCTTCCCGTGGAATTGGAACCTTGGAAAACCAGGTTCTAAATCAGGTTGGGGATTTGCACGTGTTGAGAAGACGCGCCCCCCCCACTGCCAAAGTGACCCCCCCTACTTTATTGAGAGCGATGGGAATGGGAGCGGAAGAGCTGATGTGCTCACTCCTACTTGCTTCATCATCACGTGATGGATTTCAAACACTTGAATAGTTCTCTTATCTTTTAAGGGTTTTTTTTTTAAAGAACTATAAAAGCATACTTTTTTTCCAGAGCCAGGCATGAAGTGACTGGGGAGACAGTGATGTTCCAGGGATCAGGCCTCGGCAAGACTCCAGATGGGTAAGCTCATTGACTAATTGCAATGTTTGGACTCTGAAAAAGGCTTCCTTGGGTGTGCCCCCCCCCCCCCGCTTTTTTCTCTAGAACATGGGTAGGCAAACAAAGGCCCAGGGGCCAGATCCGGCCCAATCGCCTTCTAAATCCGGCCCACGGATGGTCCGGGAATCAGCATGTTTTTACATGAGTAGAATGTGTGCTTTTATTTAACAAGCATCTCTGGGTTATTTGTGGGGCATAGGAATTCGTTCATCCCCCCCCCCAATATATAGTCCGGCCCCCCCACAAGGTCTGAGGGACAGTGGACCGGCCCCCTCCTGAAAAAGTTTGCTGACTCCTGCTCTAGAACTATGAATACACTAAATCTGAAGGTGTTGGTTTCCTCATTCAGTTTTATCGGGAAATTTTACCATTTAAGAGTTTTGAAAAAGTACTCTGCTGTCCAATAGCTGTTATTTAAATCGACCCCAGAATGCGACTTTGACAATATAAAAGTCCCATTTCCTTGTAATTTTTCCTAGCGGAGGGTTTTTTTTTGTTTTTTTTCAAAGCGGCATTAATTTTTCATTCCTGTTTTCCCAAGCCAGGGTCTTTCTACTTACCAGGAGCTTTGTTCGCTCGCTAGCGACCTCAACCAGCCGGACTTGGTGTACAAGTTCATGAATTTGGCCAATCACCATGCAATGTGGAACTCTCGGAAGGTAATTGCATTTAAGGCTACTCAAAGTGTGAACGGTGGAACGGAACAAAAGAAAAGCCTGTAATAAGGTGCACATTCCGGGTCACGTTGTAGGAAGTTGTTCCCCTTTTTTGAACTGTGACCTGAAACCCAGCATTGTAGAATCTTAACAAAATTAGAAGGGATAAGAACATAAGAAGACTTTCTGCTGGATGAGACTAGTGGCTCTTCTAGCCCAGAATCCGGTTCTCACAGCAGCCAACCAGGTGCCTATGGGAAGCTCAAAAGCAGGACAAGGGCTCCCCAGCATTGCACCCATTTGTGATTTCCAGTAATTGGTATTCAGAGGCATACTGCTTCCGACGGTGAAGGTACAGCATAGCCATTGTGGCTAGTAGTAACTGTGTTTTTTGTTTTGTTTTATATATCATCATCAATCTTTATTATGGTCCGGAGACCCAACAAATCGTTACAAAGCGATACACAATTCATACAGCCTACCTCCAGGTTAAACAAGCATTTTGTTCAGAATATAGGGATCATGGGTTCTTGCAACCACCGACAAAAACTTTGCCACTGCTAATGTTCTAGCGTTTGTCCGGTCTTCCAATAGGAACCTGACATAGTGAGCCTCTGATTTTCCCGGGGAAGGTACCAGCAAGGGTAATATCAGTTCAGCCCTGGCTTGCTCATATTTTGCACAGTGCAACCAAATATGTTTTATGGAATTGATGTCTTGAGCACATGAGCAAAGTCTGTCCTGGTAGGGAACTCCTCTCAACCTGCCATCCAACACTGCAGAAGGAAAGACGTTTAGTCTGGCTTTGGTGAAAAGCCTTCGATAGTTTGGTACTGTCAGGTTTTAAATGTAAGATGTTAACTTTATATAAATATTTTCAGTAATTCATTTTTAATTTAAAGAAAATTAAAAATGAAACATAAAATAAATCCTATTTAATACTGGCCTCAGCCCAGTATACCTGAAGGAGCGTCTCCACCCCCATTGTTCTGCTCGGACGCTGAGGTCCAGCGCCGAGGGCCTTCTGGTGGTTCCCTCCCTGCGAGAAGTGAGGCTACAGGGAACCAGGCAGAGGGCCTTCTCAGTGGTGGCACCTGCTCTGTGGAACGTCCTCCCTTCAGATTTCAAGGAAATAAACAACTATCTGACTTTTAGAAGACATCGGAAGGCAGCCTGTTTAGGGAAGTTTTTAATGTTTGATGTTTTATTGTGTTTTTAATACTCTGTTGGGAGCCGGCCAGAGTGGCTGGGGCAATGCAATCAGATGGGCGGGGAGCAACATAAAAATTACAATTGGTCGTAGCATTAGTATTATTAAGATGGAGGTATTTAAGTTATTACGGGACGCGGGTGGCGCTGTGGGTAAAAGCATCAGCACCTAGGGCTTGCCGATCGAAAGGTCGGCGGTTCGAATCCCCGTGGCGGGGTGCGCTCCCGCTGCTCGGTCCCAGCGCCTGCCAACCTAGCAGTTCGAAAGCACCCTCGGGTGCAAGTAGATAAATAGGGACCGCTTACTAGCGGGAAGGTAAACGGCGTTTCCGTGTGCTGCGCTGGCTCGCCAGATGCAGCTTTGTCACGCTGGCCACGTGACCCGGAAGTGTCTCTGGACAGCGCTGGCCCCCGGCCTCTTGAGTGAGATGGGCGCACAACCCCAGAGTCTGTCAAGACTGGCCCGTACGAGCAGGGGTACCTTTACCTTTATTTAAGTTATTGGCTTTAACCGTACTTTTTTTGTTTTCTCAGGGAGCTGCTTTTGGTTTTAATGTGATTGCAACCAAAGCTGGGGAGCAGCTCGCCCCTTTTCTCCCCCAGCTTCTGCCTCGTCTCTATCGTTACCAGTTTGACCCCAATCTAGGGATCCGGCAGGCTATGACCAGCATTTGGAATGCGCTCGTGACAGACAAATCTGCAGTAAGTAACGGAAAGCCGTTCTCTATCCCTTCTTTTTGTGATGGTTCTGGCAACTCATCACATGTAAAAGAGTTTTAGATAGCTGGATATTATTTTAAATGGGCAAGACACTAAGAAAATAGTCCGTGACGAGATCAGATAAGGCACACATTGCTAGATGCGTGCGTACACACGCATGCTGTGCATAGTACAGGAAAAAGCATTTCTGGATACAGTGGTACCTCGGGTTACATACGCTTCAGGTTACATACACTTCAGGTTACAGAGTCCGCTAACCCAGAAATAGTACCTCAGGTTAAGAACTTTGCTTCAGGATGAGAACAGAAATCGTGCTCCGGCGGCATGGTGGTAGCGGGAGGCCCCATTAGCTAAAGTGGTGCTTCATGTTAAGAACAGTTTCAGGTTAAGAACGGACCTCCGGAACGAATTAAGTACTTAACCCGAGGTACCACTGTGTAGGGAAGCTGTTAATGTTTACAGTTCATTTTCATTTGATCAGGTGGACAAATATATGAAAGAAATCCTTGATGATTTAATAAGCAACTTGACCAGTAACATGTGGCGGATCCGAGAGTCCAGGTATGTCTTTCTGAAACCATTTGTCTGCCATGTAAATAAAAAGTTTGGTGCTTTTGGAAGGTTAAGGGCTCGACTTGTAGATTTCCAGCATTGGATGATTTATTTATTTTTTAATCTCTGAGCAACAGGCAGGAGGAATAAAGGAATTTGCTGTTAAATTTGCATCACTCATAAGCACCACATAAGCAGCTGCTATCCTAAAGCCTCTTTTTGTAGAGGGGAGTTTTAAAATAGGAATGAAATATATTTGAAGAGATCTGGGGGGGCTAGATGAGATTTTTTCCCCAATGAAATTAAGAGGTCTTTTCCTCATAGGCATTACTGTTTGGAAAATGATCCTTCTAAGTTTTCTTTCTTTCTTAATATTATTGGTTTTGAGAAACTTGGTGTTAATAAAGTATAATGACTAAGCTCTTGCCATAGCTGTCTAGCATTGAATGATTTGCTAAGAGGAAGACCCTTGGACGACATTATTCATAAACTTCCAGAAATATGGGAAACTCTCTTTAGAGTGCAAGATGACATAAAGGTACTAAAGCTTTTTACGTGTTTAGTATAAATTGTTCCGTTTCTACAGGACATAAAAACAGGCTTTCACAAACAGTTTGCTCGTAAGGACTTGGACGTTTCCTTTTTCCAACTGGAATCACTGGGAGAATTCCAGCTGGTTCTTGGTGTCAGTCAAGCTCAGATCCGCTGTTAGAATTTGCTTTCCCCCGAATATAGTGTGATGTTGCGTACAAGACCTGTTCCTCCACTCCACAGCGAGCGAAAATTTGGGGTGATTTTCAAGGCCTATGAAACAAAAACCACAAAGAATCTTAATAAAAGCAACACTTTCAGGGATATTTACCGCACATACTATTTCTAGTTATCTGAGGGTACAGTTTTGAGGGTACAACGTATCAGAGCTTACGTCTTAACTTTTGAAGCATCTTCGTATTATTCGTAAATAGGGTTTGTCTCCAATTACATTCATTAAATTTTTTAAGTTTGGTAGAGCCAGGGTCAAGCTACCCTGGACAGATTAAGTGAGAAGATCAGAAGGCCTTCTCGGTAGTGGCACCCACCCTGTGGAAGGCAGACATCAGTTGTTAAGGAGATAAGTATTATATAACATTTAGGAAACACCTAAAGGCAGCCCTGTATAGGGAAGCCTTTTAAGGTTTAATGTTTTGTTATGTTTTTATATATGCTGGAAGCCTCCCAGAGTGGCTGGGGCAACCCAGTCAGATGGGCGGGGTACAAATAATAATAATAAATAATAATCATCATTTTGATCTCTGTATTTTTAATTTTGTACATTAATAGGGGTAGGTATCATCAAATGTAATCAGTTGTGGCAATATAGCAGGGAGGGGGCTTAAACCTTTCCATCCTGTTTTAAATACCCCTCACCCCAGGTTGCCATTGGAACCAGAGGCCTGTAATTTTTCCACTGTGAAGCTTAACAGCTTGCAGCATCCCCTTCCTGCCCCGCTCCTCCCCTCTCCACCACAGTTAGTCTTGCAAAGAGTATAAAGGGCATTCTGCTGGAGGCAATGCAATCTTCTTTCAAGCCTAGTTGTGATGGTGGTTACAGCTGGGACAGAAATGATCTTGGCATGTACAGTGACACTTGCCTCTTCCAGGCCAAAAAAACACTTTTGCTCACTGTAATTAAGCTGGGGTGGGGTGGGGAGCATATTGGCTTGAATATACAATTTGCCCCCTATTAGCCTAATGGTTGCTGTAGGGCAGGATGTGATTTTCCTGGAAAGGGAAGAGTTAAGACTTCCTCCCTAGGTTCTTGGGAGACCAGGATGATCATTCCCCTCTAGCATTTAGGCTTGCAAAACAGCCAGATTTCTTTTTCAAGCCGAAGTGCTGGAGTGAGCCGGAGAAGATTGGGGGGGGTTGCGTGGGGGGGCCACACCCACTTTCCCTTGCTGCTGATACGTGATGCCCAGAGAGTTGACGAAGAGGAAATGTGACACTCGCCCCCCCCCCAAGGTTCTTCATTCCTGCCCTACTGAATCTCACTAAGTTTTGTACTCGTACCATAGATGGTTAGTGAGCTTGATCCTGTAGTGTGCCTGTGTCTTACCTGTCTGTGCTGTGTGCAGCAGAGTTGTGACAGTATTTTTCGCTCTATAAGACACACTTTTCCCCTCCTAAAAAGTAAGGGCAAGTGTGTGTGTGTCTTATGGAGCGAATGCAGGCTGCGCAGCTTTCGCTGAAGCCAGGAGAGCAAGAGAGATCGGTGCGCATCGATCCCTCTTGCTCTCCTGGCTTCGCTTCGCTGGAGAGGTGCTGCGCAGCTTTCCCTCTCGGCGCAGCGCCCCTTAAGCGAAGTGGGAGGAGAAATGGAAGGGGCTCCGTTTCTCCTCCCGCTCTGCTGTAGAGGCGCTGAGCAAAGAGGGAGGGAATATTTTTTTTCTTGTTCTCCTCTAAAACTAGGTGCATCTTATGGTCGGGTGCATCTTATAGAGCGAAAAATACAGTAACACCTGAACTCTACATGCAAGCCCTTATTTTTGCCCTATGGGGCATCTCCCATACTGATTCAGGTAATACAGATCCCAAAATGAGCAACTCAAGTAAGGACAAAAACATCAGGATGAAATCCCTCTGTGGTTCATAGTGACTTAAATTACATTGAACAGCTTAAAATCAAAAACTTTCCCCCCTACCCCCCCTTTTGTTTTCTTTTGCAGGAATCTGTACGGAAGGCAGCAGAGTTAGCCCTGAAAACATTAAGTAAGGTAAATTTTCATTGAATCTGCAGGGACCAAAGCCATTCCACTGACCTGCAGAATTTCCCTTCCCATCACAACCTGACCCCATGTATTCTTGGTTGAGGCTTCTTACATTCATCAGAGCAACACACATGTTCATTCAAGGGGCAGAGCTTGCAGAGGGTTTCACTGGAGTGTCTTCTTTTTATTTTGAGGTGTGTGTGAAGATGTGCGACCCGTCCAAAGGAGCAGCAGGCCAGAGAACAATAGCTGTCCTGTTGCCATGCCTGCTTGATAAAGGAATGATGAATACTGTGACTGAAGTGCGGACTCTCAGGTGCGTTCTCACATTTTCCCATTCTCCCCAATTGAATACCTTGAGTATATTCAGCCAAAGAATCTTTCTTCTGGCCTCCATATGTTCTTAACTGAGATGAAATGGACAACTTCATCTATTGATATACTTAGGGGAAGACATTTCTGCACTGTTGTTGTTGGCATCTGTCTGTCTCAGGAGACAATGGAAGAGTATGCCTTTGGGGTTATGCCTTTTCTTTCATCCTTATTCTCTGTACCTTTTGCTATAGCATTAACACCTTGGTGAAGATCAGTAAAAGTGCCGGGGCCATGCTCAAGCCACATGCACCCAAGCTCATCCCAGCTTTGTTGGAGTCTCTGAGTGTGCTGGAACCCCAGGTCCTCAATTACTTGAGTCTTCGTGCTACGGAGCAGGAAAAGGTACCATATTTTTTGCTCTATAACACACACCTGACCATAACACGCACATAGTTTTTAGAGGTGGAAAACAAGAAGAAAAAAATCTGAATGAAACAGTGGATGTATCATTTTTGTGCTTCATGCTGTGGCCACAGTCATGTGATTTGATGGTGAGTTTGGGGTAGCCCAATGCAAAAATTCTGAGAATCCATGTGGATCTGTGCTTTGTAACCATGTTTTGCACCATTGTGGCCCCAGGCAACAGCGGGTGTGTGGGTTTTTTTGGTGCAGGCTGTAGCCATGGACATGTAATGTGATCTGATGGTGAATTTGGGATGACCCAATGCAAAGATCCTGAGGATCCATGTGGATCCGTGCTTTGTAACCATGTTTTTGCACCATTGCAGCCCCAGGCAACAGTGGGCGCGTGGGTTTTTTTGGTGCAGGCTGTAGCCATGGACATGTAATGTGATCTGATGGTGAATTTGGGGTGACCCAATGCAAAGATCCCGAGGATCCATGTGGATCTGTGCTTTGTAACCACGTTTTAAGTGGGGAGGGAAAGAAAAACACAGAAGGGACAAGGAACACGAGAGTGGTGTGCGGAGAAGCAAATACACATATATAAGCAAATGGACATCAGTGGTTATGTGTTAAAAGCTTTTGCGGCTATGGAGGAATGAGATGGTGGATTTAATGGAATTAAACATTGTAATGCAGTTTATTTTTAAAATGCCACTTTAATTTGAAAGGACAGAACCTCTGCCCCTCCCAGATGTTACAGGACTCCAGTTCCTATCATCTGTAACCATTGGGCATGCTCGCTGGGTCTGATGGGAGTTGGGTGTTCAACATCTGGAGGACCACAGGCTCCCCACTCCAAGTTAAAATATAAATCTCAGGTTAATGAAACAAGTGAAATCTTGAGTACAGTCAAATACTTCTAAATCCTCCTCCTGCTCATGGGACTTTTGTTCCTCTGACTCTCCAGACGCTTTTAATATTACCCTTCTTGCTTCTTGCCTGGTAACCATATACACCTTCTGTTTTCTCTTGCTGCTTTCCTAACTTCAGATTCTGGTTATACACATTTTTTTTCCTCTGTGTCCTTCAGGCGGCAATGGATAGCGCAAGACTCAGTGCTGCTAAATCCTCCCCCATGATGGAGACTATCAACATGGTAGGTAACTCATGTTCACTTAAGAATCATAGAATCTTAGAGTTGCAAAGGACCCTGAAGGTTATCTCTTCCAACCCCAGGCAATGCAGGAATCTCGATTCGATCATATATGACAGTTGGCCCTCCAACCTCTGGTTTCAAACCTCCCAAGGAAGGAGAGCCCACCACCACTTGTGGAAGTCTGTTCCACTGTTGGAACAACTGTTACTGCCAGAAAAATCTTCCTGATGTTTAGTCAGAGTTACCTTTCCTGTAACAAATCCATCAGTTCAGGCCCTAGCCTCTGGAGCAGGAGAAAATAAGATTGCTCCATCCTCTATGTGGTGGCCCTTTAGATGTTTGAAGAGGGCTATCATATCTCCTCTGTACCAGGCTAAACATACCCAGTTCTCTCAGCTTATAAAACTTGGTTTCCAGGCCCTTGATCATCTGAGTCTCCCTCCTTAGCACACAGCTCTCCCTTTCCTCTTCTGCAGGTGATCAGTTATCAGCCAGGTTGCCCGTCGCAGGTATAGCACAGCACAACTAGATTGTCCCTAAGCCTTCTGATGATGCGCTAGCAAGTAGCTTATGAACAGCATTTTTAAATAATGGCACCAGCATTCTTTACTAATGGCACCAGTTTTGACAGTCTTTTGATTTTCACCTTTTTATTTTTACTTCCTATAGTGCTTACAGTATTTGGATGTTTCTGTTCTGGGTGAATTGGTTCCCAGGCTGTGCGAACTGACCAGAAGTGGACTAGGCGTCGGCACCAAGGTATAATTATTTCTCTAGGAGGGTGTTTTGCAAGGAGGACAGAGATGGAAAACACAGACTAAATGGCCAGGAAAATATGTATTGTGTCTGCCATATATCTCTGTGACCGTTTGATCTTAAGATGCGATAATGAGCTGAGCCCTCAGGTGGGGCAGCAACTGTCGATGTGAAGAAAGGCACATGGACATGTGTACACGTGTGTGTGTGTGTGTGTGTGTGTGTGAGAGAGAGAGAGAGAGAGAGAGAGAGAGAGCAATCCAACCCCTCCATTGTGCATAGATTCTCCAAAGTTTCAGGTACCTTGGGTGAATATAGGAACTGCAAGTACCATTAGAATGAATGACTGTCCGCCCAATCCTACGCATATTTATTTCAAAATATATGTTCCGATGAATTCAGTGGGTCTTATTTCCAAGCAATTTATTTATTTAACAACATTTTGCATAAATAAGTTAATAAAGTAAACTGTAAACTGTAAAGTAACTGTAAACAAGTTAATAAAGAATATAATATGTGCGTTAAAATTGTCAATGAAAATTGGCTTCAAACCAAGTTTTTTAAAAAGCAAAATGAATGAAACCCAACAGTCAAAAGTATGCATTCTAAGCTGAAGGTAAATATTAAAATGCACATCAACTTCCCATGACTGGTACATGTGCATAGGCTTGTAACCTGTATCTCACCCAGCAGAGTAAGAGCATAACTGGATTTTGCTTTTCAATCTTTTCAGGGCGGTTGTGCTAGTGTGATTGTATCACTGACCACTCAGTGTCCTCAAGACTTGACACCGTATTCAGGTGGGTGTGCCCCCCCTCCCCCGCTTACACTTTGGTTGTTTTTTGTATTCCTTTGTTTCTTAACGAGAAGCACATTTCCTAATTATAGACACATTAGTCATCTGTGCTTGAATAATCTGGTTTTAACAAAGATGGCATTTAGGTTGGGATAGTGGGCAACTCTGCTGCTACTTGAAAGGTATGGTAGCTTGACTGTCACATTGGTATCAGGTGTCTTGACTGTTTCACTGCGTTCCTGGGAGATGTGAACGTTGAGTGCTGTAGTCTCTAATCTGTCCTCCTTCAGCAGTGTTAATAACAAGAGAGGCTTTGTCACAGCCTTTCCCTAAATCTTGTGCATGTGCCAAGGGAGATGGCAGTGAGCAGCTGAGATTCCTGAAGGGAGGGCTCTGCTGCAGCCTCAATTGTTTTGCATTGTGTGAAATGGGATTAAAGCAGGGGTCGGCAACCTAAGGCCCATGCGCCACAAGCGGCCCACAGGGGTCGTTTAACCGGCCCATGAGCCGCCCCCGAACGAAGCCACCCGCTCGGCGAGTCCCTGCGCGCTGTGCTATACCAGCGCGGTGTGGGGACTTTCTTTTGCTGTCCTGAAAGTCGCATCTACACAGATGCAGACACCGAAATTGCAGGCATGTGTGTGATCCAGCACACAGAGGAATCTCCACTGGAGTGAACTGGCCCAGGCAAGGTAAACCTTGCCAACACCTGGATTAAAGAGCCCTTTTGCCTGGGCTGCAGTTTATGTAGGACTGACTCAGTGAACAGAGAGTCGCCCTGGCCTTTCAGTCCTTCCCCATATTAAAAACATCACTGCAAACAAATAAAAATTATTAGAAAATAAATCACTGAAAACGAATGGTGTAAAAGTGTGATTGGGGAAAGGGATGCTTCTATAATATAGAACTAGCCAGCTCTTGTTTCTGCTTTGTGTGTTTTTATATTGAAGCATTTTAAATAAAAAGCAGTAAGCACTCTGTGGATTAGCCTAATGTAGGGACAGGGAATTTTTTGGGCTGCGTAAACCAGATCTTTACCTGGCCCCCACCCCAGTGGGCCGACTTTGGCAGCTGGGTGGCACAACCCAGCTGTCAATCACAAGGTGCCATTATGACATCACACGATCGGCAGGTGTCGGTCTCACCAACCGGTCAGTCCCTTATGCGGAGCTGATGGGAAGCGCCAAGCATTAAACTGGAAAAGTGCTTCTTCACCTGCCTATGAGCTGATGCAGTGGGGAGAGGGAGGGAAGGAAGAATGGAAGCTACTTCAGCTGACAGGCAGTTGGAGTGCACCTTGCTCCAGTCAAAGGAATGATCAGAAGCTCAATTTATTCCCTTGATTCTTCCTGTGAAGCCATAGCTGTACTTGGCAGACATATGATGCCACATATGCATTAGGAGTGGGGCGGATGAGCATGGTTTGCAGGGGAATGTGGGCCAAATTGGGGACTTTTGGTGGGCCCAGTTTGGACTACTGGCTGTAGATTCCCCACCCCCTAACCCGAAGAGTGCTATATTTGGAATAATGGTAATTTTAGCAAGGAAAGGGGCTAGCCCACAAAGAGCATAGGCTTAATTTAGGTTCTGGAACTCAGTTTGCCCCTTAATTCAAATGCAGAACTAAAACCGGTTGTCAAAGCTACCATTTTGGCTCATTGTCTTTTTCACGCAGGCAAGCTCATGAGCGCTTTGCTCAGTGGCCTAACTGATCGAAACACCGTGGTGCAAAAAACTTTTGCCTTTGCCATGGGACATCTAGTCCGGGTGAGTGGAGCTTTGGTTCCTTCTCAGTTTTATATTTTATTACTTCTGGGTTTTTTTGCGTTCAGATGTTCCAAAATGATTTGAGCCTTTCTAATTTTATTTCATTTAAAAAGACCTCACGGGACAGCAGCACTGACAAATTGCTGCAGAAGCTGAACAGTTGGTACATGGAGAAAGAAGGTATGTTTGTTTGTTTGTTTGTTTGTTTGTTTGTTTGTGTGTGTGCTTGCGTGCATGCATTTTAAACCTTGCCATTTCATGAGATGATAAATACCATGAGACAGGAAAAAATATGACTGTTCTATAACATAAAGATAATGCTGATATTCCTTCTGACCCATGCTCCTAAATCATCTTAAAATGAAACACGGAAGGAATGTACCTTTCTCTGATAAATTCAGCAAATGGTTGATGCTAGTGCCTGTCTCTTCATTGCTTCCATGATATAAGTTTTTTTTTAAATTAACTAGAAGTGCCATGCATCTATATTAATTTGTGCCCCTACCTAAGAGCAGACAACTCCTCTGTGAATTGAAAGCCAGGTGGCCACACCTATAACTTTGTTCTTTACTTCAGAACAAGTCTACAAAATGGCCTGTGCGTTAACCATCCATGCCATTGGGCGCTACAGCCCAGATGTACTGAAGAATCAAGCCAGACATGTCTTGCCCCTGGCCTTCCTGGGCATGCACGAGGTCCCCGAGGAAGAAAAAGGCGAGAAAGAAGAGGGCAACCTGTGGACTGAAGTCTGGCAGGAAAATGTGCCTGGTAAGTTGATCTAATGAGTTGTAATTGAATACGTTTAACCCCCTTGAGCTGCTATGAATGAAACAGAAAGGGCGGGATACAAATCCGAAAGTGCATACATTAATTTTAATAGTGAATGAACACAGTCCTCAGTTTTGGCCTCGGAGAATTCCTAAGTCACAAGATTTTTTCTCAGTAAAGATTAGAGCAGTTCTCATGAAGCTGTATGCTAAAGCTAACCTGGTTCTGCTGCTCTTTACTCACCCTGTGACTCTTGTGTGTGTTTTGAAACCTAGGTACCTACGGTGGCATAAGGCTTTATATGGAGGAATTGATAGCAATCACCCAGAAAGCTTTGCAGTCCCAGTCTTGGAAGATGAAAGCTCAAGGAGCAGCCAGCATGGCGTCCATTGCAAAGCAAACTGGCTCCCTGGTCCCTCCGCACTTGGGCATGGTGCTCTCTGCTCTGTTGCAAGGCCTGTCTGGGAGAACGTGGGCAGGGAAGGTAAGAAACGCATTTTAAGGGAGAAGGTGATTAGCCCCATACTTAAGTAGATGGGAATAAAATACACCACAAGCATTTGTATCTTCTTCTTCTTCCTTTTGCATGGATGCCTCTATTTGGATATTGCTGTCAAGCAAAGAAAAATTCTGATCTATAACGTGAAACTGGATGGGGCCTGAATATTGCTAGAGCTCAATCTTGCTTTGGCAAATCTCTTCTCTCTCTCTCTCCCTTGCTCTCTCCTCCCTGCTTTTTGCTGCTGCTGTTGACAGCCAGGTGTTGGTGTATGAAATGTACAAATCTGGTTGGCTACAAAGGATAATTATTGGGTGATGTGAGGGGGAGGCATTTTAAAAGTGCTTTGTAGCTAGGGCATGAATGAATTAGTATTTTTGTGGGCTGTATCACTTTTGCAGATGTTCACCTGTCTTTTTTCCATATTAATCTTTAATTTTTTTGTTTAAAAAAAGCCCACATGAAAAGTTGCATTTAAATACGTATTTCTGAGCTTATTTTATCTCAAGATAGGTATTTCTAAAGATAAGTTTTTCAGCTGAGGCATGTTTGAACATTCAAAGCAAGAAGTGTTAAAGTTAGTTTAGGAGGTGCTGATTAGGCCAGTCAGTTGGTATTGGAATTTCTTAAAGATCGGCTTGCTCAAACTTTGCTACTCATAACATTGTTCTGCAAACAGTGGTCCCTGGACCCTGTACTTGCCCATAGAACCATATTTTTCATGGCTTACAAAGAACCGTTGACAAGCAAAATAATATTGAGGCTCAAGACAGCCAGTATCCTTTTCTTTTATATTTTTAATGATATGGCTTGGTGGCCCAGTGTTAAAATGTGTTGGAAACTATGTTACTATTGTATGGATCATGGTATTTGAAAGTCTCTGCAATTTCTGCCCTATCCAGAGTAGGTAAGAACTCCTAAGTAACCACTTTCCCTGTGCACTTCAGAAATCCCCTGCTAAAAATTCTTCCCATTTCTTGTTTTGTGATAACCCTTTTAGGAGGAGTTACTGAAAGCTACTGCCAGTGTTGTCTGTTCATGCAGGTAAAAAAGTCCATCTTCTACTGGCTCTGAGCTTTATAAAGGTTGGCACTATTTAATAAGGTGGTCAAACAGCGACCAAATCTGTGTTTGCTGTTGGTATTTTCAGCACGGAGTTGCAGAAGTCTTTACCCAACCAGCCCAGCGTTGACGACATCCTCCAGGCCTTGCTGAAGGAGTGCCGGAAAGAGAACCTCAGGTACAAGATTGTGGCTCTCCGGTGCACAGCTGATGTGCTCAAGGCCACGCAGGAGAATCGGTTCAAGGAGCTGACAGACATCATCTTTCCAATAATAAAGAAGGTGAACTTTCAGTCCATGTTGCTTTTGAATAGCCCCCTAAGAATGAATAATACAGTACCACCCTTTGCCCATTGTATCAATCTCTGCAGACCATTCACATATATTCTCAGCATTCCTTACAACAACTCTGGAAGGTAGGCCAGTGATGTCATCCCCATATCGCAGATAGGGGATGAAGCTGAGAATTAGTTGGCTTGTCACCCGTTGGCTGAATCACCCATTGAGTTTGTGGCAGGACCAGGATTTTAACTGATGGCTTCCTATTTTGCTGCTCAGTCTCTTCATAACAATATGCTTTCTGCCGCTAGCACTGGCCGAGGGGGAAACCAGCAAATCTTAACCTTCTGCAGATTCTTTTCTTAAGTACGTTGTCCTTCTGTGAGACAATTACCGTATTTTTCGCCCTATAGGACGCACTTTTTCCCCTCCAAAAATGAAGGGGAAATGTGTGTGTGTCCTATGGGGTGAATGCAGGCTTTCACTGAAGCCTGGAGAGTGAGAGGGGTCGGTGCGCACCGACCCCTCTCACTCTCCAGGCTTCAGGAAGCTATCCGCAAGCCTTGGGAGACCGGCGGGAGTACCCGCCGGGCTCCCAAGGCTTGCGGACAGCAGCCTGCAGACCGAAACCTGGGGAGCGCTCCGCAGCGCACCCCGGGCTTCGGGCAGATGTCCGCAAGCCTTGGGAGCCCTGCGGGAGTTCCCGCGGGCTCCCAAGGCCTGCAGCCCGAAACCCGGGGAGCACAGCGGAGCGCACCCCGGGCTTTGGGCAGCTCTCTGCAAGCCTTGGGAGCCCGGTGGGAGTTCCCACCGGGCTCCCAAGGCTTGCGGATAGCAACCTGTTCTGGGGGCTGGGGTCGGGGGAAGCTCGGGCTTCCCCTGTTCTGGGGGCTGGGGTCGGGGGAAGCTCGGGCTTCCCCTGTTCTGGGGGCTGGGGTCGGGGGAAGCTCGGGCTTCCCCTGTTCTGGGGGCTGGGGTCGGGGGAAGCTCAGGCTTCCCCCGCCCCAGCCCCGTGCCTGGGGGGAAATAATTTTTTTTCTTTATTCCCCCCCCCCAAAAAAACCTAAGTGTGCCCTATGGGCCGGTGTGCCCTATAGGGCGAAAAATACGGTAAATGGAGCAGCACTCATTTTAATACATGGGCTGGAATGTCCAAACAACATCATAGAGTTGGAAGCGATCTTGGAGGTCCTTGTCTGCAACATCTTGCTCCGTGCAGGTTACTGGAGGCACCTGAAGCATCGCTGAGAAGTGGATGTCCAGCCTCTTCTTAAACACTTCCAGCAAAGGAGTGACCAGCAGCTCTCAAAGCAGCCTGTTCTAGTGTGGACCCAGATCATGCCCTTGGGAAGCCTTTCTTAATGCTATGCAAAAACTAACCTGCATATTTCTTGTCTCTCTTTCCTCCTCCAATCCTTTCCTCTGGTACCACTGCAGAACTGCCCTGAGAACATGGGGGCCAGTTCGCCACAGAACGACGATGAAGATGAGAACGAAAACGAGAAGGAGCTCCAGATGGAATCTCTTCTCTGTGCCTTTGAGAGTTTGGGCAAAGCGTGGCCCAGAAACCCAGAAACGCAACGTAGGTTTTTTTCTTACAAATATTTATACTAATTTTGTGCAAACTGCTTTTGAAAATCATCATCATCATCATCTCTATAACCATGTGGTCTACAAATCTTGTAAAATAAATATAAATAATTGAAAGGTTTAATCCCAAAAACTCAAGCGGTATTTCATCTTTTAAAAAAAAACCCTCTCCAAAAAGTCAGAGAATGAGAAGAAACTTGAGGACACTCTTTCAGAGTATTTATTGTTCTATTCGTTCAAATGGTTATTTTTTAAAAACCCCAGCTGCTTTGATATTTAGTGATTTCATTGTAGCATTATTTGTTGTATTGTTCCTTATTCATTTTGTTACCCCATTGAAAGGTGGGATAAATAAATATATTTAAAGAAATGGATAGACAGGAAAATGGTTCCCAAGCTATTTGATCAAGAGTGTTTTGCTATTTTTTGGCCCTGAGTACTGCAGTGGGGACAGTAAATAAGTACAATGCAAAAAAAATAAACGCAAAATATATTTACATTCATTGTAATAATAAAAGGTGTGAATATTGTTTGTGTTTAACGACATTCAGCAGGAGATAGTTAGAATCAGACACTTGTGTTTAATGCACAGAAGTCTGCCCCCACTCTAGATGACTGCCCTCTACACCTTTTAACCCAGGGAGGTTCAGGCAAACATCTGTACAAGGGTAATGTTGTAGTCCTGTCTAAATGTAATGAATGGAATAGTGATAAAGCAGAGTGCGTCTGCAAGTACTTTTGCAAAATATAGGAGGCAGCTTTGAAGGGGGGGGGACTTCCGGTGAGAATTAAGATCCGGCCTTGGCTGCTGTGTCCTAGTCTCTCTCCTCCTCCTCCCCCTCCCCGCCAACATAGCTTAATTGGCAGGTTGCTAGGATTGAACCCTACTTAGAAATGATGGCCTCTGACTTAGGGGGTCCTTGCTGCAGGTCCCACGGGGAGCATTATAAATGGAAGGAGGGGTGGCTGTGTTTTCTGCCATCTCAGCAGTCCAGTGTTTTAGGGGTCTAATGCCTTTGAACACCTGCTTTTTTAAAAACCCCTGGTGATAATGTGTCTAGAGGACAGGGGGAGAATGTAGTTGTTTGCCTTACCTTTGTCTTGATTCTCTTGAAAACCTTTTTTTTTTGCCCCAGGCTGCTATCAACAAGAGGTGTGCAAACTAATGTGCGAGCGACTGAAACTCAGTACGTGGAAAGTGCAGCTCGGGGTGCTCCAGGCTATGAAAGCTTATTTTCAAGGGTAATTTCCCTCCAGGTGCTGAACCTGCTGCTTCTCTGCCTTTTCCTCCGGTGACATTTTGTGCCTTCACGTGTGGTTGCGTCAAATCTCGCAAGCGCGCGATGTGCCTCCCTTTTGTGGGGGCTTATCTGCTGATGTGAACAGAGACAGCAAAGTGGTAACTTGCTTAAGTTGTGTTTTGCAAACACCCGGTGGGCCCTGCCGTCTGTACTGTGTCCACATTTGGGGAGGAGAAGGCTGCCTTCTATATCACGTCAGAGAAAAGTAGAGAAATGGGGGGACACTGTTTGGCCTAGATAAGTAGGATAAAGGTAAAGGGACCCCTGACCATTAGGTCCAGTCATGGCCGATTCTGGGTGTGCAGCGCTCATCTCGCTTTATTGGCCGAGGGAGCCAGCGTACAGCTTCCGGGTCATGTGGCCAGCATGACTAAGCAGCTTCTGGCGAACCAGAGCAGCGCATTGAAACGCTGTTTACCTTCCCACCGGAGCGGTACCTATTTACCTACTTGCACTTTGATGTGCTTTCGAACTGCAAGTTGGCAGGAGCAGGGACCGAGCAACGGGAGCTCACCCCGTCACGGGGATTCGAACCGCCGACCTTCTGATTTGCAAGTCCTAGGCTCTGTGGTTTAACCCACAGCGCCACCCGCATCCCAGATAAGTAGGATGCACCTTTGTAAATGATAAAAACCTTTCAGTGGGGCAGTGCGAATGATCAGCTTCAAAAGTGGTGGACGTTAAGCACCACTGTGATTTGGTCATCTGCAAACGGTGCTTCTCTCTGGGATCAGCTAATGTAGTACATTTCTCCTCTGCAATCCATGACTTGATTCCAGTGCAATGCTAAGTAACCATCAGTAAAAGGGCTTCCATTTGTGCAACAGAACCACTCCCCCTCTCCTTCCCCCATGTGGAAGCCCTGTTGTGCCCAGATCGACTTTGGGGGAGGGTTGGTGGGAAACACCCAGAATGGTATTTAGGGGGTACACAGGAAGAAAAGAGGAGAAAGTCCCTTGCATCAACAGGCATTCTTTTGCTGAAGGGACTGCTTTGGCTAAAAACCTATATGTGTCGTGGGCTTAAGCCCATAACCAGTCCTCTCTAGCTAGGACTAATGGGTGCAGGCTCTGCCGTTTGCAGACTTACCACTAGCCAAGACTCAGAGAGTTAAAAGGGAAACGATTTCCTGCCTCTTCCAGAGACGCTTCCCATGTTTCCTACAGTTATCTGTGATAGCCCTAAACTGGGCAGCTACTGTGCCAATATTGTCAGCAAGCTCCTTTTGACATAAGGCAACGGTGCTGTTCTTCCTTTGGGTAGGTTACTGTTGCTTGAAGCAGAACACTCAGATCCTGAGGCTTTGAGAAGAATACTGTTTGAAACTTGTTCCTCTATCACCCATTCTCTAGGTAAGTATCTTGTCAGCGGTGCACCAGGGAACCCATTTTAAAGCTTTAAATGACTAGCAGAAGAGAGTGGAGCCTTTTTTTAAAAAAATGATATTTATTCAAAGTTTCAAAGATACATAAGTATAAAAAGTAAAGAAGAAAATAATAATAATAATAAGAAGAAGAAAAAGTACAAAAAGAAAGAACAAGGAAAAAAAAGAATACAAATCCCATATTGCATTTTTCATTTGCTTGTTTCTTGGACCTCCTCACACCTCCCTTTTTGCATTCAAGCTTAGTTCTTTGTTTCAGCAAATTCTTCCCATATTTCTCAATTTTTATTTACATAATCTAACTTAACAGTCTATCTTATTTATTAACTCAACATATCCTTTCCATCTTTTGCTATATTCTATTGTTCAATTTACATTTATTTCTTTAACCTTATCTTGCCTTAAAAACCTTAAAGTTCAAATTTTAAGCCATATTTCTACGTAACTCCTTAACTCCTTTTTACTAAAGCCAATTGGTTCCATTCCAGCATAATCCCTAATATTTCATTAGTGTTACACTAATTCCAAAAAAAGGGACGTTATCCAACGTCCCTTCTTCCTGGTCTCGGATTGTGTCAGTCCTTTCTGGCCGAGAGTGGAGCCTTTTGTGCTTTTGGAATTTCTTGGATCCATCTGTATTGAACCTCTCTTGGAGACAGATGGAGGGGCTGTAGGAACTAAAGGATTGATGAATGACTAAAAGAGACTCCCCACTTCATATTTGTAGAGGGTGGTGGGACAGAGGTGGGGGTGGACCTTACTTTTTTCATCTTTGTTCTCAACAGAATCCTACTCGTGTGTGGGATTATAACATCAGAAGATATTAGAATTCTGCCCTTGTAGCCTTTTAGATATGGGAATAGGGAGGAGACTCATTTTTGAAAGCTCCATATTTTGCGGGGAGGGCAGTTGTGAACTTGTGGTGGGTAAGACAGATGTATTCCCATTAACTATATGAATCTGGGTCATTGCATTAAATCACATGAATAAATGCTGGGTTCTCATTTAACTTCTGACAAAAGTTCTTCCCTGGCAAACATTTTGTCGTTTCTTTGAACAATAACAATACAGTGGTACCTCGGGTTACAAACGCTTTGGGTTACAAACTCTGCTAACCCAGAAGCAGTACCTCGGGTTGAGAACTTTGCCCCAGGATGAGAATGGAAATGGCGCACCGGCGGCACGGAAGCAGCGGGAGGCCCCCATTAGTGAAAGCACGTCTCAGGTTAAGAACGGTTTCAGGTTAAGAACAGACCTCTGGAACCAATTAAGTTCGTAACCTGAGGTACCACTGTAAATCTGTACCAAAATTGGGGTTAGAAGAAATTAAGAAGTGCATGTTGCCCTGCAAGATGCTTAAAAGGTGTATGTGGCCCATATGCACCTCTGGCATGAAGTTACATTTCCCTCAGGTTATATTCACTCTTGACTTAATGTTTGCTCCCTCAGAGAATAGAAGCTACACCTCCATAAGAACTGAAGCCTTGTCAGTGATAGAAGTACTGCTCACAAAACTTGAAGGCAAGTTTTTTTCATGATTTTGGAAATGTTGATCAAGCAGGTTGTCTCTTAACTCCAGAAAGCTAAAGAATGCTGCAGTCCAGTTCTAGTCCAGACTGATTTTAAAGCAATAATTGGTATAGCTTTATTGGGGTGAGTACTCTGCTCTTTTTGCTTTGCAGGGTAGTTTTGGCAAGGCTGCTTCACAATTTGTGTTATGGAAGCTCGGTTTCTGTGCATGAACCGCATAAGAGTCACACCAGTTGTTTGTTTGACATAAACTTACCTGCTTGTATTTGCTTTATTGTGTATTTACTCATTTTTGTTGGGAGCCGGCCAGTGGCTAGGGCAACCATATGGGCATATAAACTGTTGTTGTTGTTGTTGTTGTTGATGATGATGATAATAATAATAATAATAATAATAATAATAATAATAATAAAAACAACTTTTTGATGTTTGAAAACCACATTTCGTAAAAAACAAACCAAGGAGCATCATTATGGGGATAAGGGGAAACCTAACAGAAGGCTTTGGAAAGGAGCTCAAGACACAGAAGTTCTGCCACCTCATAGAATCATAGAGTTGGAAGAGACCACAAGGGCCATCGAGTCCAACCCCCTGCCAAGGCTCCTGTAGTCATTTCTAGGCATTGTCTTGTATGGTTTGCAAAATGCCACTAGGATATGTTGGCAAATGCCTTTGCAGATAAAGGGTAGAATTGTTATTTTGGGGCTTGTATTCCTACAGTCCCTGTTTCCTGCTATGGAGCACTTTACATTGCCCATGTCTATGTATCTGCTTCTCAAAACAAAGCTGAACATCTTATTGGCTTCGTGTGTTTGGTAACATCAAAACTAAACCTCTGGTGTGTGTTCCATGTGTTGGGGCTGCCTTTGAAAGTTCCTGGTGCAGCAGCTGGACCCAGAAGGGCTGCATTTCCCATTAGCCGAACTTCCCTTTGGCTATTCTGGCTGGGGCAGATGGCAGTTGGAAGTCCACCATTGTTGGCTCCCGTTGGGTAAGCCAGCCACTGCATTAAGTTTAGGAACACCTTTCAAAGGCACCCCCACAAATAATGCACATGACTCGAGGGACCATATAGCCCCAGTCCTGAAGGAAGTTACACTGGTTACCAGTTAGTTTCCAGTCTCAATTCAGAGTGCTGCTTCTAAGTTTTCAAGCCATCAGCAATCTGGATATCTGAAGTAGCACTTCTCCCATGTTTGTCCATATTTATTTCTATATTATCCTTGATATCATCTGAAGGCTCTTCCACTGCCTGAAGATCAGTGGATGATTCCCAGGGCTGCCTTCTGACTTGTCGCTATCCAGAACCCATTGATGCTTCTTACTGTATTTTAACTAATCGTTTTATGACTTTTTGTTGTTGTTATAAGCCACTTTGAGAGCTATTTTTAATGGCTTGAAAAGCCCAGTAAGTGGGAATGCATGAAATAACATGATGATGTCCTTCTGCCTCCTTCTCCTTATGTAGAGTCCAGACAGTGGGGGAGCCTGAACACAGAAAGCAGAGAAGTCCTCATTGGCTCCTTAACAGCCCTGATGTTGGACAGCAGGCCAGAGCTACAAGAGAAAGCCACTTTGCTAAAGAAAACCTTAGAAAAACTCGATTGAATTGACAGCCAACCAAGTGCCATGCGAAACGAAACAAGCAAAAGCGAAAGCGCGCAGTGAGCTCTGAATACAGAGAGGGAACGTAAAGACGACTCTGTAGCATGCATCATTCCTTGGCTAAAATAAAGAACACCTTGAATTCTGTTCCCCATTAATTTTCTCCTCCTCCTCTCCCCCCCGCCCCGCAATTTTTTGTAACCATTTCAAGCAGTTTGGCTAGAATGAAAGCCTCGAGCGTATTAAAAAACAAACCAAAAGCACACAACCGTAAACCCAAGCTACGTAATGAATTTTTGGGAAATTGTCCCGGCCTGCGTGCAAATAAAGGAGGGGAAGAAGCACCTCATTTGAAAAATTAACACCAGCCAAAATCTTTGGTGTGTACCTGGAAATGATGTTTGTAAGAATTATCAAAAGGTGTTCATTGGAGCACTGGAGATCAAATACTCTGGCCTGTATCTTTCATGTGGAGTAATTATTACTTAGTGTTGTATTGCTAGGACTCTGGGTCTTTTTAGAACAAGGTAAGCTAATGCTAATATGGAGAGGTCCACCTTCTGTTGGTTTAGCCTGACTTCCCTTTTGGAATCCTGTTGATGTGTTCTGGTCCTCCTGGTCCGCATACTGCCACGTCATCCAATGTAAAAATGGAGCAATTGCACACTGGAAAGCACTTTAATTAGCTGTCTGGAAACAAGGGTGTACTTGGTTTTAAACAAGCAAAGAAGGAGCACTGCCCTTTCCCGAAATGAGTTTTGCATGACACTCAGTAATAGCAAAGCCCTTATCCAAAATAATGGTTTTCAAGAGTGCTCTGCATTTTCCATGAACTATCTCGTAGTAGGCTTCCTTTCCTCAGGTTTGTAACCCCCGTCTGGCTTTGAAAAACTGTACGTGTTTTAACATTATTAAGAAGGTGCAGTTAAATAACAGTGTTGTATCTGACACGGCATATTCTGGTTTATAAGAAAGTACTTTTGTTTTTCTGGGTAAGGCTTAACGTTGCATCCATTTAAGAGAGTGGAAACGCATTGTATTAAGCAGCCCCCTTTTCTGTAGTGGCAAAAGCATTTTTTGGGGGGGGGGGAGGGGGAAATGAAATTTGCTCCAATTTTAATAAAGGCTCCCTAGATGATGCAGTTAAAACGTTTTAGAACTTCACAATCATAATTTAAGGCTCATCGCCATACATCCACAGAATACCGTGTAGGAAATAACGTGTACTACCTGCTAACAGTTTTGTCGTGTGGTGTCCCTGCCCGTAAGATGTTTGTAGGATTTGTTTCACATGAAGATCTATATGCAGGTAGCATGTTAATTCCTACATGGAAGTGCCTTCTGCGTAGGAATTTTGCAACGTACAAAACTGACCACTGGTTCTGCTTGATTGGCACCCCCCACCCACCCAATTGCCCTGTGGCACCTTGGAGGGCTGCCTGACTCAGCCAGGATTACTTGGATGCATCAAGCCCCTTTCCAGGTGCCTTTGATCACGAACCATGGCATCTGCGTGGACTGCTCCCTCGCAGAGATACTTCATACATTTGGTGCATCCCGAGGTGCGGGGGGATAAGCTGTTTGTAAATTGGCCTTTTTAGGGAGGTTCAGGACGTTTGACAGAAAAAGGGGTGTGTGTTTAGGGCTGCTTCACATTTAATGGCCACCCAGAATTCCTGGGGTGGGGTTACATGCCTGTATCCTGAGGTTACAGGTTACCTCAAAATGGCGGCGAGAGGCATGTTCCTGATGTGCCACCACATTTTGAGGACTCCTGGCCATTGTTACGATCTCGCTCCGTGGAAGTCTACTGAGAAATTAATGACTGGTGTGTGTGTGTGTGTCTCATGTGTGTCGTCAGACTATTGTCTGTTGGTTAAAGGCCATTGTCTTCTACCTAGCACTGCCCCATAGCTAAGGAATAGTAAAGCTGGTCTAAAAGATTTTAATGTATTACGGAAAGCTGCTTGTTGTTTACGCTGAGTTTGAATTTGCCAAGCACATCTGTAAAACGGAATGTTTGTAGGCATAAGATCTTTGCATAACTTTTAACAAAATAGCCCATTTTGTCTCGCAGGAGCTCTCTCTCTCTCTTTTTGTATTACGCAGAAATGTCAAGTGTTGCTCTTTTTCTTTCTTTTTGCAACAGTCGTTTTGAGTGTTTTAATAGAACCTGTGACAACCATATATATATATATATATATATATATATATATATATATATATATACACGACATGTGCTAGGTCTCCGATATGACTCTTCAGCAACGGCTTCAGTATTTTGAGGTGGAATCTAAAAACTTGAGTTTGGAACAGCTGCTGTAATAAGTATTTCCAAATGGAAATTTATATTAACCGTACTGAATACTAAAATTCCAGAATAAGAACTACCTGGAATGTGCAAGTTTGGTGAATAGCTTCTCTGAATAGCTTTTTTTCTTCTAAATTTAGATTATGAACTTACCAAACAAACATGTGCCTCTATGAGAAACCTACCTGCAAAAAAAAAAAAAAAAAAGTTGACTTAGAGGTCAGATACCCGTCCCTCTTTTAAATTTGTTGACTTGATAGGAAAAAAGTGGCCTTTGGAGAGTTATGTTTTCCTCTGAAAACAATTGCACTATAAAACACTGTTGCCCAAATGTGGGCGCTTGTGCTGCTGTTTAATGCTGCTTTGTATACCTGGATTGAAGTGTGTAAATTTGACACTATAGCACCCGCTGAATTTACAAACTTGTTTTGTGTTTTAAAGATTTCTAATGTTGCAAGAAAAAGGTCTCCATTAAATTCACTACATTCATTTTCTGTATCTGGATGTCAAGTTATGTAAGTGGATTGACCAAAAGAAACCTCCCCACCAAAAGGGTAACATTAAAATAAAGGCACATGACCTCCTCTTGGATAGAACTGGTAATTCTGTTGGCGGTGGAGGGTGTACAGATTGGGCTATCTGCTCCCGTTTGCTCTTGAGACAGGGCTATGCAAATCCATCAGGAGGAAACCCGTCCCCATAGCAGCCCTCCCTGCTACTTGGAGAGTCACATGACCTTTGGGGAGGCCATGGTTTCCTGTGGGATGAAAAATTTCCCTTCCATTCCAATCATGCGTAGGAGCTGGCCTTTCATTCTCTCTGCAAGTCAAAATCACCAATGACATACAGTGGTACCTTGGGCTACATACGCTTCAGGTTACATACGCTTCAGGTTATAGACTCCAATAACCCAGAAATAGTACCTCGGGTTAAGAACTTTGCTTCAGGATGTGCACAGAAATCGGGCAGCAGTGACGCAGCGGCAGCAGGAGGCCCCATTAGCTAAAGTGGTACCTCAGGTTTAGAACAGTTTCAGGTTAAGAACAGACCTCCGGAATGAACTAAGGGCCTTCTCGGTAGTGGCGCCCGCCCTGTGGAATGCCCTCCCATCAGATGTCAAAGAGTTAAATAATTACTTGACATTCAGAAGACATCTTAAGGCAGCCCTGTTCAGGGAAGTTTTTAATATGTAACGCCGTACTGTTTTTAACACTGATTGGGAGCCGCCCAGAGTGGCTGGGGAAAGTCAGCCAGATGGGCGGGGTATAAATAATAAATTATTATTATATTATTATTATTACGTAACTGTATTAAAAATATCTTCTCTTGCCCTTCCTCTCAAAAGGAGCCCAGGTGGCAAAAACACAAAGCGATAAAACAAATACCCTCTATTCAAATGGCTTGTTGCAAGAGGAAGTTTCTCTCGCAGTAGCACTGGGAAGACAACAGAAGCAGTGCCTCTCTAACGCGAGGGAATGCCAAAGGGCAACACTAGAGGCCCAGTTCTTGCATTGTGCAGAACAGACCTGATCAGATGATACTTGCAGGAGGCCTTCACTTGCAGAAGGCAGTGATCAGCTGGCTATATAAAGGGTGAGATGATATGTCAGGTATCCTGGCCCCAAGCAGCACAGGGCTGCACGCACCCAAACCAGAACCTTGGAAAACAACAACACTGAATTTAGCTAATTGACAAATGCAACAATGAACGTGCAGCTGCATAAGCTGCTTTTAAACCATCTTCCAGCATTATCCCATCATAAAACCGATCTCGGATACGCCCACTGTTATCTTAAGATTTCTGACTGCAACCCCCTATGTTTATCGCTTCAGTAACCTGGAAAAATATCAACTGTCTACATATTTAGTGTCATGAGTCATGAACAGAGAAAACACCCAGGACTGTTACACTCGACAGTAGCGATATTTGTGGCTTCTTGACTCTTGCTGTGTGTGGCAGGCCATCGGAGCTATTGCTCCAGCCATTCATCCGAGGACTGACATTGTCGCTCACCTGTGGCAATATTCTGCACTGAGGAAAAAGGGAAAGAGCTCTCCACCTTTACTGCCCCCTTCCCTTCCTTCCCATACAGCTGAATCTATTTTAGTTATTTTCCTTGGCATCATTATTTGGTATTTTGACACAACTTCACGTTTGTGAAGTTACAGGCCATAATCCAGAGAGCGGCAGGACTCCGCTGCAAACACAGCTTCACAAAAGCAGACTGCCTATTTTGGTTTTGCAAAACTAAAGCAGACTGCTTAGTTTTGTGCTCCTATCTTCCCAAGATGCAGACATTAAAGAGGAAACCCACCCTCAGAACATCAGGGGCTAATCTAAGCCACGACACTTAAGTCATACACAGCATACAATACACAAGAGGTTTCCAAGAAAATATTATTGTTGTAGAATGCTCAAGAACGGCTTTTAAGAAGACAAGCCTTTGTCAGGTGTACTTAGATTTTCACAAAACAGCAAATTTCCCTAATCGTTGAGGAACACAAAAAATACTGCACTTGGAACGAAACGTATCAGCATTTGGCAAGCAACAAATCAAACCAACAGTTGAACAATGAAATAAAAATAAAACTGCAGCGCACACTGAAAAGATCTCAGGCGCAACGTGACATGGAGATTTTTGCATGTTTACTTTGTAAACCTTGCACGTTAGAAGGTTATGAATATTTCCTATTATACAGATGGGAAAAGTGGCAAGTTTATATTTTGTCTTTTTCCAGTGTAGGAAGAGCCAAGAGACAAATATATTGGAGTTAAAAGAGATAAAAACAGTTTGCCACTAGTATTCCCTCAACTCTGTTATTTACGAAGTTTGGCTGTAATCGGTGCACACCCCAAACTCTTAAAGAGCAACAAGGAGACATAGGGCATTTATATTGCTTTTACTCATCAGGATAAGCTTGGCAATTATTCAGCCAAGTAGTTGTACCTTGGAAGTCGAACGGAATCCGTTCCAGAAGTCTGTTCTTCTTCCAAAACGTCCGAAAACCAAACCACAGCTTCTGATTGGCTACAGGAAGCTCCTGTAGCCAATCAGAAGCCGTGGAAGCCCCATTGGACGTTCAGCTTCCAAAAATAGTTCACAAACCGGAACAGTCACTTCCGGGTTTGCGACGTTCAGAAGCCAAAACGTTTGGGAACTAAGTTGTTGGAAAACCAAGGTACGACTGTACTTGGCTTTTTCTAATTTACACTCTCATGATCTGCAAATATGCTAGCCGTTTAAGTGTGCGGCATGCATGATGGTCTTAACACAGACAGGGGTGAGGCATCTCTGTGATGGGGGAAACACCAGTCAACCCTGATCATTGCTTTGCTGCATGGGGCTCAACGGCAGCTGTAGTCGCAAGACCACCGGGAATGTCAAATGTCCCCCATCACTGTTTGGATGCAATCGACTGCTTGTCAGTTGGGCACAAAAGCATGGCTTCTTACAACCCCGTTTAAAAAACAGTATTTGTGCAGGATCAGGTCCATTCTATGCAGGACCAGGTAAATATTAAAGGAAATCACTTGCCTGTTTTCACGTTTATGCATTTAAATGCCTGTTTTGTCAGCACAGGTATCGGGTGGCTTCTGAAGGGTATGTGAAGTAGCGGCAGGTGGGGAGAGCAACACAGATGGCACCGTTCATCATATCAGATACACTGGATGCGATGGTCTTAAAAACCACTACTGCTTTTCAATCAACAATCCCCAGACAGAAAGAGACAGTTGCATTATTTCACCCAGCACCATGCCATATAAGAAAAAGAAACAAGTCCAGTGTCCTATTAAAATTGTCCTCTTTACTTTGTGGTTCAGAAAACCCCATTAAGCTGACATTTACACCCACCCACCCACACCCAATTTTTTCCCCTCTGACTATAAGTGAAATGGAGCCTTGGATGCATGTCTAAGGTGAAGTGGGAGGGCTCTTACAGGGTCATAGAATCATAGAATCATAGAGTTGGAAGAGACCACAAGGGCCATCGAGTCCAACCCCCTGCCAAGCAGGAAACACCATCAGAGCACTCCTGACATATGGTTGTCAAGCCTCTGCTTAAAGACCTCCAAAGAAGGAGACTCCATCACACTCCTTGGCAGCAAATTCCACTGTTGAACAGCTCTTACTGTCAGGAAGTTCTTCCTAATGTTTAGGTGGAATCTTCTTTCTTGTAGTTTGGATCCATTGCTCCGTGTCCGCTTCTCTGGAGCAGCAGAAAACAACCTTTCTTGTGTCCTCCTTCCCAAAGCTGAGCAAACGCTTACCGGGCTTTGGGCTTTGGGTTTTCTTTAAAAAGGTAAAGGGCCCCTGGACGGTTAAGTCCAGTCAAAGGCAACTATGTGGTTGAAGTGCTCATCTCACTTTCAGGCGAACGGAGCCGGTGTTGGTCCACAGACAGCTTTCTGGGTCATGTGGCCAGCATGCCTAAACCGCTTCTGGTGCAACGGGACACGCTGGAGAGCGTGTCAGCTTTTTAGCCTCGCACATGGCACCATATCACTAAGGTTGGAGAAACTCAGGCCCAGGGACCAAATGCAACTGGCCCTCTGATCCCTCCTCAGGCCACACTCCACACTGGCCACCATTTGGAGGATAGAGAGGGGTGTTTGAGCATGCATAGGTGCTACCTTAATGTACAAAGCAAAAAGTTGCATTCATAGCTCCAACCACTTCTGCTCCTGGTCTCCACCACAAGCATGTGACCCTCAGAAATTTGCCCCTGGCTAAGAGGGGCTTGTCACTCCTGTTTCACCCCACATTCTGTTGCGTCGGGAGAACAGAGGAACATTGCATTCCCTTCACCGGTGGCATCTTTGAAAAGCGCTGTGGAGCTTCACCAACCCACACTGGAAAACGTCTTTAAAACGACAACAGGACATCACGTTCCTGCGCGCTGGTATAGAAAAGCCGGCCAAAGAATGCAAACCAAGCTTGATCTTCTCAGCTAAAGCCATCACTATGTACAGATCGCCCTCTGCTGTTAAGTCCAGGTCTATCTTCAAGTTCCGGAGTGATTTCAGAGGCTTTTCCCCTTTTTGCCTGAGGGATGACAGGGAAAACTGTGGTTGAGCAAAATATTTTCATTTCAAAACATGCCAGGGTACCGAACTCACTGCTTCCGCGAGCTCCTATATACTTACGTATCATCTTCTACATATTTGATGAGAGTTAAGGCTTTTCTTTGGAGGACCAACAAGAATTGGGCAAGGAACACCCTCCTCAGAGACAATCCAGGTTTCAAACAAAAGACCTGTTAAAAAACGGCCACACAGGAAAAATCAGCAAACGGTCTCATCTACCGGCATTTTCTCATCAGTTATATTCTAGGAAAATACTCATCGTGATGGGAGGTGGATGCAGGGACTCTGCGGAGATGCAGCACATCTCTGAGTGCACGACACAAACAGATGCATTACTAACAAAATCTACCATTCATTTTGAAAGCATGAATACATCAACATGTTTTTACAGTTATATGCATTGCCCTTTCTAATCTGTTTATGCGCTGGTTACATTCAGAGCCTATGTATAACACGATACGTATTATGTGGCATTATAGACTTGGTAATATTTTTGCAGAACTTGTAAAAAAAAATATTGTCAAGATTAAAGAGCAGGTCTGAATTTATAGCTCTCGTAACTTAGTACAATGCTGGGAACTGCTTTTACAAAGAAATAGATGGGAGACAGACCCACCCATGTTTAGATACTCAGTCTTAACAATAATGCTTTTATTTCTACACCCCTTAAGTACACTTGAAGCTTTCCCTCAGTTTCTAGACAATATAGTATACTGCCACTTGAATTAACTTCAAAGTACAGAACACAGAGAAATCTTCTTTAAAACCACTGTTAAATTACTACACAAAAGAAATCACTTGAGATTTTTTAATATATATATACAACTACACAAAAAACTACTTCAGTGTTTTTTTTAACATGCTATGTATTAATCTGCTTTATTTCATTTGAGTGAATAGTCACCTGATACAGGAAGTCTTTTACTAGAGTCTCTTGGTGCAGGACATCTTGGAAAGAATTCCTAAAAAAATACAAACAGGGGAAGCATGAAGCAATATGTTGAATTTCCCCACAACACCAAGTTAAACTGGTGGCTGTCCACTGTAACTGTATTTCTTCCTATGTTCAAAAACGTTGGTTTGGGATTGCAGCCTTGACTACATTCTTACACACACACACATGTGGGAGCAAGCTCCACTGAATTTAAGTGGGGGCTTGCTTGCTCAGCCTGAATTGTAAGACTTCAAGCGTTCTCCACAGAGAATTGGGCCTTCAACCCTAACCTGCTACTGTCTTGAATTCAATGGGACTTTCCTCTGAGTAGATGTGGTTTATGGCTGCAGCCTCAGTGAAACACCCTTACATTTCGGTTCTGAGATACTTACTCGACTCCTTTTATGACTTTATTTATCCAAATGTTTGTACTGCCTGAATTGTTTCACAAGAAATATTTAAAGCGTCAGTGAAAACGGTGGAAAGCAAATAATTAAAGCATTCCAAAGGGAATAGACAACAGAGTGAAAAGAGATTAAAACCTGTCAACGTCTACATGTCTTGGAAATGCTGGTCCAATTTTAAAAAAACGCTTAAAATGCTTATGAGAAAATATGGAATGATGACCCATGAAAATGAAAGAGACTGCAAACTTTTGATTCAAGCAGCGTTATCACTGGAACTTTCTTTTTAGAAACACAATAACCATAGGATTTGAAGTTTCAGTTTGAGGCTATGCTTCTCAACTGCTGATGCATGCCTTATTACAGAGACAGGAACCCTGCGGTGGTAATGTGAGTTTCTTTCAATCCCCATGTCTTGTCAGCATTTGAACAAATTGCTAGGTTGCTTCTCCATCCCTTCCCAACTAATTCAGGATGTGCAGCTGATCGGCCACAAACACGGTAGGATTCCTTCCTTCTGACAGAACCGCAACTGGCCCATGAATACTTACCCCTGTCAGAAAGGGGAAAAGAACTGTAGGGTTTGCAGTTTTGCTCACTACCATGACTGTTTGTTCCTTACAAGTACTCTGAGATTATTTGGCCATGGGTGCTTCTAAAGGTACCCAGTGAATTTGGACTGCCGAAGTTGGCAAAATTAAACTGATTCGATTTTTTAAAAATGATTAAAGATTTCTAGAATACAGTGGTACCTCGGGTTAAGTACTTAATTCGTTCCGGAGGTCTATTCTTAACTTGAAACTGTTCTTAACCTGAAGCACCACTTTAGCTAATGGGGCCTCCTGCTGCCGCTGCGCCACCGGAGCAAGATTTCTGTTCTTATCCTGAAGCAAAGTTCTTAACCTGAAGGTACTATTTCTGAGTTAGCGGAGTGTGTAACCTGAAGCGTATGTAACCTGAAGCGTATGTAACCCGAGGTACCACTGTATAATGGAAATAATTGCATATTAAATAGGGGTCTTTCATGCTAGTAAGCGGTATGCAAATATTGTTGAGTAAATAAATTAAAATAATTATGTCAGTTGCAAAGCTAACTTTTACAATACATTCCCATCGTTTCTGAATGTGAGAAGGAGAGGAGAGGGGTGCAAATTTAATATTTCTTCGTATTGGGAGAGCAAACAAGGGAAATACGTTTTTCCAAGAAAGCAGCTCTAAGCATGAATTCAGATTAGCACTTAAAAATTATGCTTCCTCAGTTGTGCTGGATAAACTCTCTTTAACTTCCTCGTTCGGAGGGGTGGGAAGCCCGCTCAGCGGCCTGCCTACCAAAATATCTAAGTGGAAACCTTCATTTTAACCTCAAAGGGAAAATACAAATACTGCCTGGGAAACCCCTAGAAAAGACATCTAGTCAGAAAGAGGACAAGGTAGACATCATAATGACAAAGAGATAATTCAAAAGCTTCTAAGCACAACATTACTTCTTTTCATTAGAAACGAAGGAGCCAGTGGCATTTGGGAGAATTTAGCAGAGGAGATCAATGACCTTACCTTCAGCAATCCTTGCACGAAAAGACCCGACTTGTAATGAAAGGAGGTTTCATTTCTGCAAAGCCTCGAACACTTCCTCTCTGTTAAAGTGAGAAAGAGGCACAGTGTGTGTACCATCTGTAATACAATATCATTTTAATAGTACAGGCAGTGAAGTTTAGCCAAGAGAAAAATCGGCAGTGGTTATATATTGCACAGAAACTGGGGCAATTCTTTCAGGGATTCACATATATTTTCTAACAGCTATATGTTCCCCCAGCATGCAAACTGCATATTTTATAGCCAACAATAATGTTCTTTTCCCCCCTTCCAGCTTGGACACCCACCTCCACTGGACTGTCCAGAACATCACTAGAGGAAATGTCCAGCCCACCATATTGCTGTTTGGAGACCTTTCTTACAGCCTCCTTTTTTTTTTGGAGCCTGAATTTGCTTCACCATAGTATTGCAACAGAAACAAATAAAACAACAACACCCCCCTACTCCCTCTCTATGTGTGAGGGGAAAAGAACACAAGCTCAAATTAATAGTTTCCCATTTTTTTCTGATTACAGGAAACTTCTTCATTCATTAACTGTTTTAGATATTTTTTTGTCGCTATTGTTGATTCGCCCAGCTCCCCCTGCTCCAAGTTCTATCAGTTAATTTATTCTAGTTAGAATCTATCAGGTAATTTATTCTGCAGCCAATGGAAAGCTGCGCATGCCTCCTCCACGCCGGAAATAGCGTTGTGCGTGCGTGAGCACTCCGGCCCACTGCAGCGTCTGTGGGACCATAAACCGGCCCAAGCCACGAAAACTTTGCTGACCCCTGGTCTACACACACTCGATCCTTTCAATCTGGGACGCGGGTGGCACTGTGGGTTAAACCACAGAGCCTAGGACTTGCTGATCAGAAGGTCGGCGGTTCGAATCCCTGTGACGGGGTGAGCTCCCGTTGCTCGGTCCCAGCTCCTGCCAACCTAGCAGTTCGAAAGCACGTCAAAATGCAAGTAGATAAATAGGTACCACTCCGGCGGGAAGGTAAACGGCGTTTCCGTGCGCTGCTCTGGTTCACCAGAAGCGGCTTAGTCATGCTGGCCACATGAACTGGAAGCTGTACGCCAGCTCCCTAAGCTGTACGGCAGCTCCCTTGGCCAATAAAACGAGATGAGCGCCGCAACCCCAGAGTCGGTCAGGACTGGACCTAATGGTCAGGGGTTCCTTTAGCTTTTATCCTTTCAATCTAGGAGACAAAGAGTCATTATTAGAGTTCATGGCCACATTCCTGCCAGGTCAAAACACATCAGTAAAAGACATTCTAGCATCCTCAAGATCCTACATTATGGCATGTCCCTATTTTACGACCAATCACTTTTTATAAACCTTTGCATGTAAAAAACAACAACAACTGCATACAGTTTTGGTCAAGTACGGTTAGAAAATGATTTCAAGTGCCGTCATGCTTATGAGATGGAAGCTGGTATTAACTCGGCACTCCCGAAAATCTAGAAGTATTCTTATTTACAATGTGTAATTTATTTTACCGAAGGCAGATCAAAAAGGAGAAGAATGGAAGAGCTGTTTCCTTTCATGATGCAGCTAAGATAAGGGCTTACATCTATGTCTTCTGGAGCACTTTGTGATTTCATAGATGAAAGGAGTTCCATTATAGGAATAACTTCCCCTGTCAGCACAGGAATGATGCTCTGGCCCTGGACAATAAATAACATTTTATGAAATAAAAAAAAGCAGAGCATGCACTTACAAAACGTGACATGAAAGGACTGGGAGGTTGTTGTTTTTTTTTAAAAGAGAACAGAGTAATAGGGAAATAGTCAAATACTTTATTTTCCAGGTTTGTTCCAACGTAACCATAACCAATAGAAAGATAAGCAAATAAATCAAGAAAATAATTTTAAAACTGAATGCAATTTTAAAAACTTGATTCATAATCTTTTTATTTTAAGACTGTTCAGTGAAAGTACCTGGGACAGATATAGGACTTAAACTGCGAAAAGATTAAATGCAGTTAACAAATTTACTGCTGCATTTAACACTTTATCAGAAGAAAAGATATGGGGTTTCATTCCTTATTAATTACTATTCCCCAAGTGTCCTTTACAATAATCCCCCTCTCAGCCAGATATAGCTTAAGAAGCTTGCATTGTCAGTTCTTTTGCCTGACAAACAACTGGTATAGAAAAACCTTCCCTTTTTTTGTAATACTATTTTGTTTTTTCTGTTTAGAAAATTACATTTGTTAGGAGGTTGATAGTAGTCGGTCTGAGGAAGATAGTACCTTTTTAAAAAAAGACTCAAAATTCATCTAAACTGCCTTATATAGTGAGAATAAAATATTAATCAGATTTCTACTTTGCTCTAAAATAGGCAATGGGTGTGTGTGTGGGGGGGCGGTTTTCAGATTCCTCAGAGTTCCTATCACATCTTCATGGAAATTGTTCTCATATACAAAGCTTCCAGAATATCCAGGAGAATCCAAAGTAGCTCCTTCTTCGGATGGGTATGATGCAATGGGAAAGGAGCAAAGACATTCATAACTCACTGAAATCAATGGAATTTGGAATCCATGTTTTGCTGCACGCAGTGCTCATACCTCGTCTTCCAGTCTCTCCGTGCCTTTTGAGGCAGCCTTTTGAAAGTGTTCTTGTCTTCCCTAAGGAATAAATCAGTATGTTTTCAGTAGGTTTTTTTTTTTTGAGGGGGTGTTTTCTTTTTTTTAAAGAAGGTCCTGATACATGTCTGCACATCTTAACCATGTCATACATAAAAAGACGCCAGATCCACAACCTACCGTACGTTTCTGTGTATAAGACTAGGCTTTTTTCTTTAAAAATTATGCTAAAAAGTGGGGGTCGTCTTATACATGGATAGTGCATAGGGTGGGTGTTTGAGCAGCTATTTGGCGTGTTATTGGTTGATGCGTCAATGGCTGGTGTTGATTGGCTGTCGCTGTGGCCCTGGGGGGGGGGGTGATTGCCAACTTTTCCCAGTGAGGGGACAGATGAGAGGAGGATTTTGCAACTCGTGCGGGTGAGCGATTTCCGGCAATCCCCCATAGAAAAAGCTCAACAACCCTGGGTAATTCTCCCCCCCAAAAAAGCTCGAAACTCTGCGCCATCTCCCCCATTTTCTTAAATGTTCAGAATATTAGCTGATGTTCTTTGGATTTAAAAAACAGACACCATCACAAACATTGCCATGGTACCTAGCTGAGGAGTTTGTCCACGTGAAAAAGCATTCGATATTTTCCCTGAGAGCCTATGTATTTCCAAGCAAGGGTATATAACATGAGGGACATCTAACATTGCCAGCAATATATACGTCTGTAATGCAGTATGCATTAAAACAGATTCTCATCTCAAAATGGCAACATATAGTTTTGGGAAGAGTTTAGCCTGCAAGTAGATTTGAGCCGACGAGGCATGAGCTCTGCTGTTTCAAATCACTGTGCCCTAAGAAAACCACTTCAGGGATTCAGAATTTAACATGTACACAGTTAAGTGAAGAATCTTGAACAGTGGTACCTTAGTTTTTGAATGCAAAACATTCCGGAAGACCATTTGGTAGCCTTTGATACAACTCAATTTTTTTATATGTATTTGTTGCAGTTGTGCAACACCCTTTACCATTGCCCACTTGGTGGCTGAAGCTGATGGGAGATATAAAAATGTAGTGTAAACACCGAGAACTGGGAAACACTGGCCTGCAAGCGCTCCAGTTGGATAACAGCCTTTACCAAAGGTGTCATGGGCTTTGAAGATGCTCGAACTCAGGACGAAAAGGAGAAATGTGCTAAGAGGAAGGCACACTTGAAGCTCATTTACACCCTGATGAGCAAAAGACAATACAACAAAATGCTGATATATGGGTTCCATTAAGCCCATGTTGCATGAAATATTAGCAAGGCCTTAAACATCAGAGTTTACTTCCATGGGGTGCTTAGACAAAATAGACTTTCAGATGCCATAATTGGGAGACTTCTAGTTTGGGGGTGACAGGTGAGAAGCCGTAACAGGTGAGAAGAAACATCAATGCTCAGAGGTATGTGAACATAAGCACAAACAGCGCTTATGTATGTGCAGTCTAAGTATGGAAATTTGGGAAACACTGGCTTGAGAGCGCTTCAATTGGAGAACAGCCTTTACCAAAGGTGTCACGGGTTTTGAAGACGCTCGAACTCAGGACTAAAAGGAGAAACGTACTAAGAGGAAGGCATGCTTGGCAAATCCACACCGTGATCAACTCCCACCCGGAAACCTATGTGCCCACTGTGGAAGGACGTGTGGATCCAGAATTGGCTTCCACAGTCACTTACGGACTCAAACCGTGTTTATGTAAGGCAATCATACTCGGCTATAAGTGATCACCAAAGAAGAAGATGATGGGAGATATGGTACTTTAACAGCACCAGGAGGGCATCAGAGTGGCATCAGAGTGGCAGAAAAACAGGTTGCTCGCCCCTCGAGCCAGCCCCCTCACCAGTTCCTCTCCTGCATTACAGATCTACCCCCATCGGTGTACACACCATATATTTAAAGCACACTCCCCAGTCCTACTGAAGAATCCTGGGAATTGTAGTTTGTCAAGGGTGCTGGGAGTTGTAGTTCTCTCTGGGTGCAGAGGTTCCCAGGATTCGCTTTCCCGGTCAATGCATGCTGTGAAAGGGACCCTCAAAGGGAGACACTGTTGCAGCTGCCCCTGTTAGACAGAGTCACTCACCCTGGGACTTTAACGGGGGGCGGGATGCTCACCTGGAAGCGGCTACTCAGTCTCTGTGACTGCAGAGTTTCAAGGGGAGGGGAGGAAAACCCACTACCGCGGGTGCGCGCTGTCCAAGGTTCTGCGTATCCCAGAGATTTGCTCGCGAGTTGTAAGAAAAGAAGGGAAAGGAAGGAAGGAAGGCAAGAGTAAAGTATAATGTCATGCACCTCTCATTTCCGGCTCTACAATGCATTTTTTAATTTTAATTTTTGCATTTTCTGCATGCGGTCAGATGCAACACAGAACAAGACTGCATCTGTTCGCAGCTGCTAAAGCTGCAGCAGCCTTTGAATTTCTTTTATTTTTGCAAAAAAAGAGGTGGAAGAACCGAAAGAAGCAGCTCCGACGCAGTGCGCAGAGGTCCCCCCCCCCAATAATCCTATCCCCGGTTTATAAGTAACAAAAGCCGAGGATATGAGTTTTTCAGGACCCTCTGCTTGTCCCCGCCGTCGTTGGAGCTGCTCTGCATTTTCAGCCTTGCAGCACAACGGGCAGACATCCAACACATATAGTTGACAGAGTAGCGCATGGGTGCAGCTAGCATTTATTTTAAAGCAAAGGACCTTCCAGCTCCGGATTTATTTATTTTTAATCCGTTGTAATATTTCTGTTCACTTCCACGCATGCAGGATCCTAGGATCTGTAATTGAGAGCCGGAAGTCTCCATTGAAAAGAAAGCCTTACCTCTTAGGCGTGACACTTGCCTATCCAGCGCTGCATGAAACACGCAGGCGCGAAAGGAGGTTTGTTGCTTTTAAATGAGTGTTTCAATCTGTGGTCCGGTCCACCGGTTTCACCCAGGTGATCCGTGGCACCTCACCCTCAAATATTCACATTGCTTTTCAATTGCATTTGTTGCTTCTTTTATTTCTCATATTGCATTTTGTTATATTACAATTGCAACGCTGTGGAATTCGAATTGCATTGCAGCACAGCACAATGCACGAAGTAAGGGAAGCAATAAAAACGCAAGTAAAAACCACGCAGCTTTCTAGCACGATGCATTGCAATTGCTGCAACAAGGAGAAATATCAGTGCACGTTTCACCAAGCCCGTCAGCAATTTTCAAGTGGCCCATGGGGGGGGGGGAGTTTGGGAACCACTGCTTCTCATTTTATATCATGTTTTGCTCCAGTGGCTTCTTAATGCTAACAGGAAATGTTTGCCTGTTTGGGATGCTTCCAACAGGTTCAATGCTGACCAGGCCTGACACACACAAAGAAAGCAAGCTTTCAGCTTTCATGGCTTATATATAGTGAATGGGACAACAGCTCACATTTCCAGTTCCAGTGTTCACAAAAGGCTACCTGAAAGTCACTTCATCATTTTTATATCTCTTCTATGGATGCAGGTGGCGCTGTGGGTTAGACCACAGAGCCTAGGACTTGCCGATCAGAAGGTCAGTGGTTCGAATCCCCGTGACGGGGTGAGCTCCCGTTGCTCGGTCCCTGCTCCTGCCAACCTAGCAGTTTGAAAGCACGTCAAAGTGCAAGTAGATAAATAGGTACCGCTCTGGCGGGAAGGTAAACGGCGTTTCTGTGCACTGCTCTGGTTCGCCAGAAGCAGATTAGTCATGTTGGCCACATGACCCAGAAGCTGTACGCTGGCTCCCTCGGCCAATAAAGCAGGATGAGCGCCGCAACCCCAGAGTCAGTCACGACTGGACCTAATGGTCAGGGGTGCCTTTACCTTTTATAGACTGAAAAGTTGTGGGAGGCAGGAAGCTAAATTTCCGCTTTTCTAACAACAAATGTTGAGCTCAAAAGTGGCTCACAATAATCCCAATAGCATTAACAAATGTTGCAGTCACTAGAATATCAAACATGTAAAATAATGTAACAAAATAATCAATACAATAAAGTCAGTGTAATTCAGAGAGTTTTGCCATGCCAGGATACTTCCTAATCACATGGAAACTTTACTCCAGAGCCCCTGTCCACACAAGGAACATCCCTTTCTGGGAACACCCCTTTCTGATTTCTTGAGATTTTGTGTAGAATTGTAGAGTTGGGGTCCAATCTGAAACCATACTGGACCGTTGCTTCGCTTTGCAAATGCGCTAGCAGTTTTATTGCTGCACCACTGTGAAAATCACTTGCTTATTTTTTTAATGAGAAGACTGTGCACGTGAAACTGCCCAAAGCTTAACATCCCAATCTATACAGTATGCATGTTAGTTCTGAAAAAATGGCTGCCATCTGTTAACAAAATTATTGAGTCCGTTTGTGCATCCCTGTGCCTGTCTACTCAGACGCCAGCCCCACTGCATCCAGTGAGACTTGTTGTTGTTGTTTAGTCATTTAGTTGTGTCCGACTCTTTGTGACCCCATGGACCAGATCACGCCAGGCACTCCTGTCTTCCACTGCCTCCCGCAGTTTGGTCAAACTCATGCTGGTAGCTTCGAGAACACTATCCAACCATCTCGTCCTCTGTCGTCCCCTTCTCCTTATGCCCTCCATCTTTCCCAACATCAGGGTCTTTTCCAGGGAGTCTTCTCTTCTCATGAGGTGGCCAAAGTATTGGAGTCTCAGCTTCAGGATCTGTCCTTCCAGTGAGCACTCAGGGCTGATTTCCTTCAGAATGGATAGGTTTGATCTTCTTGCAGTCCATGGGACTCTCAAGAGTCTCCTCCAGCACCATAATTCAAAAGCATCAATTCTTCAACAATCAGCCTTCTTTATGGTCCAGCTCTCACTTCCATACATCACTACTGGGAAAACCATAGCTTTAACTATACGGACCTTTGTTGGCAAGGTGATGTCTCTACTTTTTAAGATGCTGTCTAGGTTTGTCATTGCTTTTCTCCCAAGAAGCAGGCGTCTTTTAATTTCGTAGCTGCTGTCACCATCTGCAGTGATCATGGAGCCCAAGAAAGTAAAATCTCTCACTGCCTCCATTTCTTCCCCTTCTATTTGCCAGGAGGTGATGGGACCAGTGAGACTTACTCCCAGGCAAATGTGTAAAGTCTTGTAGCCTGAATCTTACTGAGATAATTCAGTTATGCTGAGTATCTCATTTTGGCAAGCCTGCTGAGTGACAGTAAACTGAACTAAGCCAGATGGATTGCAAAACAAGCTGATACTTGCACAAGCTTTTTACAATTTAATTTTGACAAGGCTGAACTAATATTCAAGACAAATATTGAAAACGCATTAGGATAAAACCAAACACTATTTGCTAATTGCCAAAAATTACTATAAAGAGGAACAGAAATGATTTTTACAGGATATACTCTTTTTTTTGGCAGTCGCTCTGCTTTTACAGCTTTCCATGATTTTTTTATTTTTAATGAAGACAAGAGGAGGGTTATAACGTGATCTTACAAAGCTAGTAAGATATGCAGCCAGCTGCATTTAGCACACCCTGTACAGAAATGCTGGCAGATTGCTATGTAAGCAGATCTTATTTTGAAACAGAAAATACAACTGGCAGCAAAATGTGAGATGGGAAATTCATGTATTTTTTTTTTGAAAAAACGCAAAACAAAAGAAGGGGGCTTAACTGAGCCCACAGCCCAGACAAAGAATTTGTCATGCCCATTAATTTCAGTAATTTACTTTGAGTAAAACTTAAGTTAAATAATAATAATAATAAATTTTTATTTATATCCCGCCCTCCCCAGCTGAAGCCGGGCTCAGGGCGGCTAACAATACTAAAATAGTGCAACATTATAAAAACATTATAAAAATTAATTAAAATCAAAATTGATGGCAACCATAAACTAAGGTTCTGTAAAGATTGCCAAAGGAGGGAGTCAGGCTGTGCCCTGACCAAAGGCCTGGTGGAACAACTCTGTCTTGCAGGCCCTGCGGAAAGATGTCAAGTCCTGCAGGGACTCAATGCCCCTCAAATAACAATAAGATAGCAACAAAACAACAACAGAAATATTAATTTATTTTATACAGTGATTTTCTAAAACACTTAATCAAAGAGCTCTGTAAGCAGTATACAAATGAAATGGTTGATAAAACAAAGCAAAAAGCCACAAAACAGTTCAAAAACAATTGTACTCAAAAAACAATAATCATTAAAACACAGAGAAAAACCACAAAACTTTTATAACAAATATGGACAACAAAATTTGGGTCTGGGTAGGCTTTGAGATACAGATGTGGACTTGTTAGTCTAATCCAGGCATGGCCAAACGTGGCCCTCCAGGTGTTTTGGGACTACAACTCCTATCATCCCTAGCTAACAGGACCAGTGGTTAGGGATGATGGGAATTGTAGTCCCAAAACAGCTGGAGGGCCAAGTTTGGCCATGCCTGGTCTAATCCGTAACTTTCTTCTGCAAATCAGCCAACAATGAACTCTAAAGGGCAGGGGGAACCACACAGCAAACGTTGTTTTATAACACATTATCCTTGTCTCCACCAGGAGACAAGCCTTGAACCCTTGTTACCTGTGATCTGTTGACTTCCACCATCATTCCCAACAACAGGAAAATAGTGAGTTTCAAGGACTATTGCCCCTAGACATTTTTCTGTGTGTGTCTGTGAGCTTACGGTATTTCTAAGATTACAGGTAGCAAGCAATCACCATAACTCATGCAGGCAATCTGTGATTTTGGACAGCGCTTCAGTGTAATTACCAATAATAGTAATGAAAAGAAGCCTTACACCTGACTCCTTTGCAAACCTCCTTTTCAAAGCGCATCGCCTCTCCCTTGCTATAATGTGCCATTTGGTTAGATTTATTAGGCCATAATTATAAGCATCCAAATCTAATTTGACTTGGATGTGGGAATAGATTTTCTTTCCAACCTCTCCGGTTCTAGAAAAGAAGCCATTTATTATGTTCAATGAGGATCTGTTATTTGCATTTCCTGTTGTGTCCCTTCAGCAGCTGCTGATTTGAAAAAGCATTCCTCTTAACCTTGTCCAAAGCCCATTGAATGCTTTCCAGTAACTTCCAAATCAAGGCCCTATTAGTGTCGAATGATGGTGGCGGCTGTGAAGCATAACTTGACAGATAAGACAGGAGAAGCTTTATAGGTTGAAGACAGAGAGAAAGAAAACAAAAAGCAAATAGTCAAATGCAGAAAACAATGATTTAATAGCTGTTGTTGGTGCTGGGCTTTCCTGCTAGTTGTGGGGGTGAAGTTGAATTATTATTAATAATAATAATTATTATTTATTAAATTTGTATACAGCCCTATACCCACAGGCCTCAGGGCACTTCCCAACATAAAAGAACAATATAAAAAAACAAAATGCATAATAAAAACAAGAACAACCCAATAACAGCCCCAGCACATTTTAAAAGGACAATGGATGTCAATCAGCTACAGGCCTGGTTAAAGAGGAATGTTTTTGCTTGGCGCCTAAAGGTGTAAAATGAAGGCGCCAGTCGAAACGGGGAGTTAAAGGGCAGATCCTAATAGGATTAGGGGTAGAGTTGGATGAAGCATTGGCAGATCCACAAGGGGATCAATCCTGGTACAGGTATTTGAAGCTAAGTACTCCCGACAGTACTTAGTACTTCTAGGGATGCGGGTGGCGCTGTGGTCTAAACCACAGAGCCTTGGGCTTGCGGATCGGAAGGTCAGCAGTTCAAATCCCCGCTCCTGTTGTTCAGTCCCAGCTCCTGCCCACCTAGCAGTTTGAAAGTAAGTCAAAGTGCAAGTAGATAAATAGGTACCACTCCAGCAGGAAGGTAAAAGGCATTTCCGTGCGCTGCTCTGGTTTCGCCAGAAGCGGTTCAGTCATGCTGGCCACATGACCCGGAAAAACTGTCTGTGGACAAATGTCAGCTCCCTCCACAACCCCAGAGTCGTTTGTGACTGGACTTAACTGTCAGGGGTCCTTTACCTTTACCTTTTTACTCCTGACATTAGCCGCAATCCATGTGTAGCCTGTAGCTTCGTGAGAAATACTGCTTTTAATGTGTTTCCCCTCAAACCAACTTCCCTTTGATTTGAAAACGTAAACTGCAGTTCAGCTGAGGTGTGTCCACTTCAGATAGCCATTGCACATGCTCAGATGACGGCAGATGAATTAGAGTCTAGGGGGTTACAGGCATGGGGAAACAGTTCCAGTAATGTGCATGGGGTGGGGGGTGGGGAGATTCGTGACCCTTGCTTTTACAGCAAAGAAAAAATGTGCTTTGAAACAGCAATGGGAAACACTGGGAACCTTGGTGTGTTTCAAGCTACTACTAATTTGTGTACATAGCCTAAGAGAATGGGCCTTTTGTGTGGTGACTCCCCGATTGTGGAATGCTCTCCCCAGCGAGGCTCACCTGGCGCCATCACTGCATGTCTTCAGGTGCCAGGCAAAAACATTCCTCTTTACCCAGGCCTATGGCTATTCAATAATCTATGGCCTGTGAAAGTGTGTGGAAGTGGACTGTTATTATGATGATTATTTTACAATTAGGCTGTCTGTCATTGTGTATTTTTATTATGTTTTTATCATTGATGTTCTGTAATGCGTTTTTAATGTTGTACACCGCCCTGGGATCTTCTGATGAGGGTGGTATATAAATTGAAACAACAGGAACGGTCAGTTCAACACCAATTGTCAGGAGAAGGAATGAAGAATCCAGTTTTCTTTCTACCGTTAAAAATGTCAGATCCTGAACAGGGAGATATTCTCGGTGATGGACCTGATTTTAGAACATGGGTAGGCAACCTAAGGCCTGGGGGCCGGATCCAGCCCAATCGCCTTCTAAATCCAGCCCACGGATGGTCTGGGAATCAGCATGTTTTTACATGAGTCATTTTATTTAAAATGCATCTCTGAGTTATTTGTGTGACCTGCCTGGTGTTTTTACATGAGTAGAATGTGTGCTTTAATTTAAAATGCATCTTTGGGTTATTTGTGGGGCATAGAAAATCGTTCATCCCCCCCCCAATATAGTCTGGCCCCCCACAAGGTCTGAGGGACAGTGGACCGGCCCCTTGCTGAAAAAGTTTGCTGACCCCTGTTTTACAGCTACAAAGGATGCCAACTACAGGAAGCAAATGAATCTGGGGCGATGGTTCTCCTATCTACCGTGCGTCTGTTTTAGATCTTGTGCCAATGGAATACAGCATCAGCTACACTGATCAAGAGGAAAATTCAGAGAAAGACTTACTTATCTAATACCAGAGGATATAAGCCTTGCCTTACTGGATCAGACAAACTGTCCAGCTGCAATCTTGTTCAGTTTTTCTGCTTAGAACTTCAGTATTAAGCCTGTTTCTTAAGGAGCAAGTCCCACTGAGCTCAGTGAGATTTGCTTTTGAGGAAAGAAGTATAGGTTCAAGCTGCAATGGGGCATGTCTCCCAACAGGAGCCAGCCAGTTAGGTTTAGGAAACACACACGCCGGGCATAACCATAACTAGCCATATCCTAAACGAATCTCCCTTTAGAGCCAGGGGGGACAGGGGGTGGGTGGGTGTGGGGGACTCCCTGGTCCTCAATGGGGTAACTGTGCCCCTAACGGACCAGGTTCGCAGCCTGGGAGTCATTTTGGACTCACAGCTGTCCATGGAGGCGTAGGTAAATTCTGTGTCCAGGGCAGCTGTCTACCAGCTCCATCTGGTATGCAGGCTGAGACCCCGCCTGCGGACTGTCTTGCCAGAGTGGTGCATGCTCTAGTTATCTCCCGCTTGGACTACTGCAACGCGCTCTACTATTTAATGCTGTATTGTTTTTAACACCCGATTGGGAGCCGCCCAGAGTGGCTGGGGAAACTCAGCCAGATGGGCGGGGTATAAATAATAAGTTATTATTATTATCCTTTCTTTCTTTCTTTCTTTCTTTCTTTCTTTCTTTCTTTCTTTCTTTCTTTCTTTCTTTGGTGATTACTCGTGGCCGAGTAAGAATGTCTTCCATGAACACAGTCTTAGTGGTGTGTCCATAAGTGACTGTGGAGGCCAATTCTGGATCAGTATGTCCCTCCACAGTGGGGACATAGGTTTCCAGGCGGGAGTTGATCACAGTGAGGTTTTGCCAAAGGCGCTTTCCTCTTAGTTCGTTTCTCCCTTTTGTCCTGAGTTTGTGCTTCTTCAAAGTCCATGACACCTTTGGTAAAGGCTGTTCTCCAACTGAAGTGCTCTCAAGCCAGTGTTTCCCAAATTTCCATACTTATACTGCACATACATAAGCGCTGTTTGTGCTTATGTTCACATACCTCTGAGCATTGATGTTTCTTCTCACCTGTTATGGCTTCTCACCTGTCGCCCCCAAACTAGAAGTCTCCCAATTATGGCATCTGAAAGTCTATTTTGTCTAAGCACCACATGGAAGTAAACTCTGATGTTTAAGGCCTTGCTAATATTTCATGCAACATGGGCTTAATGGAACCCATATATCAGCATTTTGTTGTATTGTCTTTTGCTCATCAGGGTGTAAATGGGCTTCAAGGTAATTTTTAATCTATATGGAAATTAGGTGTTATTACTGCAGCCACAATACAAATCAGTCAGCACAGGAAAAGGAAAGAAGGATAATTTGCTGAAAAGCAATATTTATTGGGGGGAAAAGACAAGTTGGCTCTTAATAATTAGTCACCTGCAGATGGAGATGGATTTGATTTATTTTAGGAACACTTTTGATGAATCTGTTAACACAGTCATGTGGGTTCTGTTTACAGAATCTGTTTCTCTGTGTAGAAATGGGTGCTGTTCTGATTATTCCTGATATCTTCATTATGTACCTTCTAGTGCATACAATTCAAGATAGGACTATAGGCTATGAGCAGCTTAAGTGTTAACAACAAAGAGTCCTGTGGCACTTTAAATGCTAACAAATATATTTATTATGGCATAGGCATCAGTGGCCTAAACCTGGTTTGTCAGATGCATCTGACGAAATAGGCTTTAGTCCAAAGAGAACTTATACTATAATTTGTTCCCAGGCATGAGGCTGCTACCTTGCTAAAGCTCTGCAAGTCGTGGTCTGGTTAGCATTTGGAAGAAAGACTGCTCAGGAACCACACACACAACACCTTGGGTTCCATGAGGGTTATAAATGTAAGGAAGTTGATAAATAAAATATACTGTGAAAATACATTTGTCAGTCTTTAAGGCGACACAGGGCTCTTGCTGTAATGTATTAGCAATGCTATTCTTCTAGATATTGTTGCAACAAAAAATAATCTGATTGCGCTATAACTAGAGCTCATATGAATGAGCAGAGTGTACTCTGTAAATGCTAAAAGTTACAACCAGGAAATTTGGCACCTATAATCTGCTACTAGATGATATCAGGCCTAATTTCCAGAGCGTTCTAGTGACTGCACTGAAACAAAAATGTTCCATATTCAAGCCACATGATGAAAGCTATTTGCAAATAGAAAATTATCTGGCCACTTTCATGTTTATTTAATCTATATTATTATTATTATTATTATTATTATTATTATTATTATTATTAATGTTTATATGCCATTTTTTGTCACAAGCGACTGCAAAACAGTTCTCATAAATAATCATATTAATACAAATTTCAGAGCACAATTAAGGTAACAGTAAAATATCACCAATATCAACAAGAAAACTACAAAACCAGTACTATAAAACAAAGCATGCCCAAGGCTCAAAAACAGTCTAACCGTGACCATCAAAAGTTAGGAAAAAACCAAGTAAATTTCCATTGAACTCCCAAGGCCATTCAGAACTGTTCCAGACCTGGTACCAGCACGGTACTAGAGCCATTGTTCTAGAACCCAAGGTCTGCATTTGGTCCCTGGATTCAAGCTTCCCCAGTTCTGCGGTAGAGTCCAGAACATTCAGTTAAGCATTCTGAGGGTTATACTCAACAAAGCCTTTTTCTGTTTTCAAAAGATTAACGGCATCCTTGTCTTCAAAATATTACAGCTACTTTTTTTTTTAACGTCTCTGTCGCAGCAGGAAGACCTAAATCTACCCTGATAACTGTAAAAAGTATATTAACTTCACCAAAGTTGCTGCTGTCTGACAGCGATTTGGCTAGGCTATAAGTCACTGCGGAGCGTTGCTGTCAGGCTCGAGATGTACATCAGCCGACAGCTGCAAAAATAAAAGGGCCAGATGTAAAAGTTATATATTAATGTAGTCTGAAGTGGGGGGGGGGGAGAGGAGTAGGGGAGGGAGAGAAAGAAGCCATCCCTCAACGCTTTAAAATAAGCAGCTGTACTTAAAGTGACATCGTCAGGTGAAATATATTATGAGACGGCACCTTGACATCGACGCAGAATGAGCCCAGTGCGGCTGGGATGAAACAGTCTGCAAAAGATGTAAAATCATGAAACTGGGGAAGAAGAGATAACTATTAAGGAGGAAGAGCGGGAGATGCTGCTATCCCACACTCCTCCATAGCAAAAGTGGTTAGAACATGGGAGACAGCCTTATATCATACTTCTCATTGTATAAGACTATGTTTTATTCTATAAAAAGCATGCTAAAAAGTGGGGGTTGTCTTATACACGGGTAGTGCATAGGATGGACATTTGATTGGTTGCTGCCAAGACTGTCAGCGGCTATTGCACATGTTATTGAGTGCTGCATCAATGGGTGGTGTTGACTGGCTGATGCTCTGGCATTTGGGTAGTCAAATGGCAGCTTCTCTTCTGCTGGCGATGGGACAGATGGGAGGCGCATATAACGTCGCATTCAGGTGAGCGATTTTTGGCAATCCCCCCTAAAAAAAGCCCAACAACCCTGGGTAATCGTCTGCAAAAAAAGCTCTCTGCCATCTCCCGCCATTTTCTTAAATATGAGTCCCCCAAAATAGAGGTTGTCTTATACATGGGGGCGTCTTATAGATGGAAAAGTTAGTCCAACATAGAGGTTCAGACAGGGGTATTTGTCAGGAGCTCTTCCTACACTTGAGTAGGACCCTGGCAGAGACACATGCCCGACTGGCATGTTCTCTCCCTCCTGGTCGATTGTTCGGGAGCTTCAAAAGCGCTCTTCTACCCAAACACCACAGCGACCGATGCCAACAGACATCAGCACACTTAGGGACCTGCAGAGTTTGGGCAGCTTGCGTAACAGAACCCAGCAACTCAGCATTTTGGCTAATCTACTTTATTTACATATAAACACACACGGAGCACTGCAACATGGCTCCCTCCCTCTCTAGCATCAGACAGCAGAGAGAGAAAGGACAATAGTCCCACTTCACGGAACACAGTAACACAAACATCCTGTCTCCGTCACTTCCCACTCTGTGGAGTCAAAACATATCACCGTCATGTGATAGACAACAATCCCATGGCTGCAATCTTGGAGCAGGAATTCTAACAGTATTTCCTAGCTGTACCTGGAGATGTTGTGGATTGAACCTGCGGCATTTCTGTTCACTCAGGCTCTTTAAAAACATGCTATGGGCCTCTCCATTCATAAATACATTCACGGAACTGCCAAAGCCAGAACAGCAATTCATTTTTGGTTCGCTTGTTCCTTTTTCGGTTTGTTGAATGAAGAATGGAGCATGTTAGGAAACAAAACAGGAAAAGGCTGGGAAAGGGTGACCTGTGACAGGACTCACAAATAGTCATTAAACCCACCATGCACAGTAGAAAGAGAGTGAATTACCATTGTATAAGCTCTAAACCACTGAGCCTCTTGGGCTTGCCGATCAGAAGGTCGGCGGTTCGAATCCCCGCGACGGGGTGAGCTCCCATTGCTTGGTCCCTGCACCTGCCAACCTAGCAGTTCGAAAGCACGTTAAAGTGCAAGTAGATAAATAGGTACTGTTCCGGCGGGAAGGTAAACGGCATTTCCATGCGCTGCTCTGGTTTGCCGGAAGCGGCTTAGTCATGCTGGTCACATGACCCGGAAGCTGTACACCGGCTCCCTTGGCCAGTAAAGCGAGATGAGCGCCGCAACCCCAGAGTCAGTCATGACTGGACCTAATGGTCAGGGGTTCCTTTACCTTTAAGCTCTTGGATAACAGTCCATGGCTCTGTCGCTCTGGTATCACATTCCCTCATCCTTACCCTTTTGCGCGGAACATTCTTTTGCTAAATTCTGCAGAGTAAAGTTTTCAACATTCCATTAGGTTACATGTAAGCAGCCATTAAAAAAAAAAGTTTCAACAGGCAGTCTGCAGGGAAATCCCTTTTATGTAGAAATGTTCGCAGCTGCTGTCATGGAAACATGACTTTCTTCCAAGGACCAAGAAGAAAGAAATGCATTTAACAACTCGGTCCCCAATGGAATGATGCACTCTGGGTTGCATATGGAGTGCCAAGCTAGCCATGAATTTTCATGTCCACACCAATGAGCCCATAGCTCTTTGCAGTGAATAAAGTCACTAGAGGGCACAAGATGTTGGACATGACATAATGTTTGCTGACTGGGAACAGTTGTGGACCACAGGTATGAAATTCATGGCATGTAATGCCTTAAGAGAGAATATTATGAAAATGATATACAGGTGGTACATGACACCAGTCAAGCTTGCAAAAATTTCTCATTTGTCTGATAATAAATGTTGGAAATGTAAAGAGAATGAAGGTACATTCTTTCACCTTTGGTGGACGTGCCCAAGGATTAAGGCTTTCTGGGAGATGATCTATAATGAAATGAAAAAGGTATTTAAATATACCTTCCTGAAGAAACCAGAAACCAGGCCTTTCTCCTGGGCATGGTCGGCCAATTGGTGCCAAAGAAGGATAGAACTTTCTTTATGTACGCTACAACAGCAGCAAGAATACTCATCTTAAGTATTGGAAGACACAAGATTTACCCACCCTGGAAGAATGGCAGATGAAAGTGATAGACTATATGGAACTGGCGGAAATGACTGGCAGAATCCGAGACCAGGGAGAAGAGTCGGTGGAAGAAGATTGGAAGAAATTCAAAGACTATTTGCAGAAACATTGTAAAATTAATGAATGTTAAAATGATGTCGGATTGAAATGAAGCGGCCTTAGCAACAAGGTTAATAAGAATATGTAAAAATGAATTGATAACGGATGAAAATATAAAGTTATAATATGTTGAGATATAGAATTAAGATAAAAATAAAGAGGGTAAGGATTTGCTGAATTAACAATGTGAACGGGAATACAAAAAAGGGAGGTGTGAGGAGGTCGGGGGAATAAGTAAATGAAATCTAAGATATGAAAAGATTGATTTGTTTTTAACTATTTTCTATTTTTTTTTCTGTATTTTGCATTTCCCCCCCATGTATTTTTGTACTTTTTGTATTTTTCCTTTTTCTTCTTTTTTACTCTATCTTTTTTCTTTTTGTAAAACTTTAATAAATATCTTTTTTTAAAAATAAAGTCACTAGATAGATAGACAGACAGACACATAGATAGATGATGATAGATAGATAGATGATAGATAGATAGATGATAGATAGATAGATGGCTAGCACAGCAGATAATCAAATATCTCTGCATGCAGAGTAAATGCAATTTTTATTAAGCATCGGCTGAAAACAGTTATAACACCTTAAGGCTGCAATCCTCTACCTGTACCTAGTTGTTGGCATCTATCTGTCTTGGGAGACAATGGAGGAGTGCACCTTTGGGGGTGAAGTCAAATTGCAGGATGTTTGCAGGGCCTACTGTGGCTGTGATATGGGAGAGACATGTTTTGTTGCAGCTGGGGCAGATGAAGCTCTCCTCTTGCAGTGTTGGGAACAAGGATCCGTGCCACAAGACATGCACGACTCCAACATTCTTGACCACAAGAACAAAGGCAGCCACCTTGGCTGTTACGACTACTGTGGGATCTCACTTCTGAGTACTGTGGGGAAAGCCTTCGCTCAGCAGATTACCTGAAGGTCTTAGGGGAAAGCCCACTTAAATCGTAATGGGCATTAATTTATTCATTTCAAAATCTAGTAAGTTAGTCCTAGTGCATTTAGGAATCACCCAACTCACCCTGCTGAGTGGGCCCTGGACTTTTATACAAAAATCCTGCTCTGATTTAACACTATCATGAAATCAATGGGCCTTTAAAGCCCATGTGGTCTCTTTCACTTCGTATAAATACTCAGAATCACAAAGTTAACCTTTTTGTACTGAAAACCAGTTGCTCTTGGGCTGTGCTTTAAAGCCAATCAGTATTTGTATTTTGTTTCTTGCAGATTGCTTCACAGATAATCACAGCACATACATACCATACAAATTTATATTGGTTCTGTACCACTCATGGCATTCCCCTGGGAATGTTGCTTTGGTGAAGGTGCAAATAATACTGTTGGAAAAAACCAGACAAATATTTCCCATGTAAGAAGGAATGTGTATTTAAGTCTGTGCTGTAGACAATAGATCAGCACAGGCAACAGTAGCTGCTCCTATCCTCTCAGTAATGGAATGAAGGGAGGGTTGTGAGAGTTGATCGATGTCTCAGTGGGATGTAAGATGCTTGGAATAGATTCATTTTCATCAGCAAACTTAAGCAGATCTGAAAAGCTCTTATATCAAAGCCTGCTAGAAAATAAAGCAATAGGAATCAAGAGGCTAATAAGAGGCATCAAAGTAGCATTCTAGCAACACCTGCTTTTGTTTCATGAGTTTGGTTCTGGGGAAAACACATCCCACCTCTGAGTTACAATTGTATGTGCAGATTACTACATATAAAGCTGTTGTGAGTACTGTGCTAAGGGAGAAAAGCACAGCTCTGGACATGTCAAACCTGCCTGAGGTAGGAATATTGAATTTCAGCAACAACATGCTTCCTTTATGTACCTTAAGCCCGAAGAGAGCTTGAACTGTGTCAGGTGATCAGTGGCTTTATGCTGGAGGGTTAAAAACTTAGCAGTTTGCTGAGAGTTAGAAAACAGCTGTATCTTACCTATGCACCACAGCCTTTTTCCCTAGAAGCTTCTGTGCAACTCTAGAAAGCCAGATGTAAAGTGCCCAGCCAAATGTGCCTTAAGTGTGACCTGTTAAGGATAATTATTTCATTTACTGAAATGGGCTGTTACTGGAATAACAGTCACAACAGAATGGGATGCCTCTCTCATGTCACTCACAGTCAGCCAATCACATGAGAGCTACTGCCAGGGGGGGGGGGACACCATGTTAACAGAGTAAAACATTCTCGTGTACTTTTAACATTATATTCAATCCTCAAATCCTAATGTCATTATTTCTTTTTCTTTTTCATGCAAAAAGTCCATGAGAGGATTCTAATAAACACGTGGCCTAACTCAGTATAAAAGGGACGCGGGTGGTGCTGTGGGTTAAACCACTGAGCCTAGGGTTTGCTGATCAGAAGGTCGGCGGTTCGAATCCCTGCAACAGGGTGAGCTCCCGTTGCTCTGTCCCTGCTCCTGCCAACCTAGCAGTTCGAAAGCACATCAAAGTGCAAGTAGATAAATAGGTACCACTCCGGTGGGAAGGTAAACGGCGTTTCCGTGCGCTGCCCTGGTTCGCCAGAAGCGGCTTAGTCATGCTGGCCACATGACCCGGAAGCTGTATGCCGGCTCCCTCGGCCAATAAAGCGAGATGAGCGCCGCAACCCCAGAGTCAGTCACGACTGGACCTAATGGCCAGGGGTCCCTTTACGTTTACCTTTAACTCAGTATAAATACATACATACATTCTTATGATTGTTTCTGTGGCATCGTTGACAATCACCACAGTTTTCTCAGCTTGCTGGTTTGGACTGCCTGTGAAATTTACTTCCAGCCTTTGGACTCTGCCTGGAAAAGTGAAGAGAGCTGTGCTGGCTTTGTTGTTTCAAAGCGTTTGCTGTCATGTTCACAACTTGAACTGTCCTGTACAATATATTTCCTTTTCTACCATCTCTCTCTTAGTTCTTCAATCTCCTAAACACCATAGAGGGAAGCAAAGAGCAGGCTGGTGAGATCACAACACTCCATTTTTGCAGCTGTGTCCAGACAACCACAACAGGAAGCTAGTGTTCAGCTGGTCACTCTAATGAAAACAGAACAAGCAGTGCTTTGAATATAGAAGTTTAATATTTTGTTTGTACTTTGTAAGACAAGTTCATCACCAGCATTTAGGTAATACCCCAATCTCAGAGCAGCGCAAGATTGCAGGGGTTTCAGGTACACACCCAGGGATCATGTTTCCTTTTGGAAATGAGGCACAGTGGGAGGTGGTGTCTTTAGGATATATAGATTCTTCTTCTTTGGCAATCACTCGTAGCCGAGTAAGATTGTCTTCCATAAACATGGTTTTAACAATGAGTCCGTAAGTGACTGTGGAGGCCAATTCTGGATCCACACATCCTTCCACAGTGGGGACATTAGATTCTGGGCGGGAGTTGATCACGGTGTGGATTTGCCAAGCGTACCATCCTCTTAGCACGTTTCTCCCTTGCGTCCTGAGTTCGAGTGTCTTCAAAGCCCATGACACCTTTGGTAAAGGCTGTTCTCCAACTGCAGCGCTTGCAGGCCAGTGTTTCCCAATTGTTGGTGTTTATACTACATTTTTTAAGATTTCCCTTGAGACAGTCTTTGAACCTCTTTTGTTGACCACCAGCATTACGCTTTCCATTTTTAAGTTTGGAATAGAGTAGTTGCTTTGGAAGACAATAATCAGGCATCCAAACAACATGACCAGTCCAACGAAGTTGATATTGAAGAATCATTGCTTCGACACTGGTGATCTTTGCTTAACCCAGTACACTGGTACTAGTTCGCCTGCCTTCCCAAGTGGTGTGTAAAATTTTCCAGAGACACTGTTGATGGAATCTTTTGGAAAGTTGGAGATGGCGTTTATAAGTGGTCCATGTTTCACAAGCATACAGTACGGTTGGCAGTACAATAGCTTTGTAAACAAATATAGATTACAGTGGCACCTCAGGTTAAGAACTTAATTCGTTCTGGACTTCTGTTCTTAACCTGAAACTGTTCTTAACCTGAGGTACCACTTTAGCTAATGGGGCCTCCCACTGCTGCCGCACCACCGCCGCCAGATTTCTGTTCTCATCCTGAAGCAAAGTTCTTAACCCGAGGTACTATTTCTGGGTTAGCGGAGTCTGTAACCTGAAGTGCCTGTAACCTGAAGCATCTTTAACCCGAGGTAAAGGTAAAGGGACTCCTGACCATTGGGTCAAGTCATGGACAACTCTGGGGTTGTGGCGCTCATCTCGCTTTACTGGCCAAGGGAGCCAGCGTACAGCTTCTGGGTCATGTGGCCAGCATGACTAAGCTGCTTCTGGTGAACCAGAGCAGTGCATGGAAACGCCGTTTACCTTCCCGCCGGAGCGGTACCTATTTATCTACTTGCACTTCGTGCTTTCGAACTGCTAGGTTGGCAGGAGCAGGGACCGAGCAATGGGAGCTCACCCTGTCGCAGGGATTCAAACTGCCGACCTTCTGATTGGCAAGTCCTAGTCTCTGTGCTTTAACCCACAGCGCCACCCGCGTCCCGTAACCCGAGGTACCACTGTATTAATACATATATGAAACCTGAGCCTATGATGGAGGGTTTCACACCCCAAAAGGGTCTTGCTTCTCCTGTAGCTGCAGCCTCAGACTAGCATAGACACAGATATTTACTTTGGGCCAGATTGGATGATATTCCCGTTCTGATCTGGCCCACTGTGTGGATGGGGTGGGGGGCAAAAGCACCTGCCACCAATTGCTCATCCCACATATCTGCATCTGCTGACCCCATTCACACAGAGGCAACACATGAGAACACAATCTGTGAATGCAGTGAGCATAGTGCTATGGACTTGTGTCCTGCTTGCGAGTTTCCCATAGACATCTGGTTGGCCTTTGAGAGAATAGATTGTGATTCGAGGACCCGATCCTCGCTTGGGGAATGAAGACACGTGGACACAGCATATTAGGTTAATGGGCAAGAAAAGGCCACAACTTTATTGATTACAGCATGTGAGAAGGTATTGGCTTAGGCATTGGACCACAGACAATTTGACTCCACCCACTCGGAGAGGGGTGAGTCTGATGAGGTGTTAACCACCAGTAGGGGGAGCCTGTTGATGCCAATACAACTGTAAGCTCTCCCCTGATGTCACCGGGGTCGTGTCATGGCCCCCCGCCACACAGGGCATCGGACAGGATCCACGACCGCTAGATTCCTTTAACGGAATATCCAAAAGTGAAGGGGTAGGCAATGGCCACACCTTGCCCTTCCATACACCAACAACACATTCCAATGCCTAACCGCCAAATACCAAGAAAGTTGTGACGATTGCTACGAGGTAGGCGAAAAAAACCAAGAGGCAGGTGCCAATTTGACAATTGGAAAAAACTCTTACCAGGCCCCCTGGGCAACCCAGGGCGACCAACCATGGGTCCATAGCAAGGCCAAGCGAGAAGCTACGTACTAAAGGGAGTGGTGGGTGGGTGACTCGAGGAAAATCAGAGCGCAATGGCGGGGAGAGCTGGCGCAGCCGCATTTGAGTCGCTAGACCAAGCCCCAGCAGTGTCACCCGGTTGGGTGCCCAACTGGGAGGCGAGGTGTGCCAGCTATGAGAGGGCAGGGGGCCGAACGCCCCCTGCGTGAATCGTCTCCCGCTCACAACCCCTCCCCTCCAGAAGGAGGAGAGGCTTTGTTAGACTATATGGACCTTTGGCCTGATCCAGCAGGCACTTCTTAATTATCCAACTGTAAGAATACACTTTATATCAATGGTTTGATAGCTTACTTTGTGGCACTGAAAGGCCAAAAGTTGATAGAATCATAGAAATGTACAGTTGGAAGAGACCTCAAGGGCCATCTGGGGTCCAGCCCAGGCATCTTTTACCCAATGTGGACCTCGAACCCACGACCCTGAGGTTAAGTCTCATGCTCTACCAAAACGTAATTTGCCTTAAACTTAAAGTATTGAGATGAAATTAGAAGTACAAACAGCTAAGGCCTTGTTCATATTTGTGACCTGCTTATACATACATATACCTTGTCTCAGCTGAAGTATGAACCCAGGTACTTTGAAGCACACTAGGTTCAGTAATACAAAAACCAGCAGGGACCAAATTGCTTTGTGGATTGAAAATCAATTAGGTAATTCTACAGGAGTGACTATATATAGACCAAATTATGGGATATAAGATTCCCGCTGATCTTCTATGAATTCTTTTGAACGACCTACATTCTGAAGACACCAATCTAGAAATGATTAACTTCTTGATGGCAGCTAAGATTACAACTGCATTACACGGAGAAAAAAATTATGTCACCATTATCTGTTGGGTTCAGTCTACTATTGGATGTGAACATTGTGTCTAACCTAAGAGACATGCATTTGAAAATTGCTTTGAGGAAAGTTGGTCCACATTTCTTAGGCTCTGCATAAATTCCAGGATGGCATCAGAACCCATAATTAAAATACATAGTAAACCAACTACATTAAAACATCCATAATTAAAATATACAATGAACAAGCCAATTCAAATAGTTTAACAGCTAAAACAACAATCAAAGCAGAAAATCAGGATGGGCACACAGAGAGGAGGGAAGAGAGGAAATAAGCACAGTGGAGACTGCAGGATGTATGGTCTGTTTACACAGATATATAACCTGCACCTATGGTGGAGGGGTTCATAGCATTAACACACCAAGGGGGTCTTGCTTCTCCCATAGCCACAGCCTTGGATTCAAGCAAAAATCAGCCCTGGCTGTCTGACCCTTGGCTTGCTGCTTTGTCTTCTCTCTTCCATCACATGAAACACTGCCCTTTTGTCTTCCTAACTAAGACAGTTGGAGGAGGGAGGCAAACCCATTTGCTTTCTGGCTCAAAGTCACTCCCTTTGTTTTCTTAACGACCCATCTTTAGCTGGCTGCTACAAGGCTGGCCTGGCTATTCCAGCAATTGAATGCATGCTGGACCCAGGAATTAGAAGGGGGCCCAGGCATATAGCCTAGTCCCCCTCGCAAAAAACCTCTTAACAATATGATGTGGGGCAGTCGGTTTCCTGCTGCTGCTCTGTTAGTTTATATGCTGTTTTATGCTCAGAGTGCTGTGGTGACTGCCATCACTGAGCTGCATATCATTAATAAACTCAAATATTGCAGAAATATCTTGCATCATCAGTGCTCTCTCCTCCAAGGAAACCAAACTCAAGGAAGTGCTACCATAGTATATAAAAAGCAGAGACATCACCTTGCCAACAAAGGTCTGTATAGTTAAAACTATGGTTTTCCCAGTAGTGATGTATGGAAGTGAGAGCTGGACCATAAAGAAGGCTGGTCGCTGAAAGAATTGATGCTTTTGAATTATGGTGCTGGAGAAGACACTTGAGAGTCCTGTGGACTGCAAGAAGATCAAACCTCTCCATTCTTAAGGAAATCAGCCCTGAGTGCTCACTGGAAGGACAGATCCTGAAGTTGAGGTTCCAATACTTTGGCCACCTCATGAGAAGAGAAGACTTCCTGGAAAAGACCCTGATGTTGGGAAAGATTGAGGGCACAAGGAGAAGGGGACAACAGAGGACGAGATGGTTGGATAGTGTTCTCGAAGCTACCAGCATGAGTTTGACCAAACTGCGGGAGGCAGTGGAAGACAGGAGTGCCTGGCGTGCTCTGGTCCATGGGGTCACGAAGAGTCGGACACGACTAAATGACTAAACAACAACAACAAAGAATATGTTATTGTTTGGGAGAAGTAGGGCGCATTGAGTATGAATGTGCATTTATGGCAAATTGCCTTCTGTGAACATGTGTACCCATGGCCAGTGGTGTAGCGTGGAGGAGGGGGTGCACAGGGACGGTTGCCCGGGGTGCAAAATTACTAGAGGTGCAATATTTCAACGCCTGGTGCTGCCTCAGTACATCTGTGCACTTACATTGAAAATGGCTTCTCCATGCGAACCAGGAAGTTACCTCTCCAGACAACTAATGGATCTTATTTTCTTCTCTCTGCGGCTGCAATTTCCTGGGTGATGCAGATGCCGTTAGGCAGCTGAATGCGCATGCGTACTCCATCTGTTTCCCTCCCTCCCACTCTGCCTCCACGTGGCCCTGGGCACTGGCAACCCACGCTACGCCACTGTCTTTGGGCAAATTGTTTTCAAGGTTTTGAGCTCTGTTGTCTGTGAAGCCTTACATCACAACAGTGTTTCTATAACCGCAAAGTGTAACCTCCTGAACCAGTTACTGGAAACAGACATGACTTCATTAGTTAGTACATGGATATGCTTTCATCATTAAACATAAAACATAAAATGCAACTCTCCTTATCTCCCACATTAGTTACAGTTGTAAGAATAAATTAAGCCTGTTTGAGGATGCAACATTATAATCATCCTCCCTAATTGGTTTTGGTGGCTTCAACACGGTCTGCCATTCTTTTTCCACCAGCAGTAAATAGTTCTCTATTGAGCAGTGTAGACCACTTGTTACTTATTTCCTAAGTGAATTACGGTCTGGTCTGCAGCACTGTAAATAGCTCAGCAAAATTATATTTATTGGCTGCAGTCTAGTTTGAATGTCTGTACATTCTTTTAACAATATTATATTTAAAAATGTTGAAATACCTGGAACTGGTCCTTTTGCTTGCTGCGGAGCTTCTTGTGTTGTTCCTGGAAGGCCAAATAGATTGTGTTCCTGTTTTAGCAAAACACTTAACAGAGATTAAATGAAACAAATGATCTCTGTAGATCATGTTGTTTTAGCAAATTTATTTTTTATTTAAAGTATCTGATTTCTGCTGCAAACACAAGGTATCCCACCATGCTAATCTAGAATACGCCCCCCTCAAATACCCATATAGAATCTCTCTGCAAAATACAGGGTGATATTCAACATTAGTCATTGATTAATCCAATGATTTCATTCTGTTTATTTTAGTCATCCCATATCACAGTATAATGCACCCAGCTGATCTCATCAGCCAGGCATTATGTTATTGCTGAAACACCCTCTCGGATTGGAAGGACTGTAAAAACTAAAGGCCATCTATTTAACCCAACATGTTCTGGAAGGTTGTTTCATAGTTTGGGGGTAGTCCTGGCTGTTACAGAATTCCCTTCATGTAATTAAGATTTTTATGAACAGAGTTCTACTGTAAGCCAGGGGTGGGAAACCTGTGCTCTCTAGAGATGTTAATATATGACTCCCCTGATCACTGTCTATGCTTGTTGGGGCTGATGGGAGTTGGCTTCCAACAACATTTGCTTCCCATCCCTGCTGTAGGCAGTCAATACAATGCTTGATAATAATTCATTCTCAGGAATGGTAAGGATAACCTGCAGTGATGTGAACTTCATGACATCAGAGCTGGGGCCATCATTACAGTGGTACCTCGGGTTAAGAACTTAATTCGTTCTGGAGATCCGTTCTTAACCTGAAACTATTCTTAACCTGAGGTACCACTTTAGCTAATGGGGCCTCCTGCTGCCGCCGCACTGCCAGCGCATGATTTTTGTTCTCATCCTGAAGCAAAGTTCTTAACCCAAGGTACTATTTCTGGGTTAGCAGAGTCTGTAACCTGAAGTGTCTGTAACCTGAAGCGTCTGTAACCTGAAGCGTCTGTAACCTGAAGCGTCTGTAACCCGAGGTACCACTGTATTTTTATTCTATCACATTTCAAACGCCTGTAAAAACATCAAAGCAGCATACAAACTCAACAGTTTAAAACAGAAGGTCTAAAAAGGATGGGCAGAAAAAAAGAACTTTGCCTAGTACCAGAAGGCAACCAGAGTTGGAAGAAGGCAAACCTCCCTAGAAAGGACTGTCCAAAGACAGGGCAGCTGTGCTGAAATGACCCTCTCTCAGATCACAGAGCTACAGTTCCAAGCACCCTTAGCACCCTACAGCTCCTACGATTCATTGGGGGGAAAGCCATGACAGTTTAAGCAGTATAAAAGTGCTTTAAATGTTAAGCCTCAGTGAACAAAGCAAGCATGCCTAGATCAGGGACTGTAGCAGGCTTCTAGAACTTTCTAGAAGACAAGGATAGTGGTTCCTGAATGAAACACTGTTTCTCTGTGAGATGGGAAAGTAACAGCCATGCTGTTGGCATAGCAAACCCACAGGAATCCATAAAATGAAGGGGAATAAAGTTTGCAGTACTCAGGTATTTGGAGTACAGAGACTAGGATCTTCCAGGTGAGTTACAGGTGGATATTTCCAGCAATACACAGGATTCCAGTGCTTGTGTTGACTTGCTAGTCACTGGGACATGTAGGAAGTCTGTAATTATAGATACAATACTGTACACAACATACTGTATCATTTATAATGTGCAACTTTAAAACTTAATGCTTCCCTCCTTTACATAGAAAAGAAATCAGTATATTTGATGATTGATTATCATGATTCAGTTTTCGGTATAGGCGTTTAGCATGTTTCTATTAAATCTAGATTTCCTTTGAAACCAGGTTATTTCTTACAAAATGATTCTTTCAAATCTGTTTTTTTGAAAACCAATAACTTCATTTCTAGCCATCCCGGGTAGCACCTCAAACACTTTCAGTCCATTATAGCTTGATTAATCTTCTTTTCAGGCAGCAATTCTGTTCCCATTCATTACTCCCCTCTCCTTTTTTTTGGTGCTCATTACTTTAGTATTTGCTTTCTGCAGAAATGAAACGGGCTTCTACTCCACTCAGGTCACTTAATTACAGCAAGCACACTCACCCCCCCCAAGAAGGTGAACTTTTTGCTGAATCGTGGAATTATGATCAGCTCGAAATGACTCTCAAGCACAGCCCATTATAAAACCTGCTCTCAGACCTCTCTTGCTTTCTTGAATGCCAGCACATCTTTGATCATTTGTTGTTTAGTCATTTAGTCATGTCCGACTCTTCGTGACCCCATGGGCCAGAGCACGCCAGGCACTTCTGTCTTCCACTGCCTCCCGCAGTTTGGTCAAACTCATGCTGGTAGCTTCAAGAACACTGTCCAACCATCTCATCCTCTGTCTTCCCCTTCTCCTTGTGTCCTCAATCTATCCCAACATCAGGGTCTTTTCCAGGGAGTCTTCTCTTCTCATGAGGTGGCCAAAGTATTGGAGCCTCAGCTTCATGATCTGTCCTTCCAGTGAGCACCCAGGGCTGATTTCCTTAAGAAATCTGATGGGAGGGCGTTCCACAGGGAGGGAGCCACTGCTGAGAAGGCCCTCTGCCTGGTTCCCTGTAACTTCACTTCTCGCAGTGAGGGAACTGCCAGAAGGCCCTCGGAGTCTCGGAGCTGGACCTCAGTGTCCAGGCTGAATGTTGGGGGTGTAGGCTTTTACAGGGCTGAGGCTTTTAGGGATTTAAAGGTCAGCACCAACACTTTGAATTGTGCTCATCTTGCTTTACTGGTTGGAGGAACTGGCGTTTGCCCGCAGACAGCTTCTGGGTCATGTGGCCAGCATGACTAAGCCGCTTCTGGTGAACCAGAGCAGCACACAGAAACGCCATTTACCTTCCCGCTGGAGTGGTACCTATTTATCTACTTACACTTGACGTACTTTCGAACTGCTAGGTTGGCAGGAGCAGGGGCTGAGCAACGAGAGCTCACCCCATCACAAGGATTCGAACCGCTGAGCTTCTGATTGGCAAGCCCTAGGCTCTGTGGTTTAGACCACAGCGCCACCCGCGTCCCTTGCTTGGAATTGTGCTTGGTTCTAAATCAGCAGCGGGATGAACAATTCTAATATAAATAAATACAGCATACAATGGAGAAAAACATCAATATGCAAAAGAGCCAGAAGGCATGTGAGAATAAGGATGTAAGAGATAGCAAAACAATACTGAAAGGAGTGTCCCTATTTTTGTATGTGAAATGTTGGAGGTCATGAATACATTATGTTGAGTGTTCGCATCTCTCTTGGCTTCTAGCCAAGAGATCAAAAGCTGTTCTTTCGAAGGGGCTAGACTCCTACTCAAAGTCATGGAGGGCTCCAGCGATCCATAAATAACTCACAATGAAATGCAAACTCTCCTGCTTGTTGCATTGAAGGCACAGACACCACAGATGATATTATAGAACAATACTGTACATATGAAGGGCTTGCTTAAGTGAACAGCTCAAAACTCCTAGCTAGAAATAAAGGAAAAAAGAAAATTAAAGCTTAGCACCACAGAGCAATTAGCAAAGGTGTTAAGTCAACTTGCTAGGCAATCTGTGATATCAGACATGCAATCAACATGGGAGACAATAAAAAAGACACTGTAATTAATGATTAAGTGGCACTGCAGGGATATAAAGCACAGGAGGTTCCTGAATAATTGAATTTGAGAGAGGTCTGATCTTTTCACAACAGTGTGTTTTCTGAAATCCGTTTGTTCTTAGATATATATAATTGTTTTTGATCCAGAAAGCTTTTTATTGGTGTGAGAAATTTATTTCTGCTCCAAAGCTCTCCTTTGTTAATGGTATTTTGAAGGAAATCTTTATGTAGGCCTCTGAAGCCGCAGTCTCAAGATCATACCCAACCACACAATTTTAGATTAATCTGGAAGGGCTCCTATACCTTGAATATGCAGTCAATGCAGAGTTTTGAGAAATTAAAAGACAAAGTGTGAGACTGGCTTCATTACTATCAAATAAGAGAGGCCTATAATTTGGACAAAAAAATTGGCTTCCAGGTGGAAAAATCAAAATTGGAAACTGAACTGTTAGATCCCAAAACTAAGATACTTTCAAGAATGTATAACTTGCTGTTAAAATGGAATACGCAGGATGAAACGGTTAAATCTGCAATGATTAAATGGGCACAAGATATTGGTTATAACATTATGTTTGCTGACTGGGAACAGTTGTGGACCACCGGTATGAAATTTACGGCATGTAATGCCTTAAGAGAGAATATTATGAAAATGATATATAGGTGGTACATGACACCAGTCAAGCTCGCAAAAATCTATCATTTGCCCGATAATAAATGTTGGAAATGTAAAGAAAATGAAGGTACATTCTTTCACCTTTGGTGGACGTGCCCAAAGATTAAGGCTTTCTGGGAGATGATCTATAATGAAATGAAAAAGGTATTTAAATATACCTTCCTGAAGAAACCAGAGGCCTTTCTCCTGGGCATAGTCGGCCAATTGGTGCCAAAGAAGGATAGAACTTTCTTTATGTATGCAACAACAGCAGCAAGAATACTTATTGCAAAGTATTGGAAGACACAAGAGCTACCCACCCTGGAAGAGTGGCAGATGAAGGTGATGGACTATATGGAATTGGCGGAAATGACTGGCAGAATCCGAGACCGGGGAGAAGAGTTGGTGGAGGAAGACTGGAAGAAATTTAAAGACTATCTTCAGAAATATTGTAAAATTAATGAATGTTAAAATGATGTTTGGATTGAAAATAAGTGGCATTAGCAACAAAGTTAATAAGAATATGCAAAAATGAATTGATAATGGATGAAAATATAGATTATAATATGTTAAGATACAGGGTCAAGATAAATGAAAGAGGGTAAGGATTTGCTGATTTGATTATTTAAATGGGAATACAAAAAGGGGAGGTGTGAGGAGGCCAAGGAAATAAGTTAATGAGTTTAAAGTCACAAAGAACTGATTTGTTTTAAATTTTTTCTTAGTTATTTGTCTTTTGTATTTGTAATTTGTATTTTTATTCTGCTTTTTTCTTTTTTATGTATTTTTCTATGTTCTCTTTTTTGTATCTTTTTTTCTTGATATGATCTTTTTTATTTTGTAAACCTATGTCTTTGTAAAACCTCAATAAATATTTTATATATAAAAAATGAATATGCAGTCAAACCTCCACCTCTTCATCAGGCGGTATGTGTCTAAAATACTGTGGGAATGTAGAATTTCATATCGGGTAGCTTTTTGAGAATCTCAGTATAAGAATCTCAGTTTAAAAAAGGAAAACAAAATACAATCACCCAGGTTTCTAGCCATGATTTCTGGAAAAATATGCTTGAATTTCTGCAGGTAACACCTACTGTAATCTCAAAAGCCAAGACGATTGAAATAGATTTGCAGTGGCTGAGAGTGGGGAGTCAATACTCTGCTTTGTTCTTTGCTCCTCCCCATAAATAGCAGAACAAGAATGTTGCAGAATAGGAATGATTTTGAAAACGCACTTGATTTTACTAACATGATGGCAAAATGCAATTTTTTTTTGGCACAGAAATCAGGTGGCAAATTTGGAGAAGGGAAAAATGGGGAGAAAGAGCTTTCATTTTGTGCCTGTTGTAGTCAGTGGCGGAGCAAGCCGATTGGGTGCCTGGGGTGGCACCTGTGCCCTGCGCCTAGGGGTGGGGCAACCCGTGGGGCAGGGCAAGCTGGGGCAGGACACTCCATGGGGCCTCTGAGAAGTCTGTCTGTCTCCTCCCACTTAGCCACTGTACAGCTGGTGGAGAGGTGGCGGGCGGACTGTTTGGGGCAGCGTGGAGCCTGCAGGTGACCAAGCCACCTGATCGCTCCCAGGAGAGACGTGTGGCTCAGGAGCACTGCAGGCCCCGCAGTGAGTGCCGCCTGGCATTTTGTCACCCCCCCTCAGTGGTGACACCCGAGGTAGACCGCCGCCACCGCACCTCCCTTCCTCTGCCCCTGGTTGTACTGAACCAAACTGGACCCATGTAAGTTTCCCAAATCTGTAGGTTCTGCTAGGAGTCAGTCTGACAGGGCCAAGGCAGGACACGAGGCAGGAAACCAGGCAAGGAGAGGTACAGGATCTCAGGCAGGGTCTGGCATACAGCAACGTTACTCCCACAACCTGGGGCAGGGTCCGACAGCCTTTTATCTTTGTCAGAGTAACGGCCAGTCCTGATCCCCCCAGTGACTCACCTCCCTGTCTCGCCCGAAGGCGAGCACTCCTCCTGTGAGTACTCAGGTCTCTCCTTCTCTCAGACCTTCGTCTCTGCAGCTCGGGAGACGTTGGTGGGTTACTAAACCCAGAGGCCGTCTCAGCCTCTTCTGACCCAACTGGTAGAGGAGCAGCTGTAAGTGATGGCCCAGCTGAAGGCAACAAGGTAATCCCCGCATCTGGAGCCAGGGCAGGCTCAGGCCCCTGACTCAGCCCAGCTGGTGTTTGTTGCAGGGGAACCTGTGCAGACTGGGACTCTTCAGGATCAGGCCCCACACTTGGTTCAGATGATGCCTGAGGGAAAGGATCCGGTGCAGACTGAGACTCCTCTGGTTCCGAGCCCGAGCCCGAGTCCCAGGCCATCACACAGTGGAGGGTCAAAGTCTTCCCTTATGAAGACAATGATTGAAGATGGTGAAGGGTCCCAGGGGCTGGCAGCTGCAATGGAACTGCTGTATCTGAAGTCTGTTCCACCTACAAAGCGGAACCAGACTGCTGGAGAATCCTACCTTAATGCCTCCTCTGGTTCTGCCTTGACAAAAGCTGTTCTCTCCCTCTCCACCTTGTCCTATAAAAATGCACCGAGGCTCTGGCAACCCTCGTTTAGATCTCTTGTTAATTCTGCTTTGTTTTCCCAGCACAGTATTTCATTATTTGTTTCATACTGCATTTTAGTATTCTTCGGAGAAAAGCAATGACAAACCTAGACAGCATCTTAAAAAGCAGAGACATCACCTTGCCAACAAAGGTCCATATAGTTAAAGCTATGGTTTTCCCTGTAGTGATGTATGGAAGTGAGAGCTGGACCATAAAGAAGGCTGATCACCGAAGAATTGATGCTTTTGAATTATGGTGCTGGAGGAGACTCTTGAGAGCCCCATGGAAGATCAAACCTATCTATTCTTAAGGAAATCAGCCCTGAGTGCTCACTGGAAGGATAGATACTGAAGCTGAGGCTTCAATACTTTGGCCACCTCATGAGAAGAGAAGACTCCCTGAAAAAGACTCTGATGTTGGGAAAGATGGAGGGCACAAGGAGAAGGGGACGACAGAGGACGAGATGGTTGGATAGTGTTCTTGAAGCTACCAGCATGAGTTTGACCAAACTGCGGGAAGCAGTGGAAGACAGGAGTGCCTGGCGTGCTCTGGTCCATGGGGTCACGAAGAGTCAGACACGACTAAACGACTAAACAACAACAAGCATTTTAGTATATGCTTGTGTGCGTGCTTTGTGAGCTACCCAGAGATGTTACGTGGTGTCTATACCAGTCCATTAAGTAAAAGAAAACAAACAAACAATTCCTTATGAATTTGAAGAGGAATTCATTTGGCCCAAATCCTTGCCTTTTCACGTTTGCCAAAAAGAGCCCTGTAAATCTTGAAAGATTTTGCACACCCCCTCAACAGCTAAAGATGGCCTGCAAGAAGATAGTCAACCTCCCTGGGTTTTTTTGTGTGTCTCTCTGTAGTGGAAATGCATATATTTTTCCAAAGCACATCTCTTTCTTCCCCACTGTCACCTTTTCCCTGAGAGGAAGTCAAATGCACAGCCTATTAGACAAGATGGAAAGGCAGGCTTTTTCAGAGATAACAAGGAAGCAATAATAGCTTTGCAGCCCCAACAAGTATTAAGAAGCGGGTGCTATCTGTGATATACTTTTTTCCCTTTCACTTTTCACAGTAAAAGGGAGAGGGGGGAAGGGGAATATTTGAACTCCACATAAAAAGAAAGTTGTCTGTTTAGAAACTAAGAAGGGACAAGATCCTTGTACAGATATTTGAAGTACCACAGGTTAAAAAACAAATCCAGTTGGAATTCTATGCACATATTCATGGTGGGTCACAGAATCCATTCTACAAGGAACTCTGTAAAAGCTTTTGTAAGCGAAATGAAGTGATTCAGCTCCTCCTGGTTGCCAGTGAGTGTCTTCCCTCTACATAGGCTTCAGGGTGAGGCCTGAAAGCATTGCCCTCACTCTGATCGCTTCATGACAATGCCATGAGATGATGTCATGAAGCCAAAGCGGAGTAAGGGCAATGCTTCTTGCCCTCATTTTGATTACTTGCAATTTAATAGTACAGTGGTACCTCGGGTTACATACGCTTCAGGTTACATATGCTTCAGGTTACAGACTTCGCTAACCCAGAAATAGTGCTTCAGGTTAAGAACTTTGCTTCAGGATAAGAACAGAACTCGTGCTCCGGTGGCGCAGCAGGAGGCCCCATTAGCTAAAGTGGTACCTCAGGTTAAGAACAGTTTCAGGTTAAGTACGGACCTCCGGAACGAATTAAGCACTTAACCCGAGGTACCACTGTAATAGTAGTAGTAATAGTAGTAATGGCACCACTGGGAGTGTGATCACTACCCTTGACTGGACCACAAGTGGCAAACAAACCCAGGTGAGTTTGTGGTGGCTGTTTAGCCCCAAATTGAAACATTCCCCCCACCCCCCCACTCCAGACCAAAGAACTTTAGCCTCAAATTTATTTATATAGTTCAGATTCATTGCAGGATGCATGCGGACAGCTACTCTGTAGTAAAGACCTGTGCTAAAACCTGGGATTAAATGTCGGTTCAAGTGTCACCTACTCGTGTAAAAGTTAAAAGATGTAGGCATTAACCGAGGGCAGAGTTAGGTCATGCGTATGAGGCTGAGCACCATCAATCTGAATGTACAGAGGTGGCATTTAGAAAGTGCGAGCTGTGTTTATTCCTTCTGGACCGGGGAGTTTAGATACATGGGAAAATTAAATGCTTATGCTGAGCCAGGGCACCATTCTACTGCTAAAACTTGTTTGGCATTTTAAGACTGTTTTGAGTCACCTTCATGCACTTTGAATTTGGCCTCACCAAGTGTCCAATGTAATAAGAGCAGACAGACCCGACTTTCCGCAGGCCCCTGTGTAATTGGCAGGTCGCCAAGCGTCACCCCATGCAGAATCTCTCAGGAGGCTTGCATAAACGAAATTCACTACCTTTTAAAGAGGACACGTTGTCGATGGAGCTTTCCGTGCAGACAAAGACAGATCGCTCCGCCAAAGCCATATGGATGGAGCGCAAGTGTATTCCGATGGAACGGGAAATGATGATTCGTTTCCATTATCTGTCAACATTATTATACCCAAGGAGTGGTTTATGGCCTGAAATCGCACCTCTATTTGCAAGTGTATGCAGCGCATCAACAGACTGCCTATATTGCTTAGGCTGGGCCTGTAGCTGAACTCTAATGATGCCTGTTAGAAGTGACATTACTACATTACTTTGGGTCAGCATTGCTGATTTCATGCAACCTGTTATAAATATTATTACAGGTCGGAATTAATGGCATTGTTGTCTCTCTTCTGACTTTCATCCTGCCTGGTGCTAAGGTACTCTTCCAGTTGCCTAGACAACAGAAGGATAATGTCACTGAACTATTGCTTGTATATTTGAGAAACCTGTAGAAATTCTGCTCCCTCCCCCTCCCTTTAATTTGCCTGCAACTAGTTGTAGAGGTGAGCATATTGTGCAAAAAGCAAAAAAATGAAAATCCAAATTGCAAATGCAAATACAAGCTTCATTGTACTGGCGAGAAGGATTGCTGGGGGTGTAGGCATAAGGAGAGGGCTGTGTATTATGTTACACCAATAAAGAACTGCCTTCTTGCACAAGCTCCTCAGAATCGTATTGGAAGAGGCAGCAGGGGCAAGCGAGGCACTCATGGGGACCCCTTCCTGTGGGATTTAACCACCTAAGGCAGCAGTTTCAGTCTACCTCATGGGGAAGTGGCTCTGACCGGCATTTCACCAGTCAGTAATCCCAGAGTAATCCCACCACCAAGTAATCCCAGAGACTATTCCCACATCCTTAGGAAGCAGGAGCAGGGCTCTCATGGCTGATGGCATAGTTCTGGCCAAAGTTGGCCCTTGGACTTTTCTCCTTTGAGAGGTTTACTGCCAGACACTTTCTCAGTACAGATAACAAGTCCACACAAAGACTGTCTGACAGGATGATTATGTTGTAAATTTCAGATGAAGAGTGGTATACAAATTTAAATCATTAAATATACCTGAAGGAGCATCTCCACCTCCATCCTGCTGCCTGGACGCTGAGGTCCAGCTCCGAGGGCCTTCTGGCGGTTCCCTCAAAACGAGAAGTGAGGTTACAGGGAACCAGGCAAGAGGGCCTTCTTGGTAGTGGCGCCTGCCCTGTGGAATGTCCTCCCACCAGATGTCAGGGAAGTAAACAACTACCTGACTTTTAGAAGACAGCCCTGTTTAGGGAAGTTTTTAATGTTTGATGCTTTATTGTGTTTTTAATCTGTTGGGAGCCGCCCAGAGTGGCTGGGGAAACCCAACCGGAAGGGTGGGGTATAAATAATAAATCATCATCATCATCATCATCATCATCATCATCATCCCTGACCTCCCAGCCAATAAGCCTGCAGTGCAAAAAGTTATGCAATTTCACCCATCTTTCACTGGGACCCAGAAAGGAAAACAATTATTGGACCAGAATCAGTGCTGTCCAAGGCTGGACAAAAAGAAGTCTTTACAAGCTAGTACATGGCACAGATTGCCCTCAACACCCAAGCCTTTGCCTCCTGCCTTCCTGTTATCACCTTGAAGTCACTCAAGTATAGACTGTGCACATTTGTTCTATTACCATGTATCACAATGGCCTGGAGAGGAACATTTTACTGCAGAGGACATTGTGTGCTTGCTATTAGCAGCCAACTCTCTTTTTGCACATAGCCTCGCTTTCCCAGACCTTTGAAGAAACCCTGAACAGCCAGCCAAAATGATTTTACGCAGCCATCTATAATGAACAATTATTTCCTCCAATTACCTATTCAGTGTTTTCCATTCCAACCACTCCAGTAGATGGAAATTAACAAATAGGTAGCACTTTGAAACCTATTTACACTGTATGCTCACACAGCTAAAATCCCATTTGCAAAAAAGCAAAGCTGAGAGCTAAAAGAGGACAGACGAGAAAATTCTGTAAGACCACATCAGTGGCAGAAAGACAAGCCGAAGTTTGTTTTGACTTCGCTGGATGACAGAATAGTTTAGACTGTTGTACTGTATCACATTCACATGACTGATTTGCACTTGATAATTATGAATTGCTTTAGACGCTCCTTTATGGTAGACAAGTAATACAGAAAAGATATGTGCATTTGTCTTTTTAAACCACCAAGTTTTATCAGTTCATGATGAAAATAGAAGAAAATTAAGGCCTTTTCAAGAGCAACCGCTGATGAAAATGAAAAGAAAATTCAGTTCCTTCTGCAAGCTGACACCAATAGCTGTCCCCTGGTAATTATCTGAGTCCGATGTCCCTTTGAGCATCTTCTGAGGCAGTCGATCAAGAAAAGACATGTGACCAAGTTTCTCTCTTATTGGTCCAACCAGCCTTTTCTGGACTTCCAGTTGCTCTTAAATGGTGAAATGTGACTCTCTTGTTTAAATAGCCCATTGGGCTGCCTAGAATGGAGTGGCTGCTTCTGCAATGTATTTGATCGTCTGCTTGCTTAACTTTCCTTAAGATTACAGTGGTCTTGTGGAGGTGTCCCAAAGGGCCACAATGAATATGATAATGTGAACCCCTATAAATCCTTGAGTGTGCTTCTAATAGAGAAGTTATGGTAACCTGTTGCTTTATGAAAATGATGATTTTGCAAGTTGCTGCCCCCCACCCAAATTGGGACAGAAGCACAGCTAATATGTGAATCACAAAGATACAGCTCATAACCTAGAACGAAAGTTGATACATGGTGCAAATGGCCACGCGTAAGTCAGGTTCCCAACATGCACACTAACACAATGTAACAGAAATTAGTATTTTAACAGAGAGCGGTGGGAATCAGAGCTGAATCAACAGAAATTGCTAACGCTTATTGTGCCTGTGTATTAAACATGAAATGAGGGAATGATGTACATAATTGGTGAAAATTGAAATCCTTTGGACGTTTTTTATGTACGCTACAACAGCAGCAAGAGTTCTTTTAGCAAAGTATTGGAAGACACAAGAACTACCCACGCTGGAAGAGTGGCAGACGAAGGTGATTGACTACATGGGACTGGCTGAGATGACGGGCAGAATCCGTGACCAAGGAAAAGAGACGGTGGAAGAAGACTGGAAGAAATTCAAACTTTACCTTAAGAACTGTTGTAAAATTAATGAGTGCTAAAATGTCATGGGTAAGGTAAAACAGATTTGCAGCGGTAAATGATTGGGTAAGAGAAAAAGGATTAAAGAAAGTGAATTACAAGTAATTGAATTAGGGGTTGCTGAAAAAGTTTAAAACAGGGATGCAGAAAAGGGAGGCATGGGGAAGTCGTTGAAATTGGGTTTAAGAAAAAGAGGTTATGAAATTATACGTGTTTATATGTTTGTTTGTCTATGTATTGTAAGTTGTAATATGTCTTAATTTATGTTGGAAAATCAATAAAAAATTTATAAAAAAAAGAAAAAGAAAATTGAAATCCTTTGTTTGAAATATTATAAATATCACCTCTGGACCCTTGTGTGGGGTTGCAGTTTTGCGAAACAATTCGACTGTAACCTATTGCCTAGAAATAAACAACAATGGACTCCTAACTCCTCTTGTCTCTGAGTTTTATTGGCGTAAACTCAGAAGATAAGCCATTTTGGGCTTACAAGAGTCTTGTGACACTTAAAAGACTATGGTTGCAAACCAAACCCTACACATTTCTGGGTAGGCATGGTAAGGATGCTGCTCCAGCAGAAGTTCATGCATTTAATAGTCACCCATGTGGGCTATATATATATATACATATACATATACATATACATATACATACATATATATATATATATATATATATATATACACACACACACACACACACACACACATATATATATATATATATATATATATATATATATATATTCATATTCCAATATTAAAAAAACATACAAAACAAACAGCTTATTTATCACCAACATCCTCTTTTTTTGACTTCCCTCAGCCTTTCTGATTATTCTTCGTTCTGTTTACTTCTTCCACATTTCTTACTTAATATTGCACTACTTTAATATCTTATTATCCCTTATTAAGTGGGCTGTATATTTTAAACACTGGAGGCATCATGGATCATGGCTGGCTTTGCCATTGGCCAACATAATTGACTGCTATACAGGTTGTTGAGAGACCCTCTGCAAAAGACAACGTATCATTTTTATTATTACATTTATGAACCTGTTGTTTTAAGGCATGACTCTATCCACTTGCCCCATATAATCTAAATGTCGAATGTACCAAGGATTTTTTGTCTCTATTCAGATGAACCACCCTTTCGTTTCAGCCTTGGTCCTAGTACTGAATGCCACTTTGTACCCCATCACCCATTTGTTGGTGTCTTAATGCAAGGTTCTTGCTCTCCACCGAGAAGATCTTGCTCACCATTCAAGACTCTGCTTATGACCCTTCACATAACCCCAGTGGTCATATAATATGTGTACCAATTGGAAAGCAACTGCTATTGTGATGATGCAGTGCTATGCCTTCCTCAGTTGCTCACGTGTGTGTACAAGCAGTGGGTGACGGAAATCTACATTATGCCACTGTAGTGGAGTCAAGGTTCCAGTGGGTGCAGGCTATTTTATTCTCAAAATGCTTTACAAACAAGTCACAGCAAGCTACTGTCGGTTCTGCCACCTCCTTTCTGCTAGAATGTAAAAGGTCCTGCACTACCCAGAAGAAAAGGAATGCGGGTGGCGCTGTGGGTTAAACCACAGAGCCTAGGACTTGCCGATCAGAAGGTTGGCGGTTCGAATCCCCGCGACGGGGTGAGCTCCCATTGTTCGGTCCCTGCTCCTGTCAACCTAGCAGTTCAAAAGCATGTCAAAGTGCAAGTAGATAAATAGGCACCGCTCCGGCGGGAAGGTAAACGGCATTTCCGTGCGCTGCTCTGGTTCACCAGAAGCGGCTTAGTCATGCTGGCCACATGACCTGTATGCCGGCTCCCTCAGCCAGTAAAGCGAGATGAGTGCCACAACCCCAGAGTCAGCCACGACTGGACCTAATGGTCAGGGGTCCCTTTACCTTTACCTTTACCCAGAAGAAAAGCTCTGCTGGATGGCACAATGAGGATGCAATGGAGGCTGTCTTGACTACTACTAGGTAAGCTCGATGAGCAGCCCTCACCAATGTTCAATTGCATTTGACTGGCGTTTTCCTCCCCTTGCGTTTGAGCCATCTCCCAGCATGTTTCCTCACCCTAAGCTTTGGAGCGCACCAGGGAGCCAAATGAGCTCCACGAAGTGGGGAGACGGCGCTCAGGGGTGATCGTGTCAATGGCCCGAGTCGTTCCGATGTCCCAGGCATGAGCCAGGACCACTGTGAACCATTAGAATGAGACTGTCGTTAATACACTGCCTTAGTGGGATGGATCTGCACCAGGGGTCAGCAAACCTTTTCAGCAGGGGGCCGGTCCACTGTCACTCAGACCTTGTGTGGGGCCGGACTATATATTTTTTTTTGGGGGGGAATGAATGAATTCCTGTGCCCCACAAATAACCCAGAGATGCATTTTAAATAAAAGCACACATTCTGCTCATGTAAAAACATCCTGATTCCCGGACCATCCGTGGGCCGGATTTAGAAGGCAATTGGGCTGGATCTGGCCCCTGGGCCTTTGTTTGCCTGCCCATGATCTGCACCATTCAGAGTGTACACCAGTGTCCATCTATAGAGCAGGCAAGAGAAAGTGGAGGATTTGAAAAATTAATGGAGGATATGTCATGTGTTGTCATACATGTGTCATACGTGTGGAGGAAAACCTTAAACACATTGTAGAGTTCAGCAGAGTTCCCAAAAAACAGACCAGAGGCAGTAGTAAATGTAGTGTAATGGTTCTCAAATTCAATACAATCAGGATTGGCTCAGTCCATACAAAATCCAGTTGCAGCATTTATAAACTTAACTCATAATAAGACTAAACCAGCAAACTTTTTCAGCAGGGGGCCGGTCCACTGTCCCTCAGACCTTGTGGTGGGCCAGACTATGTTTTTAAATAAATGAATGAATGAATGAATGAATGAATGGATTCCTATGCCCTGCAAATAACCCAGAGATGCATTTGAAATAAAAGCACACATTCTACTCATGTAAAAACACGCTGATTCCCGGACCGTCCGTGGGCTGGGTTTAGAAGGCAATTGGGCCGGATCCAGCCCCCGGGCCTTAGTTTGTCTACCCATGGACTAAACCTTAGCATTAAGCACCCTATGTACAGGAACAGAAACACCACACCAGAAGGAAGAGAGAGAGAAGAGAAAAATAAGACCCAGGCTCCTTTTGGCCTATATTTATAGTCAGCATGACTCTGCAGAATAGAGATAAGAGAACTAGGTCAAAGCAGCTTCCCAGAAGGTATAACCCAAACAATCATTAACCCTTCTGCCTCTGCTTCTGTCACACAGAGAATCTTCTAGTAGTTTCTTGCATTAATCAGAATAGGAAAGATCTTTACACATGATATCAATACTTTCTGCGCTAAGAAATGCAAACTGACAGGATAGGTCTCACAGTGGCCATGTTCTATCCTTACTGTCAGAGGAAGTGTGCCCTCTGAATGCCAGTTGCTGGAAATCACAGGTGGTGAGAGGGCTTTTATATTCTTGGGTTCTGCTTGTTGGCTTCCCACAGGCACCTGGCTGGCTATTGGCTATTGTGAGAACAGGATGTTGGCCTTTGGCTTGATATCTAGGAAGCCTCCTAGCCACTGGCGGAGGAACGGGAGTGCGGAGGGAGCGGATCACTCCTGGCACCACTATTCCGGTAGGATGCCATCACAGCGGCCCCCCAGGACACACGCCGGGCACCCCCCGTGCGCCGGGCACCACGCCCCCACAGGCGGCGAGTCACGCCCCCAGAATGTACGTTACACCCTTGCGGGTGGCGTACCACGCCCCCTGGGATGCGCACAACGCCCCTGCAGGTGGAGTGCCATGCCCCCAGGATGCGTGCCAGCCATGCCCCCACCTGCTCTCTGCCCCCGGTAGCAGAGCATGCAGCTTCGCCACTGCTCCTATCCATGCTAGTCATTTTCATGTTCATTTGTCTGCAGTACTGAGGACTACGAACCTCTACCAAGGAATTTCATGTCTTAAAAGATTCTGGGATATGTTATAAAACACACACTGGCTCTTTGGGCCTCATCACCAAGCCAAGTGCCTGGAGAGCATGAGCTACAACACATCACATGCTCTCCTGCAGTTGCAGATTGGTAACGCAGAGCAAGCCGTCTTTCAGAGAAACTTGACTAGCGCCGCTAAGGAAACTTGAATGAGTGTCTGAAGAATTCCATAATTCCCTGAAACACAACATGAAAACTGCTGCCATAGCTCTTAAACACAATTATATCTGCATTGCAGCCTACATACAAGTGAGTTTCGTTGCATTACTTTTGCTGGCCAAGAGAGGGTGCAAAAGAATAACAGATGTTCTTCTTCTTCTTTATAACTGTGAGAAATTACTTTTGAGACCTCAATTAAGGTCACACTTTACAGTGGCGTATTTTAATAACCACCGATCCATTTCTCTGAATCAGCCTTGTCTAATATTCCACTGGTCTCTTGTAATGCTGTCTTACCTCCAACATATGGCTTGTCGTGAATAACTCTACCATTATTTGCACATCTGTTGAATAATATTACATTAAACTGTTAAATGCACAATTATGTTCAATTATTTTAAGGGAATCCACTTTGCCTCGTGCTTATTCTCCAGGGCTTACTGCGTTCTTAGTTACAGGAAGTTAGCGCAGGCTAGCAGATGGTGCCACGTAATCTCTCCCAGCTAATAAGTTTAACTGCCAAGTACGCCGTGCTAATCACATACAGATACACACATGCATGTCTGTCCAACATTTATGTGCATCCTTCCTCTGTGCATGTACTGTAATGCAGCAGTTGCAGTTTTGTGCTGTAAATAGTCTGATATGGAACTGAACTTGTCTTTGGGAAAGGGGTCTTACTGAAGTTTTCTGGCTGTAGAGTGATTTGGACGTTTCTGCTGGCTTTCTGGGCAGGAAAGGTGTGCAGGCTGGCTGGCTTTTGTATACTAGGCAGATTTGCTTATGTTGCCTATTTTATCATTCTGGATAGGACCTAGAACATTCCTTCTGCTCACCTAGGGCTGCCCTACGTCTGGATTTTTCCGGACATAGCTGGGATTCGTCCTCTGAAAATGGCGTCCGGGAACCTGTTAGAATGTCTGGGGAAACCCGGGCATATGGCAGCCCATATCGGAAGCATTGAATTTTTGGCGAATTTCCAAAAAAATACAGAAAAATAGCTTATAAACTAAAAAGCTCGACAACTTTTGTGTCTTGAAATATGGCAACGCTAAGTTCACCGTAATGACTGAGAACCAGTGCGGGCTTCCACTATAGGATGCTGAGGGTCTTTAAACTCCCCAGTGCCCCCTCTCACACTGTTACTGAGAGACCCCTATCTGTGCGGATTTGGAGGGGAAATGCAGGGGGCTTCAGGGGAAAGGGGAAGAGGATTATCCAGAACCGCTTAAAGGAGACTTCAGTTTGCAGTTTGGCTGCAGACAACTCTGGATTCAATCCGCAATGATTTGGTTCCTTACCCCTGCCCTCCTAGAGATTCAGGACAGCACATGCAGTCTTCTCTCCCCTCTTATTCCCCCCCTCTCGTAACAGCTCTTGTCAGGTGGGCTAGGCTGAGAGATGGTGATTGGTCCATCCAGTTCCATGGCTGAACAGCAATTTGAAACCCAGCATGCCACAGTTTATCTACTAAACCATGCTGGCTTTAAGATTTTGTTTTAATTGTTTTGTTGTTATTGCTAGGTGAGCCTTTCATCACTGCATTTCCAGAAATCAATAAAACTCCATGACTGCCTGTTGGGATAAAGGGAAAACAAACCTATAGCAACCTCTTGCTAAAAGACTGCACCTTTTCCATCTGATTTAGTGCTTTTAGGTGTGTTGTGTGGTATAGAGTTGGCTTTGAATGCAAAGGCCCCGGGTTCAAGTCTTGTTGTCTTCAGGTAGGGCTGGGAAGAACCCTCATCTTAAACTCTGGAGAGCTGCTGCCACTCTGTGTAGAAAACACTGAGTTTAAATGAAGCAATTATTCATTTAAGCACTCACCTAGTTGTTGTTGTTGTTGTTTAGTCATTTAGTCGTGTCCGACTCTTCGTGACCCCATGGACCAGAGCATGCCAGGCACTCCTGTCTTCCACTGCCTCCCGCAGTTTAGTCAAACTCATGCTGGTAGCTTCGGGAACACTGTCCAACCATCTCGTCCTCTGCCATCCCCTTCTCCTTGTGCCCTCCATCTTTCCCAACATCAGGGTCTTTCCCAGGGAGTCTTCTCTTCTCAGGAGGTGGCCAAAGTATTGGAGTCTCAGCTTCACGATCTGTCCTTCCAGTGAGCACTCAGGGCTGATTTCCTTAAGAATGGTACCTGTAACCTAGTAGTTACCTGTAACCTAGTAGTTACAAGTAACTAGGAATTACCTGCAGATGGTTTAAGTTGGCTGGTGGTCCTCTCCATCTTTCCTCTGCATTCAACACAGAAGCGAAGTTTGTTTCCAGCGGAAGGAAACCTAGCATAGGAAGGCAATGGGTTGCTGCAGGAGGGCCAAATTGCCAACCCACTAGCAGGCTAGTAACTCTTGTGGGCTTATTTGCAAGGCTGTTTAGCAGTTTCCTATGTTCTGATGGTCTTCTCAGACTCTTAGGATCCAGATCAAAGGAACTGAAACCAAAGAGTCTAATCTTTTTTTCAGGCTGGAAATGGAGAAGGGTGAATGATGTCAAAACTGATGGAGTTTTCCTCTGACCTTGACAGTTTCAATGGAGTCCACAGATGGGGAAGGAGCTGGCAATGGGTTAGGCAGAATGGAGAAGCTATAAAGCCCATTTCCTGCCAAAACACATTTGATTGCATAGAAAGAGCAGCTCGATTAGAAGGGACTTGTTTCTGCCAGCAATACATTGTCAAATGACACAGTGCAAGGCTCAGAGAGAAGCCCTTCATGTGGGATAATGAATGAATGAACAAATATTTGGAGTCATGCACAGCTTCCAATGGGCAAGTGATTAGCAATAGGATTTGCTTAAGAACTCCCAGTAATTTTACATCTTAGAATATGGTAATTGCAGGCCTACTGCTAACTTGGTTATGGACTAAGAGACTGAGGTTTATCCCTCATCTGACGCCTTTATTTGAAAGATTATTCCCAGTAATTCTGTGGTTGAAAGGGCAGCCCAGGCAACAGGACTGAGCCACTAGGGATAATCAGTTTAAAGTGCATTATGTATAAATGATGCACTGTATCCCAATGCAATGGGAGCACATTGATGCTTGCTCAGGGAACCTTCTTAACCCTTCCTCTGCAGAGGGGTTACGACTCATTCTAGCTGCTTCCCCCCAACATTTCTTGATTCTCCCAACTCTCAGGAGAAGGTTTTTGGCAAGCACACAAGGAAGCAGTGGGAAGGAGGACAATGGATTTCCCTTTGTCTGAGGGTCCTTGTGCTTGTTCAGCACTGGACACAGTGAAACTCAGTGTAGTTTTTGCGCTGCAATATTGTCACTAGGAATTGATGAATCTGTCAGCTTCGGTTTTCCTGACCCGAGTTTCTCTTTTCCCCAACCTTATGATTATTTCCCCATCAGATTGTGAGTTTTGTTTAAAAGAGTCCTCATAAGAATTCATCAGCATGTTTCTCCACATTTCTCCTAAGCCACAGGTTGGTAGGCAGTGTTACCTAATGTACACTATTTTGCAACCCCCCCATGAATCACTTTCATGGCATTTCACCAATGTACACATTGCTAGGCAAACTTTGCCCAAGCATACAGTGGTACCTTGGGTTAAGAACTTCATTCGTTCTGGAGGTCCGTTCTTAACCTGAAACTGTTCTTAACCTGAGGTATCCCTTTAGCTAATGGGGCCTCCCGCTGCTGCTGCACGATTTCTGTTCTCATCCTGAAGCAAGGTTCTTAACCCGAGGTCCTATTTCTGGGTTAGCGGAGTCTGTAACCTGAAGCATCTGTAACCTGAAGCTTCTGTAACCCGAGGTACCACTGTATGCATTTTTGTGCATGTTACTTGGCTGGAAAAATGAATTTAGAAAAGTATGGATTTTAAAGGGTGGCTGTGTTTCAGTTTGTGTATGGTTTCAAAAAAGTGCAATTAGGTATGTTGGTCTTAAAATGTGAACAAAATTGAATTTCCATTCCCTCATACTGTTCAAGGCCAACAGAATAGCTGCCCTGCAAGAAGTCACAATCTTTCTTGGAGGCAACCTGGGGAAGACTGGATGGGGAGCCAATGGCTGTGGAAGCCAGAGCTCTACAGAGATAACAGCTTCTAAAAACTTTGAGTGGGTTTCACTGCAAGCCTATCGCCTTTGCCCTTTGAATCATTTTCACCCTGCCTCTTTTCCCCCATTGTGGGATATTTCTGAAGCACCCCACCATCCCAAAATGCAAATCACCCCTATGTACACAGCCAGTGTTTTCCAACGAGTTTGAAAGGGTAGCACTCATCTAATTTTTACTCAGAGCAAACCTATCAAAACAAATGCATATAACCCCATGGATTTCAGTGGATCTGCTGTGAGCAAAACTTAGCTGAATAATACCCAAATACTTTCAGGTGCATGTACAAGCAGTTATGTAACAGCCAGTTCACATCTCTTGTGCAATTAAGGGATGGGTGAGTTGGAGGGGGGGGGGAAACCTCACTTTATTTACCCTTTGTGTTAGTAGACACCTTTTTGTAGCATGTGCACATCTTTTAAAATGGGGCTGCAGGATGGAGAATAGGCTGTGCCAACGGGGATGCTCAAGGTGTTAGAATAAGCTAATCTTTCCCCAGGTAGGACATGCAATAGGGAAGGACCAGCAGTAGTGCTAATGGTCTGTTAGGATATGAATGGCCAAAGTGTCCAGTGATGCTGGTTGGAGCCAGAAGATGGAGCTGCTACTCTACCAGTCTTTGAGAGCCTGAATAGCCCTTTTGGCTCCACACAGATAAGGAAGTTGCATTTCAAATGAACAATAAAAAGAATTATGGATGCCTGTATGAGGGATCGGCTGGAAAGAAGAAAAAGGCATTGTGTCAGTCAGCAACCAGCTGCGTGGATGACCTTGGGAACCGAGAGATACATGACAAGAACAAAAATGAGGATGGGTGGGTAGTGGGGGGAGAGGTAAGAAGAATAAAAAAGACTTATTCCTGCATACCTACGTATTGAAATAACTCTAACAGAGAATCCATTGACAGTAATGCAGTGAGATAGCTCGGTGCATGAAAGCATTAGGCTTAATGCACACTGAAGAGCCCGCAAAATCATCCATGCTATTAATTTGGTTTATTATCTCTCATTTCTCTCTCTCCCAAAACTTAACACTCATGAGAGACACACAGACATTTTTAAATTATTTTTTATTTTGGTACTCCCTAAGAGATTTTCCTCCCGCCTCCCAAATCCCCAGGGCAATGAGGTTATTGTACCAGGAGATTTAACTAGGAAAGCCTATGAAAGCAGCCTATTTCCGTCACTAGTCAGCATTTTTGTTAGCGGCATGCATTTTCTGGTGAGTAGAGGTGCGGTTAGGAGATTGTGAGGCACAATGTGATTTCTTACATGGGCATCCTCTTTTGCATGGGAAAGCAGGATGCGCAGGCAGGTCTGTTTTGCACACGTGTGACAAAATTGACACATTCGAGATTGTTTTATAGTCTACTGTGTATCTAACAATAGGAGTTACTTTGCAGGACCAGCCCGAAATCTACCTAGTCAGGCATTCTGTTCCTAATGGTAGCCAGCCATATGCCTCGATGGGCTCATAAGCAGGGCATGGTTGCCATTAGACTCTGTAAACTGTATGGTGCAGGTTCCAGGCAGCAACATTGTGTAATAACTCTTGACAAAGCTATCAACCAGAGCCAGGGCTTTTTCAGCTGTGGCCCCAATCTGGTGGAATGCTCTGTCACAAGAGACTAATGACCTAACTAGTGTCCATTTCTGTAAGCAATCCATTCATTGTATGGAGTGCTTCTTGCTTTTGTTCCTAACTTCTGTGTGTTGGATCAGTAATGCCAGATACCAGAATTAGAGAGGGAGAAAGTTTTCCCCTCTATCCACTGTAAACATGAAGTTTAGTTAGCGATGCTTGAGGATTTCATTTTTGTGTAAAACAGTCTGATTCGCACTTCCCAGACTAACACATAGACTGGAACAGAGTTATCATTTATTTTTATTTTTTTGCACTTCTCCAGATTTTGCAGTGCAGTTCACGGTTCAAAAAATAGAAAAAGAGGAAGGAAGAGGAACAGAAATGCAAATAGAAGCCCCTATTTTAGGTTTAAATGTGTGCAAAATTCACATTCAAAAATAATGTGCTTTTTCGTGTGGTTAAAAAAAAACCACCCCAAACATTGGCAGGCTAATGTAGAAAGGGGAAAGCACAGACACATGTGAAACTGAACCAGACTAGAAATAGACCAACTCTGCCTTGTATAAACTTTTAGTATGTCTTCCCACATTTCCATTTTCCCCTTCTAAACTACATGGGACTTTCCTTATGCATTATGCTTTCTTACACAAAAGTTAAAAGATGAAAAATTCTTTTGTGAACAAGCCCCAGGGAAAAGAAAACAAACCACCTGGTGCAAAACCTGAAGGCTGACCTACGGTGCCTTCTCTCTTTCCATTTTCTCCCAGTGCATAATGAGTTCATTACAACCTATTTGTGGACTTCAAAGGAAAGTTTCTGCTTTCAAATGAGAAAGACTAGTTCATTTCTGGTTCAAAAGGTTCATGCGCTGAACAGTGTGCGGTAACTGTTTCACAGAGTTCATAAAGATTTGAATGGAGCTGGCTCAGTGATGACAGCCATGGATGCATAATAGCTTGTAGTGATTTTGTGGGCCAGTGAGTCATGTTCAAAAGTACCTGAACATGATGCAGTATAAGAAGTGGAGAAATACAGGCAAAATAGCAAGTTAGAATCAAAGGTGGAGAACGTTAGCCTGGATTCTGCGCCGTTGTAGAAGGCAAAGTGCAGACTTGGGGAAAGGTTCAGCAAGTGCGTGTGCAAGGGATGTGGACAGGGCCAGATTTAGGTTTGATGGAGCCCTAAACTACTGAAGGTAATTGGGCCCTTTATATACCCAGCTGTCCCTTGTCAACAACAAATTGCTGCTGTTCTTTCTGTTGAATATATGCTATATAGTAATTTATGGACCTGATAAATATGGACCTAAAGCCCATGCAGAATGTAGGCACCCTATATATAGAAATGAGCAAACTAGTGATATTTTAGGGAGAAGGCTAGCAGGCGGGGCCCATTACTTACATCATAGGAGCCTACACAACACAAAGCAATGTAGGATTTTTATTATTATTTTATAGTTTGGAAATGTACATCCAGTTTTTCCCCCTTTACATTTTGTTGGGGGGCCCCAAGAGAGTGGGGCCCTAAGCTATGGCTTGTTTAGCTTACATGTAAACCCAGCACTGGATGTGGAACAAAAGATGGTGCTCCACTTGTTACTTAGAACAGACCTATTGAAATTAATGGACCCAGCTTAGTCCTATTGGTTCATTTCACTAAGATACTCAGAAGCTCAATACCATTGGTCCATCTAAGTCAGTGTTGTCCTCATGGACTGGCAGTGACTGTCCATGGTTTCAGGCAGGGGGCATCCTCCTCCGACCTGGAGATGCCAAGATTGAATCTGGGATCATCTTCATGCAAAGTAGATGCTCTACCATTGAGCAATCATCAGTCCTTTGCTTTAAGAAGCACTGAAAAAATATTATTGTGCAAGACAGTTCTATAATTATTCCCATCTACTTCAGTGAGAATCCTCTTGTAGGAGAACAGAGAACATGTAAAAGCATAGTTATTGTTTGTATAGATGGTATTTAACACCTAATAAATTGGCTAACATGTATGTATAAGAAGGTTCCTAATAACTGCTGGAACTGTAACCAGATAGATGGATCCTTTTTCATTTTTTACCACATATGGTGGGATTGCAAGAAAGCGAGGGCCTTTTGGGAGATGGTATATGATGAGATAAAAAAGATGTTCAAAATGACTATAGGGACAGAAGTCCCCCAAAAGATGATTAAGTTGCTTATGTATGTTACAACTGAATTCTCTATGCACAGAAATGGAAAGAAGCAGAAATACCCACTAAACAAGAATGGATAAGAAAGGTGATAGATTCTGCAGAACTGGCAAAGTTAACAGCTAAAATTAGAGAATTTAGCAATGAAGATTTTGTGCAGTGCTATTTTTCTAGAAAAAGAGGTGCCGGAACTCACCATGAACACCTCCCTTGTTCTCGTAGAATGACAATGGCACCCACCTGAGAGGTACCGGAATTGACTGAAGAAAAGCCCTGGTTTTGTGGAAAGATGGAAACCCTTTTTGGATTATTTAAAGGAATATTATTATATGATGAACACATGAGCAGGATTTGAACTATGAGCAACAGAAGAGATTAAAAATTATAGTACTTTTGTTAAGGTTTAAGAGATAGAAGGCAGGGTGCAAAGGAGAGAGGGAAACAGAAACATCATGGAAAAGGGGTGGGAAGTTGAAGAAAAGGTTTTTATTATGTATTTCTCACTCACTGTAGATATGTAACAGGACCTTAGGAAAACAGGGTTAGGCAAATCAATAAAAATAATGTTGGTTTTTTTAAAAAAAAAAACATAAAGGAAGAGTTATTGTTCAAAGGGCAAAGGGGTTTTTAAAGAATTCTATGAGCCGGCCATCAAGGTTTCTCTGCTGAGGACACGAGTCATCCTTTGTTTGATATTTTGCTGATTCTGGAGAAGGAACAAAGAAAAACTAAAATGGCATTTCAGCCACTCCTTAAGGCCTGGATCATGCAGTGCCACAGTTGTGTGAGTGCCACTTCACCAGGTCTGCATTCAGTCTCATTTATATCCAAGTGAGAACTATGATAAAATGCAGCAGGATAACTTCACCTCCTAAGAGTCAATGTTCTTGTTCACGGTTCCAGCCAATCACATCCTCCTCCAAGATCTTATTTGGTGATCACTCATAGCCAAGTAAGATTGTCTTCCATAAACATGGTTTTAACAGCGGGTCTGTAAGTGACTGTGGAGGTCAATTCAGGATCTACACGTCCCTCCACAGTGGGGACACAGGTTTTCGGGCAGGAGTTTATCACAGTGAGGGTTTGCCAAGCGTGCCTTCCTCTTAGCACGCTTCTCCCTTTCATTCTGAGTTCAAGCATCTTCAAAACCCACAACACCTTTGGTAAAAAAAGGCTGTTCTCCAATTAGAGCTCTTGCAGGCCAGCGTTTCCCAGTTGTTGGTGTTTATACTACATTTTTAAAGATTTGCCTTGAGAGAGTCTTTAAACCTCTTTTGTTGACCACTAGCATTACGCTATAAGTTTGGGAAAGAATAGTTACTTTGAAAGACGATAATCAGGCATCTGCACAACATGACCAAGAGACCATAAGTTGAAAGAGGCTCAAGTAGGAAAATTTATTCCCCTCCATCCATTTTTCTTTTCTAACAGACATCAAACATTTCACGACTCTTGGATCCCCCAGTTCTCACAAGGCCAGCTTTCTGGTGGGGGCAAAACTTAGTCCATGAGGGTTGGTGGAGATAACAATCTGGCGCTCCTTGCAAATCTAGTTCCCTGCCTCTGTTTTAGAGAGGAAAAAGACATTTTTAAAAAGATGAGAATGTACATTGCTGCATTATTCTCTCCCCCAGCCTCCTGCCTTGCCCTGCCCCAGTCACAGCAGAAGGTGCAAATGACTTTCCAGCTTCTAATATCATTAACACCTTTCCCAATGCTGAAGAATATCACTTAATACATTTCCCCTTCCTTGTACCACATCTTTGCTTTTTTCAGCTCCCGAAAGCTGTCTAGCCATATGGACTTTTCCCTTTCATTATTATTTATTTATTTATTTATATATAAACAAACTCAGTTTTGCTCGTCAAAGGAATTGAATGGAGCCATATTTGTTTTAGCTACATCCCGAAACAAAATTTCTGAAGTTTTGTAACATTTAAAAAAACTAATTATTCAGAGTAAAGTCACCCTGGAGACAGACCAAACTACCCATAAAAGCACTGCTATTTTTCTTTCCGATTATGACGAAGAGCAACAAAACTTTAACAGTAATGAGTAAAAGTTATTCCCTGGAGGGATTTCTGTAGAGATTGGGAATTCTGGATACATGAATTTAGTTGGATGACCACCAAATTAGGCCTACGTACAAATCAGGCCTGTTGAGTGCATAGGATCATAGAATCATAGAATTGGAAGGGACTACGAGGGTCATCTAGTCCAACTGTCTGCAATGAAGGAATCTTCTGCCCAGTGCTTTTTTTAAAAAAAAGAAAACAAAGTGCCAGTACTCCCGATAAAGCTGTTACAGTAAGTGCCACACATTGAAAAGATGAGTATGAGTCAAGAGAAGTCAGAGTGGGGTGGAGAAAGGTTAAATCCACCCTCCCCATGTACCACTCTTCAGATTGGGTTCAGATGCCCGTATTGTTGCTTTTCCAGGAAAAAACAAAGTGTACTTAACGTAACATTGCTCTTTGACATTAATGCTGCGCACTTACACCTGCCAACGTTTGATAAGGAACACACATGCATTTTTGTCATTAGATAAGTATACAGTGGTACCTCGGGTTACAGACGCTTCAGGTTACAGATGCTTCAGGTTACAAACTCTGCCAACCCAGAAATAGTACCTCAGGTTAAGAACTTTGCTTCAAGATGAGAACAGAAATCGCGTGGCGGCGGCACGGCAGCAGCAGGAGGCCCCATTAGCTAAAGTGGTGCTTCAGGTTAAGAACAGTTTCAGGTTAAGAACGGACCTCCGGAATGAATTAAGTTCTTAACCCGAGGTACCACTGTATATCCATTTTTAGCACATCAGACTGGTCACTGGCCTTCAGTATAGAATAAAAATATATATGAAACAATGGGAATTCAGTTGTCTACATTTCAGCAAAGTATAACTACAGTTCCTCAGGTCTGGAAGAGCCCACTGGTTTTTTTAGAAACATTTTTAGCAGTGTTGGACAACATTTCCCATTTTGACATTTTTTACTCCCTTCATGAAAATGCTCACCTGTCTTTATACATTGCTCTTATACTTAGTTTATTTCACATGTCTTCAGCCACATCATTACCCAGCCAAATCTGTGCTAAATGGAAGGGGGTAATTACACATCAGACTAATCAAGGAAGGAGGGAAACACCAGCCACCACTAGAAACAACGGCATTAAATGGGATTGGGAGTATTCTCTGGGGGAGGAAATAAGTCTTCTGCTGAAATCATTATTTTTGACCTGAGCATTGAAACTGGATAATATTCTTTGTTATTTATCCACGAATGTGTGCGGCTTTAAAAATCCCACTATGCCCGCACACAATTTATACCTAAACACCTAGGCACAGAGGTACATATGCTCTCTATTCCACTCACCCTATCACAGCCTTGGTTATTATCACCCCTTCTTCCTGCTAGCAAGAATCCACATTCTCTTGGTTCCTCCTTCTCCTTGGGGAAGGAGGAGGAGTAGTAGTTTGGATTTGATATCCCGCTTTGTCACTACCCAAAGGAGTCTCAAAGCGGCCAACATTCTCCTTTCCCTTCCTCCCCCACAACAAACACTCTGTGAGGTGAGTGGAGCTGAGAGACTTCAAAGAAGTGTGACTAGCCCAAGCTCACCCAGCAGCTGCACTTGGAGGAGTGGAGACGCGAACCCGGTTCACCAGATTACGAGACTACGGCTCTTAACCACTACACCACACTGGCTCTGCGGGAGAGATGGAGAGAGAGAGAGAGAGAGAGAGAGAGAGAGAGAGAGAGAGAGAGAGGAAGGAAAAGAGAGCTGGAAAAAAATTTCACATCTGGCAACCAATGCACCCCTTTGGTTTCTTGGTTTCTTTCTTTTTAAAAAAAAGAAATTTATTTATTTGGTTTTTCAGATTAACATTTTACAGTCACATATCCAACATACAACATAAAAGCAATATTCTAAGGAATCTCTTGGACTTCCCTCCTCCCCTTTGTGGGTCCAAATGAGAGATAACTAGAGCATGCACCACATGTAACATTTTTCTACTTGTTATGTGCGATTTGGAAGACCATCTCTCTGAGCATGAATCGTTACAGCTTATCAATGATCTCTCTGTATGATATTACTACAAATTTACAAGGCAGCTGAGCAAGTCCCCCCTCCTCTGAAAATTCAATAGAGTTGGACTAAAGTTGTAGATGTTGATCAACCCTGAGCATTATTATTTAGGACCAAGATGTTAGCTAAATTCCCCTTTTGCATATCACCAAAGCAAGCATCTACCTATCTACCGATCTATAGCAAACATAATATATGGTAACTCAAATTCTTGTCTCGGCGGTTGTGTCACGCAACACAAAACAGGAAAACTAACACTACTGCTCTTGAAAGCTAAACACAGATATTTACTTGCTGGATTTATCGGTAATCTTTATACTGTTCCAGCCTACAAAATCCAGTCCTCTCGGGCCACTGAATACATAATTAAAGGTGCAGCTGACTGTTGGGAACGCTTAAAGTAATGGTGTCCTTGTAGCCGTTAAACTTTTATAGAAAGTGATTGCTATGCTCTCTAGATTAATGCTCTGTTTTATGCCAGTTGTACGACACAAGGAATAATCTACAGCAGGTCCACACAATGTAATGCCTGTGATTTGATTATGGCTCCTGCGCAGAACATTTGTGCCCCTCATTTCCCTAGGTTCCAGTCCCTCCTTCTATGTGCCCATAGGCACCAAACACTCTTCTCCTCCAACACTAACCAACCTGACCTGTCATCAAGATCCTCTGTGCCCTCTGTACTTATGTCGGCTCCCATGATGGTATCCATTAGCACTTGGTAATGTAGTTTTCCACCAGTTACTAACATGGCTTGCTAGCACCAGAAAAGGCACATTTTCCAGCATGCCTTGCATTTGGCATGCCAGAGAATGTCTGACATGGGGAGAGGGGGCGGGGAGAGAATGCTGGAGCAGCAAAAAGAAAAGAAAAGGCAATGGGGGTTTGGCAGGTTGGAAGGAGAGAAGGCTTGAATTCTTCCCCAGCACAGATATTAATCTGAGTCGGAGAAGAATTTTTTCAGGCAAGTACTTCTTGTTTTATATTTAGGGGAGAATTCCTTTAGGGAATTTAGGGGAGATTTGTTCAGCTGGGGGAAAATCCAGGCTGGATCTAGATACATCAAAGAAGCGCTTCAGTTAAACTCATTGTAAACTTTATATGAAAAAATTCTAAACACCAATTGTTTGTAGCCCTAAACATCAGTGTTTGTGGGAACATCAGTGGTCCACATATGCCCATCAGCAAGGATGATGAAGGTGCCAGAGCACAAATCACCCCATGGCATGGGTGAGGTAATCATAGGTACATGGTCAAATGAGCCAGTTGCTGTGATAACAGCTAGGAGCCTTGGCTATATCTTTGATTAGTGTATGCTGGCTAGTTCAGCAGTGTTGTGTATTGGTTAGTTTGTGTTAGTTGCAGCAACTGTGTTATTTTGTACCTGTATAGATCTGTATCTGAAAAGCCTACAAGCTGGAATTTATATTTCTGTCTATAACTTCATCCTGAACTGTTTGCTGAGCCCATTACTTCCACAACAGTAAAAGATTTGGACCTCACTCTGCTTCTGTGTGGTACTGCAAGCAAAAGCCACACTTCCGCTCTGCACAATTAATTCATGGAATTCTAATGTAAAAAGATTTGGTGATGGCCACTAGCTTAGTCCCAAACCAGCTGCAACATCAGTAAATCCATTTTCTAGTTGCATATTTTCTCACAATGAGTGTGTGTGTGTGTGTGTGTGTGTGTGTGTGTGTGTAATGGGAAATTCAGACAAGGAATTTCTGAATTCATTGATTGAATTCGGGACCTTACGTGGTTTCTTTTATCTTGCGGGGGTTGTGGATCACGGGGTGTTTGATAATTTATATCGACTTCATATTTAGTTTGGTCCTCAAATTATTATTATTATTATTTTTAAAGTAGATGTATGGAAGACTGGTCTACCAATGGCTGTCAGGCATTATCACTCAGATGCCGGAGAGTTGCATCTGACACTGGTGAGAAACAACAGCGGAGGCTTTCTTTATATATAATTACCGTATTTTACAGTATTTAACAACAACAAATGGTTTCTGGGCCTCTTACCTTGATAATATTGTTGCTTTCATGTCCTACTTACGGCCTTCTGGGAGGTATCTGGCTTAGCACTATTGGTGACAGGATGTTTGGACTGGATTAGAAGGAATTTTGGTTCAATCCACCAAATCTCTTCTCAGGGTTTAGATGATGAGCAGACAAACCTGCAAGATGGCTGAGATGGGGTTGTGAAGGGCAGAAAGACAGAGTAAAATAGCAAGGGATAGCAGGGAATGGGTTAAATAGAAGCACAACATTGGCCCTCAGAGCACATTGATTTGTGAGCCATTGGTACACAGCCAATTTGTAATCATGTTTTCTTTACAAACACTCATGGTAGACCCCCCACCAAAAGAGAGAGTTGGACATTAATTTAAAATACATAGTTTGCTGTCATTGGGAGGGGAAAAAATGAATGTAGAATTTGATGCAAAGTTGTTTCCCGACCTTGCAATGAATGAACAGCTAGCTGCCAAAAGGAATTCCCAAATTTCTCATCGTTAATAAAAGATGTATTCTTCTTCAGTAGGCGTTTACATTAATAATTAAGACAAATGCACTAGTAGATCCCACCAGAAAGCAGACGCTTCAGTAGTAGTTAATATTATCTAGTCAGGAGCCTTCAGCTGAATCCACGTCATGTCACTGAGAGAAAGCAGAAGGCTTTCAGCTAGCACTACCGAGATTCATCAAAACCAATAACGAATGTTTGCGTGTCCACGGAGCATTGCAGCAAAATCTGTCTTTGAAAGGAGTAGGGGAACCCAATGTGATTGGCTTCTTTCTTCTTCCCTGTCTGTTGTCCTTAGATATGCTCCCTCAGAGCATGCCAGGAAGGGCTTAGACTGAGAAACGTCAGGTGTCATACTCCAGCAAGGGCTCTCAGAGGTTGGGATTCCAGTCCCTGGCTGTCTAAGCCTCCTACCTTAAACGCTCATCAAGGGCGATTGCGAAGCACAGTCCAAACAAATCAAGCTCAAGCACAGGGAATCAGTCCAGGTCCAGAGGTAATCCAAAGACAAGCTGAGTAAGGTCAACACTGCAGGAAGTCCAAACATAGTACCACAAGGCAGGGAGATGAGGTTCAGGAGAGCTGTGACGTTTCCAGCAACTGGAAGGTGCAACAGAGAGGCCTTATACATTCTGGCCTCCCAAGTTCAGCTGCTGGGGATGGTGTTGCTTCAGAAATTGCTTGCTCTCAAGTGGTACGACAACTCAGGGTCCATAGATGTATACTGTTTTGACACCCTTTGGCTTGGACCTGGAAGTTTCTGGGGCTGCAGTTCTCATGGGCTGAAAGGAGTAGCTTCTCCTCTGAGAGCACCAAGGCTTCTTCAGGAGATCTCCTGGAGGAGGGTCACTCAATGGGATTCTCATTGCTGCTTCCAGGGGACCTTGCCTGCTGCCCTGGGTCTTTGACCTGTGGGGAGTTTGGTTCATCCTCTGAAGATTCTGTCTCCAGTTCAGGGTCAGAGCTTGGAAAGACAGTGGTCAGAGACAGAAACACGGAATCAGAAAGTACAGCCTGACACTGGATCTCTACATTGGACCTGGGTGGGAGTGGGGGTGGGGAGGCTATCATTTACCAAACAAGCATTCCATAGTATGGCAGTGAGTTAAAATGAGTTAAAATGAAAGCCGCACTTTCACAGTGTCTTCTGACATAGCCTGCAAATTTTTGAAAGACTAACCATGAAACATATATTTCCCCAGGACATCTATGCTTCACAGTAAGTATTTCAAAAGAATCCTGGAAGGCCATGCTAGTAGATTCCCGTGAGACTGGTGCACTCATGGAAGTGGCTGTAACAGAAGCCTGAGGTTTGAAGAAGCGAACTTTGTTCAGTCTACCGCAGAACTGTGCTAAAAAATTTTCTTCTGGAGAAGTCAAGCTCATCAATAAAACAATGGCACTAGCTAGCTACCTACCTGCAAACAGCCTGAGTTTTGAAATGACACATTAGAACCAGCTACCAGACAATTACTTTGGGGCTTCCTTGGCATTCCTTGGTGCAGAGTATCTCAGCTTAAAACATGGCCCCAGGAGCTCCTGGAATCTGCATGTGGCTGCCCCATGTGGTGAACCACTGAACTGCAGCTCGAAGCTTTTGCAGTGAAGAGCCTTCAGGCCCTGGGGTGATTCCACTGACCCATGTTGGACATTAGAGCCTTCTGGGCAGGAAGAAGTAGGATAAGGATTTTTTGTTTTAGCTGAGTCTTGCTTAAACAATGTGGTCTTTATGTATCCTTGGTCCGTCTTACTAATTTGCCCTCCAGTTGGGACCTGTTTTATGGTCCCGACTCTGGCTTGCCCCATGTCGAGGTCCGTGATTCCCCCCCCCCATATTTTTTAAAAAATGCTCATTACCAGAAGTAAAGTATTTACAACAATGAAATCTTACAAATACATATTTTTTAAAAATAAATAAAAATAAATCTGCATTACAGAAAAGTAAAAGTGAAACAGATTCAGAACTCCCATAACATAATATTGCAGTCTCCAGCCAGTGAGTGGGAAAAATATTATTCAAGGAAGGTCAATTGAAACAAAAATCCTGGAATGTACCACCTCTACTGGGAGAGAGTCAACTCTTAATGAATAATCAGGGTTGTATTTGGTATAGGTTCTAGCTGCAGTAAACTCACTGAAATTAATAGAGATGGCTAGCTGAGGGCCATTCATTTCAATGGGTTTAATCTAAGTAAACCTTAGCTGAATGCAACCCACCGTGTTGAAGCACACTGTTTAATTGTGGGAGCCTGCATCTTTTCCTGTCTTGGGCACCAGATAACTTTGCTACTGCTTAGCACCCTAGTGAGCAAAGGTTTGAACTAGGCACTTCTGAGCTCATGCTCGTAATTACACAACACCCGTTTCACAGCAATCACTGCAGACGAAAAAGCTCACCAGGGAAGGAGCAAGCTACATCGAATATCACCCGGTTACTACCTGTGCACACCTCCACAAAAGCACCATTTCCTTAATTTTGAATGCTGATCTCACGCGATCATTCACTGCACCTAATTGGCTTCTTAATTGCCTCTCTTTAAAACCCGATACTTCGTAGGCTCCAGCTAGTGTGGAACAATCTCCCAACCAAATGCATTTGCCTAGGCACAATCGTTTATGGAGATCCCAGTAATGGAGTCACTGAGACCATTTCCATCAAGGACTAACAAAGCAATGCACTGGACGGCTCATTGCCCAAAGCATTTCTCAGGCTTAAAGGAGGCCACTTTGTGATTCGCATTAGAAAAGAAGCTTCATCAAATTAAGCCAGCGGGGCGAAGTCATGAATACTCCTTGAAGTAGACTGGGTTTTTCCCCCCTGACAAGAACGGACCGCATCCAGGGCAACCATTCTACCTTGACATTCAAGAAGCAATACTTTCTGACAGTAGTTTTATGACAGCTACATGCAGTTGCTGGTAATGTTACAGGCAGGTATCATGCTTTATAGGTCAAAGATACCCAAGTAGGTTACTTAATCAACCAGAGCCGGTCCACTCATGACACGGGGCGAGGCAGCTGCCTCAGGTGGTAGGTTCCCTTGTCGTGGCTGATCAAAGGCTTGGCTTGCTGTGAGCAGCTCCCACAGGCTGTTCTCCCACCGCCTATGGCCATTCATGGAACTGGCGCTGCAGTTGGAGGGGCTGTTGTGGTGGCAGCTGTTCCTTTGGCCGAGCCACTGCTGGCACTATTAGCTTACTCTCTGGGTTGTTTTTTTAAATAAGAGGTGCAGTCTGAACAGTGCACACCTACTGTGGGTGGTGCTGTGGTCTAAACCACTGAGCCTCTTGGGCTTGCCAATCAGAAGGTCGGCGGTTTGAATCCCCATGACGGGGTGAGCTCCCATTGCTCTGTCCCCGCTCCTGCCCACCTAGCAGTTCAAAAGCAAGCCAGTGCAAGTAGATAAATAGGTACCTCTGTGGCGGGAAGGTAAACAGCATTTCCGTTCACTCTTGTTTCTGTCAAGGTGTTCTGTTGCACCATGTTGGCCACATGACCCTGAAAGCTGTCTGTGGACAAACACTGGCTCCCTTGGCCTGAAAGCGAGATGAGCACCACAACCCCATAGCCGCCTTAAGCGTCCAGGGGTCCTTTACCTACCTTTTGGGGGTTTTTTTTGCTTATAAGAGTGAGAGAAAGCTCATGTGGAGCTTGTGTGTTCTCATGGTTTCCTGTTGCTGTAAGACAGGAAGATAATCTGGGGAAGACAGAGTGAGGACTGGGAGAAAGAGGACTAGGTGTGCATGGGGAGGGGAGAGCATTGTTTAGGTGAATAACTTGGGCCATCCCTAGCTTAGCTGCATAAGTGACGTCACACAGTTCTGAGCTGCTGGTCTTTCCCCGTTTGGCACAAAAAAGCAGCAGGAGGCAGAAGGGAAGGGAGAAAGAGCATGAAAAAACATGCACCTAAATTTCCGCTCAGTGTTTTCCCCAGCTGCTCCTCCTACCACCCTTGGCCACGCCAGCCCCCAGCAACACCCCAACACAAGCACCAGGGAGACCAGCACGCTGCAATATCTGAATTCAGATCACAGCCATGCAGCTTAACATGACAAGCAGCTCACTCAAATCCCTCCCTTCACTTCTTGATCTTTCTGGTCTCTCTTCTCTCCTTCTCTTTCATCCAGGGAGAAGCTAAAACCATCCGTAGGATTGCAAACATAGCTGATCTTCTGACTGGTGTGGGTGGGGGTTGAGAGAGATCAGCCTCTCTTATGCAAAACATTAAGGAAAATAATTTCACTTGTCATGCAAGGCTATAGAAATAGTTCAGGCTTTCTTTTAAAAAGGCTTCTTTTGTATATGGTGAGGTAACCAGCAACACAAACACAGCTTTGGCAAGTGTGTCCCTGTGCCTATGTCCAAGAGCATCTCTCCCCTGCCCCCCACGAAGTGGGACTCCTCTATTTTCTCCCCTGCCTCTGGCTCTTCTTAAAGGTAAGTTACAGAGACCTTCATCACATAACCTCTCCAACAACTGACAAAAATAGGTGGGCCAGATATCAAGGGATCCTCAGGCATGGAATTGGGCTCTAAAGAACTAAAATGTTCCCATTAATCTTGGTTCTTTTGAACCCCCCCCCCAAGTCTATTTCAGACCTGGTTGCTGATGTTTGGACCACAAGTTTCAGTCCCTCCTTCTATGCACCCATAGGCACCAAACACTCTTCTCACCCAAAACAAGCCAACCTGGCCTATCATCAAGATCCTCTGTGCCCTCTGCACTTATGTCAGCTCCCATGGTGGAATCTATAATGAGTAAAAGAAGAGGGATAGCTGTTTCCCTCTTTGCTATGGGACCGCCTCTCCCGGTATGCCCCACAGAGGACCTTAAGGTCCATAAATACCTAGAGGTCCTGGGCTCTAAGGAAGTTAGATTAGCCAGGGCCTTTTCAACACTGGCCCCAGCCTGGTGGAATGCTCTGTCTCATGAGACCAGGGACCTGAGGGATATGAATTCTTTCCGCAGGGCCTGTAAGACAGAGTTGTTCTGTCTGGCCTTTGGCTTAGAATCAATTTGACTCCCTCCCCCTCTTTCTTTCTTTTTTGCTTTCTCCTCCTGTGATGAGGCTGCATTTTAATCTTTTAATGTTGTATATTAATCTTGTTTTTTAAGTTGTATTTAAATTAACTTGTTTTAATTATTGGTTGTTAAGTGCCCTGAGCCTGGTCTTGGCAGGGGAGGGTGGGGTATAAATAATTTTATTATTATTATTATTATTATTATTATTATTATTATTATTATTATTATCATCATCATCGTTATTTCCCACTCCCCTTGCTAATGTCTGGCGTGCTGATATGGCTGTATGTCAGGTGCAAGAAGCACTTGGGAATGTAGTTTTCCAGCAGTTGCTAACATGGCTTGCTAGCACTGGAAAAGGCACATTTTTCAGCATGTCTTGCATTTGACATGCCAGAGAATGTCTGACATGGGGAGGGAGGGGGGGGTAGAGAATGCTAGAGCAGCAAAAAGAAAAGAAAAGGCAATGGGGGGCTTGGCAGGTTGGGAGGAGAGAAGGCTTGACTTCTTCCCCAGTACAGATTTTAACCCAAGTTGGAGAAGAATTTTTCAGGCAAGTACTTCTTGTTTCATATTTAGGGGAGAATTTCTTTAGGGAATTTAGGGGAGATTTGTTCAGCTGGGGGAAAATCCGGGCTGGATCTAGACATATCAAAGAAGCGTTTCAGTTAAACGCATTGTAAACTTTGTATGAGAAATCGGGTTGGCAAAAACAGAACTCCACAGCGTCATCTGGTGTCACAGTGTTATAATGCATATAAAACACTTATAAAGCGCTTTTTCTTTGCCAATGTAGCGGAGTCCCCAGTCCTTCTATGGACCAATGTAAGCGCTAGACTAGAAAGGGGAAGGAAGTTTCAGGAAGAGGTACAGTCATAACTCGGGTTGCGAATGCTGTGGGTTACGTGTTTTCAGGTTACAGACCGCCCGAACCTGGAAGTACTGGAACGGGTTACTTCCGGGTTTCGGCACATGCGCAGAAGCGCTAAATCACACTTTGCACATGCGCAGAAGCACTGAATCGCATCACGTGCATGCACAGACATGGCGCTGCGGGCTGCAAACGTGTCCCCTGCACGGATCACGTTCGCAACTCGAGGTTCCACTGTAAATTAGTCCTGTGTCCTTCTTTCCCTTCATTTTGACAGCTTTGAGCAAGCATAAAAATGTGGCTGACATACTAATTTAGTGAAGAAGAAGAAGAAGAAGAAGAAGAAGAAGAAGAAGAAGAAGAAGAAGAACCAAACAAATTATAAGCTATTGTAAGCCTTGCCAATACAATGCTGGCACAATATTTCTCCTGCCTGTCACAGATGACAGATTTCAGACTCCTGCCTCTTCGTGGGTCTCTCAGAAAGAAAAAAAGAAAGAATCCCTCTCTGATGAGCAGATTTCCATTCTTGCACAAACAGAGCAATTAACAAGCACAGGTGAGTTGGTGGCATTACCAGATGATAAGGTTCTCTTTCCTGCCTACATAATTATGCATATGTGTGCGTGCATGCGTGCACGTTCCTATACATCTCTCTGCAATATCTCTCCTTGGCTCTTGCCCAGCGTTCCCCAGGAAGAAAATATTTTGTATACAACATAATACTTTAATGAAGCTTTGGTTAAAGACATGCTAGATCTGCTTATAGCTCCAAACAGGTGTAACGTAAGCAGGTGCAGCTCTTTGGAATGCCTGTACGCTAGAGATTATGTAAATTGCTCACCAGCCTAGGGACATCTCCCTTTCAGCTTTAACTGTAGGTTTCAAACTCTGTTTAGGAAACATGTTGCGTATCATTAGAGGATTCAATGGAGATAGACAGAGGATGGGGATGGAGGGAAGATGCATTATTTAAAGATAGATCAAATATGTTACGGTTGGGAGACAGAATACTGTATTGGCCCAGTACCTGAAAGTTAGCCACGCTTGAGTTCCACGAAAACAAAATTAACGATGATGAAAAGAAAGAAAAGAAACTGAAATTAATGGGACTGAAGTTCATCTTGGCTAAGTTATTCAGCACATCTTTCTCCAGATGAATGGGGGTTGCCGTGTCCCTGTTTCCAAAATACGGGCATCCAAATTGGTACAGCATGCAATTTTTATTCTTGTTTTCATTAAAAAATGTTTAATTATAAATATACAAATCCAACAGGTATGCACACAAATCAACTGTGCTCGAGGCTTCTGTATGTGATTGATTTGGGCTAGGAGGTTGCTAGAGGGAGCACCTGAACCAAATACGACTTTTCCTGTAACCTGACGCGTATTCTGTATGTGGAATTTGTGACTGAAGATCCAGTCGGCTTCAATTGTACGCCAACCTGCAGATTCATTTATTTTAATATCTTTATTTATTCGTTCCATTCATTATTTAAAGGCATTTCCAAACCACTTAATATGTCCAAAATATTTCAGCAGTGTACACTATGTACGATATGAAAAGAATATCCATTAAAACAAAAGTACAGCCTGAGATCGATAAAGCAATATAAAAGCATGAAAGCCAATGAAACAGACCAAGGGGATTCATACACATAAATTAGGCTCTAACCTTATTAGCGGCAGGTGGAACAAGCCCTTGCCTGATGGCCAGCAGAGAGACCCATTCCCCTCGTGGTTTTTCCTCTTGCCTTAGAATGGACAGTTGGAGCCTGGATCATGACAACCCGTAGCAACTCGTGCCTCTGAAAATACAGTATGCACAAGAAGAGTCCTTCTGAAACAGGCTGAAGTCTCATCTGGTTCGGCGTCCTGGTTCCCACAGTGACCAGTCAAGTGCCTTTCGGAAGCCGGCATGCAGGATTTGTGTGCAAAAAGCGCTCTTCCCACTTGCAATCCCCAGCAAGTTGTGTTTAGAAGAATACTGCTCCTACAGGGAACATAATCCCTGTGGCTAGCGGATGTTCATAGCCTTGTCCCCGTGAACCACGCAGAGAGCCTTCTCGGTAGCAGCGCCCATCCTGTGGAGCGCCCTCCCAGCAGATGTCAAGGAAATAAACAACTCTCTGGCTTTTAGAAGCCCTCTGAAGGCAACCCTGTTTAGTGAAGTTTTAAATGTTTGGTGTTTTTAATGTTCTGTTGGGAGCAGCTCAGAGTGGCTGGGGAAACCCAGCCAGATGGGTGGGGTATGTATGTATGTATGTATGTATGTATGTATGTATGTATATAAAAGGTAAAGGTAAAGGGACCCCCTGACCATTAGGTCCAGTCACGGACAACTCTGGGGTTGCGGTACTCATCTCGAGGGAGCTGGCGTATAACTTCCAGGTCATGTGGCCAGCATGACTAAGCTGCTTCTGGCGAACCAGAGCAGCGCACGGAAACGCTGTTTACCTTCCTGCCAGAGTGATACCTATTTATCTACTTGCACTTTTTGGTGTGCTTTCGAACTGCTAGGTTGGCAGGAGCAGGGACCGAGCAACGGGAGCTCACCCCGTCGCGGGGATTTGAACCGTCGACCTTCTGATTGGCAAGCCCTAGGCTCTGTGGTTTAACCCATAGCGCCACCCGCGTCCCATGTATGTATGTATGTATGTATGTATGTATGTATGAATGAATAAATAAATAAATAAATAACAACCCTCTTTTAAAGCAACCCAGGCTGGTGGCCATCATTACTTCTTGTGGTAGTGAATGCCATAGTTCAACTGCGCACAATATGAAGAAGTAAATTCTTTCATCTTGTCTGAATCTTTTTGTCCTGAATCCTTCAACATTCAGCATCACTGGAAGGCCTTGAGTACTAGTTTTGTGAGAGAGGGTTAAACCATCTCCCTTGTCCGATCCAATTTCTCCACACCATGCGAGGGAAGGAGCGGATTTTCCTCTTTCCCCTTTCCAGTCTTGCGCTGTTATTTTGCTGTGATTCATTTCATTCTCAGTTCTAACAAGCGACCTATCTCTCCCTTTTCTAGCGATCTGCAGATCAAATGCACAACTGAAAGCAGGCAGGTGCATACAGAGGTCACCTAGTTCCTCCTGAGAACCTACTAATGAACTACAAGCCATCCCTGACAGCGTCCCTAATCAAGAAGGCACTTAAAAGCGCCATTTCATATCTGGCTGAAATTTAAGTATGTGCACTTAAAATTCTTCCCCAAAGTGAGGCCTGTCTTGATGTAAAATTGGCTAAGAGGGCTATTACTATTCTATTATGTCCCAGCCACAGCATCTGACAAGAACTGTAACTGCAAAGGTTTGCAATGCTAACAAGGATGATAAAAGAATAGTTATGTGTCAGGGAAGAAAACCCCTATAATGGAATCCTGTAATACCACCAAGTTTCTTTCTCAGGGGCTGAGTGTTGTTTTCTTCCAGCTATATAACCTTGCATGGAGGGTATGGTGACTGTAGCCTGTTTTCCTTTACAATTATCGCTCCTTTCAGCTCAAGACGGACACAATGCAAAGGCCTGATTTGCAATTAATCTCACAGCTAGCGTAAAGCCCTCAAGTTAATTTTGTATGTATAACCGCGGAGCCTGATGAAACCACATTTAAACTCGGCTACATTCTACACTAGATTAAACGACAGTGCTGTATTCTTGGTTCAGTGAATTGTACAAGAAATAAGAAGGAACAGGGGACTATTCCTGAAATCCCACAGCTCTGCAGCATTCAGTAGACAAATGGTCTTCTTGTGTTGCAAGGCCATAGAGGCAAATGTTCATACCGGTTATGCCGTTAAAAGAGGTGAAAAGCATTCCCACAGGCTAGAGAACTAGGTGGAAATTCTACCCTGATTGAGTTTCATTCAGCTGTGTTTGAGTAGGAGTCCTTAGCTGTGTTCACAGAACAGTGGCCAGGGGGAGGGACTGGCTCTGCAATGCAAGTTCAGCACCCTTAGGTTATATTTTCTGTGAGAACTCCCACAGATCTCTCATGACACAAAGCAGGAATAAACTGTTGCAGCAGCAACAATACTGTTTCAACCAGGAGTAGCTCATGCCAGCATCATTCCATATTTAGTGTCACTTCTGAATGGCATTTCTTGCAGGATCGTGGAAAACGGAAAGTTCTCATTTTTTCAGCCCTATTTCCAGAACCCAGACTGCAACATTTTGCTGCCAGAGGTGAAGGAGAAAATGCTGCCCCTCCCTGTTCTACATTCAGAAGTTGACTGGGCTGGCAGATGAATCTTAACTCAACACTGGCAATAGGGCAGCATTCTTCTCCACACCTGAGTGCAAAAGACTACCTTAGGACGTACCAAGTTGCACATGGCTCTGCCCCTCAACACCTCACTGCCACCGCCAGGCTGCACCTGCTGTCTGAAGCAACCACATCACTCTGCCTAATACGAGCCCTATAGATTTGTTAAACAAGAGGAAATTCCTTGCAGGCTGAAGAGTCAGAAACTGCATAGTTCTACACAGTGCTTTCCCCCCCGGGGGTACTCAGGTGTACGCATACCCCTAAGCATTTTGTGAATCTAAGTTTGGCCTCATTGAGGGGCAGTATTTCAATATGAGTAGGAAAATGAGAGTACCCCCCAAAATTTTATTTTAAAGAAAAGAAAGCACTGGTTCTACAAATAGGGTGGCGACATGCAAAAGAGGGCAGGGCCCCTTTCCCTTCAGCAGCCATGTACACTGGCTGAAATTTCTCTTCCGCACAATTATTAAATGCACAAGAGGCTACCCAAATGTTAAGTGATTCCAAAAGGAATCTTTTCACTTTAAATTGCGGCGTGCACTTGTATTTTGAGGGGCTAGATAAAAGGTCCCTGAGGTATTTGTGGTAGAGCCACATTTCCCAGAACATGGTCCCACTCATTAACCTGGCTATGCTTCTTCTCCGTAATACCAAATAATTATAATATTTTAAAGGTCTGTAGCTTGCACAATGGATAAGAAGATGCAAATGCTACCTCTTTGCTATATAGCTCCACTATAGCTATTACTCCACTGTGAAATTCCATTCAAGGATGCATATCATCTTAATGGTGCCACTCCAGGAATATTAAGCTCATATTGGGCATTACTGTCATCTACAAGGAGCCCACACGTTCAAAACAATCAGCTGAGCAGCCATTTCAGCTTTAATTGATATTTCCCTGTACCAAACGGTTGCCCTTGAAGAGAGATATAATCCTTGGCATCTCCATCCATTTTAAAACAACCTCCTACCACATTCCTACCTATCTATGGCTGCCTACTGACTCAGAGTGCAACCATCTTTTAAAAATATTAGTAGTAGGCTGTCTGCCTCACCTCAGAGGATGAAATCATTCACTAAACAGAAAGACGCTAAAGCAATCTGCACAATAATTTGCTAGATGTCAATAAGCAAAAATTATGAACAAAGGCTGGAATTCAACATTGCACTATTGCAATTGTTCCAGCAGCACAATGAACTACCCTCCCCCCCCACATGCTGGTCTGGGGACTCTCCTGACCCCCCCCCTAAAGCTGACTGGAAGGGCAGATTGGGGGAGGAGAGAATGGAAAGCCCTGTTGTGCTGGAGGGACTCATTGTGCTAGCTCCTGCTAGCACAACTGTTTAGTTGAATCTGGCCCAAGGAATTTTACTTGGTAACTTTGGGATGAAACAGTGGGTGCTTGGAAATTGTGCATTGTATCCAACTGTGTTCTTTGCAGTGATTAGGCTCTTTGATCCTGTAGAGGATTCTGCAAGTGGGATGGGAAGTATGAGTAAGGCAAGTTTTGGTTATTTCCCCTCCTCTTACAGCCCCTGTAAAATCCGTTCAAGAGTTGTTGGAACGCCATGGGATCTGCTGTGGAGGGTTGCCAGGAGGAGGTTCTGCTAACATAAATCTCTCCTGGATCAAATAGCTTGCCATTAGTGTGAGGGTCACCACTGGATACAAGCCTAGCTGAATCCAGAACAGGCAAGAGCATACTAATTTGGTATCTGGCCTCCTGGGGTCTCCATCTCAATAAGGGAGGATGCCACAATTGCCTTCAGTAGTTACCCTTAGTAACTGTCACTTTTGATTAAAACTGTGTTACTGTGTTTGGTCAGGACACATTTTGCAGACCATTTCCCCATCTTCAGAGGAAAAGGTCTTTCTGGATCATGAACAATTGGGGAAAAGTTAGCTCAAATGTGCTACTGGAACCATTTCTCATTGCAACTCAGGCTCTGTTCTTTGCTGTCTGTGTTGCTGGCTGGCTTGGAAACTAGCACATTTTTCAAGCACTCAGGAACACCATGTGAATAACTTTAAAGAGTTTACTTGAGGTAGCAGAGTGCTCTTGTAAGGTCCACAGAAGAGCTAGAGAGAAGGTATCAGAACATATTGAAAAATAATGACAAAATGGCAGTTTAATAGTTAGTGGTGAAGGAGGTTGTCCCAGAGATGGGAGGTAGAAAGGTGAGAAGTGATGCTGTGGCAAATATGTACGATGGATGCCTTCTGATTCCGAGAAGAGGAGAAGAGGAGTAGAGAACTATAGGTAACAAAGAATCCCGGTCGGCTGCCAAAGCTGTATCTGCATATCAACTTTCCTTTTTTATCTCCATAATATCTAGTTCAGGCATAGGCAAACTCCAACCCTCCAGATGTTTGGGACTACAGTTCCCATCACCTCTGACCACTGGTCCTGTTAGCTAGGGTTGATGGGAATTGTTGTCCCAAACATCTGAAGGGTCGGAGTTTGCCTATGCCTGATCTAGTTCAACAGACTCAATGTCTTCATGTAGTTATGAAATGCATTTCCCTGCCAGCAATGGCGCAGAGTTGACTTCATCATCTGAATATCTCCTGATGCTTTTGGGACACAGTCAGGATGGCCAATGACCAGCGATGATGGGGGTTATAGTACAAAACACCTAGAAGGCACCAGGTTGGGAAGGTGTGACTGGTATATGGTCTAGTTCATTGTACTTTCTTTTTTAATCAAAACAAGAACAGCACAGGGCTTCTGCTCAAAATGATAGACCTGTTTCACATTCCCACCACCACAGCTGATGTCTGTAACAGAGAATAAAAGTACAATGATCTATAAAGAAATATATTGAACAATAAGGCAGTTGGGTTGTGTTTTTTGGTTCTGCCCTCAGCCATTCAGTTAATCCAATTAGAGCTGTGTTGCTCAGAAGTGATTGACGGTTTGAGCCAGACGGAACTTCAGTGATTACAATGGAACTTGGCGTGAGTTCTTCCTTCCGTGGTGTAGCTTTTTCAAGAGCTGGGACCATGAACAGCAACAGGTCAGCTGCAGAGACCAAAACAGCAAGTTGTTTTAGTAGCAATTCCTTTGTGCTTGCTCTACATGGTTGCTAAGAGGAGCTGACCTATCAGCAATTTGCCTTCCATTCATGAAAGTCAAGGAGTGTGCTGTAAAATGAGCCAGGGTTTCTGCCAGAGACAATACTCAATTTGCATTGAGCTCATTGAGCAGCTTTACACTTTTCAGATGAGAACTGTGACTCTAACACTCAGTTGCACCTGGAACAATTTTCTCTTTCTGACCAGACTACATTAAGTGCTTTTGTTTGCAGCAGAGTTAGTGCTTGGGTCAGCCATTATGCTTCTGTCCTTTTTGATTGGCAGACCAAGAGGTAGTCACAGCAGCAATTATCACGAAGCAATGTTTAGAGGTGATTCATTAGAAGCAAGAAGAGGGTGTTTGTACATAGGAACAGGAAGCTTATACAGAATCAGACCACTTTTTCATCTAGCCGAGTGCTGTCCACACCGACTGGGAGTAGTTCTCTGAGAGCGGTCTTGCCCAACCAGGTGTTGAAATGGAGCCAGAGAAGGGCTGGATAGGGGCTAATAAACTGAGGCTGAATCCTGATAAGACAGACATGGGGGGGGCTGGGGGGCCCTGGCCACATTTTTGAGATGGGGCATGACCAGGCGCACCCACACAGACTCACTCAACTTGAATGAGGGAAGGATCAGGTAATCAAATTGCCAGGAAGCCACTGGTCAAAAGTTCAATGTAACCTCAATTTGGGAAAGGTCTGTCCAAAACACAGCTCATCTAGGTGATAGCAGAAAAGTATGACGACAAGCAGGCTATAAGAGATACACTAAATGAAACCATTGCCCAGCAGTGACATACACGCTGAAGCACACAGCTCTGAGCATTTCATTGTTTGATAGTAGACGTTCCAGGCAACTTCTGATGCTATACCTACTGTACCTCCACATCTGGGGGATAAAAATAACATCTGCCTGTTCTGACCTCAGCACACATTAGGTGGTGTGGGGATTCTGTCAGCTAAGCCCTAATCCAATCCAAACTTTCACATAAATCCGTCATCGACTTTATTGATAAGTAGTTGAACTTTGCTGTTCAAGTTAACTGCATAATAGATTGAGTCTGACTGAGATAAAAGAGGTGAAAAGACAATGCAAGGTCAAGCGATCCAGGCTGCAATTTAAGACTGGCAGAGAACAAGTCCAGAGGCAGGCTCCTCTTCTTCTAAGAACTCTTTTCATCAGGATTAGATATTCTACACAGGCACAACCAATCAATGCGTAATAATAGATATTAAGGCTTGATCAGTTGCTAACAACAGATCAACAATGGCAAAATTAAAGCAGTTCTGAATACAGAGATTAGAGGGCTATAGTCAAATAACACAGTGCCACTTGTAGAAAACAATGGAGAAAATGATGATATTAGTGTTGCTGTGATTTGCGAGGAAAGTGTTCTTCACCACTCAAAAAAATTAAATTTAAATGGTAGAAGCAAATACAGCTGCCCATAATAGTTCCAACTTAGGTCTTGCTGCGTGTAAAATTGTTGTTGTTGTTATTTTAGTTTTTATTAAATATGTCTCTGCCAATATATATAAGAAACACAGTTCATAACCATTATCCTCAGTGGCTTACAACTGTCCTGTTGTTATTATTTTCCTATTGCAAGAGGGTGAAGCTGAAAAGAGAGCAGTTTTGCAACAACCCTTCAATGCAGTTCATTGTTATTACGCACTCTGCAGTAACTGTAACAATGCACTGTTGTTGTTTTTAATACAAAGCCACTTCCGAACTAGAGAGGAGGTGGGGTTGCGGGCTTCACGCCCCGCCCCCATGCACGCGGGGGCTGGCTTTCAGCCCCCGCGATACCAGGGAATCCTCGGACACATCATCTCCCTAGCCAGCCAATCGGCTGGCGGGGGAGGCGTGGCCTACCCTATTTAGGGCCGGCGCGGCCGAGGACCCCCCTCTTTCCCCACTACAGCTGAGCAGGTTTTCCCACCCACCCACCCATTAGGTTAGGCTTTCTGACATTGCTATGGACTACGGTCGGTCACCGTCAAGGGGCCTGGTAGGAATTTTCCCAATTGGCAAAATGGCTCTAGCCTTTTGGTTTTTGCCTACCTCGTAGCAAATCGTCACCACTCCTGGGGCATTGGCGGTTAGGCATTGGTAGGGGTATTGTTATGCAGATGTGAGGGGGGGAAGGAAGTGCCATCACCTTCCCCCAAATCAAAGGGTAGTCCGGTAAAGGATTCTGGGGGGCGTGGCCTTGTCCTAAGCCTAAGCCTATGGAGGTGTGGGCCTACGGTGACCCCGGGGGGAGCTCCTAGTTGATGTGCATCAGCAGGACTCCCCCTACTGGTGGTTAACCCTTGCTGGTCTTCAAGCAAGTGGGCTGAAGCCTGTTAGTCGTGAGGACCAATGCCTAAGCCAATACCGCTCAATTCCTGTAATCAATAAAGTTGTGGCCTAATTTGACCCATTAACCTAAAATCCAGTGTCTCACATCTTTATTTCCGATGGGGGGAGGCGGGAACTTGCCACAGAACAACCAGGGTTGGCAAATAATGCTTGGAAAGGCTGCAGTGAAAGCTATTCCTTCTCTTGGCCATCTCCTCATCGCACGGCAAATTCCCACATTCTGAAAGTGGCTGTTCTGGATTTACTGGATAAACTACCCCGTTCCCACAAACAAAAGACAGTAAAGGCAATTCTAGTTAAAATTGCCAACTCCATTGCCTCCTCCCAGACCAAATGCAGTGCTCCATTAACCTTCATGCAGACATATGATGCCGTGCACAACAGACAGTGGGCTGAGTCATGGTCAACATTCTGAAGAGAGCCAGGAGTTGGAAACCATGAGTTAGGCAGAACTGGTCAGAACTGATGAGCATGGCAAAGCCAACCATGGGACAGGATTGAGGGACGAGTCAAGAGTCAGGAACAAGGAGTTAGTCAGGACTGGAGGACAAATCATGAAGCAGAACTGAAGAACAAGAAAGGAGTCAGGACTGAAGAGCAAGTGAGGATCGCAGGGCAAACTAGGATGCAGAACCAAAGGCCACCCCAGAATAAAAGGGCACACCAGAACTATCAGGAACACCTTGTTTCCTCAGGTAAGACCTAGCTTAAAAAAGGAAGCCTTTCATATTTTCCCTACCCAGAATGATTGGGTCGTCACTGAGAAGGCCACATGCAGATTCCAGCAGCTTCTAACAAACTGGAAATTGTAGCGATGAGGTGTGTAACCATGCCTCTTCTTCTCCCATGCCCAACCAGGTAAAAGAGAACAAATTGACCTAGTTGACCTGCACAGAGATTCCATAATAATACAAATAAGGTCTTTACACAACTGTGCCCCAATAAGGAGAGCACTCCAAGTGGTTATAACTTCATATACCATAGGAGCCCAAAAAACTGAACAACTTTTGCTTTAAAAAACAACAAGAATCACACACAAAATTGAAAGCCCACTACTAAATCTATGAGGATCTAATTCAAACAGTAAGTTTCAGCTGCCAAAAGATGCGATAGACCTAGCTCAGCCTAGCTTGATTTTCACTGATAAGTAGCATGTGGATACGGTAAGCGATGATGACTGATTGCTTACATATGGGAAACGGGAATCTTCCATCTGCTATCCTGTGACAGATGCAATTCTTCCTACATAGGAAGTATAACATCAAATGGTCCCTCAAGGAGTTTTAAGTGAACAGAATTGGCAGTGGGGAGGGAATCGTTTCTTTGAGTTTGCTTCAAGTTCCTTCTGTCCTCGCCAGAGTTTCCAGAATGATGAGACATAATAGTGAAGATTCCAAGAAGGGCTGAGGCCAGACTGGTAGACTGATAAGTACTATACAACAGTGCAAAAAACTATCACAAGTGACATGTGAGCACCCGTTAAACATCACCCATCACTGCAAACTTCTTTTCTGGTAGAACCTAACCCTCTCTGAAATGCTGGATAGCCATTGTAAATCTTTGTAGAGAATACTGAGCTAGATGGAGCAATGACCTGACTCAGCATAAGCCAGTTTTTAGGTCCCTCCAACTAATGACTAATAAGTCATTTTATTAACAGCCAATGACCAGTATCAAAACAAAAAAACACCAATTACCGTACAAAATTTAGAAGCTCAAAGCAAAATAAAATAATGTAAAATCACATATACATGCAAAAGTTCTGGGTGGTCATTTATCTGTCAGAAAGGAAATCCTTCTAGCAATGTCATTGGTCAATATATTATACAGTGGTACCTCGGGTTAAGAACTTAATTCATTCTGGAGGTCCGTTCTTAACCTGAAACTGTTAAATAAGTATTATCCTTCCTTCACTCACGCTAGTGAATGATGTAGCAAAGCAGATTCCCCTCAATATAGCTGAAAGCTAGTTTGCAGATTCATTTGAATCTCTTAGTTAAGATTATTTCCTGGTGTCCTCTTTAATCCCTCCTAAAAGAATAAAGACACAAGAGTAACAAAAAGTTTACTTACATTTCAGTTCACGATTTGACCCCTGAAAGGCAGGCTTTTCTTAGTAGTTACACAATAAACTGTGAGTTCATCTCATATGGAGACTGAACTCATGTGTTGCATGGCAGCAAAAGATAGAACAAGACAACAAAAAGACAAACTTCAAGAGAATGAGAAAATTGCTGCATGGCTTGGCTCTTGTATGGAAAAATTTCTAGGGAAATAAGGAATGTTGCATTAGACTGTATCAATGGATTACATCCCACAAATCTTGTGTGCTAAATCATTGTTTGTTGTCTTTTAATTAATGTACTATGGCATAAGTTTTCATTGACCGGTATTTACATGTGTGCAATTTTTTTGCGCAGATTTAAAAAACAAAAAGGAATTTTCAGATAAATTCTGAAACAGGATGGTGTGAATTTATGGGTAAAAACACTAGAAAGCGACACAGACCAGAAAACGTGACAGTAACACCAATCAGAAGTAGAGAGATTTGCTCTTCCTTTCTTCGGACTTACAAAGCTCAATGCAGCCCACCAACCTCAGACATTGGTCTGCCAAGTATTTCAGAACCCCCCTCCTCAATGTTTGCCAGTCCGAGCTGGCAGCAAAGTACAGGAAATTTAATTGATGGTGAGCTGCTGCCATACATGGTTTGTGGGTCTTTGGTTTGGTGAACTCTACCAGCTGGATTAAGTCTAAGTGCCATGTCTAGTGCACATTATTAAACAATTTGGCACTGGTTATCATTTTGCACTCGGTATGCATGCACAATTTGGAACAGCCGTTTAAGCTACCTGATCTCCACAAACCCTTCTACAAACAATGGCAGCATCTGATAAGTAACTAATCAAAATGTAAATGGCACAAACAGGAACAAGGTGCGATTACCACTCGATCCTAGATACTCTACGGCTAGACACCCTCACAATATTATTAATCAGCCTAACTATGCTAAAGGAAGACCTTCATCTCTGTCATGCAGCCATTCCTGGGACAGATTGTAAGTGCCTTGTAGTTAACAGGCAATCACTCAGCCTGCCCTCGTTCATTAGCTCGGATGCCTGATGAATTACCAAGTGATTTAAGTGGTGAGAAACGCCATAGCTCACTGCTTAAACTTTCTCCTCTCTTAACTCCAGCAACTGTCTCTGAAAATGGCAGCCAGTATATTAAATGTCTATCCCAGAACTACTTATGCAACAGTTCTCCCTCTCTTTGTCAACAGTAGGAATACAATACAGGTAGTAGGGGACAGAGTAGGGGGTCAAGTTGATTCTGGGCTGATTGTCACTGTAACATTTGTATTCATGTGCAGATACCCAAATACAAAAGAAGGACCTCTTGTCAAATCTGGAGAGCCCCTTTAAAATACTCAGAAATGGAAGTCCTATCCTTTAACATGTTTTCGACCTCCAGGTGCTGGGCTGCAACTCCCATCATCCCTGACGATTGGCTGTGCTGGCTGAGGCTGATGGGACTTGAAGTCCAGCAACTTCTGGAAGGCATCAGGCTAGAGAAGGCTTTTGTTAAAAGACACATGCCAAACCAGTGCTGGCTCCATCAAACATTTAAAACTTCCCAATACAGGGCTGCCTTCAGATGTCTTCTAAAAGTTGTGTAGTTCTTTATCTCCTTGACATCCGATGGGAGGGCATTCCACAGGGCAGGCGCCACTGCCGAGAAGGCCCTCTGCCTGGTTCCCTGTAGCTTCACTTCTCGCAGTGAGGGAACCTCCAGAAGACCCTCAGAGGTGGACCTCAGTGTCTGGGCTGAACAATGAGAGTGTAGATGTTCCTTCAGGCAGTGCATTTCCCCGCAGGGGGTACTGAAGGGTATGCAGGACCAGACCTCTTTTTGTTGTTGTTAAAAAGTGTGGCACTTACTGTAACTTCATGGTGAGTAAAAGGTAAAGGGACCCCTGACCATTAGGTCCAGTTGTGACCGACTCTGGGGTTGAGGTGCTCATCTCGCTTTATTGGCCGAGGGAGCCGGCGTACAGCTTCTGGGACATGTGGCCAGCATGACTAAGCCACTTCTGGCAAACCAGAGCAGTGCACGGAAACGCCGTTTACCTTCCCGCCAGAGCGGTACCTATTTATCTACTTGCACTTTGACATGCTTTTGAACTGCTAGGTTGGCAGGAGCAGGGACTGAGCAATGGGAGCTCACTCTGTTGTGGGGATTCGAACCGCCAACCTTCTGATTGGCAAGTCCTAGGCTCTGTGGTTTAACAGAGCACCACCCGTGTCCCATTTTCATGGTGATTTATCGGCACCTATATTTCTAGAAAAAAAGCACTGCCTTCAGGTATACAGGTCCAAGGCTGTTTAGGGCTTTAAAGGTCAGCACCAACACTTTGAAGCCATCAGTAGACTCCTTTCTTTCTTACCACCACCATCAATTTACTCTTTCTTTTCCTATGACCCAATCCCTATGTCCATCCAAAGTAGGAAGCAAGCACATGATCAGGCAGTGACTTGCTTTCTAACCTTCTTCCTGTGGGATGTTGAGAAAGAGACAGTGAAGAGTGTCAATGGGAAGGAGCAACAGCAATAGTACCAGGGGCGCTTGGTGGTTAGCAGTGGCCCCACTGTTGAGGTAGGGACCTTGGCAGATGCATGACGGTGCCCATCCCTGGTGCTGGCCCTCTGCCAACAAGAATACATGTCCATGCCATTTAGATGTGAGAACATAAGCATGCTATTTGTTCATTTTCAGTGTGCACATGTTTCCCCTAAAACCATGTTCTCAGGCTTACAATCAGAATGAAAACAAATCTGAAAAAAACACATATAATGAAACAGATCAATAAGAAAATATATAAAATAAGATAAAAATAATAATAGCAGAAGCCATTTAGAGCCGGAAGAGATTAACAAGCTTGGGAAAACTAAAAAGGCCTGGCACTGATCTCGACGGTGGTGTGGGAGCTGCTGCATAACTGTAGTGTCACCACCCAAAAAAAGTTATCCCCCCCCAGTAGCCATCTGCCACACCACCCACAGAAGGGATAAAATAAAAGCAGTTTTGATTTAAAAGCAAAAAGAAAACTACAGCGGGAAAGAGTTAAACCCCCACGTCCCCCACCAACACCTGTGATCTGATCAGATTCAAAGCCCGCTGTTCCTATTTAAATAAAAATGAAGAATATCGGAAGAGTTAATCAGGATCTCCAGGGTACTGTGTAGTTTGTCCCTTAGATGCCTGTAAGCCAGAAGGTGGGATACATATTGCCTGGGGGACGAACTCTGGAGCTTAGGACGACACGCCACCAAGGTGTGGATTCCTTGCTTCTCTAATCCTTCAACTTCTTAAGTACATGGGGAATAAAGTCTCCAGGCCAGTTGGATACAGTGGTACCTCTGGTTGCGAAAGAGATCTGTTCCAGAAGCCCATTCGCAACATGAAAAGCTTGCAGCCTGAAGTACCGTATCTGTGCACGTGTGCTGTGCGATTTGGTGCTTGTGCACATGTGCGAAGCGCGATTTAGTGCTACTGCGCATGCACGAGCACCGAAACCCGGAAGTAACCCTTTCCGGTACTTCCGGGTCGCCACGGGACGCAACCTGAAAAAACATAACATGAAGCAAACATAACCATGAGGTATGACTGTACAGTGGTACCTCGGGTTATGCTTCAGATTACATACGCTTCAGGTTACAGACTCCGCTAACCCAGCAATAGTACCTCGGGTTAAGAACTTTGCTTCAGGATGAGAACAGAAATCGCGGGGCGGTGGGGCGGCAGCAGCGGGAGGCCCCATTAGCTAAAGTGGTGCTTCAGGTTAAGAACAGTTTCAGGTTAAGAATGGACCTCTGGAATGAATTAAGTACATAACCAGAGGTACCACTGTACTCCCTTTTGGAGAATGGGAGAGGAAAAAATGATTTGGATTTGGTTTAATATTCAGACATTTGGACGTTTGCAAGTTTACTGAGCAAGTGGTGGGAGGTGCCAGCTTGGAAACCCCCATGGAGCCCCCTGAGAAGACAGCTCAGAGCCAGGGACATTGATGAGTGGTCAGAAGGAGAAGAGGGAAGAACAGCAGACTGCAAGGAGGAAGGGTCATACACAAGGGAGGTAACAGGGTTTAGTGAGCAGGAAGAGTCTGGAGCAGAGGACAGTTCAGACATCAAGGCAGAAGAGGGGGTTGGAGAGGTGTGGGACCAAGAGACAGAGAGGCAGGATGCTGTAGAGGCCAGGGAGTCTCGCCCTCTGGCTGTGCTCGACTCCTTTCCCCCTTCATTTCCAGGACATGCAGGAAAATGAAGTGGGCTGAATAGAATTCAGTTGTGTGCAGGCACAGTTTGAGACTGCCTGGAAAGGACCTGGGGGAAGAGTAGCATGAATGGGCACTGGGAAGGCAAGGACCTTCAGTCTTCTTGCACCTGCCTCATCAGGGCAAGACCTGTAGAGAAGGCTTGCTGGGCTTGCTGGGACCACTAGGCCAGAGTGCTTCTGTTTCACTTTGAATAAAGAGTTAACTTTACTGACTTCTGGAGCTCTGCTGTTTTTAGTTGCTGGCCAATGCCTGACCCAAAGTAAGGGAACATGCCACTTCTGAAAATTGTACTGACCCAGTACATTCTGAAGCAGGAGCAGAGAAATCTGTGGCCCAAGAAATGCTGCTGGACAATACCTCTAAGCATTCCTAACCATTGGCCATGCTGGTTGGGCCTGATGGAAGTTGGGACACCAGCACCACGGACAGCTCCTTTGCCTGAAGCATTATACTGCTAGGAACAAACCATTGTAGTAGTTAACTAGGTTTTATGTAAATGAAAGATTTTCTGGTAATTGCCTCTAAAGTGTCATTTTGCTGCTAAAATTTAGACTGCTTTCCTATTAAAAATACTGAAAGCGACGAGCAAATTAACAACAGAACATAAAAATAATTTAAAAGCAAGTGAAAAGAAATTGAGCAGTTAAAGATCAAACAGTCTTTCTCAGAAGCCCATGTCAACACCTTGGGAAAGATCCAGCCAAAATTAAACATAGAATTGGAAGGGACCCTGAGGATCATCTAGTCTAACCCCCCACAATGCAGGAATATGCAGCTGTCCCATACAAGGATCGAACCTGCAACCTTGGCATTATCAGCAGCATGCTCTAACCAACTGAGCTATCCATGCACAATAAAAGACAATTAAAAAGCCTGGGCGAATAAAAAGGTCATCGCCTATAACGAAAGCATCGGTGCCTTCTGCTGAGAAGCTTTCTTGAAGGGGGAAAGACTGCCTCATTCCATGTGATTCATGGAGAAAACTCTCAAAGCAATTTCTATATAGACATGGGTGTGATATTGCATGCCTCCCCCAAAGCGAATAGCCTTCAAAATAGTACAGTTTATCTAGATAGCTTTGCAACAGACAGATGTCTACAAAGAGCTAAGCATTATTCATTTAAACTATGCAGATTGAGGCTGTAACAATGTAATGGAAAGAAATAACTCAGAACACACCAAATTAAACTGTTCTTCAAGAATAATTTAAGCTTCCTGTAAATGCTAGCAGCCGTGCTTGCAATTCAAGGCGTGAATGAAGTCTAACATATAATTGCTTAGCACGTGAAAAATTGTACAGCTGATCAAATTCTTTAAACTATGCTCCATATTCTTTAATATAAAGTGCTCCCACCTTCACTTTTTGGATTTGTTAAGAAGCCACCTCCAACTAATCAAATAACTAATCTCCTGCCTAGAGAGAGGTGAATTTATGGTGCGACCATCCTGTTGCATATTAGTGGATTTGCTTGCATAAAGGAGATGCTGAAAAATGGATCAGGACAGTCCCCAGTCCCTCATTTTTGCTTGATGCTGGATTTGTTTATTTACTTACTTACAATAATGTATAGACTGTTAAAGCAAGGAGTTGCCATACATTAAAAATGAGGCAAAATGTAAAATATCAAAGATGGTATCTGCAAATCTAAAGGGTTTGATGGTTACCTGAAGATGCAGCAGAGGACAATGGACATTAATGGGCTCCATTAACGGGCTCCACTGGGGATACTGATGGGCGTATGGTTCATACCTGTTTCCTGCTTCTCTCCTTGCAAGAAAGAGGTGTCCCTCTATATCCATTTGAGTTTTTAATCAAGGTTAAGACAAGGAACCATGGTCAGTATTAACAACAGTTAAGTATCAGAGCGAGCATAGCGTTGCCTGATTGCCTAAAGTGAACATTATGTAGGCAGTGTGCCAGAGAGACTGCACTCTTCTTTTTTTAAAAGACAAACAAACCGAAGCACGAGTCAAAAATGGCAATGGTTCTCCTGATGTGACTCACCCGATATTAGAGTCAATTACTGGCCCCAACCTGCTAGGAGAAGACCAATGAATTAGACTGACACTCTCCAACTTGGTCAGATTCCACCCGTCAGTTAGCATTGCTTGTGTTCTCCAACTCTTTCATGCATCCTGGCAGGAAAGGGACCGCTGGCTTTCTAAATGCCTTGCTGAATGCTCAGATACACACAGTGAGTAGCTGTCCAATTGTAATCTTAAGCAGAGCAATGACTCTCCGACTAGTCTCCTCGACTTGAGGGAGAGAGAGGGACAAAAGAGAGGTTTTTCCTTTCTAAAAAGAGATTCTATTAATAATTGAAGTGGGAGTGCAGCGGTTCGTGCAACAGCACCCCTTCTTCATTCTCTCAAGTATGTATTTAAAAGCTCTCTCTGCTGGTTCTCATTAATATCATTCAATCCCATGGATAAACCTTCCTCCACTAACTCCGAGGGGGAAAAAGGGCTGTCCTTCCTCTCACAGGACTCAACTTGCTTTCGTGGTCTAATAACTACATTTGCTGCCAACAACTTACAGTATCTCCCTTCCACGCCACTATTATATATTTATTTATACCCTACCTTTTACCGTGACTGAGACAAGACAGGTGCCAGCAACTCAAGGCAGCTTGCAGATAAAAACAAGAACTGCTAAAAACAGGGGCTCCAAGATAGCGCAACGCCCAGCGTTTTGTATTTCTTTCTGCCATAAGAATTAGCACTTGGGGGTTGTTCACTGAAGCAGGAAGGCAGTAGGTGGGAAGTAGCATTTCATAACTATGAAGGAAAATATAGTAATGGCAACTCGCTTAGACAGTTTTTTTAATTTTTAATGTGATTAGGCAGAATCATTGGAAGAGGAGCATCTCCACTCCCAAGGTCCAGCTCCGAGGGCCTTCTGGCAGTTCCCTCAATGTGAGAAGTGAAATTACAGGGAATCAGGCAGACGGCCTTCTCGGTGGTGGCGCCCACCCTGTGGAATGCCCTCCCAGCAGATGTCAAGGAAATAAACAACTACCTGACTTTTAGAAGACATCTGAAGGCAGCCCTGTTTAGGGAAGTTTTTAATGTTTGAGGTTTTATTGTGTTTTTAATGTTCTGTTGAGAGCTGCCCAGAGTGGCTGGGGAAACCCAGCCAGATGGGCAGGGTATAAATAATAGATCATCATCGTCATCTATCAAGGAATATTTTAGGCATGGTAGTTACACGGCATCTTTGTGGCATTTTAATTCTGAATGCCAGAGGAGAGCCATTGCCTTCAAGAGTTCTGCTTGTTCCTTTGAGATTGTTTTCTCCACCATTTTAATCTGTTTATTTCCCCACTTCTAATTCTCTTTTTTTTTGGGGGGGGGCTCTATCTGTCGTAAAGATTTTCTTTCTTTCTTAAAAAGCAGTATACGTGTATTGCAAAAAACCACTAATATTTTGCGGTAAGTTTCATCCGATGCGTTCCATTTTGTTAACGTTTAGGACTTGTACAGTTTATAGTTGATAAAAAAATAGATATTGTATATATCTCAATTCTCCTCCTAGACTTCAATACCGCCAATATTTCTGCATCTCTAGTTCTTAATTGGGCACTGTTTCTGGCTTGGATTATTGTATTGACTATGGCTGTAGAAGTAAGCCTTACCTAGAAGTAAGCCCTACTGAAGGTTGTGTTTTTTTTCCTTCTGAGAAGATATGCATACAATTGCACTGTATACACAAAAGCAGACCATGTGTTCACAGGCATCTGAAAATAAATAAATTTCTAAATGAAAGTATAACTTTTCAAATTTTTGAAAAATGACTGCTCAAGTGACTGGAATAAAGTTGCCAAATAAGAAAATAATCCAACTTCCCCCTTTATTCAGAACATATTGCAAATTACTTAAGCACATTATTTCGCTGTTGCTATACATACAGCTCACTCCAGGAGAGAAGCATTTATGCTGCCCTCATAATTAGCACAACTGCTCCAAATGTAAAAGCAAATTATACACTGGAAGCTCAGAAATGGCCTCTGAAGGTTGGTGGTCACCTATAATTACAGGGGATAAATCAGGCTACAGGGAGGCTAAGGGAAACTTTGGAGGTCTAAGTTCAGATGTTTTAAAAGGGGATTTGGCATTCGAACTTGGTTTTACTCAGTTGACCGAGTTTTCAGAAGCAAAGGCTTTAATGAAGCTTATGTTACTGTGGGTAATTAAGTACAACAAGCTACTGTGCTGCAGGATCGTGTCCAACGTTTTCACTTCTCAAAGGATCAACAATGGACATACGTAATTAAGAGAGTTCAACCCCATTTGGTTTCATTTAAATCAAATACCTCTGCACGAGTCAAAAATTATCTGCTTAAATCATAATGAACTTTCCCCTTTCCACTTCTATCAAACCTGGCTACAAGCTGGGCATTTGCCAACATGCCCTCTCTAAGATTCTCATTGCCCTGTGTACTTTCTCTCTTCCATCTTGTCCTTCCTTTTTGGAACAATTTCATGGCCTCTGCTAATAATTGCTTTTCCAACACAACCTTTGGAATAGTGGGGACTATTTAAGGAGGGCAGGGGGTAATCGTCTCCTGTGCTGCCAACCTGAAGCGATTATTCATCAGCAGTACCTATATCTGTGGCCAGCTTTCCTGTTCTACAGACAAAGTCTATTGCAATAAACAATCAAGGCTTCACAGAGACATACATAGTTTGCACAGGGAGCTAACTGTTGGTCCACACACACACACACACACACACACACACACACACACACTCTCATCTCTTTCTGGCCTAGAGACAACCTTTCTAAGAGGACTCAGATCAGGAACAGCCAGTTCTTCCTGTTTTCCAGCAGAAGACATTGCACCAAATGTCAACTGGTTGGCCATCAACCATCACTGCTAGGAAGAAAAGTTTCAAAATAAATAAAGAAATAAAGAAATGAAACAGATTGGCTTTTTGGAAAAGGTGCCAAACAACTATTTAATTAGTTAATATGCGGGGCCTAGTGTGTGTGCATGAGAAATTAAAGCCAAAAACTTGCCCAAAATATGGAGACAGGTGGGTGGTGGCGAATGTGTTCTTGATTTGGAGCCAAGTGTGCATTTCAATAGAATGATGCAGGAAAACTATGAAAAAGCCATAACTGGAGGATGTAGGGCACACCCGTATGTGTCCTAAGGTAGGTAAAAGTAAAGGACCCCTGGGCGGTTAAGTCAAGTCAAAGGCAACTATGGGGTGCAGCGCTCATCTCACTTTTCAGGCCGAGGGAGCCGGCATTTGTTCATAGACAGCTTTCTGGGTCATGTGGCCTGCATGACTAAACCACTTCTGGTGCAACGGGACATCGTGACAGGCAGAGCACATGGCAGAGCACATGGAAACACAATTTACCTTCCCACTGCAGCGGTACCTATATATCTACAGTGGTACCTTTGGTTGCGAATGGGATCTGTTCCGGAGCCCGTTCGCAACATGAAAAGAGCGCAACCCGCAGGGGCGCATCTGTGTACGTGTGGGTTGCGATTCGCCACTTCTGCGCATGTGCGTGATGTCATTTTGTGCTTCTGCACATGCGCGAGTGACGAAACATGGAAATAACCCTTCAGGGTCGCCGCAGGACATAACGTGAAAGAACGTAACATGAAGCGGACGTAACATGAGATATGACTGTACTTGCACTGGTGTGCTTTCCAACTGCTAGGTTGGCAGAAGCTGGAGTATACCAATGGGAGCTCACCCCATCATGCGGATTCAAACCACCCACCTTCTGATCAGCAAGCTCAAGAGGCTCAGTGGTTTAGACCAGAGCACCACCCGCATCTCCTAAACCAGGGTTATTGCACAGACAGCCTGAACAACTATGCCAGGTTCCCTACTCTGAAAGATGATGATGCCAGATACAGGGATGTGACAGAGGATGAGGGGCTGGTCCTCACTGTTTCCCTCAGTTGATGGTAATCACACAAAGAAGCAAGGCCTGGTTCAGGCAGCCATGAATTATTTCTCGATCCATTCCAGTCCGGCTTCCGCGCTGGTCACGGGACTGAGGCGGCTCTGGTCGCCCTAACAGATGATCTCCGCAGGCAGCTGGATCGAGGCGGGTCGGGGCTGCTGATTCTTCTAGACCTGTCAGCAGCCTTCGACATGGTCGATCACGAACTCCTGGACCACTGCCTTGCCGATGTGGGGATCCAGGGCACAGTCCTTAAATGGCTGCGCTCATTTCTCTCTGGTCGGGGACAGAGGGTGGCGCTTGGGGGGGAATTGTCATCGCGCCACTCCTTGGTGTGTGGAGTGCCTCAGGGTGCGATTCTCTCCCCGATGCTTTTTAACATCTTTATGCGCCCCCTCGCCCAGCTTGTCCGGAGTTTTGGGCTGGGTTGCCATCAGTATGCCGATGACACCCAACTCTATCTGTTGATGGATGGCCATCCTGACTCGGCCCCAGACACACTGACCAGATGTCTGGAAGCTGTGGCTGGATGGTTACGTGGGAGCCGGTTGAAGTTAAATCCTTCGAAGACAGAGGTCCTCTGGCTGGGACGGAGCGATATGGGATTGAGGGGGCAACTCCCATCTCTTGCGGGGGTGCAATTAGTGCCAGCACCGTCCATTAAGAGTCTGGGTGTAATCTTCGATACCTCCCTCTCTATGGAGGCGCAGATTACAGCTATAACAAAGGCGGCATTTTTTCATCTCCGCCAAGCTAAGCAGTTGGCTCCTTATCTCTCTCGCCCTTACCTAGCCACTGTGATCCACGCGACGGTCACCTCCAGACTGGATTATTGTAACTCGCTCTACGTGGGGCTGCCCTTGAGACTGACCCAGAAACTCCAGCGGGTGCAGAATGCCGTGGCGAGACTCCTTATGGGGTCTTCGCTGCGAGATCATATTCATCCGGTACTATACCAGCTGCACTGGCTCCCGGTGGAGTACAGGATCAGGTTTAAGGTGCTGGTTTTAACCTTTAAAGCCCTATATGGCCTAGGACCCTCGTACCTACGGGACCGCCTCTCCTCGTATGTCCCACAGAGAAATTTACGGTCTGCAAATAAAAACATCCTGAAGATCCCAGGCCACAGAGAGGTTAGGCTGGCCTCAACTAGAGCCAAGGCTTTCTTGGCCGCGGCTCCAATCTGGTGGAACGCTCTGTCACAAGAGACTAGGGCCCTGCGGGACCTGACATCTTTCCACAGGGCCTGCAAGACAGAGCTGTTCCACCAGGCCTTTGGTCAGGGCGCAGCCTGACCCCCTCCTCTGGCAATCTGCACCGAATTTTGCTTAATGGTTGCCATCAATTTGATTTTAATTTGATTTTAATTAATTTTATAATGAATGTTTTTAGAATGTTGGATTATTTTGATTGTTGTTAGCCGCCCTGAGCCCAGCTTCGGCTGGGGAGGGCGGGATATAAATATTTTTTTTTTTTTATTATTATTATTATTATTATTATTATTATTATTATTATTATTATTATTTCCAGTAGGCCTTACTCTAAATGCTTGTTGATGCCAAAGTCATTTTAATAAAACCACACTCTGCTGTGGTTTTCCAGGACTCTGGAGACTATTACTCATCTCCTTGTGGTTTGATATTAACACACTGGAAGTCTCCAGTCAAGCACACAGTTGCTGTAGGAACTATAATAGGAATCTATAATCTCATGCTTATTCACTTTGTTCCTTATAGAAAGCACAGGTTTCTCCCTATTGACATTTAAGGATCTTCCTCTGGCTGCTTCACTCCAGGCAGACAACCCCATCAGTATCCTGAGAAGTTTCTCTCAGCAGCCATTCTCCCTTCCTCACACATACACACAGAGAGAACAGAAAGCAGTTAAAAATGACAGTTACTTGAATAACAGTCACAACAGAATGGAATGCCTCTCTCATGTGACTCACAGTCAGCCAATCACATGAGAGATACTGCCGTGCTAAAAATACACAGCAATTCAACATAAGCAAACATTCCCATTCCAGGAAATTAAACCATTTACCTTAACAGTTCCATGCCCGGGGGTGTTTTTCTAAGTTATCTAGCTGCCATTTGGCACCCCAACTGTGCAGCAGCATTTTTCCCCTGTGGCAACCACACCCAAGTTCATGAAACATGAGGGATTTCATGGATTTCCTTTAATGCTGAGCCCCCCCAAACCCTAAACAGTTAAGTAAGCAGCACATTTAAGACTAATTTTATTCAGTGTCAGGACCGATACAATTCATCCTGCTGCTTCCGATGAAGATGTGGAGATACTGGTTGTAAGCAATGTGAGACAGTTAACAAGGGCAAACACATTTTTGTCTAAAGCAGAGTTGTTTCTAGTTGCATTATTTTCAGGTATGGATTTCTCCCTCTTTCGTTCCTAAATTGTTTCACAGGTTCTTTGTAAGCATCACAGCCACCAAGAAAGCCATCAACATTTTAAAAGCACCATAAAAAGGTGCCTCTGTGCATGAAGTACACAGCAGGTGGGCTTCATAAAACTCTTTAACAGAACACTGCAGAAGAATCTCACACAGAAAGCCTTGTAACATCTGCTTTGTAGAAGTGGCAGAAACATAACTGAAGCGAACACATTTCCCTTATATGCGCATGCATCACCCTATGGTTTTGAATTCCCCCTTCTCCCGCATTACAAAAATGGTCTTTAAACATTCAAATAATCTATGTAAGTCTAGGTGCTTGCCAGTAAAGAGCAAGATTATGAAACTGTTTATGACGGGGGTTGTAGGACTCTTACGGGTTGTAGGACTCTTAAAAAGACAGGAGTAGAGTCTGTCTGTTTTTGGCGTTAGTCAATGGCCATTACAATATAAACCACACACATACAATCCAACAGTACTCTTTGGGTGAAAAAATGGGAGTAATCTGTAAGGTCACGGCCCTATGAGTCCTGGAAGACCTGTTCACTGCTTTGTAGGCCCTTTTCTACCTGGTCTGGCAGGTTGGGGCCCAGACTGACTCCAGCTACAGAAGCTGAGGCGAACTGAACAAACTCTTGGGTTGGGGTATTGTTTAGGTTTTTTTTTGCTGTATGGGCGGGGGAGCATTTTTGGGGGGTATATTTATTTTAGATCTTATTATTTGTGTGGAAATTGTTTAATTTGGTTGTGTACCTTTGGATGATTTACTTATTGTTTATGACTACTTTTGCTTTGCTTGAAATTGTAACTTTTTCATGTTGTAAGCCGCCTTGAGTACGGCTTTAACTACGGAAAGGTGACCTACAGATAAAATTATGTATGTAATTTATGTATGTATGTAAACTATGTATGCATTACGAGAAATTCACACTAAAATGCTGATGAATGTTTATGAAGGTGATGATGACGATTGTTTGCAAATGGCTGCAGAAATGGGAAGAAGTGAATCTGAGACTGGAAAAATTAGAAACTGAGAGAGGGGGAAATGACTGATCCTTCTACCCCTAGCTGAGAGACACAACCCAGGACCAGATAGTTCAAGGCAGTTCTTCCAGGTTTCCTTCTTTGAGTGCATACATGCTCACCCTTCCAGCTTTTTGAGTCCATGGCTCCCTTGACCAACTACATTATTTCTGTAGCATTCCCTGTGGAGCTCAGGAGCCCAGTTATGTCAACCCTTGCCTGCAGAGCCAACATCCTCTCACCCTTTTTCAAGGGCCAGGGAAGAGGATGTCCCCAGCCTTAGTGGCCCAACGGAGACTGGCTAAAGGTGAATGTAAGGCCAGCACCTTACCTTGAGAGACAATAGTGGCAGCCTGCCTGACCGGCCTCCCACTTGTCTGTCCATTCCCAACAACAAGGGCTGGTGGACTGGTTGGCTGGGCTCCCTTGCCTGCTTGCTTGCTTACTCTGAGGCTGCCTCAGCTACTGGCAGCCAGCACTTGCTGGCCATCCCCAGAGGCACCATTCGCCTGCAGAGCTTGTAGCCAAGACTGCTGCAACAAACAGCTGTGTAAGCTTTCAGAGGAGGGAGATAAGGAAAGAGGGACAGAGGCCATTGTTGCTCACAGCATCCCTGACTATCGTTCAAGGCACCCCAGGGTGCCACGGCACACTGGTTGAAAACCACTGCCCTATGAAATACAATCCACCTTATCATCTAGCCAAAGGATAGTAAGTGGCTGCATTGGGCTATAAATCTGGCAGTTGTGTTCTGATCACTGTTAAATTGGATTAGCTAATTAAGCGAAATGCCTCACCAGTCTGTAGTTTCTCGTATTCACAATGCAAGAATTTAGACTAGTAATTTTGTGTTCAAACAGTCACTGGGTGATTAGCCCCAATTGTTTGCATTTAAGGGATTTAACTTTCCCCTCCTGATGAAACCACTCTGGCTCTTTGCTGAGCAAAAACACTTACAATTTTGCCTCAGTAAATTGCTTTTATTTGCCTCTAATTAGGATAGCTTATGGGCTGTATTGGTGCACTTAACATAATAAACAATTTTCTTTTTCTCTTTTTTCTTTTAAATCAGCGTTAGCTTCAGGAACACGCATTTAAGCATGGAAATAACTCTTCTCTCTTGAGTGAAAACACTAATAATTGAGAAAGTTGAACAAATTGCCCGCCTAGGTTTTGCTAAATAGCCAGGTATTATCTTTTTACATCAAAGAGAATAGAGTGGTGGAAATGATATAGCCACAGGGTGCGGAGGGAGAAGGAAGAGGAAAGGAGAAAATTGGTCCATTGATCATTTCGTCCAAAGCTATTAGCTGATGAGGTCTGACCTTGATCAACACAGTTCAGCAGCAAGCAATACAAATTCAATTTTCTTATAATCAGAAAACAAGTTGTTCCTTTTGATACTGTTGGGTGAGGTAGGACACAGGGATGGTCAAAAACTGTAAATTAGGACATATTTACATGGAAATAATTATGCTAAGTTGTTTATCATCGGGATGGGGGAGAAACGCCACCACTCCATTGTGACACCAGAACTTAATCATGGGAGCCCTACATCCTGGGGAAAAAACTGTTGCTTGTTTTCAACCTGTGGGCAGAGCCAAATCTGCCTACCTTTCATTGAAGGAATGGGAAAATACATATAGGTCATTCCATGCCAAATCACCTGGTGTCATGTGCTCTCAGGACTCAGATTTTCTTCAATTTTATTTTAATGTTTAGATACCTATGAGATAACCTCAAAATAAATTGCATTAGCCTAACTTGTGCGTAAATTGAAATTTCCAAAAAATTCTCCTGCGCCCAATTTTGGACCAAAAAATCTTAAAAAATTAATTTGAGGTTCTCTCATAGGTAAAGGGTACAGGGACCCCTGACCGTTAGGTCCAGTCGCGGACGACTCTGGGGTTGCAGCGCTCATCTCGCTTTATTGGCCGAGGGAGCCAGAGTACAGCTTCCAGGTCATGTGGCCAGCATGACTAAGCCGCTTCTGGTGAACCAGAGCAGCGCACGGAAACGCCGATTACCTTCCCGCTGGAGCAGTACCTATTTATCTACTTGCACTGTGTGCTTTCGAACTGCTAAGTTGGAAGGAGCTGGGACTGAACAAAGGGAGCTCACCCCGTCGCAAGAATTTGAACCGCCAACCTTCTGGTTGGCAAGCCCTAGGCTCTGTGGTTTAACTCACAGTGCCACCCGTGTCCCCTATCTCATGGGTATCTACACATACATTTTTTAAAAAGAAAATCTGAGTTGTGAGAGCACAGTTAAGTATTAAAATCAGGTGATTTGGCGTGGAATGACCCATATGTAAGCACAGAAGGAGTTAGCCTGAAGAGCAGTGTCTCAATTCATGCTACTTAGCATTCACTGCACAAGATCTTAGAAGCACATGGGGCCACCACTGAACTTGCAGCCATGGTGGTGACCACATGAGGTGTGTAGATGTGGATATTGTAACCTGCATGGTCATGGCAGCTCAAGGAAAGGCCACCACAATTACACAAATCATGGCAGCACATGGACAACCCTCATATGCAGATAGGGGTTACATGCCATGTGGGAATAAGAAAAACTCTGCCTACAAAAACTCCTTCTATACCACTGTTGAAGATATCTAATCTGGAATATTTTTTCACCCTCTCCTTATTGGCTGTGAAGGAATGTTGCTTCATAAATTAGCATTCATCCATGTCAGCCCTTGCCATTAGACTGAAGTGGTATTGTCCAAATTCCAAAGAAAGGTTCATCACCTGAGCGAAACAGATGTACCCAAGTTGTTAAGGCACTAAAGCAATTGCTTTCAATGCAAAGAAACACACCAAATGGCTGTTTGTTTTGTGTCACTGGCCTAACAAGCCAGATAATATTTGTGTCAGAGACCAGGCTGAGGAGTACAACTCTGATGAGGAATGGTGGGAGCCTACCCTTCCCCCAGGATCCTGAAACTCCACAGGAGCAGTGGAGTAGTGTTGATTTGGAACAATGGTTTGCTGAGGGGCACAGTTCGGAAGACAATAGTTGGGCAGAACTGGGAGGTGAACAGCAAGAAGAAGAACAGGAAGAGAGTGAGCTAGCAGACGCTCTCTCACTGGAAGATATGCAGCCTCTCAGTCCCAAGGCTAGATTAGTTGAGGTGGCTTCGCAAAAGGCTCAATGATTGAGAAATCAGGCAGCTAGGAGACAAGAGGACGGAAGTGACTAGAGGGAAGTGGGTGGAACCTTAATTGGGAGCACCTGCACTCTGAGAATGGTCGCTTGTTCTTTTGCTGCGTTCATTAAACATTTCTGTTACTGGTAAGAGACTGCTTTCTTTTTGTACTGCTTATCTACGGCCAAGGGGGAGGAAGCTGAGCCCCCAAAGCCTGACACTTTGCAATTATGAGAAGCAAAGGCATGATACAGGATTGAGACCCAGCCTTCTCCTCAACATGCTACTTTCCTGGGTAGGAATATTTCTCCATGGGTGAGAATACAGTCATATGATCCCTTCCCAGAAGTCTGAAGTGACATAGTCCACAGACTCACAGCTTGACTACCTCAATGAGCCTGTACCTGAATTTCACTTAAACCCTGCAGAAGTAATCCTGAATAGGCCAGAAATAAGCCTCTTTTCATTTTGGGCTCTGAGACAGGAGTAAGTTGTGTTCATCCTATAATATCAATGATGACCTTGTCAGTTTTTCTGCCACTGTTTTACTCCAAATCCCTCTGACTACCAAACTACGTTTCCCTTGTCAAGTTCCCATTTACAGTGTGTGCCTAGCTTCTGAATCGCTCCTCTCAGATTCCATCTATTCCCTCTGTTGGCTTGATCCTTCTCTGCAGCAATTTGCATTTTTATCGTCCATGTTGTGTCTGTACGTTGCTGTATTTCAAACTGTGCACTCCATATATTTAGAAGATTCATTAAAATTCAGAGCCTGTGTACGGCACGGCCTCCTTATTAAATAATGAGCACACGGCATGAACAACTCCCACACATCGGCTTCTGCATTTGTCAGAGGCAGCCATGGGGAGCATTAGTAAATTTAATAAAATTGTTATTGCATATTTGCCATCAACTTTTTGTGAGGGAGGAGGTGGGAAAGCCATTCATGTTGTGCTACAAGTGCACGATGAGGATCAAGAACAAGGATCAGGAAATCCACAAGGCCTCACTTAAGGAGACTTTATGAGACCGCTGACTGTAAAATGTCCTCTTGTTTATTATGTTTCCAGTCAGCACACAAGTACTTGTTCTGACTGATGAATGCATAAGTTCTCCAGTACAGTATGCTGAGGTTTTGTGGGAATAATAGTAGTAATAATACATCTTTGAGGGCTTTGGCTACGATTGCTCCAAAGTGAAAAGGGGTGGGTTGTGTTTCTCTCTCTCCAAATGAGGCAATTCTATGGGTTAGAGTGCATAATTAATACAACAGAGTGTCTTTTGCAGACAGAGATGAAACAATGCACAGTAGCATTTAACAGATGTGCCTGAGTTGTTAAGGCACTAAAGCTACTACTTGCAACACCACAGTTAGGTGTTGCTAAGGAACACATGTCAAATAGCTGCCTTTGTTTCACATCCTTGCAAAGGGTTATCTAACAAGCTGGATAACCCTTTGCAAAGATGTGAAACAAAAGCAGCTGCTGGATATATAGGCTTCCTCATCCAGGCAGATCCTAAGCAGGTTAGCACCAACAATTTAGTATCTGAACCCACTCTCTATATTGACTATACCAGGTCATACCCCTTGTCTACCGCAAGCCTTTGAAAGAAATGTGTTAAGGTGGAATCCACAACAGCCCTAGGCCATATTTATATAGAAGCTGGAGTGGGACAGCACTTTTAGCTCCCACCCCCAATGGTTGGGGATGACTGTCTTTATAGGAAGGGCAACAATACAAATGCCTCCTCATGTGTAAAAATTCTATGTGTTTGGGACCTGGTTGTGTAGGTGTCCTGAGTGCAAGGAGCCCAATTGCATGTGTGGAGGTGCTTGCTTGCTGGCCTTCCTATATAGACAACCATGCTCAATGCAGGGTTGCTAAAAAGAAGACCCAACGCTGGGGGTGGTGTTTAAAGTATGGATCCATTCCAATCTCCACTTAAATAAGCCCAACAAAAAAGTAATGTGTGCAAAAGGCTGTTGAGGAGCTAACATTAAAGAATGGCCCATGCAGTGTAGCCATATGCCTACCACTAATGTGCCAAACAACTATGACCCAGCCACACATTTGCTGCAGGCAAAAAGAAACTATATGGGCATAGATCTCCTCCACGTGAGCAGACACTTGACCATTCAGGATCTCTATCAATGGTCATCCAGATGTGGCTGAACTCCAGTGGCCACCACCCCTGGTCATTGGCTATGCTTTTGGGAGGGGCTGATGAGTGTTGCAGTTCAGCAACATCTGGAGAGCCAAATGTTCTATGCACCGAAAGTAGAGTTACTCTGGGCAATGCCAGAGGTCACAGAAGATTTGGATTTTCTGTCTTGGGTGCCAAAACAACTTGGGCTGGTCCTTGTCAGAGCCATTGTCTCTCTAGCATCCACTCTTTGAAGATACAAGGAGCACAAGAACAGTTTAGACAGGGAACACCATAGAAAGGCAGGCAGGGCAAGCAGGGGGCATGGAGATGATTATTTAAATCACACCTCCTACTTTCTAGTTACAATAGGGTATTCATCACAATAAACCTCCCTCCATTTGTAGGCGTGCAGGGTTTCCATTTTCACACGAGGCGTTTTCTGCATCGGCTGACCTTTTAATATGTTCATTATTGCTTCTGGTATCTAGAGCACATCGTGCTGCTCCCCACAGACTTTAAACAGGAATGTTAAACTATGTAGGATTGTGCAGTGGAGAGCAGGCAGAGGAACAGGACAGCTCCCTGCAGGGATTACCCACTGCAAAGAGTAACATTGCTGATTCTTTGTAATAGTACCGCACAGGGAAAAAATGTTAATCAATTAGAGCAGGCAAACTAATTAAAAAGCATGCATTATACATCTCTGAGAACACATTATTCGTTACCATAGAACCTTCCTATTATAAATGCATGTCACAGTGAATCACAAAGGGAAACTTAAATGGATAACAAGGGCAACAAAAACCAAGTCCCACCCCTCCCAACCCACTTTTTGCTGCTGACCTGTATCTGTCCTTGACCAGCGTTTGCCATGGTACATGAGATTTGTTCAAGAGAGTTAAAGGTAAAGGGACCCCTGACCATTAGGTCCAGTCGTGACCGATTCTGGGGTTGCGGTGCTCATCTCGCTTTATTGGCTGAGGGAGCCGGGTACAGCTTCCGGGTCATGTGGCCAGCATGACTAAGCCGCTTTTGGCGAACCAGAGCAGCCCACGGAAACGCTGTTTACCTTCCCGCCGGAGCGGTACCTATTTATCTACTTGCACTTTGACGTGCTTTCGAACTGCTAGGTTGGCAGGAGCAGGGACTGAGCAACGGGAGCTCACCTCGTCGCGGGGATTCGAACCACTGACCTTCCGATCGGCAAGTCCTAGGCTCTGTGGTTTAACCCACAGCGCCAACCGCATCCCATCAAGAGAGTTAAGCACTTGTTAAAAACAATAAACAAGGGAATATCCTAGGAAAGGTTGAAGTCTGTGGCTTAACTATCACGGATAGTTCACAACCTGGTCAAGTGTGGCTCCTGGAAATTTATGAAAAAGACTCATGGTTGACTGTTCCTGATCTCTTGAGATGTACCCTCAGGGCCAGCCACAGAGGGAGGTGGCCACCTCAGGCAGCAGATGTTTTGAAGGTGGGGAGTGGCACCAAGGCACTGAGAGGACAGAGTTGTCTATGCCACAGAGCCTTACCCCTAAGCTAGACTGCGACTCTTGTGTATGGTGGTTGCATCTCATAGCCAGTGTGCAATATGAACCGAATTTATATCTTTCTGGCAGCTGGGAAGGAAGCCCTTATGGGGCTATGTCCTCAACAGACGTCTCATGGCCAGAAAGGGATGGGAGAAAAGTTTTGCTTGCATTTCAGGAGAGGAAAGACCGAGAGCATGTCTGCTCTGGCACTGAGGGGAAAAGGCAGGCCAGAGCAGGGGTTGGCAACCTAAGGCCCATGGGCCACAAGCGGCCCATGGACCCCACAGCCCACTCGGTTGGCTCCCGTGCGCCGCGCTAAACCAGGGACTGCCTTCTGTGATGCTGGCCAGCTGCACACGCCTCCTCCACACTGGAAGGAGCACCAGAAATAGCATTTGAGCATGTGTGCGTATGCTCCGGCCCACCATGGCATCTGCAGGACTTTGAACAGGCCCAAGCCACAAAAACTTTGCCGACCCCTGGACCAGAGCAATCACTCTGTGGTATAATTCCTGAAGTAAAAAAGGTGGGAAACACAGGAAGGGCTCTAAGAAACCTTTCAGTTTAATATGTACAGTACTTGCACTCCTCTCTTGCCTCCTTTGTGCTCCATTTACTACTGGATGTCATTTTATGGCTGCTGCTGCAGAATTCCATGTCAATATTGCCAGAAAAGGGGTCACAGTAGCTGAGCAGCTGTCTGGCCTTGCTTCCAGGCCTGCCGCGCAGGAAGCTTCAGGAGGCAAGAGCTGCGGCTCAACAGCAGCACCCACCAGCCTGTTTTGCTGCAGCGCCAGCTGCTTTTCCACTGTGATGAAAAGCCAAGAGCAAGAAGCTCTGTCAGCTGTGTCAGAGAGGAAAGCCATCTCTCCTTGGGAACTCTTCAGACTCTGGGGTCAGAGCACAGTCAAGAACTCCAGCTGCGCCCCGACCTGTGATGGCTGCCCTTCCCCTTTCAAAAGAAATAAGCTGCTTATGTAACACTTGAAAAACCACTGCAAAAGGCTAGAATCAGGCAAAGGCCAAGACCTCTTGCTTGTTAACTAGAGAGGGTTTGGTCAGTTGCTGAGAAGCTTTCTACTTTCTGAGGCAAGTGAACTTGTTGGAGTGGCCTTGATGCCTGAAGTTTGAAGGGGGAGGGAGGAAACCCTTTACTTGATATCAGGAACCTAAGCATATGCTGCTGGACTTTCATGAACTGGCAGGATGACAAGGAGGAAGAGGATCATGGTGTAGCCAGGACTGGGACACACTGGGGCAAGCTGGGGATAGGGACAGAGAGGTTGCTGTAGGAAGTACTCACAGGGCGACGGAAGATGGCGAGGGCATGGTGCACAGGAACCAGAGCAGCAGGACCCATCAACATAACCTGTCTCCACAAACATGGTGGGCTTTGAGGCATAGGGAGAAGTAGGAGTGGTGATCTAAGAGGCTGATCTAAGGGCCCAGCTCCCAGGTGGGGCTCACTAGCTTTGGGAGGAGGTGTGTGATTCCTCAGCTGGAGGAAGCTCAGGACAGGTGAGGGTCTCATGCCTCATCAAGGCCAGATGCTGCAATCTGTACAAAAGGGAAGCAGAATTGAGTTGCTGTGTCTGCTCAACTGTCCATGTTAACAGACCTTGGCTTGGATGCTCCTGGACCCCTATGGGACTGTGCTTCAGGTTTGACTCTGGACTGGATCCTCACTGCTGGACTTGGCTTATCTGGATTTAGCCTGTGCTGCCTTTCCTGACCTTTAGACTTTCCTTGTGTGGAGTGACCCCTGGACTTTGAATTTTGGACTTGATACACTGACTTGCCACCAGGTAGGCCAGCAGTTCAGGACATGGACTGATGAAGCCATTTTTCCAAATTCTCTTATCAGTGTTACTCAGCTGAAAAAACTCTGGGTGAAGAGTCGTGACACCAGTCAACTGGGGTCAGAAAAAGGAAGCAGGGACCTTTTTTTGAGGGGAAAGAGTTTCCTGTTTGGTTCTGCTTCCCATTGAATTAGTGCTGCCCCTACATAGCTGCTCTGTAGAGCTAGGCATTTATGTCCTGCAGAACTAGGTCAAAAAAGTTGGTATGGTGACCACCATGAAAATGGGACTCCCATGCTTAATATTGCCCTTTTCCTAGGACTAGCCCAGGAGTAATGCCTCATTTGGCAGCCAGACTGGATTCTTCTCTGTGTTGGAGACCTGGCCTTATTGCCAGCCAAGAGGAGGCTGCTTCTTGTCTTGTCCCCATATCAGAAAAACTGGGAGCAAAACTCCTCTGTAAGTCAGGGATGGTTACTTATCTACTCAGAAGAGTTGACTCCACTGTGAGCCAAAAGTGGGGAGCAATTTCACCCCAGCATGGGTTGCCTTTCCAGATATCACCCAGGGAGCCCATTCTGCATCTTCAGCGGACCTTCAGCTTCTGCAACAGAAGCTTTCCTCAACAAGAACAAACTTTTGACTAAAAACAAAAGATTCTTATAACGAGGGCATTGTGGGTCCTTTTCAACTCAATAATTCTATTATCTCTTTATGACCGAAGTCATCACTGCTATGGCCACCAAACTGCCGATTCAGTGAGGGAATTTGGAGAAATTAACAAGGGGGCAAAGATGGATGCTCACTTACCATTGTTGCCGACTGGCAGTGGACAAGGTCTCTCCTGTGGAATCTGTGGATGGATTTGCTGGAATGCAAGCTCTCAGTGTCCACTTGCTGAGAGATGTTATTACAGGAAGTAGCCTGTTGGTTCCTTTGCTGAGCACAGAGCCATCTTGCTGGGAGGAGATCTCCTCACTACCCTTCTTAGCAAAAGACTCTGCAGATTGGAGGAACATTGATCGTTAGGCGTTGCTGAAATGCCAAGTCCTCTAAATAGACCTAAGGCCTATAAGCTATTCCTAAGTAGTAGATAAGGAAACCTGGGTGGCACTGTGGGTTAAACCATTGAGCCTAGGGCTTGCCGATCAGAAGGTCAGTGGTGTCCAAGCCTTGTACACAGATAAAAAGCAGCACGAGAGCACGGCAAACTTTTCCCCATTGCAACTCTGCTGGTTTTTATACTGTAAGATGATGTCTTAATAATGGCAACTTCTAAGCATTGAATAGGGACACGGGTGGCACTGTGGGCTAAAGCACAGAGCCTAGGACTTGCCGATCAGAAGGCCAGTGGTTCGAATCCCCGCGATGGGGTGAGCTCCCGTTGCTTGGTCCCTGCTCCTGGCAACCTAGCAGTTCAAAAGCACGTCAATAAATAGGTACTGCTCCGGTGGGAAGGTAAACGGCGTTTCCATGTGCTGCTCTGGTTTGCCAGAAGTGGCTTAGTCATGCTGGCCACATGACCTGGAAGCTGTACACCGGCTCCCTCAGCCAGTAAAGTGAAATGAGTGCCACAACCCCAGAGTCGTCCACGACTGGACCTAACAGTCAGGGGTCCCCTTACCTTTACCTTTAAGCAGTAGATCAGGAGCAACAGAGCTGTCCTGTTCTTCTCTAGAAGGCGGTGCTAAAAACTGAATCTGAAAGCATCCTCCTGTCCTGGAAGAAAACCTCCCACCCCAATCGACCCTGCCTTCTTCCTGAAGAGGAGTTAACCTGTTGCTGTCTGTTCTGCTACCTGATTGAGAATGTGATGTACCGAGTCAGGCTGTGGATGCACATTGCCATTGTTGGGATTCTGCCTGTTCTGTTGTTCTGTCTAAGCCTCTGAGCAATTTTTCCCATCTACCATCTTGAAACCGCACTTGAAACCACATCCTGAAAAGCAAAATGCAACATAATTTAATACTATATTAATTACTGTCAATAATGCCATATCTTCTTTTTTTTTGCCATTGTCCAGGATCTACCCAAGGGCAATCAGATGCCTGATAGCCCTTTTCTGGCTTGCTCAGAAAGTAAACAGAACTTTTCGAGCCACCTTCAGTGGATTTTCCCAGCACTGATAAGAAAACTTGGAAAGTCCAATTTACTATGAACTAGATGTGGGATGTAATCCACTGGGAGCAGTCAAATACAACATTCCTTGTTTTTGCTCGAGTGGACATGCAAGGGGATGTTTGGTCCAGCTAGTCGAAACTTCCTGTTCCTCCTGGACTGGAGCATTCTTCCTTGCATGTGACTAGTGGGTGGGCGTGACCTTTCCAGACCTGGTAAAAGGCCAAGGCGTGCTGCAACTCTCTCTCTTTTCCATCTTCCTTTCGTCCTGCGAAATGAACTGCTGGCTGCCAGCCAAGCAGTCCCCCAGGTCATCTCCCTTATGGGGTAAACCTGTTTTTATACTGTACGTTTGTAACTTTAAGCCGTGTTCTGCCTGATCATGAGTAAACTTTCTATTGCTTATGAATAAGACTGTGGTGTCTTTATTCTTTTCGGAGGGATTCAAGGGGTTCTACTAGGAAAATGTTAGAACACATTTCAATATGGAGAAGCCAGATTGAATTGCATATTATCTTAAGAAACTCACATGAGTTTGCAACCTGTTTTCTGCTGTGTAAAGGGGAATGCACTCTGCTAAGTATAGAAACTTGCTAACACAAGTTAGGAAGGATATTAATAAACAAGATATCCTCTCCTGCCACCCTAAACGTTCCCACACTAGATGCTGCCCATCTCCCTTCCTGGGCCAGTCCTTTCCACAGCCAAAACCAAAAGCCTCTCCTTAGCTGAATTACAGGCCTCACTGGAAGGGCTGGTCCAAAGTATTTGACTGCTTGAGGCTGAGGAGCAAATCTCCTTGGCTCTTGAGGCGTATAGTGCCCAAGGTTATAATTTACTTGTGCATGGATGACTCTTCTATTGCTTGGCAGGGAGGTAGTGGCAGGAGAAGAAGACTTTCATGCCTGTGGGATTGAACGTTCACATGAAAACATGCCAAAACATGAGCATGCTGATGGACACGCATGTACTCCATCATACATTGAGCATGCACAACTACCATTCTGCTTTGTTTAACTGTCCCTGGCAACTCTTTCAGGGTTAGGCTCTTGGACATAACTCGAAGACAACAACAAAAAAATCTCCGAAAGTTGCAAAGATCCCCTTCGTGAAGCAGGCTGCAGAAGTTCAGCTTTCGTCGAGTGGGGTAGTTAAACGAAAAGATCACATGAATAATGCATGCCTTATTGTAAAGATAACAAAAAAGCACAGTGGGGGAGGCCAGCCTTGTCACTATTTACCATGCAGATGTTTAATTGGAAATCTAAATAATGTATTAGGCTCTCGGCTTTGGAATCGGTCGCTGACGCTCTGCTGATCTGTTTCTGGATCAGCGAAGGGTGAGATGAATTTGCAGAAACAAACTCCACAATTGCTTTCCTTTAACGCTAAGGCAAACATAGTTAACATTTTGCTTGTTTGTTAGCACCACAGAACCAGTGCTTTACTCTCGGGCACTGCATCTGAATGTGCTTATATTGAACAAAATAAGGAAATACAGAAAACACAAGGGTAATTCAACAAACACACCATCCATTTGGACTTCACCAAGGGATACAAAGCAGAAAGAGAATGTATACCTTTCATCTGTTGATTTTTACTCGTTTTTATTTTTTGTAAACTTGGCTGTGTTTTTTTTTTTTTTTACATTAAGCATTTTTAACACAAACCATTTTAATGTGTACAGTACAGTCGTACCTTGGTTTTCAAACAGCTTAGTTCTTGAACATTTTGGCTTCCAAACGCTGCAAACCTGGAAGTGACTGTTCCGGTTTGTGAACTATTTTTGGAAGGTGAACATCTGACAGGGCTACCACAGCTTCCGATTGGCTGCAGGAGCTTCCTGCAGCCAATCAGAAGCTGCGCTTTGCTTTCCGAACATTTTGGAAGTCAAACGGACTTCCGGAACGGATTCCATTTGACTTCCAAGGTATGACTGTATTTTATATTCTTTGCTTAGAGGTTGTGCTTACATTTAAGTGCTATGCACTTTTTATTAAACGAAAATAAAGTCTGACAGTAACCCCACTGGGATTAAGGTGAGGCTGAAAGTAGGAAGGAGAGGCCTTGATCCAACTCTAGAACAAGCCCCAGAGCAGCACATTGGGGAATGAAAAGAGATCAGTCCATTGGGTAATCTCGGTTCATGATGGAACAATCTCTTTAGTGCTATGATGTTAGCATAAGCCCCATAGGTTGTGTTCCTTAATGGTCCAGGTCCCAAATATCTGAGATAACACCTTCTCTTTCAACCAGCCTGTGTATTAAGATCAGCGGAAGAGGCTGCTCTGGATGTTCCTGCATTATCTGAGGCATGTAACATGATGGCCCATGGGAGAACCTTTCTTCAAAATGTGGTAAGCTATGCTCACTCTGCCAAGTGGTTCTCTGAACTTCTCCCCCTAAGTCTTGCCCTTAGGTATGTGACTAAGAACCAAGTGCATGCACAGTGGCAATCCAACAGGGGGCGCAAGCATAGCTGGGGACATGGCTGTGGATGGGGGAGATAAACCCTAAAATCTAAATAGATCAGCTTTCTCAACCCATTCCCATAAACCTATGTGTTCCAATATGGCACTTCAATGAAGCATTGGCACATTTAAAAAAACCACACACACACAGAAGAATAATTATTTCGTTTTTATTAACCTTTATTTTTGTAGGAAAGTATTTTTCTTTTTGCGTCTCAACAGATGAAATTCATAACCTTGTTTTCTGGTAAGACAATTCAAACATACAAATCAATTACAACAATGTGCTTTTCAGCTTTTTTTTGTCATTTAAATAACCAACAGTTTTGAAGGACACAGACAATAGGGCTTTAGCAGAACAATGGTACAATTAAAACAGTGTTCAGTGAAAAGCAATGTTCAATAGCTGAAGGGACAATGAGGAAGAGACTTCTATTATTTTTGGTTCTTTTCTTAGCAAAACCTGGATTGGAAAAAAATTAATTCTGGTGAAAGCAAGGGCAGTGGTTAGAATTCTTGTTTGTAGGAAATCAGGAAAGTATATTTTACATTGAAACAACAGGTAGTAATGAGGGTGGCAGGCAGAAAGGAATAAATTCCTCATAATAAAGTATGTCAGTAAATCTCCATGCTCACTTTTTCTTCACAGAGTAAAAAAGGCGCTTTTAGTATCACTCTTCCTTTTCAACTTGCTAGTATCTATTACGTTCCTTGGTTAGTATTTGTTCAAACATTTCCCCTCGTAGATAATAATGGGAAAAATATGTTTCATACACATGACATTTGGGGTTAATTCAGTCTTTAAGCAGAATATTCAAATATCTTGTACCTTTAATTGGCCATGGTCTTCATAATATCATTGAGAGTAGGCAGTACTGCATATCCATTTTAGTACCTATAGACTCTTAGTACCTATAGAGTCATTCTCTCTCCTGTGCACCCACACATACACAACTAAACTGAAAGCACACTTTGGAAATTTCCTGACACCCTAGCACAGACAGTCTCAGTTGGGGTAGGGGAACCCTGTCCATTTTGGTTTCTCTCCATTGTTAAGTTCAATTCCCCGTATTTCCACATCAGTCTGATTTATTATTATTATATATTTTTAAAAAACTCTTCAGGAAAATACACCAGCATTTTAATGTGCATTTCCCCCCTAATAACCACATTTGTATGTCATTTCCCCTAATATGCACATTTTTGCAGAGTGTTCTTTTCACCAACACATGCATTTTTTAAATGCACACTTTACTCCAGTATAGGCATTCTTATACAGACTACTTGGTTGGAGAGTTGGAATGCAATATTGGAGAAGTGTGAATTTTGAAGGATGTATTTGCTTTGGTTTTCATATTGTTCTGGAAAATGCAAATTAGGTAGATTCACCTTAATTTTTTAACGGAATTGACTTTCTCTCCCATCTTGGCCCTCAAGATACACTTGCCCAGTTATAACGTACAACATTGAGATCCTCAGATATTCTGGCCCCTCATCACTTAATGGTTAGGTCTTGGTGAGAGACCTCCATGACAGAGGAGCTACATGAGAAGCAAACCAATCCACTGAACTAAGGGGTTTCTGGCTTGTGGGAGTCAGAGGCATTTCAATAGGTCGTGCACCCAGGGAATAATTTATTTATTTCAATGAAGGAAGAAGTGAGTGACAAGGTCAACAAATAAGGACAAGCAAGAAGTAAAAAGCTAACAAAACAACCACAAAAATGGCCAAGAAGGCAAGACCCATGCTAAGCTAACCTGAGGCAACCTGAAAGGGTTGAGGGTGGGATGGCTTTTCCCCTTCCTTCCTTCCTTCCTTCCTTCCTTCCTTCCTTCCTTCCTGGCATGCATGCCACAAAAGCAGCATTTCACCTTCACAGATCTCTCTCCACAAAAGATGTCAAGTGGAGGTAGGACACACACAGCTATGGGGAAGATACAGATGCAAGCAGAAGAAAAAAGCTGGAAGAGATTTGCATCTTCTGCCTATGTCTGTCCTGGAGGTGGCAGGCAGAAGCGACAGATCCATTCCAGCCTTTTTCTTCTGCCTGCATTGATTTGTGGTTGGTTTTTTTTTTTATGTGGCCCCTCAAACAACCCAATTGTAGGAGTTACTGGAGTCCTATTATGTAGTAACACCTTTCTTAGGCTCTGACCCAGCAAACATGGGAGTATCCAGCTCAGTTCACACAAATGGGCTAATGAGGAAGTTACAAGTGTTTCAGGACTGTGTGGAAGATTGTGTGGTTTTCCATGGGGGGGGGGAATCCCTGCATATGAAAGAAGAGCATATCAGGGGGGAAGCCTGACTTTGCATTAACATTACTTTTCTGCATTACATTGGTTTCTGGAAAGATGTAAGAGGGGAAAAGGGATCCCCATCAGCTCCATAAAGAGACTCAGATGAATAGTAGTTCTACCACCTCATGTACTGTTTGTCTGAACTGACTGCTGCCATGTCCCATGCTACTTCCTTTCTTTAAGACAATCTAACCTCTGAACAGGCACGCTTTTTCTTGAGGGGAGAAGTTGCATGATCTCGCGAAGTGAACAAGTAAACACCCATTTGCTTCTGTTTCCCTTAGGCTCAATGCTCATAGACATCCATGTGGATGGCCATTTGAAATGCCATTGCATGAAGGCTGCTTCATATGGCAAAACTATTTGTATGAAAGAATGTTTCTTGTAGGTTTTGCAATTTTCACCACACCACCAGCAGCTCTCTCTCTCCTTTTTCTCTTTTTGCAGGTTGAGATCACACGGAGGAAAAGGTCCAGACAATATGGAGAACCACCAACATAATGAGGTTTGCAAACATTGCAAATAAGTCTATCAACATTACTTGCACATACAAATGTTGATTAGCCCTTCTGCTATATACTGAGTCAAACTATTTATCTAACTCACTTTCATTGACAGTGGCTGGCAAAAGATCTCCAGGGTCTTGGAAAGTAGTCTGGCCTAGCCCTTCTCGGAGACGTCAGGAAGTTGATCCAGGGCTCCTCCCCCCATGCAAAACATATCCTTTACTACTGAGCAACAGCCTTTGCCCATATATCAGTATTAGTCATTTTAGGCACATCAGTAGTTTGGGAAAAGAAAAAGGAACCAGCAATCATTCAAATCATAAAAGTTTAACTACTCCGTCTTGCTGCCTGAAGAACATCCTGTTTTCTTTCTCAGCTGTTTACAAACCTGGGTTGGGGAGTCAATAACTTCAGATATATGGGTTTGGGTCACTCTGTTCTTTATAAAGCCAAAGAAATGCAGGGAAGGCGTTAACTGGATACGCAAAACCGTGTTGCTAAACTGCCAGTTGATAGCTTTGATGTCCATAGGAAGAAAACCTCTCTAGTTTAGACATAAACTAGTATAAATTTGCATGAAGACATAGGATGAATACCAGTTTGCATCAACCAAAGATATGGATGCAACAGGGCCATTGCATAAAGGAAGGAAGCGTTTGGCATAAACGGAATAGAATTTGCTTTTTAACATTATGATCATTATTGATTCCTAGCATGACATGAAATAACATTGATTTAACTGTCTTGAAAGTATTAGGACTAGGTGGGAAATAATGGTTTTTCAGCTTTTGCATTGTGACATCAAAAGCAATTTATTAAACTACAGTTTCAAGAAAGAGGCCCCATTAGCAGCAGCTGGTCAAAGTTTACGCTATTAGCCAATGAGCAACTAAAAGGTACTATGAAAAATTCATTAAACTGAACATTGGTATCGGTTCAACCCAGAATCCCTATATCTGCTTATTTTAGTCTCTTTAAGAATTTTTAAAGCTCTTTTGATGTTTTCAAATTGATTCCTTGTTGACTAAGAAGTGTGTGTGTGTGTGTGTGTGTGTGTGTGTGTGTATTTCTAACTTAGTTAGCAGTAATCTGTAAAAAGAAGTTCCTTCCCCCCCCTTTTTCCCCAGGGTGGGAGTGGGACAGGAAGTTAAGATACAGTTGAACTAATGACAAACAAGCCATTTAAAATAAATGTATCAAGCCAGGAAAAAAACAGCAGGCAGGACTTAGTATAGCCCATAAGCGAAGGCAAGAACGTTTTTTTTTTTTAAAAAAAAAACCAATTCAAATATAGGATGCTACCTGGAGTCTTGAGAGAGAATTTGTGATAGTTAGATAATTTGGAATTTCATGAGGTCACCCTGTCACAAAGAAAGCTCTTTAATTAATCACAATAACTCAATATTTGTCCATTGGAGATAGAACTTTGTACATTATTCAGACCAACTTAATTATCCAGTACAATATCCACCTAACCACACCGGCCACTACTGACATTATCTGTATAGGCAGTGCTTTTCCCCCTAAAAAAATGTTTAGGAGTACTCTCATTTTCCTACTCATATTGAAATATTCCCCCTCAATGAGGCCAAAGTTGGATCGACAAAATGTTTAGGGGTATGTGTACCCCTGCGCTGCCCCCCCAAAAAGCACTGATTATAGGGCAACCAATGGATCAATGGTTCATTGGTTCGACTCATTATACTTGTTGCATTCTTAATCACCAAGGTAAAGCAACGCGGGGCGTGGGAATCCATTCGATAGTAGAACTCATCTTTATGCCATGATGATTGTTAGAATAGGAATGGCCCAATGTCATCTACACCTAATGAAGGGAGATTAAAGGAATCACTAGTCATCCAGCTTATTTGAAAAGAACAACGCAGTGTTGCAGTAGATCGGCTCAGCTTGGAGGTTTTCAAGACTCATCTTTACAGGTTGAACAATAGTGCATTCCTCCACCACATACAATCCTTGAAACCACAACCTATGTGATATTCATTCACATGGAACATTGCCTCTAACTTTTAGGCCTGGAATCTTCTGCTGAGCTCTGTTATTCTGCCCCTTGTCCCCGAACCAGTTAATTTCCTTCATGAATAGCATTGCCTCTCCTGAACGCCAAATGAGCTTCTGCATCCTCAGTAGTTCTATGGCAGGGGAAATGTGCATATGTACCAAGGCTGTTGTTGGCTCCATGTGCTACAACACATATGCAGAACACACCCACCCAAGCATGTATGGCCTTTCAAGAGACCAGGTAGATGCAGGGCTCATATGGAGGTTTGAAACAGTTAACAGTTGTCAGTACCCCTGTGTACTGATTGGCTGGTCTTCCTTTTGTGGGCAGGCCCAGTTAACAGCTTCAAAGCAGGGTGAGCACATTCATGTGGACTTTCAAGTTCAACCTAGATGCAACATTAATTGCATGAATGCAATTAAAGTGTATGCTTTTGGTTGCTGTTTTTTAAAAAAAAATAAATAGTTGTGGGTAGATGAGGAGGTTTCAACACTGGGACTGTATAGGATGGGGAGGACATGTTAAACCCTTTGTGGTCTCAATGAAAATTTCCCCCTCCCAGAGGCTGCTCTTTACTCAGGAGAAAGTTTCCATTGGGGCTGATGCAGTTAACAGCTTGGGGGGAGGCAGTTTTCATACAGGAAGGAAATACCGTATTTTTTGCTCTATAAGACTCACTTTTCCCCTCCTAAAATGTAAGAGGAAATGTGTGTGCGTCTTATGGAGTGAATGCAGGCTGCGCAGCTATCCCAGAAGCCAGAACAGCAAGAGGGATTGCTGCTTTCACTGCACAGCGATCCCTCTTGCTGTTCTGGCTTCTGAGATTCAGAATTTCCCCCCCTTGTTTTCCTCCTCCAAAAACTAGGCGTGTCTTGCGGTCTGGTGTGTCTTATAGAGCGAAAAATATGGTAGTTAAATTCTCTCCATCTTCTCTGGCACCCCTGCAGCTGTTATTTCCATTTTAAAACATGCATGCTAATTGCACCCATGCAATTCATGTAACATATAGCTTGGCCCTTAGCCCTGTCTTTTTTGAACTTGCAAGGATGTCACATTATTTGTTTCAGAGTTCAGGAAGGATCCTGACTATGTCCTTCCTAGAAATGAACCAATGCAATAGGCATATTTGTCCATTGTGGTTTTTCTTTTCACCATGTTGCCATAAAAGGAAAAGCAGCTCTGCCTGAAACGCTGTTGCAATTCTTGAAAACACAAATGTTTCTTTCTGAGCCAGCCAATCACTAAAATCCGCATAAAAGTCTCGCTCTTGTAAATCAAAAGGCTATCTCTGTCATTATAAACTCTTTGCATGCCGTTGCTTGCTCTTTCTGCTCAGAGAAAGAATTCTCCGGAGGGCAATAAAGTAGATGCATTGCACAGACTTCTATAAAACACAGCTATCTTTTTAAAGAGGAAACACTGTTTCCTAGTGATAGCCAAACTTTGCATATAATGGATGTAACCTATTAGTCTTTGTACACTCAGCTAATAGCTCGTACCAACAGCAATAGATTGTGGAGCTGCTAGCACTGAAGTCCTATAAAAATTTAAAAGACGACAGAGGAGACAGAGCCTGTGCCATTGCTTGTCATTCTGAATAATACAGATAGCAAAGTTCTTGGAAAATAGCTTAGAAAAATATAACTTCCCCTTTCAAAGCAATGAGGTAACATAAGCCCTTCCAGCTGGTGATTACAGGTCTAACTAGCTAAATGAATCCCTCAGGTATCAATTACTGATCCGGCTCTTGCAATTCGAATACAGACCCCCAGGTACTCAGTCAAGGTGTTAAGCAGCCCAATGTTGCATCCACTTTCGCAGAAGATTCATTTCCATTTGCTCATTGTTATCAGAGCAGGGCTGGCACTATTTTGCTACTCAGTTACACTTTCTCCTTAATTACATGGGCAGAAATCCCACCCCACACGCCACTTCCATCTTGGATTATGCCGGAATATAGGAGAGAAGCTACCAACACCTTATCTCAAGGAAAGGAAGGAGGGTCTGCTCTGTAATTAACTGAGGTAGCTGATATTGCACAAACTCATGCACACAGAAATTCATGGTAGCCCATGTGCTTCTGCCACGGCATAAAGAGAACCAGCTGGAAATGTAACGTCACACCTTGCCATTTGTTAAGTCCAATGTTAATGTGCTCATACAAATGATCTCATGAGAATCATATAAGGTATCTCGTACCGGAGTACCTGCAACCTGTCATAGCCAGATTACTCACTCAGTTCATTGTTAATTAGACCACACCGATAGTTTCTAAGAATGGACACTGGACCTTCCATATTCTGGAGTCTGAATACCCTCTAACATTTCTCCAATGAAAATAGGGACGTCCTACGGAAATGTGGGACATTCCGGGATCAAATCAGAAACCAGGACAGCTTCTGTAAATCTGGCACTGTACCTGGAAAATAGGGACATTTGCAGGGTCTGGTACTGTACAAGATGAAGCCTACTGGGTTGACTATCAGATGTTCCCAAGCTATACAAGGCTTCTCCACAATCCATTCTAGACCGTTGGCAGAGCAGAACGAATCCATTTCTGGCTCTGCCAAATATTCTTGGAGAGAAACCAAGCAGTTAATCCAAAGCAGTTTCATTTAATAGGACCAATTACACCCAGAGTGAAAAATGCATTGGAGTTCCTCAAGGATCTGGTATTGGGACCTGTGCTTTTTAATTTGTTCATCATAAGCTATCTAGAGTGAGCAGTGAGGTGACCATGTTTGCAGATGATACTGAATGGTTCAGAGTCTTTAAAACAAAAAAGGGATGGATAAGAGCTCAAAAATGACCCCTCCGAACTGAGTGAATGGGTGGTAAAATGGAAATGCAATTCAATGTAAACAAATGTGAACTGATGCATGTCATGGCAAAGAAAATCATTTTTTTTAAAAAAAAACAACAACACCTTAATTTTACACATATACTCTTGAGGTTTGAACTGGCAGTGAAAGTCCAGGAGCAAGACCTTGGGGTCTCGGTGGATAGCTCAATGAAGAGGTCAATCCAGTGTGTGGCAGCTGCGGAAAAGGCAAATTCTGTGCTAGGGATCACTAGGAAAGGAATTGAAAATAACACGGCCAGTATCACAATGCCCTTATACAAATATGAGGGATGACTGCATTTGGAATATTGGTTGTTTCATCTCAAAAAGGATATCGTAGAGATGGGGAAAGTTCAGAAAAGGGCAACCAAAATTATCAAGGGGATGGGGTGACTATGAAGAAAGGTTGCAGCGTTTTGGACTTTTTAGTTTAGGCAAGTAAGAAGTGGCATGATAGAACTGTTTAAAATTATGCATTGCATGGTGAAAGTGGATAGAGAAAGTTTTTGCTTCATGTTTCGTAACACTAGAACTCATGGACATCTCATGAAACTGAATTTTGGAAGATTCAGAACAGGCAAAAGAAAGGAATTCTTCACACAGCACAAAGTGGTGGAACTATGGATTTCTCTCCGACATGAGGCAGTGATGGCCAGCAACTTGGATGGCTTCAAATGATTAGAAAGTTCATGGAGGGTCAGGCAATGTTTTTTATTTTTTGTTTATATCCTGCCTTTCTCCCGTTGCAAGACCCAAGGTGGCTCACAGCATAAATCAAAACAGACAACTAAAACACACACAATAATTATAAATATTTAGAAACAAATAAGTAACCCTTTTAAAAGCAGCACTTTAAACCATTCCAAAGCACGCACACATGCACAAAGTACAACGCTCGGCCTCAGAAGACACTGCCACAACAGCCGGTTAGTGGGCAAAGGCCTGTCACAAGAAACAAGTATTTGCCTGCCAGTAAAAGGAAAGGGGGGGGGTGTACCACAATCTGGAAACAGGCACCAAGAAGGCCCTTATCTGTATCATAGAGTGTCTTGTCATAATTGGGCCAGGAAAATGTTTCTATTCCCCATGATTTGGAAAAACGATGAAAATGTGATTCTTGTCTGTGCATTCTAAAGGTCCATAGTTAGAAGGCCAATATGGAGGAACCTGAGCACAGTGTTTTGCCATTACTGTGCTCTTGTTTCTAAAAACAATCTCATTGGCTTTTAATGGACCAACTCAGTGGTTTCTGAACATATAAAACAGACAAGAGTCAAGCTCTTATTCACTCATTGCGCTTCTTGCAGGCAGACCTATCTTCCTTCTCTCGCTTGCTTGGATATTAATGACTTCATGGTCTTGCCAAATCCTGTGACAGTCCCTTGTTTCGTCCCAGATATTATGTGGGTATGCAACCTAATCTCTCTGAAATAGCAGCATTATAGATCCGTACAGTAGTGCAATGTATCTGAGTCTATAAAGGCTGTCATATGGAATGGACCTGCTGTTCTGGACACTGCAGTCTAGGAGGGATATTGGCAATCTGGCACATGTTCAAAGAAGGTTGACAAAGATGGCAAGAGGCCATGAGAAAAGTTCTATGAGAAAAGGCTGAAGGAGCAGGGCATCCTGGAAAAGAAGGCCTGGAGAAGAATCCCAATATGATAGTAAAGGTAAAGGGACCCCTGACCATTAGGTCCAGTCGTGACCGACTCTGGGGTTGCGGCGCTCATCTTGCTTTATTGGCCGAGGGAGCCGGCGTACAGCTTCCAGGTCATGTGGCCAGCATGACAAAGCTGCTTCTGGCAAACCAGAGCAGCGCACGGAAACGCTGTTTACCTTCCCGCTGGAGCGGTACCTATTTATCTACTTGCACTTTGATGTGCTTTCGAACTGCTAGGTTGGCAGGAGCAGGGACCGAGCAACGGGAGCTCACCCCATCGCAGGGATTCGATCCGCCGACCTTCTGATCGGCAAGTCCTAGGCTCTGTGGTTTAACCCACAGCGCCACCCGCGTCTTCAAATATTTGAAGAACTGTCACATAGATGATGGAACAAATTTGTTTTTGGAGAGCATAGGACCCAAACCATCAGGATATAGGAAATGCCTCTGGATCAGACTAAATGGCCCATTTAGTCCAGCATCCTGTTACCATAATGACCAACCAGATGCAAACAGGACCTGAGCATAAGAGCACTCTTCTCCTCCCGTAGTTTCTGGCAATTGGCATTTAGAAGCATTCTGTCTCTGACTATGGATTCAACCAAGAGATTTAACTTAAAGGAACTTCTCGATGGTTTGAGCTGTTTGACAGTGGAACAAACTGAACATAAGAGCCCAGTTGGATCAAATCAAATATCTATTTAATTTAGCATTCTGTTCTCATGGGAGCCAATCAGATAAGAACAGCCACACTCTCACCTACATTTTGTTGTAGCAAATGTTATTTACCTGTTCACAGTGTGAAGAAGAACTAGCTTCTGTCTGGCAGGACTTTGGATTAGATGACCTTTGAGGTTCTTCCCATCTCTATGGTTTTTGCTAACAGAAGCAATTGCAACACCTTCCTTTGCTGATTATTGGCTTCCAGAGCAGACTTGTGTCCTGGTCTGATAATACGTTATGTTCCAAAGTACACAGTCCTGTAATTTTCAATGGTGGGGGCAGTGATGAAAACTTGCTTTGTCTCCTGGCTATTCTGCATTTTATGGATAAAGTCTTCCTTGGAATAATTATAATGACAACAAAAAGTGGAACATTTTATTGACTCTGCCAAGGGTAGCTTTTCATCTTCTTTGGACTATCAGAGGGGAAAACACAACCCAAATCCTATTATAGGCTGGCAGTTTATCAAAGCACCTGCTTGTGTAAAATGAAGAAAGAAAGAAAAAGGAAGAGGGCAGGGGAGGAGAATCCTAAAACATTCAAACTTGCAGATTGTTCTCAGCATGTGATTGTCTCAAAAGCAAGGAGAGATGTGCAAAACCTGGCTGGATTCTCTCTCCATAGGGAAGTCCCCTCAAACCTATCATACATTTTATAAGTAAAATACTTTTATAGAGGCTAAATTTCTTATGGGCAAATTGGGTCCTGATCTGCTATCCCAAAATACTCCTGCTGAATGTGAAATTCTTTCATGGGGTGCAATGCAATTTCACAATGTCCATGGTGTTTGTGTGTGGACAGATAGATTAGATGGATAGATGAATATGAGAAGAGGACAAATACTGTAGGACTTTTAAAAATCATTTGAACCATGCCTTAATTCACCCTCCTCCTCAGATCTTGTCAGACTACAACTGCCATCATTCCTGACCATTGCCTACACTGGCTGGAGCTAATGGGAATTGCAGTCCAAAACGTGGAAGGCATCAGGTTTGAGAAAGCTACCTTTACTAAACAAAGTTCTTTCCATCTTTGTATCGCGCTTATCCCTATAACAAGCCTACCTGAAAGGGGAGGTGAATCAGAAAGATCCAATCCCCAGGATCCAGAGCAGATTAGACAGTACAGGGCATCTCATTCTGTCCTGTGAGGAAATTAAAATGCAGCCGTGTATAGATAAGATATTTTCCATCCAACTTCTCACTTTCATTGAAGAGAACGGGAAGCTTGCCTAAATGACAGAGTATGCAGTACACAAACTGGAGCAGAAAGAGAGTCCATGGTTGGTCTAGATCAGGAGTAGGGAAGCTGCCTTAGCATGTTCATTCTGCATATAAAAAAGTTCTCCCTTGGTTCTACTGTCTACACAGGATTGGATTCCATCCCTGCTCCATTTGCTAATGACAGGTGTCATTTCCCTAAGAATTTCCTGCACCCTCAGCATTCTTTGGAAACCAACAGATCTGAATTACTGACAAAGGAGAACGCCAAAGGATTTAACATAATAAGCTTAAACTGATTTAGGTTTGGTTAAAGGTAAAGGTAAAGGGACCCCTGACCATTAGGTCCAGTCGTGACCAGCTCTGGAGTTGTGGCGCTCATCTCGCTCTATAGGCTGAGGGAGCCTGCGTTTGTCCACAGACAGCTTCCGGGTCATGTGGCCAGCATGACTAAGCTGCTTCTGGAGAACCAGAGCAGCTCATGGAAACACCGTTTACCTTCCCTCTGGAGTGGTACCTATTTATCTACTTGCACTTTGTGTTTTCGAACTGCTAGGTTGGCAGGAGCAGGGACCGAACAACGGGAGCTCACCCCGTCACGGGGATTCGAACCGCCAACCTTCTGATCGGCAAGTCTGTGGTTTAACCCACAGCGCCACTTGCGTCCCTAGGTTTGGTTAGTCACTTTTTAATGTAGAAAGGCCTGTGGCCAGCTGCAAGGATTTAAATCCCAACAGAATACAGCATGGTTTAGTTATTTTTCAGATGTGTTGGTGTCCAAAGAATATATCCAGCCCTCCAAAAGGCACATATGAAAATTTGGTAAAACCAGAGGGCCGGAGAAGAAAAGAAGAAACTGAGGAAAGCCAATTCTATTTTCTGCTCTTCAGAATACATTCATATTAAAATGAAGAGATAGAAGATATCCAAAATGCCGGGGTGACTTTGAAATACCCTCTATCTTCTTCAGTAACCAGCCATATAATTAATTCTACTACTGTTAAGGAGTGTTATTCCCATCAGTGTTTATTCAGTCTTTAACCCTGCCACACAACCGGTCAGACCTGTATAATTTCTCTCGTTGCCTATTTCACAGCACTGAGAAGTTTAGGACATGTTCACAACAGTGAATGTGTGATTAGGGTGGACCTAATGTGAGTCCAGGTGGAGTGTACTACCCCCCCGAAACAAAAAGAGATGTGGTGGTCAGAACTCCTAATCCATATTCAACTAGATATGATGTGAAAGATCTGAGATGAGGACCCCTTGCTAACAAACAAACAAACAAACAAACAAACAAACAAACAAAGTAATTCAGACATGTAAATCAGATCAATATACAGTAGATAAGGTCCTGGGAGACCTGCACCATTTCCCAATTAAAACTGCATAAATGCCCCAAACTATTTGCTCAATTGGGTGAAAGTTACACGTATCATACAATTCCCCCCCCCCCCGTGCAACCTTTTTTTTCCGGGAGGGGTGCGGGGGCAGTGATTTTCAATCTGGACACCAGCACAGGAAAAAAAGGTCAAATGCACAGCTCCAGCATCATTATTCCATTTTTATTCTACCATTATTACTGGAGGCAGACAGTTCCAGCTAAATTGTAGGACTGCTGGAGGAACTGTTGCAGATTTATAAACTCCAGTTTACAAACGTGTTTCGCCAGACAGATTTACTGGGAATGTATAAACAGAAATGCCAACAGTACAACCGGCCCTAAAAATAACTCCTCAACATCCCCAAGGCTGCTGTTTTCAGTTTTAGGGAGTAGAAATTATTATTTTTGCAGTGAAAGTTTCTGCTCTACACAGTGCAGATGTCACTTTCTCAACAGCTAGACCCCACAACACTCCAGTCACGTCTGAAGGATGGAATCACACATTGACATGACGATTTCCCCCCCACAATCATCTCAGTCCTATGGGCTGCTAGGATGGGTTTGGTGTGCTCCATAGTACTTTTGTGGACTCCCATATGAAAAGGTTGGGTTTTCTGAAGCTATGAATGAGCATCAGACGATGCGTAATCAATTGCTAGGCAGTCTAAGTGGTGTTTTGGGATAGGGTTTTTTTCCACTGGAAAATGACCACTGTGGTTCCTGACGTAGCAGCCAATGCAATTATCCAACTTTCAAGGAGGAAACACTTTTACCAGCCAAAAGGTGGCAGTGCTACTGGACACAGAAGAGTTGGAATGAATTACAGCAGTTTTTACTCATCTGCCTTTGCATCACAAAATGTACAAATAGCACCTTGCAACTGCCGTGTTCTGAGAAGCTGGCATTTTTAAAAATGAAAAAAGCTGTTTGCGTTCCAGACATTTCATGCTAGCTCAAAGAATAAAGGTCACAGTTAGCTTTTGAACATCTTTATCCTAATCATATTTATACAACAGTACAGCCCACTGATTTTTTAATAAGAGCGACTTCCTAGTATATATGCTTAGGATGGTAACATAAGTTCAAATGAGTGGAATCCCAAAGAGGTGAATTTATATCAGAAACACCATCATAGTTTTTATTTTATAATAATATCTTATGTTTTCAAAGCAGCTACATACATTATCTCAGCCAACCTTAATGATGAGGACCGTGTCATTATTCCCATACTGCAGATGGTGAGACTGAGAGAGGTTGACTTGCCTAACACTACCTAAACATTTTTGTCAGGGGTGAGATTGTAACTGAGAGTTTCCTGATTGACAGCTCGGTCTCTTCAGCTGCAGTCCTAACTCCATTTATCTGGGCACAAGACCCACTGAATTCAATAGGCTAGGATTGTGCTATTAGTCACTATACATACAGTTCCATGAGCCAATCTTGTCCTATAGACCAGGGTGGGGAACCTCTGATCCCAGGGGTTCAATTAGGCCCATGAAGCCATTTATCTCAAACCACACTGACCTGTCCATCAACTGACATCACTAGAGGCATGAGCTGATGCACAGGATAGGGTTAACTCCTACATTGACAGCGCTTTCCTGTTCCCAGCAAGGCACAAGATTGTGCAGTCAAGGTAGCAGAATTCAACCCCTGCTCATCAGTTTAGTGTGGATTAAGGACTTGCACAAAAGCACCCTTTGAAGCAGCCGTCTCATGCGAGCTACTTCAAAAAGGCTTTTGCAAAGACTTTAAGACAGCCCTTGTGTTCTTGTTTCATGGAGTCACAGATTTGAAAGGAATCCAAAGGGTCATCTAGTTCAACCCTCTGTAATGCAAGACTCACAACTAACCATCCATGACAGAGGGCCATCCAACCTCTGCTTAAAAGCCTGCAATGAAGGAGAGTCTACAACCTCTCAAGGGAGTCTGTTCCACTGCGCAACAGCTCTTACTGCCAGAAAGTTCTTCCTGATGTTTAGTTGGAATCTCCTTTCTTGTAGGTTGAAACCATTGGTTCATTTCCTACCCTCCTGAGCAGCAGAAAACAAGCTTGCTCCATCCATGTGACAGCCATCAGATATTTGAAGATGGCTATCATATCTCCTCTCAGTCTCCTTTTTTCCAAGTTAAACACACACAACTCCTTCAATCGTTCCTCATAAGGCTTGGTTTCCATGATCATCTTGGTTGCCCTCCTCTGCCCAAGTTCCAGCTTGTCAACATCCTTCTTAAATTGCAGTGTTCAGAACTGGAAACAGGAGCACAGGGTTGTTTAAAAACCTTTAGTAAGCCTCCTCCACTTCCCCTTGAAGGCCCTGATCTTGAATACTTAAAAGGAAAGCACAGGGAGACTTGGAAACAGCATTATAAGATTCCTCCAGTTTCCTTTTTAAGCCTCTGAGATCTGAGTGCAAGGGAGTCTGTCAAAATGCAGACACATTTAATGTCACATTTCTTACAGAAGATGGGCCGATTAGAGACTTTTGCTTCTCTCCTTTCTTACTCCCTTTCCCTGCCCAAATTATATGAAATATAATATATGCATGGTTACTCAGAAATAAGTTTCGTTGAACTTAATGGGGCTGATTCCCAAGTATGTATATAGGGCTGTCTTCCCTGATCTGAGGCCCTTGGGATGTTTTGAACTACAACTCCCATCAGTCTCAGCCAGCATGGCCCAATGGTTAGGGATCATGGAAGATACAATCCAAAATTTATGGAGGACACTAAGTTGGGGAAAGCTGATTTAAAAGATTGCAGCTTTAGTACTTAATTACTACCAAGAACACCTAACTGAGATGGTACTACCTGAAGGCATTCTTCCCTTATGCTCTTGTTTCTCTGTATTTCCTATCAGATATTTCCCACTAAGATTAAAAGCCTTCATTGAACTACTACACTATCAAACACCAGACCAGCAAGCCAATTCATAGTGATAATCTCCTGCTTGAAAGAAAACACACTCAACACAAAGCAGACACAACCATCCATTGCATTTCAGGAGGTCCAAACGCATAACCAGGCCACAAGGATATACCTTATGCTTGTGAAATTTTTGGATAGGCTTACCTGTGTTGCTGTATAACTACATGGAACTCTGGACGTATCAGTGAAAAACATAGAATATAAGATTAGATTCCTGAGCGAAGTCCAAACAGAGAATAACAATGTGCAAGAAGATTACAGAAACAAAATTGGAACAGGCAAGGAATAAAATATTACCTATGGAGAATAAGAAAGCAATAAGTATCATAAGGTGTTTTCTATGAGATGTACTACTGGTTGGTTTTCCAATCATCACTATGCACCATAGCTTTTGCCACCCTATTGATGACATTTCATTTTAAGCTGCAACAACAACTGAGTATCCTCACAGCAGAAAAACATATTTCTCATTTCATGTAGGCATTATCTTGTGTGGTTCAACAATTATGCGTGTGGCTTTGTTTTTTTTTTACTGACACAGCTTCTCTTTCATCCTATTGTTTCTTTCTCCCTCTTTTCAATGTAATTTAAAAGTAGAGAAAATAGATATTCCATTTGGATTTGAGTAAGTTTGCCTTACTCAATTTAAGAAAAAAATAACTTTATTGTTTGTAGTCAGTAAAGGCATTGTCACTAAAAAGAGAGAGAACGGGGTCATTAGTGGCTAATGATAATTACAAGGGAGAAGTAAATGAAATATCTCCAGATAGCTATTCAGCTATCTTTTCCTTTTGTCTTGCTTATATTAGTTATCTATATGAACGTACAATACAGAAACCCTGCCATGTTAGTCTTGAAATTCATCTCTCATTTGTCAGCATGTTTATTTCAGAGTCATTTAGCATTATTAAAATTCCACAATGTCTTAAAAGCATAGAAGGACATCAAAGGTCTCTGGGGAGGGGAAAAAACAAAACCATTGCTCACAAAGGCAACCTCTGGAGTCCTCTACTTACTCTCTGATGTCACATATATTTTTTATGTAAGCAGCAAACACAGAATCCAACAAGACCTTGAAAGAGACCTGTCGCCACGATGCATCCATTCCATCAGATATTTGCTTCACTGTGGGGGCTCACTGGAAAGTCAGGACCTAAAAGACTGGTGGCCAATCCTGGAAGCCATGTCGTGGAGGAGCAGTAGAGGAAGCACAATATATCATGTTTCCATTCTCCCTGATTCTCGTCCTGTACTTCCCCTTGCAGTGAAATGCATGAGCTGCCTCTGGAGCTCAGAGGTTCAAATTCCAGTTTGATATTTTGAGAGGAAACATAGAAATAAGAAGTGTGAATTGTGTGTGCATCCTGTCAACCCTCTCCCAATTTTGTAGCATCTAGAGCCACTCTTAAGGGCAATTCACACTAACTCAACAAGGGTACGGGTGGAATTTTTTTCATGAAATCTTCCCACCCTGCTCCAAGAACTTCTGGATACAGGCACCTTCTAGGTGGGGCCAATTAGACAGCTCTTTCCTTCCTGGCTGTTCTCCTCCTCCTTTGCTGGGTGATCAGCTGTGGAAGAACCAGCTGTAGTGCTATTATCTAAATGATCCCTGAGAAGTGTGGGGAGAAGTTTCGGATAAGCAGCTGTCAAGCTGCTCTTATGTGTGAATTGGGCCTAATGGCTCGTTCTTACATTATACAAGTAGAATTGTTACTGTTCCCTCATGGCTGTTTCCCATGGTGCTCTCATACTCTAAGACTATGTGGGAAGGACCAATAGCATGATTGATTCCAACATTAAAGTTGCCCACCCCAGGCCCTTTCCTCTGTTATGTTAATGGTCTAATGTTGCGTTATCAGTGGTGTGGGGGTATAGATGGATAACAACACCACCACACCATAACGTAAGAACATGCTGCATCATCATGAATATACTAGGATGGGATGTAAAAAGAATTTTGCAGATACAACTGTACAAAGTGTAATATAGGTATATATGCTGGTTTGATACTAAATGATGAGGTTGAACATACCATCTACTGATGTTGAGAAAATTTATATAAATGCCCCTACCTTGATTTGAATACAAAGCTGTAAATGAAATGACACAACCTATATTATTGCCTTCAAAATCCCATGGATTTAGAATGTGTGTGTGTGTTGTGTGTGTGGTTGATCCCTTAAATACCTCAAAACTGCCTTGAAATCTTAATTGTAGGCAATATGACTTCTTAGGCTCCTTATATTCATTGAGAGATCAGATTTTGGGGGAGGATATTGTTATTCTATAGATGTGTTTCATGGAATTGATAAATCTTTTCTATAATTTCCTGATCCTGTTGGACTCCAACTCACACAAGTTGCAGACAGCATGGCCAATAGCCAGGGATGATGGAAGCTGTAGTCCAGCAACATCGAAAGGGCTAGAGGTCCTCCACCTCTGTACTAGAAAGTTGGGATGGTCAACAAGAATCGGATTCTCCACCGCCTCAGTTGGTCATACCAGCATCATATCACATTGCAATAGCAGTCCAACTCCCACAGCCCCTTTTGCAAGATCTCAAGAGGAGAAACAACAACAGCACTAGCAATTTTATCACACACGTAACTAATCCTAGTCTGCAGTCCTCTTCTGCCCACAATGTATTCACTCTCATTGTGGGTAAAGGCAAGACAACCAAAGTACAAAAATGGCAACAAGGAACAGTTAAAGCAATCATGAAATTATAAAGAAGAACTGAGTGATAGACATTCATGGATTTTTGCTTTTACCTTTAGGACAGCCAGTTCACACAGTAATATTTGCCCTGCTGTTTTACTTGCACGCTTGACCTCAGGGGTGCAATTGGGAGAAGAGAGTGCCATGAAGCTGTGACAAGTGTGTCTGTTTCACAGCAGTTTTCAAGATGCGGGGAGTTCTTTTTCGAAGCATTATGGTCACAGAACTCCCTGCATAGTATAACTTTGCCTACCACCAGTTCCCAATTTATTCTTTTCCACCAGGGCTTTTCTTCATAGATGGCAGCCATTTTCAGATCCGATGATTCTCAGGAGCACCTGTATCTCACTGGAGCCATCTTACTGCTTATATAATCGATTAAAATGTATGCCAAAAACACAACCACCTTTCCACATTATGTGCATTTTTCATCTTGTGTTGTGTAACTGGCATACAAATTATTGTGAGGTATTAAAAACACGCACAAGAAATGCTCTTAAAATACACTGGGTTTTCTTATATTTAATGTATGACATATCTTTTGCAAGCAAGCTCTTTGCTCTTACACCATCCTGGAGTCTGAAATGGTGCCTCTAGGGTTTTGTTCTTCACACGATCAGGCTGCCAGGGGTCATTTCTGTGAGAATAAAAAAAACAGCAGCAAAGGACTGTATAGATCAGCCCAGTGTTTCTTGTAAATACAAAATGGACAGTGGCTTGAAGTTTGGCAGTAATTTGGCCTTGTGGAAGCTATTGAGTGAGGAAGGGCATTTGTTGAGTGGCATTCTCATCCATAAATAAAACTCTGATGGCACTTCACTGGAAATATGGCAGAATGCATTAACCTGGTTCTTTATCCCAGCACACTGACATCTTAACAATGGATAAGAAATTAAAACAGAGGGGTGAGTGGGGGAAAGAACGGTCATCCAGTTAATTTGCCAGTGTTGGTGCCAACCATGACTAGGAAGTTGGACCTTGGACTCTTACAGTAAACGGGTCCAACGTGATCTCACAGATACTTTAAAAAAATATTCCATTCTATATCAAAAGTAGGCACATGCCTTTCTTTCCACAAAGAGAAGAGCAAGGGGGACACAGTATATTCTGCCTGCCTCGACAGTTTCTCTCTGGTCTTTGATGTAACGTTAGGCACAAGCCACAGCATCTTTCATTGGTGACTACAGAGGTCTGATTTGGGAATTTGGCTGTAGTTATGGAACAAGTGACATCACACTTGGGTCAGTTACTGTGGAAGGAACAAAAACATCTCATTTGTATTGCTTTAAAATGTACACAGTTAAATATGTATATTAAAAAAAAATACAGTAATACATTAATCTTGTGGTGTCGAATCAACTAGAAGGTATGTATGATGCGAGGATTTAGCAAATGAGATCTATAGATACAAATTTCACTGCAGAGTTATGTTGTAGACAAACGTCTCTCTCTCTCTCTCTCTCTCTCTCTCTCTCTAAATATGTAAATCCTACACTGTAGGGTTTTTTTCCCTTTATTTTTTTATTTTTGTAGTGGTAGAAAATGTTTTGAACACTTGTCCGTGAACATGAGCCGACAGTTTGTTACTGAGATCCTCAGAATGGCAAAAAATTTGCAATGCAAACAATTAGTACTGTATGCCAACTCTGCAAAAAAGCCCTAACACACACACACGCAGCCTCAAAACAAGAGGCTTTGCTGTACAACCTCAGATAGTCTTCCTGGTTTCCATGTACTGTTTGACACCGCGACGGCCGAGAGCCTCTAGCATGGCAATTCCTAGATACCAAGCTTGTTGGGTTGGTCAGAATGCCACAGGAGAGGGGGGCAGGGGAAGAATTAATAATTCTAGCAGCACACAACCATCAAATCATTTTCATATTGAACCTGCGTGGTCCCGGGACCTCCCCTTCCACAACCGCGCCATTGTTCTTACGGGGGACGTACTCGAGGTCAATGTTGGTTTTATGCTTGCCTTTCCCTCGGCTCCACACAAAAAGTAGTAAGAAACAAAATAAAACCACCCCGAGGAATGTGAAGCAGCCCATGGCTGTCGACACCAGTATTGTCTTAAGGTCCAGGGAAAATGTATTCATATTGGTTCCATTGGAACTGGTGTCATTGGAATCTGTCATGTACATAGGAGTCCTGTTGGCATAAAGGAAACGATCCGAGGCAAAGCCTTTGACGGTTAGGGTGGCTGACAAGGTGTCGTTCCCAGCAGCGTTGCTGGCCACACAAACATAGATCCCGCTGTCTTGATCTTGGGCAAACCGGATCTCCAGGGTGCCATCTCCCAGCACCGTAGCTCTCCCATTCGATTTGGCGGTGACCAGTCTCCGTCGCGGCGTCAGCCAGGCGACGGTGGGCTGAGGGTCGCCATCTGCACTGCACTGTAGCTGCACCGTTTGGCCTTCCTCGATCACCAGGTATTGCAGCTTCTTGTCGCGTATCCTGGGCTTCTTGCAGGTGAAGTAGAAAGAAAGGGCGGTGCTGTGGAAGTCTTTGAAGGGCCTCTCTTTGACGCTGTCCGGGCCGGCACACATTGGCTGCTGGCCCCCAAACTGCAGCGTGGGCTGCCTTTGTAAAATCCAAAGCAAGCGGCAGTCGCAAGCCAATGGGTTGTTGCTTATGCAGAGGATTTCCAGGGCTTTGGTGGAGTGGAACGCGTTCTCTTCAATGGTTTCCAACAGGTTTTGGGACACATTAAGCACCCGGAGGAACCGGAGTCCTTGGAATGCGTGGGGTTCGATGGTACGCAACTGGGCCCCAACTATGTGGAGCTCTTGGAGGCGCAACACATCGGCAAGCATGTCCGACTCAATGGTGCTGATGGGGTTGTAGGAGAGATTCAGGTGGGTCAAGTAAACCAGGTGCTTCAGGGCAGAGTAAGGGACAGTGGACAGGTTAGTATTGGTGATGGAGAGGGAGGTGAGGTTCAAGCCATATAGGCTGTTGATAGGGATCATGTCCAGCATAGGCCAATAGTCTATTTCTAGGTTTTTCAGGTGGAACAATCTCTTGAAGGCATATGCAGGCAGAAGGTTAATATTGAGATGTCTCAGGTGTAGACTGATGAGGTTGTGAAGGTGAGAAAGGGCTTCTGTTGGTACAGCTGTTAGGTTGCATTTTTCCAGAGTTAGCTGCTCCAAACTGAGCAGTCCGCTGAAGGCCCTGTGAGAGATATAAACCAGATCGTTATCCCCAACCTCGAGGGACTTGAGGTTGTGCAGATCCTGGAACATGTAGTCCAGCAGAATGACAATCTTGTTCTCACTGATATCTAGCTTTGTTAAGTTTGACAGCCCGGTGAAGACCCCTAAAGGGACCAGCTTCAGACGGTTCCCTTTCAGCCGCAAGGAGCGCAAGTTAAACAGATTGTTAAAGGCTCCAGGCTCGACGTTGGCAACGATGTTGTCGCTGAGATCTATCTCCTCCAGCAGAGGGAAAGCTGTGAACTCCTCCGGGTTGACACTTTTCAGCCTGTTCTTGCTAAGATCCAGGATTTTCGTCTCAATGGGGATGCCCTCGGGGATGGCAATCAGGCGCCTCCGGTGACAGCTGACAGACTTGTTCTGTGCTGAGCACTCACAGCGGGCCGGGCAGCCTATGGTGGAGCCCATGAAAATTAGCAACACAGCCAGACCTAGAAATGGCTGCCAGCATGATATGGCTGTGTGAAGCATGACTCCACTGATGTTGTCTAATCCTCCGTCACAGGCCTGCCAAGACAGAGGGGAAGAGAGAAGAAAACAAGAGAGTTAGCTTAGTTTAAGGAGAGTCTCACGCTAAGGCAAATCCCATTCATTTTCAGTTAAAACAACAGCAACAAAGCTTATGAACCTGTTTTCCCAAGCACATACACCCAATTTTCCCTTGTTCTCTTTTATTTATCCTCCCCCAATTTTATATATTTATTTAGTTTAAGTAAGTAGTACAGAAAAACAAAAACAAAACAACAACAACAACAAAAAAAGATTGAAAACAATCCAAAAATATTGAAAGCAAATATTACATATTTATCATATAATACTCTCCCCCGCACCCGCAGCTTCCCTCCGCCACAATTCAACTTCTTTGAATCTATTTCCACCTTTATCTTTGCACTCTCCAAATGTATCATTCTTTGTATTTCTATTATCTCTTCTCTTTTCCAAAGCATACATATACTTTACATTTTTATTCTAGGCATAATGCTTAATATGGATAAAAGATTGGATTATACTGGAGAAAACTAACATAATGCTTAATAAACATTATTTAGAACAAGTATGAATCATTTACTCCCTTGTTCTTTTTTAATGGCAATGGCACCCACTCGAGAGGTGCTGGAACTGAGTTCCACCGAGTTCCAGCTGAAAAAAAGCCCTGGTTTTCCTGAAGTTCAGGGATGCACCTAAATATTGGTTCTTCCATTTTCTCCACAACTGATGTCTGAACTGAACATGTGGACCAGAAAAGCCTTACATGGTCAGGTGACCTCCAGTTCTTATTGGGACTTCCATCTCTCATCAGGCTCAGCCAGGATGGCCAATGATCAGGAATGATGGGAGTTGTAGTCAAGTCCCAAGCAGGGGAAAGGATTAACAGTAGTTTACACCTCCCCCCCTTTCCCCCCTTTTTATTTTTTGTGTGTCGGCTGTTGACAAGTCAGGATTGTTGCTTATATTAATTCATAATGAACTGAGACTTTTTGCAATAAAATAATGCAAAGCAAAACAATGCTATGCATTCAAAAGCATGTCACATGTATTATCCTTTTAACAACCCTATAAGGTAGGTCAGTGTTATTTCCCCCATGTTACTGACCAGCATTGGAAATCAAGAAAGAATGGCTTGCCTAAAGCACCTTACTGAGTTCACAGCCTGAAGAAAGAAGAACGGCAGACAAAATTAATGGACTACACCGAATTGGATAAAATGACAGGAAGGATTTGAAACCTGTGGGACCAGAGGTTTACAGAAGATTGGAAGAAATATATGAATTATTTGAAGAGCAACTGTAATCAACAAATTACGCTAGTAGGACTACAAGAAGTTTTGTAGGGAGAAACATATGAAATATTGCAAAGAAGAGAAAGAAGAGAGATACTAGTTATGAGATTTAAAAGTAATAGTTAAAATAAGAAATGTAAATTGATGTGATTGATGGAAGTCAAAAAAACTGTATAAGATGTAAAAGCATGTTTAATTATTGTTGAAAATGATATGTTGAAAAACTAATAAAATATTTATTTTAAAAAAAGAGTTCACAGCAAAGGACAGATACGACCTGTATACTGGATTTCCTGATTCATTCACTGATTTTGCTCCCCCTTTTTTAAAGGCTGCCTGTCTGCTATGCAGCACTCAACAGAAGCTTGCAATGATTAAATATAAAGCAATGAATAGCACATTCAACATGAAGGCATTACATTATAATTATGCTTACAATTGAGAAAGTATAACAAAAATGTGATGGGTCATTTATTTCCTTGCCATATCCTTCCTTCCTCTTCCCATGCAGGCTCCTGCATGTGCAGAATTCTCCAACTTCTGACTTAACTGGCCCCTTCCACATGCATGCATTACTGCACATATACCCTCCAAGTGTCCCTATTTTCCAAGGACAGTCCCAGAATTACACAAGCCACCCCAGCTTCTGATTTGATCCAGGAATGTCCCTATTTCCCCCTCCGAGCTTGGGGATGAGGATGTGCTGGTGCTTGTCCTGAGTGGCAGCTGTGAGGGCAAATCCTGTTGCCTGCATATGGCTGCCACTGCCAACCTCCTCCCTTGACTATTAGATGTACCTTTGGGGGCAATTAATTTGGTATGTATTTATTATTGGTTGTTTATATGCAGGCCTGTTGTTTCAATCTCTGTATTGTATTTGAATGCAACGGATTGAATTTTATATTCTTTCCAGCTGATGAAGAATTAGTATTGAAACAGTTCATTATCCCGGAAGAACTGTTCTCTCTGCTGCTGTGCTCGGAACACCCTTTTGTAACGTCTGGAGCACCTACCATCTTACTTCTGTGTTGCTGTTCTCAGCAGCGGAGGAAGCAGCTCGGGTGCCAGGGGCAGGGCGAGCGGCCCATAGGGGCGGGGCGCACCATGGGGCCTCCAGAGTCTGCCTGCCTCCTCCCACTCAGCCGCCCTACAGCCGGGGGGTGGGCAGTGGGCGGATCATTTGGGCAGCGCGGAGCCTGCACACGCCTAAGTCACCGCATCTCTCCCTGGAGAGACGTGTGGCTCAGGTGCACTGCAGACCCCACAGTGAGTGCTGCCTGGCATTTTGTCACCCCCCCCTCAGTGGTGACACCCAGGGCGACCAGCACCCACGCACCCCCCCTTCCTCTGCCCTTGGCTGTTCCTATAGCTCCACTGTGCTCCAGCTCATTCTCGACAACATGTTAGATATGATATTTACTGTGGAAAGGCGTTCAGCCTCAATTTCAATGGTTCTTTATAGTGACATACCATTCTAATAATTCTGCTTATGGAATAATAATAATAATAATAATAATAATAATAATAATAATAATAATAATTTATTATTTATATCCTGCCCATCTGGCTGAGTTTCCCCAGCCACTCTGGGCGGGTCCCAATCGAGTGTTAAAAACAATACAGCATTAAATATTGAAAACTTCCCTAAACAGGGCTGCCTTCAGATATCTTTTAAAAATAGGATAGCTGCTTATTTCCTTGACATCTGATGGGAGGGCGGGCACCACTACCAAGAAGGCCCTCTGTCTGGTTCCCTGTAACCTCACTTCTCGCAATGAGGGAACCGCCAGAAGGCCCTCGGCGCTGGGTCTTGGTGCTAGTTACTTGACTCTTATTAGTTTGTGACTCCCTGCACATATCACATGTCTTCTGTTTATGAATTTTGAAACAGTTTGATAGTGTTACATAAATTTTGTCAATATATTATTAGCCTACATGTTGTTTGATGTTGTTCAGATTGTTCTGTTTTGCAACGCAGGGGAATTTTTATTTATTTTTTGGTTTATAACTTCCTCCCTTGGGCAGTCTGTAGTAGCTGGTGGAGAGCAGGTGAGGAAGAGGAGAAGTTGTCGCCACCAAGACGCAGCCTTGCATGATGTTCTGGCTCTGAGGGGCAGTCAGAGGGCAGGACCACCCTAGGCAGTAAGAAAGGGATAGCAGAGCACAAGAAGTCTGGATTTATTTATTTTTTAAAATGCTTTGTGTGTCCACATCTAATTTTGCCCCTTTCTAAAATTTATTTATTGGTGTGTGTTTTCCTTTTTGCAAATCTACCAAAGAATAAAATTAAATAAAATTGGGATTTAGGGATTTTCTCAAGATGATGGAGGGCCTGTGTCCTGTTGGTGTAGGGGTGATACCACTCATCCTTCTTCAGACAGGAAAAGCTCTGTGGGGCAGGGGATAAAAATGGGGGGTCAAGGAGGGTTATTTGGAGGGGAGTGAGAAATGTCCCTATATTCATCTGAGGAATTTTGGAGAGTATGCTGCATATGTGCATTATTATTATTATTATTATTATTATTATTATTATTATACACAGGTTATTAATATAAAAGATCACAAGGAAATCTAGCACGCAATTCAATCAATATTTGTCACTTAAAAGTATCCAGTTGACTTTAGGGCCACCACAATGGGATCACGGCATTGGCAAATGCTTACAAATACATTTTATGCAGGTATCATGTTGTGTGGGTAGCAGGTAGCAAGGGTATCATGAGGTCATCAGCCATTTTTGCAAGCACATGGGATAGAATAGTCTAGCATAAGGAGAGAAAGAGGGTTATAAATGGGGCTGAGAGAGAGAGAAAGACTCTCCTCCCTGAAAGAGAGGGGAGTGGTTGTGGGCGGGAGCCCGAGCACCGCCCAGCAGGGGGCGTTGCCCCCTGCCTCCAGCTCACCTGGCTGGCACTCACGCCCCCCCGATGGCCACCCAACCAGGTGCCGTGGAGGGGGCGTGTTCAGCAGCCTTTTGCTGCAGTGCCAGCCTCTCCCTGGCCTCATTCTTCATCAGCGTCCCATCGCAAGTCATCAGCTAGGAGAGTCATCACAGAGAAGAGCCATGAGGTTTGGAGTCGGGGGAGGGGTCTGGTTCCTTGCATGCCTTTTAACTTTAAGAGGCTTGCGTGCGCTCATTGCTTTACTGCTTTTAAAAACCCAGGCATCCAGGTTGGCCTTGCTGTGTCCTCTTTTCCGTGTAAAAACCTACATTTAACCTTCTATTTCCCCCCACTCCTGGTGCTTTTAATTTTTGGCCAGGATGCTTGTATGTTTTCCCCTCTATTGCCCTTGCCTGTCCACCTGCATGGCTGGTCTGGGTGACTGAGAGGGTTTGCCTTACATTTAATTTGTTGGCCAGGGTGCTTATGTGTTTTCCCCCTCCATTGTCCTTGAGAGCCTGTATGGGACAGCTAAATATTTCTGCATTGCTGGGGTTGGACTAGATGATCCCCAGGGCTCCTCCCCAATTTTAAGTCGTGCGTGTGTGTGTGCTTGCAGCGTGTGTTTGTGCCTGCCGTTTATTATTACTCTTCTAGTGTGGGTTTAATTTACCCTGCCACCCCTTCCATTGGTACCACTTAAATCGGGAGCCCACTGTAAAATTTAAAGGCTGCTGGGGCTTGGAATACATTGTGCACTTAAACCTCACCCCTCTTGGTTTCTCTAAGCCACCCCCCCTCCACTTGATGTTTGGGGGAAGAAATAAGGCAGGGCTTGGGGTGGACAATTCAGGATTTATGATCAGGGAACCATTCCTCAGCACTGCACGTTTAGAACCTTTGAAGGTGTGCCTTTGCCTGGTTCTTGTCATTGGCTGCATTGGCCAGTACAGGCTCCCTAAAGAAAACTGCTTTTGAAGTTCCAAGTTTTATTACGGCAAAAGCCAGTGACACTAAACACCACAAGAACTGCTTTTAAACAACAACAACAACAAAGGTTTCGGCTTATAATACCTTACTAAAAAGTCCAGGTTAACTCACGGTTTATATTTCAAACTTTTCCTTGACCCGCATCGTCATTTTACTCCCTCCACCCCCTCCTCCCTCCAAACTCCCCCCCACACACTTTCCTTCTCCTCCTTCCACCCCTCCTCCCTCCCTCCACCCCCCACCCTTTCAGGAAAGAGATACATCACATTAACCTTAAAAAAAAAAAAAAGATAAAAAAGAAAAAGAAAAAAGGTGTCTTTGGATTTCCCTTTGCCTGAGTCATCACAACAGGTTTTTCAACTGCTGGGCAGGCTTGATTGCTCGGCATTGTCTTTTAAGCACCTGGAAGTTCAGCAGCTCTAGTTGCATTGTCAGTTTAACTAACCAGCAGTTTGACCAATTGCTGTCTTTTGTCTATTTAAGCACCTTTATTTCCATCAACTGGTCTTGAGCCGACCTTGTGGGCAAAAAATTTACTTTCTTTGTTTGGCAAAGTTTCCTTTGTTTGGTGTAAGTTTAAGAGCAACCTCACCCCTCCTTTCCAGAGGGCCGCTGGTGTGGGCCTGGAATCTTATTGATTTCCTTTTCTCTTAAGGTGGCTGCAGCTTCTGAGCATCTCCTTGTAAGCAGTTATTTTCAATTCTGTTTGATTACTTGGCAATGCTTTGCGCCTAGATTTGCCTATCATTTAAAAGGGGCAACTTTTTATTGTAGGCAATTATCTTCTAATTCTGTTTGACTGCAGTTGGGGTTCCTTTGTGTATGGGATTGTTCCTTGGAGCCAGGTGCTAATATGTAGCTGAGCGCTGCTGCTTGAACTCTTGCTGGGTTGTGATTTAATAAATATAAATAAATACAAGCGGTGCAGTTAAGTGACGTATAGCTTGTTCATTTTGTCAGCAGTTACGTGGAGCGATTGATAATAGTAATTTCTACTCATAGCTATAAATCCATTGGCTATTAATTGAGATACTATCGATTAATGATTAATTCATCAACCGTGCGCTGAACTTTATTGATACACAATAATTGTACACTGACATTTAATTACAGTCAAGTTATTAATTGATTGGTGATATTAACACTAATTAAAAACAACAACAACAATAATAAAATAATAAAATAAAATAAAATAAATTTGAAAAATAAATAATAATAAATAATTATAATAAATAATTATAATTATAAAAAATAAAAAATTGTAATAATAATTAATATTAAAAATATAGATAAATAAATAAATAAATGAAAATTGAATTTAAAATAAAATAATATAAAATAATTAGTGACGAAATAAATAGTAGGCGCATTTTACTAGTACACAGAGCAGCTCATGGCGCCCAAGAGGAAGCGCACGGGTGCAGTACCAGCACACACTGCAGATGGCAACCGTCGTAATAATAAACCCAAACCCATTTCGCAGTTCCTCAATGCCTTCAGATCATTCATTGTTGACTATGAACAGCACTTTCTCCTAGCTATTCTTTAGTTCTATTTGCCTTGTGTTTCTTACTTCCTTGTTTCGCAAACCAGTGGCCAGCCTTTAAACTACCCAGGTGCAGGCCCAAGCCCTCAGACAGGAACGGCGGCTGTGCAAACTAGGTCTCAGGTTTGCTCGGCGACTTTCAGAAACGCATCGGGGCGCCTGCGTGGAGGCTGCCGGCCCGTATCAATAGCCTGGTTGCTTCCAGTTCTTCTAGTTCTTTGCAGAATAGGCAGCCCAGGGTCCAGCTTCCAGAATCAGGCACCTCATCAGCCGGTGATGATGAGTCAGAATGGCTTACGCCCTTTCTGGGGAGGCCGCCGCATCTGGCAGTTAGCCCGTATGTCGGGAAGAAGCCATCAGAGGTGTATCACACTGGAAAGCTGGACCTTAGAAAGGATTTAAAACGTAAGGTGTGCTGGTAATTCAATAAAGGGCAATGCCAAAGGCAGTCTTGTAAGTACCCGCACAAGTGTGAGAGATGTGCAGGGGCTCACCCAGCCACGGCGTGTTACTAAGGGAAGCGGCCCTTTCAGGGAGGTCAGGGCTTCCACCACTCTAGTTCCAGATGAGCCCCCGCAGCAGGGAACCATCGTTAAAGTCCTTCTGGGTCTAGCATTTTCTCCAATTTAGCTTTCTCCTCTCCTCAACCTCTTGTCTATCCATCCAGACAGAAGTGCAGCATCCTATCTTTGGAAGGGTTTCTCAGAGGGTTTCAGAATCCCGGTAGTGGCTCCTTAACCGTGAAGGACTCTCCTAATCAGAAGTCAGTAAGGGAAAGGACATTCGCCTCACCCCACGGGTAGCTAGCCCCACCCCTGGGTGCACACCACATGTGCCACTCCGGGTGCCAGAGCAGCTAGCTCCGCCTCTGGAGTCACACTATGGCATACAGCTAATTGGGATGAACCCAACAGGGCCGCCACTTAGCCCCTGCTTGGTCTCCAGGACAGAGGCACCCCTTCCCAGACCCATCCCCCTTTTTGTGATAATTAGGCAACCAAATGTATCATCCCATAACACCTCATACAGGAATTATTTTTTCCTGGGGAACCTGCCTTTTCCGCCCAGATCAACTACAAGAGCAAGACCACAGCTTTAACAAAATGACAGCACAAGCAGGAAGACACATGGGAGCAATGGTACTGCTTTGAAGTGTTCCAGATCCATTTCCTGTTCTCCCAATGAGCAGGGCAGCTGTGGACAAAATTGCAAAGAAGTACAATACTGATTTAGTCCTTAGTCCTAGAATCTAGTAAGCCTTTAAGCCCAACAGTCGGAATCGCATAATTTCAATGCTTTAACCATATTAGGGAACATGTATAGTTAGTAAACAAATTGCTAGTTTTGTGAGAAATAACACTTCACTGAAGTGGATAATGCTTTGGCCAAGAGCTCACCTTTGGGAATCTTCTAGAACATGTTGCATATGTAGCAGTTCTGTCTAGCTACAGTGAAACTGAAACCTGACATTTACAGTATCAGATAGAATTGTTCTGGAATGTCCTGGCTGTGTCTGTTGTACAACAGTTTTGGAAATCTGTAGGAGAGTATCCCACCAATCTCTTGTCATACTAACAATCTTGTTATCAACTAACAATCAAAAATGCTAAAATTCTAGCTACATTGGCAACAGGATGTTGGCTAGAAGCAACTGGTTTTCTGAAGCTAAAACGTACAATTTTGTTCTAGGAGTTACTTGATCACAATATAGAACTATTTGTTTATTCCTTATGAGTTTTACACATGATGAAAATGTATACTCAAGCAGATATTCTTATAATCACTGTACTATACTATGATACAGTGCATAATGAACATCCACATTCAGTTAGTCTGTGTGCCTCACGTACTTGGGCATAGAGCTGGACACAGTTGCCCAATCATCCCGCTTACCTAAGGAGAAGATTGACACCCTTAAGGAAATAATTCATACTACCCTTGCACTAACAAAAATCACCCTCAGACAGATACAATCCCTGTTAGGTCATTTCAATTTTGCTTGTAGAGTGGTTTTCCCCGCCTAGCCAGGCTTTCAGTGGGTCTCAAGCACCCACACCACAGGTTCCGTCTTCCAAAGACAGTTAAGGCCGACCTAGAGGTTTGGGTGACATTTTTGGAACACTACAATGGAGTATCCCTATGGCAGGATGTTCTTAACTTGTCCTCAGATTTTCAGGTCCATTCAGATGCGGCAGGGTCCCTGGGCTTTGGCTTGTATTTCAGGGACCGATGGGGCGCGCAACGTTGGCCAACGGGGTGGCAGGGCAAGGGCATCACGCGGGATCTCACTTTTCTCGAGTTTTTTCCAATAGTAGTGGCCGTGCATATCTGGACGGAGGAGTTTCGAAATCGCCGGGTGTGCTTCAGAACCGACAACCTGGCAGTGGTGAACATACTGGCGAGACAGTCATCCCGATCTGCAAGGGTCTCCTCCCTTCTGCGATGTCTCGCTTCCGGTCGCTGGCACCTGGAGCACAGCTGTTGCCCAAACCCTTTCCGGAGCACCTGTGGAACGTTGGAGACGCAAAGTGATTAAGGGAGTATTAGCGTCTGTCGCACCCTCCACTCTCAGGTCTTACAAGAGGGCCTGGTGCGATTTCTTGGGCTTCAGGTCTGGGACATCTGGGCTTTCGCCTAACGTGCCGCCCACCACTGACTACGTTCTGCAATACCTTTCACACCTCGATGACTTAGGACGTGCGCCTAAAACCTTAAAATACATGCCATTAGCTGCCATTAGCTTCTTCGCTAGGGCCACGTTCTCCTCCGATCCATGCAGTGACTTCCTGATCCGCAGAGCTATCGAGGGCTGGGGCAGGTTACGCGGGATCTCACCTTTCTAGAGTTCTTTCCAATAGTGGTGGCCGTTCACATCTGGACGGAAGAGTTTCGAGATCACCGCGTGTGCTTCAGGACCGACAACCTGGCGGTGGTGAACATTCTAGCCAGGCAGTCATCTCGGTCTGAGTGGGTCTCCTCCCTTCTGCGGGCGTTCGTCCTCCGGTGCCTTGAGTACAACATAATATTTTCAGCCAAATTCTTACCCGGAGCCAATAATGACATAGCCGATGCCTTGTCTCGATTTCAGATACCTCGCTTCCGGTCGCTTGCACCTGGAGCACAACTGTTGCCCGAACCCTTTCCGGAGTACCTGTGGAACGTTGGAGACGCAAAGTGATACAGGGAGTATTAGCGTCCGTGGCACCTTCCACTCTCAGGTCCTACAAGAAGGCCTGGTGTGATTTCCTTGGTTTCAGGTCTGGGTTATCTGGGCTCTCACATAACGTACCTCCTACCACTGACGATGTCTTGCAGTACCTTTCCCATCTCGATGATCTGGGACGTGCTCCTAAACCTTAAAGATTCACGTAGCCGCCATCAGCTTCTTTTCAAAAGCTACATTTGCTCATGACCCGTGTAGTGACTTCTTGATCCGTAGAGCCATTGAGGGTTGGGGCAGGTTGCAACCTCCCAGGGCCGAGAGCCGTAAGCCGATTTCTTACGGGTTGTTATCTCAGATACGCATAAAACTCAGGTCAATTTGCTGGTCCAGGTTCGAGGCACGTCTCTTTTCCGCAGCATACGCTATCGCCTTTTTTTGGTGCGCTCGGAGTTGGTGAGGTGGTGTTTGAAGTTGGTGCACGAGGTTCAACACGCGGCCTCCTGTGCGAGGACGTGCAGTTGTCCGAAACTACCGTGACAGTGCGTCTACGTCAGTCCAAGACTGATCAGGCGGGTAAGGGTGTCCTAGTTAAGCTCACGGCGTCGGCACAGCAGGGCCCATGCCCGGTAAAGGACACTAGGAGGTACCTCTACCTCAGACCGCCCGGCCCGGGTCCGTTTCTGGTCCACGAAGATGGGCCACCCTTGTTGAGGCACCAATTCACCAGAGTGCTTCGCAAGGCTATTGAGGCTTGTGGTCTATCCTCCCAGGAGTACGCTGCGCACTCCTTTAGAATTGGCGCCGCAACCACGGCTGCGCACCTGGGGTTACCGGCGGACAGGATCAAAGAGATGGGCCGGTGGAAATCCAATGCTTATAAGTCTTATATTCGCTAGTATGCGACCTGCCGCTTTACCCTACTTACCCGCCTTTTCTTTCTGTCTTTTACCCCCAGTTATGCTCAGAAGAAGCGTGTGGATTTGCGGCCACAGTATAGTTCATTGGGCCCGCGTACAAGCGGTGAGATGCGGTCTTGCATCCAATCTTGGCCTTCCACATGGTGTTTGAGTTTCCTGGTTTTCGAGAAGAGGCATGCGTTGGGAGGAGCTGATGCCATTGCTGTGGGAGAAAGTAGCCAAGTTCGGCCCTCCCGACATCCTTGTGATTCATTTGGGGGAGAATGACCTTGCTAACAGAAGGAGTGTGGACTTGTTGTGGAGCATAAAAAGAGACTTGAATGCATTTGCAGCCTTGTGTCCCAGAACGACGGTGTTCTGGTCCTCCTTCCTGAAAAGAACTGTTTGGCGCGGTGCGCAAAGCTGTATGGCCATTGAAAGAACCAGGAAACTCGTAAACCGGGCGGTAGCCCGTTGAGTGCGCTTTATGTATGGCCAAGTCATTTATCATGACCGTATCCGGATCGGCGACCAAGCTTTATACCGGAATGACGGTGTCCACCTATCGGATTTGGGGAACGACATTTAGTTAGCTAGTGTCATCAAAAGTATCTGGGATTGGTTGCAGCTTTGAGGGTATTGGCGGCGAGCCTTTGGCTCGGGTGGCGGTTAGGCATTGGAATAATGTGTTGTGTGTCGAAGTGCTAGGTGTGGCCATCGCCTATGCCTTCAATTTTTAGGGGTATTCCGTTAAAGGAATCTGGCGGTCGTGTATTCTGTCCGATGCCTGCTTGGCGGGAGGCCATGGCACGACCCTCGGTGACAGCAGGGGTGAGCCTATAGTTGGATTAGCATCAACAGGCTCCACCTACCCACTTGTTTCAATCCAATGCCTAAGCCAATACCTTTTCATTGCTGTAATCAATAAAGTTGTGGCCTTTTCTAGCCCATCAACCTTATATCACTTGTCCTTGTGTCTTCATTTCACTTCGCGGGGGTCGGGTCCTCGAACCACAAAGACTCTCCTCCCTGAAAGAGAGGGGAGTGGTTGTGGGCGGGAGCCCGAGCACCGCCCAGCAGGGGGCGTTGCCCCCTGCCTCCAGCTCACCTGGCTGGCACTCACGCCCCCCCGATGGCCACCCAACCAGGTGCCGTGGAGGGGGCGTGTTCAGCAGCCTTTTGCTGCAGTGCCAGCCTCTCCCTGGCCTCATTCTTCATCAGCGTCCCATCGCAAGTCACCCACCCTCCACTCCCTTTTAGTTAGGGCTTAGGTCATTGGCCTTGCTATGGACCTTAGGTTGGTCGCCCTGGTTGCCCGGGGGGCCTGGTAGGAGTTTTTCCATTTGGCATTAGGCTTTTTGGTTTTTTCGCCTACCTCGTAGCAATCGTCACAACTTTTGTGGTATTGGTGGGTAGGTTAGGCATTGGAATAATGTGTTGTGTGTCGAAGTGCTAGGTGTGGCCATCGCCTATGCCTTCAATTTTTAGGGGTATTCCGTTAAAGGAATCTGGCGGTCGTGTATTCTGTCCGATGCCTGCTTGGCGGGAGGCCATGGCACGACCCTCGGTGACAGCAGGGGTGAGCCTATAGTTGGATTAGCATCAACAGGCTCCACCTACTGGTGAATAAACCCACTTGTTTCGATCCAATGCCTAAGCCAATACCTTTTCATTGCTGTAATCAATAAAGTTGTGGCCTTTTCTAGCCCATCAACCTTATATCACTTGTCCTTGTGTCTTCATTTCACTTCGCGGGGGTCGGGTCCTCGAACCACAAAATGAAAGCTAAGTGAGTGAGTACTTCTGACCCAATGAGCTCTAGTTGTGTCAACTGAAGACAAAGCTTTTGAGGAACTGTCTCGACAACGCTGCCCATTTCATCGGGGAAACTTTGTCCTGGGCTGGCCAGGAAAGGCGTAGAACTCGCTTCTGCCTGAAACTTGGTGGACTGGCCATCCCCCTTTGCCCAAAGGGTAACTTTGGTTGCAGTGAGCCATCTTTGAAGGGCAATTATATCCCATTATGGTGTAAAGTGCCTCTCATAACTGCGGGAACATGACTCAACCTTGACTTGTCCAGCTGTTTGAGTCTCCTCTTGGGCATCTTCTAAGACGAGGCTAATAATGTGTGGCAGGTTGTGTGGTGGCACTCTGATGTAGCCTGGGAACGTGAATGAAGCCTCCTCTTTGTTATGTGACCCTGTGAGATTTCAGCACTGTCTGAGAAGAACAGACTGCTGAGACTCATTTAAGCCCCCCTTCCTTTCTTCAGCTAAAGCTTTGGAAGCCAAAGAATTGCTACCGGTGTCCAGCTGTGTCAAAAACTCACCAAGCTAAACTTCACTTCATTAGGAATTAAGTTACCACTGAAAACCTATCAGGCCCTGTGATTTGGGGCTTCTGATGAAAGGAGCTTTCAGCCACTCTGATCATTACTTTCGGAACGCAGCCTGAGAGGGTAGCGCTTTCGTACTGATATTCCTTCCGTGCAGGGAATTCATTTCCTATCTCATCCATCTAATATATGAAGCCGAAAGTAAACAGGTTCAGAGGAAGACGAGCACACCCCACCCCCTGGAGCGCTCATTTTAGTTGCAAAAGTGTGAAAAGCTTGACTGCAGATATCTACAGTACATTACACCACCGCCAACAAAAGAACTCTCCTAAGTAGTGTGAAGTCGATGATAAAAGATGACAGGAAGGAGTTCTTTACTGTAGCTAGTTTGGGTTAAAAGCGGGGAATTAATGCTTACCCTGGTTCCTAACAGTAATGAGCACAGGCTTGCAACCAAGAAAATAGATAATTGGGGCTGTAATCCTAACCCTGTTTACGCAGGAGTAAGTCCCCTCTGAATTCAGTAGGACTTATCTCTGAATAGATGTAGTTAGGGTTACTCTGTAAAAGGGTTTTTTTGAGGGCTATAACTAACTAAATCATTGCATGCACAGAACTGTGAGGACACTGGAATGTCTGTCTCTTGTCTCCCTGTGCCCCCCCCCAATCTGCTCTGGATTTTCCCCAAATGCAGGGGTGTATTGGGGTCAGGGGAAGATGCATTGTGCTTGTGGAAGTCAGACTCAACGAAGTTTGATTCTACTTAGTCCTTTATGGGATTGTGGTTTATCCCATGCCTTGGGGCAGAGATGGGGATCATTCACATCTTTTGTTCAATTACCAGCTCCCTTCATCCTTGGTGGCTTTAGCTTGAAGAAGAGGGGGATTAGATAACTATTTTCAAGTGAATGAATTTGTCTTAAGGAATATAGGGATCACTGGTTCTTCGTGACTGTTGGCATCAAGATGAGTTTTTATTATTAAAAAACCCTATCAGTTCTACTTGCAACTCAAAAAGTTGGCTTGCCTGTTTGTTTCATGAAATTTATACACCGCTTGGTAATTAAAAACCTCAGTGTGGTTTAGGGTAGATGTTAGAAACAGCTTTCTTCTTAAGCATACATGATGGGAACCAAGAGTACATGATGGAATCTTCATCACCGGAAGTCTCTTAACAGCAGGTTAAGAAACATTTTGTTGAGTCAGTTTAGGGGAATTTCATTCTTGAGGGAAAAGGATTCAATAGAGGCACAGAGACCTTCTCCAGCACAGTTCATCTATCAAGTGCACCATCTCAATCCTTGATCACTTATTGATGACTCATAGATGAATGAATGAATTTCCTCCACTCAAAAGTATTGCGTAGGAGGGATTCTGAAGATATAGGAGATGTGTCCATTGATGGACTGTGGCAATTTAAACTGCATGGGCACAGAAGATCCTGACTAGCTTTCTGCTAGTTTTGAATCTAAGGAGACCCTGTAAAGGAGGAAAGGTTTACCTGGTCCATTAATAATTGTAGCTTCAGGTGAGATCCTACTTAGGGCAGAGCACTCAAATTTATGACTGCCCCTCCACAAGCTCCAACTCTAGGTTTGGGGGCATAGGGGTGTGGTTTCATCTGTCCCATTTTCCAGGCCAACATAACAACAACTTCCTATTTTTCTTTTTCTTTTAAAGAAAAAGAAAAGAGAAAAAGAAAAGAAGAAGAATTGGATTGATTTCTCTACTTTTATTCTTAGCATGAAGGAGGGGTACAGTGTACAGTCCTGCTCATTGAGGGAAACTATTGTTGGGATCTATGAACACATAAAAAGACTGCTTGCATGTTTCCTTTATGAGTATCAGTTATTTTTACAATTGTAAGTCAGTGTGGGAAACAGCTGGAGATGGAATGTAGGATTTAATAAAAGCATTTAATGTGAAATTCCTAGCACTGCAGAATCCTTTGTCTCTCCTTGTTTCTCCTGCTGACCATCTCAATCGCAGTTGGGTGCCCCACCCCATCCCATTTCTGTGTTGTTAAGAGAGATGGCTACTGTCCCCCACAAACTGACTGGTGCAAGTACATAAAATATAAGGAGAAGATCCTAAACCCTCTTTGTAAAAACTTTACAATATAATGCCATAAGATATATACTCTCATTTTGACTGCTGTTCAATATTTCATTGTTTGGCTTTGCAGAGATATTGAGAATCCTTTCAGCTCCTCTGTATACATATGCATTATTTTTATACTGAACATCAGTGTGGGAAACAGCAGGAGTCGGAATACGGGAAATGTGTACTAGCAATGACTATTTTGTTTGTTCTTCGTTGCTGCACTAATTAACACCATTTGACTAAATTAACTGGAAAAACCACAAACCAGTAGGAGGCCTGAGAATACAGTTTTTAAAAAGCAAATGGATCAGAGTGGGAGGTTTGGGGAAATATTGGCTGCAGGTAAAAAGTTGAGAAAGGAACAATCTGAGGCACTTATGAATAGGAGGGGCTGGTTGCTGTTGGCAGGAAAGGAGAAGTTAGGATGTGGAAGATGGCAGATTTATGGCTGGGGGCAGAACACTGAAATAAACTATTAATAAAATAAAAATAAAAAGCAGAGATATGCACAGAACTTTGGCCCATGCACACTGTCAGGTCTCTCTTCCTTTTGTGATGCACCTGAATGAAACGTGAAAGTCTCCAATTCCATGTGAACTAGGAGACTAAGGTGACCAGGTTCAGAACCATAAGGCTTTCAAATCATGGACTGAAGTGGGCTTTGGTTTCCTCAGACAAGGGTGGCGCTGTGGTCTAAACCACTGAGCCTAGGGCTTGCTGATTGGAAGGTCGGCGGTTTGAATCCCTGCAACAGAATGAGCTCCCGTTGCTCTGTCTCAGCTCCTGCCATCCTAGCTGTTTGAAAGCATGTCAAAGTGCAAGTAGATAAATACTGTAGGTATCGCTGTGGTGGGAAGGTAAACAGCATTTCCATGCACTCTGGTTTCCATCACAGGTGTCCTGTTGCGCCAGAAGCGGTTTAGTCATGCTGGCCACATGACCCAGAAAGCTGCATGCAGACAAACACTGGCTCCCTTGGCCTGAAAGCGAGATGAGTGCCGCAACCCCATAGTCACCTTTGACTGGACTTAACCGTCCAGGGATCCTTTACCTTTGAGGTTTCCTGGTGCAGATGACATAGGAAACTATGGTTAATTGCAAACTTCTGCATTTCAGGTACACTGTGAAGGGAGAAGGGCATGAGTGAATGGGCAAAAGGCATGTGTGTAATTTGGCATATTAAGCTAAGATATACTAAGTAATAGCTTTGTTGTTGTTTATTCGTTTAGTCATGTCCAACTCTTTGTGACCCCATGGACCAGAGCATGCCAGGCACTCCTGTCTTCAACTGCCTCCTGCAGTTTGGTCAAACTCATGTTGGTAGCTTCGAGAACACTGTCCAACCATCTCGTCCTCTGTCGTCCCCTTCTCCTTGTGCCCTCCATCTTTCCCAACATCAGGGTCTTTTCCAGGGAGTCTTCTCTTCTCATGAGGTGGCCAAAGTATTGGAGCCTCAGCTTCACGATCTGTCCTTCCAGTGAGCACTCAGGGCTGATTTCCTTCAGAATGGAGAGGTTTGATCTTCTTGCAGTCCATGGGACTCTCAAGCGTCTCCTCCAGCACCATAATTCAAAAGCATCAATTCTTCGGTGATCAGCCTTCTTTATGGTCCAGCTCTCACTTAATTAATTATTATTAAGTAATAGCTACCATAACCCAATAGCCCTGGAAAGACTGAGTTTAAATTGAGTTGTTATTTGTCTGCATGACTGTTTGTATAGCACCATGAATGGGAGATGACACGCATGAGCTCCTAAGCTAACCTGCTGTTGAACAGGGGAAAGACCAAATAAATATATTGACACTGAATATGATTTTTTTTGAGATACCTGAGAGTAATTCTAAGTAATATTTAAAATATGAACGTCCAAAGAAAATATGGATATCCAAAATTGTCCTTTGTGCTAGTTGTCTGCCAATGGCTACTGCTCATGCTGGTTATTTTCATCCTCCTGGTTCAGAGGCAATATCACTGGTACCCAACACCATTGCCTTCATGTTCTGCTTTTGCGTATTTGTTGGCTATTGTGGAAAACAGGGTGATGGAGAAGGTGGACCTTTGGTTTGATCCAGCAATGCAGTCCTTATATTGTTAAGTATATATTGGGGTTGGTCCCTATGTGTTTCATTAATGATCCCTATGCCTGAATACCTTCAATGAAATACTTTACTGCTAACCTGGATGCTTTTTGTCCATCCCTACGGCAATATAACACAAACATTTTGAATCCAGGACCACCCATGTAAACTTGCTGTACCTTCCAGGCTCTGTTGGATTTGCAACCAACATAGGTCAGGAATATTAATGTGCTTGCATCTCACTGTGAAAAGCGAGGATCTCCATGTGTCCTACTTTATAAAGGGCAATCCTCTATTAGAAGATGTCCAGTCCAAGTCCAAATTAGAGATAAAGAAGCACAGGAAGGGAGATCAGGGCCATTAAGTTTCCCAACAACATTTAACATTTAACACCTGGATAACAGTCTGAGTAGGTGTACAGGTGAAATGTGTTGTATTTCTATTCATATTTTAATAATTATTTATACATTTGCATATATACCGGTACATTTTTTGTCAGTCTGTCTCCCCTTCTGTCCTTTATTCAGCACCCTAAGATTTGGCCAGATCCTACCCTATCCTGTTATAGTGTGTGTGTGTGTATTTGCAATTCCGAATTACTTATTTTTAGGAAAGCTTTTTCCTCCCCTTTAATAGATCTGCAGGGAAATATGTGTACATTAAGAGGTATGCTCTGTTGGTTTGCCTGTGTTACAGGCTAGTAGGAAGGGTGTACATTAACGTTTATAGATGCTATGATTTGCCAAACCGTTAAAAATAAAGGCTAAGTTCTACCATGGAGGGCAATTTTAGTTTAGGGCATTTGAAGTTGAAGCAAATTAAAAGCAATAAATCACCTCTAATGCTAAGGCAGGCATTTTAGCACTTACGAAAGTCATTCTGCTTATGAACATTTAGCAAGACTATTACAGGAAAGCAGCGACTCCTAGAAGATATATATGTGAAACAGTGCCACATACCCATGCATGGCTGATTTTGGTTGGTTGGGGGAAAAGAAAATGAAGCAGTACATAAGAACATAGGAAACTGCCTTATAGTGAGCCAGATCAGGGGTCCAGTAATATTGTCCACATTGATTGGCAATGACTATTCAGCATTTCAGACAAGGGTCTCTCCTAGCCTACCCAGACACATTCTCTCCCTGAAATCCTTATGAGGAGCAGCTGAAAGAGCTGGGTATGTTTAGCCTGGAAAAGGGGAGATTGAGAGGAGCTAGAATAGCCATCTTCAACTATCTCAAGGGATGTCACACGGGAGAGGGAGCAAGCTTGTTTTCTCTTGCTCTGGAGAGTAGGACTTGAACCAATGGCCTCAAGTTACAAGAAAGGAGATTTCAACTAAACATCAGGAAGAACTTTCTGGCAAATAAAATAATTGTTTAGTAGCACCTTAGAGACCAACTAAGTTTGTTCTGGGTATCAGCTTTCATGTGCATGCACACTTCTTCAGATACACTGAAACAGAAGTCACCAGACCCTTTTATATAGTGGGAGGATGCGGTTTTTCTCAGAAGCGCAGTAGGAGATGGGTTATTGATTCAATGGGTCTGGTAAACCTGTTGATGACTGTTAAAGACTGCAGTTAGTCCTACAGGAAAAAGCAAGGGATAGTATGCAGATGACCAAAAATAGCTTTAGCATATGTAATGGGACAAGAATCCAATATCTCTATTCAGACCAGGTCTCTCCATAGTTTTCAGTTTAGTAATAAGTTGTAATTCAGCAACTTCTCTTTCAAGTCTATTTCTGAAATTCTTTTGTAATAAGATAGCTGCTTTGAGATCCTGTATTGAATGTCCTGGGAGATTGAAGTGTTCTCCTACTGGCTTCTCTGTCTTGTGATTCCTGATGTCAGATTTATGTCCTTATCCTTTGGCGTAGGGTTTGGTCTGCTTGTCCAATACAGAGACCTGAAGGGCACTGCTGGCATTTGATGGCATACACAATGTTAGAAGATGAGCAATTAAATAGGCCTGAGATGGTATGTTTGATGTTGTTGGGTCCAGTGATGGAATTGTTGGGGTGTATGTGACATTACATATGCTAAAGCTATTTCTGGTCATCTGCATACTATCCCTTGCTTTTTCCTGTAGGACTAATTGCAGTCGTTAACAGTCATCAACAGATTTACCATACCCATTGAATCAATCACCCATCTCCTACTACCCTCCTGAGAAAAACCCCACCCTCCCACTGTATATAAGGGTCTGGTAACTTCTGTTTCAGTGTATCTGAAGAAGTGTGTATGCACACGAAAGCTCATACCCAGCACAAACTTAGTTGGTCTCTAAGGTGCTACTGGACAATTTTTATTTTTTTTATTTCGACTGCGTCAGACCAACACGGCTATCTACCTGAATCTAGAACTTTCTGGCAGTAAGAGCTGTTCAATAGTAGAATTTTCTTCCTGGGAGGTGGTGGGCTCTCCTTCTTCAGAGGTTTTTAAGCAGAGGTTGAATGGCCATTTGTCATGGATGCTTTAGGTAAGATTCCTGCATTGCAGGGGGTTGGACTAGATGACCTTTGGGGTCCCTTCCAACTCTAAAATTCTATGATTCTATGAATAAATGAAACGGCTGCAGTAACTCCCATCAGTTTTAAAAATGGCTTTGTTATGCGGCATGGCTGGGCTGGTGTTTGAGAAATGCAAAGCTGCACAGGGCCTGCAAAACTGGTGTGACTTTTTTTGGATTCTGGCCATCAATGCCATCAGCTATGTGGATTCTCTCCCCCTCACCCCCAAACCTGGACAAGCATGTTAGCAGCTGTTCTGTCAGTAAGTCTGTGTAGCAATTCTATCAGTCAAGGCAAAACACACGCTCACTAGGGACACCCTTCCTTTGAACTGTCAAAGCAGAACCTCTTGTGTATTTCACAGGAAGAAAGCTGTTGACCTCCCCTCTGGGCGCTGCTGACTGTATCACACTGGGGAAAGTTGGAGAGCATGTGAAACTGTCACCGTCCCATTTGTTTTCTGGTTCATGCATTAAGATCTGGCACAGCATTGCACATTTATGAAGTCCTTAACAGACTGCACAAATAGTTAACGGGCACAAAAGCATTTCTGAAATTATCTGTGGATGCTTGGAAGTTGAAGAATTTAAACGCCAGCTTGCTCACCTCCAGCAGACCTACAAATCACAGGGGCGCTTGAGCGATGGTGTCAGTGTCCTGATTGTTCCAAACTTGTGACCTACCAAACTGGATGCAACCCATCAGACATGCATTACGGCCTGGCAGGTGTTTAACAAGTTTCACTCCATATTTCACCATCTTTCTTTGACAGGCAGTAAAATGAGGAGATTTGTTGATGCCCTGGAGCAGATCACAACCCAAGGTTAGTGGGCTGGGTTTGGCTTGGCAGGTCACAAAGTTGTTCAGGCCTGCTTCAAATAAATTGCTTCTTCCCATTGGGTGAGTGCTTAGCTAACTGTGGAGCTGGAGTACACAAATGAGGTCAATCAATTGCTATACCCTTTCACATTGGCAGGATTCCCCCTTAAAGGGGGTGGAGGTCCTTAATTTGTTTAGTTCTGAAAATGCTGAACAACATAGCTCCCATTTTCCTTTTGGCTATCCTGAAACTGCCCCAAATTGATTTTTTTTAATGCTTTCCTTTTTCTCAACATTCCCAGTGCTGGAGTTGTTGATAAGAATTCAAATGGGACTTGGGCCTCTGTAGGGACCTTCAGAGGATATTATAAAAATAACAACTTAAAAGAAGAAGAAGAGTTTGGATTTGATATCCCGCTTTATCACTACCTGAAGGAGTCTCAAAGTGGCTAACAATCTCCTTTCCCTTCCTCCCCCATAACAAACACTCTGTGAAGTGAGTGGGGCTGAGAGACTTCAAAGAAGTGTGACTAGCCCAAGGTCACTCAGCAGCTGCAATGTGGAGGAGCAGAGAAGCGAACCCAGTTCACCAGATTACGAGTCTACTGCTCTTAACCACTACACCACACTGGCTCTCCTGGCTCTAAAAGACCAAGATCAGCTGAATCCAGACTCTCAAAACCTGGCAGATCTTGGGTTTGGATTGCACTGTAAGTGCATTTAGTTGAATGTGCTTTGAAGTCTCCTTGTGGCTGTGAGGTTTCCTGATTTTCCTAGAGTCACAGGATTGTACAGTGGTACCTTGAGTTGCAATAACCTCAGGTTACAAACACTGCTAACCCAGAAGTAGTACCTCAGGTTAATAATTTTACCTCAGGATGAGAACAGAAATTGTGCGGCGGCAGCAGGAGACCCCATTAGCTAAAGTAGTACCTCAGGTTAAGAACGGTTTCAGGTTAAGACCGGACCTCCGGAACGTATTAAATTCATAACCAGAGGTACCACTGTACAGCTGAAAGGGACCTCAACCAGGGCCAAGGCCTTTTTGGCTTTGGCCCCAGCCTGGTGGAATATAACCACATGTCTGTCACAGACTGGCATCCAAAAAAGGACATTACTTCCAGAAGTCAAAACAATATTGAGCAAGCATTTCTCCATGGACCTTCAAATGAGGGGCTTTGAACAGGTTGTTATCAAATGGCAGAAGGCCTTAAATGCCTTACAGTTATGCTACCATAGTAACTTGCTAAAACAGGGAGCTCCTGGCTTGCTATTTGCTGCACCGCAGTGCCAATTCTCCAGATGGCTAGTGGGACATATTGCAGCATTCAACTCAGTAGTACTGATTCAAGGGATTAGTATGATTTCAACTCCTGCTATACAGCTTTTGATTCCACCTCAACTCCTTCTCAGGCTGAACAGTTTGATGCTCAGGTATATATCTGCTCTCAAACTGCCCATCCCTGAGGACTAACCATTTGCTTGCCAGAGTTCAACACCTTGGTTGGTTGAGCCATGCCCCTTTCCACATGGCCAGCCATAGTGCTAGCAGCATTATTAAGAGCAAGTTTTATGACTTAATTTCCTATGATGAAAGACTCATATGTTAAACTCCATGGCTTGGCCTCCTAGTGATCAAGTTCCAAAAGGCACCTTGTGTCAATTCTCTCCAAAGCCATTCACATAAAACTCAGTCTAAACAATTAGAAATTCACAAACCTGAAAGCTCACATGCTACCAGTGACAAACATGGCAAGTAAGCACAGGAATCAATGATTATTTATTTGAGTATATTGAGTGTGGATGATTGTAATTACTTGGTAATTGACATTTTCTCTTGGGGCTGTGTCCTCACTTAGCCCTAATTATTACAATTTTTCTTGCTGTTCCTAAGCAAAGAAAAAAACAAAAAATGACAATAAGCAAAATATGGGATGTGATTCAAGCCAGTTTTCTACAATCTTTGGGCACGTTCCACAAATCATCTATTCCTACTTATTTATAACGGGGCTCCACTTTTTCATGCTGAGTTGTTTCTGAATCAGAGCTATGACGCAATTGAAATAGATTTCATTGGCGAGGATCCAAATCCCACCTTTCAGGACTTAGTTGGGCCCGGTGAGTGAGTTTGAACCCTAGAGAGCAGTTGATCCACTGCATTTTGCACCAGCTGCATGTTTTTGGGTCAAGCTCAAGAGCAGTGCCCTGTATAACACATTGCAATAATCCAGTGGTAAGGCTATCCTGGTCCAGAAACACCCAAAGATGTTTTACCAGATGAAACCGGTCATAGGCAATTCTAGCTACAGTTGTACCTCGGAAGTTGAACAGAATCCATTCCGGACATCCGTCCGACTTCCAAAACATTCGGGAACCAAGGCACGGCTTCCGATTGGCTGGAGGGAGCTCCTCTAGCCAATTGGAAGCCGTGGAAGCCACAGTGGACGTTCCAAAGAATGTTTGCAAACAGAAACAATCGCTTTAGGGTTTGTGGCATTCGGGAGCCAAAACATTCGTCTTGCAAGGCTTTCGACTTCCGAGGTACGACTGTACTGAGGTTTCCTGGGCCCCTAGTAATAGAGATGGATCCGGGGGCACCCCTAGATTATGAACCTGCTCCTTCAGAGGAAGTAAAGTCCATCCAAAGTAAGCAATTAACCAATTATCCGCAGTAAGGAACCATTCACTCACAATGCCTACATCCTCCCAGGATTCAGAGTCAGTTGCATTGTCCCTCATCCAGTCCACCACTAAATCCAGGGATTGCGTAGCCCTTCCTCATCTAGATGTTACAGAAAAGAAGACCTAGATTTATTATAATACTGATGACTTACTTTAACTGAAGCAGGTTGTGTCTAACTTAAGTGTTGCCCATGGGATTGTACAAAATGGAGCTGTATCGTGGTTGCAGTTTCTGTGCTAAAAGCAGAAACTGCCAGACGGATGCTTGCTTCCTGCATGGTGGCAAGTGAAGGAGTGATAGATCAAGAGACACAACATGCAATCTGAAAAGAGGAGCAATTATATTTCTCCTCTTAATGCCAAGCCAGAGCTGGTTCTAAGTTATGGCCTCCTTTTTTTACAGCATCAGTGATCAAAGCAGTCACCCAGGACTTCCCTTTTGAGAAGTCTATTCTGTCTCTCATCAAATATACAGTACAGATTCCGTCACCTTTGAACTAACTCATGCTAAATGTTAATGGGAAGTCATAAACCCTCCAATAATCTCAGTGAGGGAAAAACAAAACAACCCCCTCCTCAAAAAAACAACAACTTGTGCACCTGAGCAGCTCACAGAGCTTTCAGTTCTGAACCGTAAATAGTAATTGATGTACTGTTGCTTACAAAATAAGATTTATCAAAGCCATCATGTTCGGTCTGTTCCTCGCTGCAGGCAGTACTGCCAAATTTGGCGTTTGTACTTGAGAAACCAAAGCACTGTGCAGATTTCCTTATATGGTGGCTGTCCAGATGAAACTTAGACACCACTTTGGAAATTTACAGCTTGGCAAATTCCCCCATAAATTCCAAAATTTGTCAATTTGCGTACATTAATCAGATGCATAATATTGCTTCCTCCTCTTCCCGCTTTTATTCCTCCCCACAGTGCTAATTTTGGCTTGGCCTAGGTGTATAAAAAATGTGCTGTAATGCCACTCAATGGAGAAATTGCTAGCATTTGAAATAAAAGGAGGCAAAAAAAAAAAAAAAGAGGGGAAAAAAGAGCGAAGAGTTGACTAGAACTCTTCTCATTACTGAAAGCAGCTGGTGTGGGAATAAAAAGAGTGAGAATCAAACACCTGAAGGGCTATCAAGATACCGTATCTCACTAATTACTGTTGAATGGAAAGATTCCAGGTGTGGCAGAAAATGTGGTAGGCCTGCACATTTTTGTTTCCCCCTCCCCGTTTCAAAAGAAGGAACAAAGAACTCAACCCCCCCCCCGCTTCCACCGCACCCACCTGAGTTATCTGCCACATACAAGAAAAATTTCCTTCAGCTCTGCCAGCCAATAAACATGGAGTTGAAGCTATTTACACAATTCCAGTCGACTGAGTGAGAACAAGGTCCCCCCCCTTCTTTGTCACTTTCTTATTTCTGCTCCAAAAAATGATTTACTTTGTTCACTCATTTCCAGAACTGAAAGGGAAATCGCTGGATGTAAGAATCAGTGAACTTTTGAGGGAATGAAGGATAAGGAATGCCAAAGTCTGTAAACTCAGTTTCTGAAAAATAAAATAAAAAGGTTCATTTTCAAGAAGAGCCCTATGGCATGGGAGCTGTTAAGCTACGTAGCTTGTGATATGACAAAAAACCATTGGAAGCTGCCATTTTTAAAAATTATAACCTGCTCCTATTCCTGTGCCTTGAATAGCAGCTTGATCTGCAAGCATTAGCAAGTGCAAATGTTGATGTCCATGCTGTGAACAACCTCCAGCTTTAAACACTAATTTGTATGCATGGGTAAAATAAAGAAGGAATGATTTCTTCAACTGAATTTACATTCTAGCCACTGTTGGCTGGCTATACATTTATGTGAAAATACCTTTTGCTTTGCTGCTTAGTTGGGCATTCTGTGAATATCATAAGAGTTTATTGAGAGAATGGGATATTGTCCTAGGCCTCCAGAGAGCTCTCACAATTGAGAGGTTGTCAGTATCGTAGGGAGTGGCAACTGGTGACTTAGATTCATCCCTTTAGAGAGCAACAGTTTGCCTTCTCCACAGTTGCTAATCCAGAGAAAAGTGAGGTGTGTGGAATGAGACACACCAGAACCAGAAGGCAGTGCTTGTTGGAAATAGGTGAGGATCCTCTACCCTACTGATTCTCTTTACAAATCAATTTGCTGTTCCCGGAACTGGTTAAGCAAATTGAGGCACAAAACAAAGTCCTCAGGATAACTACCCTGCTCCATTCAGAGCACCATCACTGGCTTGCTCATGGGTGGAAGAAAATGGCTGGAAGATTCTAAGCATATTAGTCCCTTTTCTAGAAAGGGCAAGCCAATATTTTATTTTTTTTAAATTAGGGACACATTTTTCTCAGTTGATTGCATGGAGGAAAGAATCGATTTGCTGGCTCGGTGATTTGGAGGGATGACGACGACCAGCCAAAAATGGCAGGATGAATTCTGAATCCAGTTCCCTTCAGAAATGAGTTCTTGGGTGTTAATTTGACTGAACAGTATAATTTGGGATTTACATATACCTCTAATGGAAGAACACATGGACAGGTAAGAAGGGACAGATTAAACAGATGAATCTCTGATCTTCTTCCAGCTGCTTCTTCTTCTTCCCAACACACAATTTGGCACTGGTGGTGGAAAAGACATCAGTTTGCACCTTGGGCTACCTGGAACAGCCTTCCTGCAATCTTTCTGCTTCACAGATTTCGTTTCTCGTTTAATAATCCTGGCAATTTCCTCCCCTCGTTTATAGCTTTCAGTTACTTTCTCTGCATTATCATCTCTGTAATGGCTTTACTTAGAACTGAAAGGCAGTAGGAATGCTATTTTAATGAAAAAGGTCTCACGATTGTTACTATTGAAAATTGCACCCATGTGGCTGGTACACCATGTGGCTACCGAGACTTTGGTCCAGATTTCCAAATGGTTTGGACAGTTTGTGTGGTGGTACCTATGCCAATGCTACTGGTGCCCAAGGCAATGTGTTTCCCCCCCCCAACGTATACACACTTTTAATTGTTTAATGTTTAGTTTTTCATACTTCACATTGCCATAGCACAGAGTGGCATAGCTAGAAGTTTATATTAGGATGTCCTGAATGCTGCTCTGTACACTGCTGCAAGTGCACATTCTCCGGCAAGAAAACAAACATGGCACAGGTGTTGCAGGTCACTGAAGCCACTCCCTCACCTTCCATGCCCCTTGGTCTTAGACACAGCACTCCAGGCCTCCCATCAAACTCCCCCAGTAAATGCCCCGTTTGTGAGTCCTTTTTGCGAGCTCTTGGTCACAAGCTCCCAGAAGCTGCAACCAGCTAAGTTTAACCACTGCTGGCTGCTAACTCCTCCCTCAACTCACTTCCGCATTCAGCCTGGCTTCCTCTCAGCAGTAGCTGCTCCCCCTCAGACCATGTGATCCAGCAGAGCTCTCTGCCATGCGCTCAGGTCTGCAATCAATCAAGCCTGCAAGTAGCTCAGACAAGGAACCAGCTTTAATCCAAAAGACACAAGCCCACACTCTTCAGCCTCCTCAAGATCCCATTCATTCCAATGGGCTTGCATAGGATGGCTTTTAGTCAGCGGCAGAGCACAAGCATGCAGAGGTCCAGTTGCTAGCTTATTTGAGTAGAGGTGGGAAAGGCTGAACCACTGGAGAACTGCTGCCATTTGGACAATGCTGAGCTAGTTGTTAGGGAGCACCTGTTGTTTGCTCACTGTCTCTGTGTTTGTGCTTCTTCAGTGCTAGGGCAAGAGCAGCAACAAACATTACAGACCTCAGGTCAGCGCCTGATTTAGAGTGGTGCACAGCGCTGTCCTTAGCATATGCGCCGCTGGGGTGCAAAGATCTGCCCAGCGCCCCCAAATTTAGTTTATCCCCCAAATTAACTTTTCTTATGCTTATGTCAGACACCATGCTTACTCCTTATCTCTTGTTTATGAAAGAAGGGAGGAAAAAGAAACAATCTTTTTTATTTGCTCATTCATTTACAATACACTTATACTTAAGTATACAGCACCACCACACTTAAACTTATAAGTATTGTTTAGGCACCTACTTAGGAGCAACATCAGTCGTGTCAAAGGTGCCGCTGACCCCACTGCCGCATAGCAGCTCATTACAATACGTAACACAATATTTTGATGTAAGAGATAATTTCGTGTGCACGGTGTCATTGAGAATGACAAGCGCCGCCGCTGGCGCTGCGCGCCTTTGGTAAATGAGCGCACAAAGTCAAAAGTCCTTTAGTGAAACAGTAGGTATACATATCGGTAATAGCTAGGTATATTTCATTTTTCTAGCTTGATCAAAATTATTTATTATTTCATACCAGGTAGATAGTTAAGAGCTTAGGCAGCTTCAGCGGCAGCCGCCGGGTGTCCCCCAGAATTCATCACCCGGGTGCCCCGCACCCCTTGCACCCCCGGGTAAAGATGGCCCTGGTGGTGCTGACAAGCCAAGCGGGTGCAAAATTGAGAAGATCCATAATTGGGAAGATCCATTTGGGGGTTTCAAATGTTGGCCTCACACAGGGCACCATATTACAAATGATTACCAAAGTCTACCCCTGCTCAGACTCCATCAAGGAGAAGCAGACAGATACGGGGGGGGGGGGAGATTTAAAAAACAACAACAAGCACAGACTCCCACAGACCAGGACAAACAATCAAGCACCCTTCCTTCCTTCCTCTCCCACCAGCAACACTGCTTTGTGTTTGGGTGCTGACCTTAGCTTGGAAAACTAGAAACTAGAAAGAAAAAGTGAGAACGAGTGATATTCCTTCTACTTCCTCTCTCAACTCTGTGGTGCCGATTCTTCTTCTGAAGGCTGATAGCAGTGGGTTGGGTGAGTCATCAGGACTGCGCAGGGGTTAAAATCAGCACCCCCTGCTGTTAAAATGTTTAAACATGGATGCAGTTGCTAATGACACATTTAACACATCTACTGTAGTTTGCCTCTAAGTATATGTTTTAGAAAAACAAATTTGGAAGACTCACTGAGTCCAACATTAAACATTCCAGGCAAAGGTAATCTCAGAACTAATGCAGAAACCCAGCAGAGGCAGATTCTGTAAGCAGCCCTTTACTGTCACATCATCCCAGTGTCCTCCTCTTCTTGAATACCAGAAAACCAACCCTGTGTCAGGCAAAGTCCCCAGACTTGCTATACTCCCTCAAGTCTTGGCAACAGATAATTACCAGGCCATCACTGGGTGTTGCATGAGTACTTGTGCCTGTCTGTCTGTCCCAGGTACCTGCAAGCCCCTGGGCTCACTCGGCAGACTAGTTTTTCATTGGTTAAAACCAAGACTGGATATCTGTGCGTGCCAGGGAGATGTAGCAATGTCATGCTCACTGCAACTATTTTTATTTTCCAGAGCAGGCCTGGGCAAAGTGTCTGAAACAGCTAAAAAAACCCCCACCCAGTTAAAAGTATGGTGTTACATTTGATGGTTTGAGGTTTAATCAATAAAACTGACTAAGAGCATGTAACAGAAACCTCAAGAGCCACCTTTGCATGCTGCCAGCCAACTTGAGTGATGTGATGAATCACTCTTTGTTCTGCGCCTTTGCTGTATAGCCCTTTTAAAAATCAGAAGCTTCCCCTTTTCTCATCCCAGATTTTTAAAATTGCAGCTGCACGTCATAATGAAATGCACAACCAGCTTTCCTAGGCAATTACCACACCGAAGTGCAGGGTCTTTAATTGAGAACGAGTTTCTAATTAAAGCTTTGATCAGGGGGTCAGCATTTTATAGATCCACATCTCAGGCACTTCCAGCAGGTTGCATCTTGCTGGGTTTGCTTGGTGTAAAGATAAGAAAAGGCTCTCCTGGAATACTTTTGTGCTGCATATCAGAGAAAGGCAATGTGGTGCCCCTCAGATGTTGCTGGATTAGAACTTCCATCACCCCGATTGTTGTCCATGGTAGCTGGGGCTGATGGGAGTTGTAGTCTAATAACCATCTGGAAGGCACCCTAAAATAGGTAAAGGTAAAGGAACCCCTGACCATTAGGTCCAGTTGCAGACGACTTTGGGGTTGCGGCGCTCATCTTGCTCTACTAGCTGAGGGAGCTGGCATTTGTCTGCAGACAGCTTTCGGGTCATGTGGCCAGAATGACTAAGCCGCTTCTGGTGAACCAGAGCAGCACACGGAAACGCCGTTTACCTTCCCACCTGAGCGGTACCTATTTATCTACTTGCATTTTGATGTGCCTTTGAACTACTAGGTTGGCAGGTGCTGGGACCGAGCAACAGGAGCTCACCCCATCACAGGGATTCGAACCACCGATGGGGTGATCGGCAAGCCCTAGGCTCTGTGGTTTAGACCACAGCACCACCCGCATCCCTAAAATAGATATTCTTAAAAAGGTACAACAGATAAAAAGAGGGGCCTAATTAATTTTTCAGTTAGTGTATACATACCCTCCAACATTCCTCAAATGAAAAGAGGGATGTTTCTCACTCACCCACAACTGACTGTCCACATCCCCCATCATCCCCCTGCTTTTCCATCACCGCTACACCAATGGGACACAGCACAATTCTGACCTAATTTGGACTCTCCTAAACAACACATGAAGTGAATCAGAGCCATCCTTAAAAAATCACACTTCTCCAAATTTTGAGATGCAGTTCATCAGCCAAGTTATATGTACCAAAATGCATATACAAAGGGTGAGGTGTATACATGTGTTAGTGAAAAATATTATGCAAAAATGTGTGTATTAGGAGAAAATTGCACGAAACTGATGTTTAGATTGGGTGGGTAGGGGAGTGAAATAGAGAAAAACCAAAGTGGACCGTTGATTCCTAGTTTCCTTTCTGGACAGGCTGGACTCTTAACACAAATGAAGATGCAAAATCAAAATCCTGACAAAACCTCTATATTGGTTTACTCGTGGCAGCAACTGCAACTCTGCTGCACCCAAGAGGGGTAAGGGGACTTCTCATGTCACCTGGAAGGAGCCACATTGCAGTGGCTTCCACATTTCCATTTAATATGAAGCAGCAGCTTTGTAAACAAATGACTCACTCATTTATTTATATGAAAGAGCTGAGAGTGCCTGCCTGGATGAGTCTTATCATTGTGTCTTTGATCTTGCAAGGTAGGTGAAGGCTTCAGTATGGCTAGGAGCACTCTTTTAAAAAACAAATAACCCAGTGTTAGGTTTTTTAAAATTTTCATCTTGGTTGAGCGCGTTCCTGATTTTTCTCCTTGCGTCTGGCAGAGAGACGGGGTTCAAAACACAGAAAAAACAACCATCTCCTCCTCCTCCTCCTCCTCCTCCTCCTCCTCCATGGAAAGGCATTATCAGCCAAGACACTAGAATCAACTGTGCATGATATTCCACCTTCACCTAGTTTGCAACCATGATCATTACAAATTGATTTACCGAACCCAATTGCTCGCCAGCCTTTGCTGAGGAGGGTGAGCCTCAGCAAGCCACAGTGTCAGAATCATAAGGAGATGTCTGCATGTGTTGATAAGCAATTATCACTGGAGTGAAGGGAGACCAGATAAGGTCTGGGCCTATCAGAGGGCAAAGAGAGTAAGGTTTACTTTCTGTGTTATCAGTATTTCATTGCAGTCGCTTCTGAGGAACAAGAAGCGAGAGCTTGGATTTCTTGGAAGTATTTATCTATCAAAACAGGGAGCCTGAATGCAAATCGAAAACACTTACACCAAGAAGAGAGCTCTACCCTCTCCTTCACTGGCGTCAACAACAAACACAGCACTGCTTTCAAGGAGGGCTGGCAACACAAACCACGTGTGTGGTGTTTTTTTCTGCTTCTTTTCTTTTAAAGAGAGGAGTAAAATCCAGACTACATGAAACAGAAGCCTTAACACAAGAGAAGAAAATGTGCAAGGAAATCCATGTGACACAGAAGGGGGCCTTTTTAAAAAAACAACCACACAAGCCAACCAACAACAAATGATTTTGGGCTGAAATACTTCATACAAGCCATGATTCTGACAACAGCTACAAGCTGGGCCTTTGACAGACCTGGAGAAAATGGTTTGGATTCCATCAAAGCCATGTTCAAATGGTGAATAAGATCAGCTCAAGAATCTCAGCAAGGGTTTCCGTGTGTGAGAAAATCAAAAGCCGGGCAGAAAACACATTTTTAACACCAGAGAAGATTATACAGCTGTGTGTTAATTTCACAACTGCTTTTAACGTGGCATTTTAAAAATGAGTATTTTTTGTTGCCTTTCGTACATCTATCATCTATCTATCTATATCTATCTATCTATCATCTATCTATCTATCTATCTATCTATCTATCTATCTATCTATCTATCTATCATCTATCTATCTCTATCTATCAATCATCTATCTATCTATATCTATCATCTATCTATCTATCTATCTATCTATCATCTATCATCTATCTATCATCATCTATCATGAAAGGCAGTGATAGAGAGATGCAGTTAACAAAGTCTACATCTGACCTTGCCTTTGGATGCTGTCTTTAGCTTCACTTCCACTCTCATGGTAACTACATCTATGCAGGTAGTCTTGTTTCAATGTACAGTTGCTCCCCAATATCACAATTTTCTCCTGAGCTGTAGCATCTAACACCCATTTGCAACGGGAAAGGGAACATCCCTGTCCTGGTGTGATTGAAGCTTGACTCCAATGACACTGATTTATACTGAGTCACACCACTGGTGAATCTGCCCCAGCATCTTCTCCTCTAACTGATCTTTCAGAGTCCTGCTACATGTCAGGGACTGGCTGGATGGGGAAGAATGGTGGGAGCCACCTGCCCAAGAGCCCCCCTGGGAGGACAGGGAAGAAGACTTAGATCCCAGATCGTGGTGGTGGGGATGCTGAAGATCAGTTTGGGGGAAGGGACAAGTTGGGAGGTGCTAGAAGGGGGAGGGGTTGAGCAACCAAGGGGGCTCAGAAAAAGGAGGGCCTTCCTGGATAGGGTTAGAGGCTGAGAGTCACAGTGTGAGCGCAGACTCAGACAGAGAGGAGTCAGAGGTTGCCCTTGCTACCCAGCAGAAGGACTGTCCCAGTCCTGCTGGCTCTCCACCCCCTCTGACACCCTGATCAAGGACCGTCCTGCACATTGCTGAGCAATGGGCCAGGCAGGCCCAGAGGAAGAGCCCACCCCTCAATAAAGCCTTTGCCTTTTTGGGAGGGATTCAGAGTGAAAGGCTAGAGGGGGAAGAATGGGACTAGTGGTCAGTTTCAGCAATGTGTCAGCTGGATTAAGACGAACCAGAGGACTCTGTCTTGTTATTTTTTTGTTAATAAAAAACTAATGGCATTCCATGCCTCCCTTGCTTCCCTGCACCGTCATTGACCTGGGCACACCTGATAGCTCCTTGACACTGCCTAAGTCCCTTATAGACATAGATGCAGGGAACTGTCCATGGTACCTTTTGCATGTAATGCTTGTGCTCTGCTGCAGAGTTATGCCTCCTCTCCCAATTTCCACATCAGAAATGATGCACTATATTCCCATTTATGCAGCAGTTGGCCATATTAGATATGATGGCTCAGCTTTTCTGCAGCAAAGGTTACAATACATGGTTGTCCTTTGGGCGCCAGGTTAAGATTCCCCTGTTCTTCCAGGCCATTTCAGATCATGTCAGTATGGCTGGATGTCAGTATCTCATCTGATTTGTATTACATTTTATTGTGTTGGTCTTTCTATATTATTTGGGTTTTATGCTGTCTTGGATTTTTATGTTTCACAGAGGATTTTTATTGCATTATTGCAAGGTTTTGATTCGATTTGCTCAACACCTAGAGGCATCCAGGAAGTACCATAAATATTTCTCTGAATCAAAGGTTCAAATTGTCACGTGCCTCCTTCCCTGGTGGACTAATAGCTGTCTAAGTGAAAACTGTAACCCCCCAGCAACAAATTAGCTTCTTTTCCTGATCTTGCCACACCCTCTCTGCTGCATCTGTGCCAAAACAGGGCTCTCCAGATTCCCTTTTGTTTTATAAGAGTTCTTTCCTAAGGCTTACCTTTGCTTTGTTCCCAAAACAATATCCTATTTCTTTGCTTCCTTCTAACTAACATCTTAATCTACTCATCTTTTCTGTCTGTGCTTTTAAAGACCCACAATGAGAACAAGGAAGCCAAAAGCCTTTGCTGAGAGAGATGCAAAAACACAGCAAAAGGGGTAGGTTGACCCAGGACTTGCATGATAATCCTGCGATTTGTTCTAGCAGAACAAAAATCAATATGTGGGGGAGTTTCTCCAGGCCAGATGCCTCATTCACCATGAACTTCTCCCTTATTCTCTTAGAATGGCAATGGCACCCACCTGAGAGGTGCCAGAGCTGAGGTCCATTGAGCTCTGGCTGGGGGGGGGGAGCCCTGCTTAAATTATAATTGTTTTGTAAGTGTCCCTTACATTTTCAGATTAGAAATAACCAACTGAATAAGACAGATGAGTAAGTTAATATATAATTACATAAAGTCTTGCATGGATGTGTGTATAATGGTTGGGGTCTTCCAGGCTTCAGAAGGTCCACCCTGGATCTGCTGGACTAAAGACTGTGGGTTGTAACCAAAGTTTGTCCTACTCAGGGTAACTTATGACCATTAATTCCAAGGCATGAACTCCGAGGAGGACTTTGTCGGCCATAACCCCGTGCAATACTTTACAAGCAACTCCAGGGAGCAACTCTGAAATATTGATAATTGCATTTATTAACCTGTTAATTGTTCTTAATAAACATAAGCCTATTTCCTGTTGCTGTGTTAAGTATGTGCCATATTGCACTCATTAGCACCTTTCCCTTTGTACAGGTGACAAGTTCAGCCTTACATCAAATACACCCCTGGTAGGATGGCTGTTAACAATTATGAAACGCCTTTTATTCTTAGCCAACACCGGGCTACCACAGCTTAAGTACCGCTTTTTATGCTTTAGTTTGGGAGTCATTGCCAGTCAGGTGGATCATAACATCTGGCATTCATTATCCTCCTGTCTGCTTATTAACGGTACCTTTGCTGCAGGAGAAAATTAACTTTAGTACCCCACATGATCAGAAGAAAAAAGTGTTGTGATTGGCCAAAGGATTATACGGGCTTGAGTAGTTTTCCAAGCTCCTTTAAATAGAAGGCAGCTCCTAAATTATCCTTAATCCTAAATTTCAAGAGTTCAGGCTTCTAGGTCTGTTGCTTGACGGCCATTTCTTCGTAAGAAACATACCTACATGATAATGCACATACTTACACCCATATGCTGATCTAATTTATGTTACTTTATTAGCTGTGCACTTGAACAATAATAGGTTACACTTTTAAAAAACAGAATAACAGAATAATAGAATTATAGGAAGAGACCCCCCAACAGCCTCAGTCCATTATACCTGAAAGAGCATCTCCACCCCCATCGTTCAGCCCAGACACAAAGGTCCAGCTCTGAGGGCCTTCTGGTGGTTGCCTCACTGTGAGAAGCGAGGTTGCAGAAAACTAGGCAGAGGGCCTTCTCGGTAGTGGTGCCCGCCCTGTGGATATTTCCCATCAAATGTCAAGGAAATAAACGGACTTTTAGAAGACATCTGAAGGCAGCCCTGTTTAGGGAAGTATTTAACGTTTGGTATTTTTAACATTCTGTTGGGAGCCTCCCAGAATGGCTGGGGAAACTCAGCCAGACGGACAGGGTATAAACAAACAAGCAAGCAAGCAAGCAAGCAAGCAAGCAAGCAAGCAAGCAAACAAACATTAGGGTCATTGAGTCCAACCTACTGCAATGAAGGAATCTCAACTAAAGCATCTACGACAGGTGGCCATCCAATCTCTGCTTCAAAAATATCAACATGTGATCTGTTGTGATCATATTGTGCCCCTCTGGCAACCAAGACAGATTTGTGAAGTGTTTTTGAATCTCTGCCTAAAAATTGATCTCTTTAGAAATTCAAATGCATAGCCCACTGTCCTAATGACTTGTGATCCTGCATTCCCCAAATAAACAAGTGGGACCTGCAACAAAATGTTGGAATGTGGAGTGCTACTGTATCCTGTTCCAGCAAGTCTGCCATCATCTTCTTTAGGATACTCCAAAGAACATAGGAAGCTGCCTTATGATGAGTCAGACCACTAGCTGATTCAACTAGCTCAGCATTATCTGCTCTGACATAGCTCAGCATTATCTACATAAGCGATGGCACTCACACCTGGACATTGGAGAGAGAAGGAATATCACAAAGAGTCTTCCAGGACCTTAACTGAAGTTCATGCTCTAAGTTCATGCCCTCCAGAAGTGCAAGATGAAAAAGGAAATGTGCTTCTAATACCCAGTTCTATTGCCAAGCTCCTGCCCCATACCACTAATACACATTGACAAAAACTCTGTTCTACTTGTATCTTCTGTATTTATCTACTCTGCAATAGCCCCTTGCCATTGATTTAAAACCAAACGGCGGTGGATGCCCATTTGACTAAATATGTATCCCACAGTATAATTCTCTGCAATGTGTTATCAAGACTTTGAGAGAATATACCTTATGAGTTGCAGCGCCTGAAATGTCGGGCTGTGCACTGTGCGGGGTCTTCATGTTCATGTGCCAAGTGAGCACATAAAAAACTCAAACGCAATTGAGGAACTGGCTTTCCCTGCTAGTTAATGAGCACTGAGCAAGCTGATCTAGCATTCTGCTAAAGTGAGCAATGAAGATATATTAAAAAAGGACACCACATCTCCCCATTCACATTCCAGGCCTGCAGTATGCCAACGCAGCAGAGAGCACACGTTATCTCACTGCGACTGCCCTCTGGTTTGTTGTTACCAGTAGATTTCAAGGCCGCCTTACGTTAATGGAATGCATTAAGCATCCAAATCTCAGAACATGGTTGCTCTTTCCTAATCAAATGGCACAGAAGCAGAAGCAGCATCGTTCCACAGCATGGAGTGATGTACAACAGGAGCACTCTGTCAAACCAGGGGAGAGGAATGCGCACTGCTCAATGTGCTGCAGCAGATTTCAGTTCTGGGGGAGGAAAAGGTCTAAGCATGTGAATGGCAACAGAGGACAAAGGCAAGGGGCTTCAGAAGTGAAATCTGCTGGGTATGAAAAGTAAACCGCACAGGATGTACTCTGCACACAACACACCTGTGCTATCCCTGCTTGATTGCGACAGGTAGCATGAGAAGCTGTTTTCAGTGAAAATGCACCAGAAAGGTCATCCAGCTTAAACGTTCCTTTGCTTAACAACACAAGCAAGGGCCTGTTGGGTCAGATCAAAGGTCTACTGTATCTAGTAGGAGTAATCACTGGATTTAGTCAAATCCCAGGGAAAAGCAGGGAGCTTTTGAGGAATTCTGGGCTGATCAAGGGCAAAGCTGGATCTCTGCAAAGTAGTACTAGTGAAAGCAGGAGCTCTGCTGTTTGTTGGTGCCCTGACAATTTAGGCATAGTAAAATGAAATGCTGCAGACAAGTGTCTGCTGAAAGCCAAAGGAATGTCTCTGGGCCGACCTTAAAATCAGGCAGTGGAGGTACGTGGGGCTGCAGGAGACAGGAGAGGAAGGAGAAGTCATGTTGCATAAGAAGAAGCCTGTTCCATTGGTGAATGGACACTGTTGGAAGTCACCTGGTGCCTGAATTTTCTGGCTGCTAATGTGGTTTGTTTTATGATTGTGTAAGTCACCTGGTAAGTGTTATGCCCTAAAAGGGGGGCTTCAATAAGTGTTTCAGTTATTAATATTGTGCATCTGGAAGCAATAGAATAAATAAAAACTGATTCTTCTTGGAATAACAATAACAACAACAAGAATCAAGGGGTCAAAAAAATGGATGTACCGTGCTATATTAGAAGCAAAAAAACCCAAAACTTGTTTTGATGAATTGGAAGAGCCGCAAAAAGATTCCATTGAGCACATGGATTGATAATATGGACAGACTAGCTACATATGAACGAATTGCATGTCGACACAAAGTAAGAATGGATAAATATGAAGAAATCTGGAAGGAATATTTAAGCGATAAGGCGGATAGCAGTGGGAAGTAGGGGGAGGAAAGAGAGAGGTGGGAAAATATTGTTAAAAAAGGTGTAGTCATAGGTATATCAGTGTATTCAAATCTGAATTGTCAAATTGTGTTATTATTGTTATTATGGTTTTTGTTGTATGTGTCTTTTGTGGTTGTTGTTTGTATCAAAAAATTGATTAAATAAATTAACAACAACAACAACAACCAGGGTGAGGTGATGTGGGAAGGAAGAGCAAGCACCAGCATCGGAAAGTACGTGACTGGCAACCTCAGAAACAGCTTCCTTCTTATTTAAAAACAGCACATGGGGTATGTGCGGTTCGTATATGTAGCTCAGCCAGAGCATGTCATATATCTTTCCACTTTCTCCAATCAAAACAAACATGGAACAAACCAGAGCCAAACCCATAGGGGCAAACCACTCCAAGCAAGTTTCAAGAGGGGAAAGTGGACTGTTCCATTACGGTATCCTTAAGATAAATTCATTAGAGCACATTATAGGTCTTCCAGCAGAAACTGGACATAAATTTGCTGGTCTAGACTTCCTGCACTGAGGTAAGGGCTTTGACTAGAAGACCTACACGAACCCCTCTGACTTTCTGATTCTGTTAAACAGGGATTGGTTATCTGCATTCCTGAGCCATGACTAGCTGAGAAAAGAGGGCAATACTCACTGGCCTTTACTGTAAAAAGGTAAAAGGTAAAGGACCCTGACAGTTAAGTCCAGCCAAAGACGACTCTGGGGTTGCGGCACTCATCTTGCTTTACAGGCCGAGGGAGCTGGCATTTGTCTGCAGACAGTTTTTCTGGGTCCTGTGGCCAGCAGGACTAAACCGCTTCTGGCACAACGGAACACCGAAACCAGAGCAGCACATGGAAACACCATTTACCTTCCCGCCAGAGTGGTACCTATTTATCTACTTGCACATTTTGGTGTGCTTTCGAACTGCTAGGTTGGCAGGAGCTGGGACCGAGCAACGGGAGCTCACCCCATTGTGGGGATTCAAACCGCCGACCTTCTGATCAACAAGCCCAAGAAGCTCAGTGGTTTAGATCACAGTGCCATCTGCATCCCTTGGCCTTTACTGTAGTCACAACCAAAACACCTGTGCATTCTCTCCTGGGAAAGGATTGAGAAAATATGCATGCAGAATTTTCATTTTAGGAATGAAGTGCACCTCCACCACCATAATTTTTTAAAGGTATCCCTACTATCAAAAGTTTAGCAATGTATTTTAGCCACCCAGATTGTTTATATTTGCAATATTTTCAATTTTTACTGCTACTCTAGATGAAAACCAACTTCTGCACTTATAACTGCACAACTGAGAAGCCTCACATCTTATTTTCTAAGAACTACAGCAAAATAATCTCACTGGAATTCATAAATCCAAAAGGAACTTCCATCTGTTTTGGCATGCTTTTATCTTCACTTAATAAACCTTCATTCAATTTGCAGCTGGTACCCCAGTGATTTTTGTCACCAATGCATTCATGCCAGTAATCAGATCCAAGAATATTTGTGTTTAATGGATCTGATTCCTGTGAAATGCTAACAGAACCGGCAGGAGCACAGAATGCAAATGTGAAAACATTAAGAAAAAGAGGCGGCACCCCTTAGACTTTCAGAGAGATTCAACTGGCATTAGGACAGCTTCTTGCTTTAGCTCAACGCACCCAGCAGTTCTTAACCAATTAGAAATTTCACAGCCATCTTTTAACACAGCTCCAGGAGGCCACGACAGGTTTCATTTCCCGTTTCATGCTTTCCAAACACTATTAAAAGTATTACTTGTTTGTTCAGAGCTGATTTTATAAAAAGCGCCACAAAATACAGCGGTACCTCGGGTTACATACACTTCATGTTACATACGCTTCAGGTTACAGACTCTGCTAACCCAGAAATAGTACCTCGGGTTAAGAACTTTGCTTCAGGATGAGAACAGAAATCGCGCGGTGGCGGCAGGAGGCGCCATTAGCTAAAGTGGTGCTTCAGGTTAAGAACAGTTTCAGGTTAAGAACGGACCTCCGGAACGAATTAAGTACAGTGATACCTCGGGATGCAAACGGGATCCCTTCTGGAGCCCTGTTCGCATCCTGAATGGAATGTAAGACGCAACAGAGCATCCGCGCATGCACGGGTCATGTTTTGCCGCTTCCACGCATGCGTGTGACGTCATTTTGAGTGTCTGCGCATGTGCGAGCGGCGAAACCCGAAAATAACATGCTCCGTTACTTCCGGGTTGCCACAGAGCGCAACCCGAAAGCACTCAACCTGAAGCACATTCAACCCGAGGTATGAGTGTACTTAACCTGAGGTACCACTGTATTGAGAAAGCTCAGCAAACCTTCGAATGCAAGGGCAGTTTCTCTTGCTCAAAATTCACAGGTAGGTCTTGCTCTCTAGTACTTGAGAGGGGAAAGCAGGCTGAGTCTGTATAGCTAAGAACAATGTTCCTTTTTGTGGGGAACATGGCTCATCCCTGGAGCTTCTTAGTTGTGCTACTTACCCTCCTTGAAGTTCCTTGTTGTTTCTCCCTGCTTAATGGGGAACATGGGGGGGGATGGCCCCTTCATTGAAACATCTGGGGGAAACTCTGGCCCCTCAGCCCTCCCTACTTGGTGTTGGTGGGAGCCATTTCAATCAAAAAGTTTGAAGGCAGGCAGCTGTTGACTTTCAAATAAGCCTTCTTGGGTTTCCTGATGCCTAGCAAGGTTGATATCACTGAAAGATTTCACTGTACATATTGGTGACAGGTAACAGTTTGGTGTACTAATGTGAACTGGTTTCATATACAGGTAGTGACACTTAACTTCCTCCAGAAGCCTGCTATATCCAGCCTCATTCCAATTTAATTGTCAAACCTTTTGCTCTGCTGAAAATTTTATATGATGTGAAAATTACCTCAGGATATGGCTCACAACACCTGAACCTCTTCCTCTGTTATTCCTTCTTAACATGGCAATTGCTAGACAGCATGAAACTCAACACCTTTGTTTACAAGGCTATCATATATTGGGCAGGGGGTGGATGCAGGGGGTGGAGGGTGATGGAGAAAGCTTTGCTAAAAAGCTTTAAAATAGCAGTTTTCAGGGCACTAGTAGATAGGATACTTGAGTTTTATTACAGGTTTTTTGTCGCCAATGCACTGTGCAAAATCTCATCATTTTCAAAATGGATTCCAGGTTCTTAAGGTTCGTGTTACAATTAAGGCTGGATTCCAAATAAAGACCAGAAGCAGAAAGGGTTACATCAACCCAAAGTGGAAACAAGATTTAAAAAAAACATCTTAAGGTGCTACATAAGACTGTTTTAATTTTTAGCAAATTGCCCAATGCTGTATATAGTGGCCTGGTAGGTGCTTGACAGCCCTACCTCCTGTTGTTGAAGACTCAGACAAGCAACAGAAACACAGGGCTTGCTGAACTCCTATGGGCTGCCATCTGAACTTCACCAGTTTTACTTCTGTGAGCCCATGGCAATATTGTAGATCTCATAATATGCCTCCCCCCCCCCGGTATATCAAGGTTGGGGGACCCCCAGCATATTACGTCTTCTCACACCTACAGTATGACAAGTTGCAGACCCTCCAAGTGTCCCTATTTTCCAGGGACAGTCCTGGAATTACAGAAGCCATTCCGGTTTCTGATTTGATCCCAGAACGTTCCACTTTCCCTAAGGACGTCCCTATTTTCCTCAGAGAAACATTGGAGGGTATGGTAGGAAGTCCCTATTTTCATCAGCGGGTATGGAGTTATGCTTATCTCCATGAGCCAAGGAAAATAAGTAACTATACAACCTTTAGAAGGCACCTGAAGGCAGCTCTTGTATAGCAAAGTTTTTTAAATGTTTAATTATGTTTTTATATAGGGACACGGGTGGCGCTGTGGGTTAAACCACAGAGCCTAGGACTTGCCGATCAGAAGGTTGGTGGTTTGAAACCCTGCGACGGGGTGAGCTCCCGTTGCTCGGTCCCGGCTCCTGCCAACCTAGCAGTTCGAAAGCACATCAAAGTGCAAGTAGATAAATAGGGACCGTTCTGGCGTGAAGGTAAACGGCGTTTCCGAGCGCTGCTCTGGTTCGCCAGAAATGGCTTAGTCATGCTGGCCACATGACCCAGAAGCTGTACACCGGCTCCCTCGGCCAGTAAAGCGAGATGAGTGCCACAATCCCAGAGTCGGTCACGACTGGACCTAATGGTCAGGGGTCCCTTTACCTTTACCTATGTTTTTATATATGTAGGAAGCTGCCTATAGTGGCTGGGGCAACCCAGTCAAGATGATGATGGAATAGGACATTCATCAGAGAAATGCTGGGGGGCATGAAACTGGAGTGACGAAAGGCAAAGAATAAAAAAAGCTACACCTGCTGTAACATTCCTTCTCCCATATGACTGTCAGAAGGGAAAGTGTCCTGTATTCCCTGGCAGTTTATCACTCTAGAAATATCCTCCTACATAGTGTTTTCTTGCTTAGTAGGTCCACATAGTGAAGAGAATTTATTTAGTTATTATTATTATTTATTTACAGCTTCCTCAACTCCCAAGAGTATGTGGGGGATGCTTTTGTGTGTGTGTGTCTGTAAAAAATGAACCAGTGCTACCTGGCATATACTGCTGAATCCAACAGGCCTATGTGACTCACATTCACATCAGCAGCCACACCAAGTGTCCTGTGGGTGTTTGGGGCCTCATCTGGCACTTGTTAGAATCTCACCAGTTTCCCGCACTGTTCGCTTTGCACACAAATACATTGAATTAATGGGGGAATGGGGTGGGTGAGCGGGGAAGACACTTGAGACGTGTTGTAAAGGCAGCTTTTATGTTTTGTTGGATAAACTTTGGCAAAGCCCTGGGAGGCTGTCTCCCTGCCACGCTACAAAGCTCCCTTCCCTACGCTTGTTTCTTCACACAGCACCAGATGATGCTCGGCTTCTCCTGTTTCATCTCTAGCTTGATACAATGGCAGGATCACACTCCCCGCCACTTCCTCGTATTTTCATATTCTAAACATACAGCTGCTAGTTTTTAAAGCTCAGTCACTTAATTTCATTTTCTCCTGGAGTGGGGCTCTGTCAGTGCAAAGGCACTCTGTAATTTATGTTCAAAATATCTGATAAAAAGAATATATATTGAGAGGTCCTGATTTTCCAAGGTCTCTGCAACGATAGCTTAAAAAAGAGGGAGAGAGTCATGAATGTCAAATGAATTTTCTTGTAATAAAAACAACCTTAGTCCAATCATCCAGACTTATGCTGCAAAGTGGCTCATCAGCATTTTGCTAAAGAGTTTATCACTGGATTTTAAACTCTTCCAATTTTTTTTGCAACATCCACTTCCCATTGTTTCTGACATCCTTTTTTGCAAGTTTAGTAGCCCGCTGTAAAACGCCTACCATTTTGGAACTGATAACCAACCATTTTGCTGTCATTGTGCTAACAGAAGGCACCATTTCAATTAACTGACCGGCAATTCACAGAACAGTAGTACCTCGGGTTACAGTCGCTTCTGGTTACAGACTCCACTAACCCAGAAATAGTACCTTGGGTTAAGAACTTTGCTTCAGGATGAGAACAGAAATCGCGCAGCGGCAGTGGCAGCGGGAGGCCCCATTAGCTAAAGTGGTACCTCAGGTTAACAACAGTTTCAGGTTAAGAACAGTTCTTCAGAACGAATTAAGTTCTTAACCCGAGGTACCACTGTACAATGATATCCGGTCAACATCCATCTACAAACACCATGAAGTACTCTATAGAAGGGCTGGGAAAGCTATAGTCCTCCAGACTTTGTTGGACTGCAATTCCCATCTGCTCCTGCTAGCCTGGCCAACAGTGAGCAATGGCAGAAATTGTATTCCAGCATGCAGAAGCCAAAGGTTCCAGAATCCTGCTCTACAGATAGTTTGAGAAACCTTATTGATTTACTCATTTCCTTGAGGAGCTCTTCATTATCCCAAGCTAGTGAAATGGAAAGAGAAAAACTAACCAATTTTGGAAAGAGAGGGGACCTCTCTCTTTATACCTAATGTGTTTCAATTATAATTGCTGTAATGTCCTCAGATAAAAGTACTAATTGGGATTAATGCTTGCCCTTGTTCCATTAGATGCCCCATTTTCTAGGCAGCAATGGAGGTGTTCACAGACAAGTGAAGTCTGGTAATTGTGCTGGATGGATATAGGATTTGAGAGAAAATTCCACGGCAGCATGCTTTCCTATTATACAAACAACTGCATTTGAAAACAAAAGCAGTAATTGGAAGGACTTTTCCAGTGACACTGAAGTCTTGCAGTTCTTTTAGAAAATGAGGCAAAATAGAGGACACAGAAGAGGCACAAATTCACTCTCCTGTGAGAATTCACAACTCTGCATTTTTTTAAGTCTGTGGGTAGCATCCAACGTTGCACAAGCAGACTTGCACAACTGTACCTCCCCTTCCTTTCCATCCCTTCTGCAAACTACTGTGCTTCCCAGATCTGCTCCAGAAGATCCCCCAACCCTTTAGAAAAGATTTGGGGAACACACATAGGAATCTGTAGGTAGGAGAAGAGGTGGAATCTGTTCCACCAATGGCATCTCTTCTACTGGTAAACAGACACCGTTTGATTTCTTTCCACAATTATATCTGTTACAGCTGATCAAATACAAATCTAGAAACCAACCACTTTGTCCCAGACAGCAAGGCCACCCAGGGAAGGACTTTCTAAAGATGACTTTATGTGTACAATCAGATTAAAAAATGAGTCGCTGTGGTAGTTTGCAAAGGTCAGCAATCAAGTGCAAGCTTTCCCATTGTCACTTCAGAGAACATTACCGCTTGTCAGTGCTGATCTATCCCTATAGTGCACAGCCACAGGAAAGCAGTGGGTATGATCCAGGGTGTGCACTCCAGGAATGGGAGTGTGACCAGTAAAAAGATAAAGGTAAAGGGCCTCTGGACAGTTATGTCCAGTCAAAGGCGACTGTGGGGTTGCGGCGCTCATCTTGCTTTCAGGCCAAGGGAGCCAGCATTTGCCCACAGACAGCTTTCTGGGTCATGTGGCCAGCATGACTAAACCACTTCTGGTGCAACGGAACACTGTAATGAAGCCAGAGCACACGGAAACAGCATTTACCTTCCCACCGCAGGGGTAGCTATTTATCTACTTGCACTGGCTTGCTTTCGAACTGCTAGGTTGGCAGGAGCTGGGACAGATCAACGGGAGCTCACTCCGTCGCGGGGATTCGAACCATCCACCTTCTGATTGGCAAGCCCAAGAGGCTCAGTGGTTTAGACCACAGCGCCACCTGCGTGTGACCAGTACACCTCTGCAGTCTATGTGCACTCTGGGAACACACAGGCATTTCTCTGTAGACAAGGCATTGAGAAAAGGGATCTCTGGACTTCCGGGTTGGCGCCATTGTTTAATGGCGGATTCCCTCCGAGCTCCGGAGGGAATCGGCTCCGTAGCGTCTGGGTCTGGCCGCTGCGGCGAAGCGGGGACCCTTAAAATCACAGGCGCGGATGCCTGTGAACACAGAGACTCGGCGGGCACCATTTGCGCCCCCCCAATCCGCGCCGGAGCCTTTTTAAAGGCTTCGGAACGGAGGCAGGGTGAGGCGTGGTGCTGAGAGTACTCCCTCGCCTACGGAGTGAAGCCGCAAGCCATAGACAGAGAGCGCCAACTTCTTCCAAGACCGACTGGACTCTAAAATATAAACCCGTGAGTAATACGGAGATTGGAACGTTAAAAAACTTAATTCTGGATTTGGAACGAGCGGGAAGGGGCTAAAAAGGAAGTCACCCCCCCCTTTGTAAACAATTTAAAGCAAAGGACTGGGCAACTAAGGTCGAGAGAACCTGTTTTTTAGCTTCAAACACCAATTGTATCCTGTTTTGAAGCTTAGATACATACACACACACACACACACACACACACACACACACACACCTCTTTGATTTGGTACTTTAAATAACAACTAGACCAGCAAGTATAAAGGCAGGGAGGGGGAACCTGTGGCTCTCCAGATAGTGTTTGACTTCAGTTCCCATAATCCCTGACCCCTGGCCATTCTGGATGATGCTGATGGAAGCTGGGATGCCAGCAATATATAAAGAACCAGAAGTTTCTCATTTGTCTATTAGGGTATGTGTAACCTGCTAATTCTCCTTATCTACCTAATATTATAGGCACAGGGCCAGGCCAGGGTTTTGTTGTTGTTTTTTGCTGACTGAAAATTCAATTTTTGCATCCGTATCCAAAGTCAAGTTTCCCATCCATGAGCACATGGTGGCTCCTCAAATTATGTCATCATCATCACAATCCTCTAAGCAACAGTAGCCTGAAAGAGAGTGACTAGACTGTGGTTACATTGTGAGCTCCATAACCAATGGTGGATAGGAACCCAGCTTTCCCCAGTCATACTCCAACACTCTAACCACTACACCACGTGGTCTCTCTAGTTGCCATGTCATGGTACTGAGCACTGATTAGATGTCTGTCGAAATCGAAACGATCAAGAGTATAAGCCATTGTTTTGTTAAGGAATGCATGAGCACTCTGTAGCTGAATTTATTTTTTTTGATACATTTTTGAATATTTGTTTAAATTATGCTATGCCCACAAAACAAATCACTCTTCCATTGATTATTGGTGATTGTTTTCTACTCTCTTTCTTTCTCTCCTAACCACTACCTCCTTTCCCTTCACATTCAATTATTAAGCAATTTGTCTTAAGCATATCTGGCGCCATGCTGCAAAGATCCCTCTGGCGCACTGGGGCTGCAGACCTGGCACAGAGGCGCCTCTGCACCAACGGCCGCCTCATCATCTCCTCGCTGGCCCCAGATGCAGAGCCTGCAATAGAAGAGCCTGCAGTGCTCAGACAGGCTCTGCTCTCCCTGGATTAAACTCTCCTCCCCGGACACTCAGGTTGGCGCCCTTCAGAGCTAGGCGCCCTGGCGCGCCGAGCCACTTGAACCACTGGGTAGAGACGGCCCTGTGCACATAGGAAATAATGGAATGACCAAAGTTTCCAAGATTTCTTGGTCAGGACGCAGGAGAGTTAAAGCAAACAGCAACATAGAGCTGTAAGTCAAATCGATACATCTTGAGTAATATTAATAATAAGAGCGTTGTCAGAGTACTCGCAATAGAGGAAACACAGCAAAAGGGTGGTAACTTGTTAGTGTGGTGAAACCAAAGTTTGGAGAAGCAGAGTTCCTTTGCTTGTGCCTCTTAGGGGAAGAGAGAATGGAACCTTCAGTACCATTTATGAATTCAGCCTATTCAGTCAGATCATGATTTGCAATTCTGCCCCAGAGATCCACCCATGCAATGCATCTAGGGATCCTCTGGGAAACTGATTTCTGTGAAATCCAATTTGAACTAACCTGATCCATACCTGTGAAAAGCTTTGGAAAATTCAGAAAGATGCTCAAGGCTCTGCATTAGGGATGGAAGGATCTGCCAATAACATTTGTCTCAATTTCTCATTTTTCCGATCTTCAATTCAGTTTTCAACATTTCTGCAGCTCTTTGTTGTTGTTGTTGTTGTTTGTTGCTGTTATATCCTCATGGAAATTCTTCAGCACTTCCATGCTGCTTATGCAGTTTTGTCTAATGTGACAATTTCGGCAACCAACTTCTCCAAATATAATGCATTCTGGTATGTTATTTTCCACAATACGTTCATTTTTAATGCACATTTTGCCTCAGTATATGCATTTTTAAAGACATTGGTTGGAGAGCTACATCACAAAATTTAGTCAAGTGCAAACTTTGATGGATGTGTGTGTTTTGGTGCACATATTGTTTTGGAGAGTGTGAATTTGACAGATTCAGCTTCAAACACCAATTGAATCAAATTTATCTGCCATCCCTACTTGACACACTACTTGGTAGATTTCAATCCAAACAGTTGCTTTCTGCCATGCAGCCTGTGTTGGTGGGGTTGGTTCATCTTTCTGCTTTCTAATCTGGAGTGCTCTTGAAAGCTGTGGGTTGAAATTCTGCTTGCTTTCGCATTGGATGACTGTCTTGACACACAAACACCCCACCTTGGTCCCTTGAGCAGAGATAGCTGTGGATAATAGAATAATACCAACATCCACCCACTGCTCAGCATCACTCTCCTCCAGTGTTTGACATTTTACATTTACCGGATTATTTTCAGGCTTTTATTGATGACCTTATAGTCTAGAAACATAACTATTGCCATATTTATATAAAAGTCAAGGTTGTCAAGATTATGAAATGATTTCAGTGCAGCATCTAATGCTAAACAACAAATGTGGTCCATATTACTGCAAAATGACTCAATCCATTACATCCCATTCATAATGGCTTCTTTATTTTTACCATTGTATGCCATCGTGCATACAAGGCTGGAGAACATAGAATAAGTGCTTTCCCTTCCTGTAATAGGTTTTTTTTTTTTTAAATGCACTCTCCAGAACATGATTAAGGAATATGAAGTCCTTATGTATTAACCAGCGCAAGATAAAGCAAGCTATTCTATTTGCGTCTTGGGAGAGATTCTCAAAATTCATTTGGCTGCCTTAATCTACAGCATTTTTAAAGTATTGAAAGATAACCATGACCTTCATGAAAATTCATTTCCCCTCTCATTCCTAATTTAACTTTTTATTCTAAAAGCAGATTAATTCATTAAAACTCAGGAGAAAGTTCCCAGCTGGATTTCAATATTGTGCCATCAACGGCTGTTACAAAACTACATTCCCATTACAAACAGTATTAATTATCTTATACAGGAGACATACATTTTTCATACATTTGAACAGCAAAGTTAAAATAAGATTTCTAGGGGGGGAAATGTCACACACAACCCTATTTCATTTGGCTACCGGATTGATAAATGCGTGTCATTATTAGCACTATTGAATTCATAGACAATTGCTAATGCACTGAGTCATTTAAAAATAAATTATGCTGTGGACAGTTGAAAGGTTGCATAGTAAGGTACCCGCTCAGTACTATTTGCAATCTAATCATGTAGAATTGGAAAAAAGACAAAATCAATGAACCTTGATTAATGTGTTTGAGAAGTAAAAATATTGCATGTTTTAGACACACATGCATGCATACTTTTCCAAATCTGTTTTCACCCAAATCTTTATCTAACACCCACCGAGAACCAGAAAGTGTGAAAATTCATACCAAGAGGCACACATGCCTAAACCATGTTAATGATTTTAGTGCACAAGCAAAAACATTTGCTACGAAAAGGCTTTCTGATATCATGGCTTGATTTTTTTAAGAGCTTGATATATTATTTAAATAAGGTACTTGTAAAAGCAAATTGTTTTCTTGGGGAGGAAAGGAATGATGGGTTTCAGGCTGCCATTCCTGGAAGAGGAGAACCCAGACCAAGAGATCACCAATGGCCTGAGAGAATTCTGCACCTTTCTTAGTTATTTTGCCTTTCTTAATCATTAAGTTTCATGGCTTCATGAAATTTAAAAAAAAAGGGAGAAAAGAACTAAATTCAATTCACAGCACACCATTTTAAAACCTGGTTGTTTGGAAATCCAGCTTCTGGGAAGGGCCAACGAACCATTGTGACCAGTGCAATAAAGAGTGATTAAAGACGCTGAAAAGGGAAAAAAAGATATATGTGTGCGTGCGCGCGCATGTGTTGAAGATAAACAAAATCCCTTTCTTTCTAGGGCAAGTACTAATTCGACAATCAATTCAATTCCCTCCTCAGCAGCATCCAAGATCCCATTCTAGCAGCAAGCAAGGAAATAAACAAAGACATCCCATTTTGGCACAGCCAAAAAGGAGCAATTCTTTCAACAGGCAAAATCAAACACAAAAGGCTCATCTCACAGCAGGTTGACTAAAGAGTTCATGTTACTATAGCAGGAGGGATGGGATGATAAAGAGGAGAGGAGAGGAGTCTTGGCATACTGCCACAAAAAGCGCAGAGTCCACTATCTGTTCTGCTTGCTCAGTGAGAGCAGAGAGGCTCTTCCAAGACTATTTGCCAAGACCTGCTCCCACTTACCCAACTTTACTGTCTAAGCCTTGTACACAGATAAAAAGCAGCACGAGACAGCAAGGCAAACTTTTCCCCATTGCAACTCTGCTGGTTTTTATACTGTAAGATGATGTCTTAATAATGGCAACTTCTAAGAGTTGAATAGGGACATGGGTGGCGCTGTGGGTTAAACCACAGAGCCTAGGACTTGCCGATCAGAAGGTCGGTGGTTCGAATCCCCACGACGGGGTAAGCTCCCGTTGCTCGGTCCCTGCTCCTGCCAACCTAGCAGTTCGAAAGCACATCAAAATGCAAGTAGATAAATAGGTACCACTCCAGCGGGAAGATAAACGGTGTTTCCGTGCACTGCTCTGCTTCGCCAGAAGCAGCTTAGTCATGCTGGCCACATGACCCAGAAGCTGTACGCCGGCTCCCTCGGCCAATAAAGCGAGATGAACGCTGCAACCCCAGAGTCGGCCACAACTGGACCTAATGGTCAGGGGTCCCTTTAAGTGTTGAATGTATCTGTGCACAACAGAACAAGCTACCATGCAGTTGGATTTCCCAGGCTTGAGGGAAGAAAGAACAGAGAATTTATTACTCTCTGCCCTTCATGTTGCTTTAAAGCCCACCCACATATCTAGCAAAACAGTAGTGAGTGTTCAAGAATGCTTCTGGAGCAATCCTGCCATACAGCCTATGGTCCTTCATTATGGTATGTTTCATCCCTTTATTTAACATTGGTGGCAACTGTAAAAAATATAAAGGTAAAGGACCCCTGGGTGGTTAAGTTCAGTCAACTTTGACTATGGGGTGCGGCACTCATCTTGCTTTCAGGCCAAGGGAGCCAGCATTTGTCCAGAGACAGCTTTTCTGGGTCATGTGGTCAGCATGAACTAAACTGCTTCTGGTGCAACAGAGCACCATGATGGAAACCAGAGCGCATGAAATGCTTTTTACCTTCCTGCCACAGCGGTACCTATTTATCTACTTGCACTGATGTACTTTCAAACTGCTAGGTTGGCAGGAGCTGGGACAGAGCAATGGGAGCTTACTCCATCACAGGGATTCAAACCACCGACCTTCTGATCAGCAAGCCCAAGAGGCTTAGTGGTTTAGACCACAGTGCCACCCACATGTACAGATGTACAGGCAACTGTACAGAGCAGTGGTGTGAGGTGAAACTTTTCATAGGGGAAGAGTCAGGGCCAGAGGCACCAGCTTGCGAGGGCAATCGAGGGTGGGGGATCTGATGTTGCATGCATGAGCATTGTGCCTCCTTCCCTAAGCTAGGCAGAAGCTTCCCAGGCTTTGGGAAGGAGCCCCCTGGCCTCTGACAGGATGCTGGAGACCAAAGCCGGGAGGGCTCTTGGACCCATCAAAGCATCACATCACCCTTTCCTGGCTTTGGGAAGGAGGTGCCAGGAACATTTAGGGGGCTAGTCTAGTCCCACTAGTCCACTGACAGCACGTCACTGGTACAGAGCACATGGTCTCACTCTGCGGCTGGATGAATATGGACATAAGAAGCAACAGAGTCTGATCTGCCTAGTTCAATACAGTCTACACAAGGGGTCAGCAACCTTTTCCAGCCATGGGCTGGTCCACCATCCCTCAGACCATGTGGTGGGCTGGACTATATTTTGGGAAGAAATATGAACGAATTCCTATGCCCCACAAATAACCCAGAGATGCATTTTAAATAAAAGCACACATTCTACTCATGTAAAAACACCAGGCAGGCCCCACAAATAACCCAGAGATGCATTTTAAATAAAAGGACACATTCTACTCATGTAAAAAACATGCTGATTCCCGCACCGTATACGGGCTGGATTGAGAAGTACGGACCTCCGGAACAAATTAAGTACTTAACCCGAGGTACCACTGTATTGAATCCGAAAGCTTCCACATGCAAAACAAATCTTTTTACTAGGAGCCCTTTTATTAGGGGCTAGTTTAGAAAGTGGGCAATAAGAGCATTTAAGTTCACAGAACTGTAAGAACAGCTCATATGAAGTTTACAAGCAGGACCTCAGGGCAACAGCACTCTCCCTACTTGTGATTCACAACAATGGGCATCTAAATGCATACTGTGTCAGTGGAGATCAGTGCTTTATTTCTAGGGGAAAAGTTCCCGATACGCACCATACCTCACAATGCCTCATGGTGAGGCTGATGGGAGTAGGAGTTGAGGCTGATGGGAGTAGGAGTCCAACGACATTTGGATCCCACCTCATCCCTGCTTTCATTGCCCCAATGTCACAAATAGCACTGCGCTCTTAGGTTTGGCTTGGCATCGAGCACTAAAATTATTTGAATTCTGAGATTCATGAGCAATGCTTTAAAAAAGAGAAGCAGCAGCAGCAGCAGCAAATATTCCTAAAATGCCATGAGCTGTTGAACAACACCTTTTGTGGGAGAAAATTTGATTAGTGGCTTTGGAATCTTTAAATAGCAACAGACATATAGATAGTTCCGCAACATTTCATTGACTTTCATATAATCGCACCCGTGAAACAGGAACTACAGGTGGACATATAACATTCTGAAAGCCACTCTTTTCAAGTGTGGTAAATGAAAAGCCATGCACTTCATGGAGGCTTAACTCTGTGGCTCGCATAACATTCGCAATATTTGTCTTTATATCTAGGTTTTCAAAAGGTGTGACAGCGAAACAGCTGCTATCTAGAAGAGAATGCTTCCCCCCTATTATGTGTGTGAGTGTGTGTATGTCTGTGTGTCTATGTGTGGAGAGTGTCGCATTATTTTATTTGCTAATGAACCCATCTGCACGAAACACTGAAGTTTCATGGCAAATGAAGAAAACAACCCCCCTTCCTGCTCCAAACCCCACCCCAGAAATTTGCAGTGGAATTACTTTCCCCTCTCGTTATCTCTCTGTTTGTCATCTTCTTCTTCTCCTTCCTTTTTAGCTTTCAATCCCGCATGAAGATTGGCACACCAGTGGATTTTCCTCTTACAAGGAACTGGCAAGTTGCCACCGCAGAGCTTAGTAAACAAAAGAAATGAAAAAGTCATAGGCATCCAATGGGACTCTGCTGTGATGTGTAACAGAGAGATTGTACTGTGAATATTGATAATGAAAGGGTACCTGGTTTATTCATACAACTCTAGGCAAACACAATAGCCTTAGAAGGAGAAAGTGGATTTGTCTGCCTACGGACAAGACCACCTTTCTTTCTGGATAAAAAGGACATCTTAGGGATGTTTTAATTAGATCCCCCCCTCCTGTGAAAACTTTCCATATTTAAAACAGACTCCCTCTAGAATCCTGAGAACACAATGTATTCTGCACATTTGCCATTTTCCACAGTAAATAACCTCTCTTTCTCTCTCCCCTCTCTTTCTCTCCCTCCCTCACTCACTCAACAAGTATCAGTAATTACATGGAGGACTATTTTGAATAAAATTGTGAAGATGGCACTAATTAAAGAAATATTGCTGGCTGTCATTTCATCAGAGATGGGTTAGCTAATTACATGGTTCAGTAGCACAGGAGGAAGAGCAAGAGTGGGGCTGGTGTGGATGTTTCTACATTATCATTAAGAAGAAGAAAAAAATCTGGTGAGGTTTCAGTAATGTGCATATGGACCTGTGTTTTGAACTTCCACCTGACCATGAGATATCATTTTAACTTATTGCACCAACAGAAAGCTTTCCCTCCGCCACAGAAACCTCTATTTGTAGCCAGATGGCGTACACAGAGACCATTTCATTATAGTCTTCCTAAACCCTGGTGCCTTACAGATGTTTCGGACTTCAATTCTCATCAGCCCCAACCAGCATGGCCGGTGGTCAGGGATGATGTGAGTTATAGCTCAGTGTGATTCAGAAGGCACGAGATTAGAGAAAACTGCTGTAATTTAAAAGGTAGATTAGGTAGATCTGAGATACGCTATGGAGCAGTGACTGGTTCAAGGCTGGCCAGACAGACTTGGGTAAACATGTGCTCTAGGCAGAACAAAGAGGTAACATTTCTAGGTACCCTAAAAGATTGTGTCCTGGAACAGTTGGTCATGCAACTGAGCAGAAAGGTGATGGCCCTGGACTTCATCTTAAGTGGTGACCAGGACTCACTGCAAGATGTAAGTGTTGCTGAACTTATTGAGAACAGTGGCCACAACATATACCGTATTTTTCGCTCTATACGACACACTTTTTCCCTTCTAAAAAGTAAGGGAAAATGTGTGTGCATCTTATGGAACGAATGCAGGCTGCGCGGCTACGCCCAAAGCCAGAACAGGGAGACAGAGTGCTGTGCTCCGTCTCACTGTTCTAGCTTGGGGATGGCTGCGCAAAGCCTCCACAGGGCAGTGGGGTGAAGACACCCCGCTGCCCTGCAGAGGCTTCAAAGGCTGTCCCCGAAGCCAGAACAGCAAAAGGCTATCCCAGAAGCCAGATCCCTCTTGCTGTTCTGGCTTCTGGGGTCCAGAATTTTTTTCTTCTTGTTTCCTCCCCCTAAAACTAGGTGCGTCTTATCGTCCGGTGCATCCTATAGAGCGAAAAATACGGCATGTAAGTTAACAATTGCCACTAAATACAATGCAGTTACATTTGACTTTGAAAGAGGAGACTTCTAACCCCCTCCCCAGAGGACTGGTAAAAAGGAAGTTGAAAGCGAAAGTCAAGAGGGTCCAGTCTCTGCAGACTTTAGGGGGTTATTCAAAAGCACGACAATAGTAACTCAGCTGGAAGGCATATCAGAAAAAAAGTACCAGCATTGCCAAGAGGATGCCAGGGCTCTTAATGAGCAGAGTCAAAGAAACTATTAAAGGAAATAAAGCTTCATTCAGAAAATGAGAGTCTTGTCCAAATGAGGAGAACAAAAAGGAACACAAAGTTCGGCAAAAAGAAACACATGCAGACAATAAAGGGTGAAAAAGAAAGAGATAAAGAAAGAAGGAGAAAGAATTCAAGGAACATATCACTAAAACATTAAGTCTGACAACAAAAAAAATATTTAAGTACATCAGAAGCAGGCAACCAGCTAGGGGTATATTCCAACACAGGGGACAGCAAACTTTTTCAGCAGGGGGCCGGTCCACTGTCCCACAAATAACCCAGAGATTCATTTTAAATAAAAGGACACATTCTACTCGTGTAAAAACAAACTGAATCCTGGACCATCTGCAGGCCGGATTTAGAAGGTGATTGGGCTGAATCCAGCCCCCAGGCCTTAGTTTGCCTACCCATGTTCCAACCAGACGAAAGCTGAGGGGTGGAGCACAGCCAATAACAGGTGTGGCCTGAGGGGCTGAGGAGCCATGGCCTAAGGAGAGTGACAAAGGCTTAGAGGGCCACATTCAGCTCTTGTGACTCTGCTTCCTGACCAATAGCAAGATGACAAGTAAACCCTCTGAAACCTTTGTGTGTGGCTTGTTAAACATGTTCACTGAATGGTATACAAGATGACAGGTCGTGCTTCGAAACTGTACAGCCGCTTCCTATCTGTCCACATTCATATAAGTGAAGCCCAAGATGAGCTCTGAAATGCTCATCAATAAAAAGTGGGTGGAGAGAAGCTTAGCTTTTTGCATGTTTAATAGCATGAGTAGAATGACAAAAAGGGGGGGGGGTTAATGCACATGGGAATCAGAACTGGTTATTACTTCATTTCTTTTTGAAGTCAGCTTCTCATGTTAAACTTCAGAGACTTGAAATTTATTCTAAGGCAATCTTCAAAAAGTCTCATTATTATTTATCAAAATAAACAAACAAGTCTTCTGAATGAGTCTTACACCCCCCCCCCCGATGAAGCAAATTTCTAGAATCTGGTTTCAGCTGGGCTAATGTATTTTAATAGGATATCGCACAAGAATATCTTGCAAGGGTGATGTCAGAAAACCTCTGCATGGTCACAACCAGTCTGAGCCCATATATGAGAAACCAGCCAGACCTAGGCCCTTTTCAGGCATTCCCCTGTACGTGTGTGGGCTAAAAGTGGAGCAGGAACATGCAAACATGCTCTGCCTTTAATGTCCCCACATGTGCTAGCTCCACTTTAGACCTTGCAATGAGAGAGGAGGTCTGGAAGAAGATTCCAAGCGAATTCGTCTCAATGCACTTCAAATTCTCCCCATGTTCCGTAAATCTGCACTATCGGAATTTGTGATTACAAGGAATACTCTAAGTGCATTTTACTTCCCTCTACAGCACATGAAGAAACCACCTTCTTGACCACTGGACCCACTATTGGTCTCAATCCGCCAGAGACTGCCTTTGCATGCAAGGGAAACCTAACTCACTGAGGGTTTGAGATGAAGAAGAGTTTGGATTTGATATCACGCTTTATCATTACCCGAAGGAGTCTCAAAGCGGCTAACATTCTCCTTTCCCTTCCTCCCTCACAACAAACACTCTGTGAGGTGAGTGAGGCTGAGAGACTTCAGACAAGTGTGACTAGCCCAAGGTCACCAAGCAGCTTCATGTGGAGGAGCGGAGATGCGAACCCAGTCCACCAGATTATGAGTCTACTACTGTTAACCACTACACCACACTGGCTCTCATGCATTGACTACCTTCACCTGGTCAGTCCCAGGGTGTGGCCACTGTCACATGCTGACAGCTTCTAGGAGCCACAGGTGAGAGCTTAATGCAGGGTAGGGACCAAAGGTGGACAGACTACCAGAGAAGGAACATGACATGCCCAGCCCCACCAGAGGTACTACCCCTCTCCTAACACAGCAGTGATTTGCATATGTGTGAATGTGCCATCCGAGATCCAGCATCACAGATGGCATCACATCATTTCAATCCTGATGCTTTTCAGTGGAATCCATTCACAACTTCAGTAATCAAAGGTTGATGGACATAGATGTCCAAACCAGTCTTAACTGTGGCAGTCTGTGGAACTCTGGAAGAAGTCACATTTGATGCATTTACAGTGGTACCTCTGGTTGCGAATGGGATCTGTTCTGGAGGCCCGTTTGCAACATGAAAGGAATGCAACCTGCAGTGGTGCATCTGCGCACGCACGGGTTGTGATTCGCCACTTCTGTGCATGTGCATGATGTCATTTTGCACGTCTGCGCATGTGCGAGCGGCGAAACTCGGAAGTAACCCTTTATGGTACTTCCAGGTCACCACGGGATGCCACCTGAAAAAACGTAACATGAAGCAAACGTAACATGAGTTATGACTGTATTCATTGCACAATCTCCCTCCATTTACTCCTCCAAGCCCAACTAAAGTTGGGTATATCACCACTTGGGTTCAAATAATTTTTTGTGTGAATGTAACTTTGGTGATGAGCTGAGGAGAATAAGTAAGTCTCGCAGCAAAGCCACACTCATTTCAGTTCATCATTCACTTGTATTCATAACTCCAAGGCCTTGAAGTATGCATATGAGTGGTGAGTTACATTATATTCTTTTAAAAATTTCAAGAGCGCAATCATTAAATCCAGTGGCTCTGAGCTCTAATGTGTAGGTTAATTGAAGCAATCCAGCATGTAGTCCCTCAGGTCTAGAGTACTAAAAGTGCAGGGGGGGGGGAGAGAAATGTACTGCATAAGGAATATGTTGTTCCTTCAAGATAAAAACAAGGACATTCCTTCTCTGAGCTCCATTTTCCCTGTCAGCTTTAATCTACTATGATTCTCCTTGTTTGCTCCTTTGAGAGGCCACACTACTTTGTGAAGTGAATTTGCTCTGAGCCTTAAGATACTGTTACCATGTGCATTGTCTGTGTTCCCTGGAAGGGCAAACAACATTCCTTATAATTGAAATATAGGGTTTCCCTGCAGGGTTGGACTAACATTTGATTTAATTCTTGATTTGAGTAAAAATAAATCAAATACAGCACCTCCCTAAGGGAAAATATACTTTAATTAAGGAATATTCCCACAAGAATTCCCTTAAAACTTGTTGGATCTGACTTTCTTGAAAATATATTTCCAATCGTATTTGGTAACCCCTTTGCCATCTGGAAGTTTATCAACAAGTATAAAATGATCATGCTTTTGGGAGGAGGAGTCTCTACCCCGTCGGACTGTAAGAGGGGGAAAGGGAGAAAATTCCAAATTATCAACTGTCCACCATCCTAGAGACAAAACCATCATCTCTGTGGCCAGAATACACCCAGTTCTGAACCTTGCAAAAACCCAACAAATCTAGCAGGCTCTTGCAACCTAATGTTCCTTTTCAACTTCTGCAGTGTTTCTGAAATTAGTATTGTTGTTTAGTTGTTTAGTCGTGTCCGACTCTTCATGACCCCATGGACCAGAGCATGGCAGGCCCTCCTGTCTTCCACTGCCTCCCAAAGTTTGGTGAAACTCATGTTGGTAGCTTCGAGAACACTGTCCAACCATCTCGTCCTCTGTCGTCCCCTTATCCTTGTGCCCTCAATCTTTCCCAACATCAGGATCTTTTCCAGGGAGTCTTCTCTTTCAATGAGGTGGCCAAAGTATTGGAGCCTCAGCTTCAGGATCTGTCCTTCCAGTGAGCACTCAGGGCTGATTTCCTTCAGAATGGAGAGGTTTGATCTTCTTGCAATCCATGGGACTCTCAAGAGTCTCCTCCAGCACCATAATTCAAAAGCATCAAATTAGTATACTGCACACTAATAGTGGACTCAGGTGTTGAGTTATGATGGGTGTATAGCCAATTAGGTGCTGCTGAGAAACAAAGCCAAGGTCAGGCATGCTAGGGAAACTGAAGGTTTGCAGAAGTAGACAAAAAGGGGGGAGGAATCCAAGGAAGTATAGCCCTACCCCAAAGCAACCCAATGAAGATGGCACTTGGTCTCTGGCCTCAGAAAGCAGTGTGTCTGTTGTGGAGGGGAAATGGAATATTCCTAAAGAGGGCATGGGTGGCTGGATGCATTCAGTGCCAGATTTATGTATAAGCTAAACAAGCTATAGCTTAGGGTCCCACTTTCTTGGCCCCCGCAAAAAAAAACTAAAGAAAAAACAACTGGATGTACATTTCCAAACTATAAGATAAAAAACAAATAAAATAAAACCTACATACAGCAACAGTGGCAAATGGCTTTAGATACCTATTAGGTCCATAAATTACCATATAGCATATATTCAACACAAGAAACAGTGACAATTTGTTGTTGACAAAGGATAAAAAAAGGTAAAGGTAAAGGACCCCTGACAGTTAAGTCCAGTCACAGACGACTCTGCGTTTGCAGGGCTCATCTCGCTTTACAGGCCGAGGGAGCTGGCCTTTGTCCGCAGACAGTTTCCTCTGGCACAACGGAGCACCGAAACCAGAGCAGGGAACAGAAATGCCGTATACCTTCCTGCCGGAGCGGTACCTATTTATCTACTTGTACTTTTGGTGTGCTTTCAAACTGCTAGGTTGACAGGAGCTGGGACCGAGCAATGGGAGCTCAGCGGGGACTCGAACCACCGACCTTCCAACTGGCAAGCCCTAGGCTCAGTTGTTTAGACCACAGCGTCACCTGCGTCCCTTTGACAAACGATAGCTGGACATATAAAGGGCCCCATTACCTTCAGTAGCTTAGGGCCTCATCAAACCTAAATTCGGCCCTGGATGCATTCCATACTGAAAGGGAGCATTGAACACTGCAATGGTTTGTTACAAGTTTCCTTGGTTTAACGTGTTTTGTGATCAGCATACCCTGATCTTTTATTTTTATTTTTTTAAGTAGTTACGGTTTGGAACTCCAAATCTGATCAAATTAGGGGTGCTGAGGAAATATAGCCATTTCCCAAGTACTGCTTTTGCGATCTAAATTGCCCCTTCGAGCTGCCATTCATGATGGAGTGAGGTAGGGGCAAAAAGTAGTGTTACCTCAATTAAATAACACTTGGAGGTACACTTTGGTTACTCGTACCTTTATTTCCCTACAGAATATGTAAGAATGAGTATTACCCTCTAGAGAGGAGTCTACTCCCTGTGTATCTGCAGGTCAATTACAGCCAAGCAGAGACTAAAGACGCAATCAAAGATACAGGAAGAGGTACCTATCTTTTGTGAATGGGTGCTTTGGCTCAAAGGAGCCTCTAAATGTTTCATTTACTGATTTCTCATTGTGGCTCCCTCATGGTATACTAATGTACTTGGCACACGCTATTGCTGTGCTTGTGATGGTTCGAAGCACAACGGACCAGTAATTATATACATATGAAACCAAGACAAGGCACATCAGCAGGATAGAGCTGAAAGCTTTTAAGAGAACTTGAAATGCAATGGCCTTCCAGATGTTATTGGACTTCAACTCCCATCAGCCCCAGCCACCATGGCCAATAGTCGAGGGTGATAGAAACTGTACTGCAACATCTGGAAGGCGACAGATCTCTCACCCTGGTGTTCACACTCTCTCCCTCACGCTTGTCTGTTACAGGTTCTTGAAACATGACAAAACCCAGTACAGTGGTACCTCGGGTTACAAACACCTCGGGTTACAAACACTTTGGGTTACAGACTCGGCTAACCCAGAAATAGTACCTCGGGTTAAGAACTTTGCCCCAGATGAGACCAGAAATTGTGCACTGGCAGTGCGGCGGCAGTGGGAGGCTATATTAGCTAACGTGATACCTCAGGTTAAGAATGGTTTCAGGTTAAGAATGGACCTCCGGAGCGAATTAAGTTTGTAACCAGAGGTACCACTGTGTATACAAGGGGTGGCTAACCTTTGGCCCTTCGGATGTTGTTGGACTGCGCTGCCCATCATCTCAGGCTTTTGGCCATGCTGCCTGGCCAAAACTGATATCCAATAAGACCTGGTTAGCTATCTCTGTTGTGCATTCTGTTCATCAGAGACCATAAGGTCATAGCCAATTATCCCTCCCCCATATCATGTTCCAACACACTGGAAACTACTATTATCCACCTGCAGCTGTGGTGGATAATCAGAAAAGCTGGTGGGAAAAGAGAAAATCTGGTTGGTAAAGAGGAGTAAATAAGATGTCAAAGTAGGGTCTAGACCACTACTGTATATAAACACTAACCTAGTAGCCAAAGACAACAAAGAATTGCATGCAGGAGTGTGAGAGGGTTGACAGAGGAAAAACAGAAGGGCCCAACCCTTCTGTTTCCTGTGGAGTTCTCCAACCATCCTCTGCCTGCCCCCAGCAAGCTAGGCTTTTCCTTCCTTCCTGCCTGCCTGCCTGCCTGCTAGTAACTTTTGTGGGCTTATTCACAAAGCTGTTCATCTAGCCAAAGTCAAGCAGTTTAAATTCCCAGTATAATTTCAAGGGGACACTGAAACACTTGCTTAAATCTGTCCGGCTGAAATCAGTGGGGCTTTAAAATGCTTATCCATGGCCGGGTCATTAACTTGGCTGCCTCGTGCTTTTCCTGCTCCCCATACTATGGATGCTAGGAGTTACCTAACTGATAAATTAAGCTGCAGTTGTCAGAATTTTCTCAGGCGCTGCCCCACGCTGTGTTAGAGAGCGAGAGCACATTTCAAGATTTGCAGTGCGGTTGTTACAGTATAGAATTTCCAGCCCTGCTGCGTCCTAATTGCATCTCTACAGCTGAGATCGTATTCCCAGTTCTTACTGGTTGCAAATGGTTTCTGATGTCAAAGGAACTTTTCGCAAGGACCTTTAAACCATGAAACTGTGGATGACTTCTGACAAGCAGAGCTGCAGCTGCTTCTTGCGTGGGAACAGTCCCTTGAGATCTTGCCTATTAAATATCTGTTGCCATATTCTTATGAATAATGTAAAGTGATATGTTATTAACTGATGAAAAACAGCCAAGAAAGAGAGAGCGCGTATGCTATGACATCTGAATTTCCCTCTCTATTATCCAGAAATAGCTTTATACTTTCTTTGTTTGCCCTGAACAGCTTGGGCCTCTTAGATCTTAGAAAGTGCTTTCTCTAGAATGTTCCACATATCCCCACAGATCCAGAGTTGAGAACCGGCTCTGTATCTCTTTATTTACCGAGGTAGAATCTCAACCTTTTGGGTTGCAAAGATACTTCAAGGCTGGATGGGCAAATGCCTATAATCTATTGCTTAATAGTTTGAAGATCCTGCTGTCTTTTCGAAGTTTGAACATATATCCCAGAAGTCACCAACCTCTGGGGGTGAATGAGGACATCTAAAATTTTGAAAAAAAAGTGATGTGGGAGAGAGTCATAAAATGGCTGCTGCACGGACATGGCCATTCACAAAAGGACCACCGTGGGAATTGAAAATGGCTGCCTTGGGGTGTGGCACAATGCAAAGTGGCTGTTGTTAAGGCATGGCATAAGGATTCCCACAACAAAAAGACACAGGAAAACAAAATGGTGCAGGGGGACCTTTTTAGTCCCATCAGCGCAGGGGAAAGGTTTCTATGTCAGACAACGCTGCACTCATTCACAGATAGAAGCTTTTTGCACACCTACACTATTAATATGGATGGCAGTATGGGCATGCAATCCTGACATGCAAAGAAATATTTAAGGGGACATGTATAGTATAGGAGAGTCTGAGCTATTGCAAACAGGAATAGAGCATCGTAGATTTCTGAGGGAATATTTATTGAGACTTTTTGTGTGCACCATAGGAGGTACTGTTGGGCACCCATGGGCACCGCGTTGGTGACCCCTGGTATATCTTATAACCTTCAATCTCATTTGGATACCAATTTGGACTTATGGACTGTTTATATTAATATCTATGTTTATTGTTAGTGCGAGCTGACAATGCTTCTTCTTGGTTTTTGTTATATTTGCAAAATGAGAGAGAGAGAGAGAGAGAGAGAGAGAGAGAGAGAGAGAAGTAGAGTTGGTTGGACCACAAAGAATATATTTTTCTATAGTATCTCTCCTCCTCAGAATTCTTTGCTTTTGCCTTTGTGCTTAGTCTCCATCCACATTACTAAGGATGGGGAGACAGGTGAAATCTTTTAAAATTTAAAAAGCAGTTATTGGTTTGAAAAAAGGACGTATAATTGAATCCAGTGGGATTTACTTCTGTGTAGATACACACAGGAGTTGATGGTGAACTGATTACTGTAGTGTAAGCACTTCCATGCATTTCTGCTATGCTAGATGGCGATGTGGTCTAAACCACAGAGCCTAGGGCTTGCCGATCAGAAGGTCGGCAATTCAAATCCCCATTATGGAGTGAGCTCCCGTTGTTCAGTCCCAGCTCCTGTCAACCTAGCAGTTCGAAAGCATGTCAAGTGCAAGTAGATAAATAGGTACCTCTCTGGCGGGAAGGTGAACGGCATTTCCGTGCGCTGCTCTGGTTTTGCCAGAAGTGGCTTAGTCATGCTGGCCACATGACCCGGAAGCTGTCTGCAGACAAACGCCGGCTCCCTCGGCCTACAGAGTGAGATGAGCGCCACAACCCCAGAGTCATTTGCGACTGGACCTAATGGTCAGGGGTACTCTTACCTTTACAATTCGATTTTTTAAAAATTCACTTATTCAATTAATTTACACTTCTTTAAACTGTGAGTTTTGTAAACAGAAAATAACATAATACAGTTCATCACCATTATTAGTGTTTGTTCCAGGGCTTTTTTCCCAACCAGAACACAACAGAACTCAGTTCCAGCCCCTCTGAGGTAGGCACCATTGTCATTCTAAGAGAATGAGGGAGGTGTTCATGGTGAGTTCCAGCCCCTCTTTTTCTAGAAAAACAGCACTTGTTTCCTCAGTAAGGCATTGCTGCTTATTAGATGTCACTTCCTAGCATCCAAGAAAGTATTCGCCACTGGCATTTCTGGAGTAAGAATAAGGGGAGTTAAGGAAGGGGGTGGGATGAGAAAATACTCCCGACAAAAACCAGTTCAGGTTCAGGTTTATAAAGCGCACATTTGAGATCCAGAATTACAGTACCAAAACCTTAGTGCTCAAAAATGTCCAGCAATTTTTTATTTTTTTTGGTCTTGGCTTCTTTCCAGTTTCTAGCTCAGGCTCTTAACCACATTGCTATGTGAGTCCTCAGATGTAGTGACCAGAAAGACTTCAGAAGTCGTAACTGGACTCAGCAGGACTTAAGGGTCGGAGCTTCCTGTGAAGATAACATTTTCTCTTGGAAGTCTGCCATTCCATGCCCCAGACAAAGTCAATTTATCCAGACACCATACTCTTCTTTCCTTCCATTATCCAACAGTTTTGAACAAGAGTGGAATACCCTCTTCACAGAGGTTTGCTGTTCATCTTGCAGAATCAGCAGGAGACTGGCTTTTTCATGTTGAACAGGGCTGGAGTACTTTTGGCCTTTCAGCTGTTCCGAGGATTCTTTGAGGGGGATGTGTTTAAATGAATGATTGCATTTCATTGCATTGTAGATATTCCTTTCTTTTTTTCCTTTTAGTGCTAATTGATTTATATATTTTTGTAATTTGCCTGAGGTCTTAGGGCTAAGGATGGGAAATAGGTTTTTTAAAAACAAACATTTTTTTAAAAAATCTAAATACTTTAAAAACCTTGGATCTTTATAAAGCAATTTCAACCAGAGTTAGATTTTACTGCTGTTTAGATTGTAGTATTTTTTTTTAGCTCTGGCTCTCTCCATTTGTTGTTATGCTGTTTTTAGCCTAGGAGCATTATTTTCTTTTATTTATTGCATATATATATATATATATATATATATATATATATATATATATGAATATGATTGGATTCTCACTTTTTTGTTTTGTTTCATTTTAGATGCTTTCCATTCAGAGAGAGGAAAATGTGGGTGCTACATTTCATTTCTAAACAAATAAATAAATAAATGCAGAAATAAATAAACCCAGTCATGTGAACCCCCGCGAGCAAGTACTACACTGATTGGGACAATTTACTGCAGCTGCACAATCAATGCAGTCTCAGAGCAGACTCCTGGCTAACTGCAGAAATGCTAATGGGAATATCTGCCCATCTGTAGGCTCTGCAGTCATGGTTCTCTCCTTAGCAGACATTCTCTCAAAAAATATGAGACTCAAATGAAACTTTAATACACGGCATGATAAAAGCCTGTCATTTTATCGGGAGGAGTTTTTTTTTGTTGTTTACTGCTGTAACAATTGTTTTCTCAAAATTTATCTTCTGTACCATGAAAATAAATAAAAGCAGTATATATATATGAGACTGGTTGTATTTCTGCAAGCCATTGCATGGGCTTCATAGTGGTGGCTCCTGAGGGATGATTCTATTAAAGTATTTGGGTACTGGGTATTCCTTTATTTTTATTTTTTAGCACTGATTGTGATAGCTTGGCCACTGCCCCTTGTCATCTTCAAATATCTGAAGGGCTGCCACATGGAAGATGCAGCAAGCTTGTGTTCTCCTGCTCTGGAGGGTAGGACCTGAACCAATCGATTCAAATTCCAAGAAAGGCGATTCCAAATAAACATTAGGAAAAACGTTCTGATGCTAAGAGCTGTTTGACAGTGGAATGGATTGCTCCAGAAGGCGGATTCTCTTCCATTGGAGGTTTTAAAAGAGAGATTGGATAATCTGTCAGGGTTTCTCCTTCTGCATTGTAGGGGAGGTGGACTAGAAGACTCTTGGGGATACCTTACAATGCTACAGTTCTATGTCCTCTGTTTTGACATCCACAATAACTAACATAAGAACTATGGGAGCTTAATGCACTGGCTTGGGACAAATTGCAGAGCTGAAGGAAATGCGTTTAAAATATCTCTCCTCTTGCTTCCCATCTCCAGAACTCTCTCCCTCTCTCCTTGTTCTCCCCTGTGGCTGTGGAAGGCGGGTAGTGACAGGCTGATGGTGACATAGTACACAGCTCCTTTTCTCTAGCACTTTTGGATAATGGAAACTGAAGGTAACCTCAATAAATTAATAGTAGCGACTGGCCCCAGATTACCCAGTAACAGGATGCAAGTTGGCATATTGTTTCATATGCTACGAAGCCCCCTGGTGTTTTCAGCATGGCTGGGTGGGGAGAGAACTGAGGGTGCCCTGTCCCTTCTCTGCATGCTCAGGGAAGGAATTAGTGGGAAATAAAGGACCCTGCACATATTTTCCAGCACACTGATCAAAATTCAAGACATATCTCACTAATCATTGCAAGGTAGAGAAGATCCCCTGGCGTTCCCAGCGATGCCTGAGTGGGGGAAAGGAGAAGAATGCACCAAATGCTGTGTGTGGTGTTGTGTGTGTGTGTGTGTGTGTGTGTGTGTGTGTGTGTGAGAGAGAGAGAGAGAGAGAGAGAGAGAGAGAGAGAGAGAGAGAGATGGAGAAAGGGAGAATAGATGACTAGGCTGTATGAGAAGATAACATTGTACCAAGGGAATTGTGTGCACCGCTGCTTGTTCAAGCAAAGTTTAAATATAGAAGCAGATCGTAATACAACAACGACAATGCGGAAGCATCAACAACAGCAAAGAAATAGTAGTCGTATGGGTGGGGCTCTCTCGGCTTCCTGACATAGTCAATCACTGGTGATTGCCAAGAGGGAGAGGGGAGAGGACCCTGCCTTTGTGTGGCAAGCACAAAGCAGCATGCTATCATTGAGCAATGAAGTGGGAACATGCAGGTGATTTTGACCGAAGGGTCAGCTTGGTGTGGTGTGGCACATGGTGGAAGGAGTGTTGGATTGGCTCTATTATCGCATGTCACACCACCTCAAGCTCCCTGTGCCTTGCCTCTCCACTTTCAGTTAGCATCAGTGACCCATTGTGCTGGGAAGCCAAGGAAACAATGGAGGCCTACCTGTGCTCCAACAACCACTACTGGAAAAAAGCACAACAACAACAACCATAGCTTGCAAACTTGATAAGTGGACAAATGCTGGGCGAACTTTTAAAAAAGCGCCTTTTGGATAAAGTTGCAGGTGTTTTGACAAGTGCAGCACATTTGATTCTGTTTTTGGAAACATCCATTGCGGTTGGAAAACAAGGCTTCTAGGCATGCCAACCACACGAGGCTCATTGCAAGCAGCAGCAGATATGTCAGTTCACAAAGGTGAAAGGTAAAGGGATCCCTGACCATTAGGTCCAGTCATGACCGACTCTGGGGTTGCGGCACTCATCTCGCTTTATTGGCTGAGGGAGCCGGTGTACAGCTTCCGGGTCATGTGGCCAGCACGTCTAAGCCGCTTCTGGCGAACCAGAGCAGCGCACGGAAACGTCATTTACCTTCCCACCGCATCGGTACCTATTTATCTACTTGCACTTTGTTGACGTGCTTTTGAACTGCTAGGTTGGCAGGAGCTGGGACCGAGCAATGGGAGCTCACCCCGTTGCGGGGATTTGAACTGCCAACCTTCTGATCAACAAGTCCTAGGCTCTGTGGTTTAACCCATAGTGCCACCCACGTCCCACGTCAGTTCACAAAGCAGAACACAAATGATGTCACCTGCTCTGGATTTTCTAGGTACAGGAACTTAAGGTGCTCATGAATGTAACTACAGTGGTACCTCTGGTTAAGAACTTAATTCATTCTGGAGGTCCTGAAACTGTTCTTAACCTGAGGTACCACTTTAGCTAATGGGGCCTCCTGCTGCTGGTGCACAATTTCTGTTCTCATTGTCACAGTCTGGTTTATGGGTGGTTGAAGTCCTGGTAGAGAACATCAGGATTGGGGACAAGACAGTGGGGTGGGAGCAGGAACAAGAGTCCAGAATCTAGGAGTCCGGAAGCCAAGGGTCAGAGAGCCAGGAGTCAAGAAGCCAAGGGTCCGGGGATCAGGAAGCAAGGAGTCAAGATGCCAAACGCAGCAAGGCAGGAAGCGTGTTGCTGTGGCAAAGAGCCAAAGGGAAATGCTGTCCTTATATCCCTTCCTGGCTCTCGCCACCAGGTGCTGTGAGTTACCAATCGGCCTCACCTGTGTGGCCGCGCCTTGCCTCTTCAGAACAAACTTAGGAAAGCCCCAGTTCTGTGAAGCCCTACCAGTCACAGGGCCTGGCTCCTGCACGCACTCCTGACACTCATCCTGAGGTAAAGTTCTTAACCCGAGGTACTACTTCCGGGTTAGTGGAGTCTGTAACCTGAAGCGTTTGTAACCTGAAGCATCTGTAACCCGAGGTGCCACTGTAATACCATTAGTACTGAATTTGCTCTTGTTTGCTCTCAGTAGTGCCTGTGCCCTTGGGTTTTTTATTTTAAAGAATACACACCCCCCCCCCAAGAGATCTTTTGTGGTAGAAAGATTTGGGTGCTATGCAGTGCTTTCCCCAAGAGGTACTCAAGGGTACGCAGTACTGGCACCTCTTTTTGTTGTTGTTAAAAAGTGTGGCACTTACTGTAACAACTTCATGGTGAGTACCGGGCACCTATTTTTCTAGGGGAAGAAAGCACTGGTACAACGTCATCTTTGTAATTAACCACTGGGGGAGTTAGTGACTGGCTTCTCTTTTTACATCATAATGGCTCCATCAGGTACAATTAGTGCTCAAGTGAAACACTAGCTTGCATGAAAAATAAACACTGGCTAGTCCTGAATGGGGGCTCCCTCTCTAATTAACCCTTTGAGGGCAGAACTATTGGACTTTCCGAATGAAGCGTTTTCTGCTACCTGCATCATCATATTTTTTTTTAACCCTCATAGCCATGACAGCCGTAAATGCCAACGTGCAATTTAATGTAGGCGTCCTTGACCAGGCAGAGTCCATCCAACCAACGAAGCAATCAGCAAACAAATTCTTAGGCCCCTGGGGCATACCGCACAACTTTGGTGCTGCGCCATTCCTGTAGGTATCATGGGAGCATGATGTAATGGCGCCAAGCATTCATGGGGACACAGTATTCCAGAAAGTATTGCTATAGGGGAAGTTCCATTTCCAGGAACTATCACAGCTGCTTCACCACCAGCGGACACATAATGGTTTCGGGGCAGGTGAGACCAACGGGTGAGGTAATGTTCAGAAAATAGCAGTGAAAACAAGGAACACATCCGCATTTGAAAGAATGAGTATGCTTGATGTGACATTTCTTGCCTGTGTGTGTATGTATCAAACACACGAGCCTTAAGCTCAAGTCAATGGCAAGCATTACAAACAAGAATGACACTGCAGCTTTGGGAATTAATTAGGAGGGAATCGATTTTCATGGCCAAAGCCGGAAAGAGAACCACTCCTTGGGATTATGATTAAAACAATTCAAGATTGTCAGTGTCAATATTGGTCCTATGGTGGTTCTGGAAAATGCTCAGGATTAGCCTCTACCAAACCTCAATGGTAAGGAAGTGTCAGTACTGCAAATCTCCAAGAACAGTTCTGTACATGCTTTCTCTGACTTACAGATGGAATCATCTCTATACCGATGAACTCACCACAAGGATAACTGGCCTTTAAATTTGTCGCTGCTTCTTCAGATGCCAAATACCTAAAGATACATACACACAGCTTTTGAAAAGTGAAATGATAAAATAGAAGGTAGCATGGATTCCAAATTCCCACACCACAGAAATACATCCATTAATTTCAACAGGAATTGCTTCCAAGCAATTTTAGGATTACAACCTGAAATAGCCAACCGCCTAGTCTTTCTGAAGAAATGGAAGAAGCCAGAGCTGATTTAGATATATCGGGTTGTAGCCAATGAAATTGTTGCATTAGCCCAAGGACTAATGGGGATGGAAAATGGAGAGGAAGTCCTCTTACAAGGATGGCAATCCCTGTGCTAATGGGACAACTTTTTTGGCTATAATCTATACTTGTCACGTAAGGCAGTTTCATTTACACAAAATGGCAAACCTACGCCATAGCTTATTCCAAGGCTCTACATATCTCTCATTTTGTGGAATCTAGGCCCTAGTCTTCTGCATATTCCATAACATTGTACTAGTATTCAAAACTGAATATGGTATGTGGGTTAAATGTGTTTCTGGTACTTCGTGGCTAACTATTTCAGGCCAATTTCAGCGCTGGAGCTGTCCATAAAATTCCCCTGGTGACGATAGAAAAAGTATAAGAAGCCATTCTATGTCTGTTACCATATGGTTTACTAGTAACTTTCCCCCCATCCAATAGTGGGAAATAGGGCTACACCTTCCCTCTCATGTTAAAACAGAGCAACACCCCCATTTGTTTGAGTTATAGATTTAGAGAGTGTCCCTTGAGAGCAGCAGGATGTAGGTCCCCTACTGCTATATCATAAAATTCAAAATCATCACTTCATATGGTGCGGCTACAACCTAAGCCATTTGTTTGCACATTACATGTGGCAAAAGCAGAATAGGCAAATGAGTATGTTTTCCCTCGCATGTTGTAAAGTGTGGTATAAGGCTTGTGTTCATATTTCGTGAGGACCTTCTCATAATCCCAAAGTGTCTGCTAACGTAGAAGGATACTCTCCAGCAACCACATAAGAGAAAGTAAAATGTGAAATGAGTTTCTGCACATTGTGGCACCTTCCAGATGAGGACAGGCTGTGTGATTAGAGGCCTCTGATCTCCAGATCCTGTTAAGGCTGTTACACTATGCCCTGCCTTGCGAGTTTCCTATAATATCAGCCTGCCAATAGCCAGGAAAGAATACCTGATTAGAAGGACCTTCAGTCTGGCTCAGTGAGATAATTCTCATGTACTTAAGCCAAACACTTTTTTTTAAAAGGTGTGTTTGTGCTTTGATTATCTACTCAAACATGGCTTTCAGTACTGTATTGTCTCTCTGACTTAGGCCTGAGAATATTTTTCTTTCTTGGCAAGTATCTGGGGAACACACCATGGCAATAAATATAGTCCACCATGATGTCATAGAATAAGGCCTACATGGAATTGCTATCTCTGTAGGCCTCCCACGAAACAGTCATCAATCTCTCACAGGGTTTTAAGTTGAAAACCTGATCAGGATAGTACTCAGGCTCTCTCATACACATAACCATGGCCCTATTTGGACAATCATAGCTCAGTTTAATCAGGTGAGCTATGAACAAGGTTGAAGTGGTTGTAGATCAGTAGAAGCTATATAATAATAATAATAATAATAATAATAATAATAATAATAATATTTATTATTTATACCACACCCATCTGGCAGGGTTTCCCCAGCCACTCTGCACGGCTTCCAACAGAATATTAAAATACAATAGTCTATTAAATACAGAATATTAAAATACAATAGTCTATTAAAAGCTTCCCTAAACAGGGCTACCTTCAGATGTCTTCTAAAAGTCTGGTAGTTGTTGTTCTCTTTGACATCTGATGGGAGGGCATTCCACAGGGCGGGCGCCACTACCGAGAAGGCCCTCTGCCTGGTTCCCTGTAACTTGACTTCTCGCAGTGAGAGAACTGCCAGAAGGCCCTCGGCACTGGACCTCAGTGTCTGGGCAGAATGATGGGGGTGGAGATGCTCCTTCAGGTATACTGGACCGAGGCTACATTTTGCATGCAGAATGTTCAGGTTTTATCCTCAAAGAAATTGGAGTTCTTGTTGGAAATACACTAAAAAGGATATACCAAGAACTCAGGCCACAAGTTTCAATATAAGGAATAATTCCTACTCGAGAGTTGAAAAGACGTTTTTCTTTTCAACTCTCGAGTAGGAATTATTCCTTATATTGAAACTTGTGGCCTGAGTTCTTGGTATATCCTTTTCAGGTTTTATCCTCAGCATTTCCCTACCTGAAATCCTTGAGAGTCACTGCCAGTAAGCATTGACATTACTGAGGTAGATGGACCAAGGATCTGACTCTGTATTTATTTATTTCAAAAGATATATATCCAACTTGATTGTAACAAAAATTGACAGCCTCAAAGTGCTTTACAATAATAATATAAGGCAGCTTCCTAACAAGAATGTTGCCAATGCGTGGACCCCCTCTGCTCATGTAAATCTCAGTTAAACCAGGAAGTCTCTAATTAACCCGAGTTTCAATGTTTCATTCAAACCAGGCAACTATGGTTTACTGGCTTCAGTTGGTTTAATTCCTAGACCTGTTCCAAAGCTGGTAACCACAGTTTCCCTGTTTTGATGAAACAGGAAACTATGTTTAATAAAGGGACCTCCCGGTTTAACTGTGCTTCCTGCAAAGAGAGACAAGCAAGGACTGTGTGTGCCAGCAAGACATTTGTTCATATCTCACCATGGGCTCCTTGGGGAGGAAGGGCAGGATATGAATTTGATTAATAAATTAAATATATTAAAAAATTAAGCCGAGAGACAGCAGTCCAAATGCAACTGTTATCAACATTTCAAAGAGTTGTAAGTCTCTCTCCCTTTCCCTGTTTCTTATCTGACAGCTTAACAAAATGTGGATTAAATGCTCTTCTCCCTTCTCAAAAGCCAGTTTGGGATAGACCCCCTTGTTTCCCCAGTGCCTCACAGCACTCATTTTTGCATGCCCATCTAGCCCCACTGTCACAGAACTACCCAGAAGCTCCTTCAGTTCCCTCAAGTTGTATCTCTTTGGTGTCATTCAGTCATCATGCTGTTGATTCAGTGTGAGCAATAATGTATTATTCATTTTTTCCTGAGTTCATCAGTGTCTCAGCTTGTTATTCTTACGATTCCCCAGAATAATAGAGCTTAGTGAGGCAATTTATCCTCAACTATGGCAGTGTGTGTAGGTAATAGAGTCTATTCAAGAATGTTAGGAAGAGGGGAAAAAACAACTATGTTTAATCACCACCATTCCTCTAGAGATTTGGGACACAATGAAACTCTCGGAAGCTCTCCTAACTTTCAAGTTTTAAAATACAACCTTCCAGTGAAAAATCGCTAGGACCCAATGGCTTCTGAATCAGAAAATAATGGAATCAAATCCCAACTCAGCCATTACTAGTTTGGGCAAGTTGCTGTCCCTCAGTTTCCTACCTACAGAAGATTGTGATGCATGAAATATTGTTAGCCAAGATGCATCAGGTAAGACGCCTGAATAAGGTCAACGTCCTACATGGTGGCTCTACAGCTTTTCCTAGCCCCTGACTCACTTGTTCCTGATTTTTTCACAAATCCATTGTCTCTCTTTCCCTAGGTAAAAATTACGGTCTGCCTGTGCTTCACACCAATGAAAAACAATAATATAATAGCCCAAACTATATCAAGTTACATGTTGTTATATGATACAGGATTGAGCAGTCTTGCCATATCAGATTTCAGAAGCAAAGAAATTTCAGTTGGGGAATGTAGGTGAGGGGTGGTTGGGAGAAGATTCCTAACAAAGTTTAAGACCCACATTTGGATTGATTTAAAAATTAAATTGCAAAAGAAAGAAAAATAGAATTTGTTGCAGTTCCTTCTTTTTGAACACTTTGTAATAACTACAACAATAGCTACCAACATGGGCAGTTGCTGGTTATCACATAGGTGTCCCTGACTGTCTGACCAGGACACTGAGCACACATGGATACTGTTAAAAGGAAATTTCATCTCATGCAGACAGTGCAGTAAAGTCAGAATGAGGATAGTGCAGCATTGTAAATAAGCTCACATACATTTCTAGCCTCTATTTTTCCAGTAGCTTGTACACAAATATATCAGCCAACTGTGGTTTGAAAGAAACAAAAGAACCAAACTTCCTAACCTGGTCACCTGGAAGCAATTCCATCTGCCCACAATGTGACCAGTGAGTAGCTAGTATGTACAAGCCTGAGATAATAAAACATTGTCAAGAAGCTGGTCTCAGTGAAGGTTCTCACAGCACAGCTGATTTTGAACTTCTGCCCCTATTATAACAGAGTAGATAGAAACTTTCCCCTCACAATATTTTACCAAAAAAATAAGCACACAGAATGCAGTTGTAGCATAGAATTCTAGGACTCTGCCAGAGTTCTTTTGTCTGCCTGGCAGTGCTGTTTCAACAATAGTAAAAAAAAGAGCTGTAGATCCCATATGTGATTTGGAAAGCGTTAAGCCTTACAGTAATTGTGGAGCGGAGAATGATGGGTGAATAACACCATGAAAAAGAGGACAGTACTTAACATAACACTGTACAACCACCCCTTCTCTATAATGCTGTGTCTAAACAGGGATGGTGGAGAAATTTGGTATACTTTGCACTCGAAGTTGAAGTTACCATATTTGCATTTTCCAGAACACTATGAGATGTAAAAATCCAGCTATCCTTTGAAATTTGTACTTATTCAAATTTCGTGATGCAGTTTTTCAAACCACACAATGATACCAAAAATGCACAGATTAGGGAACCGGATGCATAAAAATGAGTTTTTTAAATACCCCCCCCCCAAAAAATGTGTTGTATTAGGTGAAATTGCTTACAAAAATATGTAACAAAACTGTGTATAATATTTATCAGGAAAACATTGCACTAAGATCAGTGCTCCCCCCCCTAAAAAATGTTTAGGGGTACTCTCATTTTCCTACTCATATTGAAATACTGCTCCTCAGTGAGGCCAAACTTAGATTCACGAAATGTTTAGGGGTATGCGTACCCCTGCATACCCCCAGAAAAAAGCACTGGCTAAGATAGTGAAGAATATTCATGAGGATTTTTTAAAAGTTGCAAACTGAGACAAAAATGTAGGGAACAGAAATTAAGACTGAAAGATAAAGAGAACTGAAATTGACAGATCTTTCCACCCCTACTTCTAAATGGTTCATCTGAAAGAGGAAATGCCTCACAAATGAGAATGGACAAATAAAAGAGCACAGTCGATGGAGAAAAATATGCCAAATAATTATTGGCAGCTGGGAAATGGAACAGTAAATCTGATAAAAGGGGTGAGCCAAGAGAAAGTTGATGTGTGGTATTGCAGCTAAGCAATCTACCTGCCCCCCTCTCTCAATATATCTGGGGTTGTGCAGGGCAGAATGAACTCGGTTACTTTGATTCCCTCAGGCCGTGATATGGCACATACAACACAGATGCAGACTGGATGGATGACACTAAAACAGCTCACATTTCAAGATTTACCTTCTGCTTCTGCTTGAGGTAACACAAAATCCAATTAAGAAGCAGCAATTGCTGATGATCCCTCATTTGCCAGCCTTTCCCAACCATCCAACTGACCACTCGCATTGACGGGAATCAAAGCAAACGTGAAGCCTCCTCCTAAAATAGCTGTTGCAACTACTGTCGAGAGGACCGTGTCCAAACGGCAGTTTGTTGGAAGCCTCCGTACGACATCCTTATTATGCAGAGAGGAGGAGGATATGCTTATCTGTACATAATAGTGCCTCACAATCAGATGAAATGCACTTTATACCTATGAGATCATCTCTCTCGAGACACAATGCTAAATGCTCCAGACACAAAGACCTTGAAGAGTTATTTGTGCGAGTACCAAAAAATATCTTATTTATTCTGCCAAGGAGTTATCAAATCATGTAGGCTCATTGATTTATATAGGTGCATTAATACACCGAAAATGATTTATCTGAAGCACCTGCTATGCTGCATTATGGCAGCGAAGCCACTTTGATCTTGATACCTGCAAAAGAGCTTATTCCAGCATCGAAAAGGAATGATACTAGTCTTGATATTACATTTCCTATACACCAGAGATGCACTTAATGTTGTTACATTTCAAGGAGCCAAAATGAATACATTTGGCCTCTATTTCAATACCCTTAAATTTATGCACAGGATTTACATCCACATCCCAAATAGAGGAGTCCACACACTGGATTCTGAGTGTGGACCATCCATGTGTCCCTAATTTCCAGGGACAATCCCGGATTTACAGAAGCTGTCTCAGTTTCTGATTCGATCATGGAATGTTCCACTTTTTCTTAGGATGTCCCTGTTTTCATTGGAGAAATGTTGGGGGGTATGGAGTTATGCGACCCCCGAGCCAAGGAAATAAGAAACTATACAACTTTTAGAAGACATCTGAAGGAAGCCTTGTAATGTTTTTTTAAAAAATGCTTAATGTTTTATTATGTTTTTATCTATGTTGGAAGCCACCCAGAGTGGTTGGGGCATCCCAGTTAGATGGGCGGAGTATAAACATTACTACTACTACTACTACTACTACTACTACTACTGAATAGGACATCCCTATTTTCATCAGAGAAATGTTGAAGGGTACGTGAGTGTGTTCAGTTTTGGGGGGGCATTTTTGACATGACGGTCAAAATTTGTTTGATTCTCTAAGAGGCCTTCCTGCCACTTTTTATGCTGAGCAACAACACTGGTACATGAAGGAGCATAAAGGCTGATTCTTAATGAATTAAAGAACAAACAAATCCAAGTCTTGGAATAATTAAGAATCAAACTAAAGTAGGGGGATATTTGCCCATCATTCCATATGGAAGAGCTTGATGTAGATGACTCCCCGCCTCCGTTTGTGTTCTTCCAACAATTCCCTCTTTTGCACAGAGGACAGTATAATGTGGGATGGGAAAGAATTCAAGTCATTTTCAACAGCTTGATTATTTCTGGAAAGTTGAAGAAATGGACAGCAGATGAATGCCTGCCAAGCTAGGATACACTGATGGTTCCTATACTGTTCTTTTCCATTACACTCTCTTATTTTTCGGGGTTTATAGCTCAGCAGTAAAAATCACTCCACTCTGAAACTCGGAACACAAACGTCGAGTCCTTCCTTAGAATGGATTTACACCTTAGACAGTGACAGTTCAAAAATAAAGTATTTGGGCCTGGAAGGTCATTTCTCAGTTGCGACCAGCTGGAATCTTGAAGGCCCCCCTCCCCAAATTTTCAATCTCGACCAGCTATAAAGGGTGTTAATAGCTCCTCTCAAACCACTAGGGGCAAGAGCGTAAATAATCCCATCTGAAAGTCACCAAACACACATTTAACCCAATGGGCCATTTAATGGGTTTTGTAGAAAAATATAGGGCAAGAAATACAAGGACTTTTCCTCTTCCAAGCTGTAATAACGCCAACCTTTAAAGGGAACAAGATTTCCAATCCACAAAAAAAGAAGCAAGTACTTTCAGTCTCTGCTTCAACTGTTGTGGTGACCTTAGTACATAAGGTATACTGAAAATTTGCACATATTACTTAACACATGCTCTGTTACATTTAATACTTCAGGTTCTTTCTACTGCTGTCTTAATATCTGGGCTGAGTTTTCAGGCATTGCGAGACTAGACATTATTTTATTTATTTATTAAGATAATTTTAAACGACCCTAAGCAGTGCCCAGGTAATAATAAAATTCACCACTAACAATAAAAAAGACACGTAAGGATGGGAATGAAAGAGAAAGATTAGCCTTGGGATACATGCTGGGGAGATGAGAAAGTGGTTGTGCTTGAAAAAGGTGTGGCTATTTTGCATGGCTATCTGAATGTCTTGCTATACATGTTAATGTTCCTCTATGCCTTCTGATGAGGATGGATTTGGCCTGTTCTTTAAAGCACTGAAGGGGGGGTGGACTGAAGCTGGCTCATGTAGGCCAGCCAATGTGGAAGAGGTAAGAATGATGCCCTCTTCAACAACCAAACCACTCTCCAAAGTTTGGCAGTGTGGGGTTGTCCAGTTGTCCAAAGGGACTGAGAAGGGCATGTATTGTGTGTAGTCTACCCTCCCTGAAGGATTGTTTCCACCCACCTTGTTCTACCCAGACACTGAGGTCCAGCGCCGAGGGCCTTCTGGCGGTTCCCTCACTGCGAGAAGCCAAGTTACAGGGAAATCAGGCAGAGGGCATTCTCAATGGTGCCCCCCCCCGTGGAATGCCCTCCCACCAGATGTCAAAGAGAACAACATCTACCAGGCTTTTAGAAGACATCTGAAGGCAGCCCTGTTTAGGGAAGCTTTTAATGTTTGATGCATTACTGTATTTTAATATTTTGTTGGAAGCCGCCCAGAGTGGCTGGGGAGGCCCAGCCAGATGGGCAAGGTATATAAATAAATAAATAAATACCCTTGGCTTCACCTTTTTCACCTACCTTATACTGCTGGCAGGATGAAGGTTTTAATTTGGGTCAGATCTGCTCATTTATTGGTCATGTCTAGGCTGATCAGGTGTGCATTGGAATGGGTATTCTGGTGAGCATACCATCTGATTATGGTCCCCCCCACTGGACAAGGCTGCAGCACCTGCTGCAGCACCACGGACAGCTCTTCATGAGCCTCTTGCTTGGAAGCCAACTGAGTGCTTTGAGCCTCGGCCTCTGTCTCTCCTAGGATCCACCCCCTTAAGGAGAACATGTGCCTCTTAAAGGGCCAACCCTCTGGCCCAAAGGGAAATCTCTCCTACTCTTCATGGCGTTCTGCCTGGGGAGTTCTCTGTCTTGTTGTGCTAGTGAGGAAGTGTAAGAAGACTCATTTATCAGGGCTGGCCTCCATTTCTATGGGATCTAGTTTGGCTCCTGTCTGCCAAACGTAGGTCCAATGACCTCCAGGGTTGTCGGGGAATGGTCTGAAGATGAGGACAGGGGAATGCATTCTATGGCAGACCAGCTTTTCTCCGATGGAGAGATGGAGAGGGAAGAGTCACCCCCCCCCCATCCACAGCATGTTCAGAAGCAGAGAGACAGAAGCTGAAAAGCTTAGGGAAGAGTTACCCAGTTATGAGATAATGACAAGGGAGCCAGAAGGGAGGGGGCAGCTAGTCAAGACATCACTTGAAAGTGTGTGTGACCCCCCCTCACCATGGACTCAGAGGTCTGAACATATCAGAGAGCGAAGGAGTCAGAGGGAGGGAGGAACTTTCTGCTGGTGCCTTAAATGCTATGGAAGTCAGAAGGAGGGTTTAGAGTAGCCAACTGCCCTCCTTGCGGAGAGCTGTATATTTGTGCTTGAAACATGGTGCTATAATAAAAGGACTATAAATATATCAAATGCTCGTTAATTTTTATCTGTGAATAGAGAGGAGTCTCCAAACCTGGCCCGGCTCCTCAGCCATTGATACTGTAGCCTCCAGTTTGGCAATCTGGTCACACTTGAGACACCTTAAGGGTAAAGGTGTCTATCCACTAACTTCTGGCTCTGGGGAAATGGGAGAGACTCCTTTCATCTAAGGCTGGCCTGTGAGGGGTGGGGGATGCAGTCTGAGGTCACCTTGGTACGCTTCAAGGCTGGCTAGAGATGAGAAGCATGGGTGAGTTAATGGACTAATCTGCTGCTTAGAGTCAGTGTCAGGTTGACAGTTTAAGGTTGCCAGTGGGATTCTAATTTTGATGCAAAAAAATAAAGAAAGAATACAAACGAAAAATCAAACTTGGAAATATTTTTCAGATGTAAATTAAATTGCCATGTAATTTTTGATAGCAAAATCCTACCACTTTAGAGGTTACAGCTGAACATGAACAATAACTGAAATGCATTAGAAACTTGAAAAGATCACACTGAGTATTTATATCTGAACTAGTCTCTTGACAGTGCATAAGCTACAAAATCAGCAGATAACCTATTATCTTTTTTGTTGTTTTTCTTCTTCAAAAAGAGAGAAAAGAAACCATTTGCTATTTCCTTTGTTTTTATACGTGCCAAAATAAAGATGTTTTAATGCTGCTTCTTGTGTGTGTGTTTAAAATAATGCAATGTATTTTTGCATAAGTAAATAAGTACCTTGTTGTTAAAAAGTCACAGACAGGTTGAGATAGTAAACACAATGATTTTCTCTTTTAGTGCATTATAACTGTTGGGATAATTGTCATTGCTAGCAACGTACATTTGTTTTAAGATGAATAATAACACAGCCCAGAAAGGTTGCATTAACTCTCTTTTTTATTCAAGTCACAGAATTGGTTTGAAAAGAGCTGAATGTAATTGGAAGAAATTTTGTACAAAGAGCTAGCGATGAGAGTTCGTCTTAGCCAACCTGAATATTCTATATGTAATAGGATAGTGTACTTGTTGAATATGAACTCCTTTTTTCCAATCAAATAATGTATTCCTTGTGGGTCATTTTCAGGCTTTGGGCTCTTGATATTGTATCCTATATTACACTTTTACAGTTGCGACAGTGGTCTGATGAACACCAGCAGGCACAAGGGCTAGAGCAGAGAAACTTTGGGTCTGCCTTACTTTGCAGTGAGCCACTCAAGGCTGGAGGTCAAAAGTGTCTTTGGTCTATGATGTCCTCCTCGACTGAATCCACACCCAGGCAGCCCATTAACTCTGTCTATGAGCTTTGCCTGAGCAAGCATCAAAACTTCCTATGATGTACACCATGTTTGTCTGGTGACAGATGTGATGGCAGCAGATCCATACATTTATTTATTCCATTTATAACCCACTTTTCTTCGAGCAAGCATACCTGAAGGAGCGTCTCCACCCCCATCGTCCATCCCAGACACTGAGGTCCAGCTCTGGTGGTTACCCACTTTGAGAAGTGAGGATACAGGGAACCAGGCAGAGGGTCTTCTTGGTAGTGGTGCCTGCCCTGTGGAACGCCCTTCCAGCAGATGTCAAGGAAATAAACATCAATCTGACTTTTAGAAGACATCAGAGGGCAGCCCTGTTTAGGGAAGTTTTTAATGTTTGATGTTTTGTTGTGTTTTTAATATTCTGTTGGGAGCTGCCCAGAGTGGCTGGGGAAACCCAGCCAGATGGGCTGGGTCGAAAGAATAATAAATTGTTGTTGTTGTTGTTAGTTACCCACATGCCTAGCCTCACTGGTTTCTTAAAAATATATCTCTAAGAGATTTGACTAGTTATTTTCATTTTTGCCTGGAGAAAGGCTGACCAAACATGAAACTTTGGGGTAGCCACAGCAAGGAAGTTTTAACTTTACTCGGATTGGCTCTGCCCTGCTTTGCATAACCACACTCTGGTCATGCTGATGTTTTTCTCATTATTTGAGCAATAGTTTAATTATACCATCTAACTGCACACCCAGACTTTGGTGCTTTGTGAGCCTGGTGGCAGCAGAGCAGCACCATTCCAGCATGACCATTGCCAATCTAGTCATTTAACAGCTGCTAGCCTATCTTAAAGATAGGAACCCATCCCCAAAACTCTGTTCTCTCTGTTCATTCCACAACAATGGCATCTCTAAGGTCCCCTTTCATGCCTTCTTCTCTTTATCATGTAGGGAGAAAAATGCACCAGGTAAAATGTGAGCTAGAAGAGTGATCTTGAGTTAGTATTCAGTTAGACAAAGAAGTCTATATCAGTAGAAGTACACTGTCCTGATCAAGAGAAGGAATAGTACCACTCTATTCTGCCTTTGTCAGACCACACCTGGAATACTGTGTCCAGTTCTGTGGACCACAATTTAGGAAGGATGTGGACAAGCTGGAATGTGTGCGGAGGAGGGCAACTAAGATGATCAAGGTTCTAGAAGTAAAACATCATCACCATAATCACCACCACCACCATCATCATCATCAGCTCCTGCCAATCTGGATGGGTTTATGAGGAACAATTTAAAGAGCTGGGTATGTTTAGCCTGGAAAATAGTGTCCTGGGACTGTCCTGGGACCTTAATTTAAAAGTTCTCCGATCACACAATAAGATGGTGTATCCTAGGCACGTCCAACTCCCAAGAGACTGTGATCTACTCCCAGTATAAAAAAGCTGGCAGTGATCTACCCATTGCCATTGCCAAGAACTGTTGAACTTTTTGGGGGGGAGGATTGAGGAAAGAGTGCCCAGAGATGTTGAGCTGTTTTTGAGAAGGATGAACCAGAGTTCACTTAACTTAATACCGTGATCGACCTGGTGTACACGCCTGGTGTATCCCATTGTATAAGTTCAAGGGGCATACCTGTTAGGGGAGATGAAGATTCCCCTCTTCCCCATTCCTGAGTCACTTCCAGTGTCAGAGCCCCAGATAGCACAATAGTGCACAGAGATAGGTGCTGCAGTCAGGCAAGGTGCGAGTTCTGTGCCCTTCACCCATGCCCCACTCTTGCTTTCAAATTGTCCACCGGCCTATCTTTCTGCATGATGAGATGCAGGGGAGAAGTGGCAAATTGAAACATGGCCCTGAGTGAAAGTCAAGCCACAGCACTGGAACAGATCTTAGTTCCACGACACTGACGATGACAAGTCTATCAAATGAGATGCCTCCTTCTAAGTCAGCCTGCAACTCAGAGTCAGCCTTTACAATGCATTCATCATCTCCCACTGAATAAAAGATTCTGACATTTACATGGCTTAAATAGAGCTGTTCAAGGCCTAGAAAGCTGACTGCTGCAGGTTTTCATAGAGAACACCACCAGCATACCAGTCTACTTTCCTACCGGGCTTGCCTCCAGCCTTCCCTACAGCAATATGAACCTAAGCCACCTCCTAGGCAACAAAGATTGGTTGGTTCTCTCTTCACATGATGTAAATAAAGGACTGATGGGCAGGGGTGAATCTCACTCCCCCCTTGCCTGCGCTAACATCACCTTAGGAAGGATTGACAGTCTGCATTTAAAGATTCAGGCCAATGACTGATTCCTTCTCAAGCTACACTTTAAATCAGGGACAGGACAGGATGACGGAGAGCACAGAGGATAGCGAATCATTGATAAATGGGATTAAGAACTAAGAGCAAGTTAACTGTTACAAAGCACATTACAAACTATAGTTTCTACCGGCCCTAGCTGTTAAAAGACTGGCATCAATTTAATTTCAAAGCAATTGTGTTTAATTAGCCAGCAGCCGTTTCATCTTCTTTTGACCTCCAAGAAACCCTTTGATATTGTGAATCCAAAGGGTGGTCAATGCGTCCTTGCGGGAAGGAGTGGTCCCAGCCAACTTGAAAGAGGTGGTGATTTGACTGCTCCTGGAAACAGTCCACCCTGGACCCTCTGGTTTGTGATAACTACTGCCTGGTCACAAATACCCCCTTTCTGGGGAAGATAATTGAGAAGATTGGGGGGCAACTTTTGAATGAAACAGATTATCTCAACCCATTCTATGTGGGGCTGTGTCCACAGAAAAAAACACCACCGTTCAGAGCTAAAGAAAACTATGAATGTAAATGTATAGCTACAGACAGGTGCTTAACAAGACCTTTCAAAAATTTCATTCATAAATTTTACACACACACACACACACACACACAGTGCTTTTTTCTAGGGGTACGCAGGGGTACGCATACCCCTAAACATTTTTTGAACCTTTGTACTTTTGTCCATTTACTGTATTTATTTCCCCCCGATTTGAACTATAAAATGGTGATTTTCTTGAGTCAAAATGAGAGTACCCCTAAACATTTTTTTTTAGAAAAAAGCACTGTACACACACACACTTGTCCATTTGAAGATGATTTCTGTGTTTCTGTGTCCACCCGGTAAGTTCCCTTGGTTTATCTAAAGGACACATTCCCAAATGAGCAAGAAACAAAACATTGGGATACAGATCGATGTGCTGAGAGAGCAAATATTTCGCCATACATTGCTAGCAATGCTGTTCCAGCCTTCAGTTTTGGCACAGCGTCAGAGAGGCTGCCTGTCAAAGTTGATCCACAATATTTTTCAAAGTCTCTCACGATATAGAGGTCAGCAGGGTTGCTCAGCGTTGCTAGTTTCATTTCCACTAGCTGCTAGTAAGAACATCATGAGGTAGTTTGCAAACTAACAGGGCGTGAGGGTGCGCATGTATCTATAACCCTACAATTTTAATTCTCTCTGATTTCCTCTTGATATCCTTTCCTTATGTCTGAGGTTCAGGCTGCTCCAGCACCTCAGGATCCTTCCAGCTTATTCGCAGCTGCATATGTAGAGCAGGCTGCTGAGCCTGACAATTTGATCTGAGAAGCTACAAACGGGTGTTATGTTTTTCCATGGTTTGTTGTGAGCAACAATGTGCCATTTCTGGCTTGGTGGGAGGTGGTTTTTCTTCCATCAAAAAAGACCCGAAAAGAGACATCTTCCAAGATGTTAAGAATTCTGTTTCTAGCCTGTTGTAATGCACTGAGTGCCTTTACTGCAATGGAACATGATGCTATGTTCCCTTGGCCTCAGGAAAAAAAGATAAGGAGATTCAGCAGACCACAGGAGGGGCTGCTTTGTACAGATTTTGCAGAGTGACTATGCAGACAGTCAATCACTTATGATCTCCACCCACATGGTCCTTCAAAGCAAATATTTATGCATTTATTTATACCCCACCTTTTTCTCTGAGGAACTCAAGATGCAACCCTGCAAATTAGGTTGGGCTAAGAAGCAGTGACTAGCCCAAGGTCGCCCACTGAGCTTCATAGCCGAGTGGAGATTTGAACCCTGGTCTCATAGGTCTCACGATGTCTGATTTCCAGCATCATAAGCCTACAGCATTATTTGCTTAGGGTTTCCCATCACAGGGAGAGTCTATGTACATACAGTGGGCTTCCTCCCCTTGTGGATGGTGGAGTAGGGGAGCTGGAGGGCTGTTATAGCAGAGCAGGCCCCATTTTCTCCTTCCACCCTAACTACAATTGCATGGAGGGTAATGCCTAAACAGAGCTACACTGTAGATACGTGTAGATATACAGATATGCACAGCATGTACTGTATGGCCATATGTAGTTACAATGGTGACAACCTAATCACAGTAATAAAACAAGGAACCATACGTGTTTTACATCCCATGACCCGTAACCTTTCTTTATGTATACAGAAGAATATGAGATGTTTTATGACTCTTTGTTTGCTGTGTTTGAACTGCTATATAAGCTTCATTCTGATTCACAGTCTTTCTAACTAGCAGTTCTGCTTAGGGCTGCCCTATTGTGATGGTTTTAATAAACTGGGTCCCTACACAATGTTGTTATTCTCTGATGTCAAGGACTGGCCAGGTAAAGAGTGGGGGAAGCCACGTGCCCAAGACCGCCCCCCCCCCGGAAAGTACAGAGGGAGAGGATTTAGATCCTGGTGGTGGGAAACTGACAATACCCCAGAGGAGGGGATGAGCTGGGAAGTGCTGGAGGCTGGGAGCTTGAGAGACAGTGAAGGGGTGGAATCAGACAGGTGCCTCAACACAGGGCAAGGACAGGAGAAGCCAGACTGGGCAGTTCTCCCTCTGACAGCTTTTCTGCTGACAGCTTGCAGCACTCTGCATGTTGCTGAGCAGAGAGCTAGGCAGACACAGAGAGCGTCTCTTGGAGCTCGCCATAGATAGAGGGAGGGGCCTGACACAGAGGGCTAGGGAGTGGAGGGGGAGCTACAAGCCAGTCTGGACAACAGCTTCACTAAGACAGGAGCAACCTTCAGAAATCTCCATGTGTTCTTCGTTCTGCTTTACTTAATAAAGAAACTGCAGTCAAACCTCGGCTCCTGAACAGCTCCGGTTTTGAACATTTCAGTTCCCGAATGCCGAAAACCCGGAAGCAAATGCTCTGGTTTTTGAACGTTTTTTGGAAGCTAAATGTCTGATGTGGCTTCCATTTGAGTCCAGAAAGCTCTTGCAACCAATCGGAAGCTGCGCCTCGGTTGCCGAATGTTTTGGAAGCCAAACGGGATTCCAGAATGGATTGCGTTTGACAACTGAGGTTTGACTGAAACTGCAAGTTAGCCAAATGTTTCAGTCCTTTTCTCTGATTTGAAAATGACCTGCTCTCCTTGTCAGCTCTCTGACATCTTGGTTCCATGTTTTATTTAAAGGTGTTCCCTTACCTGGATAAGAACAAGTGGTGGAGAAATTAATTCCCACCACAAGTGGATGATGTGACAGGAAGGACCTGTCCCTTGAACTGGAGCGCTTGGTTGCATGGCCCTTTGGAGAACTTGAGTTCAGGCACGCGACACAAGGCGGCAAAGAATCTGCTGCCTCTGGGTTCACAGAAACTGCCTTAGTAAAGAGCGTCCTGCTGGCTTCACCAAGAAAAAAGGTAGCGACTGAGGCAGCTGCTAGCTTTCATTATCAGCTGGAAGAAAAATGCTGGGCAAGGGTCCAAGTGCTAGAGAGAGACAGCCCAGAGAATAAAACAGTGGAAGGAATGAAAAAGCTATATCACTCTCTCCCCCTGCTACCCCAGTCACCTTTCTGAGCCTACAGCACATGCCCATTCTCATTCGATATCCCTCAGCCGCAGGATCCTGTAGAGCGTAAATCAGTTCTACTGTACTTACCGGCAGCACCATAGGAGAAAAGGAAAATGCTTAACAGAAGATTGCATGTTGTGTCAGAAAATATGGCGCTGCATATTATTCACACTTCAATTGTTGCAGATGAGTGTATAGAAAAGCAGTATGAAAGGCAGGTCAACAGAAGCCAAAATCCCATTTTCTTTATAGATATTAGCTGGTTGACTTGCCAGCTTCCTACAGATCAAAATGTCACTACTCGGTATTGGAAAGATTTGTGATTTCCCGTCCAACTTTAGGTCGGATACTAAAAACAAATGCATGCATTTTTTTCCTTTTAAGCTGACAACAAAAGAAAGAAGAATTTAAGATGCTACAAAATCAGAATGGAGAGACTATGATTTGCATTTTATAGAGCACCGTCAAGGCATGCAGTGCATTGCAGAGTTCTGTAAGCAAGAAGGAAGTCAGGCCCCGGTTCCAAGAAGCTCACAATGTCAATGTTGATAGTAAGGGGAGCAATAGGAGGAATTGTACAAGATGGAGCCATCACAAGGAGCAGAGCTCTTCTACCTAAATCTAATCCCAAGAATTGGGAAAGGTCGGCAGTTCGAATCCCCGCGGCGGGGTGCGCTCCCATTGCTCGGTCCCAGCGCCTGCCAACCTAGCAGTTCGAAAGCACCCCCGGGTGCAAGTAGATAAATAGGGACCGCTCTGGCGGGAAGGTAAATGGCTTTCCGTGTGCTGCGCTGGCTCGCCAGATGCAGCTTTGTCACGCTGGCCACATGACCCGGAAGTGTCTCCGGACAGCGCTGGCCCCTGGCCTCTTAAGTGAGATGGGCGCACAACCCCAGAGTCTGTCAAGACTGGCCCGTATGGGCAGGGGTACCTTTACCTTTACCTTTAGGATCATCCATGAGCTTGCTCAGAAACACTCAGAGGAGGAGGAATCTTTGGTCCTCCACATGTCATTGGGCTTCAACTCCCATCAGACCCAGCCAGTATGGCCAATGCCAAAGGATAATGGGAGTTGTAGTCCAACAATATCTGGAGGGCCATTTGCTGTACACCATTGCTGAATGGAACACTCTCTTTCTCATCCTTTTGGCTTATGTTGCTCTGCAGGACAGCATTTCCACCATGAATGCTATAATCTCAGTAGCACCTTTCTCCAATTCCTCAACATTTATTCCTCTGTGAAACAGGCTTCCATTCTTCTGTCTCAGTGCAGGGTTTAGAGCTTACTCTAGTGTTTGCAAGGTGGCCAAGGGAGATGGAAATTATTTCCATTTGCAGTAAAAAGGAAAAGAAAAAGTCCTTCAGCACTCTGCAGCCTCCCTGGCTGCCTCATGCTTCCTGATCTGAAAAAATCTCCAAAGGAGGAATTACTCCCCCTCCCCTCTAAAAAAACCCAAAAGAAAGACTTTGATTGAAATGCAGGCAGTTTGCAACCTGGGAAGGCTGCAAATTGCAGACCACTGGAGAGATGATTTGAGGAATGAAAGAAATAATACTCAAACTTCCTTTGGCTACCTTAGAAGTAAGATAAGTGCATCAAAAGACCATATATCACACCCACAAGAATGTCAGACATTTTCTCTCCCCTTTGATAAATACAATTTATTTTCATATTAATTGATGGAGAATAGCAAAAGGAAATGCAGGAATTTTTTGGGTTACAGCCCTAATGTAAACATCACCTCCAGATGAAATTTTAGGTGTCAAACTTGGAGCTAGTTAATATGGACCCCCCAAAAAAAAAATCTAAGCATGATTCAAGTGACCCTGACAATCTGCATATGGTTTGACCAGTACTAGACTGCTGAGCTGCACAAAAAAAAGTTTGTAGAGCTTTAAAGTTCTCAGTCGCAAAAATATCGATCAGTGGTTCCCAATTGTTAGTCCATGTAACCAACCCAGTAGGGTCTGTGGCAACATTCACTTGAGAAAAAGTACCATAGAGATATCTAAATTTCCAAAAATAGAAGTTCAATGGCTTGGCTTTTGAAAAACAAGGGTCTGCAGTACCTGGCTAACTGGCAACCACTGATGTGCCGCTGCTGGCAAATTGCATGCTGAGCACTTTGCAGGGTCTCCCTAAAATCACCAGAAGGGGGAGCTTTCCTTGTATCCTGAAAATAGGACGCTCAACATCCTATTTTTGGGGTGGGCTCAGCTCTAATTATATGGCAGGGTGGATGTGCTGCCTACAGCGCTCTTGTAAATATTTAATTTAACCCTCCTCAGGGCTAATGTCTCTCCAGCATTTTGCATCACGTTGACAGTTCCAGAGAAGACAGGGTGAAGTGGTTGGGTTTCTCCCCCTCCCCTTTTGATCTTTTCATAATCATAACGCAATTGTTCTTTGCTTTCATCCTCTGTCATACTAAAGCATGATGAATAGCTAGCCTGAGAAATGTTCTACAAGGAAACCTGATTGCTGAGAGCAGGGGGTTTCTTTGGGGGGTGGGGGTGGGAATGTGTTTTTTAATGGTGGGCTGGAAGATGTGCCATAGCAGGCAGGTTTTTCTGCTTCACCGGGGCTCTGAAAAACCAACCTCTTCTTTAACGCACGCAGAACGCCTGCCTTTCTCGCTCTTCGTTAAAAGAGCCAAGTGGAGTGACAACTTCAGAAAGCCTCCCTAATTTAAAAAGAGCGAGACTTTGACATCCTTGATTAACAATGCAGCAACTGGAAGGAGACTTGACAGAAAAGACAACTGAGGCTATCCTCTCAGAGAAACAAACAGCTCATTTACAAATTGCACTTCATTAGGCTGCCGCAGATTAATCCAATTGTAGATGGCAAAATGTAACTAATGCTGCATAATTTTGGATGGAAGTACCAGTAAAACTTAATTTTCCTTAAAATTACATCCTTTGAAAATGAGCGTTCTTGCATCTTTCTCCTGCTCCCTGCTTAACCAGAAACTACGGGAAAGTATTGAAGCTGTCTCTGGAGATGAGAGACAAATGCTGTTTGGCTGTGAGGCAAAGGATTATAAACCATTCCAGCAAAAAGCTTCTTTAAATTTCAGTATTTATTTCACCAAAAGACTCCAAACGTGTTGTGTTTGAGCTCCTGGACATAAATGGCTGTTAAATCCAAATTAGTTTGCCAACACCACGTTGAATCTATTTTTATTATTTATTTTAATTTCTTTACTGCATTTATATTCCACCTTTTTTTCTTTTTCACCTCTTTAATCCCCGCAACAACCCTGTGAGGTAGGGTAAAATTATGGAATAAAATGAAAAAAAAAATTAAAATGATGGTCTTGAATGATTTTTTTGCCAAACAGATAAACTGTGATGCAGTGAAAGGCCCAAGGTCACCTAGTGAGGTTCATGACCTGATGGTGATTTGAAATCTGGTCTCCCAGGTCCAAGTCTGACACCACACTGACTCACTAAATAGATCTGGTCTAACCCAAAGAGCTTCATGTTTAATCTTTAATTGCAGGGGCAATTAGAATTTCCTAAGCAAACAGAACTCAGACAAAACTGAGCTGATCCCATGCTGTCGCTTTGAGATCACACCCCAATAAAAAATTACTGAGCAGCACAGACTGTGGATACCACTGGAAAAGTCAACTGCATCCCCTCAGCTTCACTGGCAAATGGTTATAGACCAGGGGTCAGCAAACTTTTTCAGCAGGAGGCCGGTCCACTGCCCCTCAGACCTTGTGGGGGGCCGGACTATATTTTGGAAAAAAATAAAAATGAACGAATTCCTATGCCCCACAAATAACCCAGAGATGCATTTTAAATAAAAGGGCACATTCTACTCATGTAAAAACACGCTGATTCCCGGACTGCCCACGGACCAGATTTAGAAGGCGATTGGGCCGTATCCGGCCCCTGGGCCTTAGTTTGCCTACCCATGTTATAGAGCATCGAGCTAGGATCAGGGAGACCAGGGCTCAAATCCTGAGTCCACTCAGAATGAGGGTAGAGTATTGAGGAGACCATGTTCACTTAGCCTGAGAAAATACAGTGGTACCTCAGTTTTCGAATGTAATCCGGAAGTCTGTTCGAGTTTTGAAACGTTTGAAAACCAAAAACTGAAAGTCTCAATATGAAAGCCTCAATATGGAAAACTCAAAATGGAAGCCACATTTCCCGTTGGACTTCTGAGGCGTGTTTGAAAAATGAGGCATTTACTTCTGGGTTTTCAGCGTTCAGGTTCTGAAATGTTTGACTACGGAGGCATTTGAAAACTGAGGTACCACTGTAGCTTTCTAATTTCCCAACGTAATTTGACCCCTGTTAGCCCTTCAGTAACACAATCAGCAATGTGATAAGCTCAAAATCCCTCTTTAAGCCTCTGTCAGCATTCTCTGTGAGGCTCCTGTGGCAGTGGAGGTGAGAGGCCTGCGTCCTTTCCCTGGATGCAGTGGCTCAGGAAGCAGACTTTTCCAGCAACTAAAGAGCATGATCCCAGCAGCACTGCAGGCACCTGCAAGGGATGCAGTGAGGAAGGAAGACATTTCCCTCTGCCTTCCCCTCCACAGTCAGATAATGGTAGAGGAGAGAGTGCGTAAACAGTTGGGGATGTAGAGTGTTTGATAATGTCAAGAGCGATGGGAGGGAAAAGTTATTACTGGATCAGATTGCCATCAAGGCTAACAAACCCATCTGGGAATCCATACAGGCTTTGGGATGCAGCCAAGCGTTGCTAGTTGCCAAGCTTCATATTATGAACGAGGAAATTGGAATTATGAACTTCAGCATCCCCGTTAGTCATAAGGTGCATTATCCACGTGTGGAAAGACCTCTCTGACCAACCAACAAAGCATTCATAATGCACAAGGGAGCTCAGATCTTGGCTAGACAGAAGGGTTGAGGCAGTCTCGCTTCAGACATACTGAGGATGAGCTATAAAGAGGTATATGTGTTAAACCAACGCCTTGAATTGTGACATGTCAAGGTTCCCAAAGGCTTTTCAATGGCGCATGCATGTTTTCCTTTTTGGGGAAGCCATGTAGGGGAAGCCATGTAGCACGTTTTGGGTAAAGAGTTAAAACAGACCCTCCAAGTGTCCTTATTTTCCAGGGACAGTCCCAGATTTCCACAAGCGGTCCCAGTTTCTGAATTGATCCTGAAATGTCCCACTTTTCTTTAAAGGTAAAGGGACCCCAGACCATTAGGTCCAGTCGTGACCGACTCTGGGGTTGCGGCGCTCATCTCGCTTTATTGGCCAAGGGAGCCAGCGTACAGCTTCCGGGTCATGTGGCAGCATGACTAAGCCGCTTCTGGCGAAACCAGAGCAGCGCACGGAAACGCCGTTTACTTTCCCACCGGAGTGGTACCTATTTATCTACTTGCACTTTGACGTGCTTTCGAATTGCTAGGTTGGCAGGAGCAGGGACCGAACAACGGGAGCTCACCCCATCGCAGGGATTCGAACTGCCAACCTTCTGATCGGCAAGTCCTAGGCTCTGTGGTTTAACCCACAGCGCCACCCGCATCCCCCCACTTTTCTTTAGGACGTCCCTATTTCCATCAGATAAATGTTGGAGGTTATGGAATTGGACATCCCAATTTTCACTGGAGAAATGATGGTTATGCTACCTGAGTTATGAAGTACAGGTTGTGCTGTACCAGTGAGCTATAAGACCCCCTCAATCTGAGCAATGGCCCTCATGCCTAATCTTCAGCAACCAGAGCACTCTGGCCCTCAAAATCCCAGACATAACACTGCTCAGTCATTGCACCGGCTTTTTTTTGATAGAGGTTTTATTAGAAATAGGAAGACATGCACTTGCGAGATTTTTATCCAAATAATCTCCCAGACTATTACAGAGAAAGGCAGATAATGACTCTAATAGCAAGGAAGATCCAGAGGTAGGAAGAGAAATTACTGGTTTCAGCTCATTCAATGAATCTGATATGACAGAAGGTTATTACTACAATTTGCACCAGGAGCTGATATGGATATCACCCCTTTCTCCATTACTTCTTTGCCTTCATGGGTGTATACACAGGTATAATTTGCATGTTATAACAGTGAGACGCTACATTCTGTACCTTCCTAGCAGTTATTTCTCTTCATAGTTGCATTAAATTACCCAGTTTCCTATCTAACACCATATCTGAGGATTACAATAACCCTCCCAAATTACTCTACATTCTGTACTCTTTGACTTTAAAGAAATGGGGGGCCTGAATCTCATGCTACCCCCCCACCCCATCGCCAACTTTCCTTCTGCCTCTGCTGCACAGCAGTAACCCAAGTGATCTCTGTCCTTTTCACTGTCCTTTAGGGGTCCTTGAAAATATTGCAATGGCTTTGAGGCACTTCATGATACGAGCTTTAGATGTCCCTAATCTTCAGATGTCCCTAATTCGTGTTTTTTTTTCTTCCCCTGCAAAAAAAATGCCCATGGGTAATTCAAAAATAGTACTTTGCAAATAATGCTAAAAGAAAATCTTATTTTACATTTCTATAGCATCTGTCAGCCTAAGGGATTTCAAACTACTTGATAGGCTAGGGCACAGAAATTCACAGACATGGGCTCTGAGCCTATGTAATATGCCATGTCCGAAGCAATTCCTTGTGCCACAAAGGATATTGTCCCAAGCTGTGGCTTGTTTGGATCTGGTAGACATATGACAGGGCCTGATACATCCCATTTCCCTTACCAAAAAAAAACAAGAAAAGAAAAGAAAAACATACCCTCCAACATTTCTCCGATGAAAATAGAGATGTCCTATTCCATCATCATCATCATCATCATCATCATTGGGTCCAGCATATCTTAAGGACTGCCTGGACCCGAGTTGTTAAGGGCCTTTTAAATTAATGCAAGAAACTTGAATTTGGCATATATGGGTAGCCAGTGCAAGCTGCCTTAAAGATGCAAAACAGACCCCATATTAGTTTTGTAATGCAAAGGAACATCTCTGCAGTTCTGAACAGCTTACATTCTTCACCTCTGTGGAATTTTCTAGCCCTTTGCTTGATCCATCTGGAATAGGTTGTCATTTTCTTTCCTCCCCTCCCTGCCCTGTATCTTCCCCTTCCGAAACTCTCACATGAAACCTACTGACCTGTGCTAAACAGCATTGAGAAGGGCAACTACTTTCTATTTCAACTCATATTTGTGGGCACCTCAAGCTTGCTATTCATTTTGGCAAGCCAAAAGCTATAATTCACATTGAATTAGACGTCACATTTCATGAACAGCAGCTTTGGGAGCTCAGGCAGGAATCTGATTTCGAATCACATAAACGCTACAAAGTCTTGCTGGTCGTGAAGTTTGAGGAGGAACTCTTAGAGGTACCTACAGCAGCTTGCACCCACTTTTCCCTGAGTACCACAAAAATCAAGGCAGTAGAGACCTTGAGTTCTCACATTTCAGCTCCCAAGACTCAGAGCTGCCTCAAATGTCTGATATGCATTTGACTGCCAATTATGGATGGAAAGAAATCCTTAGAGGGTTTCCACTGACTTTAGCAGAACCGGAACTGCAATTTTCACCTCTTTGTTGAACTTTAGCTATTTTTATTTACTTATTTTTGTTTATTTTGGTCCTTGGGTAGGGTAACTTATATTACAAAATACAAACTGTCTGTCTGTCTGTCTGTCTGTCTGTCTGTCTGTCTGTCTCTCTCTCTCTCTCTCTCTCTCTATATATATATATATATATTGCACACCCCAAAACATGCCAAGAATGGAAAACAGAGATAAGAGCAACCAACGGATTTGTCAATACAGTTCTAAAAGCAACTCCATTTTCCCTCCCCTCTAAATATGCACCTCATAACTGGCACAAAACAAACCAGTCTATGTGCCTACCAGAACATAAGAAGGATAATAGGTCACGTGCCAGAGAGGAGAGTACTTCTTTATAGTCAACAGAAGGCATCTCATGCCTGTGTATGTTGTGAGCCAAGTCCAACATAGAATGCTAGCCTGGTGTTATGGTCTGTGCAGTTTCTGTAGCCCCAGGAAGGAAACAGGAGGCTTATCATGCTGTTGGTGGTCTGCCATCCTCATGCATATGACTACAAAGCAATAACAGAACAGCATTGCTGATTCTACACCCACCCACCCGAAAACACCCACCCACCCTGATTGTGTACTTTCAAATAATGTGCCAGTCAAGTTCTCTCCATGTTCTAAAGAGGAGCAAGATTCTTATCCATTTGCATGGATCAATTTCAATTAGTGTTGCCTACTAACGAGGACAGTAAGCTAGGAGGGATGACCATGAATGACCATTTGCAAACAGAAGTCTATCTTGGCTGCTGAAATCCAGCCAGGAAAAGTTGAAATCAATATTAGCTGGATTTATCAATGCCTCGCAGGGACGCTGGTTGGCCTTAAATCTGCAAGAGTTTGGCCTGAGCTCACAACAAACAACTCATGACCTAAATAATTCACTACTATCTCGTCTCCAACCTCCTCTTTTTTGGGAGCTGTTGTCGAACTGATTACTACTGAGGCATCTGATCATAGCCTGCATTTTTAATCAAGGCTTATATTTTGATCAGATTCCTGTATTCCAAAAATGAGCTTAAATTCACAAATGTTTCTTTCGAGACAGGACACCAGCAGGCAAGGTCTTTGTCAGAGGCCCCTTTGGTTTATTGCGGTCATAAAACAGGCTGGGAACAAAAGGTCACACTGACCATACAAATGATAGAAGACAATCAAGGTTGCAAAAACACAATTAAATAGTAATAATTATTGTGCCTCCCATTAAACTTGAGCCACATCTTCCTAAGGTTAAAAGGGCAAGAGCTAATACAAACAGCAGCTGGCCAAGGGAAGAGGCCTCTCTCTCTCTCTCTGAAACTGCTTTGAAGCTTCAGAGAATTTAGAAAACTTATAGAACTTAGCTTTTACTAAGTTCCTTTTTACTTAAACAAGATCTTTGCTTCTAAAAATCTATATATGTTATATGTATGAAATATTGGCTTAAATGTAATTATGCAAAGGATTTAGAAAGTAAGATTCTTATTTCATAGAATCATAGAAGAAGTTGGAATAGACCATGAGGGCCATTGAGTCCGGACCCCTGCCAGACAGAGAGACGCCATCGGAGCACTCCTGACATATGGTTGTCAAGCCTCTGCTTAATGACCTCCAAAGATAAAATTAGCCACCATCTGTTTTGGAGTGAATAGGGCAACAGGGCAAAAGATGAAATGTTAGTTAAGGCGCCTAGTCTAGGGCAAAAGGTTATTTGGTAATTAAGGTGCCTTGTAGAGGTTAATGGCTATTTATTTGCCAATTATAAATAGAAGGAAATATAGCTCTTTGTCTCCCATAAAAGGTAATAGGAAATGGGTGTATCTTTTATGATTGGTTCTAGCAAACAGCCAATAGGAATTTTAACCAGGCTGATTGGACAGAGGCAGCCAAAGGAGGAGCAAGGGGGCTGAGCTGAGGGAATATAAGTGCTGGCCATAAGGGCAGGAAGGCAGGCCAGAGCTTGGTAACCATATACCACTGTGCCTCTCATTTATTTGTCTGACAAATAAATTATTATTTTAATTTCTCTATTGCTGCGTTGAATATTTCATTCCAGCTAAGCGTTAACCACAAGCAGGGTGCTACATTTTATGGTGCCGTGACTCGGATAAGTGGTCTGCTGGAACGCAGCCCCTTCGCCTTACTGGGCAGGGTACAAGAGGGAGGACCACTAACTGCTTACCCAGCGCGCACTGGAACATTTTTTCCAGGGGAACGCAGAAGTCTCGTCTGTCTGATACCCTGCTCACCGACGGCGACGGACCGGGGGGAACCAGAGAAATAAAGAGGGATCCGCTAAGGGTAAGTGCACAAAGGGGTTTTGGCCCTCCAATTAATTGGGAGGAAGAGAAGTCTTGATCAAACTTCTGCGTCTCAGTAAGGGGGAAACTGAGTACGCTACATGGCTGGGTACATCAGATGGTGATCTGGTGTAGGGAAAAGGGAAAGGTTGGGAGGTAGAGTGTGGTGAAGTATCCAGCGCATTGTATGTGTGAGAAAGTACAACCTGAGTGTGGAGTGGGTAGTACTTCGGTTCCCAGTAAGGCGACTTCACTGGGCAAGGAACCCCACGAAGCGAGTGTGTAAGTGACTGAGTGGATACTTCACAGGGCCATACAATGGGAGTTGGGGGTTCAAAGGGGGAAAATACACCTCTTGAATGTATGTTAAATAATTTTAAGAAAGCCTTCTCAGGGGCATATGGAGTCAAAATGACGCCAGAGCGCTTGAGAACGTTATGTGAATTAGAGTGGCCGAAACAAAATACTGAATGGCCATCTCAGGGAACCTTTGATATAAATTTAGTAAGCAAACTTTGGACTAATATCAAAGAAACGGGAGGGTGCCCAGAACAATTTTCATATATAGATTCTTGGCTGAGCACATTAAATAAAAATCCTCCATGGATAAGGGAATGCAAAGTCCAACGATGCAAATTATTGGCTGTAAAAGCCGAAGCTAGGAAAGGAATCTTGCCAAATAAACTCAAACCCATTTTTGAGGGACCAGAGGAAGAGGTGCTTCCACCTCCACCCTATGCTCCACATCGAAGGGAGCCTAATCCAAATACTCCACCAGTTGTAACCCCAAGGCAAGAAAGTGGAACGAATAATGGGGGTGGAGTCACAGAACTTGATTCCTTGATAGATTATGATAAATATCTTCAGGAGGCCTTGGAGTCCTATAATAAAGCCCAAGCAGAAGTGGTTATTCCACCTGTGAGTCCCAGTAGAACTCCATCTACAGTCTCCTTTAGTGGACCAACTAATTGCCCACCCCAAACCCCTGTACATCCAAATCCTAGAGAACTATTACAGAAGTTACAGGAAGACCTTGATCGGTCAGCAAGCAATACAGCAAGGCGTATAAAGCTGCTAAAAGAACGCCTTGGGACAGATACCATCCCCTATGATTTGAGGCCCCTAGAGCAAAGCGAAGAGAAAGGTCACGTAGTAGCCCCTCTTAGAAGAGTATTTGATGCACTTGAGGAGCCTGTGCTGGTTAACGGGCAACCCTGACCACGGCCACCTCGAACTTCGACCCTCCAGTATATTCCATTCACAACTACGGATCTGATGAATTGGAAAACACACACCCCATCTTTCGCAGAAAAACCTCAGGCTATGATGGACTTGGTGACTTCAATAGTAAATACTCATAGTCCTACTTGGACAGATTGCCGCCAACTCCTGAATACTCTGTTCACCACTGAGGAAAGAAGAGACATAATTGAAAAGGCACAGATATATTTGCGTGAGCAGGCTAGAGTGGGAAATATTTTTAATATTGACCGTCATCTCCAGGATAACTTTCCTTTGGAAGATCCTAATTGGGATCCAAACAATGCAATTCACCTGGCCAGGCTTACCACCTACCGCCAGACGCTTGTGCAAGGTATCCGCAGGGCATGCCAGAAGCCCACTAATATGTCTAAAGTCTCAGAAGTAGAACAGAAACCAAATGAGAGTCCGGGAGACTTTTTAGAGAGGCTGCAGGAAGCCTATCGTATATGGACTCCTTTTGACCCTGAAGCCCCTGAAAACAGCAGAATGATTACTGCTACATTTGTGGCCCAGTGTGCTTCTGATATTCGTAAGAAAATTCAGAAATCAGAAGGATGGGAAGGGATGCTGATGAGCCAAATTATGGCCATTGCACGCCGAGTTTATCGGAATAGGGATGAGGCTGAGAAACAAGAGAAGAAGAAGTGGCAGAAGGAAAAGATGGTGATGCTAGCCACAGCAGTGAAGCAAGACTACCGCCCCTTAAATGGAGGGAGAGGGCGGGGAAGGAATCCACCACTGGGAAGGAATCAATGTGCGAATTGCAAGAAGGAGGGTCATTGGAAGCGGGAGTGTCCTGAACCCCTGAGGTTGGAAGAAGTACGCCCAGGCCCAGGCCCAGGCTCCGGCCCAAGAAACCAGGGACGGGGACGGGGAATGATCCGAAATGGAAGATATCAGAGACCTGGACAAGGACAGAGTAGAGACAATTTCATTGGACTGGCAGAGGAGGATTTTACCCAAGACTAGGAACGACCGGACTCCATAAAGTTAGGCTTCCAGGAGCCCACGGTCACGATTCAATTAGGGAGCCATTTAATAGACTTTATGATTGATACTGGGGCTGAATACTCAGTACTCCCAGAACTATTGCAGAAAAAGGCATCCAAAAGTGTAGTCATTAAAAGTGCCACTGGTCAGTCAGCTAAGAGGTCTTTCCTTCAACCTTTGGAATGCCAGATTGGGGGACATCGTTTAACCCATCAGTTTTTGTATATACCTGAGTGTCCAATACCTCTCTTAGGTAGAGATATGCTGTCCAAATTGCAGGCCCAAATCACCTTCACTCCTCAAGGTCCAGAAATGAAACTGCCATCAAAGGCAGCAGGAATAATTACCCTCTCAGTACCTAAGGAACAATCATGGCGCCTAATGTCAGCCCTGCAAGTCCAACCCACATTGGATACAGAATTAAACAAGCTCCTCCAAACCCTACAGGTGCCACCAGGAGTATGGGCCGAAAATAGCCCACCAGGAATGGCTAAGAATATAGCTCCAATTGTAGTAACCCTAAAACCTATGGCTACCCCTGTATCTGTAAAGCAATATCCTTTACCCCGGCGAGCAGCAGAGGGCATCCAGAAACATTTGGACCGCCTATTAAAATATGGTCTGCTTAAGCCCTGCCAATCAGAATGGAACACACCCCTTTTGCCTGTTCGGAAACCTGGGACAGATGAATACAGGCCAGTACAGGACTTGAGGCTCGTAAACCAGGCTATCGAGACCTTGCACCCAAATGTACCAAACCCATATACCCTGCTGAGTTTGATCCCACCAGAAGCAACATTTTTTACTGTATTGGATTTGAAAGATGCATTCTTCTGTTGCCGGCTGGCACCACAGAGCCAACCTATATTTGCCTTCCAGTGGGAAGACCCTTTGACAGGAACAAAAGGCCAGCTAACCTGGACAAGATTGCCCCAGGGATTCAAAAATTCCCCAACTTTATTTGGTACTGCCTTGGCGAAAGATTTAACAAGTTACCCCTCAATACCTGGAGAAAAGGTGGTTCTGCAATATGTAGATGACCTTATACTAGCGGCAAAGGATTTTGATACCTGTAAAGAAGGGACAGAGGAACTGCTCCACTTGCTCTGGGAAGCTGGCTACCGAGTTTCCCAGAAAAAGGCACAGTTATGTTTAGAAAAGGTCAAATATTTGGGCTTTGACATCTCACACCAACAACGAGCATTGAGACCAGAGAGGAAAGAAGCTATTTGCCTTATTAAGGAACCTACCACAAGGAAACAACTCAGAGGATTCCTGGGAACAGCAGGGTTTTGTAGACTATGGATACCTGATTTCAGCAGTCTGGCCAAGCCCTTACATGAAAGCACTCGAGGTGCAGAAAAGGACCCATTCGTATGGGGACCTGAGCAGCAACAAGCCTTTTTAGCTATCAAACAACGACTTATGGAGGCCCCAGCCCTTGGACTGCCTAATTCGGAAAAACCCTTTCAGCTGTATGTACATGAACAGAATGGGATTGCAGCGGCAGTCCTGACCCAGAGATTAGGAAGTTGGAACCGTCCAGTAGCTTATTTGTCAAAACAATTGGACTCAGTAGCAAAAGGATGGCCTCCATGCCTAAGGGCAGTAGCGGCCACTGCAAGCCTTGTCAAAGAAGCTGATAAATTTACCTTTGGCCAGACGATGTATGTGAATGTACCTCATGCTGTTCTGACACTTATGGAATATAAGGGTAGTTATTGGCTAACAAACCCAAGGATGGCTAGATACCAAGGCCTATTGTGTGAAAATCCCAGGATTCATCTACGAGTAGTGAATATGCTCAATCCAGCAACTTTGCTGCCCCTACCAGAGGTAGATGATGAAGAATCACATGATTGTCTCCAAATAATGGATGAAGTTTATTCCAGTAGACCCGATCTGAAAGATGAACCATTGAAAAATCCAGATGTTGTATATTATACTGATGGTAGCAGTTACCTGCATGAGGGTGCCAGACGAGCAGGATATGCTGTGGTCACCAATGAGGAAGTTGTGGAAGCTGAAGCTTTGCCTGCTGGCACCTCAGCACAAAAGGCTGAACTTATAGGTTTAACTAGAGCTCTGCAATTGGCAGCCGGATGTAAGGCAAACATCTATACTGATTCTAAATATGCCTTCTTAACCCTGCATGCACATGGAGCTCTATGGAAAGAAAGAGGTCTAATAGGAGCCCACGGGAAGGCCTTGAAATATGGACCTGAAGTAGAAATCCTGTTGGAAGCAGTATGGGCTCCAGAACAGATTGCTGTAATGCACTGCAAAGGTCATGGACGTGGAAGGGATCCAATAACCAGAGGAAATCATGCTGCTGACAAAGCAGCCCGAGAGGCAGCCCAAAAGCCTGTGGGAGGATTTATAGCAGCCCTCATACCAGAGGTAGTTCCAGAAGAAGTTAAACCTCACTATACCCCAGAAGAGAGGAAGTGGGCTGAACAGGAAGGGGCGATTGTGAAGGACGGTTGGATGATCCTGCCAGACAATAGGATTTATGTACCTCATCACCTAGCAGGTACAATTGTAAGAAATTATCATGAATCTACTCACCTTGGCGGTACTGCAACCAGAGAGAGTCTCAGTCGGAAGTTGTATATTATTAACCTATCACAATTAGCAACTTGCATTTCCCAGAAATGTGTTCTTTGTGCTAAAAACAATCCCAGGCAGGGACCGGTACAACCTCCTGGAATCCAACATGTGGGATACGTCCCCATGGAAAGCCTAATTGTGGACTTCACAGAGCTGGTCCCTTCTAAGGGATTCAAGTATCTCCTTGTGTTTGTAGATACTCTTACCGGATGGGTTGAAGCTTTTCCCACCAGAACTGAAAAGGCACGAGAGGTAACTAAGAGACTCCTCACTGAATTGATCCCAAGGTTTGGATTACCTAGATGCATTGGAAGTGATAATGGGCCAGCGTTCATTGATCAAGTAGTACAAGAAGTATGTCGAGTCCTACAAGTAAAGTGGAGACTGCATGCAGCATATAGGCCTCAGAGTTCAGGGAAAACTGAAAGAATGAATCGGACTCTGAAAACCCAATTGGCAAAATTAACCCAGGAAACAGGATTGGGATGGGTAGATGTGTTACCCATAACACTGTTTCGTGTTCGGTGCGCACCCACAAAAAGACTTAAGTTGTCACCTTTTGAGCTCCTGTATGGGAGGCCGCCCTCCTTTGTTCAGGATATTCCAGCTGACCTCAAACAAATAGGAGACTATGTGACACAGGGACAAGTGCAATCTCTCTCCCGTGTTTTTGTTTCTCTTAACAGGTGGGCCCTCGAGCGCATGCCGTGCAGCATTGCCGAGCCGATTCATCAGTTCCAGGCTGGCGATAGCGTATGGGTGAAAGAGTGGAAACGCGATCCACTTGCACCTAAGTGGCGTGGACCTTACACCATCTTGCTCTCTACTCCAACAGCGGTGAAGGTAGCTGAGGTGACCCCCTGGATTCATCACTCCCGTTTGAAGAAGTCCGAAGGCAGTTGGACGTGCAAAGGTGACCCCTCTAATCCTTTAAAACTGACTCTCTCCAAAAACCCCTGTATCTAGCCCTACGGGGAACGGGCTAGGTCACGGGCAACATTAGACGACCGGCCTGCTGCAGCCACAACCTGGAAGCTGGCTGACCTGCGCACGCCTGAAGCTTGAGGAGCGTCTGAACCAGCGATTGTGAACGGGAAGATTCTCTTATACAATTGATTGACTGCCCCCCCCCCCTGTGGAACAATTATCAGAGATATTACTCATTGGGGATCCTTGGGACATATGTTTTGGTCTTGGTGGTTCCCCATTTCTGTCACTGGGGGAATTATATTGGGACTAATATTTTTTTGTTATCACAATAAGGTAATCTTTTGTGGAAGGAATGCATATACTAGACATCAACATGATTTTATTATTAATCCTGATCCCTTGGGAAGGGGAAGGGTCCTTGAATTTGAGCAAATTTGCTAAATATGGATTCCGCCATGACCACAATATGTGGGTAGGCTTAGCTGAGATGGTAGCCAATGTTACAAATAGGACCAATTGCCTTGTTTGCTCTCTTGGGCCAGATGATTCAGAGGGAGGTATGCCCTTATTACCAATACCATTAAATGCCATTGGTATGGTAAGCGAAATGCCACACCAAACAGAAGTACAGAATTTCCCCGGATGGAACTCAACTAAACCAATACGAGTTATACCTGTACAAGGGGAATTCTGTGTACATAAATCATCAGAGGCAGCTGATTCTACCATGATAGGCTCTTCTCATTGCCACTATACTTGGGATTATATTAAGAATAGTCAAACCTGGGCAAACGGTACTACCTATCGAACTCGGAATACCTTGCCCTGTGCACCTCCTTTTATTCATGCATGGAAAATGGTGTGGAACATAACTATGACAGAAAAAGGCAATCTAACATACTGCACTGTGAGCTCTATGCCCCTTTTGATATTTCGCCTTATGCACTCCACGTACCAAAAACCTCAGACCCGATGGTTGTGGTGGATATGTGGAGAATGGGCATACAAGAAACTCCCTTCCAAATGGAGTGGGACTTGTTTCCTGGGATGGGTATTACCACCAATGTGGATTATGCCCACTAGTTCAGCCAAGCGTACACGAAGAAACGCTGATATTTCTCATATAGCAGGAGGAAGTACCCAAAGTTGGAGCGATACTGATGATTGGCCACCAGAGCGCATTATAGCCTATTATGAACCTGCCTCCTGGAATCCTGATGAGCTCATACAAGGGGCTCGAGATCCTATTTATAATCTAAACAGAATAATTCGATTGCAAGCAGTAGTGGAACTTGTAACCAATGCAACGGCCCAGAGTTTGAGACTTATTGCACAACAGTTGGATGAAAGTAGAGCCGCCATTTTGCAGCTGAAAATGGGAATGGATTATGTACTTGCCAGGCAGGGAGGCCTATGTGGAGTCTTGAACTTGACAGGGAATGCCTGTTGCTTTAACATTTCTGATAATGGTGAGGCAATCCGTGTGTTGGCCACAAAGATGGAGAATATAGCACATGTCCCAGTACAAACATGGGAAGGATGGGATATGGGATGGCTCACCAACTGGTTACCAAATGTCGCAGGACTCAAAGGGATACTATTGTCTTGCTTGTTTTTCTTGACGGTAGTAGTAATGGTTTTGTGTATGGTGCCATGTATCATTTCATGTTTTAGAAGTACAATTAGCAAGATGATTTCAAATGAAACTCTACCTCATATCATGGCCCTATACAGAGCTTTACCTCAGGAATATGATGAAGGTCAAGCTATCAAGGACACTTGGGAAGGTCCTTGAGCTTGAAAGGGGGGAATGAGGCATCTGATCATAGCCTGCATTTTTAATCAAGGCTTATATTTTGATCAGATTCCTGTATTCCAAAAATGAGCTTAAATTCACAAATGTTTCTTTCGAGACAGGACACCAGCAGGCAAGGTCTTTGTCAGAGGCCCCTTTGGTTTATTGCGGTCATAAAACAGGCTGGGAACAAAAGGTCACACTGACCATACAAATGATAGAAGACAATCAAGGTTGCAAAAACACAATTAAATAGTAATAATTATTGTGCCTCCCATTAAACTTGAGCCACATCTTCCTAAGGTTAAAAGGGCAAGAGCTAATACAAACAGCAGCTGGCCAAGGGAAGAGGCCTCTCTCTCTCTCTCTGAAACTGCTTTGAAGCTTCAGAGAATTTAGAAAACTTATAGAACTTAGCTTTTACTAAGTTCCTTTTTACTTAAACAAGATCTTTGCTTCTAAAAATCTATATATGTTATATGTATGAAATATTGGCTTAAATGTAATTATGCAAAGGATTTAGAAAGTAAGATTCTTATTTCATAGAATCATAGAAGAAGTTGGAATAGACCATGAGGGCCATTGAGTCCGGACCCCTGCCAGACAGAGAGACGCCATCGGAGCACTCCTGACATATGGTTGTCAAGCCTCTGCTTAATGACCTCCAAAGATAAAATTAGCCACCATCTGTTTTGGAGTGAATAGGGCAACAGGGCAAAAGATGAAATGTTAGTTAAGGCGCCTAGTCTAGGGCAAAAGGTTATTTGGTAATTAAGGTGCCTTGTAGAGGTTAATGGCTATTTATTTGCCAATTATAAATAGAAGGAAATATAGCTCTTTGTCTCCCATAAAAGGTAATAGGAAATGGGTGTATCTTTTATGATTGGTTCTAGCAAACAGCCAATAGGAATTTTAACCAGGCTGATTGGACAGAGGCAGCCAAAGGAGGAGCAAGGGGGCTGAGCTGAGGGAATATAAGTGCTGGCCATAAGGGCAGGAAGGCAGGCCAGAGCTTGGTAACCATATACCACTGTGCCTCTCATTTATTTGTCTGACAAATAAATTATTATTTTAATTTCTCTATTGCTGCGTTGAATATTTCATTCCAGCTAAGCGTTAACCACAAGCAGGGTGCTACACTACCATGAAGTTTCATGCACACCTGGAGGCTTATACATTCCTGGGCCTGTCAATCTTCATTTTAAGCAGAGTATATCACTAAGGCTGCACTTGTGGCCCTAGACAACAGCCCCTGCCTGGAGACTGAAAAAGGGAAATGTACTGCTTCTGGTTCCTTTAGACGTTTCAGTACCCTTTGATACTGCTGACTGCAAGGTGTTGGCGAAGCATCTGTGAGCTGTCAAAGATTTCAATAGAGCTTTTGACAGATTCAGTTTGTGGGTTTTTTCTGTTTCATTAACAGATGTGGGTGGTTGTTTTTTTAGTGTGTGTGTGCGCGTGTGCCTGTGTGTGTAAGGCTAATATTCTTCCACAATTACAGGTCCTCTGTCCTCTTTCTTCACGGCCTAGGACCCTCGTACCTACGGGACCGCCTCTCCCGGTATGCCCCACAGAGAGCCTCAAGGTCCACAAATAGCAACACGCTAGTGGTCCCGGGCCCTAAGGAAGTCAGATTAGCCTCAACCAGAGCCAGGGCCTTTTCAACACTGGCTCCGGCCTGGTGGAATGCTCTGCCTCACGAGACCAGGGCCCTGCAGGATCTGATTTCTTTCCGCAGGGCCTGTAAGACAGAGTTGTTCTGCCTGGCCTTTGGAGCCAATTTGATTCCCTCTCCCTCTCCCTCTTTCTTTTTCCTTTTTCCTTTCTCCTCCTGTGATGAGGCTGCATTTTAATATTTTAATGTTTCAATATTTTAATTGTTGTATTTTAATCTTGTTTTTAAGTTGTCTTCATTCAACTTGTTTTTATTATTGCTTGTTAGCCGCCCTGAGCCCGGCCTTGGCTGGGGAGGGTGGGGTATAAATAAAAATTAGTATTATTATTATTAATATCCATGGTACATACATGATGCTCATCCCAGAAGTAGTTTAGAACAAAATATATGTCGTGGTTATTTTGTTTTTTGATCAGTGTTTTAGTTCAGCAGCAGGCAACATTTTGGCAAGTCAGGTCCAAGGTGTGCAATACTCTAGTGGAGAGGTGGACAGCAGGTTGAGACCTACTGGTAGATCCCTGGACGATTCAAAGTAGATTGGCAGGGATTTCTGGCTGCTGCTTGTTCAACAATAGCAGCAACAAAATGACTCTTTCCCCCTAAATTGTATTGCTGAAATGAAGAAACCTGGGAAGTTTGTGCAGCCAGGACTGATTTTTTGTGTGCAAGGATGACAAGTTCACTTCACATGAATAACTTAATTTATGAATCAATTAAAAAAAATCTGTTCTTCAAAATAAAACCCTGGGCTCAGAAGTCTTTAATTCTCTGTATTCCTTTTGTACCAAACTCTGACTGATGGATTTTGCAGTTTTAGTAAAAAACAAACTAGGTCCCGCAAGTCAAAATCTGCCTACTTCTCCACAGTACACAGGAATCTTGCACTACGAAACCACGTGCCTAAGATAAGTTTTTGCTGTCCATCCAGCAACTTTTACAGCCTCAAAGACCCCGGAGGTATTGAAGCAGTTGATTAATTCTTATGCAACAAAAAAACTGGCCATCAACATATATAAATCTTTGTTACTAGCAAGCCAATTTGATATACAGGTATTGAGGGAAGAATGGAATAAAGAAATAGAGATATCAATATCGACCACACAGCGGTAAACTGTTTTAAGTGCTATAACAAGGTTGTTTCTGGACCTTAAATTGAGGCTCATACAGCAATTAATAATATTCAGAATACACTGGACCCCATTACGTTTGTTTAAAAAAGGGCTATCTAAGGTAACTAACTGTTGGAGATGCAATAGGGATTATGCTTCTCTAAAACATAGATTTTTTCATTGTCCTATATTGGAAGTTTATTTGGCAGAAGGTAACTGAAACTGTCAACAGAACTGTATGGAACAACTTTACATTTACAGAGCAAAATATCCTTTTGAATTATATGCCCACCACATGGAACCTTACTAAAGGACAATATGAGTGGACTCTCCATGCCCGTATCACAGCAAAAAGACCGATATGGATGAATTGGAAAAATAAAAATGCGGCTCCCTTCTATGATTGGATTGAAGACTTATACAAACTCGCAACATGTGAACAACTTGCATATAAACGCAGACTTGCCATGGACAAATTCAATGGTATTTGGAACCCATTCTTACAAATACTGTAATAGGTTAAGATCTGGTGAAGTACAATAACAACTTTGTAAAGTCAAAACAAAACAAAACTTCTTTGAATAATAATAATAATAATAATAATAATAATACTAATACTAATAATAATAATAATAATAATAATTAATAATAATTTTTTCCTGTCCAAAAATCGGGCACATTTCCTTCTTGCCCTTAACTTAGCTTGCAAAGGCAACACTTGTCCCTCTGGGGTGACACCACAGCTACGAAATCTCACTGCTTAAGAAAAAGAGGCGGTGTTTTTTTGCCTCCCCAGCACAATGTTGGGCTGGGAAGAGAGGCTGGTCTCCTTTCAGCTCAGTGTGATGGGAAAGAACCCTCTTCAGCTCCTCCAGGTTGAAAGAAGTGGTGGTTATGGGCTGTTTGTGGGCTGGTGTTATTGTCTAGCTGACTGTACATGTGTGTGTGTGGGTGGGTGCCTGCCTGAATGTGTGTGTGTGTTCATGTCTGAATGTGTTTGCCTGTTTCTGCCCATCCCATTGTGTGTGCATCTCTCTGCTCAATCTCTCTGTGTGTGAGAGAGCTGAGTTTCAGTTGCACAAGTCACTTATGCACCTTGAATATTATCAACTTTAATTGTGGCAACCTCAGCAGTTTTACTGCTTTAATTCGAAGCATTAACATCCCTTTGACAGATATCAGATGCAAGTGGGTTGTGAGCGTTTTTTCCTTTTGCTTCATTATAGACATTCTGCTCACCCCTCTTTGCCCAACATAGTTTCTTTGGCTAAGTGGCGTCTCCATCATCACGATGCAATGCCCTCCTTTGCACAGTTTCTGGATACAAGCGCCAGTATGCTTGTCCTCTTGTGTCTATGTGCTTGTCCTCAAATGTGTGCTTTGAAACTGAAATGGTGTACTAAATTTTTTAAGCACCCTGTGGGACAGACTCCTTCAAAAGAGCATCCATAATGATAGAGCTAATGAGCATGCCCTGAAGTGACTTACGCATTTGTAAGCAGATGGAGCAAAGTGCCGCCCGAATCTTACTTGAACTTGGTTCATCTGGCTTCCTGATGAACTGAAGCCTAATGCTTACTGCAGCCTAATACTAAATTACCTGGAAAGGCCCTACTTCAGGCATCCCCAACCTGCAGCCTTCCAGATGTTTTGGCCTACAACTCCCATGATCCCAAGCTAACAGGACCAGTGGTCAGGGATGATGGGAATTGTAGTCCAAAACATCTGGAGGGCCAAAGGTTGGGGATGCCTGCCGTACTTACTGAGGCCCAGTTCCTGAAGCTTGTTCAGAAGCGAACAGGTTTACCACTTCTTACTGAGGAGGTAAACCTGTTGCTACAAGGAAGTTGAGAGGACAACAATGAAGGCCATGGACCATTAGCTAAGAGTAGGCACAGGCCATGCTGTTCACTCAGGAGATAAATACTGACATGGAAGAGCTTCTTTCGTTCCTCATAGCAATGACAGGTACCACGAAGAAACAGAGTGAAACCTAATGCTGAATAGGGTTGTTAAGTATAATTGGTTTAATTCACACTGAAATGAAAGTGTATGCATATTAATGAAGGTTTAAAATGGAAAATGTCTAAATGTGTATTGCTGAAGGGTTGCTAACATGGGTACCCCCCCATGTTGTTTTCTAAAGGACTCTGAGCTACCTTAATGAGTTAATGAATAACTGTTGATTGTTTTCTACTCTGTGCTGACAGTGAACCTTTGATCATGTGATGAAGGTACTGAGTTACAAATCTCCATTTTGAAAGGGGCTGATGATGTAAATGAAGCTTTCCTGAAGGGACAGTACACAGCCTAAGGCCAATGGAGGCTGGAAAGTGGGTTGTGGGGAGAGACAAACTTCTGTTTCTAGGTCTGTTGGAATTGTTTCATATTTTGTAGGATGCTGAGCCTGTGTAGGATAGCACAATACATTGTATGGATGTTTTGGTTGTATCTTTGATGCTCATGTTTTGTTTTGAAGAGTTCTGCCAGTAAAACTTTGAATAAAATTTTTGTGGGTCTGGACAATTATTTCTTCCAAAAGGAGTCAGTTCTTATGCTTCCAATTGCTTCAAACTGCAAGTTGGCAATCAGCTCAGCTGTGGGCTCACCCAGCCGTAGGTGTCCATTTTAATTTTTCACAATGCTATGTCAGGGGCATTGTGATAAACTTAAATGTCTGCTTTCTATTGCTATTGCCAGGTAAGCTCACATCTGGATGCCCAAATCTGGCATCAGACTGGGTGGGCTCTGTCAAGATTCTGAGGCCCAATAGCATTAGCAAAGTGCCTGCTTGCCTCCTTTGAGCTCCACCTGTGTATTTGCAAACAAACTGCCTGGTGTTACAAAGGCGTCACAAATCTCCAGAGCATTCTTCTCAGAAATAAGCTGACTGTGAAGCAACCCTAGAGCAACGTCAGCTACATTCCTGCGAGTTTCAGATCACATGCAATTAGTCCTTGCAATCACTGTACGCTGGCCACCCATGGACTCTGTGTATATGGAGTCGTTACTGCTACAGAAGCAATTAAATGGGCCTATATATTAAGTGTGCACATTAAAGATACAAATTCTTTTTGCTTAAAAAGAGATGACTGTTCTGTGTCACTAAGACTGCTGCAATTACGAAAAGTAGCCACAACAAATTATCCTAAAACACACTGCTTTTTTGGTGCATGACTTACATTTGTCATCTTTGAGTGATTGTCAGATGCCACAGGGCTCAAACTGAGAGGCCGTTCACTTGCATAAGAACCCAGAATTCTCCTGGTCCAGGGAATCTGAATGCCATACGTACAGAAGCTGTAGTCCCCATTGTCTCCAGTCAGGTAGCAGGTGATGCAAAGATCCCAGAGATCCCAATCCTGGGCCAATTTCTGATATAATTTAATAAATAATTGTAATATATTTTAACCAGATATTTGACTGATTGACATCCAATGCCCCTTTAAAATGTGTTGGGGAGGGGGGATTATTAGGTTGTTCTTGTTATTATTTTTATTATGCATTTTGTGTCTTTATACAGTCATACCTTGGTTTTCAAACAGCCCAGTTCTCAAACGTTTTGGCTCCTGAACGATTGAAGCTCAGAAGTGACTATTCTGGTTTTCGAACTTTCTTTTGGAAGCCAAACGTCCGATGGGACTTCTGCAGCTCCTGATTGGCTGCAGGAGCTTCCTGCAGCCAATCAGAAGCCGCGCTTTGGAAGTCGAATGCTTTGGAAGTTGAATGGACTTCTGGAATGGATTCCGTTTGACTTCCGAGGTACGACTCCATTGTTATTTTCTGTTGAGAACTGCCCTGAGATCTGTGGGTATAGGGCGGTATACAAAATAATCAATCAATCAATCAATCAATCAATCAATCTTGCATTTATCCCTGTGTGCCTTAAGCCTTACTGTGAAACTTGTTTTACCCCCTCCCCTGAAAGGGCACCCTCTGTAATCATTTGGGTTATGGAGTCCATTGCTTTCAGCAGTATTTTCTCAGAAGCAGGGTGAATCTCAGGTCCAAATACTGCCCAATAGTGGAAACGAATTGACCAACAGGCTTTGGGAAGCACTTGAAACCCCAAAGCAAGTAATGCAGTTCACCTGACAGTCTCCAAAACCAAACTCTCTAAAGCCAAAAGGAGACAAATCCCCAAAGGACCGGTTCATCTCAAACTTCGAATGACAGGCCAAAACGAAGACTAAAAATATACAACTCGGTGTGAATTTGGGTAGAATAGTCAGCGTCTGTTCAATATACACACATGCTTCATTAAAGACAAATCATCTGAAACAAGGTCAGATTGGAAAGTGCATATATATTCATGAGGCTTCTGTCAAACACATTGTTTTTGGCAAGCAGGGTTGGAAAAACCTGCTCTAAAACACCTGAATAAGCTGGCAACCATTTTTCATTAAACCAACTTACTTTTCATTTAAAAGGAAGTAGAGTTCCCCCCTTTGCTTTCCACTTTTTTCGATGCTGATAAATCTAGAGGGGGGGGAAGGGAACATGCAAAACCCACCCCACCCCTTTTGGAAATGCAAAGTGACTTGACTATATGGAGGAAAACAGACCCACTTCATTGCACATTGCTAAATCAAATTAAAGCCCGTGGTCTTTTCCATTTTAAACATTACTTAACAATAAATTCAAAATGAAAGAGACATTACATACATAAATGCACTGATAAGTGAGTGATGGAGAACAGCTGCACTTTGCTCAAAGTGACAGATTCAAAATTTATTCCCCAATGCTCCCAGCTTGATTCCACACTGTCCAACAAATGTGGTACAACAAATGCTCCTTCGCCCTGCAACATTTCCCCTTCTCTCCCTAAAACCTTTTGATAATTCAGCAATTCCTGGGTCCTAACATATGCGCCATTGTGTATCGTGAACAAGTTACTTAAGTGATGAAAAACTGCTGTGAGCTCATTAGAGCAACAAACCTCAACTTGGATGTACAGTCATACCTCACGTTACGTCCGCTTCATGTTACGTTCTTTCAGGTTACATCCCGTGGTGACCCGAAAGTACCGGAAAGGGCTACTTCCGGGTTTCGCCACTCGCACATGCGCAGACGTGCAAAATGTGCAGAAGCGGTGAATTGCAACCCGTGTGTGCGCTGATGTGCTGCTGTGGGTTGCATTCATTTCATGTTGCGAACAGGCCTCCGCAATGGATCCCGTTCGCAACCAGAGGTACCACTGTACACAAACCAACACAGTTTAAACTAGCAGGAGCTAACCAGGAAAGAGCTCTTGGAGCTGTGTAGATTGCACATTGGAAACACCAACGCAGCATGCAGCAGTGGTGGAGAAAGAGAGACAAACTTAAGGCTAGAGATCATTGGGATTGAAAATAAGGAGGGCAGAATTATAATGCCTTTCATGTTGTGGTGTAATTGCAAGAGGAATATTGCATGCACTTCCAGTTGCCTTGGCTTGGAAAGGACATTGTAGAGCTTGAAATGGTGCAGAAGAGGGCCAAGGCAACCAAGAGATTAGACTACAGTCATACCTCGGGTTGTGAACGCGATCTGTGCAGGAAGCACGTTCGCAACCCGCAATGCCGTGTCTGCGAATGCACGTGATGCGATTCGGTGCTTCTGCGCATGCACAATGACTGCTCCCCACATTAAATGGGGGTGCCCTTTGTGTGGTCAGGCGCAGCCCCCTGGACCCTATGTGGCAACATTAGCACAGGCTTGGCTTCGCATTCCACAGGTGGGGTACCTGGAGGTCTCCGCCTACCTCAGTCAGTTGCCCAATCCTGCCTGGGGAGGCGTTGCCAAGGTGATCGAGCCAGGTAGGGGGAGGGACTACCTGCCCACACAATAGGGGGAGGATCTTACCTGGGAATCGTCAGTTGGCTCCAGAGCACCAAAACCCAGAAGTAACCCGTTCCAGTACTTCCGGGTTCGGTGCGGTCCGTAACCCATAAACATGCAACCCACAGCGCTCACAACCCGAGGTATGACTGTACTTTCCTCATGATGCTAGGATGGGGAACCTGTGCTCATCCATACAGCATTGGGCTCCAAATCCCCATCAAGCGCCAGCCAACATGGCCAATGATCATGTGAACTGTTACCCAACAACATTTGGATGGCGCCAGGTTCGCCAACCCTGGTGCTAAAACACTTGAGGCCTTTTAATTTAGAACCCTTTTTTCACATTTTTCTTTTCTTAGTTTATGCTTCTACCACCTCCTTATTTTTATTCAATGCCCCTGCACCCTAATCGCAACCGAGACTAATACTGCTCCCTGGATTCTTCCAGCGACCCCCCCTGGGGGGCAGTATCATCCACTTTGGGAATCACTGGCTTAATGGGACCCACATTTTAGAGGCCTTTAAAAAGCCAGTGTTCCCCCCACAAAATCAGCTCATTTCACCCTCCATATACATTTGAACTTGCCCTTCCTTACCCATTCTTGATGTTCCTGCAATCACAGGGGCACGAAAGCAGAAGAAACATATTCAATAAATGCTCCTTTATGTTGTTGTTCTTCCATTTCTTAAGCTTAAAGGCACGTCTCTTTTCTACTAGAAGCAGAGATATTTGGCATGGCAAAGATCAATAGGGAGAAATCTGAAGTCTGATCTCACTAGGCCTTGGCAGGTGGTATAACCTTCACCACTTTCAGAACTCTGCAGACATCATTTCTGAACATGTTGAAGTTGTGTGTACATGCGCACACAGCAAGGATGAAAATATTTATGATGGTGACCTGCTCTTCATCTCTCTCAAACCCTCCTCACTTTGTGAATGGCTTCTCTTGCCTTAAACATCTCCAGGATATAAAATGATTGATTTTCCAGGCAAACCCAACCAATTATCATGCCCTGACCTATGTTCAAGAAGGAGTGACTTTTTAAAGAAAACCAGCCATGGTAAAACTCTCTATTTTACTGTCAGCATTCTCAAAGAGAGAGAGAGAGAGAGGGAGGGAGGGAGGCTGTCCAACAAAGGCAGGAGAAGTTGTTAAGTAAGATGCAACTACGGAAGTTAGAGGAATGAATTATTTGCGAATTTCAGTACTAAATGAGCTGATCTGCATCAATTGGAATCAAAACCTAAATTATACACAGGCTTTCACACTTCCTGACTGTTCCTGAATTGCAGTTCCTGGCAATTCAAACTTTTTGTTTTGTTTTTAAAGGCTTTAAAAATGTGTATTTTTTTTGGGGGGGTGGATACATTTTAAAAAATATTTTTATTCATGTTATGTTATTACAATTTGTTACCAAAAACATTATTTTAAAATACATTTACATGTGTATTTAAATCCAAATTTATCTGTGCAAATTAAATATAGTTCCACATTTCCACAAAACTGTTCCACAGTTCCACAAAAACTGGATGGGATGGACTCAGAGGCAAACGTTTTCAAAAAATTCAGGAACCAGTAATATTCATCCATCCCTATGTGCAAATCTGACTCTTGCCAATTTTACTGCCACAATAACTTGTCCAAGGTGCCATTTCTAGTTTTGCACAGAAGGGCAGGGAGGGAGCTGCAGGAGAATTTAGGGTGGGATGCTAGCTACCAGCAGGGTTTAATCTCCAGCTCTTGAAAATATTCAAGATTAAATTGTAAAAGCAAAAAAGCATACAGTGGTACCTCGGGTTACATGCGCTTCAGGTTACAGACTCTGCTAACCCAGAAATAGTACCTCGGGTTAAGAACTTTGCTTCAAGATGAGAACAGAAATCGTGCAGCAGCGGTGCGGCGGCAGCGGGAGGCCCCCATTAGCTAAAGTGGTGCTTCAGGTTAAGAACAGTTTCAGGTTAAGAACGGACCTCCAGAACAAATTAAGTATTTAACCTGAGGTACCACTGTATTTTCATCACGTTTTTGTGATTACTTTTTCAACAGCTCATAACAAAATGAGACATAGCTGTTTCCATTATGAGGAATAATCACATGTGGTCTAAAACACAAGGCGTCTTTCTGCTCTTCCTTTGATGCTCTCAAATCAGGACAGTACAGAAGCTTCATCTTCCACAAGTTTTCTAGGATGTGTAACATAAGCAGTGCTGGGTCTCTCCTTAATGTGTGAAATGCAGGAGTGAGAATCCACCAGCTGCTCTCTAATTATTTGCGGAAGCTTCTGTTCCACAGCTCTGGGGTACTTTGAACTGTGAAACGCTCCTTCTGTTTTCCCATTTACCTGCTTGGCCCAGTATGCTCTGTAGGACGTGGGGGGGCACTGTGGTCTAAACCACTGAGCCTCTTGGGCTTGCCAATTGGAAGGTCAGCGGTTTGAATCCCTGCAATGGAGTGAGCTCCTGTTGCTCTGTCCCAGCTCCTGCCAACCTAGCAGTTCCAAAGCACACCAGTGCAAGTAGATAAATAGGTACCACTGTGGCGGGAAGGTAAACGGTGTTTCCATGTGCTCTGGTTTCCGTCATGGTGTTCCGTTGCACCAGTAGCAGTTTAGTCATGCTGGCCACATGACCCAGAAAGCTGTCTGTGGATAAACGCCAGCTCCCTCGGCCTGAAAGCGAGATGAGTGCTGCAACGCCATAGTCACAACCCTGCTCCATGGTTCACACTCTCTTTAGGGATGTTCAAACTGTATACAGATGGGAAGGAAAGTAGGGCCAAACAGGGGCATAAACGCCTCCCACCCTGCAGAAGCCACACATTTCGTTTTGGTGAGAAAGGGGTCCACATGTGTACAGTTGTATGAGCCAAAACCTGATTGACCCAGGTTTTCCCATTGTGAGGAAATGTAGGTAAGGTCGAAATGCAGTAATGTCAAAAGCTCCAACTGCTGGGGGCTAGTGGGTGTACATGAGCTGTGGTCAACAGGCACGATCTTGATCCTTCTCTCACATTTGGCATATGTGCGATGGAGGCGATGTTTTTTAGGCTTCTGCTTAGAGAGGAGGAAGATGGTATTCTAAGATGTGCAAATCCAAAGCCATTAGGACTTCATTATTCATAACAAGAACCCTTGGCAAATTTAGGCCTGGAAACAGCAGTGAAGCATCACCGGGCAAGTTAAGAATTAATGGAGACATTTAAGGATACAACTGCTCAGTTTGGAACTTTTCCTTGCTTGGAGAGCATGCTCTTCTTCTGTTAATGGAAAAGCACGGGTGTGGTTGCTGATCTCACATTGATTCGTTGACTGAATGCAATTTTCTGTCCTGGGCTGCAGGTTCAGGGACCAAGAGAAAATACAGTGGCAGATCTTGGGCTCTCAAATTTCAGCAACGCAAAAAATCTGGCTCCCTTCTGCCTCTCACGCTCATTGTAAATCATAGCTGTGGTGTCCCCAGCATTGCTCACGGGTCTCTGAGCCCAGTTAGACCGAGTTGGTCCGAGTAAGCTACTCCCAGGCTTTGGAACGCCCTTCCTGGAGAGACCCCAGCCTAGTTTCCTCCTTGTTTCAGGGGCAGACCTTGGTGATGTGGTGTCCTGTGGTGTCCTCACACCTCCTTCCCAAAATTGGGCTAGTGCTAACTTGGGAAGGAGGTTGGAGGACCCTATCAGAGTCCTCCCTCCTCCTTCCCAAAGCTCAGGGTTTACCAGGCTTTGAGAAGGAAGCAGGAAGATGTCCCTCTTGGCCTCAGCCTCCTGTGCGGGGAAGCCAGTTGTGCTGCCCTAAATCTGCCTCTGCTTGTCCTTCTGCCAGCAGCTGAAGACTGTTTTATTCTGGCCGGCTTAGGGGAACTGAATGTTTTAAAGGAAAGTGTTATTGATAGCACGTTGTACTGCCCCCCCCCCATCTGCATTTTGACAGGTATGTTTTTACATTGCCTTAATTTCATAGTTTAATTTTTTTAAAACCATAACATTTCAAATGTTTTTAGCTATTTGTATAATTTCCCATATACGGTCAGAGTTCAGATCCATAACAGTGATTTCCCACCTCCCCCTTAAAAAACGAAAGATTCACCCCCTTCCTTTCCAAAACCAGGTGTTTCATTTTATCAGAGTAGCACTTCGAAAAAAATGTATTCCCCCATTTTGTGAAGCGTACTTTTTCTGCAGGCTGTAGGATGAAACCTTGGGGGAACCTGAGATGAAGAAAGGATAGGTTTTGAAATGGACTCTTAATCCAAACCAAACTGAACATGGACTATATTGTGTGTGATTGTGCTTTAGTCTGAACTGTAATCAGTGTCGACTGCATTTTCCTACAGAAAGCAAGGGCTCTCAAGACTCTTTTACATCAAAGGTTTCCTCTCCTCTCGTGTGTGTGTGTGTGTGTGTGTGTGCGCGTGTGTGTGTGCGCGTGCGTGCGCATGTGTGCAGTGGGTTATGGTGAACAGGACAGAAGAGGTCTCCAGCTATTGCATGTGCACACATGGCAGGAAAGAAGAAAGTCTTTCCCTTTCAGCAAACCTCAAGGCAAATATTCAAGTATTAATTTGCCAACATCTGAAGAGCTTTGAGCTGCCAGTAATAAAAACCTAGCAGCGGGTGCAAACCAAAAGTTACATGTGGAGGATTATTCTTTCAAATAAGTTTTGCTACTTGGAAGTTTGCATTTTTTAATCACCTGCTTGCTGCCCCCTGCTGATGGCTAGTAAGAACATAGACAGTTTGGATTTTCGCCTGGGGTAGAGATTTTGCTCTACGGAAAATTCTCATTGGCTATTTTAAGATGCCTGCATAATATCTTAAAAGTCTGAAAGTGGATAAATATTTCAACAGAGAGAGAGAGAGAGAGAGAGAGAGAGAGAGAGAGAGAGAGGTGGGGGAGAGAATATAGACAGACAGGCATTCTATGCCAAAATATTCTTCTCAGATGAGGTGAAGACATACACACATTTTTGTGTCAAATGATACAGAAAGGGATGCTACAATTATCACAATAGCATATTTTGACCTCAATACATTAAAATACCCCCCTTTTCACAAGTGGGTGCTACTACTGCTCAGTTTCTAAAATAGCCAATGCTAAGCCTTTGCATAATCTTTGCAACTAAACCCAGTCCTGCAGAGGGTGGTTTATATTAAACTAGCAGAAAGTGTGCGGGGTTGCTCAGGAATTCTGGAAAACAAAAAACAAAAAATCAGTGAAGTACAGAAATAGCTGTTCAAATCAGCGATACTGAAAGGTCCAGCCTGCCACCTTGATTCAAATCGGTGTCCAGTTGTATCCAAAGACAGACAAAAACCTGTCCCTTCATTTCAGGAACCACCATGCAAAATTTGCATACTGTCCTGCTTCAGATGAAACCAAACCCAGCAGTCCACTCGCAGGAGCAATCCAAAAGAGAGCTGCTTTATGCTAGGGTTCCTACATTGCAGGGGGTTGGACTAGATGACCCTTGGGGTCCCTCTAAGGTTCTATGATTCTATGTCCATGTAGGCAAATATTGTCTATTGCAATTGTCCCAGGAGGAGGTCTTTCTCAGAACTCGCTACCTGATCTCTTTTTAACTGGAGAAGCCAGTTTGTTTCTTCCCAGTGCTGGCAAGAAGGAATGAAGCAGGAGAAATTGGCCTGTGCACGATACGGTAAGCCATGGTTTATAGCTTACCATGATGAGATGAACAGTTGTCTGCCCTGCTCTTTCCATTAACCAGACAACCAAGTTCGGATGACCACAGAGAATCAATTGCTAATGAAATTTCAGTGAAAGCTGTGGGGAAACAAATCTTATTAAAAGCACGCTTGTCAAAGTGTTTACTTTAGAACTTCATCCTAATCGGGCTTTCACAGTAGACTCTGCACACAATTGCAGTTACATTTGGAATTTTATTTTCTCCCCTGACAAATTGTCAATTTCAGTCCAGAATGCAAAGCAATTCTCTGGAAGCTATTGCACTACGGGGAGCTATTAGGACAATAAAATAGCGAGCTGAGAATCAGTGCTCGTGGCCTGAAAAAGATTTTTTTTAACTTGCCATACCCCCCCCAACCCCCCCAACCCCACAAAGCCCTTAAAAAATATGTGAAACCAATAGTCAAGTATCCTAACATTCACATATGCTAATCTGAATATTCAGGTGGAGAATGCCATTGCTCACATAGCCAAAACAGTGCAACCCACACACAAGAGGAAGGTAGCGGTAGGCTTGGGGGATCCCCAAGGTTTGCAGAATGACAGAAAGATACTTAGTCAAAAATCCCAAATAGAGGGGCGCCATAAATGACCCAATGAGGATAGAGTGCACTCAGTGCCCACAAAACTGGTGGAGTCTAGTGGGGAGAGCTCTGGACACAGAATGTTGACTGACTGATGTGGCAGTGGGTGGAGGATTGACAGAAAACTGGATGGGTAGGGAAATGGACTGGAAGGAATCCTGAAATTAAGGATTCCACACTGCAACATTTTGTTTTGGGTCTCACTTGCATCCTTATTGTCTAATACGGGCATGGGGTACCTTTTTGGCCCAGTCAGCCAGATGTTTATTTCCCTCAGAGGCCAACTTTGACGGGTGGATTTGGAATGAAGGGGGTGTTAAATCTCCACTTGCTGGCTGGTGAGCAGAGAGTGCAAGCCTAATGGCTGCAGGGGTCTGTTTCACCAGTGTGATCCTCACACGGAACCTAATGGACTATATTTCAGGCAGAAGAGTTCTTCTGACGAAGTGATCTGTGAGCCATGCACATTCAGACAAGGGAGTCCGACATCTTTTTCGGGACAAATGAAGGAAGCCCGTCTTATTTCTCAAAGGCTGCCTCGAATATCAAAACACCTGGACTGATCTCTCCAGAGGTTGAGGGCTTCAAGCAGCATACACAGTTTTGGAGCTCAACCTCCCTTTTGACCACAGCTGTATCACATCTCAACACAAGCTAAGTCTTAAGGTAACTTTGGAAGTTCATGCTTGGAAGAAAACATCTGAAGATCAAGGGAAGTCAAAAAACATTTTTTGATCCCTAGCAGCATACACACGCTCCGATACCACTGAATTTCCACATAAGCTAAAACATGAGGTTATATCCAGAGATTCCTGCCTCAGTGGTGAAAAAACTGTTGAGAAGTTTTGAGGGAGCTAAAAGAGTTTTGATCAAGATATGGAACATTTCGTAATGAATTTGCTCCGGACGTTTTGGTCAGGAATTGAAGAGGGAACCACATATTTACAGCACCACCACACTGGGCCTCAAGTTTTTAAATACAATGCTTTTAAGCATATATTTTTATTCTTGCACTTCATATATATATATATATATATATATATATATATATATATATATATCGAAGTATAACTTTTTGCACGGCAACTGTTATTTTAGTTATTTCAAACACATAAAGAAACAACGTACACCAGAGCTCAGGCATGGAGCCCATGTCTTTAAAGTTTAATTTCCCAAGATTAATCCCTATGGGCACCTCCAGACTTCCAGTATTTTGTGGGACGTATTCAAGTGCATACCAGGAAATGTATGTTTACACAATTAAAGCGGGAATGAAGTGCTCGGTTGCCATAGCACAACAGATCCACTTAAAAACAAAACACCAATGACTTTTTGAAGGTAGAAGGGGCAATGCATTGAAAAGCATGGGATGAACTGACGATTAATGGGTAGTTGTATAACTGCAGTGCAAACAATTCAAGATGAATCCTCATGGTCAGATAACTACCCTGTAAACAAATCAGAATGAAGGTAGAATACAGAGTGGGTATAATCTAACCTCTATGTTTGCTTTGTGCAAAGAAATAATGATGGAGGCTCAATGAGCTGGAGGAGCTCTTTATACTCCGGTGCAAGTTCCTACATAGTCACTGCTAAGAGCTAAATAGCACTTCCACGTACAGAAACAGTATACCTCTATTAAATACTGGAAAGGAGCAACAGGGGAAGGAAGGGCACCAATTTCACAGTCTGTTTTGGAGGCATGTGCCTGGCCACTTTATGGGAACACAATGCCAGAGAAATGGAGATCTCCAGTGGCCCAAAATTCTGGTTCACTATGAGGCAGATCCTTTTATATCTCTACTAATATGGGATGCTTTAAAGATTGGCAAAAGGATATTTCATATTTTATCTGGCACGGTAAGAAGCCAAGAATAAAATACAAATTATTAACCGACACTAAAGATAGAGGAGGCTTCTCACTGCTCAATTTGAAATTATATTATGAAGCCTCTTGCATTTGTTGGATTTGGGAAAGGATAAAATTAAAAAAATACACATTTATTAGATTTGGAAGGCCATGACAATAGATTTGGATGGCATACGTACCTATGGTACCAAAAGGCAAGAGTACATCAAAGTTTCCGAAACCACATTATAAGGAAAGCGATCTTTAAAGTCTGGGAGAAGTATAATGGATTATAAGAACAAAAAACACCATGGTCCCCCCCCCCCCCCGCTAGAAGCAATTTCAGGGAAGAAACTAAATATGGACACTCTACTGTCTTCTCGCATGCATGGCTGTTAAGTAGTTCTTATACGATACACAAATGCTAACAATGGAACTGGTCATGCTACTTCTTGGGTTGGGAAGAAGTGGATATTTCAACAAATGTCATTGTGGAAATGTAATCTGTGGTTTCAGTTAAATCCCAAGGTCTACTTACTTCCCTGCAAAATGGAGCTGAAAGGTGTCAATATGGCTGTGCTGAATAGGGACCAAAACCTATCAAATGATAAACGGCATCCTATAGACACTGCAGCATGGTCTAGTGCTTCATTCCTGCAAAGTGTATGTAACATTTGAGAACATTTTCAGCAATACTATCCCTTATCAGTACTCTGCCTGACACTCGGAGTTTGGGAATAACAGGTTTTTCGGTTTTCAAAAGTTCATTACTTTGGCTTGCGCTTCCAGCGGTAAGAGCAATATCTACATAATCAGTAGCAATTAACAAATAAAGCAATTACACTGAATGCTTTCAGCACAAGAGATAATTGGCAGGAGAGAAAAGGGCTCTGGAGCAACAATTATTTTGATTATTTGGGGGTTCTTTTTCCTATCTTTTCCAGGAAAGCATTACAAAACATCATGGAGACTGATCCTGCTTGTACTTAGTCATGAGTGAGCCCCACTGTGTTCACTCAGAGTTCAGTAGCGGTTGCCTCCATGCAAATGTGCACAAGATTAAACTTGCTTCATTCTAAACCAAACTTGCCCATATATATTTATCAGCTCTATGGCAAAGGTAGATTTATGGTTCTAAGCACTATTTAGAAGACATCTGAAGGCAGCCCTGTGAAGGGAAGTATCTAATGTTTAATGTATTATTATGTTTTTGTATATACTGGAAGATGCCCTGAGTGGCATACATTTTTAACCAGATCCTGTTATACGTGTCCATTTACACCAAGGCCATAGTCCTGCTTGGGTTTTGCGGGGGTCTAAGCATCACTTGTTTCAAATAATGATTCAAATGGCAAGCTGTACATATAGCCAGAGAAATAATTATTTGAATAGCATCTACTCCCATTTTTTTTAAAAAAACCACACATATGTGTTAATAATGTCAGACGCAGTGAGCTTTGATAAAGCAAGTATATTTCAGGACGGCCTTGGCTGCTCTTTAGATCAGGCATAGGCAAACTCAGCCCTCCAGATGTTTTGGGACTACAACTTCCATCATCCCTAGCTAACAGGACCAGTGGTCAGGGATGACGGGGGCTATAGTCCCAAAACATCTGGAGGGCCGAGTTTGCCTATGCCTGCTTTAGATAGACTCCTCCTTGTCTTGGAGTTGTTCATCTAGGAGCCACTCCCCCTGAGGGTGGAAGAAAATTTACATGATCCAACCACATGAACCAGGCCTTTCTCACAGGGTCCCTCATACTGGTGAGACAACATCGCAAGGTGTCTGTTTGCTGAGCCTTCCTTGCTGCAGAAAACTGTATGGGGGGGGGGAATGCACCTGATCTGTGCCTGGTGTAAATTCATCTTCTGATTCTTCCATCTGGTTCCATTAAAAAATAAAACAGAGAAGATTATGATGATGGTAATGACAAATTTGTGTGATGCGGTAGACACAGAGTCTAGAAGTGCATCGGGTTCTCAAAAGACATTAAGGCAGCTGTAATACACTCATTTTATATAATTAGTGTGCCAGGGAGCACTTCTCCCAAACGGTGGCAGCATTATCAATCAACATTTCACTCAAGAAAATTCTAAGAGGTGCAGAAAGGATGGGCAAGAGGAACATAGGGTTGTAAATATCAACTTACTATTGATGCTGCCGTTGTGACAAATGCACAGATGAGAAAATCCCTCAACACACACACACACACACACACACACACTGTATATAAACTTTTTGATGTTGCATGTTGCTTTTGAGCATGGTTTACCATGGAAAAGCAGCATACAAATAAATGGTAGTGATGCATTGGCTACAAGAAGGACTTTGATTCTGTGCCCTGCTCCTGTTTTCTTCAAGTGTTTAGGACAGGGATGGACAACCTATGGCAACCTGTGGGCTCCAAATCCCATCAGCCCCAACCAACACAGACAATAGTCAAGGCTGATGAGAGGTGCAGTCAAGCAATATTGCTGGTGGACTTCAGATTCCCCACTCCTGGGTTAAGAAGTACAAAGTGAAGCTTATTACAGGCCCTGTAGCAAAATTGAGTGAAATGGATAGAAAAAACAAACATTTATAATATTCAGATTAGGAGGGACATTTACCAGGGTGACAAACTGGTCTTGTCTGGCTCTTGTCCTCTCTCGGCTGCATTAAACGGATCTGGTGCTGAGTTCTGACTCCAGAAAGTCACTTAAAAAGTACCAGAATAGAATTATGCCCCTTTTATATATTGCTGATTTAGATATTATTCAGTAGATGTCAAGACTCAACAGCTTAATGACAACCACAAATGTTTTCAGCAATGAAATCAAAGTTGTTTGGCCTGGAAAAAAATGTGCACAGCCCTCCATAAATAAAGGTAAAAGAGAAGACCTTCCACCGCAAGAACACTTGGAAAGGACTTATGATTTATAATCTTAATCACGAGAACTCAGAAATAAGCCCTACTGAATTCAGTAGGGCTTACTCCCAGGGAAATAGGGTTAGGATTGTGGTCTAAAATGTTATCTACACCTGAATGCAATTCTACCTGCAAGTTATTGCAGGTCACTCAGAAAGACCAGGCAACCCAATCAAGTTTGAAACTCTCTCATGAACATTTCTATAGTCTCTATCGATGTCTCTCTGTCACCTTCTCAAACCTTAACAGTTCTTCACATTTTCACCTCAGTTTGCAATTTTTTGAAAAAAAGTTCTCATCAGCATCAAATAATAATAAACAAGCAGCATTTTAACATGAATTTCTTCTAATATAACCAATTTGTATGGAATTTTGCCTATTATACACATTTGCAAATCAATTTTAATATCATCCATTTTCGTATGTTATTATGTATTTTTACCCACACTACCCTAGTACATGCATTTCTGTACAAATCACTTGGCTGGAGAACTCCACTGCAAAATTCCAAGAAGTGAGAATTTCAAAGGATGATTGTGTTTCAGTTCATGCATTGTTTTGGAATGCAAACTAAATCAAGTTTTCCCCATCACTAATTGTGGCTTCTTAAATATCTGAAAACAGGACTTAACAGCTAGGAATAAAATAAACACAACTTCCAACTCATGCTGCAGGTATAATTAAGTGGGATGACACTGATTTTAATTAGCTTTAAAAATTAAGCTGTGCAAAGTTCAGAATGCACCATCCAAACGCTTCATCGGATAGATTGTATAGGAAACCTAGATATCCATATTATTGCATTATTAATGCATAGTAGTTCTCGGTTAGATCAGTAAATCGATGCTTTGGTTGCTTGAAAATATTTTGCCTGATTAAATAGCTTGGTATGAATTTTAAAGGTCGTAAGTGACACAGAGCAAGGGTGATGTTTGTCAAGTACCACTGGCATGTTTGGCCAACGTTTGTGGTCTGTCCTGGTATGTCTTGAGTCTAAATTTAAGAACAGAAAGGAAAGTCAGTCTATTTCTTAAATTCCAGGTGAAATCAGATAGGTCAAAACAAGTAACATGGTGGCCAATTATTGGCTAGTGCTTACCCCTGACGGGCAGAGAGGGTTTAGACCAACTATATATGCTTACTATATTGCATTACTTTATAAAGCTTAGACTATGGTAGGGAAATATTTGGGAAGGAAACTCTCTCTTTGAATGCCAACCAGAGTGAAGGGACCCATTATAGAGATGCTATTGCTAATGTGAACACGTATGCTTGAGTGAGTATGAATAGGTTATAGCTTTTCTCTTCTGTACCAGATAACCCATTTAAAAACAAAGTAACACTTGTTAAGCACATCACTACTGTGTAGACTGAAATACCCTAGGGCAAAACAAGTTTCACCTTCTAGTGAGACCTGAAGGAGCCACTGTTTATAGGATATTGATAATTAATTGGCAATTAACTTATAATCATTCAACCGAATGAGGGACCTCTGTGCTATAAATTTTACTACACAATCTAAGGTACGAGGAAGGCAGAGAATTAGTATCCTGCACCCACTTGCAGAGTTCAAAAACCAGGAATCACAATTCTGAAACAAGCTCAGGATATCCCATCTGGCTGCTTGACATGTCATCCCTCTAAAACACAGTGGTAAATCATTCCAGCCAACCCGGTGCGTTGACATGGAGGTGTGGGGGGTCAGAGAAAGTGGGATGAGGTTATTGTAAATGAGAACAGGCTCAGTTTAGCCTATGGCCCATCTGGCACATGAGACAGAAAGGTTTAGCACAGCCTGCTCCACGACACTTTAGTTTACTACCTATAACAAACTTTTATGTAAGGAAGCATTCAAAAATATGGCACCTCTTCCTGTTCAAAGTGGTGTGGTTCTGAACTCTATTGCACCAGTCTGCATATTGTACAGTAGGCCCAGGCAATATAGCGATATATCGTCCAGGACCAGTATGAGGAGCAGACTGTGATGTTGGCTTCCCTCAGCGGTATATCTCTAGTGAAACTGCCACCGCTCCTGAGTCCCTCTGCTAGCAGTGTCTGCTAGAGTTCCTTCCTTCAGTGGCGCTGCCAGCAGAGGGACGTGGGAACGGTGGCAGTTTCACCAGCTATATATTGCAGAGTGAAACCACCATCACACTCAGCCCTCATATGATGCAAAGAGAGAAACAAGCTGTATCAGCGAGGTGCTGATACTGTCAGTTTGAAATACAGAAAGTATTGATCTGATGTGTAGAGGATCTTTCCTATTCTACTTAATTCAAGAGGCTTCTGGAAGCTTCTCTGTGTGAAAGAAACAAGCAGAAGGTTCATGATGTTGTGATTATGCCTTCAGAGAAGCTGAGTACAGCTGGTTTAAACTGGTTCTGTTATCTGTCTCAGTCAAGGTCATGCTGACTATAATAGTGAGGCCAGAAGGAGCCTGGGTTTCACTCTCTCTTTCTGTCTCTCTTTCCTTCTGGTGTGGCGTTCCGTATATAGTGTTAAGATTTATTGTAAGTTATTGTAAGTTTAAGTTAAGTCTGCTGCAACTGGATTTCTTACAGACAGGGCCAATCCTGAATGTATTGGATTTGTGACCATGATGCTCATTTGCCTTCCGTAGCAGTAAAGCTCTTCTGGATGAAATACAATTGCCTCTGGTCTATTTTTTGGGAATCTTGCAATGTGTTCAAGTTTCTACTCTGCTAAAATATACATTGGAATCTACTCTGGATCAATATTGAGTAGAATTTCAATGGCACCTTTAAACTGCTCAACTGAGGACAGTGCAGCTGCTCTTACCTCAGTTGAGCAGTTAAAGAAGCCCCCAGCCTAGCGCTGGCTCCTGTGAGCTGGCAGTGGGGTGGGTCCTCTGTGAAACTGCTCAGCTTAGGGGGGCGCAGTTGGGGCTCCCCACAGTGAGTAGTTAAAGGAGCCTCGATGTTCTGCCCACTCACCCGTGAGTGGGGGGAGTGCCGGGGCTGTCTCAGCTGGGGAGGGGAAACCTTCCCAATCCCCAAACAAGCAGTGTTGTCCTAGCCCATCAACACCTAGGTCAGGGGTCAGCAACCTTTTTCAGCTGTGGGCTGGTCCACTGTCCCTCAGATATGTGGTGGGCCAGACTATATTTTGAAAAAATAATAATGAATGATGCATTTTAAATAAAAGCACACATTCTACTCGTTTAAAAAACACCAGGCAGGCCCCCACAAATAAACCAGAGATGCATTTCAAATAAAAGGACACATTCTACTCATGTAAAAACAAAACAAAACAAAACAAAACAAAAAAAGCTGATTCCTGGACCATCCGCGGGCCAGATTGAGAAGGCGACTGAGCTCTGGGCGTTAGGTTGCCTACGCCTGGCCTAGGTGAAACTGCTTCAGTTCCCAATTTGAGAGCTGGGGCAGTTTCACCAGGTGCCTCGTGGGCAGAGGCCAATGCAGCTTGTTTTTTCAGCATCGTGGTATATCGCCAAACCGTGATGTTTGGCTGGCGATACACCATGATGTTGAAAACCTGACCCCGGCCAGCCCCATGTACAGAATGGCTCTCAGTGAAATCTTTAATTCCTCTATCTAACTGGCTCGACTGCAACAGGTGTGTCACTTCCACAATTGTTGAAGTACTCTAAACTCCATATGCCAGCCTCAGGGCTAGTGAAATCTATTAATCATGCCTACAAAATGTTTTAAAACCGAAGAGTGACTTTTAAGAGGATTCCATTGTCAGTAAGCTGTTAACAGAGAGAGCTGTTCTCTTAGGTTGGAGTGAAAGCAATTGCATATCCTTGTAAGTTTGTGTTTTTGAACCAAGGATTCCAAATGGGAGTCTCAAACTAAAGCTCTTGTTTCGGAGTGCATGGGCAGATCTTCCAAGGCTAGATAGCTAGTTCTGACAAGATAGCTTTTGTTGGCCTTGAGTGCAGTCATTCAAAAGGCTTCTCTCTCCTTCTGGGGCAAACTAAATAAAACAGGAGACTTTAAAAAAGAAGAAAAGCAACCCCGTAAAGATAAAGCCACAACATCACATTAAGCATGATTTCTAGTTCTTCTGCCCCTTGTTCAGAGTCATTTTGTTCAAACCCCCTTTCCATTAAAGATGTTTGGCTTTGGGGATTTGCAGTTTTGACAGATAGAGGGAACACATTACAGAGAAATGCTAGCTTGACAAAAGGAGGGGAAATTCAGTGGACACATTCAGCGAGGGCTTGGGGAGCAAACGCATCACGCATACATAACAAAATGCAGATAAGAAAGCTGACACGCAGGACACAAAGTCAACTGTGCTTGGGCCAAATTTGTTTGCTACACATGCAAGGAAATTGTGGGGTGGGCGAGAGGAGAGGAAGAGAACCAATGAAGAGTACTTCAGGGTAACGGTTCTGGGCACTGCCAGATGGGATTTAGATTCTATGCTCGCAATACCCATGTGGAAGGGATCATTTTGGCCATTTCTCCCACAGTGTAAGTGCTATGAGGGGGGAAATGGCACGTGCCAAAATTATTCTATCTACATAGATATAAAAAGCATAAGTGCTCCATCAAATATATCCTGGTTTTGACAACTCTCCTGAGAGACAAAAGGTGCTTGGGTAAGAACACTATTGCACTGCCATGGTGTTTTTGCTTTGTTTTAGGGTGTGTTCAAAGAGTAATTTGGTGATATATCTAGCAGTGCTTGTCTATGAGCAGAACAGATTTCTGCTCACACAACTATGTTTCCATCTTCCTCTCCTCCTGCCTGCAGCTCTCACTTCTAGATAGACTCTGTGTCTAGAGAACAGGGATGGGGACATGGCAGCTGAAGCAAGGCTGAAAGTAAGGGGAATTTCCTGGATCAATATGAACATTGTGATGATGGGTTGTGGATCTTTTTCTTCTTCTTTTTTTAGAAAGCAGAGCTAGCTTATTAGCTATTGTAGCATTGTGGCTGAGCATGTTCCATTTGCTGTAATAACAAATGTGTGACATGTAGAGATCTTAGGACCTTTCCTGGTGTCAATGCCCAGCTCACCAGTCGGTAGTTACCTAAGTCTTCTCCCCTCCACACTTTCAAAGATGGGGACAACACCTGCCTGCCTCCAGTCTGCAGGGACATCACCTTTTCTCCCAGAACTTCCAAAGGTTATAGACAGAGGCTTTGAGATTACACCTGCAAGCTCCTTTAGTATCCTTTAGGCCCTAGAGATTCAAATTCGTTTAAAGTAGCTAGGTGTTCCCTTACCTCTTCACGTGCAAACTTAAAAGAGGGAACAGAGCACAAGGCAAGTGCTGAATTTACTTAACTGATATGAGAGATATAAAGCTAACTTCATGAAAAGAGGAAAAGAATTCTGTAACTAAAAAGGGTCAGAAAAATATATTACTTGATAAGTATGGGTACCCAATGATAAGAGTTGTGGACTGTCTCTTGGAGGAATAATGGACCTACCAGAACTTCTCTATGGATGTGTGAAGGTTTTGGGGTTCTGGGGGCAAAAATCTGACATTGAAGGGAAAGTAATGAACCATTTAGTAGTAGTAGTAGTAGTAGTAGTAGTAGTAGTAGTAGTAGTAATCTTCCAAAAAGTCAAGGTGAGGATTCAACATATCACCAATTTTCAACAACCAGACAAGTAAAGAACTTTTTGTGTGTGAAGGACTTCTTTCTTTTTCCTCCTCTTTTTATATTCAAAGTGAGCAAAAGCAAAAGTGAACCGGAGAAATAAAACAGCACTGATGGACTGTGACATTTCTTCTGTCTGGGTGTCTACCTCACTGACAATCAGCAGTTATTAAAGCCATTGTGATGTTTGAAGGAGCTGTTTTCCGTCGCTCGTGCTCCAAAAAAAAAAGGCATTCATTGGAAAAATACCGAGTGAAACTGCATAGATAAATACCACAGTTTTGGCTGTTTCTCTCAGAAATGTGCTACAACTTTGGAGGAGGGAAGATGGAAGCTGTTGTGGTTTTTCCATCTTATTTAAAATGTCGATTACTCTAGGTAGTCTCCAGGTTTGGGGAAATCCTTGGGTAAGATTCCCTCAGTGGGTCCATGACCACCTCACTGCTGTTACTCTCTCCATTTTGCTACATCCACCCAGAGAAGAAAAGGGCACAAGGAATGGAGGTTGTTGTTGTTTTCCCCTCAGCTCGTCACCCTGTGTGGGGGAACCACCCGCACAGTCCTAAATCTGCTTGAGGTTCCCCACTCCAAGGGAAATACTCATCATATCATAAGGAATATCAGAATTCAAGAATCATGAAGAGGAGGTTGAGGATCAGGGTTTCCATTATTGTTCCATAACACATTCACTGCCTGCTTATAAAGATTGGGATAGCTAGTTCTGCATATGCAGTGGTGAATCCCCAAATATAGCAGCATTTTATTGAGCAGACTGTGAAAATGCAACGTTAGCGGAACATGTAAATGTCAACAATATTTCAGAGTGATTTATCACATCCACTGCAGTTAAAAATAATAACCAGCAGTCTGCAGCATGCAACTCACATATAAGTTTGCATTTTTTTTAAATTTAGCAACATTTGTACAGTGGTACCTCGGTTTTCGAATGTAATCTGTTCCGGAAGACCGTTCAAGTTCCAAAACGTTCGAAAACTGAGGCGCAAAGGGAGGTCTGCAAATTTAATAGAGAAAATTGAGAAAAGGACAGTGGTACCTCAGCAGAAGCCGTTCGTCTTCAGAGGCACGTTCGAAAACAGAAGCCTTTACTTCCAGGCGTTCGAGTTCTGAAATGTTCGTCCTTCAAAAACCGAGGTACCACTGTATACTGCTTATTGCCCACAAAACCTCCAAGCAGTTTATTAATTAAAATATATTAATTTTTAAAATCCAATAAAAGCAAATATTGAAAACAAGTTGCTGTTATATATATGATAAATAAAATCAGTGAGGTGTGTATGTATAAATATAGGAGTATTAATTATTTGTTTGCTTATTCTAATTGGTTTCTGACCTGAAAGAACTGAGATGTATTTTGTGTGTGAATGCAACACTTTAGCAATGTGTTCTGGTGGCGATGAGCTGTGTTTATATGTGGTGGTGGGGAACACCAGGGCATTTCTTCAGTCAGTTTAGAAGCAACTCCAATCTGATCCGAATGAGCTTCATTTCCCTCTTCCTTAAGAGCTATTCTGCACATTTATGATGAGGGAAGCATGGTTTTCAAATTGAGTACACTCTCAAATGAGAGCTGCATCCAATCATAATTCCTTGATGACTGAACCTGTATGGCATACAAAATTGCTAAATGCAGATTTCACTTTTTAAGACACACACTTCAAACACCGTACGTAAGCACTTTAAAAGAAAGGTACAAACTGACCCTAAGTATGATATAATCACTGCTATTGCTAAAAATTCCACTTGGTCAGAATTGAACTGATGAGCTTAATTAAAATGGCTTTACATGCCAGATTCGGTACCTCTGAACTGAATAGACATCTGTTTTCTCAGAGAGCAACTGTGGCAGAATAGAAATGGCTTTGGCTGCAGGATGTATTCTCATTTTTTTCATATCCTACTGGCTGAACAGGTTATGCAAGTTTTTTTAAAAGAAGAAGTACAATAAACCTACAAAACCTGCATGACCAGAGAAAAATATGCATATATATATTGTGAGTAGTAATGTCGCTTATCAGACTAGGGTTCAAATCTCCACTTGGTTGTGAAACTCACTAAGGGACTTTGGGCCAATCACACACTCTCAGCCTAACTTACCATGTGGGTTGTTGTGAAGATAAACTAGGGATGAGGGGAGCTATGTATGACACCTTGGGCTCTTTGGAGGAAAGGTGGCGTACAAATGGGATCCTCATAACAGAGGGTCCTGGTTGCGCTCGGGACCCAAGAGCTCACCTGACAGGGTTAAAATGGGGGGGGGCAGGAAGTCCTGGCCATTCCCCTGGGATCATGCCAGGCTGTTTTAGCCAATAGCCAGTAGGTGGCGGAATCCCAGGGGCTTTAAAAGCAGCAGTGTGATGCAAGTGGGGCACTTGCATTTGCACGGCTGAACACCCGCCCACCCTCCCTAGTTTAGGTAGAGTCGCTTGGCCTTGCTTTGGTTCGGGTTGCCTGTTTTGGAACAGGGGCTGGGTAGGAATTTTTTCCACTTGGCAGATTGGCTTTTAGCCATTTGGTTTTTGCCTACCCCTTAGCAAATTGTCACAACTTGTAAGGTGGAGGTTAGGCATTGGCTCAGTTGGATTGTGGGGAGGGGAGGTGCGGCCATCACCTGCCCCTCCAGGAATTGGGTATTCCGTTAAAGGAATCTGGGGGTCCTGGATCTTGTCCGAAGTCCACTTGAGGGGCTAGGGCCATGCCAGGACCACAGGAACCCCAGGGTGAGCTTAGGTTGGTCCTCATTGACCTGGCTCCCTTGTTTGGTTTAGCCCATTCGACCATCACCCTGAGAGGTGGAGTCAGTTATAGTGGGGAGTCAATGCCTAAGCCAATACCACTCACGTGATTGTATTTCAATAAAGTTGTGGCCAAAATTTGCCCCAAAACTTAAACTAATATTAGTGTCTGTGTGTATTTATTTTGGTGGTGGGTCTTGGGGCCTCGAGACGCAAACATAATAAAGAAATAAAGGAAGGAGAAGTAATTGAAACACTTCTGTTTGCTTCTAGGTTTGGGAGGAACAGAAGCCCTATTCAGGTGTTATTTGAATAAAGGACATGAGAGTGGACTCCAGTTTTAGCCCTAGCCTTGAGATCATATCTCTTTTCTTCCCAGAATTGTGTGTTGTGCATTGTTGTGTGTTGTGTATCGTTGTGTTGCCCAAAGGGCAAGTTCCTGCTTTTGAATTGGGACACCCACATAACCAGGCATCCTGATTGCATGGACCTCTGTTTGTGAAGAACAGTTTCCCCATTGGGTTCCCTTCTCACATAACCACACAAAACACTGCCTCTGTAAGCTTTTGCTTTGGTTAACGGTTCCCCTAATTTTGACCCTACGGCTGGCAAACTGTACAGACTACTTACTATTAGAATGGATGCCTATCTAGAAAGACTCTTTCTGGGCTAACTTGCCTTGACAGATTCTTGAGCTCAAGAAATATTTCCCAGCCCAGCCCAGCCAGGGCACTGATGCTATTTTCAGGGAGCATTCATCCACATACCAGCAAGTCCAGGTTTCAGATTAAAGGTGATTTGGTGCCCTTGTGGGATGACAATTCCTTAATACAACTTCATATCACTTTCCCACAAAGAAATCAGAGGGAATGCTCAATAAATAGTCAGCGTAAGCTCCCCGCAAGCTTTGTGCAAACAAATGAGGATGTCATTTGGAAGCGAGTGGATTTACTTTGGTTTTAGGCACAGTACACAGCAACCAAGAGTTCAAAACTGGGCAGAAACAACAATATATTTATTGGCAGAGGTGGAATTTCTACTTTCAAATAAAGTAGGTGTGATGGCCTGGGACTTGGGCTCAGACTCGGAGCCAGAGGAGTCTCAGTCTGCACTGCATCCTTTGCCTCAGGCATCATCTGAACCAAGTCTGGGGTGGGGCCTGATCCTGAAGCGTCCCAGTCTGCACAGGTTCCCCTGCAACAAATACCAGCTGGGCCGAGTCAGGGGCCTGAGCCTGCCCTGGCTCCAGATGCGGGGATTACCTTGTTGCCTTCAGCTGGGCCATCACTTACAGCTGCTCCACTACTGGTTTGGTCAGGGGAGGCTGAGGCGGCCCCTGGGTCTAGTAACCCACCGACGTCTCCCTAGCTGCAGAGATGAAGGTCTGAGAGAAGGAGAGACCTGAGTACTCGCAGGAGGAGTGCTCACCTTTGGGCGAGACAGGGAGGTGAGTCACTGGGGGATCAGGACCGGCCGTTACCCTGACAAAGGTAAAAGGCTGTCGGACTCTGCCCCAAGTTGCGGGAGATCCTGTCATGCCAGAGATCCTGTACCTGTCCTTGTCTGGTTTCCTGCCTTATGTCCTGCTTTGACCCTGTTGGACTGACTCCTAGAGGAACCTTTGGATTCTGGACCGGACCTGGACCGTGGTTCTCAGGTTACCCCCGGGCCCAGCATAGTAGGAGGTCCCTTTCACATAAAGTAGGATGAAGAGGAGGAGGTGCAGACCTATGTTGTTGGAAAAACAGAAGCAGGCATGATAGGACAGAGCAGCATACCATATGATTCCTCAGCATGGTTTGCTGTAGATGCACCAACTCTATAGGGTGGAGGTTTCTTCGATCCCCTCAGTATCTGTTGGCAGGGGGCTGGACCCTCTCAATGTTGAGGGGGCAGAGGAGGGGAAGCGTGGAGCCAAGCATGAGAGAGAAGGAGCCAACCACCAAAGTTGCACCATGCTGGGTTCCGCGCTTGGTCTCCTCCCAACGATGCAACATTGCACGCACGACATGTGCGCCGGGCGCATGTTGTCACATGCACATGATGCACACCATGCCCCCTCAATCTTGGGCACAAGAGGGCACCTCTGGTTTGCTGTGTTCTTGGAGGGAGAAAAGTAAGGCAGGGTATCTGAAAAAAGGCTATTTTATGATGATGTGAACAAATAGCCAGATATCCTTGCACTGTTCCTCTGTAATGTTTGTGGGGTGTGCCAGGAGCAACTGCAAAACAATGCATAGACAATGACCAAATTAATGTCTTTATCTGGGTAATTAGCAAACAATTTGCATAATATACAAATGAGGGCAGCTCGGATTAGGAAACTGGGAGATGGCAACCCTGTATATGGGGATCATTAAGGTGCAGAAGGCAGGAAGTGGATATAGGATTTATCAAGGGAATAGTTCCTGTAATTGTGCAGAGTTGATTTGAAGATGTAGATGCAATGCAAAACATATGAAACACTGGCAGTTATTAACATTAAAGCACCACAAAATGTGCTTCTGGCACCGTTATCTTGTTTTGAGATAATTGGCTCAAACAGCAATTTCCATTACTTTTTTATATCAAGGTCAAAAACAAGGATAGCTTTTTAGAAAGCAACACTTTGTGTGGATTTACAAGCAGGAACTCATCAGGAATTCTTTTGTACACACTTAGGGAGTGGCACGTAGATTGCAACAACATGCCTTTTTATCATTTGTGACTCATTTTTTTTTAAACACATGCATCCTTTGATGGATACCAAAAGCTGAATAATGTGATTTCATTTAATTCACTTCAGCAACTTCACCAATTAGAAGAAGAAGAAAAAACTTAGATTCCACTGCCAAAGGGATACATGAGATGCAGTCAACTGGCCAGGAATGACAATGTTCAGTGCTGTGAATCTCAAAGTATGCATCCACAAGTAACAGCTATACTACCAAACAGTGAAATTAGAAATAATGCATTTATGCTATTTCATTTATTACATAATTACTTGATTTATGCTGTAGAGGACAATCCAGTTGGTTTATCATTCTGTTAACTACTAAGGGGATCTAAGAGAGATGAACTTCTAATAATCCCTCTTGACTATGCACAGTTGTGAAATCCTGGGAATCCTTATGAATACGCCAGTGTGGTGTAGTGGTTAAGAGCGGTAGTCTCATAATCTGGGGAACCAGGTTCGTGTCTCCTCTCCTCCACATGCAGCTGCTGGGTGACCTTGGGCCAGTCACACTTCTCTGAAGTCTCTCAGCCCCACTCACCTCACAGAGTGTTTGCTGTGGGGGAGGAAGGGAAAGGAGAATTTTAGCCGCTTTGAGACTCCTTCTGGTAGTGATAAATCGGGATATCAAATCCAAACTCCCCTTCTTCTTCTTCTTAGACCAGTGACACAATCCAGTTTTAGCTGTCCAGTGTTACAAGCGACTAATTGTACCATGTGGGGCGAGATGTGCATCCCAGTGAACGCAATGCAGTGGGGAGGGGTGGTGTCTGCAAAAACATCTAGTTTACACTGGATACAGGGATATCTGCCCCTTTTCAAGCATTCTAGATTCCTTGTGCAGTGAGGGAGAACAACTGTATTAGCTCCACACCCCAGTGCGCTCCTGAAGTTATGTCCTTTTGCCTGAACACACAACATTTTAACTCAAAGACACTGATAAGTGCAATTGTAGCCCCCGCCTCAATATTTTTATATTCATCAGCCCTGCCCACTCAGTCCCTCATCACTTCCTGTGTTGAGTGGGAAATGTATGAAGGTTTTGTTTTGTTTTTTACTTGAACATGAGTAGAAATCTCCATGATATTGGGTCCCTGCTATTTCAGGGTCCCAAACCATTTCAAGGTTCTGTTTTCATTCATAGAATAATTGAACTAGAAAGGAATCTATGGGTCATCTAGCTCAACAGCTAATACAGCTAAAGAATCCCTGACAGGTGGCCATTCAACTTCTATTTAAAAACCTTCAATGAAGGAGAGTCCACTACTTCCTGAAGAAATTTGTTCCACTGTCGAACAGCTCTTACCATCATAATGTGTAGCTGGAATCTCCTTTCCTGTTAATTTGAATCTGTTGGTTTATGTCTTACCTTCTGCAGCAGCAGAAAAGAAACTAACTCCATCTTCCATGCGACAGCCCGTCAGATATTTGAAGGTGGCTATCATGGCACCTCTCTGTCTTCTGTTTTCCAGCCTAAACATACCCAGCTCCCTCAACCATTCCTCATAAGGCTTGCTTCGAGCGAGCATGAGTAAAAGTCCTTCCCTGCTCAACATAGGAAGGCTGGGGACTAAGTGAGGAGAGCTGACATGCACTGGGGACATGGGAAGTGGGGTTTGCCTGCACACTCCTGCTCCCAACTGTGAACTTCACATTTCTGTGGTCAAGTAGCGAGCAGCGGAGCAAGCCGATCGGGTGCCTGGGGCGGCGTGCATGCCCTGCGCACAGGGCGAGCCGGGGCAGGATGCTCCGTGGGGCCTCCAAGGAGTCTGCTTGCCTCCTCCCACTCAGCCACCCTACAGCTGAGGGGGGAGGCGGTGGGTGGACGACTTGGGGGAAGCGAGGAGCCTATGGGTGCCCAAGCCACCGCGTCACCCCCAGGGGAGATGTGTGGCTCAGGCATGCTGCAGGCCCCGCGGTAAGTGCTGCCAGGCATTTTGTCACCCCCTCGGTGGTGACACCTGGGGTAGACCGCCCCTACCGCACCCCCCTTCCTCTGCCCCTGCAAGTAGCTGCCCAAAGATGCCTTAGATTATGCAGGGAAGAGTTCATGCAGAAAGCATGCTTCTCATTTCAGATGTTATCCTCTCAACCTTTCTCATGACCAGGGTTTAAGTCTTGTAAGTCGTGATTGCTCTGGGCACTTATCTAATGTTCTAAGTTATCAAAAGTGTCAGATAAACACCTTTTGGAGCTAATTGGTTCATCTATGAATTATGGGATTGTAAATGTAAATGGGGTGGTGTGAGGGTTAAGCCACAGAGCCTAGGGCTTGCCGATCAGAAGGTCGGCGGTTCGAATCCCCATGATGGGGTGAGCTCCTGTTGCTCGGTCCCTGTTCCTGCCAACCTAGCAGCTTGAAAGCACGTCAAAGTGCAAGTAGATAAATAGGTACCACTCTGGCGGGAACGTAAACAGCGTTTCTGTGCACTGCTCAGGTTCGCCAGAAGCGGCTTAGTCATGCTGGCCACATGACCCGGAAGCTGTACGCTGGCTCCCTCGGCCAATAAAGCAAGATGAGCGCAGCAACCCCAGAGTCATCCGCGACTGGGCCTAAGGGTCAGGGGTCCCTTTACCTGTTAAATGCCTCCTTTTACCTTTTATGAATATTCTCTGGGCCAAGAGTATGTGGTGCTACTATTTGGCTAAAATTAGAAAGAGGGACAGCGAGCATTTTTGCATATCATAAAGGCGACCTCTATCTTTATCCCCCCCCCTACAATTCAAGCATTGACTTGCCCCCACTGCTCCTACAGTGCATTATGTAATGCAGACTGTAATCTGTAATGCAGACTGCATGTAGGCATGTTTACTATGGTCCTATCACATTCCACTCCCAGCCCCACAAAGGGGGAAGATCACAGTTGTGTGCCTAGTCCATATCATAACAGGGTTGCAAATTTTTCCAGTTCCCATAGGACATGCCTAGTTAAGTGTGTAAATTGGCCTGTAGTTCTGTTTATGTTCCATGCAGCTGGCACTTGCCCACCACTCTTAATATAAACACGGTCTTCAGCAGAGATCTGGTGGGTGGAGAAAGAATTCTTGGCGGAAATAAAATGGGACTTCCTGCGACTTCAGAAGAGTTCTTGCATGTACAATTAAGAGGACAGAGTGGTGCTCAAGGGAGAAATCAGTAAAATCAATTCTTGCTTTGATGTTAGTTAAGCAGGGAGAATTGATTTCTTCCACAGACTCAGTGGAGAGTCTATCTTGTTTAACATTCATTTTTAAACAAAGCACCAAAAGTGTTCATGTGAACCAAAGCAGAGAATTACACGGCAGCATATTCATTTTTTAATGAGACCAACAGGGCCATTGCTTCCATGAGGGTGAAACAGCAGTTTGCATCTCTCCTCGACACCCCAGTTTCCTGCTGAAAATGTAAGTGGGTATGCACTAAGGATTTGGAAGCCGAAGAAAGGGTTGTGCTGTGTTGCTCATTGTGTTGAGTTACAGGGCTGTCATTTTCTGAATAGAGGGGTCACCAAATATGTCTATGGAGGTCACAGAGTCTGCTATGGGTTAGGGATGGAGGCGAAATTCAAGTCAGTTTGCAATTAAAGGCAAACCTACCTAATACACAATTTCTGAAACAATGTAAAACCTCACATACAGCCATCCTTCAAAATGTGTACTTCCCCAAATTTTGCAAAGCAGTGTCCCCAATAAGTCATGTATATATAATAATGCACACAAAGTGTTCATAAAAATGCACATATTCAAGAAAATAGCATTTAAAAATGCATTGTTTGGGGGAAATTGTTTGCAAAAAAATATGTACAACCAGCCACAACACCTTTTTTTCTGCTGGAGTCTGTCCTGTCCTGTGCTGGGTAGCTTCTGAAGCAAGGAGTACTAGCAACTGTACTCCTTTTAATGCTTAAAATCAGGTCGTGCTTACTGCAGAATAACTGCACTAAAATCAAATTTAGAAACATTTACAAATTGGATAGGTGGTTATGGGGTGGTGGAAAATTCCCAAGAATCTTCCCAAGAGGGTAGTGGGAAAGGGACAGGGGTTTACTAAGGACAAAGAGCAGATAATGAAAAATGTCTCTGGCAAATAGGAACAACTGGAAAGGATGTAATGTAGCACTTTAAGGGGTTGAATTGTGAATCAGCCAGTTCTTAGTGCAAATGTTACTTCCTCAATGAACCCAAATAAGAGTCCTTAGGTAACCACCCCCCTCCCTCTCCATCATCTTTCCCCAGTTCCCACCCACTGGTCTACTTTTCAGGGTTGTTGTAATGATTACAAAGATAATGAACATAAAATTCTCTGTGCACTTCCTTGAATGTGCTCTGGAAATTCAATGTGTCACAACCACCAGCAAGCCATTGATGACCCTATATTGTTTTGTCCAGTTCTTTAAAACAAATGTTGAAGGATCAAAGACCAGAAAGCAGACTTTGGCTATGATAGATAAGCCAAAGCTTTAATATTCAGAGCAAAAATTGCCTCCACGAAATTGCACTCCTATTGCTTTTCCTGGAGATAAATTTAATGGTGCAGTTCATGCGTGAGGAGCGCGAACATTACTCTGAGTGGGAAGTGACATTAGAAGCCTCTGTCAAAAGAGCAACAGCTTATCAGAACAAATAACAGAGCCCTTAGAGACACGCAGCAGCATACCAGAGTAAACAGCACAGCTGAAAACTGGATTTCTAATAACAAATGCCACTCCTAATAATTGTGTGGAGAAACCTGTATAATCAAGGGTGGGAGGAAGATGTAGGGATGTAGGTTGCAAAGGCATGATAGCAAAATGAGGCCCATTTCTAATTCTTTGGAAGCCCATTTGGTGGAGGTAGGGTTGCCATATTTCAAAAAGTAAAAACCATTGTTGAGCTTTTTTTTTAAAAAAAATAATAATTACAAAAACTCCAAAAGAACGTGATTTTTCAATTGATCCAGGACGAAGCTCCGCCTTTGTGAAATTTCCCCCCGGACATCAACTTCACCTTTGAAATCCCAGCAATGTCCAGGAAAATCTGGACATATGGCAACCCTAGGTGGAGGACATGTTTTTTGGGTTTTTTTAAAGAATTAATTGAACAGGTTTACTGTAATCGCCTCCTTATAAGAAACAACAACAGCAACAACTACTACAACAAAATAAAATATCTTGAGTTGGATCAGAGACTCCCTTAGCTTTCACACCACATACAACTGTTTCCCCACTGAATGGAAACCAAGCTGACTGGTGAGAGGTTGATTGGGAGTGGAGGTATCTTTCATTTTGATGGACAGGTCTGTCTTTTAACCAGAGTGAATCCTTTTCCTAGGGCACTCCAAGCACAATGATATGGGAGAGGGACGAAATGTTGTGTTTCTTTTTCATGTGGATCTCTGCCTTTCCATACGCAACTCAATGGACCCATAGATGGATCCATGGGTGGGGAAAGAGAAATGCACCCATCACCACTGACCCTTGGGGGTACAGTGGTACCTCGGTTTACGAACTTAATCCGTTCCGGAAGTCCGTTCTTAAACCAAAACCATTCTTAAACTGAGGCACGCTTTCCTTAATGAGGCTTCCTGCCGCCGGTGCCCTTCCACCGTTTGGATTCCGTTCTTAGACCAAGGTAAAGTTCTCACACCAGGACACGGTTTCTGGTTTTGAGGAGTTTGTAAACCGAATCGTTCGTAAACAGGACTGTTCTTAAACCGAGATACCACTGTAATGAGGCCCTTGCTAGAGAATAGATTTCCTCCCCTGCTATGAGCATAGCACTTTTGTGGCAAGCTACACCTGCTATCAAAACAAGTCTGCATATGGACCCAGCCAATATACAACCAGCCATATGCTGTTTGGAGTCCATGTGAATGGGGTGTGTCTCATACTTAAAGCCTCTTTGAGGCTGAGGTTAAGTTTCCTCCAGGCAAATAACTATGGGTATGCATCACATACGGGGAAATTTCAAGCTGAAATGGAGCACCCTGGAGGGTTGTTGGGCTTGTCAGAAGAAGGAGAGGAGGAGTTTGGATTTGATATCCCGCTTTATCACTACCCAAAGGAGGCTCAAAGCAGCTAACATTCTCCTTTCCCTTCCTCCCCCACAACAAATACTCTGTGAGGTGAGTGGGGCTGAGAGACTTCAGAGAAGTGTGACTGGCCCAAGGTCACCCAGCAGCTGCATGTGGAGCGAACCCGGTTCCCCAGATTACAAGCCTACTGCTCTTAGGCAACGAGGGATCAGCATGAGGTGAAAATCACAGGAGGGACCCTGTCAGTGTTTCACGGTGCCTCAGCAATCCTGATGTTAAAAACAAACAAGATGCTGGAAACAGGCAACTGCTAAAAACAAAACTAAGCACTTCCAAGCTTACCATATGGAGTGATGAGTGTTAGGGTAAGCAAACAGGTGAGAAGGTGGAGGGAGAGTTCTGCTGTGACTGGTAGGTAAAGCTTGTAAGCAGGGGGAATAGTTTTACCTGAAAAGTACATTCCTTTTCAGTCCACTCTCAATCAGTTTAAATGGTGCCCAGCACAACTCCCCTTGGGACCATTGATGTGCAATTCAGCAGGTTTCTGGCCCAGGGAAATTTCACTTGAGTCTTCAGTTTCCAAACCAATTGCCCACAAAACTGTAAGGGAGATCGAACGGTTCCCTTTTTATCCACCCTTAAGTGTACATACTACCCTTGTGGGGAAAGCACTTCTGCAATTTGGCAGGAGTCAACCTTGCCTGGAAATTCCATCCAATTCTGTCCCACAGTTTGTTTTTTTTAAAATACAGGTGTTTTTCTTGCTCCCGCCTGGAGTTTATGTGTGCTTTAATGCTCTGTGTGAGCCATGGCTGCCTTATTCACTTCAGTATTCCAGGATGCAAATCTATTGCTCATGCTGGACTTTCCCATACACTTAAATGAATGGAGGAAGCCTGTCTGGCATGAGACTATTATGTTCACATTGGGGCTCCCACAAAGCGCTGGGCTATTTGCAGTCTATATGAGCAATGCACCAAATTAAGCTTTGAGATAGCAGAATTTTGCAGGTGCTGAGATCTCAATGGCCCAATGTTGAACCTCTGTAAAGCACTTAATATTTCTCCAGTATTCAATTAAATGCCATAATGAGCAAAGAGGCCAGTTTTCGGGATAACCCCTGTTGGCATTCAAACAAATGCAAACCAATTAAAAAAACAACAACAATTGCCAGAGTTTCCATTTCCAACAGGCATCATTCCAAGTAAAAAAACAACAATGGCAACACAAATATCCTTTCCACCAAATAACATTTCTCATTTAATAGGAACAGGTGAATAGAAGTGCATTCAGTTTTGCTGATCTCTGCTGCGCATTCAGAATAGGATTTCTACTGAGTGTCAAATACATCCAGTTCATCTTCCCTGCTATCGATTAGTTTCTTCTGCTATCAACCGCAGCAGGAGTTATGCTTCATCACTAGCTTGCTGGGGTTCAGGAAGATTTTGTGTGTGGCAAGGAGAGGGGTAGAAATCGTTCACCTAGGAGAAAATGCTACTTTCCCCAGAAGTGGGTGAAAAGTAGCGAACAGTTCTGCAATTAAAAGAAAGACTGTACAACCTGGAAAAAAAGAGACAAGGCATGTGTACTTTTGTAAACCAAGAAAATCTTTAATAAAAATAAATTTTACAAAAATAGTATTCCAAGTCCAAGACACTCTTCAGAATTTCTAAAACCAGAGCTTGGTCTTAACACTAAGCACTGGGAGGGAGCCCATCTCAAGGAACAAAATATGTATATAGGTATATTAGGCAAAATCGTACACAAAATAAGACATTTTGATGTGAAGATGTAATGCTGTGAAGGGCATGAAGTCCAGTCGCAGACAACTCTGGGGTTGCAGTGCTCATCTTGCTTTACTGGCCGAGGGAGCTGGCATTTGTCCGCAGACAGCTTCCGGGTCATGTAGCCAGCATGACTAAGTCGCTTCTGGCAAACCAGAGCAGCACACAGAAATGTTGTTTACCTTCCCGCCGGAGTGGTACCTATTTATCTACTTGCACTTTGACGTGCTTTTGAACTGCTAGGTGGGCAGGAGCAGGGACCAAGCAACGGGAGCTCACCCCTTCACGGGGATTCGAACTGCCGACCTTCTGATCAGCAAGCCCTAGGCTCTGTGGTTTAGACCACAGCGCCACTCACGTCCCCGTGAAGGGCATAAGGATCCATAATTGAGAGGATAAAGGTATCAGTGGATACCAGCCTTGCCTCCTTATAGCTGTCGTTGGGAATCATGGATGGGGGAGACTGATGTTACTCTCAGGTGATGCTTGCAGCCATCCCAGAAGCATCTCGCTGGCTACTGTAAGAACAGGTTGCTGTACTACAAGATTCTCAACTAGACTAGATGGGATCCAACAAGCTCTTCTTGTGTTAATTTTGAGGAGAGGGCATAACACTGTGGCACTGCACATACTATATGTGGAGAGAGGCTCAGAACTCACAGGGTTAAGAAGTTCTGAGTGACGTCTCACATTTTGAGGCGTGGTTTTAGAATACTGAGGGGAGTGTTTTTCTGTACCTCAGTCAGTGTGTGTTTTGCTCCGTCGAGAGAGCAGCGACCATGAGCGCATTGTCGCCAGGTGATTTATAGCTGTTGTGTTTTGCTAAGGAATAAAGACTTAAAACATAGATAAGGAGACAGCCTGCGTTCAGCCTGAGTTATTGCGACGATCCTGCTTCTGTTCCGCTGTGTTTACGTTCTGCTGAGTCGGAGGTCCCTGGGGGAAAAGCAGAGCCGCGCCGGAGAAGCGTGCCGGACCCCCCGGAATGGCTCACTATATATTCAGAAAGTTGCAGCACCAATCCCTGGTATCTAGCAGTTGATGTGGTGGTGGTGGGAGTACCTCAGCCTAAGACATTGGAGAGCTTCTATCAGAGTTTTCTTCTTCTTTGGCGATCACTCGTAGCCGAGTAAGATTGTCTTCCATAAACACAGTTTTAACAATGAGTCTGTAAGTGACTGTGGAGGCCAGTTCTGGATCCACACATCCTTCCACAGTGGGGACATAGGTTTCCGGGTGGGAGTTGATCATGGTGAGGGTTTGTCAAACATGCCTTCCTCTTAGCTCGTTTCTCCCTTTCGTTCTGAGTTTGAGTGTCTTCAAAGCCCATGACACTTTTGGTAAAGGCTGTTCTCCAATTGGAATGCTTGCTGGCCAGTGTTTCCCAGTTGTCAGTGTTTATATTACATTTCTTTAGATTTGCCTTATCGGAGTAGACAGTACTGGAATGGAACATAGGTAGACTCATGTTCTGACTCAGGGTACAGTAGCTTCATATGCTCCTTTTGGCATCCTCACAAAACCACATTCCCCGATGTTCCTTGGGAAAACCATGACAATTAAATTGAATTTTAATACAGATTCCAATGTGCAGCATACATGCAGCCTTAAAAATGTAATCTGTTCATTTCCTCTAAAGCAGCCCCAGGCAGCATGGCCCAATGTCCAAGTATAATGAGAGCCATGTTGATGAAGGTTATCTGCACCTTCTCTGTAATGACATGTTTTATCCAAGAAACTATCCTCAAAGCTCATTTCAAAGGGGTTTGCACTGAAGCTCCCTCCTAAATATTCTTTGCAATCCAGAAGAAATAAAATGACCCACTAAAATGGTATTTTCACATTAATTCCGATTACATTTCACTGTGCATTGAAGTGGTGGCAGACTGATTTTTACCAGGCTGGAAGAAATCTAATAGTGAAACCAACACTGTGTTATGGCTGCGTTTCTAGCTTATTATATAGACAATTTAAGACTAAAAGGGATTTGATCCCCACAATTGAACTAAAACTGCAATTATTTTAAAATAATGGTAAAACTGTCAGAATTTTGGATTGTAGTTTGGATTGCTTGTATTTTTAAGAAAAATATGAATTCCATAGCCCTCTGAGTTTGTAAGAAGAGGTAAAGATATGAACAATAGCAAGGCATTTTGAATTCCAGAACTTCAGTGGAAAGTATCTAAAGACCTCCAATTTCAGATTTTTAGTCAATGGAAGTTGCATGGTGGTTTGGTCTGTTATGCTTCTTTTGATGTGAGCAAAAGGAAGACAAGTCAAATTATTTCTGCTCTACCTACAGTGATGGAATATTTGCTGAAAGCACTCAAAATTTCACAAATGGCCAAACAGATACTGTCCATCAAGGAAATGGAAAAAAAACAACCCAGAATGATTTTCTCCCACAAATGGCTACTGGCCAATGGACAATGCAGCGCATGCAAGGGTAATTACAGAGTTAGGTAGTTTTTATGAATGAAAAAAATTAATTAAATGGCAAAAATAACTTGCTCCTTCTCTTACTCAAGTGAGCAAATTGTGTCCTTCCAGGTTTTACTTAACAATCATCCACACCATAATATATAAACTTCTCAGACCTTCCTCACCCAACATGGAGATGGCCAGGGATTAAGTGCTAGAGGCTAATTTAAATGCCCACCCCCCATATACAGTTTCAGTATGTACATGTTCAGGTGAATACCTGAACATGCCTTGTAGATCTACCATCCTGCAACCTATATCTGACATTTAACATGTCCACATATGAACTGCTCATCATCAGACATAAGTGAAAAGGAGATTACATACCCTCCAAGTTTCCCTATTATTCCAGGGACAATCCCGGATTTACAGAAGCCACCCCAGTTTCTGATTTGATCCCGGGATGTTCTGCTTTTCTTTCAGTAGTCCCTGTTTTCATTGGAGAAATTTTGGAGGGTATGGAATAGGATATACCCAGAAATTTTTTTTCAGCCGGCACCTCTCAGGTGGGCACCACTGCCATTCTAAGAGAACAAGGGAGGTGTGCTCCAGCTCCCTATTTTCATTGGAGAAATGTTGGAAGATATGAGATTATTGTAAACTGTGAATCAGCATTTAATGCCACACAGACAACAAGAAGAAAGGCCAGCATGCTTGACTGGTTGAAATACCACAGCAAATGTATTAAACTCAACAAGGTGCAGACTTCAATGACGGACAGGGAGATAAAATCCTCAGGATGCCAACATCTGAGGAGAAGGCCCATCTCACTCTCATTTCTTCTTAACTCCCTATCTTGGAAAGTAATTGTGCCTCCCGGGCTGCTTACGCACCAAGGCCATTCTTTGCTGCTCTTCGACTCGGCAGGCAACCTCAGGCATTAAATGCTCATATCACCTACTGGAACTGCAAAGCTGAGATAAAGAGATTTTGAAACTTAAAGTCATGTTGCCACTTTAATGTGTGTGTGCGAGCGGTGGAGGCGGGAGAGTTTTGTGCTTGCTTCAGCTGGGTGACCATAGACTTGCCTCTGAAACACAGTGTTCCAGGGGACAGAATTAGCTACTAGAGAAGACAAGTGAACTTGTGTGGAAAGATGATTCCAGACAGCAAGCTTTATAGATGTCAGACACTGCGGCCGAGGGTTGAAATGAAAACTCTCTGACACGGTAGATTGGTTGAACTATGGGCCACTTCATTAAAATAAACATAGCGTAGCCTGCAGTGAGAAAGCTATCGGTGTGGAAGCTACATACCAATTTTCGGGCAAGCACCTGCAGCTGTAGGGCAACCAGCCCCTGCCAGGATAAGGGGAGGCATTGTACCAACCCCACCCTAAAGCTGAGTGTAAAGGCCTTTCTGTATCACCTCCCCTTGGCCCTAAAATTCTGAGTAGACTAGTCAGATTGATCCCAAATACACCCCAAAAGTGTCTGGGGTTGTGTGTCATTAAGCTGAGCGGCGTATTTCCCTTCCTGAGCCACAAATATGCCCCATTGCCCGATACAAGATCAGGAGCAGAGAAAAGATGCTGAAATAGAGGCCTGGTTTGACTTCATAAACTGTGGTTCATGACTGCATGCCAGCTTCAGTACAAAGATCTGTATGCTAAGTTCTGCATTCTAACTGAACAGGAGAACTCTGGATTAATGTCAGCTGACAAACAAGGTAAATAAACCAGGATCATGCACTCATAGAAGGGATGAAAGAGGAGAGTTAGGCCTTGATACTCATATTTAGCTTCATAAACCAGGATTCCTGAAGCCTGGAATGATTAGCCAAACCATGCCCAAGTATCCAGTACTCTGCAATTCATATCAAAGGACTGTCTTAAGTCAACATATGTGCTAGTTCAGCTCAGGCTTGTAAATAGCTGCTTGCCTGCTTGCTGGTGGTGAGGATGAATTCCAGGTCACCAAACAGGGAAGCTTTTCAAATCATTTTGTTAGGCTACAAATAACTAATACAAGCTAGTAATGGTTGGGGCCACCACTAGTTTCGTAATCAAACAGATCAATTCCTCTCAGATGGTTTACACAAAACAGAAACCCTGTTCCCTTTTTATCCATCAATCTCTCCTCTCATATCTAATTAAATTCAGTCATGAAACTGGCAATATAGGGAGCTGACAATTAGATGCAACCCTTGGGCAGTTTTACGCAGGCATTTAGCACCCAAATCCAAATCATTATTGCTTAGCCAAAGGCCGTCGTCAGTCACAATAGTGGGAAACCACCACTCAAAAGACCAGTAAAACAGAAACATAAACTAAGAGTACCACCCATGCAAATCCAATATAATCCATTACAAAAGACATCTAAAACAGGATTCTAGCCATTTATAATTTACTCAGCACTTCAACCATCAGATGGTTCCCGCACTGTCCTACTTCATTCAACCACCTAGAAGCCATTCATATTGCATTCAGCACATTTGACCCCCATGCATGCTGCTCAACAGCACACCATGGTGTGCATGTCTGAATGAATCACAGTTTTGACTGCCTGACTCCATGCCATTGCAAAAACAAACACAAACAAACAAAAAACCTTCCAAGAGTGATTGCACTACATGGCCATTGTGGACGTGGACATGCACATCACTGAATATTCGCCACCAAATTACCTAGAAGGAATTTTAAGTGAGCCTCACGGAATTTTAAGTGAGTCTGTGAAACCATGCTTTGCTTTTGGAACACAGAGGCCTGTCCTTTCTAGTACGATGAATCCCACTCCTTCACATTGTAGAGAAGGATCCCAGCCTACTTAACATTTTGATGCTTGTTTGCTTCTATGGGAATAGCTTTAAGAACACAAACAATACGTTCTGGGAACATGCATAGGTTAGCAGCTAGTGACAGCCCAAAAAAGTGTGTGTGTGTGTGTGTGTGTGTGTGTGTGTGTGTGTGTGTGCGGAATAAATGTGATGTGGGAAAACCATGATTGCTTAAAGGCAGCCGTGGGAGGAGAGGGGATCAAAGCCATTGCATTATATGGATGTGTGTGTGTGTCAGTCACACACCTCCTCATTTGCTATTGGCAATGAGGTGAAAGGGACAAGCATAATGTGCAGCTACCTTTTGCCTCTTGCATATGGCTAATAGTAGCTTTAGGGAAAAGGTAAGGCTGATTTAATTCTGGAAAATGACACGGAGGAAGGCTTAATCTGCTCTCACCCAGCAGCTTGCTTCCAATCCAAATTGAGGTCCCAGTTAAATTCTTTTAAGCAAATAAAAATTGGGAGATTCGAGTATAGATCTGCTGCATGAGAGCTAGCTTGTTCCTATTATAAGACAAACAGTGTAGCTCTTAGGACATTGTACTCAGCTTAGGTGCATTGTGCTTAGATTTATCAATTTCAACACTACACAACAAAATGTGTGCTGAGAAATTTCCCCCAGATATGTTTTCAAAATGCATGTAGGGAAATGTGTTGCTGGGATCAGCACTTAACTGTCTAGATCCCTACTGAAATGCCCTTTAACATATGCCTCTATTAGACCTTGTTCTGCTATATGAAACTTGTTCTTCCCATAACGGATTAGCATGAGCAATGAGAAAATTCACCAGGAAAGAATTACTTGAATCTCCTGGAACCAAAGGGATTATTTTGATTATCAGAGTATCTTGTGTACAGTAATTTGGGTCAACACCAAGACACCAAGGGGGTTGGTTCATGTGTTAATGTGATATATTCCATTGCAAAGGAACATTTCAAAACTCTCTCAACTCTAATTGAAGCAACATGAATATGGGTGGTGAGTTACAAACCCAAGCAACCTTTACAGCTGCCACTTATCCTGTGGTAAGCCTGGGTGAAAGGCAGATCACACAACAGAAACAGAATGGGTCACATTGGTTTGAAGAAACCCTAGAGGTTCTGGAATCTAGTAGGTGTCAAAATTCCCCACACTCCAGAGCTAGGCTGGAGGACCCTGAGGAGGAGGCACATTGGGGAAATTCCTCAGGTAATTTCCTTAAAATATTCTGCCCTAGAACCCACTTTGGATTAAGTGCTCAGGAGTGAGCCTTCCCAACTTCTCCATAGCCTGAGGAGGTTGATCTGACCTCTTCCTCAGATTCTAAGGACTTCAACTTCTGAGTTAGTGAAAGAGACAGTCCTTTTAGTGCCGCAATCATCATTGTCATCTGTGCAGAAGAATGCAAACTGTGCTCTAGTTGCATGTACTATGCACATGTAGACTGAGCTATTCAGGAGTTCTAGAGATTGTTGCTCATATCTCCACAGGGAGGGCCACTTGAAATTTTGGGAACCATGAGATTGTGTCACTGAACTACAAATATATAAGAAAACTAGTGCGGCAAGGTGGTGTAGATTCTTTTTTTTTTAAGTCACTCTTTTTTACATTTGTCTACTGACCTTTGCAACAAGCTGAAACAGACACCACATCCCTCAGCAAGAAGACAAAGTCTCAACCTCTCGGCAGAGGCAGGTGTTTATTGTTATTTTCAAGCTACTCACTCTTATTGATCTCCTGTCTAAAAAAATCTGTAACTGGTAAAATACTCCTTGCTTGCATATGACTCCTCTTCTACTGTTCCAGAGAAAGAATGATTTGTAGATTAACAGCCCACTCTCAGAACACATGCGTTTTATATAATCAGAAATGACAGGAGATTTCTGTGTTCTGCTCACACACTTTCACAAATCACTTTCCCAGCTTCTCTTTGTCGATAACACACTGTTTCTCCAATCAGGCTCTTTTTTTGTCAAGCTAAAGGGCTCTGTATGAGCATGGAAATATCCCACAGTCTTGCCATTCAAAAACAAAACACAAACCCTGTGTGTTTACAAGTAAAACATAGCAGCAGGGTTCAAGCAAACATCTTATTGATCTGCATTGAAAAAATCAAGAGCATGGTTAACTAAGTGACTGAGGAGGAAAAGAAAAATAACTTCCATGTTCAGTCTCTCTGTTACTTTGTGACATGAGAATATTTTTACTCATTCCCAATCAAAACATGCTACAGGGACTTTTTCTTTTATTTTTGTTCATGTCAGGCAACTATTAGTTTCCTATTAGTTAAACCACAGTGAGCCCTGGGCTCACCACCCCCTCCATCTCCTCCCCTTGTTTTCACAACCCACAAGATGATTGTTTCCACTTCACTTTTAAACTAACTGCAGTTTCTCCAGGTTGTGTGTGCTCAGAATACCAGTTCGCTTCAACCAGGGCTCAGGAGCCTGTTGCCCTCCAAAAGTTGTTGGACTACAATTCTCTGAGTCTGAACATCACGGGGAACTGTTGCGAGTCCAAAATGAAAAGCAGAAACCTCTGAACTTTTCTTTTGGTGCATGAAAGAAAGGAAGAGAGGAACATAGGAGCCTGGGTTTCACACAGATAACTCAAACAGTGGCTTCCCCTTATGTCTGAACCCAGACTAAAGGTGGCTAGGGCCTGAGGGCCACTGTGCTATACTGTCCACAATCTCAAATTGCAAAAAATAATAAAACAGAGAAAATGAAAAACCCTAGAACAAAGGGCAAGTTATGCATATATGAATTTAGAATTCTGGAATAAACTTGTTTGTCAGGGCTGCCCTAGGTCCCAGCTCACAAAGGACCAACGCTGCTTCGTTGTTAAGTATAAAAGTCTTTATTGAAGTTCAGTTTCACTTCCAGAGCCGCAGCGCGCAGCCCCACGTCTAAAGTGTCAGACCACTGATGCTCCGTCTGAGTCTCCTCCCCCCTGACACCAATTTAAGATCCTAGCCTTGCTCCACCTTCTCCGCTGCTCCTTCCTCCTCTGGGTCCGCCTGCCCGCCGGGGTTCCGCCCTTTCTAGCCTCTTCTCCCGCTGATTCCCCTGAGCCTTCTCCCTCCCTCCGGCGGGCTTTAGGAGCTGGTTCCCCATCCGGGTCTCCTGCTGTTCCGCGCGCCTGCACATTTGAACTTGGCGCGCGCGCCCAGCCAGCAGCTTTCCTCCTGACCGTTTCACTGCTGCTGCCACTGCTTCCCCCTTCGGGGGGGGCTAGCTGCAACTGACCTCCCTTCCGTTCCCCCACTCTCCGATGGAGGCGTGGTCAGCCCTGACTCCCTCTCTGGAGGAGACGCTGGCCCTGACACATGAGACTCCTCCCCCCCACTATGCTCTGGTGGGGAAACTGGTCCCGATCCTCCACTGCTGCTTTGGGGTTCCCCTCTGGCTCCTTGTTTCTGGTGCGTCCCCCCTGGGACCCCCCTTGCCCTGACCATCGGCGCCCCCTTCTGGGAATCTTCTGATTCGCTGGAGAAGCTCATGGAATCTCTCGGGCCACTGTCATACTCCCCTACGCTGCCCTCAGATTCTTCCCCTTCGCTCTCCCAATCCTCTCTCCCCAGTGCTCCTGCTCCTGATTCCCTGACATCCATCCCCCCCTCGAAGCCCCCCCTTCCCCCCTCCCCCTCTTCGGGTGTGGGTTCCGGGTGCTCCAGTCCTGTGGGTGTGAGTGCGGGATACCATTCTTCCCCCCTGGTGTGTAGCCGGTCCACTGGATCCGGCCCAACCGCAACGGGCTCGTCGACGTCGATTTCCTCTGCTTCCATCTCTCTGCTGATGTGCTCGAAACCAGGATCCTCCCCCAACACGTCCATGTCCTCCCCTCCCCCGGGTACCTCTGGTGAGACTGCTTGCAAAGGTCCCCGCAGCAGCTCCCTGTGCCACCCCACCTCCGGTTGAGTGTCCCACCAATAGGAGCGGTCTGTGGCAAACCCCGAGAGAGACCCCTCCGAGGAGCTAGTGTCCGGCGTCATCTCTTCAGCTGATGAAAAACCCTGGAACGTACTGGCTGACAGTGTGGGTGTGAAGAGCCAGTCGTCGAAAAACTCTGCCGGCATAGGTCTGTGTGGGAAGAGTGCATGGAACTCGTCTTTAAGATAGTGCTCCTCCACGGCATAGCACGGTACCCACCTGTTGGCACTGGCTGGGGTACCTTCCCTGGCGAGGAGGTATTCCACCCCCTCTTCCCCCCACCTCGAGTCCAAAATCTCCGTGACCTCGTTGAGTGGCGTCGCCCTCCGTGACCCCTCCCTCTTCGGAGATTCACTAAGTGTGTCTGGCGCGTTCCCTGTCGCCTGAAACCTGTGGGGTTCCCTGTAGGGTGTGAGCACTGACCTATGAAAGACTGGGTGCATTCTGGAGCCCTCCGGGAGTGTCAACCGGAAGGCCACTGGATTGATTTGTGCCGCGACCTGGTAAGGTCCCAGCTGCTTGTGCTTGAGCTTCCTCTTAGCTAGCGTCCTGGCCGGCACTGCCTGGGCTGCTAACCAGACCCAGTCCCCCACCTGGATGTCCTCCCCGACCCTCCTGTGCTTGTCTGCCTGCATTTTGTAGGCATGTTTCGCCAGTTCCAATTGCCTTCGGAGTTGCTCGTGGACCTCCTGTAACTCTGCTGCTAAGTGCTCTGCTCCCCTTGGCTCCCCCTCCCCCTTCGTCTCTAACCCCGGGAAAGTTCTGGGATGCCGCCCATTATTGGCGAAGAACGGTGTCACTCCCGTAGACCCGTGCTTCGTGTTGTTGTAGGCAAACTCGGCCAGCGGTAGGTAGTCCACCCAGGTCGAGGGTTGTTGATTGGCGTAGCATCGCAGGTACTGCTGCATGATGGCGTTGACCCTCTCCGCTTGTCCGTTGGTCTGCGGGTGTCGTGCCGACGCTAAGTTGATCTTAACGTTCAGGATGCCCAGCAGCTTCTGCCAGAAGCTCGAGACGAATTGGCGACCCCGGTCGGACAGGATGGACCGCGGCAAGCCGTGAGCTTTGAACACGTGGTCTATGAACAGCTTGGCGGTCTGTTCCGCTGTGGCCACCTTCGCGCACGGAATAAAGTGCGCCATCTTGGTGAACATGTCTACGACCACGAGCACCGCTGTTTTGCCTCGCGAGCTGGGCAGATCTGTGACAAAGTCCAGGGCCACTCTCTCCCACGGTTCGAGCGGCGTCTGTAGGGGTTCTAGTAGACCCGCCGGCTTCCTGTGTACTGGCTTGGCCCTTTGGCAGGTGTCACACCTGGAGACGTAATCCGCGACTTCTCCCCTCACCTTGGGCCACCAAAAGTCTCTGGTTACTAATTCCGCCGTTTTGTCCTTGCCGAAGTGCCCAGCGCTGGGCGCGTCGTGTAGCTGCTGCAAGACTTTCGCGCGGAGGTCGTCTCCGGGCACGTAGAGAGCCCCTTTGCGGATGAGCAGTCCGTCTCGTATCTGGAACTCGTCGTCCTTCGCTGTGCCTTTTCGCACCTCCTCCATCTTGGATTGTGCGAACGAATCCGTCTGCAGCGCTCGACGCACCGCGTCCAGGTCCACGGCAGCTGAAGCGCACGCCCACGCTTTCGGTGCGAAAATGTGCTTGGCCGCCACCGGCGCCGCTTCCTCGAGATACTGCGGCTTCCTGGATAGTGCATCCGCCATGACGTTGTTGTCTCCCGGGATGTATTCTATCCGGAAATCGAAATCCGCAAAGAACTCCGCCCAGCGGATGTGTCTCTGGTTCAGGAACCGCGCCGTGCGCCAGTACTCCAGGTTCTTATGGTCCGTGCGGACTTGCACTGTGTGTCTGGCTCCAACGAGGAAGTGCCGCCACGCCTTGAAAGCTGCATGAATGGCCAGCAACTCCCTGTCCCAGATGGTGTAGTTCTGTTCCGCCTTGCTGAGTTTCCTGGAGTAGAATGCGCACGGCCTCCATTCCCCTTGCGGATCTTGCTGCAACAGGACGGCCCCCACCGCTCTGTCTGAGGCGTCCGTCTCAACCCTCATTGGTCTGCTGGGGTTTACATGTAGCAGCTGTTCTTCGGACGCGAAGAGACGCTTGAGTCTCCGAAAGGACTGCTCCGCCTGGTCCGTCCAGGTGAACTTCTTCTTCTTGGAGCTGAGGGTGTCCGTGATGGCCGCCGTCTCCTTCGCGAACCCTTTGATGAACTTGCGATAAAAGTTGGCGAAGCCGACGAACTTCTGGACCTCCTTCCGATTGCGCGGGCTCTTCCAGTCCAACACCGCGCGGACCTTGGCGCTGTCCATGGCGAGTCCCTTGTCGGACAGCTTGTAGCCCAGAAAATCCACCTCCGTCATGTCGAACTGGCACTTCTCTAATTTGGCGTAAAGTCTGTGCTCCCGTAGCCTCTGCAGGACCTCCTTGACGTCCCTCTCGTGAGCCTCCTGCGATTCCGAGAAGATCAGGATGTCGTCCAGGAAGCAGACGCACTTCTTGTAGAGGAGTCCCGCTAACACGTGATGCATGAAAGCTTGGAAGGTATGGGAGCCATTTTGCAGACCAAAAGGCATTACGCGATATTCATAGGTGCCTAAAGGTGTAAACATGGCTGTCTTCCACTCATCGCCCTCCCGCATGCGTATAAGGTTGTACGCCCCTCGTAGATCCAACTTGGTGAAGATCCGTCCCTTCCTCACCGTCGCGAGCAGGTCGTCGATCTTGGGCATGGGGAATGCTGCGGGCTTTGTTTTGGAATTTATGGTCCTATAATCAACTATGAGTCTCCGTTGGGGCGTGTCCTTCTTCTTCACGAAAAACACGGGACTGCCCCCCACTGCTTTAGATTCTTGGATGAACCCCCGCTGCAAGTTGTGATCTATGAACTCCCTGAGTTCCTGCAGTTCATCTTCAGACATGGAATACAGTTTCCCAGTCGGCAGCGTCGCTCCCGGCAGGAGGTCAATCTTGCAGTCGTAAGGCCTGTGGGGAGGCAGCTTATCCGCTTCCCTCTCGCAGAAGACCTCCAAAAACTCCTTGTACTTGTTGGGTACCGCTTGCACCATGCCTAGGTGTAGCTGCGGTTCATCCTCTTGCCCCTCCTCCTCCTGGCGGGTCTGGATGCAGTGTTCTGCGCAGTAGGAGGAGCAGAAGGTCAACTGCCGCTGGTACCATGCCAATGCCGGGCTGTGCCTATCCAGCCAACTCATACCCAACACTATGGGCGTGTCCGACAGGTGGGTGACGTTGAAGCTGATGACTTCGCGGTGGTTTCCAATTTGCATCACCATCGGTGGTGTTTGCTGTACCACCTCTCCTCCCAGTAGCTTCCTGCCATCGACCGTGACGACGTTTAGGGGCATCGTGGCTGGCATGAGTGCTATGCGATGTTGCTTGATAAAGTCCACTCCAATAAAGTCTGCGTTGCTCCCAGAGTCAATGGTTATTGGTACTTGCATGGTGTGCCCATTGGGCAACTGGAGCGATGCGGTGAGTTGCACCACTGGTTTGGGTGGGAGGGGGTCTGTGGGCTGTAAAATCTCTGGGGACTGCTTCACTGACTTGCCTGGTTGGGCCCCAGTGGCTCTGTTTCCAACCAGGCTTCTTCTTCCCCCTGCAGCTGTTTCGGCTGCTCACCTGTTCCCTTTACTGTTGCTGAGGCTGCAGTGTGCTTCTGGAGCCTCTGGGGACACTCTTTGGCCATGTGCTGTGCACTGTCGCAGATGTAACACTTCCTGGTCCCTCTAGGAGCCTTCCCCTTGACTGCTCCCGGTGTTTGGGCTCTGCTGGCAGTCTGAGCCCTGGCACCACCAATCTCCATCGGCTCTTCTCCCCTTCCCAAAGGAGGCATGGACAGCGCCCGCCCCGCCTCTCTGGGAAAGAAAGGGGTTGTCCTGGCTGGGCTGCTTGCCTTACGTCCTTCCTCCCTGCTCCAAGGGCGTCCTTCCAGGCGCACACCAATTGCCAACGCTCTTTGGGCAACTTCTTGGGTACTTTGGGGTCGTTCCCCTCTTGCCAGCTCATCTTTCACCTCTCCACTTAGCCCCTCCCAGAACAGGTCCCTGACAGCAATAGAGTCCTTCTCCCAGCCCAGCACGTTCAGTAAGGCAAAAAAGCGCGAGTGATATTGCCTCACCGTCGCTTTCCCTTGCTGTAGTCCATGCATTTCCCTCCGAGCAATATCTACATCTACCGTAGATTTAAAGCAAGCGTCCATAGCTTTGATAAATGCATCGGAATCTTTGAGGGCGGGGTCTTTTTCGCGCCACAAATTCCGCAGCCACGCTTTTGCTTCCCCATGCAAATGAGTGATTATGAAGCCCACCTTCTCTTCCTCATCTCTAAAGTCTTTCCGAAGCAAATTGAGCGCGTAAACCACGTCAGCTCTGAAGTTAGGGTATTGCTGCAGGTTCCCATCAAAGTGGGCTACTAGGCTGCCCCCCCTCTTCCCGAGGCCAACTCCCTCCGGTTTGGGTCCTGGCAGCCCCTCTTTGCCCCAACGGTCCCACCTGGCCTGCAGATCCCGGCAGAGCGCTACTGCTTCTTCTTCTCTTTTCCTGGATGCAGCTACTTCTGCGTAAAGTGTCGTGACTGCTTCTTGCAGTTCTTTCACCTGGCTCTCTGTAGTCATCTTTGCCTATCTTCGTGAGCTCGCAAAACACCAAGTCTTGCCCCTCGCTGCACCAACTCACGCTGCGAGGTTTTTATCGGAGACGGAGCATACTGTCAGGGCTGCCCTAGGTCCCAGCTCACAAAGGACCAACGCTGCTTCGTTGTTAAGTATAAAAGTCTTTATTGAAGTTCAGTTTCACTTCCAGAGCCGCAGCGCGCAGCCCCACGTCTAAAGTGTCAGACCACTGATGCTCCGTCTGAGTCTCCTCCCCCCTGACACCAATTTAAGATCCTAGCCTTGCTCCACCTTCTCCGCTGCTCCTTCCTCCTCTGGGTCCGCCTGCCCGCCGGGGTTCCGCCCTTTCTAGCCTCTTCTCCCGCTGATTCCCCTGAGCCTTCTCCCTCCCTCCGGCGGGCTTTAGGAGCTGGTTCCCCATCCGGGTCTCCTGCTGTTCCGCGCGCCTGCACATTTGAACTTGGCGCGCGCGCCCAGCCAGCAGCTTTCCTCCTGACCGTTTCACTGCTGCTGCCACTGCTTCCCCCTTCGGGGGGGCTAGCTGCAACTGACCTCCCTTCCGTTCCCCCACTCTCCGATGGAGGCGTGGTCAGCCCTGACTCCCTCTCTGGAGGAGACGCTGGCCCTGACACATGAGACTCCTCCCCCCCACTATGCTCTGGTGGGGAAACTGGTCCCGATCCTCCACTGCTGCTTTGGGGTTCCCCTCTGGCTCCTTGTTTCTGGTGCGTCCCCCCTGGGACCCCCCTTGCCCTGACCATCGGCGCCCCCTTCTGGGAATCTTCTGATTCGCTGGAGAAGCTCATGGAATCTCTCGGGCCACTGTCATACTCCCCTACGCTGCCCTCAGATTCTTCCCCTTCGCTCTCCCAATCCTCTCTCCCCAGTGCTCCTGCTCCTGATTCCCTGACATTGTTGCATGTAACACAATGATGGAAGAGGTTCAGGAAGTTGTTAATGGGAAGTATAACTTTTCTGTTTGGGCTATTGACATGTTTTTCAATTCTAGTTAGTCTTGACTGAAGGAGGGGGAGACACCAATGATTCTTCACCAGCCTGACTCATCTATGCCTCTTGGCCTCTTCCCATTCGCCTGCTTCAGCTTCTGCCTCTGATTCTAGACTTCTCTCTGCCACTTCTTCTCGTCAACTTCTGACACATCCCCTTCCCAGTCTCCTCCCTCTGCCAACCACCACTCCTCAGGCTCCGAGCCTTCTTCCTTTGGTGGTTCCCCAGTTGGATATTTTGCATCCAACCAGTCCATGATATCTACACTGACAGCTTTCCAGGTGTTTCAGACCAAGAGTCTTTTCCAAGCCTACCTGGAGATGCTAAAAATTGAAAATGGGACCTGCTGCTTGCTGAGCACATGTGCCCTGCATTTCTATGTGAAAAGTACAGCTAAATCCATCCTATGAAAGAGGCAATAGCAGTATTTGCTAAATGAAGAATGATTCACTAGCTGTGGATCTAGGCCAGAAAGCATGGCAAATCATCATATAATTTCCATCTCTCAGTAATTTAAAATAAGGTGATGAGTGGGTGGCAGAGAATGAATGATATTCAATTTGTTACAGCAACAAAAGGTATTTCTATTGCTAATTTTCTCGGAAGAAAATGTAGGTACCACCAGCATTTATGTTGAGGCAGTATTATTATTACTTGCTTTTTAGCAGCATTCCCCCCCCCCCCATATGGTGGAAAACCGTTGTTTCAAATAGTTACTGATGTAGCCACAAATAATAGAAATCAAGGCCCCAAATTAGCGAGTTGGAAATATAAGCAGATTCAAAGAAAATACTAAACCAAGAGCTAATGAAGGCCTAAGGCCTATAATATTTAGGTCTTCCATTCCACCTCTTATTAACAGGGGAGATATAATTAAAACCTCAGATGGACTTAAAATATTCAATTTAATGTCTGAGTCATCAGGATGTTCCAAGGAGATTTGCAGTGCAATACCATACATGTCTACTCAGAAGCCAAGTCCCACTGTTAAATCCCACCCCTGCCATCTCCAAAGGGTCTCCTAATCTTGAAAAACAGGAAGGAACTTCTGGAAGGTAAAAGAGGCTTCAGGGAAAAGGTTGAATCAGAAACAGCCACTGCCTCCACATATACCCATGTTGAGCATCCCCCTGAGTGGAACCGTGCTCAGGGGAGCTTCCAGACCTCAGGAGTGAAGTTTGGGTCCAAGACAGCCAAGGCTGCCATTTTATTTGCAGTCATGTCAGCGACACAATTTTCCCCTGTGTGGGTGTTTTATGAAAGTAGCTTATCAGATAGTGCTTGCCACCTACAAACTGCTGAAAGAAGAATGCAAAACAAGACCGGAAGGCAAGAAAACAGAGGGGGTAAGTGTAATAATCAACACTTAAAGCAACAAATGGTACAAACTGAGTGAGAAGTATCACTACATTAATGGAATCTAAAGATATACACAAGAGTAAAGGCGCTTGATTAAACAATCAAATTCCCAAAGCCTAATGGAAATAATAAACCATCTGAAGCTCAACAGTGGGAGAAAAATATATATCCATTTTAGAGTTTTTATTGGAGGGATTTTTACATCAAATATTTAATGAGATGGCAAGCATGCATGAATAATTATTTTTACTTACTGTTCCCATTAAGGTAGAGAGGAGCATAATTCTTTCACTTGTAAGTAAAAAAAAAGAAAGATAAGTTCTTCCCTGATCTTTAACGCAAAATTAGTTTTTTATTCTGCATTAAAAAGAGAGGGCAGTGGAATGTTTTTACCGAGCTTCAAACAGAAATAATGAGTGCCTTTATTTAACAAGAATTATAGTCTGCCCTTCTTTTTATGACCATTTAGAATGGCTATAGCAGGTGCCAAATGTTATCGGTAAAACCACCATGTAAGCTGTTACTGGTCTTTCCCTTTTTGTTACAATGGTGCCCTGCAGCCACCAGGCCACAGTGGTAATATAAGAACCCAAATACTGGCTGGTGCCTGTTGAGACTGGTAGGGCAGAAGGCTGGGAGAACAGCAGGTAGCAGCAGAGTGAGTGACAGAGACACCCAACTCATTCTAGTTTTGTCCCCATTCTCGCTTCCTCCTTGCCTGATTAGATCCTATGAGGCTCACTTTTGGAAATGTCAGCTGATTCTAAGGTCACTCCTTGGGAAAAGATGACTTTTATGGGGCATTTGCAGGTAAATGTTTGGAACCTGCATAGGCACCAATGCGAATAAACAGAAGCTCCAAGTGACATTTTCTCTGGAATTGAAATAGACTAGACTGGCTAAACGAAGTGAAATATGCTCCCCTATATAATTCTAATGAGTTATTTGTTGAAACTTCACAGATGAACTACCAAGAGGCTAAGTGCTGCCCAAGACAAATGTTACTGTACTCTTACAACTTGGTGACTTTTGGTTTAATGAACAGGATTTGACCCATCTTTTCTTCGCATGCATCTATATTCCACTTCTGTCTTGTTTGATAAATGCAGCCAAAGCCAGTCAGGATGAAAGAATGGAGTGATGTGTGTTTATTCCACATCAGGCAAAGGAAATGTCACGGATATTGACAATGAAAAGAGAAGGGTATCTTATATTTTGCTGCACTTGATAGCTTTCAGACATACTTCAAAATCCCATGGGAAGGTGCTATCGCCTCTATCTTTTAACTTACAGAGAAAAAGCTTAGCAAATCTGGCCTCCAAAGGTAGAAGATAAGCAACTTTATTTTGGCTTAGAAGATAAGTTTCTCAAAAGTCTTGTCACCGGTGCACAGTCATTATGAGGTCAAGAAATGGAAATGGTCAATCTTAATATCACCATGAGATTCTGCTGTTTGAAAAAACTTGTACCATACTACTGGTCAAATGTTAAACATCATCACCTCTGCATTGTTTATGTAGCCAACATGGCGTCACCGACAAAAAAGAAGGAGATATCAGCAGCCTGGGGGGAACCACAAAATTTGCAAAAGGGGAAAAAAATAACATTTATAAAGCAGAACCTAAAGAGTTGACACTTAAAGCAGTTCACATTCCTAGTAACCACCAGTACGGAGGAATAAACTTGCCATGTGATTAAGATGATCAGTGTCTCTCCATCTGAGAACCTAGATATTTCCATCACCTTGCCACAAGGTATATATAACAGGTTGCTCTACTGTTAAAACTACCTAAACAGTGAAGGCAGGATTAAAGACTATTATGAATTTCATTACAATTATTTATACACATCATGTTAATATGTGGACATACAGTACTGCTTTACATAACTCTCCTTTAAGGAAGATTCTGGTTAGTGGCCTCTGACCACTCAGGGCTATTTCCAACATAATATGATGTTCCAGTACTTTGAGATTTTGATGAAAATGGACAAAACAATTATTGCAGATCCTCCAAGTGTCCCTATTTTCCAGGGACAGTCCCTGATTTACAGAAGCCATCCCAGTATCAGAATTGATCCCGGAATGTCACGCTTTGCCTTAGGACGTCCCTATTTTCAGTGGAGAAATGTTGGAGGGTAAGTTATTTGGTTAGTGACAGCTGTCCTTTCCTGTCCCCTTCTCTTCTTCCAGTAAGGGAAAAAAAAAGACAGTGACAAAATTAATTGGGAAAATATCAAAACAGTAATAGCTTGATCTGTTGCAAAAGGCAAACCAAGCTGTGGATAGCTGCTAAGGTTGTCAGCCATCTTGGATCAATGACTCTGCACAGATTTTTGCGTTTCATCGCTAGGCTTTGCAGCTGAATAATAGTTATGTAACTATTTACATATGCTGTATTTGTTCAGTAGTTTACATTACAACAAAGGGGCAATAATTTCCCTCAGTACCACCATGCTAGCTTTTCCTCGTCACAATGTGTAAGATTGTCTTAAGGACTCTCTTGCCTTCCTTTATATAAGAAACACTGACAGAAGCTGCATCTCACAAGCCCTTAAAAACACCTTATAGGGTTTTTCTTCCCACGGGTTAACAATCTATGGAGATTAGCATTCCTCTCACCAGAGAATCTTGTTAGCAAGGTACAGAAAGGAATCAGATCTTACGATGAAAGCTGTGAACTACAACATGGAACATCTTTCTTCAAGCCCCTTCTTCCTTCATCTTTATTTTCACTGACTCACCAACCATACCAAAGCTTACGCCATGAATATAAATCATATCCGGGAGGAATTTCTCTTCCCGAAAGGCTGGGAGTAGAGACATGCATGTTGTTTTATCCTTCAAACAATGTGCTGAATATTTTATGAGTAATGAAGCTTAACAAGCCTTTCATGAAAGGAAGAGAAAAAAATGAAGGAGAATTGGGCTTATTTCATTTCCTTCTCATTCTCCATCTTTAACCTCTTCACTTCCCTGCATTTTGGGCATATTAGTTTTCCACTCAAAGTAGCTTATCCATGCAAAAAATTCAGAACAAAGATGGATATAACAAGGGGACCAGCCTTAAATTAATTCTTCAAAGAAATGTTGTCAAAATTGAACATATTTAATATGATTGCCACATCTATGCGGATCATAACTACATGCTGTGAAAGAAAGGAGCAATTGGTAGATGAAAGCACCTACCCAAGTACAAAAATGAACCTAAACACGTGAAACTATATCCAGCCTTCTCTCTCTTTGCCTTCCATTTCTTTTATTGTCTCCACTGAAATTTAGACGGCAAGTTCTTTGGCGCAGGGAGCTGTCTCTTTTCGCTTATGCTGCTCAGTGTAAAACACAAGGCACACTGATGGTGCTACGGCATTATTAATTATTATTAATATTAGTAATAAATTGTTAACATCACAATTTTGGCTATGCCTACTCAAGAAGAAATCTCACTGAGTTCAACTGGCCTTAATCCCAGTTAAGTGGGTTGCCGGCAGCCTGAGAAATACATGGAATATTTTAATATTTTCTAAAGTAACATATTTAACATGCATGCCTTTGGCATATTCCCTCTACACTAGAGGTAGCCATGAAAGGCACAGAATGGTAAAATAGATTGAACAACCCTTTTGGACCAGGTCAAAGGCCCACGCAGTCAAACATTCTTTCCCCAAGTGGCTCAACAGATTGTAGGAAGACATTCATATTTCTGTTCCCCAGCAATTGGAATTCAGAGTCATACTGCCTCTTTGGTACATTATGACTAGTATCCATTGATTACCTTATCCAGGATGAATCTCTCTAATCTCCCTTTAAAGCTGTCCCTTTAATAATAATAATTAACAATAATTTATTATTTATACCCCGCCCATCTGGCTGGGTTTCCCCAGCCACTCTGGGTGGCTTCCAACAGAATATTAAAATACAATAGTCTATTAAACATTAAAAGCTTCCCTAAACAGGGCTGCCTTCAGATGTCTTCTAAAAGTCTGGTAGTTGTTTTTCTCTTTTACATCTGGTGGGATGGCGTTCCACAGGGCGGGTGCCACTACCGAGAAGGCCCTCTGCCTGGTTCCCTGTAACTTGGCTTCTCGCAGTGAGGGAATGGCCAGAAGGCCCTTGGAGAGGGACCTCAGTGTCCAGGCAGAACGGTGGGGGTGGAGACGCTATTTCAGGTATACTGGACCAAGGCAGCCAAACCACAGCTTGTGGGTATGATATGTCTTGGGCCCAGCCCCTGTCTCCTGCAGCTGCTTTTAAGCAAACCACAAAATGTCAGAAGATGAAATCATGGATGTGGTAACCTCCAGGTGCTATATGTTACAACTCTCATCAGACCCAACCAACCTTACTAATGGCCAGGGTTGGTGAGAGTTGTCAGACACGTCGGCGACTTCTGTCCTACATCATGTTTAGTTTCTCTCCTAACACTTTCTTAGAAAGAATCCTCGTTCAAAATACCCTAAAAACACTAAGGTGATTCCTACTATGGAGCACCATATGGTTTCTTTGTTGCTTATGTCCTGACTATTTAATAGTAATAAATAGTTACTATTTAGCAACTTTTAAAGCAAACAAGAAAAATTGGACGGCGCTCTGTCCTAGGAATCACCTTGCTGTTATTTTTAGGAGTTTTTGAACAAGGAACCTTTCTAAGAAAGCATTTCAAAGCCCCATCATCTTAATGTAATAGAGGATCGCAGCGAATCTAGCACACAAATATTTGCCGGCAGCGTGAGGAACTGCCTATGTAAATTTTTATTACATCCTCTTAATAGAAATTCAGCACTCTCTTCTGTGGATCTGAGCAAGCTCACTCCCAAAGGCGAACACCGCATTCATTTCCAGAGGCTGGCTGATCAAAAGAAGTTGCCTGGCTAAGTAAATGTCAAGTCTCAAACCTTACCGGGGAGACATACTCCTTGAGGGAAGCTTTAGGGGTGTGAGTGGCAGAAAGGGAATACCAGCATCTCTTATTTTCATCGCTGCATGTGCAGTGCAGAATGTGTTAGAAACATGTTGTCTGAATTCTGAGCCCCAAAGGAGTTCACTTTGTCCCTCAGAGAAACTTTGTCCCTCAGAGAATCAATTCTGGGATTGAAGATTTGTGCTGTTGTTCAGCTGCTCAGGAGCACCAGATGAACTTTAAAAATACATCCTTTTTGAAAGCATTGGCTAACCAGAACCGTCTGCTCAAAATTATGTCGTTTGAAAAATAACTACCAAATCCATCCATCTCATGAACAGTGAATTCGGGTGGTTGAGTGCCAACAAATTTGAGCAAAAACATGCCCACTGAGAAACAAGAGTGAGATAGCAACATGTACCACTGAACCCTGAGGTATGCAGACATACACAATATTAAAAAGACAACAACAAGCAAAACAAAAGGTGACAACCTGCCCAGGCTGCCCTCCAGGAGCCTCATAACATTGAGCATCTCTTGGAAAATAAAAACAGGAAAAGGAAGGAGAGCACAGAATGAACTAGCCTGTTTGAGTCCCTCTAAGCTTATATATTATAGAGGAGGTCATAGCTCTTTGGCATCCCGAACAGAAGCAGAAAAGGGTTTTAGTTTTCCTCTTACCTGTTAAAAGCTGCATTAACTGTATTGCACTGCAGTATATGAACTGAGCTGCAAGAATACACAGCTTAAAGGACTTAGGTTATTAGATGAAAAGCTCATACCTGTTTAAATTCTGATAAGAACTGGTTAGAAAAAGGGAAAAAAGGGGAAAATATTTGAAATGCAAGACAAGTAATGTAGGCATTTTCAACCGAATGAGAAAAAACAGAAATAAATTTGCTCTAATAAATAAATTGAGATGGATGGAATTTATTCTGCTTCTTTTGTATTTGTTATGAGGGTGGTGCTGTGGGTTAAACCACAGAGCCTAGGACTTGCCAATCAGAAGGTCGGTGTTTGAATCCCCGTGACGGGGTGAGCTCCCGTTGCTCGGTCCCTGCTCCTGCCAACCTAGCAGTTCGAAAGCACGTCAAAGTGCAAGTAGATAAATAGGGACCGCGCTGGCTCCCTCGGCCAATAAAGTGAGATGAGCGCCGCAACCCCAGAGTCGGTCACGACTGGACCTAAAGGTCCCTTTACCTTTACCTATCTCTTCTCAGATATAAGGCTGCTGCTTTACATACACCTATTTCATAAAAAAATAATTAAAAAGAAAATGCCACTGCTAAGTGATCTGATGAAAGAAACTGGTCTAGGCATTAATGATGATGATACAGCTGCATTTGGATTCTACTACTTCATATGTTTTAATGCACAGTCATGTGCTCAGGCAGGAATTTCTATTCCAAAGGTGTTGCTTACAATTCTAAGTGCATAGACTTATTCGGGGGGTGGGGTAGGGAAACAGTATCCACACATGAAGGCCCCCTGCCCACCAGTCTGAAGTTGTACATCCTCAAATGACTGCAACACGTGATTCTTCTCTTCCCATCCATCTTGATTTTATTGAGATGCAGCAATGACCGCTCTTTTCATTCTCCACTCTTCACAGCATCTATACTCTCGATTCTGCAACCAGCCATTCCCAGCACTTCTGTCAATCACCAAGCCCCTTTCCTTGCTTGCGGTGTCTAACATTTGGTACCGCTTCACATTCTGTTACCTCAAGAGATATTGCACAGTTCAAACCCAGTCTCAAATCGCTTCCTTCTAGCATTTTCTCAGCTAGCGAGGCATTGTCCACAGGATCGAAAGCTAAAGTTCCCTACAGCTGGAATTGTACACCCCCTCACCAACAGTTGTGGCATTATCAGACGCACCAGTTTAAACATCACAAAAAGTCAATCCCCCCCCCAAATCAATTTCCACTGGGATCCTGCTTCATTTCTCTCTCTCTCTCTCTCTCTAGAGTCCATTATGGGGTCAGACAGTGCAGCGACATAAAAACAACAACTCACCCTAGAAGTTGCACTGCTGGTGAACCAGAGGGTGAATTCAAAACAAGGAATGCAATCCACTGGCGTTCTTTGTGCCCTTGGGATCGCCATGTTATTATCAGGGCCAGTCCTACCAATAGGCAGTGTGTTCCTGCTTCCTCAGGCAGCAGAAGCTTGTCGGCAGGAAAAAGCAGTATAATACTGAAACAGAGAGCTGTGTGTGTCCATGTGGCTAGCCTGTAGCCCTCATGTGTGGTAAAGGATGCTGTCTCCTCACTAATGCTGAAGTGTCATGAGGGCTGATAGGAAGTGCCAGACCCCCACAGGTCAAGAAGAGGCCAGAGGCTTGGAGAGCAATTGGATTTTTGTTCACAGAAAGTAGCACAGCGAGGTCTCCCTGGCTCGACTCCTTCAGCTTGAGAAGTTGAAAGAAACTGAGCTCCAAACCCATCTTTCCCTTCTAGCCTCTCACTCTGGAGCCCTTCCCAGCAGACAGAGACTGCGACATAGGGGTGAACTCCTCCTCTGGGTATGTCTGGATTTTCATTTGACAACATGCAGGACTCTCCTGGAGTGGGGTGTGAGAAGAATAGAGCCAGAAGGACTGAGATCCTCAGATGTACCCTCTGATCCCTCCCTGTCTGTGTCTGCACTTATCCTGAGACGTTCAACATCCAGGCTTCTCCTGGAAGGCCCTTCTTCCTCTGACCGCCCCTGATCTCTCCATCCTCCTGCTTCCCACCCTGACCCAATTGCCCACCTCCACCAGGACTAAGTCCTTCTCTGGCCAGAACTATACATTATGCCAGCCATTATGGGTTTCCAACCCTTGTTTGCCTAACGGGACCAATGAGGGAGTTTGTGTGAACAAAGGAAGATGCCTAATACTGAATCAGACTATCGGTGCACCGAGCTCAGGACTGTCTACACTGTCTGGCAGAATCATTCTCCAAGATTTCAGATAGGAAATTTTTCTCATCCCTACCTGGAGGTATCAGAGATATTTGAATCTGGGACCTTCTGTATGCACAGCTCATGCTATTTCTTTTCAATCTCCTCCCATAAGCGTATACTTGCAGAAGGCAAGAAATGAATGCTTTGCCCTTATGCCCATTTGCAATGTTTCTTCCACAGCCAGGGCCAATTTTGTTACACCTAGACTTCTTTCCATTCTCAAAATCCAGTTTAGGGAAAATGTGGGTGAGGCTGAGGGGAAGATAATGGGGAAAACTAAGTGCCACCTACCACTTTTCCCCAACAAAGGCTTTGCCCCACTTTCTATTCTACATTATGGCAGAAAGGAGGAACTTCTGTCTCGAGATATTTTTGGACTCCAACTCCTGTCAACATGGCCAATGATTAGGTATGCTGACAGTTGTAGTCAAACAACATCGTGAGGACCACAGGCTTCCCACACTTGTGTTATGGAATTGAGATATCATGCGCGCTGATTTAACTAACTTGTTGCTGTGGTGGCCTCAACCATCCCCTCTCTGACTCCATTTTATCAGGCCATTTCCCTACATGGACTCCATTTCATGGCTCTTATTTTAGACTCACAGTTAGCTTTCTAGTCCTGATTCTGTTTCCTTCCAAAGGGCTTGTGTAAGATTTAACTCAAGACAAATTGCCAACTCTCCTTTTCTCATAAATAAATAAATAAATAAATAAATAAATAAATAATCTGGGCTGTGAACATTTTGTGGCTGAGAGCTTTTGTCCTCTGGAAAACAGAATGTGCTATTGCATCACAACAACTGAACCAGTCAGTATCAAAGGCTTCAGTACCACAAACACCCTATAATATATATTGCACCACTGTTGTCTCCCCCTGTTGTGTTCCCCCTCTAGTTTTCAATAGTTTGAGGGTGGGTGGGACCTACAACTGTATGAAGTGAGCTTTATCCTTGTGGCTGAGCAGTTTGGCGCAGCAATACAAAATTTCCAGACTGTTTTCTAAAACCTTCAAAATTTGCATTCTCATTACTTGGTTAGTATTTTTTATTAGTGTCTATTAGCAAAATGCATCTCTGCTCTTTACAATTGCACAGATTATTACTGATTAAAACAATTTAGAGGAACTTTAGTTGTGCTGCACATTAGCAAGACTATTGCTTGGATAATTTTCTTGCCTACAATTGTTTTGAACCAAACTGACCCTTTTAAAATCCAACTTTATGCTTATAAAGTTAAATGGGCTGCTTTTTATTTTACTAGATGGGAAAATTCAGGGCAGCAGCTGCAGCACACACTGAAATGTAGGACGACACATTTGACGGTATGGATTTTGCCCAAAGCCAGCTAACAACTATGGACATTTCTCCTCCTTCCATAAGATTTCAAAGGTTGTTGGAAGAAATATGGTAATATCAAACCAAATTCTGTTCTGATTAATGCAGATAGCAGAAATAAATAGAAGGATTCTGTGAGTATGAGGAATGCCAGAGGGTTTGCTTGCTACAAGATTTTTTAGAATGACAAGCTATGCTATGATGATGCTATCTTATTTAGCAATTACCAGCCTCTGATTTCTACCCCCCCCCACTCATATGCCCCCCCCTTAAGCAACATACATTACTCATGTAATTTCTCATTAACATATCTAGCTCAAATGTAAGACTTTCTTTTCCCTCCAGAATAGAATGCATTTGATCTTCAACAAAAATATATCTGGTTCATCAGCTTAAAATTAATTAAAATCCAGAAAGCTTTGAAGATGTTTTATTTACTTGCTTCTACTACATTGTGATACACTTTTAAGCAACATGCAGGGCAAAGCCTGACATGATTTCTAACACGGAAAGTAAAGACAGAGTGCTGTTGACAAGAGGAAAACAAGCATGAAACCTTTTAATACCCTACTATATACTATAAACCTAGAATATGAAAAAGTTTGTATGCATGCCAAGTGCTCTTTTAATGTACAAACCCAGGAGGTTTTATGTATAAACTCAGGAGGTTGCTACTTCAACTCTCCCCATGGGCAAAACATTATCTGAAGGACTGTAGCTCACTGGAAGAGTCCATGTTTGGCATTAAAAAAGTATCAAATTTGATCCACAGTATCTCTAGGTAGGGCTTGGAAGACTCCTGTCTGAAATCCTGGAGAGTTGCTGCAAGTTCCCCATGATGATACTGAGGAAGATGAACCAACTCTCCAGCTGCCTATACATTTTATATTTGGAATGGTTAAAAACATAAAATGAACATAAACATGACTTGGCTATTAACTAATTAGCCAAGAACATAAGAGCCCTGCTGGACCAGACTAAAGGCCTATCTACTCCAGAACTCTGTCCTCAAAGTACCTAAGTTGATGCCCACAGGAAGTTTGAAAGCAGGACCTGAGTTCCAATTCATTCTCCCCACCTGCAATTTTTAGCAACTGGTATTCAGAGACATACTGTCTTTGATAGTGGAGGCAGAACCTAGTTATTGTGGCTAGTAGCCCTTGAATTCCCTCTCTTCCATGGAGTTGTCCAATCCTCTTTTAAAGCTACCCAAGTTTTTCACCATCACTATTTCATGTGGGAATGAACTCTATGATTTAACTATATGCTGTGTGAAGACTGTTATGTACTGAATTGAATAGGATCCAAACTGCAGCAGTCTGATTGGTCCTAGAACAATAAGATCCAAAATGCAGCAGTCTGACTGGTCCTAGAACAATAGGATTCAGAATGCAGCAGTCTGATTGGTCCTAGAACAATGCAGCCGTATGATTGGTCCGCAGGAGCCACCCAATCCAGCTCCAGGTGGAAGTGAATCCGCAACCTGATTGGCCTACAGGAGAATCCCGGAATTAGCCAATCACGTGCAGCCCATTGTGTAAATAATGTATCTAAAGCAGATATTTTGGGGGAACTTCCATTCCTCCTCACCACTATGAGCTGAATAAAGAGCATGAAATCCACTCTCGACTCCGAGTATATTTCAAAGACACACTTTCCTTTGTCCGTCCTGAATCTTCCAATGCTCCCCTTCATTGGATGCCTCCAAGTTCTAGTACTATGAGAGAGGGAGAAAAGTTCTTCTCTTTCCACTTACTCCACAATTTCATCCACCTCTTTTGTGTTCCCTCTTACTTGTAACTAAAAAGCTCCAAATGCTGTGACCTTTCCCGATAGGAGAGTTATTCCATCCCCTTGACCATGTCCTGAACCTTTCCTGAACCTTTCCCAGCTGGAATGCTAGTTGGGCTGAAAGTGGGGAGATGTTGCACTGCCAAATCGGCCCTTCATCTCCAGTGCTGGCTTTGGCATGGACCCCCGACTGCCTCTGCTCCTTCAGGCCTGAGAGTGACAACAGAGAGCCTGGAGCTGCCCAGGGAACTCTGGTTATAGGATGGCTACATAAATGCAGAACATGGATGAATATTAAAAGAAACCTAAATACTGTTTTCTATGTATATTGGATAATTCCTGGACCTATGTACATATCAATGGACAAACTGGCTGGACTCTCGTAAAAAGGCTTGCCCTATGAGTTTCGTGTCAATTCCTATCTAAAAAGAACCAGCAGCGAGAGCAGGAGAAACTCCCTTCAATGCTCTAAAATCTTCAGTGCTACAAAAATCTCTTAATCTGTTTATCTCAACATTTGCAGGCTTCATTCCATCAGAAGGGGCTGCCATTCCCGTAAACATAAAACAGTTATTTATGTTAAAAATATAAATGTTATGTGTACATTGCCATCCTCTGCTCCTTTAGTTGTGTTACCAACAGAACAGAAATCAGATCCCTCTCTCTCTCGTTTTGTAAAAATTCTGAACCAAAAAGCGTTAACGGAGCATGTGGCGCATATGGCTCTCACAGTATGATTAGCTCTTTCCAACTAAATGCAAGAGTTAATTCAGTAGTTTGTTGATTAATTAGAGAACATATCTCCATACAATAACATTATTTCCCAAAATGTAGTTTCCGCACAGGGATTTGAAATGACTTACGGGATTTATCTCACGAGTGTGAAAGCTCCATAATTCAATAGTGAATGAGTGAGTTATGTGTAGACCTTTGAGCAAATTAGATAAAACTTTAATATAGTACTTGCCTTGGGCTTTATTTTATTGTTGGGAACCGTTTATTTGATTAAATACCTCTTTTGATTAAAGGCAACCATTTAGCACAATCTGGCTTTTTATCAACTACATATGTGCATTTGATGTACTGTGGTAATAAGCCATCTTACTGTTGCCGTGTTTGAGGGTTTTGGGTTTTTTTTTACATTTGTTTATAATTGCTTTTGGCTTTACTGTCCAAAAATTACATGCAGGATGTTAACAGCCAATGCTAGTCATGCTCAGAGTAAACCCACTGAAATTAATAGACATGTCTAACTTAGGTCCATTAACTTCAGTTGGTCTACTCTGAGTAGACTTGAGTTGGACACACCTCCCAATTTCAAACCTTCTTTTCTGTTTTGCCTTCAAAGAATGTGGAGCAGAATTAAAGATGGTGAGTTGCTGAAAATCTAAGGCTCCCAGTTGTGCATTGGCAGATACATCTCTACCTGCCCTGCACTTAGCTTGGGGAAAAACAGCCTTGTAGGCCAAATTGGGACCCATGCCAGTCCTAATTAGGCCCTCAGGCAAAGGTTCGTCACCCTTGTACTAGAAAGTTCAAGATGTCCTCTGTAGCCTCTGAGTAACTTTCCACAATGAACAGGAATAAGTGCTTCTTTGACTCCAGCAGAGTTAGTCAGTTTCTGTTACATGTGGACAACCGTTACTGACCTCTAAGCTGAATTAAGTCTGACCTCGCTAGATACTGAAGTTGTTAAAATCACAGTACCAAGACATTGCTGCTACGGAACTGCGCATCAAAGAAATTTCTTATATTTCAAAGATGAGATTTCGTGAAAACAAACATATAGGTACACATTGTTACTATTATACACTGTAGATATGACTTGCTTTCATTGGTTTTGCTTTCAGTCCTAACCATTAAAAAATTATCTAGGAGTCAAAGAAATTTTATGATGCATTTCAAATCCTTTGAAGATTCCAAGGGTTTTTTTTTTATTTTAAAAAAGCATTTCATCATGCAACTATATATTAAGGCATATATTTAAAATAAAGAATTTACTCAATAGACCATGACAGCTCATTTGAAACTGCTACAACCCATCATTTCAAATGTGTACTCTGGGACTTCTTAAAATGTATATTATTTACTTGACAGACCATGAACTATTGCATAAATCCGGATTAGGAACTTCATAAGAAACTGATTTTTAGCTCTATCATATGTGACGGCCAAACATATTTGCTTTCCTTGTTTATAATGGCAACAAGGACATTTTCTTTGTTAGGGCAGTGCCATCAGTTTGCATCATCCTAATCATACCCCATCAGCCTGACCTCTTGAAGGGAGGAGGCTTTTCCTGTGTACTGGAGTGAAGATGAAGTCTCTGTCTCTCATTATAACAGTATCATTCTTCACTCAACAGGGGTAGGGATCCTCCACTCTCTAAATCCCAAATGAAAGGAGGGGGGAATTGTCCTTGATCTAAAGTCAAGCCTTGTATAAGACCCATCATCTGGACGATAAGCCGAATTGCTGATGTGTGAAACTAGGGAATCACACAGAATATCGAGTGGTTTTTGGTGTGGATCTAAATGCAGAGTTTCTGGCAATTCCGATTCACTTCTGAACATGAATAGGAAAATCACTGTCTTAAAAAAAATAGTAATGCTTGGATGAAAAATTAAAAAAATATGGTATTGTGTTCCATAGATACTTCAATGTTGATTTGGAAATCTTCTCAGAACCCACTGATGTGTACTAGATTCTATTTCTTCTATTTAACACCTATGGGAGCAGTCAGATTTTTTAATTTTTTTAAAAATGAACAATTTTGGAGGGTCCCTGAGGGGCCACAAAAATATTTTGGCATCACAATGGGGAATCTCTATTTTTAAACAAATCAACCAACCCATACCACTTTTTTTTTATAAGCACACATTTTAGGGCCATGGAAGAATCTCATGCACTGCCAACTCTAGTCCATAAGCTATGTGTTAGCCACCTCTGTATGAGAACCACCTGTGTAACAAGCTCTACTCATTCCATATGGAGCTTCTAAGTTTTGGGCCAAAGTATCTTTGCTATAGGTAGAGACATTCTTGAATACCATCAGCAGCCAATATTGGTAGTGCTGTTGACCTGAAGTTTAAGGTATCACTCAGGTTAAGGGCTGCCTAAGACCCAAGTTATTCATTAGCTGGTGTTGAAGCCAAGGTATCATCCCAAAGGGAATGGGGAGCAGGGAGGCAGCAGATAGTTCAGGGAACAGGAAGGGGAATGTGCAGGCTGGATGCAGATTAAAAGATCACAATCCAGTCTTCCCAGTAGTTTCCCTGAGCTCTCTACTCTGTAGCATGCAAAACCCCTGGAGACAACGGGGGAGAACTAAACACAGTAGGATCTTCTGGCTTCTGTGAATCTGTTGCAGCTTCAGCCCTCACCTTCTCCTTAGATGTCTGCAGTGTTTTCCATCTCTCTCTCTCTCTCTCTCTCACTCAAGCCTGCTGCTTGTTCAGAATCCACCCCCCCAATTCCTCCTCTGTATTCATTGTTCCACCACCACTCCCCTGGTTTGGAGCTTTGCTCTTCTGAGGCTTCCCAATGGGATTCTCCAGCTGGAATCTCCCACCATTCCTCATCATCCAGCTAGTCCCTAACACCAAGCAAGACCGAAAGCAGGCTGTTGCTTGGGGAAAAGATAAATACTGGACTTAGGCAGGTCAGTTCAAGTACCAATTGGCTATCTAGGGCTGGAACCATGCTGGAGCTTGAAGAGGCCAGCAATGTCGTTTTTGACTCTGCTGTTCTTCAACCTGGCTCACCACAGTCAACCAATATACTAAACAGGAACTACATCAGCCCTTCCAAACCTGGTGCCCTACAGATATTTTGCATTGTAACTCTCATTATCCATGACCGTTGGTTATGCTGGCAGGGGTAGGCTGGATTATATGACAGGGTAGGATTTTATTGCTGCTCTTGCAACTGACCTCATTTTAAATTATCTAATGCTCAGCAAATGGTGGCTGTTCCCTTATCAGAGAATGCAGGTGTAGGAGAAAGCTGGAGGTGGTGAAACTGAGAAAACCACAAGAACAGATTTTAGGTGTTGTGTGGAGTAGAATAAATAGTCTGGCGTTAGCATTCAGCACCCTGGACAGCTGCCTGGTACGCAGCACTCTGGCAGGAATAGGGATGGTAGAGAATTTCCCAATAATCAACTGTGAATACGAGCTCTGCAGCTGTTTGCTTGCTTGCCAGCTTGGGGAACCAGTTGCTTTCCATGCGAGTGCTAGTGATCTTTTAACAAGAACATTAAAACAAAAAAAGACACTGCTTTTGAGCCAAGAACTTGTTTAACAATGATTTCTCATATGAACATTACTCTGTTTGTTGTCATTGTTTTGGAATTAGCCTACTAAAATGTGTATTCTCTGAGCGTCGCAGAGCCACAGTTTAATATACTGCTGTACAAAGCTGAAGTCATTCTTAAGTCCTGTAATGCGTCCCAATACTAAAAATATGGGGGCTTACTAAAATGTGGATCTTGCTAAAATATTTATTGTTAATGTTGCTTGTTTATATAAATGAATAAGTTTAATCTAGATACAAGGGTTGTTTTTGTTAAAAAAAGAAAATGTTTTTAAACAAATGATCTGAAAAAATATCTGAATGTAACTTATCATTCTGTTATAAAAATGTTTTTTTAAATAAATGATTTACTGTTTTCATTTTTCTCTTTTTTATGTTTCCAAGTGTCTTTTTAATCGATGCAGTAATGCCCAAAGTGATTTCCCCACTGCCAAGAAAAAAATAAATAAAGCAAGCTTTACAAACCCTTTTAGTCATTATTTCCCTTGCCAACTTTTATTCTGCATGCGGCCATTCACAGCTTTGCAAGAAGAATGGGAAGAGAAGACAAGGGAAAGGACAGCACTTGCTCTGGTGTTCAATGCTTTTCCCCTACAGGGGATGTCTTTCTGATGATCTGTCATTCACACAAAGACTAGAGCTTTCTTCTTCTTCTTCTGGGGGGAGGGTACTCAAGGGTACGCAGTACTGGAACCTTTTTTCCAGAAGAAAAGCACTGACACAGAGAACAATCTTAAATACAGTGGTACCTCGTGTTACAGATGCTTCAGATTACAGACACTTCAGGTTACAGACTCTGCTAACCCGGAAGTAGTACCTCGGGTTAAGAACTTTGCTTCAGAATGAGAACAGAAATCTTGCGGTGGCAGAAGGAGCCCCCATTAGCTAAAGTGGTATCTCAGGTTAATAACAGTTTCAGGTTAAGAACGGACCTCCAGAATGAATTAAGTTCTTAACCTGAGGTACCACTGTACTGTGTTCTGTTTCTCGTCCCAAGTAAATATTTCAGTTTTTTGTAAGTTGAAGTTTTGTTACAATGAAGCTGTATTTAATTTTTGCTAACTTAATTAAATAAAAGAGGCTTAAAGTAAAACTGCCTGGGTCAATGGTTACTTGATGACAGGCAGTGAGCAGCTGTAGCAGTAGTAGTACAGTAGTAAACAGCTCAAAATAAAGCAACATCTGTTTGCAAGAGACAATCACGCCATCTTCAGATGAACTGGAAACACACACACACACACACACGGACATTATTTTCACAAAACGTTATACCAGGCCAAGATCATTCAAATTTAACGAAATGCAAACTGCTATGGACCAAGTTTGAGCAACAGCAATGTGTTAAAAAAAGATGAACAGGTACAGAACAATGAACCCCACCCCTGGACTGGACCAAACCGTCCTGAGCAGCTGGCTTTTCAAGAAGCCATTTTAAAATTCCCACAATGTCCCTGACAAATGCTGGCTCAAAAAGTCAGCTGTTACCACCAGAAAAGCCTGTGGACAGGGACTCGTTGATGGCAGGGGCATCAGAGGGCAGCTTGCAGCTGGCTCTGAATAGGACAAAATTGGGTGGGGGGTGGAGATGCATATGATTTTGGTGTAAGAACATAGGAAGCTGGACTAAGGAATTTACTCCTGCAAGAAGCAGTGGTAGCCACCAAAAAGATTAGACAACCTTGTGGAAGATATCAATGGCTATTAACCTTAATGGCTATGTTCTTCTTCCACTGCTGGGGGGGGGCAGTATACATTTGAATAACAGTTACTGGAAACTGCAGGAGAACAGAGTGCTGTTTACCATAGGCATCTGTGTGGCCACTGGGAGAATACAATGCTGGACTAGATGGGCAAATTCAGCTTGGTAATGGCAATTCATGAAAATAATGTTACTCTCTTTGATTCTCCCGACGGTGGCATGATCACCTCTTTCTTCCATAATGGATTCCTGCATTTTTCACTATTAACAGCACAGATATTGATTGCCCATCACCAAATAGTCACTGCCCCCAGCAGGCCAGCCTTCTGTTCTTATGAAGCTGCCTTATACCAACTCTGACCTTTGGCCCATCTAACTCAGTGGCTCTCCAGGGTCTCAGGAAGGAGTCTATCCTAGCCCTACCTGAACACAACAGGGATTGGACCTGGGACCTTTGGCAGATGATCTACCGATGAGCTACACACCTTCTCTGGTGCTTTTGTAATCATGTAAATCTTGTCATGTTGTAAGCTGCCATGAACGTGGTTTTAACTATTGGAAAAGCGGCAGACAAATTAAACAATGGTGATGATTTTAGAAAAAAAACCTATCCATGTTGCATCTTTAAAAAACTTCCTCACTTGACAAGCTGCTCATCTACATAGTGCTTTATTTATTTATTTAATTTAGTCAAAGTTATTGGTCAACATAATACTGCTGCTTTAAAGGTTCACTGTTGTGGAAGGAACTTTCTGTGTTGCTTACCAAGCTTTCCAAAGAGCTGGAATTTAATGATTGATGAAGATGATAAAATGATGGATAGAATGCTAAAGCCTTTTTTTTTTTAAAGACCCTTAAGACAAATAAACTTGTGAAGATGCTGACTGCTTTTTAATTGAAACACATTTCAGGAATGAGCCTACAGAATTTCATTTCATCCAAATATTACTGAGGGAGTTCTCAAAGGCATTTTGGGAGTAGATTATTGACCTGGACTGAGTCAATACGGCCCACTGGGCCATATAAGTTTCTTTTAGAGGCACAGATAGCTCACCTTTGTAATCTAAAATACAAACCTGGAAGCAGGAGGGAAAGGAAAAATTACAGGCTGATCCTAAACTGGTTTACCCCGGATTTCAGTGGGATTTATATGTACACAAGCAGGCTCAGCACGACATTACTAATTGTCCTATTATGGCTGCCTTTTCTGGCTGAAGTTGTGTTGGACTCTCTGGAAGCAGAAAGCCTTGAGACTTCTGTGACTGAAGCAGAAGTTCCACTATCTCTGCAAAGCACTGTCAGGGAACTGACATCGGAGCCAGAAGTGGAGGCAGGTCTCCCAAGCGATGCCGGAGAAGGGCCAAGCAGGGAGAGAGGGGACTCATCAGCTGGGGAAGGAAATCAGCGTAACACCAGGGATAAAGGGGGGCGGAGGGGGGAATCGGAGAGAGGGCTCCAGGACTCTTCGCTGGAGACCAGCGGGGAGAGCACAGGTCCTCCGCTACCCACACCCACCCTGCGCAGAAGACTTCCGAGCAGGGAAAGTAGGCGTAGACTTGGTGTCAAAGAACTTCTTTGCTGGAAGAAGTTCAAGAAACGCCCACTGACGGATTCTGCTAGCGACTGAACAGCCACGAAGTGAAGGGCTGTCCAGCCAGGAAAGGTTTAACTAGGCTACCTAGCCAGGAGTGGTGGCAACTTACGCACGAGCAACCCCATATAACCATTACAAGCACATACCTCTTTTATGAAAGTGTTCTGTGCTAAGGGCAATGATGAGAATTTCTATAACATTTTGAAGTTTTGAATAGTTTGTTTTCCTTCCAGCCTCAAGTGTGTAAAGCGACAGAAATCTGATTAAATGTAGCCTACTGTACAGAAATAAGAGCCTCATCCATTGTTCCAACCACTTCTGCCTCTGGGGCCATTCACTACAGGCACACAAACCCCTAGGAGGAGGTCCATGAGAAAATGCAGCCCTTTGGTTGAAACAAATGTTTCCCATCCCTGTCCTAGAGGGTCAAAACCGCTGTCTTTATTTTACTGAAATGCAATGTGCCAGACATTTTGACTCTGGTGCATTGTAGGCAAAAAACAGGCCACTATCACACAAACATGGCAGCTGCTATGAGTCGTCCCTCAGGCTGCGGTTCCCACCAACAGCATGAGTCCTAGTATTTGCCACAACTTGAGGCCTCATGCCTCAATGACCTGACCAGCTGTTTCTTTTTGGTTTCCTTCTCTTCTCAGGGCCTCCAGCAATATGACAGTGTCAAGCGTTAAGCTGGTTTTGAGCTGACAAAGTGAGGGATGTCAGACAGAGACATGTCTCTGCAACAACATCAGGCTCTGACTAAAGAGAGAAAGAGCAGGGTCAGAGTGAAACCAGGAAGGAAGCTTCCCGTGAGATAGGGAAGGCCAGATACTACCACCTAGAAAGGCTTTCTGTCAGGCTCACTCACTATTCTGATCAACCAAGAGACTTTGGTCCACCTTTGGCTTCCTGTCTTCTCTGTCTTACTCTGCCCTCAGCCTAACAGCAACTGTTTCTAACAGATGGTGGTCGTAAGAGAAGAAGGGGGAGGCAACCAAGCTCAGGGCCTCCTGCTCCATCACTGCTGCTCCATCACCTAACTCAAGCTGCAGATCACTTTGCTGGAACCGAACTCTTAAAATCTGGAGTGCTTTAACCTGATGGCAATTGTAGCGAGCGCTCCAATTGAAGAACAGTCTTTACAAAAGGTGCCATGGACTTTGAAGAAGCACAAAGTCAGGACAAAAGGGAGAAATGAGCTAAGAGGAAGGTACATTTGGCAAACCCTCACCATGATCAACTCCCGCCCAGAAACCTATGTCCCCACTGTGGAAGGACATGTGAATCCAGAATTGGCCTCCATAGTCAATTACGGACACACTGTTAAAACCATATTCATGGAAGACAATCTTACTCGGCCATGAGTGATTGCCAGAGAAGAAGAAGGTGTGTATATGCCTGAACCACAATAAAGCAAATTGATGGAATTATCATTATGATGCATTCTATTAAAGCATCTTCTCTCTTGTTTCCTGCTATCAAAATGCCTGCTCTGTATATAACAGTTAAGTAATATTTCACTTAGGGACGCGGGTGGCGCTGTGGGTAAAAGCCTCAGTGCCTAGGGCTTGCCGATCGAAAGGTCAGCGGTTCGAATCCCCGTGGTGGGGTGCACTCCCGTTGTTCGGTCCCAGCGCCTGCCAACCTAGCAGTTCGAAAGCACCTCCGGGTGCAAGTAGATAAATAGGGACCGCTTACTAGCGGGAAGGTAAACGGTGTTTCCGTGTGTGGCTCTGGCTCGCCAGAGCAGCGATGTCACGCTGGCCACGTGACCCGGAAGTGTCTCCGGACAGCGCTGGCCCCCGGCCTCTTGAGTGAGATGGGCGCACAACCCTAGAGTCTGTCAAGACTGGCTTGTACGGGCAGGGGTACCTTTACCTTTTAATATTTCACTTAGACTTGCATTGCCCTGGATCTTGAAAGACCATAAAATAAAATGGGAAAAAAGAATGATTTCAATCAAGTTATTTTTTATTTATTTTAAAAAAACATTTTTTCTGTATTTTTCCAGAAGAGATAGTTATTTTTCAAATATCCTGAGCTGATTCTAACTCTAATGACTGATTTTTTTATTTTTATTTTTTTTAATACAGGATTGCCAAATCCTGCCACAACCTTAGCCTTAAAGAAAAATTGCAGATGCCACTGTCGGTCATAAGAGGAGAAACAGAATGAATGTCAGCTATTATCCAGCAGATAGCAGAGATCACTTTAAAAGCAATAAACTTGGAGGAGCAGATGTGTATCTCAGTGTCTCACATAAATCCCAGAACACAAAGATAAGAACAAGAAAAGAAAACATGCGAGCTTTGAATTTAGGGTCTTGATTTGACCACATACACCTTTGTTGTGTGATACAAGGGACCTTGCACGCAATGAGAAACCATGGAAAGAAGTGTGCTATATTATGTAAAATCAGGCTTCTTATTTGTATGCTACCACACAAAAGGGATTTTGGAATTAAATAGTGACATTCCTCAATTGCTAATAGAATGTAGCTGTAGTGTGTGTGACATTTCAGAATCTGTCTAAAAGTTATTCACTTATAGACACTTATAGAGGTGGAGCTGGCTGCTCCAGCACCCGGAGTGGTGCACATGCTGTGCACCTGGGGGTGGGACTAGCTGCCTGCGGGGGCGTGGCACCCCTGGCGGGCCGCACCCCCCCATTCCTCTGCCACTGCTTATAGCAGGCATGTCCAAATTCTTTTTTTGGGGTTTTCAACAACTTCAGTCCTAAAAAAAGGTCAACAACTTTGGTTAGCCCTTTGGTCAGCCCTCACGTCCCTTCACTTCATAAAATCTGGCCCTCCTTGAAAAAAGTTTGGACGCCACTGGCTTATAGAGAACTACCCGCTAAGTATTTTATTTACTTTTACATTCAGTTCACCAAAGGCCCTCAAGGCAGACTGCTTTCCCTCACCAATATTCCAAAGTAACAGGAATAAGATCTAGTGTTTATCCATGGTTTTTATAAAAAGATATATTAACATAAATACTGTAAATGAGAATGAGCGCAATAGCCAGCCATACATTTCTGAGCATAAAACACATTCAACACCTGCTGGCACATATTCCAAAGATTTGCATCAGGAACACCACACAACCAGGTTTTGGAACCTATTTATAGTCGATCATAACAGAATTCACCATTTGCAGCAGGCTTCACACTTCTGACAGGACAGCACAGAACTACTCGAACACATTGCCATGAAGCCTTGCCAAGGCCTGCAACTGAAAGCCACTTCATCTGTGAGGCAGAGGAAGATCTCATTTGCCACTGCATGTGTATTGACCAGGGAACTGCTGCCAAAAACGTCTCCCCGAGGAATGTACTAGTAGGTCATAAGTGTTTGTAAACACACCTTGCACAACAATACATTACATTTTGAATTGCACACCTAGGGAGCATGCCTTAAAGAGTGTGTGTGGTAATGCTATGTCACCATCATCTCACAGTTAATAAAGATGTCTGAAATTCCAAATTGGAACCAATGGCTCCTATGAATTTTCCAGTGGAGATTAGCGATTCAGGCCACAAATGCAGTCATAGTGCCTTGCCTAGGTTGGTAGAACGGCCACTTTCTCGACAGCTCTCCCCAAACAAGTGCAGGATGGAGATAGGCCAGTAAGTAGTAGGATAACTTCTTAAAAAGAAGCAGATGCAGAATGATGTGCATATTTGAGGATATCTGGCAAACTAATTTATCTAAGAGAAGCTCCGATCACTCCAGATAGCAGCAGGTCCAACTTCTCCAAGAGCTTTCGCCAGCCAAACTGGACATGGTTCTTATTCACAAATATACCTTTCTGAACTGATAACTACCAGCAAGTGGGGCATGTGCAGAGTACCAATTCAACAAGCTGGCAGAGTGTGCCAATGGAACAGAAAAAGAGCAGAAAGTTCTAGGTAGGGTCAGTCCCCTTGCTGACAGTATAATGCAGTTCCACGGCTCATAGGTTACATATAGTTCTAATATACAGTCTTTCCAGCTGCACACAGTCTCATTTGCAGGGTTCCAACACAGACTAGGCTCTGACCAAGGGCATGGGCCAACAGCAAACTTGCTTCAAACACAAGTGCATTTATACTTTAGATTGTGCTGAGTCATTCTCAGATGCTTGCTGACTCACTCTCACATGCTTAGCAAACACACCCAAAATTAACCAGCACACCTAACAGAACCCTTTCTTGCCCTTTTCTCTGCATGCATAGACCCCTTATACATCAACATGATATCCAGTCAAGAACCCAAACCTCAATGCCTCAAGCTTACGCACTGGACAGTGTGAAACCATTTTTATCAGCAAAGCAGATGGCAAATACATCACAGTGGAGAGATGAAACCTTTGGAGTGGAGACAACAGAGCTTTCCTGCTGGCTTTTTCTGTAGTGTCTGCATCCTCCTTTAAGGATGCATGCAAAACTATTAATGGTGAGGTGGGAGGGAATTCACAGGGCACAATTCACCAAAGTTCAGCACTTTTAAGTCTCATTCATGTCTATGGGTGTAGCGCTTCCATTAGGGATTTTGTGGCTGGATCATGCCCATAGTAATTCCACTGTCTTTCAAAATTGTTTGTATTTAATTAAGACTTCTGGATCACAGGTAAAATCACATTCCCAGGGCTCTTTAAAGAATTACTATATGGTATATTAGAAGACTGACAAAGATATGTGGCAACTGCAGCAATCTGTTGGTTTAATCATCGACAGTGCAATAGTCAGGAAAAACCCCCACAGAATTTGGCAGCACAACACAAGGCATTTGTTAAGAAGCAGAAAGTATTTATAAATAGAACTCTAATATAAAAAGCAGTTGGTATTTCTCAGCATAAGTACAAAGGAAGCATAAGAAGCCCTTTTTTATTTTTAACGAGCAGAACATGAAAGGTGCAAGTCGTGGGTTATGAAAAGAAAAAATTGAATATGATTTAAATGCTGATTTGCCAAAGGGTTCATTTCATACCCGCCCCCCTAGTTTGATTTCATTATAACGTCATGTGCTGTTATGCTAAAAAGGATAATTCCAGCATACTGCAGACACCAGGTTGTTTTTTTAATAATAATAATAATAATAATAATAATAATAATAATAATAATATCACACAAATGAAAGGAGTCCCAAAGCAATTTATGTAAAGTATGATACTAATAAAATAGCCCTAAAAACAATTCAAAGATGATAAAAGGATCTGGAAGGCATGTCTCTATCTGGGGGTCAAGGGGTCATAGTACCCTTCCAAGTGGTGGCCCTGAAGGGCTCACCCTAATTTGATGTATGTCAGACCCACTATTCAGGGTTCATCAACACTCTTGTCAACCAGCAGAAGGATTGCTTGTTATTTGATACATTCCCAATGCCTTTGCCAAAACCTAATTACATCTGAAATTTAAAAAATTGTGATCTATTTCAGCACAATCCTGAGGTCCAGAGTCTCATTTCTACCTTGAGTAGCCCTGCACCTGGGCCCCATGTTTCCTGCACCTGGGTCCAAGGGGCGCTGGATCCTGGGGGCAGTAGCATTTTACCCCACCCCCCAGTTTTTAAGGAGGGAGCTGAGCCCCCTCAATATCCTTTGGCGATGTCAGCCTCAGTTGCAGCGCCAATGCTGGGCCCGCAATAGACCGATCCCGCTAACCTTTTTTCAGTGCTACCATTGATCTGTCTTATAATGCATGATCAGAAAGAGATAATTTAGTAGCAACAAATGGGGAAATATTGTCCATTTGCTGTACATCACTGCTTCAGGGGACATAAAACAATAATTACACCAAGAGGCAGCTTTATAAACCTCATTACAAGTCTATCATGTGTGTCCTCTGACTTCAAGATAAAATTATTCAGTTGAGTGTATTTGTCTCTGATATGTTCACCAAGGCAGTGCTGCATATGTGACACTTTGTTATTATGGAGGGTGCTTCTGATGGAGGAAAAATCGTCAAGCTGATGTCTGGAATAAGGCAACTCATAATTTGAGAGGAAAACACATTGATTCTATTGCCATTGCTGAGAGGGGGGCTGAGCAGGGGGAAGGCTGCTGAGAAAAGCCTTCTCTGACGGTCTCAGATAGTGAATTGCGAGGGAGAGCATTTCAGGGATGGGAGGAAAATATACGCAGAGGTTTGCAGTGGAAAGCTGCATGTTTATTTTAAATGTGTGCTGAATGGAGGCGGCTTGACTTTCATGTTCTTTTTCCTTGGGAGGTGAAAGCGACATGGTTTGGCCTGCAAGAGCTCTTTCGGTACTCAGTTCCCTATTGGGAGTGGTTTGCCAGTTCCTTCTCCAATGTCTTTTTAGATTTGGCTAAATAATGCCCTGTCCACTCTAAATACTGCCTATGTACTTACGTATATGCACTTTAATATTTCCATAATAAACTCAGGTTTCCCAGCTCATTTGTAATCCTCTCTCCTTTACACCAGAACTGTAGGTTAAAGATCCAAATGTGGCATTCATATATACCTGTGTAATACATTACAGGTATAGACAAGGACACATGGTAACACTTTGATTCTTGGAATCTTAGAAATTTTCTGAAATATCCTCACCATGAAATCACGAAACCCTTCCGGTTTTCAAAGCGCTTTCCCCTGCCCCATGGGATAAAAACTGATAAATGTTTAACGTTGTGGCGCTATAAAAACCATGCTTATTTGAAAGTGACCTCAGGATTTCTCTTGTGGAATGTTTTAATATTTGAGGGCAAGGAGATGGCAGAGAATGGAGCGAGAAGCACTGACAAGGGAGAACATAAGAGAAATTGGTACCTTTCAATTTTACGAGAGAGGAAAGAACGCTATTCGGTAATAGTGAATCTGAAATTGAAATGCGCTTCTCGCATCTGTGTTTGTACAAAGGCGGTTTGACGAGGATATAAAAAGAACACAAATGTGATTGCTTCTGCAAGTATTCTAACCTGGCAAATCTAATACTTTTTTTAAAATGGCTAAACGAGTATTTACCTTGTCATCGCCTGAGTGAGACAGTAAATATAATGTCTGTCTGCTCCATTCTGCCATTCTGGGTTATGTGATTAATTTTATTATACCTTTTTATGTGTGTTTTCTTTTTAACCTTTGTGCAGCTCAAGAAGAGAAGGATCCATTAAACTACACATGCTTGTCTGAGATCTCACAGTAAAAGAACAACAACTTTTATGTCAAGCCATCTGCTGCACCGATACAGCAAAGAAACTGAAAAACAATATGCAACGGAATCGCTAGCCGAAGTTCCTTTCTTTAAAGCCTTATGAAGATACCACAAAGGCAACAAGTACCATGGGCCTTACCTGTTATACTGTCTTTAAAAGTCCGGTCCTTGTTGCTGACCATACAAAGCTCTTGGCCACTGGTTAAAATCAAAGTGGAGTATTCGATCATGATAATCCCAATGCGTCATGGATGACAGACTGTCTCATGGCACCACGTTCCAGTTGCTTGAAACAAACCCTGCAAAACAACAATGACAACAAAACATGACATACGTATTTCATTTTAATTGAAACATAGCGAACCATATCCAAAGACCAGGAGGCACCCCACTTAATCAATAAGAGCATCATAAAGAAGGCAAAAAGATATATTGATACATCAAAGCTTTGTGGAACACATAAAGGCATTTTATTCTGTGTAGATGCTACTTGTTACAGTTCTATTAAAAATGTAAGGATTAATTAAAAATTATCATTAAAAGCGAATGCTCCACCAGGATTCTCTTGCAAGAACAGAGCTCCTCTGGAGATCTCCTGCTGAAGTAAAGCAAAGTTTGTTTTAAAGAGTTGAGATCTAAGAAGCAGGTCTCAGGTAGAGAGAGGGGTACAGCTTTTCAAAATGTTCCCTTACACATTGCCAGCTAATAAAAAAATATTTTGTGAGCATACAATAAAATGATTCAAGATTCTAGCACTGAGTATAGCTTTAAATTCAAGGACATTAAAATCAAGGACAAACACTTCCAAAGTGTTTGAGCATTGATATGAGAGAGCAGCAACAGCCACTGCAGTTTGGGAAAGGTAGCTGTGCAAGTATGTGCATACCTGTCAGTGTCCAAACTGCTCATATCTATCCAATTCACTTACTTGCACTGCTCTGTGCAAACTGCAGTCATGCAGCACACAGAAAACAAAACAAATTTGGACTTTGCAGAGGACTCAGACGATGACTACAAAGGTGCCATGCATTAAAATTAAATTTAATAAAAGATTAAATGTTAGGCATTGGGAAATGATAACACTGTAACATTTGTAAATAAATAACATATGCATATCGAAATAAAAAGCATGTGCACATTGAACAGTTGCTGAACTAAAAAAAATTACTAAGTGTTTCTTAACAATAACATAAAAGTTGCATGCATTGTGTAAAATTACATAAAATGTGCTTACACTGAAATCCGTCTAACTGTAATAGCATTGGTAGGCAAACTAAGGCCTTCTAAATCCGGCCTGCGGACAGTCCAGGAATCAGCATGTTTTTACATGAGTAGAATGTGTCCTTTTATTTAAAATGCATCTCTGGGTTATTTGTGGGGCATAGGGATTCATTCATTTCCCCCCAAAAATATAGTCCGGCCCCCCACAAGGTCTGAGGGACAGTAGACTGGCCCCCTGCTGAAAACGTTTGCTGACCCCTATATCAAAATTAATTTATTCATATTATGACTTAGAGGAAAGGTAAAAGAGATCCCTACAATTGTGTAATACACTTCAAATACATATCTAGTTAAAGTAAAGTCATGTATTATATTGAATATAAATGAGGGGGAAAACTTTTCTTGATATATGGCTTGTAGGACAAATATGATAATGGATGAGGACATTATTACAATTTGTTATTTGTAAGAAAATTTATTAGGTTTCCAAAGCAGTTCTAAAAATTTAAATTGGACACTTTGTTCACACATATAGCTTAAATTAGTAAACAGAGGGGTGAGGAAAGCTTCAGCCCTTTCAATGACACCGTAAAAAGCTTAAGCGATCAGTCAGAATAGGCTATCACATGAAATTACAATCCAGAGACATACAATTTTCAAGAAATCATAATTCAGTTTTGCCAGTTTATCAGATACTGAAATGTTCAGCTCTCAGTCCATGGACTTAACATGATGTCTGGTGTGATGTAGGTGGGTGTGGCTTGGAGGAAATGACCTCGTGGGCAAATTAGGACCACTGTTGGCCAATTAGGACCTCTGCAAGACAAAGGTTGCACACTGCTGATAAAGAGGTCAAACATTACACAATTTCTTTAGGTTGATCGGAGGCATATGAACACTGGATCTCTGATGTTTCCTTTCTGCAAACGTGGCAAAACACAGCAACTATTACTGAGTGACTTCACGGGGGAAACAGTTCATTATCTGTACTTATTTTCCACTTACTGTTTCTTAAATTTTTTTCGTGGAACACATAACCAAGAGAGAACTATAAATCAAAGCAAAAGCAATCATGGGCGTTTTTGCACAGCGTGAGTTACATAGATTGCAAAATCGTAAACAGAGTAATATCTGCTAGGAAACTACTGAAAGTCAGTTTGTAAACAAGAAAATGCTTCTTTCTTTCATTGGGCAAACTATTGCTCTTAGACACAAGAGTGGGAAGAAAATGTGCATCATAGTTCAAGGGAGCCAAAATTTCTCAGAAGAAGGCAACCCTGAACGTAAACTTATGTAGAGTCTTCCTAAAACACTATCATTGGGGACTGTGGTTGAATATATGGAGTAAAACATTCCAGGGAGCCACCACACAAAAAGTCCCTGTCCCTTGTATTCAGCAGCCTGGGCTCCCTTCCTATTAACTGTGCATAGCTCTATGAAGTCATTCCTTCACATGGGTAGCCACCCTCTTTCTGAGCATCTTCCAGACCTCGCCCTCAAAAGATGACATCTCTTAAGAGCTGGATCAGATGTAAAAGGAACTAGGTTTTCTAAGCTAATGGATATATGCACCCATTGATCATGGGTGTTATCCTAAATTCTCATGACTAGATTGTATCAAATGGAATGTTGCAGTGTTCCATTTTAAAACCCAGGTATCCACACATGACATCAAACCCAGGTAGAAAGAAAAAATGGAGTATGGGAATATGGAGGGGTGAGAATGCACGTGTTCCCATAGCTCACCTCCAATCCCTACTTCTAAGTCCAGTTTGACATCTGAACTAGTTTCTGATCAATGCCCTCCACCCCACTCCCTTACAGTAACAGCTAAAACCATATCAGATTTCTGGGTAATCCTTTGAAGAGCATTCCCGTATTTCACCAATAATGGCTTAAGTGTACGATGGGTCCTTCTCCCCCATCAAAAATGCTACACATGAAAACATTTCATTCTGCATAATAATTGTCATATTGGATGTCTGTCTTCACTGAACTGTGGTTACACACTGCATAACATTTCCTCCAGATCTAGCTGCCTTTTTTGAAGTCATAGAAGCCTATTTGACCAATCAAATAATAGAGATGGAGTAAGCACAGCTTGTGGATGTTAGCCAGAAATGAAATGAAGAAGAAGAAGAAGAGTTTGGATTTGATATCCCGCTTTATCAGTACCCGAAGGAGTCTCAAAGCGGCTAACATTCTCCTTTCCCTTCCTCCCCCACAACAAACACTCTGTGAGGTGAGTGGGGCTGAGAGACTTCAGGGAAGTGTGACTAGCCCAAGGTCACCCAGCAGCTGCATGTGGAGGAGCGAAGACGCGAACCCCGTTCCCCAGATTACGAGTCTACTGCTCTTAACCACTACACCACACTGGCTCCCAGTGAATGGAGCCATCCTATCCAGCCACCCCCCTTCCAGGTGATGGATATTTCATCACTTGTATCAACAAAAGTTAACAGCACATCAATTATGACACTAAAATATTATGTAAGAACTTGCAGCTAGTTCCATGCATAGGATGATGAAAGATGGTGTCTCAAATTCTCTTTGAGATCTGAAGCATTTTCTTACCTTAAAACCTATCAGAAAAGTATTCTAAACGAACACAAATGCACACATACTCAAGTTTATCTTTGCCTATTAGCTTACTGCCAGGCTTGAGCTCAGCAGAAGCAAACTGATGAGTTTTCCTTTCTCAAAATAATCCTTGTGATACATACGGTTCGGCCTGCTATTTCCAACTGACCATGAGACGTTGTAGAATACAGAGGCTTCTTCGGTCCATGCAAAAAGCAAATATCTTGCAGCTTGCAGTGTAATATTTCAAAGCAACTGTTCCACACAGCAAACAGCAACATGCTGCTTTACTTCCTTTCCTGCACCAGAAGTTGCTGCAGTAGTTAACCAAGGAAGCTATTGTTTCCAAATAAATTGTGAGTCATTTTTCTGTCATCCATTAAATCACCAAGTCATACTCATTGTATGGGGCTTAAACGCCTCATACATGGGGACATGGGGGAATATAAAGTCTGTACTTCTGTTGATTACTCAGTGCCTGAATCATTCTTAAGTAGACTGGACAAAGCACACAAGAGTTTGCTATCTGGAACAGCCTTGCGTTCATGTGCTCATGTGCTAAAGACAACTTGAAGAGAGAGGCTGTACAGAAGTGTTTATACGCTAATGCTAGAAGTCTCCAAGCCAAGATGGATGAATGCTTGGTCTTAGAGGATGGTTTTGATATAGTGAGCATAACAGAAACCTGGTGGAAAGAAGGGAACCAGTAGGACTTGATTATCTAAGGATATGGACTCTATAGGAAGAACAGAGAAGGGCAGCTGATAAGGAGAAGGGGGGTGGTGTTAACTATATATGTCAAAGAAGGCATTGAGACCAGCAAGATAGAAATCCAAAAAGGGGCAGGCTCCTCCACAGAATTGTTGTGGGTGGCCATACTGGGCCCCAAGAGTACTTTAGTGCTGAGAACATGCTATTGTCCCCCTGATTAAAATGCTTGGGGAGATCTTGAGATGAAGACTTAAATCCAGGAAACATCCAAATGAGAAAATTTAGAAATGGGCGACTTGTAAATTTCCAGTTGACCAGAAAATCCAACATGGTCATGTTTGATTTCAAAAGAGGAAACGTCCCAGAATGAGAGGACTGGTAAATAGGAAGTTGAAAAGTCAAGTCAAGAGAGTCCACACTTCTCACCAGGCCAGCTCTGTATCCTGCTTAATCTTCTGCCTGGCTGAATTGTACCTGAACCGTGATAAATCATCTTGCTTTCCTGAATGGAGGGAGGTGTACGGGTAGAAACCTGTGGTGCTAGTCTGTGTAAGAGTCACATCCACTGCACTGCCTATTTTTGCCTCTAGCCATCAAGTACCCCGGACAACCTATACATGAAAATAACTCAACATTCTGTTGCTATGCTGTTACTGAGCCTGTTTATTTTATTACATTGTAAACTACACAAAGTTGCTGTTGGTACATATTATGTGTGTCGAGTTGTTCTGTAACACTAATTGTACATCTTACTATGTTCATCCATGTTATTTGTTTTATGTGTTTCTCATTTTAAAAAATCTTAGTAGGAAGCCCCGTTGCCTGGATTTCTTTTTATTAAAAAACCCCAACAACTTCACAAGTCCCTTAAGTCAACACAAGCCCTACAAGAATATACTGTAGGAAAGTTTTACTCTTAAAAAAGCAAAACAAAATCCGGACTGGTCTCATTTTATTTTGCGGCCAAAACATTAGGAGGATGTATAATGCAGGGATTCAGAATCTGGTGAAATATGAGCATATCTGTTGAGCTATGGCAGAGATTAATCTTTGTTATGCTCTCAGATCCAAGCAAACTACTTCCCAAAAACCAAACCTAGAAGGAATCTTATTTCCTGTTGTCTCCACTATTTTCTATTTTCCTAATTTCTCTCTGGAGTTCGTAAGACAATGAAATCACTTTAGACTGAGAATTGTTTTAACTTCTTTGTTACTGAAAAGAATCTTCTAGCCTCTCACTACTTCATCCCCAGGCTAGCTTTCTACTTCTTCTCTCCCTTTATTTCCAGGACCCCTTTATGGAAACTGCTGGGAACTTCAGAAACATCTGTAAAACAGGGGAGGGGAAAGACTTCTCCCCTCCTCTTCAAATGGGAACAGTGCTTGTGTGTCAGGGACTGGCTGGACACTGATGAGTGATGGCTGGATACTGATGAGGGGGCAGCGGGCGAAGGGGAGTTGGAGACTGACTTGGAAAAGGGGATTGGTGATCTTGGGAAGCCTGTAACAGCCAGGAGACAAGAGTCAGAGACAGGAGGAGCTGCAGGATTGGAAAGTTCAGGAGAACAGGTGCAACAGCAACCCAAGTGACAGTTTACGAATATACCTAATGGGAAAGAATGGGCAGATCTTGTGTGCATCTATCACATACGATTCATAGCTGTCAACCCTCCCTTATTTGGTGGGAAACTCCCTTATCCCAGCGCTGTGTCCCGCTGCTGTCCCTTATTGATGATGTCTCTTAAATTTCCTGGGTTTCAAAGGAAGCAGCTCCTCTCCCTCCCTCCCTGCTGGCCAGGGAGGAGGGAGGCTCCAACTGTGTTGCTTGGCTGCGCTGCTCACCCAATAAGGAGTCTAAGAACAACTGGGGGGTGGAGCTTGCATGCCTTGTGCCTATCAAATCGGCCACATTGCCTGGGGATTTGCCTTTGCTCAGCGCTTCCCAGCGGAGAGGTGACGATGGTTTTCCTTGCTGCATCCCCTTTGCCGGGTTGCTGCACTGTGGGAACCACCGCTTGAGGCTTCGTTTGGCTGCTGGCTGGGCTTTCTGCCTCTGGCTTGGAGGGGCTCAGAAGTTGAACATACCTGTGCCCGGAAAATCCCTTATTTTGGCTGCTGATCCCTTATTTTCAAATCTGTAAGTTGACAGCTATGATACAATATCTAATATGTTCAAAATTGGGAACATAGTTTCCATTGCCTGCCTTCATTCAGGAAAATGGTGCAGTGGTACCTTGGTTCCTGAATGGCTTAGTTGTCAAACAAATCGGCTCCCGAATGCCGCAAATCTGGAAGTAAGGGTTTCTGATTTGCCCATGCAGCCAAGAAGCTCCTGCAGCAAATCAGAAGTCGTGCCTTGGTTTTTGAACAGTTTCGGGAGTTGAACAGACTCCCGGAATGGATTAAGTTTGAGAACCAAGGCGACACTGTATTGTTACTCAGTTACAGCAATGTGATTGCCCTCCTGCACCCAGTTATGCATTCTTAATCGCATTGAATTAATGGAACTTGAGGGTAAATTATTTATTGTCCATCGGATTGGTGCTCAAGGCTTCTGTTTCTTGCTATTCTCATCCATCTGGGGGCTTGACATAGTCATGCTTTGGTCTTGGACCTACAGCTATTTTGAAGAAAGTTACAGTAGTCAGCAAGCAAGCTCCAGATATACTTCTTCACACAAGTCAAGGACAAGCAGCAGGTGAGAAGGGAGTGTATTTTGCAATTGCTTAGCAACATAGGTCTCAGACGGAAGTGATGGGGCTCCTTTATACTCAGTTTCTCCAAATTTCTGTGTTCTAATCCCAAACCATGCAATTTGGTACTGTCAACCCAAACATGTAGCAGCCTCTCAGAGACCCAGACAGAGAGGAAACATAAACTGGTCTTGAATACTCTAATTGGAAGCACCAGGGATTGAACCAGACACATCTCCCAGCTTCTGTACTCTGAATTTGAAGGCTACAATTGCAGCTTCAACTAGGAACGCCAGAGGAATCCAATCTTTGCTAAATCTAGCTAACCTCCTGGCCTCACGTGCTGACTGGAAATTAGTTATCCTCCAAATTTTGTACTTCCCCAATGTTCCAATGCAAGTTGCAGATGAAAACGGTCTCAAAATATGTTATCCAACCCATATTTTGAGAGAAAATTTAGATACATTTTGAGAGTACTTGTTTAGAAAAGCATATTTCATTATTACTATATTTAAACATAGGGTTTCATGCATATTTTTTTCTTTGAAATTTCTTAGCAGATTAGTGTGGAATCTGAATGGAATGGATTTATGGATTATTATATGCAAGGCTGGCATAGATAAGATAAAAGACTGATTCATCCATCCATCCTTAAGCTATAAGATGTCATGGTCCAGGATTCAGATATAGGTTTAATAAACACCTATTCAGATGAGGAGAAGCGAGTGAAGGCACTTAAATGATTGTTCATCCTGGCCCTCATATGAAGGAGTCACATGAGAACACATCTATTAGAATCTTGCACAGAAACACCCCACCCCTTCAATCGCTCATTCCTGTCACATTTTCCATTCTGATGATGATGATGAATTAGATTTTTGTTTCTCCCCTCTTCCTAAGGGTGCCCAGGGCAGCAAGTTATATACTGCTTGATTGTAACCAAACGTCTAAGTGGTTTACAAGAAATATTATAATTATCAATTTTTAAAAAAGAAATAAAAAGTAAGTATTTATTATCTGAGACTCTGTCAACCTGTCTGTCTCTGCTCCACCTTCTTCATACCTATTCTGGTCCTGGGAGAACAGAGGGGAGGGGAGCTGTTCACAGCAGGAGGGGGAGACCTACTGGCTTCTTCAGCAGTGTGCCTGATCGCTATCTCTTCGCCCTCTTTCTCTCCAGCTTCCACTTTTCTGATTCTGGGCTGCTCTCTGCCACAGCCTCTTCCTGCTCACCAAACCCTGTTGCCTCTTCAGCTTCCAACACCTCCTCCCCCAGTCTGCTCCCTCTTCTTCCTCTGACCACTCATGGTCATCCCACCGCCAATCTGAGCCTTCTTCCCTTGCGGGTTCCCTTAGCTCAGGCATAGGCAAACTCGGCCCTCCAGATGTTTCGGGACTGCAACTCCCATCCTCCCCGACCACTGGTCCTGTTAGCTAGGGATGATGGGAGTTGTAGTCCCAAAACATATGGAAAGCTGAGTTTGCCTATGCCTGTCTTAGCTAGTGTCTCTCTCTCCCCCCCACTCCTCTGCATCCAGCCAGTCTGTGACAATCAACCTCTCTGAGAAAGTGAGATATCTGAGAAAGTGAGATCTAATGAATCCAACAGCCCCTAGGATGAGCTCATAGGGACCATAGCATTGCAACATTGAAAAAAGTATTTAAAGACACATTTTCATGCAGATTTAAAATCATGGACTAATGCAGAAACAGAATGGTCTGATGAATGAGAATGTGTGAAAATTAAATGGACCAGAAATAGAAGGAGTTGGCCATCCCTAGGGCCAAGTCATGCACTATAGATAATACAAAAAGAACTAGTAAATTATGCATTGTATAAAGGGGGGGGGGATGTATTTGCTGTCATTAACTCCCTAAATGGATAATTTCAGGGTGATATGAGGGAAAATTAATAATTTTAATTGATTCTTACATAGTAAATGTGTGCTGTTGTGAACCGTGAAAGAACAAGCCACATTCCAGACATTTTCAAATAATCCAGAGGCGGCATTTGCTTCACTGAGCACAATGGGGAGATCACCATATCTCAAAGAGTTAGTTGCACTATCTATAAAAACTGAAATTCCCCGAACTCCTCAACTGAAAACAATTAGCGGTGTAATAATGAAGGCATGCTTTTCACAATTACTATGGGATAATCACCAGGCTTGTTTTGTGACTGATGAAGAAAGATGCTGAATGGAAATTTAATCACTGGTTTCCTATCCTAGAGTGAGATGCCTAACGAGATCACATAATTACAGCCAAATGGATTTATATCTTTGGCTGATGCACAGTCATGATTACCTAAGGAAGGAAGCAGAATTTCATAAATCCAAAAATCAATAAGGGATACTTTCAACATGTAAAGACAGACTTGTACATGATGCCTTGGGAAAGCATAAACATACTGCTCAGAGAATCAGCTCTGTTATGCTGGGAGGAGAAGACAAATTGTCATGCATACATGCATTTATATGTCTATAAATGGTGGTGCAGGGAACAATATGCATTAAAAAATGAGACATATGCTATGTAAACTAGGGGTGTAACCAATAAAGTTGTGGCGTAAATTTTGCCCATTAACATTAACCTAAATTCTGTGTTCTTGTGTCTTTATTTTCCTGGGGGTGGCTTGGGGGCCATAAAGTGCAAAAGAGATTCATTTTTCTTTGCAATCCATATTAGGGCAATACCTTTATTAGGCCAACAAGAACTCAAAACAACAACAACAAAACCATATTAATTTAACATTTTTAGGGAGGAGCAAGGGTGTGTCTTTTTCGCTTTCTTAAAATAAGTGAGAAGTGGTCATGTTGTGTGTATTCCTGCTTGCACATTTTTTATATATTTAAAGAAAAAAGCCTTAGCAGCTGAGCTTTCAGAGGATGCTTATGTCAGGAAACGACACCCTCCAAAAGCCGTATCAAAGTGGGTCTGTCCTTAATGCTGTCTGCAGAGTCCCATATCTGGCCTCTGTCTGGTTCTCTTCCCAGTTTAATCGACCTTTGTTGGCTACTGATTGTTGGGCTGAAACCATGAAAGGCAAGCAGGACAAGATGGTGAGATACAGTGTATGGATCATGGCCACTGGCGGAGGAAGAGGAGTGCGGGGGGAATGCACCGCCCCTGGCAGCGCGATCCTGGCAGGGTGCCATTGCAGCTGCCCCCTGCCTGCGCTGGGTGCCCCGCCGCTGCAAGCGGCGCACCCCACCCCCAGGACGCGCGCCAGCCACGCCCCCGCTGGCTCTCCGCCCCCCAGTGCTGGAGCATGAAGCTCCGCCACTGATCATGGCCTCCAGTTTTACAGGTTAGAATTCATTGTACTGATTTATATCGTTCTCACGTCCTGCTTGCAGACTCCCTATAGGCCAGAACGGGACGTTAGACGGGCCTTTGGCCTAAACCACCAGGACTCTTCTTAGGCATAATATAGGTAATTTGGTGTGCATTTATGCTTGTCTGTTGAGCACTTTGCACCAGCATAGCTGATTATTTCGTTTGTGCAGACTCAGATCTGATATCTAAGGCTTCCAAGTTTATTCCCTTTAATGTCTCTTGGAAAGCAAGAGCTGGAAACACACACACTAATAGCATCTGTCTTCAAGGGTGTCCAGATGGGGGGTATTAAAAAAAGAAGAAGCACAATGCAGGTGCATAAGAATAGTGCAAATATAAAGTGTGCTCACCTTGGGTGATGTCGTGAATGAATAAACTGACATCTTGTAAGTAAACAGATTTACATAGAGCCATCTCTAAAATCAATGATTTACTCCAATTCCATTCCCAAGAGATGGCTCTCTCTCTCTCTCTCTCTCTCTCTCTCTCTATATATATATATATATGAATGATATTAAAATAATGACAATCTAAAGATGCAGACTACAATCTCACGGGATGTGTGCATAATACTGCATTGCTGCAAGTCACCTTAAACACACACACATTGGGCAGGCTAATCTATTCTTTAAGCTTCCTTCCATTATCACAGCCAAGATTTTTGTTGCTGCTATGAATGGACTTGGACCATCATTTGCAACAGAAATTCTGTTTTAGAGACAGCTGCTCCCATCTTAATTTCTGGCTTGCGAACTGGAAAGCCATGCCAAAGTCTGCCTCCCAATGGCACAGGAGACCATGATATGTGAAACTAAGCACTTTGCTTTCTGTAGTTCCCTGCCCCTGCCATGGGCTACGTTGGGTTGGAGAGTATCTTCTGCTTAGGAATTATACAAATCCGGGAACACAATACTTGCTTGCTTGCTCCCCTCCACCCTATTGATCTTTGGGTCAGTTGGAAAATCAGGGTTCTGCATCGTATTGGGTGCCAACGTAAGTAGAAATGGGCATCCCAATTTAGACAGCTACCCTCCAACTCTTGAAGAGTTATACGGATGGTGAGGGGGAAGGGAAATCATGCCTAAATAGACTTCTGAGAGATAGGAAAGGGCAATTTTTTTGTTGGAAAATCATTTAAATGCAATGATCGTGTAGCCTAGTCTCAGAGGACAAATTCACAAGGGTATTCAGTGACTACAACATCATCACTCAGTGACTGTGATGTCATGTAGTTACTCATGCAATACTAGTAACAGAGATGCATGTTGCCTGAGATCACATCAAATACCACTCCCTTTAGAGCAGCGGTTCTCAACCTATGGGTCCCCAGATGTTGTTGGACTACAACTCCCATCATCCCTGAGCTCTGTCCTTGCTAGCTAGGGGTGATGGGAGTTGTATTCCAACAACATCTGGGGATCCACAGGTTGAGAAAGGCTGCTTTAGAGGCATCATATACATCCACGGCTATTTGTTGAGCCACATCACAGCCATCATGGCCATCATGTCTGAAAACACCATCAAAATTCTGAACCTCTTGGAGGTTCAGAAGCAAGTCCTAACACTGCTATCCACCAATCTCAGTGAGTAAGAGAAATGTGTGCTCTGAAAATAGAAGAGGCACTTTTCGGGAGAGGGAGAAGAGCACCACAGGTGGTGCATAAGGAGGGTCTAAGGTTCTGGCTGTAGCATCTCTGGTTGAAATGATCAGCAGGTAGCCAATGATCTGAAAGCCTCCAGAGAGCTGCTGCTGGAAAAGGAGACAACTTTGGGCTAAATGGACAAATAGGCAGGCATGTTCCTATGGTTTACATGCCCTTCCCAAATCTTTGCCAGTATCCCAAAAGTTGTAGAAATTTTACAAATAGTTAATAATCTGAAAGCAATATTATTAAAATCTAGTGACAATAAATTTGTGGGGAAATGAAGGTGTAAGCATTTATGGATCTGCGAGGCGCTTCAATAAAAATATGTTTAGGGGTATTCTCAATTTGACTCAAGAAAATCACCATTTTTTAGTTCAAATTGGGAAAAATAAATACAGTAAATGGTCTAAAGTACAAAGATTCACAAAATGTTTAGGAGTATGCAGCCCCCCAGAAAAAAGCACTTGATCTACCTATGCACTGATGAAGAAGGGATGGGGGCAGTATAAGCTGATAGCAGACTTAAATTTGACCATTAAACAAGATTATTTTGTTTACAGCTCACTCAGGTAGTATATCTAAAACATCTGTGGGGAACTTCTGACATATGGGTTGAATTTGTCCAAAGCTGCTCCCACCTGCCCTATATGAAGAGATGTGAATCTCTGCTATTTTATTATTATTATTATTATTATTATTATTATTATTATTATTATTATTATTGAATTTATATACCATCCTATACCTGAACGTCTCAGGGTGGTTCATTTATGTATATTATTTATTATTATTATTATTATTATTATTATTATTATTATTATTATTATATGCCTGTTGTCTTTGTCCATGGAGTTTTCTTGGCAGGGATACTGGATTGGCTTGCCGGTTCCTGCCCCAGAAGTGCAAGCTGGATTTAGAAGAGGCAGAGGAACCAGAGACCAAATTGCAAACATGCGCTGGATTATGGAGAAAGCTAGAGAGTTCCAGAAAGACATCTACTTCTGCTTCCTTGACTATGCAAAAGCCTTTGACTGTGTCGACCACAGCAAACTATGGCAAGTTCTTAAAGAAATGGGAGTGCCTGATCACCTCATCTGTCTCCTGAGAAACCTCTATGTGGGACAAGAAGCTACAGTTAGAACTGGATATGGAACAACTGACTGGTTCAAAATTGGGAAAGGAGTACGGCAAGGCTGTATATTGTCCCCCTGCTTATTTAACTTATATGCAGAATTCATCATGCGAAAGGCTGGGCTGGATGAATCCCAAGCCGGAATTAAGATCGCTGGAAGAAATATCAACAACCTCAGATATGCAGATGATACAACCTTGATGGCAGAAAGTGAGGAGGAATTAAAGAACCTTTTAATGAGGGTGAAAGAGGAGAGCGCAAAATATGGTCTGAAGCTCAACATCAAAAAAACGAAGATCATGGCCACTGGTCCCATCACCTCCTGGCAAATAGAAGGGGAAGAAATGGAGGCAGTGAGAGATTTTACTTTCTTGGGCTCCATGATCACTGCAGATGGCGACAGCAGTCACGAAATTAAAAGACGCCTGCTCCTTGGGAGAAAGGTGATGGCAAACCTAGACACCATCTTAAAAAGCAGAGACATCACCTTGCCGACAAAGGTCCGTATTGTTAAAGCTATGGTTTTCCCAGTAGTGATGTATGGAAGTGAGAGCTGGACCATAAAGAAGGCTGATCGCCGAAGAATTGATGCTTTTGAACTATGCTGGAGGAGACTCTTGAGAGTCCCGTTGACTGCAAGAAGATCAAACGTATCCATTCTGAAGGAAATCAGCCCTGAGTGCTCACTGGAAGGACAGATCCTGAAGCTGAGGCTCCAGTACTTTGGCTACCTCATGAGAAGAGAAGACTCCCTGGAAAAGACCCTGATGTTGGGAAAGATTGAGGGCACAAGAAGAAGGGGACGACAGAGGACGAGATGGTTGGACAGTGTTCTCGAAGCTACAAACATGAGTCTGACCAAACTGCGGGAGGCAGTGGAAGACAGAAGTGCCTGGCGTGCTCTGGTCCATGGGGTCACGAAGAGTCGGATACGACTAAACGACTAAACAACAACAACATTATTATTATTATTACAATTCAAACTTTATCATGAAGTTAAAATAACAATCCAAAAGGAAATAGGAAATAAAGAAGAAGAAAACTGTACTAACAAAATCACAGGTCGCAGACATTACCTCACAAAATAAATTACATTCTCGAGAGATGGCACAATGAATTAGATGCTACAACAAAATCTGACCAGATACCAAGTGAATACAAAACAAATGCTATGAATACCAAACAAAGCCAACGTGCCTTTGGAACTTGCTTTCCTGAGAACTGAGCCTTCCTCTCCCCAGAAGCTGCTCTGCTGCCAAAGGCACCAAGGGTGCACAAAGCGAGACTTGCCCAGAAGGCACCGTTTTGTGAACCCCTGGAAGTGGGGAGGAAGGCGGCAAGCAGAGAGAAAACCCCAGTTGTGAGTGTATGGTTGAAATCACCTTTGTTAACTGTGCGTAAGGCACTGGTTTACTGTACTCTATTTCAGAACTTTTATAATTTGCCTTTCACCTGAACAAAGAATGCATCCGTAGTAAACCAAAATGACAACAATACACTAAATAAGATATGACACTGGCAATATAGCTGTTCAGAAAATTGCAAACAGTAAAACCACGAAAGTAGCAGCAGTGAAAATATTCGCGTAACACTCTTTGGAGAATGAGGTTTGCCCTTCTCTTCCAGGAACTTCAGCCTAATTTTCGAAATAAATAAATAAATCTCAAACCACACTGACAAATACGTAACGTAACAAAATGAAACCCTAAAATTGGCTCCAACCTTAAAACAGCAGCAAGGAAATAATCCTACAGAGTCCTGTTATACAGATCAAATGTCCCTTAGCCTTATTGGTGATAAATTTCAGGAAGACCTGAGTGATGAGGTACATCTACAATAGCTGATGAAACAGGAGTAGATATGATGGATGGACCTCCAGGAGGACAGTACCGCAGGGAGGGCATCACCACGAAGGGGGCATCACCCAGCAGCAGCACTCAGTGGTTGGACTGGCATATAGGGAGAAGTGCTCTATTTGGAACCTGAACTTGGAAATCGATAGGCAGGCATGATTAGCCAGAAACCCACCAAGTGGCTTTACACAAGCAACTGTTCCCATAATCCATTTGTAAAAAAGGCACACAGAGGTACTACAAAGGTGAATGTGATTAAGACTGCAAGGCTCTGTGCACTGAAAAAGTGTGACGGCAAAATTCCTTGGAAAGGCGAACAACCTATTTCTAGAAGGGTTTTGCCTGTTGGTGGAATATATTAAGTTGTTCAGATCAGAATTTGTTCGACGTCTGCAGAATTTTGATTTTTTGTGTGGGGGGTTATGATATTTTAGGTTTAATTACTTTAATTTGGTTTAATTACCATAGGTTTAATTAACATCCTTATTATGTTTGTATAGCTTCTTTCATTAGTCTACACATCTTTTAAATAAATGATGGAAGATTGCAATAAATACACCATTTCCTGCTGATAGTCCACTATATTATGATTATGACTTCCAACACGGATATGATTATTTGAATGCCCTGGTGTATAATATACAAGGTAATATTATAGTCTAAGGTCCTGATCAGTATGAGTGCTATTTATGTAAGGTCATCCTACATTCAAAAACAGAGCTGCGAACTCCCCAAGGTCTGGATGACTGTGACTTTAGCATATTCAATCTTAATAGAAACACAACACAACTTTCATCACATGTTTGGAATTCCACAGAGGACCTATGATTTTACCTAGGGCATAACTGTACTGAAACAGACTTGGAAAGTACCAAAGCCAGTGGGCTTCAACAAAAGAAACTTTCAGCCCTGGTACCTTACTCTTTGTGCCACAACAACTGCTTGCAGGTGGATAAATGTCTAGCTCAAGCCTTCCTCCTCCACACCACCACCTGATAGTGGCAGGAACAAAGACTGCAGCTCATCAGCACAGCAGGATCTGGCGACCTGGGAGCTGTCCCAAGCCTGGAACCACAACATGAGCAGTATGTCACCAGAAAAGTCACAAAAATTCCCACCCACGACTTGCCTCTGACACCTTCACTGTGTATCTTCATTGCGTAGCTTCATATCTTTGTCGTCTTAGTCATGTTCTGTGACCCCATGAACCAGAGCATGCCTTGGAAACTCTCACTTTCTTCTGAAAGCTTCTCTTTTTTATGTCTATGGAGTTTTCTTGGCAAAATACTGGAGTGGATTGCCAGTTCTTTCTCCAGCTCGTATCTTTAGGCGGCAGGCAAAAACCTTCTCCTCCTCCCGCCTTTAGCGAATTAAACATTCTATGGCCTTTCTTCATAGATGTTACTGGATCATGTGGCTGTTAAAGCTTTTCTTGTACTACTTTATGTTGCTTGAAATTATCCTCTTGGTTGAAATGTATCTGGGATGAAATTTAGGTACAGGAAGAACATACCCTGTGGCACTTGGCCACAAGTACAACTGTTTCACGCACAGAGAAACGCAAGAAAACTTGGAAGCATTCCATTATCTAAGACGCATGTCGAAAAAGAAACATAAAAGAATTAAATGATACATACTTCCAACAGATTTATAGTCCTCAAAAAACCGAGCTGAAGAAGGTGTTTACTCCGAAACGGGGCCCTGTCCTGGTCACCACTACTGAGTCGTACATCTGATTCACACTCCGGATACTCCTTTTCGGCCCTATTTGATTCTTTATTCTGATTCTATATAATATGGACTCCTTTTGACTGCCATTGAGACTTGTACAAAATAATTGTTGTGTACTGGTATTTTATGTACCTTTATACTATATCACTGCATATTTGAAACTACATTATTTCTGTACTTAAACGTTTTACCTTAAAACTATCGTACTTACACGTTGTGTTTAAATTTACTATTAGCTTCAAACTGTTATTCTTAGCAGAATATACACGTTTTTCTTTTCAACTCTCGAGTAGGAATTATTCCTTATATTGAAACTTGTGGCCTGAGCTCGTGGTATATTCTTTTTAGTGTATGGAGTTTTCTTGGCAAAATACTGGAGTGGATTGCCAGTTCTTTCTCCAGCTCATATCTTTAGGTGGCAGGCAAAAACCTTCTCCTCCTCCCGCCTTTAGCGAATTAAACATTCTATGGCCTTTCTTCATAGATGTTACTGGATCATGTGGCTGTTAAAGCTTTTCTTGTACTACTTTATGTTGCTTGAAATTATCCTCTTGGTTGAAATGTATCTGGGATGAAATTTAGGTACAGGAAGAACATACCCTGTGGCACTTGGCCACAAGTACAACTGTTTCAGCAATCTACATGTGCAGGCAGAGAGAAGACTAGTTGTGCCAATCCCACCCTAATACACAGATAAAGCAATATTGCCAAAACCCAAATCTTCCCTTAAGTATTCCCAGTAATTCTTAAGCATCATGACGAACCCAGTATTAATGATTTTCAAATTACCTCTCCTAAACCCCCAAAGCAAAGATTCAGAAGCAGGTTGCAGAAAAGAATATATATTCTGGATATATATGAATGTAATTTATTTCTCTCTTTTTAATAACTTATTATTTTATTTCTTTTCCACAACCAATAATAAGGAAAGCACAAGAGCTAACCCTTTTGCCCTCCATCCAAACTTCCATAATAATTACAATTATCCCTGCTCCTCTCCAGTTGCTCACTTTTATTTCAGTTCACATAGCATAGAAAACAAACAGAAATCACATACAGGTGGTCCCCCCGGCCCCCGTCTTATGTGGCTTATGAGCCAGTGTGGTGTAGTGGTTAAGAGTGGTGGACTCGTAATCTGGTGAACCAGGTTCGCTTCCCCACTCCTCCACATGCAGCTGCTGGGTGACCTTGGGCCAGTCACACTTCTCTGAAGTCTCTCAGCCTCACTCACCTCACAGAGTGTTTGTTGTGGGGGAGGAAGGGAAAGGAGAATGTTAGCTGCTTTGAGACTCCTTCGGGTAGTGATAAAGCGGGATATCAAATCCAAACTCACTCTCTTATCATAGTTCACAGGTTCACTTTCAAAACACTTAATAACTGATTACCAGAAGTGATCAGGTTTCTGTCTTCCTTTTTGAGTCCTATATTATTTGGGATATATCAGACTCAAAGAACCAACATGCTTAGCACTTGTTCATGCATGAAGGGGTTAAGACCACAGAGTAAGATGTTCTGCCAGGTTTAGCTAGGTTACAGCCCCTCAGCTTGGGAGGAAGGGTTACCAAAGCCTTTGTTCGTTTTCTTCCACCATGTGACACTGAACAGGCAACACACCTGGGCTTGAACACTTCAAGCCCAGACCGTGTGATCAGAAGCTTTTGTCTTGTGTTTTGCAAGCCAATTACTTTGTACCTGTGTTCTTGCTGCTGCACATAGAACACACATGAATCTGACCTTTGGCATTTGTAAGTAAAGTATTTAAACTTACTAATGCTGTGGTCCGTTCATTGCAAGAGGAGTAGAAACAGAGGAGTACTGCAATGGGATATTATTCCCACATGATACCGTTGCTTGCTTTTGTGACTTTAGTACGCTAACGCAGCGGCTCTCTTACTAGATCTAGGGATCCAGCCAAGTCTTTCTTAATTACCCCACACAAGTGACCTCTATATCTATATAATTATTTTTTTCTTCCCCACAAATTGCTGTGCTAATTTATGAATATTTATTCTTCTTACCAGTTTTTAAACTTAATCCTCTACTCTAGGCATTTTTGGGAGGTTTCCATTGTTTATGCTATCATTAAGCAAGAGGCTGTTAACAATTCATAAATTAATTTATTACAGATGCATTCTATGCCTTCAGGAATACAACCCAAGAACATTGTTAAAGGGTCAAAATGTAACTTTCATAATCTTCATACTATGCACCAATTACCACAACTTCTGCATTTTAATGTGTGTGTGTGTGTGGGGGGGTGTACATTGGTTCTATGTGTGTTTTGAATAACGAGACAAATTCAGAGTAATTCAGGTTTGTTTGTTCTTCCTTCCCCAAATGAACGTGCGATATCAATAACCCTTCCTCCTGAGTTGATCAAGACCCTCACATTGCAGGGTGTTGGTCTAGATGACCTTTGCGTCCCTTCCAACTCTAAGATTCTATGATTCTGTTCACAACTCTCTGTTGTGCAATTTATATCTATGTTTTGCTCAGTCCATGGTCTTTGTGAGATTTGAAGCTGCCTAAAATATTGTGTGTAGAGCACTGAAGAGCTGTGGCTTGTTTTTTGTTTAATCACAGCAGTGGAATATTTTTAAGGGGGAAAAAAGCTTCATTTTCATTTTTAAAAACCCTTCATTGCTCTGCTTTATCTTTCCCCCTCCCCTAACCCCCCCACTCACACACAGAGCTCTTTAGAATTCCACACGCCATTTCCTAAACAGGCTCACACTTTGCAGCTTTACATATTTGTACTAAGTTTCTAAATACACAAACAAGAATACCACTTGACCACCTCAAGGAAGGAAGTGTTCAACACACACACGCAGAATGAAAGTAACCTGCATTTTGAAGGAAAGTTAATCCCTTTATTTCCTCCACAAAAAGTCCCTGAACCTATTAGTTTGCACTTTGGCAGGTTTAATCAACTCTGGAGGGATTCTTGGGCTGCAACTACTTTGGCCAAAAGGAATTTGTAGTTGTTTTTAGATTCCGATACCATAGGGGTTAAAAAGCTCCGGTCCACACTTGAGTAAAATCTTTCTTAGAACCAACCAAAGTTGCAAAAGTATGGTAGACTTTGAGCCCTCCTAAACTTTTCATCAGGCAAGATGTTACACAAAGTCGGACGAAAAGAACTAAAATGCCGCAGCCATGAAGTAGGCTCGTAGACTCATTTACAAGCGGGAGATTTCCCAAGTGCTACATTTACAAAGTTACACACCTAGGGTTCTGGAATAAAGAATTAATGGCTACTTAACAGCATGAAATAACAATAAAATTACATTTTAGTACAAAATGCAACACAAATCTTAACACATCAACATATCTGGATCATCCAACAGGTAAAGCTTGGGTGAATGGATGATTTTTAACTTGGTGCTCAACTACCAATAGCGTAGGTGCCTGCCTAACACCCACTGGGAGAACATTTTCAAGGGCAGATGCCACCACACTGAAGGCCCTGGTCTTAGTGGACATATAAATATTTGTAAATAATTTTTATTTGATTTTCAAAAATATAAACATACAATAAAAACCAATTCAGAATCCAAATAGCGAGATTGCTCTGAATCTCCTGACTTTCCCCCATCCCTTCCATGGGTCCTATTGATAATATTTTCAACTGCATATCAACACTTCTCCCATTTTTTTGTCTTTCTAAATTATCTGTACATTACATGACATTACAAGTCTGGTTAAAACCCTGACAATGTTTTAACCTGCTTACAATGATTTCGTTTATAAATTATAAACTTTCCCCATTCTTTTTTAAAGTTCTTATCTAGTTATTATGTATAACAAAATAACCACAACAAATGTGGTTAAAAATTCTTTCTTCCTCTCTCTCTCTCTCTCTCTCTCTCTCTCTCTCTCTCTCTCTATATATATATATATATCTGGGGGGGAGGACATGTAATTTCACCCTGAATATACCTCCAAAAGCAGTAGACGTTAGGGTCTGGAGTCGTCTCTCCTCACATACCGGTACATTTCTTTGAACAGGCTGCTTGAGCAAAACCAAAAGTGATAGGCCTGCTTCTTCTACTGGATCCTACCCCTCTGCCAAGTTCCATCACAAATACTCTTATCTGCCCTGCAGCTGACCAGACCATGCTCACTGCTGCAATCGGTTCACTAACATTCCCCTTCAGTGGAGGTTAACAAGGCAAGATAGATTTATAGCTGTTTGTGCTATGGCTCAGAACTCCCAAAATGTGCTTCCATAATCACTGCTATTGCTTGTACAGAGTCCTGAATATGGATGTGCTATTTATGCATGAGGTATTATTTCCGGGAAGATCAAGGCTCTCTTTTTTAATACACCAACTAAATTGTATGTTGTTTTTCCAATTAATAAAACACATATATTGCTGCAGAGATGTGCTGTACTTGACAGCGACATTAGTACTCTATAAACACAATGGCTTAAAAATAATAATTTAAAATCACCTTGTTTGACTGACAGTACAAGAACAAGAACAGAAGCCCTCGTACAGCTGTCAGGATGTGACACAAGATTCCTGACAGAGCAATTAATCACGGTGCTTTCTGAGAAAAGCTCTTTGGAGACAGGCACTAATACACATAAACATACATACACATCCTTGCACTGCCCACACAGGAAGGCTGACACAATTGCTGGCTTGCCAAAGCAAGTGAGCATAATGTGAAGTACATCTATTTCCTCAACTAGAATGTAAAGCAAAAGTAGGTGGAAGAAACAATTGGTTTTTTATACATGCTACTAGTAACTACATTGTAGTACGGCGAAGTACAATTTGTACCTTGTGCTTATCAGGAAATTGATAGGTCATATTATTATTATTACAGTTGTACCTTGGAAGTTGAATGGAATCCGTTCTGGAAGTCCGTTCGACTTCCAGAACGTTCAGAAACCAAGGCACGGCTTCCGATTGGCTGCAGGAAGCTCCTACAGCCAATAGGAAGCTGCGGAAGTCTCGTCAGACGTTCGGGTTCCAAAGAACGTTTGCAAACTGGAACATTCACTTCTGGGTTTGTGGTGTTCAGGATCCAAAACGTTTGACTTGCAAAGCGTTCGGGATCCAAGGTACAACTGTATTATTATTATTATATGCTGCCCATCTGACTGGGTTGACCTAGGCAGCCTGGACAGTAAAACATCAACCATTAAAAACTTTCCTGAGCAGGGCTGTCTTCAGATGTCTATTAAAAGTTAAATAGGCCTACTGGGGAAAGATATACCACAAAAACAGAAAGGAATTTTTCTTTATGCCACAGCAGCTGCCAGGATAGCATTTGCCAACAAATGGAAGAGTGAGTCAATATCCACCAGAGATGACTGGATATATAAAGCAGGTGAATTTATCGAAATGGCAAAGCTAACTGCATATATAAGAATGCAGTCAAATCAAAAACTTAGACAAGAATGGCAATGTTTGGAAGAATATATGGACAAGCCAAGAAGGCCCTCTGCCTGGTTCCCTGTAGCTTCATGTCTTGTAAAGAGGGAACTGCCAGAAGGCTGGACCTCAGTGTCTGGGCTGAACAATGGGAGTGGAGATGCTCCTTCGGGTATACTGGGCCGAGGCTGTTTAGGGCTTTAAAGGTCAGCACCAACACTTTAAAATGTGCTCGGAAATGTACTGGGAGCCAATGCAGATCTTTCGGGACTGGTGTTATATGGTCCCGGCGGCCACTCCCAGTCACCAGTCTAGCTGTCGCATTCTGGATTAATTGTAGTTTTTGAGTTCCCTTCAAAGGCAGCCCCACATTGCAGTAGCCCAAGTGGGAGATGACCAGAGTATGTTCAGGGCACAGGCAGGTACACATCAACCCAGGCCTAAAACACAGTTTCTTGGAAATAACCTACACTGATTTTAGCAGAACTCAATTCTAAGTAAATATGCAGGGTTTCACAGCTTAAAGGTCTAATTAAACTCTTAATAGTTTTCAGCAAGCTTTCTTTAAAAAGCTATATTCCACAGTCATTTTCTATTCTGCTTGTATTCATAATGATGTTATTTTAAAATGTTCAAAGTTGAAACAGCCCTATTAATCAATGGCTGTATTATCCCACATCTTTGCAAAAGTGTAAGGGGGAGGGGGGGAGAGAGAAGAAATTCAGACTGATTTGCAATACTAATAAGGTTCCATTGCTGTTTAATTCAGCACATACTCTATTTTTTATTTATTTGGTTTTGAAGTATGAGAAGAAGTCTAAAAAAGCATTTTTTAAAAATTCTTCAGAACAAATCTTTGGAGGCAATGGCCTAAATCCAGCATTTGGAAGACAATAAAAGTCCCATTGGTAGATAAATGCCCACATGTCTTCATGCATTATGCCAATGGTGTGCACACAGAAATGGCTCCACCACTTCCTCAGCTGCCAAGGTAGTGTGAAAAGACATGGCCATGGGTAGCCACATCTATGGTAGCCACAGATGCAGCCACAGCACTGCCATATCCAATACAACTCAATGGAGCAAAATTGCAAGAACACCAAAAGCACACGATGGCTGCAACTGAGAAATTCTGTGGTATCTTATCAGATCCTTGTATTTCCTTGTTCTACATCTTAAAACCATGAAGTGTAATAGCAGGACAGGAAATCCAGTTATATGATATGTCAACCCTACTGAAGAAGGTAAGACTGGTTCAAGTGTATAAAAGTAGGGATAGTCAACATGATGTCCTCAATTGTTTTTGACTACAGCTCCCACCAACATGGCCAATGTCAGGTGATGATGAGAGTTCTAGCCCATAACGGTAGAAACAGCCACTGGTGTAAATAAATCACCACAGCGCATACACTGAATTTGCTACCAGAATAGGTAGTGATGGCTGCTAACTTGTAACAGCTTTAAAAGGGGATTAGGCAGCTAGGTGGAAAATAAAGCTACCACTGACTGCTAGTCTCCTCCAGTACCAGAGACCATGTGCTTCTGTTGCTGGGGAGAAGAAGCAAAGAGTTTTGCTGTGATGGTTCAGTTGGTAGAGCATCTCAAGACTCTGGCTTCGAGTTCCACATTGGACAAAAGATTCCTGAATTGCAGGGGGTTGGATGAGATGACCCTCGTGGTCCTATCCAACTCTACAATTATATGATTCTGTGTTTTTTCATGGCCTTCCTATTGGCACCTGGTTGGCCACTGTGAGAGCAGACCTTCTTATCAGTATCTGGCTGATAAGTTGGACTAGAGGGGCTCTCATGTTCTCAGGTTATGCTGGTTTAGATTTTTAAGTCCCCACTGCTTTCCTTTACAGGGAATAAGCTTACTCCTTACTGACTGCTCCTTGACTCCTGCTCTCAACGCCCATTAAGTTCCCAAATAATATTTTCAGGTCAACAAGAGGTTGAAGCATAATCTGAAAACTCAGTGGGTAGATCATGTTAGGTGAAGTAAAGTACATTGGCCATTATTGCAATGTCCTCCTTTCCTCAAATATTTGTGACTAACCCACCAGCTGACAGCGTGATTCAGACAGAACTTTGACTGAGATGTTGGATGTCTGGATGTGGCACATGGCATGCTCAAATTGCAATGAGGGAATATGAGTGCTGCGGTTACACATCTTTCCTAACACTGGCTAAACGATTCAAGTGTGTAAAGCATTTACAACAGCCTAATTAAAAAAGATGTGAAAAACCTGTTTTATCACTGCCAAAAAAGGAGAGGGACAGAAGCCCATTTCCTAACCCTCTTTCCCTTATGACATTTTAATTGGGTCATAACAAATTAGAACGTCTTTTTATTGTTGCAAAACTGCACTTAGTTTATAAGCAGCTGCACACAAGAACCCTCGTTTCTTCAGGCGCGTAGAGTGAAAATGTGGGGAAGGAGAGAAGTGGAAGGGAGAGGAGAAGTCAAAGTCGGCTGACAATAAGTCATGAAGAAACAAGAAATTCAATTCCTCTGGTTTTTGCTTGCTCAAGAGTAGAGCACGTGCTTTGCACACAAAACCCATGGCATTTCCAGATTGATTTGGGAAAGGCTCTTGCCTGACACTCTGGGGAATAGGGCTGGGCAATATATCATCCAAAACCATTTTGAAGTCCATATTGTGATATCAGTTTCATAATTTTTGACCTGACAATGTATCGCAAACCTTTCCGTACATCCCCTCTGGGAGCTGTCCTGTACAACATCTGCGACACATATCCAATGGTGCTTTGTGCACACATTAGCAGAGTTCAGCAGGAAACCAGACTGTGCAGGAATGTATCACCACGAATTTCTTTATTATTCACAGCAAATTAAAACAAAGTAACATGGCTAGTGTGAACAGCATCTCACACATGCGTCCTCTCTGTTGGAGAGAAGAGAACAAAGAGCAGAAGTTCTCCAGTCTGAGTTCCGTTCCCACACATACAAAAGTAAGGAATATAAACAGAGGATCACATGATCCAGCAATGGAGAATGAAAATACTAACAAATGATGTGTGTTAAGACTGGGCGATATATCGTCCAAAACTAGTTTGAAGTCCATATCGTGATATCGGTTTTATAATTTTTGGCTTGGTAACTTATTGCAAATCATGATGTGTGTGTGTGCTATGCAAAAATCATGGGGAGGAAACCGTGAAGCCAGCCAATGCTTTTCTTGCTTCCTGCAGCCCATTAACCCTGCTGGCTCAGCTCTCCCCTGCCTCCTGCAGCAGGCAGAAAATCACAAGAGGAGGCGCCGGCAAAAATTGTGATGCAGGAAAAACCGTGAAGCCAGCCAATGCCTCTATGTAGCCCCATCCTTATTTCAGACATCATGATATATCAGTATATCGCCACGTTTAGCTGGTGATATATCACAATGTTGAAAACCAGGTATTACCCAGTCCTACTGGGAAACCACTGCCAGTCAGTAGCCAACAGGTAGCCACTATTATGTACTCTAGAGATGCTGTTCAGCAACAACGATTATCAGCCACAACCAGCCAACATGGCCAATAATCAAGAATGATGGCAGCTTAAGTCCAGCAGTATCTGGAGGGTACCATATTGGCTACTGCACCTGGCGTAGGCAATATTGAGGTAGGCAGACCAATGTCTTGCCCATTACAAGGAAGTTCCAAGCATTCAACGTTCTCCGTTTTTGACAACGTTGGCATGAGGCAGCTGACCATGTGGGAGCTGAAGGGCAAATTTGGGCAGGACTGGAACTGAGTTTGGAGAAGCACTAGAGCGGACCCACAGTATATGCTATGCCAAATTGGAAAACTGTTATTTCCTGGGGACTGTGCCTCTGGAGGGGTATGGCAACTTGTAGAAGAAGGAGTTGAAATCAGAGACTGAGTTTGCTGTCCCGTTAGAGGAAAAAGGCTTCAAAACTGGTAGCTGTCAGTCTGCAATGATCAGAAGTTATGAAGTTAAGCTGTGTGGAATAATAAATAAATAAATAAATAAATAAATAAATAAATAAATGGGGGTGTTCTTATTTTACAATTCCCAGCAGAGACAGGAACTCATGCTCAGGAAGGCAAAAAAAAGAAGAAGAAGAAAGAATAATATTTTCTGATTAGTGCTTCTGATTATTTCCAAACTGCTGTAGGAAGTCACGGATCACCATTAAACATGCAACTCTTCATTCATTATTGATACAGTGCTCTTTTAAACTAGATTTGGGCTAGGCGAAGAGATGGGAAGCTGCCAGTATTGACCTTCACTCAGACTGCTTGTCGGTTTCTCGCCCAGATGAAAGTAAGGATCCCTTCCAAAAATATATATATATATATTGAAAAAGGAAGAACATAAATAACCAGACTAGCAGTGGGCAGAATCCAAGGTTTCGTCTGAACAAGCACTGAACAATTGTACTCTTGCTTGAAGATCACCAGACCCTATCAAAATGTGTTGAATCTGTGAAGCTGGGAATTAAATGTCATTCAAAACTTGAGTAATCAGGTTCTGAGAGATAAAGCATAAGAAACCTTTCCAGCTCTCAACAAAACAAGAGCCATCAGTATAAAAGAACTGGAAGGATGAGGAAGGTGTGCTGATGCTGAATTCAACTGGAGAAAGATTTGCAGGCAGCACCCAACTCCAAAATAGGCCCCCAAATCTTAGTGTCTGGTACAACTCTAAAGCCTAGAAAATGCATAAGCTACTGAAACATGTCTTGAACAATATAGTTTCATGGTTGCCTTCTCCAAAGAATGGACCCAGAGGTGTCCCAGTTTTCCTCATTTTGGTGCACACATGAATAAATGGCCCCCTCTCCTTAATGAGGACAGTTGAGGAAGAACATTATTGAGACTTGCCCATAGAAGATACAGTAAAATCCCTGTATGTTGATTCCATCTTTCCCATAATCGTAAGAAGGTTCTTCAGCAACTGCTGTGAATTTGCCAAAGGTGTTCATACCAATATGTCAAACATTTTCATTTAAAACAAAATTGTGAATGTGGTAGCTGAAATCCTGTAGAGTGCTCCAGCTGCGACCTTTCAAAATTCATTGTAATTGTCATTCAAGGTATAATTTCATCCACTTGTAGCTGCATTCTGTCAAGGAGATGAGGGCAGAGGGGAAGCTTGCAGGTGAAGTCATAAAGCAGAGCATCTTTTAAGGGGAATCACTGTGGGATATGGGTACTTGGGATTGCTTTGGATAACAGAGGGAGATGTTAAAGCAAAACTAAAGGAGATGAAGACAAAACAAATGATGCAGGTAGGAGGAGGGAGATGAAATGGGAAACCAGCAAGGAAGCCGAAAGACACCAGAAACATATGCAAGGATAGATACCAAGTCCAATGGTTGTGCTTGAGAATTTGATTATCTAATCTGAAGCTCATCATCTTGTTGCCACCAGAAGAGAGAGAACAGAATGAGGGAGAAAGCTATTAGAATACAAGCCTCTTCTTGCTTGCTGCAGTCCCAAGTGCAGCAGGCTGCTGACCCGGGGAAGGTGATTTGTAATAGCAGAAATGATGACAAGACAACAATCTGGGATCAGAATTGGTCACAAGTTTATTGATCACAGATGTAGTGGGTTTCGGCATATGTATCCTAAATGAACCAGCCCAACATCTGATTGATAATTCCTTCAGGGTTGATTCTGGATTCAGGGATCTCCCCAGGACGCAGATCAAATAAGATGATCCCACAAATAAGATGTCATAATGGTGTTCTATGGCCTGGTGGCCCCAGTCTAGACCTTCAGACAGAAACCACCCTCTGGGTCCCTTTACTTAGGTTTCCTGAATTCTTATCCTGATTAAGCGGGTGTTAGGGGCTTCCACTCCACCTCAGAACTTAGACTATTGGATCCAACCCAATGCCTTTTCCCACCAAAGTTGTGACAATTGCTATGAGGGTGGCAGCCTCTACAAACAGGCCCAATTGGTCTGGAGGCAAATTCCTTCCTAGGCCTGAATACAGTGACCGATAAACTCCACAGCAAAGCCAAAAGCATGCACTGCTCACTTACTTCGTTGGAAGCCAAGACATAAGGGGGGAGGGTTTTCTGATCGTCAACTGTGCTGTTGACTGACTCACAGCTGGCGCTTAAAGTAGATTTGGCTCCAACTCATGGCTCCTGCATCTCCTTAAAATTATTGCTCCACTTTCCCTTGGACCACATCAGCAAGGCGGGGGGAGGGAGGGGGCTTGTCATCTGGGCAGCCTAGGACTTCAATACATGAGGCCCAGGATTGTGCCCCAGAGAGGTCACCTCAGTGCTGCTAACATAGCAAAAACAATGTGAGAGGCAGCAGTTATAAGTTACCGGTCTCTGCAGTCATAGCAGGTGCTGTGATTCTCCAGCAGTTTGACTTCACCCTTAGAAGTGCATTCCATTGTCTTTCAACACAGATGAATGCCAACAACAGTGATTAGGATCCAGGAAATTGTAGCCACATTTTTAGCACTTCGTTAGACATTTAAGCACTTTCAATATTTTGCAAAGAGGTATTGATCCTGTAGTAGACTAATGGGATTACCTATGAGAGCGTGGGGATCAATCCAAAATCCATCAACTACACTGATCTCCATGTTTCTTACTAAGTTAAAAACACATCTCTTTTTAACGGACTTAGGTTTTTTAAAAATAAATAGGAATAAAATTGTGTCCTAAGTCCTTCATTTGGTTTATAGGTAGATTGGAACATGGATACATATATGAGCAAACAGCAATGAGATCTGGGTCAAAAATAGTAATAATTAAAAAAAGGAATTGGATCTGGGACAGTTTCCCATTTAACATAGTTTTAGCCAGCCTGGAGGAGAATTACTTTAAGACACTTTATCATGTACAGCACATTCTTGTTTGTTATGACTCAACATTAGTGCAACTTTGGTGCTAAGTGCATTGCCAGACTCCAGTCTGTTCTAGGTATGCCTTGGGTTGTTGTTGTTGTTGTTTAGTCGTTTAGTCATGTCCAACTCTTCGTGACCCCATGGACCAGAGCACGCCAGGCACTCCTATCTTCCACTACCTCCCGCAGTTTGGTCAGACTCATGTTTGTAGCTTCGAGAACACTGTCCAACCATCTCGTCCTCTGTCGTCCCCTTCTCCTTGTGCCCTCCATCTTTCCCAGCATCAGGGTCTTTTCCAGGGAGTCTTCTCTTCTCATGAGGTGGCCAAAGTATTGGAGCCTTGGGTAGGGAAGGGTTAATCTGCCAATTTTTGTTTTCCTCAGTTATTCATTTGTCTAGTCTGAAGTTCTATTCTCAACATTTCCACATTATTTGCACCATTTTAGTGTAAATTTCTCATAATGCACTGATAGTTGTATACATTTTTTTGCATAACATACACATTTTGGCAAAGCAATTCACCCTGGTGCAATGCACACTTTCCCCTAGTATATGCATTTTTGTACACATGCTGTCAGGGATGAAGAAGAATGGTGGGAGCCGCCCGCCGAAGAGCCCCCCCCCTCCTGGGAGGACACAAAAGAAGACGATCCTGGATCCTGGTGGTGGGACACTGAACTGCCGTCTGGGGAAGGGATGAGTTGGGGGGTGCTAGAAGCTGGGGGGTTGAGCGATCAAGGGAGTCAGGAGAATGAGAGACTTCCGGGACAGGGTTAGAGACTGAGAGTCACGGAATGAATGTAGACTCAGACAGAGAGGAGTCAGAGTTTGCCCTTGCTACTCAGCAGTAGGACAGTCCCAGTCCTGCTGGCTCTCCTCCCCCTCTGATTCCCCAATTGAGGAGAGTCACACACAACATTGAATCAGACAGGCCCAGAGGAGGAGCCCATCCACTCCATGCAGGCTTTGTCTGCTTGGGAGGGATCCAGAGCGAGAGGCTAGAGGGGGAAGGGTGGGCCAGTGGTCAATTTCAGTAACGTCTCAGCTGGATTAAGATGAACCAGAGGACTTTGCTGTGTTGTTATTTTCTGTTAATAAAAAGTTAATTGCATTCCATGCCTCCTGCCCTGTGGACAACCCAGGCCTGCTCGACAGTACCTTGATGCACTGGGGTCAGCGCTTCTCCCACACAAGACACGGAACGCTGGCAGTTCAAGTAGCTGAGGTTTATTTCTCAATAACGTGCTTACAGCAGTCCAAGCTTCCACAAGTCATCCTTCGCCGTCCGAGTCAGTTGACTCAACTGGCTTCTGAACCTACCCAAGGCCAGATATATGCCATGTCCTCCCCTGCCTCCTGCTGGCCCGCCTCTCCTCTAACCGCTTGCTCCACCTCCTACTTCTTGGAGACTCAGGTGCAGCCAATTCCTCTGCCTCTGGAGATTCCTCTCTGCTGGGCGTGTCCCTGGTGATTGGTTGGCTGGAGAACTACATTACAAAACTCAGAAAAGTAAGAATGTTGAAGGATGGTGTGTTTTGGTTCATTTATTGTTTCAGAAAGTGCAAATTAGGTAGGCTCACCTTACATGCGAACTGAATCACACTCTCCTATGGGAATAAACAAAGTTCACTGAATCCGATGATACTTTGGATTTAACCGGTGTGGCACACTTGACCCAAAGAGTCTGGCCAGAACATCCTCAGTTTGAGACTCTTCATTTCAACATTTCCTTTCCCTTTCCCTTTCCTTTCCAGAGATATGATCCTTTTCTCTCCAGTGTGCTAACTAAACTTATGTCTATATAATATGACCACACATACTGTGAGGCATGAGAAGGCAAGAAAACAAAACCGTTGGGAATCAAATATGAAATTAAGAAAAACAGAAAAGCACTGTGATTGTTTATCAGATAAGGCTAAAAGCAGTAGACCTGGATGAAGAAAAATGCAAGTGCTTTGTTATGATCTATTTTCTGTACAAGCAGTTGAAGCAGTTGCCATGGGGACAAAGCAAGAGCACAAAGAGTGTCATAGCTGGGAAGTCTGGAAGATTGGTTTTCTGCAACAAAATCTCTCTGATAAGGTAAACAGGGGTGGGGTACAAGGTGGTTTAAGAGTTTACCGCATGATCCAAGATGCTTGCAAAGCTAGCAATCCATGGCAGAAGAGGCAGAGAGAGATACATAGACCAGGAGTTAACATTTCTGCTGGAAAATGACAGGCAGAATTTACCCTGCAGTTGAATCCCAGCTGTGTGGCATGTCACTCCACCCTTCAAAGGGGCGGAAGGGGGCATGGTTTTGTGGGATCCTGGTGTCACAACAGCAGTTCCCAACAGCAAACATGCAAAGCAGTGGGGAGGGTTTGGGGAGTGGCCCCAAAGTGACAGATAGTGTTAAAAGACACAGGAATTTCATGCATGCTTTGCACATTTTCTTCTAGGAACATACTGTCATCAGTTGCATCATTCGCATGGAACTGCCCCCAAGAAGATCAACCTTCCATAGTTATGAAAATGTTCATGACCAGCAAGTGAAATTTTGTGGTGACACATGAATTTTGCATACATTTACCTCCAAGTTGAATACCATAGTGGTACCTCGGGTTATGAACTTAATTCGTTCCGGAGGTCTGTTCTTAACCCAAAACTGTTCTTAACCTGAGGTGTACTTTCGCTAATGGGGCCTCCCGCTGCCGCCATGCCACCGGTGTTTGATTCCGTTCTCATCCCGGGGCAGAGTTCTAAACCTGAGGTACTACTTCCAGGTTAGCGGAGTTTGTAACCTGAAGTGTTTGTAACCTGAAGCATTTGTAACCTGAGATACCACTGTAGTTCGAACTCCAGAATCTCAGGCAGGAGGGCTGGAAAATATATTTGTCCGAATCTACTGCTAGTAAGGGTGTACAATACTGGATACTGGGAAGTACTGGGTACTGGGAAGACAGAGGTGCTGTCAGGTTGAAACTGCCTCCCCACAGCCTGGGAAATGTTGCCTTCCAGACCCTATCCCACTCCTCCCCACTCCCGAATGGTATGATGCTTTTGTTAGAATTTTTGCTCCATGATTGCAGTCATGGGATTGTTGTCTATCACATGACGGTATATATTTTGACTCCACAGAGTGGGAAGTGACGGAGACAGGATGTTTGTGTTACTGTGTTCCGTGAAATGGGACTATTGTCCTTTGTCTTTTTTTCTTTACTGTCTGATGCTAGAGAGAGAGGGAGCCATGTTGCAGTGCTCCATGTGTAAATAAAGTAGATTAGCCAAAATGCTGAGTTGCTGAGGTCTGTTACGCAAAGCTGCGAAGACTCTGCAGATCCTTAATTGTGCAGATCCTTAAGTGATGGCTGTTGACATCTGTCACTGTGATGTTTGGGCTGAAGAAAGCTTTTGAAGCTCCCAAACGAACAACCAGGAGGGAGAGAACATGCCAGTCGGGCATGTGTCTCTGCCAGGGCCCTACACAAGTGTAGGCTGAACTCTTGACAGCTTTCCTCTACCTCCCTGCAAGCTTTTTATGGTCTTCCTGTTGGCACTCTTTGGCCTCCCTTCTCTCCTTAGCTGGCTAGGTGGGTGGTTGGGAGCTGGTTGTCAGGATGGCAGTTGAAGGCAAGGCTGCCTGGTAGCATCTGCTGCAATGTGAAATGATGTCCTAGCTATCACTTCCAATCCTCCAGCTGGGGATGTAATCGGGCACTGATTTCCATTGCAACCTGTGTCTACCTCATGAGGCTCTGTTTCCATTCTGCTGCAGTTTGGCCTCTGGAAAAACCTATTCTTCTTAACTCCTTTCACTGTGGTAGTATCACCTGGTTGTTGCAAATTTGGCAGGCGTCAAATATGAAATCTGATAACCTTGCAGCGTTCAAATCCTAAAATCATTACAACTATCAAATTGGTTAGACCTTGGGTACAGAATCTCATTAAATTCTAATTTTCAAATTCTAATACCACCACAATAACTAACAAAAATTGAACTATTTAGTACTGTAAAATACTATGGATTGCCAACTATTAAATACAGTGCACAGTTGCATGCCATCTATCAAACAGTATCAAATGCAAAACAACATTATCATTTATCAAATACTGTTAAGTATCAGCTACCGAAGCAAACATCTTTAGATATCACATATTTCATGCATTTTTTAAGGTTCTGAGATTATCCAGAAAATATCCACAAGGACAATTTTGTGGGGAGCAACTGTTGCAGTCCTACCATAAACTCCCAATATTGCAATGCTTTCTGTTCAAATGCTACACCCTATTCTTCAGGCAAGTATCTTTCAGACAAGCATATATTCTGTTCCATTAACTTCTCTCTGCTCCTAGTGGCACCAGTTATACACACAGCTGAATGGAGAATACAATTATGGTATATGAATGACTAATCCTCACTTGTGATCTTTGGGGATTCCTAGAAAAAATGAAGGGCAGATGCAGAATCAGACCAAACTCACATTGCATGATGGTTTCTGGCTTTGTGCACTGGCCCGGCAGAAAGTATTTAAGAGTTCATCTCATGTGCCACAGCTATGACAAATGAACACAATTACTGCATTTTAACTTCGTTCTTGGAGAAAAGACTTAGAATCCCCGAAGTTATAATTCAGCATGTCTACAATAAGCAAGTCCCCAGCAAGGGGACAGGTTTAACCTGTAATTTACAGACAATTTAAACAGTGGCAAGGGGCTGCTGTTCTCTGATTGCACTGCTGATGTAATATCCCTGTTGTACGGTGAACATGCTGAGCCTACAACTAATACAGCAACTTCTTCAGCTGGCTAATTAGGCTGCTCCCAGATGTGTTGGTATTCTCGGTATATTTCACAGGCAACGCTCGCCTCGTGTTTGTCTCCCGGTTCCTTTTATTCACAGCACATCACATCAGACCCATGTTCTGTCTCCTCTCTTAACCTACACAAGGAGGAACTGTAATCTCCAAAGAACCTCGAGCAGCAGCTTAGCTGTTGCGGCTAAAATATATTTATATAGCCTGTTTAATTATCCATTTGCTCCGCAAAAGGAGGCCTTTGGTTTAATTCCGTGGCTCACCACGCCATATGTCTGGTAGTTTCCTCCCTCGCATTGCAATTATATCCTCCGAATGTTGAAATATCAGAATGAAAGTTGGTGCGCACATTCAGGAGGGCGAGTCTAAGTGTCAGGTTTCAATACCAGCTCAACCCCCACACTAACACCCGTTTTCAGAAAGGGGGGCGGGATGCAAATGATGCCTTGAAGAGATACAAAAACAAAAGCAAAAATGGAATTAATCCTCCGAGCAACACTCAGCATTTCAAGTACAGTGGTACCTTGGGTTAAGTACTTAATTCGTTCTGGAGGTCCGTACTTAACCTGAAACTGTTCTTAACCTGAAGCACCACTTTAGCTAATGGGGCCTCCTGCTGCCGCTGCGCCGCCGGAGCCCAATTTCTGTTCTCATCCTGAAGCAAAGTTCTTAACCTGAAGCACTATTTCTGGGTTAGCGGAGTCTGTAACCTGAAGCGTATGTAACCTGAAGCGTATGTAACCCGAGGTACCACTGTACATAGGATCTAGCTGGGGTCTCATATCCTTTTCCAAGCAAGTTAGAAAAGATATACAGTGGTACCTCGGGATGCGAACGGGATCCGTTCCGCAGCCCCGTTCGCATCCAGAAGCAAATGTAACTAGTGACGGCACGTCTGCGCACATGTGCGCCGCTTTTCGCCGCTTCTGTGCATGCACGTGACGTCATTTTGAGTGTCTGTGCATGCGCGAGCGGCGAAACCCGGAAGTAACGGGCTCCATTACTTCCGGGTTGCCGCAGAGCGCAACTCGAACAAGCTCAACATGAAGCATATTCAACCCGAGGTATGACTGTATAGTAAAATACAGTGTTGCAATGACCAGAAGCACACATCCCTAGTGGGCTGATATATGACGAATCAAGTTATGATTCAGGCATTACAACGAAGGTTAAGCAAAAGTTACTCATGCTTTCTTCTTTCCCCACCCTCCTTTGTATGCCTCCAGTGCACCAGATCATACAAGATTATACTCCTTGCAATTATTTCACCCTTTCATAGGCATAATTTTTGCCCCAAACACAGCAGTCAAGTCAGTCATAATTTTGTCCTTTGCCTCAGGCAGAGAAATGTTTTGGGTTGGCTTGCTGAAGGAGGAAAGGAAATTGACTTGATGCCAGGAATTATTCTCAGTCCTGCTTTGCCTTGGAATTTGAGGAAAGCTAAGACAACTGGACCTCCTTGCTGGCTCTGAGACAGTCTGCTTTGTAGCACCCATAAATCAGCTGCCGAAAGAGCTGTCCACGGGTCATGTTTAGAGTTCTTGGCTGTGCCTTTCCTTACGTCGGTGCCTTTAATCAAAACAGTTTGTTCCTTCATTTGTATTTGCATTGTATAAGGTAAAGGTAAAGGGACCCCTGACCATTAGGTCCAGTCATGACCGACTCTGGGGTTGCGGCGCTCATCTCGCTTTATTGGCCGAGGGAGCTGGCATACAGCTTCCGGGTCATGTGGCCAGCATGACTAAGTCGCTTCTGGCGAACCAGAGCAGCACATGGAAATGCTGTTTACCTTCCCGCCAGAGTGGTACCTATTTATCTACTTGCACTTTGACGTGCTTTCGAACTGCTAGGTTGGCAGCAGCCTGGACCGAGCAATTGGAGCTCACCCCATCACGGGGATTCAAACCGCCGACCTTCTGATCGGCAAGTCCTAGGCTCTGTGGTTTAACCCACAGCGCTACCCGCATCCCTTATTTTGCATTGTATAGCACTTCTCTTTTCCATGAGTCTCTGTCTCTCCTGAATCCAGTCTGTTCTATTTGGTTACTCCATACCTGTTTGTGCATAAGCTTTCCTGACTTTGCCCCAGCTTTCCTTCTTTGGAAAAAGTAGAGCTTTCCTTGGCCAGACAGCAATCATTTTCAATTAGTAAAGAACTGTCTCCTTTGACATTGTGATTTGGAATAATACATATTCACAGGGTTCAGAGAAAGGGGCAAGCTGGCCCACTGGCAATGGGGTCATGGGGGAGTAGGCTTTGCAAGGCCTTTATACATCTCTGCCATTAGAGTACAAAGCAGTGAGAAGGAGAATGTATGATCAATTTAGTATTCTCTACCAAGTTCTTATTCCATTTCTAAGCAACCAGAATCAATGCACTAGAAAAGCACCATAGCGGAAAAAGAAGGAAGCTCCATATCCTTGATTCATCACACAAGTACATTAGGCTCAGCATTCAGCACACAGACATTGATGGTGATAACGATAATTTATACCCCGCCCATCTGGCTGGGTTTCCCCATCCACTCTAGGTGGCTCCCAACAGACTACTAAAAACACGATAAAACATCAAACATTAAAAACTTCCCTAAACAGGGCTGCCTTCAGATGTCTTCTACAAGTCAGATAGTTGTTTATTTCCTTGACATCTGATGGGAGGGCATTCCACAGGGACGGCGCCACTACCAAGAAGGCCTGGTTCCCTGGAACCTCACTTCTCGCAGTGAGGGAACCACCAGAAGGCCCTCGGAGCTGGACCTCAGTGTCTGGGCTGAGCGATGGGGGTGGAGACGCTCCTTGCAATCCTGTGGCTAAGGTGTTTTTTAAAAAAACAGTGGTGCTTTCCTAAGGCTGATATTTATTGAGCCATCATAGATTGGTTGGTTGAAAAACAAAAATCTATGCCTATGTTGATTTACATTTGGAAACAGGCGCTTAAGCTCACGTACAAGCATCTTGCACAGGCTCAAACCCTCAAGACATGTTTGAATCATACTGGGAGTATGGGGGCGGGTGACAAGAAGGTCTGAAACGCCACTTGAGAGACAGTATCCTCTTGGCAATAGAAAGGGGTTTTCTATTCAGTCTAACAGCACAATTCAAAACAGATTTCACTGATGAGCATCATTAATAAAATACTGCTTCACTGGTCCTTCTGGGAATCCGGGCCTGATAGTAGCAGATAATTGCCTTTGAGAGTGACACAAAGGAACCTCAGAGAGGCAGAGCCTGCTGTGCCTTTTCTTCTCAGAGAAGGTGTTAAGGCCATAACCGTCACTAGAACACAGTAAGGCCATTGTTTACCTATGTCTGACTCTAACCACCCAAGGATCTTCACTCAGTAAGAATAATATCTTCTGTGTTGTAGGTCTATCTAATTCAACCCCCATTAAGGTACAAGGAATAGTACCAGCTGATAGAGATCATGGGTTTTTAAAAATCTTATTCTGCCGAATGCCCTGTGCTCCTGCAAACACACATTAATGCGTTTCTGGCCACAGAGAGATAAAGTCAAATAAATCATCTGTTGGCTTCTCAACCAACAAAAGGGAAAGAAAATATGTGACATACTGTCTGGTAAGCAATGACCAAAATTATCTTTAATCCCCCCATTGCGCAAGGGACATCTCTACATCCCTAAGATGAATGTGATTCTAGAAATAGGTGAGGGGGTAACCTGGAATAGAGATATTTGCAAACAGATTTTACCAAAATTAAATTACTGCTACTGGGGGCAAATGGAGTATATAAGGGGCATCAAGATTAAAGCAGCTCTGGTGGCTTTGTCACTGACATAATTGCACCTTGTGGTTTATGTAAGCCTATTATAAAGTCACGCTTGCCGACGTTTGGCAGGCTGTAAATGAATGTGAGCTCAGGGTGACTTCCAATTTTACATGGATTCCACCAGATTAAGCAGTTTGAAGGTTTATTATGTGTTATGTAGAGGACTTTTTTCAGCTGGAACTCACTGGAACTCAGTTCTGGCACCTTTCATGTGGGTACCATTGCCATTCTAAGAGAAAAAGGGGGCGTGTTCATGGTGAGCTCCAGCACCTCTTTTTCTAGAAAAATAGCACTAATATCTTACTAATATAAAATATCCCCAGGGTGGTGTACAAGGCACAATAAAACAAATAAAATGCAAATGCAACCCCATTCCCAATGATAAAGAAGGAAGCAACTGAACCATATCAGGAGCCGAAAACAGTCAACAAGATTTGAACCGTACATTAAAATCCTGGGGAAAATTAAAAAGATATACACACTTGGCACTGAAAGGCAATAAAATAGGTGCCAGGCAAACTTTTCCAGGAAGGCTGTTCAGTTCTATTGTTTTGCAATTACCATGGTGATATGTGCACACAAAGCTTCACTTGGTGAACTTCATTTGGTGGCTGGAGGAAGAGAAGTGCAGTAGAGCTCAGAGAAGTTTCTTTCATATTCTACAGAAACCATTTAACTGTGTCCTTCAGACCACAATCAAAAGTCTCCCACACCTTCAGATCATGAAGAATGGCAAACATAATTGCTCACCTGTTACCTACTTTCCTCCTACATCAAGAATGACACTGGGAAGAGAAGAGAGGGTACAAACAAGTTGCTGTAGAGGTGACCTCGATGTCACCATGTCTTGCTCAGGGCCTCCTTTGATGCTAGTGATTAGGCAATTATCCTATCTGCCAAATGGGCAGACCCCCATCAGTTAAACCCCTATGACTTCTGACAGGTACCCTACTCTCCAGTTTAATGCTCTTTCTAAGAGACTCACTTGCTAGTTTGGTTAGAGTGCTTGACATGTATTAGAGAAATGTGGGATCTCAGCTCTACCTCTCTTTTAAATCAGAACCAGTGAAGGCGGTGAAGGTCCTGGAGGATGGATGGCGGCTAACAGATTGAGGTTGAATGCTGACAAGACAGAAGTACTGTTTTTGGGGGACAGGAGGCGGGCAGATGTGGAGGATTCCCTGGTCCTGAATGGGGTAACTGTGCCCCTGAAGGACCAGGTGCGCAGCCTGGGAGTCATTTTGGACTCACAGCTGTCCATGGAGGCATAGGTCAAATCTGTATCCAGGGCAGTTGTTTACCAGCTCCATCTGGTACGTAGGCTGAGACCCTATCTGCCTGCAGACTATCTCGCCAGAGTGGTACATGCTCTGGTTATCTCCCGCTTGGACTACTGCAATGCGCTCTACATGGGGCTACCTTTGAAGGTGACCCGGAAACTACAACTAATCCAGAATGCGGCAGCTAGACTGGTGACTGGGAGCGGCCGCCGAGACCATATAACACTGGTCTTGAAAGACCTACATTGGCTCCCAGTACGTTTCCGAGCACAATTCAAAGTGTTGGTGCTGACCTTTAAAGCCCTAAACGGCCTCGGTCCAGTATATCTGAAGGAGCGTCTCCTCCCCCATCGTTCTGCCTGGACACTGAGGTCCAGCTCCGAGGGCCTTCTGGCGGTTCCCTCACTGCGAGAGGCCAAGTTACAGGGAACCAGGCAGAAGGCCTTCTCGGTAGTGGCGCCCGCCCTGTGGAACGCCCTCCCATCAGATGTCAAAGCGATAAACATCTACCTGACATTCAGAAGACATCTGAAGGCAGCCCTGTTCAGGGAAGTTTTTAATATGTGACATTTTAGTGTATCTTTCATCTTTGTTGGAAGCCGCCCAGAGTGGCTGGGGAAACCCAGCCAGATGGGTGGGGTACAAATAATAAATTATTATTATTATTATTATTATTATTATTATTATTATTATTATCTCCAGTCAACCACAGAGTTCACTTGCTGCATTCGAGCCCATGTGAGATGCTCAGCCTGGCCTACCAAACATACAAGCATAAGAACTTAAGAACAATCCCGTTAGGTCAGACCAGTCTTGGTGTGTTGACGTTGCACACATGAGCGTTGTGCTTCCATCCCTAAGCCGGGCAGAAGCTTCCCAGACTTTGGGATAGAAGTGACAGGGGAACGTTTAGAGGACTAGCTTAGTCTTCAGGGACACAGGTGGCGCTGTGGTCTAAGCCACCAAGCCTCTTGGGCTTGCCAATCATAAGGTCGGCAGTTTGAATCCCCGTGACGGGGCAAGCTTCTGTTGCTCTGTTCCAGCTTCTGCCAACCTAGCAGTTTGAAAGCATACCAGCGGGAGTAGATAAATAGGTACCACTGTGGAGTGAAAGGAAAACAGAGTTTCTGTGTGCTCTGGCCTCCATCACAGTGTTTTCTTGCACCATAAGTGGTTTAGTCATGCTGGCCACATGACCCGGAAAGCTGTCTGTGGACAAACGCCGGCTCCCTTGGCCTGAAAGCAGAGATGAGCTTTGCATCCCATAGACAAATTTGACTGAACTTAACCATCCAGGGGTCATTTACCTTACCTTACCTAATCCCCCTAGTTCACTGATAGCATGCTGCCTCCATCTTGACTGCAGCAGGTTGGACTAGATATAGCAACAGTACTTTTCACTTGTTAACTCCACACTAACACCCTGTTAGTAAAACACATATGTTGCATTCTAAAGGTATCTGGACAGAGTTGGGAAATATTTCTGCCTGAAACCCTGGCAAGCCACAGCTAGTTTGTGCAGGCAATACAGAACTCCTTATATTTGCTTTGTTTCTGGTGCATGGGCAGAAAGGTGAGATTGTGATCCTTGGCCCCAATGCATGCTCTGCATGCTCATCACAATGCCTGAAAGGGGAGCCCATGTGCAGGTGTATAAGCTCTTCTGGCATTCTAGAAACGGGCAGAATCAGGTTTCCGGATTGCATGAAGAGCCTATGAATGACAGAAGTATGAGACTCTCATTTGCAGATTTTATATAAAATAAGCACATGATACTGTTGGCTGTTTGCAGTATGGTAGCGCTGCAGAGAGCTTGCTGGGGAGACCATGCATTAAAAAGAAAGGACTCAAAAATAACTTAAACAAGGTTTTAATAAGAAAAACAAAAACTCCTTTTACACTAAATACATTAACAACCAAACCAGACCCAACCACCAACCCATCCCCCAGGGTAATGGGAGAGCTAGGTGCTGCTCCTTATATACTACACCCAAATGCTGACACACCTTAATCAAATACAACTCAGCAGCACCTGCTATGTTTCACAGCTGTAAAGCTGGGTCTCCTTATCTTGCTCTGGCCCCTTAAAGACATACTCATCAGGTGGAACAATGATGAACCTTTACATTTAAAGAAACCATTCAACAGATACATGTGTGGAGTTTCCCTCCTCCACATGTTGGGTGTATGCATGAAGATATCCTGTCTGAAACTCCCAGTAGTTCTGAGCATTCTTCCACAAAGCTTTCCAACCAAGTTTTGTGATTCATAGAATTACAGAACTGTAGAGTTGGAAGGGACCCAAAGGTCATCTAGTCCAACCCGCTGCAATGCAGGAATCTCATCTAAATGGCCATCCAGCGTCTGCTTAAAATCCTCCAATGAAGGAGCCAACATCTCTTGCACTCTGGCAGAATGGGCAGCATTTCAGGTTGTGATGGCCTGGGGCTTGGACTCGGAACCAGAGGAGTCTCAGTCCACACCAGATCCTTTGCCTCAGGCGGCATCTGAACCAGGTCTGGGGCCTGATTCTGAAGAGCCCCAGTCTGCACAGGTTCCCCTGCAACAAGCACCAGCTGGGCCGAGTCAGGGGCCTGAGCCTGCCCTGGCTCCAGATGCGGGGATTACCTCGTTGCCTTCAGCTGGGCAATCACTTACAGCTGCTCCACTACCAGTTGGGTCAGGAGAGGCTGAGGCGGCCTCTGGGTCTAGTAACCCACCGACATCTCCCGAGCTGCAGAGACTCAGGTCTGAGAGAAGGAGAGACCTGAGCAGAAGGAGTGCTTACCTTCGGGCAAGACAGGGAGGTGAGTCATCGGGCGATCAGGGCCGGCCATTACCCCGACAAAGATAAAAGGCTGTCGGACCCCGCCCCAGGTTGCGGGAGCAACATTGCTGTTTCCTGTGCCTGACCTAGCCTGGTTTCCTGCCTTTGTGACCTGCCTAGGCCCTGTCAGACTGACTCATCGTGGAATCCTTGGATATGGGACCAGACCTGGACTGCGTTGCTCGGGTTAACCCCCAGGCCTAGCACGCAAGTCCTTGTTCGCAGAAATGAGTGTAAAACTCAGATTTATTTATTATTCATTTATTACATTTGTATACCACTTTTATCTGCCAAGGGATCTCAAGGTGATGTACATGGTTCTCCTCCTCCCCATTTCATTCTCACAACGACCCTATGAAGGAGGTTAGGCTAATAGATGGTGACTGGCCCAAGGTCACCCAGCAAGCTTCATGGCTGAGTGGGGATTTGAACCTTGCCCTTCAACACTAACAATTACACCACATTGGCTAATGTACATAAGACAGCTCCAAACCCAGAAATGACTGGAAGATGCTTGAAATCATTTTTGCAAGACAAGCAGTTTTTTTTAGATTGTTTTCTGAATGCAACGTCTAAAACACTAAAGGTGTTAGTCATAAGGCCGACTCCAAGAACCTCAAAACAAATTATCCAAATTGCAATACAGATCACAAACACACCTTGCTAGATTAGATTCAAGGTTTTAAATAATGGGGAGGGGAACATGTTTTGACTGATATAAAGTTGCTCCAGCTTTCAGATACCTCATGTGCATCTTCATTTAATATTTTTATCGTAACAACATGTAATATTTATGCTTTTGCTTCAGTTCATTCTCTCCCTACATTTTCCTAGAGGACTCTGTTGAGGCAGTAAGCAACAGCCCCAAGGAAATAAATCATGTTTGGTTTTATTATTGAAAGCTGCATAAATGTAAAAAAAAAAAAAGGAGGGAAAAAAGGAAAAACAACCAAGTTCCCACCTCGCTCTCTTGCTAAATACATCAAGCCACATCTGTTCGGCCGAAGACTCAATTCACAGGAAGGAATGTTTCATTACAGAATCCACGGCACTCGATGTGCTAAACTACCTTTGTTCTCTCTGCTCTCCTGTTTGACATGAGTCAAATGCCAGAGCACTCATTATGTGTGCAAAGCACAAGCAAACAGTGCAAGAACTTGGCATTTTGCAGGTAATAAGCTTAACCTTTACCCACGCCCATAACCCGTCCTCTCGCAAAGGGGTTTGCATTATCATTTTTAATGGGACAATGAAACTGATCTGCTAATAAACTTCCTTACAGCTCCTTGAGCGAGCTACACAAAATCAGAGAGAAGCAGTTAAGGTGGTAGGAAGACCAGAGATCCTGTTTTACCTGTTTGGTGCCAGCAAAGGGGGGGGGGAGACTTAGCTTGTTGGAATTTTATGATGTTCTGACTAGATGTTTGGGGTACATAAGGAGCTCTATCCTGATATTCTTTCTGGCTTGGACATGAATCTCTCACACAGGAAGAGTGTGAGCATCTTTTGGGATATATTGGCAGTCTGGCACATGATGTAAGTGTTGGGATACTGCCAGGGAGACAAAGTCCATCATGGCCCCCAAGCCGGCTGCCAGACGATCCATCGATCTCCCGTAGTCACGCAGTATCAGCAATTAGTGACATGAGTTTCTAGAAATAGCTTGCCACATTCCAGAGCTCATGCACACTCTATCAGCAGATAATTCACAGCAGAAGTTGCACGCAGGAGAGCATTATTTACAAGTTTTATTCAGCGTTGATCAGAACAAAGAAAAACATGACTGCCTGCTTGCGTGTTCAGGCACAGAGAGAAACGAAAGCAAAGACACAACAGAAACATCCTGTGAAACAGGAAATACGCAGGCTGTGACACAAACATCCTGCTCCCTTTTAAGGTGGAACGGAAATATCCTAACAGTAAGAACCATGGACCATGAGGATATGTTGTCAGCAGCAATGGAGGACAAATTCTGTCTGGTTCACATTTTAATAAAAACCTACCCAATCCAAACTTCCTGAAACAATATGTGAAACAAAACATAGCTATCCTTCAAAATCTGCCCATTTCTGGATTTTGTGATGGCGATATCCAACCCCAAATTGTGTTTATTGGGGGGAAAGCGTGCAGAAAACGCATATATGTAACTATATAAGAGAAATGTACACTAAAATGCTGACAATTTTTTTGTGGAAATGTGGTAACTGAGTGTAAGACTGGAGAAATGAGCAACTGAGAATAACCAAAATGGGCAAATTTATCCAGCCATAGTTGTGGCCCCTTCTGCCTCTCTGATGATATGCAGTTGCTCAACAACATAGCAGTTTTGCTTCTAAGTCATTATATGAAATGATTCCACCTCTACTGTCTTCCTTACTTAGAGTCACAGAGTAGATGATGCAAGGCAAGACAGACCAATAATCTGATTTGGTGCCAGGGAAACTCACATAGGTTGGTGTATACCTCCAATGTGATGTAGTATGTGGTTGGTGCACTTGAGTGGAGATTCAAATCTCCACTCAACCAAAAAGGTCAATGGGTGACCTGGATGCACAGAGGTATTGCAGGCTAAAGGTGTTTGGAGATGTACACACTGCCCCAAACACCCTCAAAACTGGAGAAGATGAATGATGCCATTTGGGAGTTTAGAGTGTTCATGAGACTAGAATGGTCACAAATGCTCTTTGATAGCCACACAGCAAAGTTGACTGAGATATGGGGTAATCTACAGGTGATCTGTTAGAAAAGGTTAGACATCTTCCTTGAGTTTCCTGAGTTGGGCTAAAGCAGAATTCTCTCTTCCCCACCCTTCCCAGCTTGAACTACAGATTTAGTGATCTTAATGGCAGTGTTGATTTCTGCTCCTTTGCATATCCTCAGCCTTGCTGAATTTGGGTAGTCTTCAATGCTACAATGAAGCTCAGAATCTCTCTCTCTCCATATATATATTTATCCTTCTGAATTATAAAGCTTAAAATTACAGGTTTGTTTAGTAGTGTTGTTTTTTTAAAAGCAAACAGCTATTTTGCATATTCATGGTTTCCAATATCCGAAGCTTGATTTTCTTCATTCCTTTGATGGAACTGTATTTATAGTCCCTTCATCAGTCACACATTCACATAATTAATCAGACTTCTTCTGATTTGGAAAGGAGAGCCTAGTATTTACAGTTTACCATGGTAAGATCAATCCGTCTCTCCTCTTCAGTTTCTTGGTAAATATGTACAGATAGCACAACATCAAAGCTGCAACATCAAGATTATCCATGTGACACTGTTGACTTTGTTCATATCACACGGCTAATTCAGATGTTAGGCGACAGATGCAGCAACAGGAAATATCAACTGATGCTTTTAAAAAGAAAAGTCAGTCAAGTAGATTGCTCCAATTGCAGATCAGACTGTTGTAATGGATACTTCAGCCCTCTGTGTGAGTCCTGACCCTGCTCCACTGGTACCAAACTGTCTGAAAAACAGCCCTACTAGAAAAGCTAATCAACAAATTGAAACTACCATGGGGACAAACAAAAGAGGATGCCTTCACCCCAGTGTGGCTCCCCTTTATTACATACACAGCCCAACAAGGCAACGACAATAACCCCCCAACAGCATATGAATCAATATGGCTAACTTGACCTAACAACCCGTCCCCTTCACACATGGAAACAAAACTCATTGCAGTCAACTGAAGGCAACTAACCAGGCCCTGGGCCCCTCAATCTCCCTCACTGCCAATGAAAACTAATAAATGAATAGAAAGGGAACCTACCCATGTGATGCTGACACAAAACCTTGCACACACACCATGTGAAAGAATGAAAGTTTACTACTCCCCTTCTCTCTCCCCCAGTCTATCTCCCCACCTCCCTTCTCTCCCAACTTTATATTGCCTAAAATGTTAGTGTCTCACATCATATATAACAGATCTGTAGAAAAAAGGACTCCATGAACTGAAAGCAGACGCTTTATGTACCTATGTAACCCAAGAAAGTATTTAATAAAAACAAATAGATAGAAAGAAATGTATAGTGTGGAAGTACCATTGGTGGGCTATAATGCAAAATCACTTTTGATGAAGTGAAAACTCAGGTAGGAACAAAGGGTAAAATCCAACATTTGTTGTACTCAGAGTTGACCCTCTGAAGTCAATGCACTTGTTCGTATGACCCGGAATGACTTGGAGTAGGACTTAATTGGATACTACACACATACACAATTGGGTTCAGTTTTGTGTTCCTCAGTTTTATTAATCTTGACTAAAAAAGTAAATCAATGTTCTGCATATCCCCCAATGGAGATATGAAGCTTAATTTCAGAAGTGATGGAAGAGTATAGAGTAGAGGAAGCAGCTGTTAATTCTTCTGGACCCCAGCCCTTATTGTGTCTGAAACAGAGTTCTGAAGCACCAGAACAGAAATCCAAAAGATTAAATATTGCATTTAGAAAAGATGTAACCCTCTAGAAAGCAGGGCTCATTGGAAGGAAAATATGTCATTTATACACTTCACATTATGCATATTTTTCTGACAGATCCAACCCACTACATTCAGATATTATTTAACTATATCTTGAACAAAGATGTTTCAATCACCTTTAGAGACAAGAAAAAGCTATTAAGATGGGTAAAGCAGCATAACTCCTTTCACTTTGGTGGAAGTAGCTCTTGTGTACTTACTTATCTGCTCTGCCATATGGGCACCTTTAACACAGACATTCTTCTGAGCCTTTGCTATGTTTTGTCTTGTCTCCAGTACCTTTTCATGAATTCCTCAGGAGATCTCCTATCTGCCTGCTGTATTGATACAAGTTCCTTCCTTCCTTCTTTCATTATTTTCTCTTTCTCTTCCTTTCTCCCCTCTCTATCTCTCTACCATTCTCTCATTCTTTTTCTTTTTGATTTGTTTTTATTTAGATTAATACTTTAGTTTTGATTAAAAAAGATAAAAGATAGTAATGTTTGTATCTCTTTTTCCAAATTTATTTTAGAGATAAATTTTAAGGATTTAACTATGGCCTGTGACTTAAAATATGTTTTGCAGGAACAGGTATTTCCTAAACAAACACTTAGGATTTGCGGATCTTACTATTCTCTCTCTTTTCATATTAATGCACCTCAATCTCTATTTTGGTGTTTCTCACTATGTGTGGAGTCTTTGGGGCCACCTCCACTAACCCTGGGTCAAAATTAACAAAATGAATCTCAGTAGGGACAAATGTAAAGTTCAACACTTAGTCAGAAAGAACAAGCTGCACAAATATAAGATGGAGACACCTGCCTTGACAGTAGTACATGTAAAAGAATCTAGTGGTCTTAGCAGACCACAAGCTTCAGAAGAGTCAACAGTGTGATGCAGCAGCAAAAATAGGCTAATGCTATAAACAGAAGTATAGTGACCTGATCAAAGGAAATCTCTCTCTATTCTGCCTTGGTCAGATCACACCTGGAGTCCTGTATCCAAATCTGGGCACCACAATTGACAAAGGATATTGACAAGCTGGAATGTGGGCAGAGGAGGGCAACCAAGATGATAAGGATCTGGAAACCAAGACTTATGAGGAACAGTTGAGGGAGCTGGTATGTTTAGCCTGGAAAAGAGGAGATTAAGGGGAGTTATAATAGCCACCAAATATCTAAAGGGTTCCATGTCACATGGAAAATGGAGCAAACTTGTTTTCTCATGCTGCAGAAGAAGAAGAAGAGTTTGGATTTGATATCCCGCTTTATTACTACCCAAAGGAGTCTCAAAGCGGCTAACAATCTCCTTTCCCTTCCTCCCCCACAACAAACACTCTGTGAGGTGAGTGGGGCTGAGAGACTTCAAAGAAGTGTGACTAGTCCAAGGTCACCCAGCAGCTGCATGTGGAGGAGCAGAGACGCAAACCCGGTTCCCCAGATTACGAGACTACCGCTCTTAACCATTACACCACACTGGCTCTCAGTGTGGTGTAGTGGCTCTCAGAAGGTTGGACCTGAACCAATGAAGTCAATGGAAGGAGATTTTGTTGAAACTTCAGAAAAACGTTATGACAGTAAGATCTATTTGACTGTGGAACAGAGTCTCTTGGAAGGCGGTAGACTCTCCTTCCTTGGAGGTTTTTAGGCAGAGGTTGAATGGCCATCTGCCATGGGTGCTTTAGCTGAGATTCCTGCATTGCAAGTGGTTGAACTTGGGATCCCCTCTAACTCTACAATTCTATGGTTCTATGATTCTGTGTCCCCCACCACATCCACCAAAATGCCATCCATGTGTCAGGGAAGGGGTCCAAATGAGGAAGCCTGCTGAATACATGTAAACTGTCCCAACATGCTGCAGCTTATCCTGTTGTGTTGGAGCTCCGCAGGAGAAGTAGTGGTGATTACCAAAGTTGCACTGGGGTCCAATTAGGACCTTTTAACTGGTCCCAATAAGCCCTACTAATTGAGGTATGGAAGATGTTGTCTCAACCAAGGACAAGAGTCTTCAGAAGGGTTAAGAGCCAGTGTGGTGTAGTGGTTAAGAGCGGTAGACTCGTAATCTGGTGAACCAGGTTCGCTTCCCCACTCCTCCACATGGCAGCTGCTGGGTGACCTTGGGCTAGTCACACTTCTCTGAAGTCTCTCAGCCTCGCTCACCTCACAGACTGTTTATCGTGGGAGAGGAAGGGAAAGGAGAATGTTAGCCGCTTTGAGACTCCTTCGGGTAGTGATAAAGCGGGATATCAAATCCAAAAACTCTTCTTAAGAAGGATGGCAGATCCTGCTGTCACATTTTTCTGTGTGGCTGTGCATGAGAAGAATCTGCAGAGAAGCCATCCTCAGAGTCTAAGGATGATTGGAGATCCACTTCCTCTAGCTAGAGAGGTATAGAAAGGAGGGTCAAGGGCTAATGTTGCTGCACTGCTCCCCTTGCAGTAACTTGTGAGTTGTCTGAATATGATTTCTCAAGCCAATACTGAGACCCTGAGGCAGGAAGTATGACAAAACTCTGCATCCCATCTTCAGATTTCTCTAATGGATGCTGCCTTGTTTCAACAAACCATAGTTAAGTTCAACTACAATTTAGCACAGGAATATCCAATGTGTTGCCCCAGATGTTGTGGGCTTCAAGTCCCATCATCCCTGACCATTGGCCATCCTGGCTGGGGCTGGTAGGAGTTGTAACCCAACAACATCTGGAGAGCACCATGTTTCTTATTTCAAGGTTTGGATGTGATGCTAAACTGGTCAATCATCTGGCAAGGCTCAAAAATGTCTTTCACTGATATGTGGCATGTGCAGGACATGGTGTGAAACCCATTCCATGTGGCTCCATTGGCATAAGGTGCTATTTGGTTTGGTTCACCCTAAGATTTCTACTTTTTGCCCATCCCTTCTGCTCTGCATATCTTTCTGTGCTATACTCTTTTATGTCAAAAATGCAAACTTGGAAAGAAAATTCAGCTCAGCTGTAGATGGAAACCCAGCGCTATGTAAGCTATTATTTCACGCTACTTTCCTTATCTATGCTACGTTAATAACTATCACATTCCGTGGGCAATCAGATTTGTGGTGCTACAGCGAAGTTAGAATTGCATTAGCCAGAATCCCATTAATTTCCTTTGGCTTCCCATAGTGAGGCACCTCACTGATGGAAAAACCTGGTACAGAAAGTAAGGCAGCATTCCCCAAAATGTATTTATATTTATCTGTTGCAATTACATCATGACCCATCCTTTAGAAAGCTGGGATCAGCTAATGCCCCGCTCCCAGTGGCCTTCCCTTCTAGGTCATGCTGAATCCCATATACACTCGGCCTCCACAAGGCACCCTTGCTTCAGAGATCTGCTGAAAACTTTTTAATTATATTTAAGAAAACCTATCTGGACATCAATTCGTTTTAAACATAAATTTGTTTTGAGTTTTATAATTTTATATGTTTTTAATAATATTTTATATATATATATATATATATATATATATATATATATATATATATATATATATATATAATTATTTTATTTATGTATTTTTTAAATAATAGTTTTGTGGATTTTAACTGTATTTTATCAACCATTTTATTAAACACACCACTTTGAAGAAATGGTTTGCATTTTTTTCTAAATAAGCGAACAGCGCTATGGCACTAGGTTCTTCCTAGCCATGCACATCTTTCTACTAGTAAAGCACCATGCTGTCATGTTTCTTCCAGCTAGCCTTGACATCTCTTACAGTCCTCCATTCCATTCCCTCTCCCCCTATATTCTTCCAGCCTCCCCATTTGACATTCAGCATTCTGTGGCCACTGAGCAGCATGGTAAGTCCTCATTGGGTTGTTCTATGGGGAAGGTCCCCCCCTTAGTCCCCCTCCGAAGTGTGCTGATCATTCACTTTTGTTTTTCATGAGCCCCATTTTGGCCTCATAGTCACTGCAATTCAACATCGGAGTTAACTATTAGTATATATCAGGCATAGGCAAACTCCGGCCCTCCAGATGTTTGGGACTACAATTCCCATCATCCCTGACCACTGGTCCTGTTAGCTAGGGATGATGGGGATTGTAGTTCCAAACATCTGGAGGGTCGGAGTTTGCCTATGCCTGGTATATATGGTCATAGGATAAGTCTAGGACAGGCGCAGGCAACCTTCAGCCCTCCAGATGTTTGGGGACTACAGCTCCCATGATCCCTAGCTAACAGGACCAGTGGTCAGGGATGGTGGGAATTGTAGTCCAAAACATCTGGAGGGCCGAAGTCCAAGATCAGAAATAAGAATTCCAAGACTGCACAGGGAATGTGAAGCAAGTTGCCCTGTCAACCTGCCAAGATAAAACCCACAACTCTGAGATTAAGAGTCTTCTGTGCTACCAACTGAGCTATCCCAGGACTAAATAATGTTCACCATTTATAGCTTAAAAAGAGGAAGGAGGGGGAATAATGCCTACAACTTTTGTAAAGGTTCCCTGCCTGAGTTGTAAGTTTTTATCATTTCATGCTATATTTAAATTTTCATACTATATTCTCATAGAATCATAGAATTGGAAGGGAGCCTGAGGATCATCTAGTCCAACCCCCTGAAATACGATACAATACGATAATCTGTATTGTCATTGTCCCATACAGAACAACGAAATTGAAAAATCTACATAGGACATTCAAAACCCAACAAGCCTGCTATCCCAGCTATCCCAACCTGGTTAGCCCCCTAAAAACTCTGATACCCCATTTTAAAATACAATATACTCCCATACAGACTCCTTACAATGCATTTAAAACCAAAAGCGCATTTGGATAGAAACTATTTCTCAAGCAGAAATGCAGGAATATGCAGTTGCCCCATACAGGGATCGAACCTGCAACCTTGCCATTATCAGCACCATGCTCTAACCAACTGAGCTATAACATTCTTAATGTTTTGCTTTGCTTTTCTGAGGATTCCTGTTATGGGGGAAGTGTATAAATGAACTTATTAAAATAAATATGTGAAAATAAATATAGTAACAGCACAATTCTGTCACATCTCAAAAGTGGCTGCGATTAAGAGTGATATTGAGTCCTACTGGCTTCAGTGGGGCTTAATCCTAGGTAAACTGGGTTAGCACTGCAGTCTACTTAAAATAATCACCTGTAGAGTAATTTCACTTGCCTGAGGAGACCAGAAGACCTGATCACCACAAGCAGGAAGCTGACTTTCAGAACAACATTACATGAAAGATGGAGTGTTTTTTCATTGTTGAAGGGAAGCATTGTCAAAGCCTGCTGGTCACAGATACCAAATAAATGGCAGTGTGATGATCCAAAAGATGAAGGGAATGATGGATTTCACGAGCTGCTTTTCAGATTATTTTGCACTGGAAGTGATATGTGGTCAATCGTTTCAGCATACTGAAAACATGGATCAATGCAAGATGTATTGCACAGACATCAACTATTCCAGACAATGAAAGTTAATCATAGATGTTGCGCTTGTTCTTTCAGTATCAGTTGAAAGATGGGCATTTAATGTAGTTTATGAAAACAACCTCATTCTTTAATCCTGCCATCAGACTTGATCAAACCATTTTGATTAGAGTGACAGCCAAGCCTCAATCTGCCAAACATCCCAACTCCCCAATAAAACCAGCCCTACAATTAGACCCATTTCATGTGGCGAAACTTGAGCGACCATTAAGGAGGGGCAAATTGTCAGTTTTATTAATCTCCATCGCAGGGAGTACCGTTTCTATTTTGTTGTTGCTGCTTTCAGCATCAATATTTCTTATGCCACCTCTAACCTCTCACACCCTCAAAAGCAAGCATCCCCCACGCACAATTAATGTGCATGGGCGTGTAGACCCATACATGTGATCCAAAGTTATGCGGTATGGAATCTTGCAAGAGGACTGCATTTACCTGTCGACAAAATATTGCAGCTTGATTTTGGGGGAAATGTGACATACATACAAACAAGTATCAGCTTGGGAGAGAAAGCGTGTTCTCCTTCATGAAGAGCACGTGTTGCAGTGGGGGCCGCCAGGACACTCCAAAGTTGTGGGGCCGGCTAATTGATCGTTGGCCACTGATGCGATTGGGCTTCCCTTGTTGTTGGGAAGAAGTTAATGTTGCCATTTGTTGATTGACAGCCAGAAATGCTAAAACTCCTTGCATGAAACTAGGGCTTCCTCTTTTCGCCCATGCATTGGATTGCCTGTCCCCCCTCCCTATATGTAGGGTTGTTCGCTTTGACCTTGCTATGCCTGTCATGGGGTCGTCTGCTCTTGGGGCAGGGGCTTGGTAGGAATTTTGTCCATCTGGCTGATTGGCTGGGGCCATTTGGTTTTTGCCTACTGCGTAGCAAATCGTCACAACATGTAAGGTTGCGGTTAGGGATTGGTTTTATGAATTGGTTGGTGGAGGGGCATGGATTGGCTGTGCCTGCCCCTCTAATGCTGCTGCTTCAAGGGATTCCATTAAAGGAATTGGGGGCTAACTATTGCTTGTCCACTCTGTCAAGGGGGCTCGGGCCACTGCAAGAGCTCCTGGCTGCAGTTGGGGTGGGCTGAGGGCAGGTTCCCTGCTCCGTCGCTACACCCAAGTGTATTCCCCTTTTCTGACTTCCGCAGGTGTGCGGAATGTCAGTCTGTCCCCCACGGTGGGGGCAGCTAGTCACAACCAATGCCTAAGCAACCACTCACATGTTTGTATTTTAATAAAGTTGTGGCCAAAATTATGCCAAAAACCTTAAACAAAATTTTGGTGTGATGTGTGAGTTATTGGGGTGGCCCTGGGGACCTCGACCCGCAACTGTGCTTTCTGCTCAGCAAAATGGGTTGCAAAAACAAGCCTGGTGCTTTTTGCTTGCCACGGAAATGAAGTGAGTTGAGAGTCATAGAATTAGTGGGGAATGTTAAGCAAAGGTAAGAAACAGGAATAAAGGCTGAATATTACAAGAAGTAGGGCAGAGCAAGGAAAGCAATGAAAAAAACTCAGACTGGTGTGAGGCATAACAATTTAGATTAACACTGGATCTGTAGACTAGCCTGCCTGCAGTTTCTTCCTCCTTTATTTTAAACCAAAACCTGTCTTCCATTTTCTTGAAAGCTTTCTTCTTCCAAAAAATGAGGCTTCTGCTTCTCTTCCTCATTCTCAGGGCACTTCAGAATTTCAGTGGGCACAAGGCCGAGTTGATTTTATTACTGTGAGGTGCTATGTTTCCATTAAGCATTTATCTTGTGCTCTGTTAGGGTTGCCATATTTCAAAAAGTGAAAATCCGGACAGAAGAGTTGTTGAGCTTTTTAAAGTTTTGCCCAAAGTTGTTGAGGGTTTTGGACGTTTTGGAGCTATTCCTGAGGAAAACCGGCAAAACTGACACTGCCAACATGGGCTGCCACATGTCTGGATTTTCCCGGACATTTCCACAATTTCCGCCTGGACACTGCTTGGGCTGCAATATTCCGAATATGTCTGGGAAATTCTGGATGTATGGCAACCCTAGGTAGCCACACAAGAAGTGCCACTTTATTATCTTTTTTTCCAGGTATTTAAATGGAAGTGTGGGAAGCTGGAGAAGCTGGCTGCCAGGTTAGCATTGTTGTTTTTAAGGGATGTCCTTCCTTTTGGGAATATTTCACCAATTTCTTTAAAAGTGAACATTTCCCTTAAAACTAACCATGAGCAGGTATCCAGAGCAGAACAGACAGCTTCTCTAGTCCCACTCTTACAGCCCAGCCCAGTGGAGAAGCTATTTGTGGGATGGAAAAAATACAGGACACTCAAAAAGGCACAAAAATTAGCACAGTACTATTTCTTTTACAAAGGCCAGGAGAATGCAGCCCCTCACCCACTCAATTCAGAAAAGAACATAACAGAACACATTTCAGTGTAGGGCAGGATTGTGGAGCTGTTCCTGCTTCTTTCAGTATCCTTCCTTTCCCCGCTTCTGTAGTTGTCAAAATTGACAACTAATTCTAGAAAGTCTGTTCTTTTGCTGGTTGTAAACAAATCAGAGATGAGAAGGAACACACAAGAGCAATAAGCAATCGGTATTCCACAATAACTCCCCTATTTTGCCAGAAATAATTCTGATGCTATCCAACTTTACGTACAGATGTTGACCATTTATGAAAGCTTCTAGGGCTTTGTGGGGTGTTGGTGGACAGTAAAGAACTCCCCAGTTTTGAAAACCCAGACACGCAACCTCACAAGGAATCATATAGCAAGCTTTGCAATCAGCTTCTTTCTGCCCATCACACTGTTCCTTTGAAACCAAGTCTTCTGACTCATGCCAAATGTATCTAAGAGAGCAAATGTATTCAGCAAAAATATGCCGGAACATCCTTGTATCTGGCCTTAGTTGGATGCATTCGTTTTTTTCTCTCCAACTGTGCTTTATCTCAGCTCATCCTCGAGCATTCCTTAATCCCGCCAGGGAGATGTCAGTAGAAGTTGGCATATCAAGATTTTATGAAAAGGGAAAGTGTATTTGAATTAAAGTTTCATTATGCAACAGGGCTGGAACCAAACCAATGATAAAAATTCATAAGAAACAAGCGACAGGTGGATATGCAAAGAGCTGCAAGAAACCATTGCTGGGCTTGCTTGAAAGAAAGGTAATCCCATTTCTCAGCTACACAAATAAAGGTTATTTAAAACAGGACATTTGAAATAGCAGTTTGTGGAGCATGAGCATACAAGTTTGCTAAGTTTGCTAAGAGTCCAATATTGTGCTTGCTTATGTGTGTCTTACTGTGTATGGTGAGACTAACTCCCTAGCAAATGTACATGACACTCTAGTTTTTTAAGGTTTTTTAAGGAGTGAGCAAGCCAAACACAGTGAGACTTTCTTCTGAGTAAGCAAACATTGGATACATACAATACTATGGACATTTGTTTGGAAGCAAGTCCAACTGTAATCAATAGGATTCTCCTCTCCCCAGCAACCACAGTTAGGTTGAAATAGCCTGGCTATAATCCTAAACTCATATTCTTGACTGCGAGTCCTGGAAGACCTGCCCTGTGCTTTGCAGGCCTTTTTCGACCAGGCCTGGATGGGTGGGGCCCTGACTGACTCCAGCTACAAAAGCTGAGGCTGCTGAACAAACTATTGGGCTGAGTATTATTTAGGGAGTTTTATATTAATATATTAGGGAGCTGCAGGGTTGTTGCTGTTGTTGTTATCACTATTAAATTTTGCATCTTTACTTTAGATCTTATTATGATTGATGTGGAAAATAATTAGATTGTGTACTTTTGATGTTTTGTTTCTTGTTTATGACTCTTTTGTTATTTTTGTTATTATGCAATTCTTTTCCTTGTTGCAAGCTACCTTGACATGGTGTGAACTATGAACAGGCAGCATAAAATTAAAATTATGCATGTATGCATGTATGTATGTACAGTGGTACCTCGTGTTACGGACGGGATCTGTTCCAGAGGCCCGTCCATAACGTGAAAAGCCCGCAACTCGAAGCACCACATCTGCGCATGTGCGAAGCGCGATTTAGCACTTCTGCGCATGCGCGAGTGGCAAAACCCATTCCTAATACCTCATGTTACGTCCGCTTCAGGTTGCGTGTTTTCATCTTGCGTCCTGCGGCAACCTGGAAGTACCGGAACAGGTTACTTCTGGGTTTCGCCACTCGCACATGCGCAGAAGTGCTAAATCGCGCTTATTAAACACATGCTCCTTTACAGCACTGGTGGCAAACCCAGGGGTTTGATTTGGCACACCAATCAAATACCCATGCCTTACCAATTTTGGTGATGACATTTTTAAAAAACAATTAGACACAGCATTGGCAGAGGTGGAGGCTAACACTCTGATGGGGAAGCACACCACTCCATCAGTCATTAGAGGAATTATTTAACCAGCAGAGAAGGGGTGGTAATCCCCATACACCCTATGTGTGCACATGGCAAGTGTGGGGTGGCTACATTAGCTAATCCTGCTTTTCATAATGATTTCTGAAGCACGTTGCTCCTACGATGGTCTGGTCATGGGCAAAGACCAGCGGTAGAGCTTCCTTTTGTGTCTACAATCTAGCCAAGTGGTGCCAGCACCTTACAAGGCCCATAGCTTGTGTAGCAAACAGTGTCAAGGAAGTGAGCCTAAGGTGTTGATCAGACACTTGTATCAGTGCTGTACTGAGTCAAATCATTGGTCCATCTAGTCCATTCCAGGGTTGCCATATTTCAGAAACCAAGACACCCCAAAAGTTTTTGAGCTTTCTTTATGGAAACCACTGAAATTGTTGAGCTTTTTAAAGAAAAACCTGGAAGTTGTTGTGCTCTCTCTTTTTTTTAGACAAACCCCAAAGATATAGGGTCCAATTTTTCGATTGACTTGTTTAAGATCAAAGACAAAGTGCCGCCTTTCGGAAGTTCCCCCAGACATCAATTCCACCTTTCAGATCTTGGTAATATCTGGGAAAATCCAGACGCACGGCAGCCCTAATTTAATCTGATTGGCAAGCGCCTCATAGGTCATCCCAAAATGGACCAATAGTTTGACTCAATAGTATAGTACAGTTTTATACTCTATACCAGGGATGTCCAGCACCCAAGAGACTGCGATCTACTCACAGAACTAAAAATTGGCAGTGATCTACCCACCCCCTTTTTTGGGGGGGGAGGGTTCTGATAAAAGTTGTTTAGCTTTTTTTAGGGAGGAAAGTCCCTTTTGGGGGGGCTCAGGTCAGAGTTCTTGAGCATTTTTTGGGGGGTGGGGATGCAAAAATGTTGAACTTTATTAAAGGGGAAAGGGGAAAACTCGCTCACAGAGAGATCACTAAGGATACAGTCAGCCTCGCAACAAAAACTCTGTCTTCCCTTCTAGGAATCATGTGTGAATGAAGGATGGGGCGGGGAGCAGCATGCCAGTGTGGGAGAGCCAGTGTGGTGTAGTGGTTAAGAGCGGTAGTCTCGTAATATGGGGAACCGGGTTCGCGTCTCCACTCCTCCACATGCAGCTGCTGGGTGACCTTGGGCAATCACACTTCTCTGAAGTCTCTCAGCCTCACTCACCTCACAGAGTGTTTGTTGTGGGGGAGGAAGGGAAAGGAGAATGTTAGCCGCTTTGAGACTCTTTCGGGTAGTGATAAAGCGGGATATAAAATCCAAACTCCTCTTCTTCTTCTTCATTTACTACCGCAAAGAAAAAGGAGCCAGCGATCGACTGCGATCCACCAAAACCTCCCGGGGATCGATCAGTCGATCACGATCGACCAGTTGGACATCCCTGCTCTATACAAGAGGTGTGCTGATGCTAGCAAAGGTTGATTGGGTCATGGTTGTAAAATTCCATGTATGCATATATTTAAAATGAATTTATCCTCCATCTCTATGTTTGTGTGTGTGATCTCTGGTTCTTCAGTAAGCAAAAAAGTCTGAGGCCAACACAATAAGCATCTTATACAATGCCCCACCTCCCCACCATTTTTTGCTGCAGTGGTTGCACTATTGCCTGTTTGGTTGAAATTCAGGCATTCCTCCCAACAGCAGAGTCACTGCCAACACCTATAAATATAGCTATTAGCATATGGCAGGTGATAGTGAAACCATCAACGTGTAAAATGTAGCTGCTGTTTATGTGGGAAGCAAGGGAAGGGAGAACATTCCTATTTTAGGAAGACAAGTGAATTTCAGAGTAAACAACCGATACCTATTTCAATAAAATTACTCTGTCCACTAAAAGTGCAATACAGGCATTAGAATTTGGAATAATATAAATATTTCTGCATTTCTGTGGAGGTAGTCTAGCCATGGGTATGTTTAATGATCCTCATGCTGAGGGAGATAGATAGAAATGTGATATTTTTTAAATCGTCACATAATCACAGTGTCTTGGATTCCATAAGACCAGCTTTGTGGGCAGCCTGAGAATACCTCAGCCATTTTGACATCCACTTTGATTTGTCTATCAAAGAAAAATGGATGTTGTATTTTCTGATTTTGGGGGGTATATGCATGGCCTCTTGGACATTACATGTACTAGCTTTCAGGTCCCTAGGTCCTGTGAAAGTACACAAAATGCTGCAAAGGGTGAGTCAGTGAGGACCAGGCATACACAGAACAGCATTTACACAGAAGTGCTGAGATAAGTTGCAACTGAAGGCCATTTGCATTTGTGTCCTACATCTCCTGCCTAGCAATGCATATTTGAATGCAAATATACCGTTTCAGAGTACACAGGTATTCAACATTATTATTATTAATAATAAATGATAATACATGTTTTAATATACTGTCCTTCTTCCAAAAGGAACCCAGGGCAGTGAACAATGTAATAAAAATTACCACTGCTTTTTTCCAGACAGAACTCGCTGGCGCTCTGTTCCAGCACCTCTCAGTTGGGCACCGTTGCCATTCTAAAATAAGAAGGGAGGTGTTCGTGGTGAGTTCTGCACCTTTTTTCTAGAAGAATAGAAAAAAAAACACATACAGTGGTACCTCGGGTTATGTACTTAATTCGTTCTGGAGGTCCGTTCTTAACTTGAAACTGCTCTTAACCTGAGGTACCACTTTAGCTAATGGGGCCTCCCGCTGCTGCCACTGCACGATTTCTGTTCTCATCCTGAAGCAAAGTTCTTAACCCGAGGTACTATTTCTGGGTTAGCGGAGTCTGTAACCTGAAGCGTCTGTAACCCAAGGTAGCACTGTACGTGCATTCATGTTTACTACATTTAGTAGCAAACATAACTAATTCTCTAGGTAGGAATACTTTAAGCTGCTTATTCTGCCGAAAACTACCTCTGATTTAAGGAGAAAACTTGTATAGATCTTTCCAGGTTTTTGCAAATATCTGACCCGAGCCTACTAAATTACACTTTAAGGCTCTTTGATCTAATATCGGTCTCTTAAGCCCTTTGGAACTCATGACAATAGGTCTATGACGGAGAAATATGCCCTTGTCCACAGAGGCTACAAATCTTTCCAAGAAGAAATCAGATCAACACATAGCCTTTCAGTCTAGAAATGCTACTGTTCAAATTGCATTCAGATAGAGCAGGGGGTATTGCCATAAGCTCCTAAAGACATGCAGCAACAGCTGAATATAGCGGCGGATAAGCAGGTGAGTATTCTGAAACAAACAAAGAAGTTAACTGCGAAAGTTGATGCTTTTCCTAATGGAAAATAATAAAAGAGGAGTGGGGGAAAAGAGCAGTCCTTTGGCTATCTAGGAGGAATAAATCTATTCACTTCCATGTTGTCATCAAACTGATGATTTGTTTTTGTGTAATTCAAGTTAACTTGACAACTGGCAAATTTTACAAGGTTTAAGATTTACGAGCAGTCATAATAATGAAAAGCTTCGGCTGAAAAATGGGAAGAATAAAGTACCCTAAGAAGTAAGCATGAAACATAGGCTTCAAATATCATGATGGGGATAATATAAGCCGGGGAGGGGGGTGTCACTGGAAACAAAGCCTGAATCACACAATGTTTTAATCTATTTCTTTTATGCTAAAAACCTTGGGCTATACGTGTATAATTATGTGAAATACTATAACTCAGTGCCAAGGCACACACAAAACACAGGCCAAGTGGTGGATTGCTTAAACCAGTAGTTCCCAATTAGCTATCTACTGTGGGCCCTCGTTTTTCAACAGCCAAGCCACGGACCCCCGACTTTTGAAAATTTTGACATCTCCATGGTAGATTTTGTTACGTGAATGGTGCTATGGACCATTTTCATTTTCTCCAACAGAAACACCAAATTGAACTATGTCAGCCCAAACAATCTTTCGCTGAGCGACAACAGCAAGCAGAGATGTGTTCAACAAATGTGTGTTTGTTTGTGCGAGCGTTTAGAGGAAAAACTGAGCTGACGTTTATACCTGCAATTAACTTTCCAGTCAGCTTCATTATATTGATGCTCAAACACCTTACATCATGTACAAATATGTAACAACCAAAACAGACTGCATTGGTTCTGGATTTGAGAAGGCAAATACAGATTTAAATGGATCTTCATTAGGGGTGTGCAATTTTATTTTATTTTTAAAGTCACTATGCCACTTGTTTTTATTTTTAAAGATCTCATCTTTTGTTTTCCATTCACTAGAATCACATTCATTTCATTCCCCCCCCCCATGACATTCATCCTCCCCTTCGTTTGTTTTTGCCACCTCCTTTTGTGATCACAGCAGCAGTGGTCCTCTCACCTTCCATTTTCATCTCCCAGAGTGCCCAGATATCACATCATTCCATGACATTATTTGCAGGTGCAAGTGTGAGAGAGATAAACAGCTACTGGCAGCTGCCATTTCCCCCCCTAGAGTGTTGTCACGGCTAAAAATTGGCTGCTGTTTCTTTAATGCTAAAAGAACTAAGTCAGCATGAGTCAGCGGCCTACAATGACTCATGCAACCTTTCACCAAATTGTACCTCTATATATAGAGTGGTCAATGGTTGCGTTTGGTGTGGGTTGGTTGGATGGAAGAAAGCTGGTTGCGTTTGGTGTGTGTAAAAATGCTGTTGGTCGTGGTTGGAGAAGACGACTTTTTAAGAATAAAAGAATAAGAATACCCTGCAAGAATACTCTTTCTCAAAGACTCTTTTGTGCCAACTAAGGTCTGAGGACTAGGCAAAGGGGTAAAAAGGAGGTCAGAACCTTTTCTTTTTCAAAACACTGACAAGTGTAGCAGAAGAACATTATAGGGGCATTCTGGGAAAAGAAGATGGCAGCCATTCTGAGAAGAGAAGCCTTCTCATAAGTAACTCTCCTCAATCACAAACAAGTGATGAATATGTACAACTGGGTAATGAAAATGGACCACATTCTGACCTATTGGTTGCTGATAGCATTATATTTCACAACAAATACAAAAGGAGCAGAATAAATTCCATCCATCTCAATTTTTTACTTCCTATGAAACAAATACACTCCCCCCATTGATTTGTTTGTTTATTTTGGAACACATTTATTCTGTCCTTTCCCCCTTCCAATTTAGTTGTCAAATCAATATCCCAGTGGAAGATTTTTCATGGACCCAGGAAACACAGAGAAGTCTTAAAGAGAATGTGTCCAATTTGCCCAGGGGGTGCTATCTTTATATACCTCAGCTGAGACATGGATCATTAGAATCGAGGCTGTACAAGAAGGTAAAAGCAGAATTTGAAACATCCAGCAATAACTTATTTTTGCAAAGCTTTCACACAAAAAAACCAAAAACTGAAATCTGCAAAGGCTAAATTATTTGACTTGTAACAGTAGCTTTGGGATGCAGCGTCATCTGTTTTGGAACCACTGTGTCTTTCCTAATTTAACTAATTGTTTGGGACCAAATTAGATCTGTTAAAAATGATGGTCTGGTGTCCCCCCCCCATTTGCCACAACAGAGAATCTAAAAACAGCTATATATACTTTTTTGTTTTCCTTTTCACAGAAGTTCTGAAATTTGCAGTCATACATCTCGGGGTTTTCCTACAGGGTATCATTAAAATCTGATTTTTTTAAAAAAATCTTTTTAAAGTCTCTCCTATTTTCTTCCAGACTTCAATGCAGGTTTTTTTTGACGTGGCCACTCCTTCTGAAGGGACAAAGCCTGAAAAAATTCAGAATGACAACTGCAATGTTTCCCCAAAAAGGACATATTTTGGGGTGGGTATAACAGGAATCATAAGCGGCAGAGTATTGGAGGGAAAAAACAGCATGGGAACCCAGGAATGATGAGGATGGGGAAAATGTCACCCTCCAGTAAGAACCCTGCCCCTTCGAGGGTAATTGTCCCTCACCACCAATGACATAGGTGCAGCTTTTTCTCCCTGGGAGAGAGATATCTCCATTGATTTGAGGAAGAGGTGGGCATGGAAAAAAAGAGCATGGATCACCAGAAAAGACCGGTGTGTGTATGTGTGTGTGTCACAGCTTAAAAATTAGCCGCTGTTTCTTTAATACAAAAGGAACTGAGTCAGCATGAGTCAGTGGCCTACAATGAATCGGCAAAACCTGAATGATTCATGCAACCTTTCACCTACATATGCCTGTATATATAGAGTGGTCATTGATTGTGTGAGTGTTGGGTTGGTCGGATGGTAGAAAGCTGGTTGTGTTTGATGTACAGTGGTACCTCGGGTTACAGACGCTTCAGGTTACAGACTCCGCTAACCCAGAAATAGTACCTTGGGTTAAGAACTTTGCTTCAGGATGAGAACAGAAATTGCGCAGCAGCGGCGCGGTGGCAGCAGGAGGCCCCATTAGCTAAAGTGGTACCTCAGGTTAAGAACAGTTTTAGGTTAAGAACGGATTTCCAGAACAAATTAAATTCTTAACCCGAGGTACCACTGTATATAAAAGCTGTTGGTCGTAATTGGAGAAGAAGATTATTTTTTAGAATAAAAGCAGCATTCTGCAAAGTACTCTTTCTCAAGGACTCTTTGTGCTGACTAGGGTCTGAGGGCCAGGCAAAGGAAGCAAAGGAGGTGAGAACCTTTTTTCCTCCCCCCCCCCAAACAACTGACAGGGGGGATGTCACTTCCCACCAATATCATTGCTACTCCAAGGGTTATTGGTTTGGGGTTGAGAACCCCATTTTTTTTGAGGATACAGGTCCTTTTCAGACCTCTCCATCAACTTGCATAGGGGGCAGAGCTGATGGTGGGGAAAAATAGACCCAGCTGATTTTCTTTTTTAAAAACTTCAATGACCCTTCCTCAAATCATTGTGATTGGAGTGCTCTCGGAAAATCATTCTTTGTGATTCAGTCATAGAACTGTCAGCCAGACAAAAAAAATATCTCTCCAGGCCCACCCCATTGGTGTTTGCCTTGTCAGCTTGACTTCATAATAAATAGATAAACAACAACACAACATTGGGGGTGGTGTGGTGCACCTAGGTTACAGAGAAACATGGGATTTTAGAGAGCCAGATCTGACTTAACACACCTTGCTAATTGTTGTCCGGAGGAGTAAAAAACTTAAACACATTGCAGGGTTCCCAAAAATAGACCAGAGACAATTGTACTTCATCCAACAGAGCAGCCTTACTGCTACTGAAGGCAAATGAGCATAATGGTCACCAATCCAAGACATTCAGGATGGGCACTGTCTGTAAGAAATCCAGTTGCAGCACTTACAATAAAACTTACAATACTTCTATTAAGACTAAACTTAACACTAAGCATACAGAACACCACACCAGAACAAAGAGGCAGAAATAGAAAGTGAGTGAAAGCCCAGGCTCCTTCTGTCCCTACTATGATAGTCAGCACGACCTTGACAGAAAGATAACAGAACCATTTTAAACCAGCTGTACTCAGCTTCCCAGAAGGAATAACCCAAACAACAGAAACCTTCTGCCTGTTTCTTTCACGTAGAAAGAAACCTTCCAGAACCCTCCTGAATTAATCAGAACAGGAAAGATCTCTGCACATCAGATCAATACTTTCTGTTCTAAGAAATGCAAACTGACTTCATAATAAATAGATAAACAACAACACAACATTGCCGGGGGGGGGGCACCTAGGTTACAGAGAAACATGGGATTTTAGAGAGTGCCAGATCTGACTTAACACACTTTGCTAATGACTCAAACCCACTTAAGGATGTGAAAGCCTGCCCTGGATCACTTCTATGCATCTTGTAACTTGGGAGGTACACAGAGCCAACGCTCACTCCTAATAATAATGCACTTCTGATGTGTGATATAGTTACTTACAGTGAAATCCTATAAATATATCTACTGAGAAGTAAGCCCCCTTTACTTGAATGTGGTTCATTCCCAGGTTGGTGGATGTAGGACTGCAGCCTTCATGTTCAAACAGGTTGAACTAAAAGTAATGCCTTCCCACAAATAGCACAGCTAAACCCAGATGAACCATATAATCCTGTTCTCTATTACTTCATCTTCATAAACCAATCAAGACTGCTGCCTCTGGTGTAATCTAAAATACCAAAAGCAATCTGGAAAGAAAGAATAAAACAAGCGTGAACTATACATACATGCTTACTTCTCTCTCTTCAGAATTCAATTTTCATCTATTTTCATTACTGCCTTTAATGGCTGACATTTTTAATGGTAACTCTAAACCTTAAAAAAAAAAATAGTGAAAAGATTGGTTCCAGAGTCTTTAACATCAAATGCTACTCCGAAACAAATATCTGTTTAGGAGCAGTATGACTATAGCACAGTCGTACCTTGGAAGTCGAACGGAAGTCTGTTCAACTTCCAAAATGTTTGGAAACCAAAGCACAGCTTCTGATTGGCTGCAGGAAGCTCCTGCAGTCAATTGGAAGCCACAGAAGCCCCATCGGATGTTCAGCTTCCAAAAATAGTTCACAAACCGGAACAGTCACTTCCGAGTTTGCGGCGTTCGGGAGCCGAAATGTTGGAGAACTAAGCTGTTCAAAAACCAAGGTATAAGAAAACAAGAGGGCTGGGAAGAGAGCTGAATGCAACCTCACAAAATGGCTTTCAATCAATAGATAATCCCCAGTACAAACGGAAAAAACCAGGTGCGTGGTTTTCAGAATGCTACAACAGCACCTCAAACACCAGTTTGAGGACAGCGTCACGATTGTTTATCAGGGAGAAGGTTTGGATGGAGAGAGAAGTGGAGGGCCGGGCAACTTTGAAATGACCCGCAGTTCAATTGAGAACGCTTTCCACCACTCCAATCCCTTGTGGTGTAGTGGTTAAGAGCAATGGACTCGTAATCTGGTGAACCGGGTTTGATTCCCTGCTCCTCCAGTTGCAGCTGCTGTGTGACTTTGGGCTAGTCACACTTCTCTGAGGTCTCTCAGCCTCACTCACCTCACACAGTGTTTTTTGTGGGGGAGGAAGGGAAAGGAGATTGTTAGCCGCTTTGAGACCCCTTAGGGTAGTGATAAAGTGGGATATCAAATCCAAACTCTTCTTCTTGTAAGATGACAACACCTGGAGAGTGGCAAAAGAATATGTGCTTTCTGCCTGTAGCAGGCCAGGGAGCCTCTGGCGCTTTAGAAGTGAAAAGTGATGTAATGAGAACTGCTACCATTGGCAGCTTCCACCCATCTCCCATTTTCACAGGAGGATTGTGGCGTTTCCCTACCTAAAGAGGCCAGGAAATCTGGGCAGAGCTCAGTGGAGGGACACATCCACTTCACTCAACCCCCTCTCCCCCAGCACAGTGGTAAAGGTGTCTTAATTGCTCTGTTACTTGAGACACAGTCTGAGCGTATTTGCCCCCATTACTTGCCTCCCTTCAAACCTGACAAGCAAATGGCAAATATCCCGTAACAACCCCTACCCCAAAAATTCATAGGTTGTCATTGGAAACTTCCAAGGAAAATGATTCCACCCCCTGCCCCCCTCAGGCAGCACGTTCTACTGCTGAATTGCTCTTACAGCCAACTCGAATATGATGCAAAAAGAGGCAAATGGGAATTCTTCTCTTCTCTCCTTGCTAGTTCTGCAACATGCACAGCAGATAAAGGTGGTGTCTCCTTGTCCCCTCTTCATATAGAGAAATGCAACTTACACTTGGTTCTGTTCCCTCACATTTTGCTGTATTCATTGGCTCATTGTTTGTTTTTTGCAATTTTCTAAATATGCACTTAATGTGATTTCGCAAGTAAGTTTCTTGTCAAAATTTAAGAAATGTGCCTTTGGCCCCAAACTAATACCAATAAGTTAACACAATATTAATTCTACATAACCTTATTTTTCACCTATAAAAACAAGGAAAGAGTGGGGCAGGTGTGTGTGCTTACAGTTTACGGGGAGAAATTAAATCCAAGTTTTTTATTGCCAAAGAATGGTTAACTGTAATTTTTCTCCAGCGCAGAGTCAAACTCTGATTGATTTGATAACCAGTTTAAATGTACAAACAATAAAAGCATTCACGTATGTTAATGTGATTCTACTAAAGGGCAGCTTGAATGCTTTCAGAACTTTCATCTGTCTCATTTTCAACACATTTATAGTCACATTAATTATAGGTGCATAATAGAAAAAATGCTGTTATGAAATACATTTAAAATACATTAATAGAACTTTTCAGTTGCAAGACTTCTGGTGCTTATATTTAATTCAGATTAATTTGGTTTCATAAAAGGAACCCAGCTAACTTCAGCTTCCCAAGTGCAGCCCAGCATTTATTATATAAACGAAACACGCTGCTGATTAATCAGTTTCACTAATGCAAAACCATATTTGTGGATCACATTCATAGCGAGAAAATTTAATGCAGCTAAAATGACAAAGCTGGGCAGCTTGATTTTCATCTCAGGGCTGTGAAGAAGGGGAGCTGGTAGGACTGTTATGTGAGCAATGCTTAAGAACTCATTTTCTTCCAGAAAGCTAGTGCCATCGAGAAATCCATGCCAGGAGAGGACAAGGTACAGTATTCACTTTTCCACACACTCCTTAACTTACAGGTCGGGGTGGGGGAAATATTGAATTGATTTACACCTTATTCACATCTCCCAAAACCAACAACTGAACCAAAACACACCTGTCCTTTGAAATTTGCACTACTCTGAATTTTCTGGTGCACTTTTCCGACCAGAAAGTATGCACCAAACCCATGTATTAGTGAAAGTAGCAGAAAAGCTACATTATATTAGAGAAAACTTTGCAAAAAATTTTTTTGCATATACCAGGCTTTTCATACAAAAAATGTGTATTTGGAATAATGTTCACAAAAATGAATACTTTTTTATGCAAACTTTTTTTAAAAAAAGAAACAAATTACCAACTAATGTGGAAATGGGGTGAGCTTTGGGAAAATGAGAAACTGAAATCGATATATTTGTCCACTCCTAGTTCCTCCTATACGTATAACTCTTTGTGTATATTCACTGGGGATGTCTGATCATAGCACTTGTACATTTAAAAAACACAATGCGAATGCTGTATACATCTCAACAGATTAGTTCCAGGAGCAAACCAATGCTTCCTGCGACATAATAGGATAGTAAATTATTCCCTCTGAATATTCTAATTTATTTTAATACTATTTGTTTTGGGCTCTGTAAAGCTGATTATATAAATTTATTACTGGGCAGTTTTTGCTGCCTTTTGGCACAACAGATATGCATTTTATTTTCTCTGCACCACTGTGTTTCTGACAAAACACCTGAAAAAACATTCAGAGTAAAGGAAATGTGAAAAAGCATGCAATTGCAAATCCATTTATTTGCTCTGCGTTCTGCTTCTTGGAGATAGCTGTGTTTCAAGAGGAAACGGTTTCACAGGTATCTGAAGCATTTTTCATGTACCCAACACCAGCTAATCCAGCATCTTCATGGTATCTTGCAAGAATCACAATGCTGTTTTATAGCATCCTTCCGCTGAAAATAAGTGTGAGAAATTCATCATCATAGCAGAGTGAACCAGGAATAACCAGCAAATGTGTTTGGAGCAAGGAGAACAGGCATTCCACAATCCATAAGCCACTTATGCTGAGACATGACCCTGGAAGTGAGCCAAAATTGGGACTGGTGACACACACGGGTTGAGTTTCATACACCCAAACCCAATTTATTTCAACACACACACACATTCTTTTGATGTCATAGCTGAACATCTTTTGGCTTCCTTTGCAGCAGCACAGTAAAATGGCTACATTCATTTTGGCAAACAACAAACCCATAATTTAGATATGAAATGAAACCATTTTATTGCATCTTTGATGGAATCCTTTGCAATTTCAGGTCCATTTCATTATATAAGCCATAAGGAACTTTTTATTCATGTTTGTGTCTGCACATAGTTTTCTTTAGCACTTCAAGATTACAAGCCATGATGGCATTACATCACTCCAGATGTTACATCATAAGAACAGCACCAAAGCAGATATTGTGGGTGATTGTTTGCATCGCGTACAGGTAGTCAATATGATGCTCTCCAGGTGTTTTTGAACTATAATTCCTATCATCTCTGATCATAGGCCATGCTGGCTCGGGCTGTTGGGGAGTTGTTCAGCATCATCTGAAAGAGAGCATGGTGGCCATCCATAAAGAACACACAAGGAAAGCTGCTCTTGCAACATGGTAAGCCTCTACCCTAAAACTTGAAATAATTTTGCTTCCTCCTGAAAATAATGGGATGCCATCTTACAGGAAGTGGGGGATTCCACTAGTTGAGCCACTGTGGTGCAAGACCTAGGAGACCAGGGTTCAAATCCCTACTCAGACATGAAGCTCATTGGGTGATCATGGGCCAATCACAATCTCTCAGCCTAACCTACTTTAGGGGACGACAGAGGACGAGATGGTTGGACAGTGTTCTCGAAGCTACGAACATGAGTCTGACCAAACTGCGGGAGGCAATTGAAGGCAGGAGTGCCTGGCGTGCTCTGGTCCATGAGGTCACGAAAAGTAGGACATGACTAAATGACTGAACAACAACAACCTACTTTACAAGGCTGATGTGAGAATAAAATGGGGTGGGGTAGAACGATGTGTGCCATATTTAGATCTTTTGTGGAAAAGGTGGGATATAAATGAAATAAACAGGTAATAGTTATAAATGTCTCTCCTCCAGCACCTTCTGACCTGGGTGGCTCTTTTGTCTAGACCAGGGTTTCCCAAATTCGGGTCTCCAGCTGTTTTTGGACTACAACTCCCATCATCCCTAGCTAGCAGGACCAGTGGTCAGGGATGATGGGAATGGCAGTCCAAAAACAGCTGGAGACCCAGGTTTGGAAAACCCTGGTCTAGACGTTGGCCTTTTGAGCTACTCCAGCCTGCTGCTTGTGGCCCAGTCCTGGCGCAACTTGGAGAGGCTAGAAGGCTCTGGGGTTAAGTCGTGGTTGCCTGCCAGGGTGCGACCAATAAGCATAGACCCCTGACACCAGTCCTGGCCTTGACAATCAAAATTACAGGAAACACTGATGAACATCAGTGCCAAATATGCAATTCTGTGAAACCACATCTGACAACTCCATTGCTAATTCACCAATCAATGAACAAGAGGCCCAATTTAGTCAATAGTAAGCTCTTGTACACACATCAATGAATTTGCCGTACAGGCTAATGAACCCTTGATAAATTATATAGTTCATTTAAATATGTGGCATTGACAGCAACAGCTTTCAATATTGTCTTCTTGCCACTGGGAAACAGCTAATTTACGCTTCAGATTTTTGGACGATTTTTTCCCCAGGTTTCGTCACACAAAATACAAAGGAAAAGCACTGTGTACACACTTCACACTGAAGGCTCCCCATCCTCTTTTGCACCAGTTCTAATATTTTCCCTCCCTTTCTGGCAGGAAGAGGTTGCTAGAGGCATAAAGTTTGATTACTAACATAACACAGCTAAGCATTCCCTTTGAAAAGAATTAGCAAAAGTGCATTTCAATGAAAATACTTTACAAGACAAATTACAAAGGAAGCTATAATTACCAATTTCGCCCTCCCCTAAATTTCTTTTCATGTTCCCTTGTAGGTAGAAGTGTTCTATAGAGAAACTTTATGAGCTGACAGATAAATGTAGTGCTGTGAACACCTTCAGTCATGGTTCACGGCATACTCCAAACCATATACGTCAAATGTTTCTAGAGTGTAAAAACATGGGCAGCTCAATTCCACGGTCCAGTTCAGTAGATTTTGGAACTTGAGCTGATTTATGCCGTGACCCTAAAAAAATTACATGGTAAGTTTCCCTGAAATCAGTGGGTCCTGTTTTCAATGAGTAGCCATAGTGTACGAGCTCTGGGGTGTACTTTGAGCTCCATGCATGCAGGGACTTATCAAAAGCACCGTTAAAGATAAAATTGCAACACATATAGAATAACACCTCCTGCTGAAGCGGAAGCTGAAGTAGATTGCCTTCTTTAAGCTAAGTTTGCTAACTTCTTAGAGTTCTTTGAAAGTGTCAGCAAACACTCCGAACAACACTGTGCGCTTCGACTTTCAAAAAGCTTTTGACAAAGTGTCTCACCTAAGACATCAGAGGAAGTCATGAATTAGACGAGAGGTTGTTCTTGTGGATTGTTAGCTGCTTAAAGAAACAAGAAACAGAGAGGAGGAATAAATGGTTCTCCCAACGGACCAATGTAAATGACGGAGTATCCATAACAGTGACCAGAGGAGGAATGGCCACTGGGGGGAGCGCAGAGAAGAAGAAACGTCATGGTGCATCTGCAGCAGCACAACTGGATGCCATCACCTGCCTCAGCTGCAACAAAACATGTGTCTCCCATATCAGTCTCTACAGCAGACAACCCCAATCTTGGCCCTCCAGATGTTTTGGGACTACAATCCCCATCATCCCTGGCCACTGGCCCTCTTAGCTAGGGATGATGGGAGTTGTAGTCCCAAAACATCTGGAGGGCCGAGTTTGGGGATGCCTGCTCTACAGTCACAAGTTTCCAACAGTCTGACTTCACCTCCCAAAAGTACACTCCTCCATTCTCTCCCCAGACAGATGCCAATCAACCAAGCAATAAATAATGAGGGAAAGAACTGAAGACACAGCATTATAGACTAAGTCCACTCACCTTTTCTTGGTGGGCGGCATTGCGGTTGGGCAGCCGGGTCACAACAGTATACTGGCCTAGGGGGTGGAGGGTCACCGCCTCTCCCGTGTCATGCCGACCGCATCATTATTGCTGGGGTCCTGCCCCTGTGGGATGGTCCCAGCCAATCAGCTCTCAGTATGGGTGTGGCTACAGGCAATTTAACTGCAGCACAGCTGGTCGGCCCCCTCTTTCTTGTCCCAGCGCCAGATCACCCAACCCACCCTCTTTTCATGCTTTGCTCAGATATGACCTTGCTATGCACCATTGTCAGTTGCCATATTGTTGGGACTAGGTAGGTATTTTTTCAGTTGGCAAATTGGCACCGGCCATTTGGTTTTCACCTACCTAGAAACAATTGTCACAACTTTTGTGAGGTTAGGCATTGGGTAAGCCTTTGTTTGGATGGAAGGGAGGTTGTAGCCTTTGCCTGCCCCTCCTCAGTAAGGGATCCGGGGTGTGAATCCTGTCCAAAGCCTGGATGTGGGCTAGGGCCATGTCACAGCCCCTATGGGGACCCATCGGGGTGCCCCTATTTGATGTAAGTCAGTAGTTTACCCTTAAGTGGACTCCCTGCAGATGGGCAGGAGTCAAGATATAGTCTGGCTTCACCCCAATGCTGAAGACAAACCACTCACATTTGTAACCAATAAAGTTGCGGCCTATTTGAATCCACAGGCCAAAATACTTTGTGTCTCTGTGTTTTATTGTTCTCCTGGGAACTTTGTGGCTCGGGTGCCTTGGCACGCAAGACATCTCTGTTTCCCAAGCTGGCATGGATGGTGGATGCTGAGCACCTGAGTCTGAAGCATAGGAAATAAAATTCCACCAGATGAGGATGGGTATTGGAATCTGTGCTTCTCAACTTACTCATAAATGATCTAGAGTTAGGGGGTGAGCAGTGAGGTAGCCAACTCACACAGCTGCTTCTGACGTTACTGTGTTTGGAGCACACTGTGAAAATAATTCAGTGTGATTAAATGTTAGACCTGGTTGTCAAAATGAAAGATTCCCCCCTCCCTTCTCCTCTCCACCTCTTTCCCTCTTGAGCTTTGGGCGTTTCCCTAGTCAGCTTGGTTTCATTTCACAGAAAGGAAAGGGTCCAGCTATGCTTTTAATGTTGTGGAAAGCCCAGGGCAACAGAGCTTCTTGAAAGGTTAGGTTCTCCCTGATCCATTTCAACACATATTGTTGAAGGTACAAGCCGGCTCAGTAATGTAAAAAACTACCCCACGCCCCCCCTTGTTATTTAGGATACTTAGAGGGCCAACATACACCCCTAATATTTGTCACGACAGTCCCTAACGCAGCAGCAGCAACAACAAAAGGTGAAACCATAACCAAGGCAGCCTGTATCAGACACAGTTGGCTTTGACATTGCCTAAATAGTTTTCAGATTTCACGGTTGCTTCTTCCTTTGGTCAAAACCTATCAGCTTCCGTCACCATACTGAGAAGAACATAAGGAAACAGTCCCACAATGAATAGATGACTCTCGCTTCAGTGCTACATTCCAAAAATAAAAAATGCAAATAAAAATATTGAAGAGATGTGCAACATTTTAGATAGCAAAACCGCCTCTTTAGAAGTGCTGAATTTAGACATGATAGGCACAAAGGTTTCTCAACTTGAAAAGAATTTACTATGAAGTGAATGCCAAAATAAGTTCTCATTGATCTTAAAAGGAAAATGGAACAGAAAACATAGGTGGAACTAAGAAAAAGGCAGCGCAGAAGGTAACGGGGGATCAAAAGCATAAATTGAATTGGATAGCTGAGAAAATCATTAGATTATGACATATGCCTTTCTCCCTCCTACTGGAGTCAATGGGATTTACAGCAGAATTCCCATGCTGGTGAACTTAGAAGTAAGCCTACATGAACTTAATTTTAGGACTTAACTTTCAGGTAGGTTTGTACAGATTGCAGCCTTGAAAGTGCTTAACACTGGCTGGAATAGTGCAGTATGCTCTCCTGACTGCCACTAAGTTCTGTGTGGTAACTGAAACTATTTAAAGAAGGAGGTTTGCTCAATGGTTTATGTGAAATTCATTCTTCAACCTTAATATACTGTCAAATACCCATCACAAAACATATCTGAGTTTTGAAGGCACTCAGGAAAATTAAGTGAAGGATCTCACAGAAAGGCCAACTGTCTCTCCCACCTACCCAAACCATGTATTTTTACCACATTATTCAACCCACCAGGATCTTCAGAATCACTCTATTTCCAAACTGGTATTAAAAAGGAGGTTTTAAGTCCATGATGTATAGGGGGAACCTGTGGCTCTCATCAGCCCCAGCCAACAATGGTCAGAGATGATGGGAGAACATTCTCCATCCCAGTGCATGCTTGAACTGCAAGACCCTTAATCCTCACAGAATTTAGGACCATTTAGTTATGCAAGTGTGTCTAAACATTTTGCCCACCCAAAGTGAATATGGGCATACATAGCACTGAAATCTTCCCTGAGCCATTGCCCAGAAGAATAGCTACGCAGAGATTTACTAAATCTTGCTTTGTCCTTCCATATTCTTATCGTGCTTCATCTCTCTGTCTCCCACTGTCCACTAATTAATTAATTAATCAGGACATTAATGCCCTCAAATAGATTCATCTCCTTTATACCCATCCACAAATATTTTGAATCTCCTGCACTATCTATTTGTACTGTTCACCTTCATTCAGAAAGTGACACTTGCAGCTGCTCAGCTGGTTCTTTTATTAGGGTACTAAAATGACAGATCTGAGACCAGCCTGCTGTCTGCACAGCGCTGCTGATTTGCACCACTTCCTCCCTTGACAGGACGATTCATCAAAGTGAGGTGGAACAACCCTGGCTCAAGTCAATATTAGTGGAGGTATCTTGCCACGCTGACGCGTGGAGCAAAAACACTGGTTAAGAGTGAAATGTTACACAGAGAACCCAGCGTTTAAAGGGCAATCCCATGTCCTGCTTCACCAGTTTGGGATAGAGGTTGCCATTATAAAAGGCCTGATAGAATGAGGAGAAGGGTTTAGGAAATTGCTATGCTTCAGATGTTTCTGTGCTACAATTCCCATTGGCCTTGCTGGCAGGATCTGATGGGCGTTGGAGCTCAGCAGTGCTGAAGTGTTCCAAGATCTGTTATCCACTATGGAGAAGTCAATGACCTGTCAATGACCTGTGCATAGGCAAACTCGGCCCTCCAGATGTTTTGGGACTACAACTCCCATCATCCCTGACCACTGGTTGTGTTAGCTAGGGATGATGGGAGTTGTAGTCCCAAAACATCTGGAGGGCCGAGTTTGCCTATCTATGCCTGCACCAGACTAACCTCAGACGAAAGTGGGACATGGAGCAAAGTTATCTTTAGTTAGAAGTTTAGGATTTCACCAAATGGCCAATGTTGGGCCAATGTCACAAGTTCTGGCACGGCACCAGCAAATTGAGTTGGACAATAATGTCACAGTGGCAATGCATTTGATGCAGTAGGCTAGTCACAGAATTGTGGTGTAGTGGTTAAGAGCGGTAGACTCGTAATCTGGTGAACCGGGTTCACGTCTCTGCTCCTCCACATGCAGCTGCTGGGTGACCTTGGGCTAAAAACACTTCTTTGAAGTCACTCAGCCCCACTCACCTCACAGAGTGTTTGTTGTGGGGGAGGAAGGGAAAGGAGAATTGTAATGGTTCTAGGGGTTGCTCGTGCGTAAGCCGGTGCTTATCTCCCTGGCAGGGTACAAACACCTGGCTGGGTTGCCTAAGTGAACCTTTTCTGTCCGGACAGCCACTCACCCGTGGCTGACTCAATCGCTGGCAGAATCCGTCAGTGGGCGTTTCTTAAACTTCTTCCAGCAAAGAAGCTCTTTGACGCCTAGTCTCCTCCTACTCTCTCTGCGTGAAAGCCTTCTGCGCAAGGAGGGCGTGGGCAACGGACGACCCCTACTCTCCCCGCTGGTCCCAGGCAAGGAGTCATGGGACCGCCTCGCCGCTTCCTCCATCTGCCCCCCTTCTCCACTGGTGCTACGCTGATTCTCTTCCCCAGAAGATGGGCTGCTTCTCCCGATCCCTGGACGCTCTCTGGAATCCCTCTGGCTTTTGCTCTCTCCCTCCGGCACTGATGGCAGTTCCCTGACAAGAATGTTAGCTGCTTCGGGTAGTGATAAAGCGGGATATCAAATCCAAACTCTTCTACATTTGTAGAGCTGGAAGGGATCTAGTAGTCATCTACTCCAACCCCCTACAATGCAGAGATCTCAGCTAAAGCATCCATGACAGATGGCCATCCAACCTCTGCTTAAAAACCTCCAAAGAAGGAGAGCCCACAGCCTTCCAAGGGAGTTGTGTGACTGGAGTGTTATGTGAGCTGCTTTCTGGGGACTGGATCACTCCAATAATGTCTGCAAAAGCAAACCACCTCAGTTCAGTGAATTATGTTGTTTCTATGTTAATGCTATTTTCTGATGCAAGGGGGGGAAATGACATGGATTTGACATAGAGTGGATGGGAAAGTCAAAACTGGGAGAACTGAATGAGAAACATTACAATTTATTCATTTTCTTCTTTTAAAAAAAGTAATGCTTCACTAATACTAAACTATTTGCTTCCATTCCTTTGTTTTGTACTTTCACTAGAAGCTAAATGAGTGCAACACAGTTAATTACTGTATTTGCTGATTACAGCTTCCTCGTTTCACCCTGTGTCTTTTTATTCAAATCAGTGCTTAAAAACACTGACAGCAAAAAGGAAATGGGCCATAAATCATTGTTACTGTCTCAAATAAAATTCTTTATTGCATGATGGTTGTTTCGTGAATACCAACAGGCATCCAAGGTTATCGTAAAGCATAATTATTCCACATATCTAAGGAAAGATAAGAGCTCAAGAGTGCACTGAAGTATGCACCAAAGCAGTATTTTAAGTGGTCATTTGAAGACATGTTAAATGAACTGTGTTCCGACACCAGTTATAAAGCAGTATTTTATTTATTTTTTAGTGCTTGGCCTATTAGTTAAGTAACACAATTAGTGTTTCCATGCGCCATATGAGAGACCCATCCTAGAAAATTCTCTAGCAACACATTTATACTCAGTGGCAGTCTTGCCCCTTCTGACATTAACCTTTGTCTTGTTAGCAGTTTATGAGTTCACCTTCTAAGTTTGACGGTGGTGGATGGGGAGCTAAATGTGGAATCTTCAATTTCTCTTTAGAAGAGATATTTGAAAAGAATAAAAAAACATAAGGGCGAAATTAATGACACAGCTCTGAATAGGAAATCATGCACTCTCTCTTTTTGCACTCCCCAAGCTTTCCTCAGACTGTACCACTGGAAATCATAGGTCGTGGAACTCCGATTTGGAATACATTTGAAAGTTTAGGACCTTTGGATATGCTCTCTATCTATTTGTCAGGTTTTTTTGCTTTCAAAGTGAGACTATTCAAATAGGAGCCTGTCCCACACTTCAGTCTGAAGTGCTACAACCCCAAGAGTACCACATCTGATGTTTCCTCTGCATGTTCACATAACTTCTCAGTCTTTAGTAGATGCCTACTTTGTCTTTTGCTAGAACCCCAAGATCTAAAAACTAGAGGAAGGTACAAAAGACATACAGTTAAAATTAGAGACCAGGGTACCTTTGAATACAGAATTAATAGTAGCAGAACTGATCTCACTCTCAGTCTGCTTCTGCTTACCTCAGCACATTATTTTAGAAGCCTAATTTAGGTCAAAAAAGCCATTTTGTTGTTAGCATCACTGAACAACTGGGAGTTGGAAACTTTTCCCAGTCTCTTGCAAGAGATCTACCAGTAGATCCCAACTTACCTTCTGCCTACCAGTGTTCTGGAGAAAAACAATGAGAGGAAGTGCAATTCTTCTTACTAGCTCCTGATGTAAAACTGAGGGAATGTTTGTCTTGGGCACAACAGCAGTCGTGAAGGCTGCTCTTTCCAGCTGCTCGCAGTCAGTTTGCTTCCCATCACAGAGAATGGAGATCCCAGTTCACATAATCTGGCTCTAAAGATCCATATATTATTTTGTATATCTCTGCAACTGAAACAAAGGATGCTTCCGGACCATAGCTGTCAACTTTTCCCTTTTCTTGCGAGGAATCCTATTTGGAATAAGGGAATTTCCCTTAAAAAAAGGAAAACGTTGACAGCTATGCTCCGGGCAACCTGCTTAACTGAACAATGCATCCAGATTTGCTTGAGGGAGGATCATACAACTTTGGCTATTTAATGAGCCTTCATCCTGATTTGCTTGTGGGGAGGTTGGACAACATTGCATTAAGGCAAGAGCCAGTATGGTGTAATGGTTAGAGTGTTGGACTGGGACCTGGGAGACCAGGGTTCGAATCCCCACTCAGCCATGGAACTCACAAGGTGACCTTGGGCCAGTCGCTATATCTTAGCCTGACCTACCTCACAGGGTTGTACAATCCGAGTTTGCCAATATGGGACTGAATCCCACCACAAAAGAGTGACTGTCTGGAAGTGCCCAGAGCCTAACTATGACACATGCTGTTACTCATATCCATTCCTTGTTACCCTTGTCTCCCCCTCCTTCTGTCGTTTGTTGTCTCCTCAACTTTTAAAATTTATATTGCAAGCTTTTGGTAAGCAGGGACCTACTTCTATTTTATTTTGCTTATATTAAATCTGTAACGGCTCATCTCCTACACCAGTGGTGCATATAAATAATATTTTCCTAATTATTAATATTATTTTAACCTCCTATAGTCCTTTAATCCAAATTTCATGACTTAAAACAGAATCCCTTGTTCTGCTGTTAAATCTGCCCTGAGCATGGTGTCTACATTGGAGGGGTGAATTATAAAATCATCTGAAATAAATGTATCCAACTGTCTCTTTATTTAAGTTTGGCTGCAATGCAGTACTTCTCATCCCCCCCTTCTTTTTGTTAGGGGAGAGAATAAAACTTACAGACTAAATATTATGGGCAGAAAACAAATTGCAAATTTGTACTAGCTGAAACCATCCCCCATAATGAAAATTATAGTTTTCACCAGGGTTCCCAAGTTAGAAGAATAAACATACTGAACAGAAAAAGGTGTATTGACTTTAAGAACTCTGCTGAGACTATTCTGGTTGGTTTGGTTTTGGTTTTTTGTTTTAATGTGTTGTTTCCACCCACACTCTCAAGGGCAGGACCAACATTTTTTGTTCTGAGGAGGAGGAGGAGAGGGTCTTCAAATCAATTAGCTACTCACCAGGCCACCCTCTCCACAGACTGTTCAAGCTGTATTGTATTGTATTGAACTTTATTACGGCCATTGGCCCATCACACGACAGTTTCCCATACCAACATAATGTACTTAAACCTCCAAATTTAAAACCGCCAAAACTTACAAAAAACAGACAAGAACCAAAGCAAAACAAAAACAGAAGACCAACACCATACATTACAATAAATTTGTAACATAAAAATCGCCCTCTACTCATAAATTAGTAGAAGACATCAATGGTGAAATCACCTAATTACATCTTAAAACATAGATCATAGTTTAGAGGGATTATCCGAGCCGCACAGGAGTCCGTTTCTCTTCTTTAGGGATAGAACGCTGATCAGGAATCTGGCAACCATGAGTGATCTTAGGGGGTCATCATCATTTAATAGATATCTCAGTTTGGCTTCATTCGTATCATCGGCAATTCCCTTTAGATATTGAGCAAGAAACTTGCTCCTGGCCGATGAGTGAAATGCACAATCAAAAATTATGTGATGCAACGATTCCGGTGCCCCACAACTGTTCAAGCTGTGCAAAATGCTTTCCTTCACCACAAACATCAATAGGATCACAAACGATAGATATTCCAACTTGGCTCAGCTGCTTACATGCAGAAGTGCATGCCAAAGAATGTTTCTCACACCATATCAATGCCACCGATGGTGTCTTATAGTTTCTTGTAACAGAAATGGATGATGTCAACCCTGCCCTTGCCCAGTAAAAATGATATTTCACCAAATGTAGCACACACACACACACAATTCAACTTACAGTCAATCATGCCATATGATGAAACTGCATGAAAGGCAGGGGAAATTTGTGTACATGCCTTGGAATCCAACATCTTCTCCTGCCTTCTGCTGGGGCTGTAATGGCATCGAATCACAATATCCCTGGAATTGACTAAGCTCTGATGATAAACTGCAGCACCATATATGAGGTCTACCCTCATCAATATAGCATATCGGATTAGTTCTGGATGCTTGAAGACAAGTGAAACAGGAATGACCCCAAACAGAAAGAACGCCACCGCAATGTTAAGGGAAACACTGGAGACTTACTGTCATTGTAGATGACAATGAGCAAGATGGACAAATTGTCTGAAATGAAACAACACAGCTTTCTAGGCAGACTAGGAGGAACATAGGAGTCTACATTATACTGCGTCTAGAACATCAAGCTCAGTATTTTCTATGGTCTGGCAGTGACTCTCCAAGTTTTCAGGCAGGGGATATTCTAGCCCTGTTTCACTTACCCTCAAGTGTCCAGAACGAATCTGATATGCTAGATTGATTACAGTAGACTTGATACATGGATACAGCAGAGCTTAGTCAACTTCAGGAATACTGTACAGTGGTACCTTGGGTTACAGACGCTTCAGGTTACAAACTCCGCTAACCCAGAAATAGTACCTTGGGTTAAGAACTTTGCTTCAGGATGAGAACAGAAATCGCGCAGCGGCGGCGCTGTGGCAGTGGGAGCCCCCATTAGCTAAAGTGGTACCTCAGGTTAAGAACAGTTTCAGGTTAAGAACGGACCTCCAGAATGAATTAAGTTCTTAACCCGAGGTACTACTGTATTGCAATTGCTTGCTCTGTCCCACATCCATCACATACCTGTCACCCAGTTCCTTCAGCCTCCATGTTTTTGAGGGATGACTGCTGCAGTGGGGAACCTGCTGTCTGCTCATGAAAGGTTGAAATGGCAGAACAGTGATTCATACAGAGAAGTAACGGGCAGTTTCCTCTGCGGGTGGGCACTTTGAATTTATCTCAAGGACCTTCATTACTTAGTGAAATTTTTTGCTTGTGGCCTGGGACACACTAGTTGGGAATGAGCTGCTGCAGGATCATTTTAAAGATAAAATGAAAAGATGCATGAAAGAGGGGAGAGTGAGGACTCAGGTGCACCCCCATTAATCTGAAACCAGGAATGATGCAGCCCTGACTCATAGAATAGGATACGGAAGCAGAAATAAACACAAACATGTTGTATGAGCTATTAAATGAGTATGAGTCTGATTTCTGACCTATTTTTGAAGGTAGCAGTCACTTAAGAGGCAAAAACAACAGAAGGGGAAACATTGCAGCTGCCTCGTGCACCTGCAAGTCTGCTGCTGGCATCGTGCAATGCAAAATTCTTTTTTAGACCAGAAATTCAGGTTACCTGTTAAATAATGTGCCCCTCCCGCTCATTAATTAGCACAGTGGTTTACAGGAACATGTTTTCTAATTTGAAGTTTCTGGAGGTAGGAAAAACCTCTTGATCCTCACAAAAGATTACATACGGTACCTTGCTTAACTTCATCACTAATGCAGCCTACTTTGAGAAATGCAAGGGAAGAATTCTATTCTTGTGGTTGGGAGAAGGAGAAGAGAGCTTTCGTAACATTGTAAAGGTTGATAAACACAAGTCACTAGAACTAGTGAAACATAATGGGTAAGAGAAAAAGCTGTCAACCAGGAAGTCGATGGCTCATGTCTCTGTGACATTAACATATGAGAGTGCTGGAGGTGAAATAGTTAAACAGGGTACCCAATCAGAACCCAGGGGGTGGACTCAGAGTGACTATAAAACCAGCTCTGGGAGGGGAAAAGGGGGAGTTGGGTGGTTGGTTGGAGTGGGAGTGAACCGGGATAGTGTCTGTGGGGAGGTTGAGTTAGTGTAGCGAAATAAGCTGAGTCAGGAACAGTTAGGAACTAGGTAGACAAGTAAATATCTGAGAGGTGGTTTAGTGAGTGAGACCAGGTAGTGGAAGTTATAGGTCTGGATAGGCACCCATGATTGTAACAGACCGATACTGTTTATGAAACCACATGCTTGTTAAATTGCAATAAATAAACAGAAGTTTATGTTCCAATTTAACCCTGACTGGACTCAGTATTGTCCCAGGTAGGGCCTGGGTGGTGGCAGCGAGAAATAAAGTGGTGGCACAGGGATCAATAGACGGTGAAACGTCCGGGGACCCTGTGTGATCGCCACAGTCTCATTTAACTAATTCACAAGATGGGCACAGGAAGCCACCATCTCTTGGCTTCAGCCATCTCCCATCTGCAGTGGGAAGAGAGTCTGAACACTGAACTGATCTCAACTTTTTAAAAATGCTGGGTCAAAATGTGGAGTATTGTAATCGACTTAACAGCTAGAACAGGAAACGATTTCCATGCCATAAAAATGCTAGGCACAATCAAGTAATATTATGTACATGATTTGCCTTTTCTGTCTAAAAGGATTGGTCTCTTTTGAATGGCGCAGTCTGTTCTTTCACTCGGTGGCTGATGCTCTGGGAATGAGGTGACTGAAGATCAACAGATACAATAAATATAGCATTTAAATGAACAACAGTTGAGAAATCCAACAAGGATATAGCAACTCAAAAACAGTAATGCCAAAGAGTCTCCCCACCCACCTTCTTTGCAATATCCTTACTTAGATGCCTGACTGCAATCCCAGAGACACACAAATTTCAAATGAAGAACTGTCTGGAGTTTGGATGCAATAAGGAGCAGAGATGGTCCAAAAGCAGTGAATGCTAAGAGGGAGATAGTCCTGAAATTTCCCAAAGCTCCAATTCAAGAGATGCTTACTGGACATCTGAGAACATGTTGGAATGCCCACACTTTACGCATTAACAGAAGCACCACTAACTTGTTCCCAACAGCAGAAGAAAGGAAGGAAGGAAGGAAGGAAGGAAGGAAGGAAGGAAGGAAGGAAGGAAGGAAGGAAGGCTAAGGATGCAGGCACTGACATTCAAGTATAGCTCTGGTACTAAAGAAAGGCTAATTTAACTACAGTAACTACACCACAGATGACCTGACTCAATTAGAGGGAATAAACCAATCATTTAGATTCACAATTGCCACCAAAGTTTTGATCAAATTTTGTGGTTCCTGCTTCGGGTCTAAGGAATTGGGGGGGGGGGAATGCCAGCATATTCTCCCCAAAGTTTAAATGTGAATGTGGCGGCTTTTGTTTTAGGAGAAACATCTGAGGAAGTCTGAAAGAGAAATAAAAATGTTTTAATAAGGCTGGAGAAATTTCTGAAAAGGGTTCTTTTCTGCTTGTCAGGATGGTGAGAAGCAGGACCAATATATCGTCACTTCTCTTGCTCACTGAGAAGTAAAAATAAAAAACCAAGATAACACCATCATACTTGGGAATCAAGGGTGCCAACTTGAATAAAATATTGGGGGGGGAGAGGGGAAAGGTTAGCCCTGCCCTGCATAATCAATCACAAGAAAAGTGCACACACCGTTTGAATGGCAATGCCCATCAACTTGGGGGGACGGACCCCTCAAACTGTTTATTGGGGGAGGGGGAGAAGGGACCTCAGGCCTTTGCAGTTGGCTCCTATGTGTGGAATAATATGACGATGCAAGAAAAGGAAGTTGGATAAAGTTTTACCGTTCCCTCCAAAAAAAGTTGATGGTGGGGTATGGCAGCTCAGCCACTTACCTGCGAGCCTTTGCCAGCTGCAGCTGAGGACTGGGTTTTGCCTGAGGGCGATGAAAGCTACTGCTGGAGGTTCAACATCCACTCCCGTCCCTCTTGGCTCTACTTAGAATTGCTCTATAAAAATGCCAAACTTCCACTGACTTTTGACATCGTGTGAAGGAGCTTACTACGTAGTTACATTTTATGCTGTGCTTGTAAGCTATTTAACTTGGCTTGTAGTTCTTTGGTCCTTTAGTCTCACCCATGAATAGTCCAACATTTCACGTACAAGCCACTTTTCTTGAATATGTTGCAGATCTTAACCTTTTTGTACTACGAGCACCTTCATGGAAACCAGATAAAGTAGGTTTGATACAGCCCAGACGCTATATTAGATGTCTGGGCCCCCTTGACAGTCCCATGAATCCCTTTTCGCCCTAAAGGAATGCCACCTGAGCCTCTGATATTATTCGGAGGCTCTGACAGCAGCTGCTTCGTAACTCCAGGTCATAAAGAAACATTCAGACTTCATTAAATGTGATAGCCTGCCTTAGCTTTGCCTTTGGAGTTCAGGCTCCTTCTGGAGGGCAGGAGTTGGGGAGAAATTTCCAACAGTTTCCTTTATAAACTGTAAGTTGCATCCTTGCTTGTTGATGCTTTCTGGAGGAAGTTCAACAGAGCGGCTCATAACACATCTCTGCTACAGCAGATCAAATCCTGAGTCCAAAGAAAGCCCACTGGATACATCCAGGCACAAAAGGTGCATTGCTTGCCATAACACTTTACATATTTCGAAAGAGACTACACACTCTGAAGCTTTAAAAAACAAACTGCTAATCTCTTCAGCAATATATGAACCGTAGCTCTTTGTTATGTATTCTTTGTTACATTTGCTATTGATCCGTTACCTTCGTTCCCTGTTCACCTTTGCAGAAACCTTTACATCAGTTTAAAATTGTCATAAATGTATTTAAATAGAGTGCACAATAGACCAAAAGACAAAATAATAAAAATCAGCACAAAGCTTCCTCTTAATAAACAATTTCGCTATAGAATTAATTGCAGCTTTATTTCAAAGCAATTTTCTGAAGATAAAAGGTTTTGCAGTGCTAGGGCAAGTAATCCCTACAAGAAAAGTCCCCATATAACACAACAAGGCCACGAAGCCCTTAATATATGCAGGGGTACCAACTGTAGAAGTTTTTACAGGCCAAAATTAGCACCCAGAAATGAACCAGCAAGCGGTGCATATGCTAAAGCATAGTTTTATACACAGCTGTCAGCGCTGCCCAAGGTCCCAGCTCACACAAGACCAACGCTGCTCCTTGCTCAAGTTTAAAAGTCTTTATTGAAGTTCAGTCTCATTTCTAGACGCGCAGCGCGCAACGCTACATCTATCCGTCAGACCGTAGAACTCCCATCTGAGTCTCCTCCCCCCTGACACCAGCTTAAGATTCTAGCCTTACTCCACCTCTTCCTCTGTTCCTTCTTTCTCTGGGTCTTTCTGCTAGTCGGAGTCTCAGCCCTCCGAGATTCTTCTGACGCTGATTCTCCCGACTCCTCCCCCCCCCTCTTTCGGGCTTTAGGACCTGGCTCCCAATCCGGGTTTTCTGCTGTCCCGCGCTCCTCCACATTTGAACTTGGCGCGCGCGCGCAGCCTCCCACTTCCCTTCTGACCGTTACACTTGTGTCACTGCTCCCCCTTTCGGGGAGGCTAGCTGGACCTGGCCTTCCCTCCGTCTCCCCACTCCCCGATGGAGGAGAAGCTGGTCCTGACTCACGTGACTCTTCCCCCCCACTGTGCTCTGGTGGGGGAACTGGCCCTACTCCTCCGCTACTCCTTTGGGACTCCCCTCTGGTTCCTTGTTTATGGATCGTCCCCTCTGGGATTCGCCTCGCCCTTACCATAGGCGCCCCCTCCTGGGAATCTTCAGATTCGCTGGAGAAGCTCATGGAATCTCTCGGTCCACTGTCATATTCCCCTACGCTCCCCTCCGATTCCTCTCCTCCGCTCTCTATTTGCTCTCTCCCCTGCTCTTCTGCTCCTGAACCTCTGACAACAGCTTTCATATTGTTTCGTTTTTCAAATATGCTTCTGTCACCTCTCATTAGAAGATGACCACTATGTTCTGCAGTAGAAGAAAATTACAAATGTTATTCTTGGGAAGCTTATGTAAAGTGCAATTGCAGTTGTTGACCCATACCCTGCTCCAACATGAAAGGAAACTGGAAATCATTCCTCAGAGTGCCGCCACGCTCTTTCATAGAAGCAAGGAATTGTTGAGTTGGAAGAGACCATTTAGTAATCTCATCCAATCCCCTGCAGTGCAGGAATATGCAGCTGTCCCATATGAGGATCAAACCTGCAACCTTGGCGTTATCAGCACCTGACGCTCTAGTTCAGCATTAGCCAACGTGCTGCCCTCCAGATGCTATTGGGCTACAACTCCCATGATCCTTGACCATTGTCTGTGGTGGCTGGTACTAATAAAATCCAACAATATTTGTAAGGCACTATGCTGGGCATTCAGCTCACTGAATCAAACTGCAACATGTTGGATGCAGCTGTAACTTCAAATAATCACCATCAATTAAGAGAGTGGGGATTCCGCAGGGGAGAGAAAAAACTGATTACAAGTTCTAAAAGAGTCACTCATATTGCATAAGTTCTCTGTTTCAGTGTATGTCTCCTTTGGAGTCTCTCCTGTGGGTTGGTTTTTTTTTAAGATAACCAAGTGATTAGATAAAATAACTCGGGCAACTGGATCAGAAATATCTGATGCTTTTACAATGACAGCTCATGTTCTCATTTGCGAGTTTTAAACATGTACAGACAGAAACATGGCTGCCTTCAGAAGTGCCCTCTAGCCATCACTAAACAACCCTATTATAAGCTGATATACAGATCTCTTTAAAGTGACACACATTCTGTTATATTAATAATAGAAGAAAGCTATACAAGACTTTTAGACATTGAGTAGAAGAAGCTGTTATTCATGTCCTCAATGGTGCAACCAGACTGGATGCAGTCTTGTGGCTTATAACAATTTTATTACAAACACCTCATGATTTTAAGATCAGGTAGATGGATCGTTCTTCACAGTGAGCTGTAGCTTGCTATGACATTAACAAGCAACATAACTTTACTTTCATCTATCCATTCGATATACAGTATACACATCTATTTCCTGGGAGATGGAGATCCACAAAGTGCAAAGGTGTCTCCCGGTATGTTTCCAAACACAATTCCAAGTGTTGGTGCTGACCTTTAAACCCCTAAATGGCTTTGGCCCTTGGAGCTAGATCTCAGGGTCTGGGCTGAATGACGGGGGTGGAGATGCTCCTTCAGCTATACAGTGGTACCTCGGGTTAAGAACTTAATTTGTTCTGGAGATCTGTTCTTAACCTGAAGCACCACTTTAGCTAATGGGGCCTCTTGCTGCTGCTGTGCCGCCGGAGCGCGATTTCTGTTCTCATCCTGAAGCAAAGTTCTTAACTCGAGGTACTATTTCTGGGTTAGCGGAGTCTGTAACCTGAAGCGTATGCAACCTGAAGCGTATGTAACCCAAGGTACCACTGTACAGGGCCAAAGCCATTTAGGGCTTTAAAGGTCAGCACCAACACTGAATGCTTGAAGAAGGGGCTGAATTGAACCCGCTGGTCATGCACCTCAGCATTTGCCTGCAAAACTTACCTGCCCTTCTTATAGCTACACAATCAGCATTAGTGAGAAACACCCTGCAATGTTTCACAGATCCCTTTCAATCTCCTGCCCTCTGGTGGTCACTCTGTCAGTAACTCAGTTGGCCCACTGAGTCCAGGCTTTCCTTAGTATTCCCTAAAATTAATGTTACTTATTTATAATCCACTTACAAAGCTCTCTGAGTGGTGTGCATAACCTGCTACCACAATCTACTGAGCCACAAAATGCAGGAAGACCTTCCTCCTCTACACTTAATTATGTATATATATCAAAGCTAGCACATGGTATGAGACATACTGTTTCTAAAATCTACCCGGTGCAGAACACATTCATTAATTTAAGCATCTGTAAATCTATTTATCTATGGCCAACAAAATCAGAACAAGCCGTCCTTTAGTTAAGAGTAACAAACATTGGTTCTATCTATAACCTAACATCACATCACATCACATCACACACCACCTTCTTTAACAGCTATTCAAACCACCTGCCTTTCATTTATTCCTTTTCCGTCTTCATCTCTCACTTACTCATCTCTCTCACTTATTCATCTTGCTCACTCGTTCTCTACTCATCTCCCTGCCATTTGAGCTCCCTAATTGTTCTCTGTCAGTCACTCTGACTCATAGGAGCCAATTCCTGGGGGCCGAGGTCCCTTCGTCCCCCCCCCCAAATTTTTTGGTGGGCATTGACATTCAAATGGTGTGCATATGTCATGTCTTGTGATCGATTATGCAGAGCGGGGCTTACCAACATTTTATTCAAGTTGGCACCTCTGCTCTGACTTCACTTTCCATTCCAGCATGCTCTCCTTCTGTCAATCATTCTACCACACATTATTCTGTAACCAGGGTCCTAGATTACATGTAACTAGGTATCCTCCACTCAGTCACAAATACAGGGATCCCAGTCAAGCAGAAGATCTGTACACATGTAACAATGTGAAACCTCTATCTCACTAATGCTCTTTTGGCAAGTGCAGAGAAGGGAGTACCTAGGTATACTTGCCTTGGGCCTCAGAGGGCTAAGCCGGCTGAAGGGGACCCATCAGGGACTGGCTGCTTGTTTCCCCTTTCCCTTTTTAGTTTATAACTTTATTGTACAGTAACAAGATTCCTGCCCTGGGCCTCAGACAAGCTCTGCACAAGCCTGGGTGTAGGTATGGCTACTGACGTACATCCAACAGTCTTGCTCCTATTTCCCCCACAGGCCAATTGACTGCATGGATGAAGCCCCTGTTGTCTTTATGGAACACTTGTGGGCAGCTCAGAAGAATCCCCAGTAACTTTCTGAGGAATACCAGGATTTCCCAGAACACATTTTGAAAATCACGGAGATGGTGGCTGTACAGTCATCGAAGTTTCTATATTATTGTTTGTTTCCAGGAAATACCTATCTGAGGATCTCAGCATTTGTGGCTTGCCATGCTAAACACAGCCAACCAGCCACTTGGGAAAGCTCAATATGGCAGCTTGGCATCTGCCTTGGTCTACAAGGGATGAGTAGGTGTGAATGGATTTTCAAGTGCCTTTCAGATTGCATGACTGCTGTGCTGTGTTTGGCCCAGGGGGATCATACATTTTGGAAGCATGGTCTTACAAAGGCCTTAAAGACTGATTATAAACAAAAGTATCAGGGACAAAGGTGTGATAATGTCAGGATGAAGACCCCAGATTGTGGGGACATGCAATTTAAACTTTATCCCTAAGGCATGATACTGGTAAAAGTTTCCCTTGCCAAAGCTGCTTATGGCAATTTACCTCCTGGGATGAACAGCTGCTTTGAGGGTGGGTTTTTTTTTTAATTAAAAAAAATGAGATGACATCACAGGTGGGGCAGGTTTAAAGCTAAGGATGACCAAGCAATTCAGTCACTGCTCATTTTCCAACATTGCAATGCAATTCCTGTCTGTACAAACATATTAAAATATGCATCTAGACATTTCATATTTAAATATACATAGAATATGGAAAACACACATTAAAATACTTTAAAACAAAATACTTGTTTTTTAAAACAAATGAACAATTAATGCGGAAATGCAATGGGCTGATTAGTAAAAAGTGTCATGGATCAGAAATAGAATCACCCACATCCAAATGAACAATCCCTCACCACAGTGTGTTCCAGTCCTAATTAGCCCTGCACCTGTTATTTCTTTAATTAAAAAAGAGATATGGAATGTAATGAGACCACAAGTTTCTCATCTCATCTCATCTGGTCCTCAGTCTCTCCTGTTCTCTCTCCAGGACTGGCTCCAGTCTGAGGGAGCCCTGGGGTAAAATGTCCTCTAGGAGGACTCCTATATTGGTTGGCCATGCTTGGCTTACCGGTAGCAGTGCTCCAAATAGTGCCACCCTAAATCTAAAATGCTCTAGAGAAGGGGTGGATGCCCCATAACCAGCAGGCCAGATCCAGCCTAGGAAACCATCGGTCCCCCAATCTTGATCTCAGTGCTGTGGTTCTCTGTCTGCTCTTTGGAACTGTGGTTGAGGGCCTAACTAAAACTACCAATTTGACACCCAAGACCATTTTGGCCAAGCCATGTCATAGGGCTGACAAAGACGAGCCACCCTCACCCCACAGTAACTGAGGGGTGTCATATTGAGGACACGGTGGGAAATCAAAATGGCAGCTAGATGTAGCCATACTATGTTAGTGTTTAAAAAATATCATATTGTAAAAAACACAAATGTGGGTCCAGGGCTAGTGTCAAGAGTGGGACCTACCAGGATGCTGGGGCCCTAGTAGTTACCCACAGATGCCAGGCACTGACACTGAGTGGATAGCTCAGTAGGTTAGAGCATGGTGCTGATAACGCCAAGGTTGCAGGTTTGATCCCCATATGGGTCAGCTGTATATTTCTGCATTGCAAGGGGTTGGACTAGAAGATCCTCAGGGTCCCTTCCAACTCCACAGTTCTTTTATTCTATGATCTATGACCAGCCAGACACTGACAACAGGCCTGCCAACACACAGACACACAAGCTGCTGACACTTCAGAGCTGGATGTTTTTATTTGTTTTCTTCCCCTAAACCTCTCTTTGCAGATCAAATGCAAAATTGGTTGTGAAAAGGGCAGGAAAGGAGAAGGCCTTTTTTTGTGACTCCCCGTTGGAAGGATTTTGGGTATATGTCCACTTTCAGGCAGAACATCTATTTTTATTATAGTAACGAGTTTTTTGAAGAAATTCTGTTTCAAAGACAGTCAAATTCAGCTGATGGGAAATGGGTTCCGCCCCCTGTCAACCTTTCCCCCATCTATCCTCTTGATTCTTATTCTTCTTATTATTATAATGCTCGATATTTATTAGGGCAATGAAAGTCTGGTGTTTTTATATAAGCATCTATTTTTAACACACTCTGCTTGGTTGTGATTTATCAAATCTAGCAAAGTGATTTCAAACAATATACAGTACAATTTGTTTCTCTTGCTCAATTCTTGTTTGTACTCTCTCAGCCTCTTTTACCACAAAGCCATTATGCATGCTCCTATGGCAGCCATTTTGTGGTATGCCACACCTCCACAGCAGCCATTTTGTGATGCGCCAGGCGTCCACAGCAGCCATTTCCCACCCCCCACTGGTGCCCATGACACTTTCCCATAATTCCACTGGCCCAAAATGGTTGGCAACCCCTGATAATATCGCAGAATTCACACAACAACTCAGTTTAACAAAATATTTCTGAGCTAAGTGACATGATAACTTAGTTGAATAAAAACCCTGGTGCTTCAATTGTAAAGGCTCAGACCTACCAGAAAGCTGCCCTCTCTGCCCCCTTCCGAATAACCCAGCATGCATGTGGTTGATGAAGAAAATACACACTGTAGCTGCTGTGCAATCTCAAGCATATTTGCTTGCTGCTGAGAGGAAGGAAATGTGTATTTTCAAAGTCTTACATTGGCTTCTGAAACAAATTTCTGGGGCCATTTAGCCCTCTCATTTAAGCACTGAAGCTTATTCTTTTACTTTTCTATCTGTAAAGCCAAACATAAACCTAGCTGAAGATATATCAATATTATATTGTATTATATATTATTTATATAGCACGATCAATATGCATGGTGCTATGTTATGCTTCCCTGGTTGAGTGAAGTCTAGCCAACACATTAGGTAAAATCTAGTTTATATTCTGCGGAATTCACAAGGATAGTAATATTGGCATCCACAAACCACAAGCCTGGTTCTCCCTTGTACTGATGTCACAAATACACTGACATTGTTTTGTATGTTTCATAGTCGACTTCTCACACAAAAAACAGATTATAGAGCCCAGTGCTTTCTCTAATTAAGCCTTGTTTTTACATGCATCTTACACAAAGGTCGTGAGCTATTTATGCTTCCTTGAACCCAACAAAACCACAGTATGACTGCAACAGAAGAACACACAACACAGAAACTTTATATGATGCAAACAGATCATTTATTAACAGCAACACATTGAGGGTTGTGAATCAACATCCGACATATAAAGAGTTCAGTATTCTACAGATGATCCTTAAAATATCTCTCATCAGAGACCACAGAGGTCCATAAAGGTTAAAATCAACCATTTGAATCGGGCTCAATCTGACAAAATTCCAAGGGATTCAGAGCAGTCTACTCTGTTTTTCTTCCTTCATTTCTTCCTACAGTATAGTAGCCTGCAGACATAGGTGTTGAGAGTTGCCAGCAGAAACTGAATGATATCTTCAATCGTATAATTCAATTCATTGGCACCTCAAACAGGAACAGTCCACACTACATTTTTGTTGCAGGTCTCATCCCACTGACTTGTTTTTAAGGTCACATCCAGGTTGTTTGTTTATTGTCTGGAGGCAGCCTAAGTTTATTATTGGAAAACACTGAAACTTAATGACGAGTGAGATATCACACAGGATAACAGTTAATAGATGCATAGGTAAGCAATAATTGCATCTTACCTCCTTACTGTATTTGCGTGTTCAGACCTTTAAACCTCCCCCCTAAATAAATTCAGACTATACTCAAATTTGGGTTTGGTTTTTGGCAGAATTTAGGCCACAACTATATTGATTACAGCAAGTGACTGGTTGCATAGGCTCTGGTTCGACTAGCTCCCTGCACCGTTGCAGGTAGCGCTGACTCAGGGCACTAGCATAGGCCAGCCTAGGGTGAACACCTGGATAGGCGGAAAGCCGGGAACAGGCTATGTCCACCACCCAGATGTCCCCCTGGACTCAGGAACGGGCACAACCCCCTCACAGGGTTACCAAACCATTGAGTCCCTGGATTCCTTTAATGGAATAGCCTTCACATAGGGATGGCGAGAGCATTCTCCCAGCCCTATCACCTGAATCAGAGCCTATCCGCAACCTTACAAGTTGTGACGATTTGTTGCGTGGCAGGCGAAACCCAAATGGCAACAGCCAATCAGCCAAGTGGGAAAAATTCCTGCCGTGCCCCTGTCCCAATGGCAGATGACACACTACGGCATAGCAAGGTCAAGCGCACAGCCCTAAATATAGGGAGAGGTGGGTGGGTGTTCCGATGCACGCACCGAAAGAGGATGCTCTGGGTCACATACATAGGTCTATATAGGTTCCTTAATCCATTTAGCCTGCGTCCCATTAGCCTGATTAAACCCAGCATCAAGGGACCTACCAACTGGGTGTCATGGCTATTCAATCAAACCCACCCACAAGACAGGGTTTGGTTGCCAGGTCTCACCGCAACACGTGCCCTCTTTAAGGGAGGACCCAGTTTATACAATACTTTTGAGGTGGACCTCACAAAACAGTTTACAACAAAGCAGTTTACAACAATTTTGTTTTAAAAGGCTATTACTGATAGGTTAAGATGGTCCTCGGTGCCCCTGTGGTGGCAGTTGTGGGGCGGGGGGGGGGGAGGTGCCACTATCTTATAATATTTTGAATTACTCGTTGCCAGTACATATTTGAACACTTTCACTAGATATGCAAACTGCTGAAGAAGAAGAAAGAAAACCTGCATCTCCAGTAGCTGGCTGGGTTTGTTCCACGTTATTTTGTGAGCCTAAAGAGCAGGTACCTCCAAACTCGGCCCTCCAGATGTTTTGGGACTACAACTCCCATCATCCCTAGGTAACAGGACCAGTGGTCAAGGATGATGGGAATTGTAGTCCCAAAACATCTGGAGAGTCAAGTACCCAGGACCAGCCCAAGACATTTTGGCACCTGAGGTGGACCCCCAAATTTCAGGTAAGAAGGATGAGGGAAGATCTATATCAGGAATAAAGGGGTGGGGGAGAAAGCCTGACATTGGGATCTGCTGTCCTTGTGAATCCTTCCATCTGAGGTGGTCACCTCACCTTGCCTCATGGGTGGGACAGCCCTACAAGCATCTAGTATTGCTTAATTTTTTTTTAAAAAAAGTATATTTCTAGTTTACACTTCTTGGTTTTTTATGGTACAGAAGCCCAAGCAATTTCCAACCGTCTTGTGAGATTCTTATATTTAGATATCCCCTCTTTCTTCTGTGGGACTTGATTCCTCCCTTTCCAGACTAATGTCTAGCACTTCAGTATAAATATTCTTCATTAACCACGTATCAATAGATTCCTCAAATGGTGACCTTTCCCTGATACTTCCGAAATGTCTACTTAAAGAGCTTTAAATATATATATTTGCAAGTACTCAAAAAAGAAGAAGAGATGATCTTGCTCCATACTGACATTTGCATAATTATATATTGCTATGAAAGATATACAGAAAGAAGGGATTTATTACATAAAAGATCCCCCCCATTTAGTTAAATTATGTCATTCCAAAACTTCTAGGTTTCCTGATAACCCTGAATCAAATGCCTCTCACATATTAATGGCGAGAAATTCAGACTCAGCTTAGATTTATAAAATTTTCCAAGACTTCCATTATAGCTCAGAGAAGACATACCTGCTCTCCTTAGAATGACATGCATGCTGGCACTCATACACATGCGCACACACTCACATACCTAATTTTTAAATAGCTTTGAACATTTTAATATAATATAATTATGATACACAGCTAATTAAAGGACACACAAACCCCTTGTTATTCCATTGGATTCTAATAAGCAATTGCTGAGCCCCGCCCCTATGCCTGCAGAATTAATTATTCCACTTAATTTTTACAAGAAATTACTACAAGAAATTCTTGCAAATATATTTTTTGGTTTTTCAAGTGCAAAAAGCACACCATCAGTACACAGGCTTATTTTATGCATAATCTTGGAATTGAACAACTTTAATGCTAATATCTTGCCCAACTGCTGTAGCAAATTTTAGAGATGATGCTTCCATTTCCTTCTGCTCTGTAAACAGCTGCTACCATCCTAAAACACTCACCTCCAGACTTATTTTTAATAGGTGACTCATCTGCCCTTGTCAGTTTGTTTATTGAATCCTTAGCACACTTTGCAGTGTTTGCCCAATATCTGATATATATGAAAATAATAATATACATCAAAGTACCATACTTAAAAGAGCTTGAGCGTGTTCATTTTTATTTATGATCTTACTCGGTGCTGACCTACTATTGTCCTCAAAGTCATTCAAAGTTTTGGGCTGAAAAAAGTTTGTATTTTAAAAAAGCAAAACAATTTTAAGGTTTCTGCAAATCACAACACAAAGAAAGGTGCAACCATTTAACCCTCATCCCAGCATATATATCCATGCACATTTATATATCATATTTATATATTTTGAGAAACAGCATAAGGATACCTCCCAAAATTTGCTCTTCTCCGAAAGTCAATATATCAGCCTGGTATTCAAACTACAAATCCTTTTGTAAAGACATAATCTCTAGCACACCAAGGGAAAGTGGCATATGAACCCAGGCTCCCAGATGTGCAATGGATGCATAGAGAGATGTGCCCTGAAACATGATGCTCATGTGCAGTGGGGATCCCTGTGTGTGCTCCCTAAAAATCATGCACCTAAGGCTTTGCCCCCTGCCCCCATGCTAGGCCCTTGTCTAGGCAGCTGTTCCCCATCCATCCTACAGAGCAGTTGCAGCAACAGGGAGCCACAGCCTCTCCAATGGATTATGTACTCTTCCTCCAACGGGCTACATGCATGCAGCCTGAGACTGTGCCTGCATGGCAGCCACCATTGCTCTTTCCTCTTCACTCCTCTTCTGGTTCTAGGAGACAGCAGGTCAGGAGGTGGTGGGAATTCGCTCAGCCCTCTACTTGCCTGATCAGCCTCTCCCTCCTCATCTGACATGACCAGTGTTCCACCCACCGCCCTTGATAGCTCTGAATGTTTCCCAGGCCCTGGTTCCTGCCTCCCGGGGGTCACTGAGCTCCATAAATTGCTGGCTTCTTCTCCCAAGTCAGTTTCCAGTCCCCTTGTATCTGACACACATAGGTCCAAGCCCTGCCAGTCCCAAACATCCTGCTTTCCTTAATTGCATTACATAGACGTAAAACTGGGACGTGGGTGGTGCTGTGGGTTAAACCACAGAGCCTAGGACTTACTGAGCAGAAGGTCGGCAGTTCGAATCCCTGCAATGGGGTGAGCTCCCGTTGCTCGGTCCCTGCTTCTGCCAACCTAGCAGTTCAAAGTAGGTAAATAAACAGGTACCGTTCCGGCAGGAAAGTAAACGGCGTTTCCGTGCGCTGCTCTGGTTTCGCCAGAAGTGGTTTAGTCATGCTGGCCATATGACCCGGAAGCTGTACGCCGGCTCCCTCAGCCAATAAAGCGAGATGAGTGCCGCAACCCCAGAGTCGGCCACGACTGGACCTAATGGTCAGCGGTCCCTTTACCTTTACCTTTAGACGTAAAACTAAGTATTTCTGCTTAATTTGTATAGGATTTGACTGTTGAGCCATGCCCTTCAACATTCCTCTGATGAAAGTAGGGACATTTCTCACTCCCCCCCCCAAAAAAAACCCCCCTGATGCTCCTTGGTGCCCCATTCCCCCCCCCCAAGCATTTCCTATCAGAAGAAGGAACACAACATGCATGCCTTCCACCATCCTGAGAAACCCCCTTTATCCTGATTTTATTTTATTCCTTGGTGGTTTTAGAAAAAGAAAAACACAGACCAATAAATAATTTTTAGAAAGGGGCAAGATTAGATGCGGACACACAAAGCATGAAAAAGCAGCAGCAGCAGCAGCAAGACTCCTTGTGCTCTGTGACCCTTCTTCCCATCCAGGGTGGCTCTGCCCTCTGCCTGCCCCTCAGAGCCGGCACATCTCATGGGGTTGGGCCTGGTAGTGGCAGTCTCTCCTCCTCCTCACCCACTCTCCAGCAGCTGCTATGGGCTGCCCAAGGCAGGAGGCCAGCAACAGCAGCCATGGAGAGGCCACAGGATGCTCCCTCAAAGCTGTCACTGCCACCGTCCCTAATCAGGACAAGTGACAGTTCATCCTCCTCCCTGAGCTCAGCAGTGGCGGCACTGGCAGGGGAAATAGAGACATTCCGGGAGCAAATCAAAAGCCGGGATAGCTTTTGAAATCCCGAGACTGTCCCTGGAAAATAGGTACACTTAGAGGGTATGTTAATCTGCATTCTGTAAAGCAGACCTCTAATGTACCTTTTCTTTTTTTTCTTTTTTTGTTTGTTGAAAAAAGTGGCTGGCTTCTGCAGTCACCAGGATAAACAGGTACCAGCAGGAGTTTAACAATGGAAGTAATGTAAGCACTCCCCCCGGCTAAGGCATATGTTGTTTTTCCTCTGGGAACTACCCAGTTTACTGAGAGCAGAACATAAATATGTCTACATGGTTTGGGCAGGTATGTACGATAACTGACTTCTAACACAGATGGAACACCAACTGGATTAAATACAAATACTCATTTCTGAACAAGGAAGTCACGTCTGCATATAATTTGATGGCAAAAAATGAGGCTTCTGTTCTCTCCTGCAGAATGAGGCTTGTGGCACCACTAGAGCAAAGTTAATGTCCATTCCTTTGAGGTTCAAACATATTAGGAGAAGCAATATGATTTTCCTCCAAAACCCGAGTGACCAAATTCACACCCCTCTTTTACCTGCAGACCTCCACATTCAAGCCTATCAGATTTGTTTACAGTGTTGCTACATTTCACTTGCTTAAAAAAAAGTGCACTGCTGGGAGTAAGCAGTTCAGAGAAGCAGCTGCTTCAGACAGAGGGATTTCAATGCTTTCAGAAGAAAACGCAAAGCAGAAATTGTAACAGCAACACAGCACATAAAGTGACTAGGTACAAAATTGCAAGCCCTGACTTCAGGCGTGCAATCTAAGCAACCATGCTAACAAGGGAAGGGGAGCAAAGAGCAACCCTTTGCAAGGAAGCTGGAGCATGCCAGAGTGAAGAGGTGAATTTTTACCAAGCGTCTAAACACGGGAACAGAAGGAGGCAGAAGGATGCCAGGAGACAAAAAAGTCCCAGTAGGAAGATGTTGTATCAAGGGCGAGAGGATCTGTCAAGGGGAAGAGAGTGAAAGATGCAACTGGGGATTGAGAGACAACACCAGAAATGGAGCATGGAGTAACAAGAAGAATAAACAGAGAAATAGCACAGAAAACATCACATGCCAATTGATCTCCAAATGAGGCATATCCTTTGTATTACACAAAGGCCAAACAAGATGTGACGTTAAATGTGTTATCACAGTTAACATGTATTGTGCATGTGTATGTAAAATAGTTGCTGTAGCAGGGGTCAGAGCAGAATCAGGACCATAGGAAGAGGGAGTTAACTCTTTCCCGCTTCTGGCTATAATTCCAACAACTGTCCCCCCACAATGTTGCTATTTGCATGACAAGGAAAACTTCCATTAGCACCAATGCAAATAGCAACATGGAAGTAGGATTTCTAATGGAATTGTGGTTAGAAGGAAAAAAGGGCTAATTACCTCTCCCCATCTGCTGTGGTCCTGATCCTGCTTCCTCTCCTCCTCCCAATACCCTTTTAAATTAAATGCACCCAATGTCAGGTCTTGTTTGGGCCAGTGGCGTAGCGTGGGGGGTGCAGGGGGGCCCGGCCGCACCGGGCACAACATCTGGGGGTTAGGGTTAGGGGGCACAAATCCACGGGTTAGGGGGCGCAAATCCACGGGTTAGGGGGCGCAAATTACTTGCCTTGCCCCGGGTGCTGACAACCCACGCTACGCCACTGGTTTGGGCCCAAGTAAACCGTTGCCAACTCAACAGACTGCATTCACCCCATCACAAACTCTCCTCCCCTCACTCTGAAATTGACACCTGCAAAGCGATGGGCTGATGGTTGATAAAACATTGTGTGTGTGTGTTTGCTTGCATCTGTATGGAAAAAAATACTTTTGGATCAAACCAAGCAAGTTCCTGTACAAACAACAACACTGAGAAATGGCAGCAAGTGTTTGGGAAGATAGTTACGTGACAGCTAGACTGATTTGCTGCTGTGCTTACACAACTAATGTTGTGTATTAGGATAACACAAGTTCCATCATGGAGCTCATACATTCAGTGAAATCTATTAGGTGTTAAAGACTTAGCTTAGCCTTCAGATATTAGGGAACAAAAATGGATGGGGGGGGGAGAGAATATGCAATCATTGTTTTCATTCACTGCCCAAACTCCAGCAATAAATATGCACCTTCTGTTCTAATCAATAACACAATATACATCATGATTTGTATCTTATGCATTCTGTACATGAGCAGATTATTTCACTATTCAACAAACTTTCCCTCCAAAACGCAACCTTTTCCTCCTGTTTGCACTGTAATTCTAATAGGATATCTCTGCATCCCATTTTCTGGAAATCCTGCATTATTTATATCCAGGGAGACGGCTTTTTGCTACTTTGCTTAAGAATTTGGTGAGAGAGAACTGCAAAGGCAGCAAAACTTTATTGGTATGCTTTTGACATGAAGAAGTTTGTGAGGCTCAGCGGAGACACAAGCCCTCCACCTTCACTAAGTTTGCCTCAGGGGAGCCCCTAGACAGATGTACAATGTTCTCCTCTCAAGCTCTGCACGTTCAGAATTCATATTCACAAATGGTTCAGTGCTGTAAAGAAAGAAAAGCTCAGCCGAATCCCTCACAGTTCCCTAAAAATATTGCTCCCTGTGAAAACAGGGGAACAATTTTCTGCTGCTTTCTGGATGGGGTGGGGGAAATACAATTTCCTGCAATGTTCAGGAGGGGGTTGCCACTTACTTTACTGGGTCTCATCAGCTGGCAGGAAGCTCTGGAAAGAGCCTATGCTGCTTCTCAACAGCCCCACTTTCTGGACACAGAACCACTCTTAAGTCATTCCAGGGTGTGGGAAACTGTGGAAAAAGTATTGTGCCACTGGGAGCAGTATGTGGACTTTTAGTAATAACACACATGCTTAAAAACACCCACCCATCCCAGAATGCCATACCATGAAATTAACCTCCTCCTGAAAATGATGGATTTCCTGCCCCTAACGTGATCTTTTCAGGAGTGTTTTGTTTCACCTCTACGCATAAAGAATGGCCAACAATTATTATTATTTGGCAGGGGGTACAGGTTGTTTTGGTTTTTCGGCGCAGTTCAAAAAGTAACTACCTTTTTTGGTGGTGTTTTTCACTTTCCTTCACTTTTTTTGCTTATGTAGCTGTCCACACGGTCTTCAATAAATAACAGCACAGTCCTATCTATGTCTACTCAGAATTAAGTCCTATTGAATTCAGTGGGGCTTACCTTTCCCAGTATGCTGGGATTTAATATTCTTTCATGGTGTGGCTGATATGCCAGCAAAGCTACAACAGTGGAAACTATGTATGAATCACCATCTTGCTTTAGGGCTGATGTAAGCAGTGCTATTTTTCTAGAAAAAGAGGTGCCAGAACTCACCACGAACAGATCCCTTGTTCTCTTATAATGCCACCCACCTGAGAGGTGCCAGAACTGAGTTCTAGCAAGTTCCAGCTGGGGAAAAAAAAAGCCCTGGATGTAGGGTTGATTCATTCATTAACTGAATGAAAAGGGAGCTTCATCAACTTGGTTGCTGCCCATGGTACTCCAGGAATAAGCAAAAATCACCAGTGTCAAAGCAATGATTCTTCAACATCAACTTTGTTAGACTGGTCATGTTGTTTGGATGCCGGATTACCGTCTTCCAAGGTAACTACTCTATTCCAAACTCAAGAAAGAAAAGTGAAATACCAGTGGACAACAAAAGAGGTTTAAAGACACTCTCAAGGCAAAACTTAAAAAATGTAGTATAAACACCAACAAATGGGAAATACTGGCCTGCGAGTGCTCCATTTTGAGAACAGCCTTTACCAAAGGCGTCATGGACTTTGAAGATGCTCAAACTCAGGACAAAATGGAGAAACGTGCTAAGAGGAAGGCACGTATGGCAAACCCTCACCATGATCAACTCCCGCCTGGAAACCTATGTCCCCACTGTGGAAGGACATGTGTATCCAGAATTGGCCTCCACAGTCACTTACGGACTCACTGTTAAGACTGTGTTCATGGAAGACAATCTTACTTGGGTACGAATGATCGCCAAAGAAGAAAGAAGACGATGACTCCAGAAAGAACAATCAGCAGGAAACAATCTTGAGGGTCAGGATAAAGATTCAGTAACTTCCAGACTAAGGTCACCCAGCCTCCCCCATGGCTCATGTTTGAAGGAGCACATATTGTAAAACCTCCACTCATTGGTTTTTTATGCTTCTAAACTCCTTCAAATGAGAGTTTACCACCTCAGCAAAAAGAAAAGAAAGAATAAAAACCACTTGTTTTCCTGCTGTGGTAATGTCAATAATTTTCTCCTGAAGGTGATTGCAAACAAACACTCTTCTAGTATAATGGAGGTGGCAAGGTTACTTCCTGAGGAATCTACCACTTGAAAAATGACTTACGAGAATTGGACCTTCAGCTTCACATACAGGATTTTGGAGTATGTTGCTCAAGCTGATGCTGGCCTTCTACAATAAATAAATAATAATTTATTTATACGTCACCCATCTGACTGGGTTACCGCAGCCACTCTGGGTGGCTTCCAACACATTAAAGCACATCAAACTTAGTGTACCTGTTGTTCTAAACTTCACTAAGTAGTGTCTTACACATTGGTTAAGCTCCTTCTACATGACCTGAGGTAAAGTTATAGCCAGGCATGACAACCCTATGAAGCTGAGGCCTCTACAGCCCCCCATGGGGCTTAACACCGCCCCCCCAATCTTGAGGGGGCAGAGGAGGCCTGGTGGGATGTTGTCCTGACGTACTGTTGCCTGGTGAGAAGTTGCCCCGGGCTGACCAGTGTGGCCTGGTGTGCAAATGTCACATCAATAGCAGGCCTAGTTGGCCTAGTTGGAGGTATGGAGTTTTTTCTCCATTTGAAATGATCGAATTCCCTCATAGATTTAAATTGCTGTTATGAAAACTTTCCTTTGTTTTCTTTTTACTCTTGGTTGTACTTAAGAGAAAAATCAGCCTGCTCCTCTCCTCTCCCTATGAAGATACCATTTACCAGCTGTCTCAAATTCTTCACTCAGATTTTGACACCTTTCTGTCTGCACATCCTCCCCTCCTCATTAGCTTCAAGCTTCTTACTCTTGCCTAAGACAGACCTTTCACAACCCTCCCCTCCTCTGCTTTTCTCACTCTTGTCTCCTTCAGTGTTAATTCCGCCAAGGCTGCCAGCCTTGACGTGCCATTTGCCCCCTTTCTCCCACAAATGTCTCCACAGCCTGAACTGGTAACCCTGCAATGTCTTTGGCTATAATGGGGAGGTTGTAGGAAAATCTGAGCGCTTCTGCGAGGACGGCAGGTGCTCATTCAGCTCGGCAGAAGCAAACTGTGCAATTCTTAAGTACGTTGAAAATAGGAGTTTTGAAAACTTTAATCTTCACCAGAGTTCTGAATTCTATGCTTTGTTTGAGCAATGTGTTCCTGGAAGAAGGAAACATGCCAGGAATTCTCACCAGCAGCAACAGAAAATAAAAGCCACTTAAAGCAAAGGACTGAAAAAGAGAAATAAGACGTTATATATGAGCACTGGGCATCTGGTTACCTAGAGGAATGCCTTTGCCCATATTTATTAATTAATTCTGTATACTGCCCTTCATCTGCAGATCACAGGGTGATTCACAACATAAAAAATAAATAAATGAGAAGACAAAATACAGACTGTGCAAGTCCATCTGGCAGCAACCAAAGGTTGTTGCACCTCCCTTATGGAATGATCTCACACTTGAGATAAGGCAGGCACCAACTTCGTTGAGTTTTTTTGGCAACCCACCCAGGCCTTTGCTGGTTATTGATACCAAGCCACTAAGAATTGTCTAAGTTGCTACTGCAATTATTGCTGAATTTATTGACATTTATTAGACTTTAATTAACTTTTTATACTATCGGAATTGATGTGTTGTAAAGCTCTTTTGTGTTTTAAATGAAGGGTGGTTTAATGTTTCTAAAATATGTAAATAATATTTAGCCTGAGCCTCAAAGTTCGTACAGAAATCCCAGTGATATCCAGCATTGCCAAGTTTCCTTACCAGATCCAGTTGATCAAGCACACAGTCAACAGAACACAGGATTCAGGTTTGTTTGAATAATGCCCTCTTGGCATTTGCCCTCTTATACATGCTTGAAGGGAAACTTCAAGGTATGAACTGTGGAACTTCAAGGTATGAAACCAAAACACCTTGGTAGGTAATTAGATTATTCCAGACATGAAGTACTGTTTTAAAGAAGAGAAATTTGCTGGGCACCTTGGCAGCCTAGAAGCATGAAGCTACCAGGAAAACGAAAAACAAAAACCCAATACTGTGTTAGAAAAACTGGCCTCAGCTTCATGATAATATTAATTCTCTAATTCACTATTCTTGTGCATGACAAATGATATTTCCCGGAGTCTTCTGCTTCAGTGATTCACATTTGTTTTTCTTTCGTCCCAAGGTGCTGGAGGACATGCTTAAGTAGGAAAGCTAGTGGACTAATTGGCTTGAACCTCAGGGACCATGATTTGAGCTCAGAGCTTGGCAGCTTAACACCAGTGTGCTTTGAAAGGCTTGTTGCTGAAGCAAATCCCCGTGAACTAAAATGAAGCTCAAGGATACTGCTGGAACATCTCGGTTTTGATTGATGAATCAGATCTCCCAAAAATTGGGAGGAGAAAGAGAGAGAGAGAAATGGAAAGAGAAGTAGTTCAGAAAGAGATTGTCTAATGCCTGTGGGAGGCAAAAAGATGGTGTATTCAGTCTGAAAAGTTGTACTTGTCAGAGGGTAATTGTACTGCAGGGTAGTGTTATTTTTAATATCTAAATCAAGCATCCCTGAACTCGGCCCTCCAGATGTTTTGGGACTACAACTCCCATCATCCCTAGCTAATAGAACCAGTGGTCAGGGATGATGGGAATTGAAATCCTGAAACATCTGGAGGGCCGGGTTTGGGGATGCCTGATCTAAATAAAATAGATGAGGACTTTCAGTGCCCTCCTTTGGTAATTACCAAACATAACCAAAGCCCCTAACTACAATAGATCAGCACAGGGAGAGACTTCAAGCATTACCAACCCTAGGTATAGTCATTTTGTTCACTGAAATTGTAAATGCTTGTATGCATTGCTATGTGTTTAGATTTGATGGGTTGCTAACTGAATTCTTGAGAGTTCTCTAGTAGTTCTCATGTGACTGGCCAACACTGGTTACATGGGAGGTATCCAGTGAAGAAGAGACTCCATTTTATGTGAAGCAACATGATTGTATTTGAGAAGCCACTGTGAATACTGCTAAGTTGAATGGAATGTTGGAGTGCATCTTCTCTGCCTGAAAGAAAGAGCAAAGCTGTAATGCATGGCCTAATTGAGAAACAGAAGGCTGAGTGCTGAGCTTTTGAAAGGGAGGAAAATACAGATGTTTGGAAGTTGGGAGAAAAGACTGTAATCCCATGCTTGAAGAAGCATGTGACTATAAATATTATGTTTTAATCCATCTATAAGTTTCTGCAAGTAAAGCTTTTGAATCTTAAAGTTGGGACATTGTTTTAATTTCCAAAGATGGCTGTCAGTCATATATATGATTTAAGCTTTTTAGCTGTGTTTTTGCTAAACTTATATTCACCAATCAAAACTCAACTTTATGCCACAGAGGCAGCCAGAAGCTTGTCCAGGATTCATCCCAAATCTGCCAAAGAAGGTTCACTGGCAACTTGATATGGCAGCTTTTCAATGTCATCATCTTTATGTGCACCTCAGGTTCAGGAAATGAGTTTGGTGGTGGTACTGCTTGTCCCTCTGGCTTTCCACGGGGAGAAGCTGTTTATTATCTCAGCGCTGTGAATGGAATTGGAAACCATACCTTTATTGTCAGTGATCTACAACTGGATATCTTCACATGTATGGCACTGATAATACTGTCTCTTGCAAATGCTATTTCCTGCTTATTTTAGGTATAGGTTGGAGTTAGAGTTTTGTTTGCAGATTTTGTTTGTTTCAATTGAAATTTTTAGCTTGTTTTAGTTTTTTTAATATTAGGTCTTTTTGTTTGTCTTTAAAAAAAACACACAAAGTTTTCCCTTAAAGACCAAAAAAGTATTTGTTGATCTTCTCATTCAAGGGAAAACCATATCTTCAGAAAACTACTACAGATAGGATGGAAAGCAATCAAACTCTGCTGATATCATAAACAAGGAAAAAGTGGGGGGAGAGTGGAAATGAGTAATACCCAGATGTGAGCTTGGTAGTATCTCTAGATGCTCCTGAAGCGCTTGTGCCAAGACTGGCAACTATCATGAAGTTACCCACTGCATCCATGTCGCTTGCATTCTAAGTCAACACCTTTCTTATGTCCACTGGAAAAATTCAATGAAATATCCTCACCTTCTTAGTACAGGATATAATCTTTTGCTAAGAAAACCCAATAAGATATTGTGCCTTTGTCCCAGATTCACATTTATATGTGGAGGTCAGACTAAAGGTAAAAAGGTAAAGGACCCCTGGATGGTTAAGTCCAGTCAAAGGCGACTATGGGGTTGTGGCACTTGTCTCGCTTTCAGGCCAAGGGAACCAACATTTGCCCACAGACAGCTTTCTGGGTCATGTGGCCAGCATGACTAAACCACTTCTGGTACAATGGAACACAGTGATGGAAACCAGAGCGCATGGAAATGCTGTTTACCTTCCCGCCACAGCGGTACCTATTTATTTACTTGCACTGGCATGCTTTCGAACTGCTAGGTTGGCAGGAGCTAGGGCAGAGTAACGGGAGCTCACCAGGACATGGGGATTCGAACCGCTGACCTTCTGATTGGCAAGCCCAAGAGGCTCAGTGGTTTAGACCACAGTGCCACCTGTGTGCCTCTGGAAGTCAGACTACCAACCAGCTGAAAGACTGGGCTCCTGCCACATAGGTTTGCAAAGAGGAACAGCTACCTATGTTTCCAAAGAAAGTCAGATACAGTTTATCTCCACCACCTGGACTGACACTTTGGGTTTTGGATGAGTACAGACCCTTAAGAATATCATGGATGAGTCTCTCCCCACCCCCCAATAAAAGCAGTTATCTGATTTGCCTTAGAAGTGGACAAAATAAAGCCATTAAAGAAGAAAATAATTAAGCAAACCAATCCACCATTCAGCTCTACACAACTTCACTGTACTATAAACATGCAACAAGGCAATAAACACAGGAGAAAAAAAGCAAACAAACATTGGCTGGCTGGTTGGTTGGAAGGAAGGCCCTTGATACACAAGTCTAGTTTTTAGCACCATAAAAATGCACTTCCTAGAGACTAGCACATTATGGTTTAAGTGAAGCTCTTCATTAGATAGTGTGAGAAAATGACGCATGAAAGAAAGATATAAAAGCCTTCTTAATAGTTCCTGTGCAGATAATGTAAGCCAAAGACAATCAATAGCCACGCCTCATTTACTTTATGTCTTTGAGCACTTAGAGGCAAAATGTGAGTGTTTTCTGTACTATTGGGTACCCCAGCCTTCCAGAAGTAATGAAAAAATGGATTTGCATATGATGGTGTAATTTGAAACAAAACTTCTGGTCAAGCTATTATCAATAACAAAAAGAGGAAGAAACACCTAGTCTATTGCTTTGCACCCCTTGTTTGTTTGTTTGTTTGTTTGTTTGTTTGTTTAAGCATTAGAAAGCTTTCTCATTCCACAAGTCACCCAAAAAGTCCCCTACAATCAGCATAAAACTGGATTTAAAAATAATAAAATTGCATTGAGCAGAAAAATCTGATTACTGGTAAAGTAGAAAGCACAGGGTTACAAAGGCATTCTGTTGTTTAGTCGTTTAGTTGTGTCCGACTCTTTGTGACCCTATGGACCAGAGCACGACAGGCACTTCTGTCTTCCACTGCCTCCTGCAGTTTGGTCAAACTCATGTTGGTAGCTTCGAGAACACTGTCCAACCATCTCATCCTCTGTCGTCCCCTTCTCCTTGTGCCCTCCATCTTTCCCAACATCAGGGTCTTTTCCAGGGAGTCTTCTATTCTCATGAGGTGGCCAAAGTATTGGAGCCTCAGCTTCATGATCTGTCCTTCCAGTGAGCACTCAGGGCTGATTTCTTTCAGAATGGATACATTTGATCTTCTTGCAGTCCATGGGACTCTCAAGAGTCTCCTCCAGCACCATAATTCAAAAGCATCAATTCTTCAGTGATCATCCTTCTTTATGGTCCAGCTCTCACTTCCATACATCACTACTGGGAAAACTATAGCTTAAAGGCATTCTACAAATGCTTAATTGACAATACAAGACACCTTGCCACAATTATATAACTGTCATGCCTTGATACCAGTTTCAGTTCAAATGGCACAGAATGCCTGCTTGCCAGTATGTATTATGAACTTCTAATTTGGTTGCCCTTATTACTTGTGACATTGATGGCACACTGCTATGCATTTCTGTGCTGTCATTCTGTTGTCATATGTGAAACTCCCAACTTTACTGTTTGCCTCTGTCATGCCCAGTGCTAAAGACTAATTATTATGCTGCCCATTCACTGCAATTATGTTGTGGTGGTGGTTTCTTCATCCTAGGTCCAGGGGTGGGTCACAACATTAGAAACAGGGATGTTGTTTTTTGTTTGTTTTTTTAGAAACCTACAATCACAAAGGAGGGAAGGATTTGATATGGCCAGTGCCCTGCGGGTTGGTGACTTCTGTTCAACACTTTCTAATACAGTAGACTTAACTTATGCTGATGTGGTGCTATATTTACACCTATTGCTTCAAGAAGCTTCACTGGAAACAATTCATAAATAAAAGTATTATTGTTAAATAACTATAATGACAATGTTTTATATTTGATATGCGGTCAAAACTCATGTCATGGAAGACACATACATTTTTCTTCAAAATTGTACCTGGAACCAGAGCTTTTTTCAGCCTTCTGGCCCCTCTCAGGTGGGTGCTATTGCCATTATAAGAGAACAAGGGAGGTGTTCATTGTGAGTTCCAGCAAAAGTTCATTGTGAGTTCTAGAAAAATAGCACTGGCTGGAACTGATTTTTCATGTAACAAGGCAATATAAATTAGGCGACATCCAAGTATATAAAACATCAGTGTATTAAAACGAACACAGGTCCCAGTCTTCAACACTTGAGCTCACCCTCTCACGTACCCAAAGAACACAGTGAGAAACTTTGCTGTATTTCTCTCTCAAAGTGGTTTTCTTGCAGCTTCATTAAGATTCAACTCTTTAATTGAAAAGTATCCATCTCCATGATAGTCAAATGCTGGCTTGCATGTAGGTAATAGAAAATCCTTTGTTTTCGTTGCTCAGTCTTTTGTTATCTATAGCCTTTCAAATAATCTCCACTGAAAAGGCGGTTATCCAACAACATTGGCAACATTTTAAACTAAAGGGTCATATACAGATTTTGCTTGGCATATGGGATGACTTGGATTAATGGACAGAACTGTCTATTCTGCAGGAAATGTGCTTCATGCAAATTGAAAAATTACGCATATTTTGCAAAAAATACAGTGGGCTGTCATGAAGGCTGCATCATGGGCATCTGTTTGAAGCGAGTGGGAAGCAGGAGATTTGGGAGAGGCCAGGGCTGTAGGATCAGTCAGAGACACAAAGACAAAACAGGAGGCAGGACTGAAGGATGCATAAACACACCAGAAATTAGGGAGCTCTTGTTTGCCAACAAAGCCTCATCTGGGATGTCTTCATCCTGCACAGAAGGAGCCAATGGCCAGCCTGGGTAGGAGGAGTCAGTCTGTAAGATTCTTTACTCTGAAGGCTGCAGTTCAGCGATTCACCACACAGGGCATCTGCATACAGATCCAGCACTTCTGACAGTCGGGGGACCATTTCCATGGGGCTGAGGCCTCTACAGCCCCCCGCCCCTGACTGCAGATATGGGGCTCAGACCCTCCAATCTTGAGGGGGCCAAGGAGGCCTGGCAGTAAGTTGGAGATACCATGCAGCCCAGGGAGTTTCTGAATGCAGTGCAGCCTGGTGAAAAGTTGGGATGTTGCCTTGGGCCTTGCAGTGGTGGGACAGACCATGCAGACCAGTGTGGCCTGGCAGGCAAATACTGCATTGGGAAGAGGCCTGGTCAGCCTCTCCAGATGAGACAGTTGTCACACATGCAACACATGTGACATAATGCACACATATACTGCATGCGTGACATCAGCCCGCCCCCAATGTCGGGCACAACTCATTGATGTGCTGACAGTTATGGCGCACCACATGTTGCATTGATGGAGGGGCTGTGTGATTCTTGCAGATATCATGCTCTGCTGTGCACATTTCTTATGGGCAAATCTGAAGTGCATGTAAATAGATGCAGATGTTAGTCAGGGCTATAAGATGGTAATGGTGAACAGAAAGACAGGCAGATGGTCACATCAAAGCTCTGACACTTGTAAACAGCATGCCTGTTGAGCCAATTTCCCAAATGTACTTTGATGGCCGGCTTCCTCTCTAAGTTACTGTTGCCACTGGAGATGATGAACAGCAGCAGAGGGACAATGTTGTGTTAATGGCGGTGCATTAACTGATGGCAATGCCGTCAGTCATGGGTGTCAGGCTTCTTCCTCACACCTCTCCGTGTGCTGACATTTCTAATTCTACTTATATATTTATTTACGTTTGAATTCCTCGGCCCCAAAACAGCCATCAATTCAGCTTGGGCATTTTGTGGATTTCTAGAGCAAACGGGAAGCTACCACATCATTCATAAAATTAGACAGCCGGGGACTTGAGCAGCAGCAATTGCTGTATTGGTATTGCAAGTAAGTGAAAACAATAGTCTAGTTCATATACCAGATAACTTCCACATGATCACGTTTAAGGTGAAGTGACTCACCAGAAGACACACAACCAGGATGGCATGGAGGTGCCATTTTAGAGGTAAAGGTAAAGGACCCCTGGACGGTTAAGTCCAGTCAAAGGTGACTATGGGGTTGCAGTGCTCATCTCGCTTCAGGCTGAGGGAGCTGGCATTTGTCCACAGACAGCTTTCCGGATCATGTGGCCAGCATGACTAAACAGCTTCTGGTGCAACAGAACACCGTGATGGAAACCAGAATGCACGGAAACACTATTTACCTTCCCGCCGCAGCAGTACCTATTTATCTACTTGCACAGGCATGCTTTCAAACTGCAAGGTTGGCAGGAGCTGGGACAGAGCAACGGGATCTCACCCTGTCATGGGGATTCGAACTGCCTACCTTCTAATTGGCAAGCCCTAGAGCAGGGGTGTCAAACGCAAATTCATTGGGGGCCGCATCAGCAGTTTGGTCACCCTCAAAGGGCCGGTTGTATCTATAGGACTCAATATGCGCTCAATATAAAAACAAGTGGAGGTTTCCTGAATGCATGTAAAGTGGAGGTTTCCTGTGTAGAACGGCCGGCGCCGCTAGAGGGCAGACGTTCTCTGGCTTGTAGGCTGCCGCGCATGCGCTGAAGAGGCGGCTTTCTTGTGTCAAAAAAAAAAAGTGAGAATAAAAGGTGAAGGCTGGCAGCCGGCGGCGGCTACACGGGCCACATGACGAGGTCTGGCGGGCCGGATTCGGCCCGCGGGCCTTGTGTTTGACACCCGTGCCCTAGAGGTTTAGTGGTTTAGACCACAGTGCCACCGCTTAGAGGTGTTATATCCGGAATTCATTATTTGGCCCTTTTTCGAACGAACACAATTGTGTAGTATTCAGCCATGTGTATTACCCCACAGCAGATTCACAAATATACACATCAGCACCATCCAGCGAACCTGGGCAGAACGTGAACCCACCAGCAGCCCTCCATATTCCCTAATGTGATCACATTAATCATTGCCTGTATAAACTGGTTCAGCAGAGGAAGCAAGAAGAAGCTTCCAGGTACACAGTTAAGTTCATTGAAGTGAAGGGCTCCTGCAAATCCTTGTCACCGTTCCTTTAATCTCAGACTCTCTTGATATAATATAATATCAATTGGAGCTGGATGAAACAAGAATTATTACGTGCTGCATGTGAGATTGGAACATAATATCTGCAAGAAGAGAAGTACAGCACATTTGTATTAAGTGGCATCATTGTGGGAATGATCTCAGTTTTGTTTGTTTTTTAAAAGTTGAAGATTTCTTTCCCTTCCTCTTAAGGGGGAAAAAAACCCCATGATAGTAAACACCAACATTTGGCCCTTATGTGCATTTTATGTTTTGGTAATAGCCTTTGGGGAACTTGATGTAGCGAAATGTCTCCATCTGTTCTTGGAAACAATATTACTTTCTTTCTTGCCAAAATACAGAAAATCAGAAACCTGGCCAAAATCCACTCGACATCTTAGAAGCAGCATCAGTTACAAAACCCAGATTTTGTTACATTTAGTCCCATTTATCTGGGATCTTTCACCTTCTACGTATTTAACGGAATCACCATAGATGTGTTAAATGTTTGACAAACACAGAGGGCATATTCAGCAGTGACCAGCTAATATGTCAACTTTGGATCCTTTCAGTATCTCAGTGTTTCACTCTTAAATTCAGTTCTCCATGTTACCACATCGGTTTGTGATGATGATGATTAGCCCTCATGAAAATTCACCAGCATTTTATGGCAAATTTCCCCTAATATGCACACTTTTGTATGCTTAATACACATATTTCTGAAAAGCATTTTCTCCTAACGCATTTTTGTATGTTGTTTTTCATGAATATACACATTTTTATGCACATTATACCTCAGAATATGCCACTCTTCTTTTTTTTCTTGGCTGGAGAACTACATTGCAAAATCTTGGCCCCCGGACGTTGGACAGTCTATTGACCCTGTGCCACCACTGTAATTGTGTTCTTCTCTGCCACCAACCCATTTCTCACGGGTACACACGGAGTCCAGTCAGTTGGTAACATTAACAAATAATCAAGTTTATCTTATAGGCATGAACAAGCTTATGGTTTCAGTTAATTTTTCTTGGCAGTTTCTTAATCTTAGTTCCTTAACTGTCTTATTCGTTCCTAACAACTTCAAACTGATTATCCCAACTATCTATCTGACTCCACCTAACAATTCCTCTCACAACACAACTCGACCAACCCACAGACTATTCCTCCCTCTTCCTTCTCCAACTCCCAACTCTCAACTGACTTTTACACAACTCCCCCTCTAACCCTAACTCCTCCTATCAGCTTCCACTGGCCAATCACATCACACTCATTTTAACCCTTTCCTTATGACCCACCTAGGAGGCAAACACCACATGTGGGTTTCAAGGGATGGCTGCATTCTGGATGGCACCTTGTTTCAAGAAGTGGAACTTGCCCTTGGTTCCAGTGCTGGTTCAGTTACGGAGGCCCAATATCAATAAACCCTGTGTGTCTCAGTCCATCTTTCCATTTGTTAGATGGGCGTAAGGGATCTACCTCATATATGTCTATGTATTCACACAAATGCTCAACAGTACAGCTTCTAATGAGGCAAGGAAGTAGAATGATCTGTTCTTCATTTTTTAAGGCAAGGGAGCCCCTTAATGAAATCCAGAAGCCGAGGATCCAGATTCCTTGAATTTCGGCCAACTTTTAGCAGCAAAACCAGCTGGGCTCCCTTTGGCTCTACTGCAATTCAAACTTAGAAAATTATGCCTATCTCACTCCACTTATTCTGCCGCACACCTGGGCATAGCGTGCAAATGGAACCATGCCAATATGCATTAGGCCCAATCAACACAATCTTCATCCTACCACATTTTGATGGAAACAGATTGCACAGTTTGGACATAGATGGGTAGACCTTATTCCAACATCTTGTCCAGCGTGGAAGGGGCAATACCTCCACTGTGCATTGTACTCAGCACAAATGTTTGTGTTAATACTGCCAGAGCTGAGTTAGGAAAGAGCTGTAAAGTTCTCTGTCCACTCGAAGCGCTATATGGTTTGCTGACTCCCTTATTTATTTTATTTACTGAATTTATATGACCAACTCATAATGTAAGTTCTGTGGGAAGCTCGCAAAACAAACACGGCAATTAAAATACAATGTAAAACAAAAAGCAGCATTAAAAACTAGAAGTGCAGCTATGAATGAGCACTAAAAACAAAAACACAGAATGATCTAGCACGTGCCATATACCCTCATAGAGTAGATGCTAATTAATATTCCCGAATTGCTGCAGAATTTATTTTTCAGCTGCAGGCACCAGGCAAACAGGACCTTATCACTTCATAATAAAATTGCAAATACACAAGCTTAGAAACTATATTTCCCTATAGCCTGGGCTAGATTTAACCTTGCACCATTCAACAGCAACTTCCTCTAATGTCTCTAGTATGAAGTCGGGGGTTGTTGTTTTTAATTATCACATCAAATTTTAAAACACACAATTAAAACCAGGTATTTTCTTATCAACTGTAATTATAAGGAGGGTTACTGAATATTCCTAACTTGTGAGGCCACAAGATGGCAGCATATAAGCTCATCCGCAGACCAACTCTTTTCACAAAGCATTCTACAACAGGGGCGATCCAAGGCAGAAACTTACCGTAGTTGCATTAGAGTTGGGGAGAGATCAGATTAAGAGTACAATTAAAATAATTTACCACTGAAATAATTTACTGTGGAGAAGGAAAGAGAAACTTTCAATAGTTAATGACTTTTATTGTGTTAAATTTAAGGATTATTTCACACCCCACTGATTTAAACGTGAAGGATTAAATGATCCGCTTAATGTTTGTGGGATCATTATCTAAATCTATCCCAGCCTTCCTTTCAAGGGCAGCAAACAACAAAAGCTGAAAAGAAAAAAAATATTTAGAGTATTGGGGGCGGGGGCGGGGGGTTCTAATGCAGGTGCAAACAAAGACAAATCTCAATATAAAACACTTGTTTTACCAACTCAGTTGGTCAAAGCGTGCTGCTGATAATGCCAAAGTTGCAGGTTCGATTACCATAAGGGATAACTGCATATTCCTGTATTGAAGGGGTTGGACTTGATGGTCATCAGCATGGGTAGGCAAACTAAGGCCTGGGGGCCGGATCCAGCCCAATCGCCTTCTAAATCCAGCCCACAGACAGTCCAGGAATCAGCGTGTTTTTACACGAGTAGAATGTGTCCTGTTATTTAAAATGCATCCCTGGGTTATTTGTGGGGCATAGGAATTCATTTTTTCTTCTTCAAAATATAGTCTGGCCCCCCACAAGGTCTGCGGGGCAGTGGACTAGCCCCCTGCTGAAAAAGTTTGTTGACCCCTGGTCATCAGGGTCTCTTCTAACCCTGTAATTCTTTGATTCTATGATTCAGTAGGTGCCAAAAAGGCAACAGAGGAAGCATCTGTCTACTATCCAAATGGATATAATTCCAAAGGTGCCAGAACAGTGAAGGCCAGATTCATACATTGTGTGGAGCAGACCTCCTGATTAAGATGCTGTCTAAAGGAGGACATCATATTGATCAACTGAGTACCACATTGTCAAGACTATCCTGGTCCAGAAACAGCAGTGGTTGACCCACCAGTTGAAGCTGGTAGAAGGAGGCACTCCTAGCCACTGAGGTCACTTGGAGGCCCAAGGGCAACCCTATACCAAGAACCTGCTCATCCATGGGCAGTACAACCCCATCCACAGCTGGCAATGTATAAGATCATGTGCGATTGGAGCTCATATGACACATTCTTGCAGTGCCACTTGGGAATTCCAGTGTGGGGGCAGACAGGCAGGGGCCAGCCAACCAGAAGAGTCTCTGAGGTGTACTTGCCTGGAGAGACAGCATCCAAAGTCAGGTCCAGTCCTAGGGTTGGGTGAACAGTAATTCACCTGGTGAGATGCTCCAGGGGTCAGGGAACCCAATGATCATGGGGTCAAGGGTCAAGATGAGCGGGAAGCAGCAAGGTAGGACCAGGAGGTGTAGACATTGTTTCCAGCATCTGACGACAGCTTCTGGAAGCTCTGCTTAAGAAGGTTAAAACCAGCTGGTTTTCATCAGTCCATTCTCCTTGAAGGCTGATCAGCTGCATTCACTCCGCCTTGTCCCACTTCAGGCTGCTGTTCAGCTGGTGAAGCTGACTCGTCCCATGACACTCATAGCTGAAGTCATGAGTTGGGGCCAGCTGCAGGACTCAGGTTGGGAAGTCAAATATGCAGCCTGCCATGGGCATACTAACGCAAGAGGAAAACACAGCTAACAGGAAAGAAAGGCAATTTCTCTTGGAGCAAGGGGTTAAAGTAATCAAGCTCTGAGCATCTGCCAACAGTGGCTCTCAGCTTTGCCTGAATGCCAATTGAGCAAACACAAAAGTAGGACATCAGCTCAAAATACATGTCATTAATTACAGACTTTCAGGTAATGGCTCCTGATTCAGAATTAAAAAAAAAAGTATTGCAAGGAGAGAAGATTCTTATTAGCTTGTTACTTGTGAGTTTTGCCAGCATTGCGGATCATGCAACTAATCTCAAGAGTGTTGTCCCAACTACCACCATTCATAAATTTATTAGGAATTCAGACTTACTTTATCCCAGAGTGTACATGGTTCCAGGGGAGCTTCTGCAGTGGGAGATTGGAGAAAATCTCCCCCTGGGGTGAGTTCCTAAGCATCTCAGTGCTTTGCTTGCTGCCCTGGGTTACAGTGGTACCTCGGGTTACATACACTTCAGGTTACAGACTCTGCTAACCCAGAAATAGTGCTTCAGGATGAGAACAGAAATTGTGCTCCGGCGGCACGGCAGCAGCGGGAGGCCCCATTAGCTAAAGTGGTGCTTCAGGTTAAGAACAGTTTCAGGTTAAGAACGGACCTCCGGAATGAATTAAGTACTTAACCCGAGGTACCACTGTACTGTCTCTTGAGACAGCAGAGGTTCCGGTTAAGTCCTGTAAGGACTGAGACTCTCCTGCTGGACACAGTCCCTGGACAGTATGTTTTCAAGCTCAGGGGCCCATCTGGCTGTTGACTGGGCAAGAGCAGAAGTCGAGAAAAAGCTTCACATTCTTATCAGGCCAGGCTAATCCAGAGGTGGCATTCCACAAACTTCCTTATTCTCTGTGTGTCTTAGAACTGGGCTCTGCTGTGACACTTTACAGATCCTTCCCAGGCTTCGTACCAACCAGCTAATATTCCCTGTTCAAATGCTGCAGCCACTTGAGATATAATGTATTGCATTTATAACACACCTTCATTATCCCCCTCCTCATTTTATCCCCACAAGGACCCTGCGAGGTGGGTTAAGTTGAAAGTTGATGAGTGGCCCCAAGTCACACCCAGTGAGCTTTGTGGCTGCATGGTGATTTGATCCCTGGTTTGCCAGGTCCTAGTCCGAGGCTGGATCTAGACACATTTGTAAAAAAAACGTTACAGGAAAATGCGTTGCAAAGTTCATAATGGAAAATCCCATCGGGGAAGGATCAAACTCTACACCGTCCTCTTGTGTCGCATGTTTATAACACAGTTATAATGATATAATTGACTGGGCGTGGCTGAGTCCCAACATGCTACACCACATTGCACCTGCCTAGTCAATCTACCCATGCACTTCCTATATATTTCATATTGAAATTCCAAGCAGTACGAAAAAGAAAAATACTGAATTGCCAAAGTGAAGGGACCTGGTAGTATATCCAGAAGGCTGCACACATCTGGAACATTCAAAACTGACATTTTAACACACCGCGACTTTACTTTTTAGAGTTTCTCCGGATTAAACAATTCATGCAAAGGGGAAAGGCTTGCTAAACCTGATCTTAATGACTACCCTTGTAGCCTGGGGCAAAATTTTACAGCTCAGCAGAGAAGGAAGTAATGTAATGTAAGGGCTAACAGCTTTTCACACAGAGTATAGTTCAGTGAAGGTCAAAGCTGGAAGGTGAAAATAAAGGGTAAAATATGATCAAAAATAGACATAGAGCTCAGGGTGGAATGAAAGATGAAGGAAACAGGACTACTGAAATTAGTCTTCATTTCTTTCATTCCAGCTTTTAAAATGTTCTTTTTAAAAAATGTAACTGTGTTCAGCAGCCAGAAGGGATGGGTTGTTTGACAAATGAAATCTTGAGCTTTGCAACAAGGTCAGCGATACACATGTCTCATCCTTATAACGTGTTGTTGTTTTTTAATCAAGATATAGTGGCCAACTGTACCACGGAACTCTTCCCAAATAATGTAGTGTGAGTTAAGTAAGGAACAACGTTGTGCATACCACAGATTTATTCTGTACTGAAGTGAGTAAATTTAAATTAACCTCACCCACAAACTTTATTTTCTCTCATATGGGTAAATGGTATACATTCAACTCCTAAGCAGGAGAATAAAATGCTGCATTTTGAAAACAGTCATGATAATATTTTAGATGTCTCCATCTAAAATGAATGTAAGCAAGATCACACAGATCCCCATTGATGGCAAGGCTCTTTTATATACCAGTTCTGCTTAATTTGCGAGAAGAGAGAAGAATTCAATTGCCATAAATATTTGGCCCATTGATTAAAAATACATCCATTTGGCAGTCATGCTGTAACCACGCTGAGTTGCAAGCAAATGCATACTTTCAATCCATTTTACGTGTCTATACTGGGCTGGGCTTTTATTGCCCCAAAAGTAATTATTATCCGCTTCAGGTTAAAAGAAAAGAAAAGAAGGTATGTGGTAACTATAGTGGAATAATAAAAACCGGTGTTTAGTTATTGACAACTCAGTAGAAACACTATAAAGAATTAAGCAATAGAAATGTAAGCTGCATACGAGCAGGTCATTCTGTTGCCAAGAGCAAGACAAATAACTAATTTTAAAATACATCCTTTCTGCTCTTGTCTTCTGGCTGCATTTCAAGTGAGCTCATTTTTAGGGCTGTAACTTACAGATCGGCTTTATGACTGTGTGCTCCAAGTGTGAAAGGCTAAACTAAACTGAGAGCGCACACTTGCAGATGACAAAATGCACATACATATACACCTCTTTGGGAAAGTTCAGATATAATGCTAAATTATGGTTGGTGGTAATGCTAAGCCATGGTTGGTGTTCTCTATATGATCCACAGTGAGTCTCATGCCTTCTCATCTCTCTTCCTTTGGTGCATGCCAGGAGGTGGCGATCAGACCCATCTGGTTTTAAACTCTCCAGGGTTTCCAGCTGCATCCAAACTTGCAAACTGGAGTTCATTTAAATTATGGTTTTATGTAGAATTGAACCAAATACCCCCACCTTTTAGTCCTTTCTGAAAGGACCATTAGTCCTTTCTGAAGCAGGAAAGGAGTTCCTTTAGCAGCAACACTGTGGGAAAGAGTTGGGGTTGGAAAATATAGCAGGGCCAGGAGGTTCTGACACCTTCTTCTTCTTTGGTGATCACTTGTAGCTGAGTAAGATTATCTTCCATGAACACAGTCCGTAAGGTGACTGTGGAGGCCAATTCTGGATCTGCACATCCTTCCACAGTGGGGACGTGGTTTCCGGTGAGGGTTTGCCAAGCGTGCCTTCCTCTTAGCTCATTTCTCCCTTTCATCCTAAGTTCAAGTGTCTTCAAAGTCCAAGACACCTTTGGTAAAGCTGTTCTCCAATTGGAGCACCCGTAGCCCGGTGTCTCCCAATTGTGGATGTTTATACTACATTTTTTTAAGATTTGCCTTGAGAGAGTCTTTAAACCTCTTTTGTTGATCACCAGCTTTACATTTTCCGTTCTTGAGTTGGGAATAGAGTAGTTGCTTTGCAAGATGATAATCAGGCATCCAAACAACATGACCAGTCCAAAGAAGTTGATGTTGAAGAACCATTGTTTCAACACTGGCGATCTTCCAGTACACTGACATTAGTTCACCTGTCTTCCCAAGTGATATGTACAATTTTTTTGGAGACACCATTGATGGAATCTTTTGGGAATGGGAGATGGCGTTTATAAGTGGTCCATTGTTTTACAAGCATACAGTAAGGTTGGTAGTACAATAGCTTTGTAAACAAGCATTTTGGTTTCCCTGTAAATGTCTCGGTCCTCAAACACTCTGCACTTCAATCAGGAGAAAGCTGCACTTGCAGAGCTCAGGCGATGGCCCTTGTGGAAAGTTAACTGCCCAGGTAGGATTTTGGATTGACATTTTCCAATGTTACACCATTAAGTTGGATTTGTGGTGCTGCAGAGGGCTTGTTTTGTGTTTGTTGGTGCAGCACTTTGGTTTTTTTGGATGTTGAGCGATAGGCCAAGCTTTATATAAGCTTCTGCGAAGATATTTAGGATGGTTTGGAGGTCATCCTCTGAGTGTACACACACGATGTTGTCAACAGCATATTGAAGCTCTATAATGGAAGTTATAGTAACCTTACTCTTTGCTTTCAGCCTACTCAAGTTAAAGAGCTTTCCATCTGTTCAATATAGGATTTCATTGCCATGATCCTACACATGGCTGAAGGGAGTTTCCCTTCGACAATGTGTAGGATCATGGCAATGAAAATAATAAATAGAGTTGGGGCGATAACACAACCCTGTTTAACAACTGATCCCACTGTGAATGGTTCACTTTGAGAGCCATTGTTATCCGCAATAGTTGCTGTCATAGTATCGTGGAGGAGCTGAAGGATGTTCACAAATTTGCTGTATACCCTGTTTAAGACCAGATGCACCAACTCTAGGGGATGGAGGTGTAGTCAGCCCCCCATATTTGTTTGAAGGGGACCCAGCCACCCTAATATTGAGGGGGTCTGGTACAACATTGCAGAAGGCTGCACCACCCTGTGTGGTGTTGGGAGACATGTGTTGCATCACACACACTGCCCCCCCCAAATCTAGGGCAACCTGGTGCCTCTATTTAAGACAGATAAGCCAAACGCTTCCCCACACCAGCAAGTTTCATGAAATTCACCCACCCACCCATATCCAATTTTGGAGGGTCTTTTTGCCCTCTTTTTGCTCCCTCCCTGCCTTCAAATGGCAAACAAACAAGAAGGAGTAGGCAAATAGTTATGCTGAAATAATTGGGACGGTTTCACACGACATGACCAAACCCAGGGTTGAAATATATTCAACATTATGGCTAACAGGAAGCATAGAAAAGTGTGCACAAAAAGCAGGTTTTTGGAAGAGCCCATTGCAATTTATAATAATAAAAGGTTTGTGCAGTCTCAAGGCTATCCTCCCAACTTGGCTGACGTTAACAGAGATACAGGCTGTACAGAGCTGGGGGGGGGGGGAAGGTTGTCTTGTTTAGCTAAGTCCTTAATGCGGGAAGGACAAGGTGATCTTCAAATTCTGTTTGCAATATGATTATGTTGCTGTCTCCTTCATATTCTACAGCAGCATCTGGTGAGCATGCACTCTGAATTACAAATTCATCTTGGTTGTAAAACTAGCACAAGTTCAGGAGATATGGCAAGAGCAACAGGGAAACAGTAATAGAACTAAGTAGATTTATCAGTGCATTTATACCTCAATGAGATTCTACACACACACACACACACACACACACACACAATCTAAACTCAAAATCATCTTCCTCTGTGACTTGTAATTTCATGCTGTCAGCATTTGAGTTATTCCAATGAAGAAACCGTGGTGACTAGTGCATCTAGCATCCTGCTGTCTCTTAGAAGGTATCCCTCCCACATCTACCAGTTACCTCTGTTGGTTCTAAGCATCCTCATACATTAGGAAAGGCAGTTATGGCTTCTGCCCATGTGTCCATCTCCCACAGCTATCTTTATAAAGATGCTTACTCAGTGCAGCAGCTGACTCTCAAGCTGAAAGCCAGTTGTACAAGGTGGCCATAAGGCCAAATGGTTTGGCAGTGTCTCCAAAATAGCACCCATCTCTGCAGGGAGGGAAAGACCTTCTGTGAATTATCTGCCAGTGTGTCTGTCACTTTGAACTCCTTGCAGTAGTTCATTGAACAGGTAGATTCTAAAGCTGGCCTTGGACATTCTAACAAAGCAGAGAGAGAGAAGGAATTCCACACTACGAAGAAATTTGTGGTGCTCTCATTACAGCATTCAAAAAAAGGAGTGGGGTGGGGTGATGTTTCTGCATCAGGAGCTTGGCATGAGTCTCTCATGAAGATTCCTTTTCCAACATGGATGCACAATATGAGGGAGATATAACAACCCTTTGGTTGTTCTGCTGCAATCCAAAACCATGATGAGAATCACGACAATAATTCATGCTTGAGTGTATGCATACAGACAATGTTTGTTTGTTTGCTTCAATTTCTATACTGCTTTAAATTTTTAATAAAAAACCTCAAATGTGGTTCAATGTCTCTTCCTACAGGGCAGCGGGGTACCTACTACATTCACAAGAGCAAATCAGCTACCCAAGAAGCAATGCATTTCTAGTCTGATTTTTTTTTTTTTTGCAGCCCTCTGAACAGGGAAGGGGACTGCAGATGGAAGCTTCTCCATCAGAAGTAGAATCTAGTCCAAACACAAAGAGAAATCATGTTTTACTTAGGGTAATCCAACATAACAGTATACAGTGGTACCTCGGGTTACATACGCTTCAGGTTACATACGCTTCAGGTTACAGACTCCGCTAACCCAGAAATAGTGCTTCAGGTTAAGAACTTTGCTTCAGGATGAGAACAGAAATCGTGCTCTGGCGGTGCAGCGGCAGCAGGAGGCCCCATTAGCTAAAGTGGTGCTTCAGGTTACGAACAGTTTCAGGTTAAGTACGGACCTCCGGAATGAATTAAGTACTTAACCCGAGGTACCACTGTACCTAGTTTCATTTCTCCTGGTTATTGACATTTGAGGTGTATATTTTCAGTATCCACTTTATTTTTATGATTTTAAGTTGTTTTAAACTGTTTTTGATATTGTTGGGTTTTAATGTTGTAACCCATCTTGGGACCTTAGGTTGATGATAATGATACTTGAACCTTAAAAGGCACCTCCCCTTTTCAGCACTTCTTGCAAACACACTTGTGTTGTTTGAGTGCTATGGTTCTTGGAGCAATTTCTTCTTCTTCTTTACCCTCACAGTCCTTGGCCTCATTTGTCCACCTTGTTTAACCTCATTGGCTGTGGCCCATGTGATTATGTCGATGACATCACAATGGAACATGTACTCGTCTATTTATTACTTAGATTTATACCTTGCCCCTTCCTCTCTTCCAGGATCCCAAAACAGGTAACAACAGTTCAAGAAAGCAATAACAAAAGTTAACATTGAACAATTGGCAGTAAAACACAATATAATGCAGCAGGAAACAGCAGTTCTTAAGACCTTCCCCATCAGAACTATACCAGCAATTACCCAAACCTTTCCCAACAACATTGAAGCAGCAGGTACATTGAGCGGAGTACATCCCATCAGCCCCATCAGCCTGGGTGTTTTTAATTGGCATCCAAAGTTGGTCAAAGATGACGCCTTTTGGGAGGGAGGGAGTTCCTTGCGATTGCGATGATATCATAAATGATAGTAAACAAAATAACGTGAATCGTCACAGCCAAATCAGATTAAACGGTGGAGTAGGCATAGGAGAATGAAGACGCCAAAGGCAAGGGGTGGGGAGGAGGAGTAGAGCTCAGGAGCAGCAGGAGGCATGGAAACAAGAGGGTGGCAAACAACAAAAACATCACAAATGCTCAGCAAGATGAATATTTTTGGCCAATTTGTTCAACCGCATCCGACGGACTACTTTCAAAGTAAATGCCGAAATTCCAAAATATTCGGTGCCACCGTGTTTTTCAAGAGCTTCTATAATTGTAAGTTATCTGCGTTACCACTGAATGTGACAGTTGCCACCAATGAAGACTATGAAACAGAGTTTCCTAAGGAGCATAGCTCATCTCGTGTCTACCACAAACTCAGGCTTGAAGTGCATGCGCTTCTTGCTTCACATCATTAGTTCCCACTGGCAGGGGGCAGAGACACCAATAACACTGTGGCATCAGCTGTGTTGTACTAGATGTGACAGAGGGGAAGGAGATGTCAACATGTGCCTGACATCTGGCGACAGCTACATGCAGATTGCAGTGTCTAGTTCTGGCCTCATTAGGTGGCTCTAAGCTACTCTCTCTCAGCCTTCATTCATCTTCAGTAAGGAGGTAAAAGTATTGATCCATCCCATACCCTCCAACATTTCTCTGATGAAAACAGGGACATCTTATTCAATAATAATAATAGTTTTATTATTTTTGCCTCGCCCATCTGGCTGGGTTGCCCCAGCCAATCTGGGCAGTTTCCAACATATATAAAAACATAATAAAACATTAAACATTTAAAAACTTCCCTATATTGGGCAGCCTTCAGATGTCTGGGATGGCTTCTGTAAATCCAGGATTTTCCCTGGGAAATAGGGACACTTGGAGGGTCTGCCATTTTACAACATGGATTGTGCAGATTACAGCTATGGAGCTGGATCCATTGATAGACAAAGAGAATACCACTCATTGCAATGAGATATTCCTGGCCTCTCCTTGACCTCCTAGCCCCCTGCAACCTCCAAAAGCCAGCTCTGAAGGACCTCTGAATGGAAATGTGACATGGGGATGGGAGAGGGGTGCTGTAGAAGAAGAAGAAGAAGAAGAAGAAGAAGAAGAAGAAGAAGAAGAGGAGGAGGAGGAGGAGGAGGAGGAGGAGTTTGGATTTGATATCCCGCTTTATCACTACCCGAAGGAGTCTCAAAGCAGCTAACATTCTCCTTTCCCTTCCTCCCCCACAACAAACACTCTGTGAGGTGAGTGGGGCTGAGAGACTTCAGAGAAATGTGACTAGCCCAAGGTCACCCAGCAGCTGCATGTGGAGGAGCGGAGACGCAAACCCGGTTCACCAGATTACGAGACTACCACTCTTAACCAGTACACCACACTGTATTGAGGATTGGGGAGAATTCAGTGGATCTGTCACACACAAGGGGGATAGTCTCCCTGCTCATACAACACCTCCCCCCCCCCAGATCCAAACCACAATGTATGTAAACACTAGATGAATGCTGTTGATGGGGGAAGGCCCATGGCTCAGTGGTGAGGCATCCCAGGTTCAGTCCCCAGCATCTCCAATACAGCTGAGGGAGACTCCAGCCTGAAATCTTGGAGAGCAGCTGCCAGCCAGTGTAGACAATACTGAATTAGATGGACCAACTTGGTACAACACAGCCTCCTACATTGCTATTGTTTACTGTTGTTTTTCAAAACCCACATGAAGCTGGCTTTAAAGGGAATAATGGAAAATCTAAGAATACCAAGCGTACCAGAGGAATGATGCTCTCTCTCCGCAATGCCTGCTTATCGCAGAGAGCAAAAAGTCTCTGCCAATCATTTTACTGTTATCAAAAATTTTGCTGAGATCTTCCGACATACCCCAAGATGTCTGAAGGTTGCTTGATGTCTCGAACACTTGACTGATGTGTTTTCAGAGCAGAGGATCTTGGCTGACGTGCCAAATTGAGGATGAAGTTGTGGTTTCAGTCTCTTTGTAGCATTGATTTGGAATGCAAACAGACCTTTGTATCAGTTCCCAAAATAAAAGAGGGATTTGATGTTGCAAGGCTGAGCAGCAAAATATTTGGGAGAATTCCTACATTCAGCCCTGGGAAAGGTGTGCTACACAACTCTGTGATCCAAAGAGCAGCTCAGAGAAGAAGCATTTAGCCCTTTGCCCTATGGGATCTGCATTCCCTACAGAGGTTTGTGACCGACAATACATAGTTGTAGCACTAGAACAAAAAACAAATGGAAAAACCAAACGGCAACTCAAACAGTGTGTGATGCAAGTTACTCAGAAGCCAACACAGCTTTAGTTAGATAAAAAAAAAAATAACAAGCAAACATTGCATTCCTTCCTTCCTATGAGCAAAGAGTAAGAACACAGACCTAACTTGTTCTGGGGACAAAAAAGTTTGCTGGGCAGGGGGAGAGATTTCACACATTGCTGTTTCTGCTGCCCATGCTCCTATGAATGAATAAATAAACCAGGTTTTGATCTGACCCAGGTAGAATCAAATTGTTCTGCTCAGCCATAAGACACCATGTGATTTCTTTCATTCATTCTTACAGCTTCCCAGAGGTGCTTGCTTCAAATATTTAATGAATAAACTCAAAGTCTGCAAGAACTTCACATTGTTAGTCCTCTGTGCGTGCATGGAGAACTTAGGGCCAACCCAGTACATTTTGGCCCCAGAGGCAAACCACAAAAATGGTGCCCGCCTCCCTTCCAGGGAAGAAAGAGTGGAGATCTACATCAGGAACCAGGGGAGAGGAAAGATCTACATTGGAATCTGCTGCCTCTGTGGATCCTGACACCTGAGGCGATCGCCTCACCTTCCCTGATGGGTGGGCAGATCTTGGGAGAACTGACACAAGGTGAGGTCTACAACTGTTAAAGATCACAGCAAAAAAGTTTGAAATAAGTAATCACTGAAAATAAAATAAGAGCTTCCCCCAAATGCACCAACAGACTCTTCCTAACGCAAAATGTATGCAGGTGGTTCTCATTGATTTGCTTCTCCAGTCAGTTTTATCTAAATTTTCTTCCTGTCAGAGGACTCGGTAGTGCACAAAATTCTGCATACTCAGTCTAAAGCAGGGGTAGGCAACCTAAGGCCTGGGGGCCGGATGCGGCCAAATTGCCTTCTCAATCTGGCCCACAGATGGTCCGGGAATCAGCGTGTTTTTACATGAGTAGAATGTTTCCTTTTATTTAAAATGCATCTCTGGGTTATTTGTGGGGCCTGCCTGGTGTTTTACATGAATAGAATTTGTGCTTTTATTTAAAATGCATCTCTGGGTTATTTGTGGGGCATAGGAATTCATTCATTCATCCCCCCCCCCACAAAGTATAGTCCAGCACCCCACTTGGTCTGAGGGATGGTGGACCAGCCCATGGCTGAAAAAGGTTGCTGACCCCTGATCTAAACCTTAGGACGGAACCAAAACAGATCTCCTTAGCCCTAATCACAGGCTACCCTTTGCAATATATATGTCATTGTACCAAGTGAAAATCTGGCTGGATGTTTGATATTCTGATGCAACCACATTCACAATGTGATCCATGGTTGGTTGGGATCATACTGTGGCCAAGACAAACTCTGATGGATTTTATTTTAAAAAATGGCACTGATGCAACTGCCAAGAAGAACACACACGCACGCACGCACGCACACACACACACACACACCTGAGAACCTTCAGTGCAGTCCTACTCAATATGCACAAGGATTCTCAGTCTGTCATCAGAAGTACAGAGGTACATTTTGAAGTGCAGGAGCTCCTTGTGATAACCTTCATAGTCACACCTGCAAAGATCCCATAGCTATGACCCCCGAGGACAGTCAAAACACACAACCCTCTTTCTTTCCAGCAATGTAGATTCCCCCCCATTTTCTGAGCCTGTGAACAGATTTTCTGTTGAAACGACGAACCACCTCTCCTCAGATACAGCAGGGAAACAAAAGAAGCTAAGCTATTAAAAACTGCAGGGAGAAGCCAATTTTTACCTCCCCAACTCAAAATTGCCCCCCTATCAGGCCCATTTAATATTTTGCCAATTTGCTGTGTCGGCAGCTCTGGAAATCCTGAAAGAAAATCACCGTCTGTTTGAATGACTTGAAATTACAGCTTAAAGGTTGCCACAAAAGATTCGTGAAAACTGCTGATGTGTCTGTTTCTCTCCCTCTCTCACATATACCTTTTCAGACAATGAAATACTATCTATGCAATCTCTCCCCCTCCTTCAATGTTCTGTACATCTCTTTCTCTCTTGGGTACACCATAAAAACCATTTAAAGGATCTCCTCCTTTAAAGCGGAAGATGAGCACATGGTGGCCTCTCACCTCAGAGGACTTAAATTATTAACCAACACGTTGTCCCATGTGCAAAGTCTGCCAGTGTTCAAGCACAGAATGTAAGAATGTTTCCTATTCTCTCTGATAGGAACAAACAATTTCGTGTCCTGTAGACATGGAAGGGAGAAAAGTTCCCCCATTGCAATCACAGAATTATAGAAACTGGAGATATATAATAATAATAATAATAATATAATAATTTATTATTTATACCCCGCCCATCTGGCTGGGCCTCCCCAGCCACTCTGGGCGGCTTCCATAAAAACCAAAAATACAGTAAAATATTCAATTCAAAATCCTTTATTAGGCATATCACACCTCACATTAACAAACAAACATCATATACAGCTGTATAAAATACGGGCTCAGCGAACACAATTTATCCCAGTCCTATTCTTAACTCCAAAAAATAAATCAATGTACATAAATAATATAATACAACACAGCAACATCACCTACCATTAAAACCACTAAGTCTCTTTATCATGGCCCATTCTTTCTTCATGGACAGCACTTAAAAATTCAGCCGCTATTAAAGTAACTTGATCATCGCTGTCCGCCAGCAGGTCCTGAACAGTTGGTTGTGTAAATAACTGTCTATTAAATTTTAGGGCCTCAAATAATTGTCTTCTGGCATAGCTGCCAAAATCACAGGAAAAGAAGATATGCTCTAGAGTATCGGGTTCCTGTTTTCTGCATTTACAGAGACGCTCTGATTCTGGGATAGCTAAGTATCTTCCTCTCACTACCGCCGAGGGAAACATGTTAAATCTGGCCAACATAAACAGCCTACACGATTCATGTTTCTTCAGATTTGTCATGTATCCCTTTTGGAAATCTCTACACAAAGGGAGATTTAGGTGGATAGGAGAGCAGGTGCTGCGCTTTGCAACCTCAAGCATGGCGAGAACACTTTTTTCTGTGAGGGTCTTCCTGATAATTTCCCATATATCTTTGGGATCAGAGGTTTCAAAATCAGTTAGAGTGAGCCCTATCGAATCCAGTTTTCTCCTACAAATCACTGATAGATTGTAGATTGCTCTATCACTTAAAAGATCGTAAAGTATAGTATTAGGGGATAGGGCTCTATAATGGAGGAAGATCCAATATTTCAAGGTCCTCAGCCATGCCCTTACTGATAAAGGCAGTATTCCCAGCTCACAACATATTGTTTCATATTTTACAGAGTTTGCAAGTCCTAATAATGACCTCAAAAGGGATGCGTGAAATTTATCCAACCTCTTGAGGTCACCTGAAATCCACACTGGTGTGCCGTATAGAAGTTGGGCACAGAGTTTCATGTCAATCACTTGCAATACAGCTGGAATAAATCTGTTTCCTATACAGTAAAATATCACACGTTAAAAACTTCCCTGAGCAGGGCTGCCTTAAGATGTCTTCTGAATGTCAGGTAGTTGTTTATCGCTTTGACATCTGCTGGAAGGGCGTTCCACAGGGCGGGCGCCACTACCGAGAAGGCCCTCTGCCTGGTTCCCTGTAGCTTTGCTTCTCGCAATGAGGGAACCGCCAGAAGGCCCTCAGCACTGGACCTCAGCGTCCGGGCAGAATGATGGGGGTGGAGACGCTCCTTCAGGTATACTGGACCGAGGCCGTTTAGGGCTTTAAAGGTCAGCACCAACACTTTGAATTGTGCTCGGAAACGTACTGGGAGCCAATGTAGGTCTTTCAAGACCGGTGTTATATGGTCTCGGCGGCCGCCCCCAGTCACCAGTCTAGCTGCCGCATTCTGGATTAGTTGTAGTTTCCAAGTCACCTTCAAAGGTAGCCCCACGTAGAGTGCATTGCAGTAGTCCAAGCGGGAGATAAAAAGTGGCCAACCATTAGATAATCCGCTATAACACCATTGGGAGACATTTGGCTTTCTAGAGGTGGCTGAGCCACAACTTACATCAGCCCCAGCAAGCTTGGCCAAGGACCAGGGATGATGGGACTTGGAGTTCAGCATCATCTGGAGGGTCAAGGCATGAAGAATGAAGCAAATAAAGAAACATAGAGTAGAATAAGGACTGAATATAAGGCAGCAGGTAATTGTGGGGGAAAGCATCATGAATGTAAGGATGGGAAGTCGAATTGTTATGAGAAGTTTATAAACTGGATTTTGTGTTAAGTTTATAAAACTAATAAAAAAACTGAATAATAAAAAGGTATTCCACACCGGCACTATAAGTTTCTTAGATTCAGAGATTTCTGCTGAATCATTACTAGCTAATGAAGACTTTTTTTTACCCCACCAGATTTTTGTAACAGTATAATGTTATTTAAATGGGTCTCTGTTTGAGCATGAATGTAATGTATTGAGGCAATTTTGTTTTCTTTGCCACTTAGAATGAATAGATGGATGGATGCAATGGTGCTGTGTAATCCTTTCTCCAGTTTTCCCTGCCCTCACCCATGATATACAACAGAGGTAGCCAGTGTGCTGCCCTCTGGAAGCTGTTAGAGTAGACATCCCATCAACCCTCAAGCCATGCTAGGGAAAATTCTTATTTTCTTTTTGTTTTAAGGTAGATTACAGAATCTCAAAGAGACACTAACTAAAATAGTAATTTCAGAAAACAAACTAGTTAATCTTCATTTTAATGGAGCCCAGCTTCTTCCTTGGTTTTATGTTTCCACTAGAATATATTTTTTTTATAAAAAAACCTTATAAGTATGTTGTTGTTGATTTTAAAAAGAACACAATTGTTCTGGGAATTAGCAACATTATTTATAGGTGTTAACTGCTAGAGAATTCAATTGCTAATGACAAAATGTTAGAATACGCTAGGAATGTAATAACAGTATAATATTTAGAAGTATCTTTTTCTTCCAGATTCCTTTGCTGTCATAGTATATTTGCTACCAATACCAACATAATTTCATTTAGCAGCTTTGAACAAACACTTACAAAGGAATAATGCTACCCAGATCTGATTGGCTGAAGGATATGATGGCTGGAACATTAATAATAAATATTATTATTATTATTGTTATTATTATACCCTGCTCATCTGACTGGGTTGCCCCAGCCACAGTAATAGACCTATTACCATTGTGGTAGTGTTGTTCATAGCATTTAAGAGACTGCAAGCCCTGCATTTGGAGAGATGTAATCTGAGACCTAGGGACACAGGTGTGCTGTGGGTTAAACCACAGAGCCTAGGACTTGCCGATCAGAAGGTTGGCGATTCGAATCCCCGCGACAGGGTGAGCTCCCGTTGTTCAGTCCCAGCTCCTGCCCACCTAGCAGTTCTAAAGCACGTCAATGTGCAAGTAGATAAATAGGTACCACTCCGGTGGGAAGGTAAATGGCGTTTCCGTGCGCTACTCTGGTTCGCCAGAAGCAGCTTAGTCATGCTGGCCACATGACCCGGAAGCTGTACGCCGGCTCCCTCGGCCAATAAAGCGAGATGAGCGCCACAACCCCAGAGTCGGTCATGACTGGACCTAATGGTCAGGGGTCCCTTTACCTTTACCTTTACTAATCTGAGACCTGGTCCTTGCAAACAGGTTTAGTGCTAAAATTGTTTCTGGACTGTATCACTTCAAACTGAAGGGAAGGGAAGGCATGCATGACTAAATGTTTCTACACATAAAACACAAAAAACTCTGCACATAAAAAAAAACCCTGGCACATAAGAGGAAAGACAAAATAAACCTCTGCCCCATGACATGCTGGTTTTCTATATGAAGGAATCTAGTCTTTTCATGTAGAGTGTGCTTGGTCTTTCTAGTATCAAAGGTCATTGCAAGTCATTGCAACTCCTACCTGGTACAGTACAGTGCAAAAATATGTTTTGGAAGTCTCATGAAATAGGAATCACTGGCCTGCCTGCTCTCTTGCATTCTTGTTGCCTAGCCCCATTGTCTTCCATGCACCGGAGATGGTCTGACACCTGGTGTCTACTTTAGATACAAAGGCTCTGTGCATTAAGAGTCTTGCACTACCCAAGTTCTGTAGATAAACATCATTAGAGCTTAGCCTCCTGTATGCCAGTCACCTGGTGTGATAACCGTTTGCCTCTCCAAATATCATGACCTTTCTTCATCAACACCCCTTGCCTCTTAAAATATATCATTTGGACCTTCTGTGTATCCCTTTGTTTTGTTTTTACAGTCACCTGTGGCCTTTATTAGGTGATTAGAGGCTGAAAGCATGATGACACCTGAGGTACTTGTGAATGTTTTTTTTAATTGCACAATATAGCTATCATGCAATAATCGGCACCATCTTCCAAGGTGAGAAAATTATCTTTCAAAAATGAATGTGTGAATATTTAATGTGGAATGAAAGGTCATTCTCTCAATAACCTACAAAGCCAAGAAAATCAAAATGTACTGCCAACCATAATGCAGGAAAAATACTGTTCTCTTTGGCTGTATGTTGGGCAAGACTTGTCTTTCCTCTCCACAAGTTTGGAGGAAGCCCTGGCTTATTCTTCCTTTATATCAAGGATAGGAAATTGGTGGTCCTCAATAATTTGTTTGACTCCAACCTCCATTAGTCCCAGACAGCATAGCCAACGTTCAGATGTGATGGGATGATTAAATGATTAAATATGAAACATTTGGTGTGGCTCAGACAGGCAGAGAGGATTGTGACTACAGTCAAGGGCAGAGACTGTTTAAGCCAACAACTTAGTTCCATATGCATATATATTCTGGGAATTTTAGATAATGGTCTTAGGTTGCATTCCTGAGGTCTGGAAATTAAATCCAGGGCAGGGATAGAATAGACCAATGGCCATTTCCCAGTGGCAGGGGCCATTGCAGCCCAGCAAAACCACAGGAAAGCCTAGGGCAGTGCTTTTTTCTATAAAAAAATGCTTAGGCGTACTCTCATTTTGACTCAAGAAAATCACCATTTTATATTTCAAATTGGGAAAAATAAATACAGTAAATGGACAAAAGTACAAAGAACATGCATTACTTCAGACGTCCTTTCAAAAACCATGAATTTACAAACACCACACATCCACATTCCACACTGCTTCACACATTAAACGCTGAGACTCAGGAAACACGGTGACAGGAAATGAGGCCGCCATTGGGGGTATAAATGGAACTGATGATTCACCGTGTTAGAGAAGAAACTAAAAATTACAAAAAAGTTAGTTTCGTCTCCCGTTAGATTCACAAAATGTATAGGGGTATGTGTACCCCTGCGTCCCCGCAGGAAAAAACCACTGGATGGGGGGATACACATAACACTTCCTGCATGTTGGCTGACACCAACATTGGCCACAGCCAATGGGGAATGCTGGGACTCATTCCTGTATTTCAAATTTGATCTGGCCAATCATGGCCAAATGGAGGGGTGGAGCTATGAAAGCAGACCAGAGAGAGGCCTACCCTTGGTCAGTTCCAACACATTTGAACCAGCTGCACTGGTTCTCAGCAGTGCAGTTGGCAAGGACGTCCCACCCACCTTTCATTTTGGCTCAAAGTCCAGGATACGCTTGCCCTGTGCCCAGGGCAGGGCGAGCCGCCCGTGAGGGTGGCATGAGCTGTGGCAGGATGCTCCTCAGGGCCTCCGAGGAGTCTGCCTGCCATCTCCCAATACATTTGTGGCCATCTTGATCCCAATATGTTGTCACATTGTTTTTGTTGCTTCCAGCACCCCTGACCTGACGACCACAGGTCGTCCATCTGGGATCGCAAATGGAGAGCAACAGCTATGGTCAAATATTTAATTTTGCACAGTTGGAGATATCAAAGGCATCCTACAAACAGAAACCTGCTTAAAAAGGTTTGATGGGGAACAGACTAGTATAGAAAGAAATATGAAGATATCTGGGATGCATGTGCCATTTGACCACTAAATGTTAGAATAAGGCAGGACAGGAACACACTACCCAATAAGGTCAAGAAATGCAGCTTCTGGCTAGCAATGTTGCTGTGACATCTGTTTTCTAGCTCAGATGTGACATCTATTTTCTAGCTCAGATGTATGTATTCTGCCAGTTTTAGTGATTTTAAAATATTGCTATCCCATGCTTCACCAGATCAGATACTAGCGCAGTGTACCTTGTAATGATTGTCTCAAATACGATATGAGTAGGACAACCCTGCAAGTTTTTCTCCAGCTCCAGAGTAAATATTTATTCACAAGATGGTGATGTTACTCTTCCTCTCCAGTGTCACCATATAAAGGCACAGTTCAGATGTGAAATCAACAAGTTCCAGGCTTGCATGTGCTGTCCATGCTCTGATTCACTCCTGCACTTCCTGATTCTCAGCAGAACATTGCTTGTTGCTGCAGCTGAACTGCGCAAGCTCTCTTGCAGTAGCAAACCCCCCAGTTTTAAGTACAGTTTAATACTGACATTTGTGTCCTTGTAGGGGCCTCAGGCGGAAGAAACATTGCATAGTCACAATGTTATTGTTTATGGAAAGCTTAATAGCATGTTCCTTAAGAACCAGTTAAGAAAAGTATCCTTAATAAAGGACATGAAAGCTATGCCTCTTGAAACCACACAGCAAGACGGCATCTGCAAAATCAATGCACCTATTTATAATCATTTGAAGTTTTTAACATATGCTGTTGTGAAGTTAACTATAATACTCTCAGTTTGTGGGGTAAACGGTACATTTGTTTTTCTATTGATTTCACTTCAAAAAAGTGCCTCAAGCTGGCTTTGTGCAGAACATAATATAAATGCCTATTATTACAATCAAAGCCAGCTATCGCTTGGTGATATTTGCCAGGCTTGGGCTGCTGCTGTTCTGCTGTGATAAATTTCAGCTGCACTCTTGCATGTACTTTACACAGAAATTTTCTCTTCAGGATTTGATGTCTACACTGAAAAGAAAGCATGATCACAAGCAGAAACAGAATGCCAGATAGTGTGGTCAAAGACTGAGTTTGGGGTTGAAGTAACAACTGGGAAAATAGCTTGGACCAGATTTCCAAACGAAACAGTTAAGTATAATAGTTTAATTCACATAGAAATGAAATATGTGTATGTATTGAGGGAGATTTGGAACAGAAAATGTGTATTGCTAAACACTGGGGTTTCCCCCCAAAGAGTTTTTCTAAAGGACTGTAGAGCTGTAACTAGTTAATGATTACCTGTTGGTTATTTTTTTACTCTTGGCCCTCCAGATGTTTTGGGACTACAATTCCCATCATCCCTGACCACTGGTCCTGTTAGCTAGGGATGATGAGAGTTGTAGTCCCAAAGCAGCTGGAGGGCCAAGTTTGGCCATGCCTGGTACAGAGTAAAAACAACAACCTGCTACTGAGAGTGAATCTTTAATCATATGATGACAGTATTGAGTTGCAAATACGTCCATCTTCAAAGGGTGGTGGTTGTTAGTCTTCCTCTGAACAGAACAAAACATGTGATAATGGCTCTCCAAGACTGCACAGCCTGGAGGCTGGAAAGCAAGAGAGAGAGAGAGAGAGAGAGAGAGAGAGAGAAAGCACTTTGCATATAGGTCTGATTGGATTACTTCATATTTTGTAAGATGCTGAGCCTGTGCTGGACAGCACAATATACTGTATCAATATTTTTGAGTTTTAATTCTGGTTTGAAGAAAGTTCTGCCAGTAAAAGGTAAAGTAATATTTTCATGGGTCTGGACAGTGCTTCATTTCCAAAGGAGTTAGTTCTTATCTATCCAGATGCTTCAAACTGTGCAATATTTAATAACTGCAACAGAAACAACACAATCCAAACCTCCTGGACTAATGTGCCAATTGGAATGTAGTTATACTCTGTATTTCACACTCCTGCCAACTTTTGCTATGGCGCTTTTGAAATATTTACCATATTACAAGGTGGTCTAAGGGATACCTTTAAAATTTCCACTTCTTCCTCCCCCCCTCCCCAGGTTATAACCACTCCCAGAGTGCTGCATGAGTGTTAAGATTGGGGCTGCAAATGACCATGGGAGGTGATGGGATATGATGACATGCTGTCTCTTCCAGGTCCTTTTTTGGGGCAAAGATGTCTGCACCTCATGAGTCTATGGAGGATAAAATGCACTGTGGAATCCTTCAAGGGTTACGATTGCTGCCTGCAGTTTGATATTAAACCTACAGAGCTATTAAGGCAAATACAACCTTGCAGTGTACAAATGTGTTTGCAGATCTTTCTCTGTGTTGGTTTTCTCTTTCTAGTGATTCATTGCTGAAACATTTATTCCATCCATGACAATGTGCTGACAGACACATTTTGATTAAAAGACAAGCAAGTCCCATACTATTGAGCAGTTCAGTCTGCAATGCACACAGCTCCATCTGTAACCTGTAATATTTCCAGCACTATGAAGTGAGCATTTTACTGTAGGGGAAGGATGCCCTTAAAAGGATGAATGGTACTCATATGAGTGCTGGTGTTTGAATCGGTTTACTTTCAAGTTTCAGGAGGAAAAGATGGAAAATGACAATAAACCACCAGAAAATTGGAAACTCTCCTGAGAACTGGAGTCTCTAACTTCTTCCTCAAAGCAATGAAACTGGATCAAATTGTGTCACAATATTGTTTGTGGCTTTGTCATTTAACGGAGGGGGGAGACCGAAAACTAGATATTAATATTCCTATCTTTCTGACCTTATTTTCTGTTATTTCTTTGATATTTTGCTGTCAAAAGCAGAGCTAAAATTTCTCCCTAGTCACACAGATTTAACAACGACCGCTCCCCACATTAAGTGGGGGGCACCATTTGTGTGGTCGCGCGCAGCCCCTGGACTCTATGCGGCAACATTAGCACATGAGAGTTTCTTCATAATTTACTTCTTGTGGACTGGTGGCCAAAGGTGTTGCATTTTTCTTTCCAGGAAACATTCAGCCTCCCTAACTGCCCATGTGTCCTGATATGAAAAGGCTCAATGGAAAGTATTATCTCCTTATGCCTTCTTCTGGGCCTTTAATCAAATCATGGGCACCTAGGAAGGCTGCAGAGCCACAGGTGAGATGATTTGTAGAATTTTAAAAAATAGCACTTATGAACATCCATTGACCACTTCAAAAGTAAGGCAAGTATGTCAAAAGCCTGCACCTCTCCCACGAGAATTTGATTTGCATTTTTTCTTCCTCTTTTACAGGTTCTGAATGCAATTTCCTTTCTCATTAATGGGCGCAGAATGATTGGGAGGGATACATATGTTCTTTCCTTCCACTTCTAAGTTTGTTACCGTGTTGAGTTTTTGTCTCTTCTTTATTTGCCAAGCCAATAACTTGCCACATTTATCTGCAGATTCAAAAGTCTTTTGTCTCATTTGTTTAATTTTCCATTCTATTTCTTGATTCATCAGTTCCATATATTGTGTTTGATACAATTTAATTTCTCTTAAAATCTCTTGCGATTTTGGCTTCAGTCTTAGTTTCCTTTCCCCTTCTTTTATCTTTTCCAAGATTTTCTCTTTCCTCTCATTTTGCTTTCTTTTCTTTAATGAATTTTGTTGTATCAAAAACCCTCTCATCACGGCTTTACTTGCGTCCCATACTATTCTTTTTTCTACTTTAGTCCTTAAGTTGATTTCAAAATAATCTTTCAAAATTTTTTGGGCCTTCTTGCAAATCTCCTCGTCTCTAAATAAGGTGTCATTCATTCTCCATCTGAAGGAACCAATTGTTGTTTGCTTCATCACCATCTTAACTGCGTTATGGTCGGAGAAGGTTTTTGGGCAGATTTCCACTTTCTTTATGTTCGGCGCCATACTGCTAGTCACCCAAATTTGGTCAATCCGTGTCCATGTCATTTTGGCTTCAGAAAAGAAGGTTCCCTCTCTTTCTAATGGGTGTTTTGTTCTCCAAATGTCAATCAAGTCCATATTGTCAGTCATTTCAAAAAAAGTTTTTGGTAGTCTTCCGTCTTTTGTGACTACCTGTCTTTGTGCTTTGTCCATATGTAACCCAGTGGAAATTAGGAACTGTTTTCAGAGCTACTTTAGACAATTGTACACACAAGGGCCGCAGAAAGAAATGGACATACAACAATTCCTCGAGAAAAATGGGCTGAAAAAGATTTCGCAGGAAAGTAAGACTATTTTGAACCAGGAGATATCAGCACAGGAAATAGAAGATGCCATTCAAAGTATGACGTTGGGCAAATCACCTGGACCGGATGGACTGACTTCCAAATATTACAAAGTTTTGAAGGAAGGGTTGATACAACCTTTGAAGGAAGTCTGTAACGAGATCATGGAGGGGAAGAAGGCACCCGATACGTGGAGGGAGGCCTACATTACACTTATACCAAAGACAGAGACTGAAAAGACCCAACTTAAGAACTACCGACCCATCTCGTTACTAAATGTGGATTACAAAATCTTTGCTGACATTTTAGCAAAGAGATTGAAAAGAGTTTTGATGGAGGAGATTCATGGGGACCAAGCGGGCCTTCTCCCGAAAAGGCATTTATCGGACAACGTAAGGAATATAATTGACATTTTGGAGAAGTTGGAAGTGAATATAAACACTAAAGCTGTTTTGATATTTGTGGACGCCGAGAAAGCCTTTGACAATATATCTTGGAGTTTCATGTTGAAGAACCTCCGGGGGATGGGGGTAGGCCAAGGGTTTGAAAATGGTATAGGTGCAATATACTCTGAACAGAAAGCAAAATTAATTGTAAATAATGTGGTTACAGAAGAGTTCAAGATTGAAAAAGGGACACATCAGGGGTGTCCTATCTCCCCACTACTTTTTATATCGGTCCTGGAGGTTTTGCTTAATATGATTAGGAAGGACCAGTTGGTCAAAGGGGTTCAGGTCGGAGCTAAACAATACAAATTGAGAGCATTTGCAGATGACCTAGTACTTACATTACAAGAGCCAGAAGCTAGTACGAAAAGAGTTTTGGAAATAATTCAAGAGTTTGGTCAAATGGCAGGATTTAAATTGAATAAGTTAAAGACTAAGGTATTGGAGAAAAATTTAACACAGGTTGAAAAAGAAAGGTTTCAGAATGAGACGGGGTTGACTGTGGTTAAAAAAGTGAAATACTTGGGTATAAATATGACAGCTAAGAATGTGAACCTATTTAAAGATAATTATGAAAAAACTTGGACAGAAGTGAAAAAAGATTTGGAGATTTGGTCAAACTTGAAGCTTTCCTTGTTAGGCCGAATTGCAGTTATAAAAATGAATGTATTGCCAAGAATGTTGTTTTTGTTTCAAGCATTACAAATAATGGATAAAATGGACTGTTTCAAGAAGTGGCAGAAAGACATATCTAAATTTGTCTGGCAGGGCAAGAAGCCCAGAATTAAATTTAAGATATTAACGGATTCAAAGGAAAGAGGGGGGTTTGCCCTGCCAGACCTAAAACTGTACTATGAAGCGGCAGCTTTCTGCTGGCTAAAAGATTGGATGCTTCTTGAAAACACAGACATTTTGGATTTGGAAGGTTTCAACAATATTTTTGGGTGGCATGCATATTTGTGGTATGACAAGGTTAAAGCACATAAAAGTTTTAAAAACCATATTGTCAGAAAAGCACTATTAAATGTCTGGGTCAGATATAAAGATTTGCTGGAAAACAAAACCCCAAGGTGGTTGTCGCCAATGGAAGCTAAGGCAGTTAAAAAGTTAAATATGGAGTCGAAGTGGCCAAGATATTGGGAAATTCTGGAAAAGGAAGGGGACAAATTGAGATTGCAGAGTTTTGAGAAGTTAAAAGACAAGGTGAGAGATTGGTTGCACTATCATCAAATAAATGAAGTGTTTAAATTGGACAGTAAAATTGGCTTCCAGGTGGAAAAATCAAAACTGGAGACTGAATTGTTAGAATCCAGTACTAAGAATCTGTCAAAAATGTACAATTTGCTGCTGAAATGGAATACACAAGATGAAACGGTTAAATCAACTATGATTAAATGGGCTCAGGACATTGGTCATAATATTTTGTTTGCTGACTGGGAAAAGTTGTGGAACACCGGGATGAAATTCACGGCATGTAATGCCTTAAGAGAAAATATTATGAAAATGATCTATAGGTGGTACATAACCCCAGTCAAGCTTGCAAAGATTTACCATTTGCCTGATAATAAATGTTGGAAATGTAAAGAAAAGGAAGGTACATTTTTTCACCTTTGGTGGACGTGCCCGAAGATTAAGGCATTCTGGGAAATGATCTATAATGAACTTAAAAAGGTATTTAAATATACCTTCACTAAGAAACCAGAGGCCTTTCTCTTGGGCATTGTCGGCCAAGGGGTGTTAAAGACGGATATAACTTTCTTTATGTATGCTACAACAGCAGCTAGAATACTCATCGCAAAGTACTGGAAGACACAAGATCTACCCACACTGGAAGAATGGCAGATGAAGGTGATCGACTACATGGGTTTGGCAGAAATGACGAGCAGAATCCGAAACCAGGGAAGAGAAGCAGCGGAAGAAGAATGGAAAAAGTTTAAGGACTATTTAAAGAAATATTACAAAATTAATGAAAGTTAGAATGATGTTGGACTGGAAAGTAAATGGTTACTATTAGCAATGGTTAAGACAAGGAGAATAAGGAAGACTAGCTTAAATTTAAGTAAAATAAGGGAAGATTTGCTGAGTAATTGATCAGAACTTGGAATACAGAAAAGGGAGGCATGAGGAAGTCGAGGAAGAAAGGTTTAAGAAATTAGGATATGAAATGGTACTTGTTTTTTTTTTCTTTTTGTTTTTTTTTGTTATTGTTTGTTTATGTATTTGTTGTTGTCATGTATTATGTATTGTTTGTGTGATTATAAAAACTGTTTAATAAAAATATTTTTTTTTTTAAAAAAACAGAATGATTGGGAGGGAAATGAAGGAGACGTTTTTGGCAGTGACAACAGCAGGCGTCCACAGAAGATGAAATGTTCACAACATTCACAGAGGATGAAAACTGATTATATTAGCTGTGCTCACTGCAAATACTAGTATCAGCAACTGCCACCCTCAAGGCCCCTAATCAATGTAGAAAACAGTACCAATTCCTGTTGTGTTTGATGCAGTACAAGCATATCCACACCTCTTCGAACAGACTGAAGATATGTATCTGAAACTTACAATAGATTACAGTCAGAGACAGTGGTTCCGGGTGACTGAGACGGTGCTTCCAATCTAAACCCCAATTTTCAGCCACTCATAAAATCCTTTCCAAGCATTATAGCTTAGACTGAAATGCCTCCTTCTGGGTCACTGGGTCAAAGTTCAGTTATTTTGATAAGCCTTTAGAAAATTGTTCCATCTTTCAGAGTCATTTGACGGTGTAGGGAGTAGGAAAGGGTTTTCTTTCTTCCAATTTCCCCCCTCCCAAATAATGTTTATTGAATGATTTTATGTTACAAAAAACAATACAGCCATACTACCACTAAATATAATTAAGAAATAAAAATTACATACATGAATATTTAGTTTGTTATTTGTAATTTAACGTCTTATTTCCTCCTAAACATTGCATACAAAAGCATACATATGTGCAGACACCCACACACCCACACCCACACACAAAATGATAATAATGAAAGTAAATATTTTTCCCCCTTTTATCTTCCAAAATCTTTTCTTCAACTTTGACTTCCTGTCAAGTCCCTTTGCATATATTTTCTTCCAATTTCATTGGAAGCATTGTTCCAGTGCTCCTTCTCCACTCATACTACAGTCTCCTTTTGAAAAAACCCTCACTGTGGGTGTTACTGAAATCATAGTCTGAGTGCGAACTTTAAGACATGATAAAGCCTCTCCACATATGAACTGGCCCAGATCCTGGAATCATCACCTGAGGGCTTCATGTGCCTCCTCCATGAGAGGTCCGGAGGGTGGCAAAACGAGAACAGGCCTTTTCTGTGGTGGATCCCTAATTGCGTGTCAAGGCCCCCAGACCAGCACTTTGTTAAAATAAATTCACATGGACACAGAATATTTAGTTTAAGGTTATTGGCAAAATTTTAGGCCACAACTTTATTGAATTACAGAAATGTGAGCGGTATTGGCTTAGGCATTGGCGTAGACTATATCAGACTCCCGCCCACTTTACAGGTAGTCAATAAGGCAGCGCGAAGCAGGCGCATAGCCACATTGCGCTGCCGCTTTTAAACTCCTCACAACCCTCCCACTCAAAACTGATTGGCCAACAGGTCTGGGGTGATTGTGATGTCACCCTGGCATAACAGTCCGCCCATGCCAGGGTGGGGGGAGGAACTGGGCTGGGGACCTGCCCGCAACCAGGACCATTCTAAAGATGATCCCACTTGTCGAATGCTCTCCCCAGAGAGGCTCGCTTGGCGCCTTCGTTGCACAACTTTAGGCACCAGGTAAAAGCATTCCTCTCCTCCCAGGCCTTTGGCTAATGAAACAATCCATGGTCTGGGGGGGTATTGTTTTTGTTTCTTACTATGATATGTATCTTTGCGCTTTTATATTGTAAACTCCCCTGTGATCCTCGGATAAAGGCCAGTATAGCAATTTAATGAAGAATAATAAATGTATGTTTGGAATCTCATGTTTTCTGGGTGAGGGACTTAGCAAGAACCTAAGAAGAATATCTACAAGACATTGAACCTGGTGCTGGGTGCTGACCTAAGGCAGCAGGGTAAGTGTGTGGGCAGCAGATCAGTAGCCTGGCATTGCAGAGAAGCAAGTGGCCTCCCTCTACTGGTGGCACTGTGTGGGAAACATGGCACAGTCCAGCAGTCTCCGAAACAGCACTAAAGGAGTATGTTAGTTTAAGTGTGTTCTGTCAAATGTAGTAACCAACTTTTCTACCCCATGAGTACATTCTTATCGTTTATGTTTTTAAAGAAAAGAAGAAAAGGCCAGAGGTTTCAGCAAATTTCACTTACGGTAGCCTCCTGCGTGTGTACAATAAAGCTGGCAGCAATGCAGTTTTGTCATAAAACCAGCACAGACGCCTCTCACATATAGTGACCTTGCAATGGCCATACATGAAACTCATAAGAGTTTCCTGGCAATCTTTTTGGGGCTTAGATTTATGATCTAATAGGGGATGGGTATTGGGGAGGACAGAACACAATTTGTCAGCAAAAAACCAGTTCCTTAAGCATCTTTAGCCACAAATAAAGGCACCCTCCTCTGCGTAGGAAATTTTCTGTAGAGTTTTCAAATCCTTTGCTGTGGAATATTTTCAATCTATGATTTACAAAATGAAACTTTTCAGGAATTCTGCTGAAGAAACAAAGAGGCAACGAGTTTCTCATTAAGAAAAATACTCCTGTTCTTTAAGTAGATTTGTACCTTGGATCCCGAACACCTTGCGACTTAAATGTTTTGGCTCCCAAATGCCGCAAACCTGGAAGTGAGTGTTCTGGTTTGCAGACATTTTTTGGAAGCCGAATGTCTGACGTGGCTTCCGTGGCTTCCAATTGAGTGCATGAAGCTCCTGCAGCCAATCAGAAGCTGTGACTTGGTTGTCGGAAGTTTTCAGAAGTCAAACGGACTTCCAGAATGGATTCCGTTCGACAACCATGGTATGACTGTATGCATCTTTACATTTGTTTGGCTTTTGTATATGCACGCACTCAGTGGCAAAGAGTGCATGTAGAGTTTAGAAAGTTCCACATTCAGTGGGCAGGACAACAAAGATAATTCATTAAAAGGGGGGCCAATCTTCAGAAAACCGTTCAAGACCTGCTTTGCGGAAATATGAGTTTCAAGATCAAATGACAAAAACCCAAGTGTGTTTCAGAGCATTTGTTGCAGTTACTTTGTAATACTTTGTTCCTCAGCACACGTGTGACTTATATATTTTCTTCTGCTGCTTCTCATACAACAGCCAAAGCGAGAGAAACAAACATCTCATTTGTGATGAGATATGTGAGCACAAGTGGTAGGTACAGCTCAACACATTGGAGGTGTGCAAATTCCCCCTTTCAATGTTATATTGTATGTGTGAAACAAGGATCTGTGAGTTGCTTGCAGATCCATGGTGTGTGGAGCTCCTTAAATTGGATGGACAACATGTCAAATTAGATTAGACATGTGCAGCAACCCAATAACAATTCCTGAAAGTCAATCTATGCTTGAATCCCTTTCCGAAGTGGACATCTTTAGCCATATTCAGATGTAAGTCCCACTCACATTAAAAGAACACTTGGGGGGGAGTGGCTATGCACCCCTTCCCCAACATCCCCACTCCCACTTTTGACCTTCACACATTCAGATTTGTATATTTCATTTTTAGCAGTCCATGCACAGACAGATTTGCAGTCATAGGGTATGTTCTCATGCTGCCCACATCTAATCAGAAACACAAGCTGCTATCTTTTAAGAAAACCGGGAAAGGCAATTCTTTGAACTCTCTTACCTTTCCCAGCCTGAAGTCTCAACCCTCCCTGACAGAGCTGCAATAGACTAAAGAAGCAAACATAGCTCTGGGCACCAGCTTCACAGGCTGCAGACGAGAAAAATAACATTGGAGGAAGTCCATTTCAGTTTCAAAATGTTGACTATATAATGACTGAAAGGTAAGTCTCAAGATCAGAATAAAGTGAGTCAAAGTGGGGCTCAACAGAAACATACCACCAGCCATATGAACTTGTGCACAGCTATTTGAAGAAAAGACAAAGTGTTTTCTTCTGTCAACTTTCTTTCCGCTCAACCCCCTCCATTCCAAGTATGAAGCAACCCACAATCGAAAATGTCACCAAATTTATTGAGTTAGGATGTAGCGTATGCAGCTCATTCACAAGTCTTTGAGCCCTTGGAGGGTTTTTTCACTCTTCCAGAACTCACTCAAAGATGCTGCACTGTCAATATTCTGATGGTGATACCTTTACCCTGTGAAGAAGTTAGAATGTTTTTGAGCACCTCAATGACAGCCTAGCCAGGATCACTCCCCCCAAAAGTGAATGGGAATCACAAACATAAGCAGATTTGAGGGGATTTGTGATGTGTCCCTTGCAATTTTAGAAGAAGAGATGGGACATCTTAAGGATTCTCAGGAGTAGGGCTTATGAAGATACTTCATAGTCAACAGCAACAACTATTTATTTATTTATTTATACATACATACATACATACATACATACCCTGCACATCTGGCTGGGTTTACCCAGCCACTCTGGGCGGCTTCCAACAAAATATTAAAAATACAATAAAACATCAAACATTAAAAAATACTCAAAGCAGGGCTGCCTTCAGATGTCTTCTAAAAGTCAGGTAGTTGTTTATTTCCTTGACATCTGATGGGAGGGCGTTCCATAGGGCAGGCGCCACTACCGAGAAGGCCCTCTGTCTGGTTCCCTGTACCCTCACATCTCACAATGAGGGAACCGCCAGAAGGCCCTCAGACCTGGACCTCAGGCTGAACGATGGGGGTGGAGACGCTCCTTCACTTGCAACTATAAGCTCCTAACTGCAATCTTTATTAAGGATTTGAAAAGAGTTCTGTTCCACATCATTACCAGGTCTCCCACTTTTGAGTCAAGAAACTGCTGGATGTTCAATGAACAGTTGCAGAAGCAATGCCTTGCATTTAGAAGGTCCCACGTTCGAACTCTGCCATTTCCAGTTAATAGATCTCAACAAAGGGAACCATTAGAAAAAACTGGAGAGTCATTGCAGATGTTCAAGATGTTCAGTCATCGCTTTTCAGCTCCTCTCTCTCTCTCTCTCTCTCTCTCTCTCTCTCTCTCTCTCTCTGCATCACCTCGTATGGGCAGCCATCACAGCAGCATCCATTCCTTGAATTCCTGCTAAATCCAAAAGTGAAGGCTGTCAGTACTGAAGAAGCAAGAGGGATATAAATATGGCTGCAGTGTCTTGGAGGCAGTGCGGGCAGGGCCTTTGGGGTAGACCCAGAGGGCGGAACGAAAAGGTTCTGACCGTCCAACTTCTTAGATGCTAGCAGGCATACAATAATTGCATTTTGAGCATTTCAAAACTACTTCATTCTCAGTCTGTCAAGCAAATGTATGCCCTCTCTTCTTTTCAGAGATTCTCCCCTTTTCATGCCACAGACACCCCATGCTGTTCCACTTTGCTAGAGTATCAGCTAGCTTGGCCTCTGTGCCACATTTTAATCAGTCTGCTTCATGTTTCCTCCAAAAGGGAAGTTCAAAGTGGCTCAGCTGCCCTGATTTTTTTTAAAAATAAAAATAAAAAAAGCAGAGGGGAGGGTGTCAACCACATTAGAGGAGAAACAGAGCCTTTTCCAACTGAAGTCAAAACTGCCTGAGAAGTGCTGGCACCACAACTTTATTTAAAAAAAGAAAGAAAACTGCTGTGTTATTTCTCTGTGCAGCTGCCACACCTAGCAGGGAGCTAGGTCTCAACCCCCCTTGTTCGCACAGATGGCATTTTGTGGTGCAAAGGAGACGAGGAGAAAGAGAACCAGGGTGAGGAGAAACCAATGTCCTACAGAGCCCTGGACGAAACAGGATGAAAAGTCCTCTCTTATTTTATCACAAAATAGAGCTTCTCACTTGCTGGATTCCTCTCCCCCTCACGCCGGCTGCTCAGATGAACTGACAGCCTAACAGGCTTCTGATTAGGAGCAATGTCTGCAGCTGATATGTGCACTTTGAAAAAGCATTCTACACAATATGCACAGTTCATTCATTTAAGAGGACTGGCAAAGCCCTGACCTTCTGGAACAGACTTGTCTTCAAAGAAGCTGCATCACTGGAGCATGGGGTGGGTGAACGCACTCCTGCTGTTCTCATTTGCAAGACTGATAAAATCATATCAGGAGAGCAGAATAGTTCTTTCAAAAACAGGGTAAATCTTTGGTAAGAGGAAGCGTGGGAAGCCAAAGAGTATATAGGTTACTATGCCAAAATCTGTTTTACCCTCCCCCCCCTGCAAGAAAACCCTGTTCCCACTGGACTCCTGAGTAAACAAGGGACTTTCCAGCATTAATGCTGAGAGCAACCAAAGCAGAATCCATGACTGATCCAAGGTCACAGTCGAAAAAAGTAGGGTCAGGTGAGAAGTAAAGTCAGAGCAGTCCATGATCAGATTTAAGGACTCAGGAGGTGCTGTGGTCTAAACCACTGAGCCTCTTGGGCTTGCTGATCAGAACGTCAGCAATTTGAATCCGTGCATTGGGGTGAGCTCCTGTGGCTCTGTCCCAGCTCCTGCCAACCTAGCAGTTAGAAAGCACACCAGTGCAAGTAGATAAATAGGTACCACCGTGTTGGGAAGGTAAACAGCATTTCCCTGCACTCTGGTTTTCGTCACGGTGTTCCATTGTGCCAGAAGCAGTTTAGTCATGCTGGCCACATGACCTGGAAAGTTGTCTGTGGACAAAAGCCAGCTTCCTTGGCCTGAAAGTGAGGAGCACAGCAACCCCAATGTCACCTTTGACTGGACTTGACTGGCTCAGGTTTAGCATAGGCAGAAGATCTGATAGCCAGCACTGGAGTTTTTGAGTTGGAGCTGCTGGAACCACATCCCAACCTCAGCCAACTCCTATCAATTTCCTTTTCTCCAAAGGTCAGTCTCCCTAGGTGTCTTTCTCCCAAGCAGACTTATACCCCTGAGGAGCACTTTTCCAAATGGGCCAGGTTTCTATCTGGCATTTCAGGCAGATAGAAGGGATCTTAAGAAGATTCTTGTGTGGAAGAAACACACAGCTGGGGTTTCCTTCTACCTTCATTTTGCAGGATCTCATTACTGATAGTAGTGATAAGCTATTATCAATGACAATTTCACATTGATTTAAGTGTTGATTCCTGTTTCCATTGTGCTGACATGGTAACAAAGGAAACTACGGAAATGCATACTGGCACAGAGTCAATCAATCAAAGAGCCACATAAGAACCTATGAACAATGATGATATATAAATATATTACCGGGGCAACGAACAATAGAAACTACTTGCAGACACCAATGTGCTGCGAGTCAACAGTTTTCCTATCAAAGACAGAGTTAAGAAGTAACTCACTAATAGCAGATTTGAATTCCTCTATAATTCCATCCTCAGTTTCAGAGATTGTGATATATTGGTATATTGTTTAGCTGGTGATATATCAAGATGTTGAAAACCAGACATCGTTCATTCCTACACTTCATAATGTGTGAACGGAGGCAATTTTGTTCTGACAGAACTCAAAGATACTTGTATGTGTGGTAAATTAATCCTTAAAATTAGCTCTGTTCTATTGACTAAAGTTAAAAGTCACAGGAACAATATGAAGCCTAATGTTTTGCTTTCAGCAAAACAAAGATTACAAAGAATACAGTGCATTCAAACTTAACCAGGAAATGAATAATATGGCAATTATGTGGCGTGTTTCACCATGGCAACACCACAAAGCGAAGGTACACAATTTCTGGAAACAATCTTAACCCACATTAAATATTTTTGTTACCAACCACTATTTTAGAATGTTCTCAATTGTACATCAAGTACCTGCTGTCAACAATGTATTAGGATGTCAGGGTGCTTTGCATAAAATGAGTAAAGCTTTCTCGCCTTCTTGAAAAGCAACAGTTATTTTGCGCAATCCACATGTTCTCAGGCATGCTAACTGGAGGGTACCAATGTCCTCCTCGCCTTTTTTGGCCAATGTATAAGCAATGACAAACCTAGACAGCATCTTAAAAAGCAGAGACATCACCTTGCCAACAAAGGTCCATATAGTTAAAGCTATGGTTTTCCCAGTAGTGATGTATGGAAGTGAGAGCTGGACCATAAAGAAGGCTGACTGCTGAAGAATTGATGCTTTTGAATTATGGTGCTGGAGGAGACTTTTGAGAGCCCGATGGACTGCAAGAAGATCAAACCTCTCCATTCTGAATGAAATCAGCCCTGAGTGCTCACTGGAAGGACAGATCCTGAAGCTGAGGCTCTAATACTTTGGCCACCTCATGAGAAGAGAAGACTCCCTGGAAAAGACCCTGATGTTGGGAAAGATGGAGGGCACAAGGAGAAGGGGACGACAGAGGATGAGATGGTTGGACAGTGTTCTCGAAGCTACCAGCATGAGTTTGAATAAACTGCGGGAGGCAGTGGAAGACAGGAGTGCCTGGCGTGCTCTGGTCCATGGGGTCACGAAGAGTTGGACACGACTAAACGACTAAACAACAACAACATAAGTATTCACTCCGGCTTGTTGTTTTCTCAGTCCAGTTACTTTGGAATATAAAAGATAACTCATGTTGTTAATTAATTAATTAATTAATTACATGATGATGATTAATATAATGTCCTTTCTGTTCAGGACCCATGTCTGTTGCATCCTTCTCACGCAGCCCTTCTCACGCAGTCTAGCGAAGTAGCACAAGACTAGCAGGGCAGCATAACTGCCCTCTTTGGGCGCCTGCCTGTTGTGCCTGCCAAGGGTCATGGTTGGGCTGGGGTGCAGCAAGATGCCCCCCCCATGCACTTGGGGCCACCGTCCCTCTGGCCCTCCCCACATGATGCCACTGATTAGACCTCAAGTCCATGCCAACCATGGAGGATTAAGTGAATTGTAATTCAAAGTACAGTGGTACCTCGGGTTACATACGCTTCAGGTTACATACGCTTCAGGTTACACACTCCGCTAACCCAAAAATAGTGCTTCAGGTTAAGAACTTTGCTTCAGGATAAGAACAGAAATCAGGCTCCGGCAGCGTGGCGGCAGCAGGAGGCCCCATTAACTAAAGTGGTGCTTCAGGTTAAGAACAGTTTCAGGTTACGAACGGACCTCCGGAACAAATTAAGTACTTAACCTGAGGTACCACAGTATCTGGAAGACACCAGGCTGGGGAAGGCTGTTTTATGGATATCTTCCCTTCTGTGGACCTATTTCCATGCCACCATGTTTGCATCTTTGCTTTCGTTAAGTGTTAGGCCCTATTGAAATGGAAGTACGTCAAGTTACAAGGTGCACTCTCTCCTTACAGCCTCTGCGTTCAACTTGTTCCAATTTTACATTAAAATAATTATAACCCCATGAAAATTGCTGGCATGCTGGCACTTATTACACATAATTTGGAACCATACAATAGGTAGAGGTAATTTCGGTTCTATTTCAGAAATATCTTTAGGCATGCAATAACAGTTGACTATTAAATAATTCCCCAGATATTCCGTAAAAAATGTATTCCGCTGGGGAAACACATGAGCTTGCATAAATAAAGCTGGTGGGTCGTATTAATCCGAATGCTTTTGTCATATACCTATTAACTACAGGAAAGCCAATTAGGGGAAAAACCACTCCACCAATTGAAGGCTGCTTTTCATGTTTGTTTTGTATCTAAAAGGGCTTATTGTTGACAAAGGCTAACCTAGCATTGCGGGCAAAAAAAATCTGCATTCAGCTCCACTCCCACATGAAACCGACGCGCAGTATGGAGAAAGTACACTCTTGAAAAATCAATATTGCCTATACCAAATTTAAGTGAATGTATTACTGCTATGTGCATAGTTATAAAATGTCACAGATTACCTCCACAGAGTCCTAGCTAAAGCTTTTTAAAAACGTCGTCCTCTCCCTAACTAGAGGAGCACCCCAATGTTCAAATGCCCAAAATTCAAAATTAAAGTGAAAGAGATGCAGAAGATATTAAACGGATTCATTGGATGTGTTTTATTGTGCTGAATAATAACCAGAGATATATATGTTCTAGAGCTATAATCATACGATACCTGAAACCTGGGTTGAGTAAGAACACCCTTGTCTGGAAAGCTGTTACATTCACTGAATTGTCATCTCCAGATATTGTCTGCTTCTAGGTTATTTGGTGTCCACTTAGGTTGTCTGCTTTCAGATGTATGCGTGTGTGTCACCTTTCCATGTGGAATGTAAAATACATTATAAATAACAATCGGTGATATCCGACTAAGTTATCCTCCGAATATAACCTCTGAAATTAGTGACTCAAGTCTATTGATTTCAGTGGGTACCCTCAGCAAACACTACTGCTGGCTCATCTGAAAGCAATAAACGATGTCATATTCTTGGTTTGTTTTCAGTCAAATCAAATTAGAATGTTTTCATCTCAGATTTCCCTCTCTGTGGAATTCTCTCCCATCATATGCCCATGAGAGAAATAACTATACAACTTTGAGAAAACATCTGAAGGGTGGCAGCCCTGTATCGGGAGGTTTTTAGTGTTTGATGTTTTATTATATTTTTACATGTGTTGGAAGCCACCCAGAGTGGGGAAATAAATAATAATATTGTTTGTTGTTGTTGTAGTAGTAGTTGTTGTATTTTAAATGAGATCCCTGGCTACTGACAGCTTATTTTATGTTATTTTATGTTAATCTACCAACAGTTCTCAAATTACTTTGTAGTCTTGAATCTTCTCTCACCATTACAAATTATCCCACCAGTAGTAAGCATAAGGTTTTGTTATTTGCAGGCCATTTTTGCAGTATTTTTTCAGCCGGAACTTGCCAGAACTCAGTACCAGCACCTCTCAGGTTGGTGCTATTGCCATTATAAGAGAACAAGTGTTCATAGTGAGTTCCGGCACCTCTTTTTCTAGAAAAATAGCACTGGTATGTTGAAATATCAAGCAACCTTTCTTAAGCATTGGAGTGATCATTCCTTTTGGGAGACCAGGCTAAAACTGAGCGATTGATACACATTTTAATCTTGAACATAGGAAGTCCCAAGCACATGTATAAGGGGAAAAACAACAACATGTCAGGATGATGTGGCATACTCTACCACATACTGAAAAGCAAATTCAAAGGCGGATATTTCCAACAGCACACTTTTGCTACTGCACAGGGATACTTTTTTGTATCATAATCTTGTATGCTAATGGAAATGCTCCCATTTGCCTCTCACACTTTACTAACTACAGTTTCCAGGATTCCTTTAAATGTGCCATGGATGTGCTTTACATGTATGGTGTGGATCTGCCCAAGGGGAAAAGAAATACGTCAAGCAAACATGTCCATCTACCCTAGAAACTGAGGCTTTTTGTGTGTGCAGTCGAGTTAATTTTCGAAACGCATGAAAGAAAACAAGAAGCAAAATTGTTCACACAATGTAAGAATGGATTTGTAACAATGTAATTCACAGAATGAGTGGCAGCAAATTATAGTAAAAGAGCAGAGCAGTTCTCCATTGTTTAAATTTCTGTTCTAAATGGTAAAGAGATAAGGAGAAAGTATACTTGGTAGGCTGATTCTCTGCTTATTGTCTAAATTTGTTGGCCAAGAAGGGAGGAGGGAGAACACAACCACTTTAAAAGGGTAAATGTTAAGTGTTATTTTTCTTCCTTAATAGCTAGACCACTCAAACTCATAATGCTGTGATTAATTTGGAAAGCTTTTACTCTTTGTTCCACCTGCGTCTAATTAGAAATGTCATGGTTTAGAATAAAAAAAATAAAAAAAATAAAAATTTGTGGGAAGCCAATTATGAACGCAGTTGCTAGGACCTCTGCAAGTTCAAAGATTGTGCATCACTCTCTCCCAGACCAAACACAGCAACCCAAATAGATTAAAAATGTAGCAGCATCAGACTTTGTGTTTTGTTCCTGAAAACTTCCACTGGCACAGCATTTCCACAAGGATTATGTGCTTAATTGAACATATGTAGGCCTCAGAATGGGAGCTCGCAAATAGTTCAAACTTGCCACAAAGCACACACATTTCCCCGTTCCGGCAATGAGTGATGCCAAACAGCTTTCCAGTCACAGTAACAGCCAAGCACACATTACTGGCTGAAAGGGCAGCATGCCATTGTACATGTCAGCATGGTTTGATGTGCAGCAAAATCTCCCGTTCTATATGCATACCACTGGGTGGAGATGGTGAAGGGATGTCTTAGTTCAATGTGCATTATCAACATCTGCTAACATTAGCAGTAGGGTCAGGCTGAAGCTAGCTTGAGCAGCTACTCACTCACTCCTTATAGGCATCACAACCAACCAAGGCAAGTGCCTAGGCTGCTCTTGATGCTTCAACCAGTAGCCCCCACTGTTGTTCAGCCTCATTTCAGTGTTAAAGACTTGAGGGAGGGGGAGGAGGAAAAAATGGGGATGAAATCAAATTCTGGAGTGGAAAGAAGTTAGCATGGAGGTCCAGGTTGTGAAGGGGGAAACAAAAGACAAATAAGGCAGGGAAACTTTTGATAGGAAGAATAATGGAAGAAATGAGTTGTTGACTTCAGGTGAGATTCAGCCATATTGCTGATGCAGATAGCTCGGAACACATGAAATCAAATATAAAATTGCTTGCTTGCTCTGTTTCTTTCTAAAGAGCAAGGGGAAAGCCCTCCAAATCTAGCTAGCAAGTTGGTCGCAAATTATCTGGTTCATTTGCAGGTTAATATTTTGGGGGTGCATCTTGTGGTCTCACACTGTAAGTTTTGCTTTGCTATTTTGTGCATTATTTAATTGCTTATTTTCTTTAATTGGTCTATTGCACATTTTACTATTATTTTGGTTCATATTGTATTGTAAACTTCCCTGGGATAAATATTATGAAGAGCAGTATATAAATGTCCTAAATAAATAAATTACTATATAAAGCAAAGAAACTCATCCGTGAGAAACTCAGGCTGCCATCCTAAACACACTTATGAGGGAGTCAGTACTATGACACGCAACAGGACATACGAATGAGTCAAGATGCGTTAGATGGGGTTCCTCTTTAGTCAGCTGGTCTTGATTTATTCCATGCACAACACTTTGCTTTATCCCCCACAACCCCCCAAAATTCAAACTTATCAGGGCTTTAAAAAGTGGAGGAGAGAAAGCAACAGGCAGAGCAGATAATACAGACCACAGTAAGCAAAACTCTGAAAGAACATCATGAAGATTAGAATAAAACATTAAGACTTTTCCCTCATGCTGAGGCAGAGGGGTTCCATTTTTACCCAACAAAGCTCTGGGTCACCACAGAGGGTAATAGATAGATTTTCTCTTCCTGTGATAAAACCAAAAGAATCATTTGATTCATAAATACTGATATCTAAAGAATGAGAACTTGAAGAGGGTATTTCAGAGGAGACGATAATTAAAGATCCTATCTCCTGGAGTTTTAGTTCCCTTACAGAGAAGCTTTTATTGAATTATTAGCAGTTTCTGGATTATCCTAAACAGTAACCTTTCTGATACGAAGTGTTTTGAGTGCTGATTTTTAATTAGGGATAGCTGTACCACAGAACAGTTCTATCAAAATTCGAAGAGAGTCGTCAAAGACCATCGGCCTTTCATTGTTGTGTCTGTCATGAGATTCCTTTTTAACATTCATGGACAGATTACTGCTAGTACATGCAAGCCTCCTTTTTGTCCCTTTTAAGGGCTCATTCTTATGTTACCTTTGAGCCGCAGTTGATGCTGATGTGGAAAGTAAATTACAGGAGGGATAGGGTACCAGTCAGTGCCGGATTTATGTATAAGCTAAACAAGCTATAGCTTAGGGCCCCACTCTCTTGGGGACCCCCCCAAAATACACTTCTTCTTAATTGTATTTCACTATTAATATACTTCTTAATTGTATTTCAGTTCAACCATTACTTTGATAAAAGACATATATTGTTATGTGAAAATGAAAACAGTGACAATTTGTTGTTGACTAAGGACAGCTGGACATTACCTTCAGTAGCTTAGGGTCTCATTGAACCTTAATCTGGCCCTGGTACCAGTGACCCTCCACATCAGGGGCCAGCAACGTTTTCAGTTCCATGAGCACTTTTGGATTTCAGAGCGAGAGCTGTGAGCACAATCTCCTCCAGTCACGCTCTTTCCCCCCCCCAATGGATCACCCCCACCCTACCCCATGACAAAGGAAGAGTAAGCATGTGCACACAATTCACTTTCCAAAGTGATTGGGGGTAAGAGTCAGTTCTCCTATAATTAATATGAACCTTGAAAAACACACAGCGGAGTGCTATTCAATCAAGTTTTACTCAGGGTTGGCCAACTGAAATGAATGGGTCTTAATTTCAGTGGGTTTACTCTGAACAAAACTGAGTTGGCCATCACTCAAAAAGAGGAAGTGGGAAAGATTGCTGCTCTTCCACCTTTCTCTTTCAGCTTTATGTATGTTTCCAAGGCTGGAATGCGGGTGGCACTGTGGTCTAAACCACTGAGCCTCTTGGGCTTGCTGATCAGAAGGTAGGCGGTTCGAATCTGCAGGATGGGGTGAGCTCCTGTCACTCTGTCCCAGCTCCTGCCTACTTAGCAGTTCGAAAGCACAACAGTGCAAGTAGATAAATAGATACCGCTGTGGTGAGGAGGAAGACGGCATTTCTGTGCGCTCTGGTTTCCATCACGGTGTTCCGTTGCACCGGAAGTGGTTTAGTCATGCTGGCTACATGACCCAGAAAGCTGGCTGTGGGCAAACGCTGTTTCCCTTAGCCTGAAAGTGAGACAAGTGCCACAACCCCATAGTCACCTTTGACTGGACTTAACCATCCAGGGGTCCTTTACCTTTTACCTATGTTTCCAAGGGGAATGCAGTCACATTCTGGGAAACAGAATATTGTCCTTATTTTGTTGTAAAATATCACAGAGTGCCCTAAAAACCCACAACTCCCCTTTTCTTTTTGATGCAAATTCCCCAAAGCTCAGCAGGTGAAGTATTATGGAGTGTTTTAAAAATACCACCTCATTAAAGTTGGAGAAATCCCAATGCCTTAAAAAATCGTAGTACCAACATGTAGTGCAGTCTTTCCTAACCTGGTGCCATCCTGGTGCTGTTTGACTCCAACCCACACCATTCCTGCCCATTGGCCATGCTGACTGGGGCTGATGGGAACTGTAGTCCAAAAAACCCCAACAACCCACACGGAGGGCACCAGTTTGGGGAAGGCAGGTGTAGAGCTTTGTTTCTATCCCCATAAATCTTTGACGGAAGAGTTTAACATCATATTACTATTGTACTTGAACAGTGTATTTAGTGATCCAGAAACTCTTGTCATTGTACACTGGGCACAGTTCCCCTAACACTTATCTATCTGTATATTTTGCTGACTGCAGCAATGATAAATATTTCATCATATTTTATTCCTGCACAATAAATTCCCTCACAGTGAAATTAGTTCCTATAATTAAGTCTTTGAACAAAGCTGAGGTGTACTGAAATATAGTTAAGATGATGCTGGGATATAAGCAAAGGAAAGACACCATGAGCAATAAAAAAGTAAGTATGGAGTTATGGAGTAAGTAGCCCTTCCAGCTGTGAGACTGAGCTTCGAAATTAAAACAGTAGCTATGGCTGAGCAGGCAAAAAGATTCCGTTTAGATGAAACTGGTCCATTAATTAATATAATATAGTTTAAGTGTTCTTTCCCAAAAGACTGCATCCACCACACTCACACACGACAATTGCATATCCTTCAATATTTCTCCAATGAAGATAGGGACATCCAATTGCTTCTTCCATGCAACTGAAGGCAGCTTTTGGCCATTGCTCAGTAGTGAAGCCCTTGGTTTGCAGGCAAAAAGTCCCACTTTAAACCCCTGGCATCTCCAATTAGGGCTGGGAGAGATCCATGCCTGAAATTCCAGAGAGCCTATTGAGCTCCCATCAAGTGCAACTGTCAGGCTTTGGGGACTCTGATCCCTCCCACGGTGGCAGCCAAGAAGCAAAGAAACCATAAAAGTTCTTACCATGTAATTTATTCAATAATTCACAGAGAGCGATGAAGGAATGCAGTCTTCCCTAAAGAACGGCGCTGCTCCAAGTAAAGTCCCACCCTCCTTCTTCTCTCAATTCTACGTCACCCCTGCGTCAGCTAATCTGAGCTTTCTGCCTCTGAGCTCTTTGTTCTACTACCCTCAATGCCCGCCTGGTTCTGGGAGAGGGGTGTGTGTCAGGAATGCTTTCCAAGGACACTGAGTCTGCCAGCTGTCCCTCCCCTGGTGCTTCTTCTTCTTCCTGCTTTTCCTCTTCTGATACTTCCCAACTTCTGCTCTCTGCAGCCTCTGAACTATGCCCTTCTGCAAACCACTGTTCTAAATCTATACTGTCCTCCTGATTTCAGGAAGGTTCAGGAGAAGGGGGGGCAGTCCTCACCATTCCTCCTCAGTCCAGCCCCTGACACCAGCTGATGGCGATGGGAGTTGTGGTTCGGCAGCATCTAGAGGGTGCTGCATTGGCTATCTCTGGTCCAGGGTATGGGCTAAAGGAAGTTAAGTGGGTCTGAATCTGAGCAACATCATGGGAGGAATGTTTCTAGCTACTCTGTGCTTTGATTATTTTTATTATGTATTACGTGCTTTGTATACTGTAACATTGTGTTGCGAACCACCCTGAGACCTATGGGTATAGGACGGTATACAAATTTTATTAAAGGTAAGGTAAAGGTAAAGGAACCTGGGACAGTTTGTCCTTTCAAAGGCGACTATGGGGTGCAGCGCTCATCTTGCTTTCAGGCCAAGGGAGCCAGCATTTGTCCACAGACAGCTTTCCGGGTCATGTGGCCAGCATGACTAAACCACTTCCGATGCAATGGAACACCATGACAGAAGCCAGAGCACACGGAAACACCGTTTACCTTCCCACCACAGTGGTACCTATTTATCTACTTGCACTGGCATGCTTTCCAACTGCTAGGTTGTCAGGAGCTTGGACAGAGCAATGGGAGCTCAGCCCCGTTGAGGGGATTCAAACCGCCTACCTTCTGATCAGCAAGCCCAAGAGACTCAGTGGTTTAGACCACAGCGCCACCTGCTCCCAAAAATGTTACCTTAAATTTTACTAACAGCAGCAGCAGCAACAACAACAACAATAGCAGCAGCAGCACAGGGACTGACATCAGCTGTTGTCATGTGAATTGTAGTCCTCCCTCCCCATTTTTGTGGGCAAACTACTTTTGTGCCATGTCCATTTTTTCTCATTTCACTTATTCTCTGAGAGTAACTCAGCAGTTCCGCAATTTACTGTGATGAGTACTTGATGAAGACAGACCATTTTCAGAGAGACTGCTGTAATTCTGGTAAAGGAGGGGGGGCATAAAGACGTCAGCAAGATGACAAAAGCATGGCATATGTACAGTGTACTTTGTTGCGAGTGAAGCATGAAGGAAAGTCAAAGGCAGACTTCATTATTTCAGTAAGTCCCACAATCTAAAATGTGTCACTATTTGTGACAGCAAATTGAAGTGCTCTGAGGAAGTTCTCAAAAGGAGAGATGACAGAATCACAAAGTTGCATTTGTATCTAATGTAAAAAGAACTACAGAGGGATCATTAAAATGAAACTCTTCATGTAGCTGCATAATAGATGTAAAACACACTTTTCCAGAGGAAAGGGTACTATCTCATTTGAAATTTAAATGCAAGAAATGACAAAGCAATGCCAATTACTTTTGGATAATAGCCTTCTGCACTGCAGAGTCAAAATGGACATTTGCAGTGCCCTTTGTATTCGAGAAGCTCCTTTGAGTCACTCAACGTGGATTTGATTACTAAATTAATAGAATTTATCATATTTTATCAAATTTAGGGCATATACAGTTGCCCGATAAATGGTTGCTTCTGATTACACAAACTGTCTTTGTTGCAAAAGGTTACGGCTTTTACAAAGAGCTACATGGCAGAGTTACAATATATTCAAATCAAAAGGGTTCCCAGCTAATCAAGGCTTGGGCACTTGGAAGCGCTGCCATTTGCTGTGACTTTGAGAAGTTCTGTCCGTGTCATCAGTAGATACCAGCATCTTGCAATCAAGTTTTAAATCTAGGCCAAACCTAATCCTCCATTATCTCAGAAGGGTTTGGCTGCTTTCGTCATTTCGTTTCGTGTGGCATTATTTTTAACCCACCCTAGGACCAAAGGCAAGGTAAAGGCAAAGGACCAAGGAGTGCCAAGGAGTGTGGTGGAGTCTCCTTCTTTGGAGGTCTTTAAGCAGAGGCTTGACAACCATATGTCAGGAGTGCTCTGAAGGTGTTTCCTGCTTGGCAGGGGGTTGGACTCGATGGCCCTTGTGGTCTCTTCCAACTCTATGATTCTATGATTCTATGACCCCTGGACAGTTAAGTCCAGTCAAACTTGACTATGGGGTGTGCGGCGCTCATCTCACTTTTCAGGCCGAGGGAGCCAGTGTTTGTCCACACACAGCTTTCTCATCAAACACATCCTTTCAGTAGTCGTGTCATTTACTTTCATAGAATAGAATCATTGAATTGCAGAGCTGGAAGGGTCCACAAGGGTAATCTAATCCAACCCCCTACAAGGCAAGAATCTTTCACCCAATGGGGACTCAAACCCATGAGCCTGAGATTATTTTACTTTTACTTTCAAGGAAATAAACAACTACTTAACTTTTAGAAGACATCTGAAGGTAGTCCTGTATAGGGAAATTTTTAAATGTTTGATGGCTTGCTGTGTTTTAATTTGTTGGAAGCCCCGCAGAGTGGCTAGGAGAACCCAGTCAGATGGGAAATAAATAAATAAATAAATAATAAATATTAAGCAATTTTTTTTTCATGCATAGGGTCTTTTCAAGCTCCTCTCTCCCCTTATGGTTTATGTTGCTTTCACACATAAATGCTAGATGAGGGCTAAAAGGTAAAAATAAAACAAAACATAAAACCTTTAAGAAGTACCTGCTTTCTTGATAGTGAAACACATACACACCATGACAAATTTTCAGTTGAAATAAAGCAAACATGGTGGGCAGAAGGTTTGAATTAAAAAATAAAACATGGCAATTAGTTTAAGTGTTATTATATTTTACTTTGAAAACCTTTGATAAAAATTTGATTTAGAACATAAAAGGGGGGGATAAAACCTTGCATAACTAGCTGATTGCTCTGATGACTAGTAGAGAACCAGATAATTACGCTACTACTTTAGAAAATAATAGTTTGAGAAAGAGCACACAAGCTTAATTTTCCATTTGTGTGTGGAGGGAGGACTTTTCAAGTTTGTGGTTCGAGGACCCGACCCCCACGAAGTGAAATGAAGACACAAGGACAAGTGATATAAGGTTGATGGGCTAGAAAAGGCCACAACTTTATTGATTACAGCAATGAAAAGGTATTGGCTTAGGCATTGGATCGAAACAAGTGGGTTTATTCACCAGTAGGTGGAGCCTGTTGATGCTAATCCAACTATAGGCTCACCCCTGCTGTCACCGAGGGTCGTGCCATGGCCTCCCGCCAAGCAGGCATCGGACAGAATACACGACCGCCAGATTCCTTTAACGGAATACCCCTAAAAATTGAAGGCATAGGCGATGGCCACACCTAGCACTTCGACACACAACACATTATTCCAATGCCTAACCGCCACCCGAGCCAAAGGCTCGCCGCCAATACCCTCAAAGCTGCAACCAATCCCAGATACTTTTGATGACACTAGCTAACTAAATGTCATTCCCCAAATCCGATAGGTGGACACCGTCATTCCGGTATAAAGCTTGGTCGCCGATCCGGATACGGTCATGATAAATGACTTGGCCATACATAAAGCGCACTCAACGGGCTACCGCCCGGTTTACGAGTTTCCTGGTTCTTTCAATGGCCATACAGCTTTGCGCACCGCGCCAAACAGTTCTTTTCAGGAAGGAGGACCAGAACACCGTCGTTCTGGGACACAAGGCTGCAAATGCATTCAAGTCTCTTTTTATGCTCCACAACAAGACCACACTCCTTCTGTTAGCAAGGTCATTCTCCCCCAAATGAATCACAAGGATGTCGGGAGGGCCGAACTTGGCTACTTTCTCCCACAGCAATGGCATCAGCTCCTCCCAATGCATGCCTCTTCTCGAAAACCAGGAAACTCAAACACCATGTGGAAGGCCAAGATTGGATGCAAGACCGCAGCTCACCGCTTGTACGCGGGCCCAATGAACTATACTGTGGCCGCAAATCCACACGCTTCTTCTGAGCATAACTGGGGTAAAAGACAGAAAGAAAAGGCGGGTAAGTAGGGTAAAGCGGCAGGTCGCATACTAGCGAATATAAGACTTATAAGCATTGGATTTCCACCGGCCCATCTCTTTGATCCTGTCCGCCGGTAACCCCAGGTGCGCAGCCGTGGTTGCGGCGCCAATTCTAAAGGAGTGCGCAGCGTACTCCTGGGAGGATAGACCACAAGCCTCAATAGCCTTGCGAAGCACTCTGGTGAATTGGTGCCTCAACAAGGGTGACTTGCGATGGGACGCTGATGAGGAATGAGGCCAGGGAGAGGCTGGCACTGCAGCAAAAGGCTGCTGAACACGCCCCCTCCACGGCACCTGGTTGGGTGGCCATCGGGGGGGCGTGAGTGCCAGCCAGGTGAGCTGGAGGCAGGGGGCAACGCCCCCTGCTGGGCGGTGCTCGGGCTCCCGCCCACAACCACTCCCCTCTCTTTCAGGGAGGAGAGTCTTTATTGTACAACAGCAGGAATGAAAGAACAAAACAAAACCCATGACCTAGAAGTGCTCCTCTTGTTACATAGAAGAGTATAGTCCCTAATGGGAAATAGAGAAAGGGAAAACAAAATCACTACCCATAGCTTATGAGTCTCATTCGCTATCTCTAAAGTGCAGAGAGGATGGTTTTAGGCCATTTTCTATTGGCATAATCAATCTTAGAGGGAGGGGAGGGAGTTTGACCTCAGGTCTAGGACCAGTAGAGTCCCTTTATGCCATAGTGACTTCAGATGGATTGACTGGCCATGCTTTCTACTAGGAGAAAGGAAATTAACACTTGACACGGATTTCTCAGCAGAGGAAAATGAAAGGAATGCAAGGAACCATTGAACATTTATCTTGTTTGGAAAGGTGCGGTTTCCCCGGAAAGCACAGAAACCTTTTCGTCTTCTCACTTAAATGAGGAAGAACAGCGGAGGTGGAGGACTCTAACAGATGCCAGCAGACAGGCAGTTTTCCTCTGGTCTTAAAATGGAGGCTGCGTTGCAACATGGCTGAAAGACAAGCACCCAGTCCAGAAAGACAGCATAGTTATAAAACTGAGAGAACAAGCCCCTTTCCAGCCCAACCCATCTACCGCATGTTTGCTGGTGGCGTTTCCATTCAGAACGGAGTCTGATTCACTCTCTTATTAATGAACCAAAGTCGTAGCATATGTCATGCAATGTGCAGAGTGGAGGCTGATTCAGCTAGAGGCCCCCTCCTCCACCGAGGAAGACAGGTGCCTTTGCCAAGCCCATTTCTCAAATGTACGCACTTCCACTTGAAAGAGCCTGCTCACTCAGCAGTACTCCAGCCAGGACGGAGAGTGCTTCTCCTCCATGGCATTCATTTAGACTGCGATTCGTGAACAAGACATGAGCAGCCTCTTATTGATCAGCCTTTTCTAATGGACACTAAAAGCCCCAAACACCCCAAAACCCCTCACCATGAGTAATGATTCAGAATGTTTGGGAACAGAATATTGCCTATGTAAAAGCAGACGATGCAGTAATAATAATAAGCTAATCTGTCAAAACATGATCCAAATGTAGCTCCACACCATCTGAAAAACTATTTCCAGCAATGTAGAGTAATGAAGTGTCTTATGGGTGAGAGACCTTTCCCTAAATGTAAAGAACTGAAGACAAACAAAGCTCTGAAAGACTGAATAAGACACCATCTAGTCCAATATCTCATTTCCAGCAGCAGCTAACCAGGGAAGCCTAAAAGCAAAGCATGAAGGCAACTGAGCTCCCAGCAATTTATATTTAAAGGTACAGTGACTTTGAACTTGGAAGGATCCATTTAATTGTATATTTTTTGAATAAATTTTAGTAGAGTTTATAAAGAGTGATACAAAACTTAATATCAGATAACTTTTTTTAAAGCCTACATTAATCTAAATAAAATAAAATAAAATAAAAACACTGAGGAAAAGAAAAAGGAAAGGAGGAGAAAAAAGTAAAAAGTGAGAGAAAGTGATTATAAGAGATAGAAAAGAACGTAACAGAGAAAATAGAAAAGATAAATTACAAAAATTAAATAAGTTCCAATTCTTTTCATTTGTCCACTATATATAAACAATATTCACTTCATCCACTCCAAAATAACACCTAACAAAAACTCTTTCTATAAACCAACATTATCTTCAACCCCCAAATCCACATGTCATTGTTTCATTTTCATGCAAAAAGTCTATGAGAGGTTTCCAATCTTTAGTACCGGTAAATGTTAACAATTATATTTCTCTAATTAAACGTGTCGATTTTAATTATCATGGCTAATACACTTTGATAGATCTTCTTCTTGCAAACTGGTGTAATCCCATTTAAGACAGTGGCTCTCATAACATCCCGTAGCAGTACATTTGATAAGGTGATTGCACATCCAAACACTTTTTTCTTAATCCATCAGGAAATGCTACAAGCCCATGGGGTCATTTGAGTTTATCTTTTCCTGTATTGTGCCATTTCCATGAAGTCACTTCCAGGTGCAGAGACCATACTGTGTAAGCAATCCAAACATCACAGATTTAAATAAAATCATTACAGTACTGATTGTTTTCATATCAATTCTCTTTTTAATAATTCCTAGCATGGAATTTGCATTTCCCCCCACTGCAATTGACACTTACATTGAGCTATTCACCACAAGCCCATAGCCAGCATATATCTGTCTATACCAACATAAATCACCTTACATTTAATGCTAAGCTTTATTGGGCATTTTCATGCCCATTCAGAAGTCCTTTTGGTGTTGTTCACAACACACCTGAGTTTGCAACATCCTGAGTAATTTGGTGTGATCTACAGATATAGCTACAACACTACTCACCTTTAACTTCACACCAATTATAAATAAGATAAAGTTCACTAATCATGATACACATATTTAGAGCATCCCACTGTTTATTTCACACCATTATCCATTTATTCTAACCCTCTGCCTCATTTTCATATGAAGGATCCATAAAATCTAATCCTATGAGCTTTATGTTTACTCCAGAACCTTTAGTGGAGTTTTGTCAAACTGGTTTTTTTGAACATGCAAATGTATACTGTCTACTAGACCTTCTCTATCCACACATCTCAAAGAGGTTGGTGAGACATGATTTATTTTATTTTATTTATTTTTTTGTCTTTATTGTTTTGCCAGAATTGTTGCTCGTTTTTTGTCTTCCTCGATTGAACTAACTGTTTTAAATGCTTGATCCAAACTGCATAGTTACACACAGGAGACCAATATTACCTACTTTATATTAACAATGCGAAATAAAGGAAGACGGAAACTGTCAGGTTTCTTTAAGATATGAATCAGGACAAAATTACCAACGTCACCTTCAGACTGTATTTTGTGGGAGTGATTCAAGAGCATACTGTAAAATTCAGGTTTGCACAATCAGTAGATTTGTTGCCTGAATGCAACAAATCCACTTCAAAAAGTATTTTTGTTGTTAGGGAAGTGCCTTGGAGAACAGAATGAAAGAGTGTGGGATGAACAAATAATTAACGGGAAAATGTATAAACACCACATAAGCAAATCAGGAAGAACACTAGTTGTCATAAACCACTGAATTGGAACAAACAGTGATTGGGTTTTCTACAGATTGCTGTTTATTCTGATTTGGCAGTAAATAGTGGGTTTTTCTTGAGGAAAATAGTGGGACAAAAACCAACCAAACAGACCTGGAAAGTGTGGCACAAAAGGAAGTTTGGATGAACCTATAGTCTAACTTCCGCATAAGCATCGTGCAAGCAAATCAAAGTGAATGCTCAATAAACACATGGTCTAGAAGAGCCCCGAGTGAATCCAAACCCATATATTAAATAAATTCAAGGCTACAGCACTCAAAAATAAGTCATTCACCCCCCCCCCAACTTCATTTGCTAAATACAGAGCACAACAAACTACAGGCCAGTGACACATCATTTTGTAAGTCTTTTGTGTTTCTAGGTATACAGCAATAGTATTTTGCAAGAGAAAAGCTGCCTCTGAAGAACCCCTAGGATATTGCTTTAAGTTAACAAAAGCATCAAATCATTAATATGATTTAAAAATGGATGCAAAAATACATAGCCACACACATTATAGCACTATCCACATCATAGAATTTCCTCTTTTAATAGAATCATCTGAAATGAGTGTTGGGGGGGGGAGGGATACAAAGCCCAGAACTCTTACCGTGTAAGACTGGAATCCATTGATAAAGGGAGGAAGTGTAACTCACAGCCAAGTCTCCCAGCTCCAGTGCTCACTTCACTAAAAGAAATTAAGACAATAAGTCAATAATGGTTAAAGTTGCCATTCTCATGTCCAGTTGCTTGACATGGGAATAAGATATTCTTAATGTGCATGTGCCACAACAAAGTTATACTTTAGAGCCTCCTTTAACTGCATTTTGATTATGGAATCCTATTATCATCTATTTACAACACATATGGGAAAACGATCTAAAACGCAATCAAAAACAAATTAAGAATTGGAGAACGTGAACTGGATTCTTGGAAGGTTAATATGGGTTTGAAATAAGCCTACATGCGGGGGGACTTCTATAGATCTCACATCAGCAGGCAGTTTTTGTAGATGCACCACATATGCATTGGTGAATCTGGTCTTGCAGAATGGCGCCAGTGGTGCACTCTGAACCATTCTCCCTTCCTGACTTTAGTACAGATGCAAATATCACAATCAAAGGGATGTTCTTCTCTCACACACCTAGCATCATGTGAGGGGTGGAGCAGCTGCTTTGGTTACTGGCCCTGGTTCCACCATCTTGTCCCCTGCATATTCCTCTCGCAGAGCTACAACTCCCACAGTTCCCTGGGAACAGCGTCTGACTGTACAGTACTACGCTGAACTTTAGTTTTGTGGGGGAAACAGGGGTTTCCCAAAATCTCTCAGTCCGTTAACAAACTACACTTCTTCTTGGGGCTGGTCTTGCTTCAGCAGTGAGGAATAGCCCAGAGCAGTGGGCTCTGTTCATCCACCATGCCCTGCCATGGAAACACTGTATGCAAAGCCGCTTGGGGAGGCTGCATGAGAAGGACATAACAGCCAGGGCTGGTTCCAGGAGGGCAGCATGAACAGCACCTCCCACAATGCTCCAGGACAATCGACCCGGCTGCACTCCCCCCAGGCTACACCACTGGGGAAGCTATGGCTTCTTGGAATGGTATGCTGCTGCTTTAAATGTATACTACAGATGGAACCCAAGTTTTAAGGAGGCAAAAAGAGAACTTTCTGTTTTAGGCTTCTGCCAAACACCACACATATGGTAAAGTTAAAGGACCCCTGGACAGGTAAGTCCAGTCAAAGGCGACTATGGGGTTGTGGCACTCATCCTGCTTTCAGGCCGAGGGAGCCAGAGTTTGTCCACAGACAGCTTCCTGGCCATGTGGCCAGCATGACTAAACAGCTTCTGACACAACAGAACACTGTAACGGAAACCAGAGCGCACGGAAACACCATTTGTTTTCCTGCCACAGCGGTACCTATTTATCTACTTGCATTGGTGTGCTTTCAAACTGCTAGGTTGGCAGGAGCTGGGGCAGAGCAACGGGAGCTCACCCCATCACGGGGATTCGAACCGCTGACCTTCTGACTGGCAAGCCCGAGAGGCTCAGAGGTTTAGACCACAGTGCCACCTCCTTCCCTGGTAGAACCACACATAAAATATTACTGACCCTTTTAAAGTCTTCTCTCCAATAGCCCTTTAAGGATTCCTACAGAGCACTAGGAAGGTGGGAAGTTAGATAAATGAAAATAAATAAATATATACATATAAAATAAAATAAAAGTTAAGCAGGACTGTTTGTCTGTGATCAGATAGCTAAAGCAGTTGTTCTACCCAGTGGCAAAGCTTCTAAAGTGACAACATCTGATGGGGATGTTTTCCACATCCCTGAACGACCTCGGAAAAACAAACCCAACTATTCAGTGTGTGCTAAGCTGCTCTATTAAGGCTAGAGGTTATTTCTGTCTTGTCACATGCAGATTTTGAATGGAATGGTCACCTACACCCTTTAACTAGATGTGCAGCCTTTGTGACTTTGTCGTTTGATGAGGTCTCAAGAAATGTGCTCGGAGAAACAACCTCTCCTTTGCCTACCAAGCTGTCAGAACAAACTGTTCCAAGGCCTTCAGAAAAAGATGGCGTGCACATGATCCTTGCTCCTAGTTAGTGCAGAAGGTCAAGAGAAATATAACAACCCTGAGACATGTATCTGGGGAAACCAGGAAACCATATCTAACTTAAAACTTGCACTGAAGACATCCTAGTTACCATTAAGATTGCAAATGCACAGCCAGATACAGTAATAACATTGCCCCAATGTTTAATGCTGCTCATCTAGGGTAGTAGAATGACACAACCACAGATTTATACAGTATTTATTATTCCATAAACCAGTGATCACCTAATTCACCCCATGAAAGGAAATCCATAATAGGAATAAGATGTTTTATAGGCAAATGAGCAGCCAGGAAAATGTGGGGGGTTATGTGCCAGAGAACCTTGATAGGTAGAGGTCCTCTTGGATGTATACACTTCATGCCTATAGCCTATCAACCCTCCATTTACTGTGAGGAAACCTTGAAATAACACTACTATACTCACAGCAAACTTGTGGTTTGCTTGCTCTTCAGTTACCAAGTGCTAGACATGCATTTGTCAACTCGCTCTACCTAGCAAAGATTTCCAGTTAATATTCAATATATGCGTGCTGAGGATTACAACCCAAGTAGCAGAGCACTTGTCATAGAGAATTTAATGACACAATGCCCTGGCTGGCACATAATGCTAAACAGTGATGTGGCGTGGGGGCACAGGGGCAGTTGTCCTGGACACAAAATTGTTGGGGCACAAAAATTCAACACCTGGTTCTGCCTCAATACAGCTGCACACTTCCACTGCTGGGCTCCATTGCAAATGTTTTCTCCATGGAAACCAGGAAGTGGCCTCTCCAGACAATGAAACGGCTCTTCTTTTCTTACCTCTGAGGCTGTGATCTCCTAGGTGTCATGGACACCATTAGGCAGTTGAATGCTCATGTGTGCAATGTCTGTTTTCCTCCCTCCCTCCCACCCCAGCATGGCCGTGGGCACTGGCAACCCATGCTACACCACTGGTGCTAAAGTATGATTTATTAAACCTTGATGTGCCATTATGTGTGAGCCCTGTCTAGCAGCTAAATTATGGTTTGTTTACTGCCAAAAATGTTATAATCTGGAGCCATGGTTCATCACCGGTTCTATAAATCTGACTTTGTTTAAACTATGGCACAGCATTATGTGCAAACACAGCACCTGTCCTTAGGAATTAGGAATAATGGAGTCAGGCAAAATACTTGGGCGGAGGAAGAGTTCTGAATCCCTCAATTGTAGACTTCTAAGTTGCTCCAAGTGTGAGTAAAAATATTTATTTCCCGTAGGATGAATAACTTTTCTACCAAAAGGCTTTACATTTTTGAGGCTTTTAAGACTATAAGGTTAGATAGACTACATCAGTTTATTGAACAGATAGTGAAATGCCAAGTTTCACAAGAATTCTGGGAGAAATAAGCCCTTTGAAGCATGCCCTATTAATATAAAATATTGTTCAGAAAGGAACATGTGAAGTTTCTCCCCCATACCCAAAGCCAAACTTCAAGCTTCTCTGTACTGACTCATCACACACCACATTACTAATCCCTTCCACCCCTGCATTTTCATAGATTTTCTGATCAGGTAATAAATGGAGAGATGCAGCTTATGCTCAGGATTCAGAAAGTTAGCTGTGTTTGTGGCACAAACAGCCCATTTCATTTTGGAAAGAGAGTGAAGAAATGCTTAGGTTGTTGAACCAGAAGTACGGAGGCCACAGCTTCAAAACACTGCTAAGCCAGTCATCATTTTTCTGCCTAATCTACCCCACAGAGTTGTTATGGGGTAAAACTGGGGGAGGTGAAGAAAACTATCATCTCCTTAGAGAAAGGGTGGGGAGCTCCAGCCTGCAGGTTTAATTTGACCCTTGGGAAGCACTTCTCAAAGAGGACAACTGATCATCAGTCCTTTGGGAAGTGCTGTGCAAGAGAATTCGACAAGTGTCAATCATCTGACATCATTCGGATGTCAGGTGGTTGATCAGTAGGTTGTCCACCCCACCTGTGGAAGCTGGCCCATGGGTGTGTTTGGGGTGTGTGGGGAGAGACAAGGATCTAGCTCAGTGGGCCAAAAATGGTTACCCACCCCTGCCTTAGAGGAAAGGAGATCAGTGCAAGAAAAACACCAACATTTCCTTGCTCATGTTTTATATTGAAATGCCAAAATTGCAACCCTACCAAAAAAAACAACATGAAAAAGGTACACTTAAGCTAAACATTAGTGCTTGACAGCTTCACACTTTACCACCCCTGCTACATATTGCTGAATACTCTTCTCTGCCTGCTGTACATTTAATTCATTTACTCTTCAATAAGCTGCCCTGCGCTGTCTTGTAAGGAAAGTACTGTAAAAATTGAATAAATACAGAGCTGCTTTTATACATTTACTGGCGCTCACTCTCCAGGTCTCATTTCAGAAGCTCCACTAGTAACAGAAGAGAGAATCTAAAACTAACAGCCTTATTCTTCTTTCGTCAAGAAAAACCCACAAGGAAGCTGAACAGAGCAACTTCTGTTAACATTCTGGTATGTGTGTGTGATAAAAAATTAAGCCCACTCTGCATCCCAGCCTCTTGCTCCTCCATCTCTCAGGACTGTCAGCTGCACAGAACAAAGGAAGCAAGTCGGAGGCTATGTGTCCATATCTTTCCTAGAAAACTGTGCCAGCTACCACTGCAGGTCTTTGTACATCTACAAACAACTGCCAACGTGACTGTATCCTTTGCGCTCCCTTCAGCTTCAGTATAACCTGATGAAAGGGGGGAAATGCCGCTGGTGTTTTTGCTCTTTTTTGCTCTACTGTTATATACCCAAGCCTCACCTGTCATCTTTCAGAATCTTGTCCATGACCCTAAAGCATGAACCAGGCCTGAAGCTAGGAGCTGTCCTCAGAGTCTTGAGATTCAGAGTCTGCTTCAGATACAGTTAATGGCTCTGTGACTGGCAGACAGTAAGAAGCATCAGGACTAGTCCTGTCTGTAATAAATACTGTCCTAGAAGCCTGTCTTTCTGCCCCTTGCTTTGTCAACAAGGCAATACCTTCTGCCTGCTGTATTTCAGACCTTTGGCCTTACTGTGACTTCCAGTAATTGACATCAGGCTTTGCAAACAGACATTCCAGGCCCAGATTTGGATGCAGTCACCCATACCTCCAACCCAATAAATGCTTACTGCTTAAGCGATGGTGGGCAATTTGAATAGTACAGACTTCACAACACTCCAAGGCAGGGGCAGCCAGTGTTGTGCTACGTACTGCAACTCCCATCAGTCCCAGCCCTATATTGACCTGGCAAGATATCGCAAATCATGATGTGTGTGCTATGCAAAAATCACGATGTGGGCAAAACCGTGAAGCCAGTCAGTGCCTTGGTATAGCTCCATCCTTATTTCAGACACTGTGATATATCACAATGTTTAGCTGGTGATATATCACAATGCTGAAAACCAGATATCACCCAGCCCTATTCCCTACCCCTGATACAATATATTCTTCTTCTTTTTTAGTTATATTTTTCTTTTTTTGTATTGGTAGTGGTTTGTTTGTATTTTTTGTGTTTTGGTGTTTTAAGGTGAATGGATGTATTGTTTATAAACCAATAAAAATTGAAATGGGGAAAAAATACAATATATTAATTCTATCCCCAACCCCTCCTCCCACAAATATCTGCCAATGTTCAATGACTTAACAATTCTTCTATCTAGGGAACATGCTACAAGCTTCTGAATTAGCTGCGGCTGATATGACAACCTTTTCGGGTTCAGTTACCACTACAAATTGCAATTTCTGTTAAAGCTGAGCCTGACATTCAGTGTTACTTCAGCTGCAGGGTAATTAATAAAAAGGAAACATCACTTGACAGAAAATACCAGTTACCAACGGAATTATATAACATTATGGCCTACTAAACTTTTACGATCCTCCCTTTCATAATCTCGACTCATTAAGTACACAAATGGGATTTGTTATGACAAAAAGGTAAAGAGGGGAAGGGAGGGGAGGGATTGCTTCATTCAAAGAGCACTTAGTTTCCATCACAGCCACAACGAATCAACCAAAAGCCAGAGAGAATTAAACACAAGCATCGCCTCTCCTGAGCAGGCACTTAAGAGCTGGGGTACAGAGGTAGGTCATTTGCCTTAACAGCCAATGGTCCCATGTTCAGTTCTTGGCGTCTCCAGGTAGGTCTGGGGGGGGGGTCCCCTCTCCTTGACCCTGGAGAGTTGCTGTCAATTGATATAAGAGGAGTTTGGGGGTCGGGAAATGGTTTTATAAGTTGCATCTATCTTTGTTTCTCAATTTGATCCTTTTATGTGGTTTTGTATGTACTGTGGTATTTTATGCATTGTGACTGGCAGCTATTTTTATTGATCACAGTCTAGTAATTATTTATTACCTTTGCTCTGAGTGAATTTCTGTTCAGTTATTATTTGCTGACATTTTGAGAGTTTGTTCTATTGTGCCGCCCAAGGCCTGCACCTTCCTGCTCCTGGCTGTGGGTTCGGCAGCAGCCCTGGGGTTAGGAGAGAGCCAAGGGGGCTGCCTGGCAGAGCCGTGTCACGAGAAGCATGCGACACACCACCCTGAGGTATCAAAGGGGGCAGGCAGCAAGAGGGGGCTCTGCCCCACAAGGGGAGGGTCTGGCCAGCTGCCTGCTTTCCACTCACAAACCACTCGGCTGCCCAGAAGACACACATGCTATTTGAGAAAAGGAAGCCACTTCCCTCCCAGTCTCTCAGCACCTTCAGGACCACTGCAGCCCAGTTGCATCCTTCTGAATTTGTGCCTGGGGCAACGGCCCCTGTTTGCCCCCCCCCCATGCTATGCCTCTGGCTCTGCCTCTGAGCTATGGGCCTCCCCCTGCTTGAACACTAGTTAGTACCATACAAATGTTAAGTATTATTATTAGCACTGAAGAAAATAATCAGTAATGTAAGTACCACCTATTTAGTAGTAGCACTTGTTCTTTGCATCCGCCCCTAGTATCTGGTAATCAACCTTAATAAACTTGCCTGCTCGTGAAGAAAATAAAAAGGTATCTTTAAAAAACAACAACAAACCAATATGCAGTAGTTCAGTTGCTTTAAGAAGTGAAGGTAATCAAATACGTGAACGATCTAATTTTTGATATATTTGAAATACAGACAGTGCTTTCTATAAAAAATGTTTAGGGGTACTCTCATTTTCCTACTCATATTGAAATTAATGAGGCCAAACTTAAGATTCACAAAATGTTGGGTTACGCGTCCCCTTGCGTCCCCCCAGAAAATAAACACTGAATACAATGAACAAATAACATAGATTCCAAACCATGTACATCTTCTGTTCCTTTTCTAGAGACAACTTAGGTTCTCACCTGCTTACTGGATTAGTGGCTTGACTACCTTATTTTTCATTGTGCGCAGGTACAAAGAAAAAAACACAAAACCCACTATTTCAGGGTTGGGGAACCTCAGGGCCAAGGGTGCTAAGTCTCTCTATCTGGCCCTTTAAACTCTTCCCAGACTGCTCAGTGTCTCTAGCAGGCTCTTCTTGTGTTCCTAGGGGAGTCCAGAGGGCCAGAAACAGGTTCCTGGCAAGTCACATTGTTAAATATAATGGTTTAATTCACACAGAAATGAAAAATGTTTAAAATGAAAAACTTGCTAAATGTTATATTGCTAACACTGGGTTTCCCCCCACAGGGTTCTAAACCTGAAATCATGCGAGAGGTATTGGGTTGCAAATCTCCATTTTGAAAGGGGTTGCTTTGAGTCTTTTCTCTCAAAGTCAATGGAGTGAAGATGTAAACTGAGTCCTCTCTCTGAATGCCACAGGGAAAACAATGCATGGAAAGGGCTTTCCTGAAGGAAAAGCAAACAGCCTGGAAGCTTTAAAGCAGGCTGGAGAGCGAGAGAGAGCGAGAGTGAGAGACCTTTGCTTATAGGTCTGTTTGGGTTATTCCTTATTTTGTAAGATGCTGGGCCTGTGCTGGATAGCAGAAGCTATTGTATAGACATTTTCTGATGTCTTGATTCTGTTATGAAAAAAGTACTGCCAGTAAAAGCTTGCATAATATTTCCATGGGCCTGGACAATGCTTCATTTCCAAAGGAGTCGGTTCTTATGCTTCGAGTCGCTTCAAACTGCACAATATTTAATATCTGCAACACTCATTGTGCATCAGAAACAAGTCTAGTCTCCCTTGCAGAGCCCCTTCCCCAAATTCCGGTGGACGTCCATGCACTCAACTGTGAAGCTCACTGGGTGGCCCTGAGCCAGCCACAGTCTCTTAGTCTAACCTGCCTCACAGGGATGTTGTGAGGATGAAATGGGGAGGAGGAGAACCATGTTCTTTGCAGGACAAAGGTAAGGTACAAGGTAAAGGGTAAAGGTAAAGGGACCCCTGAGATACAAAGGTAAGGTAAAGGTAAAGGGACCCCTGACCATTAGGTCCAGTCGAGACTGACTCTGGGGTTGTGGTTCTCATCTCGCTTTATTGGCCAAGGGAGCTGGCGTACAGCTTCCGGGTCATGTGGCCAGCATGACTAAGCCGCTTCTGGCGAACCAGAGCAGTGCACGGAAACGCCGTTTACCTTCCCTCCGGAGCGGTACCTATTTATCTACTTGCACTTTGTTGTGCAAGTAGGTTGGCAGGAGCAGGGACCGAACAACAGGAGCTCACTCCGTCGTGGGGATTCGAACTGCTGACCTTCTGACTGGCAAGTCCTAGGCTCTGTGGTTTAACCCACAGCGCCACCCGCATCCCAACAAAAGTAATAACCAGCAATAACATTCTAACATCCCCCTTTCCACCATCCTGAATCCCATCTAATCCTCTGGCCCCGTATGTAGCTTTTCTTTCAGAAGACCTTTGAAACATTAGAGCAATGTGATGTGAATGGAGCTTCATAAAGCTCCAGAGAGCATTTAATGGCACATATAGGAGGTGTTAAAATGTCAAGTTGATTGTGCTGACATGGCCGTCTGCACAATAATGATATTCAGGTGTATTATTTATACTTGGTTGCATACTGAACCACTACCAAAGTGCTATCAAATTCCATTTTTAATGCAAGTGAACAATTGCCGAGGAAACCTAGCCACATCAGACTTCGAGAGAGGAAAGTTCTGAAAAATAACAATAATGCTAAATGAGGTTGATAAAAAGGAAGCTGAAAGGGAAAGTCAAAGGGATCAAACCTCTTCAGAACACTTGGGGGTTACTCAGTACAAAACTCAGCTAGCACACCCACCGCAGACCAGGAAAGTTACCAAGTCCAGGAGGACGCCAGTGTGGTTAATAAGCAGAGACAACGATGCTGTTAAGGGCAAGAAGCTTCCTTCAGAAAATGCAAGCCTTGCCCTAATGAGTTTTTGATAAAAGCAGACAATAAGGGATTGTTTGTTTTAAAAGGGAAAGGGAGAATTTGAGGGACTTATAGCTAAAAGCATTAAAACTAGCATTATTTATTTATTAAAAATACATCGTAGAATCCTAGAGTTGGACCACGAGGGTCATCTAGTCCAACCCCCAGCAATGCAGGATTCTTATGCCCAGCATGGGACTTGAACCCACAACACTGAGATTAAGAGTCTCACGCTTTACTGACTGAGCTATACCAGCTGACTCAGAAGCAAGAAACTGACTAGGGAGATGATGATGATGATGATGATGATGATGATGATGATGATGATGATTTATACCCCATCCATCTGGGTTGGTTTTCCCCAGACATTCTGGGAGGCTTACAGCAGATGGAACTATTGGAAGTTAAAGCTTCAGTAAAGGAGCATAAGGACGTTGCAGAGAAGCTGAATGGATTATCTGTGTCCGTCTTCACTGCAGAAGACACAGGGCTGACACACATGCCTAAACTGACTTTCTCAGGCAGAGGTCTAAAGAACTATGGCAATACCATGCTGACAAAGGAACAGATTTCTAGGCCTGCTGATGGACTTCAGCTCCAAATTCCTATCCAGGGCAGGGGAGTCAACTCTGGGGGCTCAGCATCCACACTGCAGGGCCCCCGACACAACTTCCAGAGCCTCATGAAGCACCGGAAGTCACATCCGAGGGCTCGTGAGACCTCAGAGATGCTTTCCGAGGTCTCGCAATGTCTCAGAACCTGAATTCCAGTGGTGCCGGAAGTCAGGTTTTGAGGCCAGAGGTGATGCCTTGATGGTGACACACTGGGCACCGATAGCCTGGGGCCCAAGTTGGCTCCCCTTCTACAGGGCCTGATGAGCCATACCAAATGAGCTTGTGAATGCAACCTCAGAGCCTCTGTTTGTAATGTTTGATAACTCTTGGAGAGCAGGCAATGTCCCTGCAGACTAGAGGTGGGGAAATATTGTCCTTACTTTCAAAAGGGGTAAGAAGAAGACGACCCAGATAACTACTGATGTTGGTACCAGGAAAGGTCCTAAAACATATAATTAAATGATTGGTTGGGTGTCCCTTCCAATGATACAGTTCTATTTTTCTTAAAGAAACCATGATCCAGCAAAAAACTTGATACTCTTTTCATGTATATTCTTCAGATGAGCAGCAATAGATGTACAGTGGTACCTCAGGTTACAGATGCTTCAGGTAACAGATGCTTCAGGTTACAGACTCCGCTAACCCAGAAATAGTACCATGGTTAAGAATTTTGCTTCAGGATGAGAACAGAAATCGCGTGGTGGCGGTGGCGTGGCAGCAGCGGGAGGCCCCATTAGCTAAAGTGGTACCTCAGGTTAAGAACAGTTTCAGGTTAAGAACGGACCTCCAGAGCGAATTAAGTTTTTAACCCGAGATTCCACTGTATATTTCCCCCCTACTTTGGTTATTGCCAGTGCTACTTTACAAGCAAGATTTTTGGGGCTAAGATTAAAAACAAAAACATATCTCAAACCCTTAAATAACTTGTAGCTGTGGCAGCCAGCAAAGTGAATAAAAAATCTGTCTTAAACTTCTGGTACTTCATTTCATATATTCCCCCCCAAAGCACAGAAGAAACTATCTGGGCATAAGAAATGGAAGGGGAAGATAGGCTTAAACCAATCTTTGTTTGATACTGATGGTATGAAGTAGAGAACCCGTTCTAAAGTGTTGTGTGACACCTATACCCCATTATATGCAATTTTTGATTTAACTCAGAATTGACTTATAGTGGGTGAACAGTCTATCCAATAAGCGAATGTCATCGGTAGCCTTTCTCAAGCGGGCACCCAGCAAATTGGCAACATTTTCTACTCAAAAGATATTTTCTGGGATTTCAAGATGCTGTGATTGAATTCTAGCACACTTTCAATTTTACTGATAAATGCCTCAAAAATGTCAACTCACTTGAACCTATCCCCGCTAAAAAACACTCGGGAGTGATAGCTTTCTCTCTTCAGTCCTCCCCTCCCCCAAATCACCACTGCTAAACACAATTTATAACTCTAGAGAACACAACAAAACCATTTAGGGCATTATTCAAGAAGATAAACAGAAGGTATCCACACAAACCGGATTCATTTTCTTGTGAAGTTATCGCTTTATTTGTGAACTGTTCCTTATGAAATTAGGAAATCCACTGAGACCCTGTGAGACTTTTGAGGCAATATTTGTCTCATGCAATGTGTGGACAGCTGGTTTTCATTTGCTGTGGGAGGAGGCAGGTGACTTCCGTCGAGGAAATACTTGTATTGTAAACAGGTTGTATTTCCCTATGACTTGAAGATGACAATATTTTCATACGGAAGAAATGATATGCTCCTTGTTCATGCACCCATTGCTATTAATTATTATAATTGTAACACCATAAATCCACCAAACAATCCTAGGAAGCCAAAGTAAGTTCAGCTGCTTAATTTATTAATTTTAGCACACTTACTATATCCCACTTTTTCCCTCAAGGAGCTCAAGGTGGCATACATGGTTCTCCTCCTGCTTATTTAATCCCCACAACAACCTTGTGAGGTAGGCTAGGCTGAGAGGCAGCGACTTGCCCAAGGTCACCCCACAAGCTTCATGGCCAAGTGTGGATGTGAACCCTGGTCTCACTGGCTGTTCCCAAATTAACTGTGTATAGGATTGCAACAATATTGTGTTAAAGAGCTTCTCTAGCAAGGAAGCAGGTCCCTGCCTCCAACAAGCTCACAATCTAAACTCTAAGAAACGCAACAAAAGCAGGAGGAGAAAGGATGGAAAGGGTATAAAGGAGTTAATTAAACAAATACAGTTAATCTGGTTTGGCTATACATAGGAGTGGTGATTGAGGGGTGAAGCCAATGGATTAATGGAAAGCATGCTTTGAAAGGGATCTGAAGGAAAAGAGAGGCACCATGTCATATTGTTAAACTGCTCTGGAAATTATAGCTCTGGGAAGAAGAAGAAGTAGAGTTTGGATTTGATATCCAGCTTTATCACTACCCGAAGGAGTCTCAAAGCAGCTAACATTCTCCTTTTCCTTCCTCCACCACAACAAACACTTTGTGAGGTGAGTGGGGCTGAGAGACTTCAAAGAAGTGTGACTGGCCCAAGGCCACCCAGCAGCTGCATGTGGAGGAGCGGAGATGCGAACCCGGTTCACCAGATTACAAGTCTACTGCTCTTAACCACTACATCACAGTGGGAGAAGAACAGGAATCTCCTAACAACTCTCAGCACCCTTAACAAACCACAGATCCCAGAATTCCTTGGGGGAAGCCATCGCAGTTTAAAGTCGCATCATAGTGCTTTGAATGTACGGCGTGAGCATGTTCATAATTGTATCTTGCCCATCTTCTGCACAGTGTAAGAGGGAAAAGTCTATGTCATCCAGGTCCCTACTGATGCAATGACTTCCTACGCCCCCAATTCCTGGACCCCAAACCTGGGAAGTAACTCCATGATTGTGCTTGCACTGTATGGCACCTGTTTTCTTAGTGTGCTTGTCAGGGACTGGCTGGACAGAGGGGGGGTGGCTGGATGCCGAGGAGTGGGCACTGGGAGAACAGGGGTTGGAAGCTGACTTGGAACAAGGGATCAGTGACCTGGGGGAACCTGTAGCAGCCCAGAAATGAGAGTCTGAGGCAGGAGAAGCTTCAGGATTGGAGAGTGGAGAACAGGGGCAGGAAGGAGGGAGAGACAGGTCAGGCTGGTGTAAAGTCAAAGGCTTCCACACCTTCTCCTCCTGGCCCCACCTCTCCTGCTCCACTGGCTCCCAAGCAGTGGCAGAGCATATGCCCGTGCTGCCCAGGGCGGGCACGCTCCCGAGGTGCCCAGAGTGGCGCACACGTCATGCAGCCAGGGGCGGAGCGAGCCACCCATGGCAGACCTTCAGTGCACAGCCCACCTGTGACTCCCAAGCCTCCCCCAAGCTGTCAAAACGAAGGGGGAAGGGGGGAATGCCGCCAGCAAAGCGGCTCAGCTTCCCCCCTTACCCAGACGACTCAGAGTAGACTTGGGAGTCACGGGCAGGCGGTGTGCTGAATGTCACCTTCCTCAGTGAAGGCACCTGGGGCTGTCTGCCCCCACCGCCCCCCCTTCCTATGCCCCTGCTCCCAAGACCAGAGGAGGGCTGAAAAAGGAGGAGCAGAAACAAGTTACACGCAGGCAGAGTCTTCACCTGTATACCTGAAGGAGCGTCTCCATCCCCATGGTCCAGCCCGGACACTGAGGTCCAGCACCAAGGGCCTTCTGGCAGTTCCCTCACTGCGAGAAGTGAGGTTACAGGGAACCAGGCAGAGGGCCTTCTCGGTAGTGGCGCCTGCCTTGCGGAACGCCCTCCCAGCAGATGTCAAGGCAATAAACAACTATTTTACTTTTAAAAGGCAACTGAAGGCGGCCCTGTTTAGGAAAGCTTTTAATGTTTGATGCTGTATTGTTTTTAATATTCGGTTGGAAGCTGCTCAGAGTGGCTGGGGAAAGCCAGCCAGATAGGCGGGGTATAAATACATTAAAAAAATATTATTATTATTATTATTATTATTATTATTATTATTCACGTGCTTGTGCACAGCTCTGGTGAGGGAGATAATAAGCAGAGGTTGGAGGCGGGGCCTCTCTGTTGCAACAACTGCCTCATTGGGTGCACATCTAGGAGTAGCTGAGATATGTGGGACTGATGGGCATGTCGTCACCTAATTTGTAGGTGTACTTTTGATGATAAAGAGTTAATTCCTCCCTCTGGACATTCCTTGCTTGACAGCTCAATGACAGGTACTGGAGCAGCATGGGATGGGGCCACATGGATGCCACTCTGCACTGGCAACATATGAGTGGCTCCTGACTTTGGCATGAAATATATGTAACAAAATTAAAATGGAGCTGCTGGTTTTCTGAGAAGGGCAGCCATGCTAGAAAGCTCTCCTGTCACGTATTCCCTTCTTGCACTCCAATGTCAGGCAGAAAACTCACACCTATTGTGAGGTGGCTTCTTTTCAATTTCCAGACCAGCAAGATGGCTGAGTCCCCTGGGCAGCAAAATGGGTAATGCTAAAAATAGCAAACAATACCACTGCCTGCCTCCCACGAAAAGCCGGGCAAAAGTTCCTTAGAATTCTGCATAGCAACTGCAAAACCAGGCACCACAGCAGCTTAACCCTGATTGACCTGGACTAGAAATTTACATTACTAATTCTCACCACCCTGGGTGCCTTGTAGAAAGGCATTCTATAAATGCAATTAAATAAATAAATAAAGGGGTTTGAGGACCCTTTAACTAACGGCAAACACTAGCTATACAAAGAGGCAATTGCAAGCTGTACTTTCTTTCAAAATACTGGAAATGCTGTCATTAACGTGTGAGGCATCTACACACATGCCAAGAGAGAGAGAGAGAGAGAGAGAGAGAGAGAGAGAGAGAGAGAGAGAAAGATCAGCACCTAAAAGCAGGGGAGATATTTGTAAAGATCTGTACTTACTGGGAGCAGAAAGTTAATAAGCTCCATCAGCTGTCAAGGCTCTGTAAGCAACCCCTGAAATATTTGCTGCCAAAGTGTTCTTGCTGTCCAGCACAGAACAATATTCTCCAAGAGGAAGTGATTTAATAAGATAGGCTCATCGAATGGAAATTTCAAAACTGGATAGGGAAAAAGAATGAGATCAGCACTGGTTGCAGCAGAATTGCTATTACTAAGGGTAGTTCTGATTTTGTAACTGATAGGAGTGTGCTTCTGTAAAGGTATCAAAGGTATCACATCCTTCTTAATTTCTCTCTGCTTGAGAAAAGCTGAGTAGGTCCCTTTTTTCCTTGCTGAACATTTAACACAAATTAAATTGCAGCCATAAAACATGTCACTTTGCCATTTTGACTTTCCTATAAGATCATAAACTTGAACACAAAATATCCATTTTTCTCCCACTCTTTTTTATAGTTTAAATCAGATTTTGGGACATTTAAGATGTATGATGCTGTATTTTATTATTATTATTAAAAAGGAATATAGATATCAGTTGGAGAAGCAAGCCATTCCAGTCCATTGAGCAAACTGCAGATTGAAGACCAGAAACCTGCTGCTAATCATCTGGTGTCATTATGTAATTATATAATTGACCATAATTGTAGACCTTTGCAATATGCACTCATTGCTTCAAAATGGTCTCAGAAGAGTAGTTATAGATAGTGTAATCAAAGCGTTAGGAACTTTTCCCCTCCCCTGAGCTTTTGTACTATGAACTTCCAAGATGGACTGCCCTTTTGTTTTTCTTCTTTTGGCAAACAACATTTAGTTTCTGTTGCCTTGCCCCTATTGCTACTTCCCCAGAAGAGCAACCCCAGTCATCTCTAAAATATTACTAGAGGCTGGTCATAAATTCTATTCATTTTTTCCCCTCCTTCAATACTGAGGAGTAGAAGCGCACTCAGTTCTATTAAGTGATAGATCTTGTTTTCAGGACCTCAACCTAGATTCCACATTTGTGTTAAGGCAGCAGGTGCTATGCTAAGTTTAACTGCAGCAATGCTCATTTTTAGAACACCTCTTGCCCTCATACCCAGAAAGAAGACACGATACCTAAATATGGATGAAGGGACTCAACTTATTGATTAACTAGAGGATCTGCAGTATCCAAACCTAAGCCAACTTGGCTACATGCAGGGAACTGGGGACTAAAGAGATAGAATGGAAAACTCTTGAATCAGGAAATGTCAACCTGCTTGAAGACTCTGCAACCACTACTGACACAGGCCTCTTCTTGCCCACTCTTTTAAGTATATATCTCATACCTTACAACATTTCTCTGGTGAAAATAAGGGTGTCCTATTCAATAATAATAATAGTCACCTGGTTATGCAATTACTATCTTAGTCTGGCTCACTGGAAGGACAGATCCTGAAGCTGAAGCTGAGGCTCCAATACTTTGGCCACCTCATGAGAAGAGAAGACTCCCTGGAAAAGACCCTGGTGTTGGGAAAGATTGAGGGCACAAGGAGAAGGGGACGACAGAGGACGAGATAGTTGGACAGTGTTCTCGAAGCTACCAGCATGAGTTTGACCAAACTGCGGGAGGCAGTGGAAGACAAGCATGCCTGGTGTGCTCTGGTCCATGGGTCATGAAGAGTCGGACACGACTAAATGACTAAACAACAATATCTTAGTCTGAGGGAACAACAAATGAGACAGAAGAACCTCATGAGCTCCTGGGATAGAGCTAGGGTGGTCCCTTGTGCCACGGGCTACCACAATATTGCTACTTGGGTGTCATCTTGCCCTGCCCCCTTGACAATATCTTGTCCTGCCCTTACTGCAGGCAGCAGGCATCTCCCAAGCATTTCCACAGCTACAGTAGGTGCACCTAGAATTTCAACACCTCAGGAAGTGGCCATGTTTACCTTTAATGCCTGGGCATCATTAATGCACATAAGGGCTAAGCATACATCTGGTTAGGCATATGCTTGCCTCCCGTGCCAGCATTATCAGGTCAAATCGAGGCACTGTATAAAGTGCAGCCATTCAACCCAAGGAACCCCCAGTTTTGGCGTAGAGCTATGTCCCTGATGTCAGGCACAACCATGACAAACTGTGCTGCAATCTCAACATTTTAGTTAAGCCTGGGATATTTGCCAGACAGTATCAGAAAAGTGGGCTTTTCCTATTGAAATCATACATCAGTTGAAGTGGGCAGAATGCTTATTACATGAATGCATTATCTGTGAATGAGAGCAAACTCACCGAGTGATGAGATTATCAAGCAATCAACTTTGCTTGTTAAGAAACAGAGAACACTGGGCCCAAATAACCTATTTTCCAGCAACTGAATCACTTATTGCATTTTAATGTGAATTTTAAAAGGCCCCTTGTGTTAGAACAGGCGCCTATAAATTATTAGGTTTCTCTGTCTTGTGACTTATCTCCACCAACCACCTCATGCCAAGCTCATCTTTGCACATACATTAGACCATCTATTTGGTTTTCCTAATTTTAATGAGACGTACGAGTCAAAATTAAGAAAAGTAAGTGTTTCAAAAGAAAGGCATTAGTTATCTGGATAAAACTCTTGGGTGCTTTTGTTTTTTGCGGGGAGGACTTGGAGTGGAGCAGAGGAGAACCTTAGAATCACAGAATCATTCTTGTAGCTCAGTTCTATGCTATTGTTATGGGTTGTTGACTGCCAAATTTTGGGAATTCCTGGATTTAGTAAGTGCTAGAATTTAAGCAATGCTTGGAGGGCTAAACTGGAAGCCAGCTGGACTCAGCTTCCCATGTCCTGGGCAGGCTGATAACAGCCAAGTTGTTAAGCAAACAAAGGGGGGGATGGGTGGTTAACAAAGCAAAGATTCTGTGCCAGCTGGAAAATGGGTGATGCCCCCTCCTTTAGCTCAGAGTTTGGTGGAAGAACAAAGGCCAGTATTAGAGTTTCAGGATTGTAGTTTACCCTGGTGCACTCTAAGAATTTCTATTCCCCAGTGGGTAAGCAGCAATACAACAGAGAAAGATTCTAGGCGGCTGCCAAGTGAAAAGTTAGGAGTTATGTGGCAAGCTGTTAGTCAACAGACAGGGATAGCTGTGTGGGATATAATCAATTGGTGCAGTCAAATGCAACATTCCTTATGTTCCTAGAGTGGGCAGATACAGGGGGACATCCAGCCAGTGTAACTTCCTTTTCCACTGGTCTGGAGCTTCCTCCCCCTGCATGTGACCTGGGAGATGGCCATGGCCCTGGCTGACTCCATAAAAGAGTCATGCAGCCATCTTCTCAGTCTTGAAGTTGTCTTGTTCTATCTTTTGCTGCCATGCCGCTCTCCTGCAGCCATTTTGTTATCTTAATTTAATTTTGTTGTCTGCTGGCTCTCAGCCAGCAGCACATGAGCTCAGTCCCCGAATAAGATGAACTCACGATTTGTTTGTGTAACTACTAAGCCTGCCTTTCAGGGATGAAATCATGAACTGAAATGTGAGTAAACTTTTTGTTACTTTACTCAGAAAGAGTATTATTCTTTTAGGATGGATAAAAGGGGACACCAGGAATAAACTTAACTAAGAGTTTCAGATGAATCTGCAAACTAGCTTCCAGCTATATTGAGTGGAATTTGCTCTGCTACATCACACACTAGCATGAGTGAAGGAAGCATAATACTTATTCAATATATCCTTTCCTACTATCCTTAACATTCCCACAAGCTGATGTCTGCTTGAACCCAGGACTGTGCCTTTGGGAGAAGCAAGACCCTCTTGGAGTCCAGTGCTGGGAGCTCCTCCATAGAAGTAGGCTCAGGTTGTATATATGTGTAAATAAACCATATATCCTAAAGACAACACAGTCTCCACTGTGCCTCATTTCAAAAGGAAACACAAACCCTGGGATAAATGCCAGCAACTTCCGGGAATCTCACACCACTCAGAGATTATAACGAAAAAGAGCTCAGCTCAGGCTGTTAAACTGTATGTTCTAGATACAATGCAACTTGGTAATGATCATGACTCAGAAACCCTGGACCATCTGTCTTGTAATACTACACTTTACTTATCCACTTATTGTTCAAACATTGCTAGGAACACAGGCCAGAGAACTGAATATATTCCATTCACACTCAAAGAAGGCTGAATTTCAAAAGAAAAGGCACTTGTAAAAGAACAGCAATTTAAATAAACAAGAATCTCAGATCTCTGAATTGATGAGGACAAATTGGTAAGTGACTCTTTTAAAAAAAATCCAAGTCATTTTTGTTATATTATTTACAAATATATGCATCATGTATATTAATTTGTAATGAAACCCCACATAAGGATATTTGAAGCTAATTGTCAAGACAAGAGACTAGCGTACTAACGTACCAATTCAAATTTCTCAGCTACAGTCCATTAAATGTCACTTCATAATTGCAAAAACAAACAAACAAAGTGCACACAAAGGAGATTAAAAGTTTGAAAGATTAGAGGCTTAGTCACAACACAGCACTTTATTTCCCCAGTTGGCTGTAAAATTAGCTCTGTTTTTGATGGTTTTCCGTAACTTGGATTAGCTAAAATCTCTAAGACTATAAACTAGAGCTTCACAAAATATCCTCCCATTTAAATACTGGGGATTTTGGATGATGGTAGAAAAAGAAATATTTGGGGGGGGAGGGGGGGGTTCTTCGATGGAGTTGTAACTTCTATGCTACTGATTCTCAGCTTTGCATTGTTGCCATGCCATATATACGTTTTTTAAAAAAAAAATCAAATTGAATTATCTCCAAAATCCAAAAATTTTAGGGGACTAAATTCTGGGGCCCCTCCAAGATTAGGGGCCCTGAACCTTAAGCTTCATTATATTTATAGTAAATCCACTCCTGCAGACAGCATCTCTGAAAGGAAATGAGAATGGACCAATTTTGAGGGGCAGCAACAGATGATTGTGCACATAAATAAGGTGAATGTTTTAGCAGGTAGAGTGGGAAGACTACCTGATGTTGCGGAAAGTTTTCTGACAGTACACAAAGCAGGCTCCGTTCAGCACTAATTGTAATTGCCCCAAATGCTCACTAGAGGAATATCACATTGCTATTTTAAAACTGGAACAGAAGGCACCAAAAGAGAGATTCCACATATAGCACACCAAATCTCTATTTATAAATTTTGTACTGCCGTCACTAGACTAAGGAAGTCGCAGTTGATTAACCACCTGAGTTTTTATATTATTTAATTAAATCTGCATATATTAAAGCTGAGGGTTTTTTGTGTGCATGAATGATAATTAATTATAATAAGGAATTTAGGATTAAAGACCACCATCCCCTGCCGGTTTGATAAAGGAGAACACAATATTATATTCTGGTGATTCTCTCTCTCTCATTCAGAGCTGGGACTATTAACTTGAAACATCTGCCACAGCTTAGTAATAATATTTTCCAGGAACCTGCTGAAAAATTCTTAAAGTGAGAAAGGGGCCAATGGTATAGAAATATGAAGGATACAGGAACAATAGACAAGGGCTTAAAAGAAAGATAAAGGGTATTTGGATAGATGTTTTTTGTCCCTTCAGAATTTACCTGCTGTTCCTACATCCTTCATCTTTCTATCCCCTTGGTCCCTTTCCTTCTCTCCTCCCGTTTTTCTCTTCTTGCAAACCCCTTCCTGGATTGCTCACCCACTATCAAAGCTGTTCTATAACCCAGGAACCAACGAAATCCATACTCGGATTCATCTTAGGAACAGAGGAAGCTGCCTTATAATGAGTCATATCATTGGTCAGTCAAGTTCAGTACACTGACTGGTAGAGTTTCCAGGCATGGCTCATTTCTAGCCTCACCTGGGTATAGGTAAGGTAAAGGACCCCAGCGACCAAGGCGACTATGGGGTTGCGGCACTCATCTAGCTTTCAGGCCAAGGGAGCTGGCATTTGTCCACAGAGCTTTCCGGGTCATGTGGCCAGCATGACTAAGCCACTTCTGGTGCAACGGGACACTGTGACAGAAACGGAGTGCACGGAAACGCCATTTACCTTCCCGCCGTAGCGGTACCTATTTATCTACTTGCACTGGCGTGCCTTCAAACTGCTAGGCTGGTAGGAGCTGGGACAGAACAATGGGAGCTCACCTCACTTTCAGCCCGAGGGAGTATGGCCATGTGGCCAGTATGACTAAACCGCTTCTGGCGCAACGGAACACCCTGACGGAAACTAGAGCGCACATAAATGCTGTTTACCTTCCTGTTGCACTGCCATGCTTTTGAACTGCTAAGTTGGCAGGAGCTGGGGCAGAGCAATGGGAGCTCACCCCATTGTGGGGATTCAAACCGCCAACCTTCTGATTGGCAAGCCCAAGAGGCTCAGTGGTTTAGATCACAGCACCACCTGCATCCCAGACAGACAGAAAGAGAGAGAAAGAGAGAGAGAGAGAGAGAGAGAGAGAGAGAGAGAGAGAGAGGGAGGGAGATGGACCACCTTATCTTTTCACAAATAGATCCAATCTAAGATTATGAAGGTTTGACATTTCTGCACTGTAATGGAATACCATTTCATTTGGTCATCCATCCTACAGTGCACAGGGCCATTAAAATGATTTAAACCAATACTTCACAAACCATGGCAATGTGACCAGACAGTAGCACAGACGGAGAAAGCACCTCAGAGGCAATGTTGGATGGCCTTACATATTCCTCTCTTGTGCATCTCAGCAAAACAGAAGGGAGTTGAGCTTAAGTGTGAGCACCATTAGCATGACTGTGACCTCCTTGCCCTTGCAGTTGAAGGTGTGAAACTGCAAAGAGTCAGCTTTACAGGAGCCCAAAAGGAGGGAATCAAAGAGCTCTTATCCATTACTTTCTAAAACAGACCAGCAGATGCTGTTTCACTCCTCTGCTCTTCCCACACTGGTCCACTTACATTGTCAGAGCATAGTTTGACAATGGCAGAAATCTGGCTTCGGATGGAGAGTATCAATTTGGACTACCATATTCGGCCTGTATTGAGATTTTTCAGCCCCTGAATCCTTTTTTTTGGGGTGGAGTGGGGTGGTGGGCGTTACTTTTGTGGACTGAGGGGTGGGGGGAAATTTCCAGCAGCTCCAGGGGAATCAACTTCATTTCTAAAGAAATTCCCAGTGGGAACCACACTCGTCATGATTGACAGTTATTGTAGAGGAGCGCACTGTAGAAGAGGGAAGGTGCCTGTTTTTCTGCCTCGCTCTCTTATTTCTTATCCAGGAGATAACCCCTCTCCCCGCAAAACAGCGTGTTCCTCCCTATCCCAAAACAGTTCTAAAAAATGTCTGTCTACAGCCAGGCTTATGTTAACGTACAAAGTTTGTACTTGCTGAGAAAAGGGACAATAAAGGGTTAATATTGGTGTGCTGTTTAATTTGGGTGTGTTTTGTCCTGTGCCTGCAGCTAGTTAAGCATGTGAGAATGACTCCGCCCAATCTACAGTATAAATCCTGTTGTGTTTACGCTTGGCCCCTGCCCTTGGCCACGGCATAATCTGAATTCTGTAAAGAGATTGTGGACTCAGCTGCATTAGTAAAGAAAAACTATTTTATATGCATATAACACCAGATGGCGCTGTGGAGTTACGTCTTTCGCCAACATGATTTCCCACTATAGTGGTACCTTGGTTCTCAAACTTAATCTGTTCCGGAAGTCCCTTCCAAAACCAAAGCGTTCCAAAACCAAGGCATGCTTTCCCATAGAAAGTAATGCAAAATGGATGAATACGTTCCAGACTTTTAAAAACAACCCCTAAAACAGCAATTTAACATGAATTTTACCATCTAATGAGATCACTGATCCATCAAATGAAAGCAATAATCAATGTAAAGGTAAAGGGTACAGTACATTGATTACTAGGGACGCGGGTGGCGCTGTGGGTTAAACCACAGAGCCTAATAATCAATGTACTGTACTATAAAATAAATAAGAGAGTACTGTAGATGATAAAAGTTATCATCCACACAGTCACAAAAACAAATTAACCGAAAAAACCTCAAAAACAAAAATGCAAAATAAACAGCAAAAAACAAAAGGGCAAAACTTAATCTGTTCCAGAAGTCCGTTTGACTTCTGAAGTGTTCGAAATCCAAGGCACAGCTTCTGCTTGGTGCAGGCGCCCCGGAAACAATAGCCGACAACCGCATCAAACGTTCAGCTTCTGAAAAACATTCAAAAACCAGAACACTTACTTCTGGGTTTTCGGCATTTGAGAACCAAGACGTTTGAGAACCAAGACGTTTGAGAACGAAGGCGTTTGAGAACCAAGGCATTTGACAACGCATTTTCCTGAAATGCTTTTTTGATGTGTCTAGATCCAGCCTGTATCTATAACCGCATGTAACTGAAACTGCATTATACTGTCCATCAACTGACTGACTCTTCCTAGAACAGCTGGGTGTTTCTCCGTTCTTTTGGCACACTCCGCTGGGACAAGGATGGGCACTCTGCACATGCCCCAACAGTTTAATCAGGTGAAGGCCAGAAGGCCAAAATGAGGACAAGTGAGAAACAAAGATATCCATCCCCAGGACATCCAGAGAACAGCTTTACAAAGAAATTTGGACCATGGTCAGGACGCAGGTGGCAATGTGGGTTTAACCACAGAGCCTAGGACTTGCCGTTCAAAAGGTCAGCGGTTCGAATCCCCGCGATGGGGTGAGCTCCCATTCCTCGGTCCCTGCTTCTGCCAACCTAGCAGTTCGAAAGCACGTCAAAGTGCAAGTAGATAAATAGGTACCGCTCCAGCGGGAATGTTAATGGCGTTTCCGTTCCCCAGAAGCGGCTTAGTCATGCTGGCCACATGACCCGGAAGCTGTACGCCGGCTCCCTCGGCCAATAAAGCGAGATGAGTGCCACAACCCCAGAGTCGGTCACGACTGGACCTAAGGGTCAGGGGTCCCTTTACCCTTTACCTTTATCATGACTGTTTTACACACCTTACAAGAAGTCTCTCCCCCCAGCATTTTTGATAAAGCACCATGCTTGTTATGCTTACTTGATTAACTGATTAGCGCATTAAGTAACAGGTTCTTGTTGTGTTTTTGAATGTGGGCCCTTAAATCATGAGCTGTGTCTCATGAATTGATTGCCTGTGATGATTGCACGGTTTTTAAACAGCACTTGTTCATCTCTTGACACAAAGCAAGTCAGCCTTCCCCAGCCTGCTACCTTCCTGATGCCAACGTGAAAGGCACCGGGTTGCAGGTAAGTTGCAGTATGCTCTTTATCTGTGTTTTATAGGTTAAAGAAACTTTTATCTTCATTTAACCTCCAAAAAAAATTGAAGTTTGATTAGCCAATTAACGGCCTGTTATTTATTCCTTGAATCATTAAGCTGATGAAATATTGCGGTAAATCAAAAATTTTCATCAGTTTAATGATTCAGCAAATAAATTCCAGACAGTTAATTGGCTAATCAAATTTCAATTACTTGGTAGCTATATAAAAAACACACCATAGACTTTTAATTTTTTTTAATAAAAAAAGGCAGAAACCCTGCCTCTTCTTTAATCATCTCTCTTACCCTCTGCAAAGCTACTGTTCTGCATGTCACTTGCAACGTTATGCGTTATCAAAAACCATTTACAAGGATAGCTGGTAATTGATTCCAAACTTTATGAGGGCACATTTTTCTCCAATGTAATTGTCATCCCACTGTTTATGACAAAATTCATCTTGTTGCTGTTTCTGTTTATTTTTTAATTTGCACAGAGCCGCTTCTTTCAATATCTCACAATTGTCACTTTTCAGAAGCTGAATGCCGGTTCCTTTGTACCAATCGCTTTTTATCTCCCCGCTCTGGAACCAATGGCCTTAATTATTCATGCTCCGTTTTGAGTGCTCTAAACCACATCTCGGCGTGGCACTTCGGGGAAACGAGTTTATAATTCTGGTACTCTGTGGCTGCTGTTTGTTGTGAAACTGAAGGGGATGGGGAAAATTAAATTCTAAAAAGGGGACAAAATAACAGTACGTTTATGGTCATGCGTAAGATATAAGCATGGCCCATGCATGTTAGAGTCCATCCTAACTTGGCGCAGCATATAAAAATTACTTAGGACATGATGCAGCTCAGTGCTCATTTGGGCACAAACAAAATGCTTGCATTAGTCCTCTTTCAAAACCATTCACATTGACGAACATCGCTACATATCTCCACCTACAGTTCTGTCCTCAATGCTATATAACAGGAGTACTAGCTTGGCTCCACAACCATGGGTGCCCTAGGCTGTGGGTGCCATGCAGCATGCACGGCCCTGGCATCAAAATTTGTGGGTGTCCGGCCCCTTCGTGGGGGATTTTGTGGGTGTCCGGGCACCCAGGGCATTGGCGCCTATGCTATATAACATCTATATGAAGCCATTGGGGGCAAACATCAGGAGGTTTAGGTCACAGGGTTATCACACATTAGCGCATATTTGTAATGTTTTGCCCCAGTGAGTATCACTTTAGACTTGTTTCCACTGAATTGCATTTGCCGTTTTATTGCCCATTCACTCAGTTTGGAAAGATCCTTTTGGAGCTCCTCACAAACTTTGTTTTAACCACCCTAAACAATTTGATATAATAAGCAAAATGGGTGCGCTCTTTCCCTGCCTATCAACAAATCCATATAGTTTATGAACAAGTGCAAGAATATTGGTTTCAATATTGGTGGTGGTGGGGAAGATTCTCTTTTTCTACATCCCTCCACTGAGAGAACTGTCCATTGATCCCAGCTCTCTGCTTCTTGTTCCTTAACCAGTTACTGACCCCTAAGAGGACATTAGTCTTCATGTCCAAGCTCTTTCAACCCCCCGACTCCAACCCCACCCCTGGCTCCAGCTCCTGCAGCTGAATCCAGAGAACCCAATGTGGGGGAAAGAACACATCCAGCTCTGGATTCCAATCGTGCCAAATCAAACCTGGCCCTGACACACAGCTTTCAGAATCGTCTTAAGTCTTCACACTATATTTCTATATAGTTCTATATTTCTAGGTTCCAGGATATGGTCTGATAGTGCATGATGCTGAAGGTCAGCAGGTCTGGATCTGTTAGTGTCTGGGTGACAGAATGCCTTGAACACCTTGAGTTTCATGATGGAATAGAATAATAGAATTGCAGCATTGGAAGGGACCACAGGATTATCTAGGCCAACCCCCTGCAAGGCAGGAATCTTTCACCCAATATGGGGCTCGAAATCACGGCCTTAAGATTAAGGGGTCTCATGTTCTACCAGTTGAGCTATCTGTATGAAGAATAGCTAGACATTTTTAAACATGTAATAAATTGACTTGGGGATGACTTCACCTGATCAAAGGGAACCCACAGTGGCCATATTGCTTTCTAAATCAAATACAGTGGAACCTCGGTTTTCAAACGCAATCCATTCTGGAAGACCGTTTGACTTCTGAAATGTTCAAAAACTAATGCAGGCATTTCTGGAAGCATTTACCTCCAGAAAACTCAAAGTGGAAGCTGTGCGGCACGTTTGGCTTCCGAAAAGCATTCGAAAACTGAAGCAGTTACTTCCGGGTTTTCGGTGTTTGAAAGCCGAAACATTCGACTTCCAAAAACTAAGGTACCACTGTGGCTGCTAGAGATTACTGTGATGTTCACTTAAGCAGCATGGAAGTGAACCATCTCTAGATATACATCTGTCAGATCCTCCTTGATGAGCCACGTGTTTGATGTTGAAGTTCAGTTGGGATTCCTTGATGCAGACGTTAACCTGATCTAAAGGTACAGGTAAAGGGACCCCTGACCATTAGGTCCAGTCGTGACCGACTCTGGGGTTGCGGCGCTCATCTCGCTTTATTGGCTGAGGGAGCCGGCGTACAGCTTCCAGGTCATGTGGCCAACATGACTAAGCCACTTCTGGCAAACCAGAGCAGCACACGGAAACGCCGTTTACCTTCCCGCTGGAGTGGTACCTATTTATCTACTTGCACTTTGATGTGCTTCCGAACTGCTAGGTTGGCAGGAGCAGGGACAGAGCAACGGGAGCTCACCCCGTTGCAGGGATTCGAACCGCCAACCTTCTGATCGGCAAGTCCTAGGCTCTGTGGTTTAACCCACAGCACCACCCGTGTCCTAACCTGATCTACATGCTTCTTATCCCCATACAAATCTTCTGTGATTCCATTCATCTTAAAACACCCCCATGCAACATGCCTATTTCCTACTACCGAAACCTAGAAACGTTCTAAAACCAGAGTGTGTTGTCAATTAACATGGAGCAGCTTGCCTACAGTAGCCATTACATTGTCTAGGACATATTTTATATTTGTTTCTCCCAGCAGGGTCGAACCTATTAGCAGCCAAGAATTTCGTACAAAAATATGGCCCTTAGACTCTCCGAAGTGAAATGTAAAACATATTTGGCTAGTCAAAAAGCCCCGTAAACAAATGTGTTGGAAATTATTTATCTTAAAAATAAAGAAGAGGGTAAAGGCAGCTTTGCCAGCAATTACATGTCCATCAAGTATTAAAAATAACACCCAGAGATTTTAAAGGCAGTTCACATGAACTTGCCTGAGCCAACAAATCAGCATATTTGAGTCTTTTTACATAGTATACCCAAATGCAGCATGGAAAGGCAACAGCAGCAGCTCATTTTCAAGCCCTCAGTTGTCGCTCCTGCAAAGTGTAATTCAGGCTACACTGCGTGACCAGGCGGAAACAGTCCCAACCCCCAGGAATCATAAGGAATAAAGACTCTGACAACATTACATGGAATTAAAATTAGGCCACAACTTTATTAAACTTCCAAATGTAGGAAGACCTTGGCTTAGGCCTTGGACGTGTATCCCTCCCAGCCCCCCAGCCGTGGGGAACTGGGACTCATCAAGGTAAAAGGGATATGGCGGTGTTCTGCAAGATGTAAGTGTAGCAGGCAGCCAAGCCCATATCCCCACACACAGGGTAGTTCACTAATGACCTTTCAGTGTATGGCCAGTGACACCCAAATATATAACCCCTTTAAGAGGGGGACCCTGGAATCGCCGCCACAGAGGGGTGAGTCACCACTTCACACACACCCATATAGGGAAGAAAAGACTAAAGGATTCCACCCAAGTTGTGCCAAAGTTGTGATGAATTGCTATGGGAAAGACAAAACCTGCCAATGCAGGGAAATTTCTTCCCAGTCCTTCAACAGCAACCAGTGAAAAACCATATCAGCACCCACTAAACAGGAAGAAATAGTTAACCTGCAAACAAGAAACACTAAACAAAGGGAGGGTAGGGAGGGTGAATCTCCAGAGCCGACTGCCTGGCTATTGTCAACTCTACCCCTTATTTATAAATGGGGCTGGCCCCACCTCCCAGCAAAAAACTTGATTACTGAGGCTGGGCGGGAGCCTCCAAAAACTAACACCGAGAGGCAAGCCAGCCCGTTTGCCAGTAAGATCCCTGGGAACTGTAGCACCATGCGCGATCCCGCAAAGGGCACCCACAATGTAAAGTGTGAGTGCTCATTGTCAAAGGCACACAAACACTACACTAGTAGCTTAATAAATAGCAAAGCCTGAACATGCGATCCAGCATAAAACTTCTTATTTGAAAAGAAACCCCCCCCCCAGATCTTCTTCTACTTTCCCTTCAGTATGATTGGAAGTGATAAAATATCATGAAGGATGACTATATGGAAGGCAAAACGTCCTGTCACTTCAGCTATTTCCATCTCAGCAGCAAGTAGCACAGAAGAAAAAGAATACCAACAGGGCTGCCCTCCTCTTTATTCTTTAATGGTGGGAAACTTTGCAACCATTTGCCTAAGGGCCAGTTCACACTACACACACACACCAAACTAGTTTCTCTAGTGCTTAAAGTATATTGCATGCACCAATCAAAGCACACTCTGGTTCAGAAGCAAAAGTTCCCCAGATATATGGACAAAGTCAATTAATACAACAGTTCTTCCTGGTGGTTTGAATTCTGACCAGTTTAGTGATGCAACTTCTACTGTGAAAGAATCACAGTACATTTCCACACACAAAATTTTGAGTACATGGTAGTGACAATAAATACTCCAAACTCATCCAAGGTAAGAACTGACATAAACTTCACTTACAACCAATATCTGTTGAAGATTCCTCCAGATATCCCTTCTCACTGAACATCCATGCAAAGCAAATTTGGGTCTCCTGCTCAGTTGTTAAAAAGAATGGGAAATAATAAAAGCGACCACTTTTCACTTACAAGTTAGATGGGAATATCCCCTGAGAGTTTTGTGGCAATCATTTAATTTCTATTTAATGGCCTTCAAAAAACCTAATACCACTAGCATTAGAGAGATGGGTAGACTACTGGCCTGACCCGAGAGCTTTCTTTAGACTGCTGACCACTGGTTTTGCTAGCAAGGGATGATGGGAAACTTGGAGACCCAAGGGACTTGGAGACCCAAGTTTGGGAAACCCTACTTTAGAGCATCATAGCCTGGATAGCTCAGTTGGTTAGAGTGTGGTGCTGATAACACCAAGATCGCAGGTATGATCCTTGTATGGGACATCTGCATATTCCTGCATTGCAGGAGATTGGACTAGATGTTCCTCAGGTCCCTTCCAACTCTACAATTCCAACTCTACAATTCTAAGAATGAATCATTGTGCCTGAGAGTCTTCTATAGAGATGTCCTATAGACTCTTGCTATGAATGACTTCTGCCTTAGTTCTCTACAAACAGAGGTTTGGGTTTTTTAAATTGCACATATTATACTTAAGTAGACATGTAAATTGCTTTGCAATGTATGTTCTTTACATATTAATTGACTTATAATTGCCACTATCCAGACACGTGCCTCATTGATTGATTTTTTGTTTTTTTGTTTCTTTAGTGTTGCTTGTTGACTTTGGTAAAATATGTTTTGTTCATTGTTTATTCCCAGTTAAATAGGTTTAGGATTGAGCCTTAATCCACTTCCTCCTGTGAATTAAAACAAACAAACAATGGAATGCACTGTTCATCACTGTCCTTTTCACACAGAAATAAGTCATCTGTTTTGCTACCTATGGACTTTTGTCTGAGCTGCTGTGTCAATCCGTTTGCATAAACTACTTAGAGGTTTTATTACAATCAAGAAGTATCTTGATTGTAAAATAAATGAACAACCTGGATTTTAATTCTCATTTTTGACCATCCATCCATTAAATCTTTATTTTTTAAAATCTTAAGTGTCCTTGTCCCACTTCCAGGCAAACCCCAATTGCTCTCCTTTTGTGTTTGTGCGTGTGACTCCCTGCACTGTCCCCCGGTTATAAAGCACATATACACTTAATCATCTCTGTGTTGTGAATTGAAACAACAAACAAAACACGTTATTCATTACTGCTCTTTTTTCACATTGCAGGAATACATTGAGACAAAAATGGATTTCAAGCTGTCATACATAAATCATCTCCACTTCAAACATTTAAAACATAAATTGCCTTAAGCATCATGTTCCAGCAGATGCACAAAAATGATCTGGCCAATAATCAAACTGAAAACTATAAGAAGCACTATTTAGGCAGGACAGATGGACAGTGCCCCAAAATGGTAGAATGGAGACTAATAGGTATTACAGCAGTTTAAAAAGCCTTGTCTTTACAAATATTGGGGGGAGGGAAGAACGGAATCACAGAATTGGAGAGTTGGAAGGGACCACAAGGATCATTTAGTCCAACCCTCTAAAATGCAGGAATCTCTTTGCACAATGTGGGACTTGAACCCACGAGCCTGAGATCGAGTGTCTCATGCTCTACTAACTGAGCTGTCCCAGGTGCTAAAATCAAAACACATACCCAAAATGCAATATTAGCAGGTGGAAGCCTCTGCTAAAACAATTGGCTAGGATGTTGCACATTTCCAAATATGTATGTTTTATATTTATAAACCACACTTTCATAGGGAATAGACAGTGTACAACATAAAACACAATACTGCATTAATAACAGTAAAGCAGACAGGCTGGAGTCAGATATAGTCGGTTAGATCCAATGCCTAAGCCAATACCGCTCATCACCTGTAATCAATAAAACTGTGGCCTTATTTAGCCCATTAACCTTAAATAGTTGTGTCATGTGTCATTATTTCCACCCGGGGGGGGGGGGGGTCGGGAAGTCGCCACACAACTAAGAAAGGCTGCACTGAAAGAACCCTGGTTGACTGTCTCCTGTAAATTTCTTACTCACTCACTGATCTGGAAACAACAGCAAGTGACAGAAGCTAGAAGAGGGTGTATTTGCTCCATGGTCAGTTCATGTCTCTGTGATGTTTATCCCCCCAGGTCTTGCGGCAATGTAAATGCCCAACCAGACTGGCTGCAGATGCACACTGCACGACAGAAATATACTGTACTCTGAATCACTGCACCACAGTCAGTGGCTGCATAATGGATTCTTGTAATTCCCCTTCCTGTTGCTCCTGACACTGATACTGAGAAAATGCTCTCTTATGACACAGCCAATTGATTTAGGCAATTTACCTTCCTTATGTGTCCATCACGCACTTCTGAAATCCATCTTGCACGCGCAATTGGTCCGAAAAAGAAAATAACAGATACACCAGGCAGGCTCCGAAAATAACTATGGAAAACTGAAATGCAAAATTCACTGGGAGGGGAATGAAAAGGAAATATTTCAAACGTGTCCTTTCTCAAACTAGAAAAATATATGTATTTAGACTCCCCTCCAGAAGGGCAGGTGAGTTCCATTTTATTTCCTTCTGGCCTTCTTCACCCACCCAGCTGCTGGGGACATAATGTTTGACAAGGTTAAGGACACTCAACTTTCCAGCTTAGAATGGAGGTGATGCTGTGATTTTATATGAGTTTCCCCTCAAAGAAAACGGAACTTGTGAGAGGTTCAGCTCCTGATTAAATATATTCCATAGCTGGGCTCGCAAAGTTCAGAGTGTGAGAGAGAAATGGAGTATTCAACCTGAAATAATGGATCTGGCCTTTTGGACTGGCTGTGTGTGGGGAAATCAATCATCTACCTCTCTCCAGACCATGAGCACATGTTAGGAAACTGGCTTTGGAGCAATCCTAAAATGCATTATGATGTGGGTGTCCCATCATGGACTGGACATGCAATTTTGTGAGGAAAAATTGGGGTGGGGGAGATCACTTCAGCCCTTCAGATGCATAGGTTGCATAGGGGACAATGCAAAAAGAAAGCTAAATGACTGAAAGATATCAAAAACTCAGAGACATTAATTTGTGAAAGTTTTATTTCACTGAATATTAAAATGGCAATTAAAAATACAATTTAAGGTCTATTGCTTTCTTAAAAAAAGATAAAAAATTATCAGCAGCAGGGTTGTTTTTATTGAGAAGTAGTGTAATAATATTACAGAATTATAATTTGATATAAACATTGAAATAAATTAATCTATTAAGTGGGTGACAACAACATGACAAACTGAAAGGCTTTGGTTACCTGTGCTACCTGGCACCCCTGCCAGCTTTCTTATAGATCAGTAGGTTCATTTTTTTGGAACTTTGGGTTATTCATTTGCAAGTGGTACTTTCAAAGTAACAGCAGGAAGATAATGTAACAAATTACAAAAAAGGATATATACAAAGGCCCCATATGACCTTGGATCTTGTTGTAAAGGAGAGGTGAACGAGGTGAAAAAAACACATTCTTTTAAACTACAGTCGTACCTTGGAAGTCAAACGCCTTGCGACTCGAACGTTTTGGCTCTCAAATGCCATAAACCCAGAAGTGAGTGTCCCAATCTGCAAACGTTCTATGGAACCTGAACGTCCAATGTGGGTTCCGAGAGTTCTGATTGGCTGCAGGAGATTCCTGCAGCCAATCGGAACCCGTGCCTTGGTTTCTGAACATTTTGGAAGTTGAACGGACTGCTGGAACAGATTCCATTTGACTTCTGAGGTACGATTGTATCTAAGTGAGTCACTCAAGAGCTGTCCATGCATGTGAGGTAGTCCTTTTTCTTTACTCAATTCTATTTATGTTCTGAGTAAACAGAAACAAAAGCACAAGAATTTTTCCCATTTCCTAATGGGACTTTTAGCTTTTCAGTCGGCATGCAACTCCTTACATGGCTGTACCAAGTGTCTCCTGAGACTCTAAAGATGGGCTGCCATTAATAATAGTAGCACCAAATCTTTATACAAGAGGTCTCGATTAGAGCCCTCAAAGATGTTCAGTGAGGCTCTTTCTCTTCTTCAGCCAGCTCCACAGGTAACCTTTACAGATAAGTTAGGTGGCAGTTTAGGCTCTTTAGCCTGCCCCATTCCCTACCATTTGGTGTGGGGTGGTGGACCTGATGTGTTAGCCAGCTAACCAGTGACTGGGTGCCCCTTAAAAAGGTTGTAGATTTCAATATAAAGGTATGTGAAGCATAACTTCTCAATCTCAGAAATGGAAAATGCCTTGAACTGCAAACTGCTGTTGAGCTTGGCAATGGAAGCTGCACACACAAAAAAAATGTTTTCTTCCCTGCATTAAATGCCTCTAGAGTACTGGATACTTACTATACTACATAATAAGGTTAATGGCTAGCTACCTTAAGGCACTGATTCAGCAAAACTGTAAACCTTGTGCTGGAATTAAGAACATGCTTCTATAAAATCTAAAACACTATTTGCCTTACATGGAAGGCGCATGGCCTTTTTTTCTCTTTTTTTTTCTACACAAGTGAGCAGCACAACCCTTAAGCTGTTTACTTCACTGTAACGGATGAACTGCTGCAGATAAGGGACCTTCTGCCGGTGAAATGAGCACATGCGTTCAAGGTCGTGAGCAATTTTCTCTCCCAGTTTCCCCTTTTGCTTGGCAGCATGTCCCAGGGTTTCCACTCCATCTTGAAACACATTACAGCTATCACGGACGTCAAGTTTTGATAGGCACCTTGAGACCACTTCTCTGTAGTCTGCCGTCCATGTGGACACATCCGATATGATTGACTGTGGCACGGAGGCATTCTCCAAGCAAAAATTAATTGCCTCAGCTTCTGCCTATTACGGGGTTAGCTGAATGTGACTGTTTCATTGGACCTCTAATGGATGCGTATATACTGTGTCTTGCCATTCTAGTCAAAGATGGTAGACCTTCTTCCTCACCATTTTGAAGTACAGTAGTATCTCCGGTTACGTAACCAGAGGGTTACGTAAACTTCAAGATGTGAAAGCGGCAAACCCGGAAGTATTTGACCAGGTTTCACCGCATGCACATGTGCAGAAGAGGTCCTCAAGTTGCGAAAACCTCAAGATCTGACTGGACCTCCAGAACAAATCCCATCCACAACTGGAGGTACCCCTGTATCCAGATAGGGTTGAATTTGATGAGCATTCCTACTGGAATAATTACAGTGGTACCTCGGGTTAAGTACTTAATTCGTTCTGGAGGTCCGTTCCTAACCTGAAACTGTTCTTAACCTGAAGCACCACTTTAGCTAATGGGGCCTCCCGCTGCCGCCATGCCACCGGAGCACAATTTCTGTTTTCATCCTGAAGCAAGCTTCTTAACCCAAGGTACTATTGCTGGGTTAGCGGAGTCTGTAACCTGAAGCGTATGTAACCTGAAGCGTATGTAACCCGAGGTACCACTGTATAGCAAAAATATATTCTTCCTTTCTCTCTTTCAAAAATCATCTATAGGCTGTATTGGGGGGGCATAACTCCATCCAAAGAGGCTTACAATATCAAAAAAACACAACACCATATAATGATCCCCAATGTGTAATATCCCTTTTCATAGCTGGTATACACCAAACCCATTTCCAGAGAACTGTTCACTATGACTCCAAGATCAGAAACTACTTCCTGTGACTTCCTGTAGACGTGGAGCTGCTGGTCAGAGAAAAAAAATGCCATTGCTACCGTCTTATATCCAGTTTCTACAGAGGCTGCCTTTCTTCAGGCTTGGGCAACTGGGCACCGAGGGAGGCTGCCAGGGCTTCACTTTGTACTACCAAATGATCCTCCTTCAAGCTCCCTACTGCTCCTACCAAACATATTTGCCCTCTTTTGGTTCTGAATACTTGCTATGATGCTAACCTAGATATAAAGGAAACCATATACATGACATTTGGGATATGTGCACACCACCAAGTCACATAAAAGCAAGATTTTTAAAAGGAGTGGTTGTGGAAAGGAAGATATGAGTCCTATTGTGACTCATTCTACTGGGAGACTGGGAAATTTCTGGTGATTCATTCAACAGCAACCCTTCAATGGGCATTGGCCTAGTTCCATCAACTACCAGTCCATGCAACAGACACTGCACTTCAGCTTGGGATGGCTGCAAGTGTCTGAGTTTGAACACCTCATTGGCTATGTTCAGACAACAATATCTCTGTGATATGAATGAGCCTTTGCCCATGCACACAACCCCTTCATTCCTCCCTTCGCATGAGCCACAATTAAACCAGGAAGCTGCAAATTAACCGTACTTTGTTTCATTATATCTAAGCTGCAAAACTAGTTATGTGCTTTGGAACCAGCCATGATATTAAACCTGATTCAAGCCATGGTTCAATAACCTGAGTTCTTATGAAGTTGGTAGCCAGAGTTTCTTGATGTGGACAACCATGGTAAATGAAGAGGCTTCCTGGTTTGGTTGACTGTGCTTTGAAGGGAGGAGCTGAGGAGCTGTTTGTATGCTTAAAACCCACGAGCCAATTACGCACAATTATGTAATGATAAAATTACCTGTGTGTGCATTGTATAGATTTGGATACGTCCTGGTTCTCACTGCTAGGCGATACCCCTCAGCTCTTCTTCTGACAAAAACTTTAATGCTCAAATCAGACGAATACATAAGGCAAGCTGCAGGTTAAAAGGTTCAGCAGGTTCATAGGAGGTGAGCTACATGGCTAAGATCTTGATCCAACAAGTGATACCCCCTGCACCTTCCTTTTGAATTGTGCAGCAGGCACAGCTCTTTGTATGACAAGCAGGTAGAAACCTAATGCTGGGTACGCCTTTGAGTGGGCTGGTTTGTTCACAATATTTTACAATATTTGGGTCTCCCCAAGCTATATAATGCTGTCCTTGTGCTTCTCATGGCCTCCCTTTTTTCATTCACTACTTAAGTTTGCTATTAGCAAGAGTGTTGTGAAGATTACTGATATAATGCACATGAAAGACTGAACCCTTGAAAGCATAATATAAATGACAAGTATTACTGCTAGTTACAGTGCTGGAGAACATTGCAATTGTGCAATGGGAAATACCAGTAGTAAACATGGAATATCCACAGACACAGATGAGAATGGGATCATTGTAATAGGATGTGAGGATAGTGTGGGATAACCAGCCTCATATAACCAACATGATTAAGTTTAATTAATGCATGAAGGTGCTAACAACATAGAATAAATTGTCTTGCTACTCTTAGCTAGGTCACTCCTCCTCATCTCAAGCCTAAAGTTCCCCTTCAGTCTACCTGAGAAGCTCAGCATGCAAAGAGGTCTGAGCTGGTTGCTCTAAGCTCAAACCGCATGGCTCTTGCAAGCCATTTTTGTGTTCCTATACCAATAATTTAGGAACTTTCACCACTGTAACTAAGCCGAGTTTTACTGCCTGAATTTTCTGACTGATGTATGGAAAAGCACATGAACCTGACTTTTGGAAAGTTTGTGAGTAAGCCACTTTTTAACTTGCCTAACATGTGGCCTTTTTCTGTGTTAGGGGAAGTAATTGGAAGGAACTTAGAAAAGCATACTTTAAAGGCCTAACAACCTATTTTCCCATGCTTTACTTTGATGCATTTTTTTTAAAAAAATTAAATCTCTGCTGGAGTTTTCTCGCCAAAGAGTACTTGCCCCAAACCTGGATCTTGGCATCGAGGAAATTCTCCTTTTATATACCTATTTTTTTCCTTGCCATTCACAGAAAGGTTTGAGAACCCATGTGAGTTTCCACAGTAAACAGCCCTGCAGAAACTTACAACTCTCAAAAAATTATCGCAGCAGCTTACATGCAATTAATCCCCTGATTGTCATGAGCAAAGACCATACATCTAGCCAGGGAATTGCCCCCCCCAAAAAAAGATTAATGAAAGTAAATGAAGTAAATGGAGCTATAATGTGGGAGGACAAGCTAAGCATAAACTGCCAAAACTAGCAGACTGTAGCTCATCTTACTGAGCCATGACAGTAAACATTTATCAAATGAAAGGAAAATCTTTTGCCAACAGGAAAATGAACTCTTCCTTCAGTAGTCAAGGACAAGTGTTCCAACTAGTCGTTTCTAATTAATTGAAGGCAAGAGTAGAAGGCATAAGTATTGACAGCAAACCTACCCAAGTACTTCTTCAATATCCAGGTTGCTGCAAAGTTGTCTGAATGGATCAATAGTTACATGTATAAACAGATGGGTGGATAATAAACCTCACTTGGAAACGGTGTGATATGACATAACTGTCCAGAAACCCAACACTAATGGTGGTCTTTCAATACAAACAGAGGCAGTAAATCTGAATCCCAATTATGATAGCTGGTGTTGTTCCTGTCTGCTAACCAAGTAAAAGAGTGTCTCATTCAGAAGTGTGAAGTCTTGAGAGGCATTTGGAATATAACGTTTGACGGCCAGATCAGGATGTAAGAACTGTAGCTGTTCACCTATTGGTGAATTTTTTTATATTTGAAGATATATAGAAGCATAGAAAGTTGCCTTTGAGTGCCCCAACTCAGAACCACAGAGACTATTGTGGACGGATTAGCAACATTTTAAACACAGAAGGAATGATCATTGTATTGTTAGCACTGAGCTGATTTTTCACAAATTTAGAGTTTCATGACGAAATCTGAAAATTCAGCAGGTTTGTCAATTGTGATATTGTTCAACCATTGTTGTTGCTGCTGCTGTCTCAAAATGCTATTGATTTTATTTCTGAAGGCTCCTGGAGCTGTGCAGTCCTTATGCCAACCTACAGGGCACAATAAACATCTACTCCTGGGTTTTCTTTGGTTCAGCAGCCTAATTTGGGGAAGGAGAATCTTTGGCTCAGTTTGTGTGACAGCAAACCATAGTTAGTTGCTTACCATGTAGGTTTCTACACAACTTTCACCATCAAGGGTGCCACATAATACTCATTCCGCATTTGTAAGAACTCATTCTTTTAGCGTGGCAGCACCTACATTTTGGAACTCCCTCGACTGTACTCTTTTCAGTGCCTGCTTAAAGCATTTTTGTTTAGGCAAGCGCCTCCCCAGAGAGGCTCACCTGGTGTTTACATTGCATTTCTTTAGGCACTGGTCGAAAACATTCCTCTTAACTCAGGCCTTTGGACATTATATATGATGGCATTTTACCATTGTATTGTTGAGAGTGTATTAACTTATGGTCTCTGTGTGTGGTTTGGGAGCTGCACAGTCAGGGGAAAAACAATGCTGTCCAGGGTTGTAAAGACTGCAGAGAGAATAATTGGGTGCATTCTTCCCACCTTGGATCAAATCTATCCTTTAGGTGCCATATGAAAGCTGCAGAGATAGTGCAGGATAGTGCGCACCCTGGAAACGATCTCTTTCAGCTTCTGCCTTCTGGAAGAAGGTACAGGGTTATAAAGACTAGGAATAGCTGCCTGAGAAACAGTTTCTATTCAAATGCGATTTCGGTTTTAAACGCAGTGTAAGGTAGTCTCTATGGGAGTATATTGTATTTAATTACGGGGTATCAGAGTTTTTAGGGGGCTAACCAGGCTGGGATAGCAGGCTTGTTGGTTTTTGAATGTCTGATGTAGATTTTCAATTTCGTTGTTCTGTATGGGACAATGACAATAAAGATTATCATAATCATAATTGTAATCTATGGTCTGTTAAATGTGTGTGTGTTGGGGGAGCAACCGTTATGATTATTTCATTATGCCTTGTATTATTAGGCTGTGCATTATGTTCTTATTATTATGTTCTATAAATTATGTTCTTAATGTTGCACACCACCCTGATATCTTTGGATAAATGGTGGTATATAAATCTAATAAATGATCATAATGATTTTAATTATGTTGAGATGTTTTTAAACTCCTATCATCAACACAAATGTTCCTAAGCATCTGGAGAGATGGGATCGCTTATTTGTGTTCTTACATTTGGTTTCTTTTATTGTGATATACATAAGATTTTTATTGAACCCTTTTACAGAAATTCCCAGGATGATTGGCTGAATCTTATGGGGTTGTTTCCCCCCACCCACCCTTTTAGCTCAGAATGCATCCATTTCTTCCAAGGTGGCTAAATATTGTGCAGCTGCATGTAAAACTCTCCAACGACTACTTAGCAAACTTATAATTTTGCTTTCTATATCTGGCATTCTATAGCATGATACAATTGCTAGTAATTTTATTGTTATGTTTCTATATTTTGGTTTGCTTGGTATTATTTTCTACATTGGGGCAAAGTTGCTTTAAAAAAAAATACTGGTCTTCAATGACTTTGACCATAATAAAGAGTTTGATTGGTTGTTCTTAATCATTTTAAATTGTTTTCATTGATAATTTTAAGATTTCTTACAAACTGCTTAGAGGTTTTGTTACTGTGAAACGGTATATAGATTATTTTTTTTAAAAATAAAAACCCAATCAATCAACCAATCAATTAATCAAAACCACAAATGTGCTACTCTCATCTACTTCATTAGTATGTGGGAGAAGCAAATCATGATCCCTGGCTCAGCATTATGCACAAACCAGTTGTGATTTGTTTTATTCAAAAAAAGCCATGGTCTGTAGCCAAGGTTCACTGGAGCCTTTGTGTTGCTCCAATTGTTAAATAATGATTCAGAAAACCTTGCCAATTTATTTCAAATTATTCACTGACATACAACTAGAACTCTCTCTGCTGCTCACTGCTGCTCTAAATGGGATCATCTCCTGAACCAACAGAATTTTTTCTCTGATAGCAAGGAAGGCTCGAGAGAAGAAGAATAAAATAGGACCCCAGTTTTCTGATTGAAGCAATCTCCACAGATCTCTGGCCATAAACTCACATCTGAACGGTCTCACTGACTTCCTCAGATCTGTTCATGATACCAAAGCATGGATTTCCTGTTTCCATGAGTTTCTAATGTTCATGTCTAAACAAGTTTCATGAATTCTTTGGCATTTCAGTTGCAATATTTATTATGTAACCAAGGCAGCGCAATGGTACTGACAACTGCATTAAGATATTCATGAATGGAAAATTCAAACAACAACAAATGTGTGGAAGCTCATCAGGCTGAAAGGCTCTTCAACAGATCACAGAGCCATCGGATGCCAGGAATAGTAGTTAAGACCATGATTTCATCTGCAGATAATCTTAGTTGTCTAGGAAGGGAAGACCTCAGGGATGAGGTTTCCAATGAAAGCGTACTGCACAGTAATAGAGGGCTTGGTCCTTTTCTTATGCTATAGAACTGCAACTTCGGTCATCCCCTTGCATTGGCTGATGGGAGTTGTAGTGCAAAACATCTGGAGAGTACAAGGATGGGGTAGGCTGGGTTAGAGGATTTGTAGGTAGGAGTGCATTACTACAGTGAAACTACAAAATGATATGGTATGTTCTCTTTTAGTGTCCAAAAAGATACAAGGTTTGGGACTAGTTCTCACCAAGGTTTGAACTGTACCATGTCTATAACTAGGGGTTAACATGAAAGAAAGCTCCTATAAGCATAAATACATCCCTGCACTCACACAAAAATGTAACATGTTGGGCAACGTTAGGCTAGAATCCTTCTCCATGATCTAGATTTCTATTTTCAAGATTCGTTGCTGTTCTTAACATAAAGGAATATTCCTATAAGCAGACACAGAAATAGACCACAACATTTTGCTCAGGTCTTCCCCAGATTTGGCCTATTTCTTTGTATCCTTTATTATTCTTATGATACTTGTTTATAAAAACCCCATAAAAAGTTACTTTAAAAATTAGAAATTAAATATTGTTTATGCTCAGTCGTCACTTGTAGGTGTGAAAGCCGACTTCTTTTCACATTCCCTACCATTTGTGATATGTACTTCGTTAGCATCACATTAGAAGTTCACATTTGCTTTGGATGATGGCACAATTGGAACAAAATCCAATCTTCCTTTCCTCTCAGAAGCAACCTTTTTTTATTGACTGACCGTGTCCTTGTATAAGTGCAGTAATTGGAACAACAATGTCTCAGAGGATGGTGTGGTGTTTCATTTAACAACCTGGTGTGGTGCCCATTCCCTTCGAAGACAAGCATGAAAGCCCTTGTTAACTTGACACAGAAGGGTGAGAACTCGACAGGTCACCAACTGCTAGCAATTTACAGGCTCAGGTTTCTTAACTAAATGAAAGATGAAGATACCCGCCCCACCCCTGATGCCAAGGCGATAATCTAACGTGAAGGGTTGATTAACGAGAAATGGCTCTGGCCTCTCAGGCCTGTAAGGCTGAAAGGTTGGCAATGGACTCGGGTCAGTCACACAAATCGTCTCAGAACCTCTATAGGCTTCACTGTCTTTCACAGAATACCTTGGAGCTAACAAATCCAAATCTGACATATTTGTTTCTTTCATTGAAAGTCTTTACGTTTGCAATACAAAACCCTTGTAGCTTCTGCAGGGAGGAAATAAATGAGTTGGAATGGGAAGGAATCAGGGCCTCATGCCAGAGTTACATACACTCAGGCTGTGTACACAATCAAATTTACTCTGCATCCAGCATCATACTCCCATCGTTGGTTTGGAAAGCTGCATACACACATTAGTTATATATCCATATCTCTCTTGGATCTGTTCTATTGTTTCTTATGAAATACTGTGTTTTTATAAGTGTTCCTCCAATAAAAATAACAATCTCACTGTATTATAAGCTGGTAATATGTACGCAACACGCGGGTGGCGCTATGGGTTAAACCACAGAGCCTAGAACTTGCCGATCAGAAGGTCGGCGGTTCGAATTCCCACGACGGGGTGAGCTCCTGTTGCTCGGTCCCAGCTCCTGCCAACCTAGCAGTTCGAAAGCATGTCAAAGTGCAAGTAGATAAATAGGTACCACTCCGGCAGGAAGGTAAATGGCGTTTCCATGCGCTGCTCTGGTTCGCCAGAAACGGCTTAGTCATGCTGGCCACATGACCTGGAAGCTGTACACCGGCTCCCTCGGCCAATAAAGCGAGATGAGCGCCGCAATCCCAGAGTCGGTCACGACTGGACCTAATGGTCAGGGGTCCCTTTACCTTTAATATGTACGCAGCATTGCTTTCCTCCAGTAACTGCTGTCCTGGAAATCCTCAAGATGCTTTGTAAGCTCCCCTGAGTATAATAGACAGCTTACGACAGGAATGGGGGAAGCTGTGGACTCCAACTCCCATCAACTGGAGTCAGCATTGCCAGTGGTCAGAGATAATTGGAGTTGGATTCCAACAAAATAAGGAAAAAACAGGTTCCCCAGCCCTGATTTATGGCTACAGTCCAAGACTAGTGAAAGAGAAATGGCTGTGGTTACTTACATGCTGTTTTTTCCAAAATTTCTCCCTTAAAAGGTAACATGCCTAACATCCAATCTGTTGTTAAAACAGCAAAAATGAAGCAAATCAGCATTGTGGAAAGGGAATTTTTGCATCTGCCTGCTAGCCACGCTCTCACTGATGATGGGCAAGGTCATCATATGCATACAGATCATATGCATATAGATGCGCCATAGTCTTGATGAGCCTCCAGTTTTTTTGAAATTAGGGGATAAAGCCTATTCTGAAGTAACATCTAATTATGGAGCACCCTCCTGGGATATTTATTGGCACCACCTCTGTTTTGTTTTAGATGAGAGATATGCACACACTTTTTTAAAAAAATCCAGGCCTTTGGTGCATATGCATGTATATGATTCTGCTGTTTTATGCTGGCTGTCTCTTATTTTAGCTCATGTGAGAATTTTATTCTGGCTGTTTTATGTTTTGTTATAAAGCACTTTGCCTTCCTATTAAGGTAGAAAGGTAAGAAAACAGAGATTGTCACTGCTCTGATGAAGGTTGGGCAAAGTACCCTTGGGGAAGATTTAAGTATTCACAGTGCTATTTCAGATGCTTATGGTTTCTTCTTATTTCTTTATTTAGTTTCTCTGTGGTAGACCTTTAAAATCAAATCTGTCACAACTATGATTTCAAAATCAATTTTGTCCCCCACAAAATGAGCCATCCTCCTGACACTTCAATGAGCCCTGAAGTGTGTGATACTTAGGTTCCACCAATATATATGCATATTTCAGAAATTCACCATGGCATGTTGTTGTGTCCCAATATGAGTAAGACAGCATCAGACCATTATTTCTTTTATTATTTTCCCCTGAGGTGGGTGCAGAGAAGAAAAATATTTACTGACAAATTCTTGCAGAATATACTGATGACATTATAAAATGCAGACAGACTTTTCATCCAAGTGTCCTTGGAAATGCTTGGATACAGGGCCACTTCTCAGAATACAAAACATATGCAGGGGCAGGCGGGAATGTATGTTGCTAATGCAAGGGAGTCTTGCAAGGGATTACCATCAAGGGGATCTGGCAATATCTTACTTTTGATAGAATATATATAGCCAGTGGTGTTGGTCTGTGAGCAGTTTCTGCTCACAAAGCTGGACCTTCTCTTCTCTTCCTCCACCCTACAGCCCACACATGTGGCTTCATTCTGCTCTGGAGGGATGAGGGCACAGGAGGTTCAGAGGCCACAGGGAGGCTGGATCAAAGAGAAATCTGTAGGGGCAATCTATCCAGAAGATAAACTGTATTTTGAGGAGTTTTGTGATCTGACATGGTTACCCTTCCTGCCTCTGTTCCTTCTCCCTCTCCTTGTTCTTAAGTTCTTTGATGGCATGAGGAACAGCTTTTAATGCCCTAATCAGTTGGAAGGCAGTGATAGTGCTGGGTATCCTTCTTTGATGTTGGACATTGTTTGAGAAAGGGAGGCATTGGGAGGTGGCGGCTAATGAATAATCTGCACACAGCCAGTAATGAATGATCTGCAAATAGGCAGTTGGGTAAGCCACACAGGCTAGTTATCTATAAATTGGATGGTTTGGGGCAGAGTTTTCAGAAGCTCATGCACGGACTGATCGGCCGCGGGGCCTGCAAACTAAGGCTACCTGGGAGAGTCACTTTGCTGCTTCTCGAGGGCTTCCAAGCGGCAGATTTAAGTGCTTGCTTGGTATGTATATATTGCTTGCTGTTTAGAATAAAATATTTAATCTTCTCACGCACTTGTGTTGTATTACTTCTGAATATCATTTTAAAAGAACCACCTTGCATTTGGCAAGGCATAAATTGGTGCAATCGGCAAGACAAATTCCCATTGCCCAAGCAGAAGTTCACTCATATGCTATTGGATTTCACTCTTCTAAAAAATCAACTATACCTTACATGAAATCTTGAGATATTGTTATGAATTTAAAGAGTAAGTCTGGATGATGTCCTGAGCCCCTTCCAATTTGGGGGATCCTGTATCCATGGGGGCAGAATGTATGAGAGCAAGTTTACCAAATCAGTTCCTTTGTTTAGATCAGGCATCCCCAAACTCGGCCCTCCAGATGTTTTTGCCCTCAACTCCCATGATCCCTAGCTAGCAGCACCAGTGGTCAGGGATGCTGAGAATTGTAGTCTCAAAACATCTGGAGGGCTGAGGTTGAGGAAGCCTGGTTTAGGCTTTGGATGACTAGATAAGCACCACAATTAGCAGAAGCAAGGTAGTTGTTCTGTGCCATAGAACAAATGTGTGGGCCTCCTCCCTGCCCCACCTAAATATTAGGTAGAAGAACAAAAGCCAGAGAGTTGTGTGTAAGCAGAGCTGAAAGCTGGATACACAGGGGCATGCTTGTTCTGTGCTGAATCCCAAGCTGTGGCTAATGGAGAAGCAAAGTATTTTGAGGTGTTAATGCTGTAAGCCCCTCTATCCTCTGCTCAGGTTGTATATATCTGTAAATAAAACCATATATCCTAAAGTAACCACAGTCTGTGCTGACCTTCATTCTAAGGAAACCAAACCCTGCAAAAGCACTTGGAAACCCCTGTAGTGTCTGATATTCAGGCGGTGTGCAATGATACAAACATATATACAAATTGAAACCATAATCATAACTATAATGGAACCAAATACAAAAACAGGCAGCTAAAATTCAGCTATCCGGTGTAAATAATACTGGTAATCTATCATCCACTATTGGGAAGGAGTTGCAAAGAGCTGGAGTCATATAGGAGAAGATCATATTTAATTTCCCTCTTTGAATAGGGACTTAAATACAGTAAATGTTTTCCTCAAGCTGATCTCAACAGGTAGGGCAGTTCGTAGAGAGGGTGTAAAATCAGAAGCCCCAAATCATGCATCTACTCTTCATTAAAGACATATGGATTACCTGAATCTGAATATTCAGGAAACAGGGAAACTAAAGCAAGAAGTGTCCCTCCAGAAGTCCTGGAACTGGCAACTGTTTGACAGTGGAACAGTCTCCCATGAGATGTTGTGGACTCTCCTTCCTTGGAGGTTTTTAAGCAGAGGTTCAATGGCCACCTGTCACTGATGCTTTAGCTGAGATTCCTGCATTGTAGGGGGTTGGACCAAATGACCACTGGGGTCCCTAGCAACATGATTCTATGATAACTCATTGGCAGGAGAACCAGGCCACCACCATGCTTGCAAGCGGGGGGGGGGGGGAATTGCTGGCCTGGGCTTGGCTGCACTACAGTGCAACCTTTGCAAAGGGCCAGAGAGTAAAATTTTTAGCTTCCAGCACAGCAGGGATCAGGTAATAGAAAAGGCCAGTAGGGTCCCTGTGGGCCATATAAAGCTGCTGATTCTGGATGGCTTCCTTCGACTGAACAACTCTTCTCACAGGAACAGACTGAATAGCTTCTCTGCTGGCCTTGCTATCAATATTTCCACCTTCAAAGCTGCCTGTCTGCTTTTTCTGCTTGCCTGGCCATGTGTGGTACCCTCTACTAGTTCCACCTGAAAGGCCACACAGTCCCGATATGCCAAATTCTCAGTATTCAGGAATATAGACATAAGTCTATCCAATCTCTTTCTCATGTATATGAAATAACAATGCTAAATATAAAACCAAAGGAATTCTCCTGTGCAAGACCTATAGCAATATGTAGCTACAGTCAAAGGATTAAATGCAGACCATTCAGAAGGAATGTTTGTTGATCCGAAGCACCACAAAACATATTCAAGAGAATCTCACCAAACATGAATCCAGTGACCTTTGTAGCACGAGCCAGAAACCACTAAACTTTTTGCCATAAGAATAGCTTCTTCCACTCCATTTTCTCCAGATAGAAAAAGACCCTTAAACCAGGGCAATAGTAATCTGAATGTACTGCAGTCCCATTCTAGGTTGACAAAAGAAATGTCAATGCCCTTGTCCTTCTCTAAGTTTGAAATAGCAGTAGCCCTGGCATATAACAAATAGCAACAAATGCTGATTATTCCGGCAGAAAATAATCCTTCTGCAAAACTGGTACAGGGATCACTTTTAAAAACTGGAATTCAAACTTCTCAAGTAAGCATATTTTGAAAATCATTTACCTTCACAGTGTCCTTTTTTATAGATCATTAAATACAGTGCATCTTCCCATAAATTGTTATAAAGACACCCATAAAAAGGATTGATAAAGGATACAACACAACCATCACGTGGCAGTGAGTGAACACAAACTGACTAAACTCTCTTCTTGACCAACAGGATCTACTGTATCATTATCCAAGGTAGTATTTCATTACAACAGAGGAATAAGCAGGTAAGAATTTAACATTCCCCCTATAGAGAATGAGAAGTACTGGTATGTGAAGCACTGAGCAGGAGGTCAAAAAGGCGGAAAGAGTTGCAACATAGATTATGACCTGGTAAATTTTTTTTACTAGTAATGAACAGTGAAGCCCAATAGACATGGTGGACTTTCCAAAGGAATTATCTTAAAGATCAAATAAAGTTGTTGTTGTTTAGTCATTTAGTCGTGTCCGACTCTTTGTGACCCCATGGACCAGAGCACGCCAGGCACTCCTGTCTTCCACTGCTTCCCGCAGTTTGGTCAAACTCATGTTGGTAGCTTCGAGAACACTGTCCAACCGTCTCATCCTCTGTCATTCCCTTCTCCTTATGCCCTCAATCTTTCCCAACATCAGGGTCTTTTCCAGGGAGTCTTCTCTTCTCATGAGGTGGCCAAAGTACTGGAGCCTCAGCTTCAGGTCCTTCCAGTGAGCACTTAGGACTGATTTCCTTAAGAATGGATAGGTTTGATCTTCTTGCAATCCATGGGACTCTCAAGAGTCTCCTCCAGCACCATGATTCAAAGGCATCAATTCTTTCAGCAATCAGCCTTCTTTATGGTCCAGCTCTCACTTCCATACATCACTACTGGGAAAACCATAGCTTAAACTATAAAACCCCCAACCTGAGTCAAATTTATAGCTTGAGGGGAAACTTTTCATTGCTTGTCTCTATTTTTGACAAGTCCATTCACCTTCATGGTGCACTGGCATTGCGGTCTGGCATCACTGCCTCACGTCACAATGCGGTGGGGCCCTGTGAACTGGGGCTTGCCAGCTGGTGAGGTAGCCTTGGCACTTGCCTTGCTAGGGCTTTGAATCTGGGCCCACTTGCAAATTGACCAATGGTGCGCAGGCCTGGGAGGCAGGCAGGCCCATCACAGCACGTAGGCTTCCCTTGGGTCAACTCCTAGGGAATAAAAGCCAGCCTGCCCCAGTGTTCAGTTCCTCAGCATTGTGCACTGGGCACAAATACACACAATTTCATCTGGCAAGGGTCAAGGCCTGGCCTTCCCCACACATACTCAGATCTCCTGGCTGGGTTATTTATATGCTCCGGCTGTGAAGGGATTTGTGCGTATGGACTAAAGATCTTGGCTTATTAAGCAAACTCTTCCAAACACTCCAATCCAGCAAGAAGATAAAATGTGACCCACAGATTGCAATTTTGGATCTATCCTGTAGGATGGTCAAAAAGGCAATGGCAAACTGTCCACACACACACAACGATAGTCATTGTTTATTCCGATGGTGGACTATATCCACACATGCCCCCTCTTCATAACACCAGTCTTGAAAGACCTACATTGGCTCCCAGTACGTTTCCGAGCACAATTCAAAGTGTTGGTGCTGACCTTTAAAGCCCTAAATGGCCTCGGTCCAGTATACCTGAAGTAGGTACCACCACCTACTTCACCACCACCATCGTCCAGCCCAGACACTGAGGTCCAGCACCGAGGGCCTTCTGGCGGTCCCTCACTGCGAGACATGAGGTTACAGGGAACCAGGCAGAGGGCCTTCTTGGTAGTGGTGCCCACCCTGTGGAACACCCTCCCATCAGATGTCAAAGAAATAAACAACTATCTGACATTTAGAAGACATCTGAAGGCAGCCCTGTTTAGAGAAGTTTTTAATGGCTGATGTTTTAATGCATTTTTAATCTTTTGTTGGAAGCCGCCTAGAGTGGCTGGGGAAACCCAGCCAGATGGGCGGGGTATAAATTTATTATTATTATTATTATTATTACTTCAACAGGTGATGTTGAAGTTATATTGGGGGAAGAGGAATTCTTGAAGAGTGTCTGCTGCTGTTCACAATGTCAATTTAAAAAAAGCCCAAGCTATTGGAATGTTGCTGGAGAGCATTAATGATAACATGCAACTGGAAGGTGATGCAGTACACTAGCTCAAGCACTTAGAGCTTAATTTATCTCTTATACCTTCAAACAAGGCCTGATGACTGCTATTCCTTCAAGTTGCAAAACATTTAATTAGGTAGGTGATGCTTTGCCCCATATGAACAAACCATTAGTCCATATAACTCAGTATTGTCTGCAGTAACTATCAGTGACTGCCTCAAGATGGGAGACCCTGATATCTACCCACAGGATGTTGATGAGAAAGCTAGACTTGTACAGTTTTCCTCCTGCTTATCTATAACCAAGTAATAATGAATATTATTAACTGTGTGCAATGAGTAATTTAGTCTGAGCATTGCTAAAGGAAATCATTACATTAGTTCTTTGTTTACACTGTATTTAACTTGAAGAATATGCTGAAAATGCTTTCACGATGCTCTGCAATTTATATCTAACAGGTGGCTCAGAGGCAATTCTTAGAAGGGAGGGCAATTTAACATTTTTAAAGCAACGATGATACAATCAAGAATCATGTGCAAGCCAAATAGGCATCAGTTCCATTCAAGAACAAAATTAATAACAATACTGTCCAGAATAATAATTTTAACAGAAGGAGGAAACACTGCAGATGCTAAAAGCAAACACACACAAAGGAATAAATTGAAGGATATGGGAACTGCTGGCTTAGCAGGGATAACCAATGAGGTGTTGAAATAGGTTCTGGGTTTTTCTCAACGTGATTTGTAAAGCTATTAGCCACTCACAGTGTTCATGAATTTATTATACTCACAGGCAACATTCTCCAGTAATTTGTCTTTTGATGCATTTAGGCAAAAATAAGGAACTCGGGCAGTAATCTGGCACAATCACAAGGCAATGCTATAGTTGAGAGAGTTCAACCAAGTTAGCTGGGAACATGCAAGCAATTACAAGGTTCAAGAAAACGGCACCCTGGGCCAGTTTGAAACAGCAGTAGCCCTGAGTTGTGAAAACTTGAATCCGCAATGGTCCACTTACAAAAGCACTGAGGAGCAAATGGTCAACATCCTGCTATAGTAAACAGTAAAATGCTGCAGTCAAACCCCATGTTAACTGCAATAGAAGCTATCCCATATACCCGCTTGGAAACTCTAGAACTTACCAAGCTTGGGAACAATGATGTCTGAGTAGAAAGCAACACAAGATTCAAAGCAAGCACCCACATTCTATAAACAGGATGCATTCCATAAGTGCATAGATGCAGTTGTGGGATCGGTGAAGGCTAACAAATTGAGGCTGAATCCTGGCAAGGCAGAGATCTTATGGTTTCCCGTTCTGGGTGGGGTTGCATACCCTCCAACATTTCTCTGATGAAAACAGGGATGCCCCATTTAATAATAATCATAATCATTTTATTATTTATAACCCACCCATCTGACTGGGTTGTCCCATCCACTTTGGACAGCTTCCAGCATGTATAAGAATATAATGAAACATTAAAAAAAAACCTTCCCTATACAGGGCTGCCTTCCAATGTCTTCTAAAGATTGTATAGTTACTTATCTCCTTGGCTATGGGTGGCATAACTCCATACCTTCCAACATAGGGACGTCCTACCATTCCCTCCAACATTTCTCTGATGAAAACAGGGATGTCCTAAGGAAAAGCGGGACATTCTGGGATCAAATCAGAAACTGGGATGGCTTCTGTAAATCCAGAACTGTCCTTGGAAAATAGTACCACTTGGAGGTTCTGACTTGCTGTCTCTCTGAAAGAACAGATGCATAGTTTGGTGTTGTTCCTGGAACCATCATCTTAGTCAAACCACGTTAAAGCACTAAACAACTAGGGACCAGAATACTTGGCAAACTGTCTTCCTCTATATAGACATTGTAGATTCCTACAACCTTCAGAGGTGGGTCCTGTGGCTGGTGGACATCTTATGACATCACAAAGGCAGGTTCTCTCTGTAGTGGCACCAACCCTTCAAAATACATTTCCTTGTGCAATTCAGAAGATACCCACTGAGATAGGCTTTCAAGGCCTACTGAAAATTATTCCATCATGTTTTCCTGGGCTCTTAATTTTCTGAACTGCTCTGTTTTAACTCTTTGCTTAACAGTATACTGATTTTTTATTGCTATTTGATATTGTGCATTTACTTTTTGCTTGTGATTTTTTGCTTGTAATTTAAACTGCTTAGAGATGGTTAGATTCAGTGGCATATAAGTTACAAAAATAAATAAATGAAACACGCCCTTCTTCAAGCATTCTCCTCCCCTACCTCTGTAACTTAATATACATGCCAGATACAATTCAGTATTATTTTTTCTTTTAAAGTTACAGTGGTGCCCCACAAGACGAATGCCTCGCAAAACGAAAAACGCGCAAGATGAAAGGGTTTTTCGGTTTTTGCGTCGCTTCGCAAGACGATTTTCCCTATGGGCTTGCTTCGCAAGACGAAAACGTCTTGCGAGTTCGTTTGCTTTTTTCCTAAAGCCGCTTGAAGAGGCGCAGTTGCGACGGACTGTGCTTCGCAAGACGAAAAACATTGCAAGACGAAAAGACTCGCGGAACGAATTAATTTCGTCTTGCGAGGCACCACTGTAATATTCATCTTCAGGCCAAAAACCATAGACCTCTTGGCTGCATCTCTGCAATTTTGTTTCAGATATTTTTGTTGCACATCAGTTGTAGGGAACCTCTGTCCCTCCAGATGTTGCTGAACCTCCCATCGTCTCTGGCCACTGGCCATGCTTGCTGGGGCTGATGGGAATTGTAGTTCAACAACATCTGGAGGGACAGAGGTTCCCTCCCATACAATAGGATAGAGCTGAAAAAATGCAGACCACATTTTTTCAACAATGAAATCGTTTTAGATTATTTAAAGTTATCAGCTCAAATGTATTAAAGAATAAACTTGTTTCTTTTGTTCTTTTCCTGACTAGGAAACAAAAGAAGAAGCCCTTTTTAAAATGCCACCGTTAATCCTGTTTTTCAGCTTTTTGCTCCACACACATTTGCACTGACCACACACATTTGAAATCCCTGCCCCCCAAGTCAGTTACAAACCTCCTCAGTCAGAAACTCACTTACATGAATAGGAACTGCGAGGGCACAGCTATTGCAATTGGAATGTGCCCAGTGCCTTTATGATAGCTCCCTGGAAGTCTTGAGAGTCACAACTCATTCAGCCAAAGGAAAACACACGGCGATTGGCTCTTTGAAAATTAAGCCAGTGTTGTGCTTCTTCAGCCAGCCAACACGCTGGAGAAAACCATGCTTTTGTACTCCTCAAGACTCACACCAGTTCGTATCGGGGCCAGCTACAGCATGTTGCGTGCCCTGTGGTGTTCTGCAGACAGCGCAATGAAGCTCCCATCTCTCGGAGGCAACACTAATTAAGTTAACAGCAAGAAGCTTGTACCACTACACAACCTACCCAGAGCTCTCAACCGCCACAAGCAATGTCCTGGCATAACTTTAACCAATGATTATAATTAAAGTGCAGCCAGCTTCTGTCTTTTTTCTTCTTCTCCCCACCCCTCCTCCCAACAAAGCATTCTGTTTGAGTGCGGAACCCATCCAAGTTCTGCATTAATCTTTAACAAGAGCGGATTCTCTTGCAGCGGTAAGGCTGCTTCTTCATTAAAATCTGCCCCTTCACTTTCCCTACCGCTACATGTGCCACTTCCAGTCTCCACCTGAGCTGACCTGCAACAAGAGCAGTTTGCAGCACTGCTTAGTGGTCTAGAAAGATTGCAAGCTGAAGCTAAGGAACTGAGTATGCATTCTTCCTGATGCAATGCTCTAAGACAGTGGTTTTCAACCAGTGTATGCCGTGGCCCCCTGGGGTGCCTTGAATGATAGCAGGGTGCCGTGGGCAGCACTGGCCTCTGTCCCTCTTTCCTTCCCCCCTTCCTCTGCTACCCTCTTACATCTCTGCACAGTTGTTTGTTGCAGCAGCCCTGGCTATAAGCTCTGTAGACCTCTCTTTGGGGTGGTGGTGGGGGGGGAGAGAAGCTCAGAAACCAGGTGTGGCAGTAGTGGCTGCCAGGAGGACACCCAAGAAGAGGAGAGAGAATAGGAGGCTCCTATAGTAATCATCATCATCATCATCATAAATTTTATTTATACCCCGCCCTCCCCAGCCAAGACCGGGCTCAGGGCGGCTAACACCAAATATAAAAACAATTGATTGAAATATAGCTTAAAAAACAAGATTAAAATACAACATAAAAACATTAAAATGCATCCTCATTTCAGTGGAAACTCAAATCCAAAACTTTTGGGGGGGATGAAAATGTCAAGTCTTCACCAAGGCTAACTATCCAGGCTGGTCCTACATGGGCCAGAAAAAAGTCAGGGAAGTCCCCAAATAGGAGTTCCAACATAGAAGGAGAAAGGAAAAAAAGAAAGAAAGAGGGGGAGGGAATCAAATTGATTCCAAGCCAAAAGCCAGGCGGAACAACTGTGTCTTACAGGCCCTGCAGAAAGAAATCAGATCCTGCAGGGCCCTGGTCTCATGAGACAGAGCATTCCACCAGGCCAGAGCCAGTGTTGAAAAGGCCCTGGCTCTGGTTGAGGCTAATCTGACTTCCTTAGGGCCTGGGACCTCTAGGGTGTTGCTATTTATGGACCTTAAGGTCCTCCTTGGGGCATAGTAATTAGTAACTCCAGTTCAGTGGCAGTTAGCAGGGTGAAGCTGCTGGCAATTGAGAGTAATGCGGCAGTGAGGAGGTCAGCATGGTTGTGGGTGCTTTCCCAATGCTTCACCCCAACAGCAACTACTGTGGGCTACTACTGCCCCAGTTCTTCATTAATTGACTGGCAATGGTAAAATGATTCCCACTATTTCTTTCTTTCTTTCCTAAAGGTGTAATTTCATAATTATCTTTGAAAGAAACCTTTAGAAGAGCAGCAGAAGCTTCCACTTCCTCTGGGGTTAAACTGGGTCTATAATAAGCAATAACTTCTATTAACTTCTCTCATATTATGCCTGCTGAAAATTAATTACCACTTGAACTGATGTATAGCAATTGTACATTCTTCCTATTGTTTCCTGCAACAGCACCTTTGGAGTAAAAAAAAATATATAATTACAACCAATAGCTTTAATTCAAAGGGGGGTAATTATAAGGCAACGTAGGGGAGTGAAGGGAGAATGATGCCATTTTCTAGTTAACTGAAGCATTTAAAGATTTGCTACCCTGTTCTTGGAGCCTAATTAAGCGTTTCTATTAAAATGCCCATGAAAACCGCAATTTATCCATGCAGTGATTGAGAGACTATTGGGATTTAAGGGTCCAAACATGCAATCAATGTTATTCTGAGGAGGCATTCCAAAACTTTGAGGGAAGGATATATTATTATTATTATTATTATTATTATTATTATTATTATTATTCAGAATCAGCATATATACCATGAGGCCAGGATTCCACCGGCATTTTGAGAACACCAGAGCACGTTTAAGTTTATCTATTTTATGTGTAGTTATCTACACATTTATTCAAAGAGCTTCAAGGCAGGTAAGTTGCTTTAAGTTGCTTTTAGTATTGTTTTTAATGCTGTAACCTATCCTGAGACCTTAGGGTGGATAATAAACAAACAACAACAAACAACAACAAAGACACTACACAGGAATTAAAAAGACTACTGTTGCCACATAATACCTGTTCCAAACAATAAAACAAATACAATCCCCCTTCACTCCCCAAAAATACTAACTTACAATAATCTACTACCAAGCCAGGTTCAAGGTTCTTGTATTCATTTACAAAGCCCTGGGCAACTTAGGTCTATCTCAGGGATCACCAGAACCCTTAAATCTCAGCTCAGTCACTGAGGTCATTTGCCAGAGCGCCATTGGATATTCGCCAAGTTCTCAACATTCGTTTGATAACAAAAACAAAAACAGAGCTCTTAGTGTCATTGATCCAGTATTGTGGGACAGTCTGCCAATAGGCACCTTCTGTTCCAGCTTTTAAATGCCTGCTGAATACTTATTTATTCCACAAGGCCTACAGACCCTCCAAGTGTCCCTATTTTCCAGAGACAGTCCTGGATTTACAGAAGCCACTCCAGTTTCTGATTTGATCCCAGAATGTCCCGCTTTTCCTTAGGATGCCCCTATTTTCATGGGTGAAATGTTGGAGGGTATGGAGTTATCCAACCCCCAGACATCTGAAGGCAGCCCTGTATAGGAAAAGTTTTTAATGTTTACTGTTTTATTATGGTTTTATATATGTTGAAAGCCACCCAGGGTATAAATAGTACAATTTTTATGGAAAAGGACATCCCTATTTTCATCAGAGAAATGTTGAAGGGTATGGACCTATGCAGACAATTAAGAATACAGCTTTCCACAACAGTTCATTGATGTCTGAGTTTAATATTTTTATATGGTTTTTTTGCTGTATGGCTTTATGTACTTTTGTTGTAAACAGCTATGGTAACCCACCCCTAACTTGGACAGCCACTCCAGGAGGATGTCATGGTTGATGGTATCAAAAGCAGCTGAAAGGATGAGAAGAATTAACAGGGACATATTTTCCCTGCTTCTCTCCAGACAGAAGTCATCCTACAGGGCGACCAAAGCAGTTTCTGTGCCAAAACCTCAACTGAATGGATCTAGAAAACCAGTTTCCTTCAAGCGCGCCTGGAGGAATTTAAGTTGAAGCTATTCTAGCAAATGATGGTGAACTCTTCAGAAACTCTGTGTTTATATATATCTTTCCCTTGACACCCGCTGCTTCAGTTCATGTTGTCAGTTGGATTGAAGAAGAGTCACATGTGGGGATTTTTTTTTTCTTGTTACAGGCGTACCTTGCCCGTCCTTCAGAAAGAGCCAGGTGGCTTACAGCAGGTTTGTGAAGACAGTTTTGATATATCAGCAAGGCTCAAATAACTATTTCAGTGTCTCTCTGTCTGACATAGCAGGGTACCCCAATCCACTCTGTTAAGCAATGGTGAGAGGAAGACCCAAGCAAAACTATGTGGTAGCCATTGTTAAGAACAAAGGCACAAACAGCTAGGTCCTAGGTTAATGAGAAAGTTGGGTTGCTCTTCATTTTGTTGTTGTTTAGTCGTGTCTGACTCTTTGTGACCCCATGGACCAGAACACGCCAGGCACTCCTGTCTTCCACTGCCTCCCGGAGTTTCGTCAAACTCATGTCAGTAGCTTCGAGAACATTGCCCAACCATCTCGTCCTCTGTCGTCCCCATCTCCTTGTGCCCTCAATCTTTTCCAGCATCAGGGTCTTTTCCAGGGAGTCTTCTCTTCTCATGAGGTGGCCAAAGTATTGGAGCCTCAGCATCAAGATCCGTCCTTCCAGTGAGCACTCAGGGCTGGTTTCCTTAAGAATGGATAGGTTTGATCTTCTTGCAGTCCATGGGACTCTCAAGAGTCTCCTCCAGCACCATAATTTTGAGGATAGCTCTATTCAGGGATTTCTATCTCTATGTGATTAGCATCACACACATCCATTATCTCTGTAATCCACTAAAAGAAACCCAAACAGGATTCTATCACATAGAGATAGAAATCCCTGAATAGAGCTATCCTCAAAATTCCTGCCAGCCCATATTGCAGATCCTGAGGCTAGGAGAGCAAAGGTTTGCTAGAAGTCACCTAGAGCAGTGGTTTTCAACCAATGTGCCGTGGGACTTGGGGTGCCTTAATGGTGGTCAGGGGTGCCGTAGGAAACACTGGCCCTTCTCCTCTCCTCTCCTCCCCTCCCCTCCTCTGATGTACTCTTGCATCTAGCCTCCCAAAGGTTTGCACAGCTGTTTGTTGCAGCAGCCCTGACTACAAGCTCCCCAGGCAAATGGTGCCTCTGGGGCTGGCCAGGGGCTGCTTCCCAGGTTCCTGTGGGGCAGTGTGAGGAGGCACCTCTCTTTGGTCAGAGGGGACAGTTCAGAGGCCAAGGGTGGCAGCTGTGGCTGCCCAGAGGACTCCCAAGGAGAGGAGAGATGGGAGAGGAGAGGAGGCTGAGGGAACACTCCACAAGGGAGGATGACTGAAAAAGGGAGAGAGGCGGCCAGTTCTGCAGACAAGTGGTAACATAACTGGGCTCCTGAGTCCCACAGGGGTGCTGCAGAAAGAATGTAGTTGGTCAAGGAAGCTGTGGACTCAAAAAGGTTAAGAAAAAAACCTCTGACCAAGGGAGTTAGTATCAAGAGCTTCCAGGCTCTTACCGTCAGAAAGTTATTCCTGATGTTTCACGGGGAAATCCTTGGGTGTGTGCCAATGGGCATTGCCAAGGTTATTCTGAGCAATGATGTAAATCACTTTTAAAACTAGGCTTGGAACAGAGAGGAGAAGTGGGGGGAGCAGACAGAAAGGGGTGCTTCTTTTGGCAAGGTGTTCTTAGAATGACAAGGAGGAACTCCATGCAGTGCTGACTGGAGGAGGCTGCAGTACCAAGAGACCAGGGACCATGACTAGCTATTGCTTTGGATCCAAGCTGAAAGGAGCCATGAGGGACACTTTTGGGGCATAATGTTCTGTGCCCCCTCCACTGAAGGCTTTAGGTGTAAATATGTGTAGAACGTACCATATTTCTTAAAGATACAACAGTCTCTGCCGTGTCTCGATTCCCAACAGAAACACAACCCCGGGTAAGTGCCTTGAACCCACTAGAATCTTGCTACTGCTCAGTGGAGATTGTGAATGATGCACAACCTCTGTAACAATACATATAATTCTGAATGACTGGTTTTATGGATTCTCTACACCCACCCACAGTGAGTGACATTTTCAACCACATCGTATTTTCAGTTTATGAAGTGAGTTTCATATTTTGACATGACTTATCACTTCAGGGTTGCACCAGATATCTTAAATGGGTCAATTTAATGCTCTCTAAGCTGATACCATATTACCAAATGTTATTAAAACCACTTGTAGATGGCCATTGCAGCTATATATCAAAGCCAAAACAAATATTGAAGCTTGGGTTTTCCCCAAAAAAGGCCTGTAGAAATGTAATTACTATAAACTATAAACCAATATCTTCCTACTCTTTATCCAACAATACATAATGACAGTAGGAAAGGACTGTATATGTCCCATCTCTGCAAGACAGAGTTGTTCCACCTGGCCTTTGGCTTAGAATCAGTTCCCTCCCCCTCTTTCTTTTTCCTTTCTCCTCGTGTGAAGAGGCTGCATCCTAATGTTTTAATGCTGTATCTTAATCTTTTAAAATGTATTTTAATCAACTTGTTTTATTATTGGTTGTTAGCCGCCCTGAGCCCGGTCTTGGCTGGGGAGGGTGGGGTATAAATAAAAATTTATTATTATTATTGGCAGTGCATAACGGAAACTATTTATTTATTTAAAGTACGTTTACCCCACTCTTCAGCAGAAAAAAGGCTCCGAGAATGGGTTACAAGTATCTCTGCCTGCAGGATTGAAATCTAAAAGACACAGCACAAAAGAAAAAGTGATTGGGGGGGGGAGGAGAAACTAACTCAGACTTTGGTTTTAAATTACAAGCTACTTACAAGAACCAGCTAGAATGAAAGGATTCAAGGAGAGGAGGAGCCAAATGTTGCTGGTCCAATCTCTCCCTCTTTTATAGCCTAATACAATGAAAGGTTGCTATTGGATGGCACTTGAGGGAGCAGCTTAACGAAGCTGGTCTTTCAACAGAGCTGACTCTGCAGTCTGATCTCTCCTTCTGCTATCAGTCATAAATCCCCAACTTTGCAGAGGGCAGGAGAGTGGAGCACAAGGTGCCTTGATTTTTTTTCAATATTAAAAAAAAAAAAATTGGCTGCGTATAATCTTGTCCCTTTCTAAAATTTATTTACTGATGTGTGTTTTTTCTTTTTATAAGGAGGTTTTTCAGGGCAGTGAAGGACATGTGTCCTGTTCTGTCACAGCTAAAAATTGGCCGCTGTTTCTTTAATGCTTAAAAAGCTGGGTCAGCATGAGTCAGCGGCCTGCACCGGGTTATATATATACAGTGGTACCTCGGGTTACATACGCCTTCAGGTTACATACGCTTCAGGCTACAGACTCTGCTAACCCAGAAATAGTGCTTCAGGTTAAGAATTTTGCTTCAGGATGAGAACAGAAATCATGCTCCGGTGGTGCGGCAACAGCAGGAGGCCCCATTAGCTAAAGTGGTGCTTCAGGTTAAGAACAGTTTCAGGCGAAGTACGAACCTCCGGAACGAATGAAGTACTTAACCCGAGATACCACTGTATAGTGAGAAATGTTAGTTTGTTGTTGGGTTGGTTGGTTGGTTGGCGAAAGCTGGTAGTGTTGATGTGTGTAAAGTTGGTCAGTTGCTTTTGCAGAAAGGCTTTTAAGAATAAAAGCAAAAAGTACTCTGCAAGGATACTTTTCTCGTGGACTCTTTTATGCCAACAAGGGTCCAAGGACCAAGCTGAGGCTACAAAGGGAGGTCAGAACCTTTTTTTTTCCCCAAACACTGACATGTTCCCTGTTGGTGATGGAAGCAGTTGCCCTTCTTCCGATAGGAAATGCTCTGCCATGGTGGGAGGGACCAAAAATGTGGGATTGAGGACAGTCAGTTGTGTGGGGTGTATGTGTGTGTGTGTGTGTGTGTGTGTGAGAGAGAGAGAGAGAGAGAGAGAGAGAGAGAGAGAGAGAGAGAGAGATGTCCCTATTTTCATTTGAGGAATGTTGGAGGGCATATGATGCTTCTCTGCACTTTTTCTTTTCTTTTCGAGATGGAGGGATGCTTCTCCCTTCCACTGTAGCTAACTATATGTTTGCAATACTTTTTGCCACTTCATTCGCTCGGGACTCCTGCTTAATGAAGCTCTGCTTTTTGTATGTTTTCACCAAACAAGCAACGCGGATGCACATGAATAAATATCTGAAGCTGGTTTGGAAACGTTAGTGCTCAAGATTAGTTCTGTGGGAAGCAAGTCTGTGTCCATGCAACCAGGAATAGCTCCATCTTCTTCAATAGCCAGCGTTCCTCCTCGCTAAGTTCGGAGTTGGAATATTCAGGCTTTCCAAAGAATTCAGACAATTAATGTGATGGTATGCCACCATGTATGCAGGTGGCGCTGTGGGTTAAACCACAGAGCCTAGGACTTGCTGATCAGAAGGTCTGCAGATGGAATCCCCGCAACGGGGTGAGCTCCTGTTGCTCGGTCCCTGCTCCTGCCAATCTATCAGTTCGGAAGCACGTCAAAGTGCAAGTAGATAAATAGGTACCGCTCCAGCGGGAAGGTAAACGTGCGCTGCTCTGGTTCGCCAGAAGCGGCTTAGTCATGCTGGCCACATGACCCGGAAGCTGTATGCCGGCTCCCTCGGCCAATAAAGCGAGATGAGCGCTGCAACCCCAGAGTCGTCCGCAACTGGACCTAATGGTCAGGGGTCCCTTTACCTTTACTTTATGTCACCATGTACAGGCAAAAATGTATTCTTATGCTATGAAACATGCTGCCCACTAACACATGTATATGAATGTAAAGAGCTGGATAAGTCCAAAGGTCTTATCTAGTTCAGCATCATTTTAAGGATGCTTTAGCTAAGATTCTTGCATGGCAAGCGGTTGGACTACATTACCGTCGGGTCCCTTCCAGCTCTACAATTCTATGATTCTATATTGCCCACAGTGGCCAAGCAGATGCCCATGGGAAGCCCACAAATGACTAGTGTCTATCGATAGCCACCAAGCCTATTATTATTATTATTATTATTATTATTATTATTATTATTCCCATGCTTCACCCTAATGTTCCAGGGCAAGTCACAACAATATAAAATACAGCATTAAAACAGTTTAGGAACACAGTCACAAAAATTATACATCTTGCATATCAAAGGCCATGGTAATGAGGCACATCTTCAACATTAACCAAAATCTGCATATGATAGTATTATGCTGTTTTAAATGTGCATTTTATATTTAATTTTCTTCTGTAATGTTTTATTTGGGATTGTTTTATCTGATGTTTTAACATTCATTGTGAATCGGTGTAATTTTTTTCCTTAAAATGGTATAGAAATGATATTATTATTATTATTATTATTATTATTATTATTATTATTAAGAGGGAGTCCCACAACCTAGAGGCTGCCATGTGATATTCCTCAGCTCATGCCTTGGGGGAAAAACCCCTGATATCAACAAAGTTATTGAATCAGAAACTATAACTGAAAGTTAGATGTTAAACCTGCAGTTATCTATCCCTACTATACAATTTGTCAAAAGAAGGGGTAACTAGGAACAGCAGCCTTGAATCAGTTTAACAATCAAGGCTTACAGATTCCCTGATGAACTCAACACTAGCTTATTTCATATGGCATAAGGCTACCATTTCAGACTGAACTCATTGTTTTGTTGCATGGTCAATTAGCTGTAGCAACAGGTACATAATGACATAAATTGGTAATCTTTGCCACCACCATCCCAGAGTCTCATCACTTAGCTTTCACAGGAGAACTAAAATTATTTTCTGCTAAACATTCAGAAATAAACATTGCTGATGGATAAATCATGGCCTTTTCAAATGTATGAATGCCACTGGAAACTGCTAAAATTACTCCAGCCACATTCCTGACTAACTCTAGGATTCTACATTTCTACTCTGAAGCTTAATGGATGGAGGTATTTGGTGGGTATCCTTTCTTATCTCTGCATATGTACCAAGGTAGTCAAAATAGCTATCTGTCCATGATTACAATCTTTGGGGGTGGGAAGAGATGGACACACTAAGGAAACGAACAGAAATTGGCAGAGCAGAAGGCATCTGATGAGCAAACTCCTCCAGCATACCTTAAAGCATTTAGAATTCCTTGCAAATTGAGTTTTTAGGGCAACAAGGAAGCTAGGAAGCTAAAAAGCTCTTCTAATATGCAAGATAAAAGGCAGAGTGCAGAATTAAAGTACAACATATCCTTTTGCTGTCAGTAGTAAAAGTAATATTAACAGACACATCCATGGAAGATGAAAAAGCATCTTGGTAAAAGTTCTTCTTTTGATATCCGGTTAACCAACTGTAAGACTGCTCAGTAGATATTTTCAGTATGTACTCACAGCCTATATATCATTTAGCATCCCAACTGCATTTTGAAGATGCATCATGGAAAGCTAGCACAAAGGTGCTGGCAAATACAATTTGGAAAGGTCAAACAAAAGGGACTTGTTCCGACAGGCTTGTTTACTAGTTAAGTGATGATCTGCATGTATTTATGAGCCATCAAGAAACAAATATGACCAGTATAATTTCACACTTCCTCACATCACTTTCAGCACAGTGATTGTTGGTTGAGTAAATTCACAAATTTGGCAGAAAGTCACAGAGTGTGGAGTAAATTCAGTAAGTTCTAACAAATTCAGATAAAGGATCATGGGTGAACCACTACTGACTGACTAGAACCAAATTCATGCATTTGTCTGAAGTGCAAGAGCCCAAAAGGTTGACAGGACAGGGGTGTACATGCAAGCCCCATCACCGGGGTTCCTGGGCACAAATTGAGCATGGAAGTTTGAAGAGAGTTTCTAAGCATGCGTGGTTGATTGAACCAACTAACAGAATTTTTTTTTATAAAGCCTAGATTTCTAGATAATTGACAAATGAATTTTGCTCTGGTCAACACTAGGGCTGGGCGATATCTGGTTTTCAACATCATGATATATCACCAACTAAACACTGCAATATACTGATATATCGTGATGTCTGAAATAAAAATGAAGCTATGTTGAGGCATTGGTTGACTTCATGGTTTTTCTTGCATCATGATTTTTGCCTAGCGCACACACATGCACACACATTGTGATTCACAACATATTGCCAGGTCAAAAAATATGAAACCAATATCACGATATGAAGTTCAAACCGCTTTTGTATGATATATTGATATATCACCCAGCCCTAGTCAATGGCAAAGGATGTACATGGCAAAGAATGAAGGAGTGTTACATTTGCTCGATTCATATTCTGCTTAAGACAGCTAGGACAAAGTTGGGCGAAAATGTTATAACATGTGAAACCACAGACTGCTAAGCAACCTGATATAAAGAGTAAACAATTATTTTAGCAGCATGCTGAAATCTTTGTGTAATCCTCTACACAAATGCTACGTTGTTGGCATCTGTCAGTCATGGGAGAAAATGGAGGAGTGAGCCTTTGGGGGTGAAGTCAAACTTTTGGAGAATTCTGGCGCTTTTTGTGGCTGTAGAGACCAATACAGGAGAGGCATGTTTTGTTGCAGCTGGGGCAGATGAAGGCATCGGGTTGTGATGCTGCAGATGCACCATGGTGTTTTTGCTCTATGTGCTCCTCCCAATGTTATTCTCATCTGGTCACTGCTGTTAATATATGGACTGATGGTGTGTCTCCAAGCACTGTGGCTGTCTCCAAGGGGTCCCCACTTGGCAAGGTTGATGCTGCCAGCCTTCATGTCTCATTTGCAGATATCTTTGTAACACAGAGTTGTCTGGCAATGGGCCTGGTAACTGAAGCCATAAATCACATCCTTGAGGATCCTGCCATCTTCCATTTTGTGGACATGATTGAGCCAGCATAGACGTCACTGAAACAGGAGTGCAAACATGCTGGGAATGTGGGCTTGGGAGAGCACATCTTTGTTTGAAACTGCCATGTGATGCTCATCACTCCATCTTCTATATCTCACTTAGGCCATACCTTGTATCTCCTATGACAAATTTCTAACTTTTACCTCCTCCTGCAGCTTTGCTCTCTTTCTTTCAAGAAGAGAAGAAGCACTCTGACACTCTATTAAACTTAGCAGTGTTCACAGTGGATTCTAAAACATAGTCCTCCTGCTTCACATAAAAGGGAGTGTCTCCTTTGCCAGATACCTCCCATGTGACCAACGTTAGCCAAATCACACGAGAACTACTAGAGAACTCTCTAGAATTCAGTTACCAACCCATCCAATTTAAACACATAGTAAAGTGGTACCTCGGTTTAAGTAGTTAATTGGTTCCGGAGGTCCGTTCTTAACCTGAAACTGTTCTTAACCTGAAGCAACACTTTAGCTAATGGGGCCTCCCACTGCTGCTGCGCCACCAGAACACAATTTCTGTTCTCATCCTGAAGCAAAGTTCTTAACCCGAGGGCCTATTTCTGGGTTAGCGGAGTCTGTAACCTGAAGCGTATGTAACCTGAAGCGTATGTAACCCGAGGTACCACTGTAATGCATACAAGCATTTACAATTTCAGTGAATGAAATCACTATACTTAACAGCCTGGGACGTGGGTGGCACTGTGGTCTAAACCACAGAGCCTAGGGCTTGCCGATCAGAAGGTCAGAGGTACGAATACCCATGACGGGGTGAGCTCCCATTGCTCGGTCCCTGCTCCTGCCCACCTAGCAGTTCAAAAGCATGTCAAAGTGCAAGTAGATAAATAGGTACCGCTCCGGAGGGAAGGTAAATGACATTTCCGTGCACCGCTCTGGTTCGCCAGAAGCGGCTTAGTCATGCTGGCCACATGACCCAGAAGCTGTCTGCGGACAAACGCTGGCTCCCTCGGCCTATAGAGCGAGATGAGCGCACAACCCCAGAGTCAGCTGTGACTGGACCTAACGGTTACCTTTTACTTAACAGCCTGGGGTGGGTAGCAGTGAAGTTGGAGCCGATGGATGTTTTGGCAAGAGTGCCAGATTGATGACAGCACCCCTCTGGTACAACCACACAGCCCAAAACCCATTGCGACCCCACCCTTTCCAGGTAAGTAGCAGCGATGCTGGTGTTGGGAGGGCAATACTGCCCCATCACACATGCTGGCTGCCAGGTAGGTACATACAGTAGACAGTTACCCTTCAAGTAGCCATGTCCTAAGCCACCCAGAGCTTTAAAATTTTTAAAATGGCAGTTTAAATTTGGGTCTGTGCAGCTAACAAAGCACAGGTATATTTACTGACGGTGTGATTATCTGCAGTTGTTCAGACTTACATTTTTGAATTGGTAGATTTATTGCTGTTCATTTGAAATGCCGGGAGCTGTTTTGGGCACAACCTTGTGGGAGACCAGCAGCCAAATAGGCATGATGAGGAAGATGGTGAGATTAATGCACAGCGGTGGGATTTTTAAAAAGGGAGCCTTAGTGTGCATTAATATGCACATCACCTCACAGCACAGAGAAAAGGAGAGAGTGGGGGCAACATCTTTTCAAATATACAGAGTGGTAGAGATTAAGCAGCAGTCTTGGGAAGGAAAAGATGGTAAAAGGCAGGAAAGCATATGCAAAGCAGTGGCTACTCGCTGACCTTTTTGTACCCTGAGAAATGGCCATTTATTTCCACATCAAAGCTCTAACATGAAAATCCAGTGTAGCCCTAAAATACAAACGGGCAAACCTGTGTTTTTGTCATGTCAGATTGACCCTAAGAACAGCTGAACTAAAAATTCAGATGCACATGACATCATCTGTTGCCTCTTGTTGATGAATACACATTTTATACATGTATGTCAATATTTTGTGTGATATATATATATATATATATATATATATAATATCCAGGAACAAAATGACAAAAACCAGCCATTATCCTGACAACTTCTTTAAAGAATTGGAAAAGAAATGAGACAAGAGCATAAAAGATACAAATGGAAATATCCCCTCAAACTGTCAGAATCTGAGAATATGAAAACAGAACATATGGACGAAAGGTGTTGCTTTTAAATTTAGTTTTTCAGCATTCACCTCAAGAAGGGAGGAGGGGGGAGCACACCACTTGCTATTCAGAATTGGCTGAGGCAAATGATGCCAAGATTTGACAGCCTGAATTTGCTATGCAAGATTTCCTTCTTTTGAAGATTAAGACACTTATCATTCAGTTATCGTTTTCCTTTCCCTGGAAATAGCTCCAGGCTTGATTCATTGGAAATGCATGCGCTATTTAGACGAGATTTGCAAAGCGACTGAAAAACATTTTACTAAGGTACATTGCATTCTTTGGTGGCTTGTTGCTGATGCCCTTTTTCCACTGTGGCCACATTCACTCCAGAAATGTTTTCCGCTGTACACAGATAAAAAAGGGCAGCAAATACAACCTTATGAATGCCCAATTTATTTATTTTTCCAAAAAAAAAAAATGCTGCCCTCAAATTCTATGTGCTTCGCTAGAATAGATTGTTTCTAGGCACTCAGCATCCATCAACTAAATGCACTCTTCAGAACAGGAAATCCCCACGAAGACATGAAGAATATTGATGTGTCAGTCTTATTATGGTGAACTGAACAACAGAGAGAGAGAGAGAAAGGAAGGCACTGGTGTACTATATAAGAACACTCTGAACACATGCAATACAATACATAAATGCATAGGGTTCTCTCACTCCTTTTCTGAATAGTGGCTAACAGTTCAGTCATGTTTAGTTCAATGGGACTAAGTCACAGACGTGTTTGTTGAAGATTTGAGGTCTAATATTATGAGCTAAGATGTTCCCAATTTTAAACTCACATTCATTGCAAAGTCAGTAAGCGGCCTTGAGTAAACCACTCTTAATTGCAACAGGGTTGTTGCAAAACTTACTAAAATAAGGAATGTGAAGGCTTTTTCAGTGGTTGAAATGAACCATATCGATGCTAATTATTAACAAGCAATGAAGGCATCAAGAAGATTGTATTTATAACCTCCCAAGATCTCAAGCTGATATGTGGAAATAGTTTTTTGGAATTTGATTGTAATAATTTGATTTGATATTTTTGAGCAACGTGGTTGATGTGTTGTAAGTTATGTTGTTTAATTTGTGATGTGAAAAATGAAAATTAGTAACTATATATATATATACACATGAAGGAATAGCATTTCATTTTCCTTTAAATGAGAAAAGCCAGCAAGAGCAAAATTTGTATTATGTTCATCTATGACAACTGCATTGGAAACAGCCCAAGAAGTTCTCCCTTCCTTTGAGAGGATTTGTTCAGTTATATGCTTTACACAACACCAGAATGGCTGCTTTCAATAAATGTTTCCATGACCCATAACTGTATTTTATTCTGTTTCATAAAATGTATATACTGCTTGGAAAACCTCATGTACTTCTTCTATGTCTACAGATAATTTGTTGGGTTGAATTTTTTTTTAATCGGCAACAGATGAAACTTCTTAGAGCATTTCCTCCCCCACCCCCCAGAAAAAGTCCCTTTCTGGTTCTCGCCCTGTACACTGAAGGCTGTTTCACATAATACACAGAGGCAAACCTTTATTTGCTACCATGCTAGTACTCAAAAGGAGATTGCAATCAATCATGGCTCCCTGATGGGTGTCCCTGCATTTATTTTTACAAAGGGCACTGAGCATCCTTCAAGTGCTATGTGCAATCACTCCCTCTAATGATGAACTCAGGTGGTGAGTGCTAACAGAGTTGAGGAAAAATGAGGCCACTGATCAATAGAACTATTACTATTATTAAATTCATTTACCTAGTTAGTCATTTAATAGAAAAGAACATAAACAACATAAACAACATAAAAAATTAGAGTCAAAGGCATAGCATAAAAACAGACAGCAGTACATTGCAGTATTATGCCTTGCAAGAGCACCAGGTGACTCAGGTAAACCCCCAAACTAAGTACAAAAATCCCTTCAAAAAAAAACCCTGAGAGAGATGGGTAGGAAAGACCAACAAGGACTGAGCATGCTCAGCATCCATGACCTATCTAGTGTCAGCTGCGGGGGGTGGGGGGGAAGAAAGCTGAGATTGTGGTCTGCGCCTGGAAGACATGCGCCTGGAAGACATGAACAGTCTGGAAGGAGGACACACTGCAACATTTTATTGCAGGTTCCCCACATTGGCAACCAAAATCAAACAATGACAAAAACGCATACAGTAAAGCCCACAAATTACACATATTTAACTCGTATGCTTTATACGTGTGGCAAAAATTAAAAATTAAACTAAAAGGCGTGGAATTGCTAAAAGGACTTTAGCAATCCCAACTGCCATAGTAGTAGTAATAATAATAATAATAATAATAATAATAATAATAATAATAATAATTTATTATTTCTACCCCGCCCATCTGGCTGGGTTTCCCCAGCCACTCAACCACATTGAACCCAACGGATTTTGACTATACAGTATGTGATTTTGGCTTTAGGCATGATCCCCGGAACGTAACTCCTGCATAAGTTGTGGGCTAACTGTAAAACAAACAGCCATAATAAAATCGCATTTTATATCAACAAGGGCAACAAGACAGAAAAAAATACATTAGAGATCCCCAGGTGAATAAATATGTCTAATTTGCTCTGTGTCTGAAATAATCAGGGAGGTCTCCCGGATGAGTAACTGATTCCAAAGTTGCAGTGTGATAACTGAGAAAGATCTGGCATGTTTCCAGGTGTACGTGAGTGCTAAAATGCTTTGACTTGTGCTGAATCAGCACTGCTTAATTTCTTTCAGCACTACATTATCAATGCAGACAATCCCCACAGCAGGAAGTAATCAGTCATTCAGAGAGTCGGTCATCAGATTAGCCTGGAATCTCTGGGGCAGAGTGTTCTGAGTAGAGTTTATAATACCAGGCTACCTGGACTACACAGTTTGACTCGATATAGGGTAGCGATAGGGGAGAAATCCCATTCAGTTCATATTTAAAGGCAAGGCCATGTAATTTACTCTTTCCAAAACAGTGCACAAATCAAAACACAGCCATCTTTTTGAGTCTGGCATTTCTCCAGGTTTTGCAATGCAGTTCTTCAGTCAACTAATGTGTACAAGAAACATGCACAGTGCAATGCGGACAGTGAAGATGCTGACCCTCTGTGTTTTCTGTTGCTGCTGGTGAAACATCTTGGTTCAGGGAAGTTCCCATTCCATGGGCTTGCCAACCCTGTTCCTAGGTGCCCAGTCACCAGGACGCTGTTTTTGATTGGTAATATGGCTTTGTGGCACAGAGCAAGAGTCTGGGTTGCCATGTTCTTGTGAGTTTCAGTGTTGCTGGTGCTGTGGTAGTGGCCCAAAGGACCACAATAAATGTGATAATGTGTACCCCTGTAAATCCTTGAGTGTGCTTCTAATAGGTAAGTAATGGTAGCCTGTTACTTTATGTAACTAATAATTTTGCAAGTTGCTGCCCCCCCCAAAAATGGGGCAGAAATACAGCTAATATGTGAATCATAAAGATACAGCTCAAAGCTAGAACTTAAGTTGCTACATGGTGCAAAAGGCTACAAGTGACACAGGTTCCCAAAATGCACACTAATGCAATGTAACAGAACACAGTGGGAATCAGAACTTAATCAGTAGAAATTGCTAGTGCTTATTGTGCATGTGTAAAATGTGAAATGAGGTAATGATGTATATGATTGGTGAAAATTGAAATGCTTTGTTTGGAACGTTATAAATACCACTGCCTGGATCAGCGGGCAGGGTTGAAGTTTTGCAGAACGATCCTACTGTAACCTATTGCTTTGCAATAAACAACACTGGACTCCTAATGCTTCACGTTTCTGAGTTTTATTGGCATAAACTCAGGAGATAAGCTATTTTTGGCTTACGACAATGCCACTCAGTATCAGAGACTGAACCAATGTAGATCACGGCCCCCATGGTGTGTGACAGACTGGGAGGGAGCAGTTATGTTGCTGTATTTATGATGCTATACTGCCCTAGATAGAGGCGGATGAATGAGCTGGTTGTAAGTTATGCTCAACACTGCTATGCATTTTTGTAGACAAAACATTTGCTCTATAATAACTGTTTGACTGGGGATTATCTGTATATATGGGAGTGAGGCTTGGATGTGGAAGACTGCTAATGATGCATTTAGGAGAGGTTATTGTGGGTTTTTTTCTGAACAGGGGGCAGTACAGCTATATACAAATCAATTGCCTGTACAGAACAATTTCATATATTGCAAAGTTTCAAATAAATTCAGATGCCAACTGAATTTATTAATTAAAACCTAACAAATTTAATGTGTGTTGTCCCACCCACCCCCCACAAAAAACCCTGTTTATCTGTTTCATTTTCATACTGCCCTTCCTCCTGTGGGAGCTGATGGCATCAAAGAGCATAATAAACACACAATCTATGCAATACAAATACCTTTCAAATAAATCCTTCAAAAGCTATATCCAAATAATACTAGCAGCTGACATTACACTAGACATTATTTTCTCAAAGGCCCAGATGAACAAATATATATTTAGTCTGTGTCTTAGCAGCAATGTTTATCAGAGCAACAGACACAAGGAAAGGAATTGATAAAGACCACTTAAAAACTTTTCAGTACAGTGGTACCTCGGGTTAAGAACTTAATTCGTTCTGGAGGTCTGTTCTTAACCTGAAACTGTTCTTAACCTAAGGCACCACTTTAGCTAATGGGGCCTCCCACTGCTGCCGCGCTGCTGGAGCACGATTTCTGTTCTCATCCTGAAGCAAAGTTCTTAACCTGAAGCACTATTTCTGGGTTAGCGGAGTCTGTAACCTGAACCATATGTAACCCGAGGTACCACTGTAATTTCAACACAATAATTTTAGAAGCTCCTTGTCAGAGAGGTAGGATGTATTTCAGGCATATTTTTTTAGCAAGCTGGAGGATTAAGTGTATTTATTGAAGAGTCTCCCTTCAGAAATCAATCCATATTATTTAAGATGCTAAACCTTTCAACAGCCTACTTACATGATACAGTATTTAAAGAAATTGGCCAAATCAAAATCCAAGAAGTAATGACAATTCGTAATAAGGGAGCAAGAGAGTAAGAAGAAATGGCATGCAGAAATGGTGCAGAATATTGTAGTGCAGATAATCAGAATGAGAGTGCAAATGTGTGTGGTTGGGATCATTTCATCTCCTCCTCCCTGGATTTTTTTAGGGCAAAAAACTTGAGTTTAATGCAGTGGGATGTGAACTGTCAAAAAATAAAGGGGGGGGGGAATCTGGGGAATATAGAATCTCCTATAAACATGACACATTTCTTCCTCCATATTGTTATCTTCCACTGCCTTTCAAGAGATTGCATACACACGAGTGGGAGGTTAGCTTTTAACACTGAGCCCAAACAAGAAGCAGCATTCATACACAATATGTTCACACCACCATTTGGAACACTATTATTATTGCAGATATTACAGACATGGAAATATTATGAATCACCATGTCAACACAATTCAAATTTCTGGTCTAAAAATATTCCTTTAAAAAAACCTGAAATCAATCATTAGCTCTGTATGTAGGGCCAGTGAAAACATCAGAAGTAAGAGATTTATTCATATTATATTTATTTCCAGTGCAAGAGGATCAGAAAGACCTCCAGCAAGAGATAAATTGCACTGCTTATTTGAAAAATTCAAGCAAACTCAATAGCATGAAGGGCTGGCAACATGGGCAGTGCTGCACTGCTGACATGGATTCCCCATGTAATGTGTCTGTCATGGGGCCAACAGGCAGAGCAGGTCGTTCACAGGTCAGAGAGAGAGAGAGAGAGAGAGAGAGATTAAAACTTAGAAACATTGAACATTAGAATTTAGAAACAATGAACAAGAAAACAACCAGATATATAAATGGATTCAGTGGATTGAAACATCACCACAGCAATTAATTTCCAGATCTAAAATATCATTTGCTCAGTGTTATGTACTGAGTTGAACAGCATCCAAAATGCAGCAGTCTGATTGGTCCTAGAACAATAGGATTCAGAATGCAGCAGTCTGATTGGTCCTAGAACAATGCCAGCAGTATGACTGGTCCACAGGAGCCACCCAATCCAGCTCCAGGTGGAAGTGAATCCACAACCTGATGGGCCTACAGGAGAATCCCACAATTAGTCAATCATGTGGGGCCCATTGTGTAAATAATGTATATAAAGCAGACATCCTGGGGGAACTTCCATTCCTCCTCACCACTATGAGCTGAATAAAGAGCATGAAATCCACTCTCGACTCCGAGTATATTTCACTCAGATTTGCAAAGCTGTCAAGGTGCAAAGAGAAAGCCTATGGGCACGTGAGATTCAGAGAATGGCCTTGTTTTCTGGGAAATGACTTGATTGGAGGTGATCAACATCAAGGGATTTAAAGGGCAGAACAAACTATGGTATGGTAGATCTTCCACCTCAGAAACTCCAAATACAAATCCATTGTGCCAGCAGGGTCCAATGGGATCTGCTGCTGATCATGACAACTAGCTTCATTTGGAAGCAAGTAGCCATGAAAGCTTGCTTAAGCTTGGGAAAAATAATCATGGCCTGATGATAATACGTTCTATTATTGCCATTTTTAAAATTATCTCCACCAGCTTGGGGAGGAAATAGAATATAAGTTAGTTTCCCTATCAAATAGGATATTTTGATTAAAAAATCCAATCTCAAGTTTTCAGCTTAAGGAAGGACCTGAAGTGACTTGTGACCCAAGATTTACAATTTATAATATACCATAATGCAAGCTTTTGAGGGCTATCTGGGGTCTCTTTCAGATTGCACAGTTGGTTGAGTAGGGAACAACATGCATGGACTCTAGTTGAATGGAGTCTGACCTCAGCCTGAATCAAAGGTCCTGGATTGTCAGGAGACAAAAGAAAAAGCTTTTTAAAGGATTTTTGCAATGTTCCCAGTTCTACAACCCAAGAGTCATCAGCTCCATAGAGAATTTGAGCGACTTCACTTTAGAAAGGTTTTAAGGCAGGGTTAATAAAAAGCCACTTTTAATGTAGCAAGGTTTCGTACAGTTGTTCTAGAACTTTGATATTTCCACATGAGCCTTCAAAGAAAGGGTCTCATTAAAAAAACACCTCAATATATTTAAAGATCCAACATTGATCAGTCAGACACTTATCTCCTTACCAGATAAATATGAGGGGCTTCTTTCAAAAGACCATCACTTCTGTTTTTGAATAATTTATGGCTACATTTTCCTCACTACAGTTAAACCAGGCTCAAGGCAGCTTGCAGATGCTTGCTGGTATTAGAATTGGCTAATTTATATCAAAGATGGGTTCTAGCAATTAGATTAGATGCTACATCCACATGTAAGAAAGGCAACATATAAATGCTTAGCAGCATCCTTGATAGACAGTTTGGCAATATAGTAACATGTTAAACATTTGTAAATCACGTTTGGAAGCCTTAGTTCTGAGTAAAAATGCCTAGGATTGCAGTGTAAGGTTGCACAATCTTGACCCTGGTACCTGGGAGTAAGCTCCATTGGATACAGTGGGACTTACTTCTGAGTAGACAGTATAAGTCTCCATTTACAAGACAGGAATAAATGTGCCACACATTTCCTAAGAAATGGCTGGCTACAGAAGCATTACTATTAAAAAAATTAAAGTGGATTGCTGACCTTTTCCTTCAAAATCATGTTGTTGTGGTGGTTTAGTCGTTTAGTCGTGTCCGACTCTTTGTGACCCCATGGACCAGAGCACGCCAGGCACTTCTGTCCTCCACTGCCTCCCGCAGTTTGGTCAAACTCATGCTGGTAGCTTCGAGAACACCATCCAACCATCTCGTCCTCTGTCGTCCCTTTCTCCTTGTGCCCTCCATCTTTCCCAACATCAGGGTCTTTTCCAGGGAGTCTTCTCTTCTCATGAGGTGGCCGAAGTATTGGAGCCTCAGCTTCACGATCTGTCCTTCCAGTGTGCACTCAGGGCTGATTTCTTTAAGAATGGATAGGTTTGATCTTCTTGCAATCCATAGGACTCTCAAGAGTCTCCTCCAGCACCATAATTCAAAAGCATCAATTCTTCAGCGATCAGCCTTCTTTATGGTCCAGCTCTCACTTCCATACATCACTACTGGGAAAACCATAGCTTTTACTATACGGACCTTTGTTGGCAAGGTGATGTCTCTACTTTTTAAATGCCAGCTTCACCATTTCCTTTATTTCATGCAGGTATTTTATTTTCAGTATAAGCAGGACTCAGCTTTTGCACTTTTAATTGTTCTCTGAGACATGAAGGGAAGGAAAAAGGAAAACTGGGACATTCTGGGATCAAATCAGAAATGGAGTTGACTCCTGTAATTCTGGAATTGTCCCTGGAAAATTGGGACACTTGGATCTGCCAGAAGATGTTAGGATTCTGAGTGGACTAACTGGGTTTCCTTTGTTTTCCCTCAAGTGATGCTCAACTGCATCTTCAACATTCTACATTTCCCAGAGCCTGCTACTCCTCAAGGAAATACAATATACTTTATTTTTTGCTCTATAAGACTCACTTTTTCCCTCCTAAAAAGTAAGGGGAAATGTGTGTGCATCTTATGGAGCGAATGCAGGCTGTGCAGCTATCCCAGAAGCCAGAACAGCAAGAGGGATTGCTGCTTTCACTGCGCAGTGATCCCTCTTGCTTTTCTGGCTTCTGAGATTCAGAATAAATATTTTTTCTTGTTTTCCTCCTCCAAAAACTAGGTGCGTCTTGTGGTCTGGTGCGTCTTATAGAGCGGAAAATATGGTATATACAGCTCTGGTCATACTTCTGACATTTTATGCCGGCAATCTGGATAGAAAGCTTTGCCATTTGAGACTTAACAGTTCTGTATTATCCTTCAAATCCAGCACACGTTAATTGGGTGGTTCAGGACTTCATCAAGAGGCAGACTTTGGAGTGAAATGGCGTGTGAACTAAATGAAATGAAACCATGTGTCAAGTATCTTGGTGCCAGTGAACGTATCTATTAGCATATATGCTAAGAGGGAGCTCAGTTGTATCTGTCTGGAGGTGTACTGGATAAACCTAATAATAATGGCAGTGTTTTTGCCATGTTGGGGGATTCTCCAGGTACGGAGGAGGGAATAAGGTTGTTCATTCACACAAAAAAGGTAAATGAACATGAAAACCTAGAAACAGACTGGCTGCACGCAGTGGAAGAAAGGACTCCTCCGTTGTGTGGACAGGCGGAGTCCCCCAAACCCTGGGCAGCCCCTGTGTGGAATAACGACTCAAGACAACATGATATGGGATTAAAATTGGCCACAACTTTATTATGTTTCAGATGTGGGTAGACCTTGGCTCAGGCATTGGGTGTTTATCCCTCCCAGTCTCCCGCTGGGGATCTGGGGAACATCAGGGTTATCCAGTGTTTGGGGGATGGGGGGTGGGCTGGCTCTGGAGAACGTATGTTCAAGCAGAGAGAGCGCGCCCCTGTTATGCCACTGTCGCCGTACGGCCAAAGCCTCCCCTCAAACAACCCCTTTAATGGGGAACCCTGCCCTGGTATTGCTGCTGCAAAGAGGAAGGGGGCCTGGGTCACAGCTGCACGCCCTCCCCCATTTAGTAGAGATAGACTAAAGGATTCCGCCCAAGGCCTGATACCGCCAAAGTTGTGACGTTTTGCTACAGGAAAGGCAAACCTGCCAATGCTGGAGAATTCCTTTCTGGCCCTTCAACAGCAACCTTGACATAGCAGCTCCCGCGTACCTGAGGAGAAAAGGTTAACCTGCAAAAGAAGTTTTAACTGAGGGTGGGTAGGGTGGAAGAAGCTCTGGAGCCAACTGATGATTCCCAGGTAAGATCCTCCCCCTATTGTGCGGGCATGTGGTCCCTCCCCCTACCTGGCCTGATCACCTCGGCAACACCTCCCCAGGCGGGATTGGGCAACTGGCAGAGGTAGGCAGAGACCTCCAGGTATCCCACCTGAGGAAGGCGAAGCCAAACCTGCGCTAATGGTGCCGCATAGGGTCCAGGGGGCTGTGTATGACCCACACAAAGGGCGCCCCCCATTTAATGTGGGGAGCGGTCATTGTGGTGGTTTATCTAGCTGTGGTGGGTAACAGGATAGCAACACTCTGAAAAGCATGGGGTGACTGGATCTAAACATTATTTTAGCCTTCCACATTGCCCTGAGAGGTGCTTCATCACTTTGACCACAGCTCAAAGTAGGCTTTAAAAAAGGAGGAGAATGGGACCCATGCCAACATGTAGGGTGCCAGTGTGTGCCTTTAAAAATAAGGCTAATATTTTGGTTTACAGGAACTACTAACGTGTGCTCTGAGCCTATCATATATGTCTTGATCTCCCATAGCAATGAAATAAAACCCGAAACCTAAAAACAGGTAAGTGTGAGGAAAATAAGCACAAACATTTCTTTTTAAAGGACCCATGTTGTATTCTACCTCAGAGAATATAATGTATTCAACAGTATATTATAAAGTTTCAAATAACTGAATTGACCTTCCTAGCGTATATATGGAATGCTCCAGATATTGAAGTTTAAAAGAAGGGTCCACATCAAAAACTGTACTTTGGCCCATTTTTCTTTTGCTTTGCCCTTGAAGGGGGAAAATGAGCTATTTCAGGCAGGAGGAAGATATTTCCACAAGACAACAGCAAGACAGCTGGGAGGTTGGCTGGGGAAAAGAGCTGAATCAGCAGCTATGGGTAGGCTAGCAGTTTTCAGAGAGAACAAAACAGCTGCCAGGTGATTCCATGATGTATAAGTAAAGGAGGCTGACAGGTTTAAGCAGAGAGCAGCCAGCAAAAACAGCAGGACAACAGTTGTTAGAACAGGCATCAAGATACCCTACAAATTTAAGGAAACGGGAGCACATATTCAGGGAGAAAGGCTCAATGTTTGAGAAATGAGAGAGACACAGAGGAAAGACACACACACACACACAGAGAGAGAGAGAGAGAGAGAGAGAGAGAGAGAGAGAGAGAGAATATCCAGCAGAGGCATCATAGGAGGTGACCAATTCTAAAAGAGCTTCAGGGAAATTGCTTTTAAATTCTACACCGCAAATCTTGAGGGTTGGGGGATTCTGGGAATTTCTTCTTTGGCCCTCTGGTCTTGAGAGAAACGCTGGTGAGGTTTTTGGGGAGGCTCTCGGCTGAGACATCCAATATTTATAAGCTGTCTATTCCGCAGGGGAATAAGAATGATGCTCTGTAAAAATTTAACATGGGGCTGTCAACATTCAATGCTCCAGTTACCTAGCATCTCATGAGAGGATGGAAACCAAATGTCAGCTCCAGAGAATGCCTTTTCTTTGACCCAAATGTAGGAGATTTTAGTGTGTAACCCATAGGATGTTTCCTGAGAAGCACTGAGTTCAACAGGACAATTTGGACTGGGGGGGGGGGTAAGACAGGAATCACAGAATCAGCAGAATTATAGATGACCCCAAGGATCATCTATGTCAGGAACACAGATGAGAAAGAGTGGTGGAAATCAACCAACCAAAAGCCCCCCAGGGAAGGCACAGAAGATGACTTAGATCCTGGATCCTGGTGGTGGGCCACAGTTCAGAGGTGGAGAGAAGCTGGGAGGCAGCTTGAGTGATCACAAAGAGGCAGAAGTAGGCAGGTGGTCCAGCAGAGGGAAGACAGATGAGTTTTCCATTTTGGATGCAGGCTCCAACAGACAACAGAGCGGAGGCAGACCCTGTATCTGTCCTGCAGCTCCAACATGACAGCCTCTCTGCCGAAGGCTCTCTAGCCCATCTTACTCCTAGAATGCGAAGGATGTTACATGTTGTCGAGCAACGAGCCAGACGGGCACAGGGAGATGAGCCATAGCAGAAGATTACAGGGGAGGAGCCTGACTCAGAGGGCTAGAGAGTGAAAGAGGGGCTGCATGCCAGTTCAAGCAACTTCTTCATTAAGGTGACTTGCCTTTATGAGCCTCCTTGCATTTCTTCCTTTCCTTAATAAAGAAACTAACTGCACGTTAGCCTCACGTCTCCCTCTCTGACCTGTGAATGCCCTGATCTTCCTGTCAGCCCCTTGACAATCTAGTCCAACCCCTTGCAATGCAGAACTAGAATGCAGCTATCCTGTGTGTGGGGGGGGGGTGTCAAATCTGCAACCTTTTCAGCACTATGCTCTAACAAACTGAGTTACAAAGTATGTGGAGCCAGAACCAATGACAGGCACAACCACAGCTCATGATAAGCAGAGCCCACCTTTCGTCTTGCGGAGTTTAACAAGGGCAACATTGAGAGTGGGGAAGAGGAAGCTGAAAGGCAATTCAACCCCAGGACGTGTTGTAAGAACAGGCAGGTAGGGGTTGGCTAAGTATAGACTCAGGTTAGTGGGGCAGTGCCCCATTTGCCCTAATGGACAGATTTCCACTATATGCAAGAGAGAAAAAGAGAAGAAGCCACAGCTTCCACTGCTAGAAATTTGGTGGCTCCTCAGCTAATATCCAGCCTGTTTTCCCCATGCTTTTGCTCAATCATTCCAAAGCCAGGATACATTTGAAGGCTTACCCAACAGGAGAAGCCAGAATCTCTTCGGCTAGAATTTAGTTTCCCCAAAGGAGTTCATACATTTTCCCCTAGAATTTAATTAATGTTGAGTATTGCACAAGGCAACGGACCAGAGCACAATGAAAACATGCAATTAAATTTTTACCACCAGCTCCATTGAGCGTTATTATATCAGTCTTCTTTCATAGTTGCCTCTCTGATGGTGTAACCAGGCAAGGAGGAGACAAATTATAGAGTAGCATGGGGGAAATGCTTGTCCCTATAGCCCATTGCTATGCACAACAGATAAGTAGAAGACAAGGTACCAATAGACTAATGACGATAATAGGATTAGTAAATAGGTGACATATGGGTGATAGCTTAAAGGGTTTTGAGTCTACTTGGAATGGAAGTGGTGTCTCTATTTATGCATCTCATTGCTCTAATGCCATATAGATCAAAATAATTCATATTCCTTCACCTATGATCTGCATTTAACACCTTGCTAATAGAAATTCTTGTACAACACTGGGATTCCTTGTAAGATGCAGCAATTCCACTGTTGTCAAATGCTAAATATGTGATATGCCTGCAAGTCTGCATACGGAATGAGAGCAAATGGAGTGTGTAAACTCAGATGCTGTGCAGGCTCTTGATAACAACATCTAAGATGAAGCTGACGCTTTAAAGGTGATGACTTCATCTTCATCTTCTTGGCTTTCAAATGGTTATTGATGTCTCTTAGGATTCATCTGAATTCCAGTGGGTTTTCTGGCTTCTAATGTCAGTGTTATTCCTTCCCCTTGCTGAATAGTTACAACAGCTGAACATATGATGGGGGAAGAAACTAAAGACATGGTAGAACACGAAACACATATAAGGATGTTACTATCTCCAAAAGATACACTGCATTTAGCTTTTGTTTGACGCTCAGCATCAGAAAGTGCCAGTGGACTTGTTCACACATTGCTCTTCTAAAAGTGTTAATGAAATAGGTAAAAGGTAAAGGACCCCTGGACGGTTAAGTCCAGTCAAAGGCGACTCTGGGGTTGCGGCGCTCATCTTGCTTTCAGGCCAAGGGAGCCAGCGTTTGTCCACAGACAGCTTTCTGGGTCATGTGGCCAGCATGACTAAACCGCTTCTGGTGCAACGGAACAATGACAGAAACCTGCACAGAAATGCCGTTTACCTTCCCTCCGCAGCGGTATCTATTTAACTACTTGCACTGACGTGCTTTCAAACTGCTAGGTTGGCAGGAGCTGGGACAGAGAAACAGAAGCTCACCCCGTCGCGGGGATTCGAACCGCTGACCTTCTGATCAGCAAGCCCAACAGGCTTAGTGGTTTAGACTGCAGCGCCACCCCATCCCTTTGTTAATGAAATAACACAGTAGCAGCTAACCTCAGTCTACACCATGTTAGTCATGCAGCAAAAATGACATCATACATGGGCTGCATTGAAATGTCAGGTTGGATAGCCATCTGTCATGGGTGCTTTAGCTGAGATTCCTGCACTGCAGGGGGTTGGACTAGATGACCATTGGGTCACTTCCAACCAGTGGCGTAGCGTGGGTTGTCAACATCCCTAACCCTGATTGAGCCAGGTAGGGGCAGAGAGCTGCGAGTGCGAGCGCGCCCCCCCAGATGTTGTGCCCAGTGCGGCCGGCCCCCCTGCACCCCCCACGCTACGCCACTGCTTCCAACTCTACAGTTCTATGATTCTATGACTTTAAAAGAAAAAGAGTGGTGAACCCCAGGCAGGAGACAAATGAATTGCCCAAAGCTTTTTGCCCAAACATTTTCATCAGGAGTTATACAACTGAGCATTCTCATATGTCAAAATGTGCTTTCTAGCCGTTTTGGTTCGTGCGCCTGATGTGGTCTGAACAAAAGCTTCTAGGAACCATCTTTTGATATATGAAAATGTTCAGTTGTTGCTTCTCATGAAGACATTTGGTGAAATGTGTTGAGTAATTTGCCTGTAGTAATAATTTACTCATCAGCATTTGCTTGAGGTTCATGTGTGCCTTTGTTGTTGTCTTGCCCTCTCTCCCCCTATCTGTGTATCCTCTGGATTTTCCTCATCTTCCACAGCAACCCACTTAAACTGATGCTTTCTACATTTCTTTTGATGGTTTGACGATCTTGAGGAGGAAAGGTGGGTTACAAAGCTTGAATTTTCAAGTGTTCCAAAAATGTACCCTGCGGCTATATACCCTCAGACTGACTTAACACATTTTGCTCATTTGCTTTTAAGTTAAGCGAGGTGAGGGGGGGGAAGGCAACAGGTTCATAAGCTGTCTTTCATATTCATTCCTGAGTTACCACGGGATGACTTTTTCAATTCAGAAATAACTGTGTGAACAGATGCTCAGAATTGCAAATAAAAACTATCCCTTACTAGTTTTTAGAAAGACCTCCTTAATATTAGGATTGGGTTTTCTGAGATTAAACACTCAGCATTAAAACACATAATTTCCCTTTAAAGGGAATACAATTCTAATTGCTGCTGATCTCTGTGAGGTCTAGTGGCAATTGTAAAGATGTAATCAGGGATCCAGGAGAATAGCTATTAGGTTATGCAATAGTCATTTCACAGAATTGCACACTTAAAAACTTCTTCTCTGAATCCTTTCTCTCTCACACAGCATCCAAAGACAGAGTATTATGTTCTTCATTGTTTTTGAGAATAATCAATCTCGTATAGATTGTACTTTAGAGGTCTGAGATGAGAAATTACCTAGTTAAGAGTCTCCGTGCAGGAGCACAGAGGGCATTCTCATGCGCCGTCTATCATCACCTTTTGTTCTAACAACACTGACCAAATTCTAGGCACTAGTCCAGCTTTGCCAATAAAAGTTATAAGTGCGACACACTTCACACATTTTGTTCTCATAGGTCAAAAGGGAGACACACTCATTTGCTAAAAGACTACTAATCTGATGCTAAACTTTATGGATCAGATGCCATATGACACCTGCACTCTGGCACTAGGCATGTACATTAGAAAGACACTTTTAGGCACTTCATGATGAGCTCATTAAAAACAAAACAAAACAAAACAAAACAAAAAACAGAAGTATCTTCTACCTCTTGATATCAAAGAAACAGCTAGCACAAATAAAGTCATGATTTCACTTTCAAATAGTGAGCACTCACACTTTACATTGTGGGTGCCCTTTGCGGGATCACACATAGTGCTACAGTTCCCAGGGAGCTTACTGGCAAACAGGGGCCGGTTTGCCTCTCAGTGTTAATTTTTGGAGGTTTACACCCAGCCTCAGTGATTAAGTTTCTTGCTGGGAGGTGGGGCCAGCCCCATTTCTAAATAGGGGGTGGAGCCGACAATAGCCAGACAGTTGGCTCTGGAGATTCACCCTTCCTACCCTCCCTTTGTTTAGTGTTTCTTGTTTGCAGGTTAACTTTTTCTTCCTGTTTAGTGGGTGCTGCTACAGTCTTTGACTGGTTGCTGTTGAAGGACCGGGAAGAAATTTCCCTGCATTGGCAGGTTTTGTCTTCCCCGTAGCAATTCGTCACAACATTGGTGGTTATGGCCTTGGGTGGAATCCTTTAGTCTTTTCTTTCCTATATGGGGAGGGGGAACATGAAGTGGTGATTCACCCCCCTTAAAGGGGTTATATATATGGGTGTCACTGGCCATACACTGAAAGGTTGTCAGTGAACTACCCTGCGTGCGGGGCTATGGGCTTGGCTGCCTGCTACACTTACGTCTTGCAGAGCACCCCCATATCCCATTTACCCTGATGAACCCCAGTTCTCCCCAGCCACTGGTCTTGCTAGCTAGCAAGGATGGGAGTTGTAGTCCAAAAACAGCTAGAGACCCAACTTTGGGAAACACTGTTCGAAAGACAAAGGACTGGGAGGGGGGCATTCTTCCTCTCAGATTGTTCCCTGCAGACAGTGCCTTCCACAGCTGCCACCTTTTCTTCTTCCTTATTTGACAGCAACTGGCACCCCAGCCTCAAGCCAGTCAGAATCACGGAGCTCACAGCATATGTCATAAAACTTGAAATAAACTGATTCACTTATCCCCTCATCACAGCAGATCTGAAAAGCCTCAATAGCACTTTGCCTCTCCACACAGGACAAGCTGGTAATTGCAACTCCTTTATTATAATTGTTATTTATTCAATTTCTATACCGCCCTTCATCCAAGGATCACTGGGCGGTTTGCAATATAATACACACCACAGTAAGAAACAAGAACAATATTTAAAGCCATGTGCAGGGGTTTGATTTGTCAGAGACATCACCCAGGCTCTCCATAAAAAAAACAACCAGTGAACAAAGGATAGCAATCCAACCGCAAAGGATATTTAAAGGGCATTCTATCCTAATGTTTAGTAAGGCATTTGGACCACATGTCAGGCTGAAATGATAGGTCTAGCTGTCACATAGTAGGTCTAAATCCTTCATGTAGGTGTTCAGTTTTCAAAGCAGAAATTTCTCAGTGGTTGATAAGAATATGTTTAGCTATTACCTTAGTATTACTTGCTTCAATCCAAAGTGATTGATAAACAATAACACATAAAAATGAAAGCACAATTAAAACACAGTCAGGATAAAAGGACACTACAATAAAAGCCAAATTTAAAATCACCAAGGCTGCAATCTTAAGCACACTTACCTGGGAGTAATTCCTGCAGGACTCATTTGGTCCTACTTCTGAGCAGATATCTATAAGATTACATTTATTTCACAACAGCAACAGCAATAAAACCACCTTAGAACACCCTCATAAGACATGCTGTCAGGTGTTTTAGCACGCTGCTGTTAAATACTTACCCAGCCTGAATGCCAACTGAATCAAAAATATGACTTAACCTGGCTTCAAAATTGGTTGTGAGGGATCCAAGGGGAGGAGCTCAAAGATTTGGGTGCCAGAATCAAAAAAGTTATTCCTGAAATCCCACACAAATGTGTATTTTATGGCCTGTGTCACTTTTGTGTGTCATAAGACATTCCATCCCATTTTTTAAAAATCATGACACACAAATCCATTTACATTAAACATTTCAACGCTTGGGGTTTTTTTAAGTAAAAGGATTTTATATCAAAACAGGTTGCATGTTAATTGGTCACGAGGCTCTGGTTCATGAATGACTTCAAGAGGAGTGGAGCACATCCAAGCAGAATTCACAAAGATCAAATTCCTCAAAAAAAGGAAAATCTGTAAAAGAGGTGATGCAGAGCAGGGTATCATTTGACGATTGCAGGGAATGGCGAGGAAGCTATTTGCAAACCAATCGAGCTTTTGAATGATGCAATGGAACTAAGGTTGGAGCCTTCCATTACCTTTCCTGAACAGATTCTCAGTTCAATTCAAAATCCTTTATTAGGCATATCACACCTCACATTAACAAACAAACATCATATACAGACTGTATAAAATACGGGCTCAGCGAACACAATTTATCCCAGTCCTATTCTTAACTCCAAAAAATAAATCAATGTACATAAATAATATAATACAACACAGCAACATCACCTACCTCAGTTAATCTGCTGCTTCCCACAGAAAAAGTTCCTAATTATGTGAGTCCATACCAGAATTCAGCAAATTATTTAGAAAAGAGGGTTAACATATTCAGGCCGTTCCAAGGCAATTGTCTGCCTGAGGGAAAAAACCAAATGCTCAACTCCCCCAATTCATAATGTAGGTCAACTCATTTTGGCACACGACGTAGAAAATGTAACAATAAATTAAATGATATTACAACTAAGCTGTCTCAGGCAGCTTAGGGTAGGGCTGTAATACATGATTTAAACTATACAATGGAAATTAATGAAGTCTGCATAAAAGTAAGCTAGTAAGTAAGTTGGCACCCCTGCTGGACAAAATGGTCCAATTGCTTGGTCCAGCCGGCTCTTCATATGTCTTCTTCTTAAAATAACTTTAACTTTAACTGCATAAGGGACTCCAAATCTTTAGCATGGGCTAAGTGAGAAATCACTTCTGCAATGCATCCAATATTCAGTTGCACACACAGATCTCCATACAGCTCAAGCTAGGATTATCTGAAATCCCATCAAGCAGTTAATTCAGGAATGAGTACCAATGCGCAGGACCGGATTTAGGTTTGATGAGGCCCTAAGCTACGGAAGGTAATGGGGCCCTTTATATGTCCAGCTGTCCTTTGTCAACAACAAATTGTCACTGTTTCTTGTGTTGAATATACGCAATATGGTAATTATGGATCTAATAGGTATCGAAAGCCATTTGCACATGCAGAATGTAGGCACCCTATATTTAGAAATGAGCAAACCAGTGATATTTTAGGGAAGAGGGTAGCGAGGCAGGGCCCAGTACTTACATCTTAGTAGCCTACACAACATGAAACACAGTTGCTGTATGTAGGTTTTATTTTATTTGCTTTTTATCTTATATTTTGGAAATGTACATCCAGTTTTTCCCCCTGAATTTTTTAGGGGCCCCCAAGAGAGTGGGGCCCTAAGCTATACCTTGTTTAGCTTACATACCTTGTAAATATATACGTAAATCTGGCACTGCCACTGTGTTCAGTAGGGTCTACTCCCTAGGGACTGTGTTGCAGTTTAGAACATTTCCCCATCAATCATCATCTAATGTAAGGGTGGAAAAGTTGATGCACAGAGGCTGCATGCAGGCCTCCAGGCTTGTTTGTCCAACTCTCAGGACACTCCCTGGGACATGCCCCTCAGCTGTCCAGTCCCATGCCCTCTTTAAGAGCTTCCTGGCCCGACTGCAATGCACCCTTGAACCAAGATATTGTATTTTGCCTGAACACTGATCTAGCAAACGGATATGCATTTCCATGATGTCAAAAATGAAGGATGACATTTTGATACTACTCACGATGCTCTGTTTTCAGTTTTAACCTATCCTTCAAATAGTTTCAGTTACAATCAAATTGGAGAATAGGCTACACTCCCCCTCCCTCCCATGAATAAGAATAGATGTATTTTCAAATATAACAATACCTCATGCGAGGAGCTTCAACACTGGCACTTAATAACACTGAAAAGATAGTAACGGAACAACACACAGCTCTTAATCTGTGCTTTCATTTTAAGGTACCAGCAGACAAGTTGCATTGCCTCGCTGCTGTTTTAGCTACTTGTTTTGTTGCTTGTTAAGCATTTTTCTGCTTCTGCACAGCAAGCTATGTTCTCTTTTTGTCTAGTATCATAAATTACCAGCCACGAGAGCTTCATCTCTCAGGGAACAAAAAGAATAGGCTTTGCGTACCCTTTTGCAGCAGAGCACGGCACGTACTTCATTAAAGACGGGGTCGGCAATTTCAGATGTTACGGTTTATACTAATAAAGGAAAGCTACTCTTTAAATAATTGTGATGCCTGTGGAAAAACCCTATCAGCAAAAAGATTGCTTTCCCTGTTAAAAAAGCAAACTTTTGCTATGCATTTTTGTGCCAAATTAACCATAACAGGCAGAGTCCCAAATATCCCTCCCCAACAGGAAGAAAAACAGACTATTTTGGTGCTTTTCTTTCAGAGCAAAAATTAGCAGGAAGAATCACAAAACATCCCTGGTCTTGTGGTGAAGGAAATCTTTTTACAAAGGGGTGGTATATTATCTCTATCAGTATATAAGGGCCAGATCAGTTTCTGCAACCTGGTAGCCTCCAGCTGTTTTGGACTTCAGCTCCTATGAGCTCCAGACAGATAGTTCCAATGGCCCAGGGCTGATGGAAGCTGGGCTAGATAGAATAGAATAGAAAGTAAATATAAATATTACAAGTTCCTATAAGGCACAAAGGGGGAAAGTTATGGCAAGCGGCTGGAGCCACACTGCTGAGTCTTTCATCATTTCTGGAGAGCTTCAAAGACCCAGCTCAACCTGAGGGTGTCTGGCATAGTGCCCTAAATCCCAACCCTAGTCTCTGTAGATATAGAGTCTATTAAGATACTCTGTACTACTTCCACTAGTGTGGAATAAAAGAACTGTGTGTTGACTCCTAGAATTGGATTTTTGGTTTCCCATTTCCAAATCACAGCACTGTTTCCTCTAACTGGTGTCTTACAATCAATTTAAATGACACATGGAAGAATGCAACAAACTGTAGAAACACTTAGATTCAAAATATTTCTGATTTTAAGAGAGCAATTTGACGTGTGTGTGTGAATCTCATTGCAGATTAGCTCTCTACAAGCAAGGCCTCCAGAAACACAGAGGAAAACCAATTACCGTGCTAAAGAGTATACAGTGGTACCTCGGGTTAAGTACTTAATTCGTTTCAGAGGTCCATTCTTAACCTGAAACTGTTCTTAACCTGAAGCACCACTTTAGCTAATGGGGCTTCCCGCTGCCACTGCGCCGCCGGAGCACGATTTCTGTTCTTATCCTGAAGCAAAGTTATTAACTTGAAGCACTATTTCTGGGTTAGCGGAGTCTGTAACCTGAAGCGTATGTAACCTGGAGCGTATGTAACCCGAGGTACCATTGTCTCCTTTTTTTTTTTTTTTTGCCAAGGAATACCTTGTATTTTAAAGAAAGATAATAGGCCACAATTCTCTGTTATCACTTTCAGATGTTTTGTAGCAGACTTTGGTTCCCAAGAGTTATCACCAGGAATCTACACTTACAACATAGTAATGGGAAAGCTGATAGAATTGTTTGGACAATGATGGAATCTGCTTAAGAAAGAAAGAATAAAATAAAATAAATTAAAATAAAATAAGGACAACCATACTTTGTCTCCCTTGTTTAATCCTCCTGGGCATAGGTGAAGTCCAGCAGAGCTGTTCATGGGTTGGTGACTGTGTACAACCCTACTGAAAGCTGCCACTGACTTGACTCCAAAAACTGTGTGCATGCAAGAACTCTGTCAGAAAGATAAGCTGATGAAAAGATCCCCAAATATGCAATTTCAGCACCAGACATGCAAGCAGAAATGTCCCAACTCACAGCAGAAAGCTTGGATTTCATATATGAGAGGTTCAAGGAGCTGTTCAGCCTTGTGCAGAAACTTTTCCCTAACATACAGTGAGGACAACAAAAGAAGTCCTCCAATGGAAGGGAACATTCATGCCCTTCGTTGTACTAAATCAGGACATGTTTCGAGTCTACCAGAAAGCCCGTAAAACATCCAGTTATTAAATATTTAACTAAGTTTTGATGCTGTGTTATATTGTTTTGATTCCTCTACTGAATGTAACATACTTTTATTGTATATTTATTTTGCAATATGTATTAGTGTTCATTTTGGGAGTCTTTTAGGCCAAAAAAAGGCATATACCAAACCATTAAGTACTAAGGAAAACAAAGTTACTTAAACCTGGAAAACTGCTCCCATTATATGATGGACCTCTTTCCAAAGAATGGGAGATGTAACAGAGAGTATTAACTTCTCTCCAGCTAGATAATGCCACCAGCAAAGAGCACAGCTTTATCTATAGTAGTTAATAGTATTAGTATTAGTATTAGTATTATTAGTATACTGCCCCATTCCCACAGGTCTCAGGGCAGTTCACAAGATAAAATCACAAGATAAAACCATAAAATAAATAATAAAAATAAAAACAAGTTTCAAGTAACTTGAAATACAGTACTTAAACAAGACAGACCTATCTTAGGGGTCTTAAAAACAGACTTCTCAATCCAGTGCATAGCCACACATAATTCAGCCAGAGTGCGTGTGGGAATCCTTCCTGGCCACAACTTGCCATGGATGCAATGTATCATGAAATACCAGTTAGCCATTTATGGAACTCAACTTTAGTGCTGACAAAGCTCTTTGCTCCAATGACTATGCTAGGAAGAGTCTTGAGGATTGAATTTCCGCCTAGGGTTTATTTTCCTGAGTCTCCACGGGACAGGAGGTGCATGAGCTGCAACTCTGGAGAGCTGTAATGAGTCTACAGGTAATTGTGCAAGATCCCATGGAGATTACTTATTACAACTGACAGTACAACTTACATTTCCTGCTGGCATAACTGCCACAAAGAGGATGCAGAGACAGCACAAAATTGAATTTTATACTGCTGAAGGGGGTTTTGTGTTGTTGTTGTTTTAATTGGATACTTTCTAGAGATTAATAGTGATGCACTCCACGGATTCAATTCATGGATATGATTTCCTGTTTTCAAGATATTAAAGAGGAATACCAAGAGGGTGAGTATGTGGATTGGGGAGTAGAGATTCAGTAGGAGTACAACAAGTATATTTCTAGCCATGGAAGTCGTTGGGTGCATAGCACTGGGGAAGCCACATGCGCACAGTATAACTTAATTCATGGGCTAATTCTGAAGATAAATGAGAAGATCAATACATTAATTTCCATGCTCCAATGTGCCACAAAATTAATAATAATAAAATCCTATCCCAAACATTTTCATTCAAAATACCAGAATCTTGGATGTTTACATTATAATTCTTCTATGTATCAGTTCAAATCCCATCATCCAGACAATTGGCCATACTGGCAGGGACTTTATTATTATATTGGACACCAGAATAAAGAAACAAGATCAAACAATATATGTATTATATTTTACATTTGTATCCCTCCCCCCCAAGACTTCAAGCTGGGTTGTGTAAAAGGTAAAGCAGACCAACACACACAAACACAGGATTACAGAATAAAATCCAGACATTTATAAATAGTCTCATTTACCAGGGCATGTGATATAAATAACAGTACTGTCAGCTCCCTAGGTTATCAGAATAAGCATCTCTTTTGACCAGTCCTTTTTTTTAAAAAAAGGGGGGGAAGTGCTGGTACTCACCATGAAGTTGTCACAGTAAGTGCTGCATTTTAAACATTGGGGCGGTACTACGTACCTATGAGTACCCCCAGAAAGCACTGTTCATGACCACTTGTTAAAATGAGTCTTCATAGGGTGACATCTCCGTAAATTGGGAAACCACTAGAGAAAAAGCCCCTCCGCCTGAATTATCACTAGACTCGGGAGATTTCAGACCATGTTTGAAATCTGAATGAAATGATCAGGTTCTGAAACTGATCCTAAAACAGTTTAGGTTGTGTCCCCCCCAACTTCCCTGGGTGTAAAATTGGCCGGTAAATTGATCTACAGTCAATCAGGGGAATGGTGAATTTCTTTTTATATGTATAGTTGCCATATGGATAATTAGTCCAGTTTTGCAGAATAATCACGAATCGGGGCACAGGAATAATTCACTTCCAAACTTGTAATGCCGTCAGCGTGTCCTGCAATGGAGGAGATATGCAGATGCCCAGACTTTGTTTGGAGCAGATATCTCAGCAAATATCTTCGTACTCTTTAAACAGGAATATGGTTCTTTTTCTCTCCCCCAGCCCCCACATGTAATTATTATTATTATTATTATTATTATTATTATTATTATTATTATTTGAATTTATATACCACCCGATACCTGGAGAATAAAACCAAAATAGAAAACGACAAAATACATAATCAAAATAAAAACAACCCAATAACCCCCCCAAAAAAAACCCCACTTTTTTTTTAAAAAAGGGCATAGGATCCTCACAACATTTAAATTAAGACAATTAACAAAGCTGGACAAGAACCACTTGCTGGAAAGACCATGATCTCAGAAATTTTTGCAGCAATATTTATTTATTGGCAACCAAATTGGCCAGGTGCCTTTCTGATACAAAGACCAACAAAACAAAACAAAACAAAAACCCAGCTTTGAAGTAAGAGTGGGAGGGGGGAATTTGCCATGTAAGCAAATGGCAAGGGGTGGGGGAGAGAGAAGCCTTCCAAGCTTCAACAGAGAAGGTGCAAGGTATATAAACGCATGCCATATTCTTTACCATGTATCGTTGCAGTTCCCAATGGAGCTTGCATGAAATCCTGGCCCCATACAGGCACTTAGCCAAGATGCGCCAGCAGCATAATTCGGACCCAATGATGCACGTGCAAGACTAGAAGGGGGAAGTGGAGCGCTGCCGGTGTGACCAATTGCTCAGATAATTGTGCAGAACTGTTGACAGGCATTCCATTAGCAGCAGATTGTCCCTATTTAACTGGCAGCTGTGGTACGGCCAAGGCTCCTGCTGCTTGCAAGGGCTTACTTTGTATACACAATGCCAATTACATAGGCCGAACTCTTCAGGTCTTTTGACAGGTACCCTCGAGATTTCCGCAATTAATTTTATTATGCACTTTCTGCCTAAAATGCCCTTGGAAGTAGGGAAAAGTTGTCTAGTATGTGTCTGAGAGGGTGTGTGTGTGTGTGTGTGTGTGTATATAAGGAGTCTTTCAATGGGTGGGTGTGCAGAGGGAACAGGGAGACGAGGCGCTGGAGTTCATTTGGAGACATGAAGTGGCAAAGCACTGCAGAAAGAACTTGAGCTACTCATTAGCGGCATTTAAAATTGCAAGAGATCCATGGGCAGAAGTGGAGTCAACCTGATAGTCCTGATATACTCTTGGAACAATTGGAGGAGGGTGGATTTGCATTTAACACTCACAGCAGTAGCTTTAATTATGCCAAGTATCTCACAATCACAAGTGTACCACTGCTGTTCCAGGAGGAGAGATGTCATCTTACAATCAGCCCAAGATAAAGTAAGAAATACCAGTGTATATACACACAACTCCCCTTCGACTCTGTTACAGGGACACAAAGTTGTTTGGCAGTTCTTAATCATTCTCTGATCCAATGTGATTTTTTCTAAAACCTTACTGCTCCATGTAGCTCAAACAGCCCTTTGGTTAAATCCAATGGCCAATTGTCAGCAACTGTGCTATGGTTTCAGGATACAGCAGTGATCTAGACACTGAATTGGAGGCTACGGTGTCGTCAACAAAGGAACCCAGACCATGTTCCAGGTTCTGCAACCTGATCAGGGAATCAATGTCTCCAAATCAGGTGCCCTATTGAACTTGATGCTAAAGCTCCAGAGTTAGGACCATCATGGGTGACTTCTCCTGGTCCTAAGGAACTAAGTGTTTCCCATTGTACCTTGCTAAGTTCAGCGGCACAGGGAGCACACCTGGTAGGAAGGACACAGGAGAAGTGCCTGTGTCAAAAAGGGAATACAGCCCAGAAGAGGTGAACTAGAGACAGAGGCCAGAAAGACTTCAGATCACTCCCAAACATGGTTGGAACAAGTTGGTCACTACCAGCTCTCCTTGGAACGGCAACAACTGACCTGCCGTGATGGGCAACACAACAGGATTAACTTCCCAGAAACCAAGTAATCTTCTAGAACACCTGAGGGGGGCGGGCAGCATTAAATGAGCTTATTAGGCTAGGACAAGAATTAACACTAGCACAAGCAGATATGCTCCCCTCTCTTTCCCTACCCATCATCCCTGCACCACCCCCAAATCTGCTCTTGAGGCTTGGGGGGGGAAATCAGAACAGATTTTGAGGCTGTGCAAGGCAAGGGGTTGGGCAAAGATCCTTACGCTTTTGAAATGTTCATCTTCCTGCTACACTGAATACCATGCACTTGCAAAAAGCAAGAGAAATAGTGTTGCCAAGCCAGTCCCCCCCCCTCAACACATGGGGGGGGGGAAGCACTGCATAACATTATTGCTTACATCTGAAGTCAAAATACTTTAAATGCCACCTTAGCAATGACCAGTCGCCAGGAATCACAGTGTGATGCAAAGGGAATACCAGTGAACTGACAATGAATGAATCCTCTACAGGATAACAACCTTTTCCATTCTGGAATGGTATCCATCATAATTTTTTTTTGGGGGGGGACATGAATGAATTTGGGGACAGCTGAAAGGCAAATGCCACTGTTCAAACACCCTTATAAACTGCAATTCAGTTCTGCCTTATGTGAGATCATACATATTTATATATATATAAAACACACCTTGTTGAGAGTGGAACACACACACACAAATCTTTTCTGCTGTTGAGATATTCAAAAATAATTGCTGGATTTGTAGCTAGCTCATTTAATTAAAAAAGAAAAAGGTCCTTAATTAATATGAGCATGATTTGGATAGCTTGGTTCATTTGACATCCTTTCCAGAAAGAATTTAATCATTTATGGAGTGAACAAGGAATAGTTAATAAAAGGATCCACTTATTTTTAAATAAATAAATAAAGGACAGCTTCAGAATTTACCCTTATGCTGCCACTGAAAAATGAAAGCCTTGGGTGAAAACAGTCTTTAAAATAATGGGGTTTTATTCTCATCCCTAAATTCCTTGTAAGACCAGATGTTTATTATGCATGTCTACATCAAGCAAAGTGTGTCCTACCTCAAGGAGGGCAAGTGTTGCGGTGAGACCTGGAGACTGACCTCCTGTGTTGTGGGTGGGTATATTGGACAGCCACAACACCAACTGGTAGGTCCCTCGTTGCTGGGTTTAATCTGGCCAATGTGGTACAGTCTAAACGGATCATATATACCTATGCAAGTGACCCAGAGCCTCCTCTTTCGGCTTGTGCATCGGAACACTCACCCACCCACCTCTCCCTCTATTTAGGGCATTTTACGATTGACCTAGCTATGCCGTCATGTGTCGTCTGTTGTTGGGACAGGGGCATGGTAGGAATTTTCCCTACTTGGCTGATTGGCTGTTGCCATTTGAGTTTCACCTGCCACGTAGCAATTTGTCAAAACTTCTAAGGTTGTGGATAGGCAATGGTTCAGGTGATAGGGATGGGAGAACGCTCTCACCATCCCTATGTGAAGGGTATTCTGTTAAAGGAATCCAGGGACTCATCTGGTTTGGTCAGCCCCCCCAGAGGGGGTTGGGCCCGTGCCTGAGTCCAGGAGAGCATCTGGGGAGCGGACATAGTCTGTTCCTGGGCTTTCCGCCTACCTCAGGTGTTCACCCTTGGCTGACTTATGATAGAGCTCTGGGTCAGCGCTACCTGCAAGGGTGCAGGGAGCTAGTCGAGCCAGAGCCTATGCAACCACTCACTTTCTGTAATCAATAAAGCTGTGGCCTAAATTCTGCCAAAAACCAAAACTAAAATTTGAGTCAAATGTGTGTTTATGTAGGGGGGGATGTCTCTGGATCTGAACACGCAACTACAAGTTCTGAAAACAAAAGTCACCATGTGCTCAAAAAGATAGTCTAACGAACAAACATAAAAGAACTGCAAGAATGTCTATGGATTTGCATCAAAGACAACTTTGTTCTCTGTTGTTTACAACATTTCACAAGCATGCAAATTATTGTTTGCCCAAGTAAATGACTTCAGGTAAAATTGTTAAAAGTATTTCAGATTGCTTTGCACTTGGCTGCTACATCATGAGGAAGACATAAGCCAGGGCAGTTACTAATGCCTTTTTACACATTTGCTATGCTTTTAACATTGATCCAAAGTTTTTGAGCAAGACACAGTCTGAAGTCTTTGTGAGCTTACCGTAAAGCAAAGTACTTTTCGTGTTCTTCATTCAAGCTTGGACGTACATCGAGAGACCCACGAGAAGCAAAGTTCTGTATTTTGTAGTGTTTCCAGAAGGATCTCCTGTTAGAAAACAAAGAAGAAATCTTAAGAATTCATGGAGAGAGCACCATTTTCTTTATAACTTCTGTGTAACTCAAACCATACAAATAATAATCCAGCTTCTGGTATACCTCCCAGGTTCATGATCAGCTGAGTTAAAACAACACACTGTTCATTTGCACCACATTTGAGGAGGCTGGTTGCTACTAACCAGTATGAGGAAGAGGTCATGACAACATTGTCAGTGTTGATGACTTTTGTCCTACTCAGTTGCTAAAAGTAAAAGAATGTGTCTTGCCAAATGCAAGGTGGTTCTTTTTTATGAGATTCAGAAGCAACACAAACACAAGTGAGTGAAAAGATTAAATATTTTATTCTAAACAGCAAGCATTATATACATTACCAAGCAAGCACTTTGATCTGCCACAGGGAAGCCCTCAAGAAGTGGCGAAGTGAACCCCAGGTAGTCTCAAATTGCACAAGCTTCTGGCCATGAGTTCGTGCACGAGCTTCCAAGCTATGCCTCAAAATCATCTGATTTATAGATTATTGATAGCTACTGTAGCCTGTATGGCTTGCCCAACTGCCTATGTGCAGATTATTCATTAGCTAGCTCCCTCTTCCCAGTGGCAGAGCAAGCCGATCGGGTGCCTGGGGTGGCGCGCGTGCCTTGTGCCTGGGGGGGGGGCAGCTGCCTGTGGGGTGGGACCAGCCGGGGCAGGACAGCTGAGGGGGAGGGGGCGGGTGGACCGTTTGGGGCAGCGTGGAGCCTGCAGGTGCCCAAGTCACCATGTCACTCCCGGGAGAGATGTGTGGCTCGGGTGCACTGCAGGAGGAGGAGGAGGAGTTTGGATTTGATATCCCGCTTTATCACTACCCGAAGGAGTCTCAAAGCGGCTAACATTCTCTTTTCCCTTCCTCCCCAACAACAAAAACTCTGTTAGGTGAGTGAGGCTGAGAGACTTCAAAGAAGTGTGACTAGCCCAAGGTCACCCAGCAGCTGCCTGTGGAGGAGCGGAGATGCGAACCCGGTTCCCCAGATTACGAGACTACCGCTCTTAACCACTACACCACACTGGCTCTTTGCAGTATTTGCAAAGGTTAGGAGTCAACTCACTGCAATGACCATCTGCATCCCTGAGTCACATCTGATGTTTGTGTGTCCACTTTCAGTTCTGTATATTTCCTGTTACCAGTTGATTCTCCCTCTCGTCTCTCCATAGCATATTCAGAAGCTGAATTTCACACGTTACCCCCTCCCCAGATCAATAATTAGAACCATGCACCTGAATGCATTTGCACCAACTCTAATCAACAGTTACTCTTTAAGAATCTTTCTTTTTCTAACGTGTCAGGTTGGAGGGGGAACCTGAAATCAAGAAACTGTGCTGAACTATATTAGCTGGCCATCAGCTTCCCTATTTCAGCAACCTAAGGCTTTTGTATCTGACAGCACACTTCCTCATTAAGCATCTCTCTCTCTTCAGTATATGCAAATATGATGAGATTCTCACTCTTGCATAAGCCAATTAATTTACAGGATGAATAATAAGCATGGCAATCAGAAGAGTGCACTTAACACTGGTTGTCTTTGAGATGGGACTGTGCATGTGCCCTTTTCCCCTTCAATTAATAGCTGATGGTCACTTTGCCAACTGTGTTACTGCTGGAGTCATAGAATCATAGAATGGTAGAGTTGGAAGGGACTCAAAGGGTCATCTGGTCCAACCCCCTGCAGGAAATTGGAAAGACACAAGGTAGCTAAAATAATAATAATAATAATAATAATAATAATAATAATAATAATAGGATGCTACCCAAAGCTATATATACACACTTTGTGTAGTCAGCACACACAACAAGTAACTACCCTCTGGATCGGGGGTAGGCAACCTAAGGCCCGGGGACCGGATGCGGCCCAGTCGCCTTCTCAATCCGGCCCGCAGACGGTCCTGGAATCAGCATGTTTTTACATGAGTAGAATGTGTCCTTTTATTTAAAATGCATCTCTGGGTTATTTGTGAGGAATAGGAATTTGTTCATTTTTCTTCTTCTTCCAAAATATAGTCCAGCCCACCACATGGTCTGAAGGACGATGGACTGGCCCACGGCTGAAAAAAGTTGCTGTCCCCTCTAGATATTGCACATCTTTGATTTTGTGATGCTTTTCTCAGATCAGACAAATACCAAAGTCTTTATTTAATGACAAAATGTGTTTAGAAATATGTGCTTGGTAATAAATAAACTGTATGAATTCTTACTTTGTGAAAAAAGGTCAAAACAGTATTTAATACTTTAATATCTTTATTCTGGCGCCAATATTTCTTCTTTTTTACTACAGTGTAATTCAGAAAAAGGATGAAACAGACTTATGAACATGCAAGTCTGACACAGAGCAGAAACTGACTGAATAATTCATTCCTAACAGCAACCATAGCACAGCTTGATTAAAACCTATACGGTTCTCTCTTAAGGATGTTCAGAACCCACTTCCAAAATTTCTCTGAGCTTCTCCAAACTCATAGCGCATTCCTCAAAACTCCAACCTAGGTTTGCCTGAGAAGGAATCTCAAGATTCACCAATTTAATTTTTATTTGTAAGAATTGTTAAACTGAGGATACAGAATGCAAAGCTGAAATGCCTGGGCTTAGCCTAGATGTGGTTTGTCTAAGCCATTCCAGAAAGTATCCAGGTTAAATTTTGTGTGCATACCTCATCAAAAAGGTATTTTGTAGAACTGGCCTCACTATCACCCAACAAGAAATAAGATGTGCCCCCACAAAAGCCATGGCAGCTTCATATTGCGAGGAAGTGTTGGCAATAGCGAAGCAAATGCCTTTTAAAGAAACTTGTTCACCTTACTGGATTTGAGGAATCTGTGATAAGTGAACAAAGACTGCACATAGTACTGATGCTGACTACTAAAGCTAGTAGACAATGGAACCCTATAAGTACTCTCTGCCATGATCCACTGTTCTGTTGCCAGCGTCAGAAAACTGGGCTACAGTAGGTCGCTGATGTAACCCAGTTAAGCACCTGTTACCCATTTACTTGTTTGTTAAGCACATCTTCAAAGTTTCTTCTCATGCATCTGTAATGTGTCAAATGCATTCTGACGCTATATGAAGTGCAATTCCCATAGAAGCCAGGATCTGAGGTTCTCAGAAATTCAGATATTACAATGTTGGCATCTAATTAAATAGGTTAGACAGGCCCGCTGCTCTCCCTAAAGCACAAAACTCTTCAGACCCAGTTGCCTGAAAGCCAATTAGTAAAGACGTTGCTCGTTGTGTTCTGGGAACTAAGGCTATGATCTGAAAAGCAGTGATATAAATATTAATACTTTCACTTGCTGTTCTGACATCTCACTACTCTGAAACAATAGGCCTGCCATCTTGTGTGAGGGAACTTCTTTTAAGTCATAAGTTCAGATGACAGATTGGGTCCAGGTCATAAACTAAGTTGACAAGGAAAACCCATTAGTATTCTTGACTCTCAAAGATACCATAATGTTTAAAGAAATGAAGACAAGTTATAGGTGAAGTGTGTTCACATTAGAATTTGAAACACAGTGGAATGGAGACGCAACCTCAAAAATATGTCATAGGTCTCATTCACATAACCATTATAAGCCAGATGAGCAGATGCATGTACCTCATATTGAGGTCAGACTGTTGGCCCATGTAGTCCAGTGCTGTCTATTCTGATCGGGAGTGCGTCTTCAAGGTATCACATATTTCCTAACTGCTGAGTTCTTTTGAACTGCAGATGGTGGGATGGTGGGGATTAATCCTGCACCATCTATATCATGCAGGGAAAAAGCTCTGTCATTGAGCTATGCGAAATACGGGGAGGTTATGTAGTTTTTTCAGTGGTTTGTACCACACACACACATACACACTTAAAAACTAAACCTAGATGAGTTCCAAGAAACACATTATTGTTAGAAATTCCTGCTCCATTAAAACCAAAGTGGGTTTGCAATCTATTTCTATCAAAGGACTGAAGCCTTGAAAGCCTTCGATATGTTCTAAGTCCTCCAATGCTGCTAATGAATCACAGGTTTGGGACTATGAAATCATTTTTATTTATTTTCTATCCACTTTTCGCCGGAGGTCTCTCAAACTCGACAAAGAGCTTTGCTTAGTGCCACCAACTAGCATCTGGTAAGAAAAGTCACAAGTTTCTTGTGATGATGCTATAAACTTTGTGGCAGCACTAGAACTTCCTTTGACCAGATTTTCTACCAAATTTCACCTCAAGAAATTATGAGGTGAATTTGGACATTAGGTGAAAGATTCAGAGAAATCTTTAAAGTATTGGAGATTGGTATATATAGCAGTAGAATGCAGAGCCAGATAGTCTAGTATGACTTCTGATTGAGGTAAAAAAGAAACTTAGGATTTATAACTCCTTAGAAACAGAGCCATTCTGAGTACAAGCTTAGCATATGGTCAAGGAGCATTCATGAGGTAAACACTAACATTAACTCCCTGGAGGAGGAAGAAAGTAAAGCCTGAGAAATAATCTACATGTCAACAAACAGCAATTTAAGAAAGAACCAGCAAAGGGAACAATAGGTTGCCTTTTTGTCTATTACCCACTCCCCACTGGTCCAGGTAAGGGAATACAAAGGTTATTGCTTTACTTCCAACACAAGGAAAGGAAATTAGCGTTAATAAGACTAACACAATTTCTTGGAAAGGATTCTGCAGGTAATAAAATAATCAGCTAGATGTCACAGACCTGAAGCTAGGAGTAGCCAATGTGGTACTCTCCAGATAGTGTTGATTACAAATCCCATCATACTTGAACATTGTCCATACTGGTTGGGGCTGATACGAATTGTAGTTCACACCATGTTAAGCTACCCCTGCATTCATCATGTAATAACAGCCAAGGTTGGCCCAAAATTGAGACACAGTGATGCAACTGTCTCAGGTGGTGAAGCATGGGAGCTGCAAAACTGTGCCCCCAAACGCCTCCTGCTCACTTCATTACAACTTGGTGTCTCCAAGTGCCCCACAATTTTATTATTATCTTAGCTGTGTGGATGACCAGCCACCTGGTGGGGCAAAACTCTTCACCACTCCCTTCTTGCCTTACCTCACTCTGAGAAAGGGTCAACAAGGTCCTTCAGAGGATGGCAGCCAGCAGAGTGCCTGAGCTGCTATACCAGTCAGAAAGGCTGTTTTGAATGTATAACTGGTGTGGCGGTTTTGTGGCATTTCTAAAATTTGTTGATACTTCAAAGATATACAGAAATACATACCCATCAAAGTGTCTTTTTCTAATATAGAAAATATAGATTCTAATATAGATAGATATATATATTTTTAAGGTGACAGAAAACATTCAAAACTTTCTAGCCACCATTATTATATTGCAACAGGCCTGGCCAACTCACCCATAAGGCCATAGTGGCTATCACAGAGCAAGGCAAGGCAGGGGGAGGCAGCAGAAGCCCCTACTACTGCCACTAATGTGGCAGCAAAGATATAAAGGGCTTTGTAATGTTATAGGAGGGGTGCAGGTGGCGCTGTGGTCTAAACCACTGAGCCTTGGGCTTGCTGATTGGACAGTCGGCGGTTTGAATCCCTGTGACGGGGTGAGCCCCCATTGCTTGGTTCCAGCTCCTGCCAACCTAGCAGTTCGAAAGCACGTCAAAGTGCAAGTAGATAAATAGGTACCACTGTGGCAGGAAGGTAAACGGTGTTTCCGTGCACTGCTCTGGTTTTGCCAGAAGTGGCTTAGTCATGGCCACATGACCCAGAAAAACTGCGGACAAACGTCGGCTCCCTCGGCCAGTAAAGCAAGATGAGCGCCGCAACCCCAGAGTCGTTCGCGACTGGACTTAACTGTCAGGGGTCCCTTTACCTTTACCTTTTTAATGTTATAGGAATTCTAAGGTCTTAAATATAGAATAAATGTTGATACTTGCACAAGGTAAACACACATACGTAAATATATAAACTACATGTCTAAAATAGTACAGGAGAGCAATCTAAAAGCCATCTTGGCTCACCTAAAGATTCGAAATATTTCCTCTGTCTCCTTAACCCCCCCCCCCCGCCTGAGAACAGGTAGGCAGGTAGCAACCAGGGGAAGTTCCTGAAGGGATTCCTCTCCTATATCTATGAACCTCCTTTGTATGAATTGTCATTGTTTGCCCAGATGCTCTGCACTGAGGGATGTCTGATGGGCATCCTGATTGTCTTATCAAATGCTAATGTTTTGTGTAAACTATGTTTGGAACTATGTAAAACTTGCTAAATCCTCAGGAATAAAACACCTTGGCTTGCCTGAGCCACAGTAACCCTACCTTGCGTGTGATGTAATTTCTGACTTTTTGTAGAGGAGATGCCCTTCTTCTTCATGCCAAAATGCAAACCCTTAAAAGAGATGTTTCTTCTTGGTTTTGGCTCTCTTGCCTCCTTACAAGGTAGGGAGTGAACTCTATTGCAACAGAAAAATAAAGATCTGCCTTGCTTTCACTGCATCCTGCCCCCATTCATTCATCTCTGACCAATCATGGACTTAGGGGACTCAGTCCCTTGGGGAGTTGAGTAGCAAAAGCCAACCACCCCAATTTTTTCTATATCAGTAAAAAGAAGACAAGGATAAAGGGGGGCACGGAGAAGACAAAGATGGCACTGGGGCAGGAGTGGTGCTGGTGGCAATGATTAAGATGGGGGGTGGCTGCGGCACAACCAGTCACTTACGCCAGGCCTGCTGAAAGCTTTTAACAACTACCTGTTCCTCTGCTACTGAAGAAAATGTTGCAATGGTGGTTCCTTATTGAGAAAAACTCAACAAAAAAACTTTCTCAAGGAAAGAGGAAGCTATTGATTTACCAGGCCCTTTCCTATTTACCCATACCAAGGGATCTGGAACGGGGACAGAAAAGCTTTCTCCACAAAGAAGCTAGTTCAAAATTGGGACTGCCGTGCTTCTTTGTGCTACAGTGGCCACCATCCACTCCCATTTTGTCTCATCACCCTATATTCACTTCGACAGTAATTTCCGTCAATAAGGGGAGCTTTTCAACGTGCCGGTAGAGTATTACTTCAGCATGGTGACATCCTGTAATAGGAGGAAGCTTTTAGTGTGGGCTTCAAAGAAATCTACACTCCCACTGCCGACAGCAATTGGCCAATTTACAGAAATTGGCCCATAGGAAGGAAAAGAATGAAAGAGATATGGGAGACTTGGAAAAAAAGAAATGGGAGAGAAAGGGTAGGATAGTCCTTAATCATTCATTTCTGAAGTATTTCCAGAGAAGGACACTTCCCAAATCTTCTGAATCTTATTTTTTTATATAAAAAGAAGAAGAAGGGAGACCATTCTTAAAGGTAGAACTTAAGGAATTACATCTTTTGTGCATACTGTTAGTTAATGTCTTCACTGTAGGTCATAGCAAAAGCAATACCTTCATTCTCAACATAATTAATGTTCAAGCATTTGCTCTGCCAAACATTTCCTAAAGCAATAACCACATATGACTCCAATTTGTTTGGGAATAGGGTAAAATGGTCTGTCTAAAGCTGATGAAATGTTTTATGCCAGGGGTGGGGGGAGATTCTCTTTCTTAGGGTTACAACCAACCATTTTATTAAAAGCTGCTTCTTCTTTTTAAGGACATAACATCTGTTTAATTCCCCTGGTGGCTGGAATACTTAAGATGGTTTTCCAGAGGTGGCAGTTCTAACATCTACAAACTATAGAGAATTAATCAATGACCACAACCCTTTGTCAATATTGGTATGTTATAGCTCATAATGCTCCCTTGCTTATAGACTCAAATGCTCCTTTAGATCAACAACAACAACATTGATTTACCCCAAAATGATCCATAGATGGTATTTAACTCCAAGCAGATTGGCTAAGATGTATAAGGTGGAATCAAGACGTGTTGGAAATGTAAAGAAGTAGAAGGAACCACTTTCCATATGTGGTGGGTATGCAAAAAACTTAAAGTATTTTGGAAAATGATATATAATGTGATAAAAAAAATGTTCCAAACAACTCCCCCCCCCCAAAAAAAGAGAGACATTTATACCAGGAATTGTTCAGAGTTTCCCAAGAGTCAGAGAAAAAACATTTATGTATGCAACAACAGCGGCTCAGATACTGCTACCCCAACAATGGAAAGTAAGAGAGGTTCCGAGTAAGGGAGATTGGCAACTTAAGATGATAGAATATGCAGAATTAGCAAGCAGAATAAGAGAAGAACAGGTAATTAAAGATGAGTGGAAATTTTTGTTGAGTATATTGAAAATAATTCTGTATAGTTAAAAACGCTGGCAGTATTAAAGTAATTCAAGAGCATAACATAGTTTGAACTGATGTAAGATAGGGAAATTAAATTGCTTGGATATATTAAAATGTGCAGGAATGGTGGATAAGTTAAATGAACCTTGGAAGGGGAAGGAGGGAAGTCAATGAATGTATGATAGAATAAAAGCTGTTTAATTTCAAATGTAAAATTTTAAAAATTAATAAAAAATATTTTACAAAATGTATTTCTTTTTCTGAATGTCAAAATATGAGAAGCTCAGAAGCTTGACCTGAAGTCTGACTGTTTCTCCTGGGCAAGATTATTCATCTGAACCCAGCGTGTTTATGTATGAAGCAGGAGTTCAGCATGCAATTCTCTTGTGAATGCCAGTCAAGATGACTACTCTGCAATTTTAAAGTTGACTTCTGTCCTCCTTCCTAGAGATGAGTACAATGATATCAAAGATCTTGAACTTTATGCTGTGAACTGCCCTGAGATCTTCATTTGAAGGGCAGTATACACATTTCAGAAATTAATTAATTAATGTTTTTCTCTGAAAGATTAGTACATGGAAGAAGTCACCCACAAAAGTCATATTTCTAGAACTTACACTTGTAGAGAAAACTCTCAGATGTATTGTGTAAGAAGAATCAGGTCTGTCTTGAGTACCAATTATGTTGGGATGGAATATGTGATTTGTAGATGAATCATGCCAATTGATTTTAGAGTTTTAAATCAGCAGTGGGAGAAGACCTGTGGGCCAAATCAGGCCCTGCATGGGGTCTTAATCTGGGCCACGTGACAGGGAAAGAAGTGGCTGTAAAGGAACAATTTGAAGCCTTAAAGTGTGCTCCTGATTGTTCCTTAACAGCAAAGCTTGTTATAAGCACTGATCAGCTGATTGCAATGACAGTCATTTAGACAAGCCCCCATTTGTACCCCAAGTGTTGACGCAACCCAGTAAGTGACTCAGAGACAAGTGTGGGTGAAAACTGTCCACAACTTTCTCAACATGCAGGCTAAGGTGGAACTGGCAATGGCACTGTGGAGAGGGGGCTAGATCTGCTTCCGATCTGAAGCCCAACCATAATCATGGCACACTTGCCAGATATCCTCTTGGGAGTCACCTAGTGCCGAAGTTCCATAAGGCCAAGTGAATGAGACCACTGGAAGGTTCAAAATGGCTAGTGATCAGCCCGGCCCACCCCAGCTAGGTCCTGTGGCTATTCACCTCTCAAGGACCCCTGAAGGGCACCCCCATTTTGAGCCACCCTAACTGATGCCTAACAGTGCGGGTGGCGCTGTGGGTAAAACCTCAGTGCCTAGGACTTTCCGATCGTCAGGTCGGCGGTTCGAATCCCCGTGGTGGGGTGCGCTCCCATTGTTCGGTCCCAGCGCCTGCCCACCTAGCAGTTCGAAAGCACCCCCGGTGCAAGTAGATAAATAGGGACCGCTTACTAGCAGGAAGGTAAACGGTGTTCCGTGTGCTGCGCTGGCTTGCCAGATGCAGCTTGTCACGCTGGCCACATGACCCGGAAGTGTCTGCGGACAGCGCTGGCCCCCGGCCTCTTAAGTGAGATGGGCGCACAACCCTAGAGTCGGACACGACTGGCCCGTACGGGCAGGGGTACCTTTACCTTTAACTGATGCCATTCCCGTCAAGTTGTGAAAGAGAAGAAACACCTAACAAAACTTTGCTTCCCACTGGGAAAAACCTCCCAGTCCTGTACCAATTGTGGCTGAGAATAAAATTCCTTTTTAACTAGGGACTACAGAAAGTGCTAGTAGAAGTTTCTAAACTGAGGGTATGGAAAGTTTTCCTTTGCTAAGGAAGAATCAAAGTCTTTTGTAATCTGGAATGAATTTTATACTTTTCTTTCTTTCTTTCTTTCTTTCTTTCTTTCAACATGTAACCAATGACAGTATGTGAAGAGGTGTTCTATAACTTTTTTTGGACTCCTTTTCAATGCTAATTCAAACGCATACTCTCCCAGCTGTAGTCTGAAGTGTTGCAGTTCCAGGAACACAAATGGTTTATCTCTGCGTATGTTGTTGACCCCAATATGTCTTCACTCATCACCACCTCATCTCACACATATGCCCCCCCAATATTCTAGGCATCTCAACTTTCCCCTTGTTCTCTCTTTCCCCCTCGTTCTGCAGTCACTACTAATGCCAAGTTTTCATAATTTATTACAGCATATTACAATTCTGATTTTTTTTGACACAACTCCATCTACAAGCGTGTAATTTAAGCAACATCTCAAACATCCATATTTATATACCACTGCTTGCCTTGCTAGAAATGCTAATAAGCATATCATTATTCCATCTGTCTCAAACTAGGTGTCAGTACGAATTTCTATTATCAGTAGCAATACATTTCCACAAATGCAATTTCTAAGATAAAAACTTCATCAATTGATGGGTGTGATTTCTGACTTGACTCCTTTTAGCATTTTACATCCTTCTTCTTCATCAAACAAATCTTTACGCCAGCTCTCATGAAGAAGTGTCAAAAATAAAATGACAGAAATATCATTTAATTCTTAGGCATATGAGCCGTCTTTCGAATACGTATATTGAAAGACAGTTTCACCAGTCATAACCTACCAACTTACCTTTTCTGATTCCTCTAAAATGCTGAGCAAGTGATTCTTCTAAACAGTCTAATATTCTTATCCTTAAGCTAGTATAGGCTAAGAAATCCTAAGTTCTCATAATTGTTCAGTTTAAAGTCTGATCCAAACAACATGACATGAATGATTTCAATGGAATTTACCTTCATTAATGTTTACAGCACTTGTGATCCTCCCCAAGATTTCCCCCCACCAACAATGCTATACCAAATGTGCTGAATCACCACTGATTGTTCATTGCAACTATGAATATGATTTGAGTACCCTGGGAAAATTATTGTGATCAAAATCTAGAGTTTTCAGGGAAATAAGAAGACCACCCACAGCTCCTGAGCTCTGGGAGTTTTCCTGGTCAACTTGATTTTGCAGTCTTTAGCATATGCGCTGCTGGGGGTGCAAAGATCCACCCAACGCCCCCAAATTTAGTTTAGCCCCCAAATTAACTGTTATTATGCTTATGTCAGACATCCTGCTTACACATTATCTCTTGTTTACGAAAGAAGGGAGGAAAAAGAACTTTTTTATTTGCTCCTTTATTTACAATACACTTAAGTATACAACACCAGAAGTGCCTGGCGTGCTCTGGTCCATGGGGTCACGAAGAGTCGGACACGACTAAACGACTAAACAACAAATACAACACCAGCACACTTAAACTTATAAATATTGTTTAGGCACCTACTTAGGAGAAACATCAGTCATGTGAAAGGTACCGCAGACCCCGCTGCCGCAGAGCAGCACAGCTCAATGTAATACGTAACATATTTTGATGTAAGAGATAATTTTGTGTGCACAGCGCCATTGAAAATGACAAGCGTCGTCATTGAGTCAAGTGCCGCCATTGTGAATGACAAGCGCCGCTGCTGACGCAGCACATCTTTGGTAAATGAACACACAAAGTCAAAAGTCCTTTAGTGAAACAGTAGGTATACATTTCAGTAATACCTAGGTATATATGTATTTTGTTTTTCTAGCTTGATCAAAATTATTTATTATTTCACAACAGGTAGGTAGTTAAGAGCTTAGGTGGCTTCAAGGGTAGGTGCCTGGTGCCCCCCAGAATTCGGCGCCCGGGTGCCCCCACACCCCTTGCACCCCAAGGTAAAGACAGCCCTGTATGAATTTAAGTATGAATTTGAATGATCTTTTAAAATGGAAAATTGCAGATCAATGCTGAAAGGAACTTGTGCATAAGAAGATATGAAACTGGCATGGACAGTAAAAAGACTGGTCCATCCATTTCTAAGAATGGCCTCTTCTCATTTCTCCCTCTGCAACAGCCAGATAGGAGGGCTGCTGCTACATAACTGTTACGGAAGAGCAAATGGAGCTCTTTGGTTTCCCAGGTAAGCCAATGGCATGAGCCTTGGGTTCTTACCTCTTCTCCTGCTGCAGCCAGGTGGAATTACCAGCAAGCCTACATCACTTGCTCCTTCTCACCTAATATGATGTTGTATTCAACTCAGCAACATTAGACTAAACCATTTTGCAGATTATTTTGACTACTCTTATTACTTGTTTTGTGTCAGTCAAGCAGAATATAAATTGTACGAAATAAAGAAATTATACTCTACTAGCAGCCTCATACCTGGATTGTGTGGGAATTCTATGAAACCCCCCAAAATAGTGTTCAGTCAGCCATCTTGATTCAAACTGGCATCCAACTGTGTCCTAACATAGCCTGGATACAGTAGGACTGCCATTGGATTTCCCCCGACATTACAGGGATTTGAAGCGCCCAGGAGAAATTTCTAAAAGGCAGCGCTTTGTCCTGGATCGTAGGCAAGTCAATCCTGTTTGTTATGCCCTGGTTCGTACTTTTTGAAATATGGCAACCCTAGGATAAGGGAACCATCACACTAAATTTGGGTACGATACTAAGAGGTGTCCAAATGCAAAACAAACCAAGAAGTAGATGATGAGCAGGGTGAATGGAAGCAGGGAGTTGGGTTCATCAGTATTAACCCAAATGCCAGAAATGTGACTACATGCTTTCATTTCCCTTATACTCCTTTTCTAAGTTGAGATGTTAGGCTTGCTCTCTTGCTACAGGAAAGTACCAACATGTGACTGAGTTATTACTGAAGTTATTATACCATCGGACTCAAAATCAGTCTGCAGGCATTGAAAGCGAATAAGGAAACAGCAGGAGAGACGGGGGAAGAACCTGTGTTTCATTGCCTGGAGTACATGTGAAAACAAGGGAACCGAATGAAGTTTGACGAAATGTTCTTTTATATTCACTCACTGTTCCTTTTCACACCAAGGACCCAAGCAATACTGGCGAAACATGTTTTGACTTCTCAAATATCAGAGTTAGCTTGTTAACTCCTCCTCACTTACACCGCTCTGTAGCAACAAGATTGACAGCCTCGGTTGCCCTTGGAACTCTGAGAAAAAATATTTAATAGGCCCATTCATTTCCCAATGAAAACTGTTTATAGGCATATTTGAGAACAGTATAATAGGAACTGCACTATGTCATGGTGTGGAGAGTGTTGAAGAAAGAGTAGTGAAATCGCAGCTAGGAAGCTTAAACTGACATCCTTCTTTGGAAATTAAACCAATGTCCAGACTTGTAGAAACTTATAGTAATAGATGAATTAAAAAGTAATATTTACAGTCACGTGCTTCTCCAAGCATGGGCTTACAGTCTCTTCTTCTAAATTCAAAACAACTGCATTTTCCTCTCTTTCCAGAGATCAGCACTTTCAGCCTTCTGTATCTCAACTGGACCATGCCCTGAAGCTCCTATGAGAGATTTCCACTTTTACCGTCTCCTGCGGCATTGCTGTCTTTCATTCAAGCTGAGAAGAAACACAGCAACACTCTATTCAACTGAGCAGTGTTCACAGTGGATTTGAAAACACAGTACTCTTGCTTCACATAATATGGGGTCTCTCCTTCACTATATACCTCCCATATGACCAATATTAGCCAATCACATGATAACTCTCTAGAATTCTGCTACCAACCCATCAAATTTATACACACAGTAAGGCATACAAGCATTTACAATTTCAGTTAATTAAATTACTATACTTAAGCAGGCCATTCTGAATTAGAAATGTCCCTGGGCTGCTTTGACTTGTTGCAGTTTTTCTGCAATTTGAGCTGGTAGCAATTTTTTACTTTGTTTTTTACCAGTTGAAAGTATGTATTTCACCCAATCCCTGAAGATCACAAAAAAATCTTTTTGGTCCAAAAAGTTTGGACCAAATACTATGATCCAGCACTACACATTTATGGCAGCCAAGGATCAACAAATTCTATTCTTGACTTTGTCCTCACTGCAGATCTTATAGAACCCCATAAGAGAAGCTCTACAGATGAAGACTGGATTTATCAATACAAAATAACTTTCAGAAAAGAGTGGTCTACCTGTTTAGAGTAGGACCACCTTTTCAGAAATCAAATATTTATTTCAGAAATAACAAAATCACATACGGATTTCAAAAATAGAGGAAATTCATGATGGTGCAGAAATAATAGTAATACAACCTTGGATTTGCAGGTTGCACGCTTGATAAGCAGACGTGCCAGATCAAGCCCCCTTTCTTCCAGAAAACAGTCTGGCCTCCTTTCCCTTTCCTGGCAGCCCAAACTAATAGAGGCAAGCAAAGATCCCTTCCAAGCATTCATTTTCTAGTGTCTCCCGTGACACCTTGGCACTGAGTCATTCTGTGCACTCCTCATCAGCAGAAGTTGCTAAGGGAGGCAGAGAACAGCTGGGATAGTGAGGTACTGCTTGCTGATTGAGCTAGCTGCTTCTATTTATTTGTGGTGAGGGTGAGCAAACAGTGTTGCTCTCTCCTTCCTGAACAGCTGGACAAAGCAAGTGGACAGTGGGGAGAAAGCACTTGCACTTGTACAACCTACAAGGCAGCTCTGGCTCAGGATCCTAGCAGAATCCTAAATTTAGCACCGCATATATCAGTATTGTTATATTACAAAGGGCCCCCTTGACTTTAACACTGTCAGCAACACAGATTGCCTTGCCAGCCGCTAACAATGGTGCCAGGGCACTCTCACTATGGCAAAGATGACACTTGTGATAAATTCTACAGACTGTTATGCTGGGGCAGTGATTACCTGTTGTATTCATTAGTCATTCCTCCACCATTTCAGAAACCTGTTATCAAAAAGTTGATGCCATTGTGGCTTACAAAACACTACATAAAGCAGAACACAATTCAAATTAAATACATTACAAAATAATTTTTTAAAACTTTTAGTAATTATTAACTGTAGTGGGTATGCATGCATAGGCATAGAAATTTCACACACAGACATAATTTGGAGGTTAAAAATAAACAAGGGGTCATCATTACACAAATAAGTCACGAGCTCATCAACACATTTCTGATGTGGATAGGAGGAGAAATCAGAAGCTTTTGTGTCTCTTTCTAACTACTCATGGTTTAGTGTTACATCTGAACCCAGGCAAACTGTGGTTAGCCTTAACTGTGGTTTCCTGAAGCCAGTCAGCTACAAGCTCTGGTCTATGGAGTTGGCTTTTCTCAATAAATATTAAGTTTAGACATCACCATTTAGGTTTCACGTGTAATGTTAAACTACAGTTACTGAAAAATGGAAGCAAAGGCTCCCAAACTCCACTTTTGAGCCATGCCAGAGAAGATGGGTGGGAAAATGCAAAAGCCCATATGCAGTGGTCAATTGTTGCTTAGCATCATGTTCAAATATGCATGAATACGGAGTGTTTCTCCAACCACTGCAATGCTGAACATTAAGAGATGGAACAGGGAGCGGAGCTGGGCATAGAATATTAAAGTTGCTAACTTTAATAGATGTAAGCTAGACAGGCATGCCTGACCAGGAAGCAGCCTTGCCAATTTAAAAAGACAGCCACGCACATGGCTAGAAGCTGAGGTATTCAATCCAGATTCATCACAGGACTGAGCAGACTCTCAGCATGTCAATTAGTTTCACTGTTTTTATCTTTGCCTACCTGTCATCCATTTTTTACACCGTTCTCCTGCAAATTCCTGTCTGCCATTTCAAAGCAATACATTAAACCCCTTCCTTCATGAATGTGTGCGTACTCAAGTAAATCAATAAGTCCATTTACTGTTGCTGCACAGGATTGCACACCAAATATATCCATTAGAAAGCTATCTGTAGGTGAAGGATAATTTGGGAATTCAAGCTTTGGGCAACCTAATGAATTCCAAATTTAAATCACCGATCCTCTCCTACCAAGCTCCCCATGGAGGGAATAAAAACCTTTAATGGACAGAGATTGCCACCATGATTCCCCCCCCCCATTTTTTTGAGTAAACATAAGAGTAATGGCATCACTCTAAATTTATACCTGCTTACAGAGGTGATCAAGAAGAATTTGTCTTCTTTCTGCATATGTTACTCACTTTTCTTATAAACAGTGCATCCATTTTTGGAACTATTTTAAACAACATTTCACTGGTCCAAGTGAACAAATAAATATTTCAGCACTCAGAGAACACACAGTGACGACTCAGTATCAAAACTCAAAAGGAAGAATATTTGGAGAGTAAATTCATACCACCAACTAGACAGTATTAATATTATCCAGTGCTGGAGGCAAACAAAAGAGGATGTATTGCTGTCAGGAGCAGGTTCCAAGAGCAGGTCAGCAATAACTCACACAGCGTCAATAAAGTTAACTCTTTATTCAAAGAAACAAGACAGTCCAGAAGGCAGCTCTTCTGCCCCTATGAGGCAGCTGTCTCCACCTTTCCACAGCTCCCTATGTCTCCTCCTCCCCAAGTTTATTTAGCTTACTGTCAGGGAACTGCCATCGGAGAAACAGGAGGTGAAAGGGCTCACAGAGGCTGAGAGAGACTTATCAGCTGAGGAGGGGACCAGCAGGGGGAGAGGAGGAGCTCCAAGGGAAAGTGAGTCGGAGGGAGGGCTCAGAGACACTTCAAGCGAAAACAGTGGGGAGGTTTCAGGACCTCCCATAGGGACACCCACTCCTCGCCGGAAACTGTCACGCCGAGTGTCCAGAAGACGCGTTTCCGTTAAGGAACTTTTATGCTGGAAGAAGTTCCGCAAACGCCCACTGTCTGATTCTACAAGCGACTGACGGAGCCATGCTTAAGGAGCTCCGTCACAGACAGAGGTTTGTGGACTTAGCCAAACTCTGAGGGACTAGGAATTTTACGCACAAGCAGCTCATCATCCCATCACACTTACTTTAGGTGATTTATATGCCACCCTTTGCACAGGGTGCTGTATGATAAAAAAACCCCTAATAAAATAACAATACAATAAAATTCATTTAAAACACAATCCATTACTAATAGCAGCAGCAGCAACCAGACCCTTTGTTCAAATGCATTGTGCTCCAAAGACAAACGATGCCTAATCCTAGAAATGAACTTATCCACCTTTGGGGAGATGCACAGCGGGTGTATAAAATGGACAAATATAACAATGTAGAAAATTCATTTGAGAAGGAATGGTCGATGAGGAGCAAAACTTTGGAGCTCTGGCAATAAAGCAATAAGACGAGTACAACCTATTACCTAGTCATACAAAAAAAAAGGTACGGCAGACGAATGTTCACAGCATTTCCTGGCGGTTCTCCTACAACTGAATCCTCCAGATAAGATTGCAAGGCACTTTCTATAATAAGTTCCTCCTTTCGCTTGATCATAAAACTCCCTCAGACATTAATCTTGTTAGGCTGCAATTTGCCAAGCTCAGCGCATGCCCTCAAAAGGCATTTCTCTCTGGACAGGCCTTCCGAGTTTCTACCTCTTGTTGCAATACCTGTGGAAATGGCTTGGACACACCATGAAGTGCTTGAACAAAGCACATGGCTGGATATAGTGGGAGGCGAGGTTGAGCTGGCCATCCCATATGATAAAATTTCTGTGAGGACGGCTTCAAGGCCCCAAAGGGGTACACCCTCCCTGTAATGTTGGAGAGTTCCAGTCTACGTTTTATGTGTGTTCTAGTTCACCAAGGTCTGGAGAAGTTCTAGCCTAGGTCTTACACAAAGCTCTGGGTTCTCATTTAAGCAACACCACCACAACAATGAGTCTGGCTGGATTATTTGTGACAATGCATCTACATCACATCAAAAACTCTACGCCAAATGTATTCCGCAAACTGACAATTCTGTCCTGCATAGAAAAAGGAGATGACACACTTGGACTTAAGGATCCTTTCTGGATGGAGTTATGGATCTAGAGAAACTCTCACACAGGAGAGATTACCTGTGCCTAGATAACCAACTGTTTATTTACACTTGTCAACTAATCTCTCAAAGGGTGTCTATCCTGGAGACCTCTTTGGTCTCACAACTGTTATGCAGTAACTAAACAGGATTTTACTCTCTGAAAGACACATTGTTTCTGAGGACCACTTGAAATTTCTACTAATTGGCAATGTATCACATTTTGGTTTCATCCTTTTTCTGGCCAAACCAGCATTCTGCAGCTGTATGCAAGACTAATTCACCAGGACATTTTCGGTGAATCTCGTCTGCATTTTAATTCAATTAGTCTGGAGAATCCTTAATTAATTTAGATGCATAATCAACTTATGCTGATACTAGCAAATTATGTCAATGATTGCATGTTTTTTCAAAACAACTACATTGAAAGGTAGAAATATATTCCATATTACTTAATCTAATATGTCACTTGACAGAACTTTCCTGTCTTTGATACTTTAATGTGCATTGCTTATATTAAATGCCAGTTTCCTTTTAGCACAGGTTGCTACTGAGAACTGCCCTATGGCTCAGCTATCTTCCCAACCAGGATAGGTGCTTCCATAAGCCAGTATGAGGCAGGCATGAAAGATGCTTGTGTGTAGGGTAGCTACTCTCCTGTTCCCCAAGCCATTCCCAACCTTTGGAGCTAGTTCCCAGTGACCTCTGGCCAAGGCTGGTTGCTTCCTTTAGCTGCCTTCTCCAAACACCTTACAGACAGTGCCACTGGGAAAGATTACCTGATCTGGAGATGACAATCACACACTGTTCTGCTCATGGGATACATGTTAGGGTCATCACTGCTGCATTGTAGCATTTGGTCAAGTAATCAGACCACAGGTGCTAGGCAAAGCAATGAGCAAGCAGTAGCAGTGTCTTGGAAGACAAGAGCTATGATTCCTAGATGTGCCTGCTCTGCATCTCTCCAAAGCCAACCTGCTCCATCAACAATATTTGTGCACCATTCAACTTGAGAGTACTGCCTAACAGACCAGGCCTATGCTCAATTTTCAGGGACACTGAAATAATCAGAATGTTTTCCTAAGCTCCAACACATTGAACAAAAACCTGAAATATTTGGAATAAAATAGCACCAAACAAAAATAGCTTATAGTACCCCAGAAGTCAAAATATTTGCATCTTATTGATGTGTAGGTTGTATTTCATAGCACACAACTGAATTCAACTGGAAATTGCTAGTTACTTTACATGCTTGGGCTCAGTTCAGATGTAACAAACCTGGTTCTACAAACCATGGTTTATTGGCTTCTAGTTGAGCCACATGACCCGGAAGCTGTGCGCCGGCTCCCTTGGCCAATAAAGCGAAATGAGCGCTGCAACCCCAGAGTCGGTCACGACTGGACCTAATGGTCAGGGGTCTCTTTACCTTTACCTTTACTAGTTGAGCCATATGCCAGGGGACTTTTTATGTCCAGCTTTGGAAATAGTATCTTAAACCACCATTTCCTCATGCTTCCTGAACTAAGAACCTATGGGTCAAGTGCTTCCTCATTTGGATCAGACCAGAGTTGGAACAGCCATAGCAGCAGCAAAAATAGCTCCAGCAAGAGAACTAAACTACTATTAACCTTCTCTCTAAAAAAGAAATGGCCCCATGAACCAATGATAATTGGCTCCACCATAAAGAATTTGCTTTGAGATTAGCAGTCCTCTACCAAGTATGAACTGTTGGTGACATTTGGGATTAATCTGCCATTTACCTAGAATTCGGAAGTGTTATTTCAGAGCCAGTAAAATATATTTTTATTGCTGATATATCACACATACACTCACCTTAAAATACAGATTCTCATGTAGATCCACAGACATCTAATTACAGATCTTCAGACTGAGTTTTGTAGAAAAGGATGAGATTCTTGTATAATTGTGACTCTTTTTGTTCAAACCAGTTAACTACCAGCATAGCTGAAGGAAGGGGCAGTGGGGAGGGGGGTATTGGTTGGTTCTTGTTTCATCATGTATTTTGTGCTTTTATATTGCATTTTTAATTTGTGAACAGCCCTGAGATCTGTGGATGAAGGGCAGTATGCAAATTTAATAAATTAAAATAAACATTAAGTTGGAGTCCAACAAAAATCAGTGTAGAGTCCACATTGCCTATCACTGGCATAGGCATATATGAGCTCTGTTTTCTTCTTCCCCTTCAGTGTGCTGGACCATTATGGGGAACGAAGGCTTGACTTCCTGAACAGGCAGATCATGGAGAGCTGATATGATGTTTGCTCCCATCTCAATATGGCCCAGCACAGTGTTTGAACATGTACCAGCACAGAGGCCCCATATTCTAAAGAACACTGAGGTGACCCGAAGTGATTTCCTGACCTCGCTCTGTACCTGCCTCTGAGGTCAGCCTCAACAATGGGGGGCGCCCCCCCAAAAAAAGATTGAGGAAGCCCAAACAGCCTCGGCTTGCAAGCCTTAAAAGCTGTGTGACTAAGCAAATACAATTGCCCATTTCATCTGGCTTAAATTGGACGTCCTGTAGGCCAGCATTTTCCTGATAGCAAGCCCTTAGAAAAGCAGAGGGTACAGTCACCTTTGAGAAGAGGAGGCTCAGCACAAGGCTCTGTCAGATTTGCCTAAGCTAGGAAGAATTGCTTATTAAAATAAGAAAAGTCTGCAGCGTTTTGATAACATTTAGACTCTTGGTAGCAAATTACAACATATATCATACATTCGACATAGCTGCCTTTTCTTCCCTACCAACCTTTCCAGTTCTAAATACTAGGACTAAAGCTTCTACTGATGCTGAATTTCGTTAACAACTTGGTATTGCTCACCATGGTGGCTCAGAGTTTCAGTATGCATAGGCCTGGATCACGGTGACCAGATTCCCATCTTGTAGGATCAACGTGGTGTTGTTGTTATTAGAACTCTACTGCATGGTGCAAAATTGTGGTGGGCAAGCAAGGAAGGGGGCAAAAGATGTCAGATATCTGGCTTCACTTGCTGAGCTATCACATGAGCCATGCACTGAGATGATGCACATAAACAAGGATGAATCTACATTAGGTCAACTGCAGATCTGAGGTTCTAATGCAGAACTCAAAAACTGAAGGCCTGCAGATCTGGTGGAAGCCAAGCAGTTAATATTCAAATTTAGCAAGTAAGAAATTCTACTGAGCCTAAGAGGTAAAAAAGGTAAAGGGACACCTGACCATTAGGTCCAGTCATGACCGACTCTGGGGTTGCGGCGCTCATCTCGCTTTATTAGCCGAGGGAGCCGGCGTACAGCTTCCGGGTCATGTGGCTAGCATGACTAAGCCGCTTCTGGCGAACCACAGCAGCACATGGAAGCACAGTTTACCTTCCCGCCGGAGCGGTGCCTATTTATCTACTTGCACTTTGACGTGCTTTCGAACTGCTAGGTTGGCAGGAGCAGGGACTGAACAATGGGAGCTCACCCCGTCGCGGGGATTCGAACTGCCAACCTTCTGATCGGCAAGTCCTAGGCTCTGTGGTTTAACCCACAGCACCACCTGCGTCCCTAGAGCCTAAGAGGTAAGTGAGTAGATAATAGCGTAAGAAGTGCCCTGCTGGTTCAGGTTAAAATTCCATCTAGCTCAGCATCCTGTTCTCAGAGTGGTGAACCAGAAGCCCAAGGGAAACCTGCAAGCAGAACCTGAGTGCAACAACACTCACCCCACCTGCAATTCCTAGCAATTGATATTCAAAGGCATACTGCCTCCAACAGTGGAGGGGAAACATAGCCATCATGGATAGCAGTGGTGTAGTGTGGGTTGCCAGTGCCCGGGACCATGTGGAGGGGTGAGTAGGAGGGAGGGAGGTAAAATGGATGGAATATGCATCTGCATTCAACTGCCTAAGGCATCCACATCACCCAGATGATCACAGCCACAGAGATAAGAAAAGAAGAGTCATTCTGTTCTCTGGAGAGGTCACTTTCTAGTTCGCATGGAGAAGGCATTTTCAATGGAGCCCAGTGACGGAAGCGTGTAGCTTTATTGAGGCAGGTGTTGAAGTTTTGCACCCCTAACAAATTTTGCACCCAGGGCAACCACCCCTGTGCCCACCCCCCTGATACTATGCCACCGGTGGCTAGTAACCACTGATAAATTTGTTTAATCACCCTTTTAAGCTATTCAAGCTGAAGGCCATTGCTACCTCTTGTGGGAGTAGCACAAGGTAATTTTGTTTCTGTTTTTTTTTTTAAAGGGAGCAGCACAAGGAACATTGAGTTACTTAATGTCAGCACCTTATGATTCCTATTTTACAGGTAAGGGACACAAGATTGTCCTGTCTCCTGCCCAAAACATGCCAACAAAGGCTCCTATCTGTGCCGGAAGATACAACCTAGCTCTTAACATGCCATAAACTGTATTTTGCTGCAAAAATCAGATTTTCAAACCAAAATGATACACATTTATTTATGCAATTCCCTTTTTCTAACACTGCTACCCTGAAAATAAACAAAAGATTTTTTTTTAATTAGGCTAGTTGCCATTCAGACAATATGCGTACAGAATGCTTCTCATGATGCATACAAAAAAAGCAGTCCTCTCTGCAGAAACCAATATGCTTCTGTCAACTTAATCCTAAAGAAAGCAACATAGGTTATGTGCAGCAGTGAAATGCACACATCAAGGTTTTTTTGGGGTTTTTTTCGTCCAAAGGCGATTGAAATACCAGCCACATTATAAGAGGAAAGGCATTTCCAAATTAGCAGCAAGAGATCCAAGACCAATTTGCATTGCATAGCTGGATGTTACACAACCCCATGGATTTGCACAATATAAGAAAGAATAATAATCAGGCACCCCTGGTAGATTAATACATTTTCAGCAAGTGCAAGGCACACAAGTTCCTCAATTTACAACTCCCATTTCAGCACTAGGTCCACATCAATGTTGCAAGCGTTCATAAAGCCATTCCATATGGTTTTTGCATTTGTGTGTGTGTGTTTAATCCATACAAAAGTTTGCATTTAGATATGTATTTAATGGTAAAATACATATTAAAATATTGCATCCCATTGTATGTATTTCTAAACATATTCTATCCTAAAATATACTTTCCTGCAATCTGGTATGGGGTTTTTTTTGAGCCAACAGTCACATTATAAAATCCAGAAGAGTTCCAATCCATGTATTGTCTGAGGTGAGAATTTTGCCAGTTTTCTTAAAAATGCAGACCTAAAGAAATTTTCCTCCACCCCTATTCACAGATAGTGTAATGAAGTATTCATGCTAGTTAAAGGTTATGTGGCTAAAGTTATGGATTCAGCTGCCATTTATCCTCAAAGCAATCTTGTACATTGGACCATGAGCTGAAGGCAGAACAGAGCAGAGTTATCCTAAAAATGAGCTTGCCCATTGCTTTACCTTCTGACTATGCCTTGACACTTCAGGTGAAGAAAATGAAAGGTATTGTGGAATGGATGGAACATGATACTTATTCCAGCAGACCACAACAGAGACAGCATTTTAACAAAATAGCCCCCGTACATTTATCCAAATGGCGGAAATACTAAGGGATGTATTCAAAGCAGCGCTAAGGAGATAGTTCCGTTGCTACAAGGATTTTTGCTTGTTGAACACAATGATTTCCACTCTCCTTCCCCTGCATGCTATTCTGGGGTTCTCTCAATCCTCCAAGGAAGATTTGGGGAGGAAGGAGGGGGAAGTTCTATTGCAGTAGCAGGCATCATTGCACTGGCTTCTCTTAGTGCAACTGTTCAGTTGAACAGAGCCCTCAGTATCGTACTTTCAGATGTGATCCACCATAACGTTTACTGCACAGAGAAACTGACTTTGTTGTTTAGTCGTTTAGTCATGTCCGACTCTTCGTGACCCCATGGACCAGAGCACAGCAGGCATTCCTGTCTTCCACTGCCTCCCGCAGTTTAGTCAAACTCATGCTGGTAGCTTCGAGAACACTATCCAACCATCTCATCCTCTGTCGTCCCCTTCTCCTTGTGCCCTCCATCTTTCCCAACATCAGGGTCTTTTCCAGGGACTCTTCTCTTCTCATGAGGTGGCCAAAGTATTGGAGCCTCAGCTTCAGGATCTGTCCTTCCAGTGAGCACTCAGGGCTGATTTCCTTCAGAATGGATAGGTTTGATCTTCTTGCAGTCCACGGGACTCTCAAGAGTCTCCTCCAGCACCATAATTCAAAAGCATCAATTCTTCGAAAACTGACTAAAGACATTTAATTAACGTTTATATACAGGAATTCCAGGAATGCACAAATAGGGCACCATCCTCTTGAAAATCTAGTGGCAGGTGAGTTGGTAAGGAGAGCTCATTTTCAACTGAACAAAATACAGAATTTGCTTCTTTGTGTTCTCACCTCAGGGAAGGAGAGATATCCATTTCTTTGATGAGGGGGCATGCACAGGTTACGCACTGCGCCCCCAACTGAATAGCAATTATGAGGTAGACTTTATTGTAGCTGCATATTTCAGGGGGGAGCTGGAAAACGATGAGGAAGCTATCTTTCAGGGCAGGTTGCCCGTCAGTACTGATCTTCTCACTTAGGCCCCCCTGACAATGCTGAGAAAATTTCAGATATATGCTTAGGATACAATATGAAAACAACTTCAGCATCACATTATTTTTCTACTACACCATATAAAGGGTACAAAAGCCCAGCAGTTCTACTAGAGTTCTTCCTAGAGAAAAATATCCTAGAATGGTTTTAACAAAATCAAATAACTACTCAGGAAACTTACTGCTTAAACAGAGAGAAACATAGATTTCTTACACTATGGCCACATTCAGACATCACACTAAACCATAGATTAGCATTACATGAGTGATCCACAGTGATCTTTGGGTTCCTACACCCTTTCTTTTCCTTTAGTGTGTCTGCAAGGGAGAATGTAGAAGCGTTAGCTCCCATGTTTGCTTGACCACAAATTGTCAAGCTGGATTGTCACAGTTAAGCAAAATCCTAAACAAAAGCTTCTGAATTTGTCCTCATGGCCATTCTGGAGAAGGAGAAGAAGAAGAAGAAGAAGAAGAAGAAGAAGAAGAAGAAGAAGAGTAGTAGTTTGGATTTGATATCCCGCTTTATCACTACCCGAAAGAGTCTCAAAGCGGCTAACAGTCTCCTTTCCCTTCCTCCCGCACAACAAACACTCTGTGAGGTGAGTGGGGCTGAGAGACTTCAAAGAAGTGTGACTAGCCCAAGGTCACCCAGCAGCTGCATGTGGCAGAGCGGAGACGCAAACCCAGTTCACCACTCTTAACCACTACACCAGGTGGGAGCATGTGAACCCAAGGGACACGGAGGCTAATTCATGGTTTAGCATGGCATCCAAATGTTGCCCTTATCTTTTTAATATCAGTGTTATCATTTAAAAGAGTTGGAATAAGAAATCTCTCTACATATATTTCACAAGCTGAAGAGGCAATGTTGGCCCCATAATTTTGCAACATTTAAACACAAAGTTTCATGAAAGGGGAAATTCATTCTTGCAAAGCAATAGTTACTAATTAGAGTTTCTTATAAATTGCCATATTAAAATGTTCCCATGAAAATTTTATGGTGCACTGACACTATACAGGTGCTAATTAATTGGATTTCCTACCCTAATCTCCTCAAAAACAAACATCAAATATAAAACACACTTTTACCCACGCCCTTATCACATAAGCACACAAAAAACAATGAAGAATAAGCTAATGCATATGGCCACATGAGAATTTTTGTCTCAGCTTAATCATCTAAAGTAACTCTATCAGTTTGGAAGAATGTTATGCAGGGTCAAATCTCAAAACTTAATCATGTTTTCCATTCACCATAATAATTAAAGCATAGTTATACATGTAGCATTTTAAATCTTATCTTCACATGGTTCTTGTACTCAGCCTAATATTATATCTTTTAATTTCATTTCTAAACAGCAATTTTTGCTAGTATGTATTGAAATAAGAGAGTTATGTTCAAAAATCAAGATTTCATAGTAACCAATACCATCAATTTATCAAAACCCTCTCCAATTATTTGGCTCCGTGTGGTATCTGTTTGCATTCAGAGTAGAGTAGATTTTTGTGTGTTGGCTCCAAGCAGTTTATCCAATAACACTCTGTGCACTGTATCTAGCTTCACTGGTGCTCAGCATTCATTATAATAGGAAGAACAGTGGCACCTAACATTGTGAACACCTGAAGACTTTGCCCAGCAGAGCTGACTGGAAGGTGGCAAAGCGTCTTCTGTAGATGGGCTATTGGGGTTCATAGGAAACTTATGGAATTCCCATGGTACAAAAGTGTGCCTTGTGTGGGGATTACTAGTTTAGAGGTACTGGATCATATTCCAGACTAGAAAAGTGTTGAAGTAAGAGTAATAAAAACATAGCTAGGAAGGTCAAATCATACATATGATTGACACCCTTTGGTTCAATGTCCAGATTTTAACATTCAAAAACTTACAGAAACCTATAGTTATAGATGAATTAAAACATAATATTTGCAGTTAAATGCTTTTCAAATCATGGGTTGACAGTCTCTTCTTCTAACTTCCAAACAACTGTATTTTCCTCTCTTTCCAGAGCTCAGCACTCATCCTTTTGTATTTCAGGCCATGCCTTGCAACTCCTATGAGAGAGCTCCACTTTCCCCTCATCCTGCAGCTTTGCTCTCTTTCTTTCAAGTTGAGAAGAAACACTCCAACAATCTATTCAACTTAACAGTGTTCACAGTGGATTCTAAAACACAGTCATCTTGCTTCACATAAAATTGAGTCTCTCCTTCACTAGATACCTCCCATGTGACTAACATTAGCCAATCAACATGAGAACTACTAGAATTCAGCTACCAACTCATCAAATTTAAACACACAGTAATGCATACAAGCATTACAACTTCAGTGAATTAAATTACTATACCTAACAAGAACACCAATTTTGCCAGATCAGAAGGGAAATAATCTTTGGAACTGAAGTCTACAGTAGTTTCTGATTTATTTTGACATTTCTGCATTCTCAGATTTCTTCTATTAAGCAAGTGATGCAAATGGAAACATATACAGTAGGCAGTGGTATCGACACAGGTACCTTTAACTTCAGCTAAGCAGGCATTGAGCTTGGAACAAAGAATCCACTTCTTCCAAGAACTGGCTGCAACTACTAGCCATAATTTTCCACCTATTGTCCTAAGAGGTGGCATATAAACAATTATGTTCTAGTCCCATGTCTCAAAAGCATATGCACTGGTAATGATGCCTTAACATTAAAATGACTGTCTACTCATGAAAATTGGAATTGCGGTTGGGTCGTGCTCCTTATGTCATTTTCATTACCACCGTTATGACCCAGCAAGGGCACTTTCCAACACGATTCATTAAAATTATCATTTTTTTTTATGTTCGCCCAATGGCATACAATTGGAAGTTAATCCAAATAGGCATTTACATAAATTAAAAGCACTTACGGAGAACCAGACCACATGTGGCTCGTAATCAAAGATATAGGCAGCAGCCTATATTTTCAAGAGCTGAGGCTCCAATACTTTGGCCACCTCATGAGAAGAGAAGACTTCAGGGGAAAGACCCTGATGTTGGGAAAGATTGAGGGCACAAGGAGAAGGGGATGGCAGAGGACGAGGTGGTTGGACAGTGTTCTCGAAGCTACCAGCATGAGTTTGACCAAACTGCGGGAGGCAGTGGAAGACAGGAGTGCCTGGTGTGCTCTGGTCCATGGGGTCACAAAGAATCGGATGCAATTAAATGACTAAACAACAACAACAACCATTTGAACTGCTAAAGTGCATTTTATTTTTTAAAAAAGTTCTCAATTGTTTCCTATCCTAGACTCCAGGTGATCCAACACCAATTAAAATTCATCCCAAGAAATGAACAATCTTTAAGTAGAAGAATGTTGACACACTACTCAGTGTAATGTCCAGAAGTGCTAAACTGTCTTGCTCTTTTTCTTCAAAACAAGAATTTGGGGGTAACGTTGGGAATCATAATCTCATAAATGAAGCTGTAACTTTCAGCTGCCATCAGTAGTCCTGATTTTCTATTAACTTATGGAATCAAGTTGTCTCCCATTAGATTTACATTTCACTTAAGGCAGTTTAAACTCCTAAATCCAAATCATTTGCGACTACCTACTCCTTGATGCTATTCGCGTGTGAAGACAACAAGATGACACCTCAATTTGCATCAGATACTGTAGGCTGACAGTTGTCTGAAGGCATATTTGCTCATTAAACTGAGCAAACGAAGACTGTGCACGAATGGAAGTTCAAAATGGGCTGCTTTTCATTTGGTTCAGCAAACTAATTCTATGTATCAAAGGCTGGGGGATGATCCTTTAAAACTCCTGTTCAAATCGAGCAGACAGGGCAGGACAGGAGTTATTATGGATAAGAGTGAGCAAGCAAAAATTAATCAGGCAATTTCCCCCACTCCAAGCAAAAGAACTCCTTCCTTCTGAACATTTGAAATCACCAGGTTAATTTTCTGCTCCTAAAACATGTTTCCTTGATTAAATATATATTAGGAGTAACACCACTTGAAAGAGGAGCCAGTAATAAGATGAAAGAGATAAGATAATAGCTGTCTTTTCTTTTTCTTTAGACATTTGGACATCTGAAAAATCCCGCTGAAATTTAATACAGTTAGCAAGAAAAAGATTGCCAAGAATTTTCTTTAAAATGACATTCAGTGGAGCATAGATCTGGGCTGATTACCCAAGTCTGACCTACAAGCTTGATAGAAAAAGGTTACATCAAGTGTAGAGAACTTCTTGCATCCTTTTTCTCCAAGACTCTCAATCTGGCCTTTGGGAGTCCAGGCCACACCCTCTTTGGCCCTCCTCTGTCATTCCTCAAGTGCTTCAACCTGGCAGAATGTGCTGAAGAGCTATGATATCTTCTACTTCCTGAATGGTGGTGGGAGAGGTATAGAAGAAATCTCTGGCTTTTGAGTTGGTGGGATGTAGTCTACTTTGCCAAAATGAGAGTCCCATGAGCTGCTCCACCCACTTTCCCCTTTGACCCCTAACAAACCCTGAACAAAAAAGCGACAACCAACTTTTCATAGGCCAACAAATACGTTGGCAGAAAGCCAACATAAAAAGTTGGATGTTTCGGTGAAGTGAGTCCTTTGGCAGCTGAGATCTGGGGATGCTTCTAGTCACCTACACAAAACTTTGAGTTAATATATAAAGAAATGAGGTGAACAGAGTTTAAGATTGGAAAAAATGAAAGCAATCAGAATGGACAGATTAGTACAAAGCCAGATATAGGATCTTCTATCTAAAATTTCAGAATGGATCAATTCAAGCAACAGTGGTGGAGAAATGGCCCTCATGTAGCTAAAGGTAAATAGAAACTTATTCTCCAAACACCTGATGTTTGCATAACAAGAGTTTCATTTATCCTATATCATTTCACACCAAAAGGTCTATTTGAGCTGTTCCACATTGAAAGAAAATTATATGAAAATATAATGTACTGGTGGTATTTGACTCCTACAAAGTTAGCAAAAATGTATAAGACAAATTCAAATATCTGCTGGAAATGTAAAGAAAATGAAGGTACCTTTTATCATATGTGGTGGACTTGTAAGGTAATAAAAGCTTTCTGGGAGATGATATATAATGAAATGGAAAAAAATGCTTAAAATAACTTTTGTTTAAAAACCAGAAGCTTTTTTATTAGGAATTACAGGTACCGACATTCCGAAGGAGCAGAAAAGACTTTTTATGTATGGAACAACAGTCGTATGGATGTTATTGGCCCAGAGTTGGAAAGACAACAAAGTCCCTACCAGAGAAGAATGGCAAATCAAGTTAATGGACTATGCCAAGATGGCAAAGCTGACTGGAAAACTCAGAAATCAAGAGGATAAAAACTTTATAAAAGAATGGGAAAAATCCATAAGTTATTTAGGAGATCACTGTAAGCAGATGGAAACAAGAGAAGGATTTTGACTCACTTGTGTAAAAAACATTACGGACAATAGGGTGTGATATAAAAACTGGAATACGGACTAATATACAGTTGTAGATGTTGAAATAAAACTCCAATGATTGGATGGGGGGAAGTCACAAGATTCGGAGAATCTCCACATACAGTATGACTTTATTGATATGTGTTTACTTGTATTTTTTATTTGCAAAACTAATAAAATGTCTTGAAAAAACCAAAACAAAAGGTCTATTTGGGCATTTGGTGTCTACGTACAATGGCAATCACACAAGGGATAGTTCAGTGTACTGTCAAGTCCCACCTTCTCTCCCACATCCCCTTTTTTCAGCTGTCCTATGCACTTTAGAACCCTGATTAGGCATGTCCATTGGTACATGAGCCCTTCCCAAACTTCAGAAGTTAACCTGTCAACAAATGGAAGATTGGAGGGTGGAGAAGTAGGGGGCTGGAAGGAGCTGGCTTAGCAGCCCACCTTCTCTCATTGATTGCAACTGTGCAGAAACACAAATGGACGCCTTCATCTAAGCACACTCCTCCACTGTCTCCCGAGACAGATGGATTCCAACTAACACCAAAATAGGGCTAAATAGATATGAAGATGCAGCATCTTAAAGACTAACAAATTTGTTATGAAATAAGCTTTTGTCAGCTAGAGCCCACTTTGTCAGATGCAAGACTAAGAGTCGAAATTATCAGCTACAAACCACACAGCCCCAAATTACAAACTGATGCAACAAATTAAGTTAAACATTCAAACTGAATTAAGGAGACAGAGCAAACAAATACTCAGATTTGATTCATCATCTGGCAAATATGCAATTCATTTCCACTTGAGCCATGATGTTCTCTCCCTAATAAAATTATTTAAAGCCTATAATCATTGATCTCAGTTTGCCTATTGAAACCCAAACTTGGTTTCATTACAGAATAAGCTTACAAGCCAAATTTAACAGCTGGCTGCCACCAAGAAACAAACTTTCAATTGCCTGATCAAGTACAGACCAACTTCCAGTATCTTATTTAACTGGATAGTTTGTAATCGTTTAGACTTTTGTTGCCTGTACTAGCTACGATTTTACTAATAAAATAGTCTCTTCAAAACTTTTGGTCATATGTAGGGCTGAGCCACAAGCAAGGCAAATTACAAAAGTTTGGGCTAGGCATGCCCTAGGCATGTCGCTCTCATTTGCTCTGGCTTCATAGCAAGCACTTGGCAAGCTATGTTAGTTTGAGCTGCTGACCATATCAAGAGACTATTCACATTAGGTTGCATGCTAGAAAGCATTAAAGAGTTCTGACAGGATTAATTTGATTCTGTGATGGCCATCTCTTTTGTACTTTATGTTGTTGCAATGTTATGGTGCTTTAATTATTTTACTGTACAACATGATTTTTTAAAAAAAGAGTTGACAGTTTATAAATACTTTTATAAGCAACCAGTCAAACTATGGCCCAAAATTAGTAAGCGAAATCCATCTCTGTGTCTTTGCATTTATTCCACAGTCTGCAGGCTACCATCAATTGAAAGGTTTTAATTAACAATACAGTGGTACCTCAGGTTACAGACGCTTCAGGTTACAGACTCCACTAACCCAGAAATAGTACCTCGGGTTAAGAACTTTGCTTCAGGATGAGAACAGAAATCATGCGGCGGTGGCGTGGTGGCAGCGAGAGGCCCCATTAGCTAAAGTGGTACCTCAGGTTAAGAACAGTTTCAGGTTAAGAATGGGCCTCCAGAACGAATTAAGTTCTTAACCTGCGGTACCAGGTTGCAGAGTTTTTTATTCATTGGTAAGTTTTTTTTTTATCATCACCGGACATACCTACAAACTCATGGCATTTAGATAATTATTAAACTGTCAGTCTTTTAACAATAAGTGCCTGCAACTTAAAGCATAGCCCTATGTGATTGACAAATGTGTGTTTGTTCTATGTACAACTGGACCACATTGGTGGAGTTCAAATAAATGTTAACAAGGACAGTAGGAGTGGTGTCAGATTATGAAATGTTTTCTTCTGTCTTCTGTCCAGAGACTAAGCTGATGCCATACTTGAAAAGGGAGGCCTTTTACTTCAAAATACTATCTCTTTTGTTTAACTTCTGCTGGATCAGCTGCAGAACCAAAAGTCTGGATGGAGACAAAAGATCCCATCTCCTGAAGAATTTCCTCCACAGTGAATTACCAACATATTTAACAGTATAGCTCCACAAAACACAACAAAACCACAGCAGAATGGCCCACTGTTATTGCAATGAAGAATCTACCCAAGGGTACGATAATAATCTGTTCCCATCATTCTTTTCACACATCAGCAAATAAATATGCCAAGCAAATTATTAGTTTTGCTCTAATACACAGCAACTAATTATTAAGCATTTGCTATAGCGGACCTTGGAAGGCAGGATACAGCTTTTAATTGGCAACTGATTTGCAAGGACAGCAACTATGCCTTAAGGGCAGGGGCAGGCTATAAGTCCAAATCCTGTAAACTGATGCATCATTAAGTAAGGCAGAGCACACCGTCTGGTAATTACACCGTATCATCTAGGACACTGCAATCAACCTATATCTAGAACCTTGCCCACCTTAAAAACTGGGAAAGGCAGTATCAGAAATGGTGACAAGTGCACTAGGGGCCTGGCAGAGGATATTTTTACAACAGGTTGGGACAAGGGAAAACGTAGGGCTTTGTACAACAATTCATGCACTATACAGTATTACCTCCCATGAATGAAGAAACGAAGTACAGGAGAAGGCCTTGCTAAAGGCACTGGTGTTGAACAAAAGCCTCATAGCTGCCTTGCACAAAGTATACACCTACAACTGTTGAATGCACGCCTGATTCTGGTCCGCTTCATGTCCCACCCCAATGTGAAGAGTTGAGACACAATAACTTCAGACCTGGATTTGTAGAGCAGTCCACAAAACATAAACCTGGGCACGGCAGGATCCATGTATCAAACCGAAAGGACAACATTAAGCCCAGATGGGTGGAAAATTCCTTATCAACTTTCAAGTGCACTTGTTCATGAAAGCCAGTAATGATATCAGCTCTCTCACTCTCTTCTCCCAAAGAGTAAACCCTTCTAGCAAGCTTAAATATTACTTGTTGTCAATCCTTTCTTTCAAAATTCTTAGGGGCCAGCGGGATGGGACAATGCTTTTACAGTAATATTTGCAGTAATCAAAGCAGCAGGAAAGGTTTTATACAGTATTTGGCTCATTTTGTAAAGCACACACACACGTGATGGACACAGACACACAGACACACACACACACACACACACACACACACAGAGACCATTTCACAGGAGGCGTGGGAAGACCCCAGTAGGAGAAAATGGAATCATGTACTCAGGGATTTATTTATATCCAAATTGCTTTTACCTGGGAGAAGTATAAAAAAGGTAATCATTATATGTTCCCCATATAAATGAATTGTTTCTTGACATCGTATGCAACTGACAAATAGGAATGAGTTTTTTATTGTTATAAGGCTGTAATATATAAAGGATACAGGATATTGCACACAAAAAGGGGAAGACTGGTGGATATTAGAAACAGATTAATTTCCTAGCCATTCTTTCTGAGAAATCAGCATCATCAAAAAATATTTATATATTGCCCTTAAAGATCTCAAGGCAGTTAACAATAAAATAACCATGTGCAGTACAATACAAACAGGAAAAATTGTATCAACTCTCTATATAATTTTTTGGCTCTACATTGGACACACCATGACAAAAATGGATATCTTGCATTCATCGTCTAATTTTGTGATGTCCACATTTAGGAGAAAGCGTTTGTTGGCTTGGAAGCAAAACAAAATAATTTCCTCAACAAAACATTTCTACTTATAAAGGAGGTAAAGTGAAATTAGTCATGCCAAGATTTACAAATGAATCAGTATCCAAACTGCCATTTCTTTGTATATCACATGGGGAAATGACTTCTGCACAATCTAGAGTATTTTCAAGCAGTAAGTCTTTAAATTTTAAAAAGCAGCAAATCCAAACTCACAAGACAGCTAGAACAAGACATTATAGGAAAATTGCATTACAGGTTTAAAAATAAATTGTATTTGCCTTCATTTCAGCAAGCACATCAAAAATATGAAGGAAACAGAAAAAATTCACAAATTTAAGGCCCTATTTAGTGATAAGATAGACAGAATGAAACCAATACCATCTCTTTAAGTGTGAATGGTGTTGAACCTTCCCCCTGCCCACAGACACAACAGAAAACCATTGTTATCCACTGCGTAAATGAAAAATGGTGTGCCTCGGACTCACACACCTCTTTTCATCTTCTATGAGCAGAGGAGATGAGAAGCTTCCACTTCCTGTTTAAACTAACCACAGTTTCCCATGATGTCTGAACTCAGGGAACAGTGGTTTGTTTGAACATCAGCTGGTGAGAACAGAGCAGTCATTCTGTGACTGCAGATCCTAATTTGTTCTTGCTAAGGAGCATGCAAAACCAAGGCTCCTGGAGCTCATTCTATCTGAACTATAACTTTTCCCTTAGCTAAAATCTATTACATTTATTTGACAATGAGACACAAACTCCCCAGTACAAAACTCAAAATAGCCAACAACTCACTGCTAAGCAAGCCACCATTTTAGCTCCCTACCATTCAGAGATGCTGTAAAGATTACTAAAACAGTGTATGTTTGAGGCACCTTGCACCTGATGTTCATTTATATTGCTTCCTTTGGATAATCTTGACTTTGGTTTTTACCAGTGACAATAAGGTAGTAAAAAAATTATTCACAGCTAAATTCTGACTGGATCACCAGTCTGGTTCTTTAATTCATCTTTTTCCTTCATGGGTGTCATGTGAGTTGAAGGGGTGTGGGATTAAATTCAGTTCTATTGCCCCACAGGAAATGGAAGGAGGAGGGGAACTGATTTCTAAGTATTTATAATAAAGGAAAGTTAATTTTACTTACTCTCCAAGAAACAGTGCATTGTGAACATCAACATCTCAAATAATGGCTCACAGCTGAAGTCTTGCCGTTATTACCTCACTCTTGAAGTGATAAGTGTATTATGAAGACATTAAATCATAAGATTTCCACCAAGAGACTAAGGCAATTAAAACAGGCTCTGACTTCTTCAAAACTAAGTTCAGTGAAAAGTGCTCAAGGATTCACTGAATATTATCAACTCTGGATTCAAGTGGGATCTGCAACATCATTTGCAGTGCGGAGTGCTTCAGTACAAGATTTCAGCCAGCTAGCCAGTCATGCCCTTTTGCAGAATACTCCATCCCACTCACCTCAGTTCTTATCCATTCATGCCAATCTCACTGGCGGAGGAAGGGGTGTATGGTTGGTGCGACCTACCCCGGGTGTCATCCCTGAGCGGGGGTGACATCACCTCCCTGTCCCCCTGGGAATGCTTGCCATGGGTGGTGCCCCCCTGGGAAGCTAGCTCTGCCCCCCGGGTGAACAGCATGTGTGCCGCTTCAGGTGCCGGAGCAGCTAGCTATCTCCATTCCAATCTGGGTTCAAGCCTGGGCATGGGGCTGAGTCAGCCTTGGTTGCCCTGATGGATGACCTTTGTAAGCAAAGCCCTAAACAACCTGGGACCAGTTTACCTGCGAGATCGTCTTGCTCCATATATGCTCACCTGACAGCTCTGTTCTGCAAAAATGGCAGTGTTACAGGTGCTATATCATACCTGTTCTACATCTGAAAGAAATCCAATATTTTAGTGTGGCACCTTGGAACTCCCTGCCTATTGATAGCAAGCAGCTGCCTTCCCCTGTACACTGGTACCTCGGGTTAAGAACTTAATTCTTTCTGGAGGTCGGTTCTTAACCTAAACTGTTCTTAACCTGAGAAGAAGAAGAAGAGTTTGGATTTGATAACCCACTTTATCACTACCCGAAGGAGTCTCAAAGCGGCTAACATTCTCCTTTCCCTTCCTTCCCCACATCAAACACTCTGTGAGGTGAGTGGGGCTGAGAGACTTCAGAGAAGTGTGACTAGCCCAAGGTCACCCAGCAGCTGCATGTGGAGGAGTGGAGACACGAACCCAGTTCCCCAGATTACGAGTCTATTGCTCTTAACCTCTACACCACACTGGCTCTCCTGAGGTACCACTTTAGCTAATGGGGCCTCCCACCGCTGCTGCCTGATTTCTGTTCTCATCCTGAAGCAAAGTTCTTAACCCGAGGTACTATTTCTGGGTTAGCAGACTCTGTAACCTGAAGCGTCTGTAACCTGAGGTACCACTGTACGCATTTCAGTGCCTGCTAAAAGCGTTTTTGTTTAGACAAGTTTACCCAGATATCTAGAATGCTTATGTGTTTCTTAGTTCATCGGTTTCAATTTTTGCAATATTTTAAATAGTTGTTTTAATTGTTTTTAATCAACAATTTTATTGGTTTTTACAATCAAGCAGTATTTTTTAAATATAAAATGAAATGAAATAAACAAATCCCGCAATTATCACCGTTCAGTATCTACTGAGCATGCTCAGTCATCACTGAGCTTTTGGGGGCCACCAGTCCCTTAAGATTTCCACCCCCTAAATCATTTTTAACTCCTACAAATCTTTAGGTTTTAGGTTCCCCCAAAACTGCTAATGCTTATATCCTGTGTATCAATGATACCATTTTAGGTACATAAATATCAATTCTCTGAGAATTGAGGTCACTGTGACACTGAAAGGTGTGGAAAAATGCTATTACGCACTGGGAACCCATTCAAGTCAGGGACAACTCTTTTTACCCTGGAGACACACCGAAAACATATTGGTATGTACAGTATTCATGTGCTACAACAGCCCCCCTTTCCAATACAGAATTCCCAACCCAGCCGCTGAATCTCTCAGAAAATTGGTAATCAAAAGCCCCCCTCCCACAAATTCAGTTTGCTGAGAAAGAAATTAGTATTCACCTAAATGAAACAGAATAAAATTACAATGACATTGAATTCACAGTAGAAATTATCATAAGGTGAGAAATACAGCTTACGTTTAAAGTTAATGCTCTTTTTGTAAACTTTTTTTTAAAAAAGCTTTAAAAGTATCAGATATGAAAAAAGCCAATTTCTCCTAAGTAGATCTATCTAAAAGATAACCTCACAAAACCACAGAATGTGATTGGAACATTGTGGGATACAGCCAGCTTCAGAAGATAATTGCCAGCAATAGATGTTAAATTGATTAGTAGTCTGTGTGAATAGATAGAATTAAAGATTTCCTTTCATTTTCTCCCACTACTGATGACCTCATGAATCAGTCAAAACCTTTCTAAAGAAAGCTTGATTTAAAAGTACACGAAATAGCAAAAATCAAAATATTTATTATGCTTTAGGTACCTTTAGGATATACATTATCCATCTACTGTTACCTGCGAAAGCTTCTAGTTTCTCTAGTATGTTTGCATAGGTGTATACACACACACACACACACACACACACACACACACACACACACACACACACAGATTCCCTTGGCTGTTACCCAAGGACTGAAATTCACACACACAAACAAATAAATGTCCCAAGACTAAGGAGTAAAGAATAAGCTTCATATAAAGAGATACCAAAAACTGAGATATAAATGCAAGCAATAAATAAATAAACATTCTGAAATTAAGAGAGCATCTAGAAGGGCAGCGACAGAACTTCAAACCCGCATCCCACTTTTGATAATTTTAATTAATGTCATGCATACACACTTCTGTACAATGATTTATTCTTCATCAATTTGAAGTGGTTATATATTTTCTTCCCAATGGGCCCCCAAATTAGATAGCACTCCCCATCCACTACGTGCAGGAGAATTTCATACATTCCTTATTTACCACCCAAACATTGATTGAGTTCTCCACATGAGAGATGCATTCACTGAACAATCCATAATCTCTTTTGTTACCATTGAACCATCATGATTAAGAGGATAGACTCTTTTCTTAGCTGTGACCAGTCTTGGCGTTGGACCAAGAAGCACCTAACCAATGGGTTCAGGCAGCGGGAATGACAGAACAAGTCCTTGAAAGGTGTTGTAGGAGGGGTATTAGCAGGCAGGCTGGCAGGTCTGATTCTGTGCCTAGTGTTGATCAGCCCAAGGTAAAAGAAACAATGTTTCCTGCATTGTTCAATATGTACAGGCACCCTACCTGGTGGCACAAGCAGTCCTTGAGAAAGGGCAGGAAAATCTGAGCTGAAAATCATAGATTTCAAGGGAGCAACAGAGGAAGCCGGTAATTCATTGCCAAAAGGCAGCTTACATTGTAAGACATGTGGCATTCAGAAAGATGAAAAGCATTGGCATTCGGTGAATCAGGGGTAGGGCTGCTTGAAGAATTCAGTACAGTGGTACCTTGGTACTCAAACGCCGAAAACCCGGAAGTCAGTGTTCTGATTTTCGAATATTTTTCAGAAGCCGAACGTCTGATGCAGCTGTCAGCTATTGTTTTCAGGGCACCTGCACCAATCAGAAGCTGTGCCTTGGTTTTGGGCATTTTGGAAGTCAAATGGACTTCCGGAACGGATTAAGTTTGGCACTTTTGTTTTTACTATTTATTTTGCATTTTTTGCTTTTGAGGCTTTTTTGGTTAATTTGTTTTTGTGACTGTGTGGAAGTCAGTTCAGCTACTGATTGATTGTGTGACTGCAGAAATGGATAAAAGCCCCCCATTCAAATGATGACGATCGTCAGTGCAGGTAAGAAGAAAAATAATAATTTAAATTTTTATCATGTACAATACTGTCTTATTTATTTTATAGTACAGTACATTGATTGTTGCTTTCATTTGATGGATCAATGGTCTCGTTAGATAATAAAATTCATATTAAATGTCTGTTTTGGGGGCAGTTTTTAAAAGTCTGGAACAGATTAATCCATTTTGCATGGTTTTGGAACGGACTTCCAGAATGGATTAAGTTTGAGAACCAAGGTACCACTGTACTGGAAAGGAACAACAGGGGAAGGAAGGCACCAATTTCACAGTCTGCTTTGGAGGCATGTGCCTGGCCACTTTGTGGAAACACAATGCCAGAGAAATGGAGACCTCCAGTGGTCCAAAATTCTGATTTACTATGAGGCAGATCCTTGTATATCTCTACTGTCTTCTCGGATGCATGGCTATTAAGTAGCTCCTATAAGATATACAAATGCTAACAATGGAAATGGTCATGCTACGTCTTGGGTTGGGAAGAAGCAGATATCTCAACAAATGTCATTGTGGAAATGTAATCTCTGGTTTCAATTAAATCCCAAGCTCTACTTACTTCCCCACAAAACGGAGCTGAAAGGTGTCATTATGGCTGCACCGAATAGGGACCAAAACCTACCAAACAATAAGTGTCCTATGGACACTATAGCACGATCTAGTGCTGCATTCCTGCAAAGTCCATGTAACATTTGAGAATGTTTTCAGCAATACTACTCCTTATCACTCTGCCTAACACTCAGAGTTTGGGAATAACAGGTACCACGGTTTCTGCAAACTCCTACATGAAATCACCTGACCTGCACTTCGGTATGTTTAAATTGTTGAGAACTAAGTCTAAACACTTTAAAGTATTATGTTGTAGTAGTAATAGGAAAACTAGCATATCTGTCTCCTGTAATAATTAGACAGTGGTTAGAGAGTTCATCAAAGACCTAAGAGACCAGAGTTCAAATCCCATGAGGCTTACTGGATGACTTTATCAGGGTGGCACCGACTGCTGCCTCAGGTGACTTCCAAAATGCAACACTGGGGAGGGGGTTGCATCAGAAGTGAATGCATTTTTGGAATGAAATCATGACTGGTCCCTTACTGATACTGTTACTGGCAGTATCTGGGACCATGTTGCTTGAATGCAACCTCACGTTTCACCTTCAAAGGAGATCTGGAAAACACAACCGTGGTAATCCTCGTCAGTTTTAAGAGGTGTTCTAATGTTTTCTTCATTCTGATTCAACAGACAGCTAAAGGTCAGGCAATGAACGAGTCAAAAATAAGAAAACCCTTATCAGCCCTATCTCCAGTTTCTTAGAAGTCCCTTCAGCAGCCCAGTAACAAAACCAGGAATCTGGCACACAATACTGAATACGGTGAAACATGCAAAAAGAGAGAGGAAAATATCCATTAAGCAGAAAGATATCCTTTATGCCTCACCAACCATCAATTTACCTTGAATCCAAGAGTTACTTAATTATAAGAAATGCCTGCATCCTAGGAACAAAGGCGAATGGTAAGTAGAGAGCATATTCTGGATTTAAACGTAGTCATAAATGATCAGACAATACCCCAATTATGCAGTAAGGTATTTACTTCATAAGCTATTTGCTTTGATTTACACCAGTGCATAAGCAATTGAAATCTATAAAAATAAGTGATTAATGATGAACTGGATGACTTTTATGGCTTCTGTGAAGGACATTCCAACACTTTAAACTCCCACAAAAACAGCAAGGCAAACAGCTAAATGAATTTCATGGCATGCACAATAGGAAATAAATGCTCTATAAAAGCAGAAATGAACCACAGATAACACACACACACACACAAAATACAAGTTTTAGTTGCACAGGGTGGAATTCAATGTCACACTCTCCGGATTGTTCTGCCGACCCAAGCATTTATGCTTGCCAAATGGAGTAATCCTTCCTCTCCTTTCGCACCAAGTGCTGTCCTGGGGGTTCTCCCTACACGGAAGATTTGAGAGGGACGAGGGACATGCAGAGGAAGAGTGAAAGCCCCATTGTGGTAATGGGAACCCCTGTGCTATCTTCCACTAGTGCACCAGGTTAGCTGAATCTGGGGTACACTGTTTTGCTTTGGGTAATGCGAGTGCAGCCTTCCTTGAGTGATGCTCTGTAGACATTTCGTTTTCCAAGTCTCATCAGCTTTAACCAGCAGAATGAACAGTCAAGCATGTTGTGAGTTGTAGTCCAAATTACCTGCAGGACACTAGGCTGGGCAAGGAGTTGAAGTATAGCACCATTTTTGGGGCGAAAAGGACTGCATTTGCCTTTTAGCTAACACTATAATAAACACCAACCAGTGAATCTACACCTAGGTCTAGAAATAGCCCCTTGCCCCTACACTTGTAGTAAGGAAAAACTGCCTCCAGGTGCCTAGGCAAATGGTGTGTGTGTGTGTTGTTGTTTTTAAATGTCACTTATGACTAATATATGTATGTGTGGGGCAGGAAGGAGAAACTAGTAATTCCTCTGATCTTATCTGCAAGAATCCACATCTATAGGGCTAGGGAACTATTTTGAGAATTAGGAATTATTCCACAAATGCAAACTGTATCTCATGGCTTTTTATGACTCACCTATATGACTATTGAATTCACAGAAGCTCAATGTGACATTTGACTCTGATCTATTTCAATCTCAAGCAACATCTTAAGCCACTTCAAACCTTAGTACGGGTTTCCCTCACTTCCACAGGGGTCCTGTTCCGGATCCCAGTGTTCGTAACTGAAATCATGTAAAGTGAAGAGCCTCCTCTAAACAGCCTGTTAACACTCTGTCTGCTGCTCTCCCTTCAATCCATACCAAAAATAACTTTATCCAGAATTATCCACAACTAGAATTGCAGCTCTGGGGCCAGCAAGAGGCTGGAGGACGTGGGGAAAGTGGCTGTTGCTGCTGCTGCACTAATGCAAACATCAGCTGTTAGACGGGGAGGCTAAGCAGCATCAACAAAACCCTTATCTCTTTGGGGCTTCCTCCGCCCTCACTGATGTCTTCTTCAGGCTCAGGGAGGGGCTCCACAAGAACTCTCTCCAGCTCTCTCCTGCCATTTCTGGGTTTGAATTGAATTATTAATTTCACAGTGTCACATGCAGACATGGTTGTGCGTAAGTGGAGGCACGCCTGCAATACATAGTACCCCAAAAGTAGGCATACAGAAGTAGATATACAGTTGATGGACGCAAGTGGTGCTGTGGTCTAAACCACTGAGCCTCTTGGGCTTGACGATCAGAAGGTTGATGGTTCAAATCCCCGTGACAGGGTGAGCTTCCATTGCTCTGCCCCAGCTCCTGCCAACCTAGCAGTTCGAAAGCATGCCAGTGCAAGTAGATACAGTGGGAAGGTAAAGGGTGTTTCCGAGCGCTCTGATTTCCATCAGGGTGTTCTATTGCACCAGAAACAGGTTAGTCCTGCTGGCCACATGACATGGAAAGCTGTCTGTGGACAAACGCCGGCTCAATCGGCCTGAAAGCAAGATGAGCGTCGCAACCCCATAGTCGCCTTTGACTGGACTTAACCGTCCAGGGTTCCTTTACCTTTATCTTTTATACAGTTGAATCAATGAAATTCACCACAACAGATAATATGGATACACATAACTGACACACAATTAAGTGGCAGTAAAATTTGAGGCTGGCAGTTGGAAAGAATAGAGAAGTCAGATAAAAGGATGTTTTTTCTTTACTGGTATTGTGAATGATGACAGCGAACTTGAGCCAAGAACAAAGAAAGTGGATTCTAAAGCAGTATATCTGCTTTTGGGTCACCCTGTACATTGTTTGACTTCCTCTTTTACATTCCTCGGGCCCTCTCTTTCTGCTCATGTCCACAGCTCCCTCATAATGTCACCAGTGGTTTATACAATAACTTCAGCAGATGTTCATGCAAATTCTAATCCAAAGATGAAAACTTTTTACCATATATTGTGTGCACAAAAAATATTTTACTACACAGTGTATCCCTTTACAGCCAGACCCTCATGTCAACTTGATTCCAGGCTTCTGCAGAGAACCAGGTCTTCGGTACAACTGAAAAGAGCAAAGCTGTCAACACAACTCCGTATGAGAGTCTGGATAATTTGCTGTTATGAAAGAGCTTACTATTTGCTCTGAATACACCTTGCATTCCTATGGTCTTCCTGCACAAAACGACAGTGTTTGGCTTCTTTATGAAAATACTGAAAAGGGTGTGAATATGTGGCAGCATTTAGACAATGTGCTTTAAAATTGTTCTATTGCAATCACAGTGCAATCTTTCTTTATTTTACTAGTTCTTCTATTCACATGTACACATCTCTGAGTGCTTTTAAAGCATCAAACACCTCAGAGAAGTCTGTTCTTGATCCTTCAAGGTGCAGCTAATCACAAAAACCCATTTATCCTAGTGACTTAGAAAACACAGGTGTTAAAAGTTTTAAAGCAACTTGTTTCAGCTTCTGCATTTTTGAGCAATTCTGATGATTCTGTAGCCAAGTTGCTTATTTTATTTCATTTCTTTATTATATTTCGATACCGCTCTTCATCTGAGGATCACAGGGTAGCTTACAATATAAAAAACACAAAAATACATAACATAGTAACAAGTAAAAACCAGACCAAACCAAATCCCACAGATCAGGGTAAAGAAGGTGTAAGCTGAAATGTTTTGCTTTTTTTAAAAAATAGTATCTCTATTTTATTAGTCAGCACACACATATACGCTAGGGGTATGCACTGAAGACAAGATTCAACTTGTATCTGTAGGTTTGGGAAGCTGTTTTGGAGCTGCTCTTAAAAAGGCTGTAACTTCTTTCTCTTTCCACAGAAGTGAATAAAATTTGCAGGCAGATCAGCCTCTCCCAAGTGAATTAAGCCTGTCATATTGCACAGCCAGGATGTTTTATGATGGGCATCTATAACTTTGATTTTAAAAACATTTCTTTTTTTCCATTTTCAGGATGAAATTTGCAGGCATGGTTACTTCCTTCTGTGGGGGGTGAAAACTGCCATGTCTTATAATTTTATGGCTACAGTAGTTTCCCCACAAGAACAGGGTAAATAAATAAATCATCATAAGGGGTGGTAGAAAGAAAAACAAACCATGGTGTAGCAGGAAAGAACATGGATTAACAGATAGGGCTATGGTGGGGAAAATGTCACACCCCACCCAGAAATGAGCACTACTTGAAGGCTTGTTGGTGGGTGATTGGATTCTTCCATCCCTTAGTGGTTTTTGTGTTTTTGTGTGTTTTTTAGGATATAGCCTCTTCTTTCTGGAAAAGAGATCGCTTTACCCCCCCCCCAAAAAAAAAACCCAGTGACACAATTGTTTTTTCTATGTGAAAAGCAACTTTTAATCCTTTCCTATGATTGGTGTACCCTGTGGAAATAATTCACCCTGTTTAAAAACTAGACCTGTGCATCAAAATGAACCTTCTCACCTCACACCTTTCCTTTCCACCCCCACCCCCTGAACTCTGGATGTTTCCCAGTCAACCTGGTTCCATTCAACTAATGTGAGTTGTTGTCTTTTTCAGAAGGTCAAAGTCACAGAGTAATGCAGAGGCTGAGGGAATCCCTGACCCAGGTCAAGACACCTTGTTAATGTCACAATCTGACTCAGAAATTCATCTCATAATTTGGGATACGCATAAATCCAATGTATACTCGTAATATACACTGTGGGGGTGTATCTGTGTGCATACACGGACACATACATATATGAATATACATAAACACACACACGAAGGAAATTTAGACAAGATTTTACTGCTTTTTTAAAAAGGAAGCACAATATGTATCAGACACAGAGATTTGTTAAAAATAAAATGATAGCTCTATCCAGAAGCTAAAAGGAACATTGTTTACAATAAAAAGAGGAAGAAATAATTGGGCTTATTTTCATTTTACATTCCCAACACAATGAGATCTCTTACAGATAATTGCTACCATTGTCAATCCTATAGGAGTAGCCAAGAGCAATTAGACTGAATTCTGATAACTCAGTAACTGAAATAACAGAATATGCAAAGACTTAGAGACTTACTAGATAAAACTGCTGCTAGGATGTATATGCCACTTCGGAAAGCAGATTGGTGAAATGCATGAAAGAAATCAATCAGGTCATCATGTTAGACAGAAGCTTAGGCTAGAACCTTTTGGCTGATGTGCTGTTTTCCATAAACAGGTAAAAAAAAACATTTGTAGGACAGTGGGAGAGGGTAATCTGAAGTACTACAGTAAAAATTTAACCATGAAATAGGTTGTATGCTTAAAAAGTCAGTTACCATGTTATCATAATATCAGCCACGTGGTTTCTTCCATTTGCAGCACCTCCCCTCTTCCCTGTCCTACACTTTCCACAGCACCTCCTGACACCAGAACAACCTGCATTAAACGTTTCTGTGATATGTCTCCAAAAAGCAGCATTCAAAAGTGCTAACCAAAGTGGATATGCCTCCAATATTTTGGACAATTATAGCAGCTGTCACCTCCATGCTGGCAGAAATAACCTCTTGGTGAGGAGGATTCATGGTGAACCTAAAGACTTATTAGCACATATAATCTACTTCTTCCTTCCACCCCAGCTACGGAAATGAAATACTCAAAAGAAGAAAGGTGAAAAATGTAAACAATGTGTTTTTTCTCACCACTTTTCCCTGAAGATATATTTAGAACCAGAATGTGGAAACACTTTCTCACATTAATGAGCACATGCTTGTGCACAAATAATTCAAGTGAGACCCGCAAGGCTGTTTACTCTGTCCCTTGCTCACTAGATGGAGCGAGAGAAATTTACGGAGGATGTGAACAGGTACACTCTGAGGTCAATGCACTGAGTATTCACAGAGTGCCTTATCCTAATAGCCTTGAAGCCAATAGGAGCAGACAAGGATAAATGACCAGGAAGCTACAAAATGCAGCTGCCAAGTGGGCAACTCAGAAGCAGCAGCACCAACTATTTTGGAAACATGCAAAAGTCACATGCGAATTGTCTGCAAAGAGCATTAATTGGGTTTTGCCAGCATACCTGTAAAGATGCCAGCATGCCTGTAAAGATGTGTCGAGAGGAAAATTAAATAGTAAAATGTTTATATTTATTAAACATATGTAAATAAGAAGGGTCTCATTTCTTCCATCTCCTGGGCATGATCACAGCTGCCCACTGTGGCCATGCAAGCAGGGATTAGAAGTAAATGCTCCCTCTTTGCTATGGGTGCCTTGGGTAGGTGAACCTGGCATGCACACCTTGTTCCCACTGCCTACTATTCATCAAAGTGCACATGCCAGGCCAAAAGAGTACCCCAAGAAACATACACACCCAAGTCAAAGACAGTGGAAAGTAGCTGAAGTGTGTCATAAACTCAATAATGCCTTAGGTGTTTATCAAACCAGTCCTTAAAAATCCCCTCATCTACAAGAGAAGCCAAATATTCTCCATGCCACTCTGAAAAACTATTTAGAATCACCCAGTAGTGTGGAGTAGGCAAAATAGTAGAATCCCAAAGGCCCATACCCCCCAAACAACCCCTACTTGACTCACCTTTGTCTCATGTCCCCTTCCCCCTGAATAAACTATTTGACATTTCTCATGCCCATTCAAAAATGGAGACAAATGACCAATTTTTGAACCATCACCCCCATAGAGGAGCAGAGGTTTGTCTTGGTTTATGTGGAAGCAGACTTGGAAATGTGACAGAACAGCCACCATTTTACCCATGTTCAGAATCTTAGCAGTTAGCTCTGACATTCATTAGAGATTCACAATTTTTATTCGCTCAGATGTTTTTATCATCCATCATAACTTGACTACAGTTCCCCAAGGGGACTACTAACACAGTTGTCAGAGACCAAAATACTTTAGAGAAAAGGAAAACCTCTTGTGCCACCCAATCTTATTTTAACACACACATCTGTTTCCTTCTAGAATAACAACTTGCATATCGTACACAATTTTAGGTCTATAAAGTGGGTGGAGGGGGTGAGTTCAGAAAGGAGAACTCTTTTGTGACTGACAGGTCTAGTTTCTAACAAGAGGGAATGGTTTAACCAGGATCTTCCAGTCCCAGTGCTTTAGGGCAGTGGTTTTCAACCAGTGTGCCATGGCACCCTGGGGTGTCTTGAATGATGGTCAGGGGTGCTGCGGGCAACAATGGCCTCTATCCCCTTTCTTTCTCTCCCTCCTAAGATGTCCTCTCTGCCTCCCAAAGACTTGCACAGCTGTTTATTGCAGCAGCCCTGCCTACAAGCTCTGCAGGTGAATGGTGCCTCTAGGGCTGGCCAGGGGGTGCTGGTTGTCAGGAGCTGAGGTGGCCTTGGAGTAAGCAAGCAAACAAGTGGACGAGGGAGCCCAGCCAGCCAGTCCTCCAGCCCTTGCTGTTAGGAATGGACAGACAAGTCCCAGGCCCCTGTGGGGCAGTGTGAGGAGGCACCTCTCTTTGGGGCAGAGGTGGGAGCAGTTCAGAGACCAGGGGCAACTGCAGGACTCCCAAGGAGAGGGGAGAGGAGAGGAGGCTGAGGGAACACCCCACAAGGGAGGGTGTTTGAAAAAGTGTAAGAGGCCTTGAATGGTGGTCAGGGGTGCTGCAAGCAGCCCTGGCCTCTCTCCTTCTTTCCTTCCTTCCCTCCCTCCTCTGATGTCCTCTTGCGTCTCTGCCTCCCAAAGGCTTGCACAGCTGTTTGTTGCAGCAGCAGCCCTGGCTACAAGCTCCCCATATGAATGGTGTCACTGGGGCTGGCCAGAGCGTGCTTCCTAGGCCCCTGTGGGGCAGTGTGAGGAGGCACCTCTCTTTGGGGCAGAGGGGACAGCTCACAGATAAGAGGCAGCAGCTGTGGCTGCTCAGAGGACTCCCAAGGAGAGGGGTGAGGAGAGGAGGCTGAGGGAACACTTCACAAGGGAGGGTATTTGAGGGTAAGAGAGGATGCAGTTGTTGCTGTGGTCTAAACCACAGCCTCTTGAGCTTGCTTATCAGAAGGTCAGTGGTTCAAATCCCCATGACGGGGTGAGCTCCAGTTGCTCGGTCCCTGCTCCTGCCAACCTAGCAGTTTGAAAGCATGCCAAAAAGTGCAAGTAGATAAATAGGCACCGCTCCGGCGGGAAGGTAAACGGCGTTTCCATGCACTGCTCTGGTTTCATGCTTAGTCATGATGGCCACATGACCCAGAAAAACTGTGAACAAATGCCAGCTCCCTTGGCCTGTAAAGCGAGATGAGCACCACAAACCCAGAGTCATCTGTGACTGGACTTAACAGTCAGGGGTCCTTTACTTTTACTTTTTTTTAAGAGACTGCCAGCTCTGCAGGCAAGGGGTGTCATAACCGGGCTCCTGAGCCCCACAGGGGTGCTGCAGAAAGAATGTAGTTGGTCAAGGTTCTGGTTGTATTGTTTGGCTGTTAAAGCTCTTGGGTCTGTGCATGTGCCTTTTCACTTTAGTTTCCATTTAGTTTCTGTGTCTTTTGGTGCAAGTGAACAGAACACAAGCCTGAAACTCTCTAGCTCCTTCCCTCATAATTCAAAACGCTGAAAGTTACTTTCCTAGAGAAACCTCTATGATAAAACCACAGGGAGGAAAGCAAATCCTTTTAGTTCCCTCCCCTGCTCTCAATCAACTTCAAAAGATGCCTGGCACACAAAACACATGGCATATCTGTCAGCAATTCCATCCTCAGTAGTTCCATCATTGCACAAGCGAGTAAACATTATTTACCAGCCTTTCGCAAACCATTCAAGTTCCTGCCATAATCATCTCTTGTCTATGCAAAAACGTTACAGATTTATTGACTTTACCTCTTCATAATTTTCATCTAGTTGTTACCTCATGAAAGGATTCAAGCTTTTACAACACAAAACCCCTACTAAGCACAGATTTCTTTTCAGCAGCTACATAACAAGACTCATTTCAGGGTAACACCAAGTATCAATATTCTCTTACACAAACAACACGTTCTCTTTGAATCATCCAAGACCTTTGTTGCAGAAGAGTTACACAAAGTAATAGTATTGATTACACAAATACACACTAACAAGGATTTTTATTTTAAAGAAAAATGTTGTCTATTGAAAATATTCTGCCAGTAACCACATTCTTGTTATACAAAGCCCTGTGGGGTAGCAGCTCGAAAGTGAAAGGAATAAAATTTAAGCTGAAGTTTTAAAATATTGCTCCTGGAGTAGCCTCCTTGGGATTTGACATTGTAACAAAACGGTGTCCAAACTAGACCTGTAAATTCTAACCATTTTACAGCCATGTTTTTGCAGCATGATGTCATAAACTATAATTAGACACTGTATCATTGCAGAAGATGTCATGAACTGTAACAATATTGTATTTCATTGTAGAATATGATGTCACATTAGTGGCTGAATAACTTCTACAGCCCATTCACTCTCTGTCACCTTCCCGGCTCACTGATGTAATAAAGAATTATGTTCCCATAATGCTTTTGTGGATGACTGCACAGGAGTTCTTCCTTCTGAAACCTAGTGCTATTGTAAAAGTTCTAGTGTTTATTAATTTCTCAGCCTGCCATCTACTTTTGTCGTCGAAAATATCATGAGGCAGGAAATAGTACTTTTTCACTAGGTTTTAGTTTTTAAAGACACACAACAAAAAGCAAACTAAATGCTAGACAGTTGCAGGTGAGAACTGGAATGGAAGATGGAAGAGAAGCAAACTTGATGATCAAGATTAAGATGTAGAAAATTTCTGGGTGTTTTTTTTAAAGTAATATTTTATTAAAGTTTTTTCACAATACAGAAAGACATAAGAAGCCTACATAATGAAAAGCACAGAGAGAAAGAGAAAAGAAAATACAAGAGTCCTTCCTCAAAAGCAGCTCTTAACCCTGGTCTTACACAAAAGTGGTGGACTGTCAGAGACCAGGCTGAGGAGTACAACTCTGATGAGGAATGGTGGGAGCCTACACCTCCCCCCCCCCAACTCATGGCCAGGATCCTGAAACTCCACAGGAGCAGTGGAGGAGTGTTGATTTGGAACAATGGTTTGCTGAGGGGCACAGTTCGGAAGACAATAGTTGGGCAGAAATGGGAGGGGCACAGCAAGAAGAAAAATGGGAAGAGAGTGAGCTAGTAGACTCACTGGAAGATGTGCAGTGCTAGGAGTTTAGTTAAGGTGGCTTTGCAAAAGGCTCAATGGTTGAGAGATCAGGTGGCTAGGAGACGAGAGGACGGAAGTGACTAGAGGGAAGTGGGCAGAACCTTAATTGGGAGCACATGCACTCTAAGAACGGTCACTTGTTCTTTTGCTGTGTTCATTAACCATTTTTGCAGCCAAGGGGAGAGGAAGCCGAGCCCCCAAAGCCTGACATGAACCCTCCCCGCTTTCACCTGGAAGCTTCTCTTTCTTCTCCCAGTCTCTCACCCTGGGAGGTCTTCCCTTTCCTGCCTCTCACTCAGGATCTGTACACTGTACAGTGGTACAGTGGTACCTTGGTCCTTGAACGGCTTAATTACCGAACAAATAGGCTTCCGAATGCAGCAAACCCAGAAGTAAGTGTTCCAGATTGCAAATGTTTTCAGGAAGCCGAAAGTTCGTCACTGCTTCCGCTTGAGTGCAGGAAGCTCCTGCAGCCAATCGGAAGCTGTGCCTTGGTTTTCGAAAGGTTTTGGGAGTCGAACAGATTACGTTTGAGAGCCAAGATACCAGTGTAATATGCCTATGACAGAGGCATCAAAGGGTCCATAGGTATGAAGAGGACATGTTCTGGACTGACTCCACAAGAACCCAGAAATATGCAATGCAGCAAATTCTCTAGTGATTATTTGTACACATTTTAAGTCAAGCTTTAGAAACAAAACTTACAATAGGAACATTGGCGGGGGAGGGGGGATACGGCATATCTGCATTTTCCTTGGTTTGTTGTGGTGAGCCAGAGGTGAGCAGTACAAACAGAAATGGGGAGATATTCATTTGGGGTTTCTTCACACTTATCTCTCCTCTGCTTTTTCCAGGCAAGGTCCCCAATTTATGTCTCAGCAGCCTGTATTTTAGCCACAGGCTTTCCACTTGGAACACAAACTCTTTAAAGCTCAATCAGAGCAAACATAAAACTGTAGAAAACCTGAATTGACATTTGCTCTGATGCAGCTTTAAAGAGTGAGTTTTTGTGGGGAATGCTTGGGACAAAAAACCCCAAACAAACCCATACACAGTCAAGGAGCGTTACAGTGCAGACTACTGCCTGGAAAGAGCAGGGGGGTTAAGTATGTGTGAATAAGCCCTTGGTTTATATTTTAAGACAAGCCCATCAACTTTACTCTTCCCAAGCCAGTATGTGAACCAAAACACAACTCTCCTTCAAAATTTCCATAGCACTGAATTTTGCAATGCAGTCCTCCAAATGAAAGAATGTAGAGACCACTGTGTATGATCATAGAATTGTAGAGTTGGAAGCGACCCTGAGGGTCAGCTAGTGTAATGCAGGAATCTCCGCTCTAGCATCCATGACAGATGGCCATCCAACCTCTGCTTAAAAACCTCCAAATGAAAGAGTGTCTTCCACCTTCTGAGGGAGTCCATTCCACTGTTGAACAGCTGACAGTATGTTAATGAAAAGCACACAGGAAAATGTCCATATTAGTGAAAACAATATACAAAATGCATTCTTTTTGGAGGAAACTGCTTGCAAAAATGCATATACTGGCAAAAAATTCAAAAAGACTGTATATTACAGAGCAGGGTTTCCCAAACTTGGGTCTCCAGCTGCTCTTGGACTACAATTCCCATCATCCCTGACCACTGGTCCTGCTAGCTAATCAAAACATTTTAGCCATTGTCTGTCCTTCCCAATTGTAACCATTCATAGAAGCTCTCTGATCCAGTGGAGGCTTCCATGAAGGGACGCTAGGAGGCAAATTTCTATCATTTCCCCTTCCTTCTGCAGCCCTTGTCCCCATCCTCAAATCTGATCCAAGGGTTGGGGAAGCCCTCGGGACAGTGGCAGGGCTAGCCGCTCGGGTGCCTGGAGCGGCGCAAATGCCGTGCACCCGGGGCGGGGCGATCCCCCCCGGGGGTGCAATCGGCATGCCGGCGATCATGCCCGGGGGTGTGTGATCCTGCATGGCGGATCGCCGCCGGGGGGGGGGGATTTTGTCAACCCCTCAGGGATGTCACCCGGGGCGCCCCCCCCTGTGGCATTGGGAAGTGGTATTGAGAGCTGCAAGAGAAAGATGGAACTTGCAAAAACCTGCTTCCTTCTGTCCATGCAAGCCTCCAGTGGATCAGAGAGCCTTGAATGAGATGAGCACAGAATTTTGTTATTACAGCGGTACCTCGGGTTAAGAACTTAATTCGTTCTAGAGGTCCGTTCTTAACCTGAAACTGTTCTTAACCTGAAGCACCACTTTAGCTAATGGTGGCTCCCGCTGCCACCACGTGATTTCTGTTCTCATCCTGAAGCAAAGTTCTTAACCCAAGGTACTATTTCTGGGTTAGCGGAGTCTGTAACCTGAAGCGTCTGTAACCTGAAGCATCTGCAACCCAAGGTACCACTGTATTACAAACAACACTGTTTGTATCCTTGGGATGAAAAAATATGAACCGAGGGGTGGGAAAGTGTGGGAAGGCAATGATTTGGGAGCAGAACCTCATAAAGACAACATGGAGGTAGAGGAAGATTGCCAGCCACACTGAACAGCAGTCTGGGTGAGCCAAATGATACACAGATATGAGTTTTCATTTATACCTTTAAAGAGGCATCAACATGTGAGGGAGATTGGGAGGACCAATGTCGCAGCGGGATGTCAGAAGAGTCAGGGAGTGGAGCCGAACATGGTGGCAGCATGGCTTCAATGGCAATCTGCTGTTCAACAGCTCCTCGACAGATGAGTTGATATAGAAACCATTCCATGAACCGCCGCTCTAAACTGTCCGAATTGATTTTGGTATTTCCAGTGCTACAACCATGACTACTCAACTGAAGTAACAGCTATAATCTAAGCATCTTATGAAATGAAATGAAACCCACTTCCTTTGAGGTCCAGTCCCTTGGGACTTACAAAGAGCACAATGAGGTATTTTCTTCACTACAAAATTAGATTTTACATCTCTTCTCCCCAATGAGTCTGGTTGGCAACGAAATCCCTTTTCTATCACTTGCACTGTGCTAAATGTGGAGAAAAAGATTAATTGCCATAAAATTAATAATGTAAGACTGTCCACATAATAAATTTAATCTCCTTGGTTCGACACATAGGTCATAAACTCCATCACTTCCTTCTTGAAGGCAACTTCATTGTGTGTTGGAGGACAACAGAACACAATCCTTTTTTAAAAAATTACATTTTATTGAATTTCAACATTTTTAACATACAGTCAAAACACAATTTCATATTTTCTCTTATTTTTGTCTACTTCCCACCCCTTTTTCTGTGGAGTTGTTGTTTCTCCCCATCTACTGCACTATCATCTCTCTATCACATCATAACCACAATATTACTTCTGTTGCTCATAGCTCGAAATCCTGCTTGTGAGTTCATAATACTATATTTCTTTAAATTGTCCAAAAGTCATCCATTCTTCCATAATACACTCATCATTAGATTCCCTTAATTTTGCCAGTTCCACATAAACCATTATCTTACTTATCCATTCGTCTTTGGTTGGAACTTCTTCCTTCCATTTCTGCGTATATAGAATCCTAGCTGCTGTTGTTACATACATAAACAATCTTTCTGGGGGAGATTTCTGACCCTATAATAAGAAAAGACAATCCTTTTCCTTATTATTATTATTTTAAATAGTAATTGATGGTGTTACTTTGCAAGACGCCTGCACAGAGCTAGTCCAGCATAGTGGTTCAGAATTCAACTGTGATTCACCAAGTCACTGCTTGGCAGAGTAGACAAACTGACCTGGCAAAAGGCAGCTTCTTATGTTGTCCCTATATAGATAAAACACAAAAGGACCTTTCTGACTAAGTCCCTGAACGCCTGACTTATGGCCCAAGTTAGCTGTACATGAGCCCTAAAACATCCCTTAGAATCCTTCAATACACACTGATGCTATGGCGTGTGATTAAGGTTTCCTGGATAGACAAGTCCATGCAGACAGCATTTCCTAAAGGCAGACTTTTCAAAAACTTTTAGCTATGTACATCACACAGTGTATCCCTATTACGAAACCTACGGATAGGAGAAAAACATCATTATTCAGTTTCTCTCCAAAATCTGTTAATCATCTTAATCTAGGGGATATTTCTTTTGAGACTCATGCTATTTTGTTCATTATAATATATTCAGGATAGTTGACATGACATTATCGAGGAATTAATGCTGCAGATTTGTAAGTATGGCTAAGTATTCCAAATATAGAACCAGGTTTCCAAACAGTTACTTGATATGCAAAAAGAACCAGCAGCTGCAACTCATAATAACACAAGTTGTTGTACAGATAAGCCAATTGCATCAAATGGAGAAAATGAATAGCAAGCACATCAGCATTTGACTGAATAACTGGGATGAGTGCTGGGCATGGCATGATACACAACAGCAAGCAAATGAGGAACGATCACTAATAGTTCCAGTAGATGGCTGCACCATTGCTAAACCAATCTTTGTCCCTTTTCAGTCTTCAATCACACTCAATTACAGTAAGCTATGATCCAAACCTGTGCATTAACCTGTAAGGAAAAAAGCTAAAGCTAAAGCTAATGGAACCCTGGATGATTAAGTCCAGTCAAAGTTGACTATGGGGTGCGGCGCTCATCTTATTTTCAGGTCGAGGGAGCTGGCATTTGTCCACAGATAGCTTTCCTGGTCATGTGGCCAGCATGATGAAACCACTCCTAGCACAATGGAACACCGTGGCGGAAACCAGAGCGCACAGGAACGCTGTTTACGTTCCCGCTGCAGTGGTAGCTATTTATCTACTTGCACTGGCATGCTTTCGAACTGCTAAGTTGGCAGAAGCTGGGACAGAGCAACGGGAGCAACGGCAGCTCACCCCATCATGCAGATTCGAACTGCCAACCTTCTGATCAGCAAGCCCAAGAGGCTCAGTGATTTAGACCACAGCACCATACATGTCCTGTAGCTCCCATCAGACCCAGCAAGCATGACTAAGGTGGATGATGTAGTCCAGCAAATTCTGGAAGGCCACAGGTCCTCCATCCCTCCTGTAAATGAAAAATTCAGAATATCCTTCCCTCTAGAAAAGTGTCTATTCTTTTCATAGTTAAGTGTCTCCAACATGCTAGAACACTTTTTAGTGAAGCATAAATGTCGGTGAAAGAAACAAGGAGGTTCCTTCAGGAGCTCTCCATGTCTACAAATTCTCACAGACTGAATTATTGCTAAAGAAACATGGCACCAATATTCCACACTGGTGATATAAACTAGAATTGCATAGTAACCATAAATGGTGAGATGTGCTCTTCATTCCCATATCATGCCAAAGACCGACACAGTGGGGAAGAGCAAGCACAATGTCCAGGTAATTGAGTGCTCTAGAATTAAAGTTCATTATGATTACAGAAAATGAATAAAGCAGATGAACAAGAGTTGACAATGAGCTGCTGCTACAAAGCTCATTTGAAACTGAGTAAGTATGACTGATCTAGTTATGTTACAAGAAGATTGTCACTGGCTGTATGATTTATTTAATTTATTTATAACCCACTCTTTGTTGTTCACATTGTCCCAGAGAGAGAAACAACATTAAAATAAAGTAATGTATAGTTTGCCTTAAATACAAATTAATGAAATAACAGACGATATATCAACAGCAAAATTAGATCAGACATTAGTAGGGACACTGGTTCAGTTCCTCCTATTCTTAGGGAATTTCAGTAGAAATGCCTTTTCCTTCCTCTTCCTCCTCCCACATCTGAATGTTCCCATACAAACCAACAGGACAAAGTCATCACTTCAAAGGGTTTGGTGTGTGTGTGTGTGTGTGTACACACTATATGTTTCACCATCTGGATTCCTTGGGAGTATGTTTACTACAAAAGCAACAAGAGAAAAGAATCACACATAACTCCCAATGCTTTTGTTTTCTTCTCGTCAGTCATGCTCATTTGTAAAATGTTCCATCATTTCAATTATGCTGCCACATAATGTATGTGAAGGAAAGATGAAGTCCTAGCAGCTGTTGCTCAGAGCAATCAATCATTATAAGAAGCCCTTATGTGTAATTATAACTTCATATTGTTCAAATCCTGTTCGTCTCTTAGTCATGCATTCCGATTGTTCCAGTCAGACATTGTTGAGATCCAGGTGTGGAGCTCCATGTCCATCTGCCCAATTATCTTCCCAGTCCCTGCTATCAGTCACTCTTTTCCTCTGCCCTTCTTCCCACCCCACCCTCACCCAAATAAATGAATAAATCTAAATTGAGGGCAATAAATCTTCTGAAACTGATCCAAGTCTCGGTGACAGCTCCATCCGTCCAATTTATAAATGGAAAAATAAAGCCCTGTGCACATTTGTTTTCCCCAGCAATCTTTGTTGCTTTAAAGCAACCCATTTCTAAACAATAACATGTTTTGTGGGATAAAAGAGGATATCACATAAGCTTGCCAGCCTCCCAATCTAGTGTTGTGAGGCTGTAACTACCATAGACAGAAATTATAGAAAGGCAGGCAAAGTTGCTCTCCCTTACCTCTCTCACTGCTTTACAAGTCATGGAGTAAGTTGTGGAGAAAGTCATATTGCCTTGCAAGTCATGGAGGGAAGCTGCCTGCAGTTGGGAACCTTTTGAGCAGGGGCCAGCAAACTTTTTTAGGAGGGGGCCGGTTCACTGCCCCTCAGACCTTGTGGCAGGCTGGACTGCACACGCATGTGCACGCACACACACACACACGTATGTGGCAGAGGGGGGCTTCTTTCTCTCCCCCTCTCTCCCCCAGCCCCTCCCCTCCCTCTCCTTTCCTACCTGCTCCTCTGCTCTGCCTGCGATTGGGAGCAGTAGCAGTGGCGGTACCTCTCCTTCCCGGGCCAGCTTTCCCAGGCGCCAGGCGCAGGGCCAGCAGGTGCGCCAAGCTCCAGCTGGAGCCCCACGATGCACCCGCCACAATGCCCACAGCACAGCCATGGATGGAGAGGTCAGCAGGCGGGGGGCAAGTCTGAGCTGCAGCAAGGCTTGCACTGACCACTGGTCCTGCTAGCTAGGGATCATGGGAGTTGTAGGCCAAAAACATTTGGAGGGCCAAGGTTGAGAAAGCCTGCTCTAAGTTTTAGGGATGAGCAGCTGCTAGGCTATGGGTCGGATACAACCTGAGGTCTTCTCAACTTTAGCTGTACCACAAACAAACTTGAAAAATGCTTTATATCATGGGTAGGCAAACTAAGGCTCGGGGGCCGGATGTGGCCCAATCACCTTCTCAATCCGGCCCGCAGACGGTCCGGGAATCAGCGTGTTTTTACATGAGTAGAATGTGTCCTTTTATTTAAAATGCATCTGTGGGTTATTTGTGGGGCACAGGAATTTGTTCATGTTTTTCTTCAAAATGTAGTCTGGCCCCCCACAAGGTCTGAGGGACAGTGGACTGGACCCCTGCTGAAAAAGTTTGCTGACCCCTGCTTTATATTGACTCCAATAGCTATTTTTCAAGTCTGTGGTGGCAGCAAGCGGGGTAATCTTACTGGAAAGTAGAGTGGGGATCAGGGAAGCATTAATTCCAGGAAGCAGGGACTGAGGCCAGTCAAATATTGAAAAAATAAGCTGATATACTTTAAAAAAAAAAAAAACCAAAAACCTGTGGGGATAAGGAGCAGTCTGTGTGTGTGTGTGTGTGTGTTTTGGGGGTTGGTGACACCCAATTTTGTCTTGGCTATTCCCACTACTGACACACAATTCCTGAAAGGTTAGCCAAGAGGGAATATGGCTGAAAAATTGTCTCTCTTTTCCAATACTGCATTTTCATCAGTTAAGACTGCCTAATCCTCACAGTACTATGGACTATTGACCCTCGGCACCTCATTTTCCAACCCCCTGTTTCAATCTTTAGAAGCTTCGATTGAAGGCTTAATGTGCTATTCCACTCAGGTCAAATCAAAGTAGGCGATACAAAGAGAAAAGTTATAAGAAGAACGGTTTATAACATCCACTTTATTTGTTCAAACTGTAGGTCATCACAAGAGGTTTCCTAAATGTGCAGCATTGCTGCGATGGAATCTCAACAAATCAAATGCAAGGCAAATATACCTCAAGATGCAGAACCAACAGAGGAAACAACAACATCCCATGTGCAAGAAGTCCCTGTATCAAATGATTCCCATGTCAATGAACACAAATCAATGGTAGGAATTTTTAATAACCTTCTGACCTACAAATGCAAAAAACAAACACAAAAAAGTACAGTTCTGCAAGAAATGATTTTTTGATTGGGAAGATAACTAGTCTTATCATGCATACCTATAACCCCATTAAACAAATCCATGATTAAGCCTTTTCCTGGGTCTTTCAAAAATGCAACATTGGGTTGAAGATATCCTCAACAGATCCCCAACCATAAATTCTCCTTCACAGTCAGTGGAAGAAAAGCAGAGATTTGGATTTAACAGATCTGATTTGGACCTGAATAAGAAATTGAATCAGCAATACAGATTGGATACCAACAGATCAGGTTGCATCCTAACACTACAGACACAGATATAAGGCAAACTATGTGGTCAATGCACACCCTAGTAAATTGGAATGATTTAAGGAGCAACTCCCACTCCTAAGTGTTTTCCCCATGCAACAGCTAAGGAAGTGGTGCTGACACCTCAATTCGCACAGCCTTCACACAGCTGAAGGGACCTCAAACCCTTACCACTTAAAGGTACATATTACCCAGATGATTCTGTGCCTCTGAAGTCCCTGGTTTGCTTTGTACCATAATCTCATACTGCAGGACACAACCCGCAATAACATTTCAAGGAATTAAGTCTGGATGGCGCCGCCATCTCTCCCAGATGTTAGTGAGACAATCGATCATTTGTGTACCTTAATACGTTTAATTTTATCCCTATTTAAAACAGACCAAGGACAGAGCCCATTGCACAATCATATAACAAAAGGAATGAAAAGCATCCCTAAACTACAGGGATCACCAACGTGGTGCCGATGGGCCACCCTCGAGGTCTCACCCCTGGCAAATGTGAAAATTCTGAGCCTTCCCCCCGCCCAATGCCTGCCATTTGGTCATGAAGTGGTAACAGTGGTTACCTCTTTCTATATACTGAGAAGTACATAGAGCTGAAGTTGGAGGAGAGAGGTGCACTTTTCTTCTGCGCCACCCACAGCACTCACTCAAAAACCTAAATGTGCCCATGGGCCTAAAAATTTGCCCATCCCTGCAATGTATATTATAAAATCTACCAACCTGAAATCAGACAGACAATGAACTGCAGTGTTCACAATGCTACTTATATCAGAAACTTTACAAACTCTTGTGTGTACGGGTGCAAAAACTATCCATTGTTTCTGTATGAGAGGAAACAAACCACATGTTCACAGTTGGTTGAATATAACCACACATTCCCAAACAGTTATTGCAGACCCACAAAACTGGTTCTGGCTGCAGTGAAGCTTACTGCACACGATGGGGGAGAAGAACCCATTTAAAACAACAGACCAGCCAGCCAGTGCTTTAAATAAGAACTGAAAGTTGTAATTGCTGAGCATAATGCACAGCAGCAAACTGGGGGTGGGGCGGTTTGGGGGGGAGGGGGGTTGTTAAGAAGAAAATGTGTGTATATGTGCACTTTTGGTTTTGTTTTGCTTTTAAAAAAAGATGACAATTGAGTCATGTGTGTGTGTCTTTAAATAGAAATGATGCACACAAACGCTAGGATCCGAACACAAAATCAAAGTTTGATAACCTTCATGGGGGACAGGGATGCCTCTCATTGCAGGAAAAAACAACCGTAATAAGTTCTTTGCTGGATTAGAACAAAGGTCTATGATTCTGTTCCTCACAGTGGTCAACCAGATGTCTACAGGAACCCCAGACGCAGGCTAAGAGAACAAGAGCATTTTCATATTCCCCTTCAATGGATCTTCAGAGGCAAACTCCAGAACTGAAAGTACCATACAGCCAATCATGACTAGAAGCCATCAATATCAACTCAACACACCAACCCTTCCCCATGTAATGGAACACCCATGGAAATAGGGAAGATTCTACAAATGACTAATTGCATGCAAGGATAATGTTAGTTGTGGTTTTTTTGTTCTAATTCTCCTCTCCGAGACTGCCATGTGTTGCAGCTACAAAATTAGTAACTTCATCTCATACCGATGTTTGTTTTTCTCCCCACTCCCACCTTTACTTATTTTATTTCATAAACATGCAGCTTAATGACACATTATGCTTCAGAGAACATCTTGGGGTTGGGGTGGAGGAGAGCAACACACAATACTAGCCCTTACTGTGACAGGTTAATTAGGAAGCACTCTTAGAAGAGACTTAGCAATCAGCCAGTCATCCTTGGTAAATTGAGAGAAGATAATTTCCCTGCATCTCAGAATAATTAAAAAGGTAAGGTTTCAATTTTATATTACTATATTCACAAGGCAGCACCAATGTGTACACGGCACCTGCTACCTCTTTTTTAAATCATTATTCCTGCCTTTCTCTTCATAATACAGACATCAATCTTGGAGTAGCTTTAGGCGAAAGCATGGAGATAAAAATGAATGACTTTCATTTAAGTCCATGGTCTTTTAAGCTTTTCTCAACCTGAAACAGTAAGTAAAGGGATTGTTTTCCATAAGATTACATCCCAGCACTGTACGGAGTAAGGACACCCCCAGCTAAAACAGCAAGCCTTGACTTTGCTGAAGTTCATTCACTCTCTGTTGGTGAATCCAAGTAATGATCTAATGTAACAGAAGCTTTCTGGTGATTCTGAAAAGATTGCTTCATAAATTAGTGCAACATCATGTTTTTAAAAAACAGAGAAAGGAATAGTGTGCTCTATCTTGACACATCTTAAGGACCAGTAGGCTTGGATCCTCAGACCCATGAACAGAAAAGAAATTTCCCATCACTTCCTCCCACCTGCAGCTCTCCAAATCCTTCCTAGAAGACTGGGAGAAATAATAATAATAATAATAATAATAATAATAATAATAATAATAATAATAATACGCCCATCTGACTGCATTTCCCCAGCCATTCTGGGCAGCTCCCAACAGAGGACTAAAAACAGAATAAAACTTGAAACATTAAAAGCTTCCCTAAACAGAAATTCCTGAATGATATGGGAACAGAACACCATGTTAGGAAAGGGAGGCTCACACCCCAAACAGAGATAACTCACATGAGTAGAGCTCCAATTCGAGAAGATTTCTCCTTCTGCACTGTGGCCATGCCAAATCACACACCATTCAGCAGGTTTCCAAATGCTCTAGAGAGGCTTTCTGGAAAGCAGAGAAAGCTGCCAAGGGGAGGACCAGATTCCCCTTTGGAGAATTTTCTGTAGCTTCTCTCAGTTCCAATATATGCACTAACACACCAGATACAATTATTCCCATAGCAATCTGTTCCTCTGAATCAGGTGTTCCAAGCCCTTTCTTTTTTAAAAAAGAGACAGACAGACATGTGTCACCAGGGACAAAGGACAAATGTCTGAGCACCCTCTAAGCCACAAACCTGAATACAGCTAAAGCACTGTGAATTCATGTGTGCAAGTTAAAAGCTGTCTGTTGTTGGGTTGTTTTGTTTTTTTGCAACACTAATCAGTACATTGTCTTGCCTTCAAGGTCCCAGCCCTACCCACCACAAACATTTAAAATTACTGAGTACTACACATCACCTGCCTCCGCAGATGACTACAGAAACTCAGAGTCACATTCCTAGAAATAGCATCCCCCATGAGAGATTCACAAAAGTGGCAGACAACCTTTTTGAGCACCACACATTGAATAATGCCTCTCTAGCTCATGTTGCACAGTACATGCAGAGTGCCCCATGACTTGGCTCCATGAACCTGGGCAAGTTTGACATGGAAGCAAGTACTGTAATATGAAAGACTTTTGTCAAACATGCTGGAGTACCACTGGGCTAGATGAACAAATATTCCAACCTGATTTAGGTTGCCTTCCTATGGGAAGAAAGCAGCAGAGTAGGGGATAGGGGAATAAGGCATAGCTCGGGTTATGGCATAGCCAGACTCAGGGGCTAGTCTGTTTTTACATAGGAGTGCCACAAACTCCAACTGCTTATACCACCTATGTCACAGTACCTTCTTATTTGGTGATCACTCATAGCCAAGTAAGATTGTCTTCCATGAACATGGTCTTAACAGTGAGTTTGTAAGTGACTGTGGAGACCAATTCTGGATCCACATGTCCTTCCATAGTGCGGACATAGGTTTCCAGATGGGAATTGATCACGGTGAGGGTTTGCCAAACGTGCCTTCCTCTTAGCATGTTTCTCCCTTTCGTCCTGAGGTCGAGCATCTTCAAAGTCAACAAAGTTTAGGGTCGTGGCAATGAAAACAACAGCGTTGGGGCGACAACACAACCCTGCTTAATACCTGATCCCACTGTGAATAGCTCACTTTGAGAGCCATTGTTATCTGTGATGGTTGCTGTCACATTATCATGGAGGAGCCGAAGGATGTTCACAAATTTATCTGGGCAGCCAATTTTCAGAAGGACAGTCCACAGGGCATTACAATTTATAGTGTTGAAGGCCTTAGCCAGGTCAATATACAGGTGTTGGTTTTGCTCTATGCATTTTCCTTGAGGCTGTCGGGTGGTGAAAATCATGTCCACTGTCCCCCTAAAAGGACGAAAACCATTTGGGATTCAGGAAGGGTAGCCTTGGATAGAGCCGCATTAGTACCATATATTTAAAGCACTTTAAACATTCATGGCTTCCCCCAAAGAGTGCAGGGAAGTGTAGTTTCTTTAAGAGTACTAGAAGTAGTTAAGAGAACTCTATTTTCCCACACAGAGGTATAATGTCCAGACTTTCCTGCAAATGGTGATTGTTAAACTATTCCGAGAATTGTAGCACTGAATCAATATGGGAGTCTCCTTACCAGTCTCAGCACCTTTCGCAATCTATATTTCCCAGCATGCTTTGGGGGAAGTCATGGCTGTTTAGAATGGTATCTCAGTGCTTTAAATGTAAGGTGTGAAAGTGCTCTAGGTTTTACAGAGGAAAATCTAGAGTTTTTTGTTACAACAGAATGTACAATTTTATGTAAATTTCAGATTTAAGTCTGTGCTGAATGAAACTTTGATTTCTTTGGGATTCCACCTCTGCCTCTATTTCTATCTGAACAGCTTTACAAGTTCTTTTTTTAAAAAAAAAATCATTTCACCAAGAGAAATCAGTCCAATAAGAGATATCGCTTTGCTTGCTTTGGGCATCTCAAACAATGACATTGCAATAGGAGCCATTTATATCAGAAATGCTGACGGCCCCTTAAATTATGTTATCTTGAACAGGAATCCTATAATAAAACAGAATGATTAACATCAGGCAGGTTCAAGTGAGATGCAGTTAATTATCAGGAAGCCTGTTCAATTTTCAGATTTTTATGTAATTAGATTTTCGTGTCTCCCTTTTTTTCTTTTTTTTATTATCAGAGCACTTATGGCTTGCTATTATGCTCAAGATCCAATATGTCAAGAAATACCAAGACATAAAGTAATAAGGAAATAACTTATTATATCCAAATTCCATCAGTGAGAGCATATAAGCAATGGCGTGTCTGCTACCAAGTATTATGAGCTGTTTTGATGAAGAAGCTATAATGTACACGTTCCAGTATCAAGAAATGAAATATTCTACTACAGTACTAGAACACAACCCCAGAACAACCACCAAAGTCCATGATGGCCCCCCAGGCTGGGCAGCACATCTATAGCACATGTGGGTTCGAGTCCCAAATTGGGCAAAAGATTCCTGCATTGCAGGGGGCTGGACTAGATGAATCTCATGGTCTCTTCCAGCTATACAATTATATGAAAAAAAATTATGGGTTATAATTTGCAGTGTCTCAACACTGCGCCTAGTAACCTGGCACTCAAAGTCTTTCATCAACTCAAGAGTTAACAGCGGCACACACATAGGCCACTGTTTCACAATAGCAAAGGGGATGGGTGGCATGTCCAATGTAGTAAGAGTGTACTAAACCCCTGGCCTACCTGGCAGCAAGTCAGTATGTCAAGTCCCCACTCCAGGGTTAAGCCATGTGTCCAAAGTCCAAACTGAAGCAGAGTCCCACAGAGATCCTAGAGCAGGCAAGACCAAACTTGGCCCTCCAGCTGTTTTGGGACTAAAATTCCCATCATCCCTGACCACAGGTCCTCTTAGCTAGGGATGATGGGAGTTGTAGTCCCAAAACAACTGGAGGGCCAAGTTTGGCCATGCCTGTCCTAGAACATTGAAGCTGAGGTCCATCAACATGGGCTGTTGAACAGACACAGCAACTCAGATCTGCTTCCCTTTTAAACTTCACATGCTGATTGCAGCATCTGGGCTTGATGAGGCATCTGACCCTCACCTGTTCCAAGTCTTCTCCAGCTGAGGAGAAGAGCCACCTTGCAGAGCTAGTGAGCTCTATCTGGCAGCTAGGGAGCTGGGCTGTGGGCCCTTACCTGCCTCAGCCTCTTGGAGCGCTCTGCCTGCTACTCCCTATGCCTCAGAGCCCGCTGTGTTTGTGGAGACAGGGACCCCTCTGGCTCTGGGGATGGGTCCCATTGCTCTGGTTCCTGTGCATCCCCTCGTCATCCTCCATCACCCTGTGAATACTTCCTACACCAATCTCTCCTTCCCCACCCCCAGCTTGCCCCGGTGTGTCCAGTCCCAGCTACACCTCTTCACTGGGATCCTCTTCCTCCTCAAAGTTCATGATAAAGAGCAAGACATCTCTATTCCACTAACCAAGTATTGGCTAGCAGTTTAGATACTCAAGTCAGAGCATAAAAGCATGGATAGCCAATATAGTGCCTGTTCCAGGAAGCATAGTGAATGGTCAAAGATGATGGAAGCTGTGATACAATAGCTTCTGGAGAGTACCCTGCTGGATAACTGTTCTCCAACGCACCAGGTTGCTGAAGGGAAGGGATCTGAACTTGCAAGCTTCCATGCTCTCTCTAGCGTAAATATGTCCAATGAAAAAAATGTCACTTTCCTTAACTTGCACTGACAAGATTCACAGTTCACAGAACATGAGCACGCTATTGGAAGTTTGCAGGGATGGTGGCTTCAGTCAACAGACATGTGCTTGCAACAGCATGGAATAGAATAAAATATGTCAGAAATGGGCCATAGCTTGGCAGCAGAGCAAACACAGAAGGTCCCATATTCTGAAGTTAAAAGGATTTCAAGCTGAAGAGCTGAAGGGCTAGGAAATAGTCTTCCCCAAATCACAGAGAGCTGTAGCTACTTGGGAACAGAACAGGGGTAGCTAACCTTTTGGCCCCGGGGGCCCCAGTGTCATATTCCAAACCCTCCAGGGCCACAAGTGTGGCCAAAAAGTGGGAACAGTCACTTCACAGCTGGCATGCACATTTACATACCACACATACCGGAATCACACCAGTGTGCTTGTACATTCACAGAATGGGGGGGGGGGATCCATAACATGCTAGCAACAGATCAGTCTTGTGAGCAGTGGGAGGGAGAAATCTCAATATAGATGGTGACATTGGGATGGGTGGGGAGGTTTAAACCTCTCCATCCACCTCAGTGCCCAAGATACAGACGCCCCCCCCCTTTCCTAATACAGCCGCCTCCATATTGGCTGCAGTTCTGGGACGGAGAGGTTTAAATCTCTCTGTCCACTTCCACACCATGATCAGGATGCCCATCCTTCCCCATCTTTTACTTTACAGGCTTTTGAAGTTAAAAGTGACCCAAGTGTTTTTTGAAGCCTCCATCACCTTCCCTTGGTGTTATAAGCTGTGGAAGTGTCCGTCACTAGGAAATGATGGGCAGTTCACAGGATATCACACTTTTACCACCACTACTGTTCTATGGGATATTTTTTTGGATACCTATAACCATGTCAAATGAATGGGAAGTAAAGGTGAATATTATCTAAATACGGGAAAACAGCTGCCACCAAAAATTGAGGGTGTCACTTGCATCTTGAGATGTAGAGGGGGTGTAGATATGATCCATGGGTTAGCCACCCCTAAAGTAGAGAGTATTGGGTTCGATGGAAAAACAACTTGACTCAGCTTAAGGCTTCAGGACAGGCTGAATAAAAACTATGGGTAGGGATTTCCCAGACATTTTGGCACTTAAATTCATCACACGATTAAGCTAACTTTCAACATATCTGCAAGAAAGACACTGTCCTCCCAGGTTTAGGGTCAGGCTCACACTGCCAGATCACCTTACCCTGGTGATCGGGAGCATTCTATGGGTTGACACAGTCTTCTTCATCCAGCAAAGGAATCCCCACCACCACCAAATTTATATAGACTTAGGTTGCTACTGCTGCAGTGGCATCCCAGTACTGGGGCAGATACAACAGTAGCTGCCATATTTCATCCTGAAATGGAAAGCAGGGAATTGTCTGCAAGAATGGGATGCTGGGAGAAGAGTACAGTGGTACCTTGGTTCTCAAACTTAATCTGTTTCGGAAGTCCGTTCCAAAACCAAAGTGTTCCAAAACCAAGGCATGCTTCTCCATAGAAAGTAATGCAAAATGGATTAATCCATTCCAGGCTTTTAAAAACAACCCCTAAAACAGCAATTTAACATGAATTTTACTATCTAACGAGACCATTGATCCATAAAATGAAAGCAATAAATAATGCACTGCAGTCACACATTCAATCACTCAGTAGCTGAACTGGGTTCCACACAGCCAAAAAACCAGAAAGAGCAGCAAAAACAAAAATGCAAAATAAGACAGAGCTCAGTGTATCACTCAAATCAGAAGCGTAACACTCAAAACAGAGCACGTTCTGCTTCCAAAAAAAAGTTTGCAAACCGGAACACTTCCAAGTTGTTTGAGTACCAAGGCATTTGAGAACCAAGGTACCACTGTATGTGAGTGAGGAGAAGGTAGTGTGCAAGACTGCAGGGCACTCCCAAAAGCCTAACTGAGCTTTACGCTGGTGTAAATCCACAAGTGGCTGCACCTTCTCAAGCTCCATCCCATTTGCCTCCTGCAACTGTGAATGGGTGGATAAGCATTAGATTACAATCCCCAAAGCCTTGGGTGCTATATGAAGCTCCAATTCTCTCACTTAAGAATGTGGCACACACACACCCTGCCCACCCTCTAGCACCCATGAAAAACCATTCAGTATAATGAATGTTTACTTGCTTCGGGCAAAAAAGGAAAAGGGGAAAGAAGACTAACAGTGTAGAAGCAATATATTATCACAGTGGCACCGCTAGCAACCATAGATTCTAGCTGGCATTCTTATCTAACTCTCATTTCCAATTCAGCTAAAATACGAAGATGTTGACTAATGACCTGAAACACAGTGGGTGACTGCATAAATCAAGTCTTTTTTTCATTCCTACTTGAAAAGTTTCTGGATACCTTAAGGTCAGGACTTCCGAAAAGCCATGTTTTAAGCAATAAGTAGTACTTGCATCATGCCAAAATGAAATCTTTCTCAAGGACAAAAATATCAAAGGGTAGCATAAACAGAAGTCATAGCAAGCCCTTTTTAACATATGCGTGGTTGGTTACCGAGACCGACAATTCTTTCGTGCCTGCAGAGATGATGGTGGAGAAACGGTAAGGTTTGTATGCTCAACTTCTTCATTTCACCCCCTCTACGCCCACATGAAGCAAAATGGTATGCAGTTTGTTCTTGCTTTACAAAATAGTGAGCCGAGTGGTAACTTTTAAGATCCTGGAGATGTATCTGTTATGTAGAACAACAATCTTTCATAGTTAGAGCCGAGGTTTGGGGGCATAGGGTCATAAAAAACATATTTCAAAACTATTACAAACTGCTCTTGAAAACCAGATGATCAAAAAGCAAGCAAAGCCTAAAAAATGAATAAATAATATACCCATGCATGACTGAGCCATTTAACAATACATTAAGGTTCTGCAGACCCCCACAAAGCTGATCTGAGGTCACAGGAACATGAAGGGATAGGAGGAGGAAAGCCACATTGCACTAGCAGAGCTCATTGTGCTGGTTCTCACTAGCTCACCTACTTAATTGAATCCAGCCCTAAAACAAAATCCCTAAATATTACAGGATTCTTTTGCAGGAAAGTCAGAAAATGGGAACAATGTTCTTATAACAGTCTAAAGCAAGGACTTTCCCTTAGCCTCTTAAAATGCAACATGTCAAAAGTTATGATACCATGTTGACTGAAATATTTCTCCATTTTTCGCACACATTTGGGAATGGGATTTTGGTTATGTGACACTTCCATGCTGGATATTCATGCCTGCACAATTGTACTTGAAGTATTTAACCAAAAAATGACGGTGGAGTTAAGGGCTAGCCCTGCTATCCAGTTAAAGATCCTTCCATTTCCCATGAGAATGATTGGATAATAAAACTTCCAAAAGCAAGCAAACTATAAGTAGATGATCATGCATCTTATGAAGGTATATTCCAAGACCCCAGGAAGGACTGTACAGGTACAGGTACCACCTACATTTGAATTAAGGAACAGGATACTGCTTTTTCTTAAATAAGTAGACGTTTTTACATTATTCCATGTTTGCATTGGAATAACAGCAATTTAAAGCTTGCATTAAAGAGAACAGCAGAGTTGTGGAATCACTGAGGCTCTGTGCTGTCCATGGTGCTGATGAACGTACATTGGACTACTATAACAGTTTGAAACTATTAAGCAGGTATTAGTGTCCTCCTTCCGAAAACTCAAGTACTCGTTTTGAAAGTCAGGCACTTTCTTTACCTAAATAACAACAACAACAACAACAACAACAACAACAACAACAACAACAATTTATTATTTATACCCCAACAATCTAGCTGGGTTTCCCTAGCCATTCTGGGAAGCTCTCAACAGAATATTAAAAACACAATAAAACATTAAACATTAAAAATTTCCCTAAACAGGGTTGCCTTCAGATGTTTTCTACAAGTCAGATAGTTGTTTATTTCCTTGACATCTGATGGGAGAGTGCCACTACCGAGAATGCCCTCTGCCTGGTTCCCTGTAGCCTCACTTCTCGCAGTGAGGGAACTGCCAGAAGGCCCTTGGAGCTGGACCTCAGTGGGCTGAATGATGGGGGTGGAGACACTCCTTCAGGTATACTGGGCCGAGGCCATTTACTCATCAATACCAGCTGGCCCTCCTCTTTGTCTTTCCAACCACTGGTCTTCAACTGGTGGGTGCAGAACCACTAAGGCACCACAGCCTGATCCAAGGTGGGTTGCAGCAGGAGTGCTACCGCCAAGCAAATACATGGTAAACGATTAAGAAATGGGTCCCCAAATGCATGTTTGGGTTGGAAGTGGGTCCTGGGTCTGGAAAGGTTTAAGATACATGCTATTAACTGTATGGATAAGTGCCTTGCCAATTCACTGCAGTGCAGATACGGATAAGTCTGAACTGCTTTTCTTGAATTGCCAGTTTGGGGAAATTATATACAATGAATTGACGAAAATCTTCCATCTAACATTTGTTTAAAAACCTGAAGCATTTCTGTTAGGGATTGTACGAAAAAACCTGCCAAAGATGTTGAAAAATATCTTCATGTATGTGACAACAGCGGCAAGTCTTAATAGCACAAGGATGGAAGACTGAGGAAATCCCGACTAAAGAATTATGGCAAGAGAAACTGATGGACTATGCAGAACTGGCAAAATTGACACATAAACTACGGGACAAGGATAACTGTGACTTTAAAGAGGAACGGGAACCTTTTACAAAATATCTAAAGATGCAACAAAGTGAATTGGACTCCTTGGCAGGCTTTGAATAAACACTCACCAACTTTTTATTGATAATAATCAGTTAGATAAATTAAGGACTTATACAATTCTGTAACATGCAGAGAATAGCATTTATAGAGAAACCAGAGACTGGAACTGAGGGAAGCCAGAGGGTGGGGAGGGGGGTGGGTTGTTTTATGGGAGGGAGGGAGAGGGGGGAAATGGGGGGGGGATTAAGGATGATATGTTTTAAGATAATATGTTTTGTTGAATTACCTAATAAAAAAATAAAATAAAAAAATTGGCGGGTTGCACACTGAAAACATAGCATTCTTAAACATGGCACCAGTCTTTTCAGCTCAGTGATTAAAAGTTCTTGAGTTAAGACAGGGAAGACCTATGGCCAGGCCATAAAGCTCCTGGGCCAGTCATCTCTCAGCTTCACAGGGTCAATATGTTACCACAAGCCACTTGCACCCTTTGAATCCCAGCCTGAGTGTACAATTGAAAGCCCTGTGCCATTTTGTAAGGGAGTCTGGTAAACATGCTTTAATTTCTCGGGAGAGCTGGCCATTCTTGGAAGAGCACAAAGCCTGCTAAGGTCATGCTTCTCAGGAAGCCACCCCATGCACGCAGCCATCCCTTTCATGCTGGTAAACATTGTTTTAGCTGGGCAGGAAGCCATCCTATTTGCATAAATATATTTGGCCTTGACAGACACAATTGCCTTCATGTGTTTGAATACAAGCTGTAGAAAACAAGTCATGGGTCTGACGTTTGAGATGGAATCTCAGTGGGCCTCACAAAGTCTGAAGTAATCAGATCTAGGAAGTGGCATCTTTTCAATTGTTCATGGTCCCAGTGGCTATCAAAGCCAACTGAGGCAATAAAATGAGGCCAGTGATCAAAGCAGTTTGTGTTTTCAGCAAGAACCAAAAGCTGGTAACAGCCCTGTTTAATTTATCATTGTAAAGTTTCTAATATTTTGCTTGTTTGTTATTTTCCCTTTCGCCACATGACGATTCCCTTCATGTGAAAGAAAACTTATTTCTGATTTGTGGGAGAACCTCCTTCAGCAACTTGAAGGTGTTAAACAAATTTCATTCAGAATATTCTGAAATTTCGTGTCTGCCACCCAAGATCCATAAACTGTTAAGGATAATGATTTAATTTCCTGAAATGGGAATGCTTACTTATGTTAAATTACTGTGTACTTTTAACGTGGAATTTCCCCCCTCTGGCAGTATCTCTCATGTGATTAGCTGAATGTGAGTCACATGAGAGAAGAATTCCATTCTGTTGTGACTGTTATTCCAGTAACTGTTGTTTTCTAACTGCTCTCTGTTCTCCCTGTGTGGCAGAATGGCTGCTGAGAGAGACTTCTCAGGATACTGCTGAGGACAGTGCTGTGTCTGTGTGATCTGTCTGAAGTGAAACAGACAGAGGAAGAGCCCTAAATGTTAATAGGGAGAAACCTGTGCAGGAGCTCTCTGTAAGGAACAAAGAGGATACCGCTGAGGTGAAAGTAGCAACCTTTCATAAGAAACTGTAAGGTCTGAGTGATGTAAAACTTTGGTGCAAGGCTCAACTAAGGTTGGATCAATAGTCTGTACAGAGGTCGGGGGGAGGAGCCCTGCCCACCCTCAGATCAGGATCAAAATTCAGGGGAATCCAGTAAAGAGGGTCCAGAGGGAGAGTTCTGTCTAGTAGTCCAGACAGGGCCATCACGCCATAGAACACCCTACTGGCACTCAGGTGGGACCACTTCATTTTATCTGTGTCATGGGGAGATCCCTGAACCCAGGATCGACCCTGAAAGAGTAAACAATCAGCAGGAGGGGTGGTTGATTCACCCAGTGCCTATGCCAAAGCCTAACACATCTGTAATCAAGAAAGTTGTGGCCTATTTCAACCCCAGATTACGATCTTGTAGTAATTTCTGCCTTTATAAAATCACCACCTGAATCACTAACCCACTGTGCTTGGACCTGCAAATATGAATCCAAAGGAAAGCTGAGATAGAGAAGAAGAAAAATAGTCAACATTCTGGGCTTGCAGCAGTTTGTAACTGAAAAATATGCCTTGCTGCTCTTGTTTTTTATTCCATATATAGCATCATTTCCCACCCCCAGCCCTTAACGCTGAGCTCTTAAATGTACTGAATATTAAAAGAGCTGCATCATAACAAGGCTAAAAACAAATACCGCTAGGAGAGCACCAACATGAAAATACCTCTTTACTGGCATTTCAAGCCTCTCCTACATAATCATGCCCTGCATATACAGCAAAATTGTGCTCGTGTCTCCATTCAGGAAGCAATAACAAAAAAACCCAAAAAAACCCCCCCGAAGTTTAATTTCATTCATATTTTAAAAGCACTAATGGAAGAGTACAGAAAGTACTGGAAAATAAACTTCATCGCCTCCTACCGGCTAGCTAACAACATATAATCCATAACACCTATTTGCAAAGCTCGTTTAATTGAAGGGTTTTCCTCCTCAGAATTGCATGGCATGTACATTGGTAACAAGGAAAAACACTCTTTTTGAACAACAGGAGCTTTCTGAAAACCTTTATGAAAGGGGGAAATATATGAGACCCCTTAAAAGGCACAAGACACTAGACAGAGAGAGAGAGAGAGAGTGAGAGTGTTTCTCTCTCTCTCCCCCTCTCTCTCTGACAAAAAGTGCTGAGCAGCTTGGAACTTGCATTTTTCGATGGCTTTTCTTGCCTACCGGAAGGTTTTTTTTGTTTTGTTGATGCTAGGAGGAGAGCGATATTTTCCCAAATACCATGCAGTGCATGTAGGTGTTAAAAGCAAGGGGAAGAGGCTTCAGGCTGAAAAAACTAAATCTAAGGAATGCTGCAGTTTGCCCTTTGGTAAGGGACATATTTTCAAACAGAAAGAAGTGGCTGGGGGTGGGGATGAGAAATAATGGCAGTGAGGGATTAGAAGCACATTGATTTTTTTTTTTTTGCAAGCATTGAGAGAATGTCACAAATAAGTCTCTGAGGCAGAGGCAGTCTGAAACATTTTGGTGCCCGAGGCAGGAAACCCAAAATGGAACCCTCCCACATGGTGGTAAATCTGCAATAATGCACTAAATAATTTACAATTTGCCACTCTTTTTCACAGGGGATGGAGCTTTTTGAAAAGCAACAACAACAAACTTTATATGGTTGGCTTTTTTTGCAAAAACAAAGTATAGCGTCATAAACACGTAAGCAATATACAGGTGAGAGCATTGGTTGAATTTCTGCTGTCCTGTAAAATATCTCTTGTTCTTTACTTATGAGCAGAATTCTCCTCTTTTGTTTATAGTGTCACCTTACACAGTCATTCCACAGAAGACCATGTGTGGCTAGTGGTTACAAGCTATGCTCCTTTTGTGCTACATAAGTACAGTTGTACCTTGGTTCTCAAACTTAATCTGTTCCGGAAGTCCCTTCCAAAACCAAAGCATTCCAAAACCAAGCCGTGCTTTCCCATAGAAAGTAATGAAAATGGATTAATCCGTTCCAGACTTTTAAAAACAACCCCTAAAACAGCAAATTAACATGAATTTAACTATCTAAGGAGAATATTGATCCATAAAATAAAAGCAATAAACAATGCACTGCAGTCCCACAATCAATCAATCAATTAGTAGCTGAACTGGGTTCCACACGGTCACATATACAAAAAAAAAAGAGCCACAAAAATGCAAAATAAATAGCAAAAACAGACAGACCTCAACGTAACACTCAAAACGGAAGTGTCACACTGAAAACGGAGCATGTTCGGCTGCCGAAATTTTTTTGCAAACCAGAACACTTACTTCCGGGTTTGCAGTGTTTGGGTTCCAAGGCATTTGAGAACCAAGATACCACTGTAATAAAGAGATGCCATGTCCTTTGAAGCTCTTTTTTTTCCTTTTGTCTTTTTTAAAAAATGTTCCTGTCTTTCCCCCTTTGTGCCAGTTTTTCCATCAGTGCAGTTGTCCACATTCCTTTCCAGGCGTAGTTGCAAGGATTCCATGTGGTGGCTAACTTATGGGGTACTTGGAGGAAGAGCGGGATGCACAACAGCCTTTCCTTAAGCAGCCTACTTTTTGAGATGCCCTGAACATTTGCATTCAATGCCATGTTTCCAATGGTCCACAAACATCAGCTTGGCCAGCCAGGTAGTATGCATTTGTCCTTGCTACCAACTTCAGCATTTTGGGAGAAACAGGGATTCCCTTCATTTGCACTGCAGTACGGTGATGGCAAGAAACAGTACAAGACTTTCTCCTACTGCTGCTTCGCTTCTCTAAAGTGTTACACGCAGGAAACATTGAGCTCTCTGGCAAATGAAGAAGGCCCAACATTTTTATCTGAGGGAGATAAAGATCTGGATATCTTCAGGCCTGTTGCAAAATTCTGCAATGGGGACAAGACAGGCTGTGGTGACAGTGATGACCGGTGAATGAGTACTGATTTTAATCTCTGGAATACAGATTTTAGCCTAAGGAGTGTTATTTTTAATGTAAGTTTATAGGGGATTTTTAATTGCTTCCACTTTTTCATGCACATGTAGCTCATGTTGTTGTTGTTAACTTTGCTCTCTGGTCTTTGACTGCATTAAAGATTGATTGATTGATTGATTGATTGAATGAATGAATGAATGGTTGCTTGGTTGATTTCTGAGGGGGATTTTTGACTTGCACAAATGTTTGGACAGGCTGGGGAGAGGCGGGACTCATACAACTTCCTATTGCCTTAGACAAACGTCTCTGAAAATGCAACAAGAGCCCAATACATCCTGAAACTTTCTGCAAAGTGCAAGGGCTTTAGAAGAGAAACTCTCTCACTTGCAATGCAAAGAGAAGCCCTGAGATCAGTGATGAACTGTGGTGAGTAGAACTGCAGTCATCTAACATTACTATTACTATTTATTCATAATACTATTTATAATACTATAATACTATTTATTATTATTACTATTATTATTCAACTTATATACCACCCTTTATCAAAAGGTCCCAGGGTGGTGTACAACATCAAAAACACATCACAGAACTTCAGTCATAAAAACATAATTAAAAAACATACCGACAGACAGCCTAATAGTAAAGTAATCATCATAATAACAGTCCACCTCCCCATACTCTCACAGGCCATAGATTATAGCCATAGGCCTCTGTAAAGAGGAATGTTTTTGCCCGGCGCCTCAGATGAGCCTTTCTGAGGACAGCATTCTACAACTGAGGAGCCACCACTGAAAAGGCCACTCTCCAAACCTCTCTGGGATGGCGGACACAGAGAAGGGCCTCTGATGCCAAGCACAGGATCCGGGTTGTTTACAAGCTAGCATCAAACTGAAGTTTTATCTCTCCGAGTGCTCTCTCTAGGCTTATTCACATTTATCCACAGATTGACATGTGCTCTGATTTGGAGCTAAAAAGCAGGTTTTTCCCTAAGAAAGCAGCAGAAGAAGGGGAAACCCACTCAGACTCCTACCTAGATAGTGCACAGGTCAATTGGAAAACCACTCAGACTTGTGCTTCCTAGGCTTGGGACAAGTGGGTGTACGGACAAGCCCTCTCTCTCATCTTCGTGAATGCCCGTACTGACTCAAATGCACCGAGTGAACCTTTTTTAGTCAAACCCCAATCCTTTATTTTACCATCTCCGACATGCTTAAAAGAAGCCTCTGCATAAACTGGATTAGTTTCCCAATACTTGTTCATGGAATAATCAAAACCAAGGAAAGCAGGGGCAATAGCCCTTTCCTTAAAAACAACAACAGCGCTACAATTCCTGCACTTGACACAGCCTATAAATATGAATTGTGATTGCTAGACACAAGCAACCCTTAACTCTGTTTCTACCCTGCAGTCATTTTGTTTAAAATTAAATTTATCACCATCTGGGACACCAGAACCGTGGTTTTGTTTTGTTTTTTGTTTTTGCAAGACAGGCGTGTGCAGATTTCATTTCTAAAAGTGCTATCACTAAGGAAAAAATATGGTATTTACCCCGAGACAACAGGCTGCTATGAATATTTAAGATGACACATAAAATATGAAGTTGTTTGCTATTCAAATGTAATCTATTAAGTGAAAGTGTGTATTGAATAAGAAAAAATCAGGAGGAAGGCTGCTGACATATAAGTGGGTCAAGCAAGTCTGACATCTGCAAGATTGAGGAAATGCTCACTGTGAAGAAGATGTCAATTCTCTCTCAGGAAGACACTGGTTCCGATTTGGTCAAAGTTAGGAAGAAACATGGGATTCTGCCTTCTTAGGGATCAGCATTTTTGCCTGTCTACCTTAAAATTACCAACTGGGTTTCAAATGAGAGCATTTTCATTGCTATGCTTGGTATTCCTGGGGTCAGTCCCTGGCAACCTCCACGTGCAAAGCTTGCATTTCACCACCAAGATATCCCTCTTCCTCAATGTCAGAAACCAATGGATTCAGGTAGGTAGCTGTGTTGGTCTGACGCAGTCAAAATAAATAGAAAATTTTTATCCAGCATAGCACCTTACAGACCAATTAAGTTTCTTCTGGGTACAGTGGTACCTCAGGTTAAGTACTTAATTCGTTCTGGAGGTCCGTACTTAACCTGAAACTGTTCTTAACCTGAAGCACCACTTTAGCTAATGGGGCCTCCTGCTGCTGCCATGCCGCCAGAGCACAATTTCTGTTCTCATCCTGAAGCAAAGTTCTTAACCTGAAGCACTATTTCTGGGTTATCTGAGTCTGTAACCTGAAGCGTATGTAAACTGAAGCATATGTAACCCGAGGTACTGCTGTATAAGCATTTGTGTGCACGCACACTTCTTCAGATACACTGAAACAGAAGTCACCAGACCCTTATATATAGTGGGAGGGTGAAGTGGGGTTTTTCTCAGAAGGATAGTAGGAAATGGGTGATTGACTCAGAATTTCAGAAATAGACTTGAAAAAGAAGTTGCTGAATTACAGCTTATTACTAAACTGAAAATTATGGAGAGACCTGGTCTGAATAGAGATATTGGATTCTTGTCTCATTACACATGCTAAAGCTGTTTTTGGTCATCTGCATACTATCCCTTGCTTTTTCTTGTAGGACGAATTGCAGGCATTAACAGTCATCAACAGGTTTACCATACCCATTGAATCAATCACCCCTCTTCTACTACCCTTCTGAGAAAAACCCCACCCCACCCTCCCACTATATACAGTGGTACCTCAGTTTACAGACGCTTCGGGTTACAGATGCTTCAGGTTACAGACTCCACTAACCCAGAAATAAGAACTTTGCTTCAGGATGAGGACAGAAATCGCGTGGTGGCGGTGCGGCAGCAGCGGGAGGCCCCATTAGCTAAAGTGGTATCTCAGGTTAAGAACAGTTTCAGGTTAAGAATGGACCTCCAGAACGAATTAAGTTATTAACTCGAGGTACTACTGTATAACGGTCTGGTGACTTCTGTTTCAGTGTATCTAAAGAAGTGTGCATGCACACGAAAGCTTATACAGTGGTACCTCTAATTAAGAACTTAATTCGTTCTGGAGGTCTGTTCTTAACCTGAAACTGTTCTTAACCTGAGGCACCACTTTAACTAATGGGGCCTCCCGCCGCTGCTGCACCGCCACCGCACAATTTCTGTTCTCATCCTGAAGCAAAGTTCTTAACCGGAGGTACTATTTCTGGGTTAGTGGAGTCTGTAACCTGAAGCATCTGTAACCCGAGGTACCACTGTACTCAGAGCAAACATAGTTGGTCTCTAAGGTGCTACTGGACAAAAGAAACCAATTGAGTTAGAGCCAAGGACCCTGTCTCTGCATGCAGCTGCTTCATGAGTCATCAAAATGGCCTCTTCTAGAAGGTTCCCCACTGTGGGTGGGTGCTTTGAGTTCAGAGGAACCTTTCCTTCCTTAGCCAATTTATTTCACATTAGTCAGCAGGGACTGACGATTTCCCCTTGCTCTAGCAATGCCTCTTGAAAGACAACATCCTGACATATGTCATTCCTAATGAAACATGGGTGGAGGGAGAGAAGAGGAGACACATGGCAGCTACTAGTGATGGTGGTGAAACTTAAGTTTGTAAAATAGACACCCCACAAAGCCCAGCCTTGTCCAAGGAAGTCCTTCATCCCCAAGGGCTTCTGCCAATTTCCCTCTTCCCTCTGAGATATGGTCAAAAATCCCCCCTTCCTCTGGGATCCTTTTTGTGGGCTGTGCATGAAGTTTTGAAAGGAAGAGGCTTTTTGCCTCAACACATTTATACCCTCAAATAAAAGAAGCTTCAGATGGTACAAGATTTGTTTCCTAAAAAATTAATTCAAGAATTAAAATACTGTCTCTATAGAAGAAGTTGGTGATCATATTCATATCGCCTTCAAATATGTTTGCAATAACTATTATGCAACAGCAATCGGTTGTCAGAAAGCTGACTGTAACACATGTCTTAGCGTTAACTCATGGTCTGTGGAGAGATAAAAATGTAAAATCAAATCCCTCCACTCATTTATTACTGGCACATATTTTTCTCCCCTTCAAATCACAGTCAAGGCATTACTCTATAAGCTTGAAAATTCAGGAGTGCAAAATGCCCGGGTTCATACCCCCAAAGCATTATTTCTCTGTTTCTTCCTGTGCCCCAAATTTACATGTGATTCTTGAGTATTTGCCAGACCTAAGCTTGGAATAGCTGCCTCCTGGCTTTTTGCAAGTCTGCCCTCTGAGCAATATGCTCTGCTGTCCCTCTGTGACACTGCCAGCTGCCACACTTGTCCATTGTGAGTAATTTAATGTTGGTTTATTAAAAAGAAAAGATGACTAGAAGGGACAAAAAGGAGCAATGACTGCACTCTAACTGATCTTGAGTGACACTTGAAGATTCATTAGCCAGGAGCCTGTGAACCAACAGACAATTCAACAAGAATGCAGTATATGCTGACCCAGTCTGCTAAGGTCAGCTGTAGTTGGTTTTTCTCCCTCCTAGAGCAAGGCAACAGGTATAGTATCTGCTTTTAAAAAAAGTAAAATAAAAAATATGACACTACAGAACTACTCTGCATAGCTAAATCTATAGCCGCACCACTCTGGGACAACCTTATCAGAAGTTATCAAAATAACATTAACTGGAAGGTTCCCTCACTACATTTAGGAAACACAAGCATAAACGTAGTTCTTAATTTTTATGAGCAGGGAAATGGGTGAGAAGCGCCAGCCAGACACATACATTTTTTGTCACGACCATATACAGTGGTACCTCGGGTTACAGAGGCTTCAAGTTACAGACTCCACTAACCCAGAAATAATGCCTCGGGTTAAAAACTTTGCTTCAGGATGAGAACAGAAATCGTGCTCCGGCGGCGCGGCAGCAGCAGGAGGCCCCATTAGCTAAAGTGGTACCTCAAGGTTAAGAACGGTTTTAGGTTAAGAACGGACCTCCAGAACGAATTAAGTTCTTAATTTGAGGTACCACTGTACAGACTTCTCAGAGTGTCCCTATTTTCTAGGAACAGTCCTGGATTTACAGAAGCAGTCCCGGTTTCTGATTTGATCCCACAATGTCCCCCTTTTCCTTAGGATGTCCCTATTTTCATCAGAGAAATGTTGGTGGGTATGTAGTTATGCAACCCCCGAGCCAAGGAGATAAGTAACTATACAACCTTTCAAAGACATCTGAGGGCAGCCCTGTATACAGAAGTTTTATAATGTTTCATGTTCCATTATGTTTTAATGTATGTTAGAAGATGCCCAGAGATGATGGTAGTGGTGGTGGTGGTGGTGTTGATTATAGGATGTCCTGATTTTCATCAGAGAAATGTTGGAAGGTATGCAAATGGCTAAATTCAAGTGAAGCAAATTACTTAATGGCTCAGTTTCAGAAGTTTGGCAAGGCAGACTCATGCCTTGCCACTCTTCCGAAAAATAGAAATGGGGGGCAGGGCTTTAGTTGGGGCAAGGTTCTCCACAGTGCCCCAAGCCTTTTCCTCAGAAGAGGCCTATGTCAGATGGGATCGTGACACACACTTTGCTCACCAGCCGCACAAACCCTGACATACTTACACTAATGAACAGCTTCATAGCAAGTAAGATTCACACTGCATGAAGAAACAGAACCCTTAAATGGGGATCTGAGTTGCTTTCAAGGCTGCAGTGTATTCTTAAGTCAGTCCTGCAATATGGTTGCAAACATTATGCCTTTCAATGCAAATAAGAAAAAAAGCCGAGAGTCACACAGACAGACCCATGGAGCCACCTCAGATGTTTTAAATGCACAACTGTAAGTCTAAAGTGTGAATGTGACAAATAGTGTTTGAAAACACATGTAAGAATGGTACATTAGAAGCCTGTGATTGGCTGAGGCTCCCTGGAGGGTGTTTGGTTGTTGGGAAAACTGGATAATTTTTCAAGAGGGTCTTCTGCAAAACACCAGATATGTCATTGGCATAACTTTAGTAGCTTAAATGCTGTCTACTTTCTCTGGAAACCAAAGTAAAGATCCAGCCTCACCTCTCACAATTTTAATCTTAAAAAAAAACAAAACCCTGCAGATTCCTTTTTATATCATCAGATGCCTACGTCTGCCGCTGTTACTTAAAGGAAGTTATAATCCATATTTTATCTGCAAATTGTCAAAGTATATGAATAGCAGCGTGGATACTAAGAGATGAACTTCAAATTATCCTGAATATTAAAGTTCTTCTTTTCCTAGGGCAGATTCTCTCAATACAGTGGTACCTCGGGTTACAGACTCTTCAGGTTACAGACTCCGCTAACCCAGAAATAGTACCTCGGCTTAAGAACTTTGCTTCAGGATGAGAACAGAAATTGCACAGTGGCAGCGGGAGGCCCCATTAGCTAAAGTGGTACCTCAGGTTAAGAACAGTTTCAGGTTAAGAATGGACCTCCAGAATGAATTAAGTTCTTAACTTGAGGTATCACTGTACATTTACACATGAAAGCTGACCAAACCCAGTATTTTTAAAAATAAAATAAGAAAGCATAAAACTATTGGATCTAAAAGGTTCTCTTGCATAAACAGAACACATTTCCACTCATACAAGGCATGGGTCCCAGTTTTATTGCTGCTGAAGGTTGTGGAGCAGCACAGGTCAGCAAAAAACTGGCATCTCCCCACCTCAGATTGGACTACATCTCCTACCATCACTAACCATTGCCCATGCTGCTCAGGGCTGATGGAAGTTGGAGTCCAAGAACATCTGGAGGGCCGCAGGTTCCTCAGCCCTGGCTTACCACTCAGTGCAATGGCAACTTCAAGTCCTGGCCATTAGTTGCCGCTCTGTGAGGTCTATGCTATTTCCCTGGAGGAATGAGTGATTCATCTTATGCAACAGTTGATATTAGCACGCGCAATGGGGGAAAAAATGAAATCAAAGCAAATTTAACTCCCATTCACTTTTGAATCATCTCATTTACGCATTATTTTTTATAATGCAAAATGGCAGCTCAGCCTTCAGTGCTCAGCATCTTCATAAATCCAGGAGAAGGTGAAACAAAGGAAAAGAGAAGAATAGCCATGCAGACCTACAGCGGTATATTCCAGACCCCATCCCCCCCCGAAAAGGGCCTCTATGACAGCACAGATCCAACAGGAAAAAGCAATGCTGTTACATTGTCTCTCATAACTATGGATCTATTAAAAACAACCACTGAACTGGAATGTCCTAGCCTCAGATGATGGCCTGGGGGAAACGTTTTGTTTGAGGACCTTAACAATGACAAACATTCTTGCCTGAAAAACCATTGCTCACCATCACTGATCATCCCTGGAATGCACAGCCACAAAAGTAAAGCCCATGCATTGTCCGCAGAAGACAACAGTGAGACTCCAGAATGTGTCTGATAGATATGTGGGGTGAGGAGGAGGTCTTAGCAAGTGGAAGTGTGTTCCCTAGAGGTATTATGGAAACTACTCAGCTAAAAAAACAACCCACGCTGGGCTGGAATCAGACAATAATCTGCGTACTTTAGGATGGCATTCCTTGCACATTCCCTAATGCCCCTTGTGGTTACCGAGAAATTGTGTTTTGAGAGCCTCCAATCCGCTTTAAGTGACCACACTCCCGTTCCTCATTCTTTCTGTCTTCCTCCCTCTTTCTGAACTGTGGTTGTATGACTTCTGAATGATGAATGGAAGCAAGGAATTACTGTTTGGGAGTAGGATAAGGTTCCTGAAACACTATGTGCTGGGGAAGTCATTAGTGCTAACTGCCCATGTTAGACATTTGCCTTATTAGAGAGTCATTAAACGCCCAACGCCAGGTTGCTATACCTATCCTTGGTAAAGTGTTAGATTGCTTCAATTTTGTTATCATAGCATGAGAGACAAGCTGCCCTGCTGATGACAGTGAAAGCAGGTTGTATGGAAACTCACATTTTTCTAACCATATCCCATGGTCAAACCAGCCCTCAACAAAGAAAAAGAAAAATGCTTCTCAAATTAAAACCATGCTGCTAATAGAACTGTCAGAATCGTATGAGGAAAGAACTGGGGAAAAGGTGGGGGAACTGTAATTTGAGAGCGCTGCAGACCTTAAAATACAAATTGTAGAAACAATGTCAGAAAGGACAAGAATATGTTGAGGCTAGAAATGATGTCTCATCCCAGGGATGTTGGACTACGACCTTGGAGACCAGAGTTCAAATCCTGACTCAACCATGAAGCTCACTGGGTGACCTTGGGGGTTGTCACTGTCTCTCAGTCTAACCTACCTCACAGGGTTGTTGTGAGAAAGAAATGGGGAGGAGGAGAACTATGTATACCACCTTGAGCTCCTTGAAAGAAAAAAGTGGTATATAAATAAAGCAAACAAGCAGTAAGACTGAACTCCAGTGATGTCAAATTCTTAGCACTCCATGAACACATGTTGATTGACCTTTTGTTAGGACACTACAATGACATTTTGAAGGACTTTTTAATATGGGGAAAATATATTTGTGATATGAAATACTTGATCTCAAATTGGGCTATAAAGAATGTCTCCAGAGATAGCTTCCCGAGTATTAATACCAATAATATTAATACCAAAGTTTTATGAACAAACCTTCAATGCAGAGATGCCTCTCTTACATGACAGAGATGTGTCAACAATGCCACGCTCTGTTACCAGTCTTAAGACCCATCACTATTGCCCACCATGAATGGAGATCATGCTCTAGAACAGGGATGGGGAAAATTTTTCAATCTGAGGGCAACAGAGGCAACCTTCAGAGGTTGGTGGAGTCAGAGGAGAAAGTGGGTGGAGCAATGGAAGTGCCTCTTCCTTCATATTCCAGCAATGCAGTCAGAGGGTGACACTGAGGCAAGCACAGAGATGCTCCAGGACTGTCAAGTGTACTTGATAGTGCAGAGCACATCCAAAGAGGAGTGTGACCTGGGGAGATTTGGCCTAGGCCCGAGGTCTTCCTCTAGAACATCAAGCACTCACCTTGCAGAGAGAAATTCTATTGCCACAAGCATGATGTATTCAGGAGAACTTGGCCAGCATTATAAATCTTCTCTTCGAGGATTCCTGATAAGCTTCAAAGGAAACCAAGCATTCCCCCAGAAAACCATTGTCTTAAAGCCATCATTGTTACGTATCCTCCATTTTAATCACCGATGAAAAAGCACACAGTGGAACATGCTACAAATGTATTAAACCATTTCAAAACATGTCACTATTTTTGAAGTAGTCCTCATATTTTGAAAGGTCATGCAACAGCTTTCCTGGAGCACTGGGATTCATGAGCAGACCAAACCCTGAAAGGCAAATTCTGGATGCCTTAAAAGGCTTTGCTGAGGTAGGTTTGCAGAGAAATTCCAGCTAAATTTTTTTTGAAAACGATAACCAGATTACGTTATAGCATAATGAAATGTGCCGATTCACTTGCTCAGTAAAGAAAGCAATAAAAGTACAATGTGTGCCATAACATTTCAATTTGTGGTTCTTATTAAAATAAAGGCTGGGCGGGGGGAGGGAGTGGAGGAAAGGGAGAATAAAGTCTAGGTTGGCGATGTAATTCTCAGAGTAGCATCAATAAATATTTTCTTTTACAGAAGTTATACTCCTGCCTCCATCACAGGATTCCTGGAAAAAAGTAGGGCTGGAAATAACATTGATGCTTTGTGCTTACATCCAGCAGAGAACAAAGACAAACAGATTTTATATTTTTTTTAAAGCAGCTTTGGAAAATATAGGTCTTGCAGATATCAACTGATTTATGTAACAGAGAGTATCTCAATTGCTAGGAGAAAAAAGTCGCTTTTATAAAAACCAGCATGATATTTATAATATACAATGTGAATACACAGGGAGGTAATTTTGATTTGCATCATGGAAGAGTCCTTTGTGTTTTCCCCCCTGTGAAGTGAAATACAATGGGCTATTTCTACTAGTGAAATAATTGCTGAGGACTCAGTCTAACAATATTCCATCCAGATCTGATCATTCAGCCTTACTTTTTTCACAGAAAAAAGGCAATTTCTTTGCCAGATGGACAAGCATTCAAAGACGACTCCTTCTCTTAACCATTCGGGATGCCACTACACTGAAATTCCCACTGCTTTCAATTGCTGTCACCTAGAAATTAACCTTATGAGTTTTAGGATGCTGGAATCTTCGATGAAGTTGGAAGTGACAGAACCACAACCGTTTTAGACTTGAGAAGTGTGTGGCTGTTTCAGCTATTTCTGACAGGGACATGCACCTCCAGACGGTGGAGATGTTAGGTGCCGTCTTTACTTGCTGGTGAGTGACCAATAGCCAGGTGCAAAAGGCACCTGGCGCCTGGCTAATTTTGAACACGGTGTGCAGCATGACTAAAGGTTTGGAATATGCTCCCAGATGGCAGAAAGAATTGGTTGAGACTCAAAGAAAAATTCCTAAGGAACCATTGAGGTAGATAGGAGACATTTTCAGCTAACATGTTGAAAAGGGAGAGGGTCATAAGATAGAAGAAGGAGGAGGAGGAGGAGGAGGAGGAGGGAGTTGTTTGGATTTGATATCCCGCCTTTCACTCCCTTTAAGGAGTCTCAAAGCGGCTAACATTCTCCTTTCCCTTCCTCCCCCACAACAAACACTCTGTGAGGTGAGTGGGGCTGAGAGACTTCAGAGAAGTGTGACTAGCCCAAGGTCACCCAGCAGCTGCATGTGGAGGAGCGGAGACGCGAACCCGGTTCCCCAGATTACAAGACTACCGCTCTTAACCACTGCACCACACTGGCTCTCGCCAGTGCAGAGAGAAGCAAAGGGGGACCCATTGCCTCAACCCTTTCCCTTACCAGTGCTCTGACATGATGACTATAGACTAAGGCAGGCTTCCTCAACCTCGGCCCTCCAGATGTTTTGAGACTACAATTCCCAGCATCCCTGACCACTGGTCCTGCTAGCTAGGGATCATGGGAGTTGTAGGCCAAAAACATCTGGAGGGTCGTGGTTGAAGAAGCCTGGACTAAGGAATGTACCAATATTTCCCCCCTGATCAAGATGTCCCAGATAAGTGAAGAACTATGGAAATACAAGAATGTATTGAAACACACAGAAGTACTCACTGTGTGCTCTAACCCTTCTCCAGTATGTACAAGGGTTTCCATTTCTCTCTCCCCTCCCCAAATCCACTATCTATTAAGATTACTTATCACACAGCTGCAAAGAAGTTAGTTGTTGTGGGCAACAATATAAATAATATATTAGAAATACAACTTGAATAAGAATGATAACTCATTGTCTTTGTGCACAGCCTATAATGCTTGAAGCGACAACATGGATTTCTTCCCTGGGCCACATAAATATGAATAACACATTTCGGAGCTAGATCATACGCCCAGCTACAAAAGAGAGTAGCTGGGGACTGGACACATATTTATATTTCTCTCCAGAGGGCTTTTGAAAACTCATAACTCTATTAAACAATTTCTACCAGAATTCGGCAGATGTTTATTTCCTGAAATATACTGCAGGAGTGCAAGGAATCTAATGGCCCAAGACTCCCACATGCTGGTTAAAAAAATGGGAGAATTCACTTTAAAAGGCAGAGTGGTAAAATGGCTAAGCCATTTTATGACCTTTTATAATAACACTGATCCTGGGCAACTTCTCTTCTTCATTCCAACGGCTGGGATCTCTGTCTCAGCGCACAATGCAGTGGTATAGGGAAGGGAAAGTTAGAATTGGCTTAGAGCACATGAGAAAGAAAAAAAAAAAGGAGAAGCCTGCAGTGAGAAGAATGAGAAAAACAAAACAGGAATTGACCGAAATCAGATAGCATGCCTTCTCTTGCCCCACCATCTCTCACTATCATTGCCACTCAAGTCAAGGTCTTCAAAAGTTCTGAAGACTGCACAGCTCATGGATGGCAGAGCGATGGTTCTGGACTGCAACCCCCTTTAACCTTGATGATTAGGCCATGCAATGGACAACTGGCCCATTTTCATACCAAACAGTGGTCATATAACAACAACATTCTTGCATTTAAACTTTACCCCATAAAAATCCAGTTGCAAAAAATGTGGAGAGGATGATTCTCAACTGGGATCTAAAAAGTTTGTTATGGTACCAGGAGGAGAACTGGGTAAATGTTATAGGCAAAATCCCATTAGTTTGGGCTTCTGCACCAAAAGCCTGGTTATAAGATTACAGGAGAGATAGGGGTATGTACAGTCTGAACAGGTCGAGGCTTAGACTCCAACATAAAGGCTGTGCTGGAGCCTTATCCAATAAATGTACAGCTGAAGAGGCCATGGACTGCATTCAACTAAGGTTTACTTGAAACAGACCCACTGAAAATAAAGGTCCTAAGTTAGTCCTAATATTGGGGGGCCAGGTAAGCCCCACCCTGCATAATCGATCACATGACACGGTGCACACACACCATTTGAATGGCAATGCCCATCAACTTTGGGGGCCCCCAGCCACCTGAAACATTTTTGGAGGGAGGCCAAAGACCCCTCAACCCCTAAAAGTTGGATCATGTGTTCCTGAATATGACTTACAACCCTGTAAGTTCTCTCACCTATTCAGCTTTCCACAGAAGATGAGCATCATTTTAGAGATGTACAGGACCCTGTAGAGAAAACTCCATAAATGTTATTGAAACTGATTATTTCCTTGGGATATGTTTTGCCAAAGCAGGAACTTCCAGATGAACCATATCACATTGCCTACTCAACAGACTGTTCTAGATAACTCAAGCAATCATCCCACTGATCTAAATTCTCCTCAAACGTTTTTAAAAAAGCAACAAATGCAAGTTAAAGACAAGCCATGGAGTCAAATTCTCACTCAGATAGACAGCTCACCAGCTCAGCTTGGGCTAGTCACTCACACTCAATTTACTTTGAAGTGGTTTCCCCCACCCTGTTTTCATTATGTATTTTATGTTTTAAATCTTGTGTTTTGATGCTGTGAGCCACCCTGAGACCTATGAATGAAGGGCGGTGTACAAATTCAATTAATAAAATGGGAATGCCTCCATTTTTCACCCTGAGCTCCTTGGAGGAAGGTTGAGGTATATATTTGATGAATAAATAAAAAGAAACTCAGTTTGTCACTGTTACGCTTCCATAATGCTGGCACATTTGTTAGGCAAAGGAAAATTCATCTGATTAGGCTGTTTCACGACTATATCCCCAGTTGGTAAGGAAAGAATTAGCCTCCAATTGTACTTATAAGTTTGGCTGACAGACATTCTGCATTTCTCTACAAACACATCACAAGTAATCAGGAGCCTCTGGACAAAAGCCCCAGACACAACCGTCATAAGCATTCTGCCTGTACTTCTAAAAATTAAATCATAGCACTGTATCTTATACACATCTCTATTATTAAAGAAATGTGGAAGTTCAGAGAAAAATCACACAAGTCCCTGTTTAGAAGATATGGCAGCATCAAGTACTGAAACAGATTCCAGTCACATTCAGTTTGACAGAGAAAACTCAATTCCACTCTAGACTGCTAACAGAAGTCTATGAAATAGTATTGGACTCAAACATTCTTTCAACTTGCAATTAATTCTACGAAACAGAACAGCAAAATAGGTTTCGGAGATAGCCAAGGTAGTGCTCTCCAGAATGTTGTTAGACTATAATTGGCATGAGCCCCAGCTAGTACAGGCAGTGGTCAATGATGACACAGGTTGAGTCCAACATCATCAATATGGAGGACACAGTATTAGCTACTCCTGTATAGAAAAAGCTCACTCCCCAACAGTCATTGATTGGTAATAGCAGCCTTAGCTTAATCACTTTTACCCAGAAGGAAGGACCTCCAAGCCCAGTGGAACTTAATTTTCAACTAAATACGCAGACGACTTTTTATTAAGTCACTTATCATCATATACATACACAACTTCTTCATTTCCCACCCCTCCATAACCCATCAATTGCTTCCATTCTTCCTTAAAAAGTTTGTCATTATGTCCTCTTAGTTTAGCAATCAATTTTGCAACTTCTACATAGTCCATCAGTTTTATAAGCCATTCATCCTTGGTTGGTAATCCTCCTCCTTTCCACTTCTGTGCATATAAAGTTCTAGCTGCTGTTGTTGCATACATAAATATATTAGTCAGCTTTCTTGGGACCTCTGTTCCCATTATTCCTAGTAAAAAAAAAGGTTTTGGGTTTTGTAGGGGTTGTCAGTTTAAACATCCTTTTCAATTCATTATATATCATTTCCCAAAAACGCTTCACCTGCACATGTAAAAGAGATGTAGAATTGTGTGCCATCAACATATTGCTGACAACATACTCCAAAACTTTGGGTGACTCCACTCAGCAGTTTCTTGTAAACGTTAAACAGCATGGGGGATAAAATGAAACCCTGAGGAACCCCATACTGAAAGCTCCACAGGGCCAAAGAGCACTGCCCAAGCATCACCCCTTGGAAATGACCATCCACGTAGGACTGGAAGCACTGCAAATCAGTACCACCTAACTTGGACAGCTCCAGAAGGATACCAAAAGCTGTTGAGAGGTTGAGTAGAATCAGCCACAACATATTTCCAGAGACAAAAGCATGGCAACCAAAGCAGCTTCTGTGCCCAAACTGGGGAAAATAGTTTCCTCCAAGAATGCCTGGATCTGGGCCGTGATCACCTGCTCAAGAACCTTGCCCAAGAAGGTGAGATTGGCAACTATCTGGTAATTACTTAGATTTTCTGAATCGGGAGAGTTTCTTCAAGCAGGCAGGGACCTCCACTTCTCACAGAGAGGCAGTAAATCACCTTCATGGGCCAGCCAGCTGTCCCCTCCCTTCCATTTTTTATCAGCCAAGATGGGCAAAGGTCCAGGGCACAAGTGGTCACCCTGACCAATCCAAGCACCTTTTCTACATCCTGGAGCCTTACTAACTGAAACACATCCAACGTAACACAACTAGACACCTCTCGAGATTCATTTGCTATAACAGTGGAGTCAAGGTCCCACTGGATGCAAGCAATTTTATCCTCAAAATGGAATCTCAGAAGTTATCTCCCCACCTTCCTATATCAGGGGCCTGAACTGGCTCTCTTCTTTTTGTTTATGGAAGAGACGCTTCAGAACCGATCCCATGTCAAATAATCACATTACATTTATTGTTATTGATACTCTTAACATACATATTCATATGCACTTATTTTAACAGAAAGAGCACTACTCTGGTAAACCCTACTCTAAGGCAAGGGCCAACACAGAATTGCCCTCTCCTAGCAAAAATTGTACACGCAAGCATTACAATGAAATAGCCTGGAGTCCATAAATTTAAAAAATGAAATTTCTCAGCAAAGCAGACAGACATCAGATTCAAGGTTCAAAGTGAATTCAAGATTAGCTTCTCATCAGACACATACCTCTGAGAAGTTTGACTGCAAATAATCATCACAGGTATTATTTTATGGTTGTTTTCTGTGGAAAGGAGGGGGAGGGAAGAATACCAGGAACAAAACAAAATACTTGGCTTGCCTCCCTCCAACAGAAAGTGGGTCACTGAAATGTCACTCAAACATGCCAAGAACAGTTTCCATTTGCATGGCAGAAATCCACAAATCAAGCTGGAACTAAGCTAGTTAAGTTTTGAGGAGGGAGGGAGAAGTGGGTTATGATTCACTCTGTGCATCTACTCTTTATGTGTTAATTTGTGGGAAGCCATGGTGGTTATGCACCACAAGAAAACATAATAAATGAGGAAACTTTGCAATACAGATGATCATTTAATACTTCTCATTACCATCAAGTTATAGATTGTTATCTGATAGATAGAAAGCATTCTTCCTTAGAAAACATCATATCTAGAAAAGCGGTGTGTGTTTGTTCTTTAAGGGGGAAGAATAGGTTGAATAACAAACCCAATTAAATTCATTTTACACCAACCATCAGACCAACTCTTCAAAGAACTGTAAATGGATCTAACCCAGAAGGGGTTTTAATTGTATCTTCCATTTGCACAAAGCATTGTTTTCTCTCTTAAACCAGTATGAACATAGGTATGAACATAGAAGTGTTTCAGTTGATAGAACGGGAAGGAATGCATTTGCTGGTCTGAAGTCCATCAACCTTAGCATGGCTGATTCTCAGCTTGGTGTAAAAGAAGAAACCACAGAATGTCAATGACTCAGTGTAAAAGCATTAATTGAAGAAAGACATCTTACAAGTGTGTGTGTGAGAGTGTGTGTGTGTGTGTGTGTGTGTGTGTGTGAGAGAGAGAGAGAGAGAGAGAGAGAGAGAGAGGGAAAGATAACAACCTCTTAATTTATGCCCATGATGTAGAACAGAAGTTAAACTGACAAGAACACTGAGAAATATATAAGATTAAATCCATTTGATCTGTAAAATATGCCCATATGTGAAGCATTAAGAAGAGACTTCATGTGAATAAGGAATCCTAGTCAACAGGGTGAAGAAAAGTAAGTTACCAACTTCACATCTAACCAAAGTTCATTCTGAAGCAATGCCTCAAAGGAAAGTGTGCAACTTCATTATGAGAAGCTCATGAGATCTCTCCAGGGATGGACCTGCTCAGCAACTAAAGTACTACCATTTGTAAAGGTTAATTAATTATTATTATTATTATTATTATTATTATTATTATTATTATTATTATTTATACCCCGCCATCTGGCTGGGTTCCCCAACCACTCTGGGCGGCTTCCAACAGAATATTAAAATACAATAGTCCTATTGCAGTCCTATTGCTGCCTGAAGCCTCAGGGTCTTGCTATCGTTCAACAAGTTTTAAGGGAATGATTATTGTTGTTGTTGTTGTTGTTGTTGTTGTTGTTATTATTATTATTATTATTATTATTATTATTTATTTATTCTTTATACATCACCCATCTGACTGGGTTTCCCCAGCCACTCTGGGTGGCTTCCAGCAGAATATTAAAATACAATTGTCTATTAAACATTAAAAGCTTCCCTAAACAGGACTGCCTTCAGATGTCTTCTAAAACTCTGGTAGTTGTTTAAATGTATGTATGTGTGTACGTATGTATGCATGTATGTATGCAAACCTGTATTAGGACTGCAGGAAGTGAACTCGAAGGTCTATATTTGGGTACCCAATTTCTCCTAGCTTGATTTCTCAACTATTTCAAGATCATTCAAGTTCTTCTCACATGCCCCAATTCCACAAACCATCAATTGAACCTTGTTCAGTGACAGTGAATTTTTGAGATCAATCTGTGCTCTCACCCTTTGTTCAGACAGTTCCATAGACTCAATATATTAAGAGAACAGCCTTAAATTAATAAAAACAGTCCCAATTTTGGACTACATATTGGTGCAGACTTTTTTTACATTACCATGAAAGCAAGCCCTCCCTTCTTCCCTGACCATAGCTGTCAACTTTTCCCTTTTCTTGCGAGGAATTCTATTCGGAATAAGGGAATTTCCCTTTTAAAAAAATGGCAATGTTGACAGCTATGTCCCTGACCCCCCACCACAGCTGATGTGTATCTCTCTCCATCCTGAGAAAAGAACCATTAAGGTTCACCTATGATGGTGAAGAGACCAACTGACAACCTTCAAGACCACACAGGGCCAGCCCTACCATTGGAGAGAGTGAAACTGCCACCTCAGGCAGCATAACCTGGGGCGGAAGAGGAAGTGAAGCAGCACTGGAGATCAAAGCTGTGTAAGCTACTTCTCCTGTCCTGATCCTGCTAAGTTAGCCTGCTTCCCACAGACACAGTGAAGAAGGCTCTCCATTTGGTAGCATCCAAGTAAGAGCTGCTTGACAGTGGAATGGTCTCCCTCAGGAGCTGGTGGACTCTCCGCCCTTGGAGATTTTTAAGCAGAGGTTGGGTGGCCATCTTTCGTGGATGCTTTAGCTGAGATTTCTACCTTGCAGTGGGGGTTGAACTAATAATAACAATAATAATAAATTTTATTTATACCCCACCCTCCCCAGCCACAGCCAGGCTCAGGGTGGCTAACAGCAGTAAAATTACAGTAAAAACATAATGGGGGAAAAACCAATTTAAAATACAGGTTTAAATGCAATTTAAAATGCAGCCTCATTTTAAAAGTAGCCCATAGATCAAAACCATAAGGGGAGGGAAACATAAGGGTCAGACTGAGTCCAAACCAAAGGCCCTGCAGAAAAATGTCAAGTCCCGCAGGGCCCTAGTCTCTTGTGACAGAGCATTCCACCAAGTCGGGGCCAGTACTGAAAAGGCCCTGGCCCTAGTTGAGACCAATCTAACCAACTTGCAACTTGGGACCTCCAAAATGTTGTCATTTGCGGACCTTAAGGTCCTCCGTGGGGCATACCAGGAGAGGCGGTCCCGTAGGTACATGGGTCCTAGATGACCCTTGGGGTCCTTTCCAACGGTATGATTCTATAAGATTCTATTGCCAGGCTGGTCTGTACCTGGAAGAGGGAGGGCCTCTTATCCACCGCAGGCAGCAAAGTGCCACCTTCACAGTCACAACTATATCAATACTGCCCCAGAATATAGAGCTTAATTTGTCACCACTCGTTAAACGGATTACAGGGCTCAGAGGTAGCTCATCCGCCACAGACAACCATCTCTACCAATTTGTCTTTTCCTCAGCTCTTACTACACAGGAAAACATTTCCACCTAGAGCCCTTTCACAGAATATCTAGAAACAAAATATTTGCAGAGAGCTATTGCCATTGTACCTAAAGAGCCAATCACAGCGAATGGCAATTCCCTTTATTTAGCCACACCTTTTACATTCAGTAATTCAGTTTGTGGACAGAAATTTCAGAGATGTGATGCAGTCACATTTAATTTGTGTATTATAGCACTGTAGGTTAGATTTTTTGTTGTTGTTGTTTGTTTTAAAAAAGGGAAATGTGAAGGCATTTTAAACAGAACGTTATATTTAGTAGCCAGCTCACAATACTGGAAAATGAACACGCATTCCCTATATTCTCTGTTGTAGCAAGAAACCTTTTCATGGATGTGCTCCCTGGAATGGGAGTTGCCTCTAGCAGAGCGGTGGCATTTTGATAGCGAAGACAAGTGACACAGAATAAGCTTTATAGATGGTTTGCTCTTGGAGGCTGTGTGCACATTTATCTGGGAGTAAGCATAATTGAACACAGTGGGATTTGCTTCTGGGTTGGCATGCACAGCACTGGGCTATACATTTACTCTGTCCTGCAGTCTAAATGTTGCATACTTCTTTCATCCTGTAGCTTCCCATGTGCTTGCAGACTACTGCCCAATTCCCATTGATGTGAGATTGTGCACTACACAGCACATGACTCACAAGTGCTTTGAGGTATATTTCATGTGGCTGTTCTCTCCAGCCCCTAAAAAATCCACACAAGACCACAAGAATAATCTTTATTCATTCATTCTTCGTTTTGCAGGTCATGCTTTCTTTCTCTAAAGTACAGCCCCCAGGTGATTAATTTCACACTTAAGGCATTCTTGCTGTGTTTTGAGCTAATATGAAGGCAGCTCTTTTCAACATCAAAACCATATATTTTAACATGCCTCTCATTTCTTGGCAAACCACTCAAGTTTTCAGCTATATTTGGGAGAAACTTAGTCAGCAACGCTTTATAATTTCTCGGTTTTTTTTAAAAAAAAAGTTACTCCAAAATGACAATGGTTCAAACAGCTCCAAAATAAAGAACAGGAAAGCTGAATAGACAAATGCTGTTAGTAAGCCTTTGATCTGAAGGCTGCAACCACCATTAAAACCATATTGAAAACACAATTATTACAAAGGACATGAAACAATATCTCACAAGTACTGAAGAAATTTCAAACTTTTCCATAATGGGTAACTGGCTCACAAAAACCAGTGGCTATAGATTTTTGTCATCACAAGCAACATCAATGTGAACACTTCTGTATTTGCTAGACGCCTCCTATTATGCTTCGTGACATGAACTTGGCAGCAATTAAAACCTTCGCTTTAGAAACAAGACAGTTTCTACATAGCATGTCAGCCCCTCTCATGTATGAGACAAATAATGATCTTTCAAAATAATGCAGTGAGCATCGCAGCCTTTGCATGCAATGGATCTTCCTCGCACCAAAGATACTGTGAAGGCTTACACCACCTGCAAATAGTGATTCCGCCCATCAATGCTACATTAATGGTTTCTTCCTCCTTTTAAGCTCCTATCAGCACTTTACACCCACCCTCACAACCTGCAACCTAAGCATTTCTATTCAAACTCTAAAGCAAATATCTGGCCTGGATGGAGAGAGTGAAGAACCATTAATATTTTTTCTAGCACACACAAATACACAGGAATGGGTTTTCTTTCTTCCAACTCAAATCACCTGCTAAACACACATACCCTGACCATAATATGATAGGGGACAGCTGAAAGCAGAACACTGTGTCCCTTGTGAGCCTTATCAGTCAAACCATTTCAGCTGACCATGTCTCCCCTCGCAGCCTAGACATCAGAAACCAGAGCCACCTAGAGGAAGACAATTTTTCTTCTGTCTCTGCCTAGTGGTCATCCAAGAGGAGACTCCTGGCTTTTCCAGAGCCTTCGCTATTTGTTAAGGTGCTGTGATTCTATGGCATGGAGACACACCCCAAATCCCAGGCAAGGATAAATTAGTTAGTAATCTACAGTATAGTAGTATATGGAAGCTTTTAAATGTTTTATTATGTTTTTATATATGTTGGAAGCTGTCTAGAGTGGCTTGGGGCAACCCAGTCAGATGGGTGGGGTACAAATAATATTATTTGTTGTTGTTTGAGGGCTACATCTCCCTCCACATGGCACCTTTTCAGTACCAACTATGCCAGTTGTATCCTGAAGCCTTATGGAAGAGTGCCAGAATAAACTCTGAAGGTAGTGACAACATGGCAACATCTTTTAGACTGCTGCAGGTTTTTGCTTCTTTCAGAATCTTCCCAATCCTCACCCATGGGTGCTCACTAGCTAGATGCAGCATACAACATACTGAATCCTGAGCAAGCTCTTTCTTTTGAAGATCACACTCAGGAAAGAGAGGACTCCAGCTCTGACCAAAGTGGACTACAGGAGGAGCCACGGATTTAATCATTTCTGAAAATGAATGGAGAAGACCATAAAAGAGGAAGGGAAAGGTTTAGTGAGATCTTGTGTGTGAGAGAGAGTGGGTGTGAGTTATGTAAGCTTCAAAATAAAATAAAATACAAAAAAATAGTATTTGTGGGAGGGAGGTTGTTGGTTTGCCTTTGTTTTAAACTTTTGAATATTGCATTTTGTGTGTTTATGCGGTGAACTGCCCTGTGATCTCCGGGTGAAGGGCGGCATACAAATTTATTAAGACTCTGATGGTGGTGTGTGGAAATGATATGAAGGGGCTGGAATGAGAAGACCCGAGATCCCTGAATTCTGGTGCTTGTTAAATAGAAAATGTGGGAAACAAAAAACCACAGCCTACCCTGCCCTCGCAGGAGGAAAAGCCAAGAGTAAGGCAAACAAACTAACAAAACAACAACAAAAACCCCAAACACGTTCTTCTTCCATCCATGCTGGTTTTTCCTCTCTTTAACGCCACTGAAAAATGGGTCACCCTAAAAGCTCTTGCCTGTGGGAAAATCAAGAAACAGCAATGTAGGCAAGGGGGCTGAGGAAGGTTCAGAAATTTATTTCTGAAATATTAACGAGCCCTATGTCGAAAGAAACATCTAGGCTGGATTTTTTTCCGCCCTCCCGCAGAGAGAAGAGGGGTGTGAGCGATTGGCAGCACGCAGAAGAGCATTTCCGGAAGGGATAAACTTAAGAGGCAAGGTAAAGTTTCAGGAGAGAGTGGGGCAGGAAAAGGAAAAACAGAGACCCCACCCACCCCAAATCCCGCTCTCCCTCAGGTGCTGCTGTGACACCACCAACCCTATTCTCCAGGATCCTAATTCTCTCTTTCGCTCGCTTTTTTCCCTCCTCTTCAACCTTCTCCATCTCACGCTCCCGGGGAACCTCTAGTGGACGAAAACGGAGGCGCCCCTTCTGATGAACACGAGTCTCTTACCACCGGAGTTAAAATCCCTCAGACAACTATCTGCTTTGTAACTGAAAAGCTCGGCTGGACGATCGGGCAAATTCTATGCCTCTCCCTTCTCCCACAGAGAGGAGAACCCACACGCGTTGGGCTCCTTAGGACTAAGAAGGCTAGGATGCTGACCCCCCAGCGCCCATCTTTGCGCGCCGCACATACGGATAGAGCCAAGGGGAAAAAATATGACAAGCCTCCATAGCTGTGAGACTAAACATTGCAAAGTACAAATGGAGGTTTCCCCCCACTCCATTCACCCACCTTCCTATCCGCAATCTCCCATCCGATTTATATGGACAATAACTTTCCCTCGGATTGGCGAGAGAGAAAGAGAGAACGCCGGCGCAGCTGCAAAGAGGAGAAAGATCGTTTGGTAACTAGACTGCACTTTTTACTGAGAAAGGGTGGAGTGGAATCTAGAACCTATATTTTTCGGGGGGGAGGGCATTAAGGATATAATGGGGAGAGCGCAAACGGAGAGATCCCCTTACCCGGATGCCGTCTGAATTCTCCTCGGCGTCCTTTAACACAACCAAGCTGGTCTCTCTCCACAACCACGCGCGCACACGCGCGATCCGTGCCGGGCTTCTAATTCCACGGTTTCTCTCGCCGACGGGAAGGAAGAAATAGGGCGAAAGCGGCGGCGCAATCCTCACTCACATTGCCACGCCACAGGCAACGACGGCGGCAAGAGGGTGGGCAGGGAAGCCTCGCCGCTTCTCCAAGTTGGCTTGCGTACACGTCTATCTTTCTGTTGGCATGTTTTCCACAATTAAGATCCCCGAGATGAAGGCGACCAAAAAAAAGAAACGTGGGGGGAAGACGGGGGAGGTTCCCCAATCAGTTGCTGCTGCCTCCTTTTTTTGCTCGTTAATTGGCAACCCTTTAAAAAGAAGAGGAAAGGCTTTTTACTCCGAATTGCCTTTTTTTTCGGGGGGGGGTCGTTTGTTTGTCTGTATGCAGGGACCGGATTCTCAAGTCCAGATTCTCAACGGCTCCAAGGAGATGGCTTCTTCCCCGCGAGGCTTTCGCAGCGCGCTCCGCTTGCAACGCGGCTGCCTTCCACGGTGGAAACTTTCAGGTGGAGAAGGAAACAGCGGCGGTAGTGGCAGCATCTAGCGAGCAAGCGAGCAAGCCCGGGTCTAGGTGAGGATGGGCGGGCGGGTGCTTGCGCGTGTGCAAAAAAGAAACACACACACAAAACACACACACACCGGTTCTTTCCAGGGCTCGAACACGGGCCGCTGAAGTCCCGCAGCGAGAGGGATGAGGGGTGGGTGGGGGACAGTGGGAAATGCAAAATAAAACAATGCACGCACCTCCCCCCAAAAAACCAACGACTCTCCGGCGCCCTAGAGCCGTGTAGCAAGCCAGCCAAGGTCCTTCGTGTCCCCTTTCTCACGACCAGCTGTTCCGACGCTGCGATCTTCGCAAACGGCTACAGCCGAGGCGAGCGGCTTAACTCTTTCCCTTCCGCGCTCCGCGCTGCTCCCAGGAAAGGAAGGAGTAGCTGCCGCGTCTGCCCTTGCAGTTGGGCTGGGAGCTCCAGGGAGTGCCGCATTTCTCCGAGTAAGCGCGCAAAGATCCCCCCTTTCCCCCTCCCCCCGGCCGCAGTTCCTCCTCCTTCTCCCCAGCGTGACCTGATTAGCTACAGCAGGGAAAGAGGACGCAAGCAGCGCCTTCCCAGCCAGCAGGAACGCGTCCGCCATGGATGCGCGCCGGCGTCTTGGTGGACGCTTTTGCGGAGACGCTCCTATTCGGAGGTTGGCGGGAGCAGGTGGGACGCTCAGCGGGCGGAGGGGAAAGGACCACCCAGGCGGTTTGGGAAAGGTGGCGTTTCCAGTGGTCTGGGCAGCCTGATCCTACGCAGCAGCGCAGCAGAGGATCTGGATGCCTGAAGGAGAGAAAGCTAAGGGCTCCTGCACTTTTTCTTCCCCGCAGGAGATTCGTTTTTCTCCTTGAGGCACTAGGAGAAGACGAATTCATGAATGGAACTGAAGCTCGTGCACCGTTTTATTTCTGAGCACAGGGGACTGCTAGAAATAGATGGATCCTTTTGCCCGATCCGATTTAATATCCGCGATTCCTTCAGAATAGCTCTACGTAGGATCGGCTGATAAAACGTTCCTGCTAGGTCCCTTTCCTGCGCCCCTTTTCTTCCAAGAACCCACTGAATGCTCATTAGGGTTGTATTCGCTTGTAGCGCCATGCCCGACATCCTATGCGTATGCGCACAGAATTGCAGAAATTGAAACTCTTTCCTGCTCCAAGCCTGGGAAGCAAATCACATTGGTCTAACTGAGATTTACTTCAAAGTAAGCATACCTAGGATTGGGACCAGGGGTGCCAACTTGAATAAAATATTTGGGTGGGGGGGAGCAGGGAAGCAACTATGGAACTGAAAGCATCTTAAGCATAGCTAAAGGAAAGGCAGCAGAAAGATCAAGAAGACTATAGAAACCTTCAGGTAATAATGATGATGATGATGATAATTTATACCCCGCCCATCTGGCTGGGCTTCCCCAGCCATTCTGGGCAGCTTCCAACAAAATATTAAAATACAGTAATGCATCAAACATTAAAAGCTTCCCTAAACAGGGCTGCCTTCAGATGTCTTCTAAAAGTCTGTGCAGCGAGGAGGTCACTACGCTTTAGACTGCAATCTCATGCACACTTACCTGGGAGTTAACCCCTCTAAATTTAATGGAATGCGATTCTGAGTTGAGTTGTATAGGATAACATTGAGAGACCAGGCATACTCGTTTTAGAGGAAGTCCCTTTCAACCTGAGTCCTATGGAAGTCCAACTTTCAATGGGACTTGTTTCTGCAGCGTTTTGTGGATTGTTCCAGTGTGTGTGATCAAGTCAAAGGGAATCATGGAATTGTAGATTTGGAAGGGGACCCTGAGGATCATCTAGTCCAACCCCCTGCAATGCAGGAATATGCGGCTGCACTTATAAGCCCGTGTCAAAATCTTGTTCATCTCAGAATTGATGGGCATGTATATACCGTATTTTTCGTTCTATAGGGCGCACCGGCCCACAGGACGCACCTCGTTTTTTTGGGGGGGGAAATGAATAAAAAAAATTTATTCCCCCCCCAGCCGCGGCTGCCGCCCCAAGCCTTGCGCACACCTGCCCGAAGCAGGGGGCGCCCTCCGGAGGGCTCCGCATGCTTCGGGGTGCAGGCTGCCGCCCCAAGTCTTGCGCGCCCGGCGGGAGCTCCCGCCGGACGCGCAAGGCTTGCAGACACTCGCCCGAAGCACGGAGAGCCCTCCGGAGGCCTCCCCGTGCTTCGGGCGACAGGCTGCCGCCCCAAGCCTCGCGCGCCCGTCGGGACCTCCCGCCGGGCGCGCAAGGCTTGCAGACACTCGCCCGAAGCACGGAGAGCCCTCGGGGGGCTCCCCGTGCTTCGGGTGACAGGCTGCCGCCCCAAGCCTCACGCGCTCGGCGGGACCTCCCGCCGGGCGCGCAAGGCTTGCAGACACTTGCCGGGGCTGCAGGCTGCTGCCCGCAAGCCTTGTGAGCCCGCGGGAACTCCCGCCGGGCTTGCAAGGCTTGCGGATAGCTTCCTAAAGCCTGGAGAGCGAGAGGGGTGGGTGCGCACCGCCCCCTCTCGCTCTCCAGGCTTCAGCGAAAGCCTGCATTCGCACCATAGGACGCACACACATTTCCCCTTCATTTTTGGAGGGGAAAAAGTGCGTCCTATGGTGTGAAAAATACGGTATTTATGGAGCAAGCTTGTTTTTCTCCTGCTCTGGAGGGTAGGACTCAAACCAATGGCTTCAAGTTACAATAAAGGAGGTTCCAACTAAACATATGGAAAAACTTCCTGATAGTAAGAGCTGTTCAACAGTGGAATGGAGTCCCTCAGGAGGTTGTAGACTTTCCTTCCTTGGAGGTTTTTAAGCAGAGGTTGTATGGCCATCTGTCATGGATGCATTAGCTGAGATTCCTACATTGCAGGGGGTCTGGACTAGACTTGGGTCCCTTCCTATTCTACAGTTCTATGATCCTATTATATATATAATCATGCATGCATCCACACACATACACATGCAAGAAGGCATGATTCGCCACCGTTGCACTGGAACAACAAGTTAGGCCACAAAGAAGCTGAATTCACACAGCAGTTGATTCTGTTTCACGGGTATTTCTCTAACGGTTAATTTCTGCTTTATATGTGAGCTTTCACATGCCGTAAAAGTCACTTCCAGAGATAAAGTGCAATATTACACAAGTTTAATGCTCATTTCCGTGCTATTTGCAAACTTTTTTTATTTCTGGAAGCAAAATAATGCAGAAACGAACCCTAGACTTGCACTGTACATTTCTGGAAGTGGCTTTCACACCACGTGAAAGCTCAGATATAATGCAGAAATTAACAGTTAGGAGATGTCAGGAAGATAGAATAAACTGCTGTGTGAATGCAGCCAGAGAAGGGAGTTGGTATATAGCACTCATTAACTCCTAATCACAGCCAGCGCTTACAACACAATCTAAGAATGGTCTCAATCCATCCTTGGGGCTCTCTGCTAGTGTTTTAATAACAGCTGCTTATATAACTCAAGAATTGGATTCCCCATCTCCTGGGTGTCACCCTCTGCTAACATCAGTAGCTAACTTTTTATTTAGTTCAACCAGCTTCCTGTGGTTTGGGTGGTGGTGTGGGGGGAAATTCAAGTCAGTTTGCATTTAAAGGCAAACATACCCAATTTGCACTCTCCATGACAATATGCAAACAGCCACATCCTTCAAGATTTGCTGTTCTCTGGATTCTACAATGCAGTTCTCCAGTCAAGTAATGTTTACAAAGATGCACATCCTACAGTAAAATATACATTAAAATATGCACATACCAGTGAAAATAGGATACATAACATTGGGGGAATTTACTTGGACAAAATGTGTCTATCAGGGCAAAAGTGCATACAAAAAAGCATATATACTAGAAGAAATTTTAAAATATTTTTTTAATAGGTTTCAACATAAAATAACGTAAGTTATTTTGACTGAAATTTGGAAAAAATCCTCAAGTACCCCCAGAATGAGGCAAAAAAATGCATATTTTTTTTAAAAAAAGAAGACTAGAGGACAGATTTTGGTGCAGAAATAGTTTTTATGGCAGGCAATAAGGTTTCCTCCTAGACCTGAGCTAGGCACCCTGTGACCCTCCAGATGTTGTTGAACTACAGCTCCCATCAACTGCAGCCAGCATGGCCATTGGCAAGGGATGATGGGAGATGTGGTTCAACAACATCTGGAGGGATCACAGGCTTCTTATTCCTGTCCTAGACTTAAAGCATGGGATGGACAAGCACACTTCTATGGATTTTGGGTCTTAATCTGAAAATAAAGATCTGTAAATGAAATTCTGCTTCAAAAACTCTGCTTTGTTTACTTGCAAGATGCTCCGTGATCATAGGAATAAACTTAACCATTTCCATGATATGCCCACATATTTAAGTTTCTCTTTCATTCCCTCTTCCTTCTGCAACATTTGCTACCCATTATATTTTATTTTCTTCGCTTCTTCATCTTCTTTTATAACACTTTGAGTTTTTTTGATGGTTCTGTCTTGAACAAAACTACAAGTATAGATCTATCTAGGTTTTTAAAAAATCTATGGTTTTCCCATTATTGCAATAAAACAGTACAGTCCCTTATTTCCACCCCACTATCTCTCCCACTTTCATGCTTTATTTATTTTAGTTGCAGCATTTTCATCTCTGATATCCAGTACTGTACTTAAGCATATTATAACTGCTCAGATTCACATGCTGAAAGTAAAAAATGAAAATATATCCTGTTACTCTCCCCCCAAAAATCCCTAAATTATGAACATGTTTAATATAAATTGTTACAGGATTAAACTGATAAGGAGAAGTCTCAGGTTTTAGTGGTTTAAAGGGGGCAGAAGGGTTGCTTAATGTTCCTTAAGACTTGGTGGCTAAGCTGCAAACCACGGCTATTTTTAGGTAAATTACAGTCAAATGTCCCTGAATCAAAATCAAGGGGACTTAATTAGTAAGGACTAATTTTCCCCATTGATTTCAGTCATATTTAAGCAGGATATACTTGGTCTGGATCCAACTCTATATTTTGTATAGATAAATTGCAATAATAGGTTGGGTTTGACTGATGGCTCAATGGATTCTGGTGACAGCTACATGTATAGGCTGGAATAGTAGTGATTGTGCTACTGGAAGCATTTTTGAAAGTTTTTCACTGTAGCTGATCAAACGCTTGCATCTGCTTTTTAACCTTTTTTTTCAGCCAGATGATTGGCTACAGTGAAAACTTTCAAAACATCTCCAGCTGCAAATGTAGCTATTTGAGACCTCTGGGAATTATCTACTTAGCTTTTAAAGTAATCATTTCTCTGAAAGCACTGTGCTGTAACACCAATACATATTTTGGGGGAAATCTAGAGAGATTTTTTTTTAAAAAAATATAAAATATAACACATTGAGTTAAAATAACCCTCACAACTAGTTTCTTGGAAGTTGAAGGGGGTGGGGAGTTGTGTTGCTTTCAGAAAACATTTTGGATTTTTTGGGTGTGCAGTGTGGAGGTGAACCACCATGGAATAGGAACTTCAGAGTGGAAGAACAACCATCAAAAATACATCATGGGGAGGCAGGAAAAAGGAAGAAAGAAGAAAGGAAGATCATCAGAACACTTATTGGTCTGCGAAGATAGCAACATGCCAGTCTTTTGAGCTATGAAGGGAACCAAGCTACCTGAGTGATTATAAGCAATGGAGAATGGTCTATTAGAGTGAAGGAGGCACTGCCAAGCCAGTCTCAGTCTGCCCTCAGCCAGCCCCCATTTGCTTGCTTACCAATCCAGAGGAAGCCATTATCTGTCACCTTCCTCCGCCTTAGTCTCTGTGTTACTGCTGTAAGACTCAGTAGGGAAAGGATGGAGACAAGAATAGACTTAATTGGCTCCACTTGCCATTGGCTGTCTGGAGCCACCAACTGTTGGTGCTGAAGGAGACTCTTGAGAGTCCCATGGATTGCAAGAAGATCAAACCTATCCATTCTGAAGGAAATCAGTCCTGAGTGCTCACTGGAAGGACAGATCATGAAACTGAGGCTCCAATACTTTGGCCACCTCATGAGAAGAGAAGACTCCCAGGAAAAGACCCTGATGTTGGGAAAAATTGAGGGCACAAGGAAAAGGGGACGACAGAAGATGAGATGGTTGGACAGTGTTCTCGAAGTGACTAACATGAGTTTGACCAAACTGCGGGAGGCAGTGGAAGACAGGAGTGCCTGGCGTGCTCTGGTCCATGGGGTCATGAAGAATCAGACACAACTAAACGACTAAACAACAACAACAACTGTTGACCTTCCTGCCTTCTCTCCTACCTGTCTCAGTGGGACCAGTTATAAGTTAACACTAGATTGGCTGCCAGATTCATCCAAAATGAAATTTGAGGCAATATATGGATGATTCTGCTGAACTGGAATATCTGAAGGCATTTTAAGTGAAGTTAGAAGAACATTGATAATGAGATTCCCTTGGCATTGCTCAGAGGAGTGTGGTGTTGTGGGGGGGGGGGGTTGCACACCCCCAATAAAACAAATGCATCATGTGCCTACAGACAGGGCCCAGTGAATTGTGGGGAGTGGGGGGTGGATGGGGATCATAATAGTTCTGATGTGAAATCGTGCAAGTATTATAAGCACAGAAAACGTTGGTTCCCTCCAAATTCAGCTGTTTTGGCAGTGAAGGGTTTCCAGAGTTGATTCTGAATTGCACTTCAGTCAAAATCCATAAAAATAAAATAAAAAAATGAAATGTGCAAAACCTCCCTAAGAAACTCTACTCATCTGGTGGACTCACCGCCAAATTGCTGAGAGTCCTGAAGAGGAGCTCACAAATTCACTTTCCTTTTTGCCTTTTGTCAACATTTCAGTGGCAAATCTGTCAGGAGACTGTTTTAATTAAAAGCCTGTGAGTCAAGGGAGGGGAGAGGAACTCTTGGCAGGTGTCGCAAACTGTTAGTTATGTCACTGCAACCATTTACAGAATCAAGGTATAAAATATGTGGAAAGTCAGAAGTATGCTGTTCAGCATGATTGGCAGGAAGTCTTTTCAATGTGCGCAACATTAAATCAAGGTACAATGCAAATCAATTCGGTTCAGCTTGACCCTGTACCACAAACAGCACTGTGCTACAATTGGACTCCTTCCACTGGATTAAAGTAAAATCTCCCCCCCCCAAAGAAACCCTCATACAGGCAGAAAACCAAGCTCTCCCCATTACATCCCACCTGTAATAATAATAATAATAATAATAATAATAATAATAATAATAGTAATAATTCATTTATACCCCGTCCTCCCTGGCCAGAGCCGGGCTCAGGGCAGCTAACACCAGTAAAATTACAGTAAAAACATAATGGGGGGGAAACCAATTTAAAATACAGGTTAAAATGCAATTTTAAGAGGTTCTACAGTACGTTTTCCCTTCTTGAGAACACATGCAATTGCATGAGAAGTTGTACTGGTCAGTTACCAACTATCACAGCAAGAATAATAAGATTTCCCCTTCCAAATGAGCCTTCGCGTTGCACTCCATGCTGCAGCACTGCTGCCAGCCTCCGACTCAATATTCCCCACCAACTTTGCAGCAGGTGAGCCTTGGCTGCCACGTACTCAGCCTTTGGCAACTGGCAAACAAGTTGTGAGTGATGATCTTGACCTGCAATGCCAGCTGCCTTTGCTGCAAGGCACACAGGCTGTTGTGCAACGCAGAGCAACTAACTTAGAATCCGGTAAGAGCCGTCTATGCTGCATCATACTAAGAGTCCATCAACAAGGTCACACACAAGATGGTATTGTTAGTATCTCGACAGCTGGGGACGTTTTTACCCCTACATGCATCCACTCAACTGCTTCCATCTGTGGAAGCGACACTTTTGCAAGTGCCATGTGATACGTGTCCCACAGTTGCAAGAAATCAATCTTTTAGTGTCGCACCATGCAGTGATCAGAAAATCAAGGCAAATCAAAGCAAAACCGCGGAACAAGAGAAGGTTAAACGATCCAGAAGAAAAACTCCTTTAAATGTCTAGGCACATAAATATGTCTTGACACTGAAACAGCAACAGCCAATCAGGACTCTGAGAGGAGGGCGTTCCACAATAAAATTACTATATTTCATTGGCTGATCCCTCAGACACTCACAGGCCTGCAGTTGTTTGAAATGCTCTTGAGAATGAGGGCCACTTTAGATGTCTGAAACTCTGCAAGTACTGTAGACTCAGTTTGCTTGGATGTGAATATGGTTATAATGGAGCGAGTGGGGAAGGCTCATCCAATTTTCACACTGCAGCCTCCAGAAGATTAGCCCCAGGCTAAAAAATGTTCCCCATCCCTGCAGTACATCACAAGCATTTTTGGGGGAAACACCTGGACAGAAGATGTAATACCTGAGATAATACATTGCTATATCTGCCACTTCTCAGCAGTAATTTGCATAGAGCTGAACCTAAATTTTTCAGGATTTTTTTTTGAGAATTTTCTTTTTCAGATTGCCCCTGAATTGTTGGAGAATTTCAGGGTCCTCCTGAAGAGTATTTGGTGACACCTTTCTCCATTGCAAGAAGGATGGAAAACTCCAGGCAAAATTGCTGCTCCAGTTTTAATATTGCTTAAGATTCCTATAATATTGCTGAAGGCCCACTACGTCATTCAGATACCAAAATGAGCTAGCAATAACATTCATGTAGTATTTACCCAAGACAGATTTCTCAGAAGAAAATTTTCCAATAAATTTTCTGGTATGTCCCCCCTCCCCACAACCCCTCCGGAAACAAAGCCTGTCGAGGAATCTGTCACTCTAAAGAATAGTCAGTAACACCCCACCCCCTGCATTTTTGACTTGCAAACAGGGTGGAATATTTCAGGAAGCCTAGATTGGCACAAACATGGCACATTTTCTAGCCAGCAGGCTCATGAGAATCGCTGCCAGGAACCAGCACCTGTAGCGGAAGAAATGCCAAATCGAATGTTTCGTCTTCCACACTGCTGTATTCCAGAGGTACTCAGGATGCTCCAGATGAGGTGATTTAAAAATGTCTAAACCAACCCTGCACTTACAGTTATGCCTCTTCAAAGGGCCTTCATGAAGCAATTCAGATTTATCTTGTTGTCAACGTACTTTTTAGAGTAATTTATCTTCCTTGATGTTTTGTATGGATTCAGAAAGATCACATGTTACTGGAAAGATGTATCCTCATCCATATACAGTGGTACCTCTGGTTAAGAACTTAATTCGTTCCGGAGGTCGGTTCTTAACCTGAAACTGTTCTTAACCTGAAGCACCACTTTAGCTAATGGGGCCTCCCGCTGCTGCCACACCGCTGCCATGCGATTTCTCTTCTCATCCTGAAGCAAAGTTCTTAACCCGAGGTACTATTTCTGGGTTAGCGGAGTGTGTAACATGAAGCGTCTGTAACCTGAAGTGTCTGTAACCCGAGGTACCACTGTAACTGGTATTCAGAGGCAGACTGCCTCCAACGGTGGAAACACAACAGTCATTGCGGCTAGCAGAGGCGCCGTCTCATGAATCACACAAGCGATGCCATGCCTGACAGCAGCTACATACACACATGCACACAAAAGGTGGGGTTTTTTTGTGGGTGGAGCTAGCAAGAGGGAAAATAAACAAACCCTGCTGTGTTCTGGAACACCAATATTTACCAAGAAAGACACTGGAAGTAAGTGTGAGATTTTCAGGGACCTTTTTTTTGGAGGGGGTGGTCACAGATTTGCAGGGAAGGGGTGCAATCTGCAACAGCAGCAGCAGCAGCCCAAAGAGGGTTTGGCAAGGGCTCTGAGGGTGACAGGAAGCGGGAAGAGTTTCTTCTGCTGCCTGGTTGCCCCCTTGCTGGAGGCCAGGGCCCACTGTCCAGGTGTGCTTGTCAGAGCTTGGGCCACCACCATGGTTTTGTGGGGGTTAGCCCCTGAGGGGGGCCCTGTCCCCGCTGTGGGAGGGTGCCACCTCCACTGGCTTGCCTGTCCATGTGCTGCTGCTGGCATGTTTCATGCCAAGCTGCACAGAAGAAGCGAGCGAGCAGAGGAAAGAGGCATGAGCAGATACGCCAGGTGGGTGGCAGATACGCACACACTGTGCACTTGCCTGCACCCTTGTCCATTCCCCCTTGCTCCTCCTGGAGGCAAGTCAGATGCAGAGGGTGGTGCCCAGGTAGCAGGAGGCAGCAGACCAAGGGAGGTGGAAAGGCAGGTGGGGCAGGGAGGAGAAATATTGAGGGGGCCCAAAGGACCCCAACCCCCTAGAGTTGGCGCCTGTGGTGGCTAGTAGGAATGGAAAGCCTTATCTTCTAGGAATTTGTCTAAGTTGATGGCTGCTACTACATGTGCCCACCACATTGGCAGGAATTCATTTGCTACAAATGCAAACATCCAGTTCAGTAGGTAAATGCCCTGGACTCTTGAAGGCTCTTGCAGTGGTGCTCCAGGAAAAGGCTCTGAACAGGGCTGAAGCACACAGGGCTGAAGCACCGACAGCAATGCAAGCGAGGAAGTACAGAAATGCTAGCAGAAAATGGGCATTGCAAACAGAAAACTGCCAGGGGAGGTAAAGGTGCCTTGCAGTGTACCAAAACCCTACCTTCCTAATCACTGAGCACCCTTTGCGGTCAAAGAAGAGCACACCCACTCCACATATTTCTAAGCTTTCCTTGGAAACCATGGAGGTGAGAGATTTGAGCCGTGAGTCTAACTATGCTTGCTTATTTGGACATAAACTCCATTGAAGTTAACAGGGTTTCACTTCCAAGGAAAGGTGTTTAGCACTCGGCTGTTTCTCTTTTAATTAAAACAAAGGTGGAGGACTTTGGAGAATTGACTTTGTATACTCTGTTGTTCATCTAATCCTTAACGAAGAAAACAGAGGTTATATTCCAGAGGAAAGGTACTTGGTACAGAAGTAGCGCAGTTTATACCAGCAAAGAGCAGCCAATTGATTTACTATATAAGTATATAGTACATGTTATGATGCTCTGTGGATCCACTTCCTCCTAAACAGATTCGGACATTGCTGCCTGCAGCAGAGGGAGCTGGATTATATGCCCAAAGGTTTGTTTTCCTCCCGTTTCTTAGCCTCATGAATGCATACATATTTCTTCTAGTCTAGCTCCACAGAAATACAGAGTTAAATGCAGTATTTTCAGACACAGGAAGTGATCGTTTTAGGCCCCATCTGCACTAAACATATAATGCAGTATCACAGCACGTTAAACAATCATGGCTTCTGCCAAAGAATCCTGGGCACTGGTGTTTGTTAACGACGCTGAGAGTCATTAGGAGACCCCTGTCCCCCTCACACAGTTACAGTTGCCAGAGTGGTTTCACACAGTCAATGCCTCTTCTGGGGGAACGCTGGAAATTGTAGCTCTGGGAGGGGAATGGAGTCACCTAAAAACTTTCCGCATCCATAACAAACTATGGTTCAACGGATTCTTTGGTGGGAAGCCATGATGGTTTACAGTGGTATGGCTCTGCTTCAACTACATAGTGCAGATGTGGCCCGAATTATCATTCATTCACACCTTTAAATTATTTTAATTTTGTGGAGCAAGTTCATGACATAAAAATACATAATAAAGCAAAAACAAACAACAAGAACAAACTAATAACCCCCTGCCACAACCACATTTAAAAGGACATTGTTGTTTAGTCGTTTAGCCGTGTCCGACTCTTTGTGACCCCATGGACCAGAGCATGCCAGGCACTTCTGTCTTCACATAGAATGTTAATCTGCCAAAAATCTGGTTTTCACCTGGTGCCTAAAGACAGATAATGGTGCCAGGTGAGCCTCCCTGGGGAGAGCATTCCACAAATGGGGACCTACCACAGAAAAAGGCCCATTCTCAGGTTACGCAAACAAGGGTAACAATGGAATCTGGGTCTGTTCATATGGGGAGAGCTGGTCCTTGAGATATTGCGGTCCTGAGCCATTGAAAGCTTTATAGGTCAAAACCAGCACTTTGAATTGGTCCCAGAAACTCATTGGCAGCCAGTGCAGTTGGGCCAAAATTGGCAGAATACCTCGGGTTAAATGTGCTTCAGGTTGAGCGTTTTCAAGTTACGCTCTGCGGCGACCCGGAAGTAACGGAGCGTGCTACTTCCGGGTTTCGCAGCTCACGCATGCGCAGACACTCAAAATTACGTCACACGCATGCGCGGAAGTGGCAAAATGCGACCCGCGCATGTTACATTCTACTCAGGATGCGAACGGGGCTCCGGAACGGATCCCATTCACATCCAGAGGTACCACTGTGTGGTCAAACCACTTGCTTCAGTGAACAACCTGGCTTCTGAATTCTGCACCAGCTGAAGTTTCCCAACCATCTTCAGAGGCAGCTTCAAGTATAACTGAAAGGGATAAATCAGGAGTCAATCAGTGCAGAAGAACCCTAAAATCCTTTTTGCTCCCTGCCACATGTTGTTGGGATGCTGAATCGGATAGGTTTTTGCTGTTAATAGTTATTGGACTTTAGTATTTCACTAGAGCGAGGAGGGGTTAATATTATGTCTAGTTCTGTTAGTGGTCATTTTAGTTTTACATTTTATTGCTTGATGTTTTTGGTACTATGTTACATTAAAGGCTTGGGAGGGTTTTGACCCCTGAAAGAAAACTTTGTACAACACAAAACAAATGTTCTAAAACAATTTGAAAGAAGATGAAGCTGTTATCTTCTCTTTTTTTAATCTTGCTTCCATGATTTGTTTTCATCTAAGTCAGGAATGAGTTGAGAACCTTAGTGCAATGGGGGAAATCCAACAAACATTAGGCAGTCTGAAGTCCCACTTGTATCTGTGGAACCAAAATTAACATTACATTGATTTCAAGATTCACTTACATTTCAGTGGTTTGTGCCCCAAGGTGAAATTAATGGAACTTATTCTCAAGCAAATGAGGTTAGAATTCAAGTGCATCGGTGAATTTGCCTTCTCTGGAAGTATGGGAGTATATTTATTCAATTCACAACCCAATTTGGATAAGCATGGACTTGTCAAATCAAATCAGGCAACCATGTAAAACAGTAAAAAACACTGGATTTCCAAAGCTATGATTAAAAAACTATAATACTATTTAAAGAGTCTCATTTGACAAAAAGAATATTACATATTCTCCTGTAAGACCACAAAATATTACATTCCTGTTTAAATAGGTAGGCGTAGATTTTCATCAGATGAGCAGGGAGCCAATAGACCTTATTGCAAAGGACATCCTGGAGTTCTGATGCCACAGGCCAATGGGCTTCTTTCATTTTTTCCAGTCCTCCCAGTGGAGGTTGGTCCATTGGGGCATATAGGGCAGCACCCTGCCAAGTGCAGTCTGCCCTCAGCTGTATGTTTTCTAACTTACACCCAGTCCAAGGGGAAACACTGAAAGTCAGCTTTCCTTCTCCTTAGTTTCTGTGTAGTAGGGATGCGGGTGGTGCTGTGGTCTAAACCATTGAGCCTCTTGGGCTTGACAATCAGAAGGTTGGTGGCTCGAATCCCCATGATGGAGTGAGCTCCCGTTGCTCTATCCCAGCTCCTGCCAACCTAGCAGTTTGAAAGCATGCCAGTGCAAGTAGGTAAATAGATACTGCTGTGGTGGGAAAGTAAATGGCGTTTCATTGTGCTCTGGTTTCTGTCATGGTGTCCCATTGCGCCAGAAGCAGTTTAGCCATGCTAGCCACATGACCTGGAAAGCTGTCTGTGGACAAACGCCAGCTTCCTCAGCCTGAAAGCGAGATGAGCACCACAACCCCATAGTCGTCTTTGACGGGGCTTAACCATCCTGGGGTCCTTTTACCCTTTTTTACCTAGTTTCTGTGTTGTATTTGTAGAACTCAGTGGGGGGGGGAGGATGAAGGTCAAAACTAGAATTAGTTGGCTGTGTCTACCATTGACTCTGGCTCCATCTGCTGTTGGTGTTTCTACCAATCTCAATGGGCATCAGTCCCTGGTGAGTCCATTGTACTTCCAGTGGTGATGGGCTAGAAAGTAGACTATCTGATGCCAATCTTAAGGCTCAGCTGGGTTCATACAGGCAAAGTAATCCTCATGGTAACCTGGTCCTGGAATGCTGAGGGCTTTAAAAGTAAAGATCACTACTTTTAATTGAGCCTGAAAACAAACCGGTGACCAGCACATTTGATAAAGGATTGCTATTATATATGTCCAATTAGCGGGAACCAATCAACATCCCAGCAGCAGCATTTTAGACCAACTGAGAAGTCCAAACTCTCTCTAGAGACAGCTCCAGGTATAGAGAATCACTGTAATGGTGTTTACAAAGGGCCTCCTTTAAAAGATTATGTTTCAGTTTCCTTCGATCGACTCCTGAGCTGACAAACCTCTACCAGCTTTCTGGGATCAGAAGTTGGAAAATGATGAATGGGAATGGAGGAGGTGGAGCTGTGTATCGCTAGCGTATTGATGACATCTCAAGATCTTCAAATGACTTCATTCAGTGGTTTCAAGTAGATGTAAAAGGGCCTGGGAGAGATGGTAGATACTTGGGGAATTACTGAGAAATGGGTCCTAACCTGTCAACCTTTGCCATGTAATTCATAGAATCATAGAATTGTATAGTTGGAAGGGACCCTGAGGGTCATATACTTCAACCCCTTGCAGTACAGGAATCCTGACCTGGGTGGCCTCGAACCACGAACCTTCTGCTTAACAGCCAGACACACTGACCCATTGAACCATCTGCTATTCGGTAGGTCTCAAATTTCACCCAATGGGAAATCATCTTTTTTTTGGTGCCACCTCAGTGCTATGGTGATACCTGGGCACTCTCCACTAATAAATAGCTGAGGCATTTCTAGATAAACCTCACTGGCATGCAGACAGCAATAGTAAAGAGCGGAGTAATTTGGCACCAGATCAAGACAATCTAATATCTAAAATTACTGTTTTATCCCATTTGATTTCAAATGCAGTTTTCATATTGCTCATGCCACACTACAGCACAGCATGTAGTCCCCACACTTCAGTTGTTCAGAATGTGATACAGAGATAAAAACAATTATTTATAGGTAATGTGAGACCAAATGTATCTAGGCAACTTGTATTGTGTCAGAATCATAATATCGAGAACTGAGGGCAGGGGAGGGACTTTTTACATATTTTATAGAGAACTTCAACTTGTATCATAAACCAATATACTAAAATCCCAATAATTATTTTGTACCTAGATAGGCATGTTGTGCTTTTCTGACTAATGAAATAAGGGGAAAGCCTTGCTAGCCTGAAGCAAAGGGAACCTCAGTAATTCATCTCTCTTGGGTAAAACCTTACTGTACAGTGGTACCTCGGGTTAAGTACTTAATTCGTTCTGGAGGTCCATTCTTAACCTGAAACTGTTCTTAACCTGAAGCAACACTTTAGCTAATGGGGCCTCCTCCTGCTGCTGCACCGCCGGAGCACGATTTCTGTTCTCATCCTGAAGCAAAGTTCTTAACCTGAGGTACTATTTCTGGGTTAGTGGAGTCTGTAACCTGAAGCGTATGTAACCTGAAGTGTATGTAACCAGAGGTATCACTGTATATCTTTGCTATGGGGTTGATCTCAAACAAGGACTAATCTTACCATACCCTCCAATTGCCCCTATTTTCCAGGGACAGTCCGTCCTGGATTTACAGGAACCATCCCAGTTTTTTATTTGATCCCGGAATGTCACACTTTTCTTTAGGATGTCCCTATTTTCATCAGAGAAATGTTGAAGGGTATGGAGTCGTCGCCCCCCCCCCCCGGCATCTGAAGGCAGCCCTGTAATACGGAAGATGTTTAATGTTTTATTATGTTTTTATATATGTTGGAAGCTGCCCAGAATGGCTGGGGCAATCCAGTCAGATGAGTGTGGTAATAATAATAATAATAATAATAATAATAATAATAATAATAATAGAATAGGGTGTCCCTATTTTCATCAGAGGAATGTTGGAGGGTATGCATCACCAAAGCAATTTTTAAAATCACACATCTAATCAGCAGCTATTTTCATGGATTGGCTATTTTCACTTCATGTTAAGAAGTGTATGGAAGGTAGTTGTGGCATTTGCCCATTCTTTGGGGATATGTTTGTACTGGGGGAGAGAAAGGGTTAATAGGCTGACCAATAAGAAAGCCCAGAGGCAGAGCCTACCTGATTTTGAGGCTCAGCCCAGAGGTTTTGACAGTTAGTTTGGGTGGTTCTTTTGGGGCAGGGGAAGATAGAGGAAGGGTGAGTTAGAGATGGACAAGACTGAGAGGGAATAGAGTGACAGCATTTCGAATATATTTTATAACTTGTTTGTGTTTGAAATAAACTTTAATCTTCATTGTCAGCTCTATCTGACTGAGACTCAATACTTCACCGGGGAAACCCGGGTCTTTTCCACAAAATTGGTGGCAGCGGAAGAATAAAGTAGTGGTGTACAGGTCAATAGTCTGTGAAACGACTGGGGGTTCTGTACAAACGGCACAGTAGTGTATTCAGTCTACCTCTCCACATTCTCTGTCTTCGCCATAGCTCTTCTCCTGAATCTGGGGTGGCAAGGGAGCCAGGAGAGTAGCTAGGTCAGATTTGGCTCTTCAATGGCTGATCTGCATCACACAATACAGTCATACCTCGGGTTGAATACGCTTCGAGTTGAGCGCATTCGAGTTCGCTCCTCGGCAACCCGGAAGTAACGGAGCGTGTTACTCAAAATGACGTCATGCGCATGTGCAGAAGCGGTGAAAAGCGACGTGCGCGTGCGCAGATGTGCCATCGCTACTTACGTTTACTTCTAAATGCGAACGGGGCTCCAGAATGGATCCCGTTCATATCTAGAGGTACCACTGTATAACTAAAACATGTAACTTTCTTCATTTCTGTCTCCCATGGACTTTCTGGCAACAGCTAATTTTGCCCAACTAATAACAGTCCTGCAATGGTCCTCACATTTCAAATTCTGCATCCTCGTAAATTCTTGGATGTGCTTCTCGCATTAATGACTCACAACTGACAAGTTACTGTGTTCTTCGACCAAGAGATGCCATATGGTGATGCTGAGAAAATAAGAGTTTTGTTGCAGTTCCCTCACTGGAAGCCAGATGGTGATGCTAAGGATGCTGAATGATAAATGAGATAATGTCCCCACCTTCTATGGTGCCTCCAACTTTCCATCCCATTACCCTGACCCTTCATTCATTCATTCATTCATTTGCTGTCCTAGTAGAAAACCCTGGATGTGGAAACAAAGTGAACCAAGAGAGAATTTCTGATCATTCCCATTCCACCCATGATTCCTTTACAAGAAAGCTACATTGGACTTAGGGCAGGAATGTGCAGGGACTGCTCAGAATAGACTCTGTGTTGAGTTTAAGCTTGGCGGTATCCCATTTCCCATCACTGTTTTTCGGTTATGATGTGGGCAACCACATGGTCCTCCAGATGTTGTTGGACTACTAATCCCACCAGCTGCATCCAGCTTGGTCAATGGTCAAGGATGATGGAAGTTGTAGTTCACCATGGAACCAGCCAACACAACATTCTGGTGCATAGCATGGAGAAATTCTAAATGTGCATAACCTTGTCTTGATCATGTGCTCATTATGTTTACTATTACTGTTACAGTATTAGCAGTATTATTTAATTTCTGCACCACTCAGCGGTAAAGTTATTGAAGTGACAGGCAACTAAAACCAAACCAAACAGTACATTCTATAAACACAACCTTATAAATATATATAGCACTGAAATTTTCCCCAGTTTTAATCAGCCAAAAGTTGAAAGCAGTGGATTTTGTTAGATAAGCGTGGCATTTTTAAAAAAGCTTTATTTATGTGGTCCCTTTCCACATCTGTTTCCCAACCCCAAATCATATAGAACAGGATTCCTTCTGATTTTCTACCAGTTGGTACCACCTCCGTTTCTACCCTTGATCTGCACACTTTGAAAATTGTCCTGTCCTTGTGAGTCCAAGCATTCATTCTGATTTGATTAATTTGATTTCCATTTCCACTCCTGCTACCTTTTTCTCAATTGCCAGCAGCTGGAACATACAGGAGAGCAAACCTATTAACTGCCTTATAGATCTGACTTTTCATTCTGCTGGGCACTCTTATCAAAGATCACTCTGCTCAAATTGAATTTCCTAATCTTTTTGTAAATGCATCACTACTGACCCAATCCACAAACTTGTTATGCCAGAATTTTAGATTTCAGATTCATCTCCTCAGACTTCAGTGAGACAAAAGGAGCTTAAATTTGATCATTCCAAGTTTAAATGGCTTTCAAACCAGACCTCTGGCTCCCATACGGGGATCAAACCTGCAACCTTGGCATTATCAGAACCATGCCCTAACCAACTGAGCTATCCAGGCTGAATGAGAAACAATGGGGAAGATTCCATTGTAAAAGCTGTAATATGTGAATAAGCCTCAAAGCTTGACATGGATAGTAAACTTAAGACATAGTTTTAACTATCTTTTGCCAACAATATGTTTGACAAGCATCACATAGCACATGCTGTTGCTTCTAAAATGGTTCTTAAAAAACCAACATTGTTGCTTGCTACATAGGCCGATTACTGCTATGAGCCAGGTGGAGTAATCTTTTTAAGGTAGGGGTGAAATACGGTACTTGTGTTCACCCTACAAAGAGTCACTTGTAAGTCGCAAATGATTACTGTTAGTGACATTGACTAATGTTGTCTAATGAGTCTGATACTGATAAACTCATGGGAAGATAATGAGGCTCCCTTACCCGCAAACCATATGATAGTCAGCATGAATGCCTGTGTGGCGTCTGATTCATGTTTGACACTATTGGCACTTGTAGCACTGACACACACAGAGAGAAACACAGACACAATCTCCAGTGTAAAGTTCCATTGTGAATGGGATGCATAGTCAGGCGAGACATCATCACATTTCAGTTTATGTATCTGATGCACCTTTTGTGTGAAAGACATTGCAGTCCTATTGCTGCCTGAAGCCTCAGGGTCTTGCTATCGTTCAACAAGTTTTAAGGGAATGATTATTATTGTTGTTATTATTATTATTATTTATTTATTCTTTATACATCACCCATCTGACTGGGTTTCCCCAGCCACTCTGGGTGGCTTCCAGCAGAATATTAAAATACAATTGTCTATTAAACATTAAAAGCTTCCCTAAACAGGACTGCCTTCAGATGTCTTCTAAAAGTCTTCTAAATCATCATCATCATTTATTATTTTTACCCCACCCATCTGGCTGGGTTTCCCCAGCCACTCTGGGCAGCTCCCAACAGAATATTAAAAACATGATAAAACATCAAACATTAAAAACTTCCTTAAACAGGGCTGCCTTCAGATGTCTTCTAAAAGTCAGATAGTTGTTTACTTCCTTGACATCTGATGGGAGGGCGTTGACTTATTGGAAGCCAAACAGCCCCAAATTTAGCATGGCATTGTGGGTTGTGGTAGGCTGGGTTGCAAGATTTCCAGTCACCATCAAAAGGGGTTTGGAGGACTGGGGAATGGAAGTAGCAAAGGAGAGGGAACAGAATTAGATCAGAACATTTGTTCCTTCCAACCCTACAACTACAATCTACCTCAAAATTCTCATACACGAGCCTCACCCCCTCCCCAAAAATATGCACAGGCTCCAAGCAAAAGAGCAGAACAATGTTTTTGTTCTAGATTTTAGTGCTAGGAATCCTACTGGGCTTTTATGTTTACATAAATTTGGTCATTGATATGCCAGCTTCCCCTCTTCTCCAAATAGCAGTTTCATATTATTTAGATACTTGGGGGGGGGGAATACTGTTTGTCAAGTACATATGGAATCATTTGGACATGATAATTCAACACTCCCCTCCATATGAATTATAGCCTCTTTCCTCCGTGATCTAATTATCATGCAACAATGCAACGAAGCACTAAAAATTAAAGCTCAAAAAATGTGCACCTCTGATGAATCACTTCCCATTAATCTTATGTAGAACAGGTGATAATAGACAAGAAGGGAAGATGTTCATTTAGTGAGCATGTAGAACTAATGGGAGGAAATGTTATCAACTGGAGAAAAAGAAACGCTTCATTATGCACATTCACTCCCCAGATTAAATCCTGTTAGGAAAAGTGACTGGAAATCCATTTGACTGTGTGTGGAATGAGCTAAGAATGGATAGGTAGCTTTCCATTTACTTCATATCAGATTTATCAGACAACTTTTTAAAAACTTCAGATTTGAAGCATGCATTGCATTGTTTACATAATGAAACATGCTCTGAACCATGACCATTTCTTCTAACATGTTTAAGTTCCTTTAATTGCACTTTTAGGTTTCTGCTTTCTCTCTTTCACATTCAAATATTAGGATATATATTTTTAATCCACTGTCGGAGATAATCTTGTAGCATTGTGTCACCTTAAATGCCTATCAGACAAAAAACAGAAGGAAGACCAGCACAAGGGGTGAGGGAATGGCTGCCATTATTATAATCTGTTACGTTAATGCTGATCAGGAACTATGTGTGAAAAATAATGCAAATAAACAAATACAGTTACCCAGAGACTCAATATACAAGCTTGAGTGGCTAATAATATACTTGCATTTCCCAGTTAAATATAATCTGTGGGTCATCCAGATGGAGGATAGCTACTTATCTGGGTGATCTGGAGAAAAGTATTTCCCAAGACACCCATAAAATTAAAATTTAGACTGAGAAAAGAGACAGACCAATCACACTGACATGTCCTTACAAACTGATTTTTGTAGGTGAGAGAACAACACCAGACTCCAGATGTCTTACCTTTGCCCAGAGTTCAAATGATCGCTGAGTTCAGATGTCTCACCTCCTTTTCTATAACTTTCTAGTTGTCAAGGCGCTGCCAGGCAAGTACAAATCATCAACAAGGCAGGAAAGAACATGAGGCATGAAATGCAATTAGTTTTTATTCACAGAAAGTAACAACACAACAGAGTTCCTCTGGTTAGATGTTGCTGAAACTGACCAGTGTCCCCACCTTTCCCCTCTAGCCTCTTACTCTGGATTCCTCCCAAGCAGATCAAGGGGGTGGGCTCCTCCTCTGGGCCTGTCTGGCCCATTGCTCAGCAACATGCAGGACTCTCTTCAATTGGGGTGTCGGGGGGGGGGGAGAGTCAGTAGAACTGGGACTGTCCTACTGTTGGGTAGCAAATCCTTGTCTTAAGTTCTTTCGTCTGATACCTGCATACAGCAACTATATTTTGCAAAGGCATATGTGGAACATTACAAAGAACAAGTTAATTTTCTGCAAGTACTGGCGCTGTGGGTAAAAGCCTCAGCGCCTAGGGCTTGCCGATCGAAAGGTCAGCGGTTCGAATCCCCGCGGCAGGGTGCACTCCCGTTGCTCGGTCCCAGCGCCTGCCAACCTAGCAGTTCGAAAGCACCCCAAGGTGCAAGTAGATAAATAGGGACCGCTTACTGGCGGGAAGGTAAACGGCGTTTCCGTGTGCTGCGCTGGCTCGCCAGATGCAGCTTTGTCACGCTGGCCACGTGACCCGGAAGTGTCTCCGGACAGCGCTGGCCCTCAGCCTCTTAAGTGAGATGGGCGCACAACCCCAGAGTCTGTCAAGACTGGCCCGTACGGGCAGGGGTACCTTTACCTTTACCTTTTACTGCTTCTTAAAGTTGTCGCGTCTGACACTTGCATTCGTAAAGACATACGTGGAACACAAAAAAGCTTCTATTTGGACATTACTTATATAAGAACTGATCTATTTGCATTTCTTGCTCAAAATGTTGGTCCTTTATTGCTTCTACTTAATTTGATAACGTGAAAAGAGGTATGTTTATGTGATGTATAAAGAATTCATATACAGTCGTATCTCTGGTTGCGAAAGGGATCCGTTCCGGGGGCCCGTTTGCAACCTGAAAAGAACGCAACCCGCGTCTGTGCATGTGCAGGTTGCGATTCACCGTATCTGCACATGCGCATGATGTTATTTTGCACGTCTGCGCATGCGTGAGCGGCGAAACCCGGAAGTAACACTTTTTGGTACTTCCGGGTCGCTGCGGGACGCAACCTGAAAACGCGCAACCTGAAGCAAACGTAACATGAGGTATGACTGTAGTTAAACACAGTCAGTTATGTTGTGGGTGTTATTGTTAGTTGGATTTACGTAACTATAGGTTTGATAGTGTTGTGTAAGTTGGGTAGCAAGGGCAACCTCTGCATCCTTGCTGTCTGAGTCTGTGCTCACAATGCTACTCTCAGCCTCTAGCCCTGTCCTAGAAGGACCTTCTTCTTCTGACCTCCTTTGATTGCTCAAAACCTCCTGCTTCAAGCACCTCCCAACTCATCCCTTTCCCAGAATGATCCCACCACCATGATCTGGGGTCTAAGTCTTCTTCTTCCATATCCTCCCTGTGGGGGCTCTTAGACAGTCGGTGCCCACCACTTTCCCCCATCCAGCCAGTCCCTGACACTAGTTATACAAACATAGCTATAATGAAAATCATATGATCGATTGGTTTAGGGATAATCAAGTATTATGCTATGAAGAAACCTTTAGATTTTGACTCTTCAGCAAAAATTCCTATTGACACAAATTTAAAAAGTACCTGTGTAATTACAGAACCGACCCAATATATCATTTGATATGAACAAATATGCTAAGGAAACCCAGAAGAGATTTTGGGAGACAGCCAATCTTTGGCTTGAAGTACGTGGCTGAAAGAAAGTCATTTAAATACTTTATTCAAATGGTAATTTAGTCAATGAAACTTTGGGAATACAAGCTGAAAAGCAGAACATACATTCCACAAATAAATAAAAAGAAGCAATATAATTCACACATGAGCTAGAGAGACTGGGTGTTTAACGTGGAACCGCTACAGACTATTTTTAGAACAGGAATCAACAGCACAAAATGTATCATTGCCTTATTAAGCAGTTTATGTGCATATCATAGTAAAGTTGCAGCTTGGCAAATGGTTATCTGGATTCACCTTCTACCTGTTGAAGAAGGCAATACCCAATTTAGGGTGGTACAGCTGTACTCCCACAAAGGGTGCCAAACTGAGGGGGTGCAAAATTGAGAAGATTAATAACTGAGAAGATCCTTTTGGGGATGCCAAATTTTGGCTTCTCACGGGGCACCATATTACAAAAGATTACCAAAACCAACCACAGAAGAAGGGGTTTGGAGTAAAGTATATAGAAGATTTATAACAGGGATGAGGAACTCCTGGTCTTCAGGGCTCCTCAGGCAGCATACCGTCCTCAGCCACACCCGTCCCCACCTTTTGTGAGTGTTTTTGTTTAACTGGTGACCACAGCATTTGCTGAACGCTGTATAGTGAATAAGACAGGCAGACCTCTGTAGGGAGGAAATTCCATGACTTGGAATCCCCCTCTCCTAGGCCACTGCCACCCCAAACTTCTGAGGGATGTGGGACGCCAGAACCCGCCCCCCTGTCAGGGACTGGACCATAGCTGTCAACGTTTCCCTTTTTTAAAAAGGGAAATTCCCTTATTCTGAATAGGATTCCTCACAAGAAAAGGGAAAAGTTGACAGCTATGGACTGGACTGAGGAGGAATGGTGTGAACCGCCCCCCCCTTCCTGCATCTTCCCGAGAAGTGGCAGACAGTATAGATTTAGAACAGTGGTTTGCAGAAGGCCACAGTTCAGAGGCTGCAGAGGGGAGAAGCTGGGAAATATTGGGAGAGCAGCAGGAAGAAGAAGCACCAGGGGAGAGACAGCATCTCTGACTCTCCCTCTCCTAGGATTGGGCATGCATTGAGAGTAGCAGAACAGGCGACATCTGTCACCCCATTGAGTGACATCTGTCACCCCACTGATCGCCAGGGTTGATTCGGCTGATCTGGCTGTCTAGGCGGGTGTCCACTTCCTCCCTCACTGCTCCATGTGCGTCCCTCCCGAAGCTGCGTGCTTGGTGGAAGAGGACGACCATCCCAGATAGGAGTGTACTGTTCTTCGGTCAAGGGTATACGATAGCTGCGCTCCCCTGCTAGAATCTCCAAACAAGCTCGAGAGTAGCAGAACAGAATGCTCAGAGGCAGAAAGCACAGATCAGCTGGCACAGGGGTGATGTAGTATAGGAGAGATGAGGGGGGTGGGACTTTACATGAAGCAACGTCATTACCTAGAGAGAGACCTTATTCCTTTGTCTCTTGCTGTGGTTATTGAATAAACTAATTGGTAGTTTCTTCTTCTTTTCTTTTTTCTTCCCTCCCCACTATGGGAGGGAAAGGATTTCTTGAAGTCTGGCAACACCTGGGGACATAGCTGTCAACTTTTCCCTTTTCTTGCGAGGAATCCTATTCGGAATAAGGGAATTTCCCTTTAAAAAAGGGAAACGTTGACAGCTATGCCTGGGGAAGGGTCTATAGGGTATGAGGCCATCTTTCAGATATTTGGGGCTTAGTCCACTTGCCTATGGCCCCACCCACATGGCATGTGGCCCCTGGAAAGGTCCCCAGGCAAGTAATATGACCCTCAGCCTGATAAAGATCTCCCATCCCTACTTTACAGTGATGAAGGCAGTCCTGCTGGCACCCTTGGCCTAACTGTAAATCTCTTCTAACTAGAGTCAGCTTTCACATCAGTAGCCTATAGCAGCATCAAGAACATCACAAAGTTTCATAGCTTACAAACATATATATGGGTGCCTCTCCACAATATGCGCCGGGAGTAGATGTTACATATTGCTATTGAGCTTGATAAGTCTGCCGTGTCTTACAGCCATAGGAAATAGCAAACTCAGATATTTATGAACATTACTCATTCTAGACAGTTTGAATTGCAGCTGCTCGAGGCACAACACATTAAGTTTTCCTCCCTGCTTCCCCCTGATTATTGCCAATGTGTGGATAATTAAAGGCAATTGTACACTCCCCCCCCTTACCCTGACGATTCCAAAAGCCTTTCCTACTTCGTAAACCTTTGTAGATTTGACAACAGTCCAGAAACAAAATCTGCCAGATTAAAGCTGATTGATGTCATTTGCTCTATTTGTTGTCGCTTTTTCTTCTTCCTCATGCACAGTTTTGAACACCCTAGCTCTGTGAAAGGTACAACTCTAATTATAAACTCATGGCAAACTTAACACTTAAAATCCATGTCGGGATCATGCGGCCGTTTCAGTCCATTTGCCCAGTGCTTTATTTACTTATGCCAAGCATGCCTCTCTGGCAATGTTGGTTGGGATTCTCATGAAAATATGTTGCCCAAAAAGGAGCCCTGTTTGCCATTAGTCCCAAACAGTTATGCTAGGGGTGGCAAAGCCATTAGGTGTCATCAGCACTGGTTTCAGGTAAGATCTCATCAATTTCCAGCAAGATCTCACTGAAATTGCATGAGATTTTGCATGTTATGTGAGAACTCATGTCGGAGGCAAGGTGAAACAGAATGTACCACCCCTGAGTTATGCACTAAGGTTCTGGGGAATTCATTTTTGTGAGAAATGTTGGCTTCCGATGGAAGGACAACAAGGAGGGAGCCAGTCTAGCTTCTCTAGGAAGTGAATTCCAAAATCAGGGAGCAGCTACTGAGAAAGTCCTCTCCTGCGTCCTCACCAAATGTACCTGTGAGAGCAACAGGACTGAGAGAAGGGCCTCCTTCAAAGATCTGCTCAGATAGGTTTGTATGGGACAATATGATCCCTTAGATAGCCTGGGCTATACAGAGGGCTCATACCCTCCAACATTTCTCCAATGAAAATAGGGACATCCTATTCAATAATAATGTGTTCCCCAGCAACTGGTGTTCAGAGGCAAACCACCTCCAATGCTGGAGATAGCACACTGCCACCATGACTGGTAGCCACTCACATTTCATAGATGATGCATCAATTCTAGGTAACATTATTTCACCCCCTCCCCAATACTGTACAATGTGAGAAGAAGTATGTTGAAAGGCAACAGGGAACAAGAAAATGTATTATCTTCCGTGACTTTACAGGAAAGGCAAGCATGTTTAGGATAGCTGAGTAGACATATGTATGGAAAAAGCCTACCGTTCTTTCATGAACACCAAAACCACACAATTAACCTTAAAAAATAAATAAATCACATACACACAATTCAGCATGAGGATAATATTATATCATCTACAATATCACTCACACAAAATCACCAGGTTGGAGGAAAGAAGTACTGTCAAGTAGTTCAATACTTAATGATTGAAAATGATGGTGAATAACAGGACAGTCTATTATAGCTCATTCAGAATGGAGACTTGTACATCTGTGAAATGAAAACAGTTTAATGACATAAAAAACCTCACTAGCCCACCCAGAAATCACTCCATCCAATTTTCTCATTGTGCGCCTCTTAAAAAAGGTACCATCACGGGGCTGTAGGAAAAAAACTTTCTTTGCCCTGAGCGAGGGCAAGAAGACACAGAAAGAGCTTGTAAAGCTGCCAGTATTCATCTTCTGATAGTCCAGTAAGGTGCTCTTAACTACCCTTAACTACCACTACAGTAAGAAACAAGAAACTGGTTTAAGGATACAGCATGAAAGAATCCAGCTTTCAAAAGGGAAAGCAGGTGGGGAAGGTTGGTGTGGTGCAAACACATTGGTGGATCCAATCCAGCTCTACTGCTCACGTGTTTGTATCATGCTGACCTCCCCACTGCCTTTCTGAGAACTTCACAAGCTTTTCAGGAAGTATGGACATTATAGCTACAGAGTGTGCATCACCAGAGATACGATTTGCATCTTGAGGCCCCAAGTCAGCCCCTCATGAAATAACTACACACGGACATAGAATTAAGGTTGATGAGTAACATTAAGGCCACAACTTTATTGACTGCAAATAAAATGTGAGTGTTATTGGCATAGGCATTGGCTGAAGACTATAACAGACCACTGCCCCATCAGGGCAGCAACATCGGGGTTTTGCCCGACAGAAGCTTACCACGAGGTTCCTGTGATCCCGGCATGGCCCTAGCACATCAAGCAGACTTTGGACAAGATCCGGGGGCCCAGATTCCTTTAACGGAATACCTTTTGATCATTGAGGAACAGGTGATAGCCACACCTCCCCTCCACACACAAAATTAAGCCAATGCCTAACCGCCCAGCCTGGAAAGTTGTGACTATTGCTAAGGGGGTAGGCAAAAAACCAAGTGGCCAGTGCCAATTTGCCAAATGGATAAAGATTCCTACCCAGGCGTCCCAAGACAGGCGACTCACACAAAGTCCAAAGCAAGGCCGAGTACCTACACTAAGGGCGGCGGGGGGGGGGGATGTTCAGCAGCGCCAATCAAGTGCCTAGGCCACTCTTGCGCTGATGCTTATATAATTCCTTAACCACCCCCACCCCTTTCCTGATTGGCTGTGACCCGTGATGCCTATTTAGAGAAATGAAACTTAGACCTAGAAATGAAACCTACGTAGTCAGGGGTGTGTCCAGGGGCCCAGTCACAAGAAGGACCGCCTTCTGAGGATGATCCCATTTATAGAATGAAAGAAAAAACATTTATGAATACCCCTCAGCTACATAGAAACTAAGTTAGGCATCATAAAAGACTTCCTATACAATAAAATTCAGGTTCAGAGAGTTGGAGAGGCCTCTGAAGCCTTTAACTGTCACCTAACATTCTTAAAGTTGCCCATTATGTGAGTATAACCAGCGGCCAGCTCATTCTTGAAGTCGGCCAATGTTAACATTGGGCTCTGTTGTTTTTGACCTCCTAAATCCATCACTTTGCCACTAAAATGGAGGGCGCATGAAAGGTACAATATATATTACCAAATATCCAAATAATAGCAATAGCACAGCGTGACGCCAATTTGGATAACTGTGCGGCTGTTATTAAAGCTTCAGCAAATACCAGCATGATAATCACCTTGCAAAGTGAACAATTTCTTTCCGTGGCAGTTCCAAAGTAGCATTCCCCTCCATGTCTCAAAAATGGCCTCCAATGCCTTTCACTCAGCTCTGACATTCAATAAGTTGTCAACATTCAATAACTTCTTGCTCTATCCTTAATTATCCTTTAAGCGGTAGAAGAGAAATAGCAACTACAGTGTGAAGGTTAGTCTATAAATGACAAGGAGATGGCCTCTTTAGTGCTGAATTCTCCCTCTCTCTTTTTTGACAAAGTGCAAGTTTGCAGTTACCCTGTCTTTTGACCTTTCGATGGAGGTTTTTTCACCTCAAAAGAGAAATGTTATAATTTATGTATTATCACAATGTTCACTATGCACTTAGCATATATTGTGAAGTGGGAATTCCATGTAGAAGATGCAGCACCTGTTTTCTCTTGCTTCACCTGATCAGAGAATCTGTGCTATTTTCTCCCTTTGCCTTTGGAGTCCTGCATTATGAGGAGATCAATCTTCCCACACCCCTCATTTCCAGATCATCTCACTTTTGCACAGGGATCCAAAGTAAGGGTTGAAGGAAAAGAGTGAATCTGTCGATTTCAGTTTCTCAGTTTTCTAAGTTCCCTTCTCCATATTTCCACATCAGTTTGCAACTAAAAGAAAAAGATATAATGAAAATTGATTAGCATTTTAGTGTGGAATTCTCCAGATATACACATTTTTGTATGTGGTCTTTCCTAATTACACATTTTTGCAAATATTTATCCATGGTATGTGTATGTATATGTATATGTGTGTGTGTGTGTGCATATATATATATATATATATATATATATATATATATAATCACTTTTGTAAGTTATTTTCACTAATTTTGCACACTTTATCTCAGTATATAGGGACACGAGTGGCACTGTGGGTTAAACCACAGAGCCTAGGACTTGCCGATCAGAAGGTCGGCGGTTCGAATCCCCGCGACGGAGTCAGCTCCCGTTGCTCGGTCCCTGCTCCTGCCAACCCAGCAGTTCAAAAGCACATCAAAGTGCAAGTAGATAAATAGGTACCGCTCTGGTGGGAAGGTAAACGCCGTTTCCATGCACTGCTCTGGTTCGCCAGAAGCTGCTTAGTCATGCTGGCCACATGAGCTGTATGTCGGCTCCCTTGGCCAATAAAGCGAGATGAACACCGCAGCCCCAGAGTCGGCTACGACTGGACCTAATGGTCAGGGGTCCCTTTACCTTGTCTCAGTATATGCATTTTAGCACAAATTGCTTGGCAGAAGAATTACATTGCAAAATTCAGAGAAGTACACATTTCAAACAATGGCTGTGTTCTGGAAAGGGCAAATGTGACTGAATTGCCTTTAAATAGGAACTGAACCAACTTTCTCCCACCCACCCCTACTGCAGCTTCTTTTCATCTCAGTCACTCAGCTGTAGGGCACTTTTTATTAAATTTCCCAAGGAGGAGGTGGCAGCAATGGCAGCAGGTGAGTAGGTGCAGGGAGGCAAGACTGATGGCCCAACCAGCATCCAATTCACTTGTCTGCACAGCTGTCTTTTCAATTGGAAAGCTGGGAGGAATCCAGGCTCACACAGTGTGGCTAAAGAATGCAATGTCCTATTTTTTAATACTATACCCATCATCTCCCCAAGTGGCTACAAATTCTGTGCTATTTGAAATTGCGTTTCAGGTGGCTATGCAACTGTTAACTCTATGCTGCAATGCTTCTAAAAGCTGGTTTCTCCTTTTTGCTGCTGTTTCAACTAATGTTGGTGAAAATCTAAATCAGAAAGAGGTGGCTAAGAGATTTATGCTCATTACTGGGAATCTAACTGTTCTCTGAGTGTACAGGACTAGCTGAAAAAAATAAATAAACGAGGGCTTTAGCTGCTTGTACAATAGTGCTTAAAGTGAAATATTTCAGAAAGCATTCCTTTTTGTGTGTTTGGAGGGTATGTTTTACCTTGTATATTTCCTGTTCCTCCTCTGTTGATTGAACCTGAACTGAATTGTGTGATTACTGTTCCTAGATCAATTCCTTATCTGTGGTGGAGAGTAGAAGCTTGCCTTGCCAACTTTATCCCTGGCCCACTTCCCCCCTCTCCAATGCCCCTAGACACTCATCCTGATGTATAACATTTGAAGTAGGGCATACATGTATAAAACCCCAGATCTGTAGGCCCAGATTGTGTAATCACTATTTGAAGAAAAGAAAAAATAAATTCAGGATTTTTTAAAAAATAAAAATAATCATTATTGAAGGTAGTCAAATCAATACAAAAAAGTATATATACTAAAGAAAAAGAAAAGCAGCACAGTTTATTTGGAGGAGACTTAAATCAGGCAAGCAGAGACTGTACAAACATTACTGCCTTGTATGGGCATCTAGTGACAATGGAAAAGAGGCAGGTTTTCTGGGCTACATGTCCCCTATCTTTTACATGAGATACATCTTGGGACAGGTCACTATCCAATTTGTCCCTCTCTTCCTAAGGTACGTGGGCGGCGCTGTGGTCTAAACTACTGAGCCTCCTGGGCTTGCCAGTCAGAAGGTCGGCAGTTTGAATCCCCGTGACAGAGTGAGCTCCTTTTGTTCTGTCCCAGCTCCTGCCAACCTAGCAGTTTGAAAGCATGCCAGTGCAAGTAGATAAATAGGTACCGCTGTGACGGGAAGGTAAATGGGGTTCTGTGCGCACTGGTTTCTGTCACAGTGTCCCATTGCACCAGAAGTAGTTTAGAGTCATGCTTGCCACATGACCCGGAAAGCTGTCTGTGGACATACACTGGCTCCCTCAGCCTGAAAGCGAGATGAACGCCGCAACCCCATAGTTGCTTTTGACTGGACTTAACCATCCAGGGATCCTTGACCTTACTTTTACTTTTCTCTTCCTAAATGTTTGGGGGGGGGGATTTTGGCTGGCTGACTGGCTAGATATAGATATATAAAACTGAAGAACATTTAAATTAGAAATAATTTAGTTAAGTTAGCTGTGAGGAGTCAGGTTACCATCCAATTTGTTCCTTTCTTCCTAAATGTTATATTTCTTTTTTTAAAAAAATATTGAAGAAAGTTAGATAAAATAGGGCAAAACCTATATAAAAACTGAGTTGGCTGTGAGCATTATTTGCTAATGGTGTTAAAGTTTAGCTTTATGTCACGCTATTGTATACTGCAATATTGCATGAATGGGGGCAGGTGGCAGCCATCCTCTGAATTCAATACATCTGAGCCGCCGCTATGTCAGTGCAAAAGGACACAGTGAGGGAAAGATGCAGCTAGCGAGGAGATCAAGAAACCTGCTAAATGTCATAAGCAAAGACGCTGTTTCACTTTGTGTATCATGTTGCTCAATGAGATTAATCCAACTGTTACTTGATTTGAAACCCTCCAAATGTCAGAAATAATAATAATAAAAAGAACCACTTCATAGGTTCGTGCTAATACTGGCTTAACAGATGGAATTAGAACAAAATCTTAGCTAATGCTTTAATTGGCCTGAGATGCTTTGTCTGTTGCAAAGGAAACAATCCACACACTTGATTGCTTATTTTGAGTCATATGTCAACGTCAGGTTCCTATGCAATGTTCGTTCCACTAAAGGAAAAAGATAAAAAATAAAAAATATATTTATGTATTAAAAAATACTGTGTAAAAATAAATAAATCCTATAGTGGCTTCCAACACTGCAAAATGAATCATTTCACCTTATTTGCACATGACAAATAACATGTTCTCCTTCTCCCCTATTTTTTTAAAGTGATGTGTTTTCAAGGTCTAACTCAGGGATGACTGAATCTGCCTCTGTTGGCTCTCAGCCCCTTCCCCCAATTTTAACTTCAGTTGGACACATTTCCACATACATTTGTGATGATGATGATTTAAACAATGAAAATGATTAAAATGAAAATGCGCTAGCATTTTGGTGCACATTTATCTCAATATGCACATGGTTGTGAGCAATTTCCCCTAATAGAATGCATTTTTGTATTTTCAGTAAGGTATACATTTTCATGTACATTTTACCCTAGCACATGCATTTTTTGTACATCATTCAGTGGCAAATTTAGTGACACCTAACCCTATTTTTAATGACCAATTGGGTACCTAGACAGAACTTTTAAAGAGCTTGATCCAGCTCTCCCCTCCCCTCTGATTTAGCAGAAGGATACAAATTTAACCCAATAGTACTGCTATTCCATCTATCCACAGTCAAGTAAAACAGAATGTCCAGGGATGTATTCTGCAACACACACCCTCTAAGATATAGTTGCACTGAAGCTGTAAATATAACCTTCAGGATGTATTGGAATGGTATAGTGCATTGTAAATCGTTTCCACAAATTACAGCCATAAATATGCTAAAGGCCCATTTTTCTTTCTTTTACTGGCAGAACAATCTTATTTCTTTCTGTGGAAAGGTAGTTCTTTAGATGTGCTTCAGTTGGTTATTTTGAGCACTTGCCCCTGTCCCTGATGCAATGCTAGTGCTTTAATATTGCCAAAAAGACTTAAAATAACATTTGAATAGGACGTTCACTCTAGTAACAGTCAGGTAGCAAGTTCTCTCTATGATATCAAAGAGAAGTGATGGGTGAAGTCCCCTTGATTCACCTTGATTTCCATTCACTTTTTGCAGTCTCTTCTTGCCCAAGTGAGTGTTTTTCACTAGAGTATTTCCCAGAAACTCCAAAGAACTTAAAGGCAGGAGGATGGCATCATGGTGGCAGGCTCAGCATTAGGCAGGAGAAGTAAAAAGAGGACAGGGCTTTTGTACCTTTAATACTTGTGTGGAAGAGGAAATCCACTCTACAAAGCTATTAAAGGAATAGAAGCCCTGTCCTCGACTACTCTACTTAGCTCTAAACTATTCATGCAAGTTATAATGTACATAAAGGCTGACCATGTTTACAACTGTAAATGTGGAATTATCTAAATATATTTTAAAAGGATCGCTGGTCAGGTCAGAGCCACTAACCATAATGCTATCCCTTATCTATTTATGGTTTCCTACACAGAAAGTTCATTTAGAAAGGGCTAAAGGCAGTTCGAAAGCACCCCTGGGTGCAAGTAGATAAATAGGGACCGCTTACTAGCGGGAAGGTAAACAGCGTTTCCGTGTGCGGCTCTGGCTCGCCAGAGCAGCGATGTCATGCTGGCCATGTGACCCGGGAGTGTCTCCGGACAGCGCTGGCCCCCGGCCTCTTGAGTGAGATGGGCGCACAACCCTAGAGTCTGTCAAGACTGGCCCGTACGGGCAGGGGTACCTTTAAAGGCAAATAACAAAAAGTAAAGGGATCCATTTTGGTTTTGTACCACTTTTCTTCCAGAACTCATGGACTGTGTGACATAGGAAGGGAGAGAAATTCAATTCAGTTCACATTAAGAGGTGAACCAACCAAATTTGCTCCTTCCCAAACAAACCGAAACACAATGATCCTTGAAAATTCACACTTCTCTGAACTTTGCAACCCAGTTCTCCAGTCAAGTAATATGCACAGATGCATATACACATAAAACGCCTGTACTAGAGAAAAGAAAATGCAAAACGCATTACATCAGGGGGAATTGCTTTGCAAAAATATGTGCATTAGACAAAATTGCATACAAAGCTGTGTACATTCCCTAAAAGCTGCAACAACAACATGGGAATACTTGAACCTATGCAGGCTGTAAGCCTCCTTATTTCAAAGCAACAAACTTTCCCCTAATCTTTCTCTCATCCTTGTTCATAGGTCTGGGATTTTTTGAGAGATAATGTCTTAGGTTTTGATGGCTGTAAACCTCCTTCCATTTACCCAGTTGCTCCTCACAGCAGTAACGATCAACTTGCCTGCCCCATTTTCCGCATCCTCTGTGACCAATCTAGAGAGAGCCTTCCAAACAAAGGAGGAGATGAGTGGCTCTAAGACAAAGGGGTGGGGTGAGGGAACGATTCAGATGATTTGCTGCTATGTGGATGCACAGGCTCATTCAAAACCCTTTAGCTGTGCTTGATTGAAAATTGCCAAAAATGGGGAAAACCCATCATTGAAAAATATTTGCCGCCACTAAAGCTACATAATAGCCATAATTTGTTTTAAAGTGCTCCCTTGCACACCTGCCAAGTCACTTGGAAAACTTCACAGGGTAGTAAAATATAAAAAATAAACAGAACAGCACTTGGACTTATCTCGGGAGACTTACAGCTTTTGCAAGTCTCCCTTGCACTTCTACCAGCATGAGTTGTGAATTGTGTCCTATAGATAAACTCAATTAACTTAACGCTATCAATGCAGTGTTGTCAACTAGACTTATTAAAGGTGAGACCTCTGCCTCTCTGTCAACTGAGTAATGGGGCCAACTGGCTCCAGTGCTTTTATCAATTCTGTAGCTGTATATTTAAGTTTGCCACCAAATAGTAGGCTGTGTGTGTGTTTGTGTTTGCGTGTTTATATGAATCCCTTCCTGCCCCGGTAGTTGTATGGCTGCTTTGAACATGAGCTGGCCTCCATGAAACGGACAAGGGAGTCTTTGGGACATAAGCTGGGTTTAAGGCATGATGAGCTGATGTGAAGACGTAGTTTGTGCTAATTGTGCTTCTTTGTGGATAACGCCTATCACTGGATTCTCCATGCACAGCGCACTGCAAGTCCCAACGCTTGCTGTGTTATCAAGACAGGAACTGGGACGCATGACAGGTGAGCTTGTAGTATCTATTTTTGCAAGGCATCCATTGCCACCAAAAGATAATTGTCAGGCATCAGAGGATCTAACCCCGCCCCCCCGCCGGTAGGTTGCCAGGAACGGATAAGACGAGGAAAGTTCTTACCAATGCTTTTTATTCAATATTCACAGAAAGAGGCATAGAAATGCAGCCGCTTGGAGTAATGGCATTGCTCTGGGTGAGGCTCCACCCTCCTCCCTCTCTCCCTTCATGCTTCATCACTATGGGTGCTGAGGTGTGCCCTCTGTCTCTGAGTTCTCTGCTCTCCTACTTTCAAGGCCCACTGTGTTCTGGGAAGGGGGGTCTGGAATGCTTTCTAAAGATACTGAGTCCATCAACTGTCACTCCCCTGGTGCTTCCTCCTCCTCTCCCATTATTTCCCAGCTTTCCCCTTCATCTGCTTCTGAGCTGTGACCTCTCTCAAACTCCTGTTGTGATTCTGAACTGTCTCCTTCTTCTCTAGAAGGACATGCTGGGGAGACGGTCTCCACCCTTCCTCCTCTGCCCAGTCTCTGACACTAATTTTAAGGGAAAATTCCTGGAGGCAAGCTGAAATTGTTTTTAAAGATGGATTGCACCATATAGATTCTTATGCTTTTTTTACTTATCAATATCCCTATGTCAGAGGGACGCGGGTGGCACTGTGGGTAAAAGCCTCAGCGCCTAGGGCTTGCCGATCGAAAGGTCGGCGGTTCGAATCCCCGTGGCGGGGTGCGCTCCCGCTGCTCGGTCCCAGCGCCTGCCAACCTAGCAGTTCGAAAGCACCCCCGGGTGCAAGTAGATAAATAGGGACCGCTTACCAGCGGGAAGGTAAACGGCATTCCGTGTGCTGCGCTGGCTCGCCAGATGCAGCTTGTCACGCTGGCCACGTGACCCGGAAGTGTCTGCGGACAGCGCTGGCCCCCGGCCTCTTGAGTGAGATGGGCGCACAACCCCAGAGTCTGTCAAGACTGGCCCGTACGGGCAGGGGTACCTTTACCTTTACTTATCCCTATGTCAGTTTCCCACCTCATTTGAATATATTCTGCATTGCCCACAAAGCTGTCTAATACCATACCATATATCTTTGAGGCGGCCCCTTTTGCATCATGGCTAGGTCTGCTACTTGGTGATTCAAAAGGTGTCAATTGTCTCAAGCCCTCTCCCATGCGTTCCAGATAATTTGCAAAAGTGCATAGTTGATACAGTTGCAAGCGGGAACATTTTGTACCTTTCGTCTTTGCCACCAGGTAAGCTTTTGAGATTGCCTTACCTCCTACAAGCAGATATCTAATTATATAGAAACCATTTGTTTCAAAATCTATGAATTGGTTGTATTTATCTGCATGTTTAAATAAGGAGTGATCTAGCAGAGGCATCAGTGATGAAGGCCTAGGAGTCGATACTGAGTTCCAAATCCACCATGCCATCAGTGTTAAAGGTAAAGGTAAAGGACCCCGGACAGTTAAATCCAGTTGCGAACGACTCTGGGGTTGTGGTGTTCATCTCGCTTTACTGGCCGAGGGAGCCGAGGTTTGTCCGCAGACAGTTTTTCCAGGTCATGTGGCCAGCATGACTAAGCCGTTTCTGGCGAAACCAGAGCAGCGCAGGGAAATGCCGTTTACCTTCTCGCCAGAGTTGTGCCTATTTATCTACTTGCACTTTGACATACTTTCAACCTGCTAGGTTGGCAGAAGCTGGGAATGAGAAACGGGAGCTTATCCCATTGCAGGGATTCGAACCGGCAACCTTCCGATCGGCAAGCCCTAGGCTCTGTGGTTTAGACCACAGCGCCATCCACGTCCATGCCATCAATGTAGAACTGCCATCAATGTTACTTTCCATTAATACCAGTTCTAGATGATGGGATTCTCATTTGCACCTAATAACATCCTCCAGTGAGAAAGTGCTTGAACGAAAGTCAAGAAGAATGGGAAATGTAAAGTATTGTAATTTTGCTCTGCAATGCAATGCAACATATATGCAAAGAGACTTCCTGCAGTCAACACCCCCACTCTGAAAATGGGGGCTCTGACCATAAGTGCTCATTGTCTGATTGTGTATGCATGGAATACAGTCTTGTCCATGTTGGATCTCCTATATGAAGTGAAGCTTTTAAAAACTTTTAAGAAGCTATTCCCAGCTGCCCTTTGGTCTGCTTTGCTGGAATGAAATGTCCTACAGTGTATGTTAAGGCAATTTGTAATAAACCCCTGCAAGCAAATACCCATCTATAGATTTAGAAGTGTTATTCCAGTGGGATTGTGAAAATCATTTTCGTTTTGGGAACCTGGCGATATATATCCCAGGTAATGCATTTTAGCAGGTGGGGTGTATGTGTGTGTGTTGCTGTTACTAACATGTGATCTTCAGAAGTTTTAGTAGTTTGCTTCAGTTCACAGAAGCATCTAAAAGTTCAGCAGGTAATCAGAACCTCTTGAGTCTGCAAAATTGGAATAGCAATCCCATGAAAATAGCTTCCTTCATGAGATTTTTGTTAGCTAGGCTGGAAATAAAGTTCAACCCAGGTTATCCTTTGCTGGAGAGAAAAATTGTCTGAAATTGTGTTGCAAGGGCATCAGAACATACTACATTTGAAACTGGCGCAGAAAAGATAAAGGAGGCTGCAGAGACAAACCCAGTTCGATGAATGCAGAGCCAGGGGGGAATCTCTGACACTGAGATTCCTTTCATTGATCCTTCATGCTGAGTTACAGCTGATCAGTGCCCTTGCCATTAAAGGCACTCAGCTTGGATTCTTGACTAGCGCTCAACAGCTTTTAGAGGCATTTAGCACTTAAGAAATATTCAAAGAATGATGAAACTACCGAGGAATCTGTCTTAGACCATTGCTCCACCTAGCTCAGTAGCATCTGCACTGCCTGGAACCAGCTCTCCTGGGTTTCAGACAGAGGTCTCTCCCAGCCCTTTCTGGAGACACCAGGGATTGGAGCTGGGAGCTTTTGCTCGCAAAGCAGATGCCATCCTACTAAGTTGTTGCACCTCTCCTGCATATATTTCTATGCTATTTATAGGGCTCACCCACACGTCTTCTTTCCCCTGGGTAAAAATTGCTATTTAGCACACAATAGGAGCATATAACAATTTGGGTATTATCCAGGTTGACAGTTACTTGGATTTAGCATGTTTTTTTGCTTCGAGAAGGGACACGGGTGGTGCTGTGGTCTAAACCACAGAGCCTAGGACTTGCCAATCAAAAGGTCGACGGTTCGAATCCCTGCGACAGGGTGAGCTCCCGTTGTTCAGACCCTGCTCCTGCCAACCTAGCAGTTCAAAAGCACGTCAAAGTGCAAGTAGATAAATAGGTACCACTCCAGTGGGAAGGTAAACGGCATTTCCGTGCACTGCTCTGGTTCGTCAGAAGTGGCTTAGTCATGCTGGCCACATGACCTGGAAGCTGTACTCCGGCTCCCTCTGCCACTAAAGCGAGATGAGCGCCGCAACCCCAGAGTCGGTCACGACTGGACCTTTACCTTTACCTTTACTTTTCTTCAAGAAAGGAGTGGGGCAAGGGGGAAACTGCTTGGACTTATACCTAGAAAGGGTGGGGGTCAAGCCAAAGACAACCCAGAGCCATGCTTTCTAGGCCTGGGACAAGTGAGACCCCTTAGATTGGCAAAGATATTGTGTTCTAGCTCTGGGTCACTAGCGCCTATGTTATAAACCACCCTGTGATCTTTAGATGAAGGGTAGTACAGAAAGTTACTTAATAAATAATAATAATACTTCATTTGCAGATTGTCTGTGTGTGGAGCATACATTCACAAGCATGTATTTTCAGACACTCCCCCCAAAACCCCCCCCCCTGTAATAATGGCCAGTGCCCCTTAAAAGTTTGATTAGTATATATATATATATATATGAATTCTTAATGTACAATACAGAATCATAGACAAGCAGAGTTGGAAGGGACCCTGAGGGTCATCTAGTCCAACCCCCTGCAATGGAGGAATCTCAGCTAAAGCATCCATGACAGATGGCCACCCAAACTCTGCTTAAAAACCTTCAATGAAGCAGAGCTTAGTTTTTATATTTATTTTAGATGTTTATGCCTCCCTTCAAACCTTTAACAAGGCTGCCAAAACAGCTTCAATATAAGTGATTAAAATCAGGAAATGCAGCATTCAGGCAAGAAAACCAAGCCAATAACCAGCATCAACAAGCCAGCATGGAAACCAAGATCTCGGAGGCTATTAGGTTTTTAAAGGGTCTTTAGGCTTTTACTAAAAAGGTTGGTGCAAGGCAAACTTGTTCCAAAGTTAGGGGGCCACAGCAAAAACAAACAAACAAACAAAAAACCTTAGCTCCAATCACTCACAGTGCAGGAAGATGGAAAAGGGGCATTTTAGAAAGATTGCACTATCCAGGCATATAACAACAACAACAACAACAACAACAACAACAACAACAACAGCAACAGCAACAGCAACAGCAACAGCAACAGCAACATTCATTTGCTCATAGAAGGGAAGAAAATGCATTTTGCCAATTCCTCCTTTTCTCTTGTATTTCCTTGCACCATTAAGGAGACTGCTCCAGAAAGTTCGAGGACCCTTTGGAACAATGTAGGAGGTGACACAGACAGACAAAAGTAGAATCAGCAAAAGTCTATTTGCTTCCCTCTGTTCCACCAGCAGGATCCCTGCACTGGATCAAAAGCATTCCATGGGCTATGGGGAGATGAAGTCTGGAAGTCAAACCTATTATTATCATAATAATCTTGATTTGAACCATTTAGTTATATCATTCTTAAATATGGTTTGGTGGTTTCTTTGTTTTCTGCTGTGTGTGTGTGTGTGTGTGTGTGTGTGTGTGTGAAATCTTTCTCTCTCTTCTGTAAAAGATCTCATTTCCCCTCACCCTTCCTTACTACACGTTTCAGCTGGCGGATGGCTTTTGGCTTAATGCCTCAAAATTCGCAAGACTCTCAAGGCATAATCCAGCAGAAATGCATTGCCTTCTGTGTTGTGGTGCTTAATTCACTGCCTCGTACCTGACTCAGAGCCATTGATTTCCTAAATTTCCAGCCTTGCATCTGCCAATGGATACTATGGAAAAGAAAGGAAATCGCTTCCGTATTGGCCTCAGAATCAATCGGCTTTAAGCCCAAGCAATTAACTTCCTGAAACACTGTTGCATCTGCTTGGGGTCTCACCATGTGAGATGAAGAGAATTCTACCACCTCGGTATGATATGGATGACACTGATTTGAAATTCATTGAGAGAGGATGTGAAGGGGCAAGTCTGGGAGTGACAGGAGGAGAAGGTCTGTCAAGTGCTTTTAGCGTTTGGTGTCCTCATTATATGCAATCACAAAGCCATCATGGTCTGCTCTCCTTGGTGACAAAATCGGCAGTGCAGAAAGTATGGGTATACTTCTTGGAATTCCTGTCCTACAAAGTCTCATGTTTAGACTCTTCTGCTTTTCAATGCCCACTTGTCTCCATTTTTAGCCACAGCTCCTTCAGGCAGGATCACATCAATCTATATTATACCATGTGGCCAGTGGTAATGAACTGGCATCATGAAGGGTCTACATAGCCAAACAGATACAATGTTGGCACCTCCCCATTGAGGAGCATTAGCAGTGGAATCTCGTCCACCCAGACTGTAAACACAGCCTATGTGCAAAGATGCTGTATGTGTGATTGACGACCCTGAATATTGCAGAGTACAGTGGACACTCGGGTTGCGAACGTGATCCATGCGGGATGCACGTTTGCAACCCGCAGTGTTCGCAACCTGCAGCGGTGCGTCTGCGCATGCATGGGTTGCGATTTGGCACTTCTGTGCATGCGTGACCACCGAAACCCAGAAGTAACCTGTTCCGGTACTTCTGGGTTTCGGCGGATCCGTAACCCAAAAAACACAACCTGAAGCATTTGTAACCCAAGGTATGACTGTATGAGATCAGAGGCACCAACTTGTGCCAAAGATTGAGGGGGCTGGGGACATCATGCACGACACACACAATGTCACACGTGGGATGTCACACATACGACATCACATGGCTTTTGGGAGGAGCCAGGGGACAGAACTGAATTCAGTGGCCAGTGGCCAGTGGCTTCTCTCTTGAGCTTGTCAGCCTTCCATGGCAGAAGCAGCAGGATCTGGCCACTGAAGCCATGCTTGGCCTCCACTGTCCCCTGATGGTAGGGAACATGGGTGGGGGAGCTCAAAAATTGATTGGGGGACCAAAAACGCTCAGACCCCTGGAGTTGGCGCCCCTGTACTCAATTGTGTGTAGAACTTGTGCACTCTTGTTGGCTAGGACATACTTCAGCCATGCTGGGGTGTCTAGGAATCAGGTCCAGAACTGGAATGCCCCAAAGGTGGGTTTACCTGCTTTGGTCTTCATTTCCCTCCCCGATGGCACAAAATAAACTACAACTCCAGCAAAATCTTATCCATTGCTGAGGCAAGAAAGATGGCAGAGAAGGAGCTGCTCTTTGCTTTCAGACTCCAAAGAAACCTTTGACTATTTGTGTGGCTGGAATAAAGTTCGCTGTACAAAGGTGTCGAGTCACTTCCATTGCTCCCCCACTTTGACATTTGACCTCAGCCACCAGAAACATGACCATGAGAGAATGTGGCCTTTGAGCTTAAAAAGGTTCAACATCCCTACCTTGGAGAGACATAAGACTTCTGGATTGCCCAGGTGGTGAGGCTGCCACAGTGCCTTCAAATGTCTCTCAGAGATGAAATGAGGTGCATACTTGGTCTGCTGCTCTTGGCAGAAAGGCCAAGGTGAAACTGAAGAGGATGTTCACCAATAAGACCTACACATGCCTCCTCTGCCCCCTTTGATCTGGGCCTGGCAGTACCCCAAATAAAGAACAAAAGGCAGGATGCTGAAAGACTGACAGAAAAGAAAGGTATTTTTCAAAGTAAGCTGCAACGATTAATAACAGCAACAATGTACAAATAATTTTGACTGAGCTACAGCAATTAATCTGCAATAGCCTTAGTCAGTTCTTTACCTTCTATTTTCAGAGTAAAATAATTCCGGGAAACCAAACGGTTATAATTTCCCCTACTGCTGCTGGGCCATTTGAAAGCTAGATTCAATTGTGAAAGAAAGACTGGAGAGGGGAGGAAATAGGTTTATTTTTTTTAACTCTTGCTAGTGTGAGTAAGAATCTCTGGTACAACAGAGTGACCCCTTTTGTTAATATTCTGTCTGTATCTGTCAGATCCAGCAGGCAAACAACTTATATTGCTGTCTTGCGAATCAGCTTGGATACTTGAAGAAAGTCTGAGTGGCACTAGTTATTAACTAACTCTCTCTCTCTGTCAGTGAGCTGAGTGGCAATTGTGTATCTCCCATCTTTTCTGTAAATACATTTGGCTTTGGCTGCACACTGGGATTCTAAGCCAAAATCTTTTGATCAAGACAAGAAGAGCAAGAATCTAGCACAAATTTCTAGGCTATGTTAATCTGAGCATCTCATAACAGTCATCTCCCAGTAAATAAAACAGATCGTCTGTTGGGATAAGTCAGGTGTACATACAGGCTGGGGGTGGAAAACTGGATCCAGGCGGTGCAATAGATCTTTATTTCCTCCACCTAAAGTTTGGCAGGTGTATAGAGCTACCAATGTATCAATCACCTAATGTCACAATGACACCAGGTGATCCACTTTTACCCATGTGTGACTTTGACCCCGATCTCCTAGGTCCTAGTCCAACACACTAACCTATGGGTAGGCAAACTAAGGCCCGGGGGCCAGATCCGGCCCAATCACCTTTTAAATCTGGCCTGTGGACAGTCTGGGAATCAGCGTATTTTTACATGAGTAGAATGTGTCTTTTCATTTAAAATGCATCTCTGGGTTATTTGTGGGGCATAGGAATTTGTTCATTTCCCCCCCAAATATACTCTGCCCCCCCACAACATGAGGGACAGTGGACTGGCCCCCTGCTGAAAAAGTTTGCTGATCCCTGTTCTAACCACTACCCCACAATGGCTCTTCATTCTGTAGAAAAGGTTCACACCACTCAACATTTTACCTCCAGTCATGGTAATCTATAATGTCCTGTAGGAAGCAGGGAAGCCACATAAACTTTAGCAAAGGGGGGTGGAAATCATTCTAATGTTGATGGAGTTGATACTCTTAGATTAAAACCAGAACACTATTTTTCTACTAGTTTACAACATAGCAAATAAATCATGCTTTCCTAGCAGGAATGTAAAAGATTAAGGAGGGAAATGGGAGCACCTTTTTCTGTACCTTTCTGTTACAGAACAACACTCAAAAGGAAGGGCGGGGAAAGATTCTGTTGGCTTTTTCACACAGTCCTATTGAATTACTGAAGTGGTGAGAACAAAGACTATTTCTGTGTGCGCTATGCTTCGCACATTTGCTGTGGAGAACTGTAGTATGACCTCACATTACAAAAAAAGACAGGATATGAGGTCATCAACTGACCACCCACAGCTAACAATAGAATTTTCCTAATGTGTCATAGGGAAGGAGGCCGTGATATTTGCATGCTGTCTATCGATTGGCTGCTCTCAGGGCTGCCAGCACAATCACCCCCAAATATAATTTGCCAGAATATTTGATGGTGTGCCTGGGCAGAATTTGCAAGAGAATTTCAGCTGGGCCATTGCCATTGGCCGTCATGCCAGATATCATGAAGTCTGACCAAAGACCTCTGGATCCAAAAGGCATGCTCAAACACGGTGTGTGTGTGTGTGTGTGTGTGTGTGTGTGTGTGTGTGTGTAAAGGCTTCTGTACCGAGTGAGACTTCACTGGTGTTGCTCAGATGCTATCTGCTGCCCTGGAGAAGTCTGGACACTGAGGTCCAGCTCTGAGGGCCTTCTGATGGTTCCCTTGCTACGAGAAGTCACAGGGAACCAGGCAGAGGGCCTTCTCAGCAATGGCACCCACCCTATGGAACATCCTCCCATCAGATGTCAAGGAGATAAAAAACTATACAGCTTTTAGAAGGCATCTGAAGGCAGCCCTGTATAGAAAAGTTTTTAATGTTTGATGTTTTATTTTGTTTTTATATATCCTGGAAGCTGCCCAGAGTGGCTGGGGCAACACAGCCAGATGTGTGGGGTATAAATAATAAAAATGATGATGATTACCTATGACTACTACTGTGATGGCTATGTTCCACCTCCACTGTTAGAGGTAGTGTGCCTTTCTATCAGTGTACGGGAACAGATTGCTGGACTAGATGATCTAGCAAGGCTTTTCTATGTGGCATTGCCAGGCTTTGCTTCAAAGGCTTTGCTTCATCAGGACCTGCACATGCACTGTTGGTGTATTGCCAAAATAAACTTGCAATGAGCCTTGAAACACGCCCTTGAAGCACACCCTTGAGGCATGTCTAAAACTTCTGTTTAGCAACAAGTGCCTTTATCAGGGCATGTCTGGAGAAGGAGAGATGCGGTGGAGGGTTAGGCAGTTGGTGTTGGTCAGTGTGTCTGCCAGAATATGTGAAAGTCTGTGAGCCCGTCTCTCTGGCCGGATGGCTGAAAGGAGCAGAGATCTGTATACAGTTCTGCATCAGAGAGACGTGGATGGCACTGTGGTCTAAACCACTGAGCCTCTTGGGCTTGCTGATCAGAAGGTCGGCAGTTTGAATTCCCATGATGGGGTGAGCTCCTGTTCCTCTGTCCCACCTCCTGCCAACCTAGCAGTTTGAAAGCATGCCAATGCAAGTAGATAAATAGGTACTGTTGCGGCGGGAAGGTAAACGGTGTTTCCGTGCGCTCTGGTTTCTGCCACGGTGTCCTGTTGCACCAGAAGCGGTTTAGTCATGCTGGCCACATGACCCGGAAAGCTGTCTGTGGACAAATGCCATCTCCCTTGGCCTGAAAACAAGATGAGCACTGCACCCCTTGGTCACCAATGACTGGACTTAAGTGCCAAGGGTCATTTACCTTTTACCTTTTCATAGTTCTGCATCTTATTTTATACGTAGACCAGTAGTGTTATTCAACTTCTAATGTAAATAATAAAGACTTTAGAGAAGAACTGAATGGGTGAGGTGATTATTCCTGTCATGGGAATTCACCAAGAGAAGGTTGAACTGCTGCTGCTGCGAAGAGGCAGAAAGACTTTCTGAATAATTCTGTTGAGGTGGAGAAAGGAACCCCAAGAGTTGGAGCTCACACACTATCATGTACCTCAGGCTTCAGAATACCTTTTTGCCTTTCCTCCTGCTTGTCCTCTCAGACTACACCTCCCAGCACTCAGTGCTTCCAGCCCTGCTTAACAGGCAATCCTGTTGCTGTATCTTAGACCACCATCCCCCTTCAGCTTGGCTTCATCCTATTAAGGCTGCATTTAATATGACACCGAAAACCCCGTGAGGGTCTGGTAAGTTTTTACACTAATAGGTTTGAATCAGAGTTTCCCCTCGCCCTCTGAAATGGATTCCTCCTTTAAAAATAATAAAAAGGACCCAGGTGGTCCAATAGATATTCTAATTTCCCCCTTCCTTCGCCTGAGATGTGCATAGCTTGGGAATGCAGCCAAGACAGATTCCGTCATCCCAAGTAACTGCTTTTTCCTTAACCACCCGGCAAGAATAGCTCAGGGCAATGAAAGTTCTTGGAGTCAAGTTGTAGGGCATCTCAAGATTCCAGTTTTAAATATTCAATGCACTTTGCTACATGACCTCTGTTTAACACATTATAATCACAAAATTATTCCATGGCAGAGCTATTCAGGTGACTGCACTTTTTAACTGTAGCGTTCAGAAAGGCACTTGCCACTGATTCAAATAGGAGTAAAATTTTATCTCGGACAAATGAATGTGCTTGAAAGAATTGTGCTGAGAAAGGAGCGGGGGGGGGGAGAAGAGAAAGGATTCCAGATTTTAATGGATTTTGCTAAGTATGAAATTAATCCTCTCCATTTCTTTTAGAAATATATTGTGGGTTTCCCCCTCCCATGAAGCAGACAATTGGAGTTATGCTTGCCTGCTCTTTCCTGTATGCATCCTCTGACAGTTTCTGTTATGAACAATAACCTTTAACAAAATGCCACATTACATAAACTTAAAATTGGTATCAAATAGCTCACTTAAAATTAACCCCGTGACTTGACTGGTGCTTATCTGACCCCTGACACCAGATTAGTACAGTACAGTACTTTTCTGCATTCATTATGACCCAACACTGCAGTGAATATGGGTGGCCTTTTTTTCACTGTATACATAAGAGGCACAAACAGCTCTAGGGCATTTTTAGACCTGCACCTGCACTGTGGAAACTTCCCGCCAGAGGCCTATCCGACTTCATCACTGGCCGCCTTTTGGCAAGCAATTGAAGATGTGGCTCTTTCAGCAGACATTTGTTTTCCATGTTCATTGGCACATAGGAAGGTGCCTCATACAAAGCCAAGAGCAATGGTTAATTTACCTTAGTGACATCTACACTGGCTAGAAATGGTTCTCCAGGGTTTTCCAAGTCCCACCTGGAGATGCCAGTGCCGAAATAAGAGAACTTCTGCGTTGACAGCATGTAATTCACTTACTGAACTATGGCCTTTCCTTGAATGAGAAGATGCTCAAATCCAAGGAAGGAAAGAGTGACTCTTGGTTATATGGCCACTTGGTGCTACAAAGATGTTTTGAAGCAAACACCTGACATTAAGTTGAAGAGGTGTAATTATTGACTGTATGTTACTGAATTTGGGATTTAGTAGCTTTTAAGTTAAGTGGGTGGCACTGTGGCCTAAACCACAGAGCCTAGGGCTTGCTGATCAGAAGGTTGGCAGTTCGAATCGCTGCGACGGGGTGAGCTCCCATTGCTTGGTCCCTGGTCCTGCCAACCTAGCAGTTCAAAAGCACGTCAAAATGCAAGTAGATAAATAGGTACTGCTCTGGCGGGAAGGTAAACACCATTTCCGTGCGCTGCTCTGGTTCGCCAGAAGTGGCTTAGTCATGCTGGCCACATGACCCGGAAGCTGTACTCTGGCTCCCTTGGCCAGTAAAGTGAGATGAGCACCGCAACCCCAGAGTCGTCTGCGACTGGACCTAACGGTCAGGGGTCCCTTTACCTTTACCTTTAAGTTTGTTGAAGTTGTTCATTTGTTTTTATTTGCTGTTGTAATCATTGTTCATCTATTTTGCTTTTAGTCTCATAGGGGTGAGTGAGGGGGTGTTTTTGATGAATAATATGTGATAAAGAACATTTGAAATAAATAAATGAACTTTTTAATGATTCTTTTTAAACTTAAAAAAAAGGTGAAAGAATGTATTGAGGAGAAACATGACCTGCGGCTTGTGAGATATATAAACGAAATGAGTTGTTTAATGCACAATTGGTAATTGAAAAAAAATAACAACAGAATCTCATTGACACTGAAGAACAAATTAGTACAGAAGCTATCTAGGCAGACTTCCTTTACACAAAGTGTAATTAAATTAGAATGAAGAGTACATTTTTATAGTTTTTCTTTTCTTTTCTTAAGGCATAAGTCCAAATCAGCAAAACAATGAGTCCATGCACAAGGTTCATTTTGCCACTTGCTGCTACAAAGATGCTTTCAAGCAAGCAGATGATACTGGAATGGAATTAAACAGAACAAATGCAATTATATGCTGCATCTGCCCTCCCCATCAGAAGGAGAATTGCTTTGGGAGGAAAAACAGTGTGCAGCTACAATCAAAGGATAGGAAGCAGGATGTGGGATTTGTGATTTGGGTGAGTGTTACATAAATATCACTGATGTGTATCCACCTCAATCCCTCACACATTGCTACAGGGAAGTGGCAAGGTGTTGGGGATAGATTCTGTTTTCTGAAATAAACTGCAAATATGGTTGGGGAGAAATTTAAATCACATTTATAGGTGCATCTACCTAATTCGCACTTTTCAAAGCAAGACACAAATCGAAACATAGCCATTCCTCAAAATGCACACTTCTCTGAATTTTGCAGTGCACTTTGCCAGCCAAGTTACATGTGCGAAAATACATATACTAGGTAGGATAAAGCATTCCTGAAATGCCTAAATTAAGAGAAACATTATATTAGGGGAAATTGTTTGGAGAGGAAAAATGTGTTTATTATGAGAAATTCACACTAAAATGCTGGTGAATTTTCAGGAGCATTAAAATAAATAAACACAACCCACAAAATGATGTGGAAGTGGCAAACTGAACTTAAGATTTTAAAAAATGACAAAATTAAAGAAATCAAGTAGACGTATTTGTCCATTTCTACCTTGCACCTTTCTGACCAATTATATTTCCCTCCCTAAAGCAAATAAAATGAAAACAAATTGCCCCCAGGTTGACCCTTGCCTTGTGGGGTCCCATCTGTAATTGTGAATGAGCATTTAGGGGAGAGGATTTCCTATCTTAACTCCTTCCTCCATTCAAATGTTTCAGCATTTGCTTAATAACTGGAGCGCCTTTTTAAGAGACAGATAATTCAATGGCATGCACCCTTCTTTACCATTAAGAAGACTGGGCTGGCATTCAGGGGCCAGGCCTCTCAGAAAGAAGCAGGATCTCACTGTGAAAAAGCCAAGGCATATGAACTGTGGGGCAAAGCAAAACAAACATCAAAGCTGAGGCTGGTGCCAAAAAGCCTCCCCAGAGAAGTTTCGGTGTTTTGAGGGTAAATAGGGGCTGGCTGTACAAAGAAAGTGTTATGTACTGAAGTTCTCACCCTGGGCCAGCAGGGGGATACTGTAGATAGTTATGCAAATAAGGGATGGAAAGTGACGTTCCGTGATTGGATAGTTTTAGAAAATTGTTACAGTTACATTGTACTGGAGCTCTAAATAAGCAGGCTGACTGAACTCTTCAGTTCAGTTCTGTCCTGGCCTGAGAATAAACAAGAGCTGTTTAAAGAATCGCTGTGTCATCTGATATGTTCACCCACAACTTAACATAAAGTATGGCAGGGCTCTGGGGAATGAGTGCAGGATCGGGAACAATGACAGAAGCCCCTTTCTACTCTCATGTGAAGGGTACAGCTTGGAGCAAAAGTGAGGATGCAGTTCTCACCCAAGCCTTGATGTGTTCCAATGCTAGACCATCCATTGATGCATGTGCACTGACTGCGGTTAGATGCAAAAGAATTACCAAAGGTAAAGAGTGATACCATTTGCCATGACATGTTTAGCAAAAGCATGACATATGATGTGGATCTGATTCCAGGAACAGTGCTGCAAGGTTCAGCTTTTGAGGAGATGAGGGAGCACAGTGGACTTGGCATCCTTACCTACAAGGAATACCTGCAAGGCAGTAGATATCAGATCCCCAGATCTCTGTGGAGTATTAGCTTCAGCCAACTTGGAGCGTCCACCCCTCCCATTTCTTTGTCTTCGAAACTGCCTCACACGCAATCCAACTGGCAGTCATCTTAGGTCCTGCCCTTGCATGTGAATTCCCCATGCCATTAAAGGACATTAAATGTTATTTCATCAAATCTTGGAATCTAATCAGGCATCACTTGAAGGTGAAGCCATAGTGACAGGTCCGTTTACTGCAATCAGTCAACAAACTCACAACAGCAGGGGGTCGCACATTCAGACCAAATCTAACTATGTTGTGGCAGATTAACATTCATCCAAGTGATGCTTGTAGTCATTTTAAGCACTGACAATTTATTCTAAGCCATGACTGAATAAATGACTTTCAAAATGGATGGGCAGAGCAGCCCAAATTCCTTAACTGCCGTGCAGGAGAAGTTTTGGATGAATCAATGAAGCCCCTCTCTCCTCAGGTCTTCCTGGTTGTGATACGGAAGTTCCACAGCTGTGGAGATCCCCATTCCATCTGCTGGAATCATGGATGGGTAGAAACTGCTGCCAGCAGCATCTCCCCTGATAACAGGAAGTATTAAGATCCAAAATGGGGGCTTTGGGAAGCAGGGAATGGAATGGGAGGTCTTGTGGTGGTCAAGGAGCCACAGGTTCTTTAAATGGCCAAATTAGCTGTGAATTACACCATGGGGCCTGATGTTGGTCTGTTTGCTGCACCAGCTTCATAGCTGTCAACTCCCCCCCCCCTTTTAAGGGAAATTCCCTTATTCCGAATAGGATTTCTCGCAAGAAAAGGGAAAAGTTGACAGCTATGACCAGCTTGGACCTGACATAGCAAAACAGTCTGTTTTTCCTGGTCGATGTGAGCAGCAGGGCTGCAGATGCAGAAGTGACCCCACTACTCTGTTAAACACCATTGCTGCCTAGCTGGGGTTAGGATTACACCCTAAACCAATCATTTAAAGCCACAGGACTGCAAGTGTTCCTTTGTTCTTATGGTCAAATTCCAACTTCATTTCTAACACAATGTTGACACATTTCTTTACAGCTGAGGGTAAGCATGCCAACTCTATATTGTAAAACTCCTGCAGTTTATTTGTTTTAATCAGGGATTTAGGGTTGCTCAATTTGAAATCGATTTAGCATCAAAAGGACACCTGACTGTCTCGTGAATGGTGTAGACCGGTGTTTCCCAACCTGTTGTCTCCAGCTGTTTTCAGACTACAATTCCCACCATCCCTGGCTACTGGTCTTGCTAGCTAGGGATGATGGGAGTTGTAGTCCAAAAACAGCTGGAGACCCAAAGTTGGGAAACACTGGTGTAGACCTTGAAGTTGTCTACCAACAGTCTCGGTGCTAACTGAGCCAGCAAAAGTTACTTGGTCACCATCTTCCCCTTTATGGTGAAATATATTACAATTCTATTTAAATGATATTCTCTTCCCCCTAAATTTACCTGCATATATTGCATATTTTAGGTAACTCAATGCTCTGTTAAAGGATAATTTTTGTATTGACATTTTCCAGAAAAGGAAAGGAAAGACTTCCTGTGCAAAAAGGGAGAAAAAAGGTGTGTATTCAACAACACCTGAATATTTAGATATTTGCAATTTGACAAGCCTTTGGGGGATTTTAATACCAATGGAACAATGAATGGCAAGCAAATCTGATTTGCAAAACTTTGGAACTCAAGGGAATCCAAAAGACAATTACACCTTTCACCAGCCAAGTATCTTATTCATAAAACTTAACTGTACCATGAGCTGGCATCTGTGTTTAGATGGGTATTAGAAAAGACACATATTCCCTTTGCAATGTTTTCAGTAGTAGAATGGGCTCCCTTGGTTAAAGAAAAGTCCTTTATTTTATCTTTCTAAGTGAGAATAAGAAAACAATTTTGTACCAGCTTTATCAGCCTTAAGTAATCAAAATGGAATGATTTTCCCCTGGCTTTTCCATGGCCTTAATTTCTGACAGATTGGCTGCAGGTTGGTCGCAATGCACGATAAGCCTGAATACTCTCTCCCAACATCTATCTGATGTTCTGGTTGAGACACAGATTATTAAATCATGGAACTGTCTGCCTGTTCGGGGTGAACATGCTGCATCTCCACAGACTGCACAACATTTAAGAGCACAATTGGGAGCGCGAATCTGCCTGCCCCTTTCCCAGGTGTCGTTTTTACAGTCTGCATTCTCTATTCACAGAGGGATTCTGATATGCTAATAGGGTGTATGACCAAAATTAGGAAGGCACTACATTTTATTTAAGAGCTACAATGCACACTGGGCTGTTGGGAGGCCATGTGTGTTACTTTACAGAAGGCAATCCTTTATTTGAAAGCTCCTAGCATGAGAAAGGCAACCTTGTTTAAAGAAGTATAATTAGGGAGAGCTGCAACCCTTAAGCTGTCCATCAACAGTTAGCAACAGAACAATGCATTGAGCAGGCACACAGGTGACCTAGTCACAGACATCCCCCTCCAGGTGTGAAGTACTGTATTTCTGTTTAAATTACAGGAATTCTTTCTAAATATGCATCTATGCATATGCAAGTGTTCTACAAATCTATCCCTCTTCTTTGGCTATGCATTTTTTGGGGGGATGCAGCAGTGGTCACCTGTACTGGTTGGTGATGAGTCTCATATCCGTTACACACAGTGCTGGAATTACGTATAAGCTAAACAAGCTATAGGTTAGGGCCCCATTCTTTTGGAGGCCCCCGAAAAAAAATTAAAGGGAAAAAACCTGGATGTAGATTCCCAAAATATAAGATAAAAAACAAATAAAATAAAACTTACATACAGCAACAGTGTTTTGTGTTGTGTAGGCTCCTATGCTGTAAATAATGGGCCCCGTCTGCTAGCCTGCTCCCTAAAATATCATTGGTTTGTTCATTTCGATATATAGGGTGCCTATATTCTGCATGGACTGGTCCATAAATTACTATTAAGCATAAATTCAACACAAACAACAGTGATAATTTGTTGTTGACAAAGGACAGCTGGACACATGAAGGGCCCCATTCAGTACCTTAGGGCCTCATCAAACCTAAATCTGGTCCTGGTTACACAGGTCTGTTGGGAGCTCTTTGTCAACAATAGGGGTCCAGCGACATGCCTTTTAAATAACATAGGACACTGGGAAGTTAAGCATCAACATTCCAGTTCAACAGTTCCAATTCAAGCAGCCCAGTTTATGTATGTGTCATGGACTGGTTGGACACAGAAGGATGGTGGCAGAAAGCAGATGGGGAACCACCAAGCGAAGAAGACTCAGAGCCCGGGAGTGGTGTTCACTTTCCTTCTTTTGCAGAAGCTATATCTCTTGGGACATCGAATCAGTCTTTTCCAGTACTGGTGCCTACAATGTACAACTTCTGGCCTTAGGATGCCTGCCTTCTCCCCATTCTAACAATGACAGTTGCCATTAGGATGACTATAAGTACCACTGTGGGACGCGGGTGGTGCTGTGGTCTAAACCACAGAGCCTAGGGCTTGCCGATCAGAAGGTTGGCAGTTCGAATCTCTGTGACGGGGTGAGCCCCCTTTGTTCGGTCCCTGCTCCTGCCAACCTAGCAGTTCGAAAGCACGTGCAAGTAGATAAATAGATACCGCTACGGCGGGAAGGTAAACGGCGTTTCCGTGCGCTGCTCTGGTTTGCCAGAAGTGGCTTAGTCATGCTGGCCACATGACCCGGAAGCTGTACGCCGGCTCCCTTGGCCAGTAAAGTGAGATGAGTGCCACAACCCCAGAGTCGTCCGTGACTGAACCTAATGGTCAGGGGTCCCTTTACCTTTACCTCTATAAGTACCATTACACATACTATAAGTACAGTGGTACCCCGGGTTACAGATGCTTCAGGTTACAGACTCCGCTAACCCAGAAATAGTACCTCGGGTTAAGAACTTTGCTTCAGGATGAGAACAGAAATCGTGCAGCAGCGGCGCGATGGCAAAGGGAGGCCCCGTTAGCTACAGTGGTACCTCCAGAATAGACCTCCAGAATGAATTAAGTTCTTAAACCGAGGTACCACTGTGCTATTACAATAATTTTACATAGGAAAACAAAGGGAAAAATAAAACAAATAAAATAAAATAATTTTGTATGTAAAATCCAATAGAGATACAGACAGGGGTGAAAATATTTCTTTTTCTTTGGCGATCACTCGTAGCCGAATCAGATTGTCTTCCATAAACACGGTTTTAACAATGAGTCCGTAAGTGACTGTGGTGGCCAATTCTGGATGCACACATCCTTCCAGTGGCGACATTGGTTTCCGGGCGGGAGTTGATCACAGTGTGGATTTGCCAAGCGTGCCTTCCTCTTAGCACGTTTCTCCCTTGCGTCCTGAGTTTGAGCGTCTTCAAAGCCCATGCACCTTTGGTAAAGACTATTCTCCAACTGGAGCACTCGCAGGCCAGTGTTTCCCAGTTGTCAGTGTTTATACTACATTTTTAAAGATTTGCTTTGAGACAGTCTTTAAACCTCTTTTGCTGACCACCGGCATTATACTTAAAGGTAAAGGTAAAGGGACCCCTGACCATTAGGTCCAGTCGTGACCGACTCTGGGGTTGCAGCGCTCATCTTGCTTTATTGGCCAAGGAACCACCCAAAACAGAGTTTGGGCCCTTAAAATGGAAGCCAGAAGGTAAAGGAAGCTAATATCAATTACAATGGCCAATATAAGTTAATCACATAGCTATAGCGATTAACCCACTGTGTTGCATGTTGTTCCACTCCTTGCATTCCCTTCTATAATAACAGCCAAACTATGACACCCATCCACGCTCCCCCAATTTCACTGCCTACTTTGGGCAACTCTAAGCACCTCCAGTGAACACTCCTCTCTTCATCTATTCAGTTAGTATCTTATCTGGCAATCCCTATGCTGTAACAGGATTTTCTGAGGAAGGATTAGGCAAAAGCAGTAGCTGCTCTCAATCTATCCATCGTCTCAAAACGACAGCTCATTTTCCTGTCTCTCTGGTCAAATTGCTCCAGTATCTAACTGTTTTTCCTCCCAGGTCCAGCCACTTTCCCCAAGGTACAATATCTAAATCTGTAGTGTTTAAGCCTCACATTTTAAGTAGGTCATATTTCATTTGATATTTTTTTTTTAAAAAAATACATAAAAAAAACAACCAAATAAAATACATACCTCATTTGGCCTTTCAATTTTCTTTTCATGTTCTTTTCAGGAATATACATGACTTGTTGATTGTTAAGACGCCAACTACTTTTCTTTTCTTTTGCCTTTTGCCTTCATTAACACATGTTCAGGAAGAAAACCTGAAAAACATGAGCCCCAGGCTCCTACTCTTGTTAATCTGGCCCTCTGCAACCAGTCTAATGCACTCAGCCTAACAGCTTTCATTAGCTCTGGAAATGACCTTAGAAAATCTAATCAGGTTTTAGCTGTCACAGACAGTTACAGAGGAAATTTGACTTTCTTTTGTATAGAGTTTTTGCATTTATAGGAAAGTATTGTTCATGGGAATATTTTAATCTGCTGCTCTGGGATCTGATCTTCTACAATAGGCCCAATTTCAAAAGCCCTCTGCATTTGATCTGTTCGGACTTCAAGAAAGGGTGATCTCTCCCTTACTTAGCAGACTACTTGGATGAAAGAGATAGTAAAAGTGTGTGTGCATGTGCGAGTGAGAGAAGCAGGAAACGGGGGTGGCAGAGAGAGCTGCTAGCGGATGCCCAAGGGAGGAGGACAGCAGAGGCTATGGAGAGGCCATGAAGAGGCAACTGGATACTCCTATATGGAGGTGTTGACTGCGATAGAGAAGAAACAGGAAGGGAGGGGAGAGCAAAAAGGATAAAAGGTTTATGTGGTGGCAATGTAAAATTATTAAAAAGGCCTGGGAAAAGACATACAGTCATACCTCATGTTACGTCCGCTTCATATTACGTTCTTTCAGGTTATGTCCTGCTGCGACCCGGAAGTACCAGAAAGGGTTACTTCCGGGTTTTGCCACTCGCGCATGTGCAGACGCACAAAATGACATCACACGCATGTGCAGAAATGCAAATCGCAACCCGCGTGTGTGCAGACATGCCGCTGCGGGTTGCGTTCCTTTCATGTTGCGAACGGGCCTCTGGAACGGATCCCGTTCGCAACCAGAGGTACCACTGTATAAAGACTGGAAAGGAATGTGGGGGGAAAATGTTGTTAAAAAAAATAAGTTATGATGCACAGGTCTTGATGGACTTATTGAATGAAAGACTTTGTTCCTGTACTTAAAAGTGGATGCCAGGACCAGCCAGCTCCGACTGAAGGAAGAAGTCTCTGCCAAAGAAGATATAGAAGATTGGCAAGATAAATTATTGAACTATGCCAGTCAAATTAGTTAATCTGAAACCCAATAAAGAAAGAGGACTTTTTGGGGGGGAAAGGTGGAGCAAATGTTTAATGAATATCTTTTGAGCTTTGTGTATAGTTTTTGTACATTAGTATAACTTTAAAAAGTCACTTGTAACAAGATGAAGAAGGTTTAAAATTGAATTAGAGTGGTACCTCGGGTTACGCTGGTACCTTTAGGTTACAGACTCTACTAATCCAGAAATAGTACCTAGGGTTAAGAACTTTGCTTCAGGATGAGAACAGAAATCATGCTCTGGTGGCACGGCGGCAGCAGGAGGCCCCATTAGCTAAAGTGGTGCTTCAGGTAAAGAATAGTTTCAGGTTAAGAACAGACCTCCGGAACGAATTAAGTACTTACCCTGAGGTACCACTATATTAAGAATATACGGCTTTAAGGACGTGCGTGAACGAGTATTAAACAATGGAACCGAGAGGGGGAGTGGTGGGAACTCAAACAAAAATTATGGTTAAAAATGTTCATGATGCTTTTGTTGTTATATTTGGAAAATTAATAAATAGTTATCAAAAATGACACTGGCTCACCCTCCTGCCCAAGCTCAAGCACTGGCAGTGCTAGCAGGGGCAATAGCAACATTCCGGGATCAAATCAGAAGCCAGGATGGCTATGGGCACTGTAGAGAAAAGGCCTGCATGCAGAGAATATGACATTTAAATTCAGGATTTTTTTGCCCCTGAGCTATAGCCATGCTGTCAGCTGTTGGAGAACTAGGTTGCTTGACTGACCCCCTCCTTCAACTGGCAAGTGAACGAGGTAATCATAAACCTTCCAAGTTTGTCTGCAAGAGATTATCACTGAAGTCAGGAGTATGAGGGCAATAATTTTGTTTTCCTTTAGTTTCATGGGGTTCTGGTTTCAGGCTAGCCATTTAAATGGCAACATGTCTTTGCGAGATGATTTAAATTTCTAATGGAAAGCTAAAAGGTTGCAGTTAGATTAGCTGAAGGGATCTTGTTAAACCTCAGTGTGTTTTTGCCAGTTGAACTTCTGCAGCCAAGAGCAAGCACTACTGATTTCAATGGAGTTATCTTCCAGGAAACTATGTTTATGATTACAGTCATGCTGATCCTAATAAACTGGACATTATACAGTACTGTGTACTGCTGCTCTTTGGTGTGTGCATATAAAGGACAGGTGCAGATACTTGGGTTTTTGGACTCTTGTTGGACATAAGGCTATGGACTCTCATTGAGCTATGGGTAGAGATGGAAGGGAAATTAATGCAACTCTCATTAATTCCCACTTCTCAAATCAATACATGGATCAAAATGAAGGTGTATTTTAAAATTAGCATGTTTATGAATTTTGCAATGCAGTTCTCCAACAAAAAATGTATACAGAAAAGTCTGTATTTGGGGAATGTGTGCATGAAAATAACACTAAAAACACTACATGAGAGAAAATTGCTTGCAGAAAAATGGTATCTTAGGGGAAATGCTGACTAAAATGTTGGCAAATTCACTCAAGGGAGGTGTAGCAGGGCTAGTGTAGGAATAAAGGGGATGACAGGAGGTTGAATGCAGGTGAGCTGTGCAGAAGCACGCTGGCAAGCATGCTCCAAGCATGCTGCCGGCTAGCTCTGCTGAGGCTCCTTTTATTAGCAAAAGTCAACAATTGGAAACAGTAGTGAAACCACCCTGAACTTTTTGTATTTCCATCTAAGCACATTTCCAGCATTAGCAAATACATGTATCAACAGGTGCTTCCCTCAGATGTTCCCCCCGATACTTGATTATGTCTGCGTCCCCCATCATGCTCCAGCTGAGCGATATGTCTAACAAACAAATTGTGAGAGGACAAAAGGTCAGGGGGAAAACCCTGTTTTCTAGCCAAGAAGGCAAAAGGTCAGGGAAAGCAGGCGTAACGCTCCTTGACATACTGTTGCATGTCTGGTGCGAGGTTTGCCTTCGCAAAGCAGAGCATTACCTCCACAGGCTAGTGTTGGATATGGCTTGGGGAGAATTCTGAGGATGTGATAGAAAGGACTGGAGAACTATGTTTGGCCTCCAGGACTGAGGTTCCTCGCCCCTGCTATTGACTCAACATCCTTGACTTGAATCATAAAGATATGCTAGGAGCTTCAATTCTTAAATTGTGTTTGCCTTCATTGCATGTCTGACAAAAAAGATAGCATGTTCGGCTCTTAGAATCAGAACTGTAGAGTTGGAAGGGACACCAAGAGTAATCTAATCTAACCCCCTGCAATGCAGGAATCCCAGTTCTTCTTCTTTGGCCATCACTCGTAGTAGAGTAACATTGTCTTCTATAAACATGGTTTCAACAATGAGTCCATAAGTGACTGAGGAGGCCAATTCTGGATCCACATGTCCTTCCACAGTGGGCACATTGGTTTCCGGGTGGGAGTTGATCACGGTGTGGATTTGCCAAGCGTGCCTTCCTCTTAGCACGTTTCTCCCTTGCGTCCTGAGTTTGAGTGACACCTTTGGTAAAGGCTGTTCTCCAACTGGAGCTCTTGCAGGCCATTGTTTCCCAATTGAAGCATCCATGACAGATGGCCATTCAACCTCTGCTTAAAAACCTCCAAGGAAGGAGAGTCCACAACTTCCCAAGGGAGACTGTTCCACTGTCTCACAGTTCTTACTGTCAGAAGGTTTTTCCTGATGTTTAGCTGGAATCTTCTTTCTTGTAACTTGAAGCCATTGGTTCGAGTCCTGCCCCCCAGAGCAGGAGAAAACAAGCATGTTCCCTCTTCCGTGTGACAGCCCTTGAGATACTTGAAGATGGCCATCATATCTCCTCTCAGTCTCCTCTTTTTCAAGCTAAACATCCCCAGCTCCTTCAACCATTCCTCATAAGGCTTGGTTTCCAGAGCCTTGATCATCTTGGTTGCTCTCCTCTGCACATGCCCCAGCTTGCCAATTTCCTTCTTAAATTGTGGTGCCCAGATAGAGGAGGTAGCCATGAAACTTGCTGGATGACTTTGGGCCATCTGGTGAACATCTAAGTCCAAATACTTTTCTTCCCTTGTCTGGAAATGTCACCCCACCCACATCTATTTTTCATTTTTAATTGCTTGTTTGTATTTTGATATCATGGCAGCTTATGGCCAGGAAAATAAAACCCAACTGCCTGACTGATAAGTCCAATTTCAATCATAATAATTGACAAGGTGTGTGGGTGGTAATTAAATCCAAATTACACTGAATGAAAAAGTTTGAAATAATTCATCATCAAGAGCAAACAAATAAATATGCATATTAATATGTAGATTGAATTATGATTAGTGAAGTTGCATGAAAGAGTGATTTATTTCAGTTGCAACATTGATTTGACAGTTCTTTAACATATAGATTGCAATTCATATTAGTTTCAAATGACTACATTTTGGTCTTAATGTATTTAATTTGTTATGACCATCGAGTGTTTCCCACATTTCTTAAAGTAGATATGTACTTTGCTTCTGAACTGAAATAGAACACATACTTTATTTTTACTTCCCAAGAAATGTATCTTTTTATAGAAAATTTATCTCACACACCCTTTCTAAGCCTGAATTTCTACATCAGTCTAAATTCCAAGCATGCCAATATGGGTGTGTTGTATAGTTTTAGGAGATTTATATTCCAGTTTTTGACTGCAGCCCTCAAAGATGCTCACAACATTGATACAAATGCAGCAGGTACACCAAGAACTAGGGAGGAGAAATTTGATCAGCTTGCATTTTAATGGGAGCCGACCTAATTGGTGTTTCCCAAGTAGCATCTTGAATACAAAAACTAAAACAGAACTATCCTTAGACATTTGCAGTTTGCGCAAAATCTAGAGGCCTGTAAAACAAATTCACTAGGGGGCTGGCAGTGGCGAGTTCTGCTTCTCTTCTGACAGCTGGCTTAGTTTCTATGCTGATAACAAAAGAGGAGGGACCATAAAGTCCATGTCTCTTCTGCCAACTCCCTCCCTTGTCTACATGAAATTTACAGAGCTACAGTTTCCATAGGTCCCTGGGAAAAGGAACTGACAGAATTGTGGCTCTGGGAGGGGAATAGGTGTAGAGGCAGATTTAGGGGAGAGTGACTGGTTTAGTTGCACCGGGCGCCACAACTATGATGTAGAATGGAAGGCGAGAGGCTGGGGGTGGGCACCAAATTTTGGCATCACACAAGAAGCCGCTGACATTTGAGGCTCCAAGGTCCATTATTGATAGGAGTCTCCTAACAATTCTCAGCCCCCTTAACAGACCACAGCCTCCAGGATTCTTTGAAGGAAGCCTAGTTGAAGTGGTATTATATTGCTTTACATGTATAGTGCAGCTGGGATCATAATGTTTTATTCTACATGCAGTTTTTGCTTCTGTTGATTGCAATTATTATTCTTTTGCTAACCTGACCTCGGTTTTTTAAGGGAAGATCATTATTGCTTATTCAGTGGTACCTCCGGTTGAGAACGGGATCTGTTCCGGAGGTCTGTCCGCATCCCGAGGAATTCAAAATTGGAGGTGCCGCTTCTGTGTATGGCGTGGTTTAGCGCTTCTGCGCATTTGTGCATGGTGAAAACCAGAAAAATACTTCTGGGTTTGCTGCCTTCGCATCCTGAAAGATACGCAACCAGAGGTGTGCGTATCTAGAGGTACCACTGTAAAGTTGCTTTCTCTTCACCTCAGCACATTTAAGTCTCTCTTGAAAGTATAACCTAAACTTCTGTGCCATTCATTAATTACGACCTTACAGACCCTGCTAGCATTTTTATTGTGGCACTCAATGACCACTTCCAATTTGTGCTTCAAGGCTCAGCGTGTTTGCATTATTGGATGTCAGGCTGGAGCCCCTGCTTGTCGAAAATGAATATGGAATCAACTCTTATTATGATAGATTTTTAAACCAGGCAGTTGAGAAGCCATTGAACCAATGCTTCTGACATTGTAATACAGTATATTTCAAGCAAGACCTTGAATGTTTGAAAGCAACTTACCGTACATCGAACAGAGACTTCACTGTGACTTTACAAAATAATAGGTATTCATCTGTGGCTAAGGTACTCGTTGTTAGCTATGGCCTCTTCATCAAACAGCAGGCTGATATCCATGGTGATGGATAAAATGCTAAGAGGAAACTCCAAGCCATGTTTTAGCTGGCACTCTTTCCAGAAAGATTATTTTGGAAGTTGAGGGAAAGTTCTAACTTTATTTACTTTATTTATATACTGCATAGAAAATTGCTTTTCTGCCTATCAAGCTCCAAAAAGTGTTTTATGAGCAATACATTTTTAAATAGGTGAAAGGCAATTAATCAACAACAAAAGTATCAGCCAGAACATCAGCCCAAAGCAGAAACGACAATAAAGAAGAATCATCAAGGCAAATTGCTAATGATTGGATATCACAAATGGCCTTGAAAACCACATTTTGAAAACTGGTCAGGAGGAAATAAGGTAGTGGTTGCTGCTGCCTCCATGATTGTCTCCACACCAGTCCGTAACTTTACAAGCCACATAAAATTTTCTCACAAAATTTTCACAAGGCCCTTTCAGAATTTTGGTGTTGTGTGTTTTGTAAAAACTCCAGGAACAAAGGAGATCTTTACACTTATTACTTGTTCATGCTGAACCCTTGAATAATTAGAATGGGCAGTGGTGAGAACATACTTAAGGTGGATCTCCACACAGGAAAAATGCTATAAATAAGTCAGAAATTAAATCATTATAACAAAAGGGAGGGGACTGCTATGGAAAATCTCTTAAAATACTTTTTTGCTCTCCACTCTCTGATGGTACATTTTTATAACACATTCAAAACACTGTTTTTTGACTAATGTAGCAGATACCTTAATTTTCTACCTGGATAAGTTTCCTTTGTTTTGGTTTTATTATTTTCCAGTATTAAGATTTCTAGCCGCTAACTATGTGAGATGTAGGGCTGATGAGGGTACTCTTCAATCTCTAACTTGGAAAGGCTTTCTTCTTGTCCTCCTATGTTCTGATTTTTCTGCCTTATATTATTTTTGATTGATGTTTGATTTCTGGCAGTTTATTGTATATTTTGTTGCAATTATAAGCTGTTCACTGCTTTGGGACACCTTTGGGGCCAAAAGATTGTATATAAACTATCTGTAAATTACAACACACATACACATAGTCCTGGTCAGGCCATTGGACCATCTAGTTCAGCACAATTTATACCAAATGGCAGTTTCCCTAAGTTTTCCGCAGCCCCACCTAGAGAGGCAAGAGACTGAACCTACAAAACATATGCACAACCACCAATATATCCCTCTTTACAATTTAAGCTGTACTAAACAGATGGAAATATTCATTTATACCCAGGTCAGTGGTGCAGTAACCAGACCTTCCAAGTCACTGTCGCTATTTTCCAGGGACAGTCCTGGATTTACAGAAGCTGTCCTGGTGTCTGATTTGATCCTGGAATGTCCTGCTTTTCATTAGGATGCCCCTATTTTTATCAGAGAAATATTGGAGGGTATGGAGTTATTTGATCCCCCCCAAGCAGATTATAAGGGACACGGGTGGTGCTGTGGGTTAAACCATAGAGCCTAGGACTTGCCAATCAGAAGGTTGGCAGTTCGAATCCCCGCAACGGGGTGAGCTCCTGTTGCTCAGTCCCTGCTCCTGCCCACCTAGCAGTTCGAAAGTGTGCCAAGTGCAAGTAGATAAATAGGTACCATTGTGGCGGGAAGGTAAACGGCATAGTCATGCTGGCCACATGACCCGGAAGCTGTATGCCAGCTCCCTCGGCCAATAAAGCGAGATGAGCGCCGCAACCCCAGGGGTCCCTTTACCTACCTAAGCAGATTATATAGCTTATACAGTGGACGCTTGGGTTGCGAATGTGATCCGTGCGGGATGCACGTTCGCTACGCACAGCGTTTGCAACCCATTGTGATTCGGTGCTTCTGCGCATGTGCGACCGCCAAAACCCAGAAGCAACCCATTCTGGTACTTCCGGGTTTCTGCGGTCCATAACCCAAAAAAACCACAACCTGAAGCATCTGTAACCGGAGGTATGACTCTAAAGATTATATAGAAGACATCTGAAGGCAGCCCTGTATAGGGAAGGTTTTTTTTTAAAAAAAATTATATGTGGAAGCCATCCAGAGTGGCTGGGGCAACCCAGTTAGATGGGTGGGGTATTATTATTATTATTATTATTATTATTATTATTATTATTATTGAATAGGACATCCCTATTTTCATTGGATAAATGTTGCAATAACTGCTGAGATGGTGGCAACCACCTTGAGTAAGGTACATGTAAATTGCAGTCTTCTGTTACTAAGAACAGTAGGAGATAGAGTGAAGAGGAGGAATGAAATGTGACTATAACCCAAGAATCAGGCAAAAGGAAAATTCGTCACAGCAGCAAATACCCAGCAGGTGATTTGAAGCAGAGTAGCAAACAGACACTCAATTCGCAATACCAAAACAAAAACCCTTCTCAAAGATACAATGCCTCAGTTAATAATCAAAGAATAACATCTCTAGTTTTGCAGAGATAATCCTAGCCAGGTGAAGGAATAAAGCTTTTCCCTGAAGCCTCTGCAGATAATTCTACTCAGCAGAGCTTTAGAAGGCCCAATTGAACTCTGAAACATTCTTACTTGAATGCCGCTAATTCTCTCCTAGTGCCTAATTGCAGACCAGTGTGAAAATGGCAAGGTCTCCTGAAAGGAGGGTGCTTGTAGCAGGAGTGGAGGGGATTTTGACAGCACGACATGCTAAGCATTTCACTTTCTTAAGCCTTTGTGAGCAAGGATCAGAGGATCTCAAGCACCTTCTCCTTGTTGAGTATTAATTTGATTAAGCTTTCTGGAGTGCACAATTAAATTGCAATCAACGGCAAATTATTAAAATGGAGCTCTATCCCTCCCTGCTATTTGTTTTAGCGGAATTCTGCACAACATGGATGCCAGCCTTGCAGACATTTCAACTACAACAAGTAAACCTCTTGACTTAAATGAAACACATTTCCTTTAGTTACAATTCTGTTAAGATTAGTAATTTAGTTGACTGAAATTGTAAATACTTGCATGCATTACTGTGTGCTTAAATCTGATTGGTTGGTAACTGAATTCTGGAGAGTTCTAATGCGATTGGCTAACATTGGTCACACTTTACTTGCAGAAACTTAGTTGTTGTTGTTGTTGTTTAGTTGTGTCCGATTTCGTGACCCCATGGACCAGAGCACGCCAGGCACTCCTGTCTTCCACTGCCTCCCGCAGTTTGGTCAAACTCATGCTGGTAGCTTCGAGAACACTATCCAACCATCTCATCCTCTGTCGTCCCCTTCTCCTTGTGCCCTCCATCTTTCCCAACACCAGGGTCTTTTCCAGGGAGTCTTCTCTTCTCATGAGGTGGCCAAAGTATTGGAGTCTCAGCTTCAGGATCTCTCCTTCCAGTGAGCACTCAGGACTGATTTCCTTAAGAATGGATAGGTTTGATCTTCTTGCAGTCCATGGGACTCTATAGATGAATTAAAATTTAATATTTACAGTCACATGCTTCTCCAACCATGGGCCTACAGTCTCTTCCAACTTCCAAACAACCGTATTTTCCTTTCTTTTCAGAGCTCAGCACTCAGCCTTCTGTATCTCAGTTAGGCTATGTCTTGCAGCTCCTTTGAGAGATTTCTACTTTTACCTTCTCCTGCAGCTTTGCTCTCTTTCTTTCAAGCAGAGAAGAAGCACTTCAACACTCTATTCAACTTAGCAGTGTTCACAGTGGATTTGAAAACATCATCTTGCTTCATATAAAATCGAGTCTCTCCAACATTAGCCAGTCACATAAGAACTACTAGAGAACTCTCTAGAATTCAGTTACCAACCCATCAAATTTAAACACATAGTAATGCATACAAGCATTCACAATTTCAATGAATTAAAGTACTATACTTAACAGGCATGACCCGTTAATCAAGATCCAATGAAGCAGCTGTACACAGGGTCAATAACAATTTCTATACTTTTCAATATGCTTGTTGCCTTTTAGAGATATTTAATTACTAGAAAGCATCAGTTGTGGGTTGCAGTCTATGGTAGACAAATCAAAAATAAAGATGAGCCATATTTTCACACTCAGCCAGGCTTGTTTTCAAAGCTTACAATTTCTATACTTTCATGTGGAGCTGCCATTCCAAAACCAACAAGCCCTTTGGCTATCCAAAAGCTGCCTGTCGCAAAGAAACTTAGTTCAGACATTAAAATATCTATGAGAATGGGGCTCACATACTACTTCTCCCCTTTTCCTTTTCCATGTGCACTCCACTCAACCTTCCTTTGTGGTTTTCAGAAAGCCGCAGTTTACAATTTTATGCCAACTAAGCAAACCAGAAATCATGGTTTGATAGTGGTCCTCAATTGGAACGCACATTCCTGTTCTTAGTATATGCATCTATCAAGTTTAGTGTACCATGGGAACCACATGACTATTATTATACTCATCAGCATCAACAATGCATATGGGTCTCTAGTTCCAAACGGATTGGTCAATGCATTTCTACAATGAACATCATCACCACTAGCTCCCATACACTGTGGCTATAGTGTTACCACTAGCACCTTAAATAAAACTCAGACCAGCAAACTGGGTTTTGTCAACGCTTTAATGCCCCACTGCAGATTTTACAAGTAATTCATTCTTTTTTGTCAGTTTGTGAATTATTTCACCATCAGCTTAGCCAAACATAAAGCAGAGCTCTAGCCATCTTGAAGCTATATTTGATAGCCTAACTCAAAATGTTTGCTTACTGCAATAAGTCAAAATTCATTATCTTTCAACTCCATTTGCAAATGTTTGAGGGGAAAGTATATAAAATAGATTTCTGCACATAATTGTTGCTTTCTTGTATATTTATATTAAACACTAAAGCTTCTGATCCATTAAACGCAGAAAGAAGTGCTGACATTTTAGTTTGAGGTAATACTGTAATTTGTTCCTGTAAGAAAAGTTATGCCCTTCTATTCTCCCCCCGCCGTTATGGAGGCATAAAAGTCCTTTGATCAGCTTTAGCTGAAATGTATTACTGGGTATCATATGAAGAGAGAAGGCTGGAGAGAGGTAACACAATTTCTAGGGAAGGCAGTGCTGTCAGGAAGTGTTTTCTCCATGCCCCCTCCATTTGTTCAAATGCTGAACACCTTGTTTAACAAGGCTCACAATATTGAAGCAGGGCTCTTATGCTGCGTCATTCTCCTGCCTCACAGAATGACTTGACATCAGACGTCCCACCTCTTATATATCCCAGAGGGCATGACTAGGAACATTCTAGGACAGGGGTGTCAAACTCAAATTCATCGGGGGCCGCATCAGCAGTTTGGTCACCCTTAAAGGGCCGGTTGTATCTGTAGGACTATGTAAAGGACATGTAAAGTGGAGGTTTCCTGTGTAGAACGGCCAGCGCCGCTAGAGGGCAGACATTCTCTGGCTTGTAGGCTGCCACGCATGCGCTGAAGAGGCGGCTTTCTTGTGTAAAAAAAAAAAGCGAGAATAAAAGGTGAAGGCTGGCGGCCGGCGGCGGCTACACGGGCCACATGACGAGGTCTGGCGGGCCGGATTCGGCCCGCGGGCCTTGTGTTTGACACCCGTGTTCTAGGAGCTTTGAGGAAAATGAGTACGTTCAGACCTTCCAAATGTTCCCATTTCCCAGGGATAGTCCTGGATTTACAGAAGCTGTCCCAGTTTCTGATTTAATCTCGGAATGTCTCACTTTTCCTTAGTAAGTCCCTATTATCGTTGGAGATATGTTGGCGCGTATGGTAGGAAGCCCCTATTTTCATCAGAGAAATGAGTATGCAGTTATCCGACCCCCAAGCCATCTGAAGGCTGCCCTGTATAATGAAGTTCTTTATGTTTAATGTTTTTATATATGTTGGAAGTCACCCAGAGTAGCTGGGGCAACCAGTCAGATGGGTGGTGTATAAATAATAATAGTATTATTATTATTATTATTATTATTATTATTATTATTATTATGACATCCCTTTTTTCATTAGAGAAATGTTGGAGGATGTGGTACATGTTAAATGTATTTATTCATTTTTAAAAAAACTCATATAGAAAAGATCTAAGCAGCGTATAAAAACTACAAAATCACAGAAAATGAAAGAAAAATATATAAAAACAGAGGAACTGGCCAGCCACATAGCAACCTGCGATGTTTTGCCAGCTGTATGAACAAACACAAAACCATTGGACAGTCAGCTGATGTGTGGAAGGTTGAATGGATAGTTGAACAGATTGACCATGACACACACCCTAAGTGCCCCAGGGCACTGACCTGGGCTGCCTGCCCTTGAATCTGGCCTGAAGGAAGAACACTGCCCATCAGACACTCCACAAGCTCCCTAGGCAGTGACCTGCGTCACCTCTCACTACATTCAGCCTGCAGGGAAGGCATTGCCCCCAATTTTGTAGCTATATGAAGAGATGAGCTATATTCCTGGCCAGGGCACTGTGCTGACTACAGTTGTAAATGATTAAATAGGCCTTTGTAATGGCTAAGTGTGTGCAAGTCACAAATCCCTTTGGTTAGGGTCAAAAAGAGGGTACCGCTTGAGCTGTGTTCCTAGGGTTGCCAAGCAGCCAGGAAAATGATCAGGTCTGTTCCTGTGGTTTTAGACAGCAGGTGAAACTTTCAAAGCCTGTTGGTAAACATGACCAGCTGCAAATGTGTGCATGGGGCATCACTGTTAATACATAGCTAGAGAGAATGGTTAAAAGGCTCACAACCCAATATGCTAACAATTTGCTACATTGTAAGATATAAAAAGGAATCCAAGCAAACGTACTGGGGGGGGGGGAACCCTCTGTTTTTGTGCCTTAACCTTGAGCCTATGCAAAGTAGGCCTTCAAAATGTAGCAGAGAATTACTGAGTTCTTTCTGCATATATTTTTCATAAACGAAGCTGGATATGCATGTTCAGGAACAAGGTCTGAAACAAAAGAGATTAGTGCCTGCACATTTTGCCTCATACCGCAGGTTCTAAGAATGTTATAAACTTATTCTCTATTTGAAACAAAAGTTGCAGTTGGTATACATGCCTCGGCAGAGCAAGAGTGTTCCTGGATAGATTATGATCGGGCTTGAAATGAGTGGGCAATGCCAAAATAAATTCAGGGTGCACAGCAAGTTCAGCCTGCATTACAACTGGTCATCTAATTGTTCCATTGCAAGGCAGTTTGGGTATTCAGGATACAAGGAGAGCATATGTCACTGTTTCAGCTTTCTGTGTGCAGAAAATTAATGTGGTTGCATGGCAGAGCAATTAGATGAGAACTTCACCACGAGGCCAAGAATAATGCTCACTGAATAGGTATAGTTTTGCCTTTATCAGATATATAACCAAATTCAACTTCCTTCAAATCCAACCCGCCCCCCCCCCAATCCAGAAAGCTCAGATGAGGTCTGGGTGAGCATCCCAATATACATGGGGGTATGTATACAGATGGACATCTTCGCCAATGTTGGCTACCTGTGTAGGTGGCTGTTGAGCACCACAGTTCCTTCAGGAGATGAATAACTGCACAGGATAAGAGCATATTCTGCCTGGACACTGAGGTCCAGCTCCGAGGGCCTTCTGGCAGTTCCCTCACTGCGAGAAGTGAAGTTACAGGGAACCAGGCAAAGGGCCTTCTCAGCAGTGGCGCCTTCCCTGTGGAACGCCCTCTCATCAGATGTCAGGGGGATAAAGAATTACTCAACTTTTAGAAAATATCTGTAGGGTTCCCTGCTCAGGGCAGTTTTTAATGTCTGACATTTTATTATTTTTTATAAGGAAGCCGCCAGCACCAGGGGGCTGGGGAAAGCCAGCCAGAGTATAAACAATAAATTTATTTATTTATTTATTTGGCTTGAGTATGGCCACAACTTTTTTGGTTACAGTAGAGAATGGTTTGGCATAGGCACTGGGTAGAGCTGTGAAGTCTGCTAGGCAGGCCACAATTTAACGACCCCTGGGAGAGGGCCCAAGTGACCTCATTGGCAGGTAGTGGGCCCGTCGCCAGGGGAACGTCATCCAAGGTCTGACAGCATTGGCCAATAGCCGGCAGCCGGGCAATCTGGCTGGGCAATCCTCTGGCCATTCGCCGGTTCACTTATGAGATCTGAGGCCTGGCCACAACACTGCCCAGTGTGGAAAGTGAGCGGATATCCTATTTGCAGATATCTGTCACTAGATCAAATGCACCTTTGCTTTCTCCAGCATTGTTACTGTGTGTGCTGGTCCCGAGGGCTAACCGTGCGGCGAGGTCCGAGTTCAGTCCAAGGTCAAGGGTGCGGTATAGAGGCTGTCCATCAAAGCTGAGGCAGGGTCCAAGGCAGGGAGTTGGGTGAGGTCAGGAACTCTGGCAGAGGAGCAGGACAGGGTGCAGGCAGGAACAGGCTACCAACAATGTTGCTCCCGCAACCTGGGACTGGGGCTGCCCCGAGGCATAGGGCGGCCCCGGTCCACAGGCGAGCACTCCTCCTGCAGGAACTTAGTTCCCTCCGCCTCTCTGCCCTGAGCCTCTGCAGCTCAGGAGAGGCTGGAGGGTTAACCTCCTCTTCCCCTGACAGGCCTGAGAGTGGAGCACCTGCAGGCAATGGGTCCTCCATCACTTCAGGGGTCAGAGCAGACACTTCAGGGGCCAGAGAGACCCTTCAGGCTCAGGCCCCAGCTCCGGTTCAGATGGTTCTGGAGGCAGGGACTCCTGTGCAGGCTGGGATTCCTCAGGTTCAGCCTCTGAGTCCGAATCCCAGGCCATCACACTGTGTGTGCAAGCAAAGCCTATTTTCCTTTTTCAAACAGAAAAATATGGAGGGGGGGGGAAAATGTCCAAATGAATGTACATCTTTAAATATAGACAAGAAGTGCAGAAAAGAATTGCCACCTGCTCCCTTTTATTTGTTCTAGCAAGCATCTTACATAGCACCTTTCATCCCAATTTAGCAACTTCATATAGTATACAGGAGGCATTCAACCCAACTGCTGCAATGCAACAGCTGTTTAATGGTGCAGATCAGCACTCAACAATACCTATGGGTATACCGAAATAAAAAGTTATGGGCTGCCCGGCTGTGAGAAAGTTGAACAAAACATTTGGTAAAATATTATATCTATCATTAAACACAAATGTTTTCCCCAAAGGCTGTGCTATTTTCTTTTAACTATGTGAGTTACTGAAAGAGTTCTGGACATCAAGGACACACGGGCTATGGATATTTACTCAGAAGTAAATAATATTGGGTTTAGTAGGATTTATTTCCGGGTAAATATAATCTTCATTCAGCCTAGTCCTGATGACCCAGAATTTGGTACTTTCCAGATGCTGTTGGACTCCAAATGTCATTGGACAGGTGGATAGCCATCTGTCATGGATGCATTAGCTGAGATTCCTGCATCACAGGGGCTTGGACTAGATGACACTTGAAGTCCCTTCCAGCTCTACAATTATATGATTCTAACACCAGTCAGCTTCAGCCTGGCCAGCAAACTTCAGTTCAACCATATCTGAAGGCGTGTATGGAGTTCAGCGTAGTTTCCCTTATGGAAAATTTCAGAAAGGTGACTAGGACTATGCCCTATACTTTCAGATTATGCAACAGGCCTATTTCCCCATGTGGAGAAATGCCAGCCATTCATGGTCAGGGATGATGGGAGCAGTGGTCAAAAGAAATCTAGAGAGCATCAAGTTAGGGAAGCCTAAGGCAAGTTAGGCATCTGGTTGGCCACTATGAGAACAGAATGCTGGACTAAATGGGCCCTTGGCCTCATCCAGCAGGCTCTTCTTAAATTCTTAAGCCTGGGGTTGCTTCCAATGGTAGCCATACTCAGGCTAAAAGGTAAAGGGAACCTTCACTGTTAGGTCCCGTTGCAGACGACTCTGGGGTTGCGGCGCTCATCTTGCTTTATTGGCCAAGGGAGCTGGTGTACAGCTTCCAGGTCATGTGGCCAGCATGTCTAAGCCGCTTCTGGCGAACCAGAGCAGTGCACGGAAACACCGTTTACCTTCCCGCCGGAGCAGCACCTATTTATCTACTTGTACTTTGATGTGCTTTTGAACTGCTAGGTGGGCAGGAGCTGGGATGGAGCAACAGGAGCTCAGCCCGTCGTGGGGATTCGAACCGCCGACCTTCCAATCAGCAAGCCCTACGCTCTGTGGTTTAGACCACAGCGCCACCCGCGTCCCTCATACTCAGGCTAGTCCCACTAAAATTAATAGGCATGACTAACTTAAGTCCATTAATTCCAAAGAAACTTCTCTGAGTAAAACGTAGTTGGATACAACCCCTGACCTAGAAAGTCAGAGAATATTATTTTATTTTATTTTATTTTATACCACCTTTCATCCATAGATCTTAGGGCAATTCACAACCTAAAATTACAGTATAAAAAAGTATCCTAACTCTAACCCCCAAAGCAATCATCTCCATTGGCTGAGGCAGCAGTGAGCCTACTACTGCCAGTTTTCAGGTACCCCTCCAGGTAAGGGTGTCCAATCCCATTATGGTCCTCAGAAAGGATAAGAAGACACTAATATAGCTTCCTGGGTAGGATGGCTGCAGGGAGCATCCCTCGTGAGAAAAGGGTGGAAGACCCACTCTGGGAGGGAAATACTATTATTCCAAGGAAGCATCAAGCATTGAAGCCAGATCATACTTGGTGTGTAAAAGGGAATCCTAACTACCACTCCCTGTTATCAAAGAATGATGCCCAATCCTGAAAGATCCTGCAAGGGAAAGACACGTGTGTTGGGTTGACAGCCAATCACCCTGGCAGGGGTCCTGTGCCTTGGACTGTATGGTAGAAAACACAGTGTCCCTTACATAACCAATTCCCTGATGCAAACATCTTCACCTGTTGCATAGCTGCATGCAAGAATGAAGGAGTCTACCTGGAAAAAGCAGGTCAACAACCTTACAGAGGAACAGCCAGGGACATCTTGGTAACTGCCACTGGTCATTGGGAGGGAGCTCCTTCCTGGCCTCTGATCCATCTGTGTTCCATCACAGATTAAGCCACCAGAAACACCAGGCATCATCTCAAAGATTACACTTTCCCAAAGAGACAGTTCATACAGTCAGCTGCAAGGCATTTAGTGCTAAATAAGCAGAATGAAGTCAGATCAGTCAAGTGATGCTCATACATGTGTGAACTGGTCCTCAACTATTTTTGGTTCTAATGATGAGTGTCACATTTGATTCCCACCCCACCCCCGGCCTCCAGGTTATTTGAATAACAGGATATCATCAATATGTGTTAAATAAGTCAAGGGTAGAAACTCCACACACAGCAGCCACCCAGAATAACAGAGATGACAGTTTATTTTGGCTTGGAAAGAACCCTCCATCTCCTATCTTTTTCCTCTGTTTGTTTTTTTCTGTTCAATTCACTTGGCTTCTGGTTCACTTCGCTCTGACATATGACTGAACAAAATTGCCAAGGGCACAAATTTTGATGGATGACACAGATGATGACAGACTTATTTTCATTCCCATTCTAAATTCTTGTAAATAGGACATTTTTCTTTCTAAGTTTTGGGTATGGTTTGCATTCATTTCAACAAAGAAAAGAGTTAGCTTTGAAGGTCTTTGGCGCAGGAAGTGTGTGGGCTCTTAAGAATTTGTATTCATTAGATTTGAACGTAACACAAAGACCGACAGCCAAAAACAGTGACACGTGTGCATTTGCCACATCTGCAGGCTGGTCTCAGGCATATTTACTCTGAAGTAAGCTACACCACGTTCTCTATAGGTTTTCCCCCAGTTAAAATCCCAAAAGCGCAATCCTTTGCATGTTAATAATAATAATAATAATAATAATAATAATAATAATAATAATAATTTATTATTTATACTCCACCCATCTGTCTGGGTTTCCCCAGCCACTCTGGGCGGCTTCCAACAAAATATTAAAATACAATAGTCTATTAAACATTAAAAGCTTCCCTAAACAGGGCTGCCTTCAGATGTCTTCTAAAAGTCTGGTAGTTGTTTTTCTCTTTCACATCTGGTGGGAGGGTGTTCCACAGGGCGGGTGCCACTACCGAGAAGGCCCTCTGCCTGGTTCCCTGTAACTTGGCTTCTCACAGCAAGGGAACCGCCAGAAGGCCCTCGGCACTGGACCTAAGTTTCTGGGCAGACGGATGGGAGTGGAGATGCTCCTTCAGGTGTACTGGACTGAGGCCGTTTAGGGCTTTAAAGGTCAGCACCAACACTTTGAATTGTGCTAGGAAGTGTACTGGGAGCCAATGTAGGTATTTCAAGAGTTAAGACTCATTAAGTTCTGTGAGACCTACAGAAACGTGTATAGGATTGCAGCCTTATACCAAGGATCAGTGCCAGGAAGCTTAGGAATGTTTGATAACCTGATAAGATCTGGTACTACTTCTAGAACTGATGAAAAACAAAACACATGTGGCAACATTGACTATCAAGACAGGCAAGGTGGTTTCAGTTGGACCCCCACCTGCACTGAATGAACTGATGAATTCCCACCATCCCTGACCCACTGGTCCTACTAGCTAGGGATGATGGGAGTTGTAGTCCAAAAGCAGCTGGAGACCCAAGTTTGGGGAACACTGGTTTAACCAGTATGAGCAGGGGTTGTATGCATGCACATCACAAAGAGCTTAAAAGCTCCTTCACATGAAGGGGACCTAGATTGGGATTCACGTAGAAGAGCTCTACACGCAAACTGATGTAGACCTCTTTTGAATGCAGGTTGAGGACATGACCACCAGGTATGTCAGCAGTGGGAGAGGAGATAACCTTTGCGGTCTCCTCACCCCCTCCTGCTTTCCTTCAGTGCATGGCCAAAGGAAGAGGAAAAGGTGTTTGGAAAATTCATGTCTCTCTGTGTGCATTTCTTTACATGCATGGGTGCTAGAGGAATGATGAATCTACTTTTCAGTTTTAGTTCTTTAGAGCAGAAGTGGGAACCTTTTCTGAACTATAATTCCCATCAGCCCTAGCAAGCATGGCCAATGGCCATAAATGATGGGAATTGCAGTTCAACAACGTTTGGAGTGTCAAATGTTTCCCACTCGTGCTTTAGAGGAAAAACCCTAGCATGCCAATTGGAGGAAAAAATGTTATCACTGACATCACTCCAAAAGGCGAAAAGGAGACTGGCCTTGATAAATAGGAACAGCTGGAACATATGTGGCACAATTTTCTGAATGAGACTGCTCCACCTTATGCACATTAAAGATTAGAGCTTTGGTTGATTAATCGTTGAGGAAACAAATTTAATTAGTGGATCTGGGAATTGAGGTCACACTTGTTTATTTCTAGAGCCAATTTTTATGTTGATGCTGTGACAGGAAGTGAAAAAGGAAATATTCAAGATGGCGTCTAAAAGCAATAGAATTATTAAATAGTTTTCTCTAAACATCATTATATATTGTAGTTGGGGCAATAAGCTAGTTTAATTAAATGTAATTTACTTTAATAATAATAATAATAATAATTTATTTAAATCCCACCCGCCCCAGCCGAAGCCGGGCTCAGAGCGTCTAACAACAATAAAAGTAACACAGCATTCTAAAATCAATTCATTCTAAAATCAATTCATTTTTTTTATATATAATATTTATTGAGGTTTTACAAAAAACAAAGGTTTACAGAATAAAGAAAAAGCATAAAGAAAGAAAGAAAAATCAATTCCGAATCAATTCAGAATCAAATTAATGGCAACCATTGGGCTAGAGTTCTATGAGGATTACCAAAGGAGGGGGTTAGACTGTGCCTCGGCCAAAGGCCTGGTGGAACAGCTCTGTCTTGAAGGCCCTGCAGAAAGATGTTAAGTCCCACAGGGCCCTAGTCTCTTTTGACAGAGCGTTCCACCAGATTGGGGCCATGGCCGAAAAAGCCCTGGCTCTGGTTGAGGCCCGCCTAACCTCCCTGTGGCCTGGGATCTCCAAGATGTTTTTGTTTGAAGACCGTAAGGTCCTCCATGGGACATTCCAGGAGAGGCTGTCCTGTAGGTACATTAATCCATCAGTTGGTTTAATCATGTCCAGTGGATGGGTGTTCTAAAAAGGGGGGCAACTTTCGAAGTATAGACACAGTAGCCAAGGACCACAGCTGAGATTAATGACAACTGAAATCGGGATATACGAAGTTGCCCATTTCACACAGACAAACCCATATGTGACATTGTCCAACCCTTGATAGAGTCCTGAAGCCAATGATGGCACCTTGAAAAATGTATACCTATAAACACATGCTTGCAAATGTGGTCGTTTCCCCCCTATATTTTTAGGAGTGCATTAAAATGCCTGAGATACATATCAAAACAACCTTAATATGTAACATGATATTCTATAATTATAATATGTAGTTTAGAACGTAAAAGAAGCTTTATTACACAGAGAGATAAGAAGCATCTAGATGCTTTTTGCTGCATTATACCCTCTGTGTGTCTGAATTTACCTATAATTCAGAGTAAGCATTTAGGGTTGCCCTATTTTGAAAAGCAAAAAAGAGGACACATTTACCAACTTCTACTTTTAACTATGGCTCGCTACCCATGAAAAAGAGGGTGTGTCCTGGAAAAAGACCCATTTCAACACATACTGTTTACAACTCTATCAAACACTGCCGGCCTTTATCTAATGAAAGAGGATAAACAACTTGTCACCTTGATAACTGATGGCAACAGAAGTGCTCTGGGATAAAGTATCACTGCCATATTGGCCCCTGAAAATATTGCACGCTATTCACATATAATGTGATTCACATTATCAGGCAAATTAATTTTGCAAAAATTGAATTCATGTTTTCCACAGGACAGGACTGTTTGCATTTAAAGACAAAGAAGTAGAAAGTTGATTCAGTTTGCATTTAAAGGTGAACCTACCAAATTTGCACGTTCCAATGCAATACACAAAGTGAAACTCAGCTGTCCTTCAAAATGTGAACTTCTCTGAATTTTGCAATGCAATTCTCCTACCAAGTAATGTCTATGGAAATGCACATAATTAGGCTAAAGTGTGCACATAAATGCATTTTTTTGGTGAAGATAATGTACAAAAATGCATTATATTATAGAATATTGCATTGCAATACTGTGCATATAAAAAGTTGCCTAAAAAAGGAATGTGTGTATTTGGAGAAATTCACACTAAAACACGAATACTTTTTACGCATTGCAAACAGATGTGGAAATGTGAAGACGTGAACTTAAGATTCCAAAAAAAAGAAAAGAAAGAAATGCAGAGAAATGTAAATTAACAGATTTCCCCAGCCCTACAAAGAATAAGAAGCACAGTGACTTGTACTTGGCAGTAGGTGGCATAATCTGTGGAATAAGATCAAAAGAGGGGAAATTAATCTTTCTCTGGGCAACCTTCTGTAGTGGTAAGGAAGTGTAGCAATGGAGTTCTAAAGAGCTCTTCATGAGGCAGAATGGTAACCCGTGACAATTCTAATTGCAGATCTGAACTTCCATACCAAATGTATTCATTATCAGTGTTGACAATCCCTGCATTTCATTCTCTTTAACCAGGCAACGATCTCACAAGTAGCACCTAAGACACCAAAGTCATATCTAGAGTGGCTCACTATACAGGAAACTTGCATATAGGGATAACAGCTCAAAATAGCACAGTTTGCAAATCAGGCTATCCAGCTTTTAGAAATACTACTTCAAGCACACCTATGCTAAAATAATAATAAAAAAATGACTGATTCATTCAAAAATCCTGGTGGCTGGGAAGCTTTGTAAAGGTCTGGGGTGGGGGAACACAATATGAAAATGTCCTTTCCATTTTGACATGGTATAGATGGACAGAAAGCTTCTTAGTTTTACCTCTTGACAATCTCTGAAGCTGAGTCACTTACAACTTGGCAGCCTCCAGAAAAGAAAAGCCGATGGGAGAGCTTTTAATTATGATTTCAAAGTCAGAGAAATCGTTAATCCTCCCACTCAGTCAACATCATATACTTCAAACAAACAAACAAACAAACAAACAAACAAACAAACAAACAAGCAATCTGCATCTACCACCTCGGAACAGATTATCCTGAGTGGAAAACTATTTGCCCCAGAATCAATAATATTAAAAATAACCTTTTCATCATCCTGCATATGGCAATAGAGGCACTTTGATCTGAGGCAGGCCTTCATCTTTCAAAGAACAGCTTTCAAAAAGGGCCGGAATGCCAAGGAGGACTTCAACTCTGAAGGCAGATGTGGATATATGCAAGGTGAAAAGGCCATACTACCCACACCTCTTCTCAAAGGTATATTCTGTACTTTCATCCAAAGATGAGACCTGTTGGAAATAATGTCCCAGCTGCATCGATCAACTCATCCCAAAAAGAACAGTTTCCAAGGTCTTTGAATCAACAGAACCTTTAGATTTAAGATAAGGTACACAATAAAAAGGTTAGTATCTGGTTGGATAGTAACAGAGAACTCACAGTGCTTTTGGGCTTGTGCCTAATTCTCACAGAGGTAGGGCTATATCACTACAGACTGCAGGTTGGGATTCTCATGATGAAATGCTCCTCCATATTCAAAAATAATCAGCACTTAGGAAAGAGCATGTTGAAAGGATGATGTTGTTAGACACCAAACAGAGGAAGTATTCCTTTTTATTTTGTATGGAGGAAGAGCCCATCATGTAAGCCTCCACTTGCCTCAAGGCCCAGTAAAATGCTTGTTACACAAATGGGAGGTAGATGCAGCAGTCATAGACAGTGCCGGATTTACGTATAAGCTAAACAAGCTATAGTTTAGGTTCCCACTCTCTTGGGTGGCCCCAAAAACTTTTAAAGGAAAAAACAACAACTAGATGTGCATTTCCAAAATATAAGATAAAAAACAAATAAAATAAAACCTACATTCAGCAACAGTGTTTTGTGTTGTGTAGGCTTCTATGATGTAAGTACTGGGCCCTGCCTGCTAGCCTGCTCCCTAAAATATCACTTGCTCATTTCTATATAAAGGGTGCCTACATTCTGCATTTACAAATGACTTTAGATACCTATTACGTCCATAAATTACCATATAGCATATATTCAACTCAAAAAACAGTGACAATTTGTTGTTGACCAAGGATAGCTTGGTCAACATATAGACATATAAGACATATAAAGGGCCCTATTGCCTTCAGTAGCTTAGGGCCTCATCAAACCTAAATCCGGCCCTGGTCAGAGATGCTCCCAGGGCCCCAGAAAGCCACTTCTCCCTGCAAAGGATAGGACTAGGTGGAACAGACCTAGTTGGGGTCGTGGTGGTTAAATGATGCTGTTCACCTTCTCCTGAGCAAAAACGATGTGAACAGTATAATTTTCTAGTTTTGGAGTCCAAGTCTAGTAGGCCTAGTTGGATGAGTGAATCTATCGGTTCCAGGCTCTCTCCATTTCTCACTTTTCCAGCCTTAGTTTTCCACATTCCCACATCATTTTGACACCCACACACATTCCCATGAAATGTAAAAGCATTTTAGTTCTATTTTCTCCTAATATGCAATTACATGCAATTTTGCCCAGCACCTGCATTGCTGCAAAGCAATTTCCCCTAATATGATGCATCTTGGTATGTTACTTTCACTGCTGAATGCATTAGTATGCACATATGCATTTTTGTAGGCACTATGTAGCTAGAGAATGACACTACAAAATATTCCTCCTTCCCCATCTCCCAAATGACAAGCTCTTGTGCTTTTGGAACAAGGGAAAGGGAAGGCAACAATGGTCATTTTGCAAGGGCCGTTGAGCTTTGCATGCTCTTAGACAACACGTTGGTTTTGGAATAAACCATGGGATGCTCATGCATTCCTGGATTTAAACCTAATCCGAATTAGTGTACATCTCAAAATTGTCATATGCAGTTACATGCATAAAGAAAACAAATTTGGGGAATGATTCTCATAAGGGAGCTGGTCTTGGAGGAAGAACTGTGAGGGGAGAGACTTCATCAGGAAGGCCTCCTTCCACCTGTCTTGCTCCACTCTCTAGTCTCTGCTTCTCAATTTGTTTTTTATTATTTTATGTCCTGTGGCTTGACATTGTTTTATTGATCATAGTTTAGAAACTGTTGTGTGAATTTCTTTTTAACTTTTATATGCTATTATTATTATTTAATACTATTCTAATGATTGTTGAATGTTACTTTTTTGATGTAGGTTGCTATTTTAAAGTTATGTTTTATTATCACATTTTTTATTGCATTAGATTGTTATAAGATGTACATTTTTTATTTCTTCAGCTTGTAAACCGGCTTAAGTATTGTAAGATAGAAAGACGGTATACAAATTAAAAATGATGATGCTGATCTAACCTACATCAAGCTTTATGATTTCAATGGAAGAATTAATGAATGCTCTGAGATCTCTCTCTTTGAAATCAACTGGATTTTGTAAAAAAAAATGTCTGAATTGTCATCTTGAACTTTTGAAACAAAAGTTTCTGGGAAGCTTACAACAAATAATCATGGAAACAAGATAAAGCAAGACATAAAACCATAAAATTAAGGCCACATGAAATACAACAAATTCTTAATACGCGGCAGCCTCAGAAATCAAAACACTGATTTTAAAATGGAGAGGTCCAGTTAAATATGCAACAAAGGTGCTGAAGAGACATAAGTCAGTTATAAAACGGGACACTATTGGGTTTAAACACACATCCCCTGCATTTAGAATCTCTACTCAGGTGTTTGTGACTGCTAGGTGGATTCCAAGCACACTTTAGACCATCCCTCTCAGCATAGGAAAATGTGTAATGCAACTGAGATGTGTGAGGATTTTGGAATGAATTTTGTGTTCACATAAAGTCTTGGTTCTTGCGGTTTGGTTGGGGCACTTCCATACAACAATGTCAACTGCAGACCTAGGATCCAAAGTACAACTGCATAGGTCAGGAATGATGGGACTCTGAAAAGCAGAATCTAGATCCAAACACAATCAAGCAGTTCAGAATCAAGTGCAATCCAAGGGCAAATGCCACTTAAGAAATGGGCCCAAACACATGCACCAGGTAACTTAAAAGCATCTATAGACCTCAAATGTTGGCTTACATAGTCTGTTGTTTCAGACCCCACCCAGCACCAGCTGCAAACACTTAATTCTGCTCTTGAGGAGTTCTTTTCTCCCAATAAACCTCTTATCCCCCAAGTTGTTCTGTTCTCTTGGGTTTAGAATAGCATCCTCCTTCAAAATGGCCACCTGACCCTGAACTTTATGGTATCTATACTCTCTGGGGCTGGGAGATGGTCTGACATTCCCCTCTGACATGAAAAAGGGTATTTCCGCCACAGGTAACTTGTGGACTCACCATGAGAGTTCTAAGGCAGAGTACAGTGGTAGGCCTAATCCTATCTAAGTCACTTCCTAGACACAAATGTCTTCTGGTTCACTTCAGGAGTTGGGGAACGTCATCTGGCTGCTTCCTCAGGTTCCCCTAATATTTTGTCAAATGACAGGTTGCCTGAAGTTGGGTGAAGACCCAGAATGATGCCCACCTTCTTTTTAATCCCACAAAATTTCACTTTGAATGCCTGAAGAGGACTTTCCTGGAAATAGAATGTCTTTTGAAACCACTTCTACAAGACTTAAAACGTCTTTCTTCACCATTATAACTTGAATCAAGAAAGCGAAAATCAAGCAAAAGCAAAACTTTGCCTAAATCAAGTGATACCTACTCTACGGCAGGCCAAACAGCAAACCCATGATAGGTTAATCACTTCCCAGCTTGGCTCCCATTACTGGGTAATTGCTGGAAATGATAGGAGACATTACTCATCACATGATAACTGATGACAGCAGTTTTACAAAATCAGGCCATCAAATTGCAGCAGTTATCAAGTGAACAACATGGTGTGCGAACTCATTAAATGTGTCTCATTCAATTTTACTCAAAGCGAATTTAAAAACAAAGGTATTCAAAACTCTGAACTTTCAGATTCTATAGTCATCAGGGAAACAAAACATCGGTATTTGACACATGAGGATTATATGGTTATAGTTCTTATGACATATTATCATTCATGGATTTGCCCCCCCTCTAAATAATGCACCTGCCACCACACAGGCAGCACATACAAAAATACCATTTTACTCTTACATATTCACATGTCAATATGGCTACTAATTATAATAGCTATATACTATCTTCACTAGGGATGCGGGTGGCCTAAACCACTGAGCCTCTTGGGCTTGCCGATAAGAAGGTTGGCGGTTCAAATCCCCGCAACGGGGCGAGCTCCAGTTGCTCAGTCCCAGCGCCTGCCAACCTAGCAGTTCAAAAACACGGCCCAAAGTGCAAGTAGATAAATAGGTACCGCTCCGGCGGGAAGGTAAATGGCGTTTCCGTGCGCTGCTCTGGTTTCAATGTTCCATTGCCCCAGGAGCGGTTTAGTCATGCTGGCCACATAACCCAGAAAAACTGTCTGCGGACAAACACTGGCTCCCTCGGCTTGTAAAGCAAGATGAGCGCTGCAACCCCAGAGCCATCTGCGACTGGACTTAACTGTAAAGGGGTCCTTTACCTTTACCCTTTTATCTTCACTATCAGAAACACTAGCTATAAATTCAGTTCATCAGTCAAACACTACATTTGGCAACCATGCTGTCATGAGAATAAAAAACATATCTGGCACTATAAGGATCCTCGTCTCTGGAAGGCAAGGACTGTATTGGAGATAGAAAATCTGTCCTAAGCACGTGCTAGCTGTCTCTGCTATGGTGCTTACCCAGCTCATCAACTTTGCAAAATCAGCACAGTAGTTTTCAGTGCCCTACCACCTTTAAGCCTATTTTCATCTGCCTATATATTGCCAGTTCTTGTCCTCCGGCTCCTAAGTAGTCCTGCCCTTCTCTAGAAAAATGAACAATCTTCCAACCCAGGCTGGATATGAAGCTTCTTAATGACAACTTGGAACTTCCAGAGTATCTCTTTAGTCAGTCCCTCTCATCACTTTCACAGCAGCAGTTGCCATTCTTCCGAACTTCAAAGCCAAAAGCTTCAGCCTTTGGGGAAATCTCTTATATTGTTTCAGGGAGTAAAAAAAAACCCAACGCAGAGCCCAAGCAATCACTTCCTGCAGTTTGGCACACTGTTATCTTGATTAACCCCTTGAAGAATTCACTGATCATGCTGTACAGAGTGAAGTTGATACCCAAGTGAACAGACATCCAAAACAGAGCAAGGATGAAACTATAATTCATCATAATCCTTGGGGGGAATGTTACTGCTATTAATTCCTTAAGATTTGCTACTAATGCAAATGATCAGAAGCCTGCAGTCAAACTGGCTTGTTAGTTCAAATAAACTCAGTCCCACTCCAGCCCTTCAAATCTGCTTTGTCTGTCTATTCTTTTTCTGCCAGGCATACAAAGCTCCTCTTCTCCCTAATGCTGTTTCCCCCCCTCCATCTGACATTTCCCTTGGGATCTTATCTTATCATCTTATCTTATCTTATATTATCATCTTATTTATCTTATCTTATCTCTTTCAGAATTTATAAACTGTTTCACATTCTGGATTAGTTGTAGTCAGTGCTATTTTTCTAGAAAATGCAGTGCCAGAACTCACCATGAACACCTCCCTTGTTCTCTTAGAATGGCAATGGTGTCCACATGAGCGGTGCCAGAACTGAGTTCCGGCGGGTTCCTGCTGAAAAATGCCCTGGTTGTAGTTTCTGAGTCACCTTCAAAGCAGCTCCATGTAGAGTGCTATGGCCCCTCCTCAACACCCTCCTCTGGGTAATGGTGGAGGTCAGAGTGCCCTTAACCTTGCTTTGGCAGTCGCGGGACAACTGGGAATTGATCAGAATTCTTTCTAGCAGGAAGAGAGAAGACAGGTCCCCACAAAGAAGCTCATTGACAGTCTTCAACCTGAATAAAATATTGTGGGGGCCCAGGTAAGCCCCACTCCACAGAATTGATCACATGATGCAGTGCACACACACCATTTGAATGGGAATGCCCATCAACTTTGTGGGGCCCCCTCCCCCTCAAATATTTTATTGTGGGGGTCAAAGCTCCTACGGCCCCTGGGAGTTGGCTCCTATGGTCTTCAAGCAGAGACTGGATAGTAATCTGTTGGGAATGGTCAAACCCTGGATTTCCTGCATGGAGGAAAAGGGTTGGCTTAGAAAGCCCTTCTGGTTCTGCGACAGCTAACCCTGGCATGCAGAGTTACTCATTTTAACAGCTTTAAGTGGTGCAAGTTAGTGCATGCTACAATTCACAGGGATATCAACTCTTTTAAATAAGGTAGGCATGTTTTTAGTGTGTATGTTCTTGTGACGTGGGTGGTGCTGTGGTCTAAACCACTGAGCCTATTGGGCTTGCCAATCAGAAGGTTGGTGGTTCAAATCTCCATGACGGGGTGAGACTGTGTTCCAGCTTCTGCCAACTTAGCAGTTTGAAAGCATACCAGTGCAAGTAGATAAATAGGTACCACTGCAGCGGGAAGGTAAATGGCGTTCCTGTGCACTCTGGTTTCCATCACAGTGTTCTGTTGCACCAGAAGCGGTTTAGTCATGCTGGCCACATGACCTGGAAAGCTGTCTGTGGACAAACGCCAGCTCCCTCAGCCTAAAGTGAAATGAGCGCCACAACCCCATGGTCGCTTTGACTGGACTTAACTGTCCAGGGGTCCTTTACCTTTTTACCTTTATTGTTTACCTTCATTCTATGTAATGTATCCGTGTCCTTGTGTAACTTATTTTCTTCATGAAAAGTCTTGAATTCTTCCAGCTGAGCTCTCAAGTACAACTTTATATATTTCTCTTTATAAGATGCCTTTATCTTTATGCAATATTGTGTGCCATTAGTTTCTCTATTCCCCTCAATGCAATAAGAATCAATCATAAATTGTGTGAGGGATGAATGTTTAGCTTAGAAAAGAACACTCTGTTACCACACGCAAGAGGCACAAAGCTTGACGTTTCAACATTACAGAATGATAACTGCCCCAAAATGCACTTCATTTTTTTTTATAGGATATTTATTACGATTTTTTAAAGTATTACAATAAAGTAAAAAAGAAGAAAAAACAGATAGATAACAAAAATACAGAATAAAGAAAATTAAAAACACATAAATTTTCAGTTGTTCATTTTCTTTTAACTTGTTTCCCGGACCTCCTCATACCTCCCTTTTTTGTATTCCACCACAAATTGTTGATTCAGCAAATCCTTACCATTATATTATTACCTATTTATAATCCTTTTTTTCATATTCTCTTAAAGCGTTACAGCTGGTAACCACTTAATTTCAATCCAACATCATTCTAACATTCATTAATTTTACAATATTTCTGTAGATAGTCTTTAAATTTCTTCCAATCTTCTTCCACCGACTCTTCTCCCTGGTCTCGGATTCTGCCAGTCATTTCTGCCAATCCCATATAGTCCATCACCTTCATCTGCCATTCTTCCAAAGTGGGTAGATCTTGTGTCTTCCAATACTTTGCAATAAGTATTCTTGCTGCTGTTGTGGCATACATAAAAAAAGTTCTGTCCTTCTTTGGCACCAATTGGCCGACAATGCCCAGAAGAAAGGCCTCTGGTTTCTTCAGAAAGGTATATTTAAATACCTTTTTCATTTCATTATAGATCATTTCCCAGAAAGCCTTAATTCTTGGGCACGTCCACCAAAGGTGAAAGACTTTGCATCAGTTAATATCTTTTATTCTGGGCTTCTTGCCCTGCCAGACAAATCTAGAAATATCTTTCTGCCACTTTTTGAAACAATCCATTTTGTCCACAATCTGCAATGTTTGAAACAAAAACAACATTCTAGGCAAAACATTCATCTTTATAGCTGCAATTCGACCCAACAAGGAAAGCTTCAAGTTTGACCAAATTTCTAAATCTTTTTTCACTTCCGTCCAACATTTTTCAATCTCTTGGCCAAAATGTCAGCAAAAATTTTGTAATCCATATTAAGTAACGATATAGGGCGATAGTTCTTAAGCTGAGTCTTTTCAGTCTCTGTTTTCGGTATAAGTGTAATATACGCCTCTTTCCACGACTCTGGTGCCCTTTTCCCTTCCAAAATTTCATTGCAGACTTCCTTCAAAGGTTGTAATAGCCACTCTTTCAAAGATCTATAATATCTAGAAGTCAGCCCATCTGGTCCTGGAGATTTGCCCAATTGCATATTTTGGATGGCACCTTCTACTTCCTGTTCAGATATTTTATAGTTCAACATTAATTTACTTTCTTGAGAAATTTTCTGTAATCCATTTATTTTCAAAAATCGGTCTATATCCATTTCTTTCTCAGGCCCTTGTGAATATAATTGTTTAAAGTACTTCTGGAAGCAGTTTCTAATCTCGATTGGGTTATGTATGTTCTTTCCTTCCACTTCTAAATTTGTAATAGTATTTAATTTTTGTCTTTTTTTCATTTGCCAAGCCAGCAGTTTCCCACATTTGTTGGCTGATTCAAATGTCTTTTGTCTCATTTGTTTAATTTTCCATTCTATTTCCTGATTCATCATTTCCATATTTTGTACTTGGTATAATTTTATTTCTCTCAAAATCTCCTGCGACTTTGGTTTTGCCCTTAATTTCTTCTCACTTTCTTTTATTTTCTCCAAAATTTTGTCTTTCTTCTCATTTTGACTTCTCTTCTTTATTGCATTCTGTTGTATCAGAAACCCTCTCATAACAGCTTTGCTTGCGTCCCAGATTACTCTTTTTTCTACATTGGTGTTCATGTTTATTTCAAAATAGTCTCTCAAAGTTTTTTGGGCCTTTTTATAAACTTCTTCGTCTCCAAATAAGGTGTCATTCATCCTCCATCTGAAGGAGCCGGATGATATTTGCTTCATCTCCATCCTTAAAGCATTATGGTCGGAGCAAGTTTTTGGGCAGATTTCCACTTTCCTTGTCTTTGGTGCCATTCCTCTAGTTACCCATATTTGGTCAATTCTAGTCCATGTCATCTTGGCTTCAGAAAAGAAGGTTCCCTCTCTTCCCAAGGGATTCTTCGTTCTCCAAATGTCCACTAAATCCATATTGTCTGTCATCTCAAAAAAAGTTTTAGGTAGTCTCCCATCCTTGGTGACTACCTGCCTTTGTGCCTTGTCCATGTTTGTAGATACTACTCCATTCATGTCCCCCATCAAAATCGTGTTATAATCCAAATAGTCCAATAAAATCTCATGCAACTTTTTAAAGAATTCGGACTTCCCCTCATTCGGTGCATAAATTCCCACGATCAAAAATTTCTCTCCTTGAACTTGAATTTCAATTGCCAAAAATCTTCCTTGTTCATCTTTAAAAATTAATTTCGGTAATAGTCTCTCCTTTGCATATATCACAACTCTTTTTTTAACTTTATCCGATGAAATAAACTCCTGTCCCAATCTCTTGTTAATGAGTATTTTCCTGTGTAGCCTTGTTACATGGGTTTCTTGTAGGCAAATCAAGTCCAATTGTTCCTTTTTTAATAGATGAAAAACACTTTTTATCTTCCGAGGGGAGTTAAGACCATTACAATTCCAACTTCCAAGTTGCAGAGCCACGGTGGGGTTACTTCACTTTACCTCCAACTGCTCCAAGTGTCTGTTCTTGTTCTGTCGGTGGTGTCTCTTTCTCTGGGCCATGTAATCCAAAAGATAGGTTTGCTATGTCTAGTATTCCTTTTTCCAATGCTCTTGGCTCTTTTCCGACTTCCGCTTCTTTCTGTAAGTCTTCTCCGTGGTCTTTCAAAAATGCACTTCAAGGCTGAGATGTCTAATCTCCTTGGAACAAAAAAGGAACAGCATCCAGCCAGGCCGCTATGAGTGTGATCTAGTCCAGATGAACACCTCAAGATTAGCATGCACCCAGTCATCAACATTACAGGACTAATGCCTCTCTCACTATGCCAGACAGCCTGTGGTCAAGATAACAAAGAGGATGAAAGGAGGAGGGTTGAGCAATTGATCCCCCAATAGCTGATGAAAAGAATATGAGCATGGGCAGAAGATAGCATCTTTTGGCAAGGTAGGGGATAAGACTTTGGCATCCACCTACAGCTGTGTGACACATCTGATGCCACAGTTCCACTCCCTCCTCCTCCTATTATTCCGAACTCAGAGGCTAGTGAACTAGCAGTCAGATAACCTATCCTGGTAATTAAACCTCTATAGAGTATGTGTACATGTGATGCATAATTTGGCTTTCTGATCTGTATTCAATACGTGGAATGTTCCTATCTTTTTTGCATATATCAGAGTCTTGCATAAAGGTTGGCCTTTATGCTCAATAGGTGGTGGAATGTGTATCTATAAGGCAAAGACTTGTTCTATAATTAGAGTTGCTTGAGGCTTCTGAAAACCCTGTGCCACACTTAGGAATAGAGGAGGAATCAATATATACGGTGTGTGTGTGTGTGTGTGTGTGTGTGTGTGTATGAGATGCAACCTGTTGGTTTCATACCAGCTGAACTTTAAGCACCTCTCGCATCAAGCACTTGCTTATATCCAAACTGCTCATACTTTATTTTTTAAAATGCCTAATTATCTGCAAAAAAAGTCTATAAGAATCAAGTCAGGAATTAGAGGTGGAGGTGAGAAAGCATGCATAAGCTTTCATTTCCGGGCAGAATTCAAAGTGTTGGTGCTGACCTTTCAAGCCCTAAATGGCTTCGGTCCTGTATACCTGAAGGAATGTCTCCACCTCCATCTTCCAGCCCAGACACAGGTCCTGCTCTGTTGGCCCTCTGGTGGTTCCCTCACTGCGAGATGTGAAGCTACAGGGAACCAGGCAGAGGGCCTTCTTGGTAGTGGCACCCGCCCTGTGGAACACCCAGCCACATTCTCAACCTCTTACATTCATTATTGCTATTTTACATGTAATAAGAATAATTTAAAACAAAAAAAGCAGAGACATCACCTTGCCAACAAAGGTCCGTACAGTTAAAGCTATAGTTTTCCGAGTAGTGATGTATGGAAGTGAGAGCTGGACCATAAAGAAGGCTGATCGCCGAAGGATTGATGCTTTTGAATTATGGTGCTGGAGGAGACTCTTGAGAGTCCCATGGGCTGCAAGAAGATCAAACCTATCCATTCTTCAGGAAATCAGCCCTGAGTGCTCACTGGAAGGACAGATCCTGGAGCTGAGGCTCCAATACTTTGGCCACCTCATGAGAAGAGAAGACTCCCTGGAAAAGACCCTGATGTTGGGAAAGATGGAGGGCACAAGGAGAAGGGGATGACAGAGGACGAGATGGTTGGACAGTGTTCTCAAAGCTACCAACATGATTTTGACCAAACTGCGGGAGGCAGTGGAAGACAGGAGTGCCTGACGTGCTCTGGTCCATGGGATCACGAAGAGTCGGACACGACTAAACAACAACAACAACAACAACAACAAATAACAACAGTAGCAGCTTTTGGAGACAAGAGTCAGGACCAAAGGTCTGTGGAAGATTTCAGTCCTTTCCTCTCCAGAAGATTACCAAGGCAAGGTGAAAACCATCATTCCTTTATATGGCAGAATCCCACTTTCCCTACTAATGTCCAGACCTTCAATATGAAGGAGCAGTGACCCCATCTGACCCCAGAAGGTTGCATCCACAACATATGAAACAGACCCAAGTTACAATAGCTTATAAGCGTAGTTTATTTGGGGGGTACTCAAGGGTACCAGTACTGACACCTTTCCCCCCACCCAAATGTTAAAAGTGTGGCAGTTACTTCATGGTGAGTACTAACACCTTTTTTAAAAAGAGAAAAAGGGGGGAAAGCACTGCATAAGCTTTTTTTCTGCTATGCACTGCAGCTGTTTAGCTAGCTAAGAAACAATTAGAATCTCTATACTTGGCATTGTTATTAGTTAAATGGCATTGCAAAAGTTCCACCTGGCATTCTTAGATTTAGGCAATGAACTTCCACTTGGAAAATTTGAGAAGTATTCTTTGACAAAACTTCATGAACATATGCTATATTCTCTCAGGGGCCTATTTTATCTCTCCCTCTCCATTGGCTGAGCATTTTAATTGGATTTGCATACTCAAGAGACAGACTGTTAAATTTGGCAAGCATTTGCTTAGTATTTGGGAAGAAATTGATTTTGCAATGGAGAGAAGGTGCTAGAAGAAGCCAGGAAGATACTCCCACTTCAATATGTTTTTCACCTATTTTAATTTTACTTAACCCACTGCTAATCGTTCTCGAAATGTGGGGTAGGTCTTCATAGGGATGGATGGAGGGTTGCCAAGGTAGACCTGAGCTGATTAAGCACCTCGCATTGGCTCAGAGAGAACTAAACTTCATAGCAAGTTCCGGTGTGCAACAGGTCCATTGTTTTGGGAAGGTATTCCCAAATTGCTTGATTATGTGAAATGCGGGTAGGGGAGAGAAGCTGGTCTATGCAACCTAAAAGATTTGTTCATTTTGGAGCCATGGAACAGGAGTGGAGAACCTTTTCCAGCCCGAGAGCCCCTTCTGGGGACCACATGACAGTGGCAGCTATGGCCAGAGGCATAACTGGATTGAGCAACGGATGCACCCCTTACTGTTGTACAGTAGGCAACATTCCAGGCACATACATGCACATCTCAGCATCCTGGCAAGCAAGAGGCATTATCACAGTTCAAGGCTACATTCCACACACTCAGAAACACCAAAGGAGGACACAGAGCAGGGACAGTGAGAAGGGTGGAATGGGGAACTCCCTGAGGGTTCAATATGGAGCAGAATCACAACAAACCCAACCCCTGCCCTACCTTTTAAAACTCTTGCTTATTTGCCCTTTATTTCTGTCATTTCACTGGTTATGTATTGGGTATGCCAAGTTCTAATTCACTGAAATTCGAATGAAAGACTCAGTCAGCATTGATCTGAGTCCTACTTGCGATGCTGTAGTAACACAGGCCTCCACAAGGGGCAGAGGGCAGCAGTTCTCGACAATCTCATTCAAATTTGCATGGATGATTTTAAAGCATGGGTAGGCAAACTAAGACACAGGACCCGGATCTGGCCCAATTGCCTTCTAAATCCGGCCCATGGATTTTCTTTTTTTACCTGAGTAGAATGTTTTTACCTGAGTAGAATGTGTCCTTTTATTTAAAATGCATCTCTGGGTTATTTGTGGGGCCTGCCTGGTGTTTTTACATGAGCAGAATGTGTCCTTTTATTTAAAATGCATCTCTGGGTTATTTGTGGGGCATAGGAATTCATTATCCCCCCTCCCCTAAAAAAGATAGTCCGGCTCCCCACAAGGTCTCAGGGACAGTGGACCGGCCCCCTGCTGAAAAAGTTTGCTGACCCCTGAAAGCGTTCATGCTTAGAAATACTATACCAAAACTCAGTATTTTTATTTTTTATTTTTTTTAAAAAAAAGGCTAGCCAGAGACAAGGTGAAGAAGGGAAGGTGATAAATGGATCAACTGCCATCTGCTTGTGAATGAAAAGGCAACATGCATCTAGAAAATAGGCATTGCCTTCAAGTGCCCTTGTAGAAAGATGGGGAAACCGCAGAATGATCTCAGAGCAAACTCATCCTTTGGGAGCAAGGAGTCGCCTTCAATGAAATATTGGAGAGGAAATGCAAGGAGTACCTATGGCACAGGTTGCATTTACAGTTCAAATCATTTATTGGGAAAGACAGTAGCCACCTGTCCCAAGAAGCAAAACCCCTAATGCAGGGATAGGGAACCAGTGGCCTTCCAGTTGTTGTTGGACTACAACTCCCATCATTCCTAGATGCTGGCTATGCTGGCTGGGACTGATGGGAGATGGAGTCCCACAGTATCTGGAGGGATACTGGTTTTCTATCTTGGCATTGTCCCAATCGGTAACTATTCTTTAAAGATACAGCAATCTCAAACCCTCCAAGTGTCCCTATTTTCTGATTTAGAGAAGCCATCCCGGTTTCTGATTTGATCCCAGAATGTCCTGCTTTTCCTTAGAATGTCCCTATTTGCATTGGAAAAATGTTGGAGGGTATAGAGTTATCTGACCCCCCCAAGCCATCTGAAGGCAATCCGGTATACAGAAGTTGTTGTTGTTGTTGTTTTAAAAAAGTTTAATGTTTTATTATGTTTTTATATATGATGAAAGCTGCCCAGGGTGGCTGGGACAACCCAGTAAGATGTGTGAGCTATAAATAGTAAAATTATCATTACAGAATAGGATGTTCCTATTTCCATCAGAGAAATGTTGGCGGGTATGAAATCTTATTGCAGCAAAAGAAGTAAGTAAGTCTTAAAGAAACAGTAACCAATTGGAGTATAGTATTCATAGATTTGTAGTGCTGGAAGATACCTTATCATGTCTTTAGAATTAATAATAAATAAAAACATTGCTTTTATTTAATTATAAAAGTATGTCTGGTAGGTTCTCTACCACATCTAGATTTGCACAGTTACTGAGATATTGTTAATGGCATTGGTAAACTGTATAGTACAGACATTTTGTGGCAGAAGTCAAAAGGTGAATCTGCAGTGGTGAAAAAAGAGAGAAGTTGATTTTTCACCTTTAAAGTAATAGGTGGTCTTTTCTGCAGTGGCTCCCCATTTGTTGAATGCTCTCCCCAGTGAGGTTCGCCTGGCGCCTTCATTATACCCCTTTAGGCGCCAGGCAAAAGTGTTCCTCTTTAACCAGGCCTTGGGTTGCCTGACATTCAGTGTCCTGTCAAAATGTACTCCCCATGATTGGTTGCTGTGGACATAGTTGCAGAGACCCATAAAATAGTCAAGAAAGCTGCCAGTGTTATTTTTCTAGGAAAAAGAGGTGCCAGAACTCACAGTGAACTCCTTCCTCATTCTATTAGAATGACAATGTCACCCATGTGAGAGGTGAACTGAGTTCCCCCAAGTTCCAGCTGGGGGGGGAGCCCTGAAAGCTGGATAAAATATCTTGGAGGTGTGCTCTTGGGAACATACTAGGGTTTCCATATTTTAAAGAGCAAAAAAGAGGACACATTTGCCAACTTCTGCTTTTAACTATAGGGACGCAGGTGGCGCTATGGTCTAAACTACAGAGACTAGAGGTCACTTCCGGGTTGGCACCTCCGGCAATGGCGGAGCTCCTCTGATCGGGAGGAACTTGCTCCGTGAAAAGCAGGGTCTGACCGCCACGGCGAAGGCGGAGACCCATTGAAATCACAAGTGGGAGAAGCTTGTGAACCTGGGATTCGGCTGGCACCTTTTGCGCCTCCCCTACTCGTGGGGAAACCCGGTTTCGGGGATCCGGAGCGACGTGGGGTGAGTGGCTTCTAATTGACTGCTTCTTTCATGGAGTGAAGCCGCATTGCTGTTGCCGGAGAGCGCTGACTTTTTCCTGTGGACAATTGGATTTTAAACAACTACCCGTGAGTAGAATGGAAAATTGGATCTTTAAATACCTTAATTTGGCACCGAAACGGGGAAGGTCTTAAAAAGGAAGGTCTTAAAAAGGAAGTCCGCCTTCCCCTTTTGTAAATAGATTGAAGCAAAGACGTTATAAGCTAAAGTCTTTGAAAGTTTTTGGCAAAGGATTAAATTTTCATCGGTTAAAACTACAAAACCCCCCTTGGAAGCTGGAGAAGAGGGGGGAAATTTTGGACTTAGCGAGCTTGCAGGAGAGAGTGAAAAACCAAATTACCACTGCTCCGAACCTGGAAAGGGCTGCCAGAAAGAGTGAAGTTTTGGGAGAGTTCATTGACTGTGAACAAAACATTTTTGACAGCTAGTTAAATAAGAGAAAGATACTGTTTCCATTGTCCTCTTCTGCTTTTAAAAAGGAGGAAAAGTAACTGGAAATTGAAACTATTTTTATGGCTTGAATTGTGTCTGAAAGGACTGATACAAGTGGAGACTGTTTCCTTCTAGAGGGAGTTTTTGAAACTGTCACAGGAGTGCAACTGGGGAATCATCAGCTGCAAGATAAGTAATTGTGAGAACCAGAGATTGACCTTGGACCACTCAAAATGTTGACAGGAGAAGCCATTGTGATGGTATTATGCAAGATAAGCTACTCGCTGGAACAGCTTCATAAGAAGACGGATGACATGTCATTTAAAATTGACAACTTGGATCAAAAAGTGACTAATTGGAGTCAAAAAGTGACCACCAACACAGAAATAATTCAGGACTTGGTACAAGAATCTACTTTGGCAGGACAAATTGTGGAGGAGAAAGAGAAAGCTGTGGTTGTTGAGCCTAAAGTAATACAAGCGGGATCCTTAGTCTTACAGAAGCAAATTGAGGATTATAAGTTGAGGCCTTCTATGATTGAATCTAGAAAAAGCCAGATTTTGAGGATTGGATCCCGGCTTGGACGGAAGAAGGAAAGTTGGAAAGATCCCTCTATGCAGGGATTAACTGACTTTTGGGACATGGACTTGGGTCTGGAGGAGATTGGAGTTCTGGGGGCCTTTGGATTTGGAGGAATTTTGAAACATGTCATGAAACATCTTAAAGACCTCAGCTTCAACCATGGAAATTTGGCTGACCTGCCTGGAAGGAATAAAAGCATTGTTAGGTTGGAGTCTTCCCGAGATCTGCTCTTTGGCATTAAAGAATATGAAGAAGACCCGCAGAAGGAACCTGGAAAAGAGTTAAGAGCCTCGGACATAAGATCTCCAGGTTGATGGACTATATGGAATTGACAGAAAGGACTGGCAGAATCCGAAACCAGGGAGAGGAGATGGTGGAAGAAGATTAGAGAATTTAAAGTTTATATATAGAAATACTGTAAAATTAATGAATGATAGAAAAATGGTGGAAAGAAATTTTATGGCCTTAGCAGAAATGTTATAAGGAGTTAAGCACATATAAGTATTTTAGTTTTAATGATAAAAAATATGTCAAGATATCTATAATATAACAGAAAATAGAGAAAGATGGAAAGGATTTGCTGAAATAATTAATAGAAGTGGAATACAAAAAGGGAGGTGAGAGGAAGTCGAGGAAACAAGGGAATGAAAGATAGAGTATGGAAAAGGTGTGATGTATGTTTTTAAATGATTATTGTTTTGTTTTGTTTAGGGTTAAGGTGGGCTAGGGTTTTGTTTAGTTTAGTTTAATGTGTTTAGGTTGTGTTTTGTATTGTTTATATATTGTATTGTATTGTTTTTTCTCTTTCTTTGTTTTTTTCTTTTTCCTTTTTCCTTTTCCTTTTCCTTTTCTGTAATCTTTAAAAGTAATAAATATTATTAAAAAAAAAAACTACAGAGACTAGAGCTTGCCAATCAGAAAGTCGGCAGTTCGAATCCCTGCGATGGGGTGAGCTCCCGTTGTTCGCTCCCTACTCCTGCCAACCTAGCAGTTCAAAAGCACGTCAAAGTGCAAGTAGATAAATAGGTACCACTCTGGCGGGAAGGTAAATGGCGTTTCCGTGCACTGCCCTGGTTCCTCAGAAGCGGCTTAGTCATGCTGGCCACATGACCTGGAAGCTGTGTGCGGACAAACACCAGCTCCCTTGGCCTATAGAGCGAGATGAGTGTGTAACCCTAGAGTCGTCCGCGACTGGACCTAACGGTCAGGGGTACCTTTACCTTTACTTTTAACTATGGACCACTATATACCCATGAAAAAGAGGACATGTCCTGAAAAAAGAGGATATATGGCAACCAACATACCCATATGGAATGTAACATGCAGCCCTCACGGGGAGGATGAGCAAGTTAACCAAGAAACCCATTTCAAAAAGATTCTGAATTGAACCAATCTATTCCAGAGGAAAGCTGCTTTTATTTCATTGGGAAAGGTAATCTGCCACCATTTTTTTCATTAGAACTGACACGTATGGATTGATCTCAGCAGATGGGCAGCACTTTTATGAAAGACTGACTATTGCTGCTCAGTTTTTTATGGGAGGTACTGGGACTATAACACTTTACCTATTGCCTTCACCTTGTTTCTCAAAACTGTGCAACAATTCATTTCTGACCTGTCCCTCTTCTGCACTGGTACAGGTAAGAACTCTCTTTGTAGAGTGACACTGCAGATCTACGCAGTCAAACAGTGACTTCAAAGAAATTGTCTCAATCCCCTGTGGCTACTTGGCAAAAAAGGGAGAAAAGTACTGTATCTGCAGTGCATGGTATTTTGCCTGTATTTGCTGATATTGCAAAAGCTTTCCATAGAGAAGCTCAGGCTTTGGGCTTAGCTGTTGCGTACATTCACTGCCTGCACCTGTCTAGAAAGAAATTCTTCTCAGGCCCCACCTCCGACTACGCAACATTTATCACAATCATATATATTTCTACCTTATTAAAAAGAGAGGAGGAGAGAGAATTTCACCTAGAATTCAAACACCAAGGGCTTTCAGATGACTCCCAGTGGAAAACTGACGGAGGCAACATTGGGAAAGGTAGAGAACAGAGGGGAGTCATAGCTTTATATCCTTTATTTCCATTTGACAATTTCAGTTTCTGTTCCTTTTTTTACCAGTTTTCAGTCCTCCAAATTTTCACATCAGTTTGTGAATTGCTTTAAAAAAAAAGTTGTCATGGAAATTTATCAGCAATTCCGTGCAGATTTTTCTTATTATAAACATGTTTGCATGTAATTTTTTCCGATATGCACACTTTTGCAAGCAATTTCCCCATATATAATGCATTTTTTGTATGTGATTTTCAGTAATATATGCATTTTATGCATACCCTTCCCAGGTATATGCATTTTTGACACATTATTTGGCTGGACAACTGCCTTGCAAAATTCAGAGAAGTGCAAATTTCAAAGGATTTGGCCTTTGTCCACCTATTGCTTATCTCCCCTTCTTAGGGGCTAATTTCCCCTGTTCTTTTCCCTCCCACCTTGTATGGAAAAATAGTTGATGAGAGCAGGAGATGGATGGATGGAGTCTTTCGGTAGTTTATCCTTTCTACCCCTTCCAGTTTCTTTGCCTCTTAGTGGGAAACTTTCAGAATCCTTCACAGGGAGACAGACCTTACTTGGTAAGCAAAGTCTTGGATACAGGCACAATCCCTGCAATCTACAATTGCCTGCTTACTGGAGAACCACAGTGCGAAGTAACTAATTATCAATTAATCCTTTTTAATCATATTCCATGCAACTTACTATAGCTTTTTTTTCATGGGTGGTAGCTGATTGAAAAGCATAACCACCACGCACATCAGGGAACATTTTGCAGGTTGCTTCTGGCAAAAATGATACACTTGGCAGGATGTGACGAACAACATTGTTTATTATCTACTTCTGTACAGCTCCTGCCCTTCCTTCTCTTTGCAGCATCCTTTGCAGCTGCTGTAACAAACAGCTGTGCAAGCCTTTGGGAGGAAGAGGTGCAAGAGGATATCAGAGGAAGGAGGGAAACAAAGAAAGAGGGATAGAGGCCATTCTTGCCCGTGGCACCCCTGACCATCATTTCAAGGCATCCCAGAGTGCCGTGGCACACTGGTTGAAAACCACTGCACTCTATCTACATCTATCTATCATCTATCTATCTATCATCTATCTATCTATCTATCTATCTATCTATCTATCATCTATCTATCTATCTATCATCTATCATCTATCATCTATCTATCTATCATCTATCTATCTATCATCTATATCTATCTATCTATCTATCTATCATCTATCATCTATCTATCATATGTCTATCTATCTATCATCTATCATCTATCTATCATATGTCTATCTATCTAGATATGGAGGAAGTATTTATGTGTGAACAATATTAAAGAAGTCCCAATCCTGGAGACCAATGGCCAAGCCTTGATCTTATCATGGTATTCATAAACACACTCAATTTGACTGTCTTTCACTCTTTTCCTTCTAACCCTGGGAAGGGGCTGGATACAGTCCTTATGACTTTTTTCATTATATAACTATTGCGGATGAGACATGGGCTAGAAATCATTATTTGAAAATGTATGATCTGCTGCTGAAATGGAATACACAAGATGAAATGGTAAAATCAAGTATGATTAAATGGGCTCAGGACATTGGTCATAACATCATGTTTGCTGATTGGGAAAAGTTGTGGACCACCGGGTTGAAGTTTACGGCGTGTAATGCCTTAAGAGAAAATATAATGAAAATGATTTATAGGTGGTACATAACCCCAGTCAAGCTTGCAAAGATCTACCACTTGCCTGATAATAAATGTTGGAAATGTAAGGAAAAGGAAGGTACATTCTTTCACCTCTGGTGGACGTGCCCGAAGATTAAGGCATTCTGGGAAATGATTTATAATGAACTGAAAAAGGTATTTAAATATACTTTCCCCAAGAAACCAGAGGCCTTTCTCTTGGGTATTGTTGGCCAGGGGGTGTTAAAGACAGATACAACTTTTTTTATGTATGCTACAACAGCAGCCAGAATACTCATTGCAAAGTACTGGAAGACACAGGATCTACCCACACTGGAAGAATGGCAGATGAAGGTGATGGACTACATGGGCTTGGCAGAAATGACGAGCAGAATCCGAAACCAGGGAAGAGAAGCGGCGGAAGAAGAATGGAAAAAGTTCAAGGACTATTTAAAGAAATACTACAAAATTAATGACAGTTAGAATGATGTTGGATTAAAATAAATGGTTACTATTAGTAATGGTTAAGACAAAGAGAATAAGGATGATTAACATAAATTTATAGTAAAATAAGGGAAGATTCGCTGAATAATTATAAGAATTTGGAATACAGAAACGGGAGGCAAGAGGAAGTCGAGGAAGAAAGGTTTAAGAAATTAGGATATGAAATGGTACCTGTTTTTTGTTCTGTTATTGTTTGTTGTTTGTTTATGTATGTTTTGTGTGTATTAATATAAAAATTGTTTAATAAAAATATTATATAAAAAAAAATAGAAATCATTATTTGGAGACAGCACAGTGAAATCTACATTTATGTCTGAAGCCCCAAAGGTCTTGTCAGTGCAAACTCCAGGGATTCCGAAGTTTGACTAGTGCTTGCCAGTGCAAATAGCATTCTCTAGAAAGCAAAGCCATACAACAGATCTAAAAATAAACAAAGCACATCTCCAGGTTTGTCCTTCTCCCCTACCTGCCACCAACTGAGACTATCAGCTTATTCTCTGAAACTTTTTCAAATGTCATAAAAATACAGAGGTTCTTAGTTTCTACTCCTTTCACCTGATCTTGGTTAATTGTTAGATTAAATTTGCATACATTTGCTTATGCATCAAACAGCACAAGAGGCATTGCCTTCCTGTGTGTGAGGAAAAACAATTCCTTTAAATTTTATAAGTACTCAAGTAGGAATTCATCATCCAACAAATGATTAGAAAAGAAGAAATGGAGAGAACTAAAACTGTCAGATCAATCCATCGCTACCCTCATTGTCTATTGACAAACAATAAAATGAACAAAACCAATTTCCACTTTCATCACTTGCAAACCCAGCAACATCTCTGTTACACCAGCTATTGATGCAAAGCAAAAACAATATTAATAAAAATGCAAAAGGACTAACGTTGGCCCACCATGTTTTAGAAGCACGGACAACAGATGCCTGTTAAACTCTTTTGTGCAGTGGAATTCTCAAGTATGAATTGTATATATGTGTCTTTATTTTATTTTTAAAGTACCTGGGGATGCTTTGGAAAACAGAGGAAGTGTAATATTACTACAGCCCTTGGGTGCTATCTGAAAATAGAGGCATTTTATGTGCCTTTTTATAGACCAAATATATTAACTCTGATAGCCAATAATATATATACACATTTGCCATAGCATCTGCCAAATGGCACATGGAACCCTTTTCAAGGGGGAAAAATGCTCTCTAAATTCAGTTTCAAACTAGCAGCCAAAATTCTTTTCTAAGCTATTGAAACTCAGCCAATTAAGATATTGGTTCTGCTCTCCCAAAGCCCCAGATGTTTGCTGTTTTAAGTTCATGTCACAAGTCATTCTACACCATTACAAATAACCAGTAAGATTACATGCCCGCCCCCAACAATGCTGCTTAGTTAAAGTAACGGTGAAACTTTCTTGTAATGGCTTTAGGGGCTGCTTGTGTGTAAGTTGCCGCCGCTCTGGGCTAGGTTGGCTGGTTAAACCATTTCTCGCTGAACAGCCATCCACTCCGTGGCTGTTCAGTCGCTGGCAGAATCCGTCAGTGGGCGTTTCTTAAACCTTTTCCAACATAAAAGTTGTTTGACGCCCAGTCTCCTCCTACTCTCCCTGCGCGGAAGTATTCTGCGCAGGGAGGGCGTGGGTAGCGGAGGACCTGTGCTCTCCCCGCTGGTGTCCAGTGAAGAGTCCCGGAGCCTGCTCTCTGCTTCCCCCATTGGCCCCCCTCTATCCCTGGTGTTGTGCTGATTTTCTTCCCCAACCGGAGACCTGCCTCTCTCCCTGCTTGTCCCCTCTCCAGCATCGCTGTGGAGCCTCGCCTCCTCCTCTAGTTCCGATAGCAGTTCCCTGACATTTCTGCTATATGTCAAAGCAGGGTCCTGAAGCTCTTGAATTTACTGGACTGCACTGAACACAAAGTGCAATTGAATTCAAATGAATGTATATATTATATATCCTTAAATATCCTATTATATCCTCATAGATTAGGCTGGTGGCATATCTGCACTCCATCTTGAGTTGGTTCAAAAGCAACTTGTTGGGGAAGAATCTTTTAACAGATTTCTCAGCATTCTTACCATATCCACGTTGTTTTCTGCAGTAAAAAGGTAAAGGGTAAAGGGACGCCTGATCGTTAGGTCCAGTCGTGGACAACTCTGGGGTTGTGGTGCTCATCTCGCTTTACTGGCTGAGGGAGCCGGTGTACAGCTTCTGGGTCATGTGGCCAGCATGACTAAGCCACTTCTGGCAAACCAGAGCAGTGCACGGAAACACCGTTTACCTTCCTGCTGGAGCGGTACCTATTTATCTACTTGCACTTTGACGTGCTTTTGAACTGCTAGCTTGGCAGGAGCAGGGACCAAGCAACGGGAGCTCACCCCGTTACAGGGATTCAAACTACCGACCTTCTGATTGGCAAGCCCTAGGCTCTGTGGTTTAACCCACAGTGCCACCTGCACCCCTTCTGCAGTAAGGCATGATATAAATTGTAGCCTAGTTAGTTTAGGAATGAGGAACCTGTGACCCTCCAAATGTTGTGGGGCTGCAATCATAGGACATTTTGCCTGGGATTGGCAGCACAAGAATAAGATGATTTTTTTAATTTATGTATTTATGTATGTATGTATGTATGTATGTATGTATGTATGTATTTATTTATTTATTATTATTATTATTATTATTATTATTATTATTATTATTATTTTGCTGGCACAGAGGGGGGAAAGTATATTTCTAAGTGGATGAGTTGTGTCGCACGTGCTAATATGTCTGAAAGAAAAGCAACAGTATATGTCAAAGGCAAGAATCTGATAATGGGGAGGGAAGTGAGGTTGAGCACTTTGTAGTGCCCCCAATGTATGTTGAGAATGGGCTTGTTCTAAAGTCACTTAGGTAAATAATAATAATAATAATAATAATAATAATAATAATAATAATAATAATAATAATTTATTTATACCTCGCCCATCTGGCTGGGCTTCCCCAGCCACTCTGGGCGGCTTCCAACAAAATATTAAAATACAGTAATCCATCAAACATTAAAAGCTTCCCTAAACAGGGCTGCCTTCAGATGTCTTCTAAAAGTCTGGTAGTTGTTCTCTTTGACATCTGGTGGGAGGGCGTTCCACAGGGCAGGCGCTACTACCGAGAAGGCCCTCTGCCTGGTTCCCTGTAACTTGGCTTCTCACAGTGAGGGAACCGCCAGAAGACCCTCAGCTCTGGACCTCAGCTAAAAAGCTAAGCAGGAATTTCAGATACCCAATTCAAGCCTGGCGTTCTGCTCACTACACCACATTAGCTTCCATTGTTATTTATTTAATGAACATCAAAATTCTAGTGAAGCGGAATGGATTTGATCTGGGATAATCCCAGAAGAGGCATCTCTCTAAGAGAACAAACAACCCTACCAGCTCATCCAAAATCAAAAGAACAGCCCTCTACTGGGCATATGGCTGCTGTACTCCATTGAAGTCTGATAGTGAATGAAAAAAATGGTTACTACAGTTATGTATCAGAAATTAAGATCTTAGCCATGCCAGCTGGTTACCATTGGCTTCCTAGCTTGCCATTTTCTAAGAAGCGTTAAGCAGCAACCAAATTTTGTAAAGTTTGGTAGAGACACAGTACCTGTTAGAACCCAGTATCCCTGTACAGAAAGCTCAAAGCTTATCTTTATTTCTGAAATATTGAAGGGGAAAGCTGGAATGCAGGCCAGGTATACAAAGAAAAATGATAAATTACCATAGACAAAGAGCCTCCGCTATGGGAAGTGTGCTGCATAACATTTCCCTCCCCTCTCATACTTCTAAGAAGAAAGTAAGTAATCCAAAATGCCAATATGTGTACGGAACTATCCAGCTGCTCCGAGACTCAGTCTGCCCCCAGCTCATTTAGAGAAGTGTTCCTGGCAAGGATTCCTTGGCATTTTGGCACTTAGATATATTCCCTTGGAAGTGGCTGCAAGATGTGCTGCGAGGCTCTAATGGTTTACAATAATGTAAACTCATTGTCTGCGAGGGAGTAAATCCTGACAGGAATCTGGATTGAGGGGGAAACCACCAATGAGGAGAATGGTTCAATCCACCCCCTGTTAAAAATCAATGGTAATTCTCCCGTAAGACTTTAATGGAGATGGATTGCGCCCAATATTTGCTTTCATGTTCCTCAGGCACATTTCCCAACTTTCCAGAGGAAACCCAAGCAGTGTATGCAAGAGAATTGCTACATACCATATATTTCTGCAATTTATTTTAAAGGTATGCTGAGCCACATATAATGACATCAATACATTCTCAACGGGATGTGTGTTCGTGTGTGTATAGATTCTCACTGTGCTTTAGATCAGCACTAGGAATCATCACGTACAAATATATTGAGTAAATAAATTTATTATTTCTTCCCTTACACTTTTCATATATCCTATTAAAATCATTCACACAGAGGAGAAAACAAAGTTAATGGACAAGATGAATGTAGAAGGTTTTTTGTTTTGCTTTTGTTTGTTTTTACTCCAAGGATTTCAATAGAGCTAACCAAATGAGGCTTTGAAATTACTGTCTCACAATGCAGGTAGGTCATACATGCATTACAGATAGTGATACTAACAGCCAAATCTGATGTGCATGTTTATTACTTGATGCAAGTGATAACTTGCAGCTGTGAGTGTGTCATCACAGATCTAACACCACAGACAACATGTTATGCATGTGTGAATCAGCCCTAAGAAGTCATTATAAAAAAAAAATCATCGTTATACAGGTGCAGTAGTTTGTTTTCTGTCAGTTATTCTATTGATTTTACTAGTTATTTGTATGCTCTTTCAATCTGTTTCTTGACAATTTGGCAATATGTGTTTACTCATAAAAATTGCAAAGCACCTATTAACACCAGGCCAATGGTCAGACCACCACAAAACAGATGGACATAGCTCATTCATTTTCCTTCTTCCAAGTAGCTATGCCACATGATCTAACCTAAGCTAGATATTGTGGTAAATGTGTTTCCATCTCTGGAATGTGGTTGTGGGAGACCTCTAGATATCCCCAGCGAGCATGCCCAGTAGTTGGGGGTAAATGAAGTTGTGTGGGCAGGGCTGGATTTAGGTTTGATGAGGCCCTAAGCTACTGAAGGTAATGGGGCCCTTCATATGTCCAGCTGTCCTTTGTCAACAACAAATTGTCGCTGTTTTTTGTGTTGAATATATGATATATGGTGATTTATGGACCTAATAGGTATCTAAAGCCATTTGCACATAAAAAATATGTATTTTATCAAAGTAATTGAAATACAATTAAGAAGAGGTACAAACCTCTTCTTACGTCCACCCCCGTTTTGCCCAACGTTCAAGGCAAACCCAGAAGTAACCGGCGGGTTTGCTTCCAGTTGTGCATGCACAGAAGGAGCAATCACCGTTTGCACATGAGCAGAAGCAGAGATCGCCGCCTGCACCTGCGCACAACAGCGCCTCTCCCAGCGACCCGTTTTGACCTCTGGACGGACCTCCGGAACGGATTATGGTCATAGGTAGAGGTTCCACTGTATATTAATAGTGAACTACAATTAAGAAGAAGTATATTGGGGGGAGGGGAGCAAGAGAATGGGCCCCTAAGCTATAGCTTGTTTAGGTTATACGTAAATCTGGCACAAGCTCCCTATAGGGACTCAAATGATTAGGAAATGTATCTCATGTTGTAATGTCAGACCTTTCTCCACTTTTCATTCACATCATTGTTTGCTAATTAGGGAAACAAAGAAGATCAGTGCATTTCAATACAAGAAACATGAGGTATTGTATGGCTGAGCTTTCCAAACTTTTCACGTTGGTGACACACTTTTTAAGAGGTGCATCATTTCATGACACGGTTTTACTAGCAAACTGGTACTTAAACTAACCTCTTTCCAAACCCAGGAGGAGCACAGGGAGCATTTGCATCACACAGCTACGCACTGCAACCAACACACTAATGTGTCACAACACACAGTTTGGAAAGCTCTGCAGTATGGCATGGTGGGTAGAATGTCGGATTATAACCTGGGAGACCAGGGTTCAAATTCCCAGTCAGCCATGGAGCTCACTAGGTGACCTTGAGCCAGTCACAATTTCTCAGACTGTTCTACTTCATAGCTATCTTGTGAGGATAAAATGAAAAGGGAGAGACCCACGTATGCCATCCCTGAGCTTCTTTGAGGAAAAGTGGGATATAAATGTAACGATTAGTAAATAAATAAAAGCAGAAAAGAAACACCAGGAGGCAAGTTCTTCAAGAAGTTACAGACAGGAAGGAGGGGGGAGATAGATGCTTACTGTAATGTAGACTACTGAGAAGTATGTAGCAGCCAAGAAATTTGATCACATCTGTTCAGTGCTATTATTATCATCCCTTTTCTGTATGCAAAAAGCAATGTCACCCTGACCTCTAAAGGTTTTGTGGAAAATCCAAAAATATCACCATCAACTTTGTGAAACACATCCCCTCTGGAAGAAAATAATGCGCATTAATCTCATTCTTTTGTACATACAACAGATGGTGTAGAATGATGCACCCAGGGGAAAGAAACCCTAACTGTAGGAATTTTCTACAGAAATATTTTCATCCATATTTTTTTTTGCTGCATCCCTCATTTATTTATTTATTTATTTATTTATTTATTTGCTTGCTTGCTTGCTTGCTTGCTTCACTCATCTCTGAATCATGCCATTTTCTTCAATCTTCATACCAAGCACTTACTGTAGTTAACTCACTATTAATTCACAATGGGAAATGGTGGGTCTGAGGGCTTATTCCTGCCTTCTTTCCTACCCATGGAGACCACAACCAACGACTGTGAACAGACACTAATGAAGAACAACACATCCCCTGCTTAAAAGGGATCTTGAAATTATGATGATTGCACCAATCACTTTAACAACATTCTTCATTGGAAATATATGCTTGGTGTAATGATTTGCATCTCATATAAACCTTGCTACCACCCAGTTACAGACATTAAGTTAAGAGATTGGGATTTCCCTAAATGAAGATGACTCATTTCCTCAGTGCGTTCCATTCAGAGAAGAATATTTTATACTCTACATGAATCCAAATCTGAATTTGTCAGTGAGTGTATATTCATGAGGGAGCTGCAGCCAATCATGGCTCCCTGACTGCGGTATTTGTGTGATGCATATGTTTGTGGCATTCACAGTCCAAGTCCATGTACCCAAGGGTCTTGGGAATAAGGCATGTGTTCACGATCCTGCCAACGCCCACAATTTGAGCATTCCTGTGTTCAGGGAAATGCTTAGAGTTTCTTTGAATGCTATTCTTATTCAATTATGAATTGCCTTTCATATACATTTCAAGGTTAATAATAATAATAATGTTTAAAACAATACAAATAAACATGCAAGACAGAAATCTGGTCTTTTTTCCCAGCTGGAAAAGCTTGTAAAAGAAGAATGTCCTGAACTGGACCCAGAAATTACAAGCAGTAGGCACTTGTCATATATAAACAGGGATGCTACTCCTCAGAACTAGGACAGCTACACTAAAAGTTCTGCTTCACATTGTTGTGGAGTGGGTTTCTGATACTGTGAGAACTTCAATGAGAGATTCTCGCACAAAATGTAGTGAACTACTAGAGATATATGGTGAAAGTTGGCCTTTCAAGTAACCTGGCCCTGAGATGTGCAGATTGGCAGCCAGTTCAGATCCCACAGTAGTTGCCCTCATAAGCCACATAGAGTGTGTTGCCATAATCCAACCTTGTTTATGGACAACTGTGGTCAAGCTATTCTGACTCACGAATGGCTGTAGCTGTCTTACCAGCCAAATCTGGGAAAAGGCACTCTTAGTGACAGAGCTAGATCTAGAAGCACCTCCACACACACTCCTTCACTTCAGGGAGAGCGCAACCCCATTCGGGGCAGGCAGTTGACCAGCTTCCCAGATACTAGGAACAGTCATCCATAGGACCTCCATCATGCCAGGATGCAGACTTTGTTTATTAGCCTTCAACTGGTCCACCTTTGCATCGAGACACTGATTCAGGGCCTGCACAACGACTTCCAATTCAGAAGTACATTTGGGTATCATCAGCGTACTGATGGCACCTTGCTCCAAATGGCTTTAAATAGATGTTAAATAACACTGAGAACAATGTAGTATCCTGCTGAACCCCAAAGCTCAAGAGCTGGAGTTCCAAGAAATACTCACCCAACCTACTGAAACGGTCTCTTGAAACGGGACCAGAATCATTACAGAACAGTGGCCCTGATGCACCTCTACCACAGATGGTCCGTGAGAATACTATTGTCAATGTGCATCAAAAGCAGATGAGAGATTGAGAGGAAGCAGGACAGTTGCACTCCCTATGTCGCCCTCCTGATAAAGAAATGGAGACCAAGGTGATTTCAGTTCCAAACCCAGGTCTAAGCCCAGATGTTGAACTCTAGATTTTGTTAGTGTTGATCTTACCTGAGGCTTCTTTAGTACAAAAGTTGTTGGAGTTTTGTTATAAAGGATATAAAAATAAAATGAAAACTCATAATGATCATCAGTGTCAACCTTAAGATTGTCTGAAACAGATGTTTGGAAATTGACACTAGGAACCAATGTACTTCATTCGGTCTTTGTGGCTTAAGCATTTCCTTTAAAATTAATTTATTACATCCTAAAAGTGGAATGTCCTCCCTAAACAATCATATTGCTGGCTTTTATGAAATGGTTTACTTGATCTTGTAAGTAAATTGCACCATTCTATATTCTCAGCGGACTGTGCCTTTGAAGTTTATTTTTATTATATTTAATGTGAAGTGATAACATATTAGTGCGGCTGTTTATGTGCCAATTGGTTTTTATTTAATTCTCCTACACTTGCAATCGGTTATCTGGGCCTGATAATTTTCAGTATCAATTTAATGTAAAATTAGGAAATCACATTAGTTAGTATTATATTTGAAAGCTCCTTTCTGAGGGTGTTGACACAGAAGATGAGAAATTATAATCTTTTGTCACCTGAGAAAGTTAGTTCAGGCAAAGGGATCTGCCTAACAACTTCTACTGGGAAAACAGATGCAAATAATTCATTCAGCCTCTCTGCAATCTCCTTTTCCTTCTTTAACATATTTTTGTCAATAGAATAGAACAGAATATTGGAGCTGGAAGGGACCCAAGGGATGCAGGAATTTCAGCTAAAGTATCCATGACAGATGGCTATCATTGTTGTCCAAAATTTCAACCAGTGCTTTTTTTCAGCCAGAGTACACCGGAGAGCAGTTCTGGCACCTCTTAAGTGGGTGCCATTTTGGGCCGGCACCCCCCCCTTCTGCAAAGAAACAAAAAGAAATATTTGAGGGTACCCCAAATGGCTTTAATATATATATTAATGAAAATTACCTTTGATCTTAGTTATAGAGCTCTGGTGAGTCCCATTAAAAGAGTGAGTCTTTCTTCTCTTCCATTAGTGCCAATGAGACTTTTTTTTTTGATAGAACATCTAAGAAAAGGAACAGTTAAGTCTACAAAAGAAAGGAAATGATGTAATAGAGGGCTCTTTGTTACAGCAGTGGCCCAGAACAAAACTGGAAATGCTTAATGGACTGAAAAACATACCCTGAGGGATGCTGAAATGTGAGCTTCTGTACTGCATGAAATGCTAAATGTTCTCTTTTCTTGCAAGCAGAGAACTTGCTGTGGTATTTTGACAATGACGTTCTGCTAACCGTATTTACACACTTTCCAGGCAAGCACTTATTGATACGCATAAAGGTGGAAAAGAAATATTTCCCTGCTCAAAGTCCCAAACCCTTTGTTCTCCCTTTCTCTCTTTCTTTCAAAGGAAAAGAACAACACCTGGAGCAGGAATTTTGAACTGGAAATAATGTGACCCTGAGATGTCAAAGGAACATTTTTTTTTAAGAGAGAAAGAGAAGAAGAAGAAGAGTTTGGATTTGATATCCCACTTTATCACTACCCGAAGGAGTCTCAAAGCGGCTAACATTCTCCTTTCCCTTCCTCCCCCACAACAAACACTCTGTGAGGTGAGTGGGGCTGAGAGACTTCAAAGAAGTGTGACTGGCCCAAGGTCACCCAGCAGCTGCATGTGGAGGAGTGGAGACGCGAACCCGGTTCCCCAGATTACGAGTCTATCACTCTTAACCACTACACCACAGAGAATGTCAAAACAGCCTCCTATAACGTGAGGATCTGAAGCAGTAGCCAAGCTAATCCAGTGTGGGCAAACGGAAGCTGTGCAGACAGCAAGGGAATGCCATTCTGCTTACCACCCTTAGCACAGCTCTGGCTCCGACCCATCACCATTAAGTGAGTTATGAAAGCATATGAATTCCAGCTCCCTGTATAGGTGGATCTGCAGGATCTGACATGTGCATGCTACCCCCATTGTCTAGCATTCAGTGGGGCACATATACCAGCCCCCCTAAGCATCGAACCAGGCAGCTTCCCAAGCTAGTTGGCAGCAGGGGGTGGTTGATGAAATGTCATTTACCTAAGAGTGCCTTGGGATAGGCAAAAAGAAATCTGCCAGTTTCTCAATTTCTCATTTTTCCAATCTTATGCTCAGTTCTCTTCATTAGTATGCTTTAAAAAAGGTAAAGGACCCCTGACAGTTAAGTCCAGTCACAGACAACTCTGGGGTTGTGGCACTCATCTCGCTTTACAGGCCGAGGGAGCCGGCGTTTGTTCACAGACAGTTTTTCTAGGTCATGTAGCCAGCATGACTAAGCCGCTTCTGGTGCAATGGAACACCGAAACCAGAGCAGTACAGGGAAATGCCATTTACCTTCCCGCCGGAGTGGTACCTATTTATCTACTTGCACTTTTGGGCGTGCTTCGAACTGCTAGGTTGGCAGGAGCTGGGACCGAGCAACGGGAGCTCACCCCATCGCAGGGATTCAAACCACTGACCTTCTGATCAGCAAGCCCAAGAGGCTCAGTGGTTTAGACCACAGCACCACATGCATCCCTAGTTTGCTTTAACCCCCCCCCAAAAAACTGACCTCGTGCAAATTCATCAGCTTTGTAGGGTGCATTCATCTGGAGAGAGGAGAAATGCTTGAACTGATGGGATGTGATAGCTGAATACCACCCTATGTTTTAGTAGATCCATGTTTTCTCCACAACTGCCTTCTGACTTGTCAGATAGCTCTCAGCCCAAACTCTGCCAGTAATATTCATTACTACATAATCTATAGTTAGTATATTTTCCTAAAGAGTATAAGGGAAGCAACTGCTATTATTACTTATATTATTTAGAGTGTAATCTGTCAAGAAGTTTGCTTCTGCAATGAAATGAGCAGGAGGTAGGAATGGAGCTCAGGATAGAATTTCAGTTTCTGTGAGTTCAGATGCAAACTGACTTGATCTGTAGCTCCTGGATTAATATGTAGATCATAGTTATCCTCTGAATTTTTGTCAAAAACATGTCCCCCAAAAGCATTAAAAATGCATGTTTTAGGATTAAATATATTTAGAAACAAGCTCATTGAGATAAAATACATATTTAAGTAGGCATTTTATGGTTAAATATGTATTTAAATAAAAATTTCATGCGCATTTTGCAGATTAATGGGGCAAAGGGACGGAAGAGACCTCTCATTTCAGACAAAATTGACAGACAGGGAATATACTGATCCATCCATCTCTAGGTGGAATTAGATGTTATGAGAAAACACTGGGATGTTTTTCCCTCTTGAGGCAAATGGCGGTAATAGAGGTGCTGGCAGGAGAGAATCAGGGAGATAGTGGTGGAGCTTCATGCTCCGGCCCCGGGGGTGGAGAGCAGGCAGGGGTCTGGTGCGCGTCCAGGGGGCATGGCACGGTGCCTGCAGGGGCGTGGTGCCCAGCGCAGGGGGAGCAGCCACAATGGCACCCCACCGGGATCGTGGTGCGAGGGGCGATGCAGTCCCCCCACCCCCTCTTCCCCCACCAGCGCAGGGAGAGAGGTCTTAAGCCTTCCATTTCCCAGCCCCACTGATTCTCCATGGCAAACTCCTTCCCAGGACTGCTTTGTATATGCTCACCATGCTTCAACCATGTTAGAAAGACAGAAATACATCCCCACCCCAATCAATAATTCCTTGCATGTACATCTCTCCACTGTATTCACATTACAGTGGTATCTCGGTTTACAAGCTTGATCCGTTCAGGAAGTCCGTTCTTAAACCGAAACCTTTATTAAACCGAGGCATGTTTTCCATAATGAGGCCTCCCACCGCCGGTGCCCTTCCACCATTCGGATTCTGTTCTTAGACCAAGGTAAAGTTTGCAAACCAGGACACTACTTCCGGTTTTGCAGAGTTCATAAACCGAATCATTCGTAAACAGGACTGTTCTTAAACCGAGGTACCACTGTACATTGCCAAATTGGGAACACCCATGCACTGAGATCAGCATCATTTCCTCCAGTGGCAAGATATGAAATACTGTATTCCTCACTCAGAGCTCCTTCTCTCATCCATAGACAAAACTTTATGCTTAGACAGTTAGGAACAAAGATCAAATCCAAGATGCAGCCTTCTGCTCCTAATGCAACAGGTCTATGTGATTCAGCCCCATGATTTCTGTGTTATGATAGGGCAAGCTTTGCCTTTCCATGGGCGGCCGAGGTCAGATTGTAGCCTTAGCTTAAATAAACGGTCTTGGCGGAAATGTCTTCAATAAATACAATTGCTGTTGGCAAGGGTAATCTTTTGTGCACGTCTCTACCCATTAGCCTGCCAGTGACCTGGTGGTATTCAAAGCTTTGCAGATAATTAGGCTCAGAGAGAGACCTAAATTATTCTAATTGGATAGCTCAAATGCTCTTCAGTGCACATTCAGGATCTCTATTATTGGCACATAGTACTTTTCTTCGGAGAAGAATAAAGTGGCTGCAATGCCCAAAGGAAGTCATCAAAGGGGAGGCTAATCCTACATAAGTCCTGAGGTGCAATCCTACCATTATGGTAAGGTGCCTGTAGACCCAAGGAGGATGGGGCTCCTGCGCCTTTAATAGGGTGGGGATTTCAGCATCTGTCAACACATGCCTTATCTGCTGAAGCCGCCTCTCCTGTGCACCTATTAAAGGTGTGAGAAGCCTGTCCATTTTGGCATATGGCCATCCTACACTGTGTGCTCAGAGAGAGCAGAAGAATGGTTCCCAGAGAGCACTACTGTAGGCCCTTTCTTTGTGCAATGTGCTCCTTTTCCATCGCAACTCATTTTTATGCCATTGCAGCAGGAGCTGCCTTATACAGTAACATAATTGGTTCTCTGTGCTCAGTGTTGTCTACAGCAGGAGTGCCCAGCATAAGACGGTTAAGTCCAGTCAAAGGTGACTATGGGGTTGTAGCGCTCACCTCGCTTTCAGGCCGAGGGAGCTGGCGTTTGTCCACAGACAGCTTTCTGTGTCATGTGGCCAGCATGACTAAACTGCTTCTGGTCTTTCCCACTCTTACACTCCCCTCACAGAGCTACAATTCACAGAGTGGTTTAACAGTCAAACTCTCTTCAGTGGGAACTGTGGGAACTGTAGCTTTAGGAGGGAAATGGGAGTCTTCTAACAACTATCAGCACTTTTAACCAAATTATGGCTCCCATAATTCTTGGGAGAAGAATTTACTTTAGCATGAATGTTTAAAGTAGTATCATAGTGCTTCACATATATGGTGTGATTGTGGCCAAACACCAGTTCTTCAGAGCTGCTGTTTGCATTTCAGGGAATGCCTCTGTTGGCACCTTGAGAGAGAGAGTTTTGGGCTAAAGGTAGAGCAATACAATAGTTTTTCAATGAGTTAAAGGTGGGCTTGGCTTTGAAAGAGGCATTGCTGTTTACCTATTATAGGCACTCATTCTTGCTTTCAGCTGTGGCAAACAGGTTCTGTTGGTTACTGTATGTTTGGAGATGGGAGCGGAAACCTACAGAACCTGTTGAGGCCAAAAAGTGTGGAGACACTTGGGGAAATGAAGGTTCTTTAAATAGTCTTTAAAGTGCCTTCTTATTCTCCAGCCTAGGATGCAAATATATGCCCTGAGGTTGTATGCCCCATTCAGAAGACAAACTGCCAATTAAAGCAGCTTGTCAAAGGTTGGGAATGCCTCATTTGTGGCAGTAACTTTTGCCATAATCTCAGTTAAAAGAATAAGAATAAAAAACAGAAGCTGTGTTTGAAAGTTACATAACCTTCTTTAAAATGAAGCTTTCATAGTTGCTAAAGAATGAAAGATTAGTTGTGCTAATAAGCCTGTAAAATGCTACCAAGCAGGAGAAAACCTACTAAAAAACCACCCCCATAAAGAAAACCTGCAATCTATTAAGGGCAAGATAAAGAGTGAGAGAGAGAGGGAAAAACCCACTCCAGACAATTTCTCTTAGCAGAAGAATTTAGGCGACAGAAGCAATACTAGTAGCCTTCTAAATTGGTTTTCCTGAGGAAGAAATTATTACTAGAAAACGGCTGAACAACCCTTGCAAGTTCTTGCTCCAATCCAAATTACCGCATTTTTCGCCCTATAGGACGCACTTATTCCCCTCCAAAAATGAAGGGGAAATGTGTGTGTGTCCTATGGGGCTAATGCAGGCTTTCGCTGAAGCCTGGAGAGCGAGAGGGGTGCGCACCGACCCCTCTCGCTCTCCAGGCTTCACGGACCTCTCCGCAAGCAGCGGGAGCGCTCCCGCTGCTTGTGGAGAGTTGCCTGCATGCTGAAGCCTGCGCACGCTGAGCTCAGCGCGTCCAGGCTTCGCGGACCTCTCCGCAAGCAGCAGGAGCGCTCCCGCTGCTTGCGGAGAGTTGACTGCATGCCGAAGCCTGCGCGCGCTGAGATCAGCACGTCCAGGCTTCGCGGACCTCTCCGCAAGCAGCGGGAGCCAGCGCTGGGCTCCCACGGCTTGCAGAGAGCTGCCTGTTTGGGGGCTGGGGTCGGGGGAAGCTCGGGCCTCCCCCGCCCCAGCCCCGCGCCTGGGGGGGAAATAATTTTTTCCCCTTTATTTCCCCCCCAAAAAACTAGGTGCGCCTTATGGGACGGTGCGTCCTATAGGGCGAAAAATACGGTAAATAGCATCAGGCAGGAATGGTCTTATATCCTTATAGAGTCTCATTGCTCAGGCTATTGGCAAAGTACAGACCCTTAAACAACAAAAGATTCTTCTGTGTTTTTAATTTGAGGGCTTGAAATATGCAGGATATCAAATGGAAGATGGCAGGACATGAATTCATGGGAGGAGGTGAACAAACACATACATTGCTCCTTCAGCTAAAGGAATGCTGGATAACAGAGCGCTTTCTCCTAGTTTCTACACATTTGCCTCTTCTAAGGATACTCTCTGTACTTTCAGTTTGGTTGGCCCCTTTTACATATACCCAAACAAGATGAAGGACATCACCAGGGAAGATTGAGGGGGTGAGGAGAAGGGGGCAAAATTTGCATAAATTTTGCATATTCAAATTTAGAAATAATTACTACAATTTAAATAAAATGTATCTCACCATAGATAGAACCTGGGCAAAAGACTGAGCAGCCACACCAGGTCACAGATTCCCCTATGTCAGTAACCCCCTACCTCTTAAACCAGGCAAAGGCAAATTCAGCCCTCCAGATATTTTTGAGACTACAATTCCCATCATCCCTGACCACTGGTCCTGTTAGCTAGGGGTGATGGGAGTTGTAGTCCCAAAACATCTGGAGGGCCAAGTTTGCCTATGCCTGTCTTAAACTGAATCAGACCACTGGGTCAACCTGTCTGCAGAGACTAGCATCAACTTTCTCAGATTTCAGACTGGGAACTGTCACAGTCCTTCCTAGAAAATAATATAAGGGACCCCATGGATCATCTAGTTCAACACCCTGCAATGCAGGAATATGCACCCCAAAGGGGATCAAACCTTGGTGTTATCAGCACCACACTTTAACCAACTGTGCCAGGGATAGAGTCTAGGATCTTCTGCATCCAAAAGTACATGGTCTATAATTTGATTGCCTGTCTGTGCCCTACATAGTGAGATGTTCTGTATTTCTATTTCAATATGCACCTAAGCATACACTGCCACAGTGTCTTTTCTCCTGGCAGATCAAGAGGAGCAGATGACAGCAAAGGTCGCAAGGTTTCTACCTGGGGCAATCAGAATAAGGTCCACAATTTGACTGCTGATTCAGGACTGTAAACTGTGTTTTATATAATCAACTTTGTATTTTGTTCTGTGTTTACCGCAGTGTTCTTTTGTTGCTATGGTCGATGGCTGATGCAAATAAAGTTTCATTCATTCATTCATTCAAGGATACAAATCAAGATAGGGAAATTATGTGTGTGTGTGTGTGTGTTTTGTCTTATTTTTTGGGTGATGCCTTTCCTCTTGTCTGGCCATGGCTAAAGTGGCCACCCAGAATGCAGGCCAACCCAGGAAAAAGCCTTGGAAGAGGCAGTAGCCTTGAATCTTGGGGTACTGGGTGACAACCCCAAGAAGCTGGCTGTTGAAAGTGCCAGCCAAGGAAACAGAAAGTGACCCATGTCACTGCGGCCTCATGTGGAGTATATCAGATACCCCACCCCCTAAATAAGGCAAGTTCATGTGTGTAGGGAAGACATGCCGCCATTGCCTAACTCTGGCCTTGGTAGCAAGTTGAAGGGAAATTATAACCACCTAAGTCCTCCTAATTGCAGAGCCAGCTGTAATCTGGTTACAAAAAAAAAGAGAGTTAATTTGGATTGTCCAGGTGTGCACATATGCCACCGTTATAGTAAATAGACATTGACTACCGCTCTGAAAGGGATGCAGTCTAAATGTCCCATTGACCTGGGTCTTAGCAGCAACTGATGCTCTGCTGGATGCTATTTTATTAGTAAAGAAAAAGCTTGCTAGCATTTTTTTTATTCCTTAAAAAAGGGTGGGAAATCTGCTAGCAATGCAGAATTTTCTTTCCTTGACCACATATATGATTTATAGCTCTAATAAAATCAATGCCATTGAGGTACGCATGCTTCCAAAGAGATGAATGCCAAGATGTAGCTCGGGTCAGCTTGAAATCTAACCCCCAGCAGAAATAAAGTGATTAGGGTATGATTAATCCTCTTGGTTAACAAGACAGCATCTAACCTACATGCAGATATTTAAAGATCATCTTGTTTGCAGACTCCCATGCTTGCTCTTTATCATGTTAGTGTTTTGTTGGTGATAGAAAGTACAAATGCCCAGTGAATTCCGATGCACTAGTAACATAGTGTAGAGAGGCCTCACTCTAGGTGGTACATCATGGATAATTTTGCATCCTCCTTTTTGGGAAGATGTACAGGTTTCTAACCCTGACCACTGTCAGAAGCAGTTGTTGGGAGTCTCTGGTGGTGGTGGGGTTTGCTGTTGTGCTCAGGTCCTGCTTGCAGCCTTCCCATGGGCATGTAGTTGGTCACTGTGTGAACAGGATGCTAGACTAGATGGGCCACTGGCATGTTCCTGCAGGGCTATTCTTGTGCGCATTGAGAAACCTTAAGTTCTCCAGGTCTCTCAATCAGACTGGCTACACCCTTCACTGGCCCTGCATAGGTATCTTCCATAGCTACATGGGAACACCCATTCTTTTTGTCTGCACAATTCCCCAGAAGGGGGCTGCATGTTATCACGTGTTAGGAATGAGCCAGCTCCAAGTCAAGGTTTGCAGCCAACTGCAGAAAGCAGCCAGGAACAGGAAGGCTTTGATATTAGTCAGACAGGGGGGAGCCGGCAACTGCAGACTTTGGCTCTTCCTGACCTTGATGGGCAGGCTGATAAGGCAGTAGCTGAGAGCAGGCTAGAACACAGCCAAAGCTCTCTGGAAGCTGAAATAGGCATGAACAGACACAGAGAGAGTCTCTCAGAAATGGAAGGGGCTGGAGATGTTCCAATAAGTCTGAGGAGTTGGCAAATGGGAGGGTTGCTAGACAGGAAGCAAAACAAGAGGCGTAAGGTGTGAAAGTACAATATATTCTGTAGACACCGGAAGCAGTCTTCAGAAGGGTCATCTTGAGTGATAATGCTGGCAGCTGCATTGGAGCTGTTCGAAGCTATCTGTTTGTTTTTGCAATAAATCCTCCTTTTTAATTACCTACACTTACTGTGTTATCAAGCTGGTAACCAGGACTCCTGACATCATGTATTGTTATTTCCTGGGAGCATTTTGAAACAGCATTTTTTTAAAAAGCACACAAACACAAAACAAATAAAAAAACTATCTCATTGGGAAGAAGGCATTAGCTGCTCTAAGCAGCTAGGAAGGAAGGAAGGAAGGAAGGAAGGAAGGAAGGAAGGAAGGGTAAGGGAAAAAATGAAAGATGGACCTTGCCTGACCACTTCATAAGTACAGTTCTATGAATGAAAGAGTTAATTGATTACAATGCTTCATCTGCTGATCTATAGTCCGGTCTATGTTAATGTCTGAAGCTGGGTGGAGGAAGGATGAGTAAGTTTGCTCCAAAATTTGAAGTAAACCAAAACCAGAATATATATCATCTATCTATCTATCTATCTATCTATCTACCTATCTATCTATCTATCTATCTATCTATCTATCATCTATCTATCTATCTATCTATCTATCATCTATCTATCTATATCTATCTATCTATCTATCATCTATCTATCTATCTATCTATCTATCTATCTATCTATCTATCATCTATCTATCTATTATCTATCTATCTATCTATCTATCTATCTATCTATCTATCATCTATCTATCTATCATCTATCATCTATCTATCTATCTATCTAAACAGTTTTTTGATATATAAGTGTTGATGGCAACCTTCTGTGATTGGTTTAAGGAATTTTATATAAGCCACCTTAAAATATTGGTTATAAGCAACCTTGCATTCCTCCAGCTGGTAGAGGACAATAACAGTTAAGTGGTAGTGGTAGGAAATTCAGGACCAACAAATGAAAGTACTTCACATGATGCATAGTTAAACTATGAAATTAGCTAGCACAATACGGAGGGAGAACCAGCAATTTGGACAGCTTTGAAAAACATTATTTTTAGAGCACACCAATGGCTACTGGTCATGATGGCTATGTGAACATTAGTGTCAAAGAAGCAGGAGCAACTGTTGCACTCAAGTCATGCTTGTGGGCTTCCCACAGGCATCTGGTTCACCACTGTGAGAACACAATTCTGCATTAGATGGAGCATTGGTCTGATCCAGCAGAGCTCATCTTGTGTTCTTATGTCTTTCAGGTGTTCTGATCCAAGCACAACCCTCCAAATTCACCTTGGATTTTGCTCTAGATGAGAGTTGATGAGAACTTTAGTAGGACAGACAAAAAAATTAGATCGTTATTTCAGGCCAACATATGTAGATGTCCACAGTCAACAAGCTTTGGCCAGTGCTGTACAACTGTTCACACTTGTCATAAAATTGGGAGCTTTCTTGAGCTGGTAATTACTTTGTGTGATTTCTTGTAGAAGATGCTTCCACTAAATAATGATGCACTTCAAAACACATTTTATGTATTTAAATCGTATTTATATTCTGCTTTTGCATTGAAGCAGGAAGATCAAAAGCATATTACACTCTAATCAAGCAAATTACACTCTACGAATCAGACACATAGAATGGAAACAGAACCAATGACACAACATAATTTGCCAGCGTTAAGACTTATCTTCTTCAATATTTGTTGAGTCAGACACTTACATGATTATTTCAGAATGGCTTTAACAATGCATAAGCGTCAGTTGGCACAATTATTTTGCTCCTCCCACTTGCTATAGACAAGGGGTGGGCAATCTTTTTTCAGCCTAAGGACCTAATTCCCTTGGGAGTAATCAGTCAGGGCTGCATGCTGGTGACGGGTGGAGCCAGAGGCAAACAATGCTCTGGATTAACTGAACTATCCACACTGCTTCAATTTTTGCCATTGCTATTTCAAATTAGGATTGCCATTCCTATGCATGTCTGCTCAGAAAGAAGGGGAGGAGCCACAGAGCTAAGTATGGGGGGCCATGGGGACCAAGCCCCCCCCACAAAGTTCCAAAACAGGGGGTCAGTATCTCCAAAAAGTTCCTCTCTGAAACCCTGGAGAACATTACCAGGCAATGTAGACAATAGTCACCTAGGTGGACCAATGGTCTGACTCAATGCAAGGCAGCTTTCTGTGCTTCTGTCTTTTAAAAAAAAGACAGTTCTGACTTCTATAACCTTTCTGTTCTGCTGCCTTAGTCATATGTAACCCAGCCTGAATTCACATTGCTCAAGGCATAATTTAGGGTGACATGCAGCAACAGTGGCACCTCCACCAGTGTAGCTGAGGCTAATAAGAGACCTTTGCTGAACTTGCTTTTTTCCTTCCTGAGATCACTTTTTAAAAATTTGGGTGGGTTTGTTCTGGTCTCTCAGGCCATTCCTCCTTCCCTTATGTCCAGATGACTTTGCGAGAGAGAGAGAGAGAGAGAGAGAGAGAGAGAGAGAGAGAGAGATGCTAAGTGCATACAGTTGACAGTTCCTTTTATGAGCTTTGATCGAGCATCATCTCTCACTATCAAAGGGGATGCTTTTCTTCCCCCTCATCCATTGTTGATTTAATCTCTGCGCTTCAAAAAGGTGAGACTGTTTTGCTTCTGCCAGGAATGTGAAATGCAAGCTTTGCTTCTTGGATTTCCCCCAAATGATGAAAACCCATCCTTTCTCCCTCTTTGCCCCAGCATTTCTTAATACCTTCCTGCGCAGTGAGCACTTTGCCATCTGCTGCCTTGATGACATGGCAGTAGGGAGTGAGCGGTCGGGGTGATGTTTTCTGAACCATGATGAAAACGTGTGTCTGCATTCCCCTGCCTTGCTGTGCCATTTTAATGCTGCATTCTTCCTGCTGATGTTTTATGGTCTGTCTTCAATCACCAGCCGTGGTATCTTTCGGTCTAGACACTTGCATTTTAAACGCTGCTCCTCTTATTGCCCTTTATCCACTTATCTTCTAGGCATCACTAGGTCTGCCTTTTTCATCAGCAAGAAGAAGCCATTTCCCCTCATTGACATTGCTACTATTTGTTGGCTTATGTCATCTACAAAGGAGGAGTCCTTTAAAAAATTCATTTAACAACTATTCATTGTTCTGCTGTTTACCACATTTTTAAGCATTCACTTGTGTTTGTAACTTCCACATCCTTCAAGGTGCTTTGATACTTGTGCACGTAACTATTCCATTTTATCATTACTGTTGAAATTAGCAACAGCCTTTAATTAACACCCATTGTATCAAAGGGAAATGGCTAATGTATCTAGGCAGTGATTTTTTCTTAAATCTTTAGGGGTACTCTCATTTTCCTACTCATATTGAAACACTGCCCCTCAATGAGGCCAAACTTAGATTCACAAAATATTTAGGGGTATACGTCCTCCTGTGTCCCCCAAGAAAAAAGCACCGTATCTAGGAATAGAAAGCCAAGTGGCTTGTCCCGAGTTGTCTGTTTTTAGTTTCTCTTTCAGCTTCGTGTTTCCTTCTGCTGTATCCACAAATACCTGATGATGTTAAGGAAAATTATCCAGTTTAAAGTTTACAGCTGTGTCTGTCTTCAGTGTGAGGAGATTACTCTGTGACACCTAGGACAGTTCTATGAGGCTGGTTAGCTAGAGAAAGAGAATTTCATGGAAGCTTTATGCTACCTGGGAATTACAGAAAACAACAACAACAACAACAACAACAACAACAACAACAACAACAATAATAGAATCATAGAGTTGGAAGGTAGAGTTGGTCATCTAGACCAGACATCTCCAAACTCGGCCCTCCAGATGTTTTGGGACTACAACTCCCATCATCCCTAGCTGACAGGACCAGTGGTCAGGGATGATGGGAATTGTAGTTCCTAAACTTCTGGAGGGCCGAGTTTGGGGATGCCTGATCTAGACCAACACTCTGCCAATGCAGGAAAGGCACCTTCCCTGACAGGTGTATATCTAGCCTCTGCTTAGAAACCTCTACCAAATAAGAGCCTGCCATCTTTTGAGATGGTCTGTATCTCTGATGAACAACTAGCACTGTCAGGTCATCCTTCCTACTGTGTAGTCTACACCTGTCCTCTTGTAGTATGAACCCATTGGTTCAGACACCACCCTCTGGAGCACCAGAAAGCAACTTTGTTCCATCACCTATGTGTCCAACATCTTCACATATTTGAAATTGGTTATCATATTGCTTTGAGGGATGTGGGTGGCACTGTGGGTTAAACCTCAGTGCCTAGGACTTGCTGATCGTAAGGTCGGTGGTTTGAATCCCTGCGGCGGGATGAGCTCCCGTCATTCGGTCCCAGCTCCTGCCCACCTAGCAGTTCGAAAGCACCTCTAAGTGCAAGTAGATAAATAGGTACTGCTTTATAGCGGGAAGGTAAACGGCGTTTCCGTGTGCGGCACTGGTGCTGGCTCGCCAGTTGCAGCTTCGTCACGCTGGCCACGTGACCCAGAAGTGTCTTTGGACGATGCCGGCTCCCGGCCTCTTGAGCGAGATGAGCGCGCAACCCTAGAGTCGGTCACAACTGGCCCGTACGGGCAGGGGTACCTTTACCTTTACCTTTATCATATTGCTTCTTTAATAAACACATTTTCACATTGTTAGGTAAGTTGGTCCATGGATGTGTTATAGTTGTTATTTGCCACTCACCAACACTTGAAGTCCAGTTGGAAGTTCTGGGCTGGTGAATAAAGTCTTTACTCACTGAGCAAGGTTTATGAAACTTAAGACTTCTTTTGTTACTGGGTTTTATTTTAAGCCAAATTTGAAGATATGCAAAAGGAAACTCTGAATAATTTCATAGGATTGGTTTTTTTGTTTTTTTAAAAAAACATAAAATAGAGAAAACATCTTACAGAACTTCTGCACATTCCTAGTTCTCCTTTCACACATTGCCAGGAATGATAGAAATTGGAGTTGTGAGTATGTTTGTATCTCTGCTTCTCAGTTCTTTTAAATCTCATCACTTTATCATCACGAGCAACCAGATGGTTCGTGCCACCTGTATGAGGTATCACAGGTTCATGTATGTGGGTAAATCACTATTGGATTTTCACTTTATATCTCATATAATATTTTTCAGTGAGTTAGTTCACCCATTCAGTTGCATCACATGATGCTATCCTGTTTCAAGCCCAGGAAAGAAGTTCAAAGAGCAAGGCAGAAAAGCAGGCTAGCTGTTTCAGCACCATGGAGAGTTCTAAGTGCTCAACTGACGTCAACAAAAGCTAGAGGTGGACTGAAGCTTTTTGAGCTTCTGCTTCCAGTCTACCTCTCTTAGACTCTAACTCCTTTGGGAGAACTACACAGACAGGCACTTTTGCACTGCCTGGCCTCCCTCCTGTTGCCCTCCCTGCATTGTTGTACCAAGCGGCACTCCATTCCTCAGGTCCAGGGGAAGGCACCGGTGAGGATCCTAGATCTTCCTTTATGGACCTGGTGTTCTGGAGGCTGGTTCAGGAGGCTTCTTTTTTTTATTATTATTAAATATTTATTGGCATTTTCCAGAAACACACAACAGACACAAACAAGAAATAAACAAAACAAAAAAAAGAAACACAAAAATACATAATATTCAAAACTAAACAAAAAATAGAAAAAACACATAAAGTTTCTGTTTTTTTTTTATAATATTTTTATTAAACAATTTTTATATTCATACAAACAAAACATACATAAACAAACAGAAGACAAAAACAGAACAAGAAACAAGTACCATTTCATGTCCTAATTTCTTAAACCTTTCTTCTTCGACTTCCTCATGCCTCCCGTTTCTGTATTCCAAATTCTAATCAATTGTTCAGCAAATCTTCCCTTATTTTGCTATAAATTTAAGCTAATCATCCTTATTCTCCTTGTCTTAACCATTACTAATAGTAACCATTTACTTTAGTCCAACATCATTCTAACTGTCATTAATTTTGTAATATTTCTTTAAATAGTCCTTAAACTTTTTCCATTCTTCTTCCGCCGCTTCTTTTCCCTGGTTTCGGATTCTGCTCGTCATTTCTGCCAAGCCCATGTAGTCCATCACCTTCATCTGCCATTCTTCCAGTGTGGGTAGATCCTGTGTCTTCCAGTACTTTGCAATGAGTATTCTAGCTGCTGTTGTAGCATACATAAAAAAAGTTATATCTGTCTTTAACACCCCTTGGCCGACAATGCCCAAGAGAAAGGCCTCTGGTTTCTTAGGAAAGGTATATTTAAATACCTTTTTCAGTTCATTATAAATCATTTCCCAGAATGCCTTAATCTTCGGGCACGTCCACCAGAGGTGAAAAAATGTACCTTCCTTTTCCTTACATTTCCAACATTTATTGTCAGGCAAGTGGTAGATCTTTGCAAGCTTGACTGGGGTTATGTACTACCTATAAATCATTTTCATTATATTTTCTCTTAAGGCATTACATGCCGTGAATTTCATCCCGGTGGTCCACAACTTTTCCCAGTCAGCGAACAAAATATTATGACCAATGTCCTGAGCCCATTTAATCATAGTTGATTTAACCGTTTCATCTTGTGTATTCCATTTCAGCAGCAAGTTATACATTTTTGACAAATTCTTAGTACTGGATTCTAACAGTTCAGTCTCTAATTTTGATTTTTCCACCTGGAAGCCAATTTTACTGTCCAATTTAAACACTTCATTTATTTGATGATAGTGCAACCAATCTCTCACCTTCCCTTTTAATTTTTCAAAACTCTGCAATCTCAATTTGTCCCCTTCCTTTTCCAGAATTTCCCAATATCTTGGCCATTTCGACTCCATATTTAACTTTTTAACTGCCTTAGCTTCCATTGGCGACAGCCACCTTGGAGTTTTATTTTCCAGCAAATCTTTATATCTAACCCAGACATTTAATAGTGCTTTTCTGACAATATGGTTTTTAAAACTTTTGTGCGCTTTAACCTTGTCATACCACAGATATGCATGCCACCCAAAAATATTGTTAAAACCTTCCAAATCCAAAATGTCTGTGTTTTCAAGAAGCAGCCATTCCTTTAGCCAGCAGAAAGCTGCCGCTTCATAATACAATTTAAAGTCTGGCAGGGCAAACCCCCCTCTTTCCTTTGAATCCGTTAATATCTTAAATTTTATTCTGGGCTTCTTGCCCTGCCAGACAAATTTAGATATATCTTTCTGCCACTTCTTGAAACAGTCCATTTTATCCATTATTTGTAATGCCTGAAACAAAAACAACATTCTTGGCAATACATTCATTTTTATAACTGCAATTCGACCTAACAAGGAAAGCTTCAAGTTTGACCAAATCTCCAGATCTTTTTTCACTTCTGTCCAAGTTTTTTCATAATTGTCTTTAAATAAATTCACATTCTTAGCTGTCATATTCACACCCAGGTATTTCACTTTTTTAACCACAGTCAACCCCGTCTCATTCTGAAACCTTTCTTTTTCAATCTGTGTTAAATTTTTCTCCAATACCTTAGTCTTTAACTTATTCAATTTAAATCCTGCCATTTGACCAAACTCTTGAATTATTTCCAAAACTCTTTTCGTACTAGCTTCTGGCTCTTGTAAAGTAAGTACTAGGTCATCTGCAAATGCTCTCAATTTGTATTGTTTAGCTCCGACCTGAACCCCTTTGACCAACTGGTCCTTCCTAATCATATTAAGCAAAACCTCCAGGACCGATATAAAAAGTAATGGGGAGATAGGGCACCCCTGACGTGTCCCTTTTTCAATCTTGAACTCTTCTGTTACCACATTATTTACAATTAATTTTGCTTTCTGTTCAGAGTATATTGCACTTATACCATTTTCAAACCCTTGGCCTACCCCCATCCCCCGGAGGTTCTTCAACATGAAACTCCAAGATATATTGTCAAAGGCTTTCTCGGCATCCACAAATATCAAAACAGCCTTAGTATTTATATTCACTTCCAGCTTCTCCAAAATGTCAATTATATTCCTTACATTATCCGACAAATGCCTTTTCGGGAGAAAGCCCGCTTGGTCCCCATGAATCTCCTCCATCAAAACTCTTTTCAGTCTCTTTGCTAAAACATCAGCAAAGATTTTGTAATCCACATTTAGTAACGAGATGGGTCGGTAGTTCTTAAGTTGGGTCTTTTCATTCTCTGTCTTTGGTATAAGTGTAATGTAGGCCTCCCTCCACGTGTCTGGTGCCCTTCTCCCCTCAATGATCTCATTGCAGACTTCCTTCAAAGGTTATATAAGCCCTTCCTTCAAAACTTTGTAATATTTGGAAGTCAATCCATCCGGTCCAGGTGATTTGCCCAACGTCGTGTTTTGAATGGCATCTTCTATTTCCTGTGCTGATATCTCCTGGTTCAAAATTGTCTTACTTTCCTGCGAAATCTTTTTCAGCCCATTTTTCTCGAGGAATTGTTGTATATCTGTTTCTTTCTGCGGCCCTTGTGTATACAGTTGTCTAAAGTAGCTCTGAAAACAGTTCCTAATTTCCACTGGGTTGCATATGTTCTTTCCCTCCACTTCTAAGTTTGTTACCGTGTTGAGTTTTTGTCTCTTCTTTATTTGCCAAGCCAATAACTTGCCACATTTATCTGCAGATTCAAAAGTCTTTTGTCTCATTTGTTTAATTTTCCATTCTATTTCTTGATTCATCAGTTCCATATATTGTGTTTGGTACAGTTTAATTTCTCTTAAAATCTCTTGCGATTTTGGCTTCAGTCTTAATTTCCTTTCCCCTTCTTTTATCTTTTCCAAAATTTTCTCTTTCCTCTCGTTTTGCTTTCTTTTCTTTAATGTATTTTGTTGTATCAAAAACCCTCTCATCACGGCTTTACTTGCGTCCCATACTATTCTTTTTTCTACTTTAGTCCTTAAATTGATTTCGAAGTAATCTTTCAGAGTTTTTTGGGCCTTTTTACAGATCTCCTCGTCTCTAAATAAGGTGTCATTCATTCTCCATCTGAAGGAACCAGTTGTTGTTTGCTTCATCACCATCTTTACTGCGTTATGGTCGGAGAGAGTTTTTGGGCAGATTTCCACTTTCTTTATGTTCGACGCCGTACTGCTAGTCACCCAAATTTGGTCAATCCGAGTCCATGTCATTTTGGCTTCAGAAAAGAAGGTTCCCTCTCTCTCTAATGGGTGTTTTGTTCTCCAAATGTCAATCAGGTCCATATTGTCAGTCATTTCAAAAAAAGTTTTTGGTAGTCTTCCATCTTTTGTAACTACCTGTCTTTGTGCTTTATCCATATTTGTTGAAACTACTCCATTCATGTCCCCCATCATGATTAATTTATAATCCATATAGTCCATTAAAGTCTCATGCAACTTCTTAAAAAATTCTGCTTTCCCTTCATTTGGTGCATATATTCCCACTATCAAAAATTTTTCTCCTTGGAATTGAATTTCAATTGCCAAATATCTTCCTTGGTCATCTTTAAAGATTTGTTTCGGTTGCAGATTTTCCTTTACGTAGATCACCACTCCTCTCTTTTTTACTCTGTCTGAAGATGTAAATTCTTGTCCCAGTCTCTTATTTATTAATAATTTTCTGTGTGCTCTTGTCACATGAGTCTCTTGTAGGCAAATCAAGTCCAATTGGTCTTTCTTTAGAGCATAAAATATATTTTTCCTTTTTCGGGGATTGTTTAGACCGTTACAATTCCAGGTTAGAAGTTGCAAAGCCATGATGGGGTTACTTGCTTCCTCCTACAGCTCCCAGTTGTTGTTCGTCTTTTGTCGGTGGTTCTGTGTCCGTATCTAGTGATCCCTTGCTTGAAGGGTGTCCTTCTCCTGGATAGGTCTCTTTCTGTAGGTCTTCTTCGTGTTCTCCCAGGAACTTGTCTTTATCACTCACTGTTTTTATTCTTCTTTTCTTCCCCTTGTATTTAAAAGACAGGCCTTGGGGAAACTCCCACCTGAATAGTATGTAGTTCCTTTTCAGCAGTGTCACCAAATCCTTGTAAGGACCTCTTGCATCCAAAATACTTTTGGGAATGTCTTTAAAGATCTCAATATAGAAATCTTCAATTCGAAGGGTTGTTTGGTAGTGCAGGTTCAATATTTTGTCTCTCTCTTCCTTGGATCTTAAAGTTATCAGGCAATCTCTGGGTCTATTCTTCCTCTGCCTTGTTCCCAACCTAAATGCACTCTCTATCTTGAACTCTTCTTCTTTCAGCTCCTGCTTCCAAAAGTCAGAAAACTCTTTTGTCAGATAATCCACCAAGTTATCTCCTTCCTTTTCCGGCACAAGTCTGATCCTTAAGTTCTTCTCCTTGCGTTGCATATCCTGCATAGAAAGTGCCAGTTCATACTCATCTAGTTTCCTGTACACCGGTGGAAATTTTTCCTCAGCAGCAGTAGCAATTTCCTTAGCTTCCTCAGCTATCTTTCGTGTTGTGGATGAATCTTCCAATAATTTCCCAATTGCTTCTGCATTGGAGTTCACTTTGTTCCCGAGGTCAGTTATACTTTTAGTATTTAAATCAATTTTCCCAGAGATTTCTTCAATTTTCTTATTAGTTTCAGCACCTTGCTTCTTTAGTTCCTCTAAAGAGTCATTTATTTTCCCCAATGCCTTTGCAAACGCTTCTTCAGAAGACATTGTTTTCACTTTTGCCTTTGTGACAGCTGCAGTTCCCGAGGCCCCTGATACAGAGGCCCTTCTTTGCATAGAAAGATCGGCTTTGTATTGTCTACCAGATCTCAAAGTTGTTTCTTGTGAGTCTTCTTTCTGTTTACCATCTGCCATAACAAAGTCTTTCACTCAAGGTCATTCCCACACTCTTAAGCTGTCAGAAGAAAAAAGTTCTCAGGTTTTAAATTCCACTTGTTGCTGAAACTGTTCCCAAATCCTCTAGAGGGCGTAAAGTCAGTTCTTAAACTTCAAGTCGTTCCCACACCTTCCAAAAGGCAAAAGCCCTCCTAGTCCCTTTCTTTGTAAAAGATCCAAGTCAATAGTATCCTGCAGATAACTTACTATGTAGCAAAATAGAATGTTTCAAGTTGAGAGTAGCCAAAGTCAATATTACAGTTACTTTCTAACCTTTTTGTAGCGACCGTCCTTAGCCGGTTCCTTTCCTCCAGCAGTCCGACCCCCAGGTAGAGGAGCAGCGGTAAACAGTTCAATTCCTTTTAAAACAGGCAGGAAATCCCTTTAAAATCTTCTCCCCCCCCCCTCCTGCCTTCTGGGGAGGGAGTTCTTTACTTGGTGTTGGATTTCTTAGCTCGCAAACTCTCCTGTCAAAAGTTACAGCTTAAATGCCTTTCGCTTTAATCTTGCTGCAGAACGGAAAGCAGACTTCCTTTTTAGTGCTTGTCCGTCTCGGTGCCCAATTTCTTTAATTTTAGCGTCCAATTTTAATATAAGCTCAGTCCTACTCACGGAAAGTTGCTCTTTTTTAATCCGAATTCTCCGGAAGAAGTCAGCGCTCTCCGCTAATGGCGACGCGGCTTCGCTTCGCAGGCTGGGTAAAAGCGACTCTCAGCACCGCTCCACACACCCTCCGCTGATCCGTAGCCTTTAAAAAGGCTATTTCACAACGTCGGGGGGGCGCAAAGGTGCCCGCCGAGTCTCCAGTTCACAGGCTACGCGCCTGTGATTTTTGAGGGTCCTCGCTCCGCCGTGAGCTACGGGACCCGAACCCGCGAAGCAGATCTCTCCCGGAGCTCCGGGAGAAATCCGCCATTAAGCGCTGGCGCTAACCCGGAAGTCCCAAAACACATAAAGTTTCTGATACTTATTATTCTTAACCTTATTTCTCAGACCTCCTCACACCTCCCTTTCTTGTATTCCAATTTAAATTGTCAGTTCAGCAAGTCCTTGACTTATTTCTTTACCTTAACTTAAACATTTGTTCTAACATACTATTGTTTTACTTTACTTCTTTTTTCCATTTCCTCAATTTATTTTTAACAGCCTTATTTTCAATTAATTTAAAAAGAAAAAAACCAATTTTACCCTATTAAAATCACACATCAATACTTATACCCCATTAATTATTCTTAAACCTTTTTCCTAAAGTCGACCAAAATTTCCCTTCCACGGTTTACCCAATTTCCTTACCACTAACAAAATATAAAAAAGCAAATTATCCTTATGTACCCTTTGGATTCCCAACCTCCACCCACCCTTTTCCCGGTTCCAGTCCCCAACCAATATCCATCAGTCTTTATGTTATTTATTTAGCCTGGTGATCTCACGTCCGAGGCCCTTATATCTCTCTCAGTTCCTTTCTGCCGGTCTCTTTGATAGTCCTTGATGTTAAGCCCCAAGTCTCGGAGGGGCTCCGCCCCAACAGAATCCATGTTGCTTCCAGCCAGTCCTCCATACTTAAAAGCAAAGCCTATGGGGTGCTCCAACTCTTGTTTCAAATTTCTTTCAGATCCAGATGTCCCCAAGGCTCCAGCTTTCACCTTCAACAAATTTGTAATCCTCAGGTCTTCAGATCTCCTCCAAAGGGGATCTCTCCATTTTTCAGACTCCCATTCAGACCAGGCTTTCCACATCCAATTTTTATTGTCCTTTTTTATCATCATGTCAGGCCTCATATTGTAACTCTCCTTTAACTCCTGCAAATCTCCGGCTCCTCCTTCATTTTCTTCAAAAACAACATATTGCTCCATCATATCTACACTTTCAGTTTCATTTATTTGTTCAGTTGAATAGGCTTCCTGTTTCAAGTCCTTATCAGGCTCAAAACTGTTGTTTACTGTCCAGTGTAGTAGTGATACCTTTGTAGACAAAGCATTGTATTCATCTTGCAAGTTTCCCAAGAGAACGAGTGCTCTGTCCAATTCTGCTTGGATTTTACATACTCCAGCCATTTTTGTGATGTAGTGTCCCTATTACCCCTCTAGGGGGATTTTAGTTCCTTAATGTTCCTTTCAGCTCAAAACCAAAAGTCCAGTTATTTTGTATCAGCCCTCCTTATTTTCAACAAGTTGTACCAAGTAAACCAGCAAAAACAGCAGAAACAATGTTCTCTTTTTCCAGCTGACAACTAGCTGACTAACAGCTCACTTGACAGCTGTCAAAATCTTCAATGCAACAGGCTTTCTCATAGGACGTTCCCGGGTCTCGGGGGGGGGGGTGAAATTTCAGCTCCCAAAATTCTTTTTATCCTCCAGTAAATCTTCTTATAGTGTCAAAACCGTGAAGTCAGGATCTTTCATTGAAAAACAAGAAACAGATTCTCTCGACCTTAGCTGCCCAGTCCTTTGCTTTAAATTGTTTACAAAGAGGGGGGGTGGACTTCCTTTTTAGCCCCTTCCCGCTCGTTCCAAATCCAAAATTAGAAATTTTTAAAGTTCCAATCTCCGTATTACTCACGGGTTTATGTTTTAGAGTCCAATCGGTCTTGGAAGAAGTTGGCGCTCTCTGTCAATGGCTTGCGGCTTCACTCCGTAGGCGAGGGAGTACTCTCAGCACCACGCCTCACCCTGCCTCCGTTCCGAAGCCTTTAGAAAGGCTCCGTCGCGGATTGGGGGGGCGCAAATGGTGCCCGCCGAGTCTCTGTGTTCACAGGCATCCGCGCCTGTGATTTTAAGGGTCTCCGCTTCGCCGCAGCGGCCAGACCCAGACGCTACGGAGCCGATTCCCTCCGGAGCTCGGAGGGAATCCGCCATTAAACAATGGCACCAACCCGGAAGTCCAGGAGGCTTCTGCCCACTAGCCTTGGAATTAGTGGCACCCTCATTCAGAGTCAGATACCTCATCTGTCTCGTAAAATGGTGATTGCTGCTACACTCTGAGGTTATGACAGCTACATCATCAATTGATAAAAGAAATCAGCTGATATAGCTGCTTGCGTGAATTGGTTCTAAATGTGCCAGAGGACCACAAAACAATTAATACCATTTGGTTTCATGAGTAACTTCGGGACAGGTTGGTTCTTCATTGGCATGATTCTCAGTGGAATTACATTAGTGGAGAAGCGTATCCAATAACTTGAAGTATTTGGCTCTCTGGGTGAACAAAGACACACAAACATATGTGTGCACACACACACATGCACACACGCACAAATATTTGACAGTACTATTGGAAGCTAAGAGAGTTAAGGCTGATGACAGTTTCTATTAACTAGCTATGGCACCTGCCCAGTTCCTCACAGAAGCTCATTCCATCCTGCTGAAATACATCTTGCTTAGATTGAAGATTTCTTTGAATAGTGAGTACATCTCACACCCTACATTACTGTGGTCTCACTTTTCAGAAGATGATCTCACCAATTCTTTCCCATTCAGAAGCGGAGTGGTCTTGTGGATGAACTTCTGAAAAGATTTTTCTCCTTTTTCTATTTTCCCCCTTTTTTGTCACTGATCAGTCATTGTGCTTTGCAATGGTGATAAGAAGGAATGAAAAAGCACTCAAGACCTGGGAAAATTTGAACAGTGTCACAAGGAAAGGAAAGTAGCGACCTTGGCAATATCCCGACTGAAGACGTGGGCTAGATCCAACCTTGTACATCGATTAAAGTGGTTCCTTTTTCAAATGAATGAATGAATATTTTTGAATCATTCATTTTGTGTGTGGATCAGGAAATCCCTAATCTTCCAAGTATCTCTGGGCTATTCAAAGAAGGCACACTTGCTCTACTCCCCCCCCCCGAAAAATGAAACCATGCTGACTGTAGAAATACCCAGGGCTCAAGAGGGGTGTGGGTGTGATCTTTTGTTTTGATGGATGGGTCTAACTTTTAATTGCAGTGAATTATTTACCCTTAGCACTCCAATCATGAGAAGGATTAAAACTGTTTGTTTTCCGTGTATAGCTATGCTTCCCTTATGCAAGTCAATGGAGAAATTTCTATTGTATCCCAAAATAATCCATGGGGGTGATAGAAGCCAACTCACATCTGTGACCGTTGGGGTAACAGAGTCTTTGCTGCTGGACATTGACATTTCCCCCACCCCAGTCTCTCTCTCTCTCTCTCTCTCTCTCTCTCTCTCTCTCTCTCTCTCTCTCTCTCTCTGTGTGTGTGTGTGTCAGACTTGAGGGATTCTCTCCTCCCCCAGCAGCTTCAAGGATCAAAGAAAAAGCAAGAAAGTTCGTACTCAGCAAATGTGGAGCCCTGCAAACAGCTCCATCTAAATGCCATTGTGACAATGCTCACCCCTTCCTTCCCCAGCAACAGCCTGCCGTTGGGCTTTTTTCTCTTGAATTCTGAGTGAGCGTCAAGTACGAGGGGAAGGAGGGGCTTCTATACTCTCCAATGAACTTTATGTCGGCAGCTCTCCAACTCCCCCTCCCTCCTCCACAGCTTCCTGCTGTTGAACCATCCTGTCTCCCTCCTCTCTGGTGTCCATAGGGGAAGTGGGGCTGACTCCCCCTCCCCTCCCCTTCTTCCTCTGATTGAAGCAGAGGAGAAGCGTGGGCTGATCCCCAAGCCACTTCTGCAGTCCATTCCCTGACACTCTGTAATAAGGAGCAGTTTCCACAACAATCCATGGGGAGGCAGCTTCTCGAAGTAACAGGAACCTTGCTAGGGGTTCGAAATTTCCCATTCACCACCTCCCTACCCATCCTATTGTACCCCCTCCAAAAGAGTAAAATCTTCCCTTGCTGGGGAGCCACTAGAGCTATCATTCTGTATTTTAGCAAGCTTCAGAAATGGTAGCCATGCCAGCAGATTGCATCAAATTCTGGCCAAAAAATGGAAAGAAGGGGGGGAGAGCATTTCTCCCTTTTTTAAAAAAAACAAATGAACTTTAAAGATGTGTTGCATGGAAACTTCTGGTTGTATTCACCTACAATTTTGTAGGCTTAACCCACTCTGGTGGGGCTCCTTTACCTACAAAATTTCATCCATTTCTGTGCGTGGGGGGGAAATGTTGTCATTGTTAGATGCCCCATGATAACGAAGAAGGGGAAAACAGATCTTCATTTTAAACAGGGTGGTGCTGTGGGTTAAACCACAGAGCCTAGGACTTGCCGATCAGAAGGTTGGCGGTTTGAATCCCCGTGATGGGGTGAGCTCCTGTTGCTCGGACCCTGCTCCTGCCAACCTAGCAGCTCGAAAGCACGTCAAAGTGCAAGTAGATAAATAAGTACCGCTCCGGCGGGAAGGTAAATGGCATTTCCGTGCACTGCTCTGGTTCGCCAGAAGCAGCTCAGTCATGCTGGCCACATGACCCAGAAGCTGTACGCCAACTCCCTCGGCCAATAAACCGAGATGAGCGCCGCAACCCCAGATTCGGTCACGACTGGACCTAATGGTCAGGGGTCCCTTCACCTTTAATTTGGTCCAGAATAATGAGCTGAATTGGAAAGACAAAAAAGAAAAAGAAAAAAAGTTCAGGCTGCTTCCCAAAGCTACACATTGAAGTTGTACACTAGTACACACCCCTAGAAAAAGCTAGAGCCTGCAGTGTACACGAGCTTCTGCACTGTGTACAAAGGCCAGGACAGAAGGTCAGACTTCAAATATATATTGGTTGCCAACCTGGCCAACCTAGAGGTATCATGCTGCTTGCCAACCAGAGACATCCATGTTACACATCTCATTCCTTTGGGCTTGTAGAAGACATTGGAGGGCATACTGTGTCAGAACAGCATGGACAGAACTGTAAACAAAAGAAACTGATATTGAGGAACTTGCAGTAACAAGGTAGCAGGGGATAAATGTGCAGAAATGTTGTCATGTATGTTTAGGCTTTCTTTCATTGTGGATGAGAGAGAGAAAAGAGCATTCAATTCCCATTCAATCCTCTATCCTCAGTTTTGTATCATTCAGATTGCAAACAGGGCATACTTGTGGGGAGATATCCAATATCAAATACTTTTTTACACAAGCAAATTTAACACATTAGAACGGACTTTTTTGTCACTGGCAATGATGCTGTTATTGTGTTATATATATATATATATATATATATATATATATATATATATATATATCACAAATTGTTGTTGTTTAGTCATTTAGTCGTGTCCGACTCTTCATGACCCCATGGTCCAGAGCACGCCAGGCACTTCTGTCTTCCACTGCCTCCCGCAGTTTGGTCAAACTCATGCTGGTAGCTTCGAGAACACTGTCCAACCATCTCATCCTCTGTTATCCCCTTCTCCATGTGCCCTCCATCTTTCCCAACATCAGGGTCTTTTCCAGGGAGTCTTCTCTTCTCATGAGGTGGCCAAAGTATTGGCGCCTCGGCTTCATGATCTGTCCTTCCAGTGAGCACTCAGGGCTGATTTCATTCAGAATGGATAGGTTTGATCTTCTTGCAGTCCATGGGACTCTCAAGAGTCTCCTCCAGCACTATAATTAAAAAGCATCAATTCTTCGGCGACCAGCCTTCTTTATGGTCCAGTTCTCACTTCCATACATCACTACTGGGAAAACCATAGCTTTTACTATACGGACCTAGCACATTAGCACATTAGAAAGGACTTTTTTTTTTGTCACTGGCAATGATGCAGTAATTGCTGTTTTTTTAAAAAAAATCACAAATTACATCCTGACAAAAATGAAATAATCCATTTGGATTGGGGTGGGGCATGCGTACTGCAGGGTTTTGTTGTTTTCAATTGCTGCTCTACTGTTCCACATAGAGAATTATTCCGCCTTGATTCCATTGGCCTGCAGAATGAATGAAATGTTTTGGCTGAACACACTCATCAATATTTCAGATATTTTAAAAGTTTCTTAATGGGCTGTCCCCCGCAGTGTTAGGATGAAGTTAGGCACTGTAATTTATCATGATAAATTAATTATTGAAACGCCATGGCATCCTTACTAATGTTATGAATTCTTATGAGGAATGGGTGATGATCTTTCTAAATGTCCCTGGAACATTCTTGGTATTTGTAAGCAATGACAGACATCGTCCTCAGGCCCCCAATGAACAATATAAATATCAATGGCAGTGTATCTAAATTTGGTTGCCATAGAAATAAGCACTCCCCATTGTTAAATGCTAGAGATAGTATTCTAAACTTTGCTAGGCCCATTCCTCTTGGAGAAAAATGTGTAGATAAATAGGGTGCATATTCACACATAGCCTCAAATATAATTTGGACACAGAGGGATGCAAGCAGTTAAGCCTAGCAGAGGGGACAGAGAGGGAGACCATGATGAGCTGCAACGGCCGCCCACCTCCAAGAAGGGTAAGTGGCTGTTGAAATCATTATTATGGCTTGTATAGCGACTGCTTCGTTGCTGATTACTTCAGTTGGGGTAGAGTGAGTCCAGATAAAGAAGTGAATTGGAAATAAATCTGCTCTGCATTTGCTGGAAGCTTGGAGAGAAGAGAATGTTCAGACTTCTGCTTTATAATTTAAGAATGGGACTTTTATAGCCGGAGATCCCTGTCCATAGCTAGTTTGATTTAATTAATTATACAGCCTGATTCTCTTTCCCATAATCTGCTTGGCAAGCGATTGCCCTCTAGCTCTCTCTAGTGGATCATTAGACTGCACAATAACTTACCACTAAGGTTGCTTAAGTGAGATCGCCTTTGGTGTATTACCTGAGATGGAATACATGAGAATAGAAAGTCTGCTCTGTGTCTTAGCAAACGCAGCCACTATAAAGGTATTTTAATTTTAAAGGAGCAGCATAGTATGGAAGTTGCAAATGTTTTAGGATAGAAAACCCAATGGCATTCTGTCAAATATCGGTCAAGAGCATGTGATAGACTTCTGGAAGCTGAGGATGGAAGGGCAGATCCTCTTCAAATGTTATGTTTGGAGAGATAAAGAAGATGATATCATACCTGCACATACAGGTAACTCTACTGCTGAAATTGGAAACTTATGGGTCTGACACACAGTGCTAGTTCAAAAATATTCTTTTTTCTATTTCTGACCTTCCATTCACCACAAGGTCCCAAGACAGGTTATGGCACTTAAAAAATGCAATATTAAAATCAATCTAAAACAAATTACAGTCAAAAGAATAGAGTGGGTCCATATATCTACATCTATAGGTATGGGTGTGTGAAAGGTCAGGGTAAAGAGGTTTATCTTCAGCATATGATGGAAACTATATAATGAAGGTGCTAGATGAACCTCTGTGAGGATGGAATTTCAAAACTTAATGGCTGCCACAAAGAATGTGCTCTCCCAAGCCACCAATCCCTGAACTTCTGAGGGCGATGGACCCAGCAAGAGGTCCCCTCTGTCAATCTTAATACCTAAGTGGGTCTGTAGAGAAGGAAGCAGTCTTTCAGATATTTGGGGCCTAAGTTGTTTAAGGCTTTAAACTTTAGTGTTAGCACCTTGAACAGGGTCATAAAATATATTGGCAATCGCTTGATGACTGCAAGTGCTGTGCCTCATGTATATATGAGCCATTCAATTCACAGAACTTTCATGTGCCTCAGACACAAATTTCCAGGTGCAACAATTCACATATTCTGCTCCTTTTTTATATTTATATCCCACCTTTGTTCCAATGAGCTCAATGTGGAATACATAGCTTCCTCCTCCCAATTACTAGCTTCACTGTGAGTCCTGGAAGACCTGTTGACAGCATTGAAGGCCTTTTCCCACCTGGCCTGGGAGGGAGGGGCCCTGACTGACCCAAGCTATGGAAGTTGAGACTGCTGAACATACTCTTAGGCTTGGGTGTTTGTGGGGTTCCATTGGGGTGTTGTTGCTTTTGTTCTTTTGTATCTTTATTTTAGATGTTATTGTGATTTATGTGGAGATTATTCAGCTTGGCTGTGCATTTTTTAAAGTTTTATTTATTGCTTATGACAGATTTTGTTGATCACCGAAGAATTGATGCTTTTGAATTATGGTGCTGGAGGAGACTCTTGAGAGTCCCAGGGACTGCAAGAAGATCAAACGTATCCATTCTTAAGGAAATCAGCCCTGAGTGCTCACTGGAAGGACAGATCCTGAAGCTGAGGCTACAATACTTTGGCCACCTCATGAGAAGAGAAGACTCCCTGGAAAAGATCCTGATATTGGGAAAGATGGAGGGAACAAGGAGAAGGGGACAACAGAGGACGAGATGGCTGGACAGTGTTCTCGAAGCTACCAGCATGAGTTTGACTTAACTGTGGGAGGCAGTGGAAGACAGGAGTGCCTGGCGTGCTCTGGTCCATGGGGTAACAAAGAGTCGGACACAACTAAATGACTAAACAACAAACAACAGTCATGCATTCTTTTCATGTTGAAAGCTGCCTTGAGCATGGTTTGAATTGTGGAAAGGCAGCATGCAAATCAAACCATACCCTCCAACATATATAAAAACAAAATACAACATTAAGCATTAAAAAAACCTTGCCTATACAGGGCTGCCTTCAGATGTCTTCTAAAGGTTATCTTTTTGGCTCGGGGTTGCATAACTCCAACATTTATCTGATGTAAATAGGGACATCCTAATGAAAATTGGGACATTCCAGGATCAAATAAGAAACCCGGGTGGCTTCTGATAATCTAGGACTGTCCCTGGAAAATAGGGACACTTGGAGGGTCTGATGCCACTCTAGTATCTCATATATCTTAGTTTGGACTGTCAATGTAAATACAATGAATTGTGCCAGTACAGACATCTAAAACCTTTACAATTTGCAGGATGTAGTATTATTACCACCTAGTTGATCTGCAGTCCTGGACAAAAGATATGCCCGGTCTGTCAATCAGATGCAGACTTCATGAGCAGCAAAACATTTGGCTCCAGCTCCCTCTTCAGACAGACTCTCAAGTGCCAATTTTCTGAACTGTGAAAGAATTTGGCTGGCATTAAGCACATCCAGCTCTAAGGAATCTTGCCCTCCAGCTGCTGTACTTCTGGGCTTTGGGTTTCTAGAAGCTCAGTATTAGTGAAGGAGGTGGCTCAACTGACAACGGGTCTGGCTTATTTTGGCCCAGGAAGCCGCAGCAGAGGCCCAAGGAAGCAGTGATTAAAAACACCCTTCTAAACAAACCTAAAAGGAAGCAATTCTCATTGAAAAGAATGGAACTGCCCTTTTGAGTAAGTACATCTCTGTGCTGCTAAATCACTAAGCTCAATGGACTGCCATGGACAAACCCCAATGTTAGCGATACACATTTAGTCATTCTCCATTTCAGCGCCAATTAAACAATTATACTTAACAGGCTTTCCCTCTTCTGCTCTCCCTATGTGGTCCCATGCCCCCATGCCCCCATGCCCCTCTGTGGGGGTCAGAAGAGCACGTAGAGAAGGGGGAGTACTTGCACAGATGGAACATTTGGCATAGTGTGGTGCTAAATCCCAGCTATTGCCTGTAGTAAATTCTGATTACGCCTGACAGCCCTAAATGCTAGTGACAATAACACCCATGGGAAAGATTGTACATGTAGTGCCTGATGTCCCTATTTGGTCCATGTGAACTATATTCCCTCTGCTTCTTGACACCTTGGATACCATTGCTGAGGACCACTGCCCCCCACTCCAAATCGGTTTTAAGGAAACAGCAGCATAGGAGCCAACTCCTGGGGGCAGTGGGGTTTTTAGCCCCCCAATAAAATATTTAAGGAGGGACGCAGGTGGCGCTGTGGGTTAAACCACAGAGCCTAGGACTTGCCGATCAGAAGGTTGGCGGTTCGAATCCCTGCGATGGGGTGAGCTCCCGTTGCTTGGTCCCTGCTCCTGCCAACCTAGCAGTTCGAAAGCATGTCAAAGTGCAAGTAGATAAATAGGTACCGCTCCGGCGGGAAGGTAAACGGCGTTTCCGTGCGCTGCTCTGGTTCACCAGAAGCGGCTTAGTCATGCTCGGCCAATAAAGCGACATGAGCGCCACAACCCCAGAGTCGGCCACGACTTGACCTAATGGTCAGGGGTCCCTTTACCTTTACCTAAAATATTTGAGTGGGTCCACACACCCCCAAGTTGATGGACATTGCCATTCAAATGGTGTGCATGCACTATGTCATGTGATCGGTTATGTGGGATGGGGCTTACCTGCCCCCCGACATATTTTATTCAAGTTGGCAGCCCTGAAAAGCAAGAAGGCTTGGGATTGGGAAGATCATAGAATTGTTGAGTTGGAAGAAACCTCAAAGGTCCCTTTAGTCCAATCCAATTGACCTCATTAATGGATCACTGAGGGCAAAACTTCAAAACAGGCTCAGATTTTGTATCAACATTGGGGTGAAGGCATCTCCCCCATCAATATAATGTACACATTTTAGGTGACAAATTGATAATATAATATAATAATAATATAATATAATATAATATAATATAATATAATATAATATAATATAAAATAAATATTTGGCTTGGTCATCTAATTGTCTATTTAATATTCTGCACATATTTTATATGACAAAAGATGTGTAGAATGTTAAATAGACAATTAGATGCTCAAACCAAATGGATTATACTGTGACTGTATCCAGCTCTTGCCGTTATTAAAGGCAGGAAAAGGATAAGAAAATTTAAAATTAAACAATGAACTTTGTCTGCTCAAAGACACGAGTTTTAATAAAGCTTGGCGTATAAAATATTAAGACCCATTTTTAATGTCATGCTTTAGTATGTTATTAGCATTAACCAAAGACAGGGTTGTGCAACAAAAAATGTCATTAGAAAGAAAATACAAAGTGAATGTCACAACAACTGTCAAATCTTTCAAAGGTTGCCAAAGTAAAATTGGGAGCCAATGTTATGTTACAAATGTTGTTGTTTTTATATTAAACCAAAAATAAAATAAGATACTACGGCATGACCAAGTCCCTGGTAGCAGAACCCCCATCTATGGATTCAAGAGGCACTTTTGTGCATACACAGGCAATGTGCGCAGGGAATGATAGATCTATGTGCAACACTCTCCAAACTGGAATCGTACTCCTTGGGTTGTTTTCCTTGACTCAGCCTTTGCCCCCCTAGGTTGTCTCCAACAGAAGGTCACTACAGACCATCTAACAGGATCCCACCATTCTGGCCTTGACAACTGACCAGAGAACTCCTTGTTATGTGTTAGAGAGTTATGTGTGCACTCTAAAAAGCTGGTGGAAGCCTTCATTGGTGTCTATTACCAGGGAAAAATGGAAAATCTGTTTTGTATTGTCCCAATGGTAACATTCAAAATCTTGCAAAGTTGCCACATTTTCAGTAAAATGACTAAATGTCAATCTTTCAAAATAATCATACCCAAATTATAACAAAATGCCCACTTTCCAAGATTGTTTGTTTTTGCAAAATTGGACTACACTTTTTTCTTTTTCCAAATAAATAAAAAAAATTAAGTAGCACCTTAGAGACCAACTAAGTTTGTTCTGGGTATAAGCTTTCGTGTGCATGCACACTTCTTCAGATACACTGAAACAGAAGTCATCTTATATATAGTGAGAGGGTGGGGTCAGGTTTTTCTCAGAAGGGTAGTAGGAGATGGGTGATTGATTCAATGGGTATGGTAAACCTGTCGATGACTGTCAAGGAATGCAATTAGTCCTACAGGAAAAAGCAAGGGATAGTATGCAGATGACCAAATAAACTTTTTTAAAAATCCTCATTGGCTGGCTATCTGCTTGGTCAATCAAAAGCAGGTAAGGGGGCGGCCCATCAGGAGGTAGTCTAGTGCTTCTTCTCACCACATGCATTTTCTTGGAGCACTCCTGGTTTGCTTCCAGCAGGAGAGGGTGATTGCTGAGGCTCCCATTTTGACCACTGCTTGAACCTGCCTCCAGTGCTGGGCCAGGTGGCAGCCTGGGTCTGACTCCGCAAGGCGCGGGGTGCAATCCACCCCAGCGCCCAGCTGAGTAGGGTCATCTGGTGCTGCTAACTTGCATCTAGTAAATAGTTGTCTACTCAGAAGAAAGCCACACTGAGTTCAGTGGCCTTACTCTGAGGTAAAGGTGTGTGGGACTTTAGTGCTTTATCTAGGCGGCCAGGGCTCCTCCGGATGACAAGATCTTTTTGCACCAGGTCAGTGAGAACCACTTGCTTTTAAAAATTATTCCATATATACAGAACTTCCTGTGTGCCTTTTGCAGACCCTCCAAGTGTCCCTATTTTCCAGGGACAGTTCTGCATTTACAGAAGCCATCCAAATTTCTGATTTGATCCTGAAATGTCCATTTTTTCCTTAGAATGTCCCTATTTTCACCAGAGAAATGTTGGAGGGTATGGAATTATCCAACCCCTGAGCCATCGGAAGGCAGCCCTGTATATGGAAGGTTTTTTTTTTTAATGTTTAATGTTTTATTATGCTTTTATATATATATTGGAAGCTGCCCACGTGGGTGGGGCACCCCGTCAGATGGGTGGGGTATAAATAGTAAAATTATTATTATGGAATAGGAGGTCCCTTTTTTCATCAGATAAATGTTGGAGTGTATGCTTTTGGACTGTTGTCTGTAGATTTCCCCCTCTGTGTCAAATAACTGGGGTCAAATAAGTGTTGCTTACTTTTTATAATGCATGGAAGATGCATCTCCCTCAGGAGGTTCTGGACTCTCCTTCCTTGGAGGTTTCTAAGCAGAAGCTGGATGACCATCTGTCATGGATGCTTTAGTTAGGTTTCCTATGTAGCAGGGGGATGCACTATAAAGATGAGCCTTGAGGTCCCTTCTAGCTCTATGATCCTATGTTTTTCTGCTTCAACAATATTTCATTATGTTCCTAACATTTTATGTAACTGTATTTTGTATAAATTACATATTAAAAATATGTTCTCTTTACAAACAAAACATTTTTATAGCTACCTTTCTACCGTAAGGACAGGGTGGGGGGCCTCAGGAGGGAAACAAGGTGGGAAGGGGGCCATGGTTGGGGAAAGGTTGAGAAACTGTTCTAGGGCATCCTCTGGAGGTAGGCCTGATGAAGGCTCTCCCTGGATACTGACATCTTCTGGATCAGTGCTAGAGTTGGGAAGTGTGGTCTGCTCCCAAAAGTCTAACTAGCTCCGGGATGTGGGAGTTGGAAGCCAAGTCAACCAGGGTCATAAAGCCCAGGGTAACATCTGTTCATGAAGTTCCCACATATATCATGTAGAGATCTGCACAAATGACACTCTGTATGAAGGCAGACAAATAGTGGGGAACCATTTCAGCAAATTGTCCCAGAGGCTGAAGAAATGCAACAGCAATAATAATGATAATATTTTATACCCCTCCCATCTTGGGGATGGGCCATACCATTAGCAGTGGTAGCAGCAGCAACAAAGCTCCCCCCTTTTTTTTGTTTTTGGGCTGCCACTGTGAGACCATTTTGCAGCTGCTACAATGTGCCAGACCTAGCATCATTCTGAGTCATTGTGGGGAAAAGAATCGTAACTCACACAAAACATGGTGAAGAATATTTGGAGGGGGAAAATTGCAAAGTGGTCTTCTTTTTTCTCAATGGATGAGAAAAAGAAACAAATTCAGCTGTTTTCTTGTGGGGGGGGGGGAGGAATGTCTCTGAGGCTCTTAATTCATTTTAAAATTTTGCTGTGGGTGAAGTCAGCAGCAAATAATTTGAACGGACTTTTGTTAAATTTACCCATTGTCCAATATTTCCCAAGGAATACTAGATATGCTCACAACATTGCCAGTTCGCAGTGGCTCTCATTTAATGTTATGATCTGTACATCTACAGCCTATTATATTTTAGTGTTTTTGTTCTGAATGAATGATGTGCTAGCTGTTTCTAGGGGGGAAATTCAGCAAACACTTCTTGATACTTCTAATGAATAGGAGAGGACATATGAATACAAGTGAACTGATACAAGCAATGAGGCTAGCAACAATCACTGTATTCTGTTCTGTATTATATCAAAAGGGTACTGCTTGTATGTTCCAAATGTTTTATATTGCTTGTCTCAGTTTTTTTTTCTGGATTGTCGTTGTAATAAAACCAGGCAAGAGACCTTGTGAGGTAAGTCTGACATTTTTTTGGCCTTGATGCTTGGATATCAGATCAGCTGTGATGTGCTCCTTATTAAACTTAGACTTCTTAAGGCACTACCTGTTTTGTAAGGCAGTTGTGAGGAGCTTTTTTGGAGTGGCAGAAAGCCGTTGTACAAACACAGCCTGCTACTTTCTTGAAGTCTCTCCAATTGCTTCACATGCATTTGCTGTTCCATGATGCGCTGGAAGCAAAGGATAGCTTTTAATACTACTGCTGGACCTATACAGATTTTAGTATAAGCTGCAAGCAGAAATGGCAATGGGTTTGCAAACAAGGCAAGCAGAGACCCAATCCAGATACAGTATACAGCTGTGTATACCTTCCCCTTCCCCCCAGCCCTCCCCAAAAAGAGCCTTGGGAAGCGAAGAGCTACAATCCGTTTTTATGTATCTGCAAAGAATTGATGGTATTTTCTCCTGAGGATGGAAAAGAAGCTCAAGGTAATTTTGAGCAGCCTAAGAAGGAAAAAATTTAACAACCCTTCCTTCTCCTTATATTTCTATCCTTCCCAGGGTACTTTAAAACAAATGTGCTGAAGGTACATGGAACTATAGATCAAGCCTCGTCTCCCACATTTACTACAGGTCATTCCATCTAAAGAAGTAGGGATGGTACAATAGCTCCACACCATTGGTAGGTCTGAGAGAGCTGCTTCATTCGACCACTCTCCTCCCTGTGTCACTCCCCCTCAAAATGATCTTCAGAATAACCCTATAACTGTAAAAAGTGGTGCATGAGTTTGCATGTTTTGCCTTTCAGTCGTACCTTGGTTTTCGAACAGCTTAGTTCTCAAACGTTTTGGCTTCCGAACGCCACAAACCCACAAGTGGCTGTTCTGGTTTGCGAACTATTTTTGGAAGCTGAATGTCCGATGGGGCTTTCGTGGCTTCTGATTAGCTTCAGAAGCTTCCTGCAGCCAATCAGAAGCCATGCTTTGGTTTCCAAATGTTTTGGAAGTTGAACAGACTTTCGGAATGGATTCCGGTCAGCTTCCAAGGTACGACTGTCCTTACTTATTTGCTACGTATAAACTCCAACTTTCTTTCATGAAATCTAAGGTAGCATACACAGTTCCGCACTGTTTTATCCTCACAGCAATCTTTTGAGGTAAGGTAGACTGAGAGATAGTAACTGGTCCAAGGTCACTCAGTGAAGTTCAAGGCCAAGTAGGGATTTCAGCCCTGGTTGCCCCCGCCAGTCCATGTTCACATCCAGTACTCTAAACTATGCTTTGTTTGCCCTTTTCCTTTGGTGTCATGATGTCTTTTATATTGTGAGTCTTGTTTTTAAATCTGTGCATGATGCTCAGTACATTTTATACATGATCAGTTATGGTGATATTGAGAGCAGTCTAGCTCGGGAGAGAAGATAAGTTAGAAAGAATCAATTTTCAGACCCCACTCCCTCATCTCACTGATCTCAAGGAGCGGGAAGGGGATCACACCAGCTGGCTACATCACCAGTGTACTCACTGGTCCTTCCCTGACACTTGAAAAAGATGCTGTGAATAGGGCCTGTGTGAGTGTAGACTACTCAATGGGATTGGGAATACCAAATACCTATTGCAATGCAGGTGTGCGTGCACCAAGAGGACTATTACACACACCTTCTGCTGAACATTCAGGGGTGTGTGTTGAGCAAATGGGGGCAAGCCTGCTCCCCCTCCACACATACAGTGACTACGCAGGGAGGAAATGTGTGAAAAGGGATTCTGTGGTGTGCCAGATGTGTCCCCATCATCCCTGACCACTGAACCTTCCTCAACATCTGGAGGGCCACAGATTTCCTCTCTACTGCTACAGACCATCTCAGAAAGGTTGTCACATCACCATCTGCGTCTATGTGGAGGAGATGGAAACATCTGCTGCAGCCACTTTCCATTGGTTACCCATGAGAAGCCCTTGCAAGTGTGATAGTCAAGGGTGAGGATGCCACATTGTTGCAACAAGAAATACCAACACAAGAAGAGTGGCAGATGAATATGATGGACTTTGTGGAATTGGCAAAGTTGACCAGGAAGATCCGAAACCAATGTGATCAAGCATTCCAAAAAGACTGGACTAAATTTATACAACATCTGAAGGACCACTGTAAAGAATCAACAGCACTAGCAGGGTTGTAAGAAGACTTGTAATGATAACTGTTTTTACCTTTTTATATCTGTTTAAAAGTTGTGATTTTTTGAATTGGAAAATGTACAAATGCTATGAGATAAAAATCAACTTTGAAAACCAGGAGGTGGGAAGGAAGGAAGTCGATGGGCTCTTATGAGCAAAAGAAGCAAAGTGGATTATGCGGATGTGATTAAATATTATAAAATGGAATCTTAATAAAATATTATTTTTTAAAAAGAGGATGCTACATTGATCCCCAGTTGTAGGACAAAGGAACAGCATCAGCTTGTAGCATACTGGAACAGTTGTTATAGCCCACAAACTCTGAATCCCACTAGGGCTGATGTCTACTCTGCCCTCATTGGGGGCCTGGACCAGAGTTGCTAATAGCAGCTGCCAGTTACTTACTTCCTCATCCTGATATGGCTCCCCAGCCGGAAGTACCTTCAGATGGAAGCTGAGCCACAGGTGAGCAAAACCTTCAATCCCCCAGAATGTAGTGCACAATGGGTGGGAAATCCAAGATGGTGGCCACCTACTGTACATCTGTGCTGGTCTGATTCCCATACAGAATTGCCCCTGCCACCCATCAGATAAGCATTGGGGTGGAGACTGGGGATAGTAGTGCCAGTGCTGGATATGGGGGTTAAGAGGACTGTGGGTATGCAGTGGATGTGGGCCTCAGGCCAGTCTTGGAGGGGAAGTGAGGGAACTGGAAGGACAATGCAGATGGTTTGCTAAAGTGATGGGTAAGGAGAGAGAATTTTTTCCCAGCTTCCTCAGTCAGCAGGGTGTGTGTGAGTTGATGGTGAGAGCTGGCCTGGAGGTGAATAGGGCTGGCAGCCACAGAAGTTTTAAGCTTACAAAAACTCCCCTTGTTTCCACAGTTGCTTGGTTACACCTTATTTTAACTAACTGTCTCGATACCTCTTTTATTTTTGTTCTGTTCCATTGTTAGCAATATTGCCTGATATATTATTTATGTGTACTGTAATTTTATAAGACAGGTGACCTTGTTGCTAAGTTGATATTTGTGTGTGTGGCTGTGGCATTTTATGTTTGCTGTTATGGCTTTAGCTTTTTAAGGAATTATGATATTATGTATCGTAATTATTGGAAGTGTTTTTAATCAAACTGTTGCTGATACTTAATTAGTGCTTTGTTATATTATATATGAAATAGATTACTTATGACTTTTATGTAACCTGGTTTTAAATTGGCATGTTTTTACTTACCCATTTTGTTATGACTGATTTTCATCAAATCGAATTGTTGTGGGATGCGATTTTTGCTGTATGTTGTCAGTTCCTGAGTTCAGTAGCTTAGAAAGGCAGTAGACAGATTCAAAAATGAGGAGAAAAGGGATTGGGAGATGCCCATTCAACTGGGGTTGTAAGCTAAAATCCCAGAACCTCCACATCGACCAATTAAAGCACCTCATTTGAGTGGAGGCACATTTTGTTAACTTTTGCTGTTTCTCTGACTTCAGCACCAGAAATTATGCTAGTAGCCATTTTGTACTTGGACTATAAAACTTTCTTCTTCTTCTTTTAAATCACCACAAGGGAAATACCATATCAAACTCCCCCCCCCGATTTATTCATTCAGAGGAGTCTCCCTTGGGAATGTGTGCAGTGATTTCTGTAGAACTTTTGAGGGTTGGTTGCAGGTGGCCAACTGAATTAATTTAGAAGAAGCCCACAGGCGGAGGAATTAAATAGACTCCTCAAGAGCCCTTCAGACAACAGCTGGTGGCTCTTTCGTCACATGCAGAACATATGTGGGGTTTCGGAGCCTGTCCATTGCCTAGTAATACTTGCTGCTGCTTGAAAGTGTGACAAATGTAGTGGGGTGTGTGTTTGCTTGTTTTTCTGAAGTCAAGTTCTATTAAGGCCTGAGCTGAAAGTTCTGAGGTGAATTCTGCCCCCCAAATCAGGAGCTTTGGAAAATGCAGTTTAACCCACACACCACTCGTTTACGAAGAGGCTAGGTTTGTGCTTGTGGTGGTGGTGGTAAAGACACCTTTAATAGTTTGTAGAAGGAGGAATTGCAGTGGGGGCCTTGGCATCCCTCCCATGTGCCTTAAACCACCATGCAAAATTGGGTTATTGTATCTCAGAAGGTGCGCAAATGCATATGAAATCAACAGAGTAAGAGACAAAGAACTTTCTGAAGTACAGTGGTACCTCAGGTTACAAACACCTCGGGTTACAAACACTTCAGGTTACAAACACCACTAACTCAGAAGTAGTACCTCAGGTTGAGAACTTTACCTCAGGATGAGAACAGAAATCACACGCCGGTGGCTCAGTGGCAGCAGGAGGCCCCATTAGCTTAAGTGGTACCTCAGGTTAAGAACAGTTTCAGTTTAAGAAAGGAACTCCGGAACAAATTAAGTTCTTAACCCGAGGTACCACTGTATATAGTAGATGACATCGCACACTTGCAGTGCAAAATGAAACAATTAGCCCCCTCGGGACTCAAGAATCTCATCTGCTGCATATGTTGGTGATGCTTGAAGGTCTGCCTATTTGAAGGATCGGTCAGCACAACTGTCTCTAAATGCGATGGACATTTGGGTTCCACCCTTGACCAATAGTTGCCTCTATTAAGTTATTCTGAAAGCAAAGATGTGTCCCAAGAGACAAAGAAATTGACTGAAGCGGTGAGCCGAGATATGGGATCTATCAAGCTGCATCAAAAAGGGTGCCATGGGGTCATGAGGGAAATGGGTTTTATAGAGCTGAGACACTATATTGAAGAATAGATGGCTCAGTTTAGAAAGCCCAGTGGAGAGAGAAAAAGTATACACTGCTTGGTCATTTGCAAGAAAGCTGGGTTTAGCTAGTTATTCTTTTGGCTCCCGTTTTCAATTGTCCTGAATGGCAACTAGGCCCATTGTGGCCTCAGGAAAATAATATTGAAACTTATTTTCATTCACAAATATGCTTCAGCTGAATGCAGAACAAATTAACACTGCAAATGACAATTCCGCTTATTTTCCTGTCACTCACTCACTTCCCTCCCCCACTTCCCTCTTCCCACCAACTCTCCTCGTCTCCACTTTTCCTTCCTCTCAGCTTTCCTGGGCTTGAGCCACACTTTAGCCTTCTGCTCACTTCTGCAGTCCCAAATGCTTTGTACTTTTCTAGGCTACAATACAGTCATATAAAAGTGCATATAAAAGGTAATAGGCTCACTTCCAAATTGAAAACGCACAGAAAAGCTCAAGATACACATTGATCTACCCACACGTAGTTGTTATCCCTGAGAAACGTAGAAAATAACAGGATATATTTATCCGAAAGTCTTCAAACTTACACGACCCTTTAAAAATTAGCTGATGAAGGTGAATACATTAAAACAGGGCCCTGTCCTGGTTTCTGATCCATAATTGACTTCTGACTTCTGCTCAATGATTGAAACTAAGTCCTCCACGTCAAATCTGACTATGGACTAACAGGAACTTATCTCTACTCATAAACTCTTATCTCTAATTCTGTTATGAATTATTGTGTTACATATATCTTTATGAGTTTGAGTTTGTAATCTCTGTTAGAGTTTGTGATCGCTATTTGAGTTTGTAATCCTTGTCAGAATATTTTTGAATGGATTAGTTTTTGTTACAATTGCCTATTGATTTGCGAGTAGGGACTACTCCCACTATTGAAACTTACATTGGCCTGAGTTCTTGGTGTGATTTTTTCTTACTATACAGTCATGCCTTGGAAGTCAAATGGAATCCGTTCCGGAAGTCTGTTCAATTTCCAAAATGTTTGGAAGCTGAGGAAGCTGCATCGGATGTTCGGGTTCCAAAGAACGTTCACAAACTGGAACACTCACTTCCGGGTTTGCGGCGTTCGGGAGCCCAAATGTTTGACTCGCAAGGCGTTTGGGATCCAAGGTACAACTGTACTTCCTTTGGACCTTGTAATTTGGAAAAGATGCAGAGAGAGATTTACTGTGCTTCCTTATACTTGTTACAAATCCCTGGGCAGAGCGAAGAACTCGTAGGGTATGGTGAGCCCAATGACCACTACTTGTATTTTCTGTTGTATAGAGAGGTTTGGAAGAGAGATCTCTTCCTCTCAGAAAAAAGACACACACACAATGGCAGTCGCTCCAAGTATATTAAAACTTGGTTACATTTACATCTACCCTCATACCACCTTTCAAATTCCTCATGAAAATACTTAGAGTAGAATAATTCACAGACAGATTTGCAAAAAAGTGAAGATTTATTCTCAGAATTTACAGCAAAGTTACAGCAAACAAGTCTCCATCTGTTGGCAGTAAAACAAAGAAGAAAAATGGTTCCAAATGACTTAAAAGAAAGAACTTGGTTTCTTTACAAAAAAAGGAATCATTCAGTCTTACCAAAGATGCAGGCTGGAAATATCTCTTTTTACATATATATATATAAACAACTTTTCATTCACATGCAGCATTTGCTGAGCTAGAAGCCAAGCCACATGGCTCCTTTCTTTGAGGAAGGCAGGAGAGAGGAGGGGGGGGGGAGGGAGAAAACATTGGCCTTTCCCAAAGTCCTCTCTGTAAAAAAAACATTCTACAGTCGTACTTTCGATCTCAAACTCCCTGGAACTTGATTGTTTTGGCTCCTGAACGCCGCAAACCTAGAAGAGATTGTTCCAGTTTGTGAATGTTCTTTTGGAACCCAAACATCTGACAAGGCTTCTGCAGGTTCTGATTGGCTGCAGGAGCTTCCTGCAGTCCAACTGAACTTTTGACAGAGTCTGCCCACAATAAATAGAATGTTTTTAATGTAGACAGCTGGTCCATATTTCTAGAAAGAGAATTGTGTTCTGAACCAACCTAGCCTTCTTACACCTACACAAACAGATGTTTCCAAAAAAGGAGCACTGGGTGCTTAAAGAAAGAACGCAACACAGCAAGAACACAGGAAGTTGCCTGATACTGAGACAGGGCATTGCTCCATCTTACTCAGTATTGTTTACACTGACTGAGCGTGACTCTCCGGTATTTAAGACAAAGAACACCCCCAGTTATACCTGCAGTGGTAGAGATTGAGCTTGGTACCTTCTGCATGGAAAACAGAAGTTCTACCACTAAGCCACTGTAGAAAAATAACACGTACTGTCTTTCCACTATTGAAGCTGAAATTGCTGTGTAGGGAAACCAGAGTGTATATTGGTCATTAGGTATTAAGTGAGCAGACTGCCCTCACTCCATATGTAACCATTACAAATGATATGGCTAGATTTTCATTATTGGATTGTGGTTGCTATTAGCCATCGTGTTATACTAATCTTGTCTTCACTGATGTAGTGGGTGACACTTTACTGTACGTTTGTGAAACATGGACCACTTATAAGTGCCACCTCCAACTCCTCGAAATATTCCATCAATAGTGTCTCTGGAAAAAAAAATACATATCACTTGGGAAGACAGGCAAATTAATGTCAGTGTACTGGAAGAAGCAAAGATCACCATTGTCAAAGCAATGTAGTTTCTATGTAGTAGAAACACCAACAACTGGGAAACACTGGCCTGCTGGTGCTCCAATTGGAGAATAGCCTCTACCAAAGGTATCATGAACTTTGAAGAAGCACAAACTCAGGGCAAAAGGGAGAAACAAGCTAAGAGGAAGGCATGTTTAGCAAATCCTCACTGTGATCAACTCCTGCCTGGAAAGCTATGTCCCCACTGTAGAAGGATGTGGTCACAGTCACCTATGGACACACTGTTAAGATCATATTCATAGAAGACAATCTTACTTGAAGACAATCTTACTCGACTACGAATGATTACTGAAGAAGAGGACATTTGTCATGTTAAAAGGTAGCAATCCTTTATCATTTGTGTCTGATGCAGCCTTAGTCACTGTCTTCAGTGGTTTTGTGCTAGAGAACATTCTGCATGGTAATTTTTCAACCCTCCCCCCCAGGTAGCTTGGCCTTCCATTACTGCGAATGCTGCATTCTGTATTCAAATCAGGAATGAATGTCCCTCACAATAAAAACAGAACTGCATAGATCACAAGCTCCATAAAGCCGGACATCACTATAACTAGCAAATTGTCAGGAAAGATGGATCAACCTGAATTCTAGTGGCCTTGTGTTTCAGAGCATTGCGGGGAAAATGATAAAAATGAATATGAATCAGTGAAATATAATAGCAGTGGAGGCAAAAGCTCTGTCTTCAGATTTGTAACAGATGGGGAGAACTCAGAGCCTCTTGCAGTTTTAAATGTCACACAGTACCCAAGTCCAACCGGTTTAGTTTATTCATAGCACTGGACTGCTTCCAGCTTCACATCTACAGCCAAGTTATAGATTTGAGTATTCATGGGAAGAACTTTAAGCATCAGGGAAAGAGACCTTATAAATGTGGAACTCAAGAGGACTGAATGAGAAGACTTGAACCAACTGGGGAACTTGTGCAATTTGTCACAGTATTGGCCATGGTATTTTCCCCTGAGAATGCACTCAGTCTTGTTTTGTTGCCTTCATGCCACTTCTAAACACCAGTGGCATCTTCTAGCTTTTGATAGGCTGACTTGCACCCTAGCCTTGGTACATGGGCATGTCTATCCAACTGAAATTCAGCAACAGGAGTTTTCCACCTTTTCTTCCCCATGGTGCATAACCAATCGTCCTCCACAATGGGGTTCTACTGCTGATCTGGCAGGTACAGGCCTTGGGCTACCTATCCAGTTACAACAGCTTTCTGTGGTAACTGCTGGGATTCCTCCCTCCTTTGTTTGGTGTTCTGCTTCCTCTACTCTCATGCCATGAGTTTCATCTTCCTGCCTCCTCCCAGTCTCTGGCCCTTCTCTCTCTTTCCACTTCTCTGCTCAGCTGATCTCCTGAGCAGCCCAGGCTTTTCCAGTTTCCACTCCTTCTTCCTCAGCTGGCCCATCCCAGGTTGGTCTGTGGTCATTCAGTGCCTATGTCTGATGGCATCAATGGGCGCTGAAGCTGTGCGACCACCTGGTGCCTAGTCCATGGCAGCTGAGGAAAGGTGGCCAGGCATCAGGCACCTCATCCCAGCCCCATCATACTGCCATTTAGAATTTATCATCCACAAAACTTTCTCAACACTAGAGTGCAAATTGGGTGCAAGCTGGAGAACAACTGGAACAACAGCTGGAGAACAACATTTCACAATATGACACTGAACAGAAACTTGAAGCAATTGAAAGGAGGAAACAGAGCACAGCACACATCCACCCAATTTTGATAACCCTCTTAAAATATATATATACAAGAAATTAAGAGGTTGCGTGTGCCCTTTGGCTTTGGAACCCCACTTAGACTACAGTGGTACCTTGGTTTTCAAATGCCTTGGTACTCAAATGCCTTGGTTCTCAAACGCCGAAAACCCAGAAGTAAGTGTTCCAGTTTTCAAACATTTTTTCGGAAGCGGAACATCCGATGCAGCTGTTGGCTATTGTTTGTTTTTCTGTCTGTGTGGAGCCCAGTTCAGCTACTGATTGATTGTATGACTGTGGAAATAGATAAAAGCCACCCCCCCCCATCCAAACAATGACTATCATCAGTGGAGGTAAAATTTTTTATATATTTTTTATCATCTACAATACTGTCTTATTTATTTTATAGTACAGTACATTGATTATTGCTTTCATTATATGGATCAATGGTCTCGTTAGATAATAAAATTCATGTTAAATTGCTGTTTTAGGGGTTGTTTTTAAAAGTCTGGAACGGATTAATCCATTTTGCATTACTTTCTATGGGAAAGCGTGCCTTGGTTTGAAACGTTTTGGTTTTGGAAGGGACTTCTGGAACAGATTAAGTTTGAGAACCAAGGTACCACTGTACATGCTTTTTTTTTAATAAAAAAAAGATATATAAGATCTATAATCTCAATTAAATGAATACAATTCTCAGTGATAATGGGAATACAATGTTAGTCTATTGATTCTGGTGTACAGATCCCATTAAAATATGGATTTAGGTAGCAAGAACTAAATCTTCCAAAAAAGAGAACAGGGTAATTGAGCATACAGGACCAGAGCAGCGAGTGCATCCATGCAAATCTAAATGTTTTCTCAACCAGCAGCAGCTCTGAACACAAAGTGCTCTCTCTGCCTTATATGCCCAGCGATGCAAATGAGTTTAGGAGACGACCATGCATTCAGCTGTGCAAGTGCATTTTCAGATATGCTAAGGAGCAGAAACAGTCGTCCTAAGCTTATGCATTGCCACATCATCATCTTTAATGAGCTCATGAATGATTGAGCAGCATTTGGTCAAGCTATGCTCTCCCTTCCTAGAAATGCCTCTCACTTGGGGAGGAATATATATATTAAGCGGTAAATATCTTTCCAAAAGTGGCTTTTCCCTTTGCACTTCAAACTTTTGCAAAATAAAAATAGAAATACTTGACATTTCAATTAGTTTCCCTCTCTTAAAAAAACAAAGCCTTTGTTCTTTGTTCTTTTTTTTTTTTTAAGGAAACAATAGACAGGCCCAACCAAACTCAATATACACGGGTTATGCAGATAATGTAATCATTTCCTAGCAAGAAAGAGTCTCAAAATTGATTTATATCTCAGAGTACATATCATGGAAAGGCAGCTAACATTCTCTATAAATATTACTGGTCTCATATTTTTGTCTTTAAAATATTATGACATTCTAAATCTATTCTGGTTGTTTCATTTTTTTTACTTGGTTTATAAATATTACTGGAGACTTTTACACATCTATATACCTTAAGGGTGCTTGGGGATTGAAATATTTCTGCTGGGTGCATGATAAAAAGAAGCTTCCATAAAAATGAATCACTGTATTGTACTAATAAGGTCTGCTACAAGCAGTGTCTCCTTCTGTTGTTGATGTCAGTCATAGGGTAGTATGAAAGAGATGGAGAGGGTACCTTGCTTGCGGGCCCCTTTACCTTGCAATTCAGCAATACTACCATACAGGGCAAATTTAAGTCTCTTAAAAAGCAGAGACATCACCTTGCCAACAAAGGTCTGTATAGTTAAAGCTATGGTTTTCCCAGTAGTGATGTATGGAAGTGAGAGCTGGACCATAAAGATGTTGGGATACTGCCAGGGAGATAAAGTCCATCTGAGCCCCAAGCTCGGTGTCGGACGATCCATCGACCTCCCGTAGTCAGGCAATATCAGCAATTATAGCGACACTAAGCCTCAGGCTTAGTGCACACTCTGACAGCAGAATTCACACAACAGAAGTTGCACAGCATGAGAGCAGAACTGCATATTTACAGTTTATTAGGCGTTGGTCAGAACAAAGAAATCATGACCGTCTCCTCCGACTGCTCAGGCAAAACAGCCAAAAACGAAACGAACTTACAACATAAACATCCTGTGAGACAGGAACTTACGCAGGCTGTTATACAAACATCCTGCTCCCTTTTAAGGTGGAACGGAAATATCCTAACATCCTCCCCCTTTCCGTGTAACCTGTAGTACCTGTGGTTCAACCCAATTGCAACCTTTGTGCGTAAACCTTCAGTTGTTCTCTGTTAACAACCTTAGACAACAGATCAGCAGGAATTTCATTTCCTGGCATGTAGGACACCTGAATGAGTCCTTTCTGAATACACTCTCTGGCACGATGTAGCTTAATCTGCAAGTACTTGGTCCTTTGCTTGCAACTCTCCGAGTTCAGCAAAGCCAAACAAGATCTATTGTCTTGATACACTTGTATAGGACATTTCACAGAAACCCCAATGTCCTTAAACAGTTGCATCAACCATTCACAATCCATGAGTGAAAATGACAGAGCATTGAGTTCTGCTTCACAGGAACTTAGGCTAACTGTTGTCTGCTTTTTGCACAACCAGTCAAACAGGCAGTGGTTGTACATGTAGCATACTCCAGAAGTGCTTGTACCATCCGTGGTGTCACTTCCAAAACTTGCATCTGCAAAGATTTCAAGACCTCCAGTCTTCTGACTGGTGAACCTCAGCCTGTAGTGCATAGTCCCTTTCAAATACCGGGCTATGCGCTTCAGAGCTTTCCAATCCTGAACAGTAGGATTGTTAGCATGTCTGCTAAGCAGGTTAGTGCTTACAGCAATGTCAGGTCTTGAACATCTAGCAATGAAATTCAACTTGCCTAGAATGCATCTGTATAGCGTTGTGTCAGAAAACGCTTCAGCAGTACTGTCTACCTGGTAACCTGTCACCATCGGTGTGTCTGCTGGGTTTGCATCAACCAAATTCAACCTGGTTAATACATCAGCAATTTTCTGTGTTTGGTGTACCAGAAAATTACCTGCTTGGTCCCTCTCCACCTGCAGAGAAAGATAGTTGGATACCTCACCAAGATCCTTCATGTCAAAGTGCTCCTTCAGCTGAGCTAGGGTGCTTTGGTAAAAAGCCTGATTCTTCCAAAACATCAGAAGATCATCAACAAAACATAAACAATACAGTTTGTTTTGCCCCTCCTCCTTGACAAACACACACGGATCAGCTTTGCCCTGGTGAAAACCTAGAGAAAGCAACGTTTCAGTGAGTTTTGTGTTCCAACACCTGGCACTCTGCTTGAGACCATATAAGGATTTCCGCAGTTTACAGACCATTCCCTTCTGTATCTGCATCCCATCAGGTGGAAGCATGTACAGCTGCTCGTTCAAAATCCCGTACAAAAAAGCTGTATTAATGTCATGATGGGAAACATGCAGTTTCTCCTCCGCAGCGATCTTGAGCATCAGCCGAATGCTCTCATATTTGACCGTGGGTGAGTAGGTCTCGTGGTAATCCTGCCCTGGTACCTGTGAAAAACCTCTGGCAACCAATCTGGCTTTGTGTCTGACAACCTTGCCATTCTGGTCTGTCTTGGCCTTGAAGACCCATTTGCTGCCAACCAGTCTCATTCCTGGGACTACCGGTACCAGTTCCCAAGTCTGGTTCCTGTTTAAGGAATCAACTTCAGCCTTCATGGCATTAAGCCAAGGCTCAGCATCTTTAGAGGTTAACTCCTGGACCTCTTTGAAGCTTGAAGGTTCCCACACCTTCTCTGAGCTACTAAGAACAGCAGTTGCCATCTTAGCAAACTCATCAGCAAATCTCTTAGGAGGTTTGCCTTTGGTCGCCCTTTCAGACCTGCGAACCAGACGCAAGTCTTCTGGACTCATCTCCTCCTTCTTAGGAGAAAAACGACCAATGGTGAACAGTGGTTCTTCCAGTTCATTGTCAGACTCATCAGATGGTCTGACTGAGGCCTTTGCGCTCTTGTAGTCTGCTGTGTCATCACTGTCACTGACAGCAGCAGCAGCGCCTCCCACTGAACTGGAATCCGAACTCTGATCATCATCATCATCATCCTCATCCTCAGTTTCCTCAGCTTTCTCAGCATGATCTGCTTTCTTCACATCACCTTCATCCTCCTCTGGGTAACTCTGGAAAATTCCCACATTTCCCCCCCACTTAGGATTGTACTCAACACTCCTTGTGAACTTTATGGATTTAGAGTTAGTCATCCATACTCTGTATGCACCTTTTTCGTACCCCATGAACAAACCATGTGCCCCACGCTTCCCAAGCTTGTTGCTTTGTGGGGTGTGTACCCACATGTCAGAACCAAAGATTTTCAAGTGCTTGGTGTTAGGTTTCTTACCAAACATCTTCTCATAGGGAGTGCAACCAATAGGTGATGACAGTCTGCGATTAAAAGTGTAAACCAAATTCGAGAGAGCCTCCCCCCAAAACTTCTCAGGGAGGTTGGCATCATGCAACAAGGTTTTTATTCCTTGCAGCAACGTTTGATTTGCTCTCTCCGCAAGCCCATTCATCCATGGCGATCTAGGCGTTGACAAGTCATGCTGGATTCCCTTCTCAGTCAGGAAAGCTTCAAACTGCTGAGAAGTGAACTCCCCGCCTCGATCAGTAAACAGACACCCAATACGTTTACCGTGAGCATTCTCCAACCAAGCACAGAATGCCTTGAACTTAGGAAATGCTTGCGATTTCTGCTCGAGCATAAACACATGAATGTACCTGGAAAAAGAATCAATTAGAACCATGAAGTACCTTGCTCCTCCCAAAGAGGGCGCTAGAGGACCTACCAGGTCTGCGTGAACTAGCTGGTAGGGTTTGGAAGCCTGCCTGCTAGATTCCTTGCCTTTTGGAGCAACCTTCACCTTGTTCTCTGCACAAGATACACATTTCATGTGAAATTTACAAGGTTTGATGTCCAAACCTTCAACCAACTCAGGCATCTTGGCTAGCGCTTGCCAAGAGAGGTGACAAAATCTGCGATGTGCATCATGAATGCATCCTGCATGAAGAACCTTGTTAGTTTGTGCAACACAACAAGTATCAGCATTAGACACAGCAACATCATCATAAGTTAGACTGAACAAACCATCCACCAACTTTGCATGCCACATGTCCTCTTTGCCTTTTCTGATGACACAGACAGTCCTCTTGAAGGAAATCTCAAAACCACGCCTAGTCAGCTGTGGTACACTAATCAAATTGTCCACAGCTCCTGGAACAAAAAGAACATTACTAATGGTAGTATGCAGACTTTCAAGTTTCACAGTCCCAACTCCTGTAGCTTGCAAAGTCCTTCCATCAGCCAGCTGGACCTCTCCATCTTGAGGTGTGAAGGAGACAAACAGATGACGGTCTTTGCTGAGATGGCGCGTGCAACCTGAGTCAATTACAAACCTGGCCTTGGCCTTGTTTCCCACTGGCGTGGGCTTTTGCAGCTTGCCTTTAGCCTTTGGTGAAGCTGTGCCAGCAAACATAGCCGTGTTTTCCACTGGCGAGGGCTTTTGCAACTTGCCCCCCTGCTCCTGGCCATCAGACGTGCCTTTAGCCTTTGGTGGAGCTGTGCCAGCAAACATAGCCTTGTTTTCCACTGGCGTGGGCTGTTGCAACTTGCCCCCCCGCTCCTGGCCACCTGCAAGCATCTTGCTCTGTTTACATTTGGTCTTCCGGCCTTTGCATAGGCTCTGACCTTGGTTCTCACGAGAAACAGAGCTCTCAGCTGCCGACTCCTTGGCTCCCCCTGGAGGCTGGAATGCTGCCTGGGATGACGTTATAGTCTGCTCCCCCTGCAGCTTGCAATCGGTGCCCTCAGCATCCCTGCATTCACTAGCATTCTGGGAAACAGCCAGGACCTCCGATGCATTCAAACACTGGGCTGGGATTATTGGCTGGTGGGCCTTTTTCAAAGCATCCCACATGTCACGTGCCGTGAGATTTCCAGCAAGCGTCTTTATTTCCTCCAGAGAGACGGATAAGACAATAATATCCATGGCCTTCGAATCCTGGCCCTGCCATTTCTCTGTCCGAGGAACTGGAGTGGCCTCAAATACAGTATGCCAGACTCCAAACTGACGCAGCAAACTCTCACACCATCTTGCCCAGGTCTCATAATTGTCCCGATTTAATTTAGGACACTCAGCAGCTTCAGAGGCTTGGAAAAACTCCATTCCAGCTTTTTACTTTAGCCGTGAGCCTTTATGCGTTCTAAGACTTCTTATCTCGGCAGCCCATAAATCACGATGCCTCTGGCTTGGCTCCCAGGCCAATTAGGCCAGCCGGACATCAAAGAGGCTGCCGCGGCAACAGAAAAGCCTCTGCTTTCGCTTTTCCCACACATACCTCAGCAGTCTGTCGCAGTCTTACTCTCCTGCAAGTGCCGTGAATCTGGGCCCATAACCTGTTGTTGGGATACTGCCAGGGAGATAAAGTCCATCTGAGCCCCAAGCTCGGTGTCGGACGATCCATCGACCTCCCGTAGTCAGGCAATATCAGCAATTATAGCGACACTAAGCCTCAGGCTTAGTGCACACTCTGACAGCAGAATTCACACAACAGAAGTTGCACAGCATGAGAGCAGAACTGCATATTTACAGTTTATTAGGCGTTGGTCAGAACAAAGAAATCATGACCGTCTCCTCCGACTGCTCAGGCAAAACAGCCAAAAACGAAACGAACTTACAACATAAACATCCTGTGAGACAGGAACTTACGCAGGCTGTTATACAAACATCCTGCTCCCTTTTAAGGTGGAACGGAAATATCCTAACAAAAGAGGCTGTTCGCCGAAGAATTGCTGCTTTGGAATTATGGTGCTGGAGGAGACTCTTGAGAGTCCCATGGACTGCAAGAAGATCCAACCTCTCCATTCTTAAGGAAATCAGCCCTGAGTGCTCACTGGAAGGACAGATCCTGAAGCTGAGGCTCCAATACTTTGGTCACCTCATGAGAAGAGAAGACTCCCTGGAAAAGACCCTGATGTTGGGAAAGATGGAGGGCACAAGGAGAAGGGGACAACAGAGGACGAGATGGTTAGACAGTGTTCTCGAAGCTACAAACATGAGTCTGACCAAACTGCGGGAGGCAGTGGAAGACAGGAGTGCCTGGCGTGCTCTGGTCCATGGGGTCACGAAGAGTTGGACACGACTAAACGACTAAACAACAACAACCATACAGGGCAAATTCCTGTTGTTCTCCCACGACAATTATTTTGCCAGCCATTGTGAAATGCAGCTCTGAAACCCCCCATCTTAAAGTTAGCTTTTCTGTGAGTATGGATACATCTTACCATAAAACTGGGTTTATGAAGCTAAATTGTTTCAATAAAACATAGATATGATTGACCACAGATTAGGGTTAAAACATAACGTTGAAGTGTGGCAAACTGAAAACTTCAAATCTTCTCATGGCCATGAGAAAAGGAAAGCACCCAAGCCCAAGGCTTGCCTGGCTTGTTCCACGTAACAATAAACTGTAATGTATCGCTACCTCCCAGTCTAGCCAATGCCATCAGGACAGAGAAGAATTTGAGTTTGATGAAGGGCGGGAGCAGTCAACGTAGGGCTACTATTTTTGGCTACACCCTTGGCTAAAGCATATTTTATTTTATTACATTTATATCTTACCTTTCCTCCAAAGAGCTCAAGGTAGAATACACACTTCTCCCACTTCCCATTTTATTCTTAGAACAATGCTATGAGGTTGGTTGGGGACACGGGTGGCGCTGTGGGTTAAACCACAGAACCTAGGGCTTGCCAATCAGAAGGTTGGCAGTTCGAATCCCTGCGATGGGGTGAGCTCCCATTGCTCAGTCCCTGCTCCTGCCAACCTAGCAGTTCAAAAACACACCAAAAAGTGCAAGTAGATAAATAGGTACCACTCCGGCGGGAAGGTAAACGGTGTTTCCATGCTCTGGTTCGCCAGAAGCAGCTTAGTCATGCTGGGCACATGACCCAGAAGCTGTATGCTGGCTCCCTCAGCCAGTAAAGCGAGATGAGCTCCGCAACCCCAGAGTCGGTCACGACTGGACCTAATGGTCAGGGGTCCCTTTACCTTTTTATGAGGTTGGTTAGGCTTATAGAGAAAATGATTGCTCCAAGGCTACCCAGTGAGCTTTGTGGCTAAGAATCTACTAGGACAAAAACCTGAACAAACTTGTTTTGCGGTAGTGTCAAGAGCTTAACATCAGAAACTTTTCTTGAATGGCTGATGGCTTATTGTTATGTCTGAACACAGCTGTTATGATATGCCATGCCTGCTTATTGGATTACAATTTTTTTTTTTTTAAAAAAAAGCTTTGACTCTATATGCTAGAACACAGAGAGCCAGTGGGATTCCCTCCTGATGCTGCTGGACTCCAATGTTGTGATCTGCAGTTCATTGGCAACTGGAGGCAGGGGTGTACAAAGGGGGAGTGGGGGTGGGCCGCCCTGGGTGCCACTCTGGGGGGGTGGCAAGATGGACCGCTGCCTCCCCCCCAGCTGTAGAGCAGCTGAGGGTTCATGTACGGTGTTTGTACGGGCTGCCACTTGAGCTCCGTTTGGACGGGCACTGCGCATGCGCAGCTTAGCGGTTCGCCCCGCCCCTCAGCGCCCCGCCCCAGGTGCCGGAGAGGCTTCCTCCGCTACTGACTGGAGGGAACCATGTTGGCTACAGTGGCACTAGAACAATACATGCTACAGAACAAATGAAAGTAAATATAGAGTAAGGCATAAAGCTCAAGAGATTTAAAGAAGAACTGAAGTTTAGGTACAGCTCAGATCTAGAATGAATGCAAGGCAAGCAGCAGCCTTGCAAAACATAACTGAGGTTAGCAAAAGGAGAGCGCAGTTTGTTCTTTGTTTTTGCCATGTTTAGGATGGCAAGAAATAATAAATCTAAATTGATGGAACTGGTAAGGAACAAAGCAGCTAATTTTACAGGAACCCCCAGCAACATTCTTTCCAAAATGCAGATTAAAGAAGAGATGAGTGAAATGCAGATCTAGCGGATCCAGGCTTTTGGGTGCCACAGGGGGTTCCACAACTATGACATCCAATGGAATGTGGGAGGTGGGGTGGGGGCGCGGATTTTGGCGTCACACAGGGCACCACTAAAATTTGAGACATCAAGGTCTGCTGAGCACCACTGGGTCAATTTCTCCACTCCAAACTGCCCTGAACCTGCTTTTCCTTCAGGATTTAAAAATACAGTTGAAACCTCTGTGGGGAGACCCATGGTGTTGCAATTTAGGGTGGGGAAACAATGAACGAGGAAAGACGAAAGCATAGGATGCTCATCCCTCCTTTACACTGAAGGTCAAAGTGGAGGTCATAGATCATAGAATCATAGAGGTGGCAGAGATCCTGGGGGTCATCTAGTCCGACCCCTTGCAAAGCAGGAATCTTTCACCCAACGAGGTGAATTGCATATTTTCTTTTCTTTAAAAAAAGGCAGATGAGGGAACTCCCCAATCCATAAGTCTGCTTCTTGTATTTTACATGAAACGAAGTGCAAACTATAAAGTAACACAAACTGGTTATTAATTATTAAAGGTGACAAGTTAGAAACTAATAATCACAGCAAGTCTGAAAGATATTGCCACCTTGTTCATATTTATTTGACCCCTCAAGGAAGATACTCAAAGGGTCTCTACGGAGATGAATTATGCATTCTCTAACATCTTGATAAAATCAACAGTAGAAAAATGCATGAGAGACTGTTCCAAGATTTGAATGGTTATAAGGACAGTTATACAGTGGAACGGTCTCCACCAGGAGGTTGTGGTATATCCTTCCCTGGAGGTTTTTAAGCAGAGGTTGGGTGGTCCTCTGTCCTGGTTGCTGTAGCTGAGATTTCTGCATTGAAGGTGGTTAGACTCTACAATTCTATGGTTCTGTGATTCTGTCCTTGAAGAGAACTATGACGAAACTGGCATCTAGAATCTTGGAGGGTAAAATACAGACCATTTTTCAGTGATCAAATCCGGAGGTCATTAAGGCATGAATATGAATGGCTGTGCCAAGGTTTGAATTTAGGGCTGTTTGAAAATTGTGTAATTGCACGGACAGAACTGCTTCAAAAGTGGAGAACAGATTGGATGGACCTCTGCACACTTGTTGAATGTCCCCATGTATGATTTTTTTTTTTGTAGTGTTTCCAAAATTCCAAACTGGAAATGCTGTTCTTCTAAGAAACTGCCCTGCTAAAAAGGTAACATCTCTGTCTTATAGAGTCGTACCTCAGATTACAGACGCTTCAGGTTACAGACTCCGCTAACCCAGAAATAGTACCTCGGGTTAAGAACTTTGCTTCAGGATGAGAACAGAAATCATGTGGTGGTGGCGTGGCGGCAACGGGAGGCCCCTTTAGCTAAAGTAGTACCTCAGGTTAAGAACAGTTTCAGGTTAACAACAGACCTTCAGAACGAATTAAGTTCTTAACCCAAGGTACTACTGAAAGCATCTTGCATTTAAATTCCTAATATGGTCTTCTATATCCACCCTGGTTTTAGGAACAAATCCATCTTACACCTTTTTGAAAGCTAGAAGACGTAGCATTTCCAAAATAACTAATGTTTTTAAGAGACGATGATATTTGGCTGATTATACTTGGGTTCCTTTTGCTATCCAATTAGCTGTTACAAACCATGCTATTTTTTGCTTTCTGTAAAGCTCTTGCTTACATCTTTCTTGAAAATAGCAGCGGGGTGTTGTTGTTTCTTTAAAATCTCCAGGTCCAGATGATTCATTATCAGCTGAAATTTGAGAACCCACAGCCATCTGTGTTCCTGATTAAGGAGAAGAGGTGAAGTTATAATTTGTTTTTGCTTGTTTACTTGAATTTCAGTGGCAAAAGCCAGTGCTTTCCCCCCCCCTAAAAAAATGTTTGGGGGACTCTCATTTTCCTACTCATATTGAAATACTGCCCCTCAATGAGGCCAAACTTAGATTCACAAAATGTTTTGGGGGTATGCATACCCCTGCTTCTCTCCAGAAAAAAAAAGCACACGCAAAAGCTATTGATGTCTGCCATTGATGTTGGGCATGGAAGTACAGGATACTGGACCACAAATATGAAACAATAGTTACCCAGAGAAAAAAACAAGAGTTACTGGCAAGACCAAGAGTGGCTGCTGAAACTCAGCCAGATGGGTGGGGTATAAATAATAAATTATTATTATTATAATTAGGAATGGTTGACCAATGTACAAATGGTCATGGAAGTTATTTAGCTTCTTAACTCCTCCTCCTCCTCCTCCTCTCTCTCTCACCCACCCACCCAACTTTTTATGTTCATTTCCCTCCCTCCCTCCCTCCCTCCCTCCCTTCCCTTCCCTTTCTCCTCTCCTCTTTCTCTTTTTTACTTAGTTTGGATATATATATATATATATATATATATATATATATATATATGACACAATAATCTTTGTATTTTTCATCATAAACCCTAATAAAAATATATGGAAAAAAAGAAATAATATAGGATGAGCATCAGATGTTGAGACCAAGTGAGACTCAAGTGAGACTACTTGAGGATAGCCTTTGCTAACAGAGAAGCCACACTGAATATTGGAAGATTTGTGACAGGTAAATGGAAGATTTGTGACAGGTAAATGAATGTAATTCCCCGTGCAGCACATACTGTAGTTAAACTATGAAACTCAGTTCTAGTGATGGCCACTAACTTGGGTGGCTTTGAAAGAGAATTGGACAACTTTGTGGAGAATAAGGCTTTTGATGACTACTCAACATGATGGCTATGATGAGTCATGGTCTCCTTGGTGAGATGCAATAATGCTTTTGAATATTAGTTGCTGGAAACAACAGGATGGGAGAGTGCTCTCGTTCAGATTGAGGGTTTCCTTGGGGCATCTGGGGCCCTGTGAGACTAGGGTCCCTGTGGTCCCTGCTGAACTAGATGGGTGATTGGTCTGGTCCAGCCATCTCTTCTTTAGTTCCCTGCTTTCTGCTCTCCCTAGCCTGCAAATACTCCTACATTTGCATTAAGCAGACACATGTTTAGAAAAAAGACAGATTTGTCTGTATATTGACACACGAGTCTTCAATTAGAGGTGGATATTTTAGAGGATGTGGCAATGACTAGGATGTGAGAGATGGATTATCTACAAAGCTGTGACTGGGTTTTGCCTAAGGCCAGAGCTCAAGACAAATATGGGGGCTTCTCCTTGGATGAAACATTTGATGGATTTCTAAGGAAGCCTATGAGAATTTTAATAAGACCACATTAATACACTGCCACACTTGAATGAGAGCAGCAGCTTTTAGGGCATCAAGCATTTAGGACATCTACAATATTGTTTTTTTGAAACTGATCCTACCCCCCTGGCTAAACTGTTGTAGACTTCCAAGCAATTTTGGGGAAAGTTCATTGAAACACGCTCCTCACCCACAACTTTCCTGAACATAAATAAAGTGGTTTAGCTGTGGATCCAGCTTTAATTATTGTTAATATTATTGAAGAAAGCAACAGGTCCCAGTCCTCTTCTTTTAGCTCTTCTTTAGCCTCTTTTACACACCAGTTGGACTGTACAATTCAGTATTAATTGAGAAAGCTTACCAGAGGAGAAATTTCTTATATCCTTTCTTTTTCTGCACTTCTGAAATGGTAGCAGAATTTTACCCTTCCTTCAGATAATACATGGTGAACCTCTTTTTGCCCCTCACAAATAGGTTGGAGAGTTTTGGAGAGACCATTTTCACATATCCCTAGCCAGATTATCCTTTTTTTCTGGCCAATTAGCAACCCTTGGGAGTTCATGGCTCAGCAACGATTAAGTACTCACTCTCCCAGGTTTCGCTGAAGTCTCTCCACTAGTCTTCCTGTTGTCCACTAACTAATCCTTCAAATTCTTCCTTCTTGCGTTAACTTCAGTTTTTAGAAAGCCCAGCAGTTTATTATTATTTTTTAAATGGTGCAGGTGATGTTTCTCTTTATTTAAACATAATTTAAACATGAAGGCAGAAATCTGCCACCTGAGCACAACAACTAAGCACCCTGGCAAATGGCACTTCAAAGAAAGGCACCAGGAATAAACTGTTCCTCCTGCAGCGGATCCTTTGAACTAAGGAGAGCAAAAGTTGAAAGCAGCATCGAGCTCACTTAGTGTAGCAAGAGGGAGCAGAAGGCAGACAGGCTACAGAAGGAGTGCCAGGAAAAAAGCGCAGCTGGGAGAGAATAAAAGCACTACAGAGATGTGTAAAAGGAACAAAAGCACCTTTTATAGAGCATATCAGAAGTGGAACCTTGGTTAAAGAGACTAATATATATATTTTCCAGAATGGTTTTTAAAAAAATAATCATTAAATGATCATTCCCCCCTTCTTCTTAAGAAGATAATTTAGAACAGAATTAAAAAGAAGAATACACTTATCAAGGTTGTTTTAGTGGAGTGCTTTAAGTCACATATTAACAGATTACAGCTTTAACACAACACATACAAATCCATATCTCCATGTACCAGCACACTGAGTGCTTTAGTTTCTCCATTTGTTCCAAGGGCTGCTGAAGATGTTTTTTCAATGCACATTGGAACAAATATAGTCCTGACATTCTACCATCCTATCTAATATCATTTGATGCACCATCATGGGGCTTGCGACTACCAGTTTGTTTGTTAGAAGTATTTGAGAAGTCTGTTTTAAATAACATTCAGATTGAGCATATTTTGTACAAGCTGCATGAATCTGCCTGATTCTTTCTTCAGACAATAATCTATTCACGCTGTGTACAGTCAATAGTGTAATGTTGGGTGTGTGCTGGCGGCGATGAAGCCTCTGGCAGGGATTTATTTGTTTATGTACGAATCATTAAGACATTCCCCACCACCACCACTAAGAATAGTCACAGGAATGTCTCTATTTTATTCGTGAATGCTGGGCGTAGGGCTGGATCACAAGTCTGCCATCAACAATAACTATATCATGTGTGCAGACCATCCCAAGTGGCACACCGACTTCTTCAAGGTGTGTGATGGTGGAACCCTTTGCCCAGTCATAACTATGTTAGGGATAAGCTCTTATTCATTTACTTGAACAAAATGTTTGCGGCTGTATCAGCTCTTAGCCCTGTTCTTTATTGGTGTGTGTGTGTGCATGCGCATGCAAATTCTGCACGAGCTTACATGCAAATGATCAAGCTATGAGGAAACCTCAGAGGCCAGCCTACATCTGCTTCCCTCATTAAAAAGAGCTCCGTATGTGAAGAAGTTGTCAGATGAATAGTGTGAGAAACTCGCTGTGTTCCTCCATCCTGCCTTATTTTTAAAATCTCCACGGCAGCCCCCTCCTGACTCATTCTGCGCACCAGATATTACACCGAGTAATCCCACAGGTGTGAGTTTAAAGTTTGAATGGGCCTAATAAGACACAGGCTGTAATTTTCCTCTCTCCATGTCTCTGACAGGCAGAGCACAAAATATTGTTTATCAGTTCCTATAACCAAACATTTATTCATTTGGCTTCGACTGAGCTAACCAGCTAAGTACACAGCTTATTTTTTCTCCATGTATACTTCAACAGTCAGACAACAAGCAAAGAGTCAGAAATAGCTCTCAGTACAGCCTCAGCCAATAAATTATGCAGTGCTACATACCATTAAGAGTCAACATTTGCCATTACAGCTACTGCGGAGAGCTAATATCCATACCATTTTTTTATCACTCTGTACAAAGACAGTGACAATGTGGAATGTGTGGATTAATGGTAGCTTTCGAATGGCACCCACTTCAGCAGAGAAGGTTTTCGTATTTTCCACAGCAAGCTTACCTCAGAGATAAATTGGACTGAATAACAAGCCACCCTTATAGTGGCTATGTGTCATACTTTACCGAGTACAGTTCTCCGTTTGAAGTGTTGTCCAGTCTAAATCTAACTTTAAGAGAAATAAGTACAGACTCTCCAAGTGTCCCTGTTTAGCAGTGACAGTCCTGGATTTTCAAAAGCCTTAGCGGTTTCTGATTTGATCCTGAAATGCCCATCTCCTTAGGATGTCCCTGTTTTCACTGGAGAAATGTTGGAGGGGATGGAGTTATCCAACTCCTGGGCCATCTGAAGGAGTTTTTATGTTTAATGTTTAATTATGTTTTTATGTTTAATGTTTAATTATGTGTATATATATGTATATATATATATATATATATATATATATATATATATATGATAATGGAATAGGATGTCTCTATTTTCATTGGAGGAATGTCAGAGGTTATGCTATGCACACAGATCTGAGAACACTGAATGGGCCATGATGTCACACAATGGACACAGAAAAGGGTGGAAAATGGAGGATGAAATAAACTCTCTTATGTAGAGGTGGTGAGTTTTCCAGTGTCAGGGAGAATGCGGCTATTCTGTCAGCTTCATATTCGGATGTGAAGTCAGGCCTGCCTTGACTCAAGGCACAAATATGCCCTCTCAATTGCCAAAACAGTTGTGCACAGAATCTTCTCATGAAGACCACAGTACCGAGTCAATTTCATCATGTAAATCCAGCCTCTTGTGTCAGTGGATTACAATGAGCATGAAGCCTTTAGCAAGCAAAGGGCCTTTGAGCCCGTTGTTCTAATCGTCTTATTTCCAGACTTGCTTTGGAAAAAGGTGGGCGAGGAATAGCATATGCAGCCATGACATATTTTTTTTTTATCTTCCAAAAAACCCACATCATTGAATCATTTGTATGTCACCCGCCTGGGATGAAGCATCTGTTTGTACATGGAAGCACTTCTGATTGGTGGTTCTGTAGTGTGGGCGTTTCTTTGCTGACAAAAAAAGCAAAAGGCGCATCTAAATCCTGGAAGAGCAAAACAAGACCACAGAGAATGGGATAAGAAGAAAAGGGAATCGTAAGACACCTGTGCAATTATATGTGCAAGAATTTATTAGTGTTGTTCTGCAGCAGCAATTCCCCAAATCTATGCTTCTGAAGCATGTAAACCATGAAATCTGTATCCATATCTTAATTAGGCCCACCATGCAAAAATAAAAAAGCTGAAGAATGGAAGTTGTAGTACTGTTCTTATCTACTGCAGTCTAGGACCGGTAATAATGTAAGTTTAGGCAAAGACATTTCAGTATTTCATACCACAGAAGATTATTTTTCAGAGGCACCTATATTTGTGGCTCAAAGCACTGGCCCAGAAAATAGATTGCTTGAGATCCTGGGAGGAGTGAGGGGAAACTCCATTAAAATAGCTTCTGACAAAATGATCGCCAAAATGTACCTTGAAATTTTATTCATTGTGTGTGTGTGTGTGCGCGCGCGCACTTGCTGGTCATTGCTTTTGCATGCATCCACTAATTGCCAATTCCTTTGGAAAGATTTCCATTGTTGACATCCATCTGTCTCAAGAGATAATGGATTGTGCCTCCAGGGGTGAAATCAAAAGCAGCATTGAAGTGGCTTCCCCAGGGTGCAAGCCTGGGAAGTGCGTCTGGAGGTTTTAGGCTCCCCTCTTGGCCATGTTGATGTGGTCGAAAGGAAAGAAGAGCAGTACATTTGGCACCAGTTTGGCTGCAGGAGTTGCTGGAAGGAAGCATCATCCAACCATTTTAGGGACTCTGTTCCAGATGTGTGTAGAGTTTACATCTTAGCCTTTTCTTCTCCCGAAGATATCTCACAAGGCAGTGGAGGTTTAGGATCAGAGTTTCCCTTCTTCTAGGTGGACTACCTTCCCAGGTTGATGAGCCCCATCTGCCTTTCACTTCCTTCTACAGCATGTGCAGAAACCAGCTTTTTGACTTTTGGACCCACTATCGTTCACATCTGCTCAATCCACCAGAGTCTGTCAACAAATGCAGTGGAAATCCCTCAGTCACCAAGGACTTGAGACCCATCGGCTACCCTCACCTGGTTTAGCCATACCCAGGGTGCAGCGATTGTGGCATGCTAAGAGCTTTTAGGGGCCACAGGTGAGAGTTGAATGTAGGGTGGGGACCAAAGGTGGATGAACTACCCCAGAAGGAGCACAACAGGTCCCCCACCTGTACTACCCCTACTCTAACATCCCATATACCTCCCACGCCTTCCATAGACATCAGAAATTTGCACATCCAATGAGAAAACACCAAGAAACATGGTTGGATTTAAATGATGCAATTGTACCTACAGCCAGTGTCTGCAAGGGAGCCAATACTCCAAGTGTAGCTTCTTCCTTTACTTTGACTAAGCCTGAATTAGTGCATCATCACTACCAATTGGAGACTAGAAAATGGTCTTCACTTCCATAACTTATAAAGCTGGACATCACTTTGGCTCTGATCCAACATAACATATAACAGGTATCCATGAACAGAGCCTGTTGTGAAGGGTTTTAATTCCACTGATCAGTTGTTTTGGTAGGAAGGAGAGGAGGCCATCTAATTCCTGCTTCCTAATCAGCAGCATGGGACCGTGGGTGGCGCTGTGGGTTAAACCACAGAGTCTAGGACTTGCTGATCGAAAGGTCGGCAGTTCGAATCCCCGCGACGGGGTGAGCTCCCGTTGTTCGGTCCCAGCTCCTGCCCACCTAGCAGTTCGAAAGCACCTCAAAGTGTGAGTAGATAAATAGGGACCGCTCTCCAGCGGGAAGGTAAACGGCATTTCCGTGTACTGCGCTGGTGCTGGCTCGCCAGCTGCGGCTTAGTCACGCTGGCCACGTGACCCAGAAGCTGTCTTCGGACAAGCGCCAGCTCCCGGCCTCTTGAGCGAGATGAGCGCGCAACCCCAGAGTCGGTCACGACTGGACCTGTTGGTCAGGGGTACCTTTACCTTTTTTAATCAGCAGCATTTGTTTGCGTGTTTTTTAAAGGGTGAGGGCCCTGGCTACACAGTCCCTGTTGCTGAATCCTTGAGATGCTGAACAGACGAACCACACATACACACCACATCAGTTTATGTGTGCCATCCACCTAGGGCTTTACGTGTGGAATACCTTTTTCCCCATGCACATTTGGGCCCTACCTGGATTAGGATGCTGGTGTTGCTATGCTTCTCCATATAATTCACCTACCACCTGAAATATGTTTTTTTCCTAGCTCTACTCAAGGCAGTTTTTCTATATTCAGAATTAATCTTAGAACCTTTTCCTCAAATCCCTCCAACTTGATGGTGACCTTAGGGGCAAGAGAATCAAAATTCCATGGGAGCACACACAGTTGATGCAAAGGATGACATCTTCGTTTTCAGCAGGCTCGGCAATTTCTCCACATTGTGCAAGGGAAAGAAGGGGAGTACCACTGTCAGAGCATCCTTCAGGGTCATGCAGTACCACTAAGCATCCATTTTGATATGGAACACAGATAAAATATTGGATCTGTGTTCATGCCAGTGGAAAGAAAGATGGAAGAGGCTATTTATCTCAAGGTCTAAAAATAATAAACTTCCTTCTCTTAGCTCATGATATGCACACAGGGGTCATGGTAGTTTCTATGCATCTATGCAACTAACAAGGTGGTTGGAATTTAAGCAAGGATACCCCTTATTTAATCCCTTTAGTTATATTCCAGATGTCTTTGAATAAGCAAGTCTGCTCAGCTCTTACTCGAGAACATAACTGGCATGATAGGCGTGTGCTGTGAAATGTGTGAAATGAAAAAGAAAGTCATGTGAGGACCCTTCATCATTTTGCCAGGCAGAGAGCATCCAGAATGCCTTCACCCTCTCCCTTAGAAACAGCAGTAAAGGAAAAGTTTCACTTGGGGCAAAGGGAAAGCCTGTTATGACACCAGCATCCAGTAAACCAATCTCTTCCTTTGACCTATTGGCATGTTTGAACATTCTGAATTCACACTACAAAAGACAAGATGGGCTTTGCCGCAAATTTCAAAACACTTCTACCATTTGGTGGGTATTTAAAACATATTTTTTAATGTACATGTAGAGTTTCAAGTTTTTGGCCAGGCGTATTTGTAAATGGGAACAGATGTGATGTTCTTAAAAAAAAAAGTCTTTTAAAAAGGTTATGAAGGATCATCAGAGAGAGATAATTTCCTAACAATGCTTGAGATGCAAGATTAATTGCCATCTCATTTATTTTTAATAAAAGATAACAATTGAGTTGACAGGCTAATTGTTAACAGCGATCCATGCCCCTCTATATAACATGAGAGCCTAACAAAAGCATAACCTTTATTTACATCTGTTCTAGATAACTCCAACCACATTTAATTGCAAACCGAAGCAGCTCTTCAGTAGAAGCTGGAAATATATTAAGTGATTTTAGGGCTAGAAAATGAAAGTAGAACAGACTCTGTTAGAAGGTGGTGGACTCTCTTTCATTGGAGGTTTTTAGGCAGAGGTTGGATGGCCATCTGTCACGGATGCTTTAGCTGAGATTCCTGCATTGCAGGGGGTTGGGCTAGATGACCACGAGGGTCCCTTAGAACTCTACAATTCTATGAGTTTATGAAAAATTGGTCTATGAGATACACATACTCACACACCCACCCACACCAAACCACTTCACAAACTTTCAGAGGGTATAATGCTGTGGATATTGCTGCTTCTCATCTCCTCTGTTCCCAGTCTGTACCAACACCCAGAAGATAGGTCAAGGTAAAATGGTAAATGCAATGCTGGTGGTCAACAAAAGAGGTTCAAAGACTGTATCAAGGCAAATCTAAAAAAATGTAGTATAAATAATGATGATGATGATAATAATAATAATAATAATAATAATAATAATAATAATAATAAAAAATTTTATTTATATCCTGCCCTCCCCAGCCGAAGCCGGGCTCAGGGCGGCTAACAACACTAAAATAGTGCAACATTATAAAAACATTATAAAAATTAATTAAAATCAAAATTGATGGCAACCATAAACTAAAGTTTTGTAAAGATTGCCAAAGGAGGGAGTCAGGCTGCGCCCTGACCAAAGGCCTGGTGGAACAGCTCTGTCTTGCAGGCCCTGCGGAAAGATGTCAAGTCCTGCAGGGCCCTTGTCTCTTGTGACAGAACGTTCCACCAGGTTGGAGCCACAGCCGAAAAAGCCCTGGCTCTAGTTGAGGCCAGCCTAACCTCTCTGTGGCCTGGGACCTTCAAGATGTTTTTATTTGAAGACCGTAAGTTCCTCTGTGGGGCATACCAGGAGAGGCGGTCCCGTAGGTACGAGGGTCCTAGGCCGTATAGGGCTTTGAAGGTTAAAACCAGCACCTTAAACCTGATCCTGTACTCCACCAGGAGACAGTGCAGCTGGTATAGCACCAGATGAATGTGATCTCGCAGCGAAAACCCCGTAAGGAGTCTTGCTGCGGCATTCTGCACCCGCTGGAGTTTCTGGGTCAGTCTCAAGGGCAGCCCCACGTAGAGTGAGTTACAATAATCCAGTCTGGAGGTGACCGTCGCATGGATCACAGTGGCTAGGTCAGGGCGAGAGAGGTAAGGAGCCAACTGCTTAGCTTGGCGGAGATGAAAAAATGCCGCCTTTGTTATAGCTGCAATCTGTGTCTCCATGGAGAGGGAGGTATCGAAGATTACACCCAAACTCTTAACAGACGGTGCTGGCACTAATTGCACCCCCGCAAGAGATCGGAGTTGCCCCCTCAATCCCATATCGTCCCGTCCCAGCCAGAGGACCTCTGTCTTCAAAGGATTTAACTTCAACCGGCTCCCACGTAACCATCCGTAAACACCGACAACTGGGAAACACTTGCCTGCGAGCGCTCCAATTGGAGAACAGCCTTTACCAAAGGTGTCATAGGTTTTGAAGATGCTCAAACTCAGGACGAAAGGGAGAAACACACTAAGAGGAAGGCATGTTTGGCAAATAGTCACCATGATCAACTCCTGCCCGCAAAACCTCAGGAAAATAATTACAACCAAGAACACACAGCAGTCTATTCTATTGGCTACAACAGAATGTTTGGGGACCCTGTGAATGCCATTGAAGGCCTCTGTTGGCACATGGGCACCACATTGACGACCCCAGGAGAACAGATGTGTACAGCACTCACAAAGGCACATGGATGGTCAAGTTGTACAGTCAAATTTGCTATAGCCGTGTTTATCCCATTTATCACCATGCTGGCATAAACCATCAGTATTTTAAATTTCTCTCAGATGGTAATTTAGCATCTGACATAGAACTTTTGGGCTGTGAACAAAGTTTAAAATAGACAGGCTCTCAAGTGGTTCAGATACTTTTTATTGAACCTTTTTTGGTGACAGAACAGCAAGATTCTGGTCTACGTGCTGCTCCAGATAGAAATAAGAGTTCTGGTCAACCTCAGCATTTGCTAACTTACACTAGTAACTCCATGAAAAGTATCCCAAACGTTTGGGATCGTAACAGATTTCTGTATGGACCCAAAATGTACTGCTGAAGCCGGAATGGACAAGAGAGAGAATTTTCAACTCCACAGTGCCTGAAAGAAAGCAGTCCCTTCAGGGACCAATCATCATCATCATCATCATCAACATCAACTAATGACATTGTTTGGAGCTTTTATTGAATAAGGGAAATCCCCCCTCCATTTCTCATAACTTGGACTCATCCAATCAAACTGAACACTATCACAGTCAGGACAGACACACACCACAAGGCTAAAGTGTGGACTTCACTGCCACAGGTGATGGGCACCAACTTGGACAGTTTGAAAAGGGGGTTAGACAAATCAATGGAGGATAATGACAACTAGCTATTATTATTATTTTCTACCTCCATTGTTGGGGACAGCATGCCTCTGATGCTGGGAATCACAAGTTGTACTTTTTGCGTCTGTGTCTTGCTTGTAGGCTTTCCATGAAAACAGGATGCTGGACCAGATGGAACTTTGATCTGATCCACCAGGGCTGTTCTTATGTTCTTATGGATCCAGTCATCATGTTCCTGGTTTCCATGGAGGAACAATCAAGCAGGAGCCTTAGTTAAAATCCAAGAGGGTTCTCCACCGTTTCACACAAAGAATGGTTCTCCTTAAGAGCTTGAGCCAGCTTCTTCAGGGTTTAATGCCTTCACCAAGAATTAATGTTTTGGCAGTGGTTGTGGGAGCAGTTTAGAAGTTGCTGGTTTCTATCTTCCAACACATAGGCTGGGCCACACAATTTCTGACATGAGTTTCTCATAAGACATGGGCAGCCAGAAACAAGATTCTTACCTGTATGTCTTCCCTTATTACCAGTGGCATAGTGTGGGTTGCTAGCGCCCAGAGTGGACAAGATGTTGATGCTGCTGGAGCACCCTCCCAAACCCAAGCAGGGCCATGCTGTGCCACCTGCCTGCCCACGCAGGGGGGAGCCTAGCCACTTGACGTGGCCTTTGCTGGGTGAATCCCTCTGATGCCTGTGGAGAGGAGTGTCATGTTGAGCCATGCTGGCGGCACCCCTCACCCACCTCCCTCCATCTGCACCTGCTCATTGCGGTGCTGGGCTGCTCTGCTGCATTTACCAGCACCTGTGTGGGGATGCCTGGTTGTGCCCCCTCAGAATTTTGCACCTGGGGCCACAGACCCCTGCCCCCATGCTACACCACTGCTTACTACATGCAAGTTGTACCCCACAAATCTGTGGCCTGCCTTTTTCCAATTAGGTTGTACTATGTTCTTTCGAGCCCAGATCAAGTACCATTTCTATGCACATAGCATGGCTATGAAATAACCCCCAGGTTCAAATGCTTGCAGTACTCTTCCATGAAGTTAAACTGGGCAGCCTTGGGAAAGTCACCCTCATCTCAGCCTAACCTACCATGAAGACAAAATGCATGCTGCTTTCAGCAACTTGGAAGAAGAGCCAGGTATAAGTGTGTCCAATGAAACATATTTTAGGCAAACTGAATCAAATTTGCTTTCTATTTGGCTTTGAGTATGCTATTGGGTATGCTACCTTCTTCTTCTAAAAATAACTTAAGGTTTTTGAGACTGCTGACCACTCACAGCAAATCAACCTAAAGCTGCAAGAGAGACGAGTAAATAAGGTGAGTTCCTCTAAGTTTTGGTGAAGAATATTAACAAGGGGCTCCCTAAAGCATTCCCTCTAGCACTTCTCTATACTTCAGGCACTTTTGACTCCCCAGGTATGGTTCAGTAACATTTTTTTGGAGCAAGATGGGGGGGAATACTAGTCTTGTATTATAAATGTTGGGCTGAAACCAAGACAACACTGATTCACAAGGATTTTAATATGTGTACATGAATTAGTTTTCCCAGTAGTGATGTATGGAAGTGAGACCTGGACCATAAAGAAGGCTGATCGCCGAAGAATTGATGCTTTTGAATTATGGTGCTGGAGGAGACTCTTGAAAGCCCCATGGACTGCAAGAAGATCAAACCTCTCCATTCTTAAGGAAATCAGCCCTGAGTGCTCACTGGAAAGACAGATCCTGAAGCTGAGGCTCCAATACTTTGGCCACCTCATGAGAAGAGAAGACTCCTTAGAAAAGACCCTGACATTGGGAAAGATTGAGGGCACAAGGAGAAGGGGGCGGCAGAGGATGAGATGGTTGGACAGTATTTTCGAAGCTACCAGCATGAGTTTGACCAAACTAAGCTATATAATGACACAATCTGATTCACAAATGCACAGTCTCAACTTACACATGCAATGATTCATTCACACATACAGAAAACCATTTGATGATAAACTCATTGTACAATGAACATGTGAAAACATGGCCATGTTTTACAGTTTCCACATCCCTTCAGCTGCATTTTTCTTTTTAAAGATATCAGGAAGCATTGTATTTTGTTCCTGCATTTCTGGATTTATTTCTGCTCTTGAAGCATGCTGTGTGATACATTTGGACAGTTGTGCACATCAGGGGAAACATAAGATAAAAGATATCTGGAACAGTGAGGATTATAACCATGCCTCCTGTTATATTTTAAAATTGTCCCTCAGATAAAATATGTGTATTGAATTTTAACCCATCCTTACAAACATCACACACACAGAGACACACAGACACACACAAATATATATGAGAGAGGCAGTAGCGAGATTGGTCAACGCTCCTGCCAACCTCATCACAAACTTGCCCCTCCTCCTTTCCCACTCAATATGTCACAGCACTGATTCCCCCAAAGCACTGTGATTGGATAGCTCTAGTAAAAGTATTCCCTTTGAGTAGAAGCTAGACCTGTCAGTCACAAAGATGCTTTCCTACCCTGCTCTCACTACCTGGTGTTTTGCTTATATTACGAGCTAGGAGATAAATTTTTGCAGCCTCTCTGCAGCATTTTTTTCTTACATCTAAATCAACCCCAAAACATTTCAGAGGCCCTTTCTTTGGTTGGGTGCACTTCAAAGTGATCCTGTTTCAGCTCAGAAAAGTCCTGAGTCTTGCCCAATGTGGGGGCCCTTCAGTTCTTGATTCAAGATTTAGCCAAATCCTTTGCATACCCCAATTAAGTAGCATTCCTTAGCAGAGATACCACAGAAAATTAAATGTTAAATTTTCTATTGATGCAGCCTGTCCACATATTAATTTTAAAATCCAGCATACATGCAGTTTGTTTTGTGAGCAAATTGCCTTACGCTTCTACCATAATGCAACATCTCTCCAAAGAGAGTGGTCTCATTATGTTCATTTAAATGTGTGCCTGTGTTTCGTGGACTATAATGAAATGAATCCATGCACAAACCAGTATTATTGCCAATTACAATTCCTTTTCTGTGTAAGCCATAGAGATGTGAATTACAATTCAAATTTTCATGCCAACTATTACTTATCAACATTGATAATTTGTATGAAAACTATATTTTATACATCATGTGAAGATTAAATTATTCATCACCAGGCAGTTCAGAGCTGTGCACTGTTACAGCTTTCATATAACTCTCAGTCTAATCTAAATCATTATGTTCCTTTCAAATAGCTCAGGCTTTGGTTAAAACAAATCCTACTCTGCTGAAACAGCCTGATTAAAGAACTATGAACTTCAATCAGGTAAAAGTAAGAAAGGCCAAAATGAAAGAGGGCATTTAATTTTGTAGAGATTCTGTTTTCATTTCTCTTGTAAATGCATCTATAGATACCTCTTTCCCAGTTCAGAAGGATCTAGATGTAGAGTAAATAAAAGTAATCTTTTTTTTGGGGGGGGGGAGGAGAAATATATAAAAAAGTGGTTGCCAATATGTGTTAGCATTTCTGCTAACAGAAACATTTCTTCTTTTGATATAATATGGTTGGTGTAAAACACTGACTCACAAAAATAGCTCATAATTTTTTCAACATTAGGAAAGAAACCCTGACCAGAGTTATGAGGCTTTCGCAGCTAGCCTTTTGTGCTTAGCCTTATTTCATGTTTAGAAGACAACCAAAGATGGTTTTGGCTAAACCAAAGGACTATTGGAAATGACCATTCTGCCTTGACTTGTACAGTACAAGTACAGACTTGTAGTTGCTTTGTCTGTGCTTGACCATCTTTCCAGCAAGGTCACCAGGATCCAGAAAGTTTGTTGATTGACTCACCAGGAAGCATAGAAGCCAACTCCTAGGGGCTATGGGGTCTTCGGCTCCCACAATAAAACATTTGTGAGGTCCAGGCCCCTACACAGTTGATGGGCATTCCCATTCAAATGGTGTGTCTGTACTGTGTCACATGTTCAGTTATGTGGGGCGGGCCCTACCTGGGCCCCCACAATATTTTATCCAAGTTGGCACCCCTGCTAGGAAGCTAGATTGCAATAGTAGTGAAACAGTCAAATGACCGGGAAACTAAAGGTCACCACATGCAGACTTGGGCATTGGAAAGCCCCTGCATTGAGCTGGAGACAAGCCGCCTCCATCAATCACAAATCCCATAAATGCAGACAGGATAGAACAATGGCATCTGCAGGCAAGGCAGCATGACTCAACAGGAAGCTGCCACAGTAATTGTTCTTGACAGGCCAATCCATTCAGGAGGACCATCCACAAGGCAACCTTCCAGATGAGTTCATTCTACATGTCCCAATGTATCTCTTACCAGAAATTTCCCCATTACATTACTGGGGCTTTCTCTTTTGAACCTGCTCCAAGCACACCTACCTGAATTTTACTCAATCTCCTTTCATTCCCTTAGTTTGACCTCTTCTCATCGGTCATCATGCCAGCTCACCAAGACACCCTTTGGGATTCCTTAAGGACCTATTTAACAGCAAGTTGTTATTTTATTTTTATTTTTATGGGTTTTCCGATACAAGGACAGATAAATCAACACTGCACACAACTGAAATGTGCACAATCAGAAATCTCTCCTGCCACTACCACCAGGTAAGTGCAAAGGAACCAAGTAATTTGATTAGACTATACTTTAATAATTTGGTGCATTTGACCACACCATGCCAATATGATGTCATTTGACTGGCAGGTGTGCAAAGGCCACCTGTCAGACACATAGCTTTACAACTTCCACTTTAATGCCTGGATCTGAGAAATTTAACCATATTCGAAGAGATGCAAAGGCTTTAAGACAGTCACATGGTTCTCTTTGCATACTGACTGAAGCAACCACCCCCTTTAAAGCAGACGGATGTGTGCAGCTACTTTAAAGAGCATTTCTCGTTTAAGAAGCCCGCACCAACAATCTTTCCCAAGGCAATTGTTTATCTCCTCTCCTGTACAAAAAAACCAACAACAAACTGAAATTTTCTGACAGTTCAGTGGGAGTCTGGAAGGGAACATTCTCAGAAGAAGAAGAAGTCAGAAAATTCGGAGAAAATTTGGGCCAGCTCTAGGGATTGGGGTGAGGTTTGTACATATGCACCTTGACAGTGCTGTTATCATGTGAACTCGTAGCCAAATTCTGTTCAATGGACTTAAGTCCCTTAAGCTCATTTTCCAAGCTCATTTTTATGTAACATCCCAGGCCTTGTCATTTCCCGGCTTGTCTTCATTCTAGCTGCCTTTGTGCATTTTCAGAGATAACAGTTTAACAGATATTCTACCCTTTCCAGTGATTTCTTATTCTATTATTGTTTTGTTGTTGGGGTGGAGTGGGGGGTGGGGGAGGCAATAGCTTTGCTAAATAATTAGGTCCTTTCTTTTGCATGGCGGAGGACTGGATGCAACAATTATTATTCTAAATTTTATTATTATTATTATTGCAGCAGTGCAGCATGGTAATTGTCACTACTCAGTTGCTCTGGCAGAATTTGCAAAATAGCATGAACTGAATTCTCAACAAAAGCTTTTAGACTAATTTGGAGCCAGCTTCTCGGCAGCCTTTCAGAAGAAAGTACATAAAAATCCCAACCGTTGAGGGAGAATCTGCAGCTGACAATGTTGTGGGAATACCTGCTGCAGTGCGACTTATTTATTAAACCATGTAGAGGACCATATATTCTGATACTAATAGCAAACTCTGGGGCTCAGTTATGACAGCTATATAGCCAAAACAGGGGAAGGTTGTATAAGCATGCTGGAATGGAGGGGATCCCAGTGTGTATAGCAGTAGAAAAAAATATTCGGGGGGGGGAATGTAAGGAGGGCTGTGGCCCAGAAACAGCCTAATAAGAATGGAGCCTGCTCTCATTGGCCACATAATGCTTATTGTTGGCTGTTTTAGTATGTTTGGGGCAGTATGCCCTTTTTAAAATGTGGCTCTTTTGGGGGGGGGTTATTGGGTTGTTGTTTTTATCTTGATTATATATATTGTGGTTTTATGTTGATCTTGTTCTGTCAACCGCCCTGAGACCTCCCGGTATATAGATTCACTAAATAATAAATATAAATAAATAAATAAATAAATAAATAAATAAATGTACAAAACCAAGTGTCTACTCCAGGGGTAGGCAACCTAAGGCCCGGGGGCTGGATGCGGCCCAATCGCCTTCTAAATCTGGCCTGCAGACAGTCCAGGAATCAGCGTGAGTAGAGTTTGTCCTTTTATTTAAAATGCATCTCTGGGTTATTTGTGGGGCCTGCCTGGTGTTTTTACATGAGTAGAATGTATGCTTTTATTTAAAATACATCTCTGGGTTATTTGTGGGGCACAGGAATTCATTCACACACACACACACCCAATATAGTCTGGCCCACCACATGGTCTGAGGGACGGTGGACCAGCCCACGGCTGAAAAAGGTTGCCTATTTTCATATGAAGAATGTTGGAGGCTATAATAATAATAATTTATTATTTGTACCCCACCCATCTGGCTGGGCTTCCCCAGCCACTCTGGGCGGCTTCCAACAAAGATCAAAAATACATTAAAATGTCACACATTAAAAACTTTCCTGAACAGGGCTGCCTTCAGATGTCTTCTAAATGTCAGGTAGTTGTTTATCTCTTTGACATCTGATGGGAGGACATTCCACAGGGTGGGCGCCTCTACAGAGAAGACCCTCTGCCTGGTTCCCTGTAGCTTTGCTTCTCACAGTGAGGGAACTGCCAGAAGGCCCTCAGCGCTGGACCTCAGCGTCCAGGCAGAACGATGGGGGTGGAGATGCTCCTTCAGGTATACTGGGCTGAGGCCATTTAGGGCTTTAAAGGTCAACACCAACACTTTGAATTGTGCTTGGAAATGTACTGGGAGCCAAGTTAGGTCTTTTAAGACCAGTGTTATGTGGTCTCAGCAGCCACCCCCAGTCACCAGTCTAGCTGCCTCACTCTGGTTTAGTTTTAGTTTCTGGGTCACCTCCAAAGGTAGCCCCATGTAGAGCGCATTGCAGTAGTCCAAGTGGGAGATAACTAGAGCATGCACCACTTTGGTGAGACAGTCTGCAGGCAGGTAGGGTCTTAGCCTGCATACCAGGTGGAGCTGGTAGACAGCTGCCCTGGACACAGAATTGACCTGCACCTCCATGGACAGCTGTGAGTCCAAAATGACTCCCAGGCTGTGCACCTGGTCCTTCAGGGGCACAGTTACTACTTTTATAGAATTTGTGTACTTGCAAGCCCCTGACATTGCTTGTCATTTGAATGCCTAACATACACCTAACCTGCCTAAAAGGGACGCGGGTGGCGCTGTGGGTAAAACCTCAGTGCCTAGGACTTGCTGATCGTAAGGTTGGCGGTTCAAATCCCCGCGGCGGGGTGAGCTCCCGTCGTTAGGTCCCAGCTCCTGCCCACCTAGCAGTTCGAAAGCACCCCTAAGTGCAAGTAGATAAATAGGTACTGCTTTCTAGCGGGAAGGTAAATGGCATTTCCGTGTGCGGCACTGGTGCTGGCTCGCCAGTTGCAGCTTCGTCACGCTGGCCACGTGACCCGGAAGTGTCTTCGGACGGCGCCGGCTCCCGGCCTCTTGAGCGAGATGAGCGCGCAACCCTAGAGTCGGTCATGACTGGCCTGTACGGGCAGGGGTACCTTTACCTTTTTAACCTGCCTAAAGCCATGGGGGGGAGGCAGCATTCAGGTGTGCCCCAACCTACACCCCCATTTTTTAACATTGTGCATTCAGCGGCATGCCTTAAGACAGCTTTATGGAGAATACAAGTGGAAGTGAGATCCAAGCAAAATAACAGAAGATCCCATCAGAAGGAGTGACACATTTTCATACCCCCACATTAGACAACTGGATTATGAAAGTGTGGATGAATCTTCAGTTGGTAAAATTGACAAATATTAGGGTAAGTGAAAGTCGGCAATTGGATAATTCTTTTGTTGAAATGGTGACTTTTTCTATCATGTACTGGTGCAATAAATACAGGAAAATGCTGAGCCACAAATATTGTTGGAAATATTATGAATGTGTTTTTATTTTTATCCATCTGTTCCTCACTCCCCCCCCCCGTCATCATCAAGTAAATTGTGTGCTTTGTATTTGTTTCCTATTGTGAATAATTACGGGGTTCCCCCCCAAAAAAATATACATTAAAAAAATCAATTGGCAAAGGAAGATGAAAAGCATGAATATAACAATTACTTCTTGTAGCTAAACTAACCTCTTCCAGTCCCTACAAAGCCTCTTTGATGTCAAAATTGCAATTAAATTTGAACTCGGTTGCTTTACTGTAGAGTCATTACAAAGGAGCCAAGTCCTGCTCTGAACACATAGCTAGCTGGGGAGGTGCTCAATTCCCTTCTGAAGCATATAGAGTTATGGTCAGAAAAAGTGCTGAAAGTGTCACATCAAGGAAAAACTGAGGAGAAGGCATTGCTACATCAATCTGGATAGCTCAGCTGGTTACAGCATGGTGCTACTAATGCCAAGGCTGCAGGTTTGGTCCCTGTATGGGACAGTTGCTTATTCCAGAATTGCAGACTGGCCATGTGTGTGGATGCCTGACGATCGTCTTCCAAAGCAACTACTCTATTCCAAATTTAAAAGTGGAAAGCGTAATGCTGGTGGTCAACAAAAGAGGTTTAAAGGCTGTCTCAAACAAAATCTAAAAAAAAGAAGTATAAACACCAACAATTGGGCAACACTGGCCTGCGAGCGCTCCAGTTGGAGAACAGCCTTTACCAAAGGTGTCATGGGCTTTGAAGACACTCAAACTCAGGACGCAAGGGAGAAACGTGCTAAGAGGAAGGCCAGCTTGGGAAATCCACACCATGATCAACTCCCAACTTGAAACCAATGTCCCCACTGTGGAAGGACGTGTGGATCCAGAATTGGCCTCCACAGTCACTTACCGACTCATTGTTCAAACCATGTTTATGGAAGACAATCTTACTCGGCTACGAGTGATTGCCAAAGAAAGATTCTATGGAGATTTGCCAAGGCCCACACCCCTGAAAGGGGCTCACTAACATTCTCTGGTCCTCCTAATTTGCTGCTAATTTACTGTAAAGCTCCTCCTACTTGCTGCTGGTGCCTGTTCACCTGTCCTCTCCAGGTATGCAAGCAGTGTCAAGAGATAGGAGATGGAGTACGTGCTCCTTATGGACAGCTACGCACATTGGACCCTGAAGAAGAAGACAAGCAAATGCGCAGCAGGACCTTGGAAAGGAGGGAGCTGACTTGAGGGCACCTTCCAAAGTATTGTTAAAGATGCAAAGTTTCATATGCATAAAATGTAGTGCTTGTATGTATTGTATTTCAAAACATTTTGCATTAGTTACAGGGGGTTTCACTCTGGCAGATTCAGGAGAAAAGATTGAGTGTTTCAGTCTTTCGGCTAATTTATGACTCATCACTGGAAACCCGAGAGCTCTCTCACAGCAGGAGATGAAACCTGAGAATGCAATGTTTTAACAAGCAATGGAACCAGTAGCAGAAGCAGTAGAAGCTGAGCTCCATGAAAAGCAAGTTGCTTAGGATCACTCTCTAGCACCAGAGAGAGGAAAGTTTATTGAACTGTATTAGACTAAAAAGAAGACAGGGCCACATTGCTTGCTGCTTATGAGCAATGAGTTATTTTGTATCTTGTAATGTTTATTTGTAACCATTTTAAGACTGTTTCCAATAAAGCTTTGAAACTCATTATTGTGGTGGAAAGCATTCATTTCTACTCTGAGGAAGGTCCATATCGGGGAGTCTATTGCAGCAACTCTATCGAGTCCACCCAAAAGTGAAGCCAGCACTAATGCTAAGGTAAGTTCTGCTCAAAATATGTTGTGATATAATTTGCCAGAAGGCCAAGCCATTTATTAGAAAGTGCTCAGTCACCAGGGAAAAGCAGGTATGCTTAAATAGTTTGGTCAGCAAATCAAATGATGCATTGACCCTTGTTCTGCAACAATGTTGAGTCATCGTCAGGTATTGCTGAGTCAGGCTCAACATGTTTTGCCAGATATGTGCTCATATAAAATGATGTTAAAACAGTAGTCATCCACTGTAAATGTTTTATTTCTCTGCATCCGAATCATTCTCTACAAACATTCAAAGATGTGTGATACAAAAGTGACAGAAACATCAAACATAAAATGCCATTTCATGCTTAGAATACGCTGAGGCATGCTTTGTCCGTAAAAGTGGTGGGTGGCTCTTAGTGTGCCAAAATGCCAAATTATTTGCAAAAGTTAATAGATAAGCTGGAGAAAAAATGCATAGTCATTATATAAAGAGAAAGAGATGGAGTGAAAGAGAGATGCATGTGGAAGGGTTGTAATTTTCAAGAAAAGCAAAGTTATAATTTGAAAATAGCTGCCACTTAAAAGGAAAGCCTTTGTTGTTGTTGTTGTTGTTTAGTCATGTCTGACTCTTCGTGACCCCATGGACCAGAGCACACCAGGCACTCCTGTCTTCCACTGCCTCCCACACTTTGGTCAAACTCATGTTGGTAGCTTTGAACACTATCCAACCATCTTGTCCTCTGTCGTCCCCTTCTCCTTGTGCCCTCCATCTTTCCCAACATCAGGGTCTTTTCCAGGGAGTCTTCTCTTCTCATGAGGTGGGCAAAGTACTGGAGCCTCAGCTTCATGATCTGTCATTCCAGTGAGCACTCAGGGCTGATTTCCTTCAGAATGGATAGGTTTGATCTTCTTGCAGTCCATGGGACTCTCAAGAATCTCCTCCAGCACCATAATTCAAAAGCATCAATTCTTTGGTGATCAGCCTTCTTTATGGTCCAGCTCTCACTTCCATACATCACTACTGGGGAAACCATAGCTTTAACTATACGGACCTTTGTCAGCAAGGTGATGTCTCTGCTTTTTAAGATGCTTTTAAAGGAAAGCCTTGCTCTGCATTAAATGCCAAACCACGACCAAGTCCCCGTCCTTCCCCAAGAACAATGAGCCTTTCCTTGGACAAGGCAGGGAGGTGGTGGTGGAGGAATTGAGGAACAAGAGAGCATGCCACAGAGCCCTTCCTTGGCTGCCAATGATACACCATTTCCTGCCAGGGCTCAAGGAGCACATTAACAACCGGGGTGAGGTTAATCCCAATTAGGCATTTTGGCAACCTGCGATTGTGTACAGAAGCCTATGGAGAGTGCAGTTTCCATGAATTTTTCACTCTTAGGCTTTGCCATGTCAGCAGCTGCTGTTAGCAACCTGGCAATACATCCTTTTCAGCTTCACTGGTTGTTAAGCCTAATTTCATCACTGATGATAAAGGCCAGTGTGGAAAACATTACATGACTGCACAAGCAGTGAGAATGGGACGAGGACCTAGGGCATTGCCCATGTGAGATGCCCTTCAGATTTTTCTTTCAGGCCAGAACAGGATATATAATTCAGGAAAATTAGCCAAAAGAGAAGATCCTGGGCAAATGCTAGATGTTCAGTCTGAATCATTCAGGATTCAGGCAAGAGTAAACAACAAACAACCCCACATACACAGTTGACATTTTTAAATAATATATTCTAGCCGAGAAGACGGGGCTTTCAAATATGCTCCATTGCACTCTGCACTTAGCAGCCAGGGACGAATACAGCCAATCGAATGCTTGGCAAGTGAATCAATGAGCTCCTCCCTGTCACTGCTAGAAATTTTATTCAAAACTGATAACAAGCTCCTGACCAATGAGTGCTATTTTAAGGTAGCCTCTCTCATGCTAGCATTAAATTGTCTGGCATATAACCCTCTCATAGGCATTCAGAAGTTGAGCTAAAGACTCAGCTAATTTCTCCTGGAGACATGCAAATTAGCTTAATCAAACAACTGAGAAATACAGGATACTCTGATGTACCATTTGTAAGACAAACATATTAGTGGGAAATGCTGTGGCAGCATTTATGCAGCAGAAGATAATAGACCTGTCTGCCTTCTTTCCCTCTCCCACCTCCCCCACCCACAAACCAAAATACGGAAGACAGAGAGTGTTTCAAAACAGTTTAGAACCTTTTCACACATACACACAAATTGCCAGGGTACTTGTATAGCTCCACTTAGGCTGCAACGCTTTTAACAACGCCTTTCTTGTTTGCTGGGAAATTACTCCATACGCCATAAAAAGTATTGTTGCGGTTTACGTGTAGAGAATGCATCATTCCAAGCAGTGTCTTGAATATTTACACTTCAGTTGCTGGGATGCACTTTTTCTGACCGTGCACGTTTATGCAGATTCCGTAAATAAACCTACCTGCATGTGCAGGTGAACTCTCAAAATTGACATCCTTCCAAGAATCCATTAACGGATAGGGAAATACGGCTGAAAATAGTGCTATGATCCACATTTGCATTCCTATAAGGTTTTTCTATGCTGACAATATTCTGATGGCTATCTCTTAAAGCCTTGGAGGTATACCTTACTCATTTCCATCTCCTGAAACAAAAGAATTTGATCTGGTTCCCACACTCTCATACACAAGACTCAGGTTCTTCAGTCTGTGGAGGGTGAAATAGACACTTACCTTCTTCTCAACTGTCTATATGAGATGATGGTGGGAAACCGAGCTTGATCCCACCCAGGGCACATTCCCATCTAGTACTTTCTACTGCTTTGCTGTGGTTCCAAGTCCTACTTGGATGGTCATTTCCAGAGGGTGATGCTTGGGGAGTGCTCTTCGGCCCCTCTGAAGCTTTCAATGTGGGGTTCCTCCGGGTTCAGTTTTATCCCCTGTGCTGTTTAACATCTAAATGAAACCACTGAGTGGGGTCTTCCAGATTTTTTGGGGGGGGTATGTTGTCAGCAATACGCTGATGACACACAGCTTTACTTCTCCTTTACATTTGCGGTTGTGACAGTGGAAGTGTGTGGCCATTGCCTTGCCTCGGTAATGGACTGGATGAGAGTCAACAAACTGAAGCTCAATTTAGATAAGACAGAGGCACAGTTAGTGGGTGGTTCTCTAGACCTGATGGATGAGACATTGAATGCTCTTGATGGGGTTACACTTCCTCTAAAGGAGCAGGTACATAGCTTGGGGGTATGTCTGGATCCCCATTCGCTGGATCATCACCTTGTCGTGGTGAGTGGGCTTGCATGTTCCTCTCCTGATTGAAGTGCAGAGTGTTTGAGGACTGGGACATTCGCAGGGAAACCAAAATGCTTGTTTACAAAGCTATTGTACTACCAATCTTGCTATATGCTTGTGAAACATGGACCACTTATAAACTCCATCTCCAACTCCTCGAAAGATTCCATCAATGGTGTCTCTGAAAAATGTTACACATCACTTAGGAAGACAGGTGAACTAATATCAGTGTACTGGAAGAAGCAAAGATCACCAGTGTTGAAGCAATGATTCTTCAACATCAACTTCGTTGGACTGGTCATGTTGTGCCTGATGATCATCTTCCCCACTGTGGAAGGACGTTTCGATCCAGAATTGGCCTCCACAGTCACTTACGGACTCATTGTTAAAACCGTGTTTATGGAAAACAATCTTACTCGGCTACGAGTGATTGCCAAAGAAAGATTCTATGGAGATTTGCCAAGGCCCACACCCCTGAAAGGGGCTCACTAACATTCTCTGGTCCTCCTAATTTGCTGCTAATTTACTGTAAAGCTCCTCCTACTTGCTGCTGGTGCCTGTTCACCTGTCCTCTCCAGGTATGCAAGCAGTGTCAAGAGATAGGAGATGGAGTACGTGCTCCTTATGGACAGCTACGCACATTGGACCCTGAAGAAGAAGACAAGCAAATGCGCAGCAGGACCTTGGAAACCGTGTTTATGGAAAACAATCTTACTCGGCTACAAGTAATTGCCAAAGAAGAAGAAGATGATGTCTGGATCTATTGCTGTTGCTTGAGGCTCAGGTGGCCTCAGTGGTTCAACATGCCTTCCATTAGCTTTGGCCGGTGGCCTGGCTGTGTCCCTATCTGGACAGGGACAGTCTAACTACTGTTACCCATGCTCTGGAACCTCTAGATTAGATTACTGTCATGTGTTATACATAGGACTGCCTCTAAGATGGTTCAGAAACTTCAGCTGGTGCAGAATTTGGTAGCCAGGTTGCTCACCAGGGCAAGAAGTTTTGAGCATATAATGCCAATCCTGGGCCATCAGTTTCTAGGCCAAATTCATATGGTTTTGTCCTACAAAGCCTTAAACAGCAATACCTCAAGGACCACCTCTCCCCATAAGAACCAACCTAGACCCTGCAATCATCATCCAAGGCCCTTTTTCATGTGCTTCTTTCAGGAGAGGTCTAGAGAATCCTCCCTGAGCTTGGTGGAGGCAGCACTGGATGACTTTAGAAATTCCTGGACTGTCCTGGAAAATCAGTATAGTTGGAGGGCATGGAATTGTATCATGCAAGTCATCACTGGATACTACATGTGCAATTGCTGAGCATGTGTAAAATAGCCTTTCAATTCCACTGGCTTCTGAGGGACCGAATCAGGCTGAACAATGTGTAGGAATTTAAACACTAGATCACAGAACTTCAATCCCTAGTTGATTAAAATCAGCAAGTGTTTTACGATGGGAAGAAATGACAGTTCTTGGGTTTCAGCCATCTTTTTCACCTGACTTCAGCAGATTTCAAATTAAGACTGTGTGAAGTACCAAACTTGATGAGCGGAGTACACCATCTTTATTGTATCTTGGCTAGAAACATCTCTGTATCATACCGCAAGAAATTCCATTTAGCACTGCATTCCGAAACCAGTGCTCTGTTTAAGAAATCCCCAGATGAGGTTGCTAAGTGACAACACTGTAATTACCTAGCAAGTTATTTACAAAACACAAACACTTAAAAGCAATGAAATGAATAGTTAAGGGCATCAAATATAGCATACACACTGAGGGGCATATTGTGCCATCTGCTTTAAGGACAAAAATTGAGTCAGTGGAAAGAGCTGCTTAGAAACAGATGTTATGACTATAGGCCGATTTTATTCACCAAACTGATACAAAAATGGATCTCATAATCACATCATAATATCCTTAACTCTGACCAGCATATTATTTGAGTAGCAATACTGCATTGTACCAAAATGACTAACTTAACTGAATTCTAACCTTTTAATACTTTTCCCTACTATGTATCAGATTTATTAAAGATTAGTTTTTCATTTGGAAGTTGACTGAAACACAAGATACATTTATATATCTTTATGTGTGTGTATCTATCTATATACATAAAACGTAAGGCTGTTATCGAGCAGCCCCACATTGTAGAATTTGCAGTGTTCCATCACAACCCTGGATTTGCATGAAGACACAGCACATCCCACTTATAGTATTCAGGGTTGTTGGCCAATATCATTCATTTCTTAATTTTTATGTTAGCATAAAAAATAATAATTAAGAATTGGCTTTAAGTGCCAGCATTAATTGAGTTTCATATTTTTGTATACATGCATGCATAATTTATGAATAAATACTCATTAAAATAAAGTAAAGAAATTGTAACTAAAATAAGACTGAAAAAGGAAATTTTGAGAGCAGATATTTTGTTTCTTTGGATAGTATAAAACTGTTCATGGAGTTTCTGGTAGTAATCATAAAGTCATATATTTCAAAAGGAGGATATTTTTCTATCTCTAGGGCTCATACAAAGCAACAACAATGCTTATACTGTGACAGAGTTAAATACCATATTTTTCTGTGTATAACACGCCCCCATGTATAAGACGCCCCCTATTTTGGGGAATTCAAAATTAAGAAAATGGGGGGAGATTGCACGGAGCTGTTGAGCTTTTGGGGGGAAGGATTGCCCAGAGCTGTTGAGCTTTTTTCCAGGGCGGGTGGCCCACAGCTGTTGAGCTGTTTTTAAGGGAGAATTACCAAAAACTGCTCACCCGCCCGTCACTAAAGCCTACGATCGATGGTCCCCTCTACAGCAGAAACCACCAAGCGCCTGCCCAATTGTCCCAGCAACAGCCAATCAACAACACAGCTTGCTGCATCCACAAATAAAATGACCAATAGTCACTGTCAATTTTCAGCTTGCGGCAACAACCAATCCCAAGTTCACACCAAGGCACTACCCATGTATAAGACGACTCACAATTTTTCACATACTTTTTAAAGAAAAAAAGCTCGTCCAATACACGGAAAAGTACGGTATACCAAAACTGATATAGTAATTCCAGTTAATGCTCATTCATTTATTCAGGACATGGATTTATGTGCATAATTTACTAATGATATATATCTGAACTTGAGCATTGTGGACATACAGAAAGTATGCACATCCCTGGCCTCCAATTTTACTCTGGTTTTGAATTCTTCCACTGATCATCGCCCTGCAGAGAACTCCGACTTAATTTCACATATGACATTTTTTTCATTCCTCCCCAGCTGTTACTCACTCACTCAACTACTCAATGTCTCTTCTTGAGCAGAGAAGCCATGCTTTGGGGTAAATAAGTGAAGAAAGATCATTTGAGACACTTGCTTGAAGTGATAACATAATTATGCCACTTTTCTATTACTGTTTCTCACATACCAGCACAATGCAGAATGAACATCTGCCTGGTGATGGACACCCCGCAGATGTACTTCCATCTGCTCGCTCTGGTTTCTTCCTGAGTTGCCAAGAAAGCTCACAAAAGTGCTTGGCTCCATCGGAGTGACTGTGCCGAAAAATGCCAAAGCATATATCAAAATTGCCATGTGGTGGCATGTGGTGTTTTCTTCCTTTGAAAAGGATCCCATTTCCTATGAAACAGCAGAATCCATCCTAAGGATAACTTATTAACCTCTCTCATGCTGGGGCTATTTGATTTGTTTTACACATGATTTTCTGTAGACTCATTTGTCATCCTCCCTAAAATAAAAGTCTAGATACAGTGTTTTATTAAATGTTAGGGTGGCTTACTCAGGCCAGTTTCCCCAGTATCTCACAAATATTTAAATAGGATTCATATCAGCTACATTTGTGGTCTTGATGCTGCTCGTTGATAAAATTAGTTTCTTAGAGATTTACAAGGAAGCTTCCATAGATTTATACTGGAGGCAGCAGTAAGAAATCTGAGTAAAAAAACAGCAGGAGCTATCCTGTACAGCTAACACATGCATATGCTTTGCATTATTTTCTGGATTTATCAATGCTGCAAACCTTAAGTACCATAATCCCAAGTAGCCCTGATGCCAGTAAAAAAATACATTGAAATTATTTAAGATGGCAATGCAAAGGGTTACATTATTATTCTGGGGCAGGATGATACTGAAGGACAACTAGTCTTTAAGCTTTCACATGCAGTTTTGCCATTCAAGCATACAATCTAATTTTAAAAGCAAGATAGAGTAAAAGAATTTAAATATTTTGATTAAAAAGAAATGGAGAAATGACTTCCTTATGGCTAGAAGAAGGGACAGAATGTTCTGTCAATTTCAGTTTTCCTAGTTTCTCATTTCCCCCCAATCTTAAATTCAGTTTTCAACATTATGCTACAATTTGTGATTATTATTATTTTGGGGGGGTGGGGTTGTAATGAAGCTTCACCAGCATCTTAGTGTGACTTTCTCCTAAGAAACACATTTTTCTATGCAGGTTTAACTAACACACCCCCTTTTTTTTTTTTTTGCAAACAATTTCCCCTAAAATAAGCATACATTGGAGAGATACATAATAAAATTTGCATAAGTAAAAATTATGAAGGATAGCTGTGTTTTGGTTCACATACTGTTTAAGAAAGTGCAAATTTGATGGTTTTGGCTCTAAATGCACACTGAATCAAATTTCATCCCCATCCCTGGCTAGAAAGGTTCATACCTTCCCCTACAATACATTCTGTCCTGTTGAAGTTTAACAGTCACCAAATCTCTTAAGAATAACTGTAGTTTAAAGTTGTAGTTGTAGTTGTTATTAAAAAACTTTTTCAATACATTGTCTGCAATAGTTTGAGGTGAATTGTGAATGATACTCTTTAAGTTCTGAAGTTGCCATTAACAAATCATTTTGTCATAGGACGCAAGTCATAATGAAAGGTCAAGATAAACTGCAAAATTCTAAATCAACTCCTTCCTACCTCCCATCTCCTTGATAAAGCCTATTTATCATTCAAGGCCAACACAAATAAACTCCAATTCATCACTGATAAATGCCACCGATGTTGTCTGTGTCATAGCATCACTTTTACATTAACAGATGTGATAGCTCCAAGATCATCAGCATGAACAGATGGAGTTGAGGGCAGAGGTGAGCAAATAACTCACAGATAATTATTTACTCAGTATCCTTAACATATTTTTCTGAACATAATGTTTCCTCCAAGGTGTTAATTCCCTTCATCTGCCTTAAGTAAACCAGGCTGTGGACCAGTCAGTGAGGGAACAAATAGGTTATTGTATCTGCTTTCCAGTTGGGAAACGAGTTATCTTTAAATCAAGTTTGCATTTAGAAATTAGAGTCTATGCTGTGAACTTATCTCACAGTATTGATGGTTTCAATGGGATTTCATCTTTGTGAGCAATCAAAGAGTATATAACGAATCTATCTGAAGACCTAAGAACACATGTGAGGCTCACTGGGAGCATGGCGGTGGAGAAATTAGAGTATAAACCAGGGCATGCTTGTATGGCTCTCCCAAGATAATGTTATTAACTGGGGGGGGGGGGGAGAGATTCCCCCAAAAGTCCTGGGTACCAGATTCCCCCACAATTTCTACAGTTAGTAATGGTAGGAGATTACTATATGCTTGTCTTCAACCAGATGCAAGGCAGCTTAGCAGTGTAAAAAGGCAGCCTGAATCAGTTTCTTGGTCACGAATCGCCTGAGAAGAACCATCATGTACTACAGTCATTGCTTTTTTTCTGGGGGTATTCAAAGATACGCATACCCCTACACATTTTGTAAATCTAAGTTTGGCCTCATTGAGGGGCAGTATTTCAATATGAGTAGGAAATTGAGAGTACCCCTAAACATTTCTTTATTTTTTTAAGAAAAAAGCACTGAGTACAGTGTTTCCCAAAGTGAGAGATACTGTTCCCTGGGGGGCAATGGAATGATCCAGGTAGTAGCCTCAGGTGCAATGGGGGGGCACTGAATAAAAAGAAGGAGATATTACAAACATAAAGAAAGGATGGCACAGAAATGGAAACAAGAAGAATTACTGACGAAAGAAGAATGGCAGACGAGATTAATGGACAATGCAGAATTAGATAAGACGACAGGAAGGATTCGAAACCTACGGGACCAGAGATTCTCAGAAGACTGGAATAAATATGCAAACTATTTGAAAAGCAACTGTAATCAACAGATTACGCTAGTAGGACTGCAATAAGTTTTGTAAGGAGGACTATATGAAATATTGTAAGGAAGGTTATGATGAGAGAGTCAATAGATAAGATAATTAAAAGCAATAGTGAAATTAAGAAATGTAAATTAATTGGAAAAATTGGAAAATTTTCAGATGTGGTTGATGGAAGTCCAAAAAAACCCCCTGTATAAAATGTGACCTATGCTGAATGACTGCTGAAAATGATATATTAAAAAACGAATAAAAAAGTATAATAATAAGAAGAAGACGAGGAAGAAGTAGAAGCAGAAGAAACAACATAAAGAAAGGAGAGAAGAAAAGAAAATTTTGAAAAACTGTTTGTACATGTTTCATTTGTTGTGTAACGACGCTTCCTGCAAAGGTGACCGACATCAAGTCAGGCACCTCTGCAAGATGGGAACAACTCCTCCCTGGGATCTGGCAATCGTGCTGAAGGCAAAGGATTTTCCTGACCTTGGGTAAACCAGTTTTTGGCTTCACCAAGGCCCTGGAAGTGGTCTACAGCTTGCCTGCCTATTTGGCCAATGGCAGGCTGTGGCTCCAGCCCTGCCCCTGGGGCAGATTGGGCTGAGCTGGCAGGCTTCTGCTGTTACTGTTTGCTTGCTTAAAGAAGGTAGATTTCCAGGGGAGTCTGAGTATGTTTTTTACTTTTCTTCCTGAAAGCCAAATAAGTTTGGGAACCTCTGATGCAGTACAAAGGAAGGTAAGGAGTGGTTGACACAAATAGTTACCCTGTGCCTGATAGTAGAGGAGCGTGAACCCCTCTTCCCATGATAGGATAGTGAACAGAGATTTAGGATTTCAGCTTTTGATGATACAAGCTGAGAGGTGGAGGTTGCTATGGTAACAAGGGGCATGACATCACCACAGGAAAAAATGTCCTTTTGAAACAGAGGTGTGGAGGAAGCGGAAGGAGAAACTCAATACAAGCTGGCTGGGAGAGGCTGTACCAAAAGACGGGGGGAACATGGCTGGCTTCTGCTTGACTCAAGTTTGTTGTTGACTCTAAACCTAGTTGCATATATCTTAAAGACATGACAGTCTCTGCTGTGCCTCATTCCAAAGGAACACAAACTGTGGTTAAATGCCAAGAGCCCTGGAATCTTGCCACCACACAACAGAGATTGGGGTGGCTGGTAAGTGGTCACAATACTCAATGCTGTTGGTTGGGGCAGAGTAGCAAATATCTCCACAACAAGATTCACAGTATTCAAGATAAGTCAAGTTATTTTTTGAAGAGGCAAAAAAGCCCACGAGTGTTTCCCTCCTTATTGGCAAAAGAAATGCAGTAATAATAATAAATTAAAGTAGCTAACCATCTGCTGCTCTTTCATGCCTTGTAATGTGATTGGCTGGAAAAAAATATGCAGAAAAGGCTGCTGACAATCATAGACCACATCTACACCATGCATTTAAAACATTTATAAGGAATCATGGGGACTCCCCCCCCCAGTTGGCTTTCCAGATGTTGTGTTGATTACCCGGGTGATGGTCTTGCTGAATTATATTATTTCTCCCACTGTTAATTATTTTATTTAATGTGAAATGAGGCTGAATTGTAGCTTGTAGTTTTAGAATGTTGTATTGTGGTTCGAGGACCCGACCCCCGCGAAGTGAAATGAAGACACAAGGACAAGTGATATAAGGTTGATGGGCTAGAAAAGGCCACAACTTTATTGATTACAGCAATGAAAAGGTATTGGCTTAGGCATTGGATCGAAACGAGTGGGTTTATTCACCAGTAGGTGGAGCCTGTTGATGCTAATCCAACTATAGGCTCACCCCTGCTGTCACCGAGGGTCGTGCCATGGCCTCCCGCCAAGCAGGCATCGGACAGAATACACGACCGCCAGATTCCTTTAACGGAATACCCCTAAAAATTGAAGGCATAGGCGATGGCCACACCTAGCACTTCGACACACAACACATTATTCCAATGCCTAACCGCCACCCGAGCCAAAGGCTTGCCGCCAATACCCTCAAAGCTGCAACCAATCCCAGATACTTTTGATGACACTAGCTAACTAAATGTCGTTCCCCAAATCCGATAGGTGGACACTGTCATTCCGGTATAAAGCTTGGTCGCCGATCCGGATACGGTCATGATAAATGACTTGGCCATACATAAAGCGCACTCAACGGGCTACCGCCCGGTTTACGAGTTTCCTGGTTCTTTCAATGGCCATACAGCTTTGCGCACCGCGCCAAACAGTTCTTTTCAGGAAGGAGGACCAGAACACCGTCGTTCTGGGACACAAGGCTGCAAATGCATTCAAGTCTCTTTTTATGCTCCACAACAAGTCCACACTCCTTCTGTTAGCAAGGTCATTCTCCCCCAAATGAATCACAAGGATGTCGGGAGGGCCGAACTTGGCTACTTTCTCCCACAGCAATGGCATCAGCTCCTCCCAACGCATGCCTCTTCTCGAAAACCAGGAAACTCAAACACCATGTGGAAGGCCAAGATTGGATGCAAGACCGCAGCTCACCGCTTGTACGCGGGCCCAATGAACTATACTGTGGCCGCAAATCCACACGCTTCTGAGCATAACTGGGGGTAAAAGACAGAAAGAAAAGGCGGGTAAGTAGGGTAAAGCGGCAGGTCGCATACTAGCGAATATAAGACTTATAAGCATTGGATTTCCACCGGCCCATCTCTTTGATCCTGTCCGCCGGTAACCCCAGGTGCGCAGCCGTGGTTGCGGCGCCAATTCTAAAGGAGTGCGCAGCGTACTCCTGGGAGGATAGACCACAAGCCTCAATAGCCTTGCGAAGCACTCTGGTGAATTGGTGCCTCAACAAGGGTGACCCATCTTCGTGGACCAGAAACGGACCCGGGCCGGGCGGTCTGAGGTAGAGGTACCTCCTAGTGTCCTTTACCGGGCATGGGCCCTGCTGTGCCGACGCCGTGAGCTTAACTAGGACACCCTTACCCGCCTGATCAGTCTTGGACTGACGTAGACGCACTGTCACGGTAGTTTCGGACAACTGCACGTCCTCGCACAGGAGGCCGCGTGTTGAACCTCGTGCACCAACTTCAAACACCACCTCACCAACTCTGAGCGCGCCAAAAAAAGGCGATAGCGTATGCTGCGGAAAAGAGACGTGCCTCGAACCTAGACCAGCAAATTGACCTGAGTTTTATGCGTATCTGAGATAACAACCCGTAAGAAATCAGCTTACGGCTCTCGGCCCTGGGAGGTTGCAACCTGCCCCAACCCTCAATGGCTCTATGGATCAAGAAGTCACTACACGGGTCATGAGCAAATGTAGCTTTTGAAAAGAAGCTGATGGCAGCTACGTGAATCTTTAAGGTTTAGGAGCACGTCCCAGATCATCGAGATGGGAAAGGTACTGCAAGACATCGTCAGTGGTAGGAGGTACGTTATGTGAGAGCCCAGATAACCCAGACCTGAAACCAAGGAAATCACACCAGGCCTTCTTGTAGGACCTGAGAGTGGAAGGTGCCACGGACGCTAATACTCCCTGTATCACTTTGCGTCTCCAACGTTCCACAGGTACTCCGGAAAGGGTTCGGGCAACAGTTGTGCTCCAGGTGCAAGCGACCGGAAGCGAGGTATCTGAAATCGAGACAAGGCATCGGCTATGTCATTATCGGGTTGGGTGGCCATCGGGGGGGCGTGAGTGCCAGCCAGGTGAGCTGGAGGCAGGGGGCAACGCCCCCTGCTGGGCGGTGCTCGGGCTCCCGCCCACAACCACTCCCCTCTCTTTCAGGGAGGAGAGTCTTTACTGTCCCTTTTTCCAGGAAAGAAGCTGAAATCCAGAAATAGTTATAATTTTAAAGGGTATAACAATTTATTTATTATTATTTTATTGATTTTTGATACAGGGTTTTCTTTTTAATGAACACTCATACATACAAAGACAAACAAATTAAAAACACTATCAGTTAACAAAGACATTGCAGAAGAAAGCAAATTAGAAGCACTTAGAAAACCATAACAATATCACTATACTACAATTAACAAAAGACTATACATATTTCATTGACTTCCAACTCACCTCCCTGTGTATCTTACACATCATTTACCATTTCACACTTTCTACTATATCCATTCCTGATGATGTTTTTCTACAATTACTCAATTTCGCTTTTCTTCTTTTTCGCCCTGCATGAGTCAGTCAAATCCTATCAAAATGTTCAAGTTTCCGCATTCCTCTTTTATATATTCCTTAAATACCATCCATTCTTTATTTACTCTTTGGTTTGAATTTCCTCTTATTCTTATTTATGCCTAAAATATTTTAAATAAATAGAAAATTACATATCCAGAAATTCCACTCTGGCCACTTCTGTTTGACAACAAAGGAAAGATATATTTGGAAAGATACTCAGTTTCATACAGCTATGCTTTTAAAAACTGTCATGTACCATTCATAACCATGGACTTAGGATATTAACATGACAAGAAGCTATGAGCTGTGTCTTATAGGGAGAGGGAAGCATCTTGGCAGGACGACCAGTGATATGAATGTTAAATTCTGATGCTTTGGGGATAGCATATTCCAAACACAAATACCAAAGTGAAATGTGTGTGTACTAAAACACACACTAACTCTGATGTCAAGGATGGTGAATATTAAGCATTTAGAGGTTGCTGAAAGGACAGCTGTGAGGAGAAACTCTATTACTTGGGGAGCTTCAAAGCAACAAAACCTTTCTTGCTTCAAAGTAACAAGAGCTGTGTTGTTGCACAGAAAGGAAAAGGGGAATAAAGAGGCCCTTGAAAAGGTCAATCCTAACAGCAGTTGAGTAATATATATTATAGTCATTTTCCTCATTAACCAGGAACAGGGAATATATTGGTCATCTTGCATCACAGGGAGCCCCAAGTGTCAAAGGCAGTAGGAGTTTGTGGTATGCCTGGCCAGAAAGAAGGAATGGTGTGTGTACTGTTGTTGTCACCATCATCATTTGAATTTATATACCGCCCTATACCCAGGGGTCTCAGGGCGGTTCACAAAGTAACAAGGTTCAAATTCATATATTTGATTGACTGATATCCCAGCAAAACATACACCCAAAATCAAACACTTCAAGGTGGCTTTACAGCATCTCCTATATATTCTGGAAAGTTGTTCATTGGGAGGACAGGGGTGGGGGCAAATATTCTGTGGTTTGATCATTTGGCATATGCTTTAATCTAGCAATCCTCAGACAGTGCCAATGGAACAAGCAACTTTGAACCATGAATCAGTGTCCCCAGGATTGGCTGGGGTTTACTCACTAAGATTAAATCTGAATGAAGACATTCATTGAACCTCCTGAAGGCAGCCCAATCAATCTCTGATTTACTGGATAAGCATAAAATGATGGAAACTGGTGCAGCTTTATAGACTGGTTGCTTTTGTCTCATTTCAAGCTCTTGTTTATCTTCCATTCAGAATAGCAAGCTAATTCAGGTTTTATATAAGGGAGGTTCATGTGAGTCAGAGTTAGTTCAGCTTCTTTCATTGAAAGACAAGTGCCAACTGTACTCTCCCAAAATAGAATGGTGACAGGTACAAATTCCACTAGATTTTTGCAAGACTGGAATGAACGGGGTGGGGGGTGGGGGCAGGGGGAAGGAACTATGGAATTCTCCCTTCCCCCACACCCACTCCAAAGCAAAGGCAGAAAAAAACACACAGAGAGATTATAAGTGCAGACTGAAGTTATTATCACCTCTCCCAGATCACCTCCAATCTTACCTGGATTCTATCTCATTAAGAGTGCTCCTGGCCAAAGAGATGTGATTAAAATCACGCTGACTTAATGTATATTAGAGAAGACACAAAGAAAAAACTCATAAGAAGCAAACTGTGGAACTGTTATATTAATGATGTGCAACCCCCCCCAAAAAAAACCTGAAAAAATTATCCATGCTTATCGCTATGCATTTTACTTCTGGTGAGAATTTCATAGATGTTTCCCCCAAATGATGTAAGAGAAATCTGCTTCAGGTATCATTTCAATGATCATGGTAACTGTATCTCCCTATCTTCCCCTTTAGATGTGAAACAATAGCTGAGAGCAGGAGCCAAGGAACTACACCAACATCCCACATCCAGTGCTGCTGGCTACACCCTATACATTCCATAAAATAGGCAAATTACAATTGCATTATGGGGAAATTCATGGAATATAAGGCTATCAATAGCTACTAGCCATGATCAGTGGTGTAGCGTGGGTTGCCATTGCCTGAGGCTATGTGGAAGTGGTGGGGCAGGAAGGAGGGAAACAGGTGGGGTATGCTTGTGCATTCAACTGCCTAACGGCATCTGTGTCAACCAGGAGATCACAGCTGCAGAGATAAGAAGAGTCTTTCCATTGTCTGGAGAGGTCACTTCCTGGTTCACATGGAGAAGCCACTGGCCATGATGTCTATGCGTTACCTCCAGTATCAACGGCAGTATAACCCTGAATCCCAGTAGCTGGGGATTGTGCACAGGAAAGTAATGCTATGCTCATGTGTTGCTTTCTGGGCTTACCTTAGGCATCTGGTTAGCCACTGTGAGAACAGTCTGCTGGACTAGATGTGCCTTTTGTCTAATCCAGCAGGGTTCTTATTATGAGTTACCTCCAGAAACAAATGGCTCCATTAAGATAACGACTAATTTCTATTGCACCTCTTAAGAAAAAAAAATCTGCCCCTGAGATTGGAGGACCCATGGGAGTGTTGGAGATTCATTCCCCACGTCTGCAGTCATGGGATTGTTGTCTATCACATGATGGTGTATGTTTTCATTCCACAGTGTGGGAAGTGACGGAGACAGGAGGTTTTGGTCTTACTGTGTTCCATGAAGTGGGACTATTGTCCTTGGTTCTTTTTTTTTTTTTGCTGTCTGATGAGAAAGAGGAAGGAGCTAAGGTAGAATGCTCTGAGTGTATTATATGTAAATAAAGTAGATTAGCCAAAATGCTGTGCTACTGAGTTCTGTTACGCAAACTGCAAATAATCTGTGGATTCCTAAGTGTGCTGATGTCTCCAAGGCATCCAAGCGCTACTGAAAACAATATGACTCGTTTCTGAGAACACATGGACAGGCATGGGCTATAAAAAGATGCTTTGTTTGTAAATACTAAATAGTGATTTGCTCTGTATATAAAGGAATAAATGCACCCACCTACACAGAATGAAGAAACCATTTGAGAGAAGAAATCATGATGTGCTGCATGATCAGATTGCAATATATTAAAAATAAATGGCTATTTAGCTCAACAGAAGCAGCACTAAGTGGAATATTTTGCATACAACCCTAATGTTTCAGGGAGTATACTGATATTTGTTTGTTTGGATGAAATAATACTAATTACATTTTGCACTGAAGCAGATGAATTAAGAACAAGATGAACACGGGCTGAAAGCCACCCCGTAAACAAATGGTGGCAAGGTTCTAATTACACCATTCATATCAGAAATATAGACACACAAATCCATGCCTATATCCATTCAGAATCAAGTTAGCTAACCAGCTGATTGTTTAATTAGCACCACACTATATTCACTTCTTATAGGGTCCTGAAGTTTTCATCTGTGAATAAACAGCAAATATTGCTCTTCTGAGAGATATAGCTGGAGCGCAGATCCTCTCCCTCTGTTTTCATTAAAGGCTTATCAATCCACATAATCTTCTTTACTGGCTCTCAGGCCATTTTCAGTACTGATTCTTCCCACAAACAAGATTTTAATTTCCTTGAGAATGAGTTGTAAGAAGCTTTGATGACCATAATGACTACTTGAGTGTTCATTTTCAGAAAACACTCTTAGAAAGATTATTTTATTATTATTAAGTTTACTTCTTATTTTTTGGAAGATCTTTCATTAATGACTGGAGCTGTTCCTTTTAAGCAGTTTTCTGAGTTTGCTCTAATAAATGAATAGACCTAATAATTATTTAGCTGTAGCACCACATGAGGGGGAAAGCAGCTTCTGTGGTGCTGTGATAAATAAGCAAGCCTACTTCATCAGTTATTTCACTACTGCCTTTGGACAGGTCTGCTGTTTCCAAAAGCTGGACCAGCACCACATTTAGGAAAGCTTTTCTATGAGTGCCCTGTGGAAATGGTGGGAGTCTATGATCCACCATTTCAAATTCTTCACATTCTAGAGCACTATGGGAAATTCAAAATGGCGGCTTGCAAACCCAGCCACTTGGTTTGAGTCCCAAGGCAGGCATCTGAATCAATGGGCCCTTTTGTAGTAGTGGGGCACTATCTGCTGCCATAGGGCTTCAGGGGCTGATTGTGTACCTGGTCCCAAGGCTATCTGATATTCTGGATCAAATCTTAGAGCTAAAGATGATCCAGGATTAAAACTAGCATAAAATGAGAGTGGATACATTGGGCCTTTACTTACAGGTTTTCATCAAGCCTTACATAGAAAAATGTCTAACAAATTACATAAATTGGACGTTTTCTTAATTTTAAAACTGAAACAATTGTGAACACACTTTATTTTGTTTAATACTGGCAAAATGTTTTCAGCATTTGGCCTCCCTGCTTTGTGAAATATAATAAGATCTGCCAGAATTCTGGAATGCAGCCTAATTTTGGGGAGAAACCTTATTAGAATATGTTGAATGCTGGCAGTTCTTAAAGAACAGATGATAAGGTAGGGCTTGTATAGGGAGGTTTCTGACACTGTCATCCCACAATGTCATCATAAAGCATGATGCCATCATACTCAGGTATGGGAATCATACTCAGCAAGAAAATCTAGCACCTCCAATGCTTTTTGAACAATACTGGAACCCAGTAGATTCAATTAAGTTTAATTTGATTTATTGCCGTCTTGCCACTGAATTGTGGCATGGTATCATCCCAATTGCTCTTTCATTTCTCATTGGGTAGAATCAAAAGAAAATAATATAGCAATGGTAGCAAAACAGCTAGAGAGTGGGGAGACAATGGCAGTGAATAGCAAGAAACTTACTTCAAGAAGGTATCACTAAGGGTTTTCTCATGAGACATTTCTCTCCCCACCCTCAAAAAAAAAAAAAAAAGGAAGGAAGGAAGAAAAGAAAAGAAAACTGAAAACAGAGAACATGTGAAATCCTGCTGAAGCTCTGAATATAATGCCATGAGTCCACTGGTAAGCTAAATAAATTAGGACCACTCAGAAGATAAACAGACACACAGCAGAATCCTATATATGTTTGCTCAGCCCATTTGAGAATTACTCCCAGGTAGATAAGCTATTTATAAGATTAGAAATTAGTTTTCTCGGTGTTTCATCCCTCCTAAAACTTCCTACAACAGCTACCAGTTTCTCCCTGAAACACATTCTATTATATCAGGTGGAGAACCTTTTTCAGCATGAAGGCCATGTTCCCTCATGGTCAGCGTTGGCTGGGTCACCTGCCAAACGTTCTATTTGCTTCAAACAGGGTTGAATTCCAAGTTGGTGTAAGAAGCAAAACATGCCTGTTGTCAGTTTAACTAACATTCCTATCCTACCAGGGTCAAGCCTAGCACGCCAAGCTTGCTATTTTAAGGACTGCTTGCAGATGGCATTAACAAATTAACAGGGAATTAAATGCAGGGTGTGGCTTTAACGCAGTGTGACAACCTGTCCAATTCAATGCTGGGAAGTTCTTCAAATGGCACAAGTACGAATCTGGCATAGATGTCAACACCACCTGTGGAATTAAAGCATTAATGCCATTATACGGTAAGGCTTAAAATAATAATCATCAAAACTCATAACATGGCCACATTCAAGCAGTAAGACCTAAAAAGGGTAACCTAATAAAATAAGGTGTAAAAGCTCTCCTTTTTCCTGATGCAAGCAAACACAGCTATTTTCCATCATTGCAGATAATTACAAGACATGGCAGCAATGTCTGACAGTACATATAAGCTATCAATTACAATGTTCAGTGGAGTGTTGCAAGTCTTTTAAATTAAGATTTAGAACCGAGTGAACTTCAAAAGGCAAGGCATTTGGCTAAGCGACTCAGCTGTACCTCGTAGTAGAAATGCCATAAATGGGGAGGGTTTTTTTGGGGGGGGGCTTTTCATCTAAGAAAATACTGCTTGAGATTTTTGTCACATGCTCCCCTGACAATTTGGGAGGATAGGCAAGGGCATGCATACCTAAAGTTCTCACACACTCCTGTTCAAAGGCAACTGTTGTACTTTGAACTTGGGAATGATGGTGCTGATGATGTGAGAAAGGTGGTGGGGCTAAAACTGGACTATTTTGACCTCAGACAGAGGTGAAAGGAAGGTGTGACTTTATGTTCTTCCTTTTGTGCTTCTGCTTCTCACCATAACTGAAGAGACTGACTCTCATTGCCAGCTTTCCAACCATATACTTTATCATTGCCTTGCTCATAGGGATGGGGCAAAAATCTGATTCTGTTTGAATCTACCTAATTTTCACCCTCTGAAACAATATGTGGACCAAAACACAGCCTGCCCGTTTCAAAATTTGCACCTCTCTGAATTTTTCAATGCTGTTCTCTAGCCAGGTAAGATGAAGAAAAATGCACATACGTAATTAGAGGAAACTGTGTGCGATAATACATATAGTACTGAAAATAACATAAAATGCATTATACCAGGGGAAATGGCATGCAAAAATAGCATAAGGAAATATGTATATTAAGAGAAATTCATATCAAAATGCAAATGAAATTTCATGATTTTTTATTTATTTATTGCAAACTGTTGCAGAAATGCAAAGACAGGAAAATGAGAAGATGTGAGAACTTAGAATTGATAGATTCGCCTATCCCTATTTGTTCATAGGGGTGAGAAAGAAATTCAATTCATTATGCAGTAAAATGTGTGCCTGCTTCATCTTCACTTCCTGAAATGATAGACAAACCCAAATGTATACATCTTTAAGAAGTTCACAATTCTCTTAATTTTTTAGTATAGCTCTCCAGCCAAACAATTTGGGGATTAATCCTGGGATACAAAGCGTGTAATCTACCACTGATCTGCTGATCTTCCCCTATGATAGTGTTGAACTTGATATTGGCCTTCGACCTTCATCAGACCATTTAGAACCTCTGGAACCTGTTTTCACCACCCATTTCAAGGCAAAACCTGGAATCTTAAAAAGTTCTGAATTTGTTTGGGGCTCATGCAAAGTTGAAACACAACAATGAAGAAGCCAAGCATCTGTCATTAGATGTGGGGAAAAGCAAGCAAAAATATCTCTGTTCATACTGTGTTACTTACATATTATCCATTTGACACAATGAGTGTTTTATAAGAAGCCAGAAAGTAGAAGGAGAATGTATTTTTTCCCCTTACAAAGTAGATTGTCATTCTTCAAGAAGTGAAAGAGATTTCTGTGGGTGATTAACAGAAAAGAACAAATTCTTTTAGTACAATAGCTTTAGAATGATGGGCTGGTAGTGACGGCAAATACATTAGAGATTCGCTTCACAAATAGAGCAGCGTGTTCCATTTTGTGATCATTATATTGCCAGGAAAATGTTCCATTGCGCCATGTAGACAATTAGACAAACTAAAGCATTTTTGACAGGTATTAACAAATAACACCTTGGCTAAAATCACAGCAAAAAGGATCTATGTTGTGACATCTGCAACACTGCGATATTGTTTTCCCACCACATTGCCCTGAAACAGTTTTGAATAGATCTTAATAAGCCATCTCTAAATAAATAAAATTAACCTCTGTCGTCATCATAGGGATGAATGGGAGCAGAGCATACCCCTTCATCGTTTGTTTGGGCATCTTATGGGATTTTGCTCATGGTTTGTAGGATAGTAGCTCTACATTACAACCAGAAAGCCATGCCATGGGTGTAAACAGATAAACTCTTTGGCAGGCTTAGGCTAGATAAAGGTAAATGGGGTGCTTCTTCAAAACTGAGTTTGTGCCATAGCAGATGGTGGGTTGGGCTGGAGGTGCTTACCTAACCTTCCACTTTGACTCTCCGGCACCCTATCAGTATAATCTAGTAGTTCCAAAATATAGACATGCCTTCACTCTCACAAGACTGAATGTACTGTCCTTGGTTGTACTTGAGGGATGATTCCAACAGATTCCATACGAAAAATGCTTATGTCCCTGCGGAGGTGGCAGCACCGAATCAGTGGTGCATGGTCTCCTGGCTTGCACTCTTTACAAAGACCCGAGGAATGAGATTATCATGCCTCTTTTATTGACCATGCCGAGTCGCCCAACCACTGCCATGGTGTTGTTTCTCCTGGCAAATCAAGAGGAGCAGATGGCCGCAGAGGTTGCAAGGTTTCTAGCTGGGGCAATCAGAATAAGGTCCACTGTTTGACTGCTGATTCAGGACCCTAAACTGTGTTTTTAATCGGCTTTTTATTTTGTTCTGTGTATATCACAATTTTTTTGTTCTATGGCCGAAGGCTGATGCAAATCAAGTTTCATTTATTCATTCATTCATTCCCTGCAGGTGAGCTGCTATTGGTTACTGGAAAGGGTGAGGCGGTGAGAAGGGTGGCCTACTGCAATTGTATTGGAGGAAAGTTTGATTCGCTTCACTGGTACACCTCCATCATGCTACCTTCCTTGTCACTTGACCTCACATCTTCCTGGTAAGCAGCAGTGAGTCACTTTTCAGGAATGCAGGTAAGCTCCTGTCCCCCAACACACCATCTGCTACTGAGTTTGTGAAGTTCCTCAAGAGGAAGAAGAGGAAGAAGAAAGAGGACAGCATCAAGAGAGAGAGGGGAGAGTTTCAACAAGTGCTAGGGAATAACAGATTGCAAAGTCACCCCAAAATATCCAAGTCCTTGCTAAGAACTGACCACATTTAGTCAGTTCTGCTCCAAGAAAACATTGTTTTGCTCTCTCAATATTATGCTATGGAAACAGCAAAAAAATAAAATAAGAATAAGAATCAAGGTATCCAATGACGCAAGTGCATGAATTACATTGTTCTGGAAATGTGTTGTACTTTAGTGCTTCATAATTTCATAAAAGCAGGCTGCCTGCATCTATACACATCCTGGATAAAAACTAGTCATCTGTCACTTCACATTCTCCTATTTGTTTTTTCACTGAAAGTCTGCAACCTTTTTTCCACTGACATTAACTGCAAAAGAACAGAATCATATGTATAGGAAGAGGCTTTGGGGCATTAGGTGCTTTCAAAATGCAATAAAAAATGAAACAGCAGCGGCTGTGATCATAAATCCTTCAGATGTTCGCTGAGTAACTTGTAAGTTAGATAATCATAGGACAAGACTTCCTTTTGCTGTCATGTACATGCACTTTAACTCCTCTGCTGCATAAACTGTTTGCGCCTCAGCAATTAAAGGGGTATGCAGTGGCTAATATTGAAGCCCACCACAATTCTGGCTTACTCATAGATAAAAATTCCTCATCGTTAATAAAAACACAGGTGCCCATTCTCATTAATGTACTCACCCTGAAATGCTCAGACCTGGATGTCATGAAGGAGGTCACTTCCAATTTCATAGAGTTGGCAGAAACCTTGCAGGTGATCAGTTCCTACCCCCTTTTGAGTACAGGAAATTCAGAGTTTGAGGTATCTTCATCGCATGTGGCAAAGGAGACCAGTGTTTCCATTGACAAACTCCTCTTACTAGAAGAGTGGCGGCAGGTAGCAGGGAGGTGAATACCAGCTTTAGCCTCCTCAGCCCTTCTGTACTTCACCTGTTCCTGTCTCTGCACATGGAGAACTGCATCTTGTTGAAGAGCCAGAAGGATGAATCAGCCAGCCCCACCTGTGGACAACAACTGTAAGAAAGTTGCCACAGCTGTAGCTAGTTCCAGGAAGAAGCCTATTGTTTGGGCAATTGTGTTGCTGGTATCTGACTTTAAAGAGATCTTTAAAGAGCAGCCTTTGAACTGCCATCAACAACATGAAGATTTTATTATGGAATGTTTCCCACAGTGAGCTGCATACATATTCATATCTTTCAAAATAGTCACAGTTGTTTGTCCACCATGGTGTTTCGATGAAATATTAGGTTCTGCTTGCAAATGTAAACAGAGTCTATAAGGTGGCATGTCAGGAGGAAGCGCTAATAAACCAAAATAACTGATGGAAACAAGAAAGCCTATCTACTGCACTCACCTTTGGCATCAAAGGCTACAGCAGAATGGCTAAATATGCTGCAAAATTCTGTGCAAATGTGCTCTTTATTCTGTTACATACCAGAAGTAATGTAGTAAAACTAAAATTAAGGATGGGATATAGTAAGAGAAGGGATTAGATTATAATTGATCATCTAAAGCAGGGATGAGGAACTGTGGTTTTCCAGATGTTGCCAGAGTACAACCCAAATAAATTCCATCCAGCATGGTCAATAGAGAGGGGTGATGGAAGTTGTAGGGAAGCAACTAGAGGGTTAAAGGTGCTCTGGCTCTGGTTGAAGGTAACAGCAGTGGTTTTAGGCACATGCAGAAAACTGTGAGCTTCAGAGAACCTTCTCTGAATGACTGGGGCACATGGAGAAGAACATCGAAAGCTGATCTTAATGGTTGAGTATGCTCATATGGGATAAGGTGGTTCTTTAGGTACCCAGGTCATAAGTCCCAGGTCATTTGATGCTTCAAATATACTTCAGATTGTACACAAGAACAAGCTTGGAGCCAGTAGATATCTGTTGTTGTTGATGATGATGATGTTACTATGTCTATTGGAATGCAACCGGTGCATTCCAATTCACAATCTAGTTGCTCTCTTTTAAAATTTCCAAACTGCCATCAAATGCAACTCCTACATAAAGCACATAAGAGTAATCTATATTAAGCTTTCAATGTCTAGGAAGTGCCAGCAGTTTGTGCAGCACCCTAAACTGGTAGAAGGAGCTTTGTGCTGCAGATGCTACTTGAGCATCCAAGGTAAGGTCCAGATCTTACAGCAACTCAGAGCTGAAAATTTGTTTCTCAATAACATTTAGATCAGGAAGAACACACACCGCAGAGTCACCTCCCAACACTTTTGACCCACCTAGATTGAGCTTTGTTTTATTAGACTTCGTCAAGCTCTTATTCCATATCCTTCATCGGCACTTCCACAATACATTTTACCGTCTGAGGTGAAATAAAAGATAGCACCCTGAGCATACCATGCACACAAGCCAACCAGACTGGCAGTTGAATCTTATTTTAATACTGGCAATCTCCTCCAGAGCACCTCAGGTCAACAAGCTAGCTGCAGGTCAGGTCAGATGGCAGTGGCACACAACTCTGGGAGAAGGATACCTCTGAAAGGGTTGCCACCACATCCTCCAGGATCTGTCTCATGAAGTGGTTGTCTCACTGTGCCTAATGATAGGGCCAGTCCTGCTCCCACAGCCTCACTTGGGTCAGGTGTAAAGGGAAAGTATAGCATCATGATCATGTGGGCATAGCATAGTGAATTAATATAAGGGGGAAATTAACTTTGCAGAACTTGGATAGTGTGAATCTTCTACACGCCTGCAAGCCAAGCTACAGATTAAGAAACCCCCCAGTGACCAACCCCATCTACTGGAATTACCTGTGAAAACTGCAATCTGCTCGTTTATATGAAAGCAATTTGAGAACAAATGGGGGAAAAAACATAGGTAAGGGCTGAGGTAATTGTCAGTAATGAGTTATTCACAAATGCAAACACAGGGCAACATACCCGGGAGGGATTGGCTACATATTACACAGGACAAAGGAAAAGGCCAGCAATATCCATGGATTGTGGTCATCAGAGCAGCTTTTTCTACGCCAAGCCAAGGACAGGCATTTTAAGAATCCAGAGAAGAAGTCACAAAGCCTAATTGCCTTTTGCTTTGTAAGTAGCAATATTTATAGAGGAGCGACAAATGAAAAGTGTTGCACTTTTTGTCAGATCCACAAAAATTCTCAGCGCAGAAAATAATGTATTGTGATGGAGATTTCTCCCCCAGCCACCCCCTCATTCCCAACAGGGCTTCACAGGCTCATTGCAGTACTCATCCCTGCAGGGAATCCCAGCTCCTCCTATGATAAATGAGGCTGATGTAAGTGATTATAATCCACACTGCCATATCAATCTGTGGTTGCATTGAACTTGTAAAGCATGCATTCAAATGAACATTTGCTTACTCTAAAAATATGATAATATTATTTACACCGGTAGGGGAGGTACAATTCTGCATTCTGATTGCTATGTTTGTAATTGCTACATTTCAAAAAAAGTTGTCTACCCTCATTACCAAGGGGGAAGTAGTACAGTTGGAAATGATTTTGTCCTATTCATAGGAACAAAGGGAGCTGTCTTACACTGAGTCAGGCCATCAGGCAATCTAGCTCAGTATTGTCTGCAGGCCAGTGTTTCCTAAACTTGGGTCTCCAGCAGTTTTCTGACTATAGTTTCCATCATCTGTGACCACTGGTCTTGCTAGCTAGGGATGATGGGAGTTGTAGTCCAAAAGCAGCTGGAGAAGTTTCAGAAACACTGGTCTACGCTAACTGTGCAAGCCAGTAAGCCCCCCCATGACCCCAAAGAAACCTCAGTGGCACCATGTCAGTAAGCAGCAACAACACAGGAGGAACCGATGGCTGCTTTGGCAGCTGAGGCTACAACTGCCCACCATTTAATAATAATAAATCTGACCCAGGGGATTATGTAAATCAGTTGCAGGGCCAATGGCAGCAGTGAGATGGATGGGATTATATGGCTTGGCCTGTTGCTGCTGCCATTCTGGCTCCAGAATCATTGGCTCCATGATTCAAAAATTGGCATCTGATTGGCAGAACGCACTGGCATTCAGGGGTTAGCCATTTGAAAGGTTAAAATGGCAGGCAACTGGAGCCTCAGAAGAACTGGCCAGCACAGCACTTTGGCGTGCAGCACAGGTCAGCCAGAAGGTTGGCTGGCTTCCTATACCTCGCAGCACACCCAACAAGGGAGGGGGTGGAGAGAAAGAGAGGAGAAAAGTGTGGCTGCCACTATTGCCAATGTCTAGAACTCAAGGTAAAGAAAAAGGAAGGACAAGAGGTAGGGAGAAGAGTAGCATGATGGTGAGGCTGAAGAAACCCCATCAAATGGAGCTGGTTTTCCAGCAAAACTAACAGATTGCTTCTAATTTATGTATTGAATTTTTTTAGCCCGGACTTCCTATCAAGGAGTCCTACAATAACTCAACTTTAAAAATTATATAACATCAACACAACAGTATAAAACAGGAGAAGATAAGCACATAACTAAAACCACCTATTTAAACTACAGAAACATTATTTCCTACTATTTCCTGGACTAAGATGGCAATTATGGACAGCAGTTCTGCACATATTAGAGCCATACCATCCCTTTCAATGGTGAAAATGCTTTTTTCAGACATGCACACAGAAGCATGCTGAGGATCACAGCATAGTTTGTCACATCAGGGAGATGGAACCTGTGGGCCTCTAGATATCATTGGACTACAACTCCCTTCAACTCATAATGGTCAACTCTCTCAGCTTCAGCCTGAGGGAATGCACACAATTTCACTCATAAGGAAATGAGAAAAAGTGGCACCAAATTTGCTATAAAGCCTAATCTCTTGGGATGAGCACATGATGTGCTTCTTTGCTTTTGAGTGCCCACAATGATATTTGGCTCTGTCCAGCTGTGTTACCAGCTGCAGATGGTGACAGCAGCCATGAAATTAAAAGACGCCTGCTTCTTGGGAGAAAAGCAATGACAAACCTAGACAGCATCTTAAAAAGTAGAGACATCACCTTGCCAACAAAGGTCTGTATAGTAAAAGCTATGGTTTTCCCAGTAGTGATGTATGGAAGTGAGAGCTGGACCATAAAGAAGGATGATCGCCGAAGAATTGATGCTTTTGAATTATGGTGCTGGAGGAGACTCTTGAGAGTCCCATGGACTGCAAGAAGATCAAACCTCTCCATTCTTAAGGAAATTAGCCCTGAGTGCTCACTGGAAGGACAGATTGTGAAGCTGAGGCTCCAATACTTTGGCCACCTCATGAGAAGAGAAGACTCCCTGGAAAAGACCCTGATGTTGGGAAAGATGGAGGGCACAAGGAGAAGGGGACAGAGGACGAGATGGTTGGACAGTGTTCTCGAAGCTACCAGAATGAGTTTGACCAAACTGCGGGAGGCAGTGGAAGACAGAAGTGCCTGGCGTGCTCTGGTCCATGGGGTCACGAAGAGTCGGACACGACTAAACGACTAAACAACAACAACAAAGCTGTGTTACTGCTGCATCCTTTGACAGAATGGGAGGAAGGGATGAGGTGGTGGCAAGGTTGGCTTGATAAAAATGGCCTATTGGGTTCAATCCAGTGTCCTGCTGATGCATTTGCACTGTGTTTTCCTCACTGCCTCCCCCTCTTCTCCTCTGGGTCCTGGTATACAGTAGTGACTCAGATAGAGGGAGGATGGGTGAATTGTGCGGTACCACACCATACTGTCCATTTCTGCTAATTAAACAGGATTTCAAAAAGCATTAATCATGAGTATGGGTATGGCAAACTAAGGCCTGGGGGCTGGATCTGGCCCAATTGCCTCCTGGATCTGGCCCATGGATGGTCCAGGAATCGCCGCATGGATTGGCGTGGGGATTCTGATTGTTTCGGCTCCCCCTCCCTCCCACACACACACACCGTGGCAGTGCCTCCTCCCTCCCTCCTCCAGGCTTCTCCCCGCCCTGCCTAGAGAAGGAAGGGGGCTGGGCTTTGTTGAGCCACAGTTGGCTGAGCACCATTTTAAGCAGCCCATCTCCGGAGCCAGCCCTTTCAAGCTGCTCATCGTCCCTCCACTGCTGCCGCCGGCAGCCCCTGCCGCTTGCAAGGCATAGGTAAGCAACCACTGTGGCTCATCCAGTGCTGTGGAGAAGGGAGGGGAGAGTACGTGTTTTGTTTTGTTTCCCCTCCCAAAAAAATATAGTCCAGCCCCCCACAAGGTCTGAGGGACAGTGGACCATCCCCCTGCGGAAAAAGTTTGCTGACCCCTGATCATGAGTGTTCAACTAGATCATGTAGATTTCTTCGTGGTCTGAAATGAGTGTCTGGGTACTGCAGGAGGCATCTCCATAAACTCAAAAAAGGATTCCTTATGTTTGTATCTATTTTATTTCACTTAAGATAAAATTAGATTTTTTTATTGGCTGTGGAGGATTCATTTTAAAAACGTTATTGTACAATACAGGCACAGTAAAGAAAAGAACATAGCACCAAACCCATCATTTTTCATGGTCTTAAAACATTGGCAGTCCATCCGTCTGGATTTCGGATGGACTGATGGACTTTGGTTGGGGATCGAAACCGGGAAAGGGGGTGGTAGGGCTTCGGGAATCCAAAGGGTGTATAAATATATTCTGTTTTAATTAAGTTGGTTTTGCCACTAACATAAAAATGGGGATTTTGGGGAGGGATTTGGGGCCGACCTTAGCAAAAGATTGTTAAGAATAAGTGTAGGTGTATAAAGACTGAGATTTTTAAGTTAAAATAGGTTAATTAAATTGATGGGGGGAATTTAGGAAAAGTATTTTAAGAATAAGTTTTGAAATGTAAAGATTGAGGTTTAGAAGTTAAAATTGATTAAGCAAATTGAATTTGAGGAAACAAGGTAAAGTGGGGGGACAAAAATTGCTGAACTAAAAATTGGAATTGGAATACAAGAAGGGCAGGTGTGGGGAAGTCAAGGAAATTGGGTATGGAATGTAATTAAGGTAAACTCTTTCAACTGTTGTTCTTTCTTTTTTTTTCTTTCTTCTTTCTTTTTTTTCTTCTCTGTTTTTCTTTTATACTTTTTTGAAAACTTTAATAAACATTTTTTTTTAAAAAAAAATAAAACATTGGCAGTCCATATAGGTTCTCCACAGACAGGTTCGTGAAGCTGCTCTAAGAGCTTTACTTTCTTTTTCCCTTTTGTCTGAAAATGAGAGACCAGGTTTCATCAAAAGTATTTTCCTTTATAGCTCCATTTGCGACTCTTTGAAGCCCAGTTCGTTATTCTGAACTAGCTATATCCCAAATATTATTGAATCCATGTCTCAAGAGGTAGCTTCACCTGGGATTTCCAGTGATATATGTGTGGCTACCAGTAGAAAAGGAATTAAATCTTTAGGCTGGATAATAGGGTTGGAATCTGGGTTTCATCTATGATGTGCCAATTTCTAGCAGGGAGTTTTGTTGTTGTTTGTTCTCAAGTGACAAGCCCATGCTGTCACTGGGCAAGTCTTTCCCATGCCAGTCAAAATGGCAGCTGACATTTCCTTGAACAGGTGTCAATGCTGATGAAGATGGATGCGTTGGTTGCAGGACACAAAGGAGAGATCTTATTACTCTGCCCAATGTGAGCAAGAGAATTTTACACATTTTAAAGAGAGACTTCATAAAGAGAGACGAAATATAATTTTTGCACATTAACGTTCAATTCTCCAAAGTAAGATGACTGGAAATTATGAAGGCAGTGAAGACTGAGGTGATACTTGGCTGATCTTCCCATTTCCTGCTCTGTACAAAAAAGAATTCCTTTGTTACATTGTTTCTGAAATGCTGAGATTATTGACTGTAGCATAGATGATGTATGTTTTGCATATGAATCACTACCCCTCAGCTATTCATGCACATTTTAGAAAGCACTAATTAACTACCTTGGTTATTGTCTTACAAATTAATGGGGGAAATCACAGTACATTTTCATGCAAAGAGTCCTCTGAAGCCCAGCTGGCTCTGTTGAATGTGAAACTACAGAGGAAAGCTGTCATGAAGGAAAACGCAGGAGTGCCTGAAATAAAGTGCTGGTTCATAATGGCTGGAAACCCCAGGCACTCCACTAACACTGAAAAATTACTGAGGTGGAGATACATTTGCAGTACACTGTTTTGACTACACCTCCCTGAAAGAGCTGTAATTGTACTGGTGCAGCCTGACAATACCTGTCAGACACCAGGAGGCACAATCAATTTATGGGCATTCCCTACCAACCCCTAAAGGACAATACATAAGACCAATTAAAATACCGGAGGAAAGAAATCATGTTGATGCAGGATTATTATTACTCCCCCCCCCTCACACACACATACACACGTGTTCCCAGAGTGGCTTACAGATCACTTTTAATAAATAAATAAACAAGCAATCCCTGCCCTCAGGCTTACGATCTAGAAAGACACAACACTAAAATAAAATGGATTGGGAGGGATGAGGAAATGAGCGCATTTGGGTACCAGTTCTTAGTTGTAAATTCTTCCAATAACCAGCTGGGGTGGGAAAATTCAAGAAGAGGAGGACAGACAAAGAATTGGAAGTTCCTTCCTTCCTTCCTTTCCTTCCTTCTCATTCTCTTCCCTTCTTCTCTTCATCCCTTCTCTATCCTCTCTTTCTCTTTTCTTTTTCCTTCTTTCTCTTTTTGGTTTGTGTTTTTTATTTATACAGTGGTACCTTGGGTTACATACGCTTCAGGTTACATACGCTTCAGGTTACATACGCTTCAGATTACAGGCTCTGCTAACCCAGAAATAGTACCTCGGGTTAAGAACTTTGCTTCAGGATGAGAACAGAAATCGTGCGGCGGTGGTGCAACAACAGCAGTGTAGGGATATCGCGGAGTGGGGCAGTGGGGTCCGGAGGGAGCACACTTCCCCACCAGCAGGCAGCCATGTCTGCCTGCACGCGTGACCCTGGGGTGCAGGGCACAACCCCTCCTCAAACAAGCCACAAGCTGTCTAGAACATCGTCCCCTGTGTCTGACCTTTTGCAGTCTCAGAGTCAGCGGTGTCCTGTCTGTAAGTTTTTCCCTGAGACCTTTTGTCTCCTTCGTCATACACTGTGCAAGGGGAAAATGACACTGTGGAACAGGTGCCAAAATAGCTTTGTACCACCCCACGATTTCGGGACGGAAGATGTGTAAAGGTCACAGCCCAAAAATGTATCTGCCTGGCTTGCATATTTGTCTCAATAAAAAGAGGCTCCACAGGAATGGTGGTAGCTCGCGTGCTCGCTTCAGACCACCTGTGTGCAGCTCACATCATGATCAACACCTGTCTTGGGCCTTCACTTCACAGCAGTAGGCCCCATTAGCTAAAGTGGTGCTTCAGATTAAGAACAGTTTCAGGTTAAGAACGGATCTCCAGAATGAATTAAGTACTTAACCAGAGGTACCACTGCAATGTTTTAGTTTTGATTTTAAAAAGATAATAGATAATAATCTTTGTATCCATTTTTTCCAAACTCTAGTATTTTTTTAAAAAAAAAACAACAACACAAATTTTAAAAAGAAGATGAAGAGCCAAAAGTCTCAGCTGTGCCAGTGGAGTAGTCCTTCATTCCTTCTCATCCCCTCTGATGTATTAGTTGCTGCCAGATGATCTTAAACATTACTCACAAATCAGTCTGTTGATCTTCACCAGAAGAAAACCATCACCACTGTCTGAAAAACTGAGAGCAGCAGGAAACATGCAACATGCCCAACAGGTGACATCCCCCTTTTCCTTAGAGAGCTGCAGAAAGAAACATAATATATTTGCTTTCCCCTGCTTGAGGGGAAATCAGAGCCTTTGTGTCACCAGTAGTCATTATACCAATCCACATTCTCTTTTCATGTATATTTCTTAATATGAGATACTTTGATTAGCCACTTCTTTGTATGACTATTTAAATTTGGTTTCCTCTTGTAATTGTTACTGAATTGACATAAATTCTAGTTATGTTTTATTATGTATTTCTACCCTGTTCTGAGCTACTTTGAACATTTTGCACCATGGACAGGCAGCATGCAAATAAACAACTGCAAGCCTATAAAGAAATATACTGAGATTTTTTGAATATTGTAGGGTGGTTCAGATGACCATCCTGCACACATTTAAGAATCATGTGAATGTGTCAGAAGCAGGGGTATTGGAGAATTCAGATGAAAACAGGAGAGGAAATTGTTGACGTTAGCTTCCCATGTCTGGAATGGAAATCAATCCAGAGAATACAATTGACATTCACCATTGTCATTTTTGGTCTGCAGACAACAGGTACCTGACCTGCCCATGTCCCCAAATTTTCCTTGCGTTTCTTTTGCATTTTAATGAAAGATGTGAAATAATGTAATGATAAAGTACCGTACTTTTCGCTCTATAAGACGCACCAGACCACAAGATGCACCTTTTTGGAGGAGGAAAACAAGAAAAAATATATTCTGAATCTCAGAAGCCAGAACAGCAAGAGGGATCGCTGCGCAGTGAAAGCAGCAATCCCTCTTGCTGTTCTGGTTTCTGGCATAGCTGCGAAGCCTGCATTCGCTCCATAAGACGCGCACACACTTCCCCTTACTTTTTAGGAGGGAAAAGGTGAGTCTTATAGAGCAAAAAATATGGTAATTAGTAAGCTTTGACAGTACTGGACAACACGATGGATAATGTTGATTTGATCAGAAACTGAAATGCAGCAGAATGGAAACAGTGCTGCATGCAATGAATAAAGGTTGGGACATAATTCATTGCCCTCTTGGATTAGAGCACCTAAGAAGGCTGCAGAGGGCAGACCCTTGGTGAGATGATTTGCTGAAGGAAATAAAAGGACAGTCAAAATTAAGATAAGTAATGCAAAACCCTTTCTGACCCATGAGAATTTCACTGAAATTTTCCCTGCCTTTTGATAGTTTTCAAATGCAATTTCTTTTCTGAGTAATTGAAGGAGATTTTTTTTAAAGAAATGCAGGAGAAAATTTGGGGACATGATTTATTATAAAGAAGAGGAGGAGGACCAGCTGATAGCAATGGCAGTGAGGAGATAAATTCACTGAGGGACCAAGCACTGTTGGGTGTTTAGGTAACATGTACAAGGCTCAGTAAAGTTCAGTAGGGTTGACTTTTTATACAGAATGTGGAAAATACCCATAAAAATAAGAGTCTAGCACTAAGCAGCATTCTATATTTGTGGCTCAAAAGAAAAATATGTATTGATGTGATTCTACTTGGAGCGAGTCAAAAAAAAGGGAGAAAATGTATTACTTATTTATGAATTTAAAGAGACTGGAAAACAATGCCGCACATTCAGAGAAAACATTCTAGGTGGTTTAACAATTGATTACATTTATAACAACATAATGAGGACCTCTCAAACGTACTCATGCAGGTAACACACATTCACTTACCCAAGAGCATTAAATGAGAAAGCATAAGCAGCAATTTCCTCCAGCAAATAAATCAAAGCAAAACCTTTTGATTCTTTGTTCCAGCAGCAGAACATACAGGAGACACTGGTAAAACTCTGAAGCTCTAACTATTCCAACAATCAGTTCAAAAAGACCATGCACCTTGAGGTGGAAGAGATTAATAAATCCTTTGTTAATGCACTCTACATGGGGCTGTCAGGAACAGGCTTTGGTAAGTCTCTGATGCAGGATGAGGGGCAGGGAGAAACTGTGGGTGGGGTTGGTTTGTGGGAATCAAGGTTAGAGAAATGGGGCTCTCCCCATTGCACCTCAACTTCAGCTGCTTTGGAAAAGGAAGCCAGCCCCTTCCACCAAGCTCACAGAAGAGTGAAGTCACAGTGGCAACCAATCAGGAGGTGGCAGTGACTGATCATGAGCCTGAACAGGAATTGAACTGATTTAAAATTTGCATCCTACTTTTTCCAACAACAAATATTGAGCTCAAAGCAGCTCACAATACTTGCAGTAGCATTAAGAAACAACAAACAAAACAACAAAACTAACAAAATGAATTTTAATAGGGATCAATGTAAGGTTCTACACTTAGGTAGGAGGAACCAGCTATATAAAATGGGAGACACTTGAATTGCCAGTAGTGCATGTGAAAAGCGTTGTAGGAGATCACAAGCTTAACATGAGACAACAGTGCGATGCAGCAGAAAAAAAAGAGTCAATGTTATTCGAGGCTATATCAACAAAAGTATAGTGTCCTGATCAAGGGAAGCAATAATCATCATCATCATTTTTTATTTGTATGCCGCCTTTCCACAGTTAAAAAAAACAATGCTCAAGGCGGCTTACAGCATAACAAGATTTACATAATTACAAAAGTCATAAACAATAAATAAACCACATCAAAAAATACACAACCAAATGGGAAACAATTTCCACATAAATCAAAATCTAAAACTTAGAATACAGCATTAATATCACAGTTTAAAATGACATAGGTAAAAAAAACCTAGCAATTTAAACAAAAAACAAAAACAAAACGGAGCCCTCTCTGCCCAGCAGCAGCAGTGGGAGTATTCCTTTATAGAACCCATCAGGCCCTGTCCTAAGCCAGGTGTTGAGTGGCAGGACTGGGGCCCTCAGGCCACATTATTCTGTCTTGGTCAGACCACACCTGGAGTATTGAATTTGATTCTGGGTGCCACAATTTAAGGAGGATATTGACAAGCTGGGGTGTGTGCAGAGGACGGAGACCAAGATGATCAAGAGTCTGGAAACCAAGTCTTATGAGGAATGGTCGAGGGAGCTGGGTATGCTTAGCTGGAAAAAAGGAGACTGAGAAGACATGTGATAGCTATCTTCAACTATTTAGAAGGCTGTTACATGGAAGATGGAGCAAGCTTGTTTTCTCCTGCTCCAGAGACTGGGATCTGAACCAATGGATTCAATTTAAAATAATGGAGATTCTAACTAAACAAGAAGAATAACTTTCTGATGGTAAGAGCTGTTTGACAGCGAAACAGACTTCCACGGGAGGTGGTAGACTCTCTTTGTTGAGGTCGGATGACCACCTGTCACGTATGATCTAATTGAGATTCCTGCATTGCAGGGCGTTGGTAGATCATAGAATCATGTAGAGTTGGATGACCATCAAACTCTACAATTCTACGTTTCTATGATTGCAATCACTATAATTTCAAACACAAGGTCTGAAAAATAAAAAATAAATAAATAAAATCAGGTGCATTGGACAACATTTCATACAAAAATGTGTATATTGGGGGGGGGATCCCTAAAATGCTGATGGATTTTTGTGAAGACTTTTTTAAAAGTTGCAAACTGATGGAGGACTGAAGTTAAGAGTGAAAAATGAGAAAGTGATATTGAAAGATTCATCCATCCCTATTTGAAAATCTTCTGAGAAGGAAACCTGAAATTTGATTGGTTTTGAAATAACAAATCAAATGTTGGGTTGCAGACTTTCAGTTTCATGTATTTTGGTATTCCTCATGCTTCTGTGTAGTGAACAGAACCTGCTCACAAGGTCGAAAAAGAACATTTTCCTCAAATAATTTTAAAACATATTCCCCCATGAGTACTATGGTGTCTGCAAGATTTTTAAGGAAAGAGCTAAACAGATGCTTAGTTGGAGGAAAAGCTATACTAGGAAATGAGCGAATATCTTTCACTGGTTGTAACTAGATGGGTTGAAACACCTCAAGAGAAATGTGGTTCATGGAGAACACTGTTGCAGTTACAAATTGCTACAAGTCAAGGGACTTGTTAGAGTTCTCAAGCTTGTAAACTGTCTGAAAGGAAAACAAAGAGAGCAATTTTGGCTCTTGAGGTTGATCAAGTTTAGCTAATGAGGGCAGAAAGAGAACTTTGTTTAAATATCAAGTTCAATATTGTGGTTGAGCTTGTATGCATTTTAAAATAAACTGCCTGAGAGATAATAATAATAATAATAATAATAATAATAATAATAATAATAATACCCAAACGCGCACGTCTATGGTTTTTGCTCTTCATGGATGAAGTTTGATTTCTGTAATTTATTATATTTCTATTCCACTTTTCATTCGCATGTATCCCAAAACAACTTACAAACAATAAATAACAGCATCATAAAAGAACTTGATAGAACACCACAAATAAAGCATAAATCATTTAAAACATTTAACAAGTCATCAGTAAAACAATTACAATCTATAAAATACTATAAATAAAGCAGCAACTAAAAAAAATAAGCTAGACATCATAATTAATGCAAAAATCGTATGGTTAACAAATGAATAGGGTATTTATCATCATCATCAACAACAACAATAATTTATATGATGTCCTCATATGCCTCATATGATGTCCCACTAAGGGCAGGGAGATTTAAGTTCTTTGAGGGGAAAATGAAATATGTCATGCACTCTTTTGCCAGATTCAGGTAGCATTTCACTGTTTGCAGAGAGAAGAATGGAATCTCTTCAGAGTTGCGTGCTTCCTAGCATAGAAAACATTCTTTTTACCCCAAACAGCACCTGGGGTGCTCTTTAAAGTTTTATTGAACTCCACAATCCAAATTGTGAGGTGGGGGAGGGTGCGTGGAATCTATGGCTAAGGAGAAAAAATAAACTGAGCTTCATCTTAAAACCATGTGTTTTTCTTCAAATGCGTTTGGCAGTTACAGCTTTATCTGATCTTACTAAGCTTCAACATTAAAATGGGGATTAGAGCTCATGAGAGAGAAAGACCCCAATTAGAGGTTCAGTGGTCCCCATGTGAACATCTGTAGAAGTGTAGAAGTGGTGTGTGGGTTTGGGATTTATCTGTGTGCATTATTGAGCAATAAGGAACTCCCGTATCTGCTGAACTCCAGGCACTTGACAAGGCAGTTTTCTGTTCTTACAATGATTCTTAATTGTTCTTGTTCTTTGCATTGGTTTTTATTCTTTTAAAAAAAATGTTTCATGTACAGCACTTAGAAATTCTGAATACAGTGGTACCTCGAGTTACAGGCACTTCAGGTTACAGATGCTTCAGGTTACAGACTCCGCTAACCCAGAAATAGTACCTTGGGTTAAGAACTTTGCTTCAGGATGAGAACAGAAATTGTGCGGTGGTGGTGCAGTGGCAGTGGGAGTCCCAATTAGCTAAAATGGTACCTCAGGTTAAGAACAGTTTCAGGTTAAGAACGGACCTCCAGAATGAATGAAGTTCTTAACCCGAGGTACTGTATTAAGTTGTACAGTGGTACCTTGGTTTACGAACTTAATCCGTTCCGGAAGTCCGTTCTTAAACCAAAGTGTTCTTAAACCAAGGCGTGCTTTCCCATAGCAGCAGAGGACTCAATTTACAAATGGAACACACTCAACAGGAAGTGAGACATGTTCTTATTCCAAGGCATAAGAGGCAGTGTCAGGCACCAAGTTGGATGACTTTAAAAGAGAATTAGACAGGTGATGGAATTTATCACCGGTTAAATTGGCAAAAGTGTCTTTTGCCAGTTTCAGGAATATCTCTTATGTGAAACAAATAACAGACAAAAGAATTTGCATAAGTTTCCCTCATGCATTTCTGTATTTTCCTCGAAGAAGCCAATCAGAAATAAGTGGCGCTTCAAATGTTCTATTTCTCATTGGTTTTTAGAAATGAATGAATGAACACTTCTACAATACATTGTAGATTGTACATTGTGTGGGAGCTGTCTATCCGCACCCGTGGGTATATTCTGAAACATGTCATTGATGCAATAATATTGCATTCTTGTTGTTATTTAGTCGTTTAGTTGTGTCTGACTCTTCGTGACCCCATGGACCAGAGCACGCCAGGCACTTCTGTCCTCCACTGCCTCCCACAGTTTGGTCAAACTCATGCTGGTAGCTTCGAGAACACCATCCAACCATCTCATCCTCTGTCATCCCGTTCTCCTTGTGCCCTCCATCTTTCCCAACATCAGGGTCTTTTCCAGGGAGTCTTCTCTTCTCATGAGGTGGCCAAAGTATTGAAGCCTCAGCTTCAGGATCTGTCCTTCCAGTGAGCACTCAGGGCTGATTTCCTTAAGAATGGGTAGGTTTGATCTTCTTGCAGTCCATGGGGCTCTCAAGAGTCTCCTCCAGCACCATAATTCAAAAGCATCAATTCTTCGGCGATCAGCCTTCTTTATGGTCCAGCTCTCACTTCCATACATCACTACTGATGTATAATATTGCATTAGTGGCGGATTTATACCTGACCAGCCACACAACATTCTGCTTCCTCAGTTGCTATGCAATGTTATCCCAATGTTATTGCATTATTGCTGCCTGGAGGCTGCGATTGCACTGTGGTGCAGCAAAAGCAGGATGAAAAAAACAAAACCCAAAACACTAAATATAGCATTTGTGTTATAAAAAGTTACAGGATTTCACCAGGAAGCTATGGGACATGAACTAATTGGAAACAAAGCATTATACCCTAGCATAAACAGCATCAAAAGCAGGATTGTGTGTAACTGCCCTGATACCACAATGAGCACAAATCATGAAATCCCTGTGTTATCTCATCATGTTGTCAATAGTGCATATAATTGGGGATATCCGAAGCTGGTCATGCTCAGGGCAGACTCATTGAAATATTGGAGTTTAGGTTAGTTCAAGTCCCTTGATTTCATTACTGTATAAACCTGTGTATGACTTAGTTAGATATCACCCAATATATCAGAGAATATAAATCATCTTCATCTTCTTTCAGAGTAACCAAGCGATGCAGTTTTTTTGTTTAATAAGACATCTAACATATGAGGCACAGAGGCATTTTAAAGGGAAGGAGGGAGCTGAGAACCAGAAGAGGCTTGCATTAGAAACAAGTAGCAATTGGTGGGCTTTGTTTTGCTTCTGTGAAATACATAAATGTTGTGGACTTTAAAAAGCTGCTTCAGAATTCAGCAGGGAGCAAACTGGCTATCATACTGTCAAAGAGATGAGATTCCACGGCAAATGTTGATATTGCAGGCAAAGTCATTTTCCTCTGTTAAAATGTTCAATTCCTTAGATATAAACAGTACCCTTTAAATGGAGGGGCAGAGATATAAAACATTAATGATTGATGCCTTGCATCGGCAAGGGCTCCCCTGGCTTCCTAAACATTGCTGTCAGTGGGGATGAGGCCTCCCATAGCCAAAAGCCTTTAGTTACACACCTGGCATGAGTGTTCCATTTTCTTGTTTCCTTTCAGCGCTGCTCCCTCATGTTCTTTAATGGGCCAATTCATAGCAAAAAGCAAATGCCATTAGAGCTGGTTTTAGGGATGTGCTGGGCATACAGAATGCTTGCAAAGAGCTTTATGAATTGTGCCCAGTTTTGGTTTCTTGTGATGCTAATGCAACGGGGTGGGGGGTGGGGACGCACACTATCTCCGAGTTTCACTACTCTCTTTAGTCCTGCATTCCCCCAATCACATTAGCATCACAAGAAACTGGGCAGAACTCATAAAAGCTCTTGCATGCACCAGCAAGCACCCTAAAAGCAGTTTTAACGGTATTGGCTTTGGCTCTGAATTGGACCATTAAAGAACACAAGGAGGCAAGGCTAAAAGGAAACAGGAAAATGGAATACTTGTCTCTGTTGTATTTAGAGAGAGAGAGAGCTCTAAGAGAGCTCATCTTCATTGACAGTAATATTTAGTAAACCAAGGAGGCCTTTGCAGATTTCAAGGGATGCAACATAGCCATCAATTGTTACAATTCATCTCTGCCTCTCTGTTTAAAATGTACTGTTTGCATTTAAAAAAATTTATGATTTTATTTTTAATTGGGGACAACGACTTGACTTACGGTAGCAGCAATTGGCAGTGGGTAGCTTCTCTTTGACAGATTTTGTTTTTAAAATGTATATTTATACTATTTCTCTGATATACCATTTTTACAGGCTGTCTGGATGGCTTACAGCAGTAACACTCAAATTGGTGGTCCATGAGCCATCAGCAGCTGGTCCATGGAGACTCTACCACAGCTCAAGTGGGGTATTTCAGGGACCAAATATGGTAGCATCCCCTAGCATATTGTGGGAGGGGAGGGGGGATTGCCATACCATCAAATCAGCTAGTTTGAAAAGCACTAGCTTAGAGAGGCTGAAACACATACGATTATAAAAGAGTAATATACAACTATTGCATATCAATACATAAATAAATAAATTCTTTTTCCCCAAAAAAGGGAGGGAGTTTCTGCAGCATTAAATAAATTCAAACAAAGGTTCTAGATACAAAAACAGTATAAAAACACAACATATCTTTAAAGACCAGGGGTGAGGGGAGACTTTGCCTATAATCAGAAGGATGTTAAAGCAAACTTCTCATTTGTTTGTCTCATTATCCTTCTTTTCCATTCTATCAAAGCCGCTCAGATGCAAGGTGAAATATAGTGACAATTCTACCTTTTAGCAGCATTCTGTAGACTGCAGAGGGCAACTCTAAAAAGCCTGGCAAAGAAAATCCCTCTGTCTGCTCTTTTGGCATCTCATGTTGCACAATTAGTTTCTCTCTGCTCGTATTGTGGTATCCTGAGCCTTCATTTATGTTGGAACCACATGCTGGCTTCCCATAATTTGACCCTTGAAAATCCAAGGCCTCAAATAAGTGCCTCTTTTGCATTTTTCCAAAGTAGCCCTGCGGGTATTTTATTACCTATGAATTGTTTTGTGGGTACTTCAATACTGAAGTGTGGAGCCATAACCATAATGTGTTTAAACACTAACCATCTGGTGAAGACGATACAGGAAAACGTCTAGAATCCAATAGAAGAGGAAGGCAGTGTAACAATTCTTTGCTGGATCAGGCTGAGATTTGACTAGCATAGAATTTTGCTCCCAGCAGCTTCTTTCCAGCAAAAGATAGATGTAATGCATTTCTTCAAATGTGTTCCCAACACCATGTACTGTATTTCAGCCAGGATTCTTGCTTTGAACCGCCTTCCCTGTATGCGTCTGAGATTTGAGGTGAGAGAAGAACAGGGTGGAGGGAAAGGTTTCATTACCAACCAACTTTGATACTTTTTACAATATTGTGGGGTATATATATATATATTAGGGACACGGGTGGCACTGTGGGTAAAACCTCAGTGCCTAGGACTTGCCGATCGTATGGTCGGTGGTTCGAATACCCGTGGCGGGGTGAGCTCCCGTCGTTCGGTCCCAGCTCCTGCCCACCTAACAGTTCAAAAGCACCCTTAAGTGCAAGTAGATAAATAGGTACCGCTTTATAGCGGGAAGGTAAACGGCGTTTCCGTGTGCTGCACTGGTGCTGGCTCGCCAGCTGCAGCTTCGTCACGCTGGCCACGTGACCCAGAAGTGTCTTCAGATGGCGCTGGCTCCCGGCCTCTTGAGCGAGATGAGCACGCAACCCTAGAGTCGGACACGACTGGCCCGTACGGGCAGGGGTACCTTTACCTTTACCTATATATATATATAAAAAATCTCATTATCATCTTGTCCCATCATGTCAAGGGTTATTTAATAGATGAGGAAATAACACCACATTCAAGTGGAAGGCAGTAAACTAGGCAGGTGAAAACTATCATATCGTGATGTCATGCCAAGTGTTGAGGATCCCTAGAAATTATCAGATAGGTGGTAGTGGAGAGGTAGGTTTGCCATACGTCAGGGAAATTCCTGACATGTCCTGGTTTTCTGGTGTAAAAATGGTGTCAGGAATTTTTTCAAAATGTCAGGGAAATTGTCAGGGGAATCTCGGATGTATGGCAACACGATGGAGAAAGCATTGGAAACAGCCCCCCCAAAACTCAACAATTTTGGTGGGTTTCCTAAATAAAAACAATACTTTTTGAAATATGGTAACTCTGGTGGAAGTGATAAGAAGTTACTGCTTTTCACAGAAACCTGATGTCTTCTGTGGTGCTTAGTTCCACTATCATCATGGACAAAAGGAACAAAGGCAGTGGAACAGCTAGTGTTTTGAACATAGAAGACCCTAGATTCAATCCTTGGTGTCTCGCTTCTTAATGATATTAAGACAATTTGGATATTTCCTTCTCAACTTTAATGTTTTAAAACATGAGAGTATGTAAAAAGAGAAGCACTGAGGTCATTAATGCAAGTCTCCAGAATCTATCCCATGTTATTAAGTGTCTATTATGGTTCTATAGAACAGTTGCTGAACATTTGGGAGTGAGATATAGAGGAGGAGGAGAAGAAGAAGAGTTTGGATTTGATATCCCGCTTTATCACTACCCAAAGGAGTCTCAAAGCGGCTAACATTCTCCTTTCCCTTCCTCCCGCACAACAAACACTCTGTGAGGTGAGTGGGGCTGAGAGACTTCAGAGAAGTGTGACTAGCCCAAGGTCACCCAGCAGCTGCATGTGGAGGAACAGAGACGCGAACCCAGTTCCCCAGATTACAAATCTACTGCTCTTAACCACTACACCACACTGGCTCTCACTATAGATAATACATTCAGGTTGAAGACTGGAATAAAATATGGGATGCTTGCTTAATAAAATCTGTACTCAGCTTTATTTGAGAAAATTAGCTGACATTACTTCATAGGTGGCATATCACACCAATACATTCATTGTGAACGATTTAATCAATAGCACTGTTGGATGGGTTGCAGGAAAATGTTAATACCACTTATGGTGGAATCATACTTTGGTTAAGTGGTTCTGGACATTTGGCGATGTTGAAATGTGCACTATTTCTAAGGAACAGGTGGTATGTTGTCCTGAACTGCTGATGAATATATTTGAAGAAGAAATTGCTAACATATTGTTAGAAGGAATGATTGCTTATGTGATCATGGAAGCATAGAATTTCAGAGTTTGAAGATACGCCAAAGGTCGTCTAGTCCAACCCCTTGCAATGCAGGAATCTCAACTAATGCATTCATGTAAGGTGGCCATCCAACCTCTGCTTAAAAACCTTCAAGGAAGGAGAGCTTACCACCTTCTGTGGAAGTCTGTTCCACTGTTAAACAGCTCTTATCATCAGAAAGTTCTTCCTGATGTTTTGCCACTATCTCCTTTCTTATAACTTGAAGCCATTGGTTCAAGTCCTACCTTCCAGAGCAGGAGAAGATAAACTTGCTCCATCTTTCATGTGACAGCCCTTTAAAGGTTTGAAGATGGCTATCATATGTCTCCTCTTTTCCATACCCAACTCCCTCAACCTTTCCTCATAAGGCTTGGTTTTGAGACCCTTGATCATCAATGGTAACCCTCCTCTGCATACATTCCAGCTTATCAATATCCTTCCTAAATTGTGGTGCCCAGAACTAGGTACACCATTTTGAGACTATTTGATTGCATCCACAAGCTCCTTTCGTACCCTTGGGTGCAGCTCATCAGGCCCTGGAGATATGAATTCATTGAAAGTAGCTAGGTGATCAGGTTCACGAGATTCTTAGCAAACATTCTTGCCAATTGCTGTGAGGTGCAACCCATCTGTTAGCAGAAGACTTTCCTCAAGAAAGCAGAGACAATGGACCAAGAAGCCAAACCTTTCCTAATGACACTACTTCCACAGCCAGTGGTTTACTTTCAGTATTTTTGTCTCTTTTTCTGAGCCATGATGTTCATATTGGCATATTTGGAACTGTACTTGATTGGCATATTTGGAACTGTACTTGATTGCTTCTTTTTAATATGATTGTGATTCATTCTGATGCTCTTTGACATGACTGATGCTTTTGTATAATATACATGCCAAGAGCCAGGATCAATGTACAGTTTTGCCTTCTTTTGTATGTTTCCCTTTTGGATTGGATTTGATATCCCGCTTTATCACTACCCTAAGGAGTCTCAAAGCGGCTAACAATCTCCTTTCCCCTCCTCCTCCACAACAAACACTCTGTGAGGTGAGTGAGGCTGAGAGACATCAGAGAAGTGTGACTAGCCCAAGGTCACCCAGCAGCAGCATGTGGAGGAGCAGGGAAGCGAACCCGGTTCACCAGATTACGAGTCCACCACTCTTAACCACTACACCACACTGGCTCCTTTTGATTCTTGTTATATACTTGATGTTGCTTTCTTTGTGATATTGCTGTTATGAAATACAATTAAAGTTATTTACCAGAAACTATTTTTTTAAAAAATATCATTGGCATCTCCAGTTGAAATAGAACTCAGTAGCAGTTAATATGGAAGATCCCTGCTTGGAAGGACACAGTGGACTGCTAGATGGATTGCTGCTCTTCATCAGTGTAACACAGCTCTGTATGTTCCAGTGGGTAAGGCCAGAATTTTTAAATTGCATTTATATACCACCTTTTTCCTTCAAGGAGCTCAATTTGGTATATATGGTCCCTCCCCATTTTATTCACACAACAACCCTGTGAGGTAGGTTAGGATGAGTGACAATGACTGACCCAAGGTCACCTGGAGAGTTCCATGGCTGAATGGAGGGTTCAAACCCAGGTTTCCCCCTTTTTTCCCCTATGGGTGATTTCATTTTTTCTTTTTTGTATATAATTTTTATTAAGTTTTCTGTTTTACAATTTAAGATACTCATTTTACATCCTTAAGATATCAATGACTTCCCTTCTTCTCTTTCCATGGTTCATTTCACATATCATAAATCCCTGCGTATTTTACAAAAACTATGCCATTCAGTATTTCATTATTGCATCCATCAAAACTTATTTACACTGTTGAATTTATCTTAATGCTGCCAGCATTTTCAGCTGTACACAATTATTTCCAATATATTCAATAAATATTTTCCAATCCTCTTTAAACATATGTTCTTCTTTTTCTCTTATTCTATATATGTTAAGTCTAGTAACAAATCTAGCCACACTAGTAACAATAGCTCCAAATCTAACCCTCCACAGTCGACTAGGAATGCTTCAAGTTTCATTGTAAGAAAGCATTGAGCTAAAAGGTTTGACTTTGCTATTTAAATAAATAAATAAAACCAAGCATTCCGCAATAATTTCCATGTACGGTGTTCTTTTAATTTGACACCAGTCATTTCTACTAGTAAAAACCCAAGCATTTTGAATCCAAGCTGAGATTCTCATAGATCCTAGGCTTCTAGAGTCTACCACACGTGGCAGAATGGTGATTAAGTATTAGAATTGCATTTTCCCCTCTGCCGCCTGCAGTCTGTAAGCAACATGTTGTAACCTACTCATGAACTCATGGCTAAAAGTATATCTTATTTATGGTTGCTTTCACACTAGCCGCTTAACTTTGAATGACATTCCTTTGTGCACTCATGTTTTACAAAGAATCCAGATGGCACTGTTGCCAGTATATCACATTTCAGCATTTTCTGTGTTGTCCTTCCATCTTGTTACTAACTTGATTTGTGTTGACTGTGGCTCCAAAACAACAACATTTGCCCAATATAGACTGCAAGAGTACTACCAAGGCCTTTCAGGGCTACTGTGCCTTTAATTAGAAGCTTCTTCTTTCTGGGTTCTTCCTCTAAATACTTTCTATTAAGTGCAGCTGCAGCATTACTAATTAATTGCCCCTTAACTTAATTTGAATCAGTTTGTTCTTGTTCCCTATGTGTCTGGTTAATTAATGGTTTTTTCACCATTCATTTTTCTTTTCATTTTTATTGTAAAAGGCAATATTTTTCCATTTTTAAAGAGAGAGGGAGAGGCGGCCCGTAACTAAAGCGTCTCTCCCTTGCAGAGAACTGGTTCATTATAATTGACCATTCATGAGGAATGCTGTGACCACACTGAACAGAAAGCAATTAAAGGTAGAAGCCTCAAGGAGGATCTTGCTAATTAAAATAGCAGGGGGGCCTTGGTTGAACAGGAACTTGGACATGAGAGATGCACATTTCCAAATAATATTGCTGTGAAGAACCATAATTTTGTTTCCACTTCCATGTCCAGTTCATTGTGGAAAAGCAATACTTCAGAAGCACTAAAGGATGCTTTTCTGCTTTGCAGGTCAGCAGTTGTTACATGTGACCAGCTGACTGGAATTTGAAAAAAGGTAAAAAGATAATGGTCTCCTGGATGGTTAAGTCCAGTCAAAGGTGACTATGGGGTTGCGGCGCTCATCTCGCTTTCAGGCTGAGAGAACAGGCATTTGTCCACAGACAGCTTTCCGGGTCATGTGACCAGCATAACTAAACTGCTTCTGGTGCAACGGAACACCGTGACAGAAGCCAGAGCACACAGAAATGCCGTTCACCTTTGTACCACAGAGGTACTTATTTATCTATTTGCACTGGCGTGCTTTCAAACTGCTAGGTTGTCAGGAGCTGGGACAGAGCAATGGGATCTCACCCTGTCGCAGGGATTCAAACCGCCAACCTTCTGGTCAGCAAGCCCAAGAGGCTGAGTGGTTTAGATCACAGCGCCACCTGCGCCCCCTGTTTTGTGGAAAAGCAATACCTCAGAAGCACCAAAGGATGCCTTTTTGCATTGCAGGTCATCAGTTGTTACATGTGACCGGCTGACTGGAATTAGAGCTGGAATGACATGGGTGAAGTATGGATTGCACAGGTAATTTGGTTATATTATATATTGTATATATTCTACTTAAGCCACCTTCTTAGAAAGTTAAGTTAAGAAGGCAACAGAAATCTAAGCGTATTTCCTTTGTCTTCAGCCTTGCTGGCTGTCTAATATGTGTGGTGAGGTCTGAGTTCCAGACCACCACCACACCTCACCTGAGTTCCTAGCATCCTTTGCTAGGATTAGTAACTGTTGTCAGAAAAAAAACTTCAATGTTCAGCTGAAGTACACAGGTTACTTTCATTAATATATGCAATTTTATTAACACTTTGTCTTAGCACATTGCATTTTTGCACATACTACTTGCCTGGAGAAGTGCCTTGCAAAATTCAGAGAAGCTGAAATTAAAATGGATGGCTGTTTCTTGGTTTGCATTATTGTTTCAGAAAGTGCAAATGAGTTAGATTTTCATTCAAATGTAAACCAATTCAAATTCCAGCCCCCAGCCCTGCCTTGGAGACCACCAGCTGGCCCGCAGCCTACACAAATATGCACACAAGCTCAGACACACAAGTCACATCCTGTTGTCTCTCCAACAGTTCTCATTTGCCAGGTAGGGGAAGTGAGTCACAAGGGATTTTCTGCCTTGGGTACCAAAATAATATTGGCTTTGTTATTGAAAGTTATATGTTATTGAAAGTGAAGACTTTGAATTTTATATGTTTTTAAACTTTATTCTTCTTTTTTTTTGTTTAGTTTTCTTTTTTGTATTTTTGTGTTTTCTTTGATTGTTGATAATGAAAAAATCTTAATAAATATCATTTAAAAAAACCACACAAAATAATATTGGCTTTGGATGAGATGGAAAAACTGTGTTGGGTTGGCCTTGTGTGGAGAGAGTGGGCAGGACTTGCATGAAGGTGATACCAGGTTCAATCTCTGGCACCTCCAAACTGTTGCATGAAAAACCCAGAGAGCCATTGCTAGTATTGACCCAGAGGACCAATGATATAACTCAGGATAAGGCAGCTTCCTGGGACGCAGGTGGCGCTGTGGGTTAAACCACAGAGCCTAGGACTTGCCGATCAGAAGGTCAGAGGTTCGAATCCCCGTGACGGGGTGAGCTCCCGTTGCTCAGTCCCAGGTCCTGCCAACCTAGCAGTTCGAAAGTATGTCAAAGTGCAAGTAGATAAATAGGTACCGCTCTGGCGGGAAGGTAAACGGCGTTTCCATGAGCTGCTCTGGTTTGCCAGAAGCGGCTTAGTCGTGCTGGCCACATGACTCAGAAGCTGTACACTGGCTCCCTTGGCCAATAAAGCGAGATGAGCGCCGCAACCCCAGAGTCGGTGATGACTGGACCTAATGGTCAGGGGTCCCTTTACTTTTAAGGCAGCTTCCTATATTCCTGTTGGTTACTTTTGAACAAATATGCATAAGATTCCACTGACAGAGGAAGATTCTACTGACAAAAGCTCGTTACTTTAGCCAGATCATCTCTAGTATGTAGAAAGTGTCCTGCAAGTGCTACAATTATTGCTGAATTTTAGTTTCTTGTGAGCGAAATGAAAAGGACACCTAGACAGCTGAGGAGAAGAGGAAGAAAAACACCACCCCATGCAATCATGTAGCCTATGGCATAATCTGTCCTCAGAAATATCGTTCTAGGGTTTATCCCAAATAAACCATTTTTAAAATCCTTTGGCGACAGTTGCTTTTTCAAGTGAGCTTATGAGAACTTAGTGGGGATACAAGAGTGAAATCGTTCAGAATGTTTCTGCAAGCAAGTTTCCCTCCACTTCACACCTGGACACAGGATTAGAACCAGAGCCACTTTCAATCCTCTGATCCCATGAAAGAGGAAATAGGAGCAGGTGACACTAAGTGTGACCCCCGAGGGAAAATGTGTTGCGGTGTTAAAGAACTCATTTTTTTAACTCGGAGTGCTTTCAGAAGGAATGCAAACAAGAGCCCTTGTGGGGCTAAATATAGCTATCCATGAATGGGAAATAAGTTTCTGAAAATAGAACAAGAAACTATAATATCAGAAGGATTTTTTTTTTATTTAAAAGAGGCATGCTGTTAATAAGCTGTTGTTCTAAAGTTGGTCAAATGCAGATGAAACAAAGCTAATCCTATCTTTTATCCTTTCCTCATTTCCATTCATTGCTTTCTTTTGCACAGCCAGAAAGCTTATTAGTCTTCCAAACGCTCGTCATCTCTCCCTTGAAAACTGCAGCAAAAGGGGGAAAATACTGACTAAGATTAGCTCAGATTATAGTTTTGCACACCACCACAATATCCAAGCAGTACAAGATTCCAGGGTTTGTGTTTCCTTTAGAATGAGGGACAGTGGAGACTGTGGTGTCTTTATGATATATGGTTGAAAGGTAAAGGCCATTAGGTCTAGTCGTGGCCGACTCTGGGGTTGCGGTGCTCATCTCACTTTATTGGCCGAGGGAGCTGGCGTACAGCTTCCGGGTCAAGTGGCCAGCATGACTAAGCCGCTTCTGGTGAACCAGAGCAGCGCACGGAAACGCCGTTTACCTTCCCGCTGGAGCGGTACCTATTGATCTACTTGCACTTTGATGTGCTTTCGAACTGCTAGGTTGGCAGGAGCAGGGACTGAGCAACGGGAGCTCACCCCGTCACAGGGATTCGAACTGCCGACCTTCTGATAGGCAAGTCCTATTAGCACATAAATACAACCTGAGCCTCTAATGGAGGGGTTCACAGCATTAACACCCCAGTAGGGCCTTGCTTCCTCTATAGCCACAGCCTTGGATTCAGACAGAAATCAAGTATCACTCTGACTCTTTGGCTTCCCAGCCTGTTGCTTCTAGCTTTACTCAATTCTCAGCTCTCACCTTTCTCTTTCTAAATACCAGTCAGTTGAGGGAAGGGGCCCACTCATTTGCCTGCCGCCCCCCCAAATATTTTATAAAAGTTCTCACCATGGGAGTAAGATGAATGCACAAGAACTTACTTCTGAGTATGGTTTGGTTTTTGATGCATAGCTGGAATTATTTGGCCCCTTCAGAATAAGTCCCATTAAACACAGAGGACTATCTGGGTGAACATGGATATGTTTCTTTTTCACTTATTCTTAGGTTCATATTCCTATTGACCATTCATTGTAAGTGCTTTCATCATTACTGCTACAATAAACACTGTGTTGCTCTGGGGCCCTGAAAAGACCCCAGATTTTTTTGATCTGCCTTGTGGGATATCCACTTTTTTGGGGAGAAGGTGGAATAATAATAATAATAATAATAATAATAATAATAATAATAATTTCAGCACTGATCTTACATCTGAAGCTGTGTGCACTTAGAAAAAATAAATACATGTGAGGATAATATTAATGTACGAGGAATTTGGTTACTATCTGCATGCTTGCTGAACAAATAAGATCCATATTGCAAGAGGTTTATATCTTCCAGAGATACAGTTTTAGTTTTACCAGGCCCATTATGAATTTGCACTGCAGCAGCGATGGGGAACCTGTAGCCCTCCACATGTTGTTGAACACTAGCTTACAGCATTCAAAGCCATTGGTCATGTTGGCTAGGGCAGAGTTAAAGACCTGTGTCATCTAAAAGACCACATGTTCCCTTTCCCTACATTACACCATTCTAGTGAATCAAATATTTTATTTCCTACTATATTAATTTCATTTTAAGTATACAACTTCAGCAGCATCAGTAAGAATGGAGGTAAACAAATCCAGATTGCTATCAGCAATTCAATAGCCGTGTTAATTAACTCTAATCCCAGACAACCATCATTAGTTCATATCACTGGAATAATCAAAACCAGTATAGACTAATCCATTATCCTCAATTAATTTCCCAGCTTCTGAAAGGGAGTAAACTTTAACCTGCTTTTAATAATCCGAAAACAAATCCTTAATGTTGTATAGATTCTAATTAACAAACTGTTTAATAAAGAAACCTTTAATTCATTATGATTACATTACGTGCTCGCTAAAGTTCAGCAGAGATCGATTATAGCTTTGATTGCCTTCTTCTCACTTGAGTCCATTTCCATAATGTTTGTTAACTCAAAAATGCATCCACAACTGTGTTTTTGGAACTGGACTGGCCACATTCTCCTAGGTGGGTATATGTGGAGCAAATGAATGGCGAGAAGGCAAGGCTGCAAAGTTTTTCTATCCCTTGTTCGTAAGTGATGGATGAAGGGGGGTGGGGTCACATGAATTCCTCCGCCATGTTGAAAGCGCACATGGAGGGGCTTTGTGCACTAGCCCCACCCAGCTTCACTACCACATTTAGCCAGTGTTTGCACATTCAGCTGACATCAGATGTGTGCAGATAGAGCTTCATGCAAGGAAGGGTGTTCCTTGCGTGGAAGAATTTTCCCAAGTGTTTTGAACAGTGTTCTGCTAAGCTAAAACTGAGAGTCTAGTGACCATAAAGTCTTGCCATAAGAACAAGTCCAGCACCTGTCAGACGGCAACCCATTTGCCTCATCCCATACAATTCAAAGGGAGCCACTGAGAACCAACACACTCTTGATGTCACAGGGACTGGAGCAGTGCCAAAATTTTGGAATGGGCTCGCACATAAGGATGAGTTGTGGGTTTATTAGTGCCTCTGAAATAATGGGTTTACTAATCAAAAATGCCCTCATTCTTTTCATACTACCATTGTCTCCAAAATTCATTTGAACTTTCTAAGTGCAGAACTAAAAAGCATTTTAATGAAGAATTATTCATTTTCTGAGTATAATGTGTTATAGCTAGGGTGATGTGTTGTTTGTCTTGAATTTGGAGAGATTTCATCCTGTGAAGTTTCTGGCAAACATCTGATGTCACACTCCTGGGGAGGGTGGGGGGAAAGATTTAATGAAGCTGTACAAAGGGATGTATGATTACTCTAGAGGATTATTACAGTTAATAAGTCTTTTTCATTGAAATTGCATGTTATTTGAAATATATATCATACATTATATGAAATATATATATATTTGAATTTAGAAAGTGTAGATTCAGATCCCTACCTGAATCATCAAATATGCAATAATTGTTATTTGTCTGCTGTTGCATTTAAAGCAAAAGCAAAAACAAAACAAAAAAACCCCACAAGCAATTATCTAGAAAACCTGGATTCAAATCCCTCCTTGACTCTTCAGAAATACAGTGGTACCTTGGGTTACAGGCGGTTCATGTTACAGACTCCGCTAATCCAGAAATAGTACCTCGGGTTAAGAACTTTGCTTCAGGATGAGAACAGGAATAGCATGGCAGCGGTGTGGCAGCAGCGGGAGTCCCCATTAGCTAAAATGGTACCTCAGGTTAAGAACAGTTTCAGGTTAAGAATGGACCTCCAGAACAAATTAAGTTCTTAACCCGAGGTACCACTGTACACCTTTGATACTGGTAATAACACTGTTGTGCCTAAAACATGTATAATTCTTGTTCACAGAATCGTAGAATCATAGAATTGTAGAGTTGGAAGGGACTCAAAGAGCCATCTAGTCAAACTCCTTCCAATGCAGGAATTGCAGATAATTCAAAACACTATCAACAAGGCAGCTATTGATGACAGGGAAGTCTTCCACAGGCATTAAAGACATGAAGGAACAAGACAAGTAATAAATTTAATAATAGGAAGGAACAAGATGGGTAATCATAATAAGTGGGAAAGGGCTTGAGGGGGCTGCACCATGACCCCAGCACCTGTCATCATATGGCTCTTTCTGGTTTCCCTGTGTGTAATATCTTCAGTGGGGAAATTCTTCTATTCATGGAGCAACCCATGTGATTAGGAAAGGTGGGTGATCTTGGTCTTAATCATGCAGGGAGCTTTGATGAGTAGTAAAAGTTCCCTTCTGCAATCACCAACAGAAGGAACCACTGCATGGTATGCAACTATGGGAGGTGGAGCCAACGAGATTGCCCTGAAGACCTTTTCTACTTCTACTGCCCATTCATGGCTATGATACCTGATGAGGGTTTGAGTGTATTTAGCTTTCTCGATAATATATCAAGTATATTATCAGGAGCCTCCTGCAGCCTTAAAGCCAATATTCACACTCCCAACTCTGCCTTTCTGTCACTCCTCATCTCCTCCCAAGCATGCCACTCAGACATTTTTTTCACTCAGTCAATCATTCAAGCATAACTATGAGTTGATCGACTCGTCCACCAATTGGATGGCATATCTTGAGAGGAACCAATCGTATTTTGACATTAGTCTCCATGTGATTCAGGCTGCATGGAGAGAGAGTGGGGCCACATGCAGTAGCTCCACCTCCACCACTGTGTCCTGTGCCAGCCACTCCCTAATGCTGCCAATGCACAAGGAAATCTGAAGATGGAAGCTTGCTGAACATACGTAGGCTGTCCCCATGGTTTGGAGTCCTGTGTGCTCAGGGTTCCAGTTCACTGAGACAGCTTATGCACATTCAGTAGGCTTCCGTTCTTCAGATGTTTCCCCATAGACAACATGGTGACTGTGCCCAACACATGGAATGTGATGGTGGAGGACTTCCGGGTTGGCGCCATTGTTTAATGGCGGATTCCCTCTGAGCTCCGGAGGGAATCGGCTCCGTAGCGTCTGGGTCTGGCTGCTGCGGCGAAGCGGGGACCCTTAAAATCACAGGCGCGGATGCCTGTGAACACAGAGACTCGGCGGGCACCATTTGCGCCCCCCCAATCCGTGACGGAGCCTTTTTAAAGGCTTCGGAACGGAGGCAGGGTGAGGCGTGGTGCTGAGAGTACTCCCTCGTCTACGGAGTGAAGCCGCAAGCCATTGACAGAGAGCACCAACTTCTTCTTTGGATCGATTGGACTTTAAAACATCAACCCGTGAGTAATACAGAGATTGGAACTTTAAAAAAAAAATTTATTTTGGATCTGGAACGAGCGGGAAGGGGTTAAAAAGGAAGTCCACCCCCCCTCTTTGTAAACAATTTAAAGCAAAGGACCGGGCAGCTAAGGTCGAGAGAATCTGTTTCTTGTTTTTTAATAAAAGATCTTGACTTCACGGTTTGGACATTATAAGAAGATTTACTGGAGGATAAAAAGAATTTTGGGAGCTGAAATTTCACCCCCCCCCCCTAGACCCGGGAACGTCCTATGAGAAAGCCTGCTGTATTGAAGAGTTTGACAGCTGTCAAGTTAGCTGTCAGTCAGCTAGTTGTCAGCTGGAAAAAGAGAACATTGTTTCTGCTGTTTCTGCTGGTTTATTCGGTATAACTTGTTGAAAATAAGGAGGGCTGATACAAAATAACTGGACTTTTGGCTTTGAGCTGAAAGGAATATTAAGGAACTAAAATCCCCCTAGAGGGGTATTAGGGACACTACACTACAAAAATGGCTGGAGCATGTAAAATTCAAGCAGAATTGGACAGAGCATTTGTTCTCCTGGGAAAGTTACAAGATGAGTACAATGCTTTGTCTACAGAGGTTTCAGTACTACACTTGACAGTAAATAACAGTTTTGAGCCTGATAAGGACTTGAAACAGGAAGCCCATTCAACTGAACAAATAAATGAAACTGAAAGTGTAGACACGATGGAGCAATATGTTGCTTTTGAAGAAAATGAAGGAGGAGCTGGAATTCTGCAGGAGTCAAAGGAGAGTTGCAATATGAGGCCTGACATGATGATAAAAAAGGACAATAAAAATTGGATGCGGAAAGCCTGGTCTGAATGGGAGTCTGAAAAATGGAGAGATCCCCTTTGGAGGAGATCTGAAGACCTGAGGATTACAAATTTGCTGAAGGTGAAAGTTGGAGCTTTGGGGACATGTGGATTTGAAAGAAACTTGAAACAAGAGTCGGAGTACCCCATAGGCTTTGCTTTTAAGTACGGAGGACTGGCTGGAAGCAACATGGATCCTGTTGGGCCGGAGCCTCTCCGAGACTTGGGGTTTAACATCAAGGACTATCAAAGAGACCGGCAGAAAGGAACTGAGAGAGATATAAGGGCCTCGGACGTGAGATCTCCAGGCTAAATAACATAAAGACTGATGGATATTGGTTGGGGACTGGAACCGGGAAAGGGGTGGGTGGAGGTTGGGAATCCAAAGGGTACATAAGTATAATCTGCCTTGTTTTTTATATTTTGTTAGCTGTATGGAAATTGGGAAAATCGTGGAAGGGAAATTTTGGTCGACTTTAGGAAAAAGGTTTAAGAATAATTAATGAGGTATAAGTATTGATGTGTAATTTTGATAAGGTAAAATTGGTTTTTTTAAATTAAATGAAAATAAGGCTGGTAAAAATAAATTGAGGAAATGGAAAAAAGAAGTAAAGTAAAATAATAGTATGTTAGAACAAATGTTCAAGCTAAAGTGAAGAAATAAGTTAAGGACTTGCTGAATTGACAACTTAAATTGGAATACAAGAAGGGGAGGTGTGAGGAGGTCTGAGAAATAAGGTTAAGGAAAATAAGTATCTGAAACTTTATGTGTTTTTTTCTTTTTTTTCTGTTAAGTCTTGAATTTTATGTATTTTTGTGTTGTTTTTATTTTGTTTATTTTTTTGTTTTTGATTGTTATATGTTTGTTGAAAATACCAATAAATATTTAACAGCTGAAAAAAAAAAAGGAATGTGATGGTGGAGCTGATGCACGTGGTCCTTCTGTGTCAGTCGCTACACATAATCTGGATCACGTGGAGACTAATGTCTGAATAGGGTGTGGTGAGATGCCCCTTCAGCCATGAAGCTTATCAAATAAGCATAACCTTGGGCCTCACAGGACTGCATGGGGGAAGGGTATGATGGAAATGAAGGGAATAAAAATAAATGTGGAGGTAGGTGTCAAGAAATGTGAAGGTTCCCATAGTTTACAAACAGTTGTCTTGCTACGTAATGAAACTGAGGATTACCTGTTTGTGCTAAAGAAAGTAGGGGGGGTGAATCTGGCTGATTTGGCTGAATGCATACCTGTGTCACTAATGTGCCCCTAGATGCACAAAGGTAATTACCTGGAGGTAATTGCCCAGTTTCTTAAAAATGATTTTATCATGGGTCTTTGGAATGGGAGTTTAATTAAAGAAATTAGGACAGACGATGTCTGCATGTGGAAGAAACATTAAGGGAATTAAGGCCATCATCTTGAATATCACAGCTCAGCACTGAGTGCCGCCTGTTTTATGCAAGAGCACAGCGCCACTGTAATCTTGTTCACAAGCAGGTATATTACCTGGAGGAAGAATATGGATAAAAATATTTAAGCAAACACAAAATGAGTTCAGAATGCTTAATTGGATCTTACCAAATATAGAAACAAAGTTAATCAAATAATTAGGCAAACAGTCACAAGCTTGCTCATGGCATTTTTACAAACCAGGTCGACATTCTGTCAAGGAAATATTTCTAGCTGAGGCCAGATTGAAGGAAAAGTCCAGAATAAAATTGCTTGAATCTAAGGTTAAGTGATTTATTTATATACATGTCTAATCAAAATTTAAAACTATCTCAGACCATTTTAGTTGCCAGGGGTTCCTGTCTTCTGCAGGCCAGTACAATTTAGAGGTGCATTATTGCCACAACAAATACACTCTCTACATCAGGCATGGCCAAACTTGGCCCTCCAGATGTTTTGGGACTACAACTACCATCATCCCTAGCTAAGAGGACCAGTGGTCAGGGATTATGAGAATTGTAGTCCAAAACATCTGGAGGGCCACGCTTGGCCATGCCTGCTCTACATAAAGCATAAAGAGAGAAATCCAACTGTGAAGAGATGGTTTTAAAATAAAATAAATATAAAGCATCAAAAAAGGTGTAAGGTTTTACAATTAAACCATAAATCATAAAAATGTAAGATTGCCACTAACTTTCTTAGCATCAAATTCCAACATTGCTAATTAATTTCTGAAGTTTCCATGAGATTTAAGGTGGTCTTGCTGCAAATGATGCACCTTTTGTATTAATGTTGTCTGTCCTGTGATGGTTCCAATTAAAAGGTACATATTAAAAGGTGTCCAGTTCTGGGCACCACAGTTCAAGAAGGGCACTGACAAACTGGAACATGTCCAGAGGAGGGCAACCAAAATGGTCAAAGGCCTGGAAAGGATGCCTTATGAGGAACGGCTAAGGGAGCTGGGCATGTTTAGCCTGGAGAAGAGGAGGTTAAGGGGTGATATGATAGCCATGTTCAAATATATAAAAGGATGTCACATAGAGGAGGGAGAAAGGTTGTTTTCTGCTGCTCCAGAGAAGCGGACACAGAGCAATGGATCCAAACTGCAGGAAAGAAGATTCCACCTAAACATTAGGAAGAACTTCCTGACAGTAAGAGCTGTTCGACAGTGGAATTTGCTGCCAAGGAGTGTGGTGGAGTCTCCTTCTTTGGAGGTCTTTAAGCAAAGGCTTGACAACCATATGTCAGGAGTGCTCTGATGGTGTTTCCTGCTTGGCAGGGGGTTGGACTCGATGGCCCTTGTGGTCTCTCCCAACTCTATGATTCTATGATTCTATGATAATTGTTGATGTAATAGGCAATACAGTGAATAATGATGAAGATACTCTGTATCACTTGGATCCATGTAACATCCCTCAAGGATTCTGTTGTCAGTGACTGAAAGCCAAGAGAAGTGAACTCCTTTCTAGAGGAGGGAAATGACAAAACAGGCACTTTAACATGTATGACTTTAAAAGAATAGCCACAAGGGAAAAAGCAAGATATCTTTATTGCATTTCAATATTTCATAGTCGGTGCTGAAATGTAAGTTGATGCCTCAACTGGATTTAAATGCAGTAATTTGGTAATGCTAGTAACAACTTCAATAACATTTGCACATTTTAAAGTGTTTCCTGTTCCACTGAACTGAGTATATGTCCTACAGTAGCCTCCCTTGTAGGAGTGACCCAATATATGTCATGGCCTAAGGCAAAGGATGATATAGTCCCTCTTCTCCATTCTATATACAAAAGCCATCTGAACTGCCAATTGAATCTTATTTTGCTACTGGCAGTGGGATAATATCCACCACTGCACCAAGACAGCAGAACAGTTTTGTAGTCCTAGGACAGATCATATCATATGTTGCAGAGAGGGATTTGAAAGAGAGATTATTACTCTCTCATAGCAGAGTTAAGCACATTGGTGATTGCTCCAAACAAGTTAAAACTTGGTTACATCTACATCTGCCCTCATCTACCTTTAAACAGCATTCCCCATGAAAAATACTTGGGCTAGAACAGGTTGTCTCAACCTCGGCCCTCCAGATGTTTTGAGACTACAGTTCCCATCATCCCTGACCACTGGTCCTGCTAGCTAGGGATCATGGGAGTTGTAGGCCAAAAACATCTGGAGGGCCAAGGTTGAGGAAGCCTGGGCTAGAATAAATAGCAGGCACTTAAAAAGGTAAAGGGACCCCTGACCATTAGGTCCAGTCGTGACCGACTCTGGGGTTGCGACACTCATCTCGCTTTATTGGCCAAGGGAGCCAGCGTACAGCTTCTGGGTCATGTGGTCAGCATGACTAAGCCACTTCTGGCGAACCAGAGAAGCGCAAGGAAACACCGTTTACCTTCCCGCCGGGGCGGTACCTATTTATCTACTTGCACTTTGACATGCTTTTGAACTTCTAGGTTGGCAGGAGCAGGGACCGAGCAATGGGAGCTTACCCCGTCACGGGGATTCAAACCGCTGACCTTCTGATCAGCAAGTCCTAGGCTCTGTGGTTTAACCCACAGCGCCACCCGCATCCCAGGCACTTATAGCTTTATAACAGGCACTTAGCTTTGCAAATAAGTGAATGTTTTACTCACAGAATTTCCAGAAGTTACAGCAAAAATATCTCTATCTGCTGGCAGTAAAACAAAGATGAAAATTTCTCCAAATGACTTAAAGAATAATAAAAAAAGAATCATGCAATCTTTGGGGTAGCAATGATGCAGGCTTTAAAATCCCCCTTTGGGGGAGATTCTATTTATTTAGTTTTTCTTGCAGGTGGGAGCCATTGGACACATAGCTGCTTTTTGCATCTCGAGGCCCCAAGACCCACCCCCAAAATAAATACACACGGACACTTATATTAGTTTAAGTTTTGGGGCAAATTTTGGCCACAACTTTATTGAAATACAATCATGTGAGCAGTATTGGTTTAGGCATTGACTCCCCGCTATAACTGACTCCACCTCTCAGGGTGATCGTCGAATGGGGAAAACCAAACGAGGGAGCAAGGTCAATGAGGACCAACCTAAGCTCACCCCGGGGTTCCTGTGGTCCTAGAATGGCCCTAGCCCCTCAAGTGGACTTTGGACGAGATCCAGGACCCCCAGGTTCCTTTAACAGAATACCCAGTTCCTGGAGGGGCAGGTGATGGCCGCACCTCCCCTCCCCACAATCCAACTGAGGCAATGCCTAACCACCACCTTACAAGTTGTGACGATTTGCTAAGGGGTAGGCAAAAACCAAAAGGCTAAAGCCAATCTACCAAATGGAAAAAATTCCTACTCAGCCCCTGTTCCAAAACAGGCAACCCAAACCAAAGCAAGGCCAAGCGACTCTACCTAAACTAGTAAGGGTGGGCGGGTGTTCAGCCGTGCAAATGCAAGTGCCCCACTTGCATCACACTGCTGTTTTTAAAGCCCCTGGGATCACGCCACCTACTGGCTATTGGCTAAAACCGACTGGCATGATCCCAGGGGAATGGCCAGGACTTCCTGCTCCTCCTCCCCCATTTTAACCCTGTCAGGTGAGCTCTTGGGTCCCGAGTGCAACCAGGACCCTCTATTATGAGGATCCCATTTCTTTGCTTGTTCCAGGAAGCACACAGAAGAAAGAAATTGAGAAGGGAAAGAGCAAAGGCTGCTGAGAGCTTACTAAGCCACACCCATTTTGGTAACCGGAGCTCAGGGCTCAGGTTAACCCTTTCATGCATGCAAGTGTGAGTCACTAACTGCATGTTACAGCATGTTCTACACTGCTGTGTCATCTAACAGAGAGGAATGGCTAGGAGGCCACAGTCAATATCCTACATGCTTGAGGAGTCCGCCTCAGTCTGCCTAATAGACAGTTCGCCCTCCCTTGTTTTCTGAGTTGCCTCAAGATAGAAATTTTGAAACCCTGTTATAGAGCAATGGGATAACATTTCCATTTGAAAAAACCATTTAGTTTTCCTTTAATTTATCTCTCCTTCTGTTTTTCATTATTGTGCTTAGGTCTGCTGACCATAAAACTCCAAGCTCTACTTGCATATGAGATGCCGTAATGTTCCTCTTCAAGCACACAGTAAGGAGGACATTAAAGAGTCCTTTAAATACTTTAATTTCTCTGTAAGCATTGTTATTCCTTGTAGGACAATCAAGCATATCCCTTTATCCAGAAAATTATGGACAATTTGTGTACATAGTCCAGTAAGTCTTGTTTTTTTATGCCTTTGATTGCCTGACAACCATGAAAATGCCTGCTGATTTTACAGTCATAATAGCAACTTTTGAAACTGGGCTTTTCCTTTTGTAGCAATCTTTTTCTTCTTCTTCTTCTATGATTATTCAGCAGAGGTATTCTTTTCACTTCCTTGAGATAGTCTTTGCTACATAAGTATATGATTTCCCCATGTGCTCAGACACTTGCAATACTGTGAAGGGCTTGAGTGGATAGCTCCCTATCTTAGGAGACAGAAAAGTCTGTGTTCACCAAGATTAAAAGTTAGAAAAGACTAATTCATGTGTTATTTAGCTGAAACCTTAGCTGAAATCCTCTAATCCACCACTGCACATTGTATTGCATGGCAGTGGCTGAAGATGTTTCCTAAGCCTGGAAATGCTTGAAACAATGGAAGATGAATCATACAGGAACATCTTTTAAGAAAATGATCACACAATAAGACATTCCTTGAATGGGGACTAAGAAGCTTGAATCAGAAGTGGAATTTCAGGACTTGAGACTGAGTCCTACTGTCTCAGGTGTCTTCAGACTGAGAAAATGATAAGGATGTGCACTGTTGCCTCCTGAGCATGCCAGGCATCATAGGTAGACACCTGACTAGCTGGAGGCTCTCTGGGTACCAAGAGTGAAGAGACAGGCATCACCTTTCACATGTCTTGTACTCTTCTTATGGGCAGTTGTGCAGTTTGGGCAGTGGGGGCATACATGAGTTTGGTTTACTCAAGTAGGAGGGTCCACTGAACACAAGGGACCTTTAAAAGCCAGAGACACCATTGTTCCTGTGAAAGCCTTTGGATTGGCCCAACCTGGTATATGTACTAGGAGCCTGGCCTTGTGCCCTTCCATGACCTCAGGATTTATTGGTTTGAAAAACATATCCCTCAACCTAGATTCAGGTACAGCTGCTCTCAGTACTGTGTCCCTTGTGTGCACTGGATAATATATAAAGGAAGATGAGAAAGAGGATAAAAGGAGCTGTAAGATTAAACTTAAAAAGGTAAAGGGACCCCTGACAATTAAGTCCAGTCGCAAATGACTCTGGGGTTGCAGCGCTCATCTTGCTTTACAGGCCGAGGGAGCCAGCATTTGTCTGCTTCCGCAGACAGTTTTTCCGGGTAATGTGGCCAGCATGATGAAGCTGCTTCTGGTGAAACCAGAGGAGTGCACGGAAATGCCATTTACCTTCCCGCCGGAGAAGTTTTGCCCTAAGTTTAATCTTAGGGACGTGGGTGGTGCTGTGGTCTAAACCACAGAGCCTAGGGCTTGCCGATCGGAAGGTCAGCAGTTCGAATCCCCTTGATGGGGTGAGCTCCCGTTGTTTGGTCCCAGCTCCTGCCCACCTAGCAGTTCAAAAGCACATCAAGTGCAAGTAAATAAATAGGTACCACTCCAGCGGGAAGGTAAATGGTGTTTCCGTGCACTCCTCTGGTTCGCCAGAAGCAGCTTAGTCATGCTGGCCACATGACCCAGAAGCTGTCTGTGGACAAACGGCTTATAGAGCGAGATGAGCACGCAACCCCCGAGCCATCTGCAACTGGACTTAATGGTCAGGGGTACCTTTACCTTTAAATTACATCAGCTTAAGTACTTCTGGGTAAGCCCTGACTGAGCCGGGATTATGGATTTGTCGTAATGGCTCACATGTGTTGCCCTGGCTAAGCTCATCTGGGAAAGCCCAAGACCCACCACATCCAAACTCTGTCAACTCTGTGAACTTGTGCATTGCTACAATGCTTATGAAATCATACCAGAAGCTGAGATACTGCCATAGTGCAAAGCTTCTTGGACTCCATCCTACAGCTTTTGGCACCACGCAGTGTGGCATAAGGTGTAGCTATCTAATAGGATTATTTTTTAAAAAAAATTTCACTTCTTCTGGTTTCTAGCCCTCTAATATACCTAGAACTAGCCTGGGACATTTTGCTTAATACTTACATTTGAACTGGCACTATTTTGAGAACTCTGACTAATTTATTTTGTCAACATTGGCTTTGCTTAATTCAATTCAGCCCTCCTGGCTAATCAAATCAGACACTTGTTTCCACTTCTGCAAATATGACATAAATTCGAATAAATTTCAGAATAACCAAATCAAGAGCTATAATAGCAAAGGACACGTCAGAAATTTAAGCCAAACAATGAACTGCAAATTCTCAAATGACTAACCAAAAATAAATAAAAAATATACATGCCTACATCCCTCGAATAAGGCTCTGAATTAATTCTACATATTTAAAAGAACTCCAAATCTAAATATTTGAATTGAAAGCTTACCTGGAGCAGTGGATTTAACTCAAGGGCCAACTACAGTATCAGTAATTAGGAGTAGTATGCAGGTTCTGTGTAAAGTATATTTTACAATTTCTTTTGGAAGTTAATGAAGGCAAAAAATATTGAGCAGGGTATAGCTATGTGGACTCCAGCAGGGATAGAGAAGGGTTGCATAAACATCTCATTGGTTGCCCTAAAGAAAGTTGAGATCCTGGAAGAGATTACTTCAAGCACTCATAGAAGGTGTGTGGGAACTTGGGAAATGTCGGTCTCCACTAATTCTGCTGCCTGCCTTATTATCCCCCAAACACTTAACTTTGGGAAGAAGAAGAAGGAGGAGGAGGAGGAGGAGGAGGAGGAGGAGGAGGAGTTTGGACTTGATATCCCACCTTTCACTCCCCTTAAGGAGTCTCAAAGCTGCCAACAATCTCCTTTCCCTTCCTTCCCCACAACAAACGCTCTGTGAGGTGAGTGAGGCTGAGAGACTTCAGAGAAGTGTGACTAGCCCAAGGTCACCCAGCAGCTCAGTAACCCTCAGTAGGGAACTCATACTATTTGCATAATTTTTTTCTAGGGAGAAGGTCCATCAGTATCTAGAACAGAGCAAACAACAACATCCAAATGGTCATCTCCTTTGGCTGGTGCTGGGACATACAGTGGGCTGAGTCTGTTTTTGAGATCCAATTCAGGAGAAAGTTGTCACTCAGGGAACTGTATGTGATACCATTCCCCCTACCTGTCGTAGCCAATATGCCACCTTGATGAGCCACCACCAGCCCTATCTGCTTTGACCTGTAAGGCAGCAGTGGCTTAGACTTTGACTGCAAAATCCCCACATTCCAGTCTGTAAGCAAATAAAGACAAAACAAGCTAAAAAATTGTTGTGTCAATTTTCTTCTGGCTGGCAGTTAATGATTGAGGCGTCAATCGTTCCTTGTGTTTTATACTGAAGTGCCAATCTAGCAAAAGGTAAAGTTGTATTGTAGCCAGAAGAGGCTTGCTGGTGGGGCAGGGATGGGGCAGAGCTGCTAACCCTTGTTTCCTGGAAGTGGGCTGCTTTTGCTTACTGGGAGGGGAAGGGACAAGGTGGTGGAGAGGCATGGTTTGAATGGACTGGCCAGACTGCCAGATTGGCTCTGACAGTGCGTTTGCACCACATCAACCTCCCTGCAGCCTTGCTTTTCTCTCTGCTGGAAAGCAATGGTGACACAACTTCTGGGAAGCTACCATACTAGCTCTGCCCAACCCAGTGAGTCCTTCTGATCATTAACTGATAGGATTGAGCAGGGAGAGAGGAAGAGAGAGCAGAAAACAGCTCACCTACTGTCATAGACTTCATCCCAATGAGGCAGAGCTTGGGAATGCCCTCTTGCCTCTCCTGTCCTCTCACAGGTTCTGCTGATGGGTAAGTTATGGCTCCTTTCTCCCCCTGTTAGCTAAAGTGAAAATGTGCAGAGACAAGACATTTCTAGGACTCAGCAAGAAAGATGAATTTGTTTCAAAACTCAAGACATCATCCCGACCTTGTTGGCTTTCACTCAGCTGTCAGATTCTTTCATGCTCTGAGTTGCCTCCAGTGATTCATTCAGTCACTCTTCTAGCAGCATGGTGGTGGTCCCTAGGAGAGCTGAGGCTTTGCTGCATTTGCTGAAGTGCAGGGCCAAACTGTTTGCTAGAGTCCCAACATGAAAGCTACAGAAAGGAAAAGGGGGGAGGGGTAACACCATTTCTATCTGCTAAGTGTTACTTACCATACGTGGAAGAGAGGTGGGGAAAATTTGGCTTTTAATGCAAACCCGCGTTTCACAAAACAATACGCAAACTGAAATGCAGCAATCCTTGGGAACTTAAGCCTCTCCAAATGTTGTGATGCAGTTCTCCAACCAAAAAAGTAAAGGCACATTTGGAAGAAGTATGCCTAAAATTCATGTATTGGTAGAAATAAGATACAAAGATAGATTAATAGCAGCATGGGGACAATCATATTGGAATCATAGGAGATGGAAGAGTTAATCAGCAGAGACAGGGTTGTTGTTGTTTAGTTGTTTAGTCGTGTCCGACTCTTCGTGACCCCATGGACCAGGTATTCCTGCCTCCTGCAGTTTGGTCAGAGTCATGTTTGTGGCTTTGAGAACACTGTCCAACCACGTCGTCCTCTGTCGTCCCCTTCTCCTTGTGCCCTCAATCTTTCCCAACATCAGGGTCTTTTTCCAGGGAGTCTTCTCTTCTCATGAGGTGGCCAAAGTATTGGAGCCTCAGCTTCATGATCTGTCCTTCCAGTGACCACTCAGGGCTGATTTCCTTAAGAATGGATGTGTTTGATCTTCTTGCAGTCCATGGGACTCTCAAGAGTCTCCTCCAGCACCATAATTCAAAAGCATCAATTCTTCGGTGATCAGCCTTCTTTATGGTCCAGCTCTCACTTCTATACATCACTACTGGGAAAACCATGGCTTTAAATATACGGACCTTTGTTGGCAAGGTGATGTCTCTGCTTTTTAAGATGCTGTCTAGGTTTGCCATCACCTTTCTCCCAAGGAGCAGGCGTCTTTTAATTTCATGACTGCTGTCACCAGGGTTACCCAGGGCTACCCAGACACGGTTACCCAGCAGGAAAAAGTGGGCTGGGAGAGGCAGGGTGCCAAACAACTCTGGTTTAAATCTCTCCTCTCTCTTGATCATCCCTCTGTTGCTCAGCTTGACTGAGGAGCAGCTGGGAGTGGAGGATAGGAGGCTGGACTTCAGAAAGCATCTTCTGGTCCCACACACTGCTGGCAGATTATCTCCAAGAGAGAATTCAGCTCTTGATAGGAAAGGGTTTTCCACTAGTGCTCTCATTGCTGCCATCTTTTCAAGGCTCTAGGAATAGATTTTGACAGGTCAGAAACAAAGGCTATGTGCATATCCTCTGAAGTTATGCCAGAATTCATCTTCTGGTCAATATGAAAACATTTTGATATTTCCCACAAAATATCAAAACAGGGAATTAAACAATGGGCAAAAGATTATGATTTACTTTTTACATCCAACTATTGAAAAACTGGGACACGGGTGGTGCTGTGGGTTAAACCACAGAGCCTAGGACTTGCCGATCGGAAGGTTGGCGGTTCAAATCCTCGCAACAGGGTGAGCTCCTGTTGTTCGGTCCCAGTTCCTACCAACCTAGCAGTTCAAAAGTACGTCAAAGTGCAAGTAGATAAATAGGTACTGCTCCAGTGGGAAGGTAAACGGCGTTTCCGTGTGCTGCTCTGGTTCACCAGAAGCGACTTAGTCATGCTGGCCACATGACCCGGAAGCTGTATGCCGGCTCCCTCGGCCAATAAAGCGAGATGAGCGCCACAACCCCAGAGTCGGCCATGACTGGACCTAATGGTCAGGGGTCCCTTTACTTTACTATTGAAAAACTGCAAAAGAGACAGTAAGAAACAATTACTTCTGCCAGGAGAGCGGATTTTAATTCAGTCCTACTGCCTGTGATTATAGCTCTTCTGGTGCCATCCAAGATGTGACCTACCCAACTATTTTAACATCTAAGGCAAGTCTTAGAAGTGAGAACCCAAATGTTCCTTGTTTATTTCTTTGAAGGTAATAATTTTGTATCCTCTCTGTTTTGTTAATAAGCCTACCCTTTTTGGTTAAATGAAACTTGTATGCTGTCGTGACAGACTGGGCCCTGAATGGCCCTCTTGAACCCATCCTACATGGCCGTGATGGCTGGGGGAAATTCCCCATTGGCCAGCAATCATGTGCATTCTGCTGCCAAGAAGGAAATGAAGAGTGAGGGTGTGCAACCAATGCCCACCAGGAAAGTGGTGAGCATCCATTCTGAACCCTTAATTTTCCAAGTTCCTAAATTATTGGGGGTGGGACCTACACAAGTACAGCAAGTGCTGACAAAGTTAAGCCCCAAATATGTGAAGGGCTACATAAGCTAGAGATGTTGAGGGCTCAGAGATGAACACTAATCATATGGTATAGGATCAGAATATCTGAATAGGTTTAGATGGTATATAACACCAGTGCAGATAGGGAGAATGTATAAAACTGGCTCAAATATATGCTGGAAATGTAAGGAAAAAGAAGGGACTTTTTATCATATGTGGTGGGACTGTAGTAAAATTTAAAAAAATTGGGAAATGATATACAATGAGTTGAAGAAAATGTTCCAATTAACATTTGTAAAAAAGTCTGAAGCATTCTTGTTAGGGATTGTAGGAAAAGACCTGCCAAGGAAACTAAAAAACATTTTCATGTATGCGACAATGGCAGCAAGAGTCTTTATAGCACAAGAATGGAAGAATGAGGAAATCCCGACTAAAAAACTGTGCCAAGAGAAACTGATGGACTATGCGGAATTGGCGAAATTGACACACAAACTACGTGATAAGAACAACTGTGACTTTAAAGAAGAATGGGAACCTTTTACAAAGTATTTAAAGAAACAGTAAAATGAACTGGACTCCTTGGCAGGTTTTGAATAAACATTCACAAACTTTTTATTGGTAATATACAGATAGATAAATCAAGGATTTTTACAATTTTATAATATGCAGAGAATAACATGTTTACGAACGACTGGAGTAAATTTGTAAGTTACATTGAAATCAATCTAGGTATTACCAAAATCACAGTGGGCGGAATCTAAAACCTGCGATGTAAAGAGCTGATATAATACAATCTGCAGATAAGCGATGAGTTTATTTTGCCTAAACTGAGATGGAAGGAAGTCAATTGAGTGATGTTATGTTGGTTTGTTTGTTTTATGTTTATAGGCGTTGTTTGTTGTTGTTGTTTGTTTGTTTGTTTGCTTTTCTTCTTTTCAGTCTTTTTTCTTTTTTGTATTGTTTGATGTCGTTTCCAAAATATCAATAAAAAGATCAGTAAAAAAAAAAAAGAGAATAACATGTGATGAGAAACCAGAGAGAGGAGCTGAGGGAAGTTGGGGGGGGGGAGAGAAGAAGAAGAAGAGGAGGAGGAGGAGGAGGAGGAGGAGGAGTTTGGATTTGATATCCCACTTTATCACTACCTGAAGGGGTCTCAAAGCGGCTAACATTCTCATTTCCCTCCCTCCCCCACAACAATGGATCTATCCTATATGGAGATAGTCCCAGTGTCCTCTTTGGCTGAGAGCCAACAAAGCAATTCTAGCTAAAAGCTGCTTCCCCAATGACGGAAAAAGTCAAAGAGAGACAGGGTGTTGCATGCCTTGTCCTTTTTTGTTACCTGGACAGCTAAGGTCATGCCCACCTCTAGTCACATGCACAGGAAGTATGTCCCAGGCAGGATGAAACAGGAAGTTTTTGACTGGCTGGAACAAACATTCCCCCACCTGTCCACTCTAGGAAAACAAGGGATGTTGTACTTGACTGCTACTTACGTATCACATCCCACACCCATGAGAAGCCTGCCAGCAGAAGCTGAGCTAAACAGCAGTCTCCCCACTTGTGATTCCTAACAATTGGCATTCAGAAGCAGTGGAAGTAGAAGCTAGTAATCAGGCTAATACCTTCCTTGTAAGGTGTGTCCCTGTAGACCTTTCCTACCATCTGATCAGCAGGAACTTAATACTTTCCCCTTTTTATTTTATTTTAAGAACTATACATATGGAGCTCTGACTTCTCTTTTTGGATTACACAGTCCATTCAAAGCTAACAAGCAGGGGCTGCTGACTCAATGCTGACTTTAATGTTTCCCTTTTCCTTTTTATTCCCCACCCCAGACAAAACGTTATGACTGTAGCTTGGCAACTGTACTTGATTGCTTTGCTTGAATTTATGCTGCTGTTTTTAATTTCTTCAAACCACGCGTCCCTTCTGGGTGATTCGGAAATGCAATAAACAATTAAATAAGGAAATAAGGTCGCTTCTACCTTTGGAATTTGCGGGCCAAGTTGAGCTAAAATTTCCAGCCCATCGTTTATCTGGTATTACTGCTGAGGGCAGGTAAATGATGAAAAGAATAAATGACAAAGCTGCATGCGACACATTTTTCCCCTCTCTAAGAACTTATTTAAAATGTCATTTCCACAGAGAACAACAATAACCATTATGTATAAATTCACACATAAATGCACATGCTGTATTAATACCCTTCAGAATATCTCCAGGCTTCATTGAACAGGAATTTAATGGTTCAAAGGGTCACTTTTAAAACAACTTGTTTGCTGAGCAATTTTTCAGAGTAGCTAAATGAGTTGTCTTGAGATATAAATTCTCACAGATGGAAAATGAGGAAGTCGAGCAATTTTTTAAAGAATTCTTGTTCTTTTCTTATTTACAGCCTTCTTCAGATGCACTCAGAAATCTGAGTAAATTTCTTACACGGCTGTTTCTAATGACAGATCAAGAAGGAACCGGGGACAGTGACGCAAGAGTAGCAGGGTATAAAGTTAGCAATTGCAAACAAGTTTAACCTTATAATTTTTTTTGAAGTGTTTGCATGAGTGAAAGTGTTCATATTGCAGCAGGGGGGAAAGGCTGGTTTCTTTATATTTTATGGTGGCTATACAAATATTAAATATCACCATTTTTATTGGGTGATTTGGAAATGGTCGTTCTTGGACTGGTTCTCCTCCTCCAACTTACAAACAGTACTTCTGTGTGGATTGTGTCTTTTTGTTAGTCTACCTCAAGCCCTCCAGACGGTTCCCATTGCCTGATATTGTCTATCAGAACAATTCAAGAAGCATGGGCCTTACTTGCCCTCATTTGCCCTCAGAGGCATTACTGATAAGATGTTTAATGTCATTCCACTCACTACACAATTCCTGTTTGATTGCGACCTCCTGTGTGACTTAATTCAAGTAATAAAAAGAAGCAGCAACTAGCAGGTTGGGGACTGAGAGAAAGTAGCAGAAACTAAGGCAAGAGCAATATCAAAAAGTGTAGAAAAGCGAAATATTTACATCATGGGTAATTTGGAACATATTTCCACCCCACTATTAGTGCTTGTTTGCCTCAAAAGTGAAACTGCATATATACAGTATAGGTAAAAGGTTAAGGTCAAGGACCCCTGGACAGTTAAGTCAAGTCAAAGGTGACTATGGGGTGTTGTGCTCATCTTGATTCAGGCCGAGGGAGCCAGCTTTTGTCCACAGACAGCTTTCTGGATCATGTGGCCAGCATGATTAAACCGCTTCTGGTGCAATGGAACACCATGACGAAAGCCAGAGTGCATGGAAAAACCATTTACCTTCCCACCACAGCGGTGCCTATTTATCTATTTGCACTGGTGTCTTTTCGAACTGCTAGGTTGGCAGTATAATCACACACAATGAAATGAGTTGGCTTCAGAACTTACTTCTCAATCCAAGCTCTGGATCTACCAGGCTGAATTGGGTTGGGACACAAAGCTATTTCCCACTTCCAGGGAATGGGGACCTAGACTGGAAAACCCACCTACGGACAGGCCACCATGTGGAATGTCCATCCACTGCTGACCCTCCCTGTGAAACAATCCAAAGCAGGCTATGTTGACTGATAACTGGCGTGGTCAAATTGACAGAGCTGCTCTCCTCCCAGCTAATGGAGTTATCTTCAGCCCTGGCCCCTCCCAGCTGCTACTCAGTGGACTTTGTATGAAATGAATGTGTGTGTGTGTGTGTGTGTGTGTGTGTGTGTGTGTGTATTGGCAGCTTGCTGGTGACTGCACCAAACTGGTGGACTCCACCAATTTGGATTCCTGCGCCTGCCATTCTTAGAGATAGATCCATATTCACTAACTCAATTCTCAATGATCGAAAGGATTTCATAAAAGTGTGGCTCCAATCCTATATGTTAAATTGCAGAAGATATTCCCTCCTTCCACCTGCTTCACATTTGTGCTCACTGTCTATAAACCTTTGAAATTGCCTTTGCATGTGTTGCTAGCCACCTCAAATTTAGGAAGGGTGAGATTAAAATAAGTATAATAATGAATAGATGGAGTCAGGATCAGAGTGTTTGTTCCTTTTCTTTTGTTTCATTAAGAGTATATTCAGTATGTTGCCTCTTTTCAATTAGCATTAATTTAAGTGCCAAGGTTTATTTTTGCATGATTGCGTGTGCACCTACACACACACACACACACACACACACACACAGCAATTACAAAATAGATAGCAGTGCCATAGGAAGCCAGGAATACTAGCATTCAAAACAGATGAATGCTACACCTATGTAGAGTTGAACATTTTATCTTCACACAAACCACACTATCACTGAGGAATGAATATAATATAGACCTCTGTTCTTGCTGTATTTATGTACAGGCAGCAATAACTCTGGCCTGCAAACCAAATTTATAGTTCTTTCTGCTTGGATGGAGAATTAGTATTATCTAGAAACATATTGGGGAGGGGGGAGAGATGATGGTTTATCAGAACTTGCCAGCTATATGTATTAAGGCCATATACCTTACATGGGAATCACAGCCTGAAAATATATAACAAAATATATAACCAAAGTTATGTTCTCATATTTTCATTATTAATAATAATGAAAATATGTGCTCCATAAATATACTTTTGGTCTTGCTTCTTTTACACCACTGCACAGCTGCATGCTACCAACTCCAGGTGAAACATTTCCTACCAATTCATCACCTTTTACACTGATTTAAGAGAAGTACTGAAGCCATAATATTTTCCATTTAGAATGGTGGGTCCCTTTGCTCAAGCGGTATAAATCAAGATGAAGTTAAGGCTGGGAATTTTGTCCCGAGTTTGAAACAATCAGTTATTTCCCAAAGACATAATGAAATCTACAAGTTAGCTTCAACTTTCCCTGTTCCTCTAGGTAACCCTTCTTCAGCTAATTGAATATAGACATAAATGAGAGTGCATATAAATATGCATGGATGGACATGCTTTTTGGACACAGTAATGTTGTTAATGGTCCATTTCAATCTGTTCTCAAAAACTAAGTTGGGTGGGAATTGAAGACAACAAAGTAAAATGCTTCCGAATATTGTAAGAGACAAATTATAACTTTAATACAATATAAATATATAAAAATGTGATCAACATAGATAAAATTACAAGAGTGTATAATATGAACTTCATTTTTGTATTCAGGTGAACTCTTTGTAGGATATTTTTTAGAGGGAAAGGGAAAACAGCTATCCATTACTTTAACTTTCCTCCCCTTTTCTTCCCTCCCTGTTCCACTGACAGAAGCCTTATCATCAAATGAATGGTAAGAGACCTCCAAAGCCATCTAGTCCAATCCTCTGAGGATGGTAAGACATCAGCTTCTACAGCATCATTTCATTATTAGAAGGCCATCCAGCCTCTGATTCAAAACCTGTAATGAGTTCATCATCTGCCAAGACACTCTGTTCCATTGTTAAACAGCTTGTACCACCAGGAAGTTCATCTGAATGTTTGGTCTAAATCCCTCTTCTTTCATTTGAAAGCCACTTCCAGACCTGGCCAGGAGGTGGGGTTGTGGGCTTCACGCCCACCCCACGTGAGCGGGGGCTGGTTTCAGCCCCCGCGAGAGCAGGGGAATCCCGGCCACATTGTCCAGCCAGCCAGCCAATCGGGTGGCTGGGGGCGGGCGTGGCCTGCCCTATTTAGGGCCGGCGCGGCCGGGGCTCACCCTCTTTTGCCGGCTAGTCCCCACATTTTTCCACCCTCCCTCCCTTTAGGTAGGCTTTTGACTTTGCTATGGACTTCGGTCTGTCGCCGCAAGGGGCATGGTAGGAATTTTTCCCAATTGGCGATTTGCGGCCATTTGGTTTTTCGCCTACCTCGTAGCAACTCATCACAACTCCTCGGCATTGGCGGTTAGGCATTGGTAAGAAGGGGTTAAGAGGATGTGTGTGGGGGGAGGAACGCCATCACCTCCCCCCAGAGAGCGAAGGGTGGTCCGATAAAGGACTCTGGGGGGCGTGGCCCTGTCCGAAGCCTATGGAGGTGTGGGCCTAAGGCACGCCCCCGAGCGGTGACCTGGGGGAGCTCCTAGTTGATATGCCTCAGCAGGAGACTCCCCCTCTATGGTGTTAACCCTTCCCGGTCTTCAGCAAATGGGCTGGAGCCAGATAGTCGATAGGACCAATGCCTAAGCCAATGCCTCTCATTCCTGAATTCAATAAAGTTGTGGCCTAATTCGCCCTTTTAACCTTAATACTGGTGTCCGGTGTCTTTATTTATCCTTGGTGAAGGGCGGGAACTCGCCGCACAACTTGTTGGTTTGGATCTACTCTGTCTGTATGGCAGTCATTGGATATAAGCTTTTCTCTTCACAATAAATGCTGCTCTGTATAGAATCATAGAGTTTGAAGGGACCCTGAGGTTCACTTAGTTCAACCTCCCTGCAATACAGGAATATGCAGGGATCAAACCTGCAATCTTGGCATTATCAACACCACACCCTAACCCACTGAGCTATCCAGTTATATAATATTCTTTATATACAATGAGCATCTCCATGTAGGAATAAAGCAATATGTACTCCATGTTAAAAACAGGTGTGCAATGTGTCTTCCTCACATGTATACAGTGGAACCTCGGTTTTCGAGCATCTCGGAAGCTGAACGTTTCTGTTTTCGAATGCGTCTCAGAAGTTGAATGGCTTCTGAGGTGCGTTTCTCCATTTTCCCCATTGAACTTGCTGACTGCCCCTTGTGCCTCAATTGTCAAATGTTTCAGAAGTCAAACAGTCTTCTGGAACAGATTACGTTCGACAAACAAGGTTCCACTGTATCTGTAACAAAATGATGGAAGAATCAAGGCCATAAAACCAATGGATGATCCGTAAAAGACATGGTCCAGCAACACTTTTGCTGCACATGTGTACTGGCATATGTGCAGCAGAGAATGATCTAGCGCAACCCCTTATCACAAGGAAGCATTTTCGGTGATGAGGTTACACACAGAAGGCAATAAACACTCATGGACACCATAAGACTTCAGTCAAGTGTAGAATTTACTTGACAGGTTAATAAAGCATATTGGTAGCAAATATATACAATCATTCACCACAACTGTGGTAAAGGCATTCTCTTTCTCTCTCTCTCTCTCTCTCTCTCGCAAGTCACAAGCAAGAAGAACAAACAAGTTACACAGAACGTTGTTATCAACTTCCTGTAGAACTGCCTATGTACAAAGAACCGTTCCCATGGACAATGTTCTTGCATAGTCAAAACAATCTCAGCTTTCTGCTGCTTCTTGAATCTTCTTCTCTTTTTCTGGAACGAATGAATATTACACATAGAGAGAGAAAATCCAACAATGGCATGCATGGATCCTTCATTTATTATTTTGTACACTAATTTCCCTGCAAAGAGATGAATTCTTCATAGGAAATGTAATGGATAAACATCCCTTAAGATACAGCCTTCATACTAGAACCCCCCCCCCCAAGATATTAGCGTGTTTTGATGCTGTTGTTTGCTGGGATAACTGTAGAATTCAGCAGCATATAAAATGTTAGAAATCTGTATATGAAATCTGGATATGATGCTCTGCTATAATGGAAATTGGGGGAAAGAGGAAGAGGAAGAGGAAGAGAGAGGGAGAGGGAGAGGACAGAGAGAGAGAGAGAGAGAGAGAGAGAGAGAGAGAGAGAGAAGCAAAGCCCACAACACTTCTCAGAACAATTTATCTGTTCCATTTTATCTGTTCAAAAAGCTCTGTCCAGGGCCTGAAAGAATTGCCTCCAACTATTTTTTTTTATAGTAATCATGATTAGGAAAAGAACCCTTCTGGTTTCTCTCTCCATGCCCTGACTTTTCTTCCTTGCTGGAGCTGTATCTGCTCAGACACTTAACACTCACAATTGATAGTATCACCCATTCAACAGTTTTAAAGGAGATGCCCACTGCTGGATGACAAATTGATTCACAAAGGAAATGGTAGTGTGTGCACACGTGTCAACATAATTGACCTTAAGTTTCTCCATGCCATGCATTTATTCATTTCTCTTAACCTTTGAATGCAATCTTTCAGCTACTATTGTTTATGCAGGAAAAGCCTGCTGATGATTTATTATCCACTACCAACATATTAACAATGTTTCTTTCAAATTTCCATTTCTAATGTAAGATATCAGGATAATAGCATGAGAAACATACTTCCCAATTGCTAAGACATTAGTGTATCTGAAAATACACTATACACACTAATGTCTTAGCAAATGGGAAGTACTACAACTCCCATCATCCCTAGCTAACAGGACCAGTAGTCAGGGATGCTGGGAATTGTAGTCCCAAAACAGCTGGAGGGCCAGGTTTGGCCACCACTGATCTACATGAACAACATAATATGACTGAATTCAAATACAACAGGCCTCCACTTTTCTTTTCTTTTTGTACTGTCTTACTATTTACCACATAGCTCTTGACTAAATCCTCTAGGCTCTCTTAGTGCTGATCCAGTTTTCCATCTCAAACATTTTTCCAGCTGGCCTCCCTAATCTCCTTTGCAAGAGGTTCCTTTAAATCAAAACAAACTAGAACATTACACTTGGATGAAGGAGCACAAATTTTACTTTTAGTGAGAAGATGCATCCTTAATACTCCTCATATACCAACAGCACATTGCCTAAACTTGTCACTACGAAATCTCTGGCTAGCAAATATTGAAACATTAAGGAATAAAACTCCATTCATGCACAAAATAAGCACATGTAAATGGATCAGGATTTTATCTTATTCTAAAAGAGTTGCTGACACCTGAGGAACAAACAGAATAAAGCTGCACATTTTCATTATTTGCAATCCAGTATACATTTTGTATTTCTTCCTTGGTGGCTACATACCAGTTACATCTAGGAATGTTCTGTGTTGGGGAAGTGGTATTTGCCTTGCTGAGAGATAGGGCAGCTCCAACCACTTTGAAGAAGGATGACATGGGCATGTGGTCATTCCTAAACAAGTCCTCTCAAGACCCAGATGGCTACTGTCCAACTGCAAACATCCTCTTTGTGGGCAAGGTGGAATTTTGAAATTTAAAAGGGCAAAAAGATCTGGCTAGGGATTTTGGGGTCCTGGATTTAAATGGCTTTGAGCCCCATGCTGCCAATCTTTGTGTTTGCTTCTGAGACTCCTTGATGTCTGTACATGTCCAAGGCATGAATTCAGAGACAAAACATGGTGGGTCCTTTATTTACATGGCCAAATCATACCCCAAATTGAAGTCCTTCACCATCTCAGGTCCCAAAAACAATTTAAATTTCAACATTAAAAACACTTTTAAACAATTTACAATCCCAACTAGAGTGGATCCTAAAAATAGATCTTTCAGGTGTCAAAGGTCAACGTACAGAGGTGTGCATTTGGGATATGACCAAGGTTGTATAATGACTCCACCAGCACAGTGCAGATGGGGAACAGCGGCACACCTCCCTCTTCTTGGGGGTTTTCCTTCAGCTTCTTTCTGTACATGGTTTTTGAAACGGTTAAACAAGTACACTTTTTAAAAAAGTCTTCTGGTTTACATAGTCCTAACTGCCTGCCTTTATAATCTGCCTGATCTGTAATAAAAAAGGTAAAGGTAAAGGGACCCCTGACCGTTAAGTTCAGTCGCGGATGACTCTGGGGTTGTAAGCTCATCTCGCTCTATAGGCTGAGGGACCTGGTGTTTGTCTGCAGACAGCTTCCGGGTCATGTGGCCAGCATGACTAAGCTGCTTCTGGCAAACCAGAGCAGTGCATGGAAACATTGTTTACCTTCCTGCCAGAGCAGTACCTATTTATCTACTTGCACTTTGATGTGCTTTCAAACTGCTAGGTTGGCAGGAGCTGGGACTGAACAATGGGAGCTCACTCCGTCATGGGGATTCGAACCGCCAACCTTCTAATCGGCAAGCCCAAGAGGCTCACTGGTTTAGACCACAGTGCCACCCGTGTCTGTAATAAAGAACTCTCCAATTACTCTGAAAAAAAGAAGAATGTGCCAGACAAAACCTACGTGGGGAAGGAATTCCACTAGGGGCTGGGCCAGCAGGAAAGTAAAGGACTCAGCCCCTGGCAACAATGCATTGTTGGTTCTGAGTTTCACTTATTAGAAGAGGTGGGTGGCTGTAGAAAGCCCCACCTCATTGCCTGCTCCAGGAAAAGGAAGACAAGAAGTTTTGGTGGCAGCAGGATGGGACATGAGGCTGAATGCTTCTTTCTCTTCGTGGCAGTGGAAGGGAGCAAAGGGGAAAAAGTTTTTCTTTTCATCATCATCATCCTGCTACCACCACCACTGAGGGAAGGAAGCCTGCATGGGACATGAAGGGGAGAAACATTTTATTCCCTTTGTGTCTCCCTCCCTGGACACAAAAGTATTTCCTTCCCAACGAAAGGGAAATAATTGATTTTTTAAAAATAAAAACCCTTAAAATGGAAAGAAAGATTCATGAACACTCCTATATGTTCATGGGGCTGCTGTGGGTCCCACCTACCCTCCTGAAATTTGAGCACCGAAGAAGATTATTATAAAGGCACTTAATTATCCACGACTGTCTCCTCCACAGGAAATGCACCTGTAAATTTATCCTGAACTTTACTCTGCTTGGGGAAACGGAAAAGCAGACGGATATGATCAACAGCTTTCCTTGTCCTTAAAGCCACATATCTATGAATGAAAATCAATATACAGGCAGTCTCTCCAAGCTAGCAAACAGCTACATTCAAGGGAACATGCAACAAACCTAGTTGATTAAATAACTAAAACTGACAGCAGCAATAGCACTGAGACAGCAGAAGTAGTACAAGGTTTAAAGTGCTTGTTTTGTCGTCTTGAAATTGATAGATGAGCTGACAAAATTAAGGGATGAAAGCAAAGGAAAGAACATGAATTTCTCAAAATGTAAGCCTGTTTCCTGAATGCTGAAGCTGTAAGTTGACCAATATGACTTTCCACACGGAAGGTGGGGGAGGAGGAGGGGAAAAAGAAAATAAATGAACAGACTGTTATAAGGAAATATTACTGAATGGGGGTGGGGGGTGTTAATATTTTCATTCAATATTTCATTTTCATTTTCTAGACCTCTTCTTTCATCCCAAGTGACTAAACTACAGAGTAGGCCATTTCATATGATTGAAGGAAGCTTTGGAGGCCAACAAATCCAGCTCTCTGCTCAGTGGTGGAAACCCAAATCTAGAACACTGACAAAAGATGACTCTCCAACCTCCAGCATGGGAGATTCCACTATTCCTGTAGGGCAGGGATGGCCAACAGGTAGGTCATGATCTACTGGTAGATCACGGGGTGCTCGTAGTAGATCACGGTAGATCATGGGACCCCTCCCACCCCCAAGAAAACAACTTTGATTTCACAAAAAAAAGCTCAACCACTCTGACTTCCTAAAAAAAGCCCAGCAACATTGATTTTCCAAAAGAAGCTCAATAACTTTGTCTACCTAAAAAAAGCTCAATAACTTTGCTCAATCCAGTGGGTAGATCAGCACCAGGTTTTTTTTTAATATAGTGGGAGTAGATCACAGTCTTTTGGAAGTTGGACAAGCCTGCTGTAGGGTTATTGGTTTCCTGGTCATTGGTTCCACTGTCTAATCATTGTCACAGTCAATACGTTTCTCCTGGATTTCCTTCACTGAACAGGATGTTGGATTAGTTGGCCTCCAAAGCCCCCCTCCAAACCTATGCAAGTCTGTAGCTGTGTTGCATGGAGTGAAAGAGAAAAATAACCTCTCTTCCCTGCTACGTTGATTTCTTCCTCACTAGTAGTCAGTTTTCATGGAACTTTGAAGTGTCAGGCATAGCTCTAATGGCTTTAGCCCAAACGTAGCAGAGTTTTCCTGCACAGCGAAGAAGCTAGTTGAGGTGGAAATGACTAGTCAGCTAGACTCAGAATAACTATTTACAGGATTTATTAAAAGGAAAAATAAAACCAACAGAGTTTCTGCATACAAAACAAAGGAAAATAAATCCTTTCTTTCTCTCTCTCTCTCTTAACCATACACAGCACTCCTACTCCTACTCCTAACACACCTAACACACCTAACATCACACTGTGCTAGCAATCCCTAGATAACAGAGTTGAGTGCTGGTCGTTAACCAATCAGAGTAAGTAGTTTCTAGGTCAAGCTGACCTTGGCTTTCTGCCAAGAGTAAATTGACACTGCCTTGAGTTAATTGTGTGAAGCCAGAATCTGTAAGTTTCCCATGAGAACCAATTAACAGAAACTGAACAAGTTTGTGGTACGTTAATATGACCCAACAGTCAGTTTTGGATGTGCCATTATATATTGTCACAGATGACCATTGATGGAAGTTAAACAAAAGTTTGAAAGAGGCAGGTCTCCCAGCCCCTTCTGACACCTTTGACATTTCCTGTTTGCTCTGGGAAAATGCCTAGAAAATGAATATGCAGTCTTTAAAATATACATTGGTGAGAAGAAGGAAAGAAACACTGCCTCACAATGCAGCATACTATTCCTGTCTTTCGGAATGAAACGCTGAGCACTGTGCAGATGTTACGGCTGACTCATGCCTGCCTTGGTATATTGTTGCTTCAATAAGCCTCGATTCTGCCTATCACAGGGCAAAAAATGTCAGAGTAATCAAGCTAAATGGGAAGCTGGTTCCATTAAGATTTATGTGAGATCCCCATTTCACAGTCTGTGCAGCACCCCCCGGTGTGAAAACTATGAGCAAAGTGGTACTTCAGTATATTTAATTGCTATTAGGTATTTTTAAACATCGCAGTATGAATCCTGTCCTTTCCTTGCCGTATAATGGGACGCATAAGCTGTGTAAGGCATGTCTAATTTAGCCGTAACATATTTTTGGCAACAAAAAGTGATAATTGCCATTTCCCTTTTTTAAGCATCTACTCTCAGATGCATATTAACTGCATGGAAAAAATGAGTTGCATATCTTTAGCTCTCCATCCTATGTATAACATGTATGAAAAATAGGAACTATATAGAATCTGAAACAAAATGCTGCAATGTACTATCACTTCTTTTTTTTACAGCGGTACTACCATATCAGCAAGCCATCCTCTTCTCTAGTAAACTTCACTCCCATCATGCATTTATATATATATATATATATTTGCCCAACTTACAAAAGAGCTCCACACTGTATGGGGCTTTCCTTGAAGACAGCTCAGAAGCTTCAACTGATCCAAAATACAGCAGCCAGATTACTGGTTGGGGTTTCATTCAGAACTGTAACCCATGGTTTAAAACAGCTGCATTGGTTACCAGTTCATTTCTGGTGTTTAAAACCCTAAACAACTTAAGCCCCAGCATCTGAAATGCTACCTTTTCCTCTACAGACCCTTTCAGATGTTAAGATCGTCAGAGGGGGCCATCTTGGTATTTCCTCTGCCCTCAGGAGTCCCCTCCCCCAGGGGTTGACCTGGGAACAGAGATTCTTTGTGGCAACCCCTAAATTGTGTAAATCCCCACAGAGATTCAGGTGGCACTTTTGTTATTCAGCTTTCAGCAAATGCTGAAGACCAGGGCTGGATTTAGGTTTGATGAGGCCCTAAGCTACTGAAGGTAATTGGGCCCTTTTATATGTCCAGCTGTCCTTTGTCAACAACAAATTGTTGCTGTTTTGTGTGTGCGTGTGTGTTGAACATATGCTATATGGTAGTTTATGGACCTAATAGGTATCTAAAGCCATTTGTGCATGCAGAATGTAGGCACCCTATATATATAGAAATGAGCAAACCAGTGATATTTTAGGGAGCAGGTTAGCAGGCGGGGCCCATTACTTACATCATAGGAGCCTACGCAACACAAAACACTGTTGCTGAATGTAGGTTTTATTTATTTATTATCTTATATTTTGGAAATGTACATCCAGTTTTCCCCCCCTTTAAAAGTTATTGGGGCCCCCAAGAGAGTAGGGCCCTAAGCTATAGCTTTTTTAGCTTATACATAAATCCTGCACTGCTGAAGACACATGTCTTCTGACAGAGCCCCCACCTTGCTTGGAGTCATGCTTTCCTCTCCACAATGGCTTCTCATTCACTCTGCTTTCAGCTGTTTCATTCCATCGAACCCCTGCTTCCGCTGCTCCATCTATCGTTGGCTTTCCTGCTAGAGCATCTCGACTGGCCTCACTGCTTCATCTGTTGCTGGATTTGCTGTTGGAGCATCAACTTGAACTGCTTCAGTAATGTTGCTGCGTTTGTTTGTTTGTTTCAAAATAGGTTGACTGGTTTAAATATGTGACTCTAAAAGTGGATATCAGATTTAGATATTATTTGACACGGAGAATATTATTTACACTCTGTTACTTCTACAGTTCTATAGTAAATCCAAAATTCTGCATGACGGACACATGTGGTATATGAAGGGTGGCCAACTTTTTGCTCTGCCAAGGCTCCTGTGTGTTTCAGACGATGACAAACAGCAATTCAACAGAACCCCCCCCCCCATTTTCATTCTATCATAATTTTTATTAAACTTCTGTTTTACAATTTCAAACAGACATTTTACAAACCTTAAAATAACCAATGACTTCCCTTCTTCTCTTTCCATGGTTCATTTTACATATCATACATCCCTGCATAATTTACTATGACCATTCAAATCAAGTTTGCACTTTTACATCCATCAAAAATTATTTACTCTGTTGAATTTATCTTAATACTGCCAGCATTTTCAGCTGTATAGTTATTTTCCGTCTATTCAATAATTTTTTTCCATTCTTCTTTAAATGTTTGTTCTTCTTGCTCTCTTATTCTATATGTTAAATCTCCAAGTTAGGCAGATTCTGTCAACTTAATTTGCCAGTCCTCTTTAGTTGGGACCTCGCCAACAAAACCCAGGCCACAGTTGTTGCATATATAAATAACCTTTTCTGACACCTGGGGATTTCAGTCTGGGTTATCCCCAACAAAAAGGACTCTATGAACCCACCCCCCATTTTCTGGCTTGCAGGTGCTGTGGCAGAAAATGCTTCATGTTTAGTTCTGCTAGTTATGCCACCTAAATAATAATAATAATAATAATAATAATAATAATAATAATAATAATAATAATTTATTATTTGTACCCCGCCCATCTGGCTGGGTTTCCCCAGCCACTCTGGGCGGCTTCCACAGAAACCAAAAATACCGTAAAATCACACATTAAAACCTTCCTTGAACAGGGCTGCCTTAAGATTTCTTCTGAATGTCAGGTAGTTGTTTATCGCTTTGACATCTAATGGGAGGGTGTTCCACAGGGCGGGCGCCACTACTGAGAAGGCCCTCTGCCTGGTTCCCTGTAGCTTTGCTTCTCGCAATGAGGGAACCGCCAGAAGGCCCTTGGCGCTGGATCTCAGCGTCCGGGCAGAACAATGGGGGTGGAGACGCTCCTTCAGGTATACTGGGCCGAGGCCGTTTAGGGCTTTAAAGGTCAACACCAGCACTTTGAATTGTGCTCGGAAACATACTGGGAGCCAATGTAGGTCTTTCAAGACCAGTGTTATGTGGTCTCGGCGGCTGCCCCCAGTCACCAGTCTAGCTGCCGCATTCTGGATTAGTTGTAGTTTCCGGGTCACATTCGAAGGTAGCCCCACGCAGAGCGCATTGCAGTAGTCCAAGCGGGAGATAACTATACTCTGGTTTCACCTCAGATCGTATAAATCTTTCGCCTTTTACTAAGCGGGAGATAACAAGAGCATGCACCACTCTGGTGAGACAGTCCGCGGGCAGGTAGGGTCTCAGCCTGTGTACCAGGTGGAGTTGGTAGACAGCTGCCCTAGATACAGAATTGACCTGCGCCTCCATGGACAGCTGTGAGTCCAAAATGACTCCCAGGCTGCACACCTGGTCCTTCAGGGGCACAGTTACCCCATTCAGGACCAGGGAGTCCTCCACACCAGCCCGCCCCCTGTCCCCCAAAAACTTCTGTCTTGTCAGGATTCAACCCCAATCCATTAGCCGCCATCCATCCTCCAACCGCCTCCAGGCACTCACACAGGACCTTCACCGCCTTCACTGGTTCTGATTTGAAAGAGAGGTAGAGCTGGGTATCATCTGCATATTGATGGACACCCAGTCCAAACCCCCTGATGATCTCTCCCAGTGCTTCATATAGATGTTTAAAAGCATGGGGGAGAGGACGGAACCCTGAAGCACCCCACAAGTGAGGGCCCAGGGGTGTGAACACTCACCCCCCCCACTTTCTGAACACGGCCCAGGAGGAAGGAGCAAAACCACTGTATAACAGTGCCCCCAGCTCCCAGCCCCTCTAGACGGTCCAGAAGGATGTTATGGTCGATTGTATCAAAGGCCGCTGAGAGATCCAGCAGAACTAGGAAACAGCTCTCACCTTTGTCCCTAGCTCGCCGGAGATCATCAACCAGCGCGACCAAGGCAGTTTCTTTTTTTAAAAAAAATAATTTTTATTAACCAGCCAATCACATCAAATTAAATCACATCACATAAATTCCGAATTACAAAGCCGAATTTTAAATTTTGTTGGGGGGACACATATTTCAAGATCCGAAGGGGGATTCTGATCATCTTCTTGCTGCTGCGTTAATGTCCAAATCAGTCCAAATCAGTCCAAACAGAGTTCATAATTCTATCCAATCTTATATTGCTGTTTCCACATCACATCTTGTTCATATATTTTCTCTTTTTACTTTATGATCTCTTCTGATAGTCTCCTTAAGCTGATAAACACCAATAATAATAATAATCCTGTGTGAATTTTCCGTTCTTCCAATCCTCAAATCGAGATGGTTTCCATATATCATCTCCTTCATAGATAACATCGCTCTTTCCATCATAATCTCGCAAAACTGTCGCTCTTAAGTCCCTCTGAGGAGTTTAACCCACAATATATAAACAGCTCTATTTCTCTCTTTCTCCTCCCAGACTCAGGACCTCCGACAGAACTTCCCAATATGGCGACGGCATTTTTAACTGCATCATTCCAAAGCTCTTATACATTCCATGCTCTTCTTAAAACATGCTTTGGTTCGAAAGTTTATCTCCACACAGCCTTAAATCCACAGCTTAAGTCCTTAAAATGACATTTCTGACTCATGAGGGGAGGGGATTCTTGTTTAATCACATAAGGAAAGAAAGGAAAGTTTTTCCCCCCTCCCCCATCAGTCATTTGCCATACCGTGTCTTGGCGTATCTTCTCATGTTTTATTCTTGTCTTGTTTTATCAGAGATCTCTTCTGTTAGCAGGCTTTACTCCCCCTCCTTCCTTGAAATATGTGCATTCCTTCATCCAAATTGTTTCTTTTGAAGTTCTTGCAGCTAGTGGCGCGAATCAGGGACGGCGTCCAGGAGTGCCGAAATCCCACAGGAGGGCTTTGTGCCTAGTGCCCCCATCCCCACAAATTCGGGGGTGGTATAGGGCACAGCAAGCAAGGGCAGTCCCCCCCACCATCCTGGGGGGGGGTTAGGGAGGCTAATTACTCCCATCATAGCCTCCAAATTACCTCGTGTGGGTCAGAGAGATGTTATTGTCAGCCATCTTCCGATGCGCCCCCTAGTGGCCCCCCGCGACCAAGGCAGTTTCAGTCCCATGATGAGGCCTGAATCCCGATTGGAAGGGGTCCAAATGGTCCGCATCCTCCAGGTGTGCCTGGAGTTGTTCAGCAACCACTCGCTCAATCACCTTGCCCAAGAATGGAAGATTTGAGACTGGGCGGTAGTTGGCCATACTGGCCGGGTCTAAAGATGTTTTTTTAAGAAGCGGTTTAATGACCGCCTCTTTCAGCGGAACTGGGAATGTTCCCTCACAGAGGGAAGCATTCACCACCCCGCAGAGCCTATCGCCCAGCCCTTCCCGGCTTGCTTTTATTAGCCAGGATAGGCAAGGATCAAGGAGACAGGTGGTTGGTTTCACGCGTCCAAGCAGCCTGTCCACATCCTCGTGGGTAACGGATTGAAATTGATTCCATGCAACTTGACCAGACAGGGCTCCAGCACTCTCCCGCCCCAGCCCTGCTCCCACGGTGGTGTCTAGCTCCTTCCGAATATGAGTGATTTTATCTGCAAAAAACTTTGCAAAATCGTTACAGGAGATCTTGGGGTCTTTACAAGGCCCCGGTGGTAAAGGTGGTTCCGTTAAATTGCAGACCACCTGAAAGAGTCTCCTGCCACTATTTTCTGCAGATGCAATAGAGGTGGTGAAGAAAGTCTTCTTCGCCGTCGCTATCGCCAATTGGTAGGCTCGACGTTGAGCTCTAACCTGTGTCCGGTCAGCTTCGGAATGAGTTTTCTGCCACTGACGCTCTAGCCGTCTCAGCATGCAATCGGAGAGGGCGCTTCGGAGCCAGACAGTCGATAGCCCTGGTTAACTCCGCATTCCAGCGGGCCACCAGGGAATCAGCTGAAAGGCCATCAACATGGGATAAAGCATCCCCTACCACTCTCTGGAAACCATTTGGATCCATTAAGTGGCGGGGGCGGACCATCTGAATTGGTCCCACCTCCCTGCGGAGGGGAAGGGTCACGGAGAAGTCCAGTTGCACCAGGAAGTGATCTGACCATGGCACTTCTTTTGTTTCACTTTTACTTAGTGTCAGATCACCCACATCACTAGAGGTGAACACCAGGTCTAAGGCATGTCCCTGACTATGAGTTGGGCCAAACTTATTCAGGGACAGCCCCATGGAGGCCATGCTTTCCACGAAGTCCCGAGCGGCCCCTTGTAAGGTCGTGTCGGCATGGATGTTAAATTCCCCTAGGACAACCAAACTAGGTGTCTCCAGGAGAACATCCACCACGACCTGAAGCAGCTCGGACAGGGAATCGTTGGTGCAGCGGGGAGGTCGGTACACCAAAAGGAATCCTGTCTTGCCCCTATTGCCCAACTTCCAGAACATGCACTCAGAAAACTGGGTCTTCCCAGTAGGACGCCTGATGCAAGCTAGTGACTTCCTAAAAATCACTGCAACCCCCCCCCGTCCACATGACCTGGGTTGCTGTGCGTAAGAGAAACCTGGTGGGCAAGCAGCGGCAAGGACAGGCCCATCTGCTTCCTCCAACCAGGTCTCTGTCACACATGCCAGGTCAAATCCTCCATCCACAATCAGGTCGTGGATGGCAGTGGTTTTATTCATCATTGACCTGGCATTACACAGCAACACTTTCAGGTCATGTGGGTTTCCCCTGTTGATTCCAGTATCCATCCAGTCAAGGCCAGACCCGGAGGCAGGGATAGTCTTCAAACAATGACTAAACCTGCCTCCTCGGTAATGACATGGTCTGGTCTTAGCATAACTCCTCCTCCTGCCCATGATCACCGAGATCGGATGTCCCAGTGCTTCCCCCCCTGTGGAACTTCTCCCAGCCATCGTGTTGGCTGGGGCCCCACTCCCAGGCAGCCCTGATCCCGCCCCTTAAAAACAAAACACAATCTATACAGAACCAATAAAACAACAAAAAACAAAAACAGAACAATTATACTAAAATTAATCCCCAACCAAATATCCATCCCACCCACCCACCCTCAACAAAGCAAAAAAGGAAAAAAAGAAATAAAAAATTAAAATGCCACCGTCAAGTGAAAGTCAAATCTGGTGAGAGAATTTCAAGGGAAGCCAGAATAGTTTGGGTAAGATTAGCGGGATTTCTCAGGTTTGGCCACCTGGAATGTATGTGTATCAGGCTGTTTTCAAAACCACAGAATCCACACTAGAAAGAGAAGAATGTCTGCAGGGTGAGATATATTGGTCGCCATGAAAGCTTATAAGAATTGTAAAACCCAGGGTGGGTTCAATGCTATAATGCTGTCCCTTATTTCAAATGTTATGCCTCATTACTGGATCAGTCTGCCCAGTCCCAAGTGTCACCACTGTGGAGCTGTTAAGTTTTATTATTTTTACATGCTACAGAGCTTTATTCAATATAGGTCAGCATAAGCATGGCTAGCTCTACTACATAGGGGGATTAGAGTTGGAAGATATATGGCAACTCAGTGAATATGATGCTATCTTTTAATTTAGCTGTCGATACTAAGAATTTTCTCTCGGCATTCTCTTGTGTGCTTTTTCTTACCGTCCCAAGGAGAGCAGCAAGCCCTGAATTCTAGCTCTCAAAGTACACATTATATTTTTGAAGAGCTATCAAAAGAGGACTAGGATGTGATATATGGAACAGTGCATTCTCTTCAGCTACAGGGGAGAGGGATAAGAGTTCACCCCAGGCTGTGAATTTTGCAAGTCTCAACTTCAAGAGTACAGTGGTACCTCTGGTTAGGTACTTAATTTGTCCGTTCTTAAGCTGAAACTGTTCTTAACCTGAAGCACTACTTTAGCTAACGGGGCCTCCTGCTGCCACTGCGCCGCCACTGCATGATTTCTGTTCTCATCCTGAAGCAAAGTTCTTAACCCGAGGTAATATTTCTGGGTTAGCGGAGTCTGTAACCTGAAGCGTATGCAACCTGAAGTGTATGTAACCCAAGGTACCACTGTACTGAATTGAAATTTCTGTGGTCGCTAAAGCAGGAATCAGCAGTTGGAAGCCCCAGGACCAAATCTGGCCCCATAAGCAAACAGGGCTTCCTTCCCTGCATTTGGACCTGCATCCTCTTTTCTGCTGTCATAATGAACATAGGAAGTTACAAGTCAAACTACTGGTCTACAATGGTTGGCAGGAGCTCTCCAGGGATTCAGGCAGAAGTCTCTCTCAGCCCTCCCTAGATATGCTGGAGACTGAACCTGCAACCTTCTGGATGCAAAGCAGATGTTCTACTACTGAGCTTTGACCCTATCCCAAATGCATTGGCCTCCATCTCAGTGAGCATCTGAAGAAGAACTATGAGTTTGGCGAAAGCTTATCACAATTCTGAGGTCCAATTTAATAAGACCCTAAAAGGAGTTCATTCCAGAGCCTGACCTGGGTGAACTTCACCAACATCCCTTTAAAGTATTGAACAGTTCTGTTGACTCACTGAGTATGTAATAAAGTGTTGATTTGTTAACAAGTAAAATCCTGGAGAGAATATCTGCCCTTAAGTACACTGTCCCCTTTCTTAAACATTTTTCTTATACTTAAGGCTTTGACATTCAAAATAATATATGTGAGTCTTTTAAACAATGTGCCGTATGATTTAATTGGCACTCTTAAATCGTACTGTTGCTGTTTCACATATACAAGTGTTTGTGGCATTAAAATCAATACATACCGATATGTATCAAAGAGTGAAGTTTGTGGTCAGAGATTTCCAATGTTCCATTGACTTTCAAGGATGATAAAAGAACACTCCACAGCACAGAGGACCATCTCCCCACTGATGAGATTTCCTGAGGCTATTTTTGAAAAGTAAGAGGTCTGTCTATTTTTGAGTACAAGGAAATGATAATTAAATACAGAAAATGTGTGAAATTACATGGAGACTGCTTCCTACTGGGGTTGTGATTTATGCTTTCTCTTAACAAAGGAGTTATTTTTATCTTGCCTATTAATGAGCAGAGTTACATTTACTGCTTGATTCGTTTTGATTCTTCTATGCTGTTCACCTTGGATTTCCCAATTTCAAAGGTTTCTGAATAACTTGTTGCTAATTGGATATTGTGAATATTGTTGTTTATGGGCATAGGCACTGATGATGTACCTTGTCCTGACTTCTACATGGGACCTTCCTGCTGGATTGAGCCATGGATCTCACATAGACTTAAACTAGTTACCGTAAACTCAGCTAAAAATTCCTAATGCTTGTTGGCTTTGTTTTGTTTCATTGTGCAGCTAGGAGGAATCAGGAGTCCTCATACAGTTTCATTTGTCCATCGTAGTGTAACTGAAGAGGAAGACCATCAACCTGTCACATTTAAATAAAAAATACAGATTTTTGAACAGACTTTTTCATGCACCATGTATCCTTAAATCTATTTAAATGTGCATTTAAAACATATTTTGATACATCATTTGCATATTAATCCGGGGAGTGCAGGTTAAGCCAGTTTGTACCAGAATCCAGAAAAGACTCTCCTCCCTGGAAGAGAGGGGAGTGGTTGTGGGCGGGAGCCCGAGCTCTGCCCCTGGTAGGGGGCCTTAGCCCCCTCCCCTCCTTACCTGGCTGGCGCCCACGCCCACCGGGGGCAGCCAACCAGGTGCCTCCGGGGGGGGGTGTAGCAGCTTAATGCTGCGGCGCCAGCTCCGCCTCCTCCTCATTTGTCGTCGTTTCATGTGTTGTGCTGTGTCAAGGGCTAGGTGTGGCCATCGCCTATGCTATCTACCGTGGGTTATTCCGTTAAAGGAATCTGGCGGTCGTGTATTCCGTCCGATGCCTGCTTGGCGGGAGGCCATGGCACGACCCTCGGTGACATCAGGGGTGAGCCTATAGTTGGATGAGCATCAACAGGCTCCACCTACTGTTGAATAAACCCACCACCTATAGTCATCCAATGCCTAGGCCAATACCTTTTCACTGCTGTAATCAATAAAGTTGTGGCCTTTCCTTGCCCATTAACCTTATATCACATGTCCTTGTGTATTTATTTCACATAGCGGGGGTCGGGCCCTCGATCCACAACATCTTATTCTTCAACCACTCCTTCTTAGATGTGGCTGACTCTTGCAGTACCTGCTCCTGTTTCCATTGTACTTTTCACTGTTGAACAGAAGACAGTATTTCCCACTCTTGTGCGAAGGTAGACCTGTTTTTGTTTTGTCTTCCATGCAGCTTTTAAAGCTTCTTTAAAGCAAGCATGAAGAATGTGAGTTATAGGAATTTAACGCAGCTTCCCATGCCTCTGTCTGATTTTTGGGACTTTCCCAAGGTCTCAACCCTCCCTGGCCACACCTCTACTTATCCCTTCCTTGAATGCTTTTGCCTATCTGGAATGTGTTCTTAAACTCTGATCGTGACTTACCTGAAGGATAGAGAGGGATGTATTAGTATGTTTAGAAAATAGTCTACTGTTCAAAGGTGAAATTGACATTTGTTGCTTTGCCCACTTTTGTGACTGGCCCACCCACCAATGGGATGTGGCTGTCAGAAAGTTTCCCAGAAGCCCTCAGGGCTAAAAAAACACCCAATTTCTCTCTCCTTTTAAAAAGTTATAACAGCTCTTTTCCCTTTTGGATCAGGTCACTCCTCACTGCACATTATATCTTGGATGATGACAGCAAACGTTTTAAGGAGGTTTCCGTTCCACCCTCTCAGAAGTTATTCATAAAGCTCAAGTTCCTGTTATGTATCAACTACTTTTAGTTCTCACATAATATTAATCCTTTTTTTTTTACATTTGGGTCTTGAAGGATTTTTTGACACGAGAACAGCTATTGTACTATTTGGTAAATACCTTTCTTATTGCCCATTTTGTATTTCCTCTGCAAATTATATTCCCATATTATCCTTTTGTAGGTCAACGTGACCCATTTTGCAGACAATGAACCATCAGAGTTAATAGGCAAAAGGCCTGAAGATTCTGGAAAATCCATGGAGGCAGACTGACATGCCAGTAAAGATGTTCACTTTGACCACATACTTTGTTGAGCCATCTCAGTGAAAGGAAAGTTACTGCTAATGAAAGGCATATATAAGTGTGATTCAGTTCCAAAAGGATCAAATTAGATTTTAATATTAAGTGAAGCCTGTTCAACGAATGGTACTGCCATCATCCTATTTGCACTCATTCTGGGACAGGGACCATTATTCCCCATATTATGAAAAGAAAAATGTAGTTCAGGTTTGGGTGACCTCTGGCCCTTTAGAAGTTCTGAATTACAAATCCCATGTTCCCTGGCCATGCTTGCTAGGGCAGTAAGGAGTAAAGAAATACACTACTGTGACTTTGACTAAGATAGATGATTGGTTAACAAAACATATTTCTGGGGGTGGAATAATTGGAGACAATCATCATCACTGTAGAACGCAACTATTTCTGGAGGTTTAGAAGCAATGTTGACAGGGCAGCAAAATAAGACATGAAGAAGGGTTTCAAAGTGATACAAGAAGGAAGATCAACTTTGCAAGCTCTTTCTTTTTCACCCAGACCTCAGGTTTTGTGCCTGAAGCCTTTTGCTTTAATTATTAAACAGAGACGCTGTGTCCTGGTTTGGAAATCTGACATGTTGTTGAGTCTGTTACTTTTCAACCTCGTATAGTGAATGTGAATGAAGCTGAAACAGTTGCTCATGTCAAAACCCAAAATCCGGCCTGAGATAAACATGGATCATTACGGAGCTGTGAAACAAAACAAAACAAATTGGTTTAACTAATCAGGGTTATCTCCAACGCTGCCATTCTGCTTGTGCAACATGAATTCTCCTTCCTGCAGTCAGAACAGTTGTCAAATGCCAACACTTCATTGTATGTATTATGATATGCATCTGTTTCCCATTGTTCTTCTGTCATGGAGCTGATGGCCGGTGTCCGTGGGGTTTCTTGGTGGTCTCTCATCCAGGCATTGACTAGGGCAGTGTTCTTCAACTTTGGGTCCCCAGATGTTGTTGGACTGCAAAACCCATCATGCCCAGCCAGCTTGGGCAATGTTCAGGGATGATAACCCAATGGTTGATGGACCCAAGGTTGAAGAGCATTAGACTACAATATGTGGGAACTCTGCATTATTTTATTCATGGGGACAACCCTGGAAGTGTATTTTCCCGGCTTGAGAAAGCTAGAACCACTTAATTACATCACTTTATGAACACCCCTCTTTAGCGATATAATGTTATATCATTTGATACCTAACAGTATAATACTGTAAGCATTTACTCTAAAGGAGAATCGTGCTCTAATCATATTACTTTCTATTAAGTGGCAATATAGACTAGTTTTAACAAGATACTAATTCAATATGATGGAAATCAGGTAACAAAAAACAATTTTCGAATTGCATTTTTGCAGACTTATTGCATACTTCATTATTTACGCTCAACAGGACTAGTATGATGTTTACACTGCCTGCTTATCAGTATTGAATGCATACTGGCAGCTTATGTTTATTTAATTAACAAACTTCTCAGAAGATGCTCTTGTTATGTAGAACATAGCATTGTTCTTGCGAATTGTATAACATACAAATGGCACATGATTCCTATTAACACAATCTTATGCAAATAATTTCCAAATTAGTTTATCAGTTATTGCAAGTTTTCAGTGTCAGCAATAGAATATTGCTGCTATGCTTCCCCCCACCCCCTAAAATTTGATACCTTATAAGTTATGGGATTTGAAACCAGTGCAAAACTGGTGAAACAGAACACACAGATAGACAGCTACGTTGTGTGTGTCAGTGTGTAACCATATGTCTCACGTGGAACATTATTATTTGTTGTTGGTGTGCATATTAATACATTTATATGCATCTTCCTTCCATGAATCCGAAGGCAGCTTCAGGAAAGTTGCTCCATCCTGTGCATTCTGGCCATGTTCTGGAGTACAGCAGCCATTGGAGCCCATTGAGACTGGTAGGGTGGAAGGCAGGAGACCAATAGAAGATGGAACCAGCCCCAATGATAGGCTTAGGCAACTAATTCTACGTTTTGTCCCCATTCTCCTCCCTTCTGAGATCTACAAAGGCGGGCAGGTGGGGGCTAATAAATTTTCCTTCTCATTTCTGCATTATTATTATTATTATTATTATTATTATTATTATTATGTCAAGAGCCACATAGCAAAATGCAGAAAACATGAAACCCAATGGTGATTATATAATTATTCTAGGAGGTGTGAATGAGGTCAGTTTCCTTAAAAAATGTGGACCAAACAAAATTAGTTTCCAACCCTATATTGAATTAGCCTTTCTGTGAGCCTGAGGTATAAAAGTCTGAGGTATAAAATTACCTCAGATAAATAAATAAAATCAGTGCATGCCTAATGAAGGGAGAGTTTTAATTCTGAGTAGAAAGCAGAATTTTTTAAAAAAATTATTTTCATCTTAGCAGAAGCAGCTGGTGTTGCTGCCTCTTTAACTATGTCTCGATTCCAAATATTCCCTCTCTTTTTTTCAAATCAGATACCTAGTGGGGCATAAAGACATTTATTTAGATAGTGGTTTTTTTTGAAAAGTCTTTATTATCCACCTGTCAGGTGCTGCTGGTGAACAGATCCATTTGCCATGGTACTGCACCTCCGCATTAGTTGGAGTGAACACGGCTGGGGTGGAGGTGGAATTGGGTAATAACAGGAAGGACTGGTGGACAAATAAGGTTTTTCAACCAGCATGTAAACAGAGAGACAGACTGGAGGATGGAAGCAGCTGTAGTGTTTGTTCCAGGAAGAAGCTTCAGACTCCCCCTTTCCTCAGCATTACAGGCAAGGACATATTGGCAATGCGAGGGACAGTAGAATGCTTGCGGGGGGAGGGAGTATTTAACATGCATTTGAAAAACAATAACGATGACACTTGTCTTATGTCAGTAGGGAGAGTATTCTACAAAGGGGGTACAACAATGCTAAAGGGTCTGCTCCATACCATTGTGGAGCATATCCTAATCACTGTGAACCTGTAATATTTCCAAGCACAATTCAAAGTATTGGTGCTGACCTTTAAAGCCTTTAACAGCCTTGGTCCTGTATACCTGAAGGAGCGTCCTCATCCCCATTGTCCAGCCTAGGCACTGAGGTCCAGTGCCAAGGGCCTTCTGGCAGTTCCCTTGCTGCGAGAAGTGAGGTTACAGGGAACCAGGCAGAGGGCCTTCTCGGTAGTGGCACCTGCCCTGTGGAATACCCTTCCTTCAGATGTCAAGGCAATGAACAACTATTTTACTTTTAAAAGACAACTGTTTAGGGAAGTTTTTAATGTTTGATGCTGTATTGTTTTTAATATTCTGTTGGAAGCCACCCAGAGTGGCTGGGGAGGCCCAGGCAGATGGGTGGGGTATAAATAATAAATAAATTATTATTATTATTATTATTATTATTATTAGTAGTAGTAGTAGTAGTATTTGAGTTTGAACCTGATGTTTTGCTATAGCAGTAAACCTATCATTTGAGCTGTGCCATTTTTTATTTTGCCAGGAAGCCTCACATAAAACAAGGCCATTCACCTTCCTCGGTGGGCAGTGTTGTGGCCAAACAAGTGATCTGGTGAAGGGCAGGAGCAGTGGCTAGCTGATTTTGGTTACGGTGGCATTCAGGCATAGGATAAGCCTAGATCTTTTGGTGGAGGGGAGGTTGTTGCCTCTGCCTGCCTGCCCCTCCTTAAATGGATCCAGGAGGAGTGGCTTCTGCCCAATACGTAGACAGGGGCTAGGACCATACCACTCCTGCAACGGGGACCCCACAGGGGGTACCCTTATGGATGTAGGTCATAGGGCACCCCCCATGGTTGTAGTTTCCCCTTAGATGCACTCCCAGCAGATGGGCTAGAGTGGAATAGCAATGGCTTTACCTAATGCCTATGCCAAGCCATTCTCTACTGCAACTAATAAAGTTGTGGCCATATTCCAGCCAAAACCCAATATATTGGTGTCCTGTGTGGTTATTCACTCCCTCTAGGGAACTAAGGGGTCATGGGGTCTTTTCATACAATTTCCGTCCTATCTGACATGATACCACCACAGTTCTCAGACACACCATGGCAGCACATACTACTCTATAAAAAACATGCATCTAAACTGATAACAGAATTGCAAATGCTACTGAAGCAGACTATGATTTCAGGTGGTTGTCACTCACTCTTACTGTACGCGTCACCCTCGAGGTCTAACAAAGTCTGATGCTTAGTAGATCCTCACCCAACATCTGAATTTGTCACTATGCACAATGCTACAGTATATGTTTTTGCATACAATTTACTTAGCCCATATTTGTTCTTAGGTGATTCATTGGCTGATATTATCAACAGATGCTCCCTTCAGGATCTCATGAAGAGGAAGACAGGTTGTTGGGTTGTTGTTGTTTTAGCATGGTTGTTTGTCCTGATAAAGCTGTTTTTACGCATAAAAATATGGAAATGGGAGAATAACTGCTCAGTTTTTAGTTTTTTGTTTTGCTCATAGGAAGTAGGGGAGAGGATTTAAGAGTGACCTACATATGTTCTCTTGTTGGGGTTTATTCTAATTGAAAAATAACTAGATTATTTATTTTCTTTCGTAGGCGTTTGTTCCCGTTCCTGTGCTATTCTGTGTGCAGAGTAGTAGGAAGCTGAGCTCCAACTGACACATTTGCTTCCTGTCTGCAGCCTAGCGCTATGACGCAAGACAAGAAAGATCTTTTGAAACGACCCACACATGCTATTGTTTTCTCAACACAACCTTGGCTCCTTTCCATTGAGTTCCAATAGAGCAGAATTTGATGGCAAACAGGCTACTGCCAGTGATAATAGACAGGAGGATGTGTAAATCCAAAGAAGCAGAGAGCTGCAATATAAATCTAACTGAATTGCTAAATGCTGAGTCACTAACATAAATCTGGTCAATCTGCAAACTGAAACAGAAATTTGACAGGTTTCCTGTGATTTCTCTGTGCTGCTAATTGTCATTTTAGAGCTTTAAATGGATGAGCAAAACACTCATGACCCCAGATGGTCTGACCTAGGTAGGAGATGCTTGAGGAATCCTGGGGCTGAAGATACTTCTCAGGGGGTGAGTGAGTTGGGATGGAGGGATTGTGGGAGAGTCTCCAAGATGTTGCAGTGGGGAGGAGAGAATGCAGAGCGCCAACCCAGCTCCCTCGGCTGCCGCAACCAGTGGGGAAGTGACACTGGGGTGGTGGCAGCAACCTTCTGGGTAATGGTTACAACAGAGGAAGAGGAGATATGGAAGGGAGAGGTAGGCAGACAGAGACAGATGCAGGCAGAAGTTGCAGGTCCATTCCATCCTTTTTCTTTTGCCTTTTTTTGCAGAGACGCTCCATTTCCTCCATCTCCGCCTCAAACTCTCTTGAAATTTAGATTGTATATGAATAGTATAACATTCTTATCATTATCGTTATTAGTAGTAGTAATTTTATTCTCTTGACTTAATGATCCTCCAGGGACCAACCACGGGACTTAATGGTGTTTTGAGTAATTCATGTTTAGATGTACTTTGCTCTGGGTTCTATTGAGAGGAAAGATGGTCGAGATATGTAACCAACAAATAAATATATGAATGGCCTTACAGCAGGGGAGGGGGCTGGTGCAGTTGGATGCTGATGTGCATTGCTTCATTTCTTTCAACATGTGGTAAGCTGCTCCACCTGCATTTGGGGCATTCTGTTGCCCCCCCAATCCTACCCTGATGACACCTACCAACATTTAATATCAAAGGTACAGGTTTCCTATGAAAAAGCTAACTGATTCAGAATCTGGAGGATAGATAGAATGTATTTTCTGAAAATACCAAAATGATGTTCTCAGTTTTCTGGAAATTGAATAAAATGAGGCGAGAAGGGTGTGTGTGGGGGGAGAGAGATCCCTTTCAAACATTTGTATTTCAAGAAATATTGTCAATATGTTCTGATGATATATCCTTGAGGCAGAGGCACAAAGACTCTACCGGGCTTTAAGGAGATTTGGATTAATACACTAATCATTAATTAATGGTAATGTACATCTGCATGTGTGGGATAGGGCTCTATCTGTTTCCTCAGCCACCACACGTTCTGCCAAAAGCGAAACGCTGAATTCCACATGCAACAATCTGCCGCTCCCTCTCCTCCACCACCACTTAGCAGATCTCTAAACTGGGAGGAAACCATATTACTGCAAGATGGAGTGAAATTGTGAAGCAGAGGGAGGGGAAAATAAAATAAAGCAAATTTAGCATTTCAAAAGAGTTTGTTACTCTTGCTTGTGAGCTATAACTGCATAATATGAGCCCGTGGGGTGGGGGATGTACGTATCTTGAAAATGCATCAGGACTATGTAGCAACCTGTAATTGTAACACAATGATTTGATTACATTGTGTTTATTCAATTACTTCAGCTTGCTCTTAGACACCCACTCCAGCAAACTGACAAGAAGCAATATATCATTAAGGAAGTGTAAGCCATACCACTCTTAGTTAATAGTTCTCCAGCATTCCAATTATTATATTTTGCCTTGTTGGGGTATATATCATCTCTCTCTTAAAATGCGTGCATATTTTATTTTTTTTCTGGTGGGTTGAAAGAAACTGAACTCAGCTCCTCATGAAAATGTGATTTTTTCAGTAACCCAAACAATGCTAAGCAAAGAAAACTCTCCCGTGACTTTCCACAAGCACCAGTTCATGCCCAGAGATTACGCCAACTCCCAGCTGTTTATGTGGGAGTAGCATCTTCTACTGGTTTGGCCATCTCCATTTGCTGCTGGTGGTGAGCTTCCCTGCCCACTCCCTGTCCCCCAGAGACAGTACTTTTGTCTTGTTGGGATTCAAACTCAATCTGTTAGCTGCCATCCATCCTCCAACCAGCTCCAGACACCTTTCACCAGCTCTGCTTCACACCTGATGTGTTTTCCCTTCCTGGAATGTGTTCTTGACCTCTGATGATGCCTTTTGCTCCTCAGAATGGAGGATAGCTGCTGTACAAAGGCAACATTTGCATTCATTGTTCACAGACTCTCCAAGGGCCCCCACTTTCCAGGGACAGTCTCAGATTTATAGAAGCCACCCTGATCCTGGAATGTCCACTTTTCCTTAAAGGTAAAGGTACCCCTGCCCGTACGGGCCAGTCTTGACAGACTCTAGGGTTGTGCGCCCATCTCACTCAAGAGGCCGGGGGCCAGCGCTGTCCGGAGACACTTCCGGGTCACGTGGCCAGCGTGACATCGCTGCTCTGGCGAGCCAGAGCCGCACATGGAAACGCCGTTTACCTTCCCGCTAGTAAGCGGTCCCTATTTATCTACTTGCACCCGGGGGTGCTTTCAAACTGCTAGGTTGGCAGGCGCTGGGATCGAGCAACGGGAGCGCACCCCGCCGCGGGGATTTGAACCACCGACCTTTCGATCGGCAAGCCCTAGGCGCTGAGGCTTTTACCCACAGCGCCACCCGCGTCCCCCACTTTTCCTTAGGATGTCCCTAATTCCATCGGAGGATTTGTTGGAGGGTATGGAGTTATGTGAGATAAAAGGGAGCGGGTGGCGCTGTGGTCTAAACCGTGGAGACTCTTAGGCTTGCTGATCAGAAGGTCGGCGGTTCAAATCCCTGCAACAGGGTGAGCTCCCATTGCTCTGTTCTAGCTTCTGTCAACCTAGCAGTTCAAAGCATTCCAGTGCAAGTAGATAAATAGGTACTGCTGCAGCGGAAAGGTAAACAGCGTTTCCGTGCACTCTGGTTTCTTTTCTGGTGTTCCATTGCGCCAGAAGTGGTTTGATCATGCTGGCCACATGACCCAGAAAGCTGTCTGTGGACAAACACTGGCTCCCTTGGGCTGAAAGTGAGATGAGCGCTGCAACCCCATAGTCACCTTTGACTGGATTTAACTGTCCAGGGGTCCTTTTTAAGTGAGATAAGTAACTATACACACTTTAAAAGACATCTGTGTTTAATGTTTTATTGTGTTTTTATATGTGCTGAAAGCCACCCAGAGTGGCTGGGGCAACCCAGTTAGATGAGTGGGGTATAGAACATATGATGAAAATGATAGAATAGGACTTTCCTATTTTCATTGGAGAAATGTTGGAGGGTATGTATTCTCCACATTTTTGCCCCTTCCTCAGTGCTACCCAGGGGGACCTTATCAAGCCATAGAAGCCATTCCCACAACACCAACACAACAGGTCCCTGTGAGCCTCTGGCCCATCACTTGGGATGGGTGCCCAGCTGGAAAAGCCTGCTGTAGCAAGGCTTGATCAAGGCTGTATTGCTGGTGCTATCCTGAATGTCACAAACCCTTCCCACAGATTGTGCAGCTTCTGTGTGCCTTTATGAGGTTGCGAGGGGAGGGGAGTCCTTAGTGGTCTCATTATTTCAACGGCTTGGGGAGGCATCCAATAATATACTGCATGCGTGTGTATATTTCCAAACACACAGGGATTCGTAGAGCTGTCCATCCATTCAATCCACTTCCCCTCAGCGGCAGTATAATTGCCTAACTATTGGTCTGCATGTCAGTGGCAATAAGGATGGGAGGTTGGTTTGAACTATAAGGTCAGGAACAGCTCCAGCCTTCACAGATGTTAAAATTAAAGACCTGTTCTGCAAAGACCGTCTGAAATTGTAGCTGATGGGATCTTTCGCTAGCTATGAATGTTTGAGAAGCTATCAGTCATGAGGCAGAGTAAGTGAATTCTGGACGGATGTGATTTCTACGGGGCATTGTTAGATCATCTAAGACAGGGAACGACACACAAGTTGTGTGTGTGTGTGTGTGTGTGTAGGGTTTAGGAATGAATTCCACCAGCTGTTTGTTTATTCCGATGACTCACAGCATGACTCCCTTTTCTTATTGTGTCTGGCAGTGAGGAAACGGAGAATGAAGTGAGTTGGATTTATTCAAATGTATTAAAATGAAAAACTATCTTGGAGGGAAAGAAATATGTGAAGCAATGTGCATTAAGCTGCTTTAAAGCGAGAGCGGTTCATGCTATCTCTTCTCCCAGGTATTTGGCGGATTATGACAACGGTGGTTCTGCCGTCTGTTGAGGGTGTGTTTTTACTGCTGAAGTTTTTGCGGCTGTTTTATTTGGCTTGTTTTACAGGCGATTCTATGGCTTTTATTGTATTGCATTGTCCCTTTTCTGATTTTATGCCGTGCTCTATGCTTTTAAAATGTGCAAGTTGCTTGGATGCTTGTAACGTCTCATGTGAGAAGGATATTGTAACAACAACAACAACATTGATTACTACTACTACTGCTGCTGCTACTACTACTACTATTAAATAGGCCTGTATTTTATTTTAAAAACAAAAAAGCCATCACTGTATTAATAGTATGAAATTGGCTCTATGACACTTAATACTATATCCCTGGTGTCACAGGACTGCCCTTATTTGCTATTTATTTATTTAGTCATTTTGAGGCTGTGTTTCAAGGCTACCCCCTTCCAGAGTTAGGTTACTGCATTTCCAAGGATAACATTTCAGTTTGCAGTATAATGGGACTGCAATCCATAAAATCAAAATTGAAAAAATATTATGACAATATTATGACAGTAGCAGGAAATATGTGTATGTGTTTCATATTCAGCAAAGAATAAAAATTAAAAGCATTGTTTATTGTTATGATGTCTCTATGCTGATTTCTATGCTGAGATGGTTTTATCCTGATCTTATGCTGTGTTTTGTTGGTTTATGTTACTTTTATGTAGGTTGTATTGACACTGGCTGCATACACACTATATATTCAAAACGATATCTCAGAATCTTGGGAATTGTAGTTTTCTCCTAATTAAACTACAGTTCCCGTGATATTCTCTCTCTCTCTCTCTCTCTCTGTGTGTGTGTGTGTGTGTTTTATGGTGGAGGAGGAGATGTGCTTAACAGTCTGCTTTGTTACACAGTCACTGATGCACAGTGGTACCTCGGGTTACAGACGCTTCAGGTTACAGACTCCACTAACCCAGAAATAGTATCTCGGGTTAAGAACTTTGCTTCAGGATGAGAACAGAAATTGCGCGGCGGCAACAGGAGGCCCCATTAGCTAAAGTGGTAGCTCAGGTTAGGAACAGTTTCAGGATAAGAACGGACCTCCAGAATGAATTAAGTTCTTAACCTGAGGTACCACAGTACTCTTTAACGCATGCTTTGCTATTTATTTTTTTGTTGTGTTCTGTGGATTGTATCCAACTAAGGACTTATCCACATTTACCTTTCCTCTGCTCTTCCTAAGCACTGTCTATGCTATAAAGTTCTGTGTCCAAGTGCCCCCACCCTTTTGCACTCTTTAACACTTAATCAGAGCAAATGGCAATTGCAAAAAAAACCTGAACTGATGGTAGTTCCGACTGAGCATTAAAGAGCAGGTTTTCACAGGGAAAACTCCGGGGCAGGGGGAGGTGAGGAACTATACTTGGACCCAGAGCTTTTAAGCGTACACCTGTGCCTGGAAAGTGCAGGGCAAAAAGTAAGTGTGGATAACCTCTAAGTCATACGCAGAGTAGACCCACTGAAGTCAATAGATGGTGGTACCTCGGGTTAAGAACTTAATTCGTTCTGGCGGTCCGTTCTTAACCTGAAACTGTTCTTAACCTGAGGTACCATTTTAGCTAATGGGGCCTCCTGCTGCTGCCACCCGATTTCTGTTCTCATCCTGAAGCAAAGTTCTTAACCCGAGATACTATTTCTGGGTTAGCGGAGTCTGTAACCTGAAGCGTCTGTAACCCGAGGTACCACTGTACTTAAATAACGGAAGTCATAGAATCATGGAATTTTATAATCTTAGAGTTGGAAGGGACCCCAGGGGTCATCTAGTCCAATACCCTGCAATGTAGGAATCTCAGCTAGGGCATCCATGACAGTTGGCCATCCAACCTCTGCTTAAAAACCTCCGGGGAAGGAGAGTCCACCACCTTTCATGGGAGTCTGTTCCACAGCTGAACAGCTCTTACTGTCCTAAGGTTTTTCCGAATGTTTAGTCGGAATCTCCTTTCTTGCAACTTGAAGCCATTGGTTTGAGTCCTACCATCCAGAGCAGGAGAAAACAAGCATGCTCCCTCCTTCATGTGGCAGCCCTTGAAGTATTTGAAGATGGCTATCATGTCTCCTCTCAGTCTCCTCTTTTTCAGGCTAAACATACCCAGCTTCTTCAAGCACTCCTCATAAGGCTTAGTTTCAGTGGGTTTGCACTAATACTTCATTGGAAAGAACCATATGATTTTATAATATCCCAGAGGACTTTTTATTGACAGGTGGCATGGAAATTTTGTCAATAAACAAAACAAAAGAAAAGAAAATCCTCTTCTGATGTCCACAATCCATACAGGAATAGTGCATAAAGCATTAGCATCCAACTACCTTTGAGCTTCTCATCTCAGGAGGATACTGACAGATTTTTAAATTGAAGGCAGTCATTTGGTGCAGAGTTAGTTCACACAGGACAGCATGATCTCTTCCACATAGAATCATAGAAGTGTAGAGTTGGGTTGTTTTCTTCCACTGTGCCCTGGGTCAATGCTAACTTTACTGATCATATGAAGGCACCATAACTGGTCCTAAATTTCCCATGAAAGGTGCTGAAATCACTCAAATTGGAGAGGTTGTATCAACACCACCACCAAGGCAGCAATGACATAGGAGTATCTGTTAGAATTCCTGCTCCATGATTGCAATCATGGGATTGTTGTCTTTCACATGATGGTGTATGTTTTGACTCCACAGAGTGGGAAGTGACGAAGACAGAATGTTTGTGTTACTGTGTTCTGTGAAGTGGGACTATTGTCCTTTGTTCTTTTTCTCTTTGCTGTCTGATGCTAGATAGAGAGGGAGCCATGTTGCAGTGCTCTGTGTGTGTTTATATGTAAATAAAGTAGATTAGCCAAAATGCTGAGTTGCTGGGGTCTGTTACGCAAGCTGCAAAGACTGTGGATCCCTAAGTGTGCCGAGTTGGCATTGATCACTGTGCTGTTCGGGCAGAAGAAAGCTTTTGAAGCTCCCGAACTATCGACCAGGAGGGAGAGAACATGCTAGTCGGGCATATGTCTCTGCCAGGGTCCTACTCGAGTGTAGGCTGAACTCCTGACAGTATCATCATAAGTGAATTGAGTTTCAGCATTTCAAAATAAAACAGTTAGATCTAGGAGAGATGCAGTTAGATGCAGAAGAGCCACTGCCAGGCAAACTAAATGGAACAAAATGGAAAAATGGTTTGGACTCTTCCTATGCTTCAATGACATATGCATTTAGTTACTTGGTTCTGATGCTTGTTCTCTGTGGTCTTTGGGATTCGGTGAGCAATTTTTGAGAAGTAGTTAATATTTTGTTTTCTGCAGCTAGATGGTTGTTTTACTTGTTTCTACCCACTGCTGCATTTTGCATGTTGGTTACATTTGTGTTTTAAGCGGATTTTAATTGTATTTGTTAATTGGGAGTTTATCATTGTATTTTAATGTTTTATTATGTAAGCCACTCTGGGTTTCTTTGAAGAGGGGTAGTCAGATGAAATAATAAAAAAAGCGCAAATGACTCATTCAGCTGCTTATAGAACTAGGTGGCCGCAGGCTGGTTTTTCTGTATCAATGGGCAGTTACAGGTTCCATTTATCTGGCAGTGCTATGCACACCTACCTTGTGGAATAAGAGGGTAGTGATTCCCATCCCATCCCATATTCTTTGCATCTAGCACTGTTTTCATTCTGCTGCAGTTCAGCTTCTGAAAAAACTATGTTAGTCATCCCACTGTCCACTGCAGCAGAATTTTACATAGTTAATTGCAGGCCCAAGAACAGTATCATGAAGTCACCAGGGGTGATAGGTGGAAATGAAGGCAAGACAGTGGCTTGGGATCAAAATGGAAACAACGTTATTGATTACACATGTCAGTATGCTTTGGCATAGGCATTGGGTATGAATTGTGAGTCAACCTGCCTACTTGCTGGTTGATTAAGTCTTCAGGGTCTATCGTGGATTAAAGGATCACTCTATGACATGAGTCAATCCAGGCAATTCTTCCAGGATACCGTTTAGCCCCTGTCTGGGCATTTGGAAAGGAACTTTCCCCTGGACCCCTTTACCAGAGTATACTTATGCTTTGACTGGAGTCATGGGGTGTCAAGGAGCTGTCAAATGTGCCCAGGTCAACCACAGGGCAGGCACACACACGGGAGGCATGGAATGCAGTTAGCTTTTTATTAACAGAAAATAACAACAAAGCAGAGTCCTCGTGTTCGTCTTAAATCAGCTGAGACATTGCTGAAACTGACCACTAGCTCTGCCCTTTCCTCTCTAGGCTCTCACTCTGGATCCACCCCAATCAGATGAATGCTGTGTCAAGAGGGTAGACTCCTCCTCTGGGCCTGTCTGGCACATTGCTCAGCAACATTCAGGGCTCTCTTTGAGCTAGGTGTCAGAGCCAACAGGACTGGGACTGTCCTGCTGCTGTGTAGCAAGGCCAAAATCTGACTCCTCTCTGAGTCTGCAATCACACTGTGACTCTCTAACCCTGTTCTGGAAGACCCTCCTTTCCTCCGTTCTATTTTTTTAAAAATCAAATTTCCATTTTAACAATCCAGTATAAACCACAATAAAACATTCCAAATTATCATACAATCAAAAAAAGCCAATTATACAATGCCAAATTATATATCTGGAAGGCCCTCCTTTTCCTGACCCCCTTGATCGCTTTTAGTACCTCCCAGTTCATGCTACTCAATGTCCCACCACCAGGAGTGCGATCTAAGTTGTCTTCTTCTGTGTCCTCTCTGAGGGGCTCTTGGGCAGGCAGCTCCCACCACTCTTCCTCATCCAGCCAGTCCCAGACATGAGAGGAGTTGGTTTTCTCCCTGCCCCCCCCTTTTCTGGACTAAGGAACCCAGTGCCTTTTTCTGCCGACAAGTTGTTGAGGCATCTGATCATAGCCTGCATTTTAATCAAAGCTTATATTTTGATCAGATTCCTGTATTCTAAAAATGACCTTAAAGAAATATATATTTGTAAATGTTTGTATCTCTCATGCCAGGCAGAAACCATACTCTGGCAGCTGTTTATCTTCTTGATCAAGGGCCCCCCTGATCTATAGCAGTGTCTCAGGGTTGTAAAAGGAAATTACAGGCTGGGAACAAAAGGTCACACTGACCATACAAATTATAGAATACAATCAAGGTTGCAAAAACACAAATAGTAATAATTATTGTGCCTCCCATTAAACTTGAGCCACATCTTCCTAAGGTTAAAAGGGCAAGAGCTAATACAAACAGCAGTTGGCTAGGGAAGAGGCTTCTCTCTGAAACTGCTTTGAATCTTTAGAATTTAGAATTTAGCTTAGCTTTTACTAAGTTCCCTTTCTTCTAAAAAACTATATATGTTATGAAATATATTGGCTTAAATGTAATTATGCAAAGGATTTAGAAGAAATGTTAAATAGAATCATAGAATCATAAAGTTGGAAGAGACCACAAGGGCCATCGAGTCCAAACCCCTGCCAAGCAAGAAAAGCATCATCGGAGCACTCCTGACATATGGTTGTCAGTCTCTGCTTGATGACCTCCAAAGAAGGAGATCTTTCATTGATAATGTGTGGGGAGATGAACAAAAAGATCTGTTCAGATAAAATTAGCCATCATCTGTTTTGGAGTGAATAGGGCAATAGGGCAAAAGATGAAATGTTAGTTAAGGCGCCTAGTCTAGGGCAAAAGGTTATCTGGTAATTAAGGTGCCTGGTCGAGGTAAATGTAAGATATATGACTACTTATTTGCCAATTATAAATAGAAGGAAATATAGCTCTTTGTCTCCCATAAAAGGTAATAGGAAATGGGTGTATCTTTTATGATTGGTTCTAGCAAACAGCCAATAGGAATTTTAACCAGGCTGATTGGACAGAGGCAGCCAAAGGAGGAGCAAGGGGGCTGAGCTGAGGGAATATAAGTGCTGGCCATAATGGCAGGAAGGCAGGCCAGAGCTTGGTAACCATATACCACTGTGCCTCACATTTATTTGTCTGACAAATAAATTATTATTTTAATTTCTCTATTGCTGCGTTGAATATTTCATTCCAGCTAAGCGTTAACCACAAGCAGGGTGCTACATTTTATGGTGCCTCTGTGACTCGGATAAGTGGTCTGCTGGAACGCAGCCCCATCGCCTTACTGGGCAGGGTACAAGAGGGAGGACCACTAACTGCTTACCCAGCGCGCACTGGAACATTTTTTCCAGGGGAACGCAGAAGTCTCGTCTGTCTGATACCCTGCCCACCGACGGCGACGGACCGGGGGGTAACCAGAGAAATAAACTGGGAACCAGCTAAGGGTAAGTGCACAAAGGGTTTGGCCCTCCAATTAATTAGGAGGAAGAGAAGTCCTGATCAAACTTCTGCGTCTCAGTAAGGGGAAACTGAGTACGCTACATGGCTGGGTACATCAGATGGTGATCTGATGTAGGGAAAAGGGAAAGGTTGGGAGGTAGAGTGTGGTGAAGTATCCAGCGCATTGTATGTGTGAGAAAGTACAATCTGTAAGTGTGGAGTGGGTACTACTTCGTTTCCCAGTAAGGCGAGTGTGTGAGTGACTGAGTGGATACTTCACAGGCCCATATAATGGGAGTTGGAGGTTCAAAGGGGGGAAATACACCTCTTGAATGTATGTTAAATAATTTTAAGAAAGCCTTCTCAGGGGCATATGGAGTCAAAATGACGCCAGAGCGCTTGAGAACGTTATGTGAATTAGAGTGGCCGAAACAAAATACTGAATGGCCATCTCAGGGAACCTTTGATATAAATTTAGTAAGCAAACTTTGGTCTAATATCGCCAAAGAAACTGGAGGGTGCCCAGAACAATTTTCATATATAGATTCTTGGCTGAGCACATTAAATAAAAATCCTCCATGGATAAGGGAATGCAAAGTCCAACGATGCAAATTATTGGCTGTAAAAGCCGAAGCTAGGAAAGGAATCTTGCCAAATAAACTCAAACCCATTTTTGAGGGACCAGAGGAAGAGGTGCTTCCACCTCCACCCTATGCTCCACATCGAAGGGAGCCTAATCCAAATACTCCACCAGTTGTAACCCCAAGGCAAGAAAGTGGAACGAATAATGGGGGTGGAGTCACAGAACTTGATTCCTTGATAGATTATGATAAATATCTTCAGGAGGCCTTGGAGTCCTATAATAAAGCCCAAGCAGAAGTGGTTATTCCACCTGTGAGTCCCAGTAGAACTCCATCTACAGTCTCCTTTAGTGGACCAACTAATTGCCCACCCCAAACCCCTGTACATCCAAGTCCTAGAGAATTATTACAGAAGTTACAGGGAGACCTTGATCGGTCAGCAAGCAATACAGCAAGGCGTATAAAGCTGCTAAAAGAACGCCTTGGGACAGATACCATCCCCTATGATTTGAGGCCCCTAGAGCAAAGCGAAGAGAAAGGTCACGTAGTAGCCCCTCTTAGAAGAGTATTTGATGCACTTGAGGAGCCTGTGCTGGTTAACGGGCAACCCGGACCACGGCCACCTCGAACTTCGACCCTCCAGTACATTCCATTCACAACTACGGATCTGATGAATTGGAAAACACACACCCCATCTTTCGCAGAAAAACCTCAGGCTATGATGGACTTGGTGACTTCAATAGTAAATACTCATAGTCCTACTTGGACAGATTGCCGCCAACTCCTGAATACTCTGTTCACCACTGAGGAAAGGAGAGACATAATTGAGAAGGCACAGATATATTTGCGTGAGCAGGCCAGAATGGGAAATATTTTTAATATTGACCGTCATCTCCAGGATAACTTTCCTTTGGAAGATCCTAATTGGGATCCAAACAATGCAATTCACCTGGCCAGGCTTACCACCTACCGCCAGACGCTTGTGCAAGGTATCCGCAGGGCATGCCAGAAGCCCACTAATATGTCTAAAGTCTCAGAAGTAGAACAGAAACCAAATGAGAGTCCGGGAGACTTTTTAGAGAGGCTGCAGGAAGCCTATCGTATATGGACTCCTTTTGACCCTGAAGCCCCTGAAAACAGCAGAATGATTACTGCTACCTTTGTGGCCCAGTGCGCTTCTGACATTCGTAAGAAAATTCAGAAATCAGAAGGATGGGAAGGGATGCTGATGAGCCAAATTATGGCCATTGCACGCCGAGTTTATCGGAATAGGGATGAGGCTGAGAAACAAGAGAAGAAGAAGTGGCAGAAGGAAAAGATGGTAATGCTGGCCACAGCAGTGATGTGTTACCCATAACACTGTTTTGTGTTCAGTGTGCACCCACAAAAGACTTAAGTTGTCACCTTTTGCGCTCCTGTATGGGATGCCACCCTCTTTTGTTCAGGATATTCCAGCTGACCTCAAACAAATAGGAGACCATGTGACACAGGGACAAGTGCAATCTCTCTCCCGTGTTTTTGTCTCTCTCCCGTGTTTTTTGTTGTTGTTTATCTTAACAGGTGGGCCCTCAAGCACACACCGTGCAGCATTGCCGAGCCGATTCATCAGTTCCAGGCTGGCGATAGCGTATGGGTGAAAGAGTGGAAACGCGATCCACTTGCACCTAAGTGGCGTGGACCTTACACCATCTTGCTCTCTACTCCAACAGCGGTGAAGGTAGCTGAGGTGACCCCCTGGATTCATCACTCCCGTTTGAAGAAGTCCGAAGGCAGTTGGACGTGCAAAGGTGACCCCTCTAATCCTTTTAAACTGACTCTCTCCAAAAACCCCTGTATCTAGCCCTACGGGGAACGGGCTAGGTCACGGGCAACATTAGACGACTGGCCTGCTGCAGCCACAACCTGGAAGCTGGCTGACCTGCGCACGCCTGAAGCTTGAGGAGCATCTGAACCAGCGATTGTGAACAGGAAGATTCTCTTATACAATTGATTGACTGCCCCCCCCCTGTGGAACAATTATCAGAGATATTACTCATTGGGGATCCTTGGGATATATGTTTTGGTCTTGGTGGTTCCCCATTTCTGTCACTGGAGGAATTATATTGGGGCTAATATTTTTTTGTTATCACAATAAGGTAATCTTTTGTGGAAGGAATGCATATACTAGACATCAACATGATTTTATTATTAATCCTGATCCCTTGGGAAGGGGAAGGGTCCTTGAATTTGAGCAAATTTGCTAAATATGGATTCTGCCATGACCACAATATGTGGGTAGGCTTAGCTGAGATGGTAGCCAATGTTACAAATAGGACCAATTGCCTTGTTTGCTCTCTTGGGCCAGATGATTCAGAGGGAGGTATGCCCTTATTACCAATACCATTAAATGCCATTGGTATGGTAAGCGAAATGCCACACCAAACAGAAGTACAGAATTTCCCCGGATGGAACTCAACTAAACCAATACGAGTTATACCTGTACAAGGGGAATTCTGTGTACATAAATCATCAGAGGCAGCTGATTCTACCATGATAGGCTCTTCCCATTGCCACTATACTTGGGATTATATTAAGAATAGTCAAACCTGGGCAAACGGTACTACCTATCGAACTCGGAATACCTTGCCCTGTGCACCTCCTTTTATTCATGCATGGAAAATGGTGTGGAACATAACTGTGACAGAAAAAGGCAATCTAACTTACTGCACTGTGAACTCTGTACCCCTTTTGATATTTCGCCTTATGCACTCCACATACCAAAAACCTCAGACCCGATGGTTGTGGTGGATATGTGGAGAATGGGCATACAAGAAACTCCCTTCCAAATGGAGTGGGACTTGTTTCCTGGGATGGGTATTACCACCAATGTGGATTATGCCCACTAGTTCAGCCAAGCGTACACGAAGAAACGCTGATATTTCTCATATAGCAGGAGGAAGTACCCAAAGTTGGAGCGATACTGATGATTGGCCACCAGAGCGCATTATAGCCTATTATGAACCTGCCTCCTGGAATCCTGATGAGCTCATACAAGGGGCACGGGATCCTATTTATAATCTAAACAGAATAATTTGATTGCAAGCAGTAGTGGAACTTGTAACCAATGCAACGGCCCAGAGTTTGAGACTTATTGCACAACAGTTGGATGAAAGTAGAGCCGCCATTTTGCAGCTGAAAATGGGAATGGATTATGTACTTGCCAGGCAGGGAGGCCTATGTGGAGTCTTGAACTTGACAGGGAATGCCTGTTGCTTTAACATTTCTGATAATGGTGAGGCAATCCGTGTGTTGGCCACAAAGATGGAGAATATAGCACATGTCCCAGTACAAACATGGGAAGGATGGGATATGGGATGGCTCACCAACTGGTTACCAAATGTCGCAGGACTCAAAGGGATACTATTGTCTTGCTTGTTTTTCTTGACGGTAGTAGTAATGGTTTTGTGTATGGTGCCATGTATCATTTCATGTTTTAGAAGTACAATTAGCAAGATGATTTCAAATGAAACTCTACCTCATATCATGGCCCTATACAGAGCTTTACCTCAGGAATATGATGAAGGTCAAGCTATCAAGGACACTTGGGAAGGTCCTTGAGCTTGAAAGGGGGGAATGAGGCATCTGATCATAGCCTCCATTTTAATCAAAGCTTATATTTTGATCAGATTCCTGTATTCTAAAAATGACCTTAAAGAAATATATATTTGTAAATGTTTGTATCTCTCATGCCAGGCAGAAACCATACTCTGGCAGCTGTTTATCTTCTTGATCAAGGGCCCCCCTGATCTATAGCAGTGTCTCAGGGTTGTAAAAGGAAATTACAGGCTGGGAACAAAAGGTCACACTGACCATACAAATTATAGAATACAATCAAGGTTGCAAAAACACAAATAGTAATAATTATTGTGCCTCCCATTAAACTTGAGCCACATCTTCCTAAGGTTAAAAGGGCAAGAGCTAATACAAACAGCAGTTGGCTAGGGAAGAGGCTTCTCTCTGAAACTGCTTTGAATCTTTAGAATTTAGAATTTAGCTTAGCTTTTACTAAGTTCCCTTTCTTCTAAAAAACTATATATGTTATGAAATATATTGGCTTAAATGTAATTATGCAAAGGATTTAGAAGAAATGTTAAATAGAATCATAGAATCATAAAGTTGGAAGAGACCACAAGGGCCATCGAGTCCAAACCCCTGCCAAGCAAGAAAAGCATCATCGGAGCACTCCTGACATATGGTTGTCAGTCTCTGCTTGATGACCTCCAAAGAAGGAGATCTTTCATTGATAATGTGTGGGGAGATGAACAAAAAGATCTGTTCAGATAAAATTAGCCATCATCTGTTTTGGAGTGAATAGGGCAATAGGGCAAAAGATGAAATGTTAGTTAAGGCGCCTAGTCTAGGGCAAAAGGTTATCTGGTAATTAAGGTGCCTGGTCGAGGTAAATGTAAGATATATGACTACTTATTTGCCAATTATAAATAGAAGGAAATATAGCTCTTTGTCTCCCATAAAAGGTAATAGGAAATGGGTGTATCTTTTATGATTGGTTCTAGCAAACAGCCAATAGGAATTTTAACCAGGCTGATTGGACAGAGGCAGCCAAAGGAGGAGCAAGGGGGCTGAGCTGAGGGAATATAAGTGCTGGCCATAATGGCAGGAAGGCAGGCCAGAGCTTGGTAACCATATACCACTGTGCTTCACATTTATTTGTCTGACAAATAAATTATTATTTTAATTTCTCTATTGCTGCGTTGAATATTTCATTCCAGCTAAGCGTTAACCACAAGCAGGGTGCTACATTGTGACAGCTGAGGAAGTTACAGGAGGTACCTACCATTCCTGAGTGGCAGGCGAAGATGATGGACTTTGCAGAACTGGCCAGACTGACTTGCAGGATTCGAGACCAGGACGATCAAAAATTCCAAAGGGACTGGAGTAAATTTATTGCATATTTGAATAAGAACTGTAAAAACTTGAAGACACTAGCAGGATTGAAATAAATCCTACAACGTGGACAATAGGTTAAAGATGTAAATTGCGCATTTGAATTTGAAATGGAAAACCTGTTGAAGGGAAGGAGGGAAGTCATATGCTCGGCAGAGCAGAGAGGTTTTGTGTTTGATATTGTAATGTTGTAACGTTGAAAATGTTGTTTAAGGAGGAAAACAATAAAAATATATTGTTGTGACAGTTGCTATGAGGCAGGCCAAAACTCCAGACAGGCCCAATTTTGTACAAAGGGAAATTTCTCCCTGGCCCTGAATGCTGCAAGTGAAATGCGCCATTGAAGGTATTTAAGCATGCTCTAACTCCCCCTCCCGCCGATCGGAAGGTCAGCGGTTCAAATCCCCATGACAGGGTGAGCTCCCATTGTTCGGTCCCTGCTCCTGCCAACCTAGCAGTTCGAAATCACATCAAGTGCAAGTAGATAAATAGATACAGCTCTGGCAGAAAGGTAAACAGCATTTCTGCGCGCTGCTCTGGTTTTGCCAGAAGTGGCTTAGTCATGCTGGCCACATGACCCGGAAGCCGTCTGCGGACAAACACTGGCTCCCTCGGCCAGTAAAGCGAGATAAGCACCGCAACCCCAGAGTCATCCACGACTGGACCTTACGGTCAGGGGTACCTTTACCTTACCCTATATTGACTGTCTTGACCGAGCCAAGCACAGCTTCCTTAAAAGAGATCAAGGTGGACATGGTTGAAGCCAGGTGACCAGCCAACCAGAACTGCCCTGAGATTCCTGCCACCACAAGTAGCCCACAATTCATTTGATGGGGGTTGAATTCTGTGCACAATTCCCAGCCCTCCTGCACAGCCATGTGTCGCACTGATGATGCCAGGCAGGTGTGCAGGAAAGGAATAATTCACACACACCTAGCTTGCCCACAGCCATGCCAGACTGCATTTGCTGCTGCCTAGGTAAAATGGTAAGCAGTCCTTGTGTAGGTAATTACATTATCAATAAGTTAATGCACGCTATTCATATCAGTGGAAACGAAATGTAATACAAGTGGGGGAAAGTAATCAGTTATATATTGTTTGTGGATTGAAAACAACACCAGTGGATACTGTTCACATTTGCTGAATTTATTTGTGTTCTGGATATATGACAAATAAGCGAATGACAGCAATTTCCATTCCTGTTTTCACTGGAATTCTCCAACATTGCATTCTGTGAGTAAGCTTGAGCAAAGATGGCGAACTTGCTTTTGAGTAAACATGTACAGGATTGTTGTGTAAAGGAGCTAGATTACTGCAAATTAATATTTCTAGTAGAAATACGATAAGAAATTCACTCCCATCGCTAGATATCAACAGTAACTATGCTTACAATGAAAACAGCATATATATATATATTTTAAAAAACCCACCATAACTTTACCCCAGGGAGAGGGGCGGAGGAAGATGTCATATACTGAATAATATGTAGGTTTCACAGAATAGATTAAATATTTATGACAGAATCAGTGCACTAAAAAAAATATAAATGTAATGATTACCTTAGTAGAATGGCATAACTTCCTTGGCACCAGGCATGTTTGATTTGCCTACAGGCAATTTTAATAGTAATTTAAAAGTGCTCAGTACTCATCACTTTATGGCAGGCTTTCATTTCAAGACATTACATAAAATGATATGAAGCTCTTAAATCCCCATCTCAAAATACATTAGTGTTTCCTGCTTAAGTGTTTATCGTAGCAGACCTCTCCGATTTGTAAAATGCGGGAGTCTTGATGAAAACATCTCAGACGCAGACCTTCTCTGTGGAGGGCTAGTTTCCTGTTCAACCTCCGCTATAGAAGAATATATGTCTCAGTTTAATAAATGATTGAATCAGCATTTAATCTTCCTCATGCTCTAGCTAAGTTGCAGTAAGGTTGATGCATGGAGATGATATACCAGATTTGGCATTTTAGCAAAGCTTTGTTGATGAAAACCTATTTCAGAAGGGAGGATAAGGAAGACTTCAAGCCATTTCTAACCTTTGTTTTGAACGCAGATCATTAGAGTAACAACTATGTCACTGCAAGTAGGTTCCCTTTCAAAACTATCCTGTTTTTCTCACACACACCCCAATTATTAAATTTATTATTAAATTATGGAATTATTAAAAAAGATGTTTTCATCTTTCACCTTGTTATTTATTATGACCCCCAATTAAGAGTTTTCAATTTCTTGCTTTTGCTTCTAAAGTGGAATGCAGGCAATAAGTATGTTCCATTTGTTGTTCCCCACATCTTAATTTACTTTCAAAGCAATGCTCTCATCTATGGAAGGAGGAGGAGGAGGAGGAGTAACATCTGCATGACTGCTTTGGGAGGGGTGGAGTTTGTGTGTTTCGGGGTGGGGTACATTGGTAGCACTGCCATTTGGTGCCAGCTCTGTCAGCAAGTAATGAAGAGACCACACATTTGTAATTTATACAGTGGTACCTTGGTAGTCGAGCGGCTTGGCTCCCAAACAAATCATCTCCCAAACACCGCAAACCCGGAAGTGAGTGTTCCGGTTTGTGAACGTTTTCCAGAAGCCGAACCTCCGATGTGACTTCCATAGCTTCCGATTTAGTGCTGGAAGCTCCTGCAGCTAATCAGAAGCAATGCCTTGGTTTTCGAATGGTTTTATAAGTTGAACAGACTCCTGGAATGGATTAGGTTTGAGAACCAAGGTACCACTGCACAACAAAATGGAGACTGTAAACTTACGTAAAGCTGGGAGACAGTTCACACATGTGGTGATTCTGGAATGCAACAGGTTAACAAAAACTGTTTACCATTATTATTATGCCTAATCTGAGAAGCAAAGATTTATGTTTTATCCAGCTGAAGGATAGATAGATAGATAGATAGATGATAGATAGATGATAGATAGATGATAGATAGATAGATGATAGATAGATAGATAGATGATAGATGATAGATGATAGATGATAGATGATAGATAGATAGATAGATAGATAGATGATAGATGATAGATAGATAGATGATAGATAGATAGATAGATGATAGATAGATAGATAAGATTAATTTAATAAGTTCTATCAGTGGAAACCCTGGGGAAGGAATTCTGTTTGTGCAATGGGGTTCACCCCTCTCCTTCTGCACCTCCAGTTAGGATGACCATTGGCCATGGATGATGGAATTATAGTCCAAAACATCCAGAGAGCATCAGGTTAGGGATGAGGGGACCAGACCATGAAAGCATGGTACTCATGGCACACAGCTAGCATGGTGATTGTTTGATGGCTACACAAGCAATTTTTATATGCACAGGCATTGTGTTTCTGCACAGATGTATCAGAACTGGATTCCATCCTTCTTTCTCAAGAAGGCACTGAAAGGGAACTACAGCCCAAGAGCCATTCAAGCATTGATGCAAATGCAGCAGCCAACCACATCGGCCTTCTTAATGGGTTTTACTTTTCTCTAGGCATTGCTCCTTCATTTTGTTCTACTTCTTTCTCCTTTTCTGTTTTTGACTGTTCTCATAAACTATTCCATTAATGCAATCAAAATTACATTATATGTAATAATCTTGGAAGGGACAATTATAGCGATGGAAATGAAAAGGCAACAGAAAATGCTGCGGAAAAGCTGTGAAGAGAGCAATTTTGGTGATCTATTTAACGGTATCAAAGTATCTCTCCCTCTCTCTCTTTTTTTTGAAAGCATTTTTTAAAAACTCTCCCATAAATGCTTTTAAGACTTACTTTGGAAAAACCTGTCATTTTCAAAGTACCTTTAAGAGCATGTAATCCCTGCATAGTTTGAGGGGGGGGGTGCACTTTTCTGAAGTAATGGTAATTTTCTGGATAACTAGTTTATACAATAAAGAAATGCCAAAGACATATTTTGAAAAAGGTAATGCGCAAAGATGGCACTACTACTCCATACTTACCCACAAAACTAGAAAGGTACAAATGAAAGTACATTAAATAATGGATCAATATCCATCTGAGAAGGGAAAGAGTCCAACCCAAATGCACCCTCTTGTAAAACAGAAAAAAAAACCATGCATCTCGATAAGGTCAGTAAAGACCCTATGGGGGAGGGGTATTACCTCTGGCGGGGGCATGTCATGCTCCTTCTGAGGTTCACCTTTGGTCCCCACCCTGCACTTAGATCTCACTTGTGTATCCTAGAAGTTGTCAACATGCAACAGCGGCCGCACCCTGGGAAACATCTTCGAACGGCTGACTAAACTAGGCGAGGGTAGTTTGAGATGGGTCTCAAATCAGGGATTAAGCAGAAAAGACCAATAGTGGGTCCAATAGTAAACAAGGCAGTTTCTGCATGTGCTGTGGAGGGACATTAGGGACAGGTGGAGCTTGTCAAGCTGGGAAGGTAGCCTGTCTAGGAGACCCTCGCTGCCTTGCGGGATATCTTCAGGAGAAGAAATTCTACATGAATCCAGAGTGGAGTCCCTAAGACAATTGGGTGCTGCCTTGTACACATCCTTGCACACAACTCCTGCAGCTAAGCTGGTGCCTTTGAACCACATCAGTGAGGCCGCGGGGTGGTCGTCTGGGCAGCCCAGCACCTCCATGCGCACGGCCCAGCCTTGCATGCCAGGGAGGCACTTTGGTGCTGCTAACACAGTAGTTTGACTTCACCCCAGGAGGCGCACTCCATTGTCTCTTGAGACAGACAGATGCCAACAACAACAAGAACATATACACAGGGCATGTTTCCCCCCAGTTGGAAATCACAGGAACTGAGTTCTGGCACCTGTCATGTGGACTCCATTGCCATGTGTGGTGTAGTGGTTAAGAGCGGTAGTCTTGTAATCTGGTGAACTGGGTTCACATCTCCACTCCTCCACATGCAGCTGCTGGGTGACCTTGAGCTAGTCACACTTCTTTGACTCACCCACCTCACAGAGTTTTTGTTGTGGGAGAGGAAGGGAAAGGAGATTGTTAGCCGCTTTGAGACTCCTTAAAGGTAAAAGTACCCCTGACCATTAGGTCCAGTCGTGACAGACTCTGGGGTTGTGCGCTCATCTCACTCTATAGGCCGAGGGAGCCGGCGTTTGTCCGCAGACAGCTGCCGGGTCATGTGGCCAGCATGACAAAGCCGCTTCTGGAGAACCAGAGCAGCGCACGGAAACGCCGTTTACCTTCCCGCTGGAGCGGTACCTATTTATCTACTTGCACTTTTGATGTGCTTTCAAACTGCTAGGTTAGCAGGAGCTGGGACCGAGCAACGGGAGCTCACCCCATCATGGGAATTCAAACCACCGACCTTCTGATTGGCAATTCCTAGGCTCTGTGGTTTAACCCACCCATGTCCCTTTGAGACTCCTTAGGGTAGTGATAAAGTGGGATATCAAATCTAAACTCCTCCTCCTCCTCTTCTTCTTCTTCATTATAAGATGCATTCATGGTGAGTTCCGGTACCTCTTTTTCTGAAAAAATAGCACTGCATATACAATACTTCCAGCATTTAATAAAGCAGCACATCAGACAATAAAAATATTAGCATTGTAATCTCTCTAACCCCTATCCACCTTTGCATGTGAAGAATTCTTTAAAAAAGAAAGAAGACCAGGGAAACTTTGTTTGTTTGTTTGTTAATTAATTACATTCCTTATCTGCTCTCCATTGCCAGGCAGTCCTATCTACCTGAGATGACCCTGCCCCTTCCACATTTGCAGATGGAAGTCTTCCAGTCCAAAATTCTACACTTCAGTCTCCTACCTGATTCTGTCAAATGTGCAGACAGAGAGCTCCCATAATAGTCTATCCACATAGCCAACCAACCACTTTCTGAATAGATCAAAAGCCTCGAGGAATTCAGCCTTACACATAATAGTGGCAGAGGATAGTGTCTATCTTGACAGCTTTCAGAAAAAGGAATGACAGCAGCAGGAGCAAACCAGAACTAAATATTTGCTATATGCACAGGTGCAGTGCTGAGAATGGGAAGTAAAAGAAAGGAAAAGAGAGAAGACTAAGAAAAATACTGGTCCTTGTATCACATGAAGAAAAATAAAGAACACAGAAAGAAAGAAATCTAAAAATTAATGATATTATTACCCCCCCCCACCCGGAATACTTCCGATACATTAAGTACCAGATATTTAAAACACTTGTTATAACTGAAAATACACAGATGCACACGTTGATTAGTTTAGTTAATTGCTTAATTCATTAATTACACATGGAAATGTGTGAAGCCTCTTGTGAAAATATTTTTGCTAGTCACATCACAACTATTCCAGACCCCCTGACAACTTCTCTGATGTTTCATTTGAGGAAGAACCTGCATATTTACTTCATCGGTGAAAACAAATCAGGAATCTGCTATATCTGGGAGCCTCAGCAAGTCAAAACAAGGAACCATTAATCCACCATCTTCCTAGTCAGTCAGATGCTTCTGGCAATCTAGACCATGGTGAGGCCCTTTCCTCCCACCACACCACTGGAAAGGAGGTCCTGAGAATTTTGCTCCTTCCTTTTAAGAATCATAGTGTGTGTGGTTGTGGTTGATTCTGGACAGGAGGGGGGTTACATAGATGCACACCTTCGTCTGACATTCAGGGCTTTCCTCTGCCCTAATCACATACGACACTGCCCTTGCGTCACATGTTCCTTGAGAGTTTCTGCTTGGCTGGAATGCCTCCTTGAATTCTGACAATGACTCTTGCATGCCTGTAGAAAAGTTGCCTATTCTACAAAGTTTGCAACCCAACATCGAGAAGTCACTGTGTTGGCTATCCCTGATTTTGTAATGATAAATGAATCTGAATCCTGGACAATTTTGATTTTCTGTTTTCCCCATCTTAAATTTGGTTTCCTCACATCTCTACATCTTCCTCACATCCTGTGTGAGTGTCTGGAAGCGGTTGGAGGATGGATGGCGGCTAACAGATTGAGGTTGAATCCTGACAAGACAGAAGTACTGTTTTTGGGGGACAGGAGGCGGGCAGGTGTGGAGGATTCGCTGGTCCTGAATGGGGTAGCTGTGCCCCTGAAGGACCAGGTGCGCAGCCTGGGAGTCATTTTGGACTCACAGCTGTCCATGGAGGCACAGGTTAAATCTGTATCCAGGGCAGCTGTTTACCAGCTCCATCTGGTACGTAGGCTGAGACTCTATCTGCCTGCAGACTATCTCGCCAGTGTGGTACATGCTCTGGTTATCTCCTGCTTGGACTACTGCAATGCGCTCTACGTGGGGCTACCTTTGAAGGTGACCCGGAAACTACAACTAATCCAGAATGCGGCAGCTAGACTGGTGACTGGGAGTGGCCGCCGAGACCATATAACACCGGTCTTGAAAGACCTACATTGGCTCCCAGTACGTTTCCGAGCACAATTTAAAGTGTTGGTGCTGACCTTTAAAGCCCTAAATGGCCTCGGTCCAGTATATCTGAAGGAGCATCTCCTCCCCCATCGTTCTGCCCGGACACTGAGGTCCAGCTCTGAGGGCCTTCTGGCGGTTCCCTCACTGCCAGAGGCCAAGTTACAGGGAACCAGGCAGAGGGCCTTTTCGGTAGTGGCGCCCGCCCTGTGGAACGCCCTCCCATCAGATGTCAAAGTGATAAACATCTACCTGACATTCAGAAGACATTTGAAGGCAGCCCTGTTCAGGGAAGTTTTTAATATGTGACATTTTAGTGTATTTTTCATCTTTGTTGGAAGCCGCCCAGAGTGGCTGGGGAAACCCAGCCAGATGGGTGGGGTACAAATAATAAATTATTATTATTATTATTATTATTATTATTATTATTATTACAGCAATTTGTGATTTTTTTAACAAAATAAAAAAGTCTGCATGAAAATTCATCAAAAATTGAATATGAATCTTTCTTAATCAATATGTTTTTGGGTATGCATTTTCATTAATGTACACATTTCTGCATGCAGTTTTCTCTAATATTTTGTATGTTATTTTCACAAATGCATGCATTTTTATGAACATACATGCACATAGTGTTTGGCTGGAGAACTGCATCTCAAAATCGGGAGAAGTGGGAATTTTAAAGGGTAGCTGTATTTCATTCCACATATTGGTCTGAGACATGTGAAATAGGCAAATTCTCATCAAAGTGCAAATGAAATTGATTTTCTCCTCCATCCTTTTCCCACTATCTCTGAAATTCTAAAGTACAATGTGAAATGGAAGACTTCTTCCTCAATTGTTTTGAGAAACCGGAGAGTGTTGCACAGGCAGAACTGTAAGAAACTAAAGTCAAGAAATTACTTCATTTAGGCACTGGAAAGATGCTAGTCTTGGGCACAGTTTTCCTCTTATCTATTTGTGATCTTGTCTTCACAGAGGTGTTCTGTTCATTTCAGTGTGCCTTCCACTGAAAAATTTAGTTGCCTGTAAAAGTAGTAAAAATGATTTTCAGAAATCTATAATCCTATATCCACTCAATGAACTAAACAGGAATTACTTATCAGAACACATGCATTGATTTGTGCTGTAAGTATCCCAAAGTAGAATGTCTTTTTTTTAAAAAAGAAAAAGAAAAAAGTACTTTAAAAAAAATTAAAATAGTATTTTCTCTTGTGAAAGGAACACCCTATTCATTCAGAAATGACTGGATCACATTATAAACAGCATTTCATGTAGATGTTAAGATAACTGCCCCTTTCATTTCACTAATTGTATGATAATGGAGATACTTGGGTTGGGATTACCTGGGTCAATTACCTATTGAAACCCTTTTCCGTATGTAGAGTGAGTTGTGTTTGGCAAGTGAAGAAATGTTGTTGTTGTTTATATACTGCCTTCCATCATAAGATCTCAGGGCGGCTCACAGAATAAAGTGAATCTTGGTTAAACAGTAGACTTCTTGTAATCACACACAGAGAGATGCTTGTAGAGTATGAAACTAGCATCCTTTTCTCCCAGTGGTCTGGGAACCTTCAAGGAGGGCATGAGGAACCACTTGTGATTCCCAGCAACTGGTATTCAGAAACATATTGCCTCCACCAGTGGAGAAAGAACTCTGTCATCATAGTTAGGAGCCACTGATAATAAGCCTCATCTTCCACAAATCCTCTGATCTGAATCATTTACGCCCCATTTAACACACCAAGATTTCCTTCCAAATAAATATGCATAGGGTTGTACTGTCAGAAACCAATGTTGTGGTTCGAGGGCCATCGGGGGGGCGTGAGTGCCAGCCAGGTGAGCTGGAGGCAGGGGGCAACGCCCCCTGCTGGGCGGTGCTCGGTCTCCCGCCCACAACCACTCCCCTCTCTTTCAGGGAGGAGAGTCTTTGTTAATTGTAATATGTAAAATGGTAATTTTTTTTGTATGGTTCTATTGATTTTAAGCTTGCTTTTTGCAAGCAATTAGCAGGCTCCTCATGGACATGAAAGGCAGCGTACAAAACTCAATCAATAAATGGCTAATGTAAGGTTCCAGTTGAAGCAACCTCTCAGCTACTAAAAACACTTTACTTGTGTATGTGATATCCAACAGGGATGCTTCGTCCCTGTCTCTCAAGGGTGGGGGCTTAGCCAACCAAGCCTCTTTTTCTTAGCCTCCCTCAAAATTATTCAAAAGTTTCCCCCCATATTTTGCTTTTAATGGAATTTGGCAGTAGCACTGGGATTTACAGATCCTCCCTGAGGAATTCAGTTAGTCCTATCAAAGCCCTTTTAGTTTCCCTTGGAAATCCTCAGATGTTTTGCCAAATCAAGAGCCTCCAAATTTGCCCTAAGTTTTGATTCATGTGAAATTCAGCATGAGCACAGCTTCCAACACTCATTCTGAATCAGACTTTGTCTAATATGTCACCACTAACATTTCCATGTGTTAAAAAACAACGCAAGAGGCACAATGTGTCCTGAATTCCTTTTTCTGGTCAATACTACAGAAGGTATCAGATGAATTTTCATCAGCCTCCATTTATCCTCCCGCGAAAATATAATTTCTCCCTTCAAAAAGCCAAAAATCAATTAACAAAATTCAAAAGAAATGCACGCTTTGCCCACTCATAACAACTTTGTGGGAAGTGTGAAAGGTTGCTAAGAAATAAAACACACGCAATTTGATTTGGATTGAGTGGGGAGGCAGGGTTATTGTTTTGTTTTTGTTTTCATTATGTATTTTGTGTTTTAATCTTAACTGCCATGAGATCTATGGATGGAAAGCAGTATACTACTACTACTACTAATCCTACCAACCTCCCCATCCCTCTTCAAAAGCTCATCAGTCAATCAGAACCGTGAAATGAAACCATGGCATTGAAGGGGCAGTTGTCTGCCATTAATTCTGTGTTTATTGGAATTAGAGAACCAGTTGGAAAATGACACAATGGAAACTTGTGAATAAAATATGGGAGGGGCAGGTATGCCTCTCCCCACATATTTGACCACAAAACATGGGGCACACACACCATTTGAATGGCAATGCTCATCAACTTTGGGATGGGCCCTCAAATATTTTAGGGGGAGGGAAAGGTACATTGACCTCTAGAAATTGGCTCCTATGATCCTATGACCTCTCCTGAATATTGAACTTTGCTCAGGTAACCTCCAGGTCAAAATGTTTTGATGTGTTCTGCATAGATGGCTTTGGAAATTGCTTGGAACCTTCACTTATTCTAGGATGCTGATGTACTTGCTCACTGGCACCAAGAATGGAGAACCTATCTCACCAGTCCTTAAGCAACTGCTTTGGTTGACAGTCTGCTTCTGAGCACAATTCGCAGTGATGGTGTTTCTCTTTAAACCCCAAACAGCTTGGGACCCTGGTATCTGAAGGTCTATCTTCTCCTCTCCTGAGAGCCAGTGTGGTGTAGTGGTTAAAAGCGGAAGACTCGTAATCTGGGGAACTGGGTTCGCGTCTCCGCTCCTCCGCATGCAGCTGCTGGGTGACCTTGGGCTAGTCACACTTCTTTGAAGTCTCTCAGCCTCAATCACCTCACAGAGTGTTTGTTGTGGGGGAGGAAGGGAAAGGAGAATGTTAGCCGCTTTGAGACTCCATAGGGTAGTGATAAAGCGGGATATCAAATCCAAACTCTTCTTCTTCCTCCTCCATGTGTATGTCTCAGTGTTCATCAATGGCCCCCACTTATGAAGATCGCTGGCTAGTTAGTGTGAGAAAGGGTTGTTTTCAGTTGCCATGTGCCACCTATGGAACACCCTCTTTCCCACACCAGGTATAGAAAGCTTTTTTATTTGCTAAGGCTTCCCAGCATGTCAATTATACTCATTTTAATCTGATGATCCTTTATTGACTTGATTATGCTTTTGTTCTTTTGAATTATTTTAAAAGCTTTAGATTGGTTCATTTTATAGTTTTGTTGTATCATCATCATCCTGGGAGTTTGTTAAGCTGAAATATAAGACAAAAGCCTTGAATGGATGATATAATAAATAAATAAATGAATATTGAATGTTTGCAGCATTTTTGAAATATTTCAACCAGACATAGCAGCAATTTAATAGGGTGATTGATTCCTTCTATTTTCAGTGGCTTGGATCCAAAGTTGTGAGACTTATGCAATGGGATTTTTCTGCCCCCTGCTTCCTACTCTGGATCTTTGCACACCCTGAAAAACTACTTCAGAGGGTTAAGGAACCCTCTCAGACACTCTGGGTAGCTTCCAACACATGTAAAGACATAATTAAACTTCAAACATAAAAAACTTCCAAATATAGGGCTGCCTTCAGATGTCTTCTAAAAGTTGTTTAGTTTTTTATCTGTTTGACATCTGATGGGAGGGCGTTCCACAGGGCGGGTGCCACTGCTGAGAAGGCCCTCTGCCTGGTTCCCTGTAACCTCGCTTCTCACAGTGAGGAAGCTGGACCTCAGTGTCTGAGCTGAACAATGGGGATAGAGACACTCCTTCAGGTATACAGGGCCAAGGCTGTTTAGGGCTTTAAACATTAGCAGCAGCACTGTGAATTGTGTTCGGAAACATACTGGGAGCCAGTTTAGATCTTTTAGGACCAGTGTCATATGGTCCTGGTGGCACTCCCTGTCACCAAGCTAGCTGCTGCATTCCAGATTAGTTGTAGTCACCTTCACAGGTAGCCCCACATAAAGTGCATTGCAGTAGTCCAAGCAGGAGATAACCAGAGCATGAATTGGGGCTGACTGGTCTCACGTTCAGCCATGCAGATGTAGCAGCTGAGCTGCCGAATTGCTCTTTGTAGATCTTTTCTAATTCCTTATGTATCTCTCCATATTGGATCATGTTATTTCACACATGCTACCTCTGTATCTAACTTGATTGTGTTTGTCTTAGTGGCCTTGTTTGACTGCCCTTGCCTTTGTATTTGCAAATCCATTGTTGATACACCGTTATATTTTCTTTTTTCGTGATAGATTTTATCGACCACTGTCTGTCAATTAAAGGGATGCTCTTCTTGCTGGAAGTAGAAAAGCAATCTGGGAAGCAATTTTAAGAAGAAATGGAGAAAAATGATTAGTACTGTTTTCTCTGAAGAAATATGGGCGGGGAGAAAATCTTTCCCAAAGGTCCAGAAGCTTCCCCCTTATTAATTTTAAAGAATGTCATTATAAAATTATGTATTCCCAATATCCCATGAAAGCTGAATAAAAACAATGGAAACAGGAAGGGAAAAAAAGCTTGACGGGTCTGCAGTAAACCTGCAGTAGATTTTATACAGTTCTGGTGGGCCTGCGAACATTCGAGTATACCAGACGCTCCAAGTGTCCCTGTTTTTCAGGTACAGTCCCAGATTTACAGAAGCCGTCCCAATTTTTGATTTGATACAGGAATGTCCCGCTTTTCCTTAGGGAATTCCTATTTTCATTGGAGAGATGTTGGAGCATATGGTTGGATGTCCCTATTTTCGTCGGAGAAATGTTGAAGGGTTTGGAGTTATCCGACCCCCGAGCCGCCTGAAGGCATCCTGTAGAGGGAAGTGGGTTTTTTAAAAAATGTTTTATTATGCTCTTTTATATGTTGTAAGCTGCCCAGAGTGGCTGGGGCAAGCCAGTAAGATGTGTAGGGTATAAATAGTAAAAGTATCATTATGGAATGGGATGTCCCTATTTGCATCACAAATTGTTGGTGAAGAAGATTAAGATTAAATTAATGATCAATTGTAACCTTTCTTTCAACCCTACATATGCAATGCTATGTAGCGAACACCTATGTCCACCTTCCCCCACAAGAACATACAAAGAGTTTGCCAGATCAGGCCTGTAGTCCATCTAGTCAAGCATCTTGTTCCCACAGTAGACAACCAGATTCCTGTGGGAAGCCTACAAGCAGAAGGAGAGTGTAAGAGCCTCTCCGCACTTCTGATTCCCAGAAACTGACATTCAGAGACATCTTGTGGGGATAGAACCTAGCCATCATGGCTAGCATACCATCCAAAATTTCTCCAGTGAAAATAGGGACATCCTATTCTGCATCAGGAAGCTTCTCTCGAGTTTGATCTCCCGCACACACATGCATCAGAAACACATATGTATCTGTCACCTTAGCCCATTATAAAATCTCTACCTCACCAACCTTACAGGATTGTTGTAAAGAAAAAAAAATGTGTGAGGAAAGGGATCATGTACAAAACCTTAATGATAGATTAAGGTAGATAATAATAAGGAGGAGAAGGAGGAGAAGAAACTGTGAGAATTATCAGGAACATACCAGAGAGTAAATCCTATTGAACGCAGTGGGACTTTCTGAGTAAACATGCTTAGTATTGCAGTGTAAGGCTGCCTAGTTTGTGCCCAGTTACCTGGGAGTAAGTTCCATTGAATACTGTGGGGCTTACTTCTGAGTAGACTGTATTTACAATAAAGCACTCCGCACGTTTCCTATACAATGGCTGACTGCTGAAGCATTGCAGTTAAATAATTTAAAGTGGATTGGCAACATTTTCCTTCTAAATTATAGGAAGGGCTTTGTATGCCAGCTTCACCATTTCCTTCATTGGGTGCAGGAATTTTATTTTCAGGATAAGCAGGACTCAATTTTTGTGTACACACACACACACACACATACACACACACACACACACTACTTTTAATTGTTCTCTGAGACATGGAGGGGAGGAAAAAGGAAAACTGGGGACATTCTGAGATCAAATCAGAAACCAGGCTGGCTTCTGTAACTCCAGAACTGTCCCTGGAAAACAGGGGCACTTGGACAGTATGGGCAGTAGCCATTGATAGCCTTTTCTTCAATGAATTTATCTAATCCTCTTTTGAAGCTATCCAGGTTTGTGGCCATTGCTACTTCTTCAGGTAGTCAATTCCATAGTTTAACTATGTGCTGTGTGAAGAAGCATATGTCCATGCATACTCTTTCTGATTAGATGCTAATAGTTTTCTATAAGAAAGGAACAAAAAGTCCTTACTTAGAACCTTTTATCAGCTGCAAATATCCTAGTTGCCTAATTTGTTTCGATTGAAAATCACCACAAATGGGCAACACTGAAATTGTACTGCTAAGAAAGCAAAGGAAACTTCTGAAGCAGCTTGGACGTCTTCTATTAATTTGTGGAAAAGTTCGACAAAGTAGGAATTTAAAGTAGTATAATTGTTTTCCTCAACATCTGAGTTGATAGGTGTTATAAGTGCCTTAATAAAAAGAATTATACAACTTTAAATTCCTATTTTATTGAACTCATATGTCTGTCGTATTGACTTCCTTTTGTCTTACTCCTAGGTGAGTGGCTACATGATTGCACAGGATTAATATTGCACAGATATGTTTCAAGCCTGGATGGAACTGCACATTCTGTAAATCTACAGGGGGAAAGTGTTTGGGCAAAATATGCATCATAGTGATCGCAACAGGCCAAACATTGGGCTTTAATGAGCCATTTTAACATTTACTGATAGTAATACAATATGGATCTACTCTCAGAGTTGCTGGGATCTAGAGTTTGCATGAGTAGCAGAGCAAACCTAAGGAGTTATAACAACACAGAATTAAGGAAAAAGTTGGATGGAACACTACTTTGTGTCCATTGATAGCGTCCATTTGTGGGGAGGCAATTCACTTTTTAATGACCCTAAAACATACTGAAGAAGCTTTTCAATCTTGTGTCAATCCATATTAATTACTTGCATTGTTCTAGGCAGAGATCATTCATAAATATTGGAGATACAAGGATGTGAGTTAATACCCTCAACACTGGGACATAACATGATGCTATCAACATGTCTCATGGTGTGTTCCCATGGAAACGAATGGATTGTAGCAAAGCAGCCTATGGCAGGAACTCCACAGAAATTGCTTGAGCTCTTGGGATGGATATGAAATTGACACAGGTCACTGCAATTTAATTTGCAATGTTGCCAACATCCCTCACCTTCTGTATTATTAACAATAGTAATTGGGTCCTTTAAAGACCCTGTTATGCTTCAAAATGATTTTATGAAAAGACAATCTTTCTACAACTGATTCCCTCCTTTAATGCTGTCCAGTTTGATTTATGAACAAGATGGTTTATCACCATTATTCTCCCATCTGAACTGACACTTAAGAGGCAAACATATTGTCCACTTTGTACAGAAATGTGTGCAAAACACTTTTACTAAACAGCAACTTGGGCAATGGGCTGATCTAAAGAATAGTTCCATGTATTTTTTGTAAAGTAGTTATACTGTTGTTCTGATTTTTTGGTGGGGAGTGGACGATAAAATGAGAGGCTCTCCCATACAGACTCAACCATACTGCAAGCGATTTTACAGCCCCTGGTTTCCATTTAGGCATCATTTAAAATTGACAGTGTTGTCATAACCCCAGCAAAACAGTCAAGCTCCAAACATTGATGTGGGGAGGGGGAATGTAAAATAATATCCAGTAACTTGAAGGGCTGTAGAAGCAACATGGGAGAAATGATAGCAGAGTGGAATAGTTGAAATGTTATTGTTCTCCTCTTTAATGCCTTATGTAGCTGTTTAAGTGCTGCAGTAAACTCATATCAGAAACAGAGAAATATTCACTCAAAACTGAGCAGCTGCCTAACAGTCTCTCCATTGCTAAATAGCTTCCATATTCTTTTAATCTCAGGAGGCCTGGAATAAAAATTTATGGGCCCTCAGCGATCTCAGGGAGAGCTTGAAATGTATCATCATATCCCACTGAGTGAGTCTTAACTCTTTTCCTTCAAACACCTGTCTCCTGATGCTTAGTAGTTCTCCTGGGTGTTAGTTTGCACTCACTTGTCTATCCTTATTTGCCAGTGTCATCATTAAACTACCTACCCATCCACCGGGCATTTCTTTTATCCTCACATGGCCTAGTCCAGGGAGATAAGGTAGTGCCCTCTAGATGTTGTTGGACTACACTTCCCATCAACCTCAACCAGCATGGCCAATGGGGTCGGGGTGATACAAGCTGTAGTCACACAACATCTGGAAGGTGTTGGGAAATCAATACAACCCAGCTGGTTAGGAAGGCCCAACAGAGACTCCATTTCCTCAGGGTCTTGCAAAAGAACAATGTCAAACAAAAATTGATGATCTCCTTCTACCGGTCCACAATAGAAAGTGTCCTTTCATACTGTATTACAGTGTGGTACGCTGGTTTGACAGCCACGGACAGGAAGTCCCTACAGAGGGTGGTGAATACAGCACATGATATCATGGGCTGTCCCCTGAGTTTGCTAGGTGACATCGCAGGAGACCGCTGCTGCAGGAGAGTGAGGAAAATTCTTAGGGACAGCTCACAGCCCGGTCAGCACTTCTTTAATCTTCTACCTTCGGACAGGAGGTACAGAAGTATAGTCAGCTGCACAGGTTAAAGAACAGTTTTTATCCATGGGCTGTTGGGCTGCTGAATGAAAAAAATAATAATAGTGGGGCAATTGACTTCTGACAAGCACACAAAGTACGAATAAGACTGAGTGCATGGGGGGGAGGGGGCTCGTTTAATTTCACTGAACATAGGTGGTATAGTGACAATAAAGGTATTATTATTATTATTATTATTATTATTATTATTATTATTATTTCGACTAACCCAGGACCTCATATACTCAATTTGAAAAATAAGAATAATGAATAAAAATAAGACTCTTTTCAAGAGTCCACAGTCAGCTGCTTACATAAGACAACTTTAACATACACACAGGCCCAGCAGCACAGTGTACCATATGGGCAAATGACAATAGTGAAGTCTGTAGGAGGGGGTTTACTACCTGAGCCCCCAATCAAGTCCCATTAGTGACAGTGGTTGTGTCCACCATCTTTATTTCCCTCAAATGCAAGATGTTGGAAGTTCCAGATCTGAAGAAAAGACTGGAGAATGGCTGGAGAAAGTCCAAGATGTATTTGCCTTGGCCTTTCACCAGGTAAAGATGGTCCTAAATGCATTGGTATGGAAGGAGACAATCTGTCAAGTGTCCTAAACCCAAGGCACTTACAGCTCTGAAATTAATCACCAACACCAGTGCTATTTTTTCTAGACAAAGAGGTGCCAGAACTCACCATGAATGCCTCCTTTGTTCTCTTATAATGGCAATGGCGCCCGCCTGAGAGGTGCCAGAACTGAGTTCTGGGGAGTTCCAGCTGAAAAAAGGCCCCGATATATGCCAGTTCCTAGGAGCCAAGGCAGTTTCACCCTCAATGTGTTTTTTTGAGAGGGGTAGTCCCCCTCAATGTTTAGAGGGTATTCGGCTCTACCCCCTGGTTCCTCACAACTTCACATACATGACATCAGGATGTCACACCAGGCCACCTTAGTCAATTTGTGAAGATGGCACATCTGCTATGAATTAAGCCTGGAAGGAAACTGGAAGGAAACCAGTGCAGGATAGGCGTAACATCCCCATCCTTAGTCGGCAACACGTATAAGTAACCAAGATAAAGGCACGCATGCATATGAAGTGTTATGTACTGAAGTTCTCACCCTGGGCCAGCAGGGGGATACTGTAGATATTTCAGGTCCACATATGCAAATAAGGGATCGAAAGTGACGTTCAGTGATTGGCTAGTTACAGAAAATGGTTACTGTTGCGTTCTAGTGGAGCTCTATATAAGCAGGCTGGCTGAACCCTTCAGTGCAGTTCTGTTCTGGCCTGTGAATAAACAAGAGCTGTTTGAAGAATCGCTGTGTCGTCTGATATGTTCACCCACAACTTGACATGAAGAGCCTTCCTGGATGAGATAAAAAGGTCTACCTGGTCCACCAGCCTGTTCTCACAGAAGCTCACCTGTTTGAAGCCCACAAGCAGGGCATGAACACAATAGCTCTCTCCCGCTAATGATCCCCAGCAGCTAGAATTAAGATGCCCACAGCCTTTGCTACTGGAGGAAACATAGCTATTGTGACCAGCAGCCAGCAATAGTTTTATCTCCACAAAGCATGGATTCTGTTAGAACAGGGGAGGTGTGTGACCCTCCTCAGATATTTTGCCGTTCTCATTTGGCTAACCTTAAAAAAAGAACCCAGCTCTTTTTGCCTGAGGAGGGAGTCCCACACCCAGCTTCATTTCAAGAGAGATTTCTATGGCAACTCCAATTTGAGCAGAGTACCCCATCTCTACCTCAGCCTCTGCAACCCAAGCTACTTTTGTGTGTGTCTTTCAAATCAGACAAAGGTTTGCAGCTCGCCAAAAGGTAACAGCATTTTAATTCTCCATTACTCCTTTAGCGCCGAGTTATACAAATGGGAATTTTGCATTTTTAGAACTATTTGAATGAACAGAATGAATTGTATCAATCTCCAGCAATAATCCACAATATAATACAAGTGCATTATGAATAGAGTACAATTGCCGGGACCCCACATAAAATCTTATTAAGGTATTAGCATTATACAGAGGAATATATTACGTTAATGCATTTAAAACCTGTGCTGGTATCGTAAATTCTTTTGGTAGGTCAAAGGGCATAGGAAACACAAGAAGCTGACTTATACTGAATCAGACCACTAGTCTATCTACCTTAGATTGGGATGGAGAGCCGGTAGCCCTTTAGATAACCACAATTCCCATCATCCATGGTAATTGACTTCCCATTCCACCAACACAGCCCCCCACCAATAGGAGAGGAAAAATATATGATCTCTGGAACTGTAGCAATTGTTTTTCCTCCATGAACCTGCTGGATCAATGGCCCATTTAGTTCAGCATCCTGTTTTCACGGTGGCCAACCACACTTCTCCCAACTTCATCTCTAGACATTGTGGCACCAGCAGGGCTATAGATTTGGCAGCATTGCCATGTGTTCGCCCTCCCCTGCTCCCATTGCACTGGTCTGCTCAACCCTCCCATAGAAGTGAATGGCAGCCATTCATGTTTCTTGGGCTGCAATGAACACTGAGAGACACGACTGCACTGAGGGCAAAATATGCCCCCACAACTGACATATAGTGGCTCAGTTTCCGGCAGCAGCGATGCTATGTCCTCTCTGTTCCTGCAGCACAGAAAAATGCATTATGGACATGCACATAGACACAGAGAGAGCTTCTTTCAATGTAAAAACACCATACCTTTATACACAGGTCTCAGGTATGGGGAACCTCAGGCCTGGGAGTCTAACGTGGCCCTCTCAGTTTGGCTTGTTGACTCTCCACATACCCTTATCACCAATTTGCCCCTGGCCCTGCCACAACTGACAGGTGGCCCCCAGAAGATTGCCTGGGAGTGAATGTGGCCCCTGGACTGAAAAGGATTCCCCATTCCTGACATACAATGCTGCTTATTCACTAGAACAGGGTTTCCCAAACTTGGGTCTTCAGCTGCTTTGGGACTACAATTCCCACAATCCCTGACCACTGGTCCTGCTAGCCAGGGATGATGGGGGTTGTAGTCCGACAACAGCTAGAGACCCAAGTTTGGACTAGACTAGAAGAAGTTTGGACTAGAAGAAGGAAAAAGCATCCTATTGGGAAGAACTCTGGCCACACTCACACCATATATTTAAAGCACTGGGATGTTGCTTTAAACTGTCATGGCTTCCCCCAAATATATATATATATTCTGGGAGCTATAGTATGTTAAGGGTGCTAGGAATTGTTAGCAGACCCCAATTCCCCTCCCAGTCACAATTCCTAGAGTAGTTTAACCATTGATTCCTTTTCTTAGTGAACTCTGGGAATTATTGCTCTGGGAGGGGAACAGGAGTCTCCTTGCAACTCTTAGCACCCTTAACAAACTACAGCTCCCATAATTCTCTGGGGGAAGACATGGTTGTTCAAAGTGGCATCTATCATAGTGCTTTTAAATGTATGGTATGAATGTGGTGTTTGACAAAATAAGAGTAGCTGAAGATCAAAAACTCTTCCTGGATATGTAAAACCCCATCTCTATGTTTGCGTGTCTGTGTAGGGCTTAATTATGCTTTTCGTTCTTTGAGCAAACGTGTCGGTATCATGCATGCTAAACCAGTTTACAGTTGTGTGATCTGTAATTGGAATTTTGTGAGCTTTGAACTAGCCATGGTTCAATTCCACATGTTCAGCCTGAAGCAACGCTTCCGACAGCTCAAATGGCATAATGGGGAAATTGCATTAGAGTGCGGCAAAATTTACTAACCCCGGGGGAGGGGGAAGTGATCCTCTTTACCACACTTCTTTTGAGCATATGGGGGTGACATCCGTTGTCTCTGGTGTTATCAGCACACATTATTGTGCCACCCTATGTCCAGAGCAGGTTCTGTCATTTTTGTCATAGTGAATAATCATTCAGGATTCTAATGTGCTTGCCAGTCAGGCAGAGCAATCTGGAATCAGCATGCTGTAGCCAATCAACAGGCCAGAGTGGAGGCTTAGAAAATGACAAACATGGCACTTTGTGTAGTGGAGTGGCTGATGGATGACAATAACAAAAACAAAAAAGGTGGGTTTTGCATCCGATTAGATCTTGCCCCAATCACACATTAATGCTGTCCGGTGTTGCTGAGTCCCAGATATGTCCAAGAGCCAAGGGCCTCTGCACAAGGCATGAGATATTTTGTACTCACATGCATAAATATAAGAAGATTCAGGACTGACGGTCTAAATAGTGTCAATTTCTGCTGTGTATAGAAAGAATGAAGCAAGAAATTAGCGGAATTTGGTGCTAAGTGGCTGGAAGAGTCTTCTTCTTCTCCTCCTCCTCCTCCTCCTCCTCCTGGTAGTACAGAATGTGGACTTCTCTAGATTTACTGTCCCCACCACCAAAAAAGTGAAATATATCTGAAAAGGCAAAAGGGTGAGGAGTTCCACTAAGCTGCTTTTAAATATTGAGCTTTAATGTTGTAACCCTGGGACCTTAGGGAGAAGGGCAGGTAATTAATAATAATAATATTATGGTGACATTTTGGTATCTAACTTTTAAGTCTCTTCTCCACTATAAGTTTCAATCTTTAATGCCCTGCACTTCCTGGGCTCCAGGTAGCTAAGCAATCACCTACATCTGCAATACAGGCCCATGTGAAACTAAATGGACTATGCAAGGCCTAGTGTATTGGGAATCATGATATAAAAGATTCCACGTAGATACTCAAGTTGTCATGGAATTGCTCACAGGTCATCTGTATTTCTGATATTTCATGTCTGGGTCAGGAAACCTACATATGTCTTGCCCGAATGTGCCAAATTCCAACAACTGCAGGCTGTATGTAGCTACTTCTGGTACATGTCGGGTTAACCTTTATAGGTTCACTAGGTATCACACTCTGTGAAATGCAATTCCATTGTGAATCATTCAGCCCTGAAGAATATTTATACTTTAAGAAAGGTATATCTGGACTAAACAAGTGGATAATTGCAACAGGTATGGTGCATTATGCTGGCCTCGGTCTTTGGAAGGATTAAACTTATGTACTTTCATGATCTCCTCTGACACAATATAAATGTGTTCTTCTCAGGAATACTTTTAAACGTTTTTTGTTTGTTTTTTTACTGAGGAATACAGGGGAAGCTGAAGCTAGCTTTCTGTTTGTGAATTAGTCAGAAATGTTCAATCATTAATAAAAATGGTGCATAACAACCACAGCATTTTAAAGTAAGAGAAATATTATACCTACATAAATTTTCTTTCTCTCTTTCCTAAGCTGGGGAAATGACGAAGCTGTTGCTACATAAAGTCTGATTTTGTTTTTGTGGTTCTGTGACTCTTTCTCCGGGATTGTTTAGAAGGCAAGCTGTTTCTTCAAGAGATGTAGCAGTTGTTTTCAATGTTACCACAACTGTTACTCACGCTTTGCACATTTCCTTGACAGAGTTCAATGCAGCGTTCAGTTTGATGTGAGCAGTTGCAAACAGGACCCTTTGAGCTTTGTGACTTGTTTTCTCTTCTTCAGATTGTACATAACTTCCCCTCTGTGCGATTTTAAAAAAAAACAAGAACAACCTGTGCCTCCTTTTGTCCCGCTCACTCACCCACTAACCTCTCTGTCTCTGGGATGGAGATGAGGCAAGCCAGAGTTTGCAACTTCATTTCTCCACCCTTGGATCTAGCTAAACATTTGGGGCACTGGGCTGGTTCAGACATGCACACACATCACTTGATCTCTCCCCTTTTGGCTATTATGGCTGGCAGCTGAACGTGTGAACTGCCTTCATTGAAAAGTATTTCATTTAAATTAATGTGAGGTGATTTGAAAGATCTGTTTGTGGTGTTAGATCTGCAAAAAGGTAAAGGACCCCTGGACAGTTACGTCCAGTCAAAGGCGACTATGGGGTTGGGGCGCTTTAGGCCAAGGAAGCAGGCGTTTGTCCACAGACAGCTTTCCAGGTCATGTGGCCAGCATGACTAAACCACTTCTGGTGCAATGGAACACCGTGACGGAAACCAGAGCTCACAGAAAAGCCATTTACCAACCTGTCGTGCTTTCGAACTGCTAGGTTGGCAGGAGCTGGGACAGAGCAACGGGAGCTCACCCCGTCATAGAAATTCGAACCGCCAACCTTCTGATCAGCAAGCCCAAGAGGCTCAGTGGTTTAGACCACAGAGCCACCCATGTCCCATACCTGTGTTAGATCTGTGGTGGCCCATTCACAGGAAGGGCCATAGCTCAGTGGAAGAGCATTTGATTGGCATGTAGGTGGTCCAAGTTCCAATCCCTATCACCTCCACGTAGGACTGTGGATGCCCTATGCCTGAAATCCTGGAAAGCCATGGCCAGTCAGTGTCGACAATATTGAGCTAGATGAACTGAGAGTAGCTTATTACGTTCCTAATTTTTTCAAAAAGAAGAAAGGATACTCTTGACCAGCTGGGGATTAACATGCAATTAGTCATTTCCTTCTATTTTATCTACTGATGGTAATTTAACTTAGGTGTTTTGGGGAAAAAACACATTTTTTTAAAAAAAAACCCCACAAACCACTCAAATAGTTCCGGCTATTTTATCTTCATTTTTTTTTTAATTCAAAGTTATAACAAGACATATTATCCAAAAACATATCATCCTTGTTCCCCCCCATTTTTCCTCCCTCCCCCCTCCCACACAAAGCTCCCCCCCCCGACTTCCCTCAGTTCCAGTCTTTGGTTTCTCTAAGAATGATGTTTTCTGCTTGTTACAAAGTTGTATAGATCCTCAAACTATTTAGCTAATTATTATCAATAAAAAGTTTGTGAATGTTTATTCAAAACCTGCTAAGGAGTCCAGTTCGCTTTGTTGCGTCTTCAGATACTTTGTAAAGGGTTCCCATTCATCCTTAAAGTCACAGTTATCCTTGTCCCATAGCTTATATGTCAGTTTTGCCAGTTCTGCATAGTCCGTCAATTTTTCTTGCCATGATTCTTTAGTTGGTGTTTCTTCAGTCTTCCATCCTTGTGCTACCAGAACTCTTGCGGCCGTTGTCACATACATGAAGATGTTTTTCAACTTTTTTGGCAGGTCTTTCCCTACAATCCCCAACAAAAATGCCTCGGGTTTTTTAACAAATGTTAAATGGAACATTTTCTTCAATTCGTTGAAAATCATTTCCCAATTTTTTAAAATTACCTTACAATCCCAAGTTCCGGCTATTTTAAAACATGGCGTTTCCATGCGCTCTGGCACTCATCATGGTGTCCCGTTGCACCAGAAGCAGTTTAGTCATAGTGGCCACATGACCCAGAAAGCTGTCTGCGGACAAACACCAGCTCCCTCGGCCTGAAGTGAAATGAGCGTCCTTTACCTAATCTAAGGGATACAGTCAGCTCAATGGCAGCAGCAGATCATTTAAAAAATACCAGGCTGCTGATATCATGGGAATTCTTGTCTCAGTGATCACCCAGTTCATACATTGTTGTGACCAGACCAATGATTTGGGGTGAACTTTCGGGGTGCTCTGCTTTTTACTTTTTGAAATATGGCAATCCTAGGTGGTATAAACATGTCCTTCCTTGTACACCTTGGGAAAACTCTTGATCCTAAGTGTAGATTCATTCCCCCTGACCCTCTTGCTCCTGCGGAAATGAAGGGGGGGAATTTCAGTCAACAGTTCTGATAAATGGATGAGGAGGATAATGGCAATGGCCTCTGTGCGGTGTACATGCAACATCAAGAACATCACCATTTTAATCTGTGGAAGTATGGCAACAGAGTTTAAGTTGCTGTTGTTCAAACGTGTGGCAAAAGGTTCCTGGTTGTTTTAAAAGTGGGCTGATTTTAATACACTTCTATTGTGTTAGCAACTGAAAACTTTGCACTTAGGCGGCAGGTAAACAAAGCCAACAGAAAACCAGTCCTTGTCCCAAGGACTGCAATCGTGGAAAGGCATGCAAATTAGGTAACAGGTCAAAGTCAAGATGGAAAAGGACAAATAAACACATTTCTTTATTTTCCTCAAGGTTGTTTGCTGCAGCAGCTTTAACAGTTCTGGTGCGGTGGGGTGAGCAACCAAAGCAAGCAAGATAATTTAGCTGAAGAACTGGAATGCCATTAAACTTCACTTTCTCCGAATGGGCTTAATGTCTAGGTGCAGAAGTGGGGGTGCAGCCCCTATGCAAGCTTCCCAGCAGGAAGAAGGGGAGGGGTGAGGTAACAGGGGGGTTGGTGCAGTGCAAAGACAGTAGTACCTTGGGTTAAGAACTTAATTTGTCTGGAGGTCTGTTCTTAACCTGAAACTGTTCTTAACCTGGGGTACCACTTTAGCTAATGGGCCCTCCCACTGCTACCACCTCACGATTTCTGTTCTCATCCTGAAGCAAAGTTCTTAACCCAAGGTACTATTTCTGGGTTAGCGAAGTCTGTAACCTGAAGCATCTGTAAAGACTCTCCTCCTGAAGAGAGGGGAGTGGTTGTGGGCGGGAGCCTGAGCTCCTCCTCTAGCAGGGGGCGTTAGCCCCCTGCCTCCCACTCACCTGGCTGGCGCCCACGCCCATCGGCAGGCACCCAACCAGGTGCCTCCGAGGGGGCGTGTACAGCAGCCTAAATGCTGCAGTGCCAGTCCCTCCTCGGCCTCACTCTTCGTCGTCCTGTCGCGAGTCACCCACCCTCCACTTCCTTAGAGCTCAGGGTCTTAGTTTTCCTTGGCCTTGCTATGGACCTTAGGTTGGTCGCCCTGGTTGTCCGGGGGGCCTGGTAGGAATTTTTCCATTTGGCATTAGGCTTTTTGGTTTTTTCGCCTACCTCGTAGCAATCGTCACAACTTTCGTGGTATTGGTGGGTAGGTTAGGCATTGGAATAATGTGTTGTGGTGTCGAAGGGCTAGGTGTGGCCATCGCCTATGCCTTCAATTTTTGGGTATTCCGTTAAAGGAATCTGGCGGTCGTGTATTCTGTCCGATGCCTGCTTGGCGGGAGGCCATGGCACAACCCTCGGTGACATCAGGGGAGAGCCTATAGTTGGATTAGCATCAACAGGCTCCACCTACTGGTGAATAAACCCCCCTCATTTCAGACTCACCCCTCTCTGAGGGGGTGGAGTCAGCTGACGTAATCCAATGCCTAAGCCAATACCTTTTCACTTGCTGTAATCAATAAAGTTGTGGCCTTTTCTTGCCCATTAACCTTATATCACGTGTCCTTGTGTATTCATTCCACTTTGGGGGGGATCGGGTCCTCGAACCACGACCTGAAACTTCTGTAACCCGAGGTACCACTGTAGAGCCAATTCAGTGCTCCTGCTGCTGCATTTGCAGCAGGATGAGCTCCCTGCTACCTTACCCCTCATCCACTTCCTCCCAGGAAGCCCACCTGCCAAGAAGGAAATGACCTTATGCCCATCAAGTGTTTTGGACTACAATTCCTGTCATTCCTAGACAGCACTGCCTCTGATGAGGCATGATGGGAGTTGTAGTCCAAACTCAGCTTTACACAAAAAGGATTTGGATTTTCCCTGGCAGTTATTTACTGAAGTTGGCAGTGTAATCTCCTGACACAGTTCTTGGCTTTAGTCTATAACTAAAGGCTAGGATGATTTTGTTCTCAGAAATTGCCTTTCCTTTAATGTTCTTGAGTAGATCTTCAGTGGTGATCGATTCCAGAAAGAGTTTGAGTCTTACAGAAGAAGGAGATGCTAAAAGGATTCTCAAAGCATTCGGACCTGTTGTTCTAGTTGTCTGAGATCTGGAATTTGGTAAACCAAATCCCAAGCTTTGATTAAGTATTAGATCACTGATCCCAGATAAGATCCCAGATAGATTTTGATTAATACTACTTTTAGCCAGGTCTCCACTAGAAGCCAATTACAAAACTCTCCTCTCAAGCCCTCCATTCCTGAAGCTGTTCTGCTATCATATTTTTTTATCTGCTATTCAAAACCATTGGCAGATTTACCCACATGCTAAAGTATTCCTGCATTATCTGACTTGATTGAAAATTCATATGTCACATTCCCTGCCATCGAGGTGCCACCAAAGCCATTTATGATAATTACGAAACACATAATGCCAACAGTAAAAAGTTGTTAAACATTTAGAAACCTAATAAAGCTAAGCTAGAAGCCAGAATGGACAGAATTAAACATGCCCAATAAAAAGTGCCAGAACCCCCAACAGCAAAATCAACTCCCTGACCAGTAAGCAGAGACAAAACGCTCCAGAACACACACACACACCACTTAACACAGTGCTAGGTAACCAACAGTGAAGTAGTCAAGCATGCCATTGTAAGGCAAAGAGAGAGAGAGAGAGAGAGAGAGAGAGAGAGAGAGAGAGAGAGAGAGAGAGAGAAAGAAAGAAAGAAAGAAAGAAAGAAAGAAAGAAAGAAAGAAAGAAAATGAAATGAAATGAAATGAAATGAAATGAAATGAAAAGAAAAGTCAAAGGTGACTATGGGGTTGCAGTGCTCATCTCACTTCAGGCTGAGGGAACCAGCATTTGTCCACAGACAGCTTTCTGGAACATGTGATCAGCATGACTAGACTGCTTCTGGTGCAATGGGACACTGTGATGGAAAACCAGAGTGCACGGAAACACCATTTACCTTCCCACCACTACGGTACCTATTTATCTACTTGCACTGGTGTGCTTTTGAGCTGCTAGGCTGGCAGAAGCTGGGACAGAGCAACGGGAGCTCACTTCGTCATGAGGATTCGAACAGGCAACCTTCTGTTCAGCAAGTCCAAGAGGCTCAGTGGTTTAGACCACAGTGCCACCCGCTCCCCTATACCATTGTGGGTGAAGCACAATGTGGGCATCACCATGGAGAAGGTGTGATTGATTGAAAGAAACACACACCATATAGTTATCAGTAGGGCTGGGCGGTACCTAGTTTTCAACATTGTGATATATCAGCAGCTAAATACCATGATATGCTGATATATCATGATGTCTGACTCTGGAATGTATCTCAGCTACTTCTTCCTCTCCACCTTAAGGGAGGAAGAAGCAGCCAAGATACATTGCCCAGCCCTACCAAGCCATGATACCGCTCTGACTTATGCGAGCTGGAGGGGCATCAGGGCTTTGTTAAACTGCTCAGCTGGGATGCAAGAAGCCTCCTGCCCCCTCCTGGACATGATATTGGGGCTGAGCGAGCCCCAATATCATGTCCAGCGGCTGGGCTGTGGATGGAGGGCAGGAGAGGGTGAGCATGATTGAAATGTGCAGTGCTTTTTTCTAAAAAAAATATTTTCTATATTGCCCACTATACCTTGGACCCAGGAGGCTATTTCTTACCTTACCATCAATACAGAAAAGATGTCTCTCCCCAACAGAGAAGGTTCTATGGCTTTTTAGTGATGTAAATGCTTCTGTCACTCATAAAGTCACTTTTTTTTGTTTTGGTGGCCAAAAAGATCAGAAAGAAGACCCTGGACAATACAGAAGTGAACTGTAAGGGAGATACAGAGATCTAAATATGAAGGAATGGGTTTCCCAAACCCAAAACTGACTGTGCAGGCAGTTTGAAACTGCACCAAAATCCCTATTTTTCCTTAGCTAAAATCCATTAACTTGAGCTCTGAGTCAATGTATAAACAAAAACCTGGCTGTGCTCGAAGCTCTCTCCCTTATCAGTCCGTGGCGCAATGAGTGACCTTGCCAAGTTCCAGTAGAGCAGGGATGATGCATCTGTGCCTTATCTTATGTTCTGACCACAGAGATGCACAGGCCTAAATCCGGGAACAACGCCAGAGCGTGTTCTCGGAGATGATGACCTCTTCCTCCAAGATAAGAGTAGGAAGAGGAAGATCCTTTTATGGTCAGAAGTACAGGAAGGAATACCTTTTTATGGTTAAGAATACCAGAGCAAGAACATATGTGATGTCATCCTGCGTACATAGGCTGATGTGGTTGGATTCTTGGGGAAGGAGGGAGAGGGTGCCTGGAGGATATATATACTGCATGAAACTTCTCATTTCTTTGGACTTGCTGTGGACTCACCACACAAGTGCCTTCTGCTATCCGGAGAGCAGAATAAACTCTTTCTTTGAACCAACCTCGGTGTCATTTGACTTCCTTCCTCCTGTCCCGGAGCAACGCAGACCCAGTCGGTAAACTCCAATAAGGCTACAAATAGAGACCATTATTTGTGGCACAACACCCCTTTTGCTTGTATTTATTTTTGAGTCAGATTTGTCATGGCCAATGGCTAGCACAATAAAGTTATTTGGATTTGATTAGCCTAAATCTTGTAGCCTTAGACTGCAATCCCTGGCCCCTCTACCTAGGTGTAAGCCCTAGCTAGATATATAAGGATTCACATCTGACTAAGAACATATAAGTTTGTGTTGTAAGCAATATTGAATGTTTTGAGAAACTAGCCCTGTTTTAAAAGATCATTGCACACCATTCATTTCCCCCATCTAATAGCAAGAAGCGCTAGCCATAATGTAACATATCTATAAACAAGTGACTGAACACTATCATTGTTGTTGTTGTCATTGTTGTCGTTAGAAAAGAAGACTTCATTATCCTGCCAACATTACCAAGCCAGAATACAGGTCAATTTGCAAACTAATTTGACATTTATCTCTAGTTGCCCAAGCTGATAAGGGTGTTCTCATTCAGGTGACAGTATTTAGTGTTAATAAGTATAGATCTATTTATAACATCTATCCTTGTCATCCAGAGGACCTGGTACTGTTAGGGGAAACTGGAAGATCCAATTATAAGACCATCTGGTGTTTTGATTTTCAGTTGTAAATCTACGATTTCTATTCACAGCAGCTGCATGCAGTGGAGAGAACAGGATTGTTGTTTTTATCTCTTTCATTGTTTCTTGCAGTAAGCTGCTAAAAACATCTGTCACTTCCATCTGCTAAAGAGGTGGCAGCAGCTTCACTTCAAGCTCTTTGGGTGGTGTTTGGATGGGTGATTGGAATCTGCTTCCATTGAGCATCAGAATCGCCACCAAATTCCACTAAACCCACCCTCCCCACAATAACGCCCAAGAAATATCAAGAGAAGCCAAGCATTTTGGTAAAATTAATCACTGATGGGAGTTTTCTGCAAAAGTTCACGTGGGGGCAGGGGGAATCATGTGCAAATTAGGCTAATTTGAATCAGAAGAAGAAGGTATGACGTCCTAAAGAATGATGGAATTTGCCACGTTTATTTTTGCTTGCATTTACTGAACAACAGTTTTTTAAAAGTTGACTTGTCAAAGCTTGCGATTGACATCCATTCGTTGTTACTAATGAATCGGTGAAATGCAAAACTTTTTGCAGAAAGACAAAACAAAATATGAAATGAAATTCTGCATAAATTATCACACACACACACCCCACATCACTGGAATTAACAAAACATTACATGGGATTCTTCAAAGTTGATTAAGCTACTTGTTTTATCACTATCATCTGGATCCATTAAAAATTTAGCCGCTAACTTAAAAACAGTAATAATCAAGGTTTACAACTAATGTGGCCAAATTAACAATAAGTAGGCTGTATTCAACAAAAAACAATTTAGCTCACATTTAGTTTGCATGGTTGTTGGTTGTTTTTTTAGCCCTTATAAAGTTGAGCTAAAATAAACATCTGACTGGAGTAATTATTTGCAATCATCTGTATAATGTATTAAATACATTTTTAATTACTGCTTCCTTTTTTAAAAAGTGAAATATTCAGTATGTTTTGGCAGCTGTCAGTGTAAAATGTCAAAACATCAACCATAAATAGGCTGAAGGATAATTCAGTCCCCACTAAACACGCCATACATTTAAAGCACACCCTCCTTCTCTAAAGTATCCCAGGGACTGCAGCTTACACTTCATAAAGCTACAATTTCCAGCACCCTTAACAAACTACAGTCCCCAGGATCCTTTGTAAGGGGTATCTGCTCTGGCTATTGTGGTATTTAGCACATGGAGAATCAACTCCTTACAGTATAATCCTTTATCATCTTCTTTTCATATCTATATCTATCTCTCTTTTAATTCACTTTGCAATCAAAATGTCCTTTGTTTTAGCTGAGACCATGTTCTGGCATTCAGAGAAGTGTAAAATCTGATGAATAGTGATGGTTCTCATTAGAATGAGATGTAGATTTGGTCCATTCATTATGGGATTTCCAAATAAACATAATTCTCCAAGTTCTCCATCATGTGTTTCCTCAGGCTGCATCTTTCTTTCCACCACTAAAAGGCTCCTTTTCTACATATCTGGAGTGATGTGGTTGCTACCGTCTCAGCAGTTGTTCCAATTCTACTCATGGAAATGTCTAAGGGCTTCCACCTATGGAGAATGGGCTTTCTAGTTTTTTCTTCAGAAGTCTGTCACTCCCACACTGTGCAAATTTGCAGGAAAACCCAACCATGTGGGGGTAGACATTTTTTCAAATAAATTCATGGGAACAGCTGTGGAGATGCAACGGTGTAGTGCCATTGGTGTAGTGCCCATCCATGAAGCTCATTGGGTGACCATGTGCTAGTCATATTCACTCAGCATAACCTCACAATGTTGTTGCTAGGATGAAACGGGAAGGGAAGAACCATAGACGCCACCTTGAGCTCCTTAGAAGAAAATGAGATGTATGAATATAAGGTATAAACAAACAAACTGTCCCATGGTCTTAGCTGCATGTAAGGAGGAAGGGGTTGGGTCTTTCCCCCCCAACTATGACAAGAGGAGGAGGAGGAGGAGGAGTTTGGACTTGATACTTTCACTCCCCTTAAGGAGTCTCAAAGTGGCTAACAATCTCCTTTCCCTTCCTCCCCCACGATAAACACTCTGTGAGGTGAGTGAGGCTGAGAGACTTCAGAGAAGTGTGACTAGCCGAAGGTCACCCAGCAGCTGCATGTGGAGGAGTGGGGAAGTGAACCCGGTTCCCCAGATTATGAGTCCACTGCTCTTAACTACTACACCACGCTGACAAGACCACAATAGTTAAGCTCCACAAGGCTTCATTCTTGTATTAGGCAGTGTGGTTCTATCCACTGTGTTTCCTTCTGTGTTTCCTATTTGCTTCAGGAAATCTAGAACATCAAAAAAGAGCCATAGGTGAGCACCAGTCATGAAGCCCTAATCAGATAAGAAGAGGCCCAAACTGGGGTGGTCTGTCTTCTGTGGTTCCATACACATAAAATACAGGGTATCTAAAAATACATCCCTGTCTGAAACCAGAAGTGCTGCTTTTGTGTTCAGCATGACTCCCTGGCTTTCCCCCAGTTCGGATCTCAGATATGTGCTTGCCCCATAGAGTTGGAGAGGGGGAGGGGGAAGAGGGTGCAGAGGGAAAACGGCAGGTGAAGGATGGGTTAAGAACTCTTATGCCTGTTGCTTCTCCCCCCCCCCCAGTGTTTTGCTGAGATTTCTAGATGCTTTCAGCCACCAAACATCTCATTCTGAGTGTCATTTTCTTGGTTGAATTCACAAATGCACTCTGCTTACCGTCATATCTAAACAATACGTTCATTTTATGCAGAGAAATTAATGCACTACCCCTGCGCAAATTTCTTTCTTGTAAAGGCCAATAAATGGTGCTCTATATAAAGTTGCTTGCAGCCTTGAGCTGTTTTACAAGATCTTTGGCTGGTTTCACACAAACCATAAAACACAAGAAACCCAGCCAAAACCTTGGTTGTAAATGATTGAAGGTGGGAAATTGCCTTCAAGTCAGTGTTTATAATGTTCCTGTTTTTCCTTGTAAACCTGGTGTTACTTGGTCTGTTTAAGAATTACAAAATACATCTTTGGCCCTAGCCTATGATGAATGAGATGCCACTTGAATGAGAGACGGGGGCAGAATAGTACAAGCATTGTTGAACTAGAGGTTCCTTAATATTATGAAAGCATTTTTAACATGATCTCCTTGTCATTTTGAAAGGTGGTCTGATCAGGGTACTGGAACTGATTTAACTACCATCATAGTAATGCTTTGTTGAAACATTGGCTATTTTCAAAAGCTCTCTCTCTCTGGGAGAGAAGCAGAGACCGCTGGCAAGACTGTAATAAGTGGAATGCAGATGTAGGGAATGTAATGGTATGGCAAAAGAATACCACTGGCACATATTAATAATAAATCAGACGAGCTAGAACTCAATTATTCTCAGACGGAAAGGGGAAAAGGACATTCTCCCATACTCCATTCTGTAAGAGCAAATAGATGTTGAACAAACCTCATAATGTACCTCCTATGTATTGTGGTATGATTCATCGCAGGCTAGCCCCAGGATCGAATGAGTCACATGAAAGGTATAAAAGAACATCTTTTCAGGAGCCAACCCAAGCTGCTTATGCACAGCATAAATTAAGGCTGTCTTGAGACTCTTGAGCAGTTTTCCAAGTTAGCAGGATCCAGGGTTTGTTTTTAATAAAGTCGTCTTTTTTTGTTATTTTAGATTGGAGCCATACACAGAGGGCTCTTCATGAAGTTCAAAGCAGAAAAGTGACTTACAATGCACAATAATTGTCCCTAGATTGTGGCACCACTTAGTGCAGGATGTGTGTATGAGCATTGTTTGTTTGAATGCTGCTTCCATGGGGGGAAACCAGACACAGAAAATGGGGCTAGAGCCTGATCATAGGAAGCTGCCTTATACTGATTCCATCTCGCTCAATATTGTCTACACTGGCAAGGGTTTCAGACAGGAAATATTGATCATGCAATTTGCCCCACTTACAGAGTGATGTGGTCCGTCTGGACACAATTTCAGGATGTGATAAACTTTTTGTATACACTGGACCTCATTTGTGATTGATGCTGAGTACTATGATGAGTAAAAAGTTGCTGTGGTTAACCAGCAACATCCTACAACCTAACTGCCTACACTTCCCTTTATAAAAGCAATCTGCCGAGTAGAAAAAGCTCTGACTTCATTGCTCTCTGCAGGAGAGCCTTTGTTCATTCATTGCATCGACACATGGGTGAGGCCATGCTGACCAGCCCCACTCCATCTGAAATGTGCTTTGATTAGTGCCACCTCCATGCATTCCACACATATGTCTTCAGGGGGGAGTCTTGACACATGCAGCTGTCCATGCAATGATTTCTGTACTGTGTGGAGCCCTGTGCAATTGAGGTTCGTGGTTGCAGTGATACCTTTGTGCATTCACCTGGACACAAGAAGTATCTCTTCTTCCAAACATTTTCACTGTATGCAAGGATGCCAGGAAGTGGGCTGGTCGTCACGGTCCAGCTCATGTTCTGACCCAAGGTATGAACAGAAATCCTGAAGGGGGCCCTTGTTTTTTATTCTACATAGAGTGGGCACCAAAAATACAGCCTAAAGCAAAATGTAGAGTTAACTTGGAGGTTCCTATTCAGCTGAAACACTGAAGGAATGTTGAGGGTGGGGGAGATTGTGTTTTGGCAATGCACATGCATCCCTAAATTGCCTTGGAATTTCATTCAAATTAAGATTGTGCAAACAATACAACTTTTCTCTCCCAATACTATTCCAAACACGCTTCATACCTACGGTGGTCTTCTGCCAAGAGAATGTCATAGACTTCAACATTTCTCTGATGAAAATTCTATTCTATTCTATTCTTTCTTCTTCTTCTTCTTCTTCTTCTTCTTCTTCTTCTTCTTCTTCTTCTTCTTCCCTGCCCATCGGACTAGGTTGCCCCAGCCATTCTGGGGGGCTTCCAACATATATATAACATAATAAAAAAATTAAACATAAAAACCTTCACTATAAAGGACTACCTTCAGTTGTCTTCTAAAGGTTGTATAGTTACTTATCTCCTTGGCTTGTGGGTCACATAATTCCATACCCTCCAACATTTTTTGATTAAAAGAAAGATATCTTGCCATACCCTCCAACATTTATCTGATGGAAATAGAGATGTCCTAAGGAAAAGGATTCAGGGATTAAATCAGAAACTGGGACACTTTTTGTAAATCTGAGACTGTCCCTGGAAAATAGGGATACTTGGAGAGTCTGGAATGTGTGCTGTTTTCACTGGGAAAGCACAGATATCCATGGTATCCATATGTACAAAGCTTAAGATGAGCAGCTGTGAATAGTATTGTATAAGTTTTCCTTATGCTATGCATTAGCCCAGTATTTGTTGTCCGTACATTGAAGCACCGATGTAGCAATTCATTGCAGATTGTGGGTGGGGGGTGGAGAGCAAGATCTCCAACCGCAAACCAAGGTCAGAAAGGTCTAATCTTCAGCAAAACTGTCTGTGATGTATGAAGGACACTTTGTAAGCTACTGAGAACCTAAGGACACTGCAATTTCAGAGGTCTCAGTGTGAGAAGTGAATAGCTATTGTTAACTTTCCTTACACAGAAGAGGGTTTCTTTGTTGCCGCAGCCTTAACAAACCAAGATGACACTAAAAACTTTGATAAAACCAAAATCCCTACTGTGACAAATACCCCCTGTGGGTTCTATATTGTACAAACAGCTGGATTGATAGCAGAGGAGTTCACACAATGGACACTTTTTCAGGAGCATGTCGGGAGAATAGAAAAGAAAGCAGGCTAAGCAACCCTTCAAAACATGAGCATCGTTTACTAGGATTTCATTCCAAACTTAAAGAGGAATGACATGGAAGCGAGTCTCATTGGTTCCAATTAGCCTTGGTTCCGTGTAATGGCCACAACTTGAATCTATATTCTGTTGGAAGCCACCAAGAATGGCTGGGGCAACCTAATCAGATGGGTGAGATATAAGTAATTAATGCAATTGTTGTTGTTGTTGTTGTTTTCATTTCCAGAATGTTATTTTTTATATTCTTTATTGAAAAATAAAAAGTACAAAATTATGAGTGCAGAGTAAGATAACACACAAAAAAGTAGAAACAATAAATAGTACCCATGCAGAAAACAAAGCAGAACACCTACAAAAAGATATTGTGTACATTACAAAAAAGGGGGGAAATGTTGCTGTAGTTAACCAGACCCCCACCTGTGTATTCCCTTCCCTTCCAGTCCATGGGCACACTATGCATAGGTCCACAAAAATCGCTTACCCAAGTGACTAGCAGAGCCCACACTGCTAAGAGTGCAAGGGTTAAATAATCAAGCCTCCACTTTTTCCTTATTGGGCAAAATGTCCAATGTGACAAGCCACACCCCTCCATTTGGGAGAAACCAACTCTCTTCTTTCATGGGAGGGGAGTGTGGCAAATACACTCCCAGCAGAGAAGGGGACCAGAATTTCCCCATTCTCCCATTTGATCTTCCCTTTCCTCTTGCCCTGGAATGAGTAACAACAGTGGCAGATCTGGGGCTTTAAAATTTCAGCAGCACCCTGTGCAGCACTCAAATTTGAGGCCGCTCCACCTCTCTTCTTCCATTCTATATCCTGGTTGCAGTGCCCTCTGTGGTGCCTTTTCAGCTCAGTACCCAGTGCGGGCAAACAAGCCACACTCCCCAAAATCTGCCTCTGGTGACAATGTATATTTGAAACAAGCAGATGCCACATTTGAAACTAATTTTGCTTTGAGCATCTCTTGTGAGGATGCAGCTAGTTCTTTTGCACTGCATCAATTTACTCCAAGGAAAAGCAAGCAAAATAGAGAGTCAAAATGGCGAGACGTTAAAAGGTCTGCTTGTACCATGATTTATATTTTCACTTTGGACAGTGTTTTATTGACTTCGGTAAATCTGGGGCATTACAGCAAACTGATTGAATGTGTCGGATTACCAGGAGAGCATAGATTTCTTCCTGTCTCTGCAACCCAGTGGGACATCATAAAAGTGAGAGTAAGTGCGGAGGAAAGGTGTCATCAGAAAAGAGAATTATTTTTCCCTTTGCCCTTTGCTTTATTTCAGAGGGTGGTTTGTAGACTAGGGAACAAGAAACACATCACCTGTATTCTTTGGGTTTCCCCTTCACTCTCCCAATCATACCTACACAAATATTAAAGTGAGCACGTTGTTATTAACATAGTCTAAGGGCTGGTCCACAACATGGATGTCATTTCTTTGCACACGGTTGCTGTATACTAGTGATGACAGGGTAGCTGACTGTGTGAATTTCCTCTACTGAAAAACAGTACAAGTCAGGGCTCTGGGGACTGATGTCTTTGTCTGCAAAGTCTGTGGTGGCTCATTTACATCGGCAACTTTTCATGTGTTGCTGTCACATGATGGCTGTGGGACTGGTTTGGGAGCCAATGGATCCCAGACTAGCTCAAACCCATCCCCACTTCACTTCCCAGAAAGCGACATGACAGGCAGAAGGGGGAGTTTTGCATCAGCAAAGTGATACTGGTGTCACTCCACAATTGATGGGAGTTTGACAGAGGCTGGCAGGGGCGGGTGATGGAATACCGTTCCTACATCGCAGTCCCCCCTCCATCCCAGCACAAAATGGTGTGTGCGTGGATTGCTCTGTCTGATTGTAAGCTTGAGGAAGAGATTGCCTTCTCACTGGGTTTTTTAAAGCCCCTTCAGCATCCTTTGTCAAAAAACAGGCTTGGTTCTCTAGATCCTTTTCTTTGTTCTCTTCCCCTCCACCATACCTATATATATTATTGCAGCTTCCCCCTGCAGGCTCTTCTGTGGAAAGTTGTTTTGTGCTGAAGTCTAGTTCACATGCAGTTCTCAAACAAAGGAAGAAAAGACTGTGCAAATCTGGTTTGCATGCGTGTATGTATGTATGTATGTATGTATATATGTGTGAGATTTATACATTCATCGTTAGGTCTCAGGGTGGTTCGCAGGATAAAAACAAGTAAATAATGAAAAACAAAACAATAATAATAATAATAATAATAATAATAATAAATAACAAAACAATACACCCCCTTTCCACAGATACATTTAAAAGGCTGTAGAATATTGATCAGCCAAAGGCCTGAAGGCTTAAAAGGAACTTTTTTGCCTGGCGCCTAAAATATATATAATGAAGGCCAAGGCGAAACTCTCTGGGGAGAGCATTCAACAAATAGGAAGCTGCTACAGCAGGCCCACCGGATGTTTTGGGACTACAACTCCCATCATCCCTAGCTAACAGGACCATTGGTCAGGGATGATGGAAATTGTAGTCCCAAAACATCTGGAGGGCTGACTTTGGGGATGCCTGTACTACAGGGAAGGCCCGTACTCAGGTTGCCACCCTCCAGACCTCACATGAAGGCACATGAAGAAGGGCCTCAGAGTCTGCATTGGTTTTTATAAAGAGAGGTGGTCCTTGAGGTATTGCTGTCCTGAGCTGTTTAAGGCTTGATTGTTCAAAACCAGCACTTTGAATAGGGCCCAGAAACCGCAGGCTTAGCCGAGTGGGGCAGGGGGAGCAGCTGTCCCCACCCCTGATCAAGTAAATACTGACCAATTTCATCACAGATAGTTCGGTTCTGCCCCCCTAACAAAAGTCCCGCCCTCCCTAACAAATATCCTGGTTATCCTATGCAGCAGAAACTAATTGGCAGCCAGTGCAGTTGGGCCAGGATTGGTGTATATACACCTAGCATGGTCACCTTATGAACAAGGTGAGCTCTTCCATCATACAGTGAAGGACAGTGAGTCCAGTAAGTGTTTCAACCAGGCTTAAATCTCTACAAAACTTCTTGCAACAGTGCCAGGGGGATAAAATGTTGTCTGGGGCGAAGAACAAGATACTGCCTCATTGCCATTACATCTGCAGAAGATGACCAGACTGACAGTTCAATCTTCACTGAACACTTGCAATGGGACAGCATCTTCTACTGCACATGAGAACAGCAGGGAAGCTAAGGAGCTGCAAGAAAGGCTCCGTGACAGATATAGGCAATGTATTTTGGTATCTCACCACTGATCCTTGGCATTGGGAGAGATCTGTCAATTTTGATATCCCTCACTTTCTCATTTTTCCAATCTTCAGTTCATTTCCTACATTGCCATATTAGTTTGTAATTTTTTTTTAAGTCAATGCGAAAATTCATCAGCATTTTAATGCAAATTTCATATGCAGTTTTACCGAATTTATGCAAAGCAATGTTTCCTGATATAATACAATAGCTGTATGCCATTTTCTCTAATAAATACATTTAAATGCACATTTCACCCCTGTGCATGCATTTGTGTACACAGTACTTGATTGGAAAACTGTCTTGCAAAATGAGGAGAGGTGTGAATTTCAAAGGGTTTGGTTCGCATTTTGCTTCTGAGAGTGTGGTTTGGGTAGCTTCACCTATAAATGCAAACCGAATAGAATTTATCATCCCTCTGTAACTGCTCTCCATCCCCATATCTGCTGCCTGAGCCAGGCTGTCTATCTTTTCTTAATGGCAATGTTGGCTGTGTCTCGCAAACAACCTCTTCAAAGTAGGTAATGTTTGGATTTCTTACATCCTCTCCAACTCAGATTTCGCCTCCACCTATCTTATAGGGGGCTCCGGCAGCCTCACCTCAGTCTCGATCTAAGCAATTTAGCTAGCTCCACTCCCAAGAGTTTTTAACATTTCCAATACAACGGATAAGCTCTCCTGTCAGAATTTTTAAAAATGTTTTCTTCCCTTTTGAATTATTTATTTTGTTTACCAATGACAGCACATTAGAAAAACAGCAGAATACAGACTTGAAAGCAAAATATATAATAAGAGAGATAAATGAAAACCAGAAATGTTGGGAGGGAAGGCAAGTACCGTATTTTTTGCTCTATAAGACTCACTTTTCCCCTCCTAAAAAGTAAGGGGAAATGTGTGTGCGTCTTATGGAGTGAATGCAGGCTGCGCAGCTATCCCAGAAGCCAGAACAGCAAGAGGGATTGCTGCTTTCACTGCGATCCCTCTTGCTGTTCTGGCTTCTGAGATTCAGAATATTTTTTTTCTTGTTTTCCTCCTCCAAAAACTAGGTGTGTCTCATGGTCTGGTGCGTCTTATAGAGCGAACTATACGGTAGGTGCTGGAGTCTATGTATTATGGTTCTAATGGGGCAGGACTGAATGTTGCATAGGCTGCATTCACACATTAAATTTAAAGGGCTAGGGTGCCTATTTAAACAAGCATGGCTTCCCCCCAAAAGCCCTGGGGGCTGTAATTTGTTAAGGGTGCAGAGAGTTGTTGGGAGATGCCTACAGTTTTCAGAGTGATTTAACCATCAATCCACAGGGAGCACTTGCAACTGGAGCTCTCCATGCCTCTATGGGGAAGCCTCACTCCACCCCCAATAAATGTGGGGCACCTTTGCCCACCCTGCAACACTGGGGCCCATAGATTGCAGCAAAATACTGGGCAAGGTTTTGACCAGTATCTTGCCTGTCATGGGAAAAGGCTGTGTGGCGAACTTGGAGAGGGAGGCAGGGAGAAAGCCCCATTTCAAAAGCAGAAGCACTTGCATGGGTTTTGACTGACAGGGCTCATCAGCTGAATCCTGCCCAATACAATTAGCTGCTGGTATAATAAATAATATAGGGTTGGATTCACCATAGTGATTTTTTAAAAAAAGAATTATTTATACTTTCCATAATCACATAAACAAAGCAAAACATTAATTAAACACTGACTTCCCTGCCTAATCCTTCCATGGTTCCTTCTGATTACCCCTTACTTCTGCATATTCTATTTTCTTCACATTTTCCCTTATTCATTTTATGTCAACGTGCTTATTTTTTTTAACTTTTTACTGCTGAATGTATTCTAATGCTGCGAACGTTCCAATCTGTTTACAGTGATTCTTCAAATATTCTACAAACATTTTCCAGCCTTCCTGAAATAACCTTTCTTCTTGGTTTCTTATTCTGCTGGTTCAGCTTGCCAATTCTGCAAATTCCATCATTTTTATCTGCCTGCCTTGGTACTTCTCCCTCCCTCCATTTCTGCACATATAGCATTTGGACTGCTGTAGCTGTGTAGAGAAACAGATTCTTTAGATCTTTGAGGACATCTGGCCCAGTTATTCCTAAAAGAAAGGCTTCTGGTCTTCTTTTGTAAAATAAAATATAAAAGTATATTTCATTATACAGTGGTACCTCGGGTTAAGAACTTAATTCATTCCGGAGGTCCGTTCTTAACCTGAAACTGTTCTTAACCTGAAGACCACTTTAGCTAATGGGGCCTCCCGCTGCCGCCGCACCGCTGCGGCACGATTTCTGTTCTCATCCTGAAGCAAAGTTCTTGACCTGAGGTACTATTTCTGGGTTAGCGGAGTCTGTAACCTGAAGTGTCTGTAACCCGAGGTACCACTGTATATCATCTCCCCTTGGCCAATTTGGATTCACTGTAGTGCTATGGAGAATGTAAAATGGAACATTGTGCCTTTCTCCTGCAAACCCCCAATCTGTTCTGGGTTTTCCCTAACTTCCAGAATAAATTTGGGGACATGGGAAGGGGGAGGGAGTCCTGCTGTACTAGCACTAATCATTGTGCAAATATTTAGCTGAATGTCACCCTAAGCTTTATATGTTTATCCAAGTTTAATAGTTATTCTTTGCTTTTGAAGTAAGCGTTCACTCAATTTTCAAGTCATTCACTGATTAACAATGAAAGGGCTGTATTAAGTGTCAATTTAATGTATGATTAACTGCCAAAATATGCTGCTAGAAGATACTAATGAGGCAAATTATTAGGTGAGATTTTAAAAGGATTACATTACATATACTTATATTATGGGGAGAGCCCTATAAAATTCGAGATGTGTGAGCTCTGCCTTGCTCATGTTGAAAATGGGCCAAGTTGTTTCACAGTTAAATGAAATCAGGGATATTGTTTGTTTTCTGAGCCTATTTGGCATTTAGAAAATACGACGATCCCTTTGCCTCCCTGATCTGGCAAAGATTATTCACTGTAAAGATTTGTGGTCCTGATTTGAGCAGTGGTGTCAGAAGGCAGAAAGAGCGTTGCTCCATCCCTCCTTCCTCTCTTTCTCGGAAGCCTTCTGCTGCTATTTTTAAGACAGGGGTGTAAGACAAAGTTTTGAAGAACTGGGTAGAGCTAGGCTGTGGTCATAAATAGGTAAAGATAAAGGGACCCCTGACCATTAGGTCCAGTCGTGACCGACTGGGGTTGCAGCACTCATCTTGCTTTATTGGCCAAGGGAGCCGGCGTACAGCTTCCGGGTCATGTGGCCAGCATGACTAAGCCGCTTCTGGCAAACCAGTGCATGGAAATGCCATTTACCTTTCCGCCAGAGCGGTACCTATTTATCTACTTGCACTTTGACGTGCTTTCAAACTGCTAAGTTGGCAGGAGCTGGAACTGAGCAATGGAAGCTCACCCCGTCACGGGGATTTGAACCACCGTCTGATCGGGAAGTCCTAGGCTCTGTGGTTTAACCCACAGTGCCACCCGTGTCCCGTGGTCACAAATACTGTACATTTAAAACATATTTAAAGCACACATGTCACCAAGAAACCTGGGAACTGTAGTTTGTTAAGGCTCTGGGAAATGTAGCTCTCTGAGGGATAATCTACAGTTGTTGGGATGCATTTTCAATGGCAAACATGTGTTTTAAATTTAGGTCATGTATGCAGCATTAGGGAGGACAGTAGTCAGGGCATCTTTTCCAGCTTTGATTTTTATCAAAGCCAGACAATCAGTTGGGGATTCATAAAGCTCACCTAATCTTTTATCTGAAGCTTTATCTGTGCCTCAGCTCAGGAAACTTCACCAGCTTCTCAATGTGTAATACAGAAGGAATTTTTAATTTGTTAATCAGCCAACATTTATATATCCATTCCAGTTCTCCATTAATCTGCATTTTTTAAAAAAAAGATTTATGTGTGAATATTCCCATTTAAATGCCTATTTCAATATGTATTTTGCCAGAAAAAATTTGCTTATTTTATCTGAATGTATGCATTTCTAGAAACATTTTATCTTGAAAAATGCTTTTTGAGCCAAGAACCATACGGCAACTTTCTGAGAAGTGCAAAATCCAAAAATAAATAAATAAAAATAAATAAAAATTCAAACCACACATTTGCCCAGGAGGTGAGGATCAGGTTAGCTCCCAGAGGAATTCACAGAAATTGAATTCCCTAAGCATCCTTATCTCAAAGCACCAAGAGATGTCAGGAATTGGTATTGCAAGTGGCCTTGTGGTCCTGTCATTCAGCAGCAATTGTTTTCTGATGAATAGCATGACAAGGATATATGGCCAAATCATTGCTAAAAGCTCCTGTCTGATGTACAGATAAGAGTCTTAAGATAATGAGCAAGGCCGGCCTCACAAATTCAGCAGCCTGGAATTAACTTAGGTCTTTGGCATGCCATGTTACAGGCTACAAAATCGTCCACCGTTTTAAAAGTGTATGCAAAGAAAGGACGTGCATATGGAGAAAGGACTCTGTCCACAAAGATGCACACTGCATGGATACTTATATGTCTTTTTTTGTTTCTGGGTTTCCCTGTGCCAAGACTGGAAGGAAAGTTTTGCAGTGTTTCCTGCTGCAAACATTGTAAATATATACAATGTCATTGTACAATATATACAAAGTAAAGTAAGCAACTTTACTTAACAAAGTGCAACTGCTACTACAGATGAACTCAAAATGGCTACTAGATTTCAGTTCTTTGCTGGTGTTCCCCAGAATTGCTTTCCCCAAAGCACCCACTCATGAAATAATCTCTCCACCCACTTTTAACAATATATCTTTCTGTATCAAATAGGTTTTCTTATTATACCGCCTCATGATCTTAAGGTCTCAATGCCCCTAAGCATGTCAAAAGTCAAAAGACCAACATTTCTCTGATGAAAATAGGGATGTCCTTTATAATAATAATAATAATAATAATAATAATAAGAAGAAGAAGAAGAAGAAGAAGAAGAAGAAGAAGAAGAATACTCTGCCCATCTGCCTGGGTTGCCCCAGCCACTCTGGGTGGCTTCCAACATATCTAAAAACAAAGTAAAACATTTTACATTAAAAAGCTTCCATACACAAGGCTGCCTTCAGATGTCTTCTAAAGGTTGCATAGTTACTTATGTCCTTGGCTTGGGGCTGGCATAACTCCATAACCTTCAACGTTTCTCTGACGATAATAGGGATGTCCTAAGGAAAAGCAGGGCATTCTCAGATCAAATCAGAAACTGGGATGGCTTCTGTAAATCGGGACTGTCCCAGGAAAATAGGGACACTTAGAAGGTCTGTTGTGGCGCCTTGTTTTTTGAGACCCCACCTTGTCTGTATCCGAATGAGACAAATCTACATTTTCAGATCTATCCTCATATAGGCAGCAAATATGTTGCTCAGTCACTCTTAGAGGTTCACACACCGATTTTGATTAAGAGTAACATGTTGTTGTTATTATTTCTGAAGAATGGTATTTTGTACCGGATTGTACTGTAATTTCAGTCTAAGTATACATGTCATGACTGGCCAATAAATCCTTCTCAAGTTGTTTTATACAGTTCATTTCTTAGGCATTCAGTAAAAAGCTTTATTCCATCTTTCCAACCTTTCCTTACCCAATAATTCCCATCTTTTACCCTTTTACACAATGGGCAATCTAGCAGCATTTAGCAGAAGTTTAGCACTCTCTTCTTTGCGAAATAGATTGCTTTTTGAGATTGGCAACTGAGACTTCATGAGAGAAGCAGAGCAACATCAACTTCTGTCTCCTTATGCGCCTTGGGACAAGCATCAGCAGTTGTATTGGACTAATGTTCCCCAGGACTGCTTCCCTCCATGCATCCACTCCTGGAATTCTTGAGCTCCTGCTATCCATTAAAGGCTTTGCTGGTGCTTATTTCAGAGCTTTCCAATCTGTGTGTCGCAACACGTTAGTGTGTCAGCTGCAATGTGTAGGTTTGTTGCTTGAGTGCTTTCTGTGCTGCTTCCGGAGCTGGAAAGGGATTAGTTTAACCTAGTTAGTTTGCTAGTAAAACTGAATTACTGTGTCGCAAAATGGTGCATGTCTAAAAAGTGTGTCACCGACATGAAAAGTTTGGAAAGCTCTGGCTTATGTGGAACAAGGAAAGAGATAAACTAGCCAGGAACGTGGCCTCCTAGAGCGCAGTGGAATAGTCAGCCTCAGAAACTGAGCTGAACAAGCAAAGGGCTGACTCTGCAGAAGAGAGCTGTCTGTCAGAATTTAGAGAGGACAGCCCGGCCCCCCTCCTTCCCAGGGTTAACTCACAAGGTGAGGAAGAGTTGGAAGTCGGCCAAAGTCTTGCCAGGCAACAAGCAGAGAAGCCAGAGTCTGAGGCTGTGTCTTCTGGGGAAGAGATAGGCCAGCCGTTCTGTCCCTGTATGAGGAGACTGGAGAAGCTTAGAGAACAACGGAAATGAAAGTAAAAAAGAAAAAAAGAAAAAAAGAGTCTGGGAACACTGGGAAGGAACTCCCCTCCTCCGATGTGGCCACTGGGAGACCAGGAAGACTATGGATCCTTTGAATCCATATCTTCACCTTGTGCCTCTCCAACTTCTCCCTTTTCGGCCCTACCAATATCAGAGTTCTTACATGAGCAGGGCAGCAGAAATTGCCAAAGTGGTGGTGGAGATCTACCATTAGATCTCTTTCTGAGGCTGGCACTCTCTCTGCATGCTCAGATAAGGAGATCTGATGCATCCTGTGGTCTTTGTGACACCATCTCAAGGGCCAAACATCTGCAAAACCAGACAATAATTGGAAATGTTAGAATTAGAAATCAGAACTAAAACAGGCCCTGGCGTACGTATGGGTATGTATGTATATATATTTGGCCCCAACCAGGTAATTGGTAATAGAATCAATAAGCTGGGCAAAAGGAAATGGGGGGAGGTATAAATCAAACATTTCTCTTTCTCCTGAATTGGTTTTTGTAGCTGATTATCTGTTGTGAGCTATGCCTTAGGAGTCCCAGATCTTGGATCAGACTGAAAACTGAACAGGCAATACCTACTGCACTTGTCATCCAACTTGCAGAAGCTGCATGAAGATCTGTTTCTGGGTGTATGTGTTTTCATAGCTGGATCAGGCTGATTGTCTTTGGTACTGTATTTATTTATTTATCAAGCTGAAGTCAATTCTCATTCAAGGGAGGACTTTACAGTGAATACTTATGACTCCCATTGAAATCTCTGGATGTTGAAATCTCAAACATGCCCAGTGCCAGAAAAAGAAGCCCAAGATCACATATTTCATGCAACAAAGGAAGAGCCTCTAATGTTGGAGACAATTTGAACATTTCCAGGTAAAAAAAAAATCTGATTGATTCATATTTCATAATGCTAAAAAGAACATTTGAGGAATCCATATACATTCCATCTGCCAAACAGGATTTTTTATAGCAGTTCTACACTCAAGGCAAGGAAATAATGCCGTCTGCTATTATAGGGAGGAAGATACATGCTTTATTACATCCCTTAATATGAGGAAGTTTAATGCTATTGCTAGAGGTGAAAGATGAAGTATTATTAACCAGTTACTGGATATGTATTCCTAAATATAATGGATTAAAAGAGGTCTGTTTCTAATCAAGACAATTTTTCCAACTTTGCAGTTGGAGAGAATGTCTCAGGGTAACATGAAAAATGTATATAACAATTATTATTTTATTTTTTTAGAAAAAGTAAGGATGTGGGAGTAGTGTGGACTTTAATCCACATGATTAACTTGCAATGATTCTTCTGCTCCTTTACTTAACGTGATTAACCTTATTAATTAACCTTATTAATGTGGCCAGAGTTCAGTCAGTCACTCAGTCAATCATTTTACTTCTATGCCACCTTTCCGAAGTTAAATCATGCTCAGTGTGGCTTACAACATATTAAAAAAATTATATAACCACAAACATAACAAAAGTAATCATAATAAACAAAATATCAATGATATACAATGGATTTTCCACATAAATCATAAGATCCAAAATAAAAATAAAAAGATCAGCATCAACAACACTCAGGTTAGGTTAGGTTTGGTTTAGGATACAGCTGTGGTGAAATGGGAAAGGCACAGAAGACAGGATTTGTGGGGTCCATGTTGCTCTTGCTTAGTCTAGCACCTCCACACTGTTTGGCAATTGCAGGTGCTGAGCCATGGGTAGGCAAACTAAGGCCCGGGGGCCAGATCTGGCCCAATCGCCTTCTAAATCCGGCCTGGGAATCAGTGTGTTTTTACATGAGTAGAATGTGTCCTTTTATTTAAAATGCATCTCTGGGTTATTTGTGGGGCATAGGAATTTGTTCATTTTTTCCCTCCAAAATATAGTCCTGCCCCCCACAAGGTCTGAGGGACAGTGGACCAGCCCCCAGCTGAAAAAGTTTGCTGACCCCTGGGCTGAGCTGTACATTCTGTGCCAGAATAGAGGACTGAGGAGTAACAGTCGAAGGTGGGATTAGGCTCAATCTCAGCCTCAATCCTTGAGATTCTGAGTTGGACATTAATGCTGTTTTGGAACCATAGATTGCATCCAATGCCATCCCGTACTATATCTATCTATCATCTATCTATCTATCTATCTATCTATCTATCTATCTATCTATCTATCTATCTATCATCATCTATCTATCTATCTATCATCTATCTTATCTATCATCTATCTATCTATCTATCTATCTATCATCTATCTATCTATTTTTAAAAATGGCAACAGGGTGGTATGGGCTTAAGAATTTTCTAGAGGAGGAGAAAATGAATCAAAATCAGGTGCCAGTCACCTTCTGTGAACTCTCTTCTGCTTGCAGAGGGTTCCCTGAGCCCAATTTTGGGCAGTTCACCTGCCCTCCAGAATCTCCCTTTTCATGCTCCCCCTCATCCAGAAACTTCACCGTCCCTCCGGAACCTCATCAGATGGTGTTATTGATGTTCTCCCAATCTTCAGGTGAGGTTTCTGTGGTGTATAGGCATCACAATGGGTAGAAGAGGTTGAGCATTGCCTGGTGGCAAGGCTTCCTTCCTGGGGCATTTATTTTCTTATCTTCTCAACTATTTTAAAAATTGCAATCAATGAACAGGCAATTTGTTCCCCTCACTCCATGGCTGCGGAAAGTCCAATAGATAGCTCAGCAAGATTATCCCATAAGGACATAAAGAAATTTGAGACTGTGTATTTGCTGTGTATTTGCTGTGAAAGAGGAGAGCGCAAAATATGGTCTGAAGCTCAACATCAAAAAAACGAAGATCATGGTCACTGGGCCCATCACCTCCTGGCAAATAGAAGGGGAAGAAATGGAGGCAGTGAGAGATTTTACTTTCTTGGGCTCCATGATCACTGCAGATGGTGACAGCAGTCACAAAATTAAAAGACGCCTGCTCCTTAGGAGAAAGGCGATGGCAAACCTAGACAGCATCTTAAAAAGCAGAGACATCACCTTGCCAACAAAGGTCCGTATAGTTAAAGCCATGGTTTTCCCAGTAGTGATGTATGGAAGTGAGAGCTGGACCATAAAGAAGGCTGATCGCCGAAGAATTGATGCTTTTGAATTATGGTGCTGGAGGAGACTCTTGAGAGTCCCGTGGACTGCAAGAAGATCAAACACATCCATTCTTAAGGAAATTAGCCCTGAGTGCTCACTGGAAGGACAGATCATGATGCTGAGGCTCCAGTACTTTGGCCACCTCACAAGAAGAGAAGATTCCCTGGAAAAGACCCTGCTGTTGGGAAAGATTGAGGGCACAAGGAGAAGGGGACGACAGAGGACGAGATGGTTGGACAGTGTTCTCGAAGCTACAAACATGAGTCTGACCAAATTGCGGGAGGCAGTGGAAGACAGAAGTGCCTGGCGTGCTTTGGTCCATGGGGTCACGAAGAGTCGGACATGACTAAACGACTAAACAACAACAACAACAACAAATTTGCTGTGTAAATTGTAATACCCTTTCCCCAAACTATATAATAAGGCAAATTCCACATATATTAAATAAACTCCTCATTTCATTTTATACCCTCTCTAATGAGATAAAAGATGACTTGATATGTTTCATGGATATTTCCAATATCCACAATCACAAGACATGATCAAACTTTGGGTTGCCATATTTCAAAAAGTGAAAATCTGGACACCAAAGTCATTGAGCTCTCTTTTTTTGCCATTTTAGGAAAAATCACCAATATCTACACTTCTGACACAGCTATGTCTGGGAAATTCCGGACGTTTGGCAACCCTAAACAAACTAGAATAATGCATTGTCTATTGGGAGAAAAAAAGGCAAAACTAAATCATGTTTAGTTGGACATCCTCCATACCCTGGCGTGCTCTGGTACACGGGGTCACAAAGAGTCGGACACAACTAAATGACTAAACAACAACAAAATCATGTTCATGCTTTTGTTTTCTGTTTCTCCAAAATAAAAATTCTTTAAATTTTTGTTGCAACATTTTAATCAATTTTTTAAAATTAATAATTGACTTAAGGAGCAAGTCTCTAAGGCCCCCCTAGGTAGTGACAGTCCCATTCTTTTATTTGAAGCTTGCAAAAACACACACAACCTGGAATTTCCAATTCATCACTTTGGAATGCATGATTTACTATAATCTATTTACAGCTCAGCCTAATTGAATTTAATGGGATGTGCAGCCCGATTCAGTGCATGTTCACATGGTAATTAAGTTTCACTGAATTCAAAGGTGTGGGCCCCACAATTCCATGCATGGAACTCCACTGCCGTCATGAAAATTGGCTCTGCAGAGTGTTAGAGTTCCTGCTCCATGATTGAAGTCATGGGATTTTTGTCTGTCACATGGTGGTATATGTTTTGACTCCACAGAGTGGGAAGTGATGGAAACAGGATGTTTGTGTTACTGTGTTCCGTGAAGTGGAACTATTGTCCTTTGTTCTTTTTCTCTCTGCTGTCTGATGCTAGACAGAGAGGGAGCCATGCTGCAGTGCTCCGTGTGTGTTTATATGTAAATAAAGTAGATTAGCCAAAATGCTGAGTTGCTGAGGTCTATTATGCAAGTTGCGCAAACTCTGTGGACCCCTAAGTGTGTCGGTGTCGGTTGGCATCTGTCGCTGTGATGTTCGGGCAGAAGAAAGCTTTTGAAGCTTGTGAACGAAAGACCAGGAGGGAGAGAACGTGCCTGTCGAGCATGTGTCTCTGCCAGGGTCCTACTCGAGTGTAGGCTGAGCTCCTGACACAGAGTTGGGGGACCCTCTGGGACAGTGTGGGAATTGCAGGGCTCGGGAGGGTCGGTGAGGATTGCCTCCTTCCCCATTTCTGCCAGCAGGAACCTGACCATATTGGAGTCAAGTGCTTTAAAAGGATCTCATCCGAGTTCTGAGGAAGCATCCTCCATACCCTGAGAGCATCATTGCTCATTTGCAATGTTTAAAACGAAGCTCGGATCTTTGTTCCCAAAGTGTCATCGCATTAGAGAAAAGATCAAGAAAGCTAGAAGCCACAGGATGGGAATAATGTCTAATTACTTGCAATTAATCTACTCTGTGTTAGACTGTCAAGAGATAAAGAATACCCATAGGCTAGGCCATAGATAAAGGCCACTGCTTTTTTTTGTTTGCGGTGCCTGTAGATATGCAAGTAATGTGATGCATTTCAGTGATTAAAATAGTTGGTTGGGTACAGAGGGGAACTCCTCTTTAGGCACCATTCCCATAGTATGATAGCGGCTATAATAAGCTCAAAAGTGCCTGACCTTTAATGGGTTCAATGAAGTTAAAGGGAACTCTCTTGCCAAGTGGTGACTCAAAAGGTCAGGCCCCCAATTATACAATTCAATACAGTGAAATAGAGGTGAACCTCACATAGAGTGCACACATTGCGCATGGGGAATCCCGAGTATAAAGCCCTGTATGACGGCTAAGCAGAGGTCAGAAAGTGTTTCAGCATGGCACTTTCTGTCCACTCGGTTGCTCACATTGGAAGACTTGTCTTGCCTCTTCAGGTGTTTTGCATTCCAGCTGCCATCATTCCTAACCATGGACCGCGCTGACTGGGGCTGATGAGATTTGGCTTCTGAAGGACCACAAGTTACCAAGCCATGCCTTTGTCTGTCCAGAATGTTTCGACTTTAATCTGAGAGTGCTAACAGTGCATTGTCATGAATCTAAGCCTGGGAGCAAGCCATCACAGGGTGTGCACAGCAGGAAGTGGCAGAAGCAGTTTTGTGCCTGAAGCAGAAAATCGAGATGGCAACCCCCTTTCTGCTGAGATGATAAAATGTAACAATTAATTGCCGCTTTTTAGGATTATGCAGAGGACTGGCAATTGTGCATTGTGGAGTTCCATCCACAGGTGAGAGAGAATGTTTGTTTGTTTGTTTGTTTGTTTGTTTGTTTGTGTGAGGGTAGCAGTCGGCAGGACCAGGTTGTCATCTATGCCTGCTTCCAGAATGGAAAGTGAGTCCTTTCCTTGAATGAGCTGCAGAGAAACAACAATGAAAGGATGTGTTGCAACCTTGTTTTTTAGGAGAGTCAGTATGTTGCGCTGCTTTGTACACTGCTGTCAGGCGGCAGAGGAACCAACCCCCACGGCAGGTTGCCAGGAACGGGATGAGACAAGGAAAAGTCCTTACCATCTGCTTTTTATTCAATATTTACAGAGAGAGGCTTGGAATAATGGTGTTGTCCCGAGTGACTCTCCCCCCCCTTCCCCCCCCACTTCTTCATTTGCCACCTTCTCCCCTATGGGTGGCACTGAGGGCCCTTTGCTTTTGAGCCCTTTGCTCTACTACTTTCAAGGCTCGCCATGTTCTAGGAGAGGGGGGGGAGTCTAGAATGCTTTTTAAAGACACAGTGTCCGTCAGCTGTTGTACTCCTGGTGCTTCCTCTTCCTCCTCTCCCATTATTTCCCAGCTGTGGTGTAGTGGTTAAGAGCGGTGGACTCGTAATCTGGTGAACCGGGTTCACTTCCCCGCTCCTACACATACAGCTGCTGGGTGACCTTGGGCTAGTCGCACTTCTCTGAAGTTTCTCAGCCTCACTCACCTCACAGAGTGTTTGTTGTGGGGGAGGAAGGGAAAGGAGAATGTTAGCTGCTTTGAAACTCCTTCAGGTAGTGATAAAGCGGGATATCAAATCCAAACTCCTCCTCTCCTCCTCCTCCTCCTCCTCCTCCTCCTCCTCCTTCTCCTCCTCCTCCTCCTCCTCCTCCTCCTCCTCCTCCTCTTCTCTGGAAGGGTCAGGATGGGGAGGCGGTCTCCACCATTCTTCCTCTGCCCAGTCCCTGACTACTGCATCTGTTTAACTTAGAAGCATGGAAAGCTGCTTTCAAATCCCCCCACTTCCATGAAACTCACTTCGTGGTCATTGAATAGTCTCTCTCTCTCTCTCTCTCTCTCTCTCTCTCTCTCTCTCTCTCTAGCCTAGCCTACTTCATACAGTTGTTTTGAGGGTAAGTTAAAGCAGGTAAGAACCATGCATGTTCCCTGTCAGAGAATGGCACATGTAAGCAGAAATGGGGCCAGAAATCTTCCATGTCTGAGAAGGATAACTCAGTTGGTTAGAGCATGATGCTCATAATGTCAAGGTTGCAGGTACAATCCCTGTATGGGACAACTGCATATGACTACATTGCAGGGGGTTGGACTAGATGATCCTCAGGGTCCCTTCCAACTCTACAATTCTATGATTTTATGAACACAATTGGCATTTGCTGCTGTTGCTGCTTTCAACCCACAAATAATACTTAACAGCTCAGGGTGGTCCCATGTGCAGCACGAGGGCCACATGAGGCCCTTAACACCTTTTTTGGGTGGCCCCTAACAATGTTTGACACCCCCCGGCAACCCTCACACTGCTTTTCCAAAGGTGCTGGGCTTAGGGAAGAAGGCATGAGGGTTCTGACAGAGTCCTAGAAAAATTGGTGTGAACTGTAATAGGTTATGTCCCCTCCATCACCATTTGATTTGCATTGAAATGAATGGAGTGGAATAATGCAATGTCGATTTACGTAACTTTTGTACTTAATTGCATAAACTAGATAAGTCATATTATTTCACCACGGTGGGCAGTGAGGCAGATAATGTAGATTTTGGTGGAAAATGAAATGCACTGGGATAGAAATGGTGCTGCGTGCAAGTAATACAGGCGGGGAATGGAAAACAATGCCTTCTTATGTCCCTTGCTGCCTGTAGCTCCTTAGGCGAAGGCTGTGATAGAAATAAATAAATAGTAGTTATCATCACTCCTTGATACTCGGAGATGAAAGCATGTCCCAGGAGGGGATGGCTTCACAGGGATTTGCAGGGAAGAATACAAATGGAACAAACAAACTGGGCTTTTGACAGAGGGGAAAGGAGGAAGCCAAGCATGCTCATCATTTAGAATCAGAAAATCCCATCCAGATATCAACAGCACCTTCAGTTCTCTATTCCCCATCAATGAGCAACATGAGAATATGTGAACGTACCAACTGAATGCAAAGATCTGCTATATTTATTTTAACTTTTGAAAAAGAGGGTTGTTTTGTGTGGGGTTTTTTTTTTTTTTTTTGGTTGAGTGTGATCTTGAGGCAAAAAAATAATCCGAAGGAAAGGAAAGTCATCAAAAGCCTGCTGTTCGTGCCGCACTTGCTCAGTGAACACAGAATGAAGCTTAGATGTATTATCTTCTAAAAAGTAAAGTATCTAGTCATAGGAATCTCTCTCACTGCTTTTACAGCCCTCGGGGGAAGGGAATATTTATTACTGCTACTCAGCACATAGAGAACTTCGCGATTTCCAATTAAAGGTTTCCCCATTTCTTTTCTCCAGTTTTGCAGCCACTTCACAGGGCATGTGAAATGAAGAGACATTTTCATTTTTGACAGCACCTGTACAAATGTCAGTGCCAACACAGTCCAACAAATCCAATATTATCCAGCAACACACACACACTGAGAGAGAGAGAGAGCATATTTTAATGTTGCAGACTTTAATTGTTTTAATCGGGATGATTTAGCCTGTGAAATTAACAGGTGAAAGTAGGGGCTAGCTGCTGATGGCACTGAGGTCAAACCCATCCTTCCTAGTAGTGTCACTGAGATCTCCATAAATTCCTTTACCAACTAATGAAGCGAAAGAGAAGTATGAATACTTCACATTAGTGGGTGCCTGGACAAATTTGGGAAGTCTTGCTAGAGTCTGCTAAGTTTTTGCAAATTCTGTAACACATAGGTCATCATTTTTCAAAAAAAAATTACTGAACAAGAGTATAAATACTCATTTTTGTTAAACCAACCTGCTGTTGGACAGTGAAATACAGCAGCTTTTGTAAAAAAAAAAAAAGGCAAAAATTGAGGCAAGCAATCAAAATTGGAGATGGGGGAGAGTTTAAAGGAGGGTTACTTTAGCTCACCACAGTTTTCAATGTTGCATTAACTGCTCCTTAAGAATATTCCTGAGAATGGTTGAAACAATCTTGATTGGTGTCTATTTTTAAAGGTTCAGTCCTGAGCATTTGCACCCCTTTTAAAAAAGGCCATTGTTTGATCACCTCGTAATAATAACAACATGTTGTGCATAATTTTACATATAATTAGTCAGGAGTTGCTGTTGCTGGTTTTCTTTAAAGAAAAAAGAAAACTGTGTTTAAAATCCTAAATGACACAGGCCACAAATACATGAAAGACTACCTCCTTCCCTATAGACCCTCTTGGGTGCCAAGATTAGCAAAGAGGGTTTTCTTGGTTGCCCTGAAAAGCTTGGAGGGTGTGGCCCAAGAGAGGGCATTCTCTATTCCAGCAGCTCCCCATGGAAGTGCATGTGGCATCTTCATTAACCAACTTTCAGTGAATGCTGAAGATGCATTTATCTTGGCTTTTGACACCCATCTTATTCTTGTGATTACAGCTGCCGCTGCACCGCCGCCGCGCGATTTCTGTCCTCATCCTGAAGCAAAGTTCTTAACCTGAGGTACTATTTATGGGTTAGCAGAGTCTGTAACCTGAAGCATTTGTAACCTGAAGCGTCTGTAACCCAAGGAACCACTGTATAAGTTGCTTTAAAATGTTTTCAGTATCATGTTCTAATTGTAACCTGCCCTGAGATCTTAGGTAACAGGTGGGTAAATAATAATAATAATAATAATAATAATAATAATAATAATAATAATAATAATTCAAGGAGTGTCCAATGAAGGCAAAGCTTGACTTAGTCGGAACTGCCAAATTCCATATATAAATCCATTTACGATGAATTGCTCCTTCAGCCTTACACTATAACTGACCTCAACATAAGCTTCCGTTCCTTTCTCTCTTTCCTAACTTGACAATTTTCACTGCTTGCTCTTGAACCTACCTTTTATCACTCTGGACTCCCTCCTTCCATTAGCAACCATATTCTGGGGGAACTTACAACCTTTCTTGGAGTGTTAGAATGGAATTGTGTTTCTATAGACATCTTTAAAAGCCTTTTAGATTCCCTAGAGCCACCACAGAGGTAAAATATTTAGAGGAAGGATAATGTTTATGGCATCTGAGTATATGAAGCAATTAACAGCTTTTGCGGGTGATTAAACACTGAAGCTGAAATGGGTACATTTGGTAACTCTCCTAGCTATTTGTTGTCAGCATAAATCAGGGCCATAAATAATCAGTCCACCTTGTGCCTATCTGATCCACTGGCTAAAAATGATGAGAAGTGAGTTATGAAATGATAAAGTTTTAACCTCAGGTTGAGGGATGTTTGGATTTGTTAGATTAGCTAATTCTGTGACTTCCCATGATGGCTGCATTGCGAGTGAAAGAACATAGCTAACTTGAGTATAATTTTCTTGTTATTAAATTTGCACAAAATTAATATGAACATAACTGACAATTTTCCCATGCTTTCCACCCCCAGCTGCATTTTTCTTTAAGCATATCACTCTTTTCTTACAAAGCTCAAAGTAGTTTAGATGGGTCTTCCTAAGCTGTGGGTTAAACCTCAGCGCCTAGGACTTGCCGATTGCATGGTCGGCGGTTCGAATCCCCCCGGCGGGGTGCGCTCCCGTTGCTCGGTCCCAGCGCCTGCCAACCTAGCAGTTCGAAAGCACCCCCGGGTGCAAGTAGATAAATAGGGACCGCTTACTAGCGGGAAGGTAAACGGCTTTTCTGTGTGCGGCTCTGGCTCGCCAGAGCAGCGATGTCACGCTGGCCACGTGACCCGGAAGTGTCTCCGGACAGCGCTGGCCCCCGGCCTCTTAAGTGAGATGGGCGCACAACCCTAGAGTCTGTCAAGACTGGTACGGGCAGGGGGGGTAAGCAAATTCTCATCTAGACAGAGACCAAGTTGAAGCCTTCTTACACTCATTTAACAATATAATGAAAATATGTATCTATGTTCTAATTTATGAGGGTCAGAACGCGAACTGGTTGAACTATGACCTGGGAGACCAGGGTTGAAATCCCCACTCTGCTGTGAAGCTCACAGTCTTTGGGCCTGTCACAGTCTCCTAGTTGAACCAACCTCACAATGTTGTGGTGAGAATAAAACAGTAGAGGAAAACTACATAAGCCACCTTGAGCTCCTTGGATGAATGGTGAGATATAAAAGGAATCATCATCATCCAAGGCACAGTACATCAAACTTGAAAGAAGTTACTGATGTTCAGCACTAACATTCAGCACTAATATGTTTCTGAGCACAATTTAAAGTCTTGGTGATGACCTTTAAAGCCCGAAATGCCTCAACCCAGTATACCTGAAGGAGTGTCTTCACCCACATCCCTTACCCACACCAACTTGAGGGCCACCTCTGAGGGTTCTCTAGCAGTTCCTTCACTGTGAGAAGCAAAGTTACAGGGAACCAGGCAGAGGGCCTTCTCAGAAGTGGTGCCCTCCTGTGCAGGGCCGGATTTAGGTTTGATGAGGCCCTAAGCTACTGAAGGTAATGGGGCCCTTTATATGTCCAGCTGTCCTTTGTCTACAACAAATTGTTGCTGTTTTCGGTGTTGAATATATGCTATCTGGTAATTTATGGGCCTAATAGATATCTAAAGCCATTTGCACCTAACAAAATATGTATTTTTTTTAAAAAAAAAATACAATTAAGAAGAAGTATATATTTTTGGGGGGGGTAAGAGAGTGGGGCCCTAAGCTACAGCTTGTTTAGCTTATATGTAAATCCAGCACTGCTCCTGTGGAACACCCTCTCTTCAGATGTCAAGGAGATACAGAACTACACAACTTTTAGAAGACATCTGAAGGCAGCCCTGTATTGGGAAGGTTTTAATGTCTGATATTTTACTATGTGTTTATATGTTTTGTAGGCTGCCTAGAGTGGTTGGGGAAACCCAGACAGATGGGCAGGGTATAAATAATAACTTCTTCTTCTTCTTCTTCTTCTTCTTCTTCTTCTTCTTCTTCTTCTTCTTCTTCTTCTTATTCAGGATCAGTGTAAAATATATTCATTAAGGAAGTTTTGGAGAGTATTATTTACAGAACTGCCCATAAGTCTCGTTCTAGGTGCAACCTGCTTATGGTGTGATATCATCTTCCATGGGATCTTGTGAGAGGGAGGAGAGGCTGAGGCCTTTAAAAGTCCCCCCCCCACGGAGATTTTGGGGCCATTTTGTCCAGCTAGCTTCCTAACTATCCTCAGTGCTAGACCATCACTGAGGTACTTGAGTCACTAGTTAACAGGGATGGAAATGATTTTCTTCCCACCAACCTCAATTGGCCTCCATTCCTTCAATGAGATAAGGGTTATATATCTTAGGTGTTGGGAAAATTTTGTACTTCGTGGGCAGCAATGGCATTGGGTTTGATCAGCGTAGTACTGATGGGAGGGTTGGCAAGGCGTTCCCTGAGGACCTCTGCCTGGCTAGAATCTTGGATGCCTGGCTTGACCAACACCAGGGCTCAGTGCTGGACGACAGTCATAGAGGGAGTTTGGGGTGACTCCTAATCCCAAAGCGGTGTCATTCTATCAGCATGGACTCAGAGGAATGGTGAAATCATCCTTGCTATTCCAAACCCCATTTACCCACGATAATCACTAAATATTTGGCCCCATTTCACCCAACGCCAATGTCCCATTTCAATAATTCCACCTCTCTCTTTCAAGCCACAGAATGCACCTGCCTGGGCAATACACAATTGCAGCAAGAAGAGTTTTATTTGCTTATTTGCTTACAACATTTGTATGCTGCCAATTACAAAAGTTCTCTGAACTGTTTACAATAAAAATAAAACAACAGAATGCAGAGACAAAATAATGAAACCGTAACAAACGAAACAGCATAAAAATACCACAGAGGATAAAATCAATGTAGCGGAACTAGCAACAGCTGAAAATCACACAAATCTTTAATCTCCAGAAATATCCAGATTCTTCAAATCACTCTCTTTCTCTGTGTGGTTGTTGTTGGCATTCGTCTGTCTTGAGAGACAATGGAGTGCACCTCTGGGGATGAAGTCAAACTGGGCAGTGTGTATGGAGGTCCTGCGCTGCCCAGGTGACAACATCTGCCTCTCAGCCTCAGGGATGTGGTTCACAGGAAAGCAGAGCATTTGGCACCAGCTTGGCTTCAGAAGTTGCCAGAAGGAGGCATACAATGCACAATCTAACTGTTTTAGGGACTCCATTCTGGATTTCTGCAGGGTCTAGTTCTTAGCCTTTTCTTCTCCTGAAGATATCCCCCAAGGCAGCAGAAGATCAGAGTTTTTCTTCTCCTGGATGTGCTACCTTCCCAGGTTGGCGAGTCCCATCTACACCTCACTTCCCTCCACAGTACATGCAGAAAGCACCTTCTTCATCATCGAACCAACTATTGGTCTTGTCCACTTAATTTAGCCTAATTAGTCATGTCATTATTTCCACACCATTCATTTCAATGCAAATACCATTCTTTCCAGTGCAAAGAAAACATAACTCTTGAATTCACATATATCTAGTGTGCCTTCCATGTTAAAGTCTGTAATATTATAATATTTAAATATTTCCAGTCCTTCAAGGAAACTGTGATTTGAAATGCAACAGTACAATACTACATGGCTTTTAAATTTTTTTAGAAAGAAGTTCTGTGTAGGTCAGCTTATATATATATATATATATATATATATATATATATATATATATATATATATAATGCTAATGTGATGCTGTTACACCTACTATGAAAATCCCTAGCTTTTCTCTGGTTATCATAAATAGCTTTTAAGAGGAAAATGACAGATTTTTGGCAGTTAATTAGCAGTTCAGGTAACTCATCAGAAAAAAGCAATTTGCTTATATTCATACAAGCCAGTGAACTGTAGTAATTCTAATCCTTGAAATCCGCAAAGGGAAAAATGGAAAAGAAGGTGAAAGGAAATGCAACCCAATCTTCTGAGGTGTTTACGTTTCAAATGGATTAGTCTCCTCCTCTCTTCACTGCATGTTGAAATGTAGAAATGCCTTGGAGTTTCTCTGTCAAGATGAGCCCGGTATTTCACTTTCCTCCTCCAACTCCTTCAAAATGCAAACTTGGTAATACATTCAGGGAGCAAGAGAGATATTTCCCATTCCTACGCATAGGGAGCTGTGGATATTCTAGGAAAGCTTGCTTATTCAAAGTGTCAGTGCTGACCTTTAAAGCCCTAAACAGCCTCAGCCCAGTATACCTGAAGGAGCATCTCCACCCCTATTGTTCTGCCTGGACACTGAGATCCAGCTCCGAGGGCCTTCTGGCAGTTCCCTCACTGCAAGAAGCCAAGTTACTTCTTTTGTTGACCACCAGCATTACACTTTCCATTTTTAAGTTTGGAATAGAGTAGTTGCTTTGGAAGACGATCATCAGGCATCCGCACAACATGACCAGTCCAATGAAGTTGATGTTGAAGAATCATTGCTTCAAGACTGCTGGTATTTGCTTCTTCCAGTACACTGATATTAGTTCGCCTGTCTTCCCAAGTGATGTGTAAAAATTTTCGGAGACACCATTGATGGAATCTTTAGAGGAGTTTGAGATGGCATTTAAAAGTGGTCCATGCTTCACAAGCATATAGTAAAACTTTGAAGCCTTGAACTTTTGAAGTGCTTTCACTTGTTGCACAGCTTAGCAGAGTATAGCAGAGTACTGCAATAATTCTTAGGCAGCACTTGAGATTGCCCAGGCAGGACGACGATCAGGAATGAATCTGATGACTAGTAACTTGATTCTTTTAGTTTATTATATACAGCAGTAAAAATACAAGTCTTATCTACAAGTTACTATTTACAACACGACTTCTTCACTCTCAGCAACACCTCAGCACTAACCAACTCAACAAACTAACCACACTAACCACTTCAACCAACCAGTGTCATAGGTCATGCTGCTTATATGAGGGACCTCAGCCAATCACAGAGCTGTTACTGGGTCTCCTTATCTCTAGGCAGGTTCCTTTTATGCTCTGTATTCCCAGGCTGCTGTGGAGACACTAATTGCTAACTTGCAAAACTGCATGTAAACCATGGATTCCAACAGTACAATAGCTTTGTAAACAAGCATTTTGGTTTTCCTGTGAATGTCCCAGGCCTCAAACACTCTGCACTTCAATCAGGAGAAAGCTGCACTCACAGAGCTCAGGTGATGCTGGATTTCAGCATCAATGTTGGCCCTTGTGGAAAGATAACTGCCTAGGTAGAAGTGACCAACATTTTCCAACGTTACACTATTGAGTTGGATTTGTGGCACTGCAGAGGGGTTATTTTGTACTTGTTGGTGCAGCACTTTGGTTTTTTGGATGTTGAACGATAGGCCAAGCTTTTTGAAAGCTTCTGCAAAGATATTTAGGATGGTTTGGAGGTCATCCTCTGAGCGTGCACACACTACATTGTCATCAGCATACTGAAACTCCATGACGGAAGTTATGGTAACCTTACTCTTTGCTTTCAGCCTGCTCAGATTGAAGAGCTTTCCATCTGTTTGATATATGATTTCTACTCCAGTGGGGAGTTTCCCTTCAACAAAGTGTAGGATCATGGCAATGACAATAATGAATAGAGTTGGGGCAATAACACAACCCTGTTTAACACCTGATCCCACTGTGAATGGTTCACTTTGAGAGCCATTGTTATCTGCGATTGTTGCTGACAATAGTGACAATTCAAGTTCTTGGGCACTGTTTTCCCCCAAGATCTTTTTAAGCAGAGACACCACAAGACGAAAGCTATGATCTTCTAAATTGCACAATGCTCAGCTAAACTAACACCATCCAATGCAGTGCAGAAAAGTGGAAAAGCTAAATATACAGAGTCAATTATCAGACTGGAGAGACATAAATATATTTATATTTGCATCATATGAAATCCAGTCTTTTAATTTGTTTTTGGAGTATCTTTTAAAAACGGTGTCTACACTTTCTACTAGCTCCATTACATTTGGCTCTCAGCTGGGTTAATGGATCCATAATTACCATAATTCTCTGAATATGGTTGTCAGTTCCATTTCAGTTGTTCAGCAGCCACTTAATGCAATATCAGGTTTTCCTGTAGAAGATCACATTTCGGTCCTTTTTGACAAAACCCTTTCTAAAAAGAGAGATTATGTTCAGGAAAAGGAGGGCATCTGAATAATTTAACAGCTACATATAGGCCTATCAAATATTAAAGGGACAATAGTGTACTATAGGGAGTTTTGCAAAGCTGCTGCCTTGACATTGGTCTCCTATTGTATCTTGTGCAGTGTGCAGTTTGGGATAAACAGCAACAGACAAAGAGGTCATAGGATGATGGCGGAGTGGCTGTTTGTAGTGAAAAGTAAAATGATGCTCTGGTGAGCGTTGGTGAATCATCGCTTGGTAATAATATGGAGCAACTCTTTATTAAATGCATAGATCACCTTTAGTTGAGAGGATCAGTTGTTGAAAGGTATGTTCCCCTCTCCGTGTCTCATTAAATTCAAATGTTTAACACAGAACCAAAACCCACATAATGTCTGCAGAACATTAGGTCACTGCTCACCAAGCATATTTTTAATCTTGTTCTTTTTTCCAAGGAAAAGACTAAAGCTAAATTGTATAGTAGCAATCATGTAGAATTTTATTGCAGAATACAAAACAAAACACCAACGAACTTTACAATCTTTGCCTTTAGTCTAGCTGTTCACTATGTTTATGACTAGGGTATCACAAAGCGATAGCACACAGGGCTCCTGGTCACTGCCTGCATTGAAATTGATGTACAGCACTCCCCACTGATAGGGGTAGATCTTCTTGTTGACATGCCATCACTCTCTGGGGCAAACTTACATCTTTAATATACTATACATGAATTTTCATATTTTAAATTCGGTCCCCCCCCCCAGACGTTTAGGAAGAATTGAATGTAAAATACCGAAAATGTATGTGAAATGCATTTAGTAAGGAAAATTCCCCCAGAAACTCACAGCACATCATCATCAACCCACTATTCTCAGTGAGATATGGAACATTGATTACAAGTCCATGTGGGATGGCAGGAGCTATGCACACTAGAGTGCCACTTGTAAGAGTCTGCATTTAAATGAAAATGCCACTGAATTCCTCCCCTACCCTGACCTGCAGTAGCCAAACTGCTATCACTGGGGCTTCCACAGGGATGACCCATCTTCTCTAGTTTCCCCATGACTGGTATTCAGAGGCTGCATGCCTGGAGGCAGTAAATAGCCTTCATTATTAGTAGCCCATGATAGCTTTCTCTACCATCAATCTGAAATATTAAAGAAAAGGGGAGCAAGATACAATGGATTGCAGTTATGAAATACTAAGCAAAATGGCTTAAGATGACCTATGAATGGTTTAACCATAACGAGAATAATAGTTCACCCATTAAGCTTTTCCCTACCATTGAAGAGGACTGTTGTTCATTCTCCCCAACTATTATCGATTCTGGTAACAGCAAACATGCCCAAAATAATAAAGGGGCTATTGTCAAAAGAAAACAAGCTCATTTTGTGTGGCATCTTGACAAGGCAGGTTGACTGATACTTGATGAACGAGTTACAATTAAGAGAGAATTTTGATGGAGCTCTTCAGCCCTGTTTATTCCATTGGCAAGCGATCTACCGGAAGGGAAGGCTTTCCACACTGCCTTGCAAGCAAACAACCTGTTTAAGCTCCATCCTAGATACACAAACACACATGCAACGTTCAAACTTCTCTGTCTCCAGCTGGACCATGGCAGCCTTTTAAGATTACCTTTGCTTTTACTCTTTGAATATTGGTCATGTTGCATTATTTCCCCAAGGTTATTAAACCCTCTGTGCCCTATGCGGTGCATACAAGGAATGGCATTTCCAGCTTGGGTACATGAAAATGACAAAACCAATCACCTGGCAATTCTCAAATGGTGAGTTGGATGCACAAGTGCACTACAAGAGAGTAGATCAAGTTTAAGGCTAAGTGAAGATGGCCCCTGGACTTCCACAACCTGATTCACAGTAAAAAGAGAGAGAAGACTATTATGTATGCTAATTATATTAATATATGGATTTTTATGCATTCTTGTACACATTTCTTGACTGAAGACTGATAAAAAAAAGTTTGAATCCAAATGATGGCAGTGTTTCGGTTCATGTATTGTTTCAGAAAGCTTGAATTAGGTATGCTTGACTTTAAATGCAAACTGAACAATTCCCACCCACCCCTCATCTCCACACTGAACAATTCCTGGTTGGCACAGCTCATCTGTATTTAACTCTCCTTCTCCACCAATTTTTACCCTGATCTATTTATTTGACAAACTAATTCTGCTGAAAATTCCCACACACATTTCAGATGAGTTGACAACAATGACAGCGGCTAACTCTTGAGTGAAGGGGAAATCCTTCCTGCCCCGCACACAAAACTGAAACAGCAGTCGTGGCAGCGTTCAGTCACAATATTCAGTTGTAAACTGAAGCACAACATTATGAATCATTCTGCCTGATTACCATATGGAGTCAGTGGTACAAATCCCCACGACGGGGTGAGCTCCTGTTGCTCCTTCCCAGCTCCTGCCAACCTAGAAGTTCAAAAGTACACCAGTGCAAGTAGATAAATAGGTACTGCTGTGGCAGGAAGGTAAACGGCATTTCCGTGTGCTCTGGTTTCCAACATGGTGTCCCATTGCGCCAGAAGCAGTCTAGTCCTGCTGGCCACATGACCTGGAAAGCTGTCTGTGGACAAATGCCTGCTCCCTCAGCTTGAAAGCAAGATGAGTGCTGCAACCCCATAGTTGCCTTTGACTGGACTTAACCATCCAGGGATCCTTTACCTTTTACCTTACCTTACCTTACCACAAAGAGCTACTGTACTGTATGTCCAGGAATTTGACCAAATGTGTGAATGGTTAAACTGGCAGAAGTCACTCACCAGGTGTAGTGAAGCTGTTATGCTAGCTTTCCAGCAGGTCAACAGTGCGATGCAGCAGCAAAACAAGCTAATGCTATTCTAGGCTGCATCAACAAAATGATAGTGTCCAGATCAAAGGAAGTAATAGGTAAAGGGACCCCTGACCATTAGGTCCAGTTGCAGATGACTCTGGGGTTGTGGTGTTCATCTCGCTTTACTGGCTGAGGGAGCCAACGTTTGTCTGTGGCCAGCATGACTAAGCCGCTTCTGGTGCAACAGGACACCGTGATGAGTTCCAGGGCGCATGAAAATACTGTTTACCTTCCCGCCGCAGTGGTGCCTATTTATCTACTTGTACTGGTGTGCTTTTGAACTGCTAGGTTGGCAGGAGCTGGGACCAAACAATGGGAGCTCACCCCATCACAGGGATTCAAACCGCTGAACTTCTGATCAGCAAGCCCTAGGCTCAGTGGTTTAACCCACAGCGCCACCCACATCCCAAGTCAAAGGAAGTAATAGTACCACTCTATTCTGCCTTGGTCAGACCATACCTGGAATACTGTGTCCAATTCTGGGCACCACAATTTAGGGAGGATGTTGAGAAGCTGGAACATGTGCAGAGAATGGCAACCCAGATGACCAAGGGCCTGGAAACCAAGCCTTATGAGGAATGGTTGAGGGAGCTGAGTATGTTTAGCCTGGAAAAGAAGAGACTGAGAGGAGAAATTATAGCCTTCTTCAAATATCTCAAGGGCTGCCACATGGAAGAAGAAACAAGCTTGTTTTCTCCCTCTCTGGAGGGTAGGACTCCAACCAATGGCTTCAAGTTACGAGAAATTTGATTCCAACTAAACATCAGAAAAAAATATCTGAGTTGTTCATCAGTGGAACGGTCTCCCTTGGGAGGTTGTGGACTCTCTTTTTGGGGGAGGTTTTAAGCAGAATTTGGATGGCCATCTGTCATGGATGCTTTAGCTGAGATTCCTGCATTGCAGGGAGTTGGACAAATTGACACTTGGGGTCCCTTCTATCTCTACAATTCTATGCTTCTATGACTTGCTGTTGCTTACTGGGAGAGAGAGGGGGGGTGAGGGGACAGGAAATTGATGTGGCAGAAATGCACCAGCAGAGCCAATCCAACACTCCTGCCAATGTGTTTGCACCATCTTGACCTCTCCAACACCACGCCCTGCCCTCCCCCAGGAAGCAACATTGACTCAGCTGCCAGGAAGCTAGCGTCACAGTACAGTGGTACCTCGGGTTAAGAACTTAATTCGTTCTGGAGGTCCATTCTTAACCTGAAACTGTTCTTAACCTGAGGTACCACTTTAGCTAATGGGGCCTGCCGCTGTGCCGCCGCTGTGCAATTTCTGTTTTCATCCTGAAGCAAAGTTCTTAACCCGAGGTACTATTTCTGGGTTAGCAGAGTCTGTATCCTGAAGCGTCTGTAACCTGAAGTGTCTGTAACCCGAGGTACCACTGTACATAGCCGTGCTACCCCACACAACAAGCCACTTTTGTCCTTGAGCTCTGCGGTCTGTTCTAATTTAATTTGTTTTTATCTTAAGTAGCTTTAAAGTCAGTTGGCTCAGTACTTAATGTTCATTCCTGCTTACAGGGAAGAAACCTATCTTTTGTATCTGTTTTACTTCTATGTGGGCTTAAAAGCCATATATTTTAACTGCAGGACATGAGCCGAGGGGGAGGGGACAGGTGTTTTGCCTCTGTGTTTCTAACTGATAAGAAACTGATAAGGAAAGTTTAGAAGACCAGCTTGACCAAAGGATACCCTGCAGTTCAAATGGTTTTAATGTGCTTATTACATGAGCACAGACCATAGTGCTTCAGTGTCCAGAAGTCCACTTCCAATTTAGTCCAGAAATCTAGGCTGGACTATTGTGACTCAGTAAGGGAGGTAGAGGAACTGTAAAGCAATTGTGGAAAGATTAATTAATATGTTTTACATGGACAGCCTTGACCCTTTACATTGTGAGTGTGCAAATGATGGGGCTGGAGAAATCTTTTCCCAAGTAAGAGGGCTTTGCTACATATTCCTCAAATGAAAGCTTAGCTAACTGGTCAACTGATCTGAACTTGTTAGGAGCTGATACATATGCTCCTAGGCAAACTCAGCTTCCTCCATATAATGAAACCCCAACTATCCGCCATAACAATATTGACATTATAGATTCGGCCACAGCAGAGACTGAAACTCTCTTACTGTTGCACTTTTATGCCACCAATTTCTCCTGTCTAAACAAACCATACCACCATTGAAACCTACTCTGATCCACATTTCTGTATTGCTGTATACCTGTAGTTCTTGGATCAATAGCAGAAGTCTTCTGTAAACAGGAAAGTCTATCTATAATTTACTCTAAGACCAAGATTATGGTTTTTGGCAAACACAGTCCTAGGTATAAATGGTGCTTAGATCAGCAAGCTATAGAACAAACTCACTCCTTTAGATACCTGGGAATACTCCTTAGGGAAACCCTCTCTTGGAAGTTGCATATGGAGACAGTGAAATTCAAAACATAGGAAAACATTGGGGCATTGATGAAGTTCTATTACAATAAGGGAGAGCAGCTGATTGAACCTGCCCTAAAGATATTTGGTAGCAAAGTGCTTACTCAAATGCTGTATCGTGTTGAAATCTGGGGCTCTTATTTGAACTCCATTAAAGTTTGGAGAGGTTTGCATGGAGTGTTAGGGGAAGGGTAGTACTTCTGGTGGGGGACCCGTTGTGCTCCTTCTGGGGTAGTTTGTCCACCTTTGGGCCCCACCCTGCATTTAGCTATCACCTATGGCTCCTAGAAGCTGTCATGTGACAGTGGCCACACCCTACGAATGTCTTCAGCTGGCCAGCTAAACCGGGTGAGGGTAGCCGATGGATCTCAAACCCTCCATGAGCTAAGAACTTCCCATTCATGCAAAGACAGGCTCTAGAGGATTGAGTGAATGAGACTAACGATGGTTCAACACTCAGAGGTGGTACCCGCATGTGCTGCAGAGGGAAGTGAGGGACAGATGGGGCTAGTCAACCTGGGAAGAAAAAATCTGATCCTCTGCTGCCTTTGTGAGATATCTTCAGGAGATGAAAGGGCTAAGGAGTAGTGAAGTCCCTAAGACGGTGGGATGGAGCCTTGTACGCCTTGTTCTGGCAACTCCTGCAGCCAAGCTGGTGACAAACATATTGCTATGCTTTCCTTTGGACCACATCAGAGAGTCTGAGGGGGGGGGCTTGTCGTCTGGGCAGCCCCAGACATCCATACACACTGCCCAGGCTTGTACCCCAGAGAGGTCACTTTGGTGCTGCTAACTCAGCGATTTGACTTCATCCTCGAGGATGCACTCCATTGTGTCTCAAAACAGACACAGATGCCAACAACAATGTGCAAAGTTTTGGCAACTGTGCAGAATAAGGTGTGAGGGGTTTTTTTTGGGGGGGGAGCTATACCATTAACCATCAGGAATATCTGCAGCTATTCTTCATACGGGATCTGGGTGGCCAATAATTAGGGCAAGAGTGGATTGTGCTCAGTTAAAGTATATTTTTAAAAGTTCAATTCAGCCAAATGGGTAGGGTGTAAAATGTATTATTATTATTATTATTATTATTATTATTATTATTATTACTTATTTTAAATTTTTCTAAACTATATGGTGATCACCAACTCAGGAAAGCAGCCTGTCAACATGTTTTAGACTATTATTATTTTCCAGAACTGAGCTCTGCTTTGACCTTGAAGAAGTGTCAACTAAGGGATTGGCTCTTCTGGATATAATCCAGATGGGACCTACAACTAATTAGAAACACAAAATTTCCCATTGGTATTTACTACTGAGAACAAAGCATTTTGCAGCTAGTTATCTGGCCAAACTCTCAATAGTTTCCTTAAGAAATGCCTTTCCTGAACTGCATTTCCAAGTCATGCCCACTGTAGTCTTGGATGACCACTGCAATAAGGTCCCATACGCAGAAAGACTTTGTATTTGAAGTCAGCCTCAGGTGGAAAACATCACTCATTATCTGTTAGCCTGCACCTTATACAGAGACTGAAGAGATCACTTTCTGAAACTTTTGTTCATACAAGCAAGCAGATATACCCCAGCAGAAATGGTTCACTTTCTTCTGAGTGACAACAATAGCTTCATAGCACAGAGAGTGAGCCATGCACTGCCTGGAAAAACAACAACAACAACAGGAAAAATGAGTTAGATAAATTCACTATAAATTGTGGTGGTTTAGAGGTTTAATTTGAAATCAAGTTGGATTTGAGTTTGTTGGTATATCTGGTAACTTCTCTCTCTTACATCATGAATGTTGGATTTTTAGAAGTCAGAATAATATTAGAATTGGAATTGTCAGAGATGCACTGTGTTTTAATGCTCAGGAACTTGGCGATGTATTTTTTATACAGGGTGAGTCCATTAAAAGAGGCCCCATGGATACAGAGTACACATGTTCCACGGGGCCTCTTTTAAAAGACTCACCCTGTATTATGGATTTTTATATTATGGATGTATGTTCTGTATTCTTTTATTAATACTATTGCCTAGTACAAGTTTGTCATGGCCTTTGGCTAGAACAATAAACTGATGAGCTTAAAAATAAAAGCAGCGGCTAATTCTTGAGGGAAGGCCGATTTGTGTATGGTTGTAAATGGAAGCACAATACAGGATCATTCTGCCTGATTAACAAATGCAGTGCTCAAACTGATACAGGAAAAAGCTATGTTCAGGGCTTTGACTGAACGGGCAAATGGTGAAACTGGCAGAAGTTACTCACCAGGTGTAGTGGAGCTGCTATGCTAACTTCTTAGCAGGTGACTTGCTGTTGCTAATTAGGAAAGAAAAAGAAGGGTGAAGTGGCTAGGAGTTGGTGTGGTGCAATTGCATGGGCAGAGCCAATCCTAAACTCCTGTCAATGTGTTTGCACCACCTTGACCACCCCACCCCCAGTAAGCAACAGTAACCTGCTGGGATACAAGCATAGCAGTTCCACCCTACACAGCAAGCCACTTCTGGAAACTAGGCATGGGGCATGCACACAAACCCCACCCTCTGTTATCCCTCTGGCACACAGACCCCACTTTGGTACCTTGCAGTTAGAAACTCTCCCTGTCTGTCCTCAGAAACCCTGATAAGCCAAGGGTCCCTCTTGGGGAGATGTTTCTAGGCTAATGCTGTGAATATCTGAAGAGCAGCCTGTGTACAACCCCTGCTCCATCCTCAGTTTAACCCTTCATGTGCTAGGCACACAGTTGAGCATATTTAAAGGATGGTTCCAGGTGCTTGAAATTTCTCAATGTGCAACATTCTCCATGGACACAGCCATGCATAGGAGCTAACCAGAGGGGTTTGAGAAGAAATGGTATGAGATATAGATGAGGAGATCAACTACGTACACAGATGAACCGAAGGCTCCGTCTTTTCCATACTGCTTACAAGATGGAAGAGGAGGGAGAGAGGCAACCCTCACTAGGTGCTTTAAGATGTTGCTTGCATTCATGCCATGGTATATGAAGAAGTCTGAGCTAGTGCAGCCTTCTGCAGATTGGAAGCTTCTGAGAGTTGTTATGCAGATGATGCCTTTTCTTGCATTCTAACACGGCCCTCTCTCTATTCTTCATAAATCCCATTTTTTAATTAGATCCTTGGAGTCTTGGGCATCTCTGAACTAAATGCATATGTATCAATGCATCCTTGAGGAGGAGGGAAAAAAATGTGTTCTGGCTTTTCGTCACGGAGAAAATTCACTTTGTATCCAACAGCATCCAATATTGCACTCCAAGGAAGGGAAGTTCCTTCTAAGTCCGCAACTAAGTCCAGCCAGGTTTGAGGAAATTTTTGGCTACCACGAGTGGCAGCAATAAAAGAACAACAGATAAAGTATTAAACTATTGTAAGATGTAACTTAGAACGTAGATATCTTCATATGCAAAAGGTAGCCTGCATTATAATTCATCACACCTTGCATTATGCAGGTATGGCAGTGTTTCACATTATCTTTCTGATACCTTTTGTAACTGATGATGTGATTCAGTGTCTGTCTGCAATGAATAAATTAATGTCAAAAATATTTGCAATTTGGCACAACATAAGTACTCTATGACAATGATGAAACTCAGTGCAACCACTGGAGAAGTCTGAGCCAAAGATTTGCCTTGTGATTTCAAGTGTTTGCATGACATTCAGCCTTTCAAGAGCTCAAGGCCAAGTGTACCTTTTCCCCTTGTATAAAGCTGTTTACTATTGGCCTAATTCACCCAACATATTAAAACCATAGTTAAAACAAAACTATGGTTTAATGTGAATGAGCAGTGTGTTGCTGTATGCTGCTTAAAAGTACTTGCTCCCATTTCCACTTCCCCTATTAATGCCATACCACGAGGAAAGAAGCTAGAATCTGGCTTGTTCCGCTGTCTAAACGTGGGCTCGTGGCTTGTTTTCCTTGAATAATGTTCAGAAACCCAAGAGCAAGCCTGAATTACTACTCAAGGTTTGTTTGGACAGAAACAAACTACAAGCCCAGACAGACAAGACAGACTCTGGGTGGAGCAGGAACATTTCAACAGCAGGCACCAACTGCATGCTTACACTAAACTATGGTTTAATGCAATGTGTGAACTAAGCTACTCAATCAGTTCTCCTAGCCCAGTACTATGTATTCTGTCTTTTCTTTCCCAATACTTGCTACCTGCTCATTTAACAGGGGGTGCCAGGGATTCAGTTTGAGACTTTCTACTTGCAAAGTGATCTACTTTTAACATATATAGTCGCAATACAATTGCATCTTTTCTCGACATCCCATTTTCCATGGCGTTGTTGTTTCTCCCCTTCTGCTGTACCCTGTCTTCTATCTATCCAATCCTAACTAAATATTATAATCTAATTCCTTCTGTTGCTCATAGCTCAAATCCTGCTCACGAGTTTATCAATAGTTTGCTGCGTTTTCTACCCCTGCTTTTCTAGGGCCACAAACTTGCCCAGCCATTTCCAGGGTCTGAATCAATGATAGATGGAGAGATTTTCAACAGCTCAGCCATAGTAAATGAGAAGCCCCACTTACTTTTCAGTTCCTTTTTGAAAGACCAGTGACAAAGGCTATCATTGGCAGAAGCTTCAGCATCCAGCTAGATGCTACAGGTTTCCATGGTTGAAGGAAACTTCAAGATGTCTCCAGAAACTGGGTTTTCTAAAAGGTGGATTATTGGTTTTTTTGGCAGCCAGAGTTAGTGCATTCCTGATTTGTGGGAGCATTAATTATTACCTAGCCATTCCACAAGGAAATTTGTTTGTTGCCTTACCTGCCTTAAAAGCACTAGCTCAGCTGTGATGATAAAACCTCTTAGATGGATGATTTGTTAAGGGAAGTTGCATTTTCCACTTGAGAGCTTTGAAATGTCTTGTGTCAAAGGCACTTTCTTTGGCATTGACTCCCTGTACCTGCCAAGCTTGCTATTGTGTTCTCTTTTGTTCCTTTTCAAATGTTCGTCATGACTAGGTAAATGGCGTAAAAAGACCCCTAACAGACTTCTTTTCTGTACGTTGTACGTTATTTATTTATCTCCCTTTTATATGCTGTGGTGTAGTTGGAGACAGCCAGGCATTAAGAGTATTCTCATTATATAAGCATTGCTCTTAAATATTGCATGGAACATAACCTGAACTTTGTTCTTGCCTGCACCGGCTTCTCTATGATTCCCTAGCAAGACTGAATACAGAATGAATATCGACATGAATGAGGTGACACAGGAATGGAACACATTTGTGCTTGTACACAATTGCTGCATTGTGGGTAGGGAAGGGTGGCTTTTTATCATGTTTGGGAAAGAGGTAGAGCCCCAAAAAACTGGAAGGTGTCTAATGCTTTGGAAAGTCTTGACAAAATGGGTATGTTCTGTTCTCCCATATTGCCTCTAGTCCTGTTTCTCAGCCTCTCCCTCCAGGCTAGTGTTTTGCTTGTGTCCAGAGGAATAAATATGAGGGGGGGGGTACATTGGCTGTGAGTGAGGCAAATTGGAGTGATTTGGGTCATGATCTCACCTTACAGCATCAGATTAAAATGTTGTCAAGGTGTGTTGGGGTAGATTAGTGATTCTCACCCTTGCAAGGAGCTCTGTTGTCTCATCTCCCCTTGCCCTGCCCCTTCCTCAAAAGCACACAGCCTCATCCCTCTTTTCTTTTACAAAAAGCATTAATCACCATGGGAGAAGCGGGGATTCAGAAGCACACACAACTCGCTTTAATCAGTTCTACATTATCCTCCATTAATTTGTCTAACCCCTTTCAAGCCATCCAAGTTGATGGTCATCATTGGATCTTGTGGGAGTGGACTCCACAGCTGTATTTTCAGTCCTCCTCAAAATACGCAGGACAATTTTCACTACATTTGGAGTTGACATTTAGGAGATAATTTGTCATCCCATTTGCAACTACACATATTCTAAAGGTTATATAGTTCGCCTAGGCTTGGGGTGGGGTCACATAACTTCATTCCCTCCGATGAAAATAGGAATGGCCTACCATGCCCTTCAATATTTTTTTCAATAAAAATATTTATGTCCTAAGTAAAAGTGGGACATTCTGGGATCAGATCAGAAACTGGGACAGCTTCTGTAAATCTGGGACTGTCCCTGGAAAAAAGGGACACTTGGAGGGTCTGCTAGCCTAAAAGATAAATATACATCAACTTCAACATCAACTTCATTGGACTGGTCATGTTGTGAGTATGCCTGATTATCATCTTCCAAAGCAACTACTCTATTCCAAACTTAAAAATGGAAAGCGTAATGCTGGTGGTCAACAAAAGAGGTTTAAAGACTCTCTCAAGGCAAATCTAAAAAAAAAAAGAGTAATATAAACACCGATAATTGGGAAACACTGGCCTGCAAGTGCTCCAGTTGGAGAACAGCCTTTACCAAAGGTGTCATGGGCTTTGAAGACACTTGAACTCAGGACAAAAGGGAGAAACGTGCTAAGAGGAAGGCAGACTTGGCAAACCCTCACCGTGATCAACTCCCACCCACGGAAGGACGTGTGGATCCAGAATTGGCCTCCATGGTCACTTACGGACTCACTATTAAAACTGTGTTTATGGAAGGCAATCTTACTCGGCTACAAGCGATCGCCAAAGAAGAAGATGCATTAATTTCTCTGCCCACCTTAACTGTGGCCATCAGGAGGATACCCAGAAGAGGATGCACCCCTCTGGTCCAAAAAGGTTCCCCACCTGTGTTTCAGTTCATTCCAAGGCCATTGCAAAGCAAGCAAATGCCAGTCAATTCCCTCATTGAATGTATCACATTTTTGTTAACTAAGCTGCTTTAGCATGAAGCCTTTCCAGAACCAAATTCTCCTGGATTGTATGGATTTAATGTGTTGAATCATATATACTTTTAAATGAAGATATAGCTCCTGTTGCAACATTGCCCAGGGAGCAAAAATGAGTTGCACTGCTCAGCTTCCCATCCTGCCAACTCAGATTGAGTTTCATCCGAAGATCGAACTTGACAGCAATTTCAAATACCAGAAGTGGAAGTGGAATGAAGTCACCCACCAACACTTCGCAAAGGCCAATTGCCACCTTATGAGAGTTTTTTGATACCTGCAAAAAGAGATTTAGGTCATGTTCAGAGAGACGAAAATAAGCGGCACATTTACTTTCCATTTAGTCACAGACAGAATTAATATTGATTTCTATGTCCTGTTTGAAAGTGTTAGGGATTAGAGCTAAGCTCCAGCAGCAAAAGAAGGGCCACCATATTAGATGGATGGGAAAGAATGCTTAATTCACATAGATTGGATCCAGGATCATTGGTAAATTTAAAATTCCCCCTATCCTTATTAATACCTTCATTTCTTACCACTTTTTGCCCATCTGTGCTCACAAGAGTTTTAGCCTTGCTGATTTGCCATTTTGTAGGTGATTGTCTTCTAGGTGAAAATAATAGAATTTATGATATTATATGACTCCCCCCCCCCGCCCCAGATGACGTTTAAAAAGGAACCATGAAAATGCATTCTTGATGGGAAAATCCGGGGACTCGATGGATGTGAGAGTTGAACAAAATTGTTCATTAAATTGATCACTGCTGAAATCACGGTGTTTGATTTTATGGTAACATTAGGAATGTTGTGCTCTATATATTTCCAAGGACTGCATGACAAATAGCCAAACTAAAATGAAGATACTGGCTATTAAGTGAATTTTTTAAAAAATGAGGTATCATTGCCATTGTACTGACTTTGAATCTTTTCTTTTCTTTTCTTCTCCTGATGACACGTTAACTGAGCATTCATCCTGATTTGCTTGTACAAATCTTGCACAGAGTTTAGATTTTACCTAGTCTTTATTGAACATTTGTTCTGATTCGTTTGCTGAGAGGTTACTTGACAATAAGCATTCATCTTGTCTTCACCTTGACTGGCTTTCATGGAGGTTGTTATTTGCATGCCAAGGCACCATGACCCACAGTTCCCTAGTGGATAAATAAACACGGACAAGTGGACAAGTGGGTTCAAATATGCCACAACTTTATTGGTTACAGATATGAGCAGTTTGGCTTAGGCACTGGGTGAAGCCAGGCTGTATCTCAGGCATAGGCAAACTCCAGCCTCCAGACATTTGGGACTCCAATTCCCATCATCCCTAGCTAACAGGACCAGTGGTCAGGGATGATGGGAATTGTAGTCCCAAACATCTGGAGGGTCGGAGTTTGCCTATGCCTGCTGTATCTTGACTCCCTCCCATCTGCATGGAGTCCAACGACCAATGGGGGGAGCCCTATGACTTACATCAAATGGGGCACCCCGAGGGGGCCCTATTGGGGTAGTGGTATGGCCCTAGCCCACAACTATGTTAGAATTCCTGCTCCATGACTGCAGTCATGGGATTTTTGTCTATCACATGACAGTATATGTTTTGACCCCACAGAGTGGGAAGTGACGGAGGCAGGATGTTTGTGTTACTGTGTTCCATGAAGTGGGACTATTGTCCTTTGTTCTTTTTCTCTTTGCTGTCTGATGCTAGAGAGAGAGGGAGCCATGTTGCAGTGCTCTCTGTGTGTTTATATGTAAATAAAGTAGATTAGCCAAAATGCTGAGTTGCTGAGGTCTGTTATGCAAAGCTTCGAAGACTCTGCAGATCCCTAAGTGTGCTGGTGTTGGTTGGCATCAGTCGTTGTGATGTTCAGGCTGAAGAAAGTTTTTGAAGCTCCCGAACAATTGACCAGGAGGGAGAGAACATCCCAGTCAGGCATGTGTCTCTATCAGGGTCCTACTCAAGTGTAGGCCAAGCTCCTGACAACCTGGGCATCAGACAGAATCCACACCCCCAGATCCCTTTAACAGGATACCCTTAATGAGGAGGGACAGATCTGGTGAAGGGTGTGAGAGAACGATCTCCTGCCGTGCTGCAGTTTAAATTTCCCGCAGGCACACACCCTGCCGGTGCCAACTGGACAGTGAGGGCCGCCCCTGGGTGGGGCCCCGCTCAGTGACGTGGCCAAACAGTAGAGAGGAAGGCATCGGTCCCCTTCCCTAGCCAGATCACTGTGGGGCCCAATGCCTGGTCCCAGAAACACCTACCAAGAAAGGTAATTGGGTAATTACCAAGAAAGGTAATTGCTTTCCATTTGTCATTTGTTGATACTAGTTTTCGGTGCATTTACCTTTCACTTTCCTAACTGCAAAACGTCTGTTTATTTTTAACGTGGAGCTGCTGTTGTGTCAGACCACTTTAATCTACCTTCATTTAACCTAAATTTATGTGCTTGAATCTGTCCTGCAAAATACTGTCCCTATTTTCTCCTTACTCCTAGGACTCAGCTATTCAGCAGCAAATAAAACATTTTAAGTGTGCTTTACATGCACTATCCAATGAGACACCAGATGGTGATGGTGAGCCTTACAGAGAATGCAATGTATTTTTTTAAAACGCTTTTTTTAAAAAGCATTTTCAAAATGGTTTTTATGTGTGTGTAGATTCCACTCTAACCTATCATTGGATTGCATAGAATACACTGGTACCTCGGGTTAAGTACTTAATTCGTTCTGGAGGTCTGTTCTTAACCTGAAACTGTTCTTAACCTGAAGCACTGCTTTAGCTAATGGGGCCTCCTGCTGCCGCCGCTCCGCCGGAGCCCGATTTCTGTTCTCATCCTGGAGCAAAGTTCTTAACCCGAGGTACTATTTCTGGGTTAGCGGAGTCTGTAACCTGAAGTGTATGTAACCTGAAGAGTATGTAACCTGAGGTACCACTGTAGTAGAGTTGGTTGCTGAGGGTTGTATCCCATTAAGCAATATTCAAAGTAGAAATTGTTGAACCAAAACTATTCATGCCCATTATTTCCAATAGGAGATCCCTGAGTAACATTAGATAAAACCTTAATTCTCTCGTTTGAAATAGCAGCCATTGGGGTGTTTTAGGCTAACTTTGTACACCAAAAACAGATGTGTCTCTCCAACGACACCTTCATGAGTCTGTTGCTCCATTCTACATCTTGCAGTGACAATTTGCCTATCCGTGACAATTTGCAAGCAATCTCCTGGTTTCAGGCTACAGTCAAACCTCGGCTCCCAAACGCTTCTGTTTTGGAACATTTCAGCTCCCAAACTCTGAAAACCCGGAAGTAAATGCTCCAGTTTTCGGATGTTTTTCGGAAGCCGTATGTCCAGTGCGGCTTCCGCTTGAGTGCAGGAAGCTCTTGCAACCACTCGGAAGCCACACTTCGGTTGTCAAACATTTCAGAAGCTGAACAGGCTTCCGGAACGGATTACGGCAGCCCTGTTTATGGAAGTTTTTAATGACTGATGTTTTAATGTATTTTTAATCTTTGTTGGAAGCCGCCCAAAATGGCTGGGGAAACCCAGCCAGATGGGCGGGGTATAAATAATAAATTATTATTATATTATTATTATACTTTCAACAACTGAGGTTTGACTGTATTTTGTTTCTGATGGAGAATGGGAGACTGAATTGAAGGCCTTTATAGAATGATACCTACTTGGGTTCTATTGCCAAATGTTTGCCTGTACTTTATGTTTCAAATGTACTTTGTTCTAATATCCCTCAGAAAACAGTAACATTTTACTTCCTTTTTTCCCTTGCACACTACTAAAGTACAGAAGCTGATCTGCTTTGTTGAAGGTCTTTGCTGGTTGCTTCAAGCTTATCATGAAGGCTGAACAGATGAAGGTCAACTCAAGCCTTTCATGAGTCATAAAAATGAATCTTCTCAAGTTAATTGAACAATAACTTTATTGTGAAACGTGTTCTTTTTTAGTAAGTTTTCAGTGGTGACAATATCCACTTCTCAAAAGAAAAGAAAAATGCATTGACTACATAACACTTCTGGAGAAGTGACTTCCAGGCTAAGTGCTTTGCAAATGGCATCTTTAGGGAAGCATGCATTTCGGAAGGAAGAAAAAGACATTGATGTTGGAAAACGTGGAGAAAATTCATTAGGGTTGAACCCAAATGAAAGGTAGTGCTTTTGCGAATGCTTTCACCTCTGAAGTAGTTTCCTTTTGGCATTTTTTTTCAAGGGCCCTGGTCACAGAAATAAATGTGTTTGCCTATTCAGATTGAGGGCAGGAAGTGTTGCCTTCACTCAGGGCTGGCTTTATGACTTTATCATCACATAAGCAAGCCTTATTTGCCTACACATAGCTCAGTTGGTCAGAGCATGGGGCTAATCCTCAGTGTCCCTCCCAACTCTATGATTCTATATGGCATCATGACATTATCAGGCTGGCTGCCTGGTTCTAACCTGTCTGGGATTGGTGTCTTCAGCATCATATAATACTTTTTAAAAAGAACCACAACAAATCAAGAGAAAAAGAACAATAAACAGAAATGGGACAGATTACATCCCCCACCCTTTGGGGAACATTTTGGCACTTATTGCTGGGGTAAGCTTTCCCCCTCCCCCCAAAAATATTCCTTTAGTTCAGGTTTCTGATCAGTCTGCATCCAGGTGGTATTGTGTGTGTTCTGAAAACCTCTGTGTGATCCCTCCATGACACCAAGGCTTTGATAGAGAAGTAAGAGCTATTGAATGATATATCATGACCTTAATGAATTGATTGAGTATCATAAGAAAGAAAACAAAACTGAAAAAGACAAAGAGCTGTTCCATGCCCACTAAGCTCACTGCAATTGCAAGTAGATATTAACAGCATTATAAATGATGCAGCTTTTCAGGAGGTATTAGAATGGCTGGCATTTCTCGTCATACCTTAAGCAAGTGTTTCTGCATTCTTAAATTTCTCCCAGCATCAGCAGGACTACATCTTCATCTTTAATTGATTTGGAAGCCCGACTTTGAAGTCGCGGCAAGGTGGCCAGAAAGCTCCTGTCCCATTTTGCATGAGCCATTTTCATTTCGCTCTTGACTTGTCGCATGCTCCCATGTTACAGTTGCGCTACAACAGCCTGGTAGTGGGGAGAGATCTCCAGAGTTCAAAGATATCCCTTTTGCTTCTTTGTTCTCTCTCTCTGCGAGCTTTCATTAGTTTCTATCCTCCTTCCCTTTTATGCTTTGCATGATTCTTGTTTGATCTTTTAATCATTAATGCTGGGCGATAGGAAAACCTGACATTGCTTTTTCTCTTTTTTAAAACACACACACACACCAGAAACTTATGCTAAGCCTTTATGCAGCTGACACCTGAGATGAAAGCAGTAGCGAAATGATGAGTGGAAACCAACCTAGTGCCTTCCACATGTTTTGTAGCAAAGCCTCATCATTCCTGGCCAGCATGGTCAATGGTTAGGGATGATGAGAGTTGCAATCTGAAGCATTTGGAGGGCACCAGGCTGGGAAAGGTTGATGTGAGTGAGCTGGAAAAATGTGGTCTTCTTAGTGGTCAAAGTTTCCTTTAAAAAAAAGTTCATCATGGGTAAGATGTTCACCTGACACCTAATTTATGCTCATTTTCTCCAAGATCAAAGATGACCACAACAGAGACATAGCCAGGAATGTTAGTGTGGGATGTAATCCACTGAGAGCAGTCAAACATTCCTTGTTTTGCTAAAGTGGACATGCAAGGGAATGTTTGGTCCAGCCAGTTGAAACTTCCTGTTCCTCCTGGGCTGGAGCATCCTTCCTTGCATGTGACTAGTGGGTGGGTGTGACTTTCCCAGACCTGGTAGAAGGCCAAGGCATGCTGCCACTCTCCCTCTTTTCCATCTTCCTTTCGTCCTGTGAACTTCCCGGACTGTTAACGGCAGTCACTAGGTCAACCCACATATGAGGTAAACCTGTTTTTATACGTTTGTAACTTTAAGCCTGCCTTCAGGGATCACACTGTGCTCTGCCTGATCATGAGTAAACTTTCTTTTTATTGCTTATGAATAAGACTGTGGTGTCTTTATTCTTTTAGGAGGGATTCAAGGGGTCTTACCAGGAAAATATTAGAACACATTTCAATCCGGACAAGCCAGATTGAATTGCGTATTGTCTTAAGAAACTCAACAAGTTTTCAACCCGTTTTCTGCTGTTTAAAGAGGAATGCACTCTGCTAAGAAAAGGAACTTGCTAGCGCAAATTAGGAAGGGTATTAATAAACAATGTATCCTCTCCTGCCACCCTGGACATTCCCACAGTTAGCAAACAGTATCTCTTGACAACACTTGTTGCACATTGAAAGTATTGCATGCTGTAGTCATTAGAACATGTAATAGATTTTCAATATGCAACAAGTGAGATTGTGAGCTGGATTCCGAAGGTGCATATGGCTAGTTCTGAAAGTCTGGAAGCTGTTGTTAGAAATAATCAGATATGTATTTAAAAATTAAAAAAGAAGGCTAAGGATCACTGTGTCCCCCCAAAAAGCATGTCATGTATGTTGCCACTGGGAGGTGCTCAGAAGGAGGTGTCCCTCTTGACTTGAGTGGGGCTTGCATGTACGAACGTGAATTTTTGCCCCACTTTTTTGATATAAGGCTCTGATCCAGCAGAGAATTTCCATGAATGGAAATAGTGTTTTTTCACATTCTTCCCTTCTCCTGCAGACTCCACGCCAATCCGCATGGTGTTCCAAATGGTCCTTCAGACCTCTGGAACAAGCTTTAGTTTAACACAAGGGCTGCAGAGAGAAAGGGAAGATGAAGTTCTCAGTGTGTGAATCTTACAGGTGTGCTCTGGAGCACATAGCTCACGTAGGATAGTGGCCTCCTTGCAAGGCTGACCCAAAATGATTTCTGTGTATGTCATCCACAAAACCGTTTTCCTGTTAAATTCTGACCCATGTTTAGAAGTCTCTGATGGGTGCCATTGCGGGTCGGCATTCCCCCATGTGCTGGGATCCAATGGGGAAGTCTCAGGGACTGTTTCCCAGGCAGCAAAGGAAGCCTCCGAGCTGAGCCTGGGTAATTGGTCCTGCCAACTCACCTAACCAGCGAATCATGAGTGGGCATAGGGCACCAGCTCCAGTATATAACATAGGCCCATGGCTCGCACTGCAGCCACTTTTCATTTCCACCCTCCATCCCTATAAATATATTGCTGTCACATGTTGCAGCCCAATTTTGCTATGGTATGGTCAGTCACTGTATCTGGGAATTTTCCCAGTTGGCAAATTGGTTCAAGCCCTCTAGTTTTCACCATCCTCATGGTGTCACAACTTTGGCAGTTTGGGCATTGGATAGGTGTAGTCTTGATTGAAAGGAAGGTTGTAGCCTCTGCCTGGCCCCTCCAAAATGGGTATCCCATTAAAGGGATCCAGGGGATATGCTGCTATCTGGACACCCAGGTGGGGGCAATGGGCCAGAGCACTCCCCAGGTGCAATCCAGAGGGGCTGTTACCCCTTGGTGTACAGGTCAGGGACTCCCTAATTTCTGGTTGACCCCCAAACACAATTCTTCCAGCAGGCAGGCCAGAAGAGATAGGGTCTACCGAATGCCTATGCCAAACCTCTTATATCTGTAGTCAATAAAGTTGTGGCCTGATTTCACCCAAATATTTGTTATCATGCCTCTTATTCTTGGTATTGGGAAGGACCGAAGGGTAGGGGAGACCTCTTGCCACACAATACATAGAACTACTACTGTCTAGTAGTGCCCTAAATTACAACACTTAATTTCATGTTCCAGGCTGATATCATTTGCTTTTCAGCTCAGTGTCCTGTTGCTGTTCTTTCCACCTACAAATAAAACCCAGACAAATAAATTGTGCCAGAGGGGAAAATGCAATGAACTCTTTTTAAACAAGAAGAACACAAAAGTCCTAAAAACGAATAGGGATGAATTGCCTTGACATTTCCAGACAGAAATATATAACTCAAAACATAATGACACTGAATCAAAGTATTGCTTAGCAATAAGAATATTAAATTAACCCATGGCTACAACTGCATAAGAGGTATTTTGGGGACATCTTGAGAGCCAATTACCATAGCAACTATGAAGTTCCCAGGTAAATTAGCGCCTCGCAGCATAGTGAAGCCCCTTGGGCCTATTTCAAAAGCCACCATAGTGAAAATCTTAAATCCTGTTTTCCCTGTGTTTACATGAACTCTGATATATTTCTGTCAGGTATGGGACCTCTGTCTTATGAGCCGTTAACTTATGGAGTTCCTCTCCGGATCATAGAGCCTATTCAAAGATTACGACTAAATCATTACACTGGAGATTAACCACTCTTTTTAAAAATTATTCCCAACAGAAGGTGCTTGAGTCATGTGTCTGGATTTTTGTTCAAGATCAGTTACAGTATGAGGATAGTCCCTGGCTATGATTTGAAGGCACCCAAGGCCACAGATCTACTAGTCTGGGCCTGATCCGTGTCCACCCAAACATAGCCTTGGGTTCTTTGGTGGAACAAAGGTTAGATATATGCAATAGAAAACAAACAATGCAATAATAATAATAATAATAATAATAAGGATGTCAGAGGCTCAGGAGCAGAAGAGCAGGGGAGAGAGCAAATAGAGAGCGGAGGAGAGGAATCAGAGGGGAGCGTAGGGGAATATGACAGTGGCCCGAGAGATTCCATGAGCTTCTCCAGCGAATCAGAAGATTCCCAGGAGGGGGCGCCTATGGTAAGGGCGAGGGGAGTCCCAGGGGGGACGTTCCATAAACAAGGAACCAGAGGGGAGTCCCAAAGGAGTAGCGGAGGATCAGGACCAGTTCCCCCACCAGAGCACAGTGGGGGGGAAGAGTCACATGAGTCAGGACCAGCTTCTCCTCTAGCGGGGAGAGAAGATGAGTCAGGGGTAACCACGCCCCCATCGGGGAGTGGGGAAACGGAGGGAAGGCCAGGTCCAGCTAGCCTCCCCGAAGGAGGGAGCAGTGACACAAGTGTAACGGTCAGAAGGAAAGTGGGAGGCTGCGCGCGCGAGCCAAGTTCAAATGTGGAGGAGCGCGGGACAGCAGAAAACCCGGATTGGGAGCCAGGTCCTAAAGCCCGAAGGAGGGGGGGAGAAGAGTCGGCGGACTCAGCGTCAGAAGAATCTAGGAGGGCTGAAACTCCGACTAGCAGGAGGACCCAGAGAAAGAGGGAACAGAGGAAGAGGTGGAGTAAGGCCAGAATCTTGGGCTGGTGTCAGGGGGGAGGAGATTCAGATGGGACTTCTACGGTCTAGGGCATAGACGTAGCGTTGCGCGCTGCGCGTCTGGAAATGAAACTGAACTTCAATAAAGACCTTTTTACTTGAGGAAGAAGCAGCGTTGGTCTTGTGTGAGCTGGGACCTTGGGCAGCGCTGACAAATAATAATAATAATAATTTTTATTTATATCCCACCCTCCCCAGCTGAAGCCAGGCTCAGGGCGGTTAACAACAATAAAATAATACAACATTCTAAAATCATTTCATTATAAAATTAATTCAAATCAAATTGATGGCAACCATTGGGCTAGCGTTCTGTGAGGATTGCCAAAGGAAGGAGTCAGGCTGTGCCCTGGCCAAAGGCCTGGTGGAACAGCTCTGTCTTGCAGGCCCTGCGGAAAATGTCAAGTCCCGCAGGGCGCTAGTCTCTTGTGACAGAGCGTTCCACCAGATCGGGGCCACAGCTGAAAAAGCCCTGGCTCTGGTTGAGGCCAGCCTAACCTCCCTGTGGCCCTGGACCTCCAAGATGTTTTTGTTTGAAGACTGTAAGGTCGTCCGTGGGACATACCAGGAGAGGCGGTCCCGTAGGTAAAACCGTATGTTGCCATTGCCCCATACTATATGTGTTTGTCATGGGCAATGGGGAAGCATTTGGGTTGTGGTGGACAGCGACTGGCCAGATGAAAACTAAAGGGAGTAGTTGGCCCCATACGATCCTGGGGGGGGGAGATCCAATAGGTTGGGGCAGAGCATACCAGGGTCTAGGGAGCCCAGGGAGCTGCTTGGGGAAGTGGATCTCAAGAAAGGTCCTAGTGGGGTGCCTGCCTCTTGCCCTGTCCCACAAGTCACCACAGTGTAGGACACCTGCACATGCTCTGCCTATTCTGCCAACTCCACCTACAGCATTACCAGATCATGCCACCAGCAGGAGGCTGCCACTCTGTTCCCAAGTGTTTGTAATGTCACCTTCATCACCCCAGTGCAGGTGTGAACAGATAATTCAGGCTCAGCCTTCACAGAGGGCTGAATTTTCGCTTGCCCGGTCCCCTTTGCCATGCTAAGTTGCGCCATTCTCATTCCCATATGAGATTGCAGGACATGTGTTGCTTGCTGGTTGGATTGATGTTTTAGTTTGCTTGTTATGGGCCAGAAGTCAGCTTCACCTGCTGAACAGCAGCCTGAAGGGGGAGAAGGTGAGTGATTCCACCTGCAGCTGATCAGCCTCCGCAGAGGAAAAGGCACTGATGAGAGCCAGCTGGCTCTGGCACTCTTAAACTAAGGTTCTGTTATGTACTAAGCTTGGATCCTAGAACAATAGGCAAGTAGAATCCTAGAATGCAACAACTGATTGGCCTGTAGGGAAAGACCAATCAGGCTCCAGGAGGGAATCAGAATCAGCCAATCAGACGGGACTCATTGTGTAAATAATGTATATAAAAGCCCAAGGTTTGGGGGGCAATTCAATCACTGTTTTACATTCTGCAATAAAGAGCATGAAATCACTACAGGACTCCAAGAATATTTCAGGTTCCCAGATTTTTTTTCCAATTAATCCAGGGACAGTTTTCAACTTCAATGGATTTTGTATAGTGACTGATTTGTAAATCCGGATTCTATCCCTGGGAAATGGGGACGTCTGGTAGCCTTATCTTAAACAGAATTCTCAGCAGCAGTCAGATGCTGGAAACAATGCCTGTAGTTCCTGGCCCTACCTTGTTGCTTCTTGCTCTCCATCTGAACCCTTGACTCTGTGATCATCTGGATTCTCTGACCCCTGGACTGCCAGACTTCCTATGTGGATTCTGCTCTCAGGCAAGAGTTCCTTGGAGACACTTAGCCCCTACTTGCTTGACAACGGAACTCGGATGCAGTTAAAACATTGCCTCTCTCTGCCTGGCACATGTTCTGCCTATTTCCTCAGCTTTCTGCCCTATAAGGATTTGAGCAATAAAGGTTTCTGTAAACCCACAATCTTCCTCTCATATAGTGGGAGCCAGGACATTGTTCACAATTGTGACCATGTGTTGGAAATGGGAGCTTTTTTTTCCTGTTAACTGGGGGGGGGGACTTGAAATGGCATGGTGTGGACATCTTTCTACTACTAATTGTAGTAAAATTATTGTTTTGGTTCACTTATAGACAAAATATGAAAAGAATGATCCTAATGGAAAGGAAAGTTCCCCAGCAGACGATAGCTAAAGAAGCCGAGGGTCACAGCAATATATCGTGTTTCAAAACAAAGTCTCCTTAGAAGTGCTGGTGTTGCAAATGAATCAATGTGATCTGTTTCAACATGAATGGTGCCAGAGCTCATCACTTATAGAAGTTAATGTAGCAATCCTTCAAATGAAGTGATAACATCCCTCTATAGACTAATATTGCCAAGGGTCAAATGACATTAATATAGAAGTTCATGACTGCATAATATAGTATATATTCCAAAGGACGGGCTTTAATGGCAGTCATAGCTCCCTGAATGATCACAATACGCTATCAGTATAAAAATCTTTCTGACGGAAAATGATATTTTAGTGTGAATAATGGACAGGCCACCAACAGGTGTGAAGAAAAGAGGAGCGGAAAAAATGCACAAGGAGAAAGCGTGAACACCTGAGCACCCTCTAACCACCCACCCACCTGGACACTAGACTGAGAAGTCTCTTGCTCTCTGACACAGTTCTTCCCATTCCCAGAGTGTATAAATCTCAGTTTTTAAGAATTCTGAAGGTGTCGCCTCCATCACTTCATGGGATTGGTGGACATCAGCAGCATGTCCACTGGAAGCATAGCTGGCATTTCTGCATCATCATCATCATCATCATCATCATCATCATCATACAGGCTTCACACAAAAATAGTAACAAACATAGAATTAAGTTTATAGTGTCATTCTTTGTTGTTGTTGTTGTTGTTGTTGTTGTTTAGTCGTTTAGTAGTGTCTGACTCTTCATGACCCCATGGACCAGAGCACACTAGGCAATCCTGTTTTCCAGTGCTTCCCACAGTTTGGTCAAACTCATGTTAGTAGCTTCGAGAACACTGTCCAACCATCTCGTCCTCTGTCGTCCCCTTCTCCTTGTGCCCTCCATCTTTCCCAACATCAGGGTCTTTTCCAGGGAGTCTTCTCTTCTCATGAGGTGGCCAAAGTATTGGAGCCTCAGCTTCAGGATCTGTCCTCCCAGTGAGCACTCAGGGCTGATTTCCTTAAGAATGGATAGCTTTGATCTTCTCACAGTCCATGGGACTCTCAAGAGTCTCCTCCAGCACCATAATTCAAAAACATCAATTCTTTGGTGATCAGCCTTCTTTATGGTCCATCTCTCACTTCCATACATCACTACTGGGAAAACCATAGCTTTAACTAAGTGTAAACCTTCTGTGTTGCCCATGTATTATTCCATGAGCATACCATAAATCAATGAAACAACACATTTCATATCAATACACCTTGGTACAAATAGTGCAAGAGAACAAGATCCTTCCCCTCTTTTTTTGAACCATTTGAATTTTTCTTTCTACAGTGTTGCCCCCCCCCCTGACTTGGGCAGAGTGCATGTATTGGAGATAGTAGCCATTCCAACATCAAAGCAGCTCAAACCCAGCACCATAGCAGAATAAGATTGCTCTGCCCATTCCAAGTGTCTATGCAGCCCCACCTTTCTTCCAAAATGATGGGCGTTCAGTTTTTACTCTCCCCTCTGGATCATAGAGCATATAGTTTTATTTAGCTATCTGTAACGCTTTACACATTTATTTCATGAGCACCGCAGGACAGGGGTAAAAATAGTCAGCCTCCTTTGAGAGCACAGCATGATGCGAATATCAAGGCTTCTGTGTGTTCTCTGACTGAGCTCTACAGAGATCGCATCAGCCCCGAGTTGGTATGGTAACAATGATTACTTTATTGACTTAACAAACCAGTTCTGACTTGTTCAATGTGTATAAGCAAATCATGATCTAAAAAAGAAAAAATAGGGGGGGGTGTTTATGAAAAATGATAATGGGCACACACATACACGCAGAGAGACAGATGGTAGTGGCTCATACTGTATAAAAATGGGCAATTTATAGATGGGCATAATATTATAATGAGGGGATTGCCAAACTGAGTCCCACCTTTAAATTATTCTAGATTCAGGTAGGTAGCCATGTTGGTCTGACACAGTTGAAATTAAAATTACGCTATACATTTAAAGCAGTATCATTCCACTCTCAAAGAATTCTGGGAGCTGTAGTTTGCCAAGGGGGTTGAGTTGTTAAGAGACCCCTATTCCCTTCTGAGAGCTAAGAGGGATTGATTGTTAAACCATTCAGCAAATTCATAGAATCATAGAATCATAGAATCATAGAGTTGGAAGAGACCACAAGGGCCATCGAGTCCAAGCCCCTGCCAAGCAGGAAACACCACCAGAGCACTCCTGACATATGGTTGTCAAGCCTCTGCTTAAAGACCTCCAAAGAAGGAGACTCCACCACACTCCTTGGCAGCAAATTCCACTGTCGAATTGTAGCTCTGTGAATGGAGAAGGGGTACCCTAACAACTCTCAGCACCCTTAGCACACTACAATTCCCATCATCCTTTGGGTGAAGCCGTGACTGTTTAAAGTGGTAAGGTGCTGTTTTAAATGTATAGAGCAGATGGGTTCTTAATCAAGGCATAGGAACACTGAGACATTGCAATGATACCCCGAGGTAGGATTATATATATGTATGTATACACACACACACACACACCTAATATCATTGATGTTAATTATTACAATCTGTTGCCAAAACAATTATATATCAAACATCCTTGTAGGATGTTTCTTTTAAGGCAAGTTACATTGGACAAAATAAACACAAACCAAGGAAGGAAAACAGACATTCTTCTACTTAATATTCAGTGCTCGCATCATATTTATTTTCTTGACAAAATAGAAACTGATGCTGAGGGGTTAATAAAGGAAAGGCTTCTCAATGACTCCTGCTATGAAAACAGGCAGCAATCTCCCTAACCTCACCAAAACACTACTTTTCTTGTCAGGGCAAGCCATGAAAAGGGATATAAAAAGTTGGGGGGAAAGGAACTCATTGCGCCACGCGAAAGTGTTTTTATAGGAAATATTCGTCATGATTCATGTTTGCTATTCTGCCCAGCTTTTTGCTGGCAGAGCAATTAAAGGGGTATTAACATCCACGGTTCCTAATTTTTACCATGGATTTAACAGACCATGTCCGACTCCGCTATAACTGATGGGCGATTGCTAACCGTCGGGAAAGAGGCACTTTTCAAATGACGTAAGCACTGTGATGTTACAGCAGAAATAAAACGAATTTAAAACAGATTCCCAGTGTTATTGTAGATACTAAACTTTTATAGTTTTTTATATTTCTGAAACACATTTTCATAAGTCGAAACGCAGAACAAAATGCTCTCCTTTTGGCTCAAAGATGCAATGGCTGTTGGTTAATATATTATTGGCTCATTTCAAGTGACCTGGAGATTTAGGATAGAAAGAAACAGCCAATAGGGATAATAGGGTTAAAAATAATCAAGATAGGTAAAATCAACTTGTTATCACCGAAGAAGCTATAAAACATTTTTTCCCATTTTTTTTAAAGAAAACATTTGATCAGGCCCAGCCTGCCTACAAGGCATGGTGAAGCAGTTGCCTCACAGTGACAGGCTCCTGGGGGTGCACACCACTGCTCTGGGCACCCAGCAATCACCACTGTCAGGTGTTTTCTGCCTCTTCCTGCTCCTTCATCACTATGGCTGTGGCCCCTGCCATGGCCTGCTTGCTGCCATGCCTCCTCTTTAACACCTAGCAGTAGCTTGGAGAAGACCTGGCCAGGGGTGGAAGAAGGGGGGTGCAGTGGAGGCAGTCCGTCCCGGGTGTCACCAGTGAGGGGGGTGACAAAATGCTGGGCAGGACTCACTGAGGGGCCTGCAGCGTGCCCGAGCCACGCGTCTCTCCGGGGAGTGACACTGTGGCTTCGGTGCCGGCAGGCTCCACGCTGTCCCAAACGGTCCACCTGCTGCCTCCCCCTCAGTTGTAGGGTGGCTGAGTAGGAGGAGGCAGACAGACTTCTCAGAGGCCCTGCAGAGCGTCCTGCCCAGCTTGCCCCACCCCATGGGTGGCTGGCCCCACCCCCACAGGTGGCTGGCTCCACCCCTGGGTGCAGGGCACGCGCACCGCCCCAGGCACCTGATCGACTTGCTCCACTGCTGGACCCGACACGCTAGTGGCAGGGGACGTTGCTGTGGAACGGAGGATGTTGCTGCGGAGGATGTTGCTGTGGAGGTGGGTGAGAGGTGCCGGGTGGTAGATGCCAGATGGCAGTGAGGTGTAGGAAGTAGTACCAGGATCCTGTGGGGGTTGGCGCCAGAGGTTTTGCCTGTCAGGAGTGGGTGCCAGGTCAGCAACAAGTCACACAGTTTCAATGAAGTTAATTCTCCATTCAAAGAAACTAGTCCTCTAGCATCTGTTGTTGTTGTTGTTTAGCCGTTTAGTCGTGTCCGACTCTTCGTGACCCCATGGACCAGAGCACTCCAGGCACTCCTGTCTTCCACTGCCTCCTGCAGTTTGGTCAAACTCATGTTGGTAGCTTCAAGTACACTGTCCAACCATCTCGTCCTCTGTCATCCCCTTCTCCTTGTGCCCTCCATCTTTCCCAACATCAGGGTCTTTTCCAGGGAGTCTTCTCTTCTCATGAGGTGGCCAAAGTATTGGAGCCTCAGCTTCACAATCTGTCCTTCCAGTGAGCACTCAGGGTTGATTTCCTTCAGAATGGAGAGGTTTGATCTTCTTGCAGTCCATGGGACTCTCAAGAGTCTCCTCCACCTCTAGCATCTAGTCAACCACAACTCCATCACAGCTCCCCTGCCTTGTGCCACTGTTCTCTTGTCGAATCCTGACTCCTCCACTGGTGAGTTAGTTCTAGTGTCATTTATTATATACATCAGGCATGTCCAACAGGTCTGTCACGATCTACTGGTGCTACAGGTCGATTGAGGGATTAATTAAGCTGGCAATGAGAACTTTGGGCACCCCACCCCCAAAGAAAGCTCAACAACTTTGGGCATTTCACCCCCAAAAAAGCTCAGCAACTCTGGGCAATGACAATGGGTAGATCACTGCCAGTTTGTTTGTTTTTTAATACTAGGAGTAGATCACTGTCTCTTTGGAGTTGATATACATTAATGTACTGAAAATGTAATGCAAAAGACAGCAACTATTCAGAGGTTGACATAAAAGAAGTAATGGGGCACCTTTTCAGCCTCATGAACAGATTTGTCAAGCTCAAAAGACCACAGATGCTTTCTTACCTATACTGCAGCTGTCCTGTTGAACCGAATGGGTCTGTCTTAAACTTCTAACTCTACAGCAGGAATAATAAGAGCAGAATCATCTCATCCCCACCAAAAGCATAAAATTTTGGAATAATTGGGTAGGCAGATTCGGTTTCCTTTCAACTAAATATCTCTTCACTAATGACAACCTTGAATGAGAGCAGTTATAAGCATTCACAGGGAAGCACGAGCATTACAGGACGCCTCTGATCAGTTATTTCAGCTGGTAATTCTAGCTCTCTATCTGAACTCTTGAGAAGTACTCCGGTAAGGATCAAACAAGCCTGTCCCACAGGGGGGGCACATTGATAGGCTCACACATGCTGTAGAAATTGCCTTTCAGCTATTCTTTTTAGTCCTCTGCTGCTGTAGGAACAAAGCTGAGATCAAGCTTTAAAAGGCAGAGCAGTTCAGATCCTGCAAGAGATGTCACAAATGCCAAGCTCAGACTCCCAGCTCATAATATAAAGAGTGAAGAATGGCAAAGCCTTTAACCTTTCAATCACAACCTTATTAAGCATAACATTTACCTAGAGCTACCATGCCAACAAATGTTACCAACTCTTTTTGGCTTAAGTGTTGATACACAGCTTTCACCCTGGCTTGATTTCAATGAAATGAAGTGATTTCATTTTGGTTTTCGCTAGGAATGAATACAGATGGGTGAATCTGTCAATGTTGGTGTCTTTCCATTTCTCCTTGTTCCAGTTGTAAGTTCAGCATGCAACATTTCCTCATCTGTGTGCATTTTTTTTAAAAAGCCACTCTCATTGAAATTGGGGCACAATTTAGTGTGTATTTCTCCTAATATTTACATTTTTGCAAACTATTTTATTTGATACAATATTTTTTAAAAGTTAGTCTCACTAATATATTTATCAAAAGATCTGAAGAAGTGTGCATGCACACCAAAGCTTATACCCCAGAACAAACTTACCGTATTTTTCGCCCTATAGGATGCACTTTTTCCCCTCCAAAAATGAAGGGGAATGTGTGTGCATCCTATGGGGCGAATGCAGGCTTTTGCTGAAGTCTGGAGAGCGAGAGGGGTCGGTGCGCACCGACCCCTCTCGCTCTCCAGGCTTCGCGCAGCTCTCCGCAAGCCGTGGGAGCCCGCGCCGGGCTCCCGCGGCTTGCGGAAAGTTGCCTGCATGCTGAAGCCTGGGCGCGCTGAGCTCAGTGCGCCCAGGCTTTGCGCAGCTCTCCACAAGGCGCGGGAGCCCAGCGCTGGGCTCCCACGGCTTGCGGAGAGTTGCCTGTTCTGGGGGCTGGGGTTGGGGGAAGCTCGGGCTTCCCCCACCCCAGCCCCGTGCCTGGGGAAAAAATAATTTTCCCCCTTTATTCCCCCCCCCAAAAAAAACTAGGTGCGCTTTATGGGACGGTGCGTCCTATAGGGCGAAAAATACGGTAGTTGGTCTCTAAGGTGCTACTGAACATTTTTTTAAAAAAAATTATTTCTTTTGACTGTGTCAGACCAACACGGCTACCTACCTGAATCTAAAGTAGTTATACACACTTTCCACGTGATACACACCTTGGTGTATATATTTATTTGGTTGAACAAGTGTATTGCAAAATTCAGAAAAGTGTGTAGATAGCTTTATTTTGGTCTGTGTACGGTTTCAGGAAGTGTCATTTACCGTATTGGCCTGAATATAAGTCTCACTTTCCCCCCAAATTCTGACCGTGAAAAGTTAAAGTGTGGTTTATATTCGTGACTTTATGGTATGCAGCCAGGAGCGTGGGGCAAGCAGCGCCAGGAGCACAACAATGCGGCTCCTGCCCCTGCATAGTTCCCCGTCTTCTTCCCCAAGGCTGGGAAGGGAGAGAGCGAGGAAGGGGGAAGGCCACTGGCAATGCAGCACAGCTTCCTCCCCCCCCCCCCAGTATGCAGCCAGGAGCAGTGAGGAATGGAGCGGCTTATATTTGGGTATTTCCCCCCCCCCTCCAATTTTAAAGGTGCAGCTTATATTTGGGCCAAAATGAAAATCCAAACACAAAAGTTGCCAAGTTGCCCTGATAATATAGCTCAGTGTCTATTTTATGTAACCCTCTCCCAATTCATGGTCACCTTCTCTATAGACTTTAAAGCATTTTCTGAAGACTTTTGTTTGCCAGACTTATGCAGAGAGAAAAAAGAACATGCTTCATAATAGTCATCTTGTGATCTGTTCTCATTGTATTTTAATTGTTGTAAACTGTTTCAGTGTTTTTTTATAAAACTGAAGTGTACGAATATTTATTATTAATTAATTAATTGGGGCGGGGTGGTATCCCTCAACAGGCTGGATATGATATAGAAATGCTAGATTCTGCTGCTCCAAAAAATCACAAAGCCTGAAGTAATCTAAGTAATCTAAAATACAGTAAACAGAGCCTTTGGGTGATTTGGGGGGGTCAATATCTTACCTGTGCTTTATTTTGGTACAACACATCTGTTCAATTCCTCAGGTAAGCAAAGTCATGTTGGCATAAAGTATGAGTGAGAAAGAAATGTTTAGGGAAGTTTTTAATGTTTAATAGGTTATTGTATTTTAATATTCTGTTGGAAGCTGCCCAGAGTGGCTGGGGAAACCCAGCCAGATGGGCAGGGTATAAATAAATTATTATTATTATTATTATTATTATTATTATTATTATTATTATTATATAAATGTATTGGAAGAACAAATAATTTATACTTCCTAAACTAATGTGTCAAGTGAAACACAGCTAGCCTTCAAAACTCTCACTTCTAAAAATTTTGTGATACAGTTCTCCAACCAAAGTGTCCATATTAAGGGAAGGTATATATTGGGGTGTATGTATATATTGCACAAACTGATAATATTTGGGAAAATAACACTGCAGAATGCATTATACTGGGAAATCAATTGCAAAAAAAAAATATGTCTTGGCAAAATGTGTATATGAGGCAAAATTGCATCGAGTTGGTATATGCAATGGGAAATGTGCATGAGAATTTTGTGCGGACGTTGAACAATTGCAAACTGCAGCAGAAATGGGGCAAACTGAAACTGAGACTGGAAAAATGAGAGATTGAGAGAGACCAAAATGGACAGCCTCATCCATCCCTAGCTAGCAAGCTAGTAACTCAGTGATCCAGAATTTCCAGGACAACTTCATATCATTTCCTTATATTGATTAGATTTCCAGTTGAAGAACTCCCTATTGTTCAAGCTGTGTTGGACATAGAAACTTAAAGAACGGTACTAGAGACAAAAAATAATAATATGTTTGGTATCTCTTTGGCAACATGTTTGGTTCTTTAGATCTCTTGTTTCAAAATGAAAAACAATACCAACTGAAAATATTCCCCTAAGTGTAAAAAGAAAGCGCTCTCCCCTCGACTGAATATAATCAAACATAACATGTACAGATATGATTTGCTGCTTCAGTGGTGTAAAGAACTGTATTACAGATGTTCAGCTGGGATAGATGAGCAAGTTGTTAGATATTCTGTCTTCCTCCTCCCCATCAGAACCATATACCATAATCTTATATTTGAAACATGCAAAAAAGATCCCAACATTCTGTGACATTCTGTTGGTGTGTATTTTTGTGCTTATGTGGGAGGCAGGTTCCTATGAAAAACACCTGTATTGTAATTTTCAGGCAAGTACCTAGTCTTTAAAATCCCCACACATGTTTTTTTCTCCACCTCAATTACCTACCCCATTATTCTGTTGTTTTGAAGAGAATCAAATGAAAAACTGGTACATTCAGAGAAAGCAAAAAGAGAGATCCTTGTGAGGTAAAATTCCCACAAACTAATTTACTCTGGTGACAGTAACAATTACTTTCCTCTTCAAAAGCAATTAGAAAACTCATCCTCCTCCATATCTCAGACTCTCCCCTCATTTCTCTGAAATTCAGTTCAGGTTATGTTAGGCCCTCCGAATGATGCACACACATGAATGTCCTCATCAGGCCAATGTCCTCTTAAGAACATAAGAATGTGGGGTGTACGGTAATCCATTGGTGCAGTCAAATGCAACATTCCTTATTTCCCTAGAGTGGGCATAAGCAGGGGGACATGCAGTCAGTGTAACTTCCTGTTCCACTGGTCTGAAGCATCCTCCCCCTGCATGTGACCTAGGAGATGGGCATGGCCCTGGCTGACTCCACAAAAGAGCCGAGTCATGTAGCCATTTTCTCAGTCTTCTTGCATCTTTTGTCTTGTTTTGTCTTGTTTCCTCTTTTGCTGCCATGCTGCTCTCCTGCAGCCATTTTGTTGTCTTAATGTAATTTTGTTGTCTGCTGGCTCCAAGCCAGCAGCACATGAGTTCAGTCTCCCTATGAGCTGAACTCACAGTTTCTTTATGTAATTACCAAGTAAAGCCTGCCTTTCAGGGATCAAATCATGAGCTGAAATGTGACCAAACTTTTGTTACGTTACTCAGAAAGACTCTCTTGTCTTTACAGTATTCTTTCAAGAGGGATTAAAGGGGACACCAGGAAATTATCTTAACTAAGAGATTCAAACGAATCTGCAAACTAGCTTCCAGCTATATTAAGAGGAATCTGTTCTGCTACATCACTTACTAGCATGCGTGAAGGAAGAATAATATTTATTCAATATGGTGGTTCCTCTAGATATGCACACCTCTGGTTGCGTATCTTTCAGGATGCAAAAGCAGCAAACCCGGAAGTATTTTTCTGAGTTTCGTTGTAGGCACATGCACAGAAGTGCTCTACATGCTGCGTGCATGCACAGAAGTGCTGAACTGTGCCACGCGCATGCGCAGAAGCGGCACCTCCGGTTGTGAATTCCTCAGGATGTGGTCGGAGCTCCGGAACGGATCCCGTTCGCAACTGGAGGTACCACTATATATCCTTTCCTACTACCCTTAACGCTCCCACAAAGAAAACCCTGCTGGCCCATCCAGTCTAGGAGTCTGGTCTCACAAGGGCCAACCACTTGCCTGAAGGAAATCTGCTAGTAGGATCTGATCACAGGAGCACTATCTCCGCCTGTGGTTTCCAGCAATGGGTAGCAACTCTCCAAATGTCAAGCCACAGCTCAAGTGCAAAGGTCTTACAGTTGCTCTGAATAATAATAATAATAATAATAATAATAATAATAATAATAATAATAATATATTTATACCCCGCCCATCTGGCTGGGCTTCCCCAGCCACTCTGGGCAGCTTCCAGCAAAATATTAAAATACAGTAATGCATCAAACATTTAAAGCTTCCCTAAACAGGGCTGCCTTCAGGTGTCTTCTAAAAGTCTGGTAGTTGTTCTTCTCTTTGACATCTGGTGGGAGGGCATTCCACAGGGTGAGTGCCACTACCGAGAGGGCCCTCTGCCTGGTTCCCTGTAACTTGGCTTCTCACAGTGAGGGAACCGCCAGAAGGCCCTCAGTGCTGGACCTCAGTGTCCGGGTAGAACGATGGTGGTGGAGACGCTCCTTCAGATATACTGGACCAAGGTCATTTAGGGCTTTAAAGGTCAGCACCAACACTTTGAATTGTGCTCAGAAACATAAGGAAAAATACTCCTCAAAATTCTTCTCTACAAATGTAAGAGAAGGGGTGTATGAAGGGCGCAGAGCAGCGGTGGCAGCCTTCTGGCAGTAGTAAGGTGGGAGAAGCTCCAAGTTAGTGGCAGCACTATAAATGCATGTAAACCCATGGACCACCAACCCAGAGCTTCCCAACTCCATGCTGCTGGGTGCAGTACAGTGCACCACTGCTGCAATTTTGAATGTTCACTCTGTGGTCCCTGAACATCCAAATGCTTACTGAATATTTGGCAGGTATTCATCTCATATGACATTCTGTTTCTGCATCTGACATTCAGTTTCAATTTTTAATAGCAGGTAGTGTGTAGATGACAGCTTTTCCTTCAACTAACATTCAGTGGTGTTTAGTATTTGTCAGATATTCGATAGATGATGTAGTGCTGTCACCAGATTCATTTGAAACGTCAAAGTAAATTTGAGGACCCTCCTTAGCCAAAGTATCTAATTTTGTGGAAGCCAGCACAGAAGCATATTGCACAATGCCTCGCGGAATCACCACATTTGCTGCACTCCAGGACTCATGGCAAAATTTCAGGGAAAATGGATGCTGTAGTCCTACAAAATCTGGAAGACCACAGTTTCCCCATCCCTGCTGCAGAATATGAATGTTCTTTTTTTAAAAAATAATTTTTATTAACCGGCCAATCAAATCAAATTAAATCACATCACATAAATTACGAATTACAAAGCCGAATTTTAAATTTTGTTGGGAGGACCCATATTTCAAGATCCGAAGGGGGATTCTGATCATCTTCTTGCTACTGCGTTAATGTCCAAATCAATCCAAATCAGTCCAAACAGAGTTCATAATTCTATCCAGTCTTATCTTGCTGTTTCCACATCACATCTTGTTCATATATTTTCTCTTTTTTCTTTATTATCTCTTCTGATAGTCTCCTTAAGCCGATAAACACCAATAATAATCCTGTGTGAATTTTCCGTTCTTCCAATCCTCAAATCGAGATGGTTTCCATATATCACCTTCATAGATAACAGCGTTCTTTCCATCATTAATTACAGAACTGTCATTCTTAAGTTCCACTGAGGAGTTTCACCCACAATATAAAAACAGCTCTATTTCTCTATTTCTCCTCTCAGACTTAAGTCCTCCGACAGAACTTCCCAATATGGCAATGGCATTTTTAACTGTGTCATTCCAAAGCTCTTATACATTCCACACTCTTCTTAAAACATGCTTTGGTTCGAAAGTTTATCTCCACACAGCCTTAAATCCACAGCTTAAGTCCTTAAAATGACATTTCTGACTCGTGAGGGGAGGGGATTCTTGTTTAATCACATAAGGAAAGAAAGGAAAGTTTTCCCCCATCAGTCATTTGCCATACCGTATCTTGGTGTATCTTCTCATGTTTTATTCTTGTCTTGTTTTATCAGAGATCTCTTCTGTTAGCAGTCTTTACTCCCCCTCCTTCCTTGAGATATGTGCATTCCTTCATCCAAATTGTTTCTTTTGAAGTTCTTGCAGCTAGTGGCGTGGATCAGGGACGGCGTCCAGGAGTGCCGGAATCCCACAGGAGGGCTTTGTGCCTAGTGCCCCTATCCCCACAAATTTGGGGGTGGTATAGGACACAGCAGGCAAGGGCAGTCCCCCCCCCATCCTGGGGGGGGTAGGGAGGCTAGTTACTCCCATCATAGCCTCCAAATTACCTCGTGTGGGTCAGAGAGATGTTATTGTTAGCCATCTTCCGATGCGCCCCCTAGTGGCCCCCCGCAGAATATGAATGTTCACCCTTCACCTTGAATTTCACAATAAGCTATACATCTGGCCCCCCAAAGAGGCTGTTTTGCTTTATTTTTAAACAAATGAAGCTTTGATAATTTGTATCTGACTAAGTATACCTCTGTTAAGGCTGCATTAATAAATTATGAGCACATAAAGGCACAATTAATAACATTTTAATCCATGACTGGGATGGGAGGAGCCAATATCTAGTTGGTGATTATAACATTTCAGTAATCTAGACTTTGTCAGACATGCCTTTAGCCACTTAAAATATCCATTACCTACTTCATATAAAATGTCAATATTATGGACAGGAAAATCAGTCATATGCGAAGAAATTCTGGACCTTAACTATAGGAAAAGGTGAAGGTTGCACCTTAAAAAGAATAAGTGGATTGATATTTTGGATTTTATGATAGGGTTTTCTATTTAGTGGAGTGATACAGAGGTGGGTTTAGGGGAGCACAACTGGTTTGGATACATGGGGTGCAGAGCCTGTGGGGGCGCTGCAGCAGGTTTCGGTTACAACTGTGATGTAGAATGGAAGGTGAGAGTTGGGGACAATTCAGATGGAAATTCCCAGGTGTCAAAAAAGGTTATTGTCATAGACATGACTTCCCACAGTCAAGATGAGCAGTCTGATATTTTTTTTTGGGGGGTGTAGTCAGTCAGAAGAGGAAGAAAGAGACTTGCCTCTTTCTCTGCCAGCCAAAGGCAGTGGGCTAAAAAACCTTCTCAGAAGGAGAAGAGACTGTACTTTATCAGTACAGTGAGAGCTCGCAGAAGAACAAAGGTCAAAGAAAGGCGTCAATCAAAGAAGAAGGGGGGCACTTTTGTGTTTCCTGTTGGAGGCGCAATTTGAGCTCAGATGCCTCAACTTCATTTTGATGGACGATCACTAGTGAGAGAGACTCTGAGGTTAATGACTGTATACAATAATTCTAGTTACAGGTAGGTAGCCATGTTGGTCTGCCGTAGTCGAAACAAAATAAAAAAATTCCTTCCAGTAGCAGCTTAGAGACCAACTAAGTTTGTTATTGGTATGACCTTTCGTCTGCATGCACACTTCTGTTTCAGTGTATCTGAAGAAGTGTGCATGCACACGAAAGCTCATACCAATAACAAACTTAGCTGGTCTCTAAGGTGCTACTGGAAGGAATTTTTTTATTTTGTTTTGTATACAATAAATCTTCTTGTAAATACAATTACTGCATGCTGATTATCTAAACCGTCAGCCTACCAGATCCTGACAGTTACTACTGCGGCCCGTGTTTTGTTAGCCCAAATATGGAAAACAAGTGAGGTCCCAACTAAAGAAGAATGGCAACTTAAACTGATGGAATATGCGCAGCCTGCGGATCTAACATATAGAATAAGAGAACAAGAAGAACATACTTTTAAAGAGGATTCTAAAATGTTTATTGAATATGGGGGGGGAATTGTATACACTTGAAAACGTTGACAGCATTAAGATAAATTCAACAGGTTAAATAAGTTTTGATGGATGTCATAATGTCATAATGTAATGTAATGTTAATGTAAATATGCAGGGATTTATGTTATGCAAAATGAACCATGGAAAGAGAAGAAGGGAAGTCATTGATATTTCAAGGTTGTTTAAATGAATATTCTAAATTGTAAAACAGAAAATTTAATTTTATATAAAATTTAATAAAATGGAAGGTGAGAGGTGGGGGAGGGCACCGAACTTTGCTATCACAAAAGGTCCTGTTGAGGCCACAAGGTCCACCACTGAGTGATATACTAGAGAGAAGATGTAACATAAAAAGAGCTCTGGTGGATTAGAGCAATGCACATTTGACCCAACATCCTGTTTTCACACCTGTGAGAAGCCCACAAGCAGGACATGAGCATAACAGCAGTCACCACAGTCATGATTTGCAGCAGCTGGCATTCAGAGGCATACAGCCTCTGACTGTGGAGGCCGAGAACAGACGTTGTTATACACTTTCACTAAATTGATCTGTGAGTTGAAGGGGCCATGGAGCTCCATTGGTAGAACACAAGACTCTTAGAGCCCCACATTGGGCAAAAGGTTCCTGCATTGCAGGGGGTTGGACTAGATCAGGGATCAGCAAACTTTTTCAGCAGGGGGTTGGTCCACTGTCCCTCAGAACTTGTGGGGGGCAGGACTCTATTTTTTTGGGGGGGAATGAACAAATTCCTATGCCCCACAAATAACCCAGAGATGCATTTTAAATAAAAGCACACATTCTACTCATGTAAAAACACCAGGCAGGCCCCACAAATAACCCCGAGATGCATTTTTAAAGAAAAGGACACATTCTACTAATGTAAAAGCACGCTGATTCCTGGACCGCCTGTGGGCTGGATTTAGAAGGCGATTGGACCGGATCCGGCCCCCGAGCCTCAGTGGTCTAGATGGCTACCCATGATCTAGATGGCCCTTGTGATCCCTTCCAATTCCACAATTCTATGATTCTATGAAAGGAAGGGTGGGGAGATCTCAATGAGGAGTGAGCGTGCTCAGTGGGCACAGCCTGCTGGTTGACTGTTGGTGGGGTGGAAACAGGATGGAGAAATAATGGGAATAGTGAATGAAATGGAGTGTTGAGGAAGCGGGAATGGCTGGCTGGCCAGGTGCAACATGGAACATGAGAACACTAGACTGCAACATTTTGTTGCAGATTCCATTTCTACAATGCTAAGGGGGGAATTAACATTTTCTAGCCACCTGACAAGTCTATTTTCTCTATGCTCATAAACGGACTCTCTTTATTTGTTCGCCGCGGGCGCGCACACACAAAGTCAGCCTGTGCATTTAATTCATCACCCAATCTGACCTTCAAACAAACAAGCCAACAAAGAACAGAAGCAATGCCAATAACATCATTCTTCCCATGCCAAATGTCAGCCTAACTGACCATTTTTTAATAAAAGTCAACTTGCAGGTAGGTGTCGAGACACATAAGAAAGAGAGAATTACTACAGGCATCCTCTCTGTACTCCAAGAGTCATGTCAGAAAGAGGCATTAATTCATTGTCAACACATCCAGCCTCATGCTGATAGCATCTGTAAACACTTCCATCCTTTTTGAACATACCTATTGGGGGAAATAATGAATGTTTCTTATCAAACCCTTAGAGCTGCAGGGTGGAGGGCAGCCATTCTCATCACAGGGAGCAGTTACAAGGCTGCTAGTATCTCAGTCCCCAAGAGTTCTTTGACTTTGGATTCCCAGGTTAACCCTTCCGCCAGCCTCTCTGGGTTCGGTGCGAGACCTTTTGGAGAGAGTGATAGTTAAACCGGACGTAAATGCCATCAATAATCCTGCCCCACAAATTTCCACAGCGTGTGTTATGGTCTGAGGGATGAACCAAGTGTCACTGAGTTTTAGCTATAGTGCAGGAAAAGAAGCAAACTCAAACCTCCAACTTAAAACATGTCATGCAAAAGTCCTATCTTATATGGTCAGAGTAGCATGCATTGTGCATTTAGGAAGGTTTGTATTCTATCTGCCTGTGCCCTTGTCCACAAGAGTCTGAGGCTCATGCCAGCTCATTCATATCAGAGCAAGTCATGGTTTGAAACAGGCCAATACACCAAAGTCTCACAAATTGCAACAAACTGGATGCAAAAGACACTTTCCGAGTTTAAAATAATTTAACATTAATGACCGCTTTCCAGAAAATCGTTATCTTAAATGCGAGCTTACTGAACTCTTGTCAACAGTAAACCAAAACTGAAAAAGAATCTACAACTCTGAAGTCCAAATACATTAGCAAATAAGTGGTTCATTGTAATCACCATCATCTGGAAGTTAATGAACATGAGCATAATTACCACAACAAATGAGAGATTGAAAAAAAGGCATTAAAACAACAGGTGATATTCACCTGTTGACAAGCTATTCATTTCTAAGCATATATTGTGGCTGAGCCTTTCAAATTTAATCACATTAGCTGATTATTATGAAACAGAGCAGAACCTTTAGGTATGCATGACTACTACACAAAGAGGAATCTATTACAAGACAGAAACATTTTAACCTGGAAGAAAATGTCATCTGGAGAGTAACTTTACTACTAAGAATTGACTGGTCAAACCACATGACACAGACCCTCCAAGTGTCCCTGTATTCCACTGATAGTCCTGGATTTACAGACACCATCCTAGTTTCAGATTTGATCCTAGAATGCCCTGCTTTCCCTTAGGACAACCCTATTTTCATCAGAGAAATGTTGGAGGGTATGGAATAGAGTGTCCTCAGGCCTTTTTTTGTCATAACTCACCTGAACTCAGTTCAGGTGCCACCTAAAAGAATGAGGAAGGTGTTCATGGTGAGTTCCGGCAGAGTACACATGTACATTCAACGGTCTAATGGCATCCACATCACCCTGGAGATTGCAGCTAAACAGATGAGACAAGAAGAGTTGTTCTGTTGTCTGGAGAGGTCACCTCCTGGTTTGCATGGAGAAGCCATTATCAATGAAGCCCACTTACAAAGGTGCACAGCTGTATTGAAGTGGCACCAGTTGTACTCCTAGCAATTTTGTGTCCAGGGCAACTGCCCCTGTGCCCCCCCATGCCATACCACTCTCTAGTGAGGAGTCTAGTCTGAGGAGAGGAGGTATGGCCTGAGGGGGGCTGTATTTTATCCTTGGGGTTGAGGTTCTGCACCTCTTTTTTAAGAAGATGGATTTGGTGGCAGGTGAGGATGGTTTGGGATCACAGCAATGCAGACAATTGTCCTCCTATAACAAAATGGAACAAAATGATAGCAAGCTATCCCCATACACCCTCTCCTGCCTTGTCAAGTGTTCTGAACAATGAGATGTTGAAGGTATATCTGGGAATACCAAACAGCCAGCGGAGGTATTCCATCCATTTAAATCTTCTATGCATGGTAAAGGTAAAGGTACCCCTGCCCGTACGGGCCAGTCTTGACAGACTCTAGGGTTGTGCGCTCATCTCACTCTAGAGGCCGGGAGCCAGCGCTGTCCGCAGACACTTCCGGGTTACGTGGCCAGCGTGACGAAGCTGCTCCGGCGAACCGGCACCAGAGCAGCACACGGAAATGCCATTTACCTTCCTGCTAGAAAGCGGTACCTATTTATCTACTTGCACTTAATTGTGCTTTCGAACTGCTAGGTGGGCAGGAGCTGGGACCGAACGATGGGAGCTCACCCTGCCGTGGGGATTCGAACCGCCAACCATGCGATCGGCAAGTCCTAGGCGCTGAGGTTTTACCCACAGCGCCACCCGTGTCCCTCTTCTATGCATGAGCTAACCCTTAATACAGATAGAAATCTATCAAGATGTGTGTATGTGTGTGAAAGACTGTTTGTATACCAAAACACAAGGCAAATCAGATCCTTCTTTTCCCTCATACAGAAGACACACTCATATTTGAAAACCAAAGACAGCATAATGAAACCGAAAAGGATGGTATATTGTGTTTTGCATAATGTATAATTAACCTGTGGAACTAATTCGTGGCCACATGAGATCAATGTGGCCGAGGGCTTAGCAGGATTAAATAGGAAGAAGAAAAATGCAACATTTATACGGATGAGAACATCAAAAGCCATCTTGGCTAGCTGAAATAACAATCCTTCATGCTTCATAAGGATAAAACAACCACTGAGCGGCAAAGGTTAATAATTATTTTTTCCCATTAAAACCAAGTAACTCCATCACTCTCTGTGAATACATGTGTGTTTATGTGCCTCTTACTTTAAAATATGAAACTGGCAAACATTGAAATCCACAGTTGCACTAATCTGATATGGCCTCTCGGAATGTATGAAATTCCCTTGATTATGACTGGAAGAGACTGTGGAAATGCAACAACTGCTAGGAGATGCAGTGGGGTTTTTTACAGCACAGAGAGGCATGCTGCATGACATTAAATGGAGTCCCAGCTTTTGCCTGGAGCTGCAACAGCAAAAATAATGCTATTTTCTATCTGCACCCCATGCAAACCTTTCACCCTAGCCAGCACGAGCAGCAGAGTTCTGTATGCAGTTGGTGATCTGACACTCCTTTAAATTCCACTGCTGCCCCCCTGGATTTGTCTCTTAGCAATACATGGGGGTTTTGTGCTTCCAAATTTTCCAACTCAGTGCTCAGATCAAAACACTTAGCAAAATTTACTGGGGGAAACCTTTGCAAAAGCAGTTAGAATGGCATATTTTGAGACCAAAATACATTTTAAAGTATACATATTAAAAGGTATTTCAATACAAATTTTCGGTGGCAGGTGCTTCATGGAGAGAGGTGCTCAAGGACCCGATCCCTGCTTGGGGAATAAAGACCCGTGGACACAGTATAATATACGGTTAATGGGCAAGAAAAAGGCCACAACTTTATTGATTACAGCATGTGAGAAGGTATTGGCTTAGGCACTGGACCACATGGAGAGAGGTGCTTCACAGAGCAGTTTGCTAAAACTAATAATTAAAAGCAACTGCAGTGAGGTTTAACAGTGGAAGGAGAGGTGCTTCCAAGAGAGGTTTAACAAAACTCTCTGTGCAATGCCCCTCTCTGTTGAATGCGGCAGCTGAGGGACAGGTGCTTCACTGAGCAGTTTAGCAAGCTGCTTTGTGAACCTGCCCCACTAAATGTGATTGCACAGGGGCAAGGAGAGAGGCGCTTCACAGAGTGGTTTAGTGAGCCACTCTCTTAAATGCTCCCCCTTCCCTTAAACATGGCTGCAGTGAAGTTTAATGGAAGGGGGGAGGACTTAGAAACATGCTGCTTTGTGAAGCGTCTCCCTCTCCTTGAAAAGGGAGTGGAGGTTGGGACAAGTTATGAGTGGAGGGGCTTAGGGCTAGTGGGGAGGGAAGGGGCTAAGGGGTGAGCTGTGGGCAGAGGGGCAATATGTGGGGGATAGGCAAGGGATAGGTTAAGTGTAATGGGAGGGGCAGGGCTGTCCTTAGCATATGCGCCACCAGGGTGCAAAGATCCAACCAGCGCCCCCCAATTTAGTTTAGCCCCCAAATTAAATTTTATTATGCTTATGTCAGACACCACGCTTATGCCTTATCTCTTGATTACAAAAGAAGGGAGGTAAAAGAAACAAACTTTTTTATTTGCTCATTTATGCGCTTAGCATTTGTCGTAAAATAAGAAAAAATGCAGCTCGCAGAATTCATAGTCTGTGCTCTAGGCACGTTTTTGTGGAAATTGAAAACTTAAATCGCGTGCTGAAACGCATGTGTAGTAGAGCCCTAAGTACTAAGTAGTTATCCAAAGAAAATGCCGACAATTAGTGAAAATAAACATTATTTTTTTAACGATTTCCCTAAACGAATTTGAACTGTAAGTGATGAAATTAATATGCAATTTGCAATGTTTCACTCGCGGCACTTTTGACACGACTGATCTCACATCGCCTGCCTGCTGCCGGCGTGAGATCAGTTGTGTCAAAGGTGCCGCTGAACCTGCTGCCGCATAGCAGCTCAATACAATAATCTTAGGTGTCTTCAGCGCTGAGCGCCCCCCAGAATTCAACACCCAGGTGCCCTGCACCCCTTGCACCCAAGGGTAAAGACGGCCGTGAGGAGGGGAGTTGATCAGGTGTTGTAGAAGAGTGGGTAGGGGGTGGGGAAGTGGAATGAGCAGGGGCAGATGCCCGTTTGTGTGTGAATGTGTAGCAGGTTGATATGGCAATGGGATGGGATGCACTCATGGTAAATGCATGCAAAAATGCAAGGGGGGGGTAGACTGATTTGCCTACCCCATCTCCTCTGCAGAGCCCAACCCCAGTTTCTGCTTCTTGTCATTCTAGAGTGGAACAGAATGCTGGGAAATGACTTTTGATTGTTTGATTTTAGGCAGCCATGTTAATGCTAATCAACAATTGAAGTACAGTGGTACCTCAGGTTACAGACGCTTCAGGTTACAGACTCCACTAACCCAGAAATAATACCTCAGGTTAAGAACTTTGCTTCAGGATGAGAACAGAAATTGCACAGCGATGGCACAGCGGCAGGCCCCATTAGCTAAAGTTGTACCTCAGGTTAAGAACAGTTTCAGGTTAAGAACAGACCTCCGGAACGAATTAAGTTCTTAACCCGAGGTACCACTGTAGTATTATTATTATTATTATTATTATTATTATTATTATTATTATTAATATACCGCCGTATACCTGCAGGTCTCAGAAGTAGACATTGCATTTCTCTGCCATTAGGTTGCTGGCATCAGACCTAGAATACATTGCTCACATTTATTGTAGGAATGAAAATATACATTTGTCAGAAAGTCTTCGATGGGAGCGCCGGCATGCTATTCATCTGGTCTGCCAGAAGAACAAATAAGAATGACAGAAATGATGCTGTCCTTGCAATCCCTGCTAAGAATTCTGCGCACATTTTTCAGGATGCAGTAGAGGCCTCATCATGAATATCTGCACTTCTAAACAGCAGTAACAATGACAATATAGCTCATGTTATTCTTTTTCCCCCAGTGTACTTTGCACTGATGTATTTGTCAGCATTCAAAACTAGGCTGCAGAGTACACTTAGATGTATTCTTTGCGTGGACAGGCGGAGTCCCCAGATCCCGCACGGTCGTCCCCCCCCGTCATGTGGAATAACGACTCATGACAACGTGCTATGGGATTAAATTGGCCACAACTTTATTAAATTTCAAATGTGGGTAGACCTTGGCTCAGGCGTTGGGCATTCTCCCTCCCCAGTCCCCAGCCGGGGACCTAGGGAGCATCAGGGTTATCCAGTGTGTGTGTGGGGAGGATGGGCCGGCTCTGGAGAACATAGGTTCAAGCAGAGATAGCCGCCCCCGTTATGCCGCCGCCGCAGGGGAGAGCAATGACGACCTTTCGTCATACGGTCAAAGCCTCCCTTCAGAAACCCCTTTAATGGGGAACCCTGGTATCGCCGCCGCAAAGAGGAAGATGGACTAAAGGATTCCGCCCAAGGCCTGATACCGCCAAAGTTGTGACGTTTTGCTACGGGAAAGGCGAAACCTGCCAATGCAGGGAAATTCCTTTCCGGCCCTTTAACAGCGACCTTAACGTAGCAGCGCCCACATACCTGCGAAACCTGTGAAGAAAAGTTAACCTGCAAATAAGACATTAACTGAGGGTGGGTAGGGTGGGAGAAGCTCTGGAGCCAAGTGAGGATTCCCAGGTAAGATCCTCCCTCTATTGTGTGGGCAGGTAATCCCTCCCCTACATGGCCTGGTCTCCTTGGCAACGCTACCCCCAGGTGGGATTGGACAACTGACTGAGGTAGGCGGAGACCTCCAGGTATCCCACCTGAGGGAAGGCAAACCAAGCCTATGTTGTTGGAGCCGCTCCAGATCTAGGGGCTGCGTGCGTCCACGCAAAGGGCGCCCCCGTTTTAAGCGGGGAGCGGTCATTGCAAAGAAATTTGCAAGCAAAAGTAAAATATTTGTGAATTTTTGAACATATCTATAGATGTGAAGATAGGGAAACCTAAGGATCCATACAATTATATTAATTCAGGAGCTAAATTTTTGTAGGTAGATTCCTAGTCTTTTTTGTTGCATCTTCTCTTCAATAGCTGGAAACCAACATACTTTCACAAGGAAGATGTAAATTCAAAATGTCCTGTTTTCCAATATAAATTAAAGTCGCAGAGCCTACTCTGAACACAGATCTTCCAAGTGTCCCTATTTTCCAGGGACAGTCCCATATTTACAAAGCTGTCCCGGTTTCTGATTTGGTCCCAGAATGTCCCGCCTTTCCTTAGGACATCCCTATTTTCATCGAAGAAATATTGGAGGATTGGTAGGATGTCCCTGTTTTCAATGGAAACATGTTGGAGGGTATGGATTTATGTGCCCTTGAGCCAAGGAGATAGGTAACCTTTAGCAGGGATCTGAAGGCAGGCTGTATAGGGAAGCTTTTAAATGTTTAAATTGATTATGTTTTTATAAATGTTGGAAGCTTCCCAGAGTGGCTGCGACAATCTAGTCAGATGGGCGGGGTTCACTTCTTCTTCTTCTTCTTCTTCTTCTTCTTCTTCTTCTTCTTCTGGAATAAGACGTCCCTATTTTCATTAGAGAAATGTTGGAGGCAGAGGCGTAGGAAAGGTCAAGTGGTACCTGGTATGGAAAATTTCTTGTCAAACCCCCCCCCCTATATATATATATATATATGGGGGGGGGTTTGACAAGAAATTTTCCATACCATAACATATATATATATATATATATAGGCCTGCAAAAATAGTTTTACATTATTTCATATTTTCTTACAAATGAATGTGGATTCTGGGCCTCTGATAACAAGGAGGCGACTGTGGACAGATACTTAAATCTACAGGATGGGTTGTGTTTTGGTCACCACTGAACTGAAATTTCAGCCTTCACAACATATGAAAACGGCCAAGTATTTTCATGGAGGAGGGTCAAGATATTAACTGATATGCATGAAATTTCAGATATAGCTATATAATCCCTAGTGTAGTAAGATAAGACCTTTGGAGCAGGCTTTTTTTTTTTTAAAAAAAGTTTTTTATGAACCGCCCTAGTAGAGCAGTAATTATTCCTTTTTGACACCCCCTCCATGATGGAATCCAGGGCGAACCCGCCCCCCCGCGCCCCCTTCCTACGCCCCTGGTTGGACGGTATGTTAACATCCCATTGTTTGGGTAAAGAGGAGCACATTGTAATGAAACCCCACTCTCTTCTACCAGCCGTCCTGCCCAAAATACCCATTTATCACCCCAAAACATTTGTGCAAACCTTCTCATATAACTCTGATTTTCCCTAATTGTGGCTGGGTAGGGTCTGAATAAAGACATCTTGTCTTAATGAGACTGCAGTATTTAGTGCACAAAGGAGCTCCAGCTGAAGAACCAAGCTTTTGTTCCACAACTGAAAAAGTCCCACCACCGCTGTCTGTTGACATTCAGACCTCCACAGGTTCCATGCTTCGCTTGTGCTACACGCCAAGAAAGGCAATTTCACACTGAGTTGCCCTTTTTGTGCCTGCACTTTTGGATGCCTTTTGCTAAGTCTAATCTTTTAATTAAACTCTGCATGACAATGAGGCAACTATTTGCTTGGCTTTACTTGTAGCTGCAGCAGCTTGATGGAGCTGTCGATACTGGCGGGCCTTGACCTCTCCGCAGTCAGTGTCGCTTGCCAGATTACTTTGCAAAAACAGCTTTTAAAACACACATAGCACAGCCTTTCCAATAAAAGAGGCGTTCTTTTTTTAAAAAAATCACCAAGGTTTGTTTTTGCGACATCTCAAAGCAGTTGGTCTTTCATATTCTGCTTGCAGCTCTCTCCAGATACATAAAGCAGCCACTTAGTCTTCTGCAAAGAAGCCATTTCTCCTCTCCCACCCACCAATACTCTTTCTGCATTCTTTCTTCTTCCAAGAAATCCAAGATGGAACATGATCCATGTTCTGAGGCTATTTCTCCATTCAGACGTTGGGAGCCAGTACTGTAAGGATCACCCTTCAGAAGGTGGCCCACTGCTTACCACCAAAGTGCCATTGCTGCTCCTCTTGCCATTGCAATGTGCTCACACATTCTCCCTCCCTCCAGCCCAGAGGTAGAGCATTTGGAAGTAATGACAGTGAGCACAAAGAGCACCAACTCCATCTGTCCTTTCTCTCTAGACAATGGTGAGAATTTGGCCCAGATGGATCTAGTCCACCATCCTTTTCTTACACTGGCCTGTCAGATACCTACAGGAAGCTCAGAACTCTACAGATGCCTACAACTGAACACTTGTGATTCTCAGGAAATGGCATTCGAAGACATCTTGCCTGCAATGGTGCAGCTATCCTGGCTAGTAGCCATTGAAAAACTACACAGGTTTGGTCAAATTGTTTTCCCACTGATCTCAAACCACGACAAGCCAGGGAAAGGAGGTAGTGATGTGGAGAGCCTCCCTAATAAAAATCTACCGGCCTTGTTGAAGTTTTTCTTGCTCATGCAATTCTTCCAAGCTGCTCTCCCCTGGGTGACCTTGACGATTTGATGGCAAACCAAACCTCAGCTTGTATTGGCAGCTTGGAGACTTTCTTCCCCAGTCCCAGAATCGCAATAAGATATCCATTACTGGTGGTAAGAGAGAAATGAAACCAGCACACATTGATGAGAACACATCGATGTTTCGCCATGCGTGTCAAAAGGAGATGTGTCAATCTCAGTATCAAACATACTCAAAACTTGTTTTTGTGCAAAACCAAGGCTAAAATCAAAACCAGGTTCTGCCCAGAGGCACTTTTAAAGTCCATATTACTATGAGATTGCTATGCCCAATTGACTGGAGGCAAGATCTCTGATTCTGCCTCCTAAATACTGGCTAGACAAATGGTCCTCCACCTCACACTTTACTCAACCGGCCAAGTTCTTACTGGAAAACCTTCTCCCTTGAACAATCTCCACTATCTGGAATTCAAATCAGTTTCTGCTCTTATTGCAAGTTGAGCATGATGCTCCCTTAGCTCATCAGATTATCTGATGTATGGGAAGCAGAAATTTGCTTTTATGTTGTGCTGAGTCATCCCTTCACCTCCAGCTGCTCCCTTCTATTCCCCTTTTGTACCTGGTTCCTTCTTCCAAAAGAAACCTATTTTGACATATTGGGCTTCCCCGCCGATTTGACACAACTCAGGATCCTTCCTTCCCACGAGCCTTACTGTTTGGCTCATGTTGCAAGCAGTGAAGCATAAGTGATACGGAGATGAAGTAGATTCCTCTGGCCACTCAGAGAACAGAAGCTTTCTCATCTCGCCAGCAGTATACCTGAAGTATTTGTGCTTAGTGAAATCATTGGATTGTCTCACAGGCAAAATCACACCAGAAGGCACATTTAGGGATTACTATATGCACAGCAAACTATGGCAAATTCTCAAAGAAATGGGAGTGCCTGATCACCTCATCTGTCTCCTGAGAAATCTCTATGTGGGTCAAGAAGCTACAGTTAGAACTGGATATGGAATAACTGATTGGTTCAAAATTGGGAAAGGAGTACAACAAGGCTGTATATTGTTTCCCTGCTTGTTTAACTTATATGCAGAATTCACCATGTGAAAGGCTGGACTGGATGAATCCCAAGCCGGAATTAAGATTGCCAGAAGAAATATCAACAACCTCAGATATGCAGATGACACAACCTTGATGGCAGAAAGTGAGGAGGAATTAAAGAACCTTTTAATGAGGATAAGAGAGGAGAGTGCAAAATATGGTCTGAAGCTCAACATCAAAAAAACTAAGATCATGGCCACTGGTCCCATCACCTCCTGGCAAATAGAAGGGGAAGAAATGGAGGCAGTGAGAGATTTTACCTCTTGGGTTCCATGACCACAACAGATGGTGACAGCAGTCACGAAATTAAAAGACGCCTGCTTCTTGGGAGAAAAGCAATGACAAACCTAGACAGCATCTTAAAAAGCAGAGACATCACCGTGCTGACAAAGGTCCGTATAGTCAAAGCTACGGTTTCCCCAGTAGTGATGTATGGAAGTGAGAGCTGGACCATAAAGAAGGCTGATTGCCGAAGAATTGATGCTTTTGAATTATGGTGCTGAAGAATTGATGCTTTTGAATTATGGTGCTGAAGGATACTCTTGAGAGTCCCATGGGCTGCAAGAAGATCAAACCTATCCATTCTTATGGAAATCAGCCCTGAGTAAAGGACCCCTGGGTGGTTAAGTACAGTCAAAGGCGACTATGGAGTTGTGGCGCTTATCTCGTTTTCAGGCCAAGGGAGCCAGTGTTTGTCCACAGACAGCTTTCCAGATCATGTGGCCAGCATGACTAAACTGCTTCTGGCACAACGGAACATCGTGACAGAAACCAGAGCACACGGAAATGCTGTTTACCTTCCCGCCACAGTGCTACCTATTTATCTACTTGTACTGGCATGCTTTTGAACTGCTAGGTTGGCAGGAGCTGGGACAGAGCAACGGGATCTCACCCCGTCACAGGAATTCAAACTGTCGACCTTCTGATCGGCAAGCCCAAGAGGCTCAGTGGTTTAGACCACAGCGCCACCCATATCCCCTGCCACATTTGGCAGCAAGGGAAGAAAATGCAGGTCACCCAACTCAGCACACCTCCTTTCAGCATTGCCAGGCCCTTAAAAGGTTTTTTAAAAGATGAGTGAGTGATTTCCCAAGCTTAGCCCACAACCTTTATGATTAATTAGAGATTTGAACCTGGGTCTCCCAGTCTGAGTGCCACACTCTAACCAGGGCATCACATAGCATCTGGAATTCATAAGAGTCCCACTTTCCATGGGGAACTGTGGTATGTTTCTAGATTTGAAATGGTGTAAAAAGCTGAACAGGAACTTAAACGGATGAAGCAATGCTTTAAGTCTGTTGTAGGAAACATCACATTTTAAAGCTATCCTTCACTTCATAAAAGCTGGAAGGGCTATTTGTCTTAAATGTTTGACATGCCTGCCTTTAAATGGCTAAAAGCCTGGAATGCATATTCAAGGAACAAGTCTCCATTGTAAACATTTTTTGAAAAAAGACACAAACATGAATGCGGAGACATAAAGCGGAAAATTGTTTTAACCTTCCTTCAGAAATTTTTGGATTGAAGATGTAAGTTTTCCCCCTTGGGTATAGAAGGAGAATGGAGTATGAAAAACTGGTTGAAGTTCATTTCACACTGTGGCATATAATGCATTTGTAAAGTAAGCATAATAAATTTTGCATCATAATGACAGGCTACATGAAAAATGCAGTAGAAATGTTAGCTCTGGCATTTTGTCCAGCAACGAGTGATTGATCATCAGCAAGAGGATTCCTTCTAGTTTAGGTACATTTTGACTACTTTCTGCTCCTGTGCCTTTATAGCAGCTCGATCTGCAGACATGGGCAGGTAATAAAGTAAATCTCTGTGTTCTAAAAAGTTGCACTTGTGTGCAGATTAAGCTGTACTTAAAGTCATAGGAGCCAAGCTTGCTCCCCCCCCCTTATTATTATTGCTAAAGCTAAATTATAAATTGCCTGTCATTCCTTCACCCTGGGGAAAATATGAATGAACTCATTCTTTGTATCTATTTTGAGACCTAGGTGGATTTCTGTCATATTCATCTGAATAACTCGCAGCCTAAATGAATTACCCTAATGTCTAAGTGAGGTGAATTACACAATTCACATTTTCACAGGTGGGAAACCGGAGTGTTTAGGGAACCTTTCTGGCTCTGTGGGCCAGATCCTTACTGATCACAGCCTCCTGAAGCAAATATGGCAGGTGAATGGGATGCCCACCTGCCCATCACCTGACATCACAATGATATCAAGTGAGAAGATGCTTTGAAATCCCAGTTTCAAAGCACCCAATGCTTGGGCTTTATTGCCCATCAACTGATGAATGGGAGAGCCAAAACCTCTTTTTTGCAGACTTCAGCTGCACATGCAAGTTTCCTGCAGATGAAAACCTAGACTCTTACAAAACACAGTGTTGTAAACAAAATCTGCTGTTTTTCTCTTATTGGGTATCCAAGAGCCCGTATAGAGTCCTTAAGTGGGTTTCCTATCGGTAGGAGAAAGTAACAGAGACCAACCACAGAATATTGAGAAGCAAAGCAGCTAGTAAGCCTGATCTTCATTAAACTGTTGCAGCATGGTCCTCACTCACCACATGCAGAAGGGAGGAGGAACCCAGAACAATGAGGTGCAAGCCCTTATATAGACTTTTGAAATTGCCCGCCCTGTAGCTCAAGGCCACCCCCCCCAATACATCATACATACATCACTGAAGGGGCGGTCTACAGCAGAAATCCTGTCTGGCAGGAAACCTGTTAATGGTCACTGATTGCTTTTACCTGGGCATCTGGCCATTCTTTTGTGATGATAAATACTTAATTCCTGAGTCCAGGTCATAGGCTCACCCTATTCATATCTTACATGTGCCCTTAAGGCAGGATTTGTGAGCACAGAGGCAATGGGGAGGGTTTTCCCATTTCCATCCAAACTGCAGAGGAATATTTGTGGTCACTGGGAGAGTCAAAATGGTTTGGGAGAGTCAAAATGAATTCTGGCTTGTTCTCCTGTACTATTTCAGACACGTGTTTTATATACTTATGTATGCGTTTGCCTTTATGAATTTATGAACATTGAATTTATATATTTGAGACCTTAAATTCTTATGACAACAGTTTCAAATACACAGCTGTCTCAGGGGCCATGGCAATACGTGGATTCTTTCTCCATATATATGGGTACTTCACTAATTCTTTCAGAAATGCTATCTCAAAATTGTGCACAGAAGATTGCTAGTCAAAATAATTGAGTTTTTTTAAGTTTCTTTTTTATTTTTAAAAATCAGCATTACTTGATCTGGAATCATACAATGCTGTCTCTGTACAGCATAAAACATTGGGGCCATATTATCCCATCTATTCCCAAATAATATAATTTCCTGAAATAACTGTGATTTCGTCAATATGCATTGCCCATCTCCCCCCCATCCCTGTCCATTTCCATTGAAAGAGCTCTGAAATATTTCACTCCATGAAGAACATTTGTGTTGTTTTCTCCTCCTCCTCCTCCTCCTCCTCCTTCTTCTTCTTCTTTGGATACTGCAAACAAAAATATATCAACTTACAAACTAACTCAGAACGTCCATGTGTGACCAGCCTAGTGACAGCCTAATGTGGAGACATCAGATTTTATGAAACAATAGGGTAAAGTCAGTGGGAGGAGGGTAGATTACACTGTCACAGGTAATAGATTAACTTGCTTTTACAGTGACCCAAATCACATTACCTTTTGTGGAAATCAATGCATGGAACTCATCGCCCAAATCCTGGCATCTCAAGCACAAACCCATTTTCTTTTATTGGAAATGTACCACAGAAGGTTTAGACTTTATATACCAGGCACAGGTATAATATAACCAGAGGAGCCTATGTCTTATTTTCTCTATTTACACACAAAGTGATATTAAGGGAAATAGAGGTGAGTTTCAATAGTGCTGGGCAGAACTGACTGGCATAGAACAAACCTGGAATAGTAGGTTGTGGGGGTGGGAAACCCCTCAGTATCAGCCTGTAGGTCTCTTCAGTGCGTCTGTCTGGAAGCTTTGATATCCTGTAGACTAGGAAGCGGTAAATAACAAATGTCCATCAAGACAAGGTGTACCAAAGTGAGAATTTCGTGCAGCTTGTTATCAATCTCCCTTTCCACTATAACATTCCAACCCAAACATACAATTTCCTCTATTCCAACTGAATTGAGACATTTCAAGAGCTATATAAATAAATCAAGATTATCTGTAACTAAACTAGGTGAGAATCTGCCTCTGGCTTCTACAGAGATGGAGAACAGTCATCTTTAAATGAGGCTCCCTGTGCAGTGAAGCCTCTGGGTACCTGTAGCAGCTATCAGTTGTGACAGCTGCAAAAGGTGCCAAACAATTGAGAACTCCTTTTTGGTTCTTTCCATGCTCCAGGTAAGGAGAGACCTGTCACTGCTTGGCCACTCACACACCCTTTGGGGGTAGTTGCTGGCAGCTGTCTTCTTTCTTTCATATTTCTCTTCTTGACTGCTCTTGCCTACATTCTACATAATGCAGGAGAAAGCAGCGTACATAAGAGAAACTCATGGCCAGTAATCAGGGGCAATGGGAGTTGTAGTCTGGCAATATCTGAAGTGCCTACGGTTAACCATCTCTGGCTTAAAGTGTCTGCCTTCTTGATCTAGGACAGGCTTCCCCAGTCTAAACCACATGAAATCTTTCATATTCAGCTGTCACATGTGGAACAGGCCATTAAGAATCTGATGGAAGGGACAGGGTTAGCAAGCACTTCCTTGTTCTCCCTCCCTCCCACCCCCACACTGGGAAACCCAAGAGGGGAACCACCTGGAGAGGGCTAGTGAGTGTTTGAAATTTGGTGTATGCTGGTGTTTGTGTGTGAATGCTAATGAGCCCTGAGAAATATCTGAAACAAGGATGGGAAACTGATGGCCCTCCAAATGCCTTGAACTACAATTCCCATTATCCCTGACAACTGACGAGGCTGACTGGGGCTGATGGGAGTTGAAATCCGACAACCACGGCTTCTTGCTTTGGTTGCAATATGTCATGGGTTCAGTTCCCAGACAAGTCCCTGCAGTGGGGGAAAGCAGGACTACAAAACCATTAGGAGAGAGATCATGGCTCATTGGTTGAGAACTCACAGGAGCTGGTGTAGGGACTGGATAAAGTACACCAGGTGTGATAAAGGATAGATGGTACCTGTCAGGTACCAGTTGACCACCTCTCTGGAGTCATGGGTGCTTCTCCCAGTGCTCCACCAGCATTGATGCTTATATATAACACACATGTGCCCATAGCAAGCATGAGGAAGGGGATGGTGGAACACACCTGACTCTCTCCAGTCTGTGCCCCATTCACCTATTTTTATCTGTCATTCCGTTCAATTTCATGTCCATTCTTTGCAAATTCAATTGAAAAGTGTTCATTCTGTTATTATGGGTATTGCACTCACCATTAACTCTTGTATTGTTTTCTTACTTTGTTGATTGCTTACCTGATCTCCTTTGGGAGGAAGGGTGGACTAGAAACATAATGAATAAACAAAGAACGACTTCAACTTCGGTTGCATTCTTTACTAAAATTATTCTTTATCAACAGACGCATGCTTTACTTTACAGGGATGGTGATTATAAAGGGTGGGAAAGTCATCCTGCAGCGCTGGAATTAAAGCAGACAACTGGACAGGACAGAACAGTTGCCCACTACATTGACCAATGAGAGCAGTCATTATTGTAGAATACCTGCTGTGGCCCACACTGCTGCAAGAGAGGTGGTGCTGCTGACTCTGATGTCCTCTGTTTTGGTTCCTCTTCCTCCTTGTCCTTGTTGTTGCTGCCTTTTCTCCTGACCTCTCCAAGTATACAAGCTGTGTCTAGAGCAAGAAGAACCACAGCCTCCACTTGCCTTGCCCTCTCTTTTCTAGAAGTGGAGCTGATTGTAAGAGCAAGGCTTGTCATTGAGGTTTACTAGCTTGGGTGAAAGTTGTTTCAGGGATGTAGTGAATTGAATCTGTTGCAACATTTCTATGATGCCCTCTGGGTAATCAAAGCCCTTCCCATTTGTTATCATCTTGTAATTCTTCGGAGAATTCTGAAAGATAGGTCACTATTATTATCTGTATATTGCAGATGGAAGGCTGAGAGACTTCACCTTGCTTAAGGACAATGACTGAGCTCATGGAAGAGGCAAGATTTGGACTGAGGGCTTCCTGGTTTGTTCTTCTATCTGTTGGTTGCTACGCTACAAAAGACAGATTCTCTGCTAGATGGCATGCTGTGTTTTGCATATCCTCACTCATTAAGGTGGAGTGCCGACTTTGAGGTTTTGGTAATATGCAGATTTGTTTAAATTTAATCAATTAATGAATCAATGAATATTAAAAGGTCAACAATACTCTAAAGCACTCCTGAGAAGATTTTGTAGTGCTTGACATTAGAGCTACAGGTGTAAGCAAGTTCCTGATTAATAGAAGCTCCAGCAACACAAGTATGAATACACACAAACACACACCTCTTTTACTGGCTGGTTATGTTAGGAATCCCAGAGTGTATATGTGTATAATGTGCATATATTATTGTCCATATAATAATACATATAATACGTGAGAATAGTTCAAAATTTTAGTGGAAACACTAGGGTTGTAAGAGGGCATCGTTTTCCATTTTTCCATTACACTTCACCTTCCACCAAACATTATGGTATTTGTCTTGCAAAAGAAATGCAATGCAAATGGGAGGAAAACATAATCAATTTTGTATCATTTTCAGACTGAAAACAACAACGATGAATACAGATCTTATTTGCTGGATTGATTTCTGTTCTGAACATGGGATGAATAAGCAAACATAAGCAATTTCCACTGCTGTTTCTGTCCCCCACCCTTTTTTTGGAATTGTATGCTTCCCTAGGAAGCAACATAAAAACTTCCTTCTGAGTGAGATCAAGGACATGGGAATTAGGGGGGGGGGAATCCATGATGATAAGCTTAACATTTTCAGAGATCTTCAGAAAATTGCACTCTTAAGTCAGAAATAGTTTGACTGATGCATTTGCTTCCCCCACCCCCCGCCATACTTATGTTTTGTTCCTCTTCCCCCAAAGAGCTTGAGGTGATGTGCATGTTTCTCATCTACTCATTTCACCCCCTGTCATCTCCATATGCAAAGAACTTTCAAAGTGTGTAGTCACATTGCAATTATTAGATGTGTTTTCCCCCCATTTTAATTTAACACACCAAATGAGTTTTATATTTTAATAACATCAAGAACAAATAATTGCTTCTGAAACCAGGCAGATCCCATTAAAAAAACATAGTTCTCCTTTCTACAAGGTGACAGACATTCTATTGAAGTTGGAGCACAGCAGGAGATGAACTATTTTGCTCCCACCCACAATCAAGATGAGTTTGTTTGCTCATTTCCCCACCTTTCTTGAATTCAGACATTTTTTTTCTGTCATTGGGTACATGAAGTTCCTCGAGTTTAACTTTCATGTGGTCTAGAGAATACTGTATACAAAGACTGAAGACTGAAATTGACAAGAGCTATGGCTGCAATAGTTGCTCGTTCTGAAATGAGCACTCTCACAGCTGTAAAGTGCTAGGCTTTTGTATTGTGCTCTGTACTTCCTATTCAAGCTCAGAAACCCAACAGAAAGAAAGAAACACAATCTTTCAAGATAGTCACACACTTGGGGAAACTACAAAGAAACCTTTAGCACATTAAATACTTAACACACTTGGGACGGCATAAGCTTTTGTGGACAAGAGGCCCCTTCATCTGATTAGGAATAAATCCCATTGAATTAATCTGATTAGGAGTGGGTCCCACTGAATTCAGAAGAACTAGCTTCTGAGTAAACCTGCTAGAATTGAGCTACTTTTTAAGCACATGCAGTCCAACTGATTGCATGCTTATTCCTCGGTAAAGCTTACTCCATAGTAAGTGTGCATAGGATGGTTTCCTTTGATTGCAATTTTAAACATACCTATAAGGGAGTAAGTCACACTCAGAACATACTTCTGAATAAACATGCCTGAGATTGTGCTATTATTAATGGGGAGGTAGAATTCTCTGACAGTTTGGCTGAGGTGGGAAAACACATTTTCAGAAAAAATTCCCATAAGCCTCTCTTCTGAGAAATTTTTGGTTCACTTTGATATGGATTGGAATTCATATTGTTACTCAGGGCTGCTTCTTTTTTTCCAGCCAGAACTCTCCGGAACTGATTTCCGGCACCTCTCAGGTGGGCACCATTGCCTTTATAAGAGAACAAGGGATACGTTCATGGTGACTTCTGGCACCTCTTTTTCCGGGGGGGGGGGAAGCACTGTTGTTAGTTCATATTAGTGGATAAATGAGGCTATGGGCTAATAGAAGAAGGCTGGAAGGAATAGGAGCCAAGCGCTTCCACAATGTTAAAAAACATGGGCTGGATGCACAGGTGAACTCAAAATCCTCCCACCAGTGGAGAATTTGGGGAAAACTTTATGCTAAATATTTTCTAGAGAGATCTGGAATTCTCCAGACACTTTAAATAAGTCTTTAAAAGGGGATTCCTTCCTTCCTTCCTTTTTGCACAATCAAAAAAAGCATGTACATTGTGGGCAGGGATGTAGTGGCAGGCTCTAACCTCTGACTTCCATGTGTTCACAAGTGCATCTGTATGGTCCCACTTGCACAAGTCCTGCACTGTACTTTATGAAAAAGATACACGCCCAAACAAAGTTTGAAACATCTAGTGTGGTGTAATGGTTAGTTTTGGAGCAGAACCTGGGAATGGGAACCATTTACAAACTATTTAAAAAGACAACAAAAGGATTTGGACTCCTTGACAGGTTTTGAATAAACATCCACAAATTCATTAGTAGAACATATGATAAATAAGGCAATGATATGTACAGTTTTATAACATGCAGAGAATAATATGTGTAAACAAATCAGAGAAAGGAGCTGAGGGAAGTCTTTGGAGGGTGGGAATGGGAGGGAGGGGGGAAATGGAAAAATGGAATTGGATAAATTGATTTATAAATTGATTTGTTAAAAGTGAGTGATAAAAAATATTTTTTTAAAAAATAAAGAACCTGGGAGATCAGGGTTCAAATCCCATCTGCGCCATGAAATTCACAGAGCGATATTCAGGTAGTCAGAGTCTTTCACTCTAACCTTCCTCTCAGAGTTATTCACACTCAAACTAGGAGAGGGTAGACTGTGTATGCCACCTTAAAGCTCTTTGGAGCAAAGGTAGGATATCTCAGTAACAGCAAATAAGTAATTATTTAAAATGGATTTCTTTTCAGTCTGCAGTGACTCTTCAGATGCACAAGAAGTTAGCATTCTTATTCTACATATGGTCAAATGTGAGAAGAGACAACGGGCAGATGGGCAGAGTGAAACGGAGGCCTCTTGTATATGAGCACAGAGCAAGTAGAGCATAACATCTGCTCCCTGAGAATTGCAAGGAACCGTATGGGAATGCCAAGCCAACAGCTGGGGAGCTGTCAAGCTTATCCTTTCTCCTCCTAGGTAGCAAAGAGATGGATTATGGCTGGGCATGCTGCTTCCATTTCACAGCCAGAACAGTCAAGAGAAAAGAGAGTAGAGCATTCAACCCCAAAGACACACAGAACTACAATCCCAAATCACTGCTTCCATAGCTGGTCCAGTGACAGAAGCAAACTAAGCAAATGTCTCAAGTGTCAAAATTCCAGGTCTATCTGTCTCAGCTATGGCAATGTCTTTGGGGAGAGAGATGCTGTTTGAACTGGGCATGAGAACATACCCAGAGGCAGTTTATCAGCTGGGAGATATGCCCTGCAATCTAGAAGACACAGTTTTCTGTTTCTCTTTTCCATCTGATGTTCAAAATTCGACCACTGACAGTCCTCACTGGGCTGTTTTATTGCAGGGTTGCCATACGTCTGGAATTTCCTGGATGTAGCCGGTATTCAGCCCTTGTTAGCAGCATCGGGGCAGAAAATTGCTGAAATGTCCAGGAAAATCTGCATGTATAGCAGCCCACGTTGGAAGTGTAGATTTTGGTGGATTTCATTAAAAAAAGTGGCTCAAAAACCCATTTTTGTGAGATTTTGCAAAAAAAAGGTTCAATAACTTTGGCCCCCGAAGAAGAAGAAGAAGAAGAAGAAGAAGAAGAAGAAGAAGAAGAAGAAGAAGAAGAAGAAAAGCTCAACAAATATGCCAAAATCTGGTGTCCAGTTTTTCATTTTTTGAAATATGGCAATCCTATTTTATTGTTTCACATGTACTTCTATAAATTTTGGGTTCTCCTCAAGCTTGCCTCCCTCTTGTTTCTCAGGTGTCACTACTTAGGTTCACTATTAGAAGGAGTGATGGGGGGAAATGTATCCCAGGTAGGTATGGGGGAGAAATTCATTTAAAGGAAATCTTACTTAATGCTCATTTTCTGAAGCAATGTGTGAACCAGAACACAACCGCCTTTCAAAATCCCCTCTTTTCTGAATTTCGGGGAAAGTGTGCATACACTAGTGAAAATAACACGCAAAATGTATTGTGCTAGGGGAACTTGCTTTTCGAAAATGTGCCTATTAAGAAAAAATGTATACAAAAAGTGTATATTAACAGCAGCAGCAGCAGCAGCAACAACAACAACAACAACAATTTATTTATACCCCGCCCTCCCAGGCCAGAGCTGGGCTCAGGGCAGCTAACACCAGTAAAATTACAATTAAAAAACCCAATTTAAAATACAAGTTAAAATATAATTTAAAATGCAGCCTGAATTTAATATTAGCCCATAGATCAGGACCATAAGGGGAGGGAAACATAAGGGTCAGACTGAGTCCAAACCAAAGGCCAGGCGGAACAGCTCTGTCTTGCAGGCCCTGTGAAAAGATGTCAAGTCCCACAGGGCCCTAGTCTCTTGTGACAGAGCATTCCACCAAGTCGGGGCCAGTACTGAAAAGGCCCTGGCCCTAGTTGAGACCAATCTAACCGCTTTGCGATTTTGGATCTCCAATGTGATTGTTATTTGTGGACCTACAGGTGGTCCTGTAGGTATGTGGGTCCTAGGCCACATAGGGCTTTAAAGATCAAAACCAGCACCTTAAACCTGACCCTGTACTCCACTGGGAGCCAGTGCAGTTGGTAAAGCACTGGATGAATGTGATCCCCTGGCGAGGACCTCGCTGGAGTTTCTGCTAAATAAATTAGGAGAAATTAACCTTGAAAGCTTTTGAATTTTCATGAGGACTTACAAAAACACTGCAAATTGCTACAAAAATTTGAAGAACTAAATTTAAAAATAGAAAAATGAGAAACTGAGACAATCCAAAATTGAGGTATTTAGCCATTCCTAATCTCAGATCAAGTCTTGATGATATCCCACATTTTTCTGTCTATAAGACGTCCCCATGTATAAGACACCCTCTATTTTGGGGGACTCTGATTTAAGAAGATGGGGGGGGATACTATCCATGTATAAGATGAGCCCAGATTTTGAACATTATTTTAGAGTAAAAAAACATAGTCTTATACATGGAAAAGTATGGTAATTAATGTACTAATGTAATGCAACTCAGCATATGATGGATCACAATTCTGGAGGAATGGAATATTTTAAATTTGCTTCAAGAAGACAATAATAATAACACTGACAGCAACAACAGGTCTTGACTGGAACTTACCACTTTAGCTTAGATGGATGATGTTTGTACCATATCATTTTAGGCATCAGATAGGTAGCTACTACTCCACATCCTCCAAGGAGTGAAGAAAACATGACAGAGGGATCATTGTTTTCAGGCTGCCACTTTTGCTATGGAGAAACAAGTTTGGCAGTTTTGGGCATTGTTTCAGAAGCCTGTTTGACTGGGAGCAACGATGGGACAAAAGAAAGACGCATATACAGTATAACATAAAAAATAGTGCCCCTCTCCAAGCAGTTTTGACTCTCTTCAAAGCTGTTGTCTGTCTCCAGCCCTTAGGGGTTTTGAAAAATTACAAGCAGAACAAAGGTGCCAACCGACTTGAAACATTTGTGCAATGTTCGAGCTTACCCCTGGCAGAATTGCAAAATTAACTGCATTGCAATGGTGCTAGATCATTACGGTTTCCAAAAGTCCCTGGCACCCAAAGTTGGGACACAATAATTTCAGTGTGGAACAATACAAGGTGCAGGTATGTGCAGGGCAGCACACGTCATTTGAATCTATGCCTTCAGAGCTGCCCTCCTCTTCCCTATCCCCTTGGCCACAGAACCTGGATGAAGCTCAAAGAAGCTACCATCTGGATTCCTCCACAATCAATGTAACTGAAACTAGCTTGGCCTGGTTCTCTCTCCACACTGCAATCTCAAGAGCAGCATAGCAGTTTTCCCACTGATGTGGCTGAAGTGTATCCAGCTTAACATTTGAAGGTCATCATATGACTCCTGGCCTCCCTTGACACAGAAGCTGTCCTCTGGCTATGGAATCCAGGCTTTAAACACACTGACAAGAAAGAACTTGTCAAAAATATGCCTGCGGGGAACTGCTGGATGTTAACCACTTTTGAAACACTCAGCTGTGTGTTACAGGAGCTTAGATGTGCACTGGTGAACTGCCTCAGCCCCAAGTGGGGATCTTCTGAATTAGGAGACCTTGTCATGGTTCTGTTGCAATCATTTAGTGGCTCTGCGTCTTGTGTCATGACCTCTCAAGAGTAGGCATTGATGCCAAGTACATTCCCAAGCACCTCTATTGCATTACCTCTGTCCTCTCTGCAGCAAAATGCAGCAAATAATTTTGTCAATGAAAGTTTTTGTCAATTTCAGCCAAATATTTAGTTGGTTCTTTTGAAGCAGTATGTGAACATCAGCCGCTCTTGCTACTTGCAATCCCTGGCAATGAGTATTACGTCTTCCCTTCAATTCAGTTTCTCCTCTTCTTCATTTGGACTTCATCTCCTCTAGATCTGGGGTGGGAAACCTGTGGTTCTTCAGATGTTGCTTGACTACAGCTTCCATCAGTCTTAGCTACTGACCATGCCAGCTGGGACTGATGGGAACTGAAAGCCAACAAGTTCAGGAGGGCTGAAGATCACTCTTTTTTATAATTCACCTTTCCATGCCTTCCACTTTCTTGGACCCATGCTTCTTCCTTTCTCAAGACCCTGCCATTTGCTATTCCTCATTTCTTGGGTCTTTCTGCCTGCTCTACCTTGTCTCTGGAAAGGCCATATACCTCAGGAGCAAAAGGGCCACAGCTCATTAGCAGAGAATGTGTGCGCACGCAGAAGCAATCTGGTTTGATCCCTGGCATTTCTAGTCAAAGGATTAGGGGGAATAAAATCTCCCTTTGTGGAAGGAATTGTAACTCTGTGGTGGAGTTCACGCTTAGCATGCAAAAGTTCCCAGGTTTAATCCAAGCAGGGTTTCCCAAACTGTTTTTTGACTACAACTTCCATCATCCATAACTAGCAGGGCCAGTGGTAAGGGAAGATGGGAAATGTAGTTCAAAAACAGCTGGACACCCAACTTTGGGAAACCCTGATCCACAGCATCTCTTGGTAGGGTTGGGAAAGACCTCTCCAAGAAAACCTGGAGGCAGCCTGCCAGTCACTATAGACAATAGTAGTTCATTTATCTGAACTTCCTATGAATAGTTCCTACCCAACATTGGCCAATAATGCTAAGGACTGGAGGGCTCTGCCAAAAAGAACTACCAACAACTCTATCTGATCCCATCCCCATGACTTTCAGCTCTGTGCTACCAGAAACATCATCATTACCATGTTGGCCACAAAATCCTTTGACACAGTACAATACAGACTTTAAAGTTGTACATTGAACATTTACATTGACATGTTCTTCTGCCACGCCAGCAGGAAATCACAGTTTTAACACTACACTAACAAATTTATAATACAATGGTAACAATTGTGAAATGAGATAGTATAGGGCACTGAACGCTCAAATTGCCCTGGGGAGATCTGGGTTCAAACATGGGTTCAGCTGTAGAAAGCTCATTGGGTGACCATGAATGGATGGCAAATTCTACAGTAGCAATGTGCAGTGCAATTTGGGAAGGGTGGGGACACTGCAAATCTACCAAATGGCAGGGGTGTGTGGGTGCCTGTTGGGGGACATCTTTTGGAAGCAACTTAGTGTTTATTTTTCCTATGGGACTCAGATTTCATCAGCTGCACTGGTAAAAATATCTGAGAAGACAGTTCAACAGGAGGCAGAGATCCCAGTGCGGTTGATTTGTAATCCATTGTAACAAATGAATGGGCTGTTGCTGGATGACCTCCAAAGAGACCAAGACAATATTGTAATATTTCCAGCCTACATTTTCACAAAAGTTAATGAATGAGAAACCCAAGAACCTCCTCAGAGAGATTTAATAACACAGTTCAGCAGCAGCAGCAGCAATCCTTTGATGGCAAATATATGCCTTGGCAATAGGCTGATGTGCTCATTGAAGGAGTAGAATTAGGCTAGAGTCCATGTATAACGTGAGAGATGGTTTGGTCTTGCAGATGGAATTCACCAAAAGCACCACCTGTCTGGCTCGACTTCCACATAACTCATATTTGTCGGTAGCTACTAATCTTTTCTTGCAGGGCAAGGGATTCAAAAGGTTAGAGCTGGAATGAGTACAAATACCACATCAATATGAGAGATGGAGAAAATCTAATGAAAAAAATCACAGCAGAAGCTCAGCATTGGAAGGGTGGATGAATTATTCTTGCTGGACTGAAGCAGCAGAAAAATTTAGCTGGTCCATAGTAATAAGATGCTACTAAGTTTCTGTTAATTTTAGCTCTGTTTTAAGCAAATTGTAGTTTCACAAGAAGACTTATCCATGCAAGAGGCAGGCTCACTAATCTAGCTATTCACTGATCCCATTAACCTGAAATCAACCCCAAGGTAAATTAAGAATACTTCATGGACGTTTAGCATTGTTGCTCAAATTATTAAAATTCACAGCTACCTGCTGTGCAAAGCTGATCACTGCTATCTAGCATCACATTTATACAATTTGATTTTCCCCACAAGTACTTTTCAGTGGCTAGATGAGCTTTGCTGTGTTGGTTACAGGCTGCTGTGCTTGGCCTGCTGCCCTTGCTAAGCCTCTGACAATTGGCTTTTTGTCTACTATCTTCCAAATTAATTGTGCTGAATTAAAAAGTGCCATTTCCTGTTACTTTGATAGTTGCCAGTCTATCATATCGGGTTGTCTCCAATGCTATTCCTACTCAGAATACAACCTCTGGTTCTTTAACTGTTGTCCATTAATTCCAGTAGGTCTACTGTGAGTAGGAATGGCATGAATTCACCCCATTGCTCAAATTCCCCAGCCTGAACTTGAACATAGAAAGTTGGTTTATACTGAGTCAGATTCATTGGTGTGTCTAGACTGGCGTTGCTTATTCTTACTGTCTTCAACTCATCATGGTCTCAGGCAGAGTACGTCACATGCTACTTGCTTCTTTTGAACTGAGATGTGTGGGGTTGAACCTGGCTCTTTCTTCATGCAAAGCTCTACCTCTGAGCTTTGGCTCCCCCCTGAGGTAGTCGGTTGTCTGTAGTCAAATCACTGCAAAGGCAACAGGAAATGCCTATAACACACAGCTCTATTTTTAATCACATCTCTCTACAATACTGAACATTATGAAACCTAACATTTGCTGTGGTTTTGGTTTGTTGGGGTTTTTTTTAAGTGCTACAGGATGACTGGTAGTACTGATTTTTCTCTCTCCAGATGGCTTGAGGAACATCTAAAGTATCTGAGGCAATTTTCGAAGCAGAGCAGTTTGTTTAGTATTTACAGTAGCTTAGGAGGTGATATGGAGGATAGTGGGAATTCTGGTAACTAGAAGCCTGAGAAGCTGATGGGTTTCTACCAAATGATGTACCTAAAATTAAAACCCTGAACGGCCTCGGCCTAGTATACCTGAAGGAGCATCTCCACCCCCATCGTTCTGCCTGGACACTGAGGTCCAGCACCGAGGGCCTTCTGGTGGTTCCCTCATTGCGAGAAGCAAAGCTACAGGGAACCAGGCAGAGGGCCTTCTTGGTAGTGGCGCCCACCCTGTGGAACGCCCTCCTACCAGATGTCAACTATCTGACTTTTAGAAGTCATCTGAAGGCAGCCATGCTCAGGGAAGTTTTTAATGTGTGACATTTTAATGTATTTTTAATCTTTGTTGGAAGCCGCCCAGAGTGGCTGGGGAAACCCAGCCAAATGGGTGGGGTACAAATAAATTATTACTACTACTACTACTACTACTACTACTACTACTACTATTACTATTATTAAAATGGAAGCAAAGCATCAGACAGAAGCCATGGCCTGCAAAGAATATCTGAGTTCTTTGGAGGAAAGGGGAGGTACAAGTGGGAGAACAAAATATACAGGGAGAATGGGGTGTGGAATCCTTTTCACCATGATGATTGTGATAGTGATGATTTTATTATGTATACCCCACCCATCTGACTGGGTTGCCCAAGCCACTCTGGGCAGTTGCCAACACATAAAAACATAATAAACCATAATAAACGTTTAAAAACTTCCTGATACAGGGCTGCCTTCAGATGTCTTCTAACAGTTGTTCAATTCTTTATCTCATTGACATCTGATGGTGGGCATTCCACAGGGAGGGCACCACTGCCAAGAAGGCCCTTTGCTGTAACTCAGCTCTCACAGTGAGGGAACCGCCAGAAGACTCTTGGAGCTGGCCCTCAGTGTCCGGGCTGAACAATGGGAGCTACGTTTCTGAGCACACTTCCTAGGGTGGCGTACCAGTGTTGAGCAGGCGCATGATCAAACATGGCAAAGTAACAGATGTAAAATGAACCTTTGTACAGTTGGCTAGCTTCCACACACATAGGCAGCCTCCTCACAATCATCAAAGTTCAAGCACATCTAAGCCAGGCAAAAATCCCCAGGGTGCAATGTAAAGCCAATGAGGGTTGTGGTCTCCTGGGGAAAGGAGGAGTGGCCTTGGGAGAATTGCAAGGGCCAGAAAGAGAGGCATGGAGAATTGCATTTGGCTCCTGGATCTGAGAGTCCCTACACTTGTGATACAATATGGTAGCACAAAATGTTTAATAGCAAGGCAAAAATGGAACACACAATGGTGTCTGGAAGCACCACTGCTAGATCTTCTGTTTCAGAAGTGGGACATCTATGGAGCTCCAGATGTTATTGGACTCAAACGTCCATCAGCCCCAGCCAGCATGGCCAATGGTTAGAGTTGAGGGGAGATGCACTCCAATAACATGAATAAGGCCTGGTAGCTCTCAGCCAGCCAATGCAATGCCCTGGCTGGCTGTGAGCTACCAGGGGTGATTCAAGGTGTTACAAGAAGTGTACTCAGTTAGTAGAGCATGAGAATCTTAATCACACGGTCAGGGGTTCAAGCCCCACATTGGGCAAAAGATTCCTACATTGCAGGGGGATGGATTAGATGACCCTCAGGGTTCCTTCCAATGCCACAATTCCATGAATTTATGATTTTATGAAATGACTTGAGACCAAGAATTTGAAAAAAGACAACTTCTCCCATACCCTCCAACACATCAAAGGCAAAAGACCAGGACACCATCTTCCAATACACCATCTTCCCATTTTTTTCTTGTGAGAGGACATGATATTGTACCACAATCCCGGCCCCCAAAAAACGCTTTTTTCAGGCACAACACCTCAAAACATGAACACAAGATGAAGGCCCCCCAAAAAGTGCTTTTTTGGAGGGAGATAAATCACATAAGATCTCAGCACGCAAAAAGGTTGCTGTCCTCTTGCAAGAAAAAATGGGATATCTCTGCTTTTCTGGGACACTTGCGGGGTATGTTATCCACTATCTCCCAACCTGAAATTTGTGATATGTGAGAGAAGCTCTAAATCTAGTCCCACCAGTGGGAATAATTTGAAGAAAGGGAACCCAAAATAGGGGACAATCGCTGGCGGCACGGCAGCTATGAAACTGCCTCCTAAGGGAAATCAGGCAGTAGTCCCTCACTATCTGCATTCAGAAAACAGTTAAATTCCTTTTCTTCTTTTGAAATCTAGATATTGAACCAATAGTTTTATCAAGTTTTTATTGTGCTGATTTCAACTGTTGTTAAATTCTGCTTTCTGCTTTTATGGGGGCTTTTTTTTTTTTAATTGAGAGGCAAAGGAAGGGAGAAAACTCAACTGGCCTCAGGTGAGCATGTGTTCCGAGGAGGGGCATGGCTGAAGCATTATTCTCTGATCATTTCTGACTTAAATGGCACATGGCTGTCCTCTCAGGTTAAAGGACAGGCTTCGGCAAGCAGGAATGATGACTTATTAGAGAGGCAACATCATAACAGGATTTAGAGGAATAATTCACTGCAGTTCTCATGCTGACCTTGGGTGGATCCCATGTTGTATTTCAGTTTGGAAAGGGGGGGGGGGGATAGGCTACAATGTAAGAAACCTTTTCAAAAAGTAAAAGAAGAACTAAACACTTTAACATCCCTTTGCTGTCCCAAATAGACCTTAGCTCAGCACCTTCAAGCACAGAGACATGTTTAAAGTGGCTGAGCAATGGAATATTGAGGTCGGGGTCCAATAATTGCTGGGCACCCAAGGTTGTACTACAGTATCCTAGACAACAGAATAGGATTGGTGGACTTAGAGTTGAGGGAGGTAAGGAGCTTAAGAAAATTATGACTTGATCATGTGAGTTATAGACCTGATCCTGCTAAATGCACGCACACAAACCCCACCTCAGATATTGCTTAGGTAAAGGTAAAGGTCCCCTGGACAGTTAAGTCCAGTCATTGGCTACTATGGGGTTGTGGCGCTCATCTCGCTTTCAGGCTGAGGGAGCCGGCGTTTCTCCACAGACAGCTTTCAGGGTCATGTGGCCAGCAGGTGCTTCTGGTGCAACAGGACACAGTGATGAGTTCCAGGGTGCACGAAAACACCATTTACCTTCCTGCCGCAGTGGTGCCTATTTATCTACTTGCACTTTCATGTGCTTTTGAACTGCTAGGTTGGCAGGAGTTGGCACAGAGCAAGGGGAGCTCACCTTGTTGCAGGGATTCGAACCGCCAACCTTCCAATCAGCAAGCCCAAGAGGCTTAGTGGTTTAGACCACAGTGCCACCCGCATCTTAGACTACACTTGCACTAGACTAAATGTTATTTTGCATTTAGGGGCTTAGCAATTCCTTGGGCACTTTTCTACCTCCCAGTATGATTCTAGAAGAGCTCAGTAGTGTGACATTCCCACTCATACCTCAAGTCAATGGTGCAGTCATGATGGCGACCCCAACTCATGTAAAGGGCTCCCAAGGAAAATATATGTACATTGGTTGGACCAGAATACTCTTCAAGAAACTATGAGGTCAGGAATGTAACCGAAGAGTAATATGCATACATGCCTCTTTTAGTGAGTCAGGATCTGTAAGAACTCTCTTTTATTTGTATAGATGTGCTTTTAGGGTACAAAGTTACCCTGCCACTGGAAGCCCATGTAAGTGTTTCTGCTAGTGTGGCAGTGCTTACCTCCACGCTCCTTCTCCTGTGTGCCCTGTGTGTCTCCACAAAATGACTGGGGTTTGAGAAAGCCCCCAGAACAGGGGAGGAGAGGGAAGATTGGTGAAGTGATCTGCTTAGCGCTGTTGAATTCCTCCTTAAGAGTTTATGTTGTGTTTGTTGTAATTGGTTTTCTGTTTGCAAGTCACTTTGAGCCTTTTGTGGGTTAATTGAAAGAAGAAGAAGAAGAAGAAGAAGAAGAAGAAGAAGAAGAAGAAGAAGAAGGAGGAGGAGGAGTTAGTGCATCAATTGGCTATTATTTTCTTCTTGGGAACATTTGGGAACATAGGGATCCAAAAGGATTCTCCCCCACCCCCAGTCCCATTGCAGTCTCACAATTGCATGATGAGCCATCAACTGTACAGTTCAGTTTCTGTGAACTCTTTTGTTCGTCACAAAAGAAATAACTTCACCTCGGCAGAAAATCAGCTTTGCTTTAACTAACTTCTAGCTTCTGCTACAGCCAAGATAATGACTTGGAAGGTTTGGCTGTTCCCTCCTCCCTGCTACCCTCACATTTTCACTGAAATAGCTATTTACCGAGCGAGAATTTCAACAATTCTTAACAATGTGAAGATCGGATCTTGAAAGGAGTGCAACATCATTTGCTTCAGAAAAAAAAGAAAGAAAAGAAAAAGAAGCAATCTTTAATGTAACCCAGGCAACCTACCCATTGGTTCATCTCCTTGTGAACTTAGTCTTCTCCGCTCTCTCTCACACTTCTGATTATAAGCATGTGAATACAGGGTAAGTGGGTGGGGAAGATGGATTTAAAAAGCCTTCCTGCATAAACCTCCTCAGTAGTGCACTCAGTGGCTCTTGCCAGGTCACAATTCTGCAGACCTCATTTACATTCTCTGGCATGCCTCTTTTGCAACTGGATTATATGCACAAAGCTAAACAAATAATAATAATAATAAAACCAACTTTAAAAGCAAATGCATTCCCTCAGCAATTTCTTTATGGAGCTTTTGGACTCAGTTAAACAGATCTTCTTTTCCCAGGCATGCTGCCCATCGCACCATGTAGCACATGCTGCAAAAAAGGTGACGGAGGGAGGACTTGAAAGTGAACTTTCTGAAATGCAGATGAAATGCTAAATGTCAACAGAGAGAGCTTCATCTTTGAGAGGTGGAGGATAGTCAATGGTGCTCATTTCCAGAGCTGGCCAGGAATACTTAAATAATTACTGTGGGAGAAAGAGCACTTAATTCTTCTTGCAATTTGATCCTAATGATGTTCTTGATGTAGAAGCCCCACTGGTTTCAATGAGTCATTATATCTCTCTTACAATGATATGGAAAAGTGGCCAAACCCATAAACGAAGTGAGGATATTGGTTTATTTATTAGCAGCATTGGGGTGTTAATACAGCTCACTGGGCAGCATGCAATAAACAAGCATTAAAACAATTGAAATGCATAATAAAACATAAAACCCATACATTCAGAATGAATTTATGTAGAAGAAGAAAGCAAAATTCACTGTGACCTCAAAGCACACATTTTAAAACTGTGAGGATCAGGTGGATACAACTAGATGATGCGGATGTTTTAGACTTGGGGGGATTTGACAATGTGTTTGGATGGCATGCATATCTATGGTATGACAAGATAAAGGCCCATAATGGTTTTAAAAATCATGTAATTAGAAAATCTCTATATAATATTTGGATAAAATACAAAGATATTTTAGAAAGGAAAATACCCAGATGGCTTTCGCCAATGGAGGCAAAGGCCCAGAAAAAAGTTAAATATGGAAACCAAGTCATTGAGATTTTCAGACTTGTTATTGGAAGATAAAGAAGGATTTAAATTAAAACCATTTGACAAAATTAAAGATAAAATAAATTGGGTACATTACCACCAGATTAATGAGTTGTATAAATTAGATAAGAAAAATGATTTTGCATCGGAAAAAACCAAATTGGAAACGGAGTTGTTAAATTCTAAAGTTAAAAATTTGTCTGAAATGTATAATCTATTGTTGGAATGGCATATAAAGGATGAACAAGTTAAATCTGTGATGATAGATTGGGCAAGAGATGTGGGACATAACATAATGTTTGAAGATTGGGAAAGGTTGTGGAGGAAAGGGGTCAAGTTCACTTCATGTACAGTGTTAAAGGAAAATATTATGAAAATGATGTATAGATGGTACTTAACCCCTGTAAAACTAGCAAATATTTATCACAACAGTTATAATCTATGCTGGAAATGTAAAGAAAAGGAGGGTACCTTTCACCATATGTGGTGGACCTGTCCCAAGGTGAAAGACTTCTGGGAGAAGATTTATAATGAATTGGGGAAAAAATGTTGAAATATACATTTGTTAAGAAACCAGAAGCCTTTCTTCTTGGAATAACAGGTTTGGAATTGCCCAAAAAAGATGTCAGATTGCTTTTGTATGCCACAACTGCAGCTCAAATTTTACTGGCCAAGAATTGGAAAACACAACAAGTACCAACAGTGCAGAAATGGCAGATGAAGATGATGGACTTTTCAGAACTAGCCGACCTGACTGGAAGAGTCCGTGACCAGAAGGAGGAGGAGCCCCAGGAAGAATGGAAGAACTTCAAAGATTATTTACTTAAATAAGCTAAGATAAATTAATTAGAAATACTTGCAAAAAAATAGATAGGCTAAGGATTTAAATATGTGAAGTTATAGAATATTATGTTTAAAACAAAGATGAAAAGAAACAAAGATGTTAAGAGGATTAAGTAAATTTTATGAGATTTTGTTTTGGAAATTTGTTACAATGATAAATAATAAAATTCAGTCAAGGGAATTTGAGGAAGTCTTTTAACAATGTTATTAAGATTGGATTAAGCACAGTTATGATGTATGTTTGTTTGTTAGTTTAAAATTTTGGAAAATTAATGAAAAAATTGAAAAAAATAAAAATAAAATGGTGAGGATCAGAGTTCTTTAAAGGACCTAGGCAAACAGAAAGGATACATTGCTGAAAGACCATGCAATGCAGGAACCTCAACTAAAGTATCCATGACAGATGGCCATCTAACCTCTGCTTAAAAACCTCTGAGGAAGGAGAGTCCACAACCTCCTGAGGCAGACCATTCCACTGTCGAACAGCCTTTACTGCCAGAATTTTTTTCCTGATGTTATGTCGGAATCTCATTTCTTGCAATTTGTCAGCCATTAATGCACCACAGGAGTCTGTTAGCTCTGGTGCAAAGTCTCACAGTGAAATCCTAGGCATGTCTACTCAAAAGTAAGTCCTGTGGAATTTAGTGGAGTTTACTCTCAGTGAAAAGATTGCAGACTTAGCCTCAGGCTGCAACGCAGCTCCCACATACTTGGGAAGGCATCCAATTAAACAAAATAATATTCTGAACAGATATGCAGTCCTATTGTGCTGCAACCATTCTTCTGACATTACAGGGCAGACCATCATTCAAGAACGTCGGAGTGTATATAAATGTTCTTTTATTTACTTACTTCATCTATAACTCTTGGGGAAGGTTAGAGCTAGGATATCTGCTCAGCATGCAAAACAAAATAAAAAAATTCCTTCCAGTAGCACCTTAGAGACCAAATAAGTTTGTTATTGGTATGAGATTTTGTGCTTGCAGAATATCCCATGTTTAATCCCTGGCATTTACAAACATGACTGGAAAAGCCCGCCCCCCCCCATATCCTGGAGAGCAGCAGCAACTCAGCAGACACACAACAGAAGGCAGTTTCCTCACCCACTTTTCAACTCTAAAGAGCTGCAAAAGCAGCTACCAATATCAAACAAGCTTTCGGGAAAAGGGGGGAAAGGAAGTATTAAAAGTGGTGAGGGACATTAACATTCCTGCACAATCTTTAAAAACATTGAGAAGATGAGCCAATGCCTCCCCCTTGCATGTCTACTCAGGGGCAAGTCCCACTGAGTTCACTTACTCTCAGGTAAGTGAGCTTAGTATTACAGCTATGGCCTAGGAAAGGAATATAAAAGACAGCCAATGTACAAAGGAAAAACTAGGTTGGTGCAGCAACAATCTAGCACTAGCCCCATATCTCCCGTATTCACCCAGATATACTAAATCTTTAAGACTTAGTTTATGCTGGAGGTGGGGAAGTTGGGGCCCTTCAGAAGCTGTTGGACTCCAGCTGCCATGAGTCCAAGTCAACATAGCCAAGGGTAATGAATGATGGGGAGCTATAACCAAATGACATTTTTTCCATCCCTGGACTGAAGGAATGGGTTTCTGTGCAGTCAGTTTGAAACTGACCCCAAATCCTCATTTTTCCTCCTCCGAGGGAGCATTTCTAAAATGCTCAAACTTGAGCTCTTGAGCCAAAACCCAGCTGTATAAAAAAGTGCTCAAAGCTCTGTCCCTTATCAGTCCATGACGGCAATGGATGGCCTTGGCTGTTCCAGTGGACCAGGGATGGCACTCTGTCTATCTGATCTTACATCCTGACCACACTCTGACACACAGACTTAGTCCGGGAACGGCACCAGGAGTTGGTGACCTCTTGCTCCAAGATAAAAGTATAGGAACAGGAATAGGAACACCCTTTTATGGTCAAGAGTACAGGAAGAGGAAATCCCTTTTATGGTTAAGAGTAAGGAGCAGGAACATCTGTGATGTCAACTTGCGTGTATAAGCTGACATGGCTGGATTCCTGGGGAAGGGGGGAGAGGGTGCCTGGAGGATATATATACTGCATGAAATCTCTCATTTCTTTGGACTTGCTGTGGACTGACCACGCAAGTGCCTTCTGCTATCCGGAGAGCAGAATAAACTCTTTCTCTGAATCAACCACGGTGTCATTTGACTTCCTTCCTCCCTCCCGGGAGCAACGCAGACCCCACCAGTCGGTAAAGTCTAATAAGGCTACAGGATTATGATTCGTTTTGCAGTTCGAGACCCCCAACCACTCCCCCAAAAATGAAAACACAGTGACACGGGATTTTAGTTTAAGTTATTGGGCAAATTTAGGCCACAACTTTATTGAATACAGAATATGAGTGGTATTGGTTTAGGCATTGGAATCATCTAAACTATATCAGACTCCCACCTGCATCTCGGGGAATCTGATAAAAGGGTGAAACACCGCCAGAGGGAGCCCCGCTAATGCAAACCGACTTAAGCTCACCCCCGGTGCCCCCGTGGGGTCCTGGTATGGCCCTAGCCCCCTACCGCGGGGTTTCAGACAAGACCCAGGCCAACCCCTGATTCCTTTAATGGAACACCCTTGAGCTTGGAGGGGCAGGTGATGGCCACACCTCCCCTCCCTACACATTGCTGATCCAATGCCTAACTGCCAAACTTTACAAAGTTGTGACGATTGCTACGTGGTAGGCGAAAACCAAATGGCTCTGCCAATCTGCCAGATGGGAAAAATTCCTACCAGGCCCCCATTGCAAAACAGGCAACCAACAACATCCATAGCAAGGCCAACACACCAGATAAAGGGCGGGTAGGCGGGTGAAGGCAAAGAGGTCCAGCAAACATTGTGCAGGGATTAAATAATGTTTCGCAGCCGCCACCCCCCCCCCAAGCCAAGCCATTGGCTTTAGGGACCAAGTGACTGTGAAACGACCAACCAGATTGGAGCAGGGCATAGCTCTGCCCACACCAGGAGGTGGGAGATGCCTGGGGACCTGAGCGCAACGCGTACCCTCCTTGAAGAGGATAAGATTTGCAATATTATTGTTTGTTATTTGGTCCACTTGTAAATGATCTAAGGTATCTGGGTCTATAATCAAGGTGTGTGAGAGACTGGAGGTGGTGTTCAGACACCAGAAATGGAGGGCTCCATATATAAAGAGGAGAGGGAAAAAAGCACACTTAACTAGTTTAAAAAGCAATCACCATCAAAATTTGGCTTGTATTAGACAACACATCAAAAACACAATATGTACCATAAGAAGAAAAGCATGATATTTATTCATGAATTCCATTGTGACAATCTTCTATTGATTTTGGATTTCTAAGCTACCCGTTTCCAGAAGATGACATTCAACACTTAAAAAATAATATATATATATATATATTGGGAGGAGGGGAGGAAGTTAGCCACGATGAGAACATAGGAAATTAACTTGCACAGAACCAGACTTTGGGTTCTCCTAAGTAAGTATTGTCTCCAGGGTTTAAGATTGTGAAAATTCCCAGCCCCATCTGGAAATGCGACATCAAAGCAAAGTTTGCCATACTTTTTGAATATACTGTTTGAATTACTTTTCGACTTTGAAATTCGAGGACCTTAGCAGGAGCAGAGCTAACCTTTTGGTTAAGAATTGCTTTACACTGGTGTCTCAAGTTTCTACAGTGTAAGAAACCATATTGATAATCTTGGCATTTTAGTATAATTAGATTAGAGCTTTGACTCCATTAGACCTCATTTAAAATTGCCCGGCCTAATCCATTACAACTCAGCTGTCTAAAGGCTGACAATGCAAGGGCATCTCAGACATGGCACATTAAATTGGTCAATGTGCTTCCTGGCTGCAAGCAAGAACAGAGCAAAGATTAAGAACCGTTTACCTTGAAATGTAGCGTTTTGATGTGGAAACTATGCAAATAAGTTCTCTTACAAAATATTAGCAAAACACCCACCCAATCATGGGGATTTCTATGTTAATAGTGCTATAAAGATGCTATAAAGATGAATGCAGGTGGCGCTGTGGTCTAAACCACTGAGCCTCTGGGGCTCGCTGATCAGAAGGTGGACGGTTCAAATCTCCATGACAGGGTGAGCTCCCGTTGCTCTGTTCCAGCCCATGCCAACCTAGTAGTTCGAAAGCACGACAATGCAAGTAGATAAATAGGTACCACAACTGGTAAATGGTATTTCCATGCGCTTTGGCTTCTGTCACGATGCTCCATTGCGCTGGAAGCGGTTTAGTCATGCTGGCCACATGACCCGGAAAGCTGTCTGTGGACAAACGCTGGCTCCCTCAGCCTGAAAGCAAGATGAGCGTCATAACCTCATAGTTGCCTTTGACTGGACGTAACCATCCGGGGGTCCTTTACCTTTACCTAAGTATGGGCTATGCTGAATGCCAGCCACATTATTGTAACTAGGCATAGGAGCCCCAATATAATGGAGGCGGCTGGGCCCCCAGAAAGCTGTTGGGCATTTCCATTTAAATGGGGTTTGTGTGCTGCATCTTGTGATCAGTTATGTTGGGTGGTTCTTACCTGCCCCCCAATCTTTTATTCAAGTTGGCACACCAGACGTAGCTTACCTAGAACAATCAGAATACATACAGAACACAGTCTTTTGGTAGTTGTTGTTGTTTAGTCATTTAGTCATGTCCGACTCTTCGTGACCCCATGGACCACAGCATGCCATGCACTCCTGTCTTCCACTGCTTCCCGCAGTTTGGTCAAACTCATGCTGGTAGCTTCGAGAACACTATCCAACCATCTCGTCTTCTGTCGTCCCCTTCTCCTTGTGCCCTCCATCTTTCCCAACATCAGGGTCTTTTCCAGGGATTCTTCTCTTCTCATGAGGTGGCCAAACTATTGGAGCGTCAGCTTCAGAACCCATAAACAATTCTGCATACTTGAGGTTAACCCTTAGGATCCCATACCCAATTCACTGTCTCAGAAAGCTTCACTTCACTTTTACTTCCTCCCTTTCTCTGTTCCTTGTGCCCCTTCTCATAGCTTCATCAGCATTCTTTTGACAAGACACCTCTTTAGGTACCTCCAGATTGCACAGATTAAAAGATAATGATAAGACGAGATCTATCTAAGTTTATTTATTTCAACAATGCATAGGCCTCTTGACATTGTCATTCCTATGTAATGTGAAGCTACAAGCTTGCTGTTTAACCTGGTGTCAGTCTCTGCCTTTCAGCCAAAACAACCTCACATGGTTCTTGTGAAGAATAAATGAGGAGGGAGGAGAACCACCTTGAGTTTCTTGGAGAAAAGTGTGGGATATCAATGCAACACAAAAACTAAAGGACTGTGCCAAATGCTAGTCCTACTCTGGAAATACCTGTTGAAATTATATGACTCAATTAAGTCAATTAATTTCAGTGTGTCTATACTGATTAAGATTTAGATGACTACAACGCATAACCTGTTAAAATTATTTTTTTTAAAAAAATCAGGTTGGTTTTTTTTAAAAAAATGGGTGCTGGAATTTTAATTATTATTTTTTTTAGAAGACTTCACTTTCTTTATACATAAGCAGTGTTTTAAAAGGGCAGGTGTGCCACATCACAAAAAGATAGTTACAAGTGCCCAGAATAGTGTGAGCTGCAAAATAAAATATGACAGCACAATGATCTTCCTCTGTACTTTATGAAATTCAATATTTTACAGCCCCAAACTGCAAAGTCTAGTATGGCTGCCACTGAAAATATTAAAATATGACTACCATATATAGCAATAAATGCTGGTATTGTTGAAATAAAAAAAAAAGCTTTATGGCTAAAATACCAGCTTTAACATCCAGAAAGATGTCAAGTGTTTGAAATGTATATTGAGATGTGACAGGTAAAGAAGGATTGTTTTAGGGCAGCTGCCTGATGTTAGGAAAGATTGAGGGCACAAGGAGAAGGGGATGACAGAGGATGAGATGGTTGGACAGTGTTCTCGAAGCTATCAGGATGAGTTTGACGAAACTGCAGGAGGCAGTCTAAGACAGGAGTGCCTGGCGTGCTCTGATCCATGGGGTCACAAAGAGTCGGACACGACTAAACAACTAAACAACAACAAATGTGTGTGGTAGCCCCAACTAGGGCTGGGTGATATCTGGTTTTCAACATTGTGCTATATCACCAGCTAAATATCGCAATTGTACCAATATATCATGATGTAGAGGCATTGGCTGGTTTCACGATTTTCCCCACGTCATGATTTTTGCCAGCATCTGTTCATGTGATTCGCTGCCCTCAGCAGGGGGCAAGGGAAAACTGAGCCAGCAGAGTTAACAGGGGCTTCAGGCATTGAGAGAAACATTGGCTGGCTTCACGGTTTTCCCCCATACAGTCATACCTCGGGTTACAGACGCTTCAGGTTGCGTTTTTTCAAGTTACAGACCCGCCGAAACGCAGAAGTACTGAAATGGGCTACTTCTGGGCTTTGGCCATCGCGCAAGCGCAGAAGCACTAAAATCACACTTTGCGCATGCGCAGAAGGCGAAATCTCAATCTGCGTGTGTGCAGACGTGCCACTGCAGGTTGCGAACATGCCTCCTGCATGGATCACGTTCGCAACCCGAGTGTCTACTGTATTGTGACTTTTTTGCATAGTACACACACACACACCATTATTTGTGATATGTTGCCAGGTCAAAAATTATAAAACCGAGAGGTGTGTTGCAGATCAAGTCATTTTGTAGAGCAGGGGTGGCCAACTCCCAAGAGACTGCAATCTACTTAAAGGTGTTCAGTTCAAAGTTGTTGAGCTTTTTTCAGGCAGGAGGAAAGCCCATTTTGGGGGGTACTGGGCAAAATTGTTGAGCTTCTTGTGGGGAGGAGCCGCCAGTGATCTACCACGGATGTCCAGTGATCTACCGGTATGTCACGATCTACCTCTTGGACATGCCTGTTATAGAGGATTCCGCCCAGGACCAATGGCCCCCGGCATTTCTGCTTGCCAAGAAAGCTTGCAAATACTGAGCTGATTCTGATTTGAGATGAGAGAGCATGCCTATCAGCACCCAAATCAGTGGTTCCAAACCTCCTGTAACATTTAGTCCTCCACATATCATTTGAAACTCCTTTTAAAAACAACAGCTGTGCAATTTGGTTTTTTCTTCTTCTTTCCTTTGGCAAAAGAGTGTGCTTTAATATTTCAACAATGGCACAAATGCTTTATATGCCTTTTTAAACAGAGTCACATCTAGCCTTGATTGCCTCTTGCATCAGCAGGCTGGCATCTGCCTGATGAGACACAATCACATTAGCCAACTTACATACAGAGATGGGAGATTTAGTTACATATTCAGCATAAACCTTTTTTCCTTTCCCTTTTTATGAATATGTAAGGAGAAAACTTGGATATTGGGAATGGAGACAGCAGTGAAGAATTGCCCACTTTAGCATTAAGCGTGCCTTGAAGTGCATTCTTTTTGCTTCCGTTGGTATTTTAAGAAAACAATGTTTATATACATCAAGGTAATTTTCAGGAGAGTTTTGTGAATGCATTTATTTATTCTTTCACAGTGTAAGCACAAAATGCAATACATACACGCCATCAGCCCACCCACAACCCATTTCTGCAAAAGTGTCAGGGCTGAAACCCACATAAGCAGAGTCAATAGGATCTAAACAAATCTGATCACATAGATTGAGCGTCTGTGGCCTGGAGGGTCACTAAAGCCCCCCTGAAGCTGCCTTAGGTCAGGTTTCAGGCAAGAGCAGGAAGGCTGCTGAAGCTTTAAGTACCATTGACCTAGAGATGTTAGATGAGTCATTGGAAAACAGATCGTCAGGCAGATTCCTTTCAGTCTGTCCACTGGACTCCTATCACGGTACAGTTTCTTGCTACGAGGAATTAAATTTACTACTTGCAGTGCATTAAAAGAAAACATAATGAAAATGATGTATAGATGGTACTTAACACCAACCAAATTGGCTAAAATGTATAGAATAAGAAATAAGGATTGTTGGAAAGGTAAAGAGAAAGAAGGGAATTTCATATGTGATAAAGTTAAGTCATATTGGGAAATGATATATAATGAGTTAAAGAAAATGTGTAAATATACCTTCATCAAAAAACCAGAAGCATTTTTGTTAGGAATGGTAGGTGAAGATATACCAAAGAAATATAAAAAACCATTTATGTATGCAACTACCGCAGCAAGGACTCTTTTAGCCCCAAAATGGAAACAACAAGAAATACCAACGATAGCAGATTGGCAGATGAAGATGATGGACTATGCTGAATTAGCAAAGCTGGCCAGGAAAATCCGAAACCAGTGTGATCAAGTATTCCATAAGGGCTTGAGTAAATTTATACAATATATTAAGGATCAGTTAACAACATTAGCAGGATTGTAAGATTGTAATCTCTGGGTTATTTGTGGGGCATAGGAATTTGTTCATTTTTTTAAAAAAAATATATACTCCAGCCCACCACATGGTCTGAGGGATGGTGGACCGGCCCACGGCTGAAAAAGGTTGCTTACCCCTGGTATAGTTACTTATCTCCTTGGCTCGGGAGTCACATAACTCCATACCCTCCAACATTTCTCCAGTGAAAATAAGAACGTATTAAGGAAAAGAGGACTATTCCAGGATCAAATCAGAAACCAGGATGGCTTTTGTGAATCCAGGACTCTCCCTTGAAAATAGGGACACTTGGAAGTATGTCCAACAGATGTGTGGTGGCCAACGTACAGGCCTCTTGGATCATGAAGAAGGAGGAATGCGGACCCTTCATGTATCCCTATTTCCCCGGAACAGTCCTGGATTTACAGAAGCTGCCCTGGTTTCTGATTTGATCTCAGAATGTCCCACTTTTCCTTCTCCTATTTTCATCGGAGAAATGTTGGAGGGTATGAAATCATGGCCCTGGTTAAATCCTCTTTATTTCATGAAAGGGTACAAGATGCTGTCATTCCTGGTGACTGCAATCTTTGATACAGCAGCTGAGCCATGCAAGCCAATTACGGCGTCTGTATTTTGTGAATCAACAACCACAAAGGTTTCCGAACAAACCGAGTGGGCTCCCATTGATGCAATGACTTTAGACCTGTGCCTTGATGATATAATAACACCGGAGAAAAGATTCAAGCTCCTCTTGAAGAAAACAAGGAAATGAGGCTTCACAAGTGTCATTTTCTCTTGTGGGAGTTAATTTGAGGTCCAGGAAGAATCCCATATGATGTTGAAACGTTATGCTGGATGCACGAGACTGGCAGTCAGGGCAAAAAGGCCATTTGATTTGTCATTTCAAAGGAAGCTGAACGAAAAAGAAAGCACACAAGAGCACCAAACAGACAAGGAACCAAAGCCCTCCAACACACAAAACACAGGGAACCACCCACAGCTTTTGACTGCAATATCTGATACCGAGACTTCATTTTGTTCTGAATTATAAATGCAACGTTAAAATATACTTCATCTGTCAGTTGCTTAGATGTTGGCAAATCAACTCTGCCACTCAGAACCATTCTCTCATGTATTCCCTTTTTGTTATAATTTATGGTTATTAGCATTTACTTTAAAAATATTTTTTACATGACATCAGCACAATTGAATTCCTCACCCAGTGCTTTCAGTTGGGCATTTTGCCCCTAGTACAATTCATAGCTCCTTGTTTTAGTGCAGTAATTCATATTAGTTTAACATTTGCCATTTGGGACTTTGTTCTTACAATCAACTGTCATCAGCATCAATGCAGAAACTTGGATATTAAACACACACACAAGCGCACACGCAAACAAACAAACAATTTGCACAAAACAATTTGGATCTCTACTTATCACCACCATAATGTGTGTGTGTGTGTGTCTTTGTGTGTGTGACGTGGATGGTGCTGTGGTCTGAACCACTGCTGATCAGAAGGTTGGTGGTTCAAATCCCCATGATGGGGTGAGCTCCCATTGCTCTGTCCCAGCTCCTGCCAACCTAGCAGCTGAAAAGCACACCAGTGCAAGTAGATAAATAGGCACCACTGTGGTGGGAAGGTAAACGGTGTTTCTGTGCACTCTGGCACTCATCACGGTGTTTCGTTGCGCCAGAAGCAGTTTAGCCATGCTGGCCACATGACCCAGAAAACTGTCTAGGGACAAACGCAACTCCTTCCGCCTGAAAGCGAGATGAGCGCCGCAACCCCATAGCCGCCGTTGACTGGACTTAACTGTCCAGGGGTCCTTTACCTTCTTTTTTTATATATATGGTAAAAAAGTGTGTGTGCATATATACTATAGATAGATGATAGATAGATAGATATAGCATATGTGTGTGTGTGTGTGTGTATGGTAATATATATATATATATATATATATATATACACACACACACACACACACACACACACACACACACACACTATTCTATGTTTTCTTTCATGTTGTAATGGTGCAGTGAAGCATGTCATAAACTATTATGGCACAGAACATAGAAAGAAATGGTGAAATAAGTCTTACAAGGTCACATATCATGTTGGAAACTCACACAAAAGAGCACTCTCTTTGGCCAGTCAGTACTATACATTTACAGCAGCAGATATTTCAAAAGTAAAATTCCTGCCACCCGCAAAACTGTTGAGCGTTTTTGGGGAAACTGAGTTGGCTCTCGCGTTTTATACCCAAAGACCAGGACATGTCAGGAATTTTCCTAATGTATTGGAAGCCTATGATTTCCCCCAAAGAATTCTGGGAGCTTTAGTTTAAGGGTGCTGAGCTTTGTTAGGAGACCCCCATTCTCCCCACAGAGTTACAGTTCTCAGAGTGGCTTAAAAACAAATGCCCCTTTTGTTGCTTTGTGAGGGGAATTAGGCTGAGACACTTTGAACTGAGCCCAGAATAAAGGAGGGAGTTGATGGACAAAAGCCATTGGAATGCACCCACTTAAAATGGATGAATTTGGAACATCCTTTGAGCATCCTTTTAATTATTACTTTTTTTAAAAAAATAACTCAATACCATAGAAAGTATGGGGGGTGTCCACCCATCATGAATATCAGCTTTCAAAGCACACATTTTGTGCACCATCTATTTGTAGAGTATCGGGCACCAGAGCAATTAACAACCCATTTGTCTTCCTTGCACATCCACCCAGCTTGAAATCCATTATAAGTACAACAATATTGGTTTTGTTAATTTGTGGGCTGCACTTTGTTTCAATCCCTTTTAATTAACTCTTTATCGAAGGCATTTTAAAAAGTACAATAAAGAAAATTATTCTTGGCAGAACAGGGTTTTATGCAGAGAGCACTGTCCATTTGGAACCCACATAGAACATCCGGTTGCTTATTTATTCCATTTATTTATATCCCATCTTTCCCCCCAACAAGCTCAATGTGGTGCACATAGTTCTCCTTCTCTCCATTTTGTCCTCACAACAACCCTGTAACATAGGTTTTGCTGAGAGATGGGGAACGGGCCAAGGCCACATGGCTGAAATCCATACAACAATTAAAAATGAACAGACACAGAATCATTATCACTAAAAACAAAGATGAAACCAATAATGTGTTAAAAATGAGTATTTGTTAAAGAAAATGGCTTTCTAAATAATAATAATAATAATAATAATAATAATAATAATAATAATAATAATTCTATTATTTATATCCCACCCATCTGGTTGGGTTTCCCCAGCCACTCTGGGCAGCTTGCAGAAAAATATAAAAACATAATAAAACAACAAGCATTAAAAACTTCCCAATACAGGGCTGCCTTCAGATGTCTTCTAAAAGCTGTGTAGTTCTTTATCTCCTTGACATCTGATAGGATGTTTATCAGGTGTGCAGATCTGTGTTGAAAAGAAGTGTTCAAAAAGGAAACTTGAATGTCTGGTCACTGAGAAGAAACTGAAGGATAAACAATTGCAATGACTATCCAGCTGCTGAAAGTAAAATGGAAGATAAAACTGTCTTTTGACAGATTCATTCCCACCTACCTGAGGTTCAAAGCTTTAGATGAGGGTTTGTGTAGAGGGAGATAGGGAGAAATAATGCTAAACTGGTTCTGGATCAAAGCCACAGATTAATAGTGAGTGGTTGGTTCACATGGAAATCAACTGTGAAAGGACACAAAGTAAGTAACAAAGGTTATGAAAAAAACCCTGAAATCCAGAAGAAAGGGGCAGAAGCAGCAGTATTGTTACAGGTTGGAGCATGTATCATGTGACTCACAAATAAGTAAGAAATGTAGGATCTCCACAGACAGCTTATATTGACCACTAATGCCTTAAAATGACTTTACAGTGGTACCTCGTTTTTTTTAACGTAATCCATTCTGGAAGACCGTTTGACTTCCGAAACGTTTGAAAACTGAGGCACAAAGGGCGGTCTGCCAATTCAATAGAGAAAATCGTGAAAAACAACAGATACACGCAGCGGAAGCCATTCAAGGCACCTTCGAAAACGAAAGCATTTACTTCCACTTTTCTGGTGTCTGAAAACCGAAACCTTCGGCAACAGAAATGTCTGAAAACCAAGGTACCACTGTATAATCTGATGCTATGTTTATTTTTATTTTTTTGTGGAGACTGTATCAAGCTTGATTTAATAAAAAATTAAGAAAACAAATATGCAAGAAACAACAATACTATGAAAAATAATGTTGTTCAGTGTTCCAGCCCACCAGTCACAAACCCTTCCATTTTTTTCTGGTCTACCTTCAACCTCTAAGAGATACCAAACATTCTGTGGCTACCGAGCATGCTCAGTCCTCACTGAGCTCTTCTGCAGCGTTTAATTTTTTTGCCTCTGCAAAACTTCTTCCATGCAAGCATGCCGATACCTCAGTGGCCCCATTTCGCCTCCAATCCTATCAAGCACTTACCTGCTGAGTTTGCTATTAGCGTGAGTGATAACGACGGCATGCTGCTTTGGGTACCACTTTGGTAGCAGAGAATGCCATTTATACCCTTTAAATAAGAGAGAGTAAAATAAAGCGAACATTTCTTTGATGCCTTAAGATGCCTAGGGACAGTTGCAATCCAAATGGAGTGAGATGATTTCCTCTGTATAGGACAGATCTCATGTCAAAGCAGCCCAGCTTTTCTGCTTCACTTTCTTTGCTAGTATCTGCCAGAAGATTTACACCACAAACAAACACCATACCCATGACAATTCTAATTAAATGCATACAGGCTGATTAAGAGAGCAGTTGCACCTTCACATTTTCCCAGATTATGGCAATAACTTCTGGGTCAGGTGTTTTCTATTAATAATTAAGTCAACACGGAGTAAATAATAATTCAAAGCTTCTCATTTGCTCAATGTGCTTCAGCACTCATTGCTCTCCATCATGAAATATTTGCAAACATTCGGTGCATCTGTTGAGTCATTTCAAGCAGACAGCTGAAATCTGTGTTTATTATCAAAGTAGTTTTCAAGATCTGTGAAGTCACTGAAAATTCTTGCCATTGAGAAGTGCAGTGTAGGTTGTGGTGGTTGTTTGACTATAACATTAATGAACAGTTTGAACTTCTGTTTATTCTTTTCCTGAATACAAACTACAAGAATAAAAAAGCAAAAATGCAGTAAAAAAACCCAACCACAGACACACCTTAACACGTTACACACCATTGTGCATGGCTCTACAGATAAGTTGCATTAATGTATATTTTGGTGTTCTGGTGACACGTAGTGTCCCAATACCCATGAGAGACTCTCTCAAAAATAAAGTACAATGGTACTTTGGTTCTCACATGCCTTGGTACTCAAACGCCTTGGTTGTAAAAGTGGCTTGAACCTGATATATATGCTGCCTTCCTCAACCTGTATGAATGTGGGGCGGGGGGAGGAGTTTCCTTCAGCATTAACTGAGGCAACATTTCTCAAAGGAGAGTATTTTCTGAGAAATATTCTGTCAATTTTTGTTTCTGGACCCCTAATGAAGAATTTGCTTCCTTAAAGAATAATCGGCAAAACCTTTCTACCATCAATTTTGCCAGGCTGGATAATTTTGGGAGACCATAATCATCGTCGTCATCATAATCATTCGTTCTGAATGTTTTTTTAAAAATATTTTAAACATGTTTCACTTTTATTTTTAGTTGCATTATTTTATCACTGATGCGTTTGCCACCCTGGACTCCTTTGGGAGGAAGGAAGGGACATAAATTCGTGTATTGGGATCTGTATTGGGATGGTTTGAAAGATTGCTTAACTGTTTTATTGCTTGGGTATTTGTGTACCTGGAGTGCTTTGGGAGAAGAGGTGGGATATAAATTTAATTAATTCAATAAGAGTAATAACTACTACCATCAAGCAGTATGTAAATTTTGTGAATTAAAATTTAAAATTAACTGATGCTATTATTTACCCAAATTTGTGTATGATCAGAGGATTCCACTGAGCTCATAAATAAAGGAGTGGAAGACACTATCAATCTGGGCAAGACTTTTTGCTTCTCATAGATCATGAGGAGAATTGAAATTGAGATGTTGGGGGGTGGCAAAAATGCTTTCAAAATAAACTAAAATATAACAAAATAAAACAAAGAATAGCTTGTTGAAAAACTGTTATTGGGTTCACCTCCCCTCAACATTCCTTGGCTGTTTTGTCCAAGAAGGAATTGTCAAATTCACATATTGTTTTTGGAATAATTTGATGGCAGCTGTATCATCAGTAGGTTTCTTCCCACCAAAGGCAAGGAATAACTTGCAATGCAATATCCTTTCCCGGCCAACATTTAATCTGAACAAGGCTTGTTATCCTTCCACAGCTCTTTGCTCTGATAAGGCTGGATATTCCCAGTGGGGCTTTTATTTTTATTTTTAAGTATGCCAAAATGTACTTTGCATGGCTCACATGTCGGATGTGGCAATTTGCAGCAAGGCAAGGGACAGAGGAACTATTCCTCCTGGAGGTGTTTGTAGCGTTTGATGAAACTGGCACAATATGGTTCAGAGATGAAAAACCAGGCACTTTTCTGTATCTTGAAGAATAGCTCTTGCTTCAGGAATTAATCACAGCAGGGAAGGAGGTTCTCCATCGGTTTCAAATGATAGTCTCAAGATCCTGTCCTAAAAATAGCTTCCAAAACACATTTAAAGCTATACTCACAGGGCATGAGCTAGTTAGTCCCCGTGTGAGTCCAGCACTGCACGTCCCATAGAAGTGGATGGGGAGAAGGGAGGCACACATAAACCTACAATTTCCCACAATGGTCTGCCTGGATGGTTGCACTGAAGGGGAAGGGAGAAAGCGGGTCTATAGGAATCTCCACAGAGACTGAGATTACAACAGAACAGGACAAATTTATCCCCATGCCCAATATAAGCTAAACAAGCTACAGTGGTACCTCGGGTTAAGAACTTAATTCGTTCCGGAGGTCCGTTCTTAACCTGAAGCACCACTTTAGCTAATGGGGCCTCCCACTGCTGCCGTGCCGCCGGAGCACAATTTCTGTTCTCATCCTGAAGCAAAGTTCTTAACCTGAAGTATTATTTCTGAGTTAGCAGAGTCTGTAACCTGAAGCGTATGTAACCTGAAGTGTATGTAACCCGAGGTACCACTGTATAGCTTAGGGCCCCACTCTCTTGGGGCCCCCAAAAACTTTAAAGAAAAAAAACAAAAACCTGGATGTACATTTCCAAAATATAAGATTAAAAACAAATAAAATAAAACCTACATACAGCAACAGTGTATTATGTTGTGTTCTGTTGTGTTGTCTCCTATGATGTAAGTAATGGGCCCTGTCTGCTAGACTGCTCCCTAAAATATCACTGGTTTGCTCATTTCTATATATAGGGTGCCTACATTCTGCATGGATTGGTTGCATGGCAACATGTGCAAATGGCTTTAAATACCTATTAGCTCCATAAATTAACATATAGCCTATATTCAACACAAAAACAGTGATAATTTGTTGTTGACAAAGGACAGCTGGACATATAAAGGGCCCCGTTACCTTCAGTAGCTTAAGGCCTCATCAAACCTAAATCCGGCCCTGCCCATCCCCTCTGAGAACTGGGGTGGAATGGAGCTTAATTCAGCCCTAGCTGCAGAGTACCTTCCAGGCCATAATACATGTGATGTTGTGACACCAGGACGTATTTGGCTTGTTGGTTCCCAGCTGCATACGCCTGTTATAGCTAAGCACATCCTGATATCATAATGCGTCATATTTCCCAGTCCTCACCAAAATCAGCCAATGACGAGAAGCAGGGCAGAAGCAATGTGATGTCAAGGAGGTGGACACATGCTTTCAGAACTTGCAGAGCAGGGAATGCTAGTAGAGTAACTGGAATAAAGCAGACAGCATCCGGAGAGGGGGGAAACTGAGGATAGTTAATGAGGTAAAGTGACCAAGAACAGCATATAAATTATTATTTATTTATTTATTTATTTATTTATATTATTAATTGAATTTATCTACTGCCCTGTACCCAGAGGTCTCAGTGCGGTTCACAGAACAAAATGAAAATACAAAACCACAAAATATATAATCAAAAAAACAACAACAACCCAATAACCCCCCCCCCACACACAAACCCTCCCCCCCCCATGTCAAAAGGGCAAAGGATGTCAGTCAGATCAACCAAAGGCCTGGTTAAAAAGGAATGTTTTTGCCTGGTGCCTAAACTAAAGATATACAGTCGTACCTTGGATATCGAACACCCTGGAACTTGGACGTTTTGACTCCCAAACGCCACAAACCCAGAAGTGATTGTTTCAGTTTGCAAACGTTCTTTTGAAACCTGAACGTCTGACGGGGCTTCTGTGGCTTCTGATTGGCTCAGGAGCTTCCTGCAAGCATTCAGAAGCTGTGATTTGGTTTTCAAATGTTTTGGAAGTTGAACGGACTTCCGGAAGGGATTCCGTTCGACTTCCAAGGTACGACTGTATACTGAAGGCACCGGGCAAATTTGAGGATGACTTAAATGACTTGAGGATAAATATACAGAGGGATCTGCTTTATCACTACCCGAAGAAGTCTCAAAGCAGCTAACATTCTCCTTTCCCTTCCTCCCTCACAACAAACACTCTGTGAGGTGAGTCGGGCTGAGAGATTTCAGAGAAGTGTGACTAGCCCAAGATCACCCAGCAGCTGCATGTGGAAGAGCGGGGAAGCGAACCCGGTTCACCAGATTACGAGTCTACCGCTCTTAACCACTACACCACACTGGCTGTCAGATGGGGATGATGTATGCATGATGTGAATTTGATGCAGGGACACAGGGAGGAACCAGGGGGTGGATATGAATGTGGCAACAATGGCTCCTTCTTTCTGCGGCTCGACCTCCTCCTCCTTCTGCCACCACCGGCCCAGAGCTGCTTCCCTGTTCCTTTGCTTCTGTGGCTGCAGAACCCACCAGCCACAGAAGCCACACTTTGCCACACTCAGCTCCAGAAAAAGGGGAGGAAGAGAAGCAGCCACCAGCCGCTGATGTTGCAATCGGCCCCCTCTGCAAGTGATTTAATTTTCTTTCTTTCTTTTTCATTTCTTTTCACTTTTAATTTGTATATCACCTTTCTATAATACTATAACAAGGCAGTTTACAAGCTGAAGAAAAAAACAAAGTTCATGCACCTTATAACAATCTAATCTGACACAAAAATGTTGTGAGGAAAGCATAAGTAAAAAATAAACAACTTGTGTCAGATTCACTAGAAGATAGTAATGCACAATACAATTAAATATCGGCAAATGATAATGAAACAGACATTCACTCTTAGCAATTACAGCAAATAATTTCTAAACTATAATCAATAAAAAACGAAAGCAAGTCACAGTGCATAAATAGCACAATACAAATTGAGAAGCAAAGACATACAACGTATAAAATTATTTGGGGAGAAATCTCTGGACTCTTCTCTCTTCCCAGCTGCTTTTGATGATTGTTCTCAACATGCCCCCCCCCATATTTTATTGCGGGGGCGAAGGGACCTGGGCTCCTTAAAGTTGGCACCTATGGCTAGCTAGAATCTCCACCCAATTGACATTTGCTGAAATCCTAGCCAGTTTCTGAATTAACCACTTAAACATGCACTAAACAATCTCTTGTCGCTGTACTTTGAACAGGGAGGAGAAAGCTGCAGAAACAAATGGTTGTCCTTTTTAAAAGCAGACACAAATACTATTTAGATGGGACCAAAGAGCACCTGCAGGGGGACTCATCCCTCCTCTATTCCTCCCAGTAACTATCTTTTTCCTGCATTTGTCTTTTCCAGTAGCCTTCAGCTTCCTGCTTTTCAGTTGAAGCTAGTTGCCAGCACACACACACACACCCTGCATGCAGGCAGACCTCCCTCATAACTTGTCCTTAAAGTCCAGTCTGCCAAAAGGGTCATGGCACCAAAACAAATGGTACTTGTATGGCTGCAGCGCTCTGAGAACTGGGCTTTGGGGAAATGAAAGGCAGAAAGACCATCAGTTTATGTGTAACTCTTTGGTACACCCCATCTGCCATCCCCCTTTCTGGCTCTTTTGGGAAGTGATGTACATCAAGGGGAAAACCATTAGCTTTTTTGGGGGGGGAGTGTTAGATAACAGTTATGATTTCAGCAATTTGATGCTAAGTTTACCAGGCTACCTTTGATTGTCTCGGCGCTAAGCTGCTGTTCTTAAAACTTATATGCAAATTGCCCATTGAGGTACGGATGACAGATGGTGCTTCCACCTGCTCCCTCTCCCACAAGTTATGTTAATAACATTACACAGCTCTATAAAACTGCTTAAGCGAACAGATCTCTGGGATTTGTTATTCAGGAGTTGCAGGACAAGAATAATGGTAAAGACTCAGGGTGCAGACATTCCAAAACTCATCTGAAATTGGCCGTGGTATAAAAAGAGCCCCTTCTGCTTTGGAAAAGAAAACAAGAGAACTTCATGGGAAGGTGTTTGTTTGTGGGTTTTTCTTTAATGTATCTCCTTTGCAAGTCTTTAATGGGCTCATCCATCCTAAAGAGGTTTACATGGAAATAATAACTCCTGCTTACTCCAAAGGGAATTACTTCATCACAAGTATGTATAGGATAAGCAGCTCCAGTGTTCCAGGGATAGGCATATTAAACTAAAGTAGTCTGCTCCATGTAATTTATAAATTCTGTCAAAAGGGGGGAAAGGTGTTGCGTTTGCAAAGTAAAGGAAGGACTGGACTCTGATTAAAAACAAGACACGAGGCTTTGACCAGCAAGGCTCTTGGAGAAAGTGCGTAAACCACACTCCTCACCAGGCCATTTTATTAGCAAAAGAATCTTTTACACAGTGCTTGTAAGAACCAATCATATTTCCTCTGAGCATTTCATCAAACCCCACGTGGGGAAAAAGTAACACTACAACACTAATTAGCATGCATATATTTTGGGGTAAATATGTTGAGAACTACAAAGGGGTAGTAAATAACTTGAGAACTACAAAGGGGTGGTAAATAAGTTGAGAACTACAAAGGGGTGCATCTGGCAACCCCAGAGCTGAGAAATAAACATGATAAGAAGGATGGCCAGAAAGACCAGATCACTACCACCTTCATGTGAGATCTGTTTCCTGGCTCCAAGATTAACATTTTAAGATTCTATATAAGAAACTACATCAAAGAAACTGCCCACTATCTTTTATGGCCAAGGATGCCTGCCTGGCTGTCGAAGTGTGTACGTGACTCGTGAAGAAGAGGGGAATGGGCTGCAGAGGCAAAAGGGAATCAAAAGGGCATGAATGTAGAATCTTATGGGATTTAATCAGAAATTATCGTCAATATATCAAACCCAGTCAACACAATGTCTTCATCGTGGACACGATGGCTTGATGTATATTTTATAATTCCTCATGGTAATCCCATCTGATCCCTACATCAAGGTATACGGACGGCTATTATCAACTAGAACTTGCTGGAACTCAGTTCCGGCACCTCTCAAATGGGCGCCATTGCCATTATAAGAGAACAAGGGAGGAGTTCATTGTGAGTTCTGGCACCTCTTTTCTAGAAAAATGGCACTGGGTATACCCATTAACCCCCCCCCCAACTGTGGAAGGAAAGAGGACCAGTAAAGCTTTATTTTTTTCTGATTTGGTTTTTAAATTTAGCCCCCAAGCCTAATCCAATAGCCAATCAGTGTGGATCTCCCCCCCTCCCCAAAGCACCAAATCAGGGTCCAGACTGAATCTTGTGGCTGGTGCACAACCCTAGTTATTATCTTCATATTTTTCAAGGTGCATATACACAGCCCATTTTGTTCCACACTGGGAACAAGTGGAACAAGATGATCCCACTAGCAGTGATGTGAGGGGTAATGGTGCCACAGAGTGCCATTCTAGAGGTTGTAACTGAGTAATTCTCTTGTGGGGTAGATCACTGGGCACAGAGATAACCCCCTCCACACACGCACACACACAATTACAAAGTAGCATATGATCAAACAGGTACACACATAAACGGCGGCAGAACAAGCCGATCGGGCGCCTGGAGTGGCGCATGTGACCCAGAAGCAATCTGGCAAATATCTTTAGACCACCTTTGTCCTTGCAGTGCTGTGCCTATATTCACTGGTCAGCAAGCACTACTTTGCTGGATCCCGATAAAAAAAAAACCCCACAACCTTCTATTTTCCTTAAGTGCATCAGGAATTTAATCCATAGTGTTCTACGTCAATAAATCAATGTGGGTTGGGTGGTGATGGAGTCCTTTTGGTCCATATTTGTCGGGGGGGGGTGTTGCTTAAAAAGATATGGGCGAAATAGCAGAACATCAGCTATTTGCCCAGGTATACATGATACCAATATAAAATATGGGAACAATAAAAGAGCAAGGAGATTGATGGCCATTTCTGCATAGGAAAGACAGACTATTTTACGGGAGAGGAAAACAGCTCCTCAGCAACTTTGAAAATGCAGAATTGATTGCTATGCATCCTGGCATTTTTGTTTCATTCCCTTTTTGCAACGTGCTTTCTGCAATTGCGATGGACGTAGATGAATCAATATTTGATGGGGCTTTGTCGGGGGTAAGGACTCTGCCATGAACTGCAGCTGCAATTTGAAACTGTGCAGAAGACATGAGAAAGCAACACAGACATGTATTTATGAGCATGCTCATGTACACACAGGCATGGGTTACCGGGGGGGGTATACTGCCCGAGCTTTGCATTCTCATCTAACAGCCTTTCCTCAGAAATAAATCCTAACAATTTCTTAGCAGAAAGCAACTTCCACATCAAGGCTGCAGGCCAAACAATGCTTTGTTATATGTGTTGGAAAGCACAAGAATGTGGTCAGATGATTCTTGGAACCTTTCACCAAGGTGGTTCCACCTGCCAAAAAGGCAAGCCACTGTTGCATTTCAAAAACAGCCTCTTTGGCTGTCAGCTGTCTGCAGAAATAACACGCCGCCCCAATAAAAACCCACAACACATGCATATGGCTTCTTTGGATTGCAACCAGAATGTGTTGGATCAGGAGATAATGGACTGTAGTTTTGATAATTTTATGTGCAGGATGAAACTCATATTCAATTCAAACATTCACTGATAAACATGAGCATTGCAATACTATATCCCTGATCCTTGACCAGTCTTCATCCCTAACATTTGCCTTGAAGCCTCTGGTTGTGGTTGAATAAGCAGGGCAGGATAAGTGGAATGGGCTCTGAGTGTAATTAATCAAACTGCTCAGATGCTACGGAGGGGCAGAGAACACAGACGTCCTGAGGAAAGAGGCCTTAAGGCTGCAATTCTTTATACCAGGAATGAGGAACTCATAGCCCACCAAATGTTGCTGGCGTCCAAATCCCACACCAGGGGTCAGCAAGGGTTACTGGGCATGGGATAGATCACTCCCACAGAGATCCTCCATGGGCCGGGCCGGCATAGCGCAACACCGGAAATCATATCTGTGCATGTCCGTGGCTCCAGAAATCGCTTTTGCGCATGCCCAGATGCTGAAAATTGCACCTGTGCAGAAGCGATTTTTGGCATTTTCTGGAGCTGCGGAAGAGAGTCCCTGTGCCGGTTTAGTGCAGCGTGCAGGGACTCGCTGAGCGGGCAGTTAGGTTCAGGGGTGGCTCATGGGCCAGTTAAGTGACCCTCATAGGCCGCTTCAGGCCCATGGGTCTTTGGTTGCCGACCTCTGTCCCACACCCTTCGGCCATTTGCCATGCTGGCTAGGGCTGATGGGAGTTGTCTAACAATATTTGGAGGTAACCAGCACAGGACAGGACAGGAGGACAGGACAGGGGAGTCTCCCCTCACTCCACTGCTGCTACATGCTCAGTTAAAGAAGAAGTGCAGGCTGTTTCAAACAGCACTTTTGCAAAGTGCTTTAAGATAGCCCCCAGGTTTCTGCTTCAGGCTGAAGCCCAGTGCTAGCAATCCAATGCAATCTCGCTGTATTCTTGATTGAATCACCCTTTTGTAGGTAGTTTCCAGGCTTATTAAAGCTGATACGCACAGAAGCAGATGAGGAAGCAAGGCAGTAACAAGAAAGACTATCAAAACAGCACACGGCGTCCTGGAGAGGAGACGATAATTTATAATGGAATCAAAGTCAGTGAGATATGAACAATGTCTTTTCCATCTTAAGGACACTTTTATTGGATCTGAAGGAACAGTATATATTGAAAGGAACATTTTAAAGTTATAAACACACACTCTCCAAATCAAATGCACAGGCTGTAAAATCCCTAGGTTCAAATATGCTTGTTAGGGGGATTTTTTTTTATTATCCCCCTGATAAGATAGAATTTCCGGTGGAGATGTAAAAGACCATTTCACATTCTAGTCTTGAGAGTAAAGATAGAAGAAAAGTATTCATGTCTACGATCCATTATTACACCTGAAAGTTTCAGAATATTTGTATAGCACTGCTTCTCTTTTCCAGATCCATCTTTTGCACGAGTGTTAATAATGTAGGTGGCTTATAAGTGAAGGGGGGGCAGCATACCAATGCCACCACCAAAAAGGCTCTGTCCTTGATGGCCTAACTCCCAATGTGGGGGCATGTGGAGAAGGGCCTGTATAGAAGATATTGTGTCATTCTTCTCAAGGTATGGAGAACTTGTGCTGGCTGGGAGGGATGGCAGTTGGAAACCCAACAACATCTGGTGGGCCACAGGTTCCTCATCTCCCCTCTGCTCAGTAAAATGCTGCTTACACCGATGAAATTAACAACAATACATTTAGTATCGCACATGCACTGCTCAATAGCTTGTCTCTTCAGTTGCTTTCATTGGAACTGATGTTGCGTGTGAAGACCCCTGAGACCTCCCAAAGAAAGACACAGTTGACACCAATATTAGTTTAAGGTTATTGGCATAATTTTGGCCACAACTTTATTGATTATAGAATATGAGTGGTTTGCTTAGGCATTGGTTTGACTAGCTGCACCTACACCTCTGGCAGGGCAGCCCTGACAACTGGACTCCGGCAGAAGTCAATAAGGGTAAACATACTGGGGGAGCAGTGGTCCAACCACAGATGCAACCTCATCCCAACATGCTCCCAGGTGCTCTGGCGTGGCCCTAGACCCTGGAAGGGGATCGGACAAAATCATGACGAGCCCATGGATTCCTTTAATGGAACACCCTATCGTGCATTGGGAGGGGCAGGTGTGACAACCTCCCCTCCACCACACCTTGAACCAATGCCTAACCACCAAACCTTACAAAGCTGTGACCATTTGCTAGGCGGCAGGCAAAACCCAAGTGGCACCAGCCAATCAGCCAAATGGGAAAATTCCTACCAGGCCCCTGCCCCAAAAGCAGGCGACCCACGACGGCATAGCAAGGTCATAGCAAGAGCCTAAATATAAGGAGGGTGGGCGGGTTATCCAATGGACGAGGAGGTAAGAGGAAGCTCGACACAATGTGCAGCAGTATAAATAGGTCCCCCAGCTGCCAATTCTCTCAACCCAGAATTACCCCAGCAACTGTGGGACCCAATCGCGTTGTTGTGGCTAGCCAAACGCTCACACCCACACAAACAGTGAGGTCAGTTTTGGTGATCTCACCCACCCTCCGTGATTTACTTCCTACATCCTAATAAATAGCAGGCAAATTGGCCCACTGTACTTCAAAGGAAACTCAGGCCTGGGGCACGGATGTGGCTCTTGAAGCCTATCTTCCTGGCCCTCAAAACTCTCCCTAAGCTATACCATTCAATGGTGTTTCTTCACTCTCCAAATGCTTTTGCCAGGCTACCTTCTTCTAAAGGTTGTATAGTTGACCCCCTGGCTTGAGGGTCACATAACTTCATACCCCACAACATTTCTCCAATGAAAATAGGGACATCCTAAAGTTTGTGCCCCCCCCTTGGGTGAAATATACCTGCATTGAAGGGAGCATAACTAGATAATGTGAGAGGACCCTTCCAACTCTACAATTCTATGATTCTATGATTTTAATTCATGAATGCCTCCTAATATTCTGAAGATTTAGAGTTGTGAAGAGCATACCCTCCAACATTTCTCTGATGGAAAGAGCAGCATCCTATTCCATAATAATAAATTTACTATTTACACCCCACCCATCTGACTAGGTTGCCCCAGCCACTATGGGCGGATTCCAACATATATGAAAACATAATAAAACATTTAACTTTTTTTTAAAAAAAAAAAAACACTTCCCTACACAGGGCTTCCTTCAGATGACTTGGGGATTGGATAACTCCATACTCTCCAATATTTATCTGATGAAAATAGGGACATCCTAAGGAAATGTAGGATGATCCAGGATCAAATCAGAAACCAGGACAGCTTCTGTAAATCCAGGACTGTCCTTGGAAAACAGGGACACTTGGAGGGTCTGGAATATGTCCCGGCACTCTGATAATGCCTCTTACTTGCCGGATGGAGGACAGAGAAAGATGTGTGATGAAACTAGCATACTGGTCAAAGGTGAAATTTATACCACAGCTCCACACAGTTTTGCCTCTGGCCATAGGCTGGAGAAGGTTCCCCAAGTCTGAAAAAGAATTCTGCCAAAAACAAAAGAATGCAGTCCTAAAATGATGAACACACAATCCCCACCACCACCAAATAAAACAACATAGAAATATCATATCCTGGCTCAAAGAAATCACCCTGCACAACTTGTTAACACCTAAGGTATGAAACTACTTCAAGTGCTCTTTTCAATATCCCAAAACTGGTTGTACAGGAAAAATGTATCTGTGGGGCAAGATTGGTTTTGACAGCTAAGAAGCAGAAGCTTGCATGTGCAAAATAAACTTTAAAAAAATAATAATCTGAGGATTTCAGACATATGCTGATGTGCAAAGACATCTAAAGCAATAACCATCGCATCTATATTGTCAAGACAAACTTGAGGAGAACAGGCTTTCAGCATATTGCTGCCACTTGTGAACATCTGCAAGGGACCCTGTACTTTTTTATATAGAGAGAGTTGGTGTGCAGCTCTGTGTGGAAAAGTTAAACATGTCCATTTATGACTGTTATGGCCTTGGAAAACAGAACCAACTGCCTAATTGACAAAGCAATATTTTTTATACTCAGGATGCAGCAGCGGGTGTTTACCTGACCTCTCATCATATACGTCACTGTGTCAGCAGGGAGAAGGCCAAGGTGCCAATGAAATACAAAGGTAAAGGTAAAGGGACCCCTGACCATTAGGTCCAGTCGTTGCCGACTCTGGGGTTGCGGCGCTCATCTCGCTTTATTGGCCAAGGGAGCCGGCGTACAGCTTCTGGGTCATGTGGCCAGCATGACTAAGCTGCTTCTGGCGAACCAGAGCAGCGCACGGAAACACCGTTTACCTTCCCGCCGGAGTGGTACCTATTTATCTATTTGCACTTTGACGTGCTTTCGAACTGCTAGGTTGGCAGGAGCAGGGACCGAGCAACAGGAGCTCACCCTGTTGTGGGGATTTGAACTGCAGCCTTATGATTGGCAAGTCCTAAGCTCTGTGGTTTAACCCACAGCACCACCCGTGTCCCAAGAGGTGCATCAAAAAAGGTAGAGTACCCCTTGACGGTTAAGTCTAGTCAAAGGCAACTATGGGGTTGCGGGGCTCATCTCACTTTCAGGCCGAGGGAGCCGACGTTTGTCCACAGACAGCTTTCCGGGTCATGTGGCCAGCATGACTAAACTGCTTCTGGCACAATGAAATACGGTGACATAAACCAGAGCGCACGGAAACACCGTTTACCTTCCCACCACAAGGGTACCAATTTATTTACTCGTACTGGCATCCTTTCAAACTGCTAGGTTGGCAGGAGCTAGGACAGAACAACAGGAGCTCATCCCATTGTGGGGATTCAAACCACCGACCTTCTGATCGGCCAAAGAGTAGACCACAGCGCCACCTGCGTCCATGAGAGGTGCATATGTTGTAGTGCAGCCAATTTAAGCACACCCACCAGTGTGTTCACATCATCCTGACCTTGCTGCCACCATACCCCCCCCTCTCATTGGTACAATGATGCAAGTGTTGGAAGGTCAGGTAAGTGCTATCACCCCACCAAAAGTTAGTATGAGATACTAGGTGGTTCATTAACTGTGCATGCAATTTTTATATTTGCCTGAAAAGTGGTTTGTGGGGGGGGGGCACTAGGGGCGCATTGGAAGATGGCCGACAATAACATCTCTCCGACCCACACAAGGTAATTATGAGGCTGTTATGGGAGTATGCAGCCTCCCTTGCCCCTCCAAGGGAATGGGGGGGACTGCCCTTGCCTGCTGTGCCCATAAATCACCCCCGAACTCAAGGGGGTGAGGGCACTAGGCAGAAAGCCCTTGTGTGGATTTCGGCTCTCCTGGATGCTGTCTCTGATCGTGCCACTAGCTGCAGCAACTTGATAATAAACAATTAGGAAGAAGCAAATGCACATATTTCAAGTGAAGAATGGGGAGTAAAGACTGCTAATTGAAGGGACCTCTGTGAAAGAAGAGCGGCGGGTTGGATCAACAGGAATAAGACACATCAAGGCTCGGTATGTCAGCAGTGGGACTGGATGGGGGGGGGGACTTTTCTTTTTCTTTCTTCTATGTGATTAACCAATAATCCCCCCCCACACACATGTCAGAAACGTCACTTAAATGACCTAAGCTGGATGATTTAAGATTGTGTGGAAATGAATTCTAACCAAAAGCATGTTTTAAGGAGATCAAGGAAAGTACAAGAGCTTTTGGGATGATGCAGTAAAAACAGCGTCGCCATTTTGACAAGTTCTGTTGAAAGATTTACGACTCGGGAGGAGGAATGGACTTGTTTTCATACTGCAGGTGAACCTCCTCAGAGGACTAAAGAAGGTGACAGATTTGTGAAGATTAATGATGGAAAGAGTGCTTTTATTTATGGAAGCAATGATATATGGAAACCATCTCGATATGGTTCTTGGACGAACGGAAAAATTCACACAGGATTACAATTGGCTTTTACCTGCTTATGGAGATTATCAGAAGAGGCCACAAAGAGGAAGGAAAAATATATGAAAATAACAAGATGAGATGTGGGAAATAGCAATATAGGACTGGATAGAATTATGAACATTATTTGGAAAGATTTGTGGACATTAATGCAGCAGCAAGAAGATGATTGGATCCCCTTCGGAACTTGAAATATGGGTACCCCCAACAAAAATTTAAAATTCGGCTTTGTCATTTGGAATTTATGTGATGTGATTTGATTTGATTGGTCGGTTAATAAAAATTATTTATTTTAAAAAAAGTGGTTTGTGGGATAACCAGCCTCATATAACCAACATACTTATGTCTAATTAATGCATGAAGGGGTTAATGTCATAGAGTAAGCTGTCATGCCAGTCTTATCTAGGTCACTGTCCCTCACTTTAAGAGGAAATTAATCTAGCCTATTGTTCCCTCAGTCTATCATGTGAACTCCTGCATGTAAAGAGGTCTGGGCTGGTTGCTCTAAGCTCAGACCCTATGGCGTTTTACAAACCATTATCATGTTCCTGTACCAATAATTTAGAAATTTTCACCAGTGTAAAAAAGCCAATTTTACTGCCAGTGCTATTTTTTAGAAAAAGAGGTGCCAGGTTTTTTTCTAGAAAAAGAGGTGCTGGAACTCACCATGAATATCTCCTTTGTTCTCTTATAATGGCAACTGAGTTCTGGTGAGTCTAGCCTGAAAAAGCACTATTACTGCCTGTGATTTCTGAATGCCGTATGAGAAAGCCCATAAATCTGACCTTTGGAGAGTTTGTAAGTAAACCATTTTAAACTTACCAAACATGTAGTCTTTTTCCATGCTAGGGAAGTAAAAACCTTTTGAAAGAACTCACAAGGGCATAATTTAAAGGTTTAACAGCCCATATCTCCACATTTTGCTGCATGTTTCATGATTTTAATTCTCTGCTGGGGTTCTTTCAGTAGTACTTGCCCCAAACCTGGATCTTGGCATCCAAGAATTTTCCTTTTGATATCTATTTTTTTCCTTGCCAACCAACAGAAGTAAACAAGGAACAGCCTCACATCAGGTGTGTTTTAGTGTGAGTTACCAATAAAACCACATATTCTGTCCCTTCCTGCCATTCAGTGTTTTGATTGGTGCATTATTATCCACACAACAGTAAACATGCAGATATGAAAGAGAGGGACACATTTAAATGCAGTATTACAACAAAGTATTTCACTTTTGCTTCAGTGCTCATGAAAATGTAAGCCACAATTTTGTTTCAGATCATTTTGTTGTTTGTATATAAGCAGCAGGATAATTTGCTGTGTTTTGCCAAGTTTGATGATAAAATCAAGTACCCATTCTTTGTAATGTAATATCACAATCCAGATTTCCACTAACACTTGTGAAAATTTAAGTTAGGAGAATTTCGCTGCTGGCATCGCCTCCCCCCCCCCCCCAATTCTTCAGTTCTAAGTAATAATAAAAATAATAATAGCTAACATAATCTGATATGATCTTTTGCCAAGACTGATGCTAACCTAACAATATAAAAATCTTTATTAAATTGGTTGTTTTGCTGTAACAAGCTAACCCATTTATTTTTTCCCAAGATCTGGCGGAAAAAGCTTTCCTGACAGATGACAAACTATGGGAATTAGAAATGGCAATTTGATCATCATGATATCTAATTTTACCTGTAAGTGACTGCAGTCTTCAGAAAATACAATATTTTATGCAACATTAATATACATTGTGGAATGATATCTGAGGGGGAAATCATATTGAGATTTCTTTTTGATTTACTGAAAGCCTCATCAGTAATCCTCAAGCATAGGGATTGAACCCATAAACTTCTGCATGCAAAGCAAAATAAGTTCTTTTTCAAACAACAACATTTTACCACTATGTTACATAAACAAAGGCATCAAAAGCTTTAAACTATGATCAAACACAACCCCAGCCTGTGGTGTTGTATTTGGGAGTCTGTAGTCTCTTCCTCTTTTTTGACGATCACTCATAGCTGAGTAAGATTGTCTTACATGAACATGGAAGTCCATGTTCCAAGTCCATGGGAGTGTGTAGTAGAAGTGACTGAAGTGGTCAAAACAGTCTCTTTGCCAAACCTGTTAAGTATCTTCTTTTACATGTCTAAAGAGTTGGTCAGGTGTGTTGTCATGGAGGGTGGGGAAGGAACTAGTTAGTGATGTTTCCAGAAGGAGGAGGCAGGTTGAATCATCCTAGCTGTAGGACAGGGATGTCCAACAGGTTGATTGTGATCAACTGGTTGATCCCCAGGAGGTTCCGGTTGATCACAGTTGATCGTTGGCTCCTTTTCCTTTGCAAAGCATCTGGCCCTGCCCCCTCGCCCCATCCTCCATTTTTGCATGGTTATTGGAATGGAAGATGGAGTTTTCGCTGTGAGGCAGATTGTTCAATCTTTTGGTGAGCGACTTTTGACATTTTCCTGTGCACCAGTGGACTTTTTTCCCTAAAAGAAGCTCAAAAACTTTGCCCTAACCCCCCACCCATGGGAGTTTCTTGGGAGTTGGACGTCCCTGGTGTAGGAGAACAAGGAGAAGAAGAAGGGGAAGAGTTTGGATTTGATATCCCGCCTTTCACTCCCTTTAAGGAGTCTCAAAGCGGCTAACATTCTCCTTTCCCTTCCTCCCCCACAACAAACACTCTGTGAGGTGAGTGGGGCTGAGAGACTTCAAAGAAGTGTGACTGGCCCAAGGTCACCCAGCAGCTGCATGTGGAGGAGCAGAGACGCAAACCCGGTTCCCCAGATTACGAGACTACCGCTCTTAACCACTACACCACACTGGCTCTACAATAGGTAGGGGCTAGTTTCTTCTGGAGACTTGACTTGCTCTCTGTACAAAAACAAAAGCTATGACTTTTGGAAACCCAGACCCACAGAAACCCAATGCAGGAAGCAAGATCTGTTGGGGTAGGAATATTGTGAGCCCTTCCACCTTATGCTCAGCCTATAGATGTGTGTACATAAAATCATATACCACAAAGACAGCAGAAGCCCCAGTGACTTTCACTTCAAGGAAACCAAAACTGAGGTAAGTGCGGACACAGCTAAAGTCTCTCACCGCTCATTAGCTTGGGTTCATGCAACAATAGGTTGTTGCTAGCATCTCAGGCACTTCAACACGATGTGCAACAGTGGCTGAGTGATGTAAATGCCTTACTGAAGAGTTTTGTAGAAGGGGTCAGTTAAAAAAAACCAACCACCACCATTCCTCTCTGTGAATATGTCCCTCATCAATTACAGCTATCGTCTCCAAGGCCAACAGAGGAAATTAAAATGCAACCCATTAAATGAATTAAAGGAAGAAGAGAACAATGCATTAGTTGAAGAAATAACCGTGAAGGAAGAAAAATCAATTAATTATTATGCATGAACCAATATCACAGAGGGTAAAAATCTAATACAACCATTTAAATCCTTTAATTTCCTTGTTGGGAAATAAAGATGAATGTGCTTATTTACAATGAAATCTACTTAACACGCACAAGATCTATCTGCTGTGAACTTGATAGCATTCACCTCACATCCGTGTCTAGAAAGCCACATTAAAATGGCAAGAGAGAGATGTGATTTAGAGGACTGGGGGGGGGGCAGGCGGCAGGATGGAGGAAGAGCTGTCACCAACCAAACGCACTTTGCTTAAAATAGAACCAAAGTGTTCACTGGTTACAAAGAGGGATGCCTCTAATTCCATACCAGGACAGATTTTCCACTCTAGCGCTGCCGCTGCCAAGCGGATTAACCAATGCTTGTCCTCAGCGATGGTAGTGGCAGCTGCGAGGGAACATCCCATTGCCTCCCCATGGCCATGGCTGCTGACTCCTCCCTTGGGCAGTTTGTAGCGGTTGCTGGAGAGCGGGCAAGGATGATGAGAGTCTGCAGCCACCAACACCCAACAGGTGCAGAATGCTGCGGCGAGACTCCTTATGGGGTCCTTGCCATGGGCGCACATTCATCCGGTGCTATACCAGCTGCACTGGCTCCTGGTGGAGTACAGGATCAGTTTTAAGGTGCTGGTTTTAACCTTTAAAGCCCTATATGGCCTAGGAGCCCCGTAATTACAAGACCGCCTGTCCTGGTATACCCCACGGAGGACTTTATGGTCTGCAAATTGGATGTCCCGAGCCTCAATGAGATTAGACTGGCCTCAATTAGGGCCAAGGCCTTTTTGGTCATGGCCCCAGCCTGGTGGAACGCTCTGTCACAAGAGACCAGGGCCCTGCGGGATTTGACATCTTTCTGCAGAGCCTGCAAGACGGAGCTGTTCGCCAGGCCTTTGGTCGGGGTTCAGTCTGACTCCCCCTCCCTTTTCATAAGAACTTGCTTGAAAGTGGCCTCCCAATTCAGAACAAACGGCTAAACTAATTGTAAATAATGTGGTTACAGAACAATTTAAGATAGAAAAAGGGACACGACAGGGATGCCCAATTTCCCCTTTGCTCTTTATATCGGTCCTGGAGGTTTTGCTGAATATGATTAGAAGGGACCGGATGGTTAAAGGTATACAGGTCGGAGCTAAACAGTTCAAATTGAGAGCATTTGCAGATGATCTAGTTTTGACACTACAGGAGCCAGAATCAAGTACCAAAAGAGTTTTAGAATTAATTCAAGAATTTGGTCAGGTTGCAGGGTTCAAATTGAACAAGTTAAAAACTAAGGTTCTTGAGAAAAACTTAACACCGATTGAAAGAGAGAAGTTTCAGAATGAAACAGGACTGACTGTGGTTAAGAAAGTGAAATACCTAGGGATTAATATGACAGCTAAAAATGGGAATTTGTTTAAAGATAATTATGAAAAATGTTGGGTTGAAGTGAAAAAAGATTTAGAAATTTGGTCAAATTTGAAGCTTTCCTTGTTGGGTCGAATTGCAGCTATAAAGATGAATGTATTGCCTAAAATGTTGTTTTTGTTTCAAACATTGCAAATTTTGGACAAAGTGGACTGTTTCAAGAAGTGGCAGAAAGACATTTCTAAATTTGTCTGGCAGGGCAAGAAGCCTAGAATAAAATTTAAGATATTAACTGATATAAAGGAAAGAGGTGGATTTGCCCTGCCAGACTTTAAACTTTATTATGAGTCAGCAGCATTTTGCTGGTTGAAAGACTGGCTGCTTCTTGAGAATACAGACATTTTGGATCTTGAAGGTTTTAACAATGTATTTGGGTGGCATGCATATTTGTGGTACGACAAGGTTAAAGCACACAAAGCTTTTAAAAACCATATTGTCAGGAGAGCACTGTTTAATGTTTGGACTAGATATAAGGATCTACTGGAAAATAAAACTCCAAGGTGGTTATCACCAATGGAGGCTAAGGCTCAGAGAAAACTTAACATGGAGGCCAAATGGCCAAAATATTGGGAAATTTTGGAACAAGAAGGGGACAGACTGAAATTGCAGAGTTTTGAGAAATTGAAAGATAAAGTGCGAGATTGACTTCACTATTATCAGATAATGGAGGTTTACAATTTGGATAAGAAAGTTTGTTTCCAGGTGGAAAAATCTAAATTGGAAACAGAACTGTTAGAACCCAAAACTAAGACTTTGTCAAAAATGTATAACTTGCTGCTGAAATGGAATACTCAGGATGAGACGGTTAAATCTGTAATGATTAAGTGGGCACAAGACGTTGGACACAATATTATGTTTGCTGACTGGGAACAGTTGTGGACCACCGGGATTAAATTTACGGCATGTAATGCCTTAAGAGAGAATATTATGAAAATGATATATAGGTGGTACATGACCCCAGTCAAGCTTGCAAAAATCTATCATTTGCCCGATAATAAATGTTGGAAATGTAAGGAAACTGAAGGTACATTTCTTTCACCTTTGGTGGACGTGCCCTAGGATTAAGGCTTTCTGGGAAATGATATATAATGAATTGAAAAAGGTATTTAAATATACCTTCTTGAAGAAACCAGAGGCCTTTCTCTTGGGCATGGCCGGCCAAGTGGTGCCAAAGAAGGACAGAACTTTTTTTATGTATGCTACAACAGCAGCAAGAATACTCATCGCAAAGTCTTGGAAGACGCAAGATCTACCCACTCTGGAAGAATGGCAAATGAAACTGATTGACTGTATGGGATTGGCAGAAATGACTAGCAGAATCCGTGACCAGGGAGAAGAGTCAGCAGAAGAAGATTGGAAAAAATTTAAGGACTACTTACAGAAATACTGTAAAATTAAGGAATGTTGAATGATGTTGGATTGAAATTGAGTGGTTTCTAGCTGTAATGATATAAAGGAATATGGAAAAAAAAAGGTTTGGATAGAAAATGAGGCTATATTATAAGCTGTAATGCTTTAAGTTAAGGATTTGCTGAACAAATAATTTGAAATGGAATACAAGAAGGGGAGGTACGAGGAGGTCAGAGAACTATGTTATTGAAAAGTTTGTATTATGAACTATATGTCTTTTTAAATCTTTTTGTTTTGTTTTTTGTTTGTATAAAAAACTGAAAATCTTAATAAATATCTTATAAAAAAAAAGAAAAAAAAGAAAGTGGCCTCACAATTTTTCTCACAGGCCCATATAAGTTCAGCACAACAGTTGGGCCTGGTGAGAATTTAAGGTTCCCAACCCTAATCTGTGGGTTGCCATCTGACTAGATTTTATTCTGATCCTGATCTGATTTTAGGATGTATTTTAATTGATTGCCTATTTTTATGTTAATGTGTTAAACTTGATGTTAGCTGCTCTGAGCCCGGTTTTGGTCAGGGAGGGCGAGGTATAAAAATTTTTATTATTATTATTATTATTATTATTATTATTATTATTATTATTATTATTTTCATCATCATTATCATTATCATTATTATTGATATTAGACATGCCATCTCTGAGGAGCAGTAAGAGGGCAGAATCTGTGGGAAGAAAGGGGAAGTGGAGCAGAGCATAAGGAGTCTTGATTTACTTATTTTAAGTGCTTTGTGCATCCATGTCTAATCTCACCCCTTTCTAAAATTTATTTATAGGTGTGTTTCTTTCTCTTTGTATAAATCTACTAAAGGAATGGGTTTCCCAAAACCCAAAACTGACTGTGCAGGCAGTTTGAAACGGGCGCCAAATTCCCTATTTTTCCTTAGTTAAAATCCATTAACTTGAGCTCTGAGTCAATGTATAAACAAGTGCTCAGAGCCCTCTCCTTTATCAGTTTGTGATGGCAAGGATGGCCTTGACTGTACCAGTAGAACAGGGAAGACACGTCTGTGCCTTATCTTACGTCCTGACCACGAAGACCACAAAGACACACAGACCTAGTCTGGGAACAGCGCCAGAGTGTGTTCTTGGAGATGGTGACCTCTTGCTCCAAGATAAGAGTAGGAACAGGAAGATCCTTTTATGGTCAGAAGTACAGGAAGGAATATCCTTTTATGGTCAGAAGTATATGAAGGAATACCCTTTTATGGTTAAGAATACCGGAGCAGGAACATATGTGATGTCAACCTGCGTGTATAGGCTGACATGGTTGGATTCCTGGGGAAGGAGGGAGAGGGTGCCTGGAGGATATATATACTGCATGAAATCTCTCATTTCTTTGGACTTGCTGTGGACTGACCACGCAAGTGCCTTCTGCTATCCGGAGAGCAGAATAAAAGAACTCTTTCTCTGAACCAACTCTTGGTGTCATTTGACTTCCTTCCTCCCATCTGGGAGCAACGCAGAGCCCACCAATCGGTAAAGTCTAATAAGGCTACACTACCAAAGAATAAATTAAAATAAAATTGGGATTAAGGAGTTTTCTCAGGAGGGTGGAGGGTATGTGTGCTGTGTCCCATTGGCATTGTGGTGGCGGCACTCACCTTTCTTCTGACAAAAAAATGCTCTGCAGGGGGAGGGCAAAACAGGGGCAGAGAATGGGCAGTTGGGGGGGGGGGAGAAATGTCTCTATTTTTATTGCGTGCCAAGGCACCTGAGCCACAAAGTTCCCAGGAGAACAATAAAACACACTGACATGAAGTATTTTGGTTTATGGGTTCAAATAGGCCACAACTTTATTGGTTACAGATGTGAGCAGTTTGGCTTAGGCATTGGGGTAAACCCAGGCTATATCTTGACTCCTACCCATACACTTAAGGGTAGACCACCGACAGGGGGCGCCCTATGACTTCCATTAAATAGGGCCCCCCCCAGGGGTCTCCGTAGGGGCTGTGGCATGGCCCTAGCCCACATCCAGGCTTTGGACAGGATTCACACCCTGGATCCCTTTAACAGGACACCGAAATGTCTCTATTTTCATTGCAGGAATGTTGGAGGATATGCAAGTGAGTGGGTATAAGACTGAAGCAGACACGTGCTAAAAATCAGGAATATAGGAAGCTGCCTTAAACCAAATTGAACCTCACACCTTCTACATGCTAGCATGTGCTCCTAGACTGAGCTATACCCCTTCCTTAACATTTGGATTGTTTTTCAAGGATCAAGAATGTTCCCCTGGCATTCTCAATGCAATAAAAGACAACTTAAATAAATAAATCCCCATTTACAGCCATGCAACTGAATCCATCTTTCTGAGAATGTCGCACGAGAGTTCCCTGGTTTGCAATTAAATATATGTGACGTATGCTACAGTCTTTCAGAAGGGCTGGAGGTATTTTAGCAATTCAAACTTGGCAATATCCTGTGCTTTCATCTCATATCCCAGGAGATCAGGATGTGGCATGGATGCATATGTGGGTATTTCATTCCCATAAATTGAATTCACCATTGCACTTCTGTGGATAACTAATTTGTGATGCCTCTGATGCAACTCGGCACCTTTCCACTTTCTGAGGAAAAAAGGGAGGAAATGTATCTTCTTCTTTCAAAAAGAGGACATATATTTGCATAGAATGTGCATGTGCTTGTTTATGTCTAGATACAAATTTTGAAATAATTATGGTAATTTAAAAAAGAAATATGGTACATTTAACACTGTGAAGAAGATTGGGACCTGTCTGCCAACACAGTTTGTTGTTCAGCTGTTAACTGCTGATAGGCAAATTCCAGGTCTTTGCTCCTAGAGTTCTTTACCTTTAAACCAGAATTGGTCAAGGCAGACCTTATCTTATGTATTGCATGTTCATCAAGCATATTAATTATTGTTGTTGTTGTTGTTGTTGTTGTTGTTGTTGTTGTTGTTATTATTAAAAAAATGTATACCACCCTATACCTGTCGATCTCAGGGTGGTTCACAACATAAAATCACAACATAAAACCCACAAAATACATAATGAAAACAACCCAATAACCCCCCGTTCTACAACACATTCTAAAAGGACATTTGATGTCAATCAGCCAAAGGCCTGGTTAAAAAAAGCAATAATTTCCTCTGGTGCCTAAAGGTGTTATAACGAAGGCGCCAGTCAAACTGAGAAGCAAGTTTCACTAGGTTCAATAGACTTTGCCTCCAAGTTACATAATCAAACTTCAGTGGCATTATGCAATGTTTGCAGCTTTGGGGAACAATTGCTGCCTGCATTCAGATGCAGTAAATCTGTTCTTGACAACAATCAAATATTCAAACAGTGGCAATGTCTGTACCAGTTTTGGTTTCCATTTGAATTCTCCAGCATCTCTAACCTTGATCCCGGAATAGAAATGAATCTTTTTCTCCCTTACCTTCTCATATTTGAAGGCTATTGTTCAGGACAAGAGAAAACTGTGCTCCATTGGCATCACTCGACTACAGAGCAAAGAAAAAGCTCCATTGAGTGATAGTCAGAAGAACAAATACACCTGCCCTTTGGTATGAAGGAGCTCCTCACCTCAGAAACTGGTTTGCTTAACCAGTAATCTTGTTCTAAATCACTGTAATAGAGGCTCAAATACTCCCACCTTGCTGCAGGCAAGTATTGTTCTTTGAACAATCAAATTATTATGATGTCTGGGGTAATAGAAGAGACAAAGGCTCTGGGGACTGAAGTGGTCTTTTTTGTGCCCCAGAACAGTTAGTGTGTGGTTTGAGAAGAGCCATTTCAGGCTTTCATAAATGTCTCTCAACTTTGAAAAGGGCGGTCTCTCCTCCAAAGCTCAGTGGTTTATTCACTCCCCTCATCCTCCTCTCCTTTGCTCCCTTTCTCCTTTTATCATCCTTCCCCTTCTCTGTCTCTATGATTGCATGAAGGTTGGATATGTGGGCAGGGTGCATGGGGACATACAAAGCTGGTATACCTACATAAGACTTTTCGCCACTGACTAGCACCAGCTGTCCAGGGTCCCCCAGGGGTCTCTCTGTGTCCTACCTGGAACTGCTGGGGATTGAAACTGGGAACACTAATGTGCTAAGGATGGGCTCCACAACCAGGTACTGCAGTAGGTTTGTGTTGGTCTGGACCCTGTGAGGTGTGAAGAACTGCCAACTTCAGCAAATTTGTTCAGTCTGTATTGCATTATGAAATATGGTTTTTCAGTGACCACACACTCTCAAAACGGGGTTTCTGTTTCTTCTTCTTCTTCTTCTTCTTCTTCTGTTGATCTTAATGGTTAATATAGGCACAGTGAATAAGATCTTGCAGCTGAAGCTAATAGACTGAGGTCTATTCAGATTTAATTAAGAGCCAGCATGGTGTAGTGGTTAAGAGCGGTAGACTCTTAATCTGGTGAACCTTGGGCTAGTCACACTTCTCTGAAGTCTCTCAGCCCCACTCACCTCACAGAGTGTTTGTTGTGGGGGAGGAAGGGAAAGGAGAATGTTAGCCGCTTTGAGACTCCTTAGGGTAGTGATAAAGTGGGGTATCAAATCCTAACCAAACCAAAGAAATGTGATCATCTGCAGTTAGTAAATGGCCTCCTTTTGAAGAAAATGATGATGATGATGATATGTTGCTACATGCCACTCCAATATCTGAGTGGTGGAAGATTGTAGGGGTTTCAGTGCTTCCCCAGGCTTCTGTTTTCTTGGAATGAAGGTCAGTGGAGAGGGTGGTGTCTTTAGAATATATGGTTTTATTTTCAGATATATGCAAGCTGAGTGTATGCTGGAGTGGCTCACAGCATTAATACCACAAAAGATCTTGCTTCTCCATTGGATCCTGCTCAGATCATGTAAGTATATGGGTCTCTAGCTTCCAGCCTGCTCTGAGCTCTAGCTACTGTTCTTCTACTTAGCAGTTAAGTGAGGGGTAGGGTGGAAAGCTCCCCCCCCATTTCTTCTATGGCACAGAGCAACTACCTTGGTTATGCTAATTTTGGTGCTTAACTAATCAGCTAAAACCATTACCTAGACAAAGAACTGGTGTGGCAAGCTGCCTCTTCCACATTCTACCCCCACATATATAATATCCCCCAAACTGGAAGGGATTTGGGGCATCCTAAAGACTCATCCCCAAAAAAAGTCTCAGGTGTATATATAAATGGTTCAGGATTGCAGTACCTCAAGGACCGCATCTCCCCATATGAACCAACCTGAACCCTGTGATCATCATCTGAGGTCCTTCTTCATGTGCTTCCTCCACAGGAGGTCTGGAGGGTGGCAACATAAGAATAAGCCTTTTCTGTGGTAGCTCCCCATTTGTAGAATGCTCTCCACAGGAAGGCTTGCTTGGCACCTTCATTACAAATATTTAAGCAATAGGCGAAAACATTTCTCTATAACCAGGCCTTTGGTCGATTAAATATTCTATGGCCTTTTGAATGTGTTTGTGAGAGGAAGGTTTCTGGTGGTGGTGGTGGTTATATTTTGAGTTCTTATTTTGTGTTTTTATGTTGTGAACTGCACTGTTTTTATGTTATGTTTTACGTTGTGAACTGCATTCGGATGAAGGGTGGAACACAAATTTAATAAATTATTATTATCAGGGCTTTTTCCCCCAGCGGAAACTCACAGGGACTCAGTTTCGGCACCTTCTCTGGTAAGCAAATCACCAAAGTCCACTTTAGATACAGGGAATGATTAATAGACATGCACACTACAGAAGAAAGCTGTATTTTTGAAAGAAAGAAAAAAATCACCTTTGACAGGACTATTGATTCTCTCACTGCATACACACACACCTGTAGTGTGTTCTCTTTTTATGACTCATATAATCATCTGCATCTCTCCTTTAGCTTCCTGGTTCCATCTATTTTAGGGAATGTTCTGTTGAGTGCAGAAGTAGCAATGACCCACAGATGCTTTATACTTTACCTGTGTCCATGTATGCACACTAATGTACGACATCCTTAGTCTACAACAGCTCAGCATCCAGGACTATTTCCACCACCCACAGGAGTGACTTCTAAGGAGGTGAACAAAGGATAGAGAAAGGCAAAAGAATCCAGCACAGGTCACCTGGAAAAACATCTTTATGCTGTTGATTTTCTGTCATATAGATCTTTTGCATTCGCACTGTAAATATGAATGAAGTGCTAAAATTGTGGGCTAAGAATAAAAGCAGCAGGGAAGAGTTAGCGGGAACATTCTGAATGGAAAACATTGAATCTACCATTACATTTCAGCCTATTGCATCTTAACTCACTCCCAAAGAAAGCTCTGCATTTATTTTATTTTTCTTTAAATAAATAAAAAGAGGTGATGAGTAAACTAGCTTCATCTTGAGAGTGTAAATTCCACCGAGTTGCCAGGTCATATGACTGAACTGAACCAAGCGGGGATGCAGCCTACGTTCTTCCTGCCTGGTCTGGTGCCTGCAACTCCCCTGATTTTTCAGGGCTTATGCCAGCATGAAAGCCCCTGGTCTCAACTTAGGCAGCTGAAGGCCAGCTGAGTCAGAATGAGGGATTTGTGCTGGTGTGGCTCAGCTGCACCAAAAATCAGCCCGCTGAGCTGGAGATCTGCTACATCCTAGCTTGTTCAGTCTGGCAGGTTTGGACTACTCCCCTGATAATGAATCAAAGCTAAATTCAGCCCCCAAGCCACCTCGCACCTATCCACCATCTCACCCACTGATTCTCCTTACATCCCAGCCCACTTTAGGGGCTGGTGTGATACTGCACTTCTCCAGCAGTGATAGCAAGTTGACATGGTCCCTTCCCAATGGCTGGTGCAGAGTTACATGAAGCACATTAGGTAGGATGAAAGAGTCCTTAGGAAATGTTATTTTCCTAAGCTCCCATACAATACCAATAGACCATGGCAAAATTACATCCCCCCCCCCAGGGGCTTCTTTGGCCTTGCCTGGTGCACTACATTACGAGTCAGCAGGTACTGAAAGTGGGAGTGGAAGGGAAGAGAGAGAAAGTGAATGGAAGACAGGCTGCATAGGTGGGAGGTCTGATGGTTTGGGAGGCTTGCTGTGTAGGAGGGGAATTCTTCTCTAGTTGAAATTAAACTTCTGAGCTGGAGATGAAGGAATGGGTTTCTGTGCAGTCAGTTTGAAACAGGACCCCAAAACCCCCTTTTCTTCTTTCTCCAAGAGAGCATTTCTAAAATGCATTAACTTGAGCTGTTGAGCAAATGCATAACAAGAACACAGCTGTATAAACAAAGCTCTCTCCTTTATCAGTCACGGCAATGGATGACCTTGGCTGTTCCAGTGGAGTAGGGATGACATGTCTGGGTCTTATCTTACCACACTCTGACGCACAGACCTAGTCCGGGAACAGCGCCAGAGTGTGTTCTTGGAGTTGGTGACCTGTTGCTCTAAGATAAGAGTATAGGAACAGGAATACCCTTTTATGGTCAGAAGTACAGGAAGGAAAACCCTTTTATGGTTAAGAGTACCGGAGCAGGAACATCTGTGATGTCAACCTGCATATACAAGCTGACATGGCTGGATTCCTGGGGAAGGGGGAGAGGGTGCCTGGAGGATATATATACTGCATGAAATTTCTCATTTCTTTGGACTTGCTGTGGACTGACCACGCAAGTGCCTTTCCGCTGCTCCGGAGAGCAGAAATAAAGAACTCTTTCTCTGAACCAACCTCGGTGTCATTTGACTTCCTTCCTCCCTCCCACCACAGAGCCCACCAATCAGTAAAGTCTAATAAGGCTACAGAGAAGAAACCATGAATCCTCATGCTTGCTTCCTGAAACCCACATTTTCAAGCATGGAAGTATGAGTCTGGTGACTATTGAAAATGGTTACCTGAACTTGTATGGGGCCAAGGTGTCTTTGGCCCCCTCAATATCTGTTGGGAGGGGGCCAAGGCCCTTCAATGTTGAGGGGGCAGAGGAGGCCAAGTGTGGAGCTGAGTGTAGCAGTTTCAGTGGCCGGCTCCTCCTGAGAGTGAGAGAAGGGGAGTCAATGGCAATTGAAGCCACACTACACTGGGCTCCACGTTCAGCCCCAACAATGTGACGTTGAATGTGTGTCACACGCTGGGTGCATGACATCACACATACATATTGCATGTCACACAGGTGATGTCACACAAACATGACATGCTCTGGGTCCTTTCTATCTTGGGTGCAAGTCGGCACCTCTGCAATACTGTACTGCTTGGTTATTGGCAAAAGGTGTAGTATAGAACTAAACCAACAAGTAAGCTGAAAGCCAACACAAATACTAATGGACGGGGAACATTTATTTCTTAATTATTGTTTATAAAGTGGCTGGCACATCTGAAGGTAGAGTTTGGGCCCAGGAATTAGCTATTCTGGATGCAGCGGCACGATAACAAGAGAGATCTTAGACAGAGGATGTTTCAGCTCAGTGTCACACAGGCTTTGTTTTGCGGTGACAGTTGTAGCCTAATAATAAATGACTGAATTAAACCGCTGCAAACGATTTGTAATTAAAGCTGTATTTCTTCTTCATTCCATTATTTCCTGGTGGATGCAGAAATCAAATCAGAGAACCAGCCTCATTCTCTTATTCAAAGAAGGTGGTGTACATGAATCTCCTTCGCACCAAGTCAGATCTTTGGCTACTGTAGCTAGGAGTGGCAAAATTGCGACCCTTCTGATGCTGTGCACTGCAACTCCAATCAACCCTGACCATTGACAATGCTTGCTGGCACCGATGGGAATTGGAGTCCAACAACCATTCCACAGGTTAGCTGACCCTGCTCTTGATCAATGTTGCCTACCCTGGGTGGCAGTAGATGAGTGTAGGGTAGGGTGCAAAGGTGCACAATCTACCCCAGAAGGAGCACAATGTGTCCCCTACTAGGGGTATTACACATCCCCATACATCCCAGGTGTGGTATAAATGTAGGATATACTATGATGTAATAAAGGGAAAGGGTAAAGGGAACCCTGACCATTACGTCCAGTCGTGACCGACTCTGGGGTTGTGGTGCTCATCTCACTTTATTGGCAGAGGGAGCCAGCGTACAGCTTTCGGGTCATGTGGCCAGCATGGCTAAGCAGCTTCTGCCGAACCAGAGCAACGCACGGAAATGCTGTTTACCTTCCCTCTGGAGCGGTACCTATTTATCTACTTGCACTTTGAGGTGCTTTCGAACTGCTAGGTCAGCAGGAGCAGGGAGCAAGCAACGGGAGCTCACCCTGTCGCGGGGATTCGAACTGCCGACATTCGATTGGCAAGCCCTAGGCTCTGTGGTTTAACCCACAGTGCCACCCGTGTCCCTTATATGATGTAATACAGTATGATAAAATATAGTATATATTGTTGTGGCACAGTTCTAATTCCATCCACACTCAAGCCATGCTACAACACAACACCAATGCAGACAATTTTTACCTCATTTTTTTTTAATTTGCAAGGTTGTACTAGAAACTCAGTTATGTTGCATTCCCTTGTCTAGCAATGAGAACTAACCCCTTGATTCCTGTGGTTTTCGGGCCTCGTTATAAGCTCTTTTAAGTGGTGTTTACTTAGAAGTTTATGAAGCAGCTGGCTGTACCTGGGCTTCTAATTTCTCTGTGTCCCAGATATATAACACAAGAATGCAAACAGGGGAAAGGGGGAGCAGGAGAGAGCCCAACAACCCTTCTTCGTAACAATCCTGTTTTAGACATCTTAAATCCTAGGATTAGAATGAATAACAAGAGGTAATCCATGAAAAGCCAAGCCTTCAATTATGGTGTTGCATGGAAAGAGCAGGTTAATGCATGGGAATTTGCAATGTCAAAGACCTCTGGGATGCATGCTTAGCCTCTGCCTGAATGCAGATGATGATTCATAATAGGCAATGCATATCACTGGATTAAGTCAGATGGATGGACTCCGAAGCTGACACCTAAATTTTGCATGTGAATTTTGCACCATAATCTCCAGCAAGTCAGTTGAGGTTGATGATGTTAAGTCTTAGCAGCTCTGCTGGAGGTATGGGAACCTCTGATGTTCCCCTACCACTGGGGTGGTGTGAGAAACTCCAGGCAATATGGGGAGAGTCAACCCCATGGTAGCATTTCCAAGATTCTAGATAAGAAACATTGGAAAGGGGAGGAGCTGCAGTGTAAGGTCTACTGCACATAACCCAGAGACTTCTTACATTACTTTGGGAATCTGTGTTGCAATGCTGTCTTTGTAATATAAGGTCACATCCTTACCATACACTTAAAGTGCTGTTATGCCACATGCCCCGATCATAGTTTCTCCCAAAAATCCCATTAAGAGGGCAGAAGTTCTGTTGTGCTAGTTCCACTCTGCTCCACTCCACATTCACACAGACATCTTTGTTGTTGTTGTGTGTGTTTTTATTGAATTATATTGCAAATACATACAAATCAAAACTCACAAACTTAAAAAAGAAATAAGAAATTTAAAAAGGTTACAAAAAGAGAGAGAGAAAAACAAGAAATATAAATAACTATCATACACTGATACAGTGAAATCTTAATAAAGAAAAAAGAAAATCATAGACAAAACAACATTAAGTCATATATTATTAAACTAAGACTTTACAAATCAAACACATATGCTTTAAACAATTATCTCTTACGTGTCATCCATTTTCCTAATAAACTGACACTTCAGTATTTCATTTTTTCCGTGTTCTTTCATTCTTTTGTTCTTTGGGCTTCCGTCAGTCTCACAACAGTTCATTATTCCTAACTGAAACCAACTTATCTGTATTTCAGTACATCCCTCATCTTGGTATCATCTTGGTGAAGGGTAACAACAAAGATGCCCTGATACCTAGACATCTCTGTTGTTACTCTTCACCAGAGTTAAAATGCTGGCTGAGGATTGGGTTCAAATCCACACCCAGCCAAGTTCACAGGGTTCCTAACCTACCTTGGGGGTGTGGAGGATGAAATGTGGTTGGGCAATCACACAAACAGCACCTTGAAGTTTTTGGAGGAAACTGGGGATATAAATAAATAACTACTGGTGGCCCATTATTCTTCCACTTTCTGTTCTTAACTTTCTTTTTCACCGTCTAACTTAAAAACAACACTTTCCCACTTTTCCTTAAACTTGAAATACTTTCCCCTAAGATAGCTACCTTCCTCTTCCTTATTTTGAAAGGCTTCCTCCCCCGCTTAATGTTTCTGTGTTCTATTTTCACCAATCCTCTTCAAACCATAAAACACAACATTTCAATTCATTTGCAAGATGAATTCTCTATTTTTATGAACCTGCGGTGCTTTATAACTGGCGTGTTATATTTGCATGTTTAAAATTAATCTCACTTTCAGTCCTCCCTTCCTTCTGCCTCGTGTGTTAGGTTGATAGTTAAATTGTCAGCCTCCAGGCAGAGACTTGTCTTTTTCAAATTCTCTCCACAGCATTTTGAGTTCATTTTGAGCACTATCCAGATTGATAATGAGAAGACTAGGCCTTATTGATGTGCCAAACCTACACTCCTCTAAGGAGTGTAGGATATGCCTTAGTTGGATATGCTAAGGATATGCCTTAGTTGGATAATGTCATATGTTACTCCAGCTACGCGAGAGCAATTCCTCCATGGTTTCTTCCCACACTGCTCCAGTAGATCATGGGTGGATTCCTTCTCTCACAAACATTGGCCAAGAGGGAAGCCATGATTCATGTGTGAGGAATCAATGCCCCTATCCACATGACATGCTCATTTATAGGATACTGCAGCAGTGTAAAAAAAGAAAGAGATCCACTAGATACTAGTGATGGATGAATGAGCCAATTTCAGCTTCCCTCAGTTTCTCATTTTTCCAACCTTAAATTCAGTTCTCCACATTTCCAAACCAGTTGCATGTAAAAAGAATAAGAAATGGTATGAACATTTTCCAGCATTTTAATATGCATTTCTTCTAACATACAATTTTTGAATGTATTTCCCCCTAACATACATGTGTTTGCAAGCATTTCCCCCGAATGTAATGCATTTTTTGTATGTTATTTTCCCCCCTCAGCGATCTCAGATTGGATTGGTACTTTTCAACTTTTTCATAAATGATCTGAAGTTCGGGGTGAGATGTAAGGTGACCAAGTTTGCTCATGATACCAAGTTGTTCAGGGTGGCTACAACAACAACAAAAAAAAGAGTTTGTGAAGCTCTCCAAAAGGATATCTCTAAACCGAATGAGTCGGCAGTAAAATGGCAAATGCGAATCCATGCACCGTATTTTTCGCTCTATAAGACACACTAGACCATAAGATGCACCTAGTTTTTGGAGGAGGAAAACAAGAAAAAAAATATTCTGAATCCCAGAAGCCAGAACAGCAAGAGGGATCGCTGCACAGTGAAAGCAGTGATCCCTCTTGCTATTCTGGCTTCTGGGATAGCTGCACAGCCTGCATTTGCTCCATAAGACATACACACATTTCCCCTTACTTTTTAGGAGGGAAAAAGTGAGTCTTGTAGAGCAAAAAATACGGTAAACAAGTTTAAAGTGATGCACCTTGGGGACAAAAAGAATAAACCTACTTTCAGGCGTATACTGAGATGGGGGACTAGTAGGATCTGGGATGATGTGGACTGACTAGGAATGAGACCTTGACGTTATAGTGGAAAACATGATGAGGATGCATCAGCTGTAAAAAATGTGAATTCCTTGCTAGCCATCATTACGAAAGGAAATAAAACCTTTTTTTTAAAAAAAAAGACACTTGGAATATTGTGTACAGTCCTAGTGACTTCCCATCAAAAAGATATTGAGCTGCAAAAGGTTCAGATAGGGCAACCAAAATGATCAGGGGGCTGGAGGAATGAACCCTGTGAAGGATGGTTACAGGTTTGGTGGGGTTTCAGATTAGAATAAAAGACAAGGGAGAAATGATAGAGAAAATGACAGAGAAAGTGTTGGACAGACATTTTCCTCACTCATAATACTAGAATCTGGGGGTCATCCCATGAAGATGGATCTTGGAAGATTCCAGACAGACAAAAGTCATTTCTCCTTCCTGCAGTGCATAAACTATGGGAATTCTGTACTCTGAGATGTGGTGATGGCCACCAGCCTGGACAACATTAAAGAAGGGGCAATTCATGGAGTGTAGGTCTATCTGGCTACTAGTCATGGTGGCTGATGTTTCTGAATACCAGTTGCTGGGGAATATGAATGGGAAGTGTGCTATTACACAAAGGAAGTCCTGTTTGTGGGCTTCCCATAGACATTTGGTTGGTTACTGCATAAGCAGGATGTTGGACCAGATCCAGTAGGGATCTTCTTATGTTCTTTTGAGTAGGAGTGACAATTACCTAAACCTGAAGCTGTTTATGTACTAGTTATTCAAAGACTCATTAACCTGAGATTTAATAGCAGATGATACATCTAGGTTTAGGCATCAGAATTTCTCTATTAACTATACACTGCTGCATTAGCATTATTGCCTCAAGGTCAACTTTTAATATATATTTTTTCATTCATGTAGTTTGATTCTCATTCATAAATAATCCCTTGACACAGTCAAGCAATGCTCCAGTGATAAGTGCCTTGGTAATTGATCTTTTGGCTCTGTTTGAAGAAATATTTAATGTGCCCAAATACAGTTCAGTAAGTAACAAATTGCAAATGATTATTTTTTTTTACATTTTTTAAAATAAAAATAATGTTCGCTGTACTAGAATAACATCCATAATGCCAGGCTTCATTTTCCACAATATTCTGACTAGACCACAAGAGCCTTATGCTTCTGTGAAATTTCACCTGCATGAATGGCAAATCTTTCAAACGAAACACATAAGTAAACAAAACAACAGCAGCTCTCTTGAAAACCTGGTTCTTTGTGTTGCTCATTATGGAGTACAGCGGGGATGGGGATCGTGTGCCCTGTTAGATGCTCCTGGATTCCAACACTCATCGTCCCTGACCACTGGCTATGCTGGCTGGAGCTAATGGAAGTAGGAGTCCATAAACAATTGAAGGTTCCATAAACGTCTTTGGCCCTGTATCCCTGAAGGAACATCACTACTGCCATTCCCCAGACCTTGAGATTCAGCTCTGAGGGCCTTCTGGCAGTTCCTTCACTGTGAGAAGTGAATGTACAGGGAACCAGGCAGAGGGCCTTCTCCATAGTTGCACTTGCTTTATGGAATGTCCTCCCATCAGATGTCAAGAAGAGTTTGGATTTGATATCCCACTTTATCACTACCCGAAGGAGTTTCAAAGCGGCTAATATTCTCCTTTCCCTTCCTCCCCCACAACAAACAGTCTGTGAGGTGAGTGAGGCTGAGAGACTTCAGAGAAGTGTGACTAGCCCAAGGTCACCCAGCAACTGCATGTGGAGGAGCGGAGACGCGAACCCGGTTCACCAGATTACGAGTCTACAGCTCTTAACCACTACACCACACTGGAGATAAGTAACTATACAATATTTAGAAGACATCTGAAGGCAGCTCTGTATAGGGAAGTTTTTAACGTTTGATGTTTTATTAAGCTTTTATATTTGTTTGAATCCACCCAGAGTGGCTGGGGCAACCCGGTTTGATGGGTGGGGTAATAATAATAATAATAATAATAATAATAATAATAATAATCCCTTCATATGTTGTCCCAAAACCCACTATTGCCTAACTTCAAAATGGGGTCTTATGAAGTAGGGTATCACTAGAAGATCTTGTGTTTCTTTACACCATGTATGGAGAACTTGTGGCCTTCCAGATACTACTGCTGTGGAAAGACTTCGGATTTAGTTGCATCCTTTCATTGATGATTATTCAAGCAGCTCAGATCCTGCATCAAATTATGATGATTGATTCATGTCTGATGGTTGGATGCAGGCAAACAGGTTCAAACAGGAGCCAAGAACATTTTGAAGATATTGGCATTGTTGTTTTCACCACCACTCACTGAAAACATACACTGCAGAATTTTATCCCCTAGTGCTCCAACATATTTTGTGACAGCTGTCGTTCCCCTCTCCCCATGCCCTGCAAAATGGAGGCCAATAACACAATTGCTGCTGCTTCAGGAAGGAAAAAAGCTTAGGAAGGGAAAGAAAGATGGGGGTAGAAAGAAAGAAAGAAAGAAAGAAAGAAAGAAAGAAAGGAAGGAAGGAAGGAAGGAAGGAAGGTATAAATACAAAATTATTGTTATTATTATTCTAAAGGTTGTATAGTTACTTATCTTGGGGTTGCATAACTCCATACACTCTAACATTTCTTTGATGAAAATAGGGACGTCCTAAGGAAAAATGGACCTTTCTGAGATCAGTCAGAAACTGGGATGCCTTCTCTAAATCCAAGACAAATAGATACTTGGAGGGTCTGCATTCTGCAGGGTCAGAAATTGGTGATTGTTTGTCTGTCTGAGGAATTGTTGTCTTACATGCTATTGTAATTCAAGCCTAGGCTGGTGCAATGGGGCTGATCTTGATGCTTTTGGACATTCAGCTGGTATGGGATGTGGAGGCCTGCTTTCTGATATTCACCACAGCTTTACTGAAGTCAGAACGCTTTGTTTCCTGTACCAAAAATAAAACCTGGTGCAAATTTGTTCACTTTTCCTTGCAAACAACTGACAGCCCCGCTCTTCGAATTGGCCTTGTTTGTTGTGAAATGAGCAGAGCTGAAACAGTTGCTGCTGATCAGTTCTTAAGTGCAGAGAGCCAGATTTAGAACCAGCCCAAGCAGATGGGATCCTAATGAACTGATAGTGAGTTATTTTATAAATAACTGGAGCTGGTCTCAGATGTCCAAAATCATTTGTGTTTAAATATCTGGCTCAAAGACCCAAAGGCTACTGTTGATTTCAGACCTCCAGACTGAACCTTCAAACACCTTCCCACCATTTTCCGCAAGTCATTGGAAAATTTCTTTCAGGGCGGGGGGATATCATAATGTCTGGATGAAGCTCATAATGTTGGGATGAAAATGCAACTGACAGCATCACAATAAACAGGAAAGCAATTATTCTATCTCTGAAAAGCAGGCTGGAAAAGGGTAAGTGTGAACTTGCTATGTACTGGGAAGAAACGCTACCACATTCTGCTTTTCATAGATTTCATAAAAGTGTGATTGAAAGGTTGTTTGACTTACAGCATGTATTCTGATTTTTGTTTCCCCAACCCTCCAAAATCAATCGTTAATGAAAAACCTGATTCCTCCGACGGTATTTGACTTCTTTTTTTAAGGGAGTAAGCACTCTATTGTTGTAATTACAGTTTACCCTGAAGGAGGCTGCATGTTCTTTTCTTGTGATGTGATACTCAGCAGCCTGATCCAAAACGCAATGAATGAAAAGCTTGTCAATAGCTGTGAAATACTGCAAGATCTCAAGCCTTTGAACTCATCTCTGCAAAATTATGAAGTAACTAACAGTCTTTAAAAAAAAAAAAGTTGCTTAGTGCATAGTGAAATAAGACTCACCACACTAGGCTAGCCTGGACTAAGAGAACCATCTAAGGCATCAGTTTCTGTAAAATCTGTGTCACAGGCCAAATGCTCCCTCCCTTGCTGCACTATGTAGTTTTTAATAAAATTCAGAAATATTAACATATTAACTTCAACTTTAATATATATTTCCCTTTACAGTTTTACTTCCCATCCTTACCTCCATGTTTTTATTCCCACCATTTTTGCTACTGCATTATGCAGCATGTTTATATACCATACTTATTTCTTCTATTGCAATTGCTGTCGTTTCCCGTCCGCTGCTTAAATTTCGAATCTTGATCATGACTTCATTTGCCTTCCCTTGATGCACTTTCAATTGCCTCCTTATATTGCCCTGCTTTACAAGAACTACAAAGATTAGACTATTTGTTTAATTTTAGAGCATTTTTTGCACCCCGCTCTGAAAGAGAGGGAGGTGTTCTGGCATGTGACATAGCTGCTCCTCTTCCTGGGGCAGAGAAGACAAGTAGTGATGACTTGCACAATGCCTTGCTTTTGCCGAGTTTGTCAAGAAAGGGGAGTTCAGGTGTTGGTGAAAGTGGGGTGAGCCTGGCAGGGGGTGGCACATTCCCATTTCACCTCAAGTGGCAAAACTAAATGGGTCATCCCTGCTCACACACTCTCCAAGATGGAGAGACGATGGCTCTTCAAATGCTGTTGGACTACAATTCCCATAATCCCTGACCATTCCCCACACCTGTAACTAAGTACAGCAGCACAAGTAGGCCACAAAAGCAAACCACTGATCAACAGCATTGGGGGTTTTCTGGATCTTTAAACCAGCTCTTTCCTGAGTGAAGGCATGCTTTATGTTCCCCAAGCTTCTCTCTCTTTATGACAAATTCCACATCCTTTCAGATATCCTGGCATGAGATGAAGGTTGGATTTCTGCTGTAATTTAAATGCATTCATACCTTCCATTCTGCTCAGAGCAACAGAGGGCCAGGTCTATAGCTATCATCACTCATACACAGTTCCATAATGATACCAGTAGATAGCCTGCCAATTACATCCCAGACTTGCCATCTCATCTGCGTGCTACCATTCATAAGGGTTTTGTAGATTGCAAGTTGGCCTCTTCTCAGTGCCAAATTTGTGGGACATCCATATTTTGCAGCATGAAGACTCTCTGCTTGACTCTTGCTAAGCAGAAAGACGCAATGGTCTCACTTTCAAATGCCAAGTATCAGATACCAATGAATGCAAAGGCTGTACAGAAATATTGTTTTAAGTTGGTGCACCTAAATTGGTCTACTGTACTCTTCAAAAGTGCAGTCGGTTAATCCAAGGCTAAATTTCAATATCTGAGTAAAAGTTTGCCTGATTATTTAAAGGGGTTTCACTCCCTAAGAAATGAGTGACCAAACTAAATCACAGAAATCTCTCTCTCTCTCTCCCTCCCTCCCTCTCTCTCTCTTTCTCTCTCTCTGTGTGTGTGTCACAAACAGCCCAACATAAACATATTACATATTGAATATAATCCACCTTTGAAGTATGCTTCTCTTCAGTTTATTTCAGTGAGAGACTTTTTTTGCACATTATTAAGATTCCTACTGAAATCAATAGGACACAAAAAGGCTTAACTTAACTCTCTGGGGAGGAGTAGCAGACAATAAATTTGGGTTATTTAAAAAACAAATTTTATTCCAGAGCAACTCAGGTTGGTCAAACCATCGCACAAGTGCTATAAAGCAGGCAAACCTCCTCAGCAGTAGCTCGTATTTATTTTCAGAAAGGTAACCAATTTATACCAGCTGCTATTCAAAATTTTCAAGTGTCGTCCCAGCTACTTTTTGGGATCTCAATATGGACACAAGTAAATAATAGTGATTTAGATAAGAATCACTCAAGTTTCTTGAGATGTATCCTGGGGCTCACAAGTTCAATCAAATATGAGAATATTTGTGCAGAACTAGGTATACACACAATGGAATATTGGGTGTGGGTAAGCACTATACAATACTGGTTGCGTTGCCATTTCTGTTGCCAACCTTAACATCTGCTCTCTGACTTACTTAAGGACTCACAAATCCAAATGGTTCCAACTCTTACATAGCGAAGTCAGATCTATTGGTATGGACTTGGAACTCCTGTATAATTCAAGTGAGCAATATATTTATTGTAATATTCAAATCAGATTAAGGGACATTGAAAAACAAAACATTGAGTCAGCTGTAAATAAAATTTGCTCCCCCAAGTTCTATGGTTTAAATACAACAGATAACAGGGTCACTTGTATTTCCAACTGAAAGTCGTCCCCCCTCTGCTATCTGTGTATAAGATGACCCACAATTTTTGTCTATTATTTCTAAGGGAAAAAATATCATCTTATACACGGAAAAATACGGTATTTCCTTTAGTGCTAATTGGGCACTGGATTTGGGACAGGTAGTCTGGTCTTCTTAAAATCACACCTTGTCAACACCCTCCTGTAGCAAGTATAAAGCATAATCTTTTATAGATGCTTGAAAGTCATACTGCACTTCTTTTATTTGCACTGCAAAGCAATTTGCTCTGCTTTGTGGTGAAAAGCAATGAATAGTCCATATGGAAGTTCTTATGGTAATTTGATAATCTAGTAACAGTATTGACAGTACACTTTAAGGAATGCTGTCAGAAGAAATAACAGTGTCATTGCCTGATCCATCTTGTTTCTGTGCTGATGAATACAGATGAAAGCTAAGATTCACGCAGCAAGGTAAAATACACTGAAGCTAAAAATAAAATAAATCATTCCCCAGCACAATATCAACCATCATGCCCAATAACAACTACTCGTTTTCTTTTATTGAATAAATTATTCTGACCACAAGTAGAGGATGAAGGCCCAGGGTTTACAGCAGGCATAGGCAAACTCGGCCCTCCAGATGTTTTGCGACTACAACTCCCATCATCCCTAGCTAACAGGACCAGTGGTCAGGGATGATGGGAATTGTAGTCTCAAACATCTGGAGGGCCGAGTTTGCCTATATCTGATTTACAGGGACTCCCTGTTTTTTGACATCAGGCTGGCTCCATCACTCTACTATTTTGGCACCTGATGAAAGCATTGTGGTTTAGACAAGCTTACCCAGAAATGCAGAATATGTGTTTTAAACTGGTTTTAGTTTATGGTTGATTTTAATTATTTTTGAATGTTTCAGATAGTTGGTTTTCTGAAATGTTTTTACTGATAATTTTATTGTTTTATTCAAAGCTGCTTTACAATCAAGCAGTATATAAATTTCTTTATTTATATTTATTTATTTCATAAATCTTCCAGAGCACAAAGGCAACTCCTGCTGAATTGAGGATCCACACCTTCAACGACAAACTGGTTTCTAAGATCCCCTGCTGCTCCTCCTCTCCATTTGCCTGCCTGTACATTACAAGCCTGGTGGATGATTACTTTTAGTGGTGGTACCCCAGCTTTGAAATGCTGTCTCCAGAGAGGCTCACCTGGTGTCCACTCTGTTTTCTTTGGGCAAAGCCATTGCCGATCAATTTTAATTAGATTATTTTGATATTACTTCTATGCTAGTGCTATTTTTCTAGAAATAGATGTGCTGGAACTCACAATGAATGCCTTGTTCTCCCAAAATGGTGATGGTACCCACCTGAGAGGTACTGGAACTGAGTTCTGGTGAGTTCCGACTGGAAAAAAGCCCCATTTTAATGTAAAAGTTACTTCCCAGTGTTTTCTGGTATTTTATTGTAAGCCACCATTTTATTGTATTTTATTGTAAGCCACAGATCGTGAAACTGAGGCTCCAATACTTTGGCCACCTCATGAGAAGAGAAGACTCCCTGGAAAAGACCCTGATGTTGGGAAAGATGGAGGGCACAAGGAGAAGGGGAAGACAGAGGACGAGATGGTTGGGTAGTGTTCTCGAAGCTACCAGCATGAGTTTGACCAAACTGCGGGAGGCAGTGGAAGACAGGAGTACCTGGCATGCTCTGGTCCATGGGGTCACGAAGAGTCGGACACGACTAAACGACTAAACAACAACACCATTGCAACTCATTTGAAGAGTGATGCAAAACCTTATAAGTAAATAAATAGCAATCTAGTTCTTTCTTTCCTGGTGGTGAGCCCTCTTAAACTTAACGAGGATTATATGCCCACAGACATGTGTGGGATTGCATTGTTAATTGGTACCTTATCATTTCAAACCAGGCTTTCAGGACACATAGAGACTTCAAAGCTGTTTGAGTCAAAAATGGTGGGCATGTCCAATTCTCACTGCAACTCCCCCTTTGAAAACATGCAGAGAACAGAGAGTTTATGTACGGATTTCCCGGGGGGCTCAACCTTGTTGTCTCATAGGAAACATGAGCTTAATGGCAGAGCTATTTGGGTTTGACTTGCCCATCAAAGAGAAACATAAAAGAACTCCCAGACAATATAGTCAGATTTTCTTAGCAATGGCCAAGAAAATCCTGGCAGTGCCGCCGGGCTTGTAAAGCTGACAAAGGCCACAAATCTGCTGGGTCTCTCTCGTTTTCATTTTCCACCATGTGCCGTGAAGGCGACAGAAGCATTGATTCAGCAAAGCACTTCAAGCATGCGCCTTTGCTTGGGTATGTTAAGAAGGACCATTAAAGTCAATGGAACTAATTACTTATTTGTAATTAGAGGAAAGCAATCGTTTGTGTCCACTGCTGACTCAAAGTGTCCAGATGCATAAAACAAGGTTCTATGAAAATAGGAAAAGTGGTAAAATAGTTGGCTCTCACTTAATGGGATGGCCTTCCCTTCTGGAGTCACACTGTAATATCTCTAAACTTCACGAAAGCAGCAAGATAAAATGTAAAATTGTACCTGTATGTCTAGATGGCGGGGGGGAATAGTCCACAGTAAATTAATTTAATAGTTCATTATTGAGATTGAGCATGCTGAAGATTAAGGTTGGTTTATTGTTGAGAACAAGGCTAAGTGTGTGAAAGGAAAGAGGCATGACTCAGTGCTAAAGCACACACTTTGCATGCAATCCCTGACATCTCCATGTGGGTATGAGAGACACCTCTGTAAAGAAACTTGGAGAGTTACTGACATTAAATGTAGTCAATGCTTTGATGAAGAAGCTCTTGGAAGATTCATTCTTGAAAGGAAGGATGAAGTGGAGGACCATGTGGGCTTGTATATTGTAATTGGAGAGAGGTTGGTAAAGAAGCCTAACATAAGTGATGTTCAGGGGTGTGGGAGACCCAAGGAAGTAATTTATGTTCTTTTCCAGCCCCACTCTCCATCAAGGGATTCAGTGTCCCCTAAGTCCATTATCGATCAGAGAAGAATGGATGGAGGCAGGAGCCAGTGAAAGCAAGGAAGATCTTTATTTTTCTGGTTACAGGTAAGTAGCCGTGTTGGTCTGCCACAGTCAAAACAAACAAACAAACAAAATTCCTTCCAGTAGCACCTTAGAGACCAACTAAGTTTGTTATTGGTATGAGCTTTTGTGTGCATGCATGTATCTGAATAAGTGTGCATGCACACGGAAGCTCTTACCAATAACAAACTAAGTTGGTCTCTAAGGTGCTACTGGAAGGTATTTTTATTTTTCTGTTGCAACATAGTCTCCTCCCCTTGGAAGGAGGTGAGAACCCAGAACAAAGATTTTGAAAGAGTTTAGAAATTGCCCATCCCCTTAGCCAAAGAACTCTCCAAAGCATCATACATATGTCACAGAAAAAGGCAGTCCTTAATAGAAATTTGAGAGTGTGGCTTATCTTCTGCCTGACAATGGCCACTGATGGCAAATACCTTAGTTCTTGAATCCATCTCACAGGTCTACCCTATTCATACACAAAATATGCCCTTAAGACAGGATTTGTAAGTGAAAAGAACCATTGGGAGAGGTTTCCCAAGATATTTCTTTCTGCAGAGGAAATATTTAGGGTCATTAAGAGTCATGATGGCTTCAGTGTTGGAAAGAAAAGTCCCTGGCAGAGAAGAATGACAAATCAAGCTGATGGACTATGCCGAGATGGCAAAGCTGACTGGAAACTCAGAAACCAAGAGGATAAAAACTTTATAAAAAATGGGGAAAATTCATAAGTTACCTTGGAGACCACAGCAAGCAGATGGAATCAAGAGCAGGATTTTGATTCACTTGTAGTGTATAAATTACTATGGATAATATGGTTTGATAGAGACCCCGTGGAGGGGATGGGGGAAGCCCCGAGATTCAGAGAATCTCTTTATATAGATATGTTTTTACTAGTTTGTGTTTATTTGTACTTTGTAAAACCAATAAAAATGATTCCTTAAAAAAAAGGGGGGAGTCAAGATGGCTTCAGGATTGTTCTCCTTTACTATTTCAGACGTATGGCTTATATACTTATGTGTGTGTTTACTTATGGACATTGATTTTATATTTGAGACTTAAACATTCTTATAACAGTGGCAAGCTGTACAATGCTTTAATTCCAGTAATTCTCCTGAATCCAACCACAATTCAGAAGAAATGGAAAGCAGGGCAGATGAACCCCCCCCCCCTCAGTCAAGGAATGATGTATCAGCCCATCTGTAATTCACATTGGAATTCTACAGCCATTCTTCAAGCCCCCTTGGCCTCCAAAACGCCTTTGGCTTTGGCTTTGAGTTGCTGCCCTCTGAGAGGTGGTGTTGGCAAGCATCCCATGAGATTGAATCTGCCTCCTGCTCTTCTGCAGAGTTTCAGTCACAGAGCCCTGCCAAGCAGGAAAAACACATAAAAGAAAGAACAATTGTGCAGCAACCTGGGAGACTAAACCTCATTGCACTCCCCTCACAGACAATAATGTTTCTTTTCAGTTCTGCTAATACTGCCTGACAATGCTGGAGGCAGCTCGGAATCCCCCTCCCTAATTGTTTGCTCAACTTTAACTCAAAGGAGGTTGAAATCAGATTACTTGTCTCTCGGAGCCCTGGTTCCAGCATTCTCTGGAGACATTCTGGCTCTTAATTTTATTACATCTCTGACTTGGGGACAGAATTTACGAAAAGAGAAAAATATTCTGCCCTGTGCCTGGCCGGCCGAAGCTCAATTTTTCTAGATTTAATGTGAGCGAGTCAGAAGAGGTGCTAGAGATTTGCTGTATTATATGTTCCTAGGTCAGATTTTTGGATTAAAGCTGCAGATTCAAGTTGGCGCAGCAAAAACACGTACAAATATGCTCACAGTAAACACTGGGGACAGGCAGTCAAGTTCCCTAAACCTTGGGGGCAACAAAATGTCATCACGTCCTGTCACTCCCAGGGTCCCTTGCCCTATGTTTATCAAAGTTTGTGACAGCAAAGTGTCTGCATACACTATTTCAAAAAACTTAAATGTGGGGGGAAGGGAGGACTAGAAACATAGACTTGGAAGGTTCCCAATGGTCATCTAGTCCAACCCCATGCAATGAAGGAATCACAACATGTTGTCCCCCATCCAGTTTGAAACCATAGCTTAGTGTTGCAAATGTGCCAGCAGCTTTATTGCTGCACCACTAAGAAGGAGGGGAACAAAGGCAGCACACAACCCTCAGCCCACCCTGTACTTGTATATGCCAAACTGCAGGTTCTGAAGTGGATCATTGATCTGATCCGGACACAATTCAAAGTGTTGGTGTTGACCTTTAAAGCCCTAAATGGCCTCAGCCCAGTATACCTAAAGGAGCATTTCCACCCCCATCATTCAGCCCAGACACTGAGATTCAGCACCGAGGGCCTTCTAGTGGTTCCCTCACTGCGAGAAGTGAAGTTACAGGGAACCAGGCAGAGGGCCTTCTCGGTAGTGGTGCCTGCCCTGTGGAACACCCTCCCACCAGATGTCAACTATCTGACTTTTAGAAGTCATCTGAAGGCAGCCATGTTCAAGGAAGTTTTTAATGTTTGATCTTTCACTGTGTTTTTAATATCCTGTTGGAAGCCGCCCAGAGTGGCTGGGGAATCCCAGCCAGATGGTCGGGGTAGAAATAATAAATGATGATGCTGATGATGATTTGGGTCATGATTCACCCAGATTTGACCAGCTAAGTCCATTCTAGAATCCAGATAAAGCAGATTCCTCCTGTATCCCTAGAGGCAGCTTTGTCCCCTTCTTGCATTTTAACTGTGCAAAGAAACAAGCAAGCCACTTCTTCTCCCCCCTAGACCATGCAATACTTTGGAAATGCTCTTCCCAGCTATCACTCCTTACTTCTGGCAGCCTGAAATGTTTGTGATAAGCAATTATTGCAAGTTGTTTCTAGGAAATAGGTAGGGAGAAAATGGGTTTTCTGAGAAAGATTCCTTAAATTAATGACAGTCTTACTGCGTTTCTGAGAAAAGATGGAAGGGCTTAAAACATGAACAGAATGGCTAGATGTTGTGGATGAATTGACTTTGGGGGGAGGATGTGCACCCTATCAAAATCGGGCTGCTGTTAAAGCTGGAATTGCCCCCCTCCCCTGAAAAACTAACAGTTTTAGGTGAAATATTGAGTAAAGTGACTGAACCACAAAAGTGTGTTTGGATTTCAGTTAGCCACTTCACTTAAAATAGGAAATATCACTTGTTATACCAATATCACACACAGAAGTTCCATGAATGCACCCTTCATTTACTATAGTAAAGGTAAAGGGACCCCTAACCATTAGGTCCAGTCGTGACCGACTCTGGGGTTGCAGCGCTCATCTCGCTTTATTGGCCGAGGGAGCTGGCATACAGCTTCCAGGTCATGTGGCCAGCATGACTAAGCCGCTTCTGGTGTACCAGAGCAGCGCATGGAAACACTGTTTACCTTCCCGTCGGAGCGGTATCTATTTATCTACTTGCACTTTGACATGCTTTCGAACTGCTAGGTTGGCAGGAGCAGGGACCGAGCAACAGGAGCTCACCCCGTCGCGGGGATTTGAACCACCGACCTTCTGATCGGCAAGTCCTAGGCTCTGTGGTTTAACCCACAGCGCCACCCGCGTCCCTTCTCATTTTCTATATCCATTCCAAATTGGACCTAGGGAACCTGCAACCTTCCAAAAGTTGGACTTCCAACTCCCATCAGCCCCAGCCAGCATGACCAGTGGTCAGGGATGATAGAAGTTGTAGTTGTAGGAATCTTAATCTTCAAGATAAGCTTCTGCAGGGTCTCACAGAAGCTTCTGGAGCAGGGATTATCTGCTACCCTTAGAAGTTATGTTGTCTGCCTCCCAAGTACTAAGTAGCCCATCAACAGGACTGTATGTTTAATTAGAATTTTTAAAAAACCTAAAACCTAATTAAACATCAGCTCCACCCCTCAGTTCATTAAGGGCCTGATCCAAGGTAGGTGTGTCAGTTTGCATTTCTTAGTGTACAAAGTATTGATCTGATGTGTAGAGATCTTTCCTGTTCTACTTAATTCAAGAGGGTTTGGGAAGCTTCTGGGAGCTTCTCTGTGTGAAAGAAACAGCAGGTTCACGATGTTTGGGTTATACCTTCAGAGAAGCTGAGTACAGCTGGTTTAAACTGGTTCTCTCATCTCTTCAGTCAAGGCCATGCTGAATATAAAGGCCTATCTCTTTTCCTTCTGGTGTGGTATTCTGTACATAGATAGTGCTAAGGTTTAGACCTAATATAAGTTATTTTAAGTTTAAATTAGTCCGATGCAACTAGATTTCTTATGAACAGTGCCAGTCCTGAATGTATTGGATTTGTGACCATTGTGCTCATTTGCCTTCAGTAACAGTAAAGCTCTGCTGAATGAAATATAATTTCCTATGCTCTATTTTTGGGGAATCCTGCAATGTGTTTAAGTTGTTACTCTGCTAACTATGCATTGGAATCTACTCTGGATCAATATTGAGTAGAATTTCATGACAAGGTGATCTGTGGGTTGGCCCAAGTTGTGCCAGCTTGATCTAGGGGCCTGGGTCTGGGGTGGGGTCCTGCACATAGTCCAAATTTTTATCCCAACGAAGCATTATCCTCAGGCAACCAGTCATGTATGGTGCTTAGCATCCACATGTTCATCAAAATACACCAAGAGTGCTCAATGAAATTTGAATAAACATGGAGATCTACTGTTGACATCCATTGTTGACAATGGAAGAGTGCACCTTTGTGGGTGAAGACAAACTATTGGAAGGTTGCAGCGCCTGCTGTGGCTGTAGAAACCAACACGGGAGAGACAGATCTACATCTGGATTAGCAACACTTGAGCATCTTTAGAGCTATACATGGATTATACTGTTTATCCTGATGTCTTTAGAAACCAAAGTTAGTTTGTTTGGGGCCTAAAAAGACAACAGTATATATCCTATTATTCATTGTTTCCATTCTACATGGCTGTAAAGCTGAATTATCAAGCAAGCCTGGTGAAAGAGGGAACTGTTGGCACAGAACAGCCATATATCTAATTAATTAGTATTATTAATGGGGTTGCATGCAGTCATGGGATAACAGTCTCTTACTGTACTATAAAAGCAAGACAATTTATTTGTTTGACTCTCTCTCTCTCTCCATCTGCATATGTGTGTTCCATTATAGACCTTTTCACAATGCAGAAGTTCACCTAAGTGAAGAAGAAACTTAGTCATCCAAGAGGAACTATGAATTCTTTTGAGACACAAAATACGTAAACTAATTGGAGTAAGATCAGTCCGAGGTACAGCTAACCCTTTGAAGTAGGATTCGAGCCTCCACTGCTTCCAGAATGTTCTGCAGGTCAGGCTAACACTATATTTCTTACAATCCAACTTTCCTGCAGAAGTTTAATCTGAACATGGCTGCCAAATGTATCACAGAACCAAGTAATTTTATATCAACTTGCAATGATAACTTTTGTTGTTGTTGTTGTTTAGTCGTTTAGTCGTGTCTGACTCTTCCTGACCCCATGGACCAGAGCACACCAGGCACTCCTGTCTTCCACTGCCTCCCACAGTTTGGTCAAACTCATGCTGGTAGCTTCGAGAACACTATCCAACCATCTCGTCCTCTGTCGTCCCCTTCTCCTTGTGCTCTCCATTTTTCCCAACATCAGGGTCTTTTCCAGGGAGTCTTCTCTTCTCATTAGGTGGCCAGAGTATTGGAGCCTCAGCTTCACGATGTGTCCTTCCAGTGAGCACTCAGTGCTGATTTCCTTCAGAATGGAGAGGTTTGATCTTCTTGCAGCCCATGGGACTCTCAAGAGTCTCCTCCAGCACCATAATTCAAAAGCATCAATTCTTCGGCGATCAGCCTTCTTTATGGTCCAGCTCTCACTTCCATACATCACTACTGGGAAAACCATAGCTTTGACTATACGGACCTTTGTTGGCAAGGTGATGTCTCTGCTTTTCAAGATGCCGTCTAGGTTTGTCATTGCTTTTCTCCGAAGAAGCAGGCGTCTTTTAATTTCGTAGCTGCTGTCACCATCTGCAGTGATCATGGAGCCCAAGAAGTAAAATCTCTCACTGCCTCCATTTCTTCCCCTTCTATTTGCCAGGAGGTGATGGGCCCAGTGGCCATGATCTTCGTTTTTTTGATGTTGAGCTTCAGACCATATTTTGCTCTCTCCTCTTTCACCCTCATTAAAAGGTTATTAAAATGATAACTTTATTTTCGCAATAACCATGGATTATCTGGAATGAATACCATAATTTCTCTCCAATTGTCTATTTCACATGTAGAAGGCAGATTTCCTTACTGTACCTTTATTGACATTGCAGCTGCTTGATCATAAGGAAAAAAAGGAGTTATGTCTAGGTTTTATGTTGAAATTGTTAAAGATTCCTTAGAACTATTTTTGGGCAAATGACCTTCAGTCAGTCATTAATGTTAAACATTTCATCTTTTTTTTCACTTCAAGAACAACTTGCAGACACGATGTGGCTTCTCCATTCATTATATGCAAGATAATTCTCCAGGGGATTTTCCGCAACGACTTGATCTGTATATTCCTTGCAGGATGTTAGTGCTAACCCAATTACCAACTGCTATTTGTGCCAAATTAGGGAACTTTCATTGGTCAAACAGGGCATGTAGCATGAGATAAATGAATACGGTGAATATTTAAAGCATATATATCAACACCACAAACCAGCCTGCACATAAATGTATTCATTTTAATAACTTAAGGAGGACAAATATTTTATTATATATTGGGACACACATATAGATATAGATGATATATAGATAGATAGATACAGTAGATATGGGACGCGGGTGGCACTGTGGTGTAAACCACTGAGCCTTGGACTTGCCGATTGGAAGGTCAGTGGTTCGAGTCCCCGTGACGGGGTGAGCTCCCATTGTTTGTTTTATGTTTTTTTTTAAAATTTAAGTGCAAGTAGATAAATAGGTACCGCTCTGGTGGGAAGGTAAACAGCGTTTCTGCACGCTGCTCTGGTTTTGCCAGAAGCAGCTTAGTCATGCTGGGCACATGACCCAGAAAAACTGTCTGCAGACAAAAGTCGGCTCCTTCAGTCAGTAAAGTGAGATGAGCGCCGCAACCCCACAGTTGACTGGACTTAACTGTCAGCGGTCCTTTACCTTTTTATACAGTAGATATATAGGGGCAATGCAGGTGCTTCATAGGAAAAGATAAAAAAGATGGAACACCTAAGTAATGGAAAATAAAGGAAAGGCTTGAAGTGTGTCTGATAAATGCCAACTTTGTACATCAAAAATGTAAGGGACAAGAGATCTGTTTCCCAGTTATCTAGTCTCAAGCTATTCAATAACATGGCCCCACAGCAGGTTCTCAACATTTAGGTAGCTTGGAGTAGTGTCAGCTCGGAGCTGGGTCACTATAGCTTACCGGGTGAGAGAGGAGGAAAGGCAAGGTGATGGGGAGGTCAGTGCAGTGCAAATGCATGTGCAGAGCCAGTCCAGTGCTCCTGCCTGTGTGTTTGCACTGTGCTGACCTCCATACCATCTTGTCACTCTTCCTCCTTATAGGCAACAGCGAGCCACATGCCAGAAAGCGAGCATAGAGGATTCACCCCACATGCCCAACTGCTTTGGATAAAAGCCCACCCTGTATGTATAAGGTGTGAAGGGCAAGGAACCACCTTCCCTATGACTGATTCCCAATCTGTTCCCAAAATGTCTAGATGCTTTCCTCCCTCTGGTCATGAAAGTACAAGGTTGGTGCTGGAATGTGAAGACCATGCTTTTGAAAACGAGTTAAATTTACACTTAGAAAGGTTTCAGCACTGCAAAATGTATTACATTATGTACACAAATAAGCACATTTCCATAGTTAATGTATTTTTAAAATCTGTTTTCAGGCCTTTCACAGAGAAAAAAACATATATCCATTCCCCAAGACTGTGGTACTGCACCAGAGTCAATGTAAGCATTCTGTGTTCTGCTGCACTTTCAGTTATTAAGGCCAGAAGTCTGACATTATGTTCATTATTGTTCCCTTGTAATTTAGACTCAGCCCATCACTTACGGATGTTTCATAATTACCTATTGTTGTTCTCATTGCCAAGAGCCTTCACTGGTTCCCAAAATGCAATATGTGCCTAGTTTGAAAGTGACATACGCAATGCACAGGAAGAAAGTCACTTTAATTAATGGAAAGTCAGAGGCCTGCAGCTTTTTTACTTTGTTCTTGTTAACCATTAAGAGGCCTTTCTGTGTTTGATTCCTTTGTTATGAGCTGTATGCCAAAGGTTTAAGCATTTGGCCTTTCCCCCCGTTTTGATTCCCCGGCTAGCAGGACAATGGGTGGTGGCAGAGAGCAAAGCGGACTTTATGGATAATGGAACTGCCAATTCTTCAGCTCTAAGTCTTTCTTCCACTAGAAATGACAGAGCATTAGGCTGCTCAACACAAACAGGGTTCGTCCTCAAAATTGGAGCAGTTATTACCTGGTAGCATCTGCACAATATATGCCATTTTCATACGAACTGCCCACAAAATAATACAGGAGATCAAATAAATTGTTTTTAAACACCCCAGCCATATACAACCTGCCCTTAACATGCTTAAAATTGGCTATCATTCCTGCAATTTTTTTTCCAATTCTGCAAAAATATAAAAGTCATAGTTTGTTGCTAAAACAAAGGAAGTGTATTAAAGGTGCCCATTGGGCGGTTGGGTGGGAGATCTTTGGACCTATCTGTCTGCAGTTCGGCAGGTTTAGTCCAATTATCAGGTGCTACTATGCCTGCAGATGTGTTCTATTCATTTGAAAAATGGGGAGGGGGCATTATAACTTAAAAAAAAACAAAACAAAACCCCACAAACCCATAATTGTGAATGGAGGGTGTGTGTGAAGCTTCATTCTTCCAAATCATTATTTTATGTTGGGCCCTAAGCTAAACCAGATAGTCTTCAAAATCAGTTAAGACCAAGACTGGCTGCTATTTAAAGCAATGAATCAGTGTCCAGCTTGAATCTTGCTGTTTTTGCACACCCTCACTTCCAGCTTTGATAAACAGATAAATAGCATGATTCCCTTTGCCCAATTATTTATGTACATGTGGGGAGGGGGAGTCTTTACTGATTACTGCCACCTGTCCATTTTCTTGAAATACCGATTAAAGTATTATAGTTGCGGAGAAACAATGATTTTCTTGAAATACCGCTTAAAGTCTTCTAGTTGTAGAGAGACAATCATTAGCGTGGTATCCTTGCCAAGAATGCATAATGATGTAGCATAAGGCAAACCACCAATTATTTATTGTGCCTTTTGGATTCAAAGGTGTTAGTTTTAGCATTTAAAATGGTGTAAAAATACTTGATCATATATACTACCTGTGGTAGTATGGTTGCCATAGTAAAGACACTTTGCCCTGCCTGGTTCCTTGTGATGTGGGCACTTCCTGTAATAAACAGGAACTTCACGAGTCCCTGGCACCAATCTTCAATTGAGCCCCACTTTCTTCTCTTAATGGTTAGGATGTACTGTTCGTCAGTATTGGTGTGGCTTTCTCCATGTGTGAGACAAGCGCATAATCTCCCATTGCCAGCACACCTCCCCAGGATGTGCAACAGCACCTCAGTGTGGGTTAATGATACCAATGGATGATGATGGTTCCAGGATTTTGGGGGTCCTCAGGCATATAGCACCCTCAGTGCCTCTCTGAACCTGGAGGAGGTGGGACAGGCAAACTGGGAATTCTCTTAGGCTACGTCAGATCTCCTTGGGTACCCTTTGCAAAATGGAAATGGTAACACTGTTAGATTGGTGGGCCCTCTGCTGGTTTGAGGCACTGGCAAATGCCTAGCATTGTCATCTTCTGAACTTGGCTGTCTCTATGGGCACAGGAACCATAAGCCCCCTTCCAGAGGAAATTTTCATATATTACCATGGTAATATGGGAGCAGCAGTTTTATGACAGCAACTCTGCCAGCAAGGTACCATATGAAATAAACACTTGCTTATTTTCATTTTTTAAAAGGCAAAATAATTTCCATAGTGCTTCAGAAAGATAAAATTCCACACCTTCATTGCATGGCTTTATTTTTCTCTTTCTCTGTGGTCAAGAATGGGGTCCTAAATTACAGCAGTAACAGCCTGTAAATTACACTGCGGGAACCAGAAATTATTCTGGATCATTAGAGGCCTTTGCTTATAGCTTCCCATTAACTCTGAATTGTTTCATTATCACAGCGCCATATATATATGATACTGACACAGAGCATCATATTTTTGAAGCTGATTTTCTTAGGAAAAGCAAAATTGTGAGGGGATAGCCATTAGCATCAGGCAAACCCTTCCTCTTTGGAATATTCACTGGCAAACTCAGAAAAACACTGAGGCTGTTGCAACTACGCAGGGCTGTCTAACTTCTGCCAAAACAGAGCTAGGGGAAGCTCAGTGTTTTATTATATTATAATTGTTTTAATTTCATAGGGTTGCCATATTTCAAACAGTGAAAATCCGTGCAGAACAGTTCTTGAGCTTTTTTTTTTAAGTTTTGCCCAAAGTTGTGGAGCTTTTTGGGGCTGTTTTTGAGCCTTTTTTAAAAATGGAAAATCAGCAAAAACGGCACTGCCAGAGCATGAGCTGCTAACTTTCTGTTTTGTTTTGTCAATTTCTGCCCAGAGACAGCGGTATTCCATATATGTCCGGGAATTTCTGGACACATGGCAACCCTAAATTTCATTGATGTTGGCTGCCTTGAGCTCTAAATAAGGAAAGGTGGGCTGTCGCCATTCTAAATTAGATAATAAATAAGTGTTGCCATGTAACTTCCCAGGAAAGGGGACAGTTGTTCCTTGCACATAAAAAGAAAAATAAGATAAATTGGCATGTCAGAATAACAGCAAACTTGTTCCCTTCCAGGGGAGATTGCTTCAGTGAAAAGAGTGAGCACTGTCCTACCAAACTTAGGTTGCCCCCAGCGTCCTCCTGCAAAACTCCTTCTTTGCCACATTCCCAGGGGGTGGCACTGACTCTCAAGCCTCCTCCTTTGTGTACTAAGTGGGCTCCTCCCTAACGAAGACTCTTGGGCACAGTTTCTTCCCATCTTGAAAGGTCCAGGGGGGTCTTCATGGGCCTTGGTGAGGACGGCCATTTGACAGGCCCCTGGCTATTCTGGAACCCCCTGGCTATTCTGGACCCCCTGGCTATTCTGGAACCCATAAAACAACAGGGACCTTCCCATTAGCCAACAGGCTAGCATACTTCTCCTTGGACTAGGAGGATGGGTATGGCTTGGCCTAGATTAACCATGTTGTGTGTCGAGACCCTGAGGCCAACCCCTCTTGATGAATAAGACACAAGGATACGGATATTAGGTTAAAGGTTATTGGGAAAATTTAGGCCACAATTTTATTGACTACAGAATGTGAGCCGTATTGGCTTAGGCATTGGAATTTACCTGACTATATCTGACTCCTGCCTGCCATGCAGGGAGTCCTGTAAGGGTCAACCACCAATAGGGGGAGCCATGTCAATGCAGACCATCTTTAGCTCCCCCTGGGTTGCCGATGGGGTTATGGCATGGCTCTACCCCAGCCCCAGGCTTCAGACAAGCTCCACACCCCCGGATTCCTTTAACAGAATACCCTTCAGCTTGGAGGGGCAGGCGATGGCCACACCTCCCCTCCCCCATCATAAGATCAAACAATGCCTAACCGCCAAACCTTACAAAGTTGCGATGATCACTACGAGGTAGGCAAAAACCAAATGGTCCAAGCCAATTTGCCAAGTGGAAAAGTTCCTACCAGGTCCCTCAACGGCGACCAACCGAGGTCCATAGCAAAGCCAATGTCAAAACCTGAAAATAGGGAGGGTGGGCGGGAGATCGAGGAAGCGAGCCAAAAGAAAGTTCCCTGGCTTGCGCCTTGGTTTAAATGGGTCCCGGCCATGCCACACAGCCCAGCCAGTGGAACTATGACACAGCTGGAACTTCCGGGGGATGCAGGACTCCATCCCCACCCCCTGGAGTGGAGTGAATGGCCATGTGGTCCATCGCAACTCCTCCCCACTGGGAAGTGGAGCGGATTTGCTACAAATTGGAAGAATTTATTCTTTACTCAGGACAATAGTTCTCCCTTCTCCTGCTTGAAGTCACCCCTAATCTTCATGAGAGGATGGGCAAAATGTTTATAAGCCATCAGCATGTTTTAAGATCAACTGCACTTGAACACAACAGGTCCTTTAACTTAACTCTTGGAATGGAATTGCCCTGCGTTTTGGATCTGCTGTTCTAAAGTTGCTTTATGCAATGCAAAATGACGCCTCCAGCCTCTGGGAGTTAAGGGTAGACTGAGGCCCTTTTTGAAACAGCAGTGGAATGGCACAGAAGTAGTTGTCTTTGTAGTTTCTTATTCTGTTTTCTTCAAACAAGAAAGAAGAATGTACCTGACAGATTTCAGGAAATATATCATTAGGTAGGTCTCCCTGTAGTGCTAAGCAGTAATATGTCTTTTATTTTTTATATTTATTTTTTTAAAAAACCAGTGTGTTTCTGTAGACTTTCTATTCATTCTTACTAGTTTAACTATCTGGAAGAGCTTCTGGGCTAAAGTTTTAGCATTGAAAACATTCTGCCCTTATTTACAAATGTAGAGCACAATCTCCAGGCATAGTCCCTGTGCATCTGCACTGCAAACTCTGGTGATAAACACAGATGCACAGAGGCAGTGCTTGCACAAGGTACCAGCAAGGAGCCCTATTTGCACCCCCTTGTTTCTTTGACGGAAGACAGACGGAATGCAATATAAAATATTATAAACCTGCTTGCACCATGTGGACTACAGAGTATTAAACTTCCACACTGGAGACTAAGCTCCCGAGGTGAAGTACCAAGGAAACATGGGCAAAGAGGGTGGGGGGAAATATTGTGAATATTGTTGATGTTATTACGTAATCTCACCCTTTTCTCTAAGGAGCTCAGTGCAGTGCACCCCTGGAGAAAGAGTGGATATGATTATGCTTGGTGTGGAGAAAGTAGAGAAAAGTTTCCCCCCCTCTCTCACAACCATAGAACTCAGGGATATCAGAATATGAAGCTCAATGTTGGAAGGGTCAAGATGAAAGAAAGCACTTCTCTATGCAGCGCATAGTTAAATGATGGAATTTGCTCCCACAAGAAGTGTTGAGAATTCAGTTCCACCTTAAGGAACAGACGTGTGGAATTGTTTCATGTCACATGCCTGTTTACATTCCAGCACAGTAGGCTGGGAACTTCCGTTTGTGTATAGCTTTTGTTTTTCCCATTCTCTCTGAGACGACATGAGAGAGAGACAACATGTTTCTTTGTCCTGATTTATGATTAATAAATCTGTAGTTGTAGTATGCTTTCACAAGCCTCACGCCTTTTCTGTGTGTGCAGTTCTATCTGCTGATAGCATGCCCTGGCTCTGAAGCCCGGGTTGCTGATTTATATCGGACCATGGGCCGATGGAAGGAGACGGCACAGCTGGGGCTTGCCAGCTGGCCTCCCGGCCCTCTGCATGTCAACAAGAAGTAGTGATGGTCACCAACATGGATGTCTTTAAAAGAAGATTAGGCAAATGCATGAAGGATGAAGCTATCAATGGCTGCTAGGCATAATGAATAAGTTGTATCTCCACTGTCAGAGGGGGTACATCTCTAAATATCAGCTGCTGGGAATCACAAGTGGGGAGAGTACTATTGTGTTCATGTCCTACTTTGTGGCTTCTCATAAGCATCTGGTTGGCCAGCATGGATCTTCTCATGACCCCCCCCCCCAAATTTTAACCTCAAAACTATTCTATGAAATTAGGCTGAAAGATGTTTACTGGCTCAAGGTCATTCAAGGTCACAAACTGAGTGGGGATTTCTTTTTCTTTCCCTAATTAATCTTCTTAAAGATTTTCAATATGTACAATAAAATCCAAACTAATCTAAAAAGAATAATAAAAAACAATATGGTATATCAAACAGAAAGAAAACTAGAGAAAACTAGAAAAGAAGGTACAATAATAAATATCCTCATATGATCCCCATAAAACACAAAATTTTAAATATAAATATGTAGCCCTCAGTCACTGTTTTATCTTAATCTTCAATCCACATATATGGATCTTTCTGTCCTAAGTCAGCTACACAGGCTACAACATTACATTGTTCTCTGTTTTTTTGTACTTGAATATGTTTTATAGACAAATAACAAATATTAGGTTCAATGAACTGGTGAGCTAATGCCTAGGTCTGCAACATTGATATAAAATCTGACACAGTGAAGTTATCCATTGGATGCTTACTAATCATATGAAACTGAAGTTCTAATGTGCTGTAATTAATTGGCAAAATGCCATGGGAACAAAACTGATCAAAACCCCTGGCAACGTTAACACTCACAAGTACATCTCCTTGGAAATACCTGGTGCAAAACTAAATCTACAAAATAAATATCTCACATTAAGACGAATCTAATTGCTTTGACCTGAAGTACAAGGCTGTAAAGCAAAACCACAAATTATGAATTCTATTTCAACTTCTTTTTTCTTGAGATTGGAAGAAATATGTTCCCTTTTTTGTACAAGTCAGTTGATATATATATGTAAACTGTGCACTATTAGAAAATATCTGTGAAGCTTCATTTGAATCTTCTGCCTAAAAATTAATGCAGTCATCTCACAGCTTTCCGACACTTTCCATTTGTGTACTGTACATCAAGAAATACAAAAAATGTGTGATATGATGCCATTGCATTCCACATTTCCCCAATCTACTTTATGGACTGCAAATTGTGAAGATGGGGAAACTTGGAGCTTGTTATTGTCGAAGACCAGAAATTTGAATCTTGCTCAAATGCAAGGCCAGTACAAAGGATCAAAAGTTCTTATCGGGCTCAAATTAGAAGGAACTCTCCCTTTCTCCATGAAACTGCTGCAGCCAAGCAAGTGGAAATTGACATCTCACTTGTCAATCACAGCTCTGACTTCACTCATTGGTTAAAAACAGTCCAGTTCCTCCTCCTGCCTTTCACTGAGTCATCTCACAGAAATAGCTTAGGAAGGTATGTGCACATTTTATTTTATAACTGTGATGTAGGCTCACTACATTGGTATCTCCTGTACCCACCTTTCGGTGGCCCTAAGCATATTTCATAGAGGGGTGGTGCTCCTCAGTTCAGCCCTGTTCCTGCCCTGCATGTTGACTTTGAAGCAGAATATAACACATGAATAGGGAAGAACTTGTGTGTCTGTAGAATCTGATTTTCTCCTTTTCTTATTCTTGCAGTGGAGTTTCTGCTTTGATTTTTGTTTTGTTTCTCAAGTTACTCTACCAACAAACTCATACTTAAGAAAACAATGGACATGCCAGTTTTAGGTACTATATCAATAGTGACAATCTAGTGAGGCTGGAATGTCTTATCATTTTCTCTCCTCCCTGATTTTCTCTTTAAACACAACTTAGCCCTCAATCACAAAAGGACTTAATTTTTGTTTTCTGTGATTGTTGGCTTATACATAAACTAGAAGATGTACTCTGCATTTCAGAATTCAGGGTGGCTGTTGTGTTTTTTAAGTAATGCTGATTACAGAAGTGTTACAACCCTCTTCAGAGGTACATTGCATAACATAACAAAAGGCAAAGAAAAATCTCCCTTTATATTTTTCTTTAACTCTTAATTTGACGGTACCGCTAGTCCTTTCATTTATTCTGATGGTGCCTCTGTCATGTTGACCTTTGTAGGTCTGTCATACTGACCTTTGTAGGTAAGTATTATTGCATCTGATTGGCAGCAGCTTTCCCAATCAGCTTTCTCTCAGGCAAAGGTCTCTCCTAGTCTTCTTACCAAAGAGCTACTCAGCTAGAGATTCAAAGGCCAGAACATGGAGCATTCCCCATACAAAGCATCTACTCTACCACTGAGCTATAGTCTTATGTTTACTAGGGACACAGTCTGCTAGAAAGATCTATAAATGTTCCAGAGAAATGAACGGGAGCTTCAGAAGAACATAGATGGGATATTTTGCATATCTCCCAGTTATTTCCATTGAGCTTTTGAGGGGCAAATTCCATCACTAAATTTCTTTTTGTTCTCAAATAGTTTATTAAATGTATGTAAGAAATATGTCCCTGTAGTGTAATCCATCCATCCACCATCCATCCAGTAATTTGCATGGCACTGCACCCCCCCCACTCTTTGGTCCTTCCTAATACGAAGAATAAGGCACATGGCAACCAATATTTGGGTGAAATCAGGCCACAACTTTATTGATAACATATATAAGAGGTATGGCATAGGCACTGGGTAGACTGCACCCTTTCCGGCCCACCTGCTGGAAGAACTTGTGTTTGGGGGCCAACCAGAAATGAGGGAGTCCCTGACCTACGTCAAGGGGAAACTCCCCAACAGGATTGTACCTGGGGAGTACTGTGCCCCTCGTCCCCACCTGGGCCTCTGGACAGAAACATGTCCCCAGGATCCCTTTAATGGGATACCCCATTTCGGAGGGGCCAGGCAGAGGCTACAACCTCCTCTCAGTCCAAGACTACATCTCTCCAATGCCTAAACCACCAAAGTTGCATTTCGAAGGCTAGATTTCATTTTGTTTATGAAATATGTGTATGAAATATGTCCCTGTAGTATGATCCATCCAGTAATTTTAGTAACTGAGGAAGGTATTACCTCTTGTCTGGACCATAGAACCATCTGAACTTTTATGTTAGAGAACAGTCTGTGTCTGGGTCAGCTATACTGAAGGCCTGGTAGACAAGCTATATGCTTTGGTATTGGCAAACAATTGAATGGGTGGTTGGACTTCAATGTTTATTATTATTATTATTATTATTATTATTATTATTATTATTCATCTGGGGGGTGATTTGTGGAGTGAACTGTAGGTGACTTTCACACCTGTCATGAGAGCTGCTGCTCCATAATGCAGGAGTGAGGAACTTGTAGCTCTCCAAATGTGGTTGGACTCCAACCCCTATCTGCCCCCAAATGATTGAACAATGGTCAATGAAGGTGCAAGTTGTCACCCAGAAATGTATGGAGGGACACAAAGTCACCACCCCTGCCATGGGTAGACAGCACAATTCTCTATTAAGTGTCTAAGTGCTCCTTCTCATTGGTAAGGATTTAAATGGGCTTGCCCACTTAGTTCTACAATTTATTTGGCTAGAGCAAGGGCTCTTACCATATGGAAGTGACTCCTATTTTGCAACCAGAAAGGATGGTCCACACAAAACATATTTTAAAGACAACAGGGCCATGTTGTTGTTTAGTCGTTTAGTCGTGTCCAACTCTTCGTGGCCCCATGGACCAGAGCACACCAGGCACTTCTGTCTTCCACTGCCTCCCGCAGTTTGGTCAAACTCATGTTGGTCGCTTCGAGAACACTATCCAACCATCTCGTCCTCTGCCGTCCCCTTCTCCTTGTGCCCTCCATCTTTCCCAACATCAGGGTCTTTTCCAGGGAGTCTTCTCTTCTCATGAGGTGGCCAAAGTATTGGAGCCTCAGCTTCAGGATCTGTCCTTCCAGTGAGCACTCAGGGCTGATTTAGGCCTACTCAAAATGTGTCATCACATCTTTGTATTCAGGACAGACTAAGGCAATTTAGTTCTATGTATAAAGAAATCACTGCGACCTAATTAGGGGCTGGGAAATCAATGTTTCCTATAGTAGAGGGATGAAAAGATGAGCCGGTGATTTGAAGACTTGGCTTCAGTATGTTGAGTCATTTTAAAGCAGAACTGTCATTAAAGCATCACTTTAGCTTTTGAGAAAGGTTAAACTGATTTGGTTGAAGAAATAAACTACAAATCTAACTCAAGAGGATTCTGTTTTTTTAGAAAAAAAACCTCATAAGAACTCACAAAAGAGTCTGTTCAATCATGGCACGCATGGTTAGCTGATGGTATTCAGAGATTAAGAAAGGCACCTAATGCTTTCTGAAGTTAGTAGAAAGATCTGTCTCTGCTTTGATCAGTATTCAAAAATCCTGGAGAGATGAAACTAAATTATGTAGCTTCACTCTGGGTATCGGAGTTTCTTCAAACTTTAACCCAAATGTCCAGTTTTTTGAGAGTTGCCAAGTTACAAGAAATCAGCATGTAATTCATACTATGGGGTTGAGCCCCACATTGGGAAAAGGATTCCTGCATTACAAGCCGTTGGACTAGATAACACTCGTCGTCCCTTCCATCTCTACAATTCTATGATTCTATGATTCAACTGTGTCAAACAAAACATCAATTGAAATGTGCTTTTTAATTAACTTATACTGCAATGCTATGCATGCTTTATTAAAAGTAAGTCATATTTTGTCTCAGGCTTACTTCAAGATATGTGTGCATAGGATTGCAGCCTTAAGAACATTGTTTTGTTGGCATCACACACACACACACACCACCACCACCACCACCATGCACATGCCATTGTTAAATGTTACTGTGAATTGCTTCTGACATTAGCCAAGCTTCTATTTTTAGCTGCTAGCTTGATCCAAGAGTCTGGTGAGTGGGTGGGTACATTCCATTGACTCCAACCAGGCTGCAGATCAAGCAAAGGATCTCATCTGCATTTCATGAAATTGAGCAGTGCTTTATAGAGCAAACAGCTTTAGAGAGCAGATAAGCAAAGGACTTCTGCCCATTTGCAATACAAATACGATGAAAGGCAGGTTCCGTGGGGGTGGCGGGGAGTTGTTCAGATGCTTTGAGGGCTCTGAAATTTCCTCCGAATTGCTTTGTAGTGCACCTGATCTCTCATCCCAGGTGACTGCAACCACAGGTGGAACATTTTCCGCTCTGGAGACTTGCAGCCTCTGTTCATTCTCAAGGGACAAAGAGCCTCTCCTGCTCGTCTGCTGCAAGCCAACTTGAGAATTAATATTGTATTTTGAATCACCAAAAAACACAGGATTTTTTTTTAAAAAAGCAGTTTCATACCACTTTGAACTGTCATGAATTACATCCCACAAAGACTATAGTTGGTTCAAAGTGCTGAGAGGTGTTACTGTAGGAGACCCCATCCCCTCCCCCCAAGCTACAATTCCCAGAGTTCCCTGGAAAGAGAAATCGTTGATCTCTGCTCAGGTTGCCACCTTTGTTCTGGCAAAATACGGGACAGGATTGGTGGGACTGGGGTGGGCAATTATTTTTCACCTGGTGCTGAAATGACTTCAGAGCAATCCATTACAATCTACTTCACTGTAACTGGATGGCCACTCTGGAATTTGTCACACACACATACACAGACACACAAAATTGTAAATCTGTCTGTGCTTTGTTACCCAGAGCTGAAATACATGACCTTTCACACACATGCAGGCTGGGGCAATAAATAAGTAAATAAGGGGGCATATTCTGATGAAGGGGATGAGCCTTGTTCCACATGTTGCATTTATGATGGAGGGGGGTAGAATAGGTGTTGTGGGGAGGGCAAGCCTTGTGGGAAGCTACTTTTCCCTGACTTCACTCAAATATCATGCAGATAACCAGCCCCCCCCAGCTCACGAGTTCAGCTATGGCACCTCTCAGGTGGGTACCATTGCCATTCTTAGAGAAGTTCCCTTGTTCTCTGAGAATGCCATTCTCAAACAGAACAAGGGAGAAGCTCTGGCACCTCTTCTTTTTTTTGGAAAAATAGCACTGCAGATAACTATGTTCAGAAGTGGGGCTTTGGAGCTACACTGACACAATATCCGCCCTCCCTTCTCCACAGGTGGTTGGGATTTGCGGCACCGAGCAGGGCTCACCTGGGCAGGTGCCACCCACCTGCTTGGTCCGGCCTTTGACCCGCCCTCGGCCAGGGAGGACAATGGACGGCCGGCTGGAGGTGGGCCTAAGGCCAAAAGAAAAGAGGCTGACTCTGTTGTCCAAGCCTCTTTTGCAGTTCTCCCTTCCAGGATCTGCTTGTTCTTAGAGCCTCAGAACCTGTTGCTCTCTGGGGATGGGGCTTCTGGAGCTCTCAGGATGCATGCCTTCCCCTTAGGTGGAGGGGGCAGGAATTTGGAGAGGATCCCTAACTTGGCAGAGAGAGAGAGAGAGAGAGAGAGAGAGAGAGAGAGAATGAATGAATGAATATAGGACAAACTGCACCCTGTACTGAATCAATACTGGATGTAGCATTTTATATTGAAATACAGGACCATCCTGTATTATACAGGACGGGTGGCAACCCTTCCTCTGCAGCTGGCTCTGCTGATATGCCAACTAATATAAAAACAGGCAATACTCTATGGCTCTAGTCTGTGCTCTGAATTGATATAAGGCAGACCAAGGCATGTTTTACCACTTCTGCTGATTATACAGCAGGGATAGGGACCCATTTTCAGCTATTTCAGACCTCATTCCATTCCAGGAAACCTTCTAGGAGCCACATGTCATTGGTAGGAGGTAAAACAGGGCAAAACAAAGAATGTATCTTCCCCTTTGTATGGTCGGCTATTTTCTCCACGCATATATATAGCTGCGGTCCTTGATTTATGCCTCGTCTTCTTATTCCAAATGAGGGCACAAATACCTACCTCTTCTTTCTCAGTGCCTTCATTTTGGCTCCAACCATAGCTGTCAACATTTCCCTTTTTTTAAAGGGAAATTCCCTTATTCCGAATAGGATTCCTCACAAGAAAAGGGAAAAGTTGACAGCTATGGCTCCAACGTTGTCAGCACTCATCCAGCTAAGTTTGCTATTAGCTCTTGACAAACTATACAATTGTGTATGTGTGTGTGTGTATTCATCTCACGCATCGGGGAGTGGGGGGAGACTTCACTTTTTAAGCACAGTACGTGTATTCCAAGCCTGCTTTAAATAAATTTCTGTTTATTGAAAGAAGTTGCAATGGACAACCATTTAAACTTGTGGCTGCATGAGTAGAATGTTAAATCTTCAGGATGGATAAGCTTATTATAGATAAATGAGGTGTCAACAGAAGGGAATTCAAGGGTATGATTCAATTAAGGAGAGAGGGTAAGAGCCAACATTGTTCGTTTACTTAACTACATGTAATTTGGATCAGATAGAAGGACAAAGTTATCAGAAGCTGGGGCAGATTTGCCTTTTATGTCAATCAAAGGAAGTGCTTGACTCTTCCATGAAAATGGATAGAATAAAGTACTATAGGAGTTGACTTCAGCAAGCGAGGGTGAGTCATCCTGTAGACAGGTGTACCTTTTAAAAGTAAAGGTAAAGGACCCCTGGACAGTTAAGTCCAGTCAAAGGCGACTATGGGGTTGTGGTGCTCATCTCACTTTCAGGCTGAGGGAGCCGGTGTTTGTCCACAGACAGCTTTCCAGGTCATGTGGCCAGCATGACTAAACCGCTTCTGGTGCAATGGAACACCATGACGGAAGCCAGAGTGCACAGAAATGCCGTTTACCTTCCTGCCACAGTGGTACCTATTTATCTACTTGCACTGGCGTGCTTTTGAACTGCTAGGCTAGCAGGAGCTGGGAGTGAGCCACGGGAGCTCACCCCATCGCGGGGATTCAAACTGCTGACCTTCCAATCAGCAAGCCCAAGAGGCTCAGAGGTTTAGACCACTTGACCCTGAAAGCGAGATGAGTGCCGCAACCCCATATTCGCCTCTGACTGGACTTGACCGTCCAGGGGTCCTTTACCTTTACCTTAATCTTTCCAGTGGTGTTGTATGCAGGCTATAAAGTGATTCCTGACTGCATAATTTTATTAAGTTTGTCTGTTGCCACCCATTGCAATTCCACCCAAAAAGAAAGAAAGAGAAAAGAGAAAATGATGAAGAGTATATTACAAACACATATAAGGCAAATTTTGAACTTAAGTAATGTGGAATGCTGCATAGAGCAAAACGAAGGATACATATTGTCACATGCCACACCAATCTCAGAGGTGTGAGATTCCAGATGTTCCAAGTGCTTACTCGGGATTTGTGTTTTCTTTTGGGCATGAGGCACAGCAGAGACTGTGGTGTCCTTATGATATATGGCTTATTCACACATGCAACCTGATCCTCTGATAGAGGGCTTCACAGCATCAGCAACCCAGTAGGATTTCATTTCTTCCATAGCCACAGCCTTGGATTCAAACAGAATTCAAGCATTGTACTTTGACTCTCTCTCCCTCTGACTATCACTTCAGAGGTATCACTTTAGAGGAAGCTAGCTTGCTAGATCCAGGGATTAAAGAGGTCTGGCACTCAGTTTAACACCTCAAGGCAAGGATTAATTAGGGAGGTCTGGCACCCACAAACTCATAACAGTACAGTGGTACCTTGGTAGCCGAATGGCTTGGCTCCCAAACAAATTGGCTTCCGAACACTGCAAACCCAGAAGTGAGTGTTCCAGTTTGCGAATGTTTTTCAGAAGCTGAATGTCCGATACAGCTTATGTGGTTCCCAAGGCTTCCGATTGAGTGCAGGAAGCTCCTGCAGCCAATCAGAAGCCGTGCCTTGGTTTTCAAACAGTTTGGGGAGTTGAACAGACTCCCGGAATGGATTAAGTTTGAGAACCAAGGTACCACTGTATATATAAAACTCAAGATATGTTTTGAGACCCCCAACTAGGGAGTGAATTAGGAAAAGCAGTTGAGATAGTGTAACATAGTGATTAAAGGTCTCCGATTCAGACTGCAATGACCCAGGTTAAACACTCCATTTCAAAGCCCCCATTTAGTAATGATGATAGCAGGTTGACTATGGAACAGTCAACATCCCTCAGCCTAACTTACCTCAATGGATTGGAGTGAAGACAACATGGGGAGGGAAGAGCCATGAGCTCTGCCTTGAACTGCTTGGGGAAAAGATGGGCAAGAAATGTATTTTTTTGTTTCATTTGAATATTTATGATCTGCACTTTCACAACATATATCAAGGAGGCTTAGAACATGAATAGAATTAAATCAATCAAACAAGTCAATATCTATAAAACATAATTAGGAAACATTGATAAAACAGCAACAGAGAGTGGTGTGTTAAAGAGGACAGAATTGCATTGTGCGGAGGCTGTCTAAACAATACAGTTTCAAAAAGACAACTGAAAGAAGGCAGAGACTGTTCTTGCCTACAGGCAGGGAGTTCCACAGGGCAGGGTCGGCCATCCTAAAGGCTTGGTCCCTAAATGTGATTGTAATAGCAAAGCGTGTTCTCCCTAACAGAGAGCACGTGTTGCGGTTGGGGGAACAAGCCACCCTGCAGTGACTAGGCAAATTTGGTAAGGAACCCAAGCCTTTAAGTGGTTAAATTTGGGTTGCTGGGGAGTTTTGATTGTTGCCAATTTGGAGGAGGGGTAAGAGTCTTTAAATACAGGGGCCAGACGTTGGACGTCCTCTTGGCCGTTTTGCACCGGATCACCCGCCCTCCCTCCCTTTTATAGGGTGGTTTTTCTTGATCACTTGACCTTGCTATGCCTGTCATGGGGTCGTCCGCCTTGGAGCGGGGGCCTGGTAGGAATTTTGCCATTTGGCTGATTGGCTGGTGCCATTTGGTTTTTGCCTACTGCGTAGCAAATCGTCACAACTTGTAAGGTTGGCGGTTAGGCATTGGTTAAATTGGTTCTTGGAGGGGTAAGTGCCTATCCCTCCAAATGATGCGGAAAGGGAATTCCGTTAAAGGAATCCAGGGGCTTGCCATTCTTTTCGTCCTTGTCCCCGGAGTCGGACTTGGGCCGTGCAAGCCCCACAGGAACATGAGGGTGAGAAGTGAGGGACTGTTGCCCAGCTCCATTTCCTCACCCAATACTTGTTTCCCACGCTGGCTTCCGCCGGAGTCCGGAAGGCCAGCTCTGTCCCTGAGGGCAAGGACAGATAGTCATAACCAATGCCTAAGCAACCACTCACATTTTTTGTATTTTGAATAAAGTTGTGGCCAAAATTATGCCAAAAACCTTAAACAAAAATTGATGTGTGAAGTGTGAATTTTTTTGGGGGTGGCATTGTGGGACTCAACACGCAACAGCAAGAAGCCATTTTGACAAGTAGGTGTCATGACATATCAATTAATTAGTGGTGATTATGAATATAATAATAATTACTAATGCACTTCTACTAAGAAACATACAGTTTAGGGGAAAGAGGCATGGCTAAAAGCTGAAAGAAATGCTATTTTATCAGGCTGCACTCAAAGTTACTAGTCACCACCTCTCTCTCTCCTTCCCCCTCACTTTTCTTTTTGGCAATTCTCTCTCTCTCTCTCTCTCTCTCTTTACATTTCAAACATTTGAAACTTCTGAAGCCTCATGGCGACTCATTACTCAGCTAGACTTGCTCCTCTTCCGTGCCTCTCTCACATTTACAAACAGGCAATTGGCTGAACTCCTTCCGTTCCTTTCTGGGAGTCCATTCATTTACACAAGACTCATTACTGGTTTAACAAACCTCTCTGCGCACTCCCTGCTGCATAATTGCCCTGCCAGGGGCTCCATTACACTTGTGAAGAGCCCTGCGAGCAACCCACCTGTCCCCCGTGTCAACTCCGCAGCTCGGCAAGTCCCGGCCATATATATTTGGTCCAGGAATCTTCCAATTAGCTCTGGAGAAAAGGGAAGGCACCTTCAGAGCAAGGGCAGTCAGAGCAGAAGCATGAAAGATGCTGAGGCTTCTTTTGTTGAGTTTTTGCATGGGACATGTATTGGAAAGACAGTCCTCCTTCCTACTAGATTCCACGCTAGATTCTGCCAAGCCAAATTCCTTGCCAAGCCAGTTGCATTCAGTATATAGCCTATTTAAGGCTCATTTCACTCTCGCCATGTAACAACACTCTCAGGTAATCATTCTAAACCATTGAATGCATTGCCATCGCTTCGTGTAAATAAAGTTGTGCTTGTTTTGAATGTCTGAGTCTCAAACTACACATGACATGCAGCATACCCTCCTACATTTCTCTGATTAAAATAGAGACATCATCATCATCATCATCATCAACAACAACAACAACAACAATTTTATTATCTATACCCGGTGCTTTTTTTCTGGGGGTACTCTTGTTGTTGTTGTTGTTGTTTAGTCGTTTAGTCATATCCAACTCTTCATGACCCCATGGACCAGAGCACACCAGGCACTTCTGTCTTCCACTGCCTCCCGCAGTTTAGTCAAACTCATGCTGGTAGCTTCATGAACACTATCCAACCTTCTCGTCCTCTGTCGTCCCCTTCTCCTTGTGCCCTCCATCTTTTCCAACATCACGGTCTTTTCCAGGGAGTCTTCTCTTCTCCTTGTATTGAAGCCTCAGCTTCAGGATCTGTCCTTTCAGTGAGCACTCAGGGCTGATTTCCTTAAGAATGGAAAGGTTTGATCTTCTTGCAGTCCATGGGACTCTCAAGAGTCTCCTCCAGCACCATAATTCAAAAGCATCAATTCTTCAGTGATCAGTCTTCTTTATGGTCCAGCTGGGGGTACTCAGGTGTACGCATACCCCTAAACATTTTGTGAATCTAAATTTGGCCTCATTGAGGGGCAGTATGTCAATATGAGTAGGAAAATGAGAGTAAACATTTTTAAAGAAAAAAAGCACTGTTTATACACCACCTATCTGACTAGGTTGTCCCACCCACTCTGGGCGGCTTGCAACATATATAAAAACATAGTAAAACATTTAACATTCAAAAACTTCCCTATGCAGGGCTGCCTTCAGATGTCTTCTAAAGGTTGTGTAGTTATTTATCTCCTTGGCTCAGGGGTTGCTTAACTCCATACCCTCCAACATTTCTTTGATGAAAATAGGAAGGTTCTACCATACCCTCCCCCCCATTTATCCGAAGAAAATAGGGCCGTCCTAAGGAAAAGCGGGACATTCAGGGATCAAATCTGAAACCGGGACAGCGCCTGTAAATCTGAGACTGTCCCTGGAAAATAGGGACACTTGGAGGGTCTGCATGTCTTTCCTCAAGCTTTTTAAACAAAGAAAGAAAATCAAAAGTAGTGTTGTGGGGCTGTATGTTTGAGGCTGCAGTCAATGGGCCACAAGTTTTTCAGTTCCAGTGGGCAGATCCTGATGAACTTTCATTAGTTTTGTTTTTGTTTTTTAAGCCAACAATGACAACACACAAATGAGTGTGGAAATGTAGGGAACCAAACTGGAAACTGGGAAAAAATGGACAGATTCAACCATTCCATGTCACATCTGTTGTTTTGCTCACCTTTGCCTACATTTCGTACAAAGATTACCATAATAAAGGACAAAAGTGGTAAGGACCTAACAGAAGCAGAAGACATCAAGAAGAGGTGGCAAGAATACACAGAGGAATTATACCAGAAAGATATGGATGTCTCGTACACCCCAGGTAGTGTGGTTGCTGACCTTGAGCCAGACATCCTGGAAAGTGAAGTCAAATGGGCCTTAGAAAGCACTGCAAATAACAAGGCCAGTGGAAGTGATGGTATTCCAGCTGAACTATTTAAAATTTTAAAAGATGATGCTTGTGATGGGATGATGAGCTGCTTGTGCGTAAAATCCTAATCCCTCAGAGTTTGGCTAAGTCCCCAAACCTCTGTCTGTGATGGAGCTCCTTAAACATGACTCCATCAATCGCTCGTTGAATCGGACAGTGGGCGTTTACGGAACTTCTTCCAGCATAAAAGCTCCTTAACGGAAACGCGTCTTCTGGACTCTCGGCGTGACAGTTTCCGCCGAGGAGTGGGTGTCCCTACAGGAGGTCCTGAAATCTCCCCGCTGCTCCCGCTTGAAGTGTCTCTGAGCCCTCCCTCCGACTCACTTTCCCTTGGAACTCCACTTCTCCCCCTGCTGGTCCCCTCCTCCGCTGAATGGTCTCTCTCACCCTCCATGAGCCCTTTCACCTCCTTAGTCTCAGATGGCAGTTCCCTGACATCCACCTCCCCTCCAGGGCCCCCTTCACCCCCTTCCCTCCCCTCCTCTGCGGGAGGCGAGGGAGCAAAACCCCTGAAGGAACCTCCCTCATCTTCCGAAGTTTCGAACACTTCCCTCCACCTTTTGCTGTCTCCGGTTTCCAAGTACTCCTCCTCATCGGAGTCTGTTCCTCCTTCCAACTCCGATTCCCTGAATCCCTCCAGTTCCTCCTCCTCGTCGGTGGTGCCAAAGTACTCCCTCCGAAACCTCGCTACTGGCTGAGGTTTCCTGGGGAACCTTTGGTGGAACGTTTCGATCAAGATCTCGTCACGGACCTCCTCTGCCTTCACCCAGGTGTTTTCCGACTCCGGTTCCCCTTCCCACGCGACCAAATACTCCACCTGATTACCCTTCCACCTGGAGTCGATGATTTCCGCCACATGGTTGCGGCTTTCCCTTTCTTCTATGGCTGGCCCCCGTGTGGATACCCCTTCACCTTCCCCCCTGTATGGTGACAGTAATGACCTGTGGAATACTGGGTGCAGTTTCATGTGGTTCGGTAACCGGAGTCTGAACGCCACTGGGTTGACCTGTTGGATGACCTCAAATGGTCCCAATCTTTTGGGTCTCAATTTCTTGCAACCCCCCTTGAACGGCAACCCTTGGGTTGATAGCCAGACCCGACTCCCCACCCTAATTGTTTCACCTTCCCTTCTGCTCTTGTCTGCCTGCCTCTTATATTCTTCCTTGGCCCTTTCTAAGTTGAGTTGGAGTTGACGATGGATCGCTTCCATTTCTTCTACAAAAAGTTTCGCGGCCGGAACACTCCATCTTTCCCCTCCTTCCCCTGGAAACGCCCTGGGGTGGCACCCATAATTAGCCAAAAAGGGGCTCATCCCGGTGGACACATTCTCAGCATTATTGTAAGCAAATTCCGCTAGTGCCAACTTTTCGACCCAATCGTTCTCTCTGTCATTGACATAACACCTCAGGTATTGTTGGAGAATACCGTTTGCTCTCTCCGCCTGCCCATTGGTCTCAGGGTGCCTGGCAGTCGAAAAGTTGACCTCTACGTGCAATAAGCTCATAAGTTTCCTCCAGAATCTGGACGTGAACTGTTTCCCTCTGTCGGAAACCACCCTCAAGGGGGCGCCATGCAGTCTGAAAATATGTTCTACAAACAATTTCGCTGTTTCTTCCGCCGTGACTGCATGTGAGCAAGCTACAAAGTGACCCATCTTAGTTAACAGGTCTACTACGACTAGTATGGCGGTTTTCCCCTGGGATTTGGGCAGATCTGTCATAAAATCTATCGACACCGCCTCCCACGGTCGTTCTGGTGTGGGTAACGGTTCTAATAACCCCGCTGGTGCCCGCCTTTCTCCTTTGGCTCTCTGGCATTGGTCACACCTTCTCACATACTCCCGTACATCCTCCCTCACCTTGGGCCACCAAAACTCCCTGGTCACCAACCACATGGTCTTGTGTTGCCCAAAATGCCCCGCTGTGGGATTGTCGTGCAGCTGTTTGAGTACTCTCCCCCTCAATTCCCCTTCGGGTATATATAGCGCCCCTCTGTAATACAATGCCCCGTTTCTTTCTTGAAAACCCCCGGGGTCTTCTCCCTCTCTCCTTAGACCTCTGAGCTTGTCCTGGGCGTACTCATCATTTACCGTTCCCTCTACCAGTTCTCTTTGCCCCACCCAGGCCGCACCACACACCCAGTGGTCCTCTGGGATAATATGTCTCTCTTCCGGCGCTCCCTCCCCCTCCAAATATTCAGGTTTGCGAGAGAGAGCGTCCGCTCTGATGTTTTCTGGACCTGGCACATAGCAAATTTCAAAATGGAATTTGGAGAACTCCTGGGCCCATCTCACTTGTCGTTGGTTGAGCACCCGTGCCGTTCTCCAATACTCCAAATTCTTGTGGTCCGTACACACTTGCACCTTATGTTGTGCGCCAATTAGTAAGTGTCTCCATCTCCGGAACGCTTCGTGAATGGCGAGTAGTTCTCGGTCATATACCGTGTAGTTCCTCTCGGATTTGTTCAGCTTACGCGAAAAGAAGGCACACGGTCTCCATTCCGACTTATTGCTCCCTGGCTGAAGCAGCACCGCCCCCACCGCCCGGTCTGAGGCATCAGTTTCCACTCTCATGGGTTTTTGTAAATCCACATGCAGGAGCTGTTCTTCCGAAGCGAATGCCCTTTTCAATTCCTCAAAAGCATGCTCCGCCTCCGCCGTCCAAACGAATTTCTTCTTGCTGCTTAGACAGTCCGTGATGGGAGCCGTTAAGTGGGCAAAGTTCTTGATGAATTTACGGTAAAAGTTCCCAAACCCTAAGAACCTTTGCACATCTTTTTTCGTTTTCGGTGTCTTCCATTCCAGCACCGCCTGGACCTTGCCTGGATCCATGGCTAATCCCTTGTCTGATAAGCGGTACCCCAGGAATTCCACCTCCTTGGTGTGGAACTGACACTTCTCCAATTTCACCCACAACTGGTTTGCTTGCAGCTGGCTCAGCACTTCCCTGACATCCTTTACATGCTGCTCCTCATTCTCTGAATATATCAGCACGTCATCGAGGAAGGCCACGCAATTCTTGTAGAGCAAAGGTCCCAGTACGTGGTTCATGAGCGATTGAAAACAGGCGGAGCCTGATTGTAATCCGAATGGCATAACGAGATATTCAAACGCCCCCAAAGGGGTGAACATGGTGGTTTTCCATTCATCCCCCTTCTTTATTCGTATCAGGTTGTATGCTCCTCTCAGGTCCAGTTTCGTGAATATCTTTCCCTTCCTCACCCTGGTCAAAATGTCATCAATCCTGGGCATGGGGAAAGTCACTGGTTCTGACACGGCATTTAGGGCCCGGTAGTCCACGACCAATCTCGGTTTATCCGTGTTTTTTTTGTCCACAAAAAACACTGGGCTCCCCCCCACCGCTCTGGACTCTCTGATGAAGCCCCTCTTCAGGTTTTTATCAATAAACTCCCTTAACTCCTGCATTTCCCTGTCTGACATGGCGTACAGCTTGCCCACGGGGAGCTGGGCCCCAGGGACCAGATTAATTTGGCAGTCAAAGTCTCTGTGCGGTGGTAATTTATCTGCTTCCCTTTCACTGAAGACCTTGCTCAGGTCAGCGTATTGTTTGGGCACCTTCCCTTTGTCCGCCACTTCCGTCCCTGCTAGAGAGGCTTTTGCCCCTTCTGGCACCTTTCCCTCTCTGCAGTGTTCCAGACAATGTGCTGACCCAAAGGAGACCACTCTCTGATGCCAGCCCACTAGCGGGTCATGCAACGCTAGCCAGCTCATTCCCAAAATGACTGGAGCCCCTCCCAGGGTGGCTACATTGAACGCTATCCTCTCAGTGTGCCTGGCCACCCTCATAACCATTGGGACGGTTTGTAGGCTGACTTCTCCTCCCAGCAGCTCCCTCCCATCGATCGTGGTGACCTGCAGGGGGTTGCTTAAAGGGAGTGTCTGTATCTGGTGTTCAGCTGCAAACTCCTTGCTCATAAAATTACAGGAGCTGCCTGAGTCCAGCAGCGCCTTAGTCTTTAGTGGGTATCCGTTTGCCAGCTCTAGCAACACCTCTATTACTAGGGCTGGTCTTGGAGGTTCCGGAGTGGGCACTTTTACTGCTCCTTGGCCTGTCTGCAGTGCCCTGACAGAGGCAGACAGGCGTTGGCTTTTACTGGCTCCTGGACTTCCTCCTCCTTCCCCCCAACAGCTCCAGCCATCCCTTGCCATTCCTTTCTTTGCGGGCAGACTCTGGCAAAGTGACCTGGCTGCTGGCAGAGATAACATTTCTTGGCGCTCTTTCCCTCCTTCTTCCTCCCTTCACTGGGATTTGAAACTGCGCGCGCGCGCGCTGTTCCAACTTCCATCGGCTCTCCTGGCGGGAAACTTGGTTCTGGAATCTCTGGAATGCGGAAATCCCTCCAACGCTCTCCTTTCCCCTCCCGCTTCTCCAAGGCTCTTGCCTCCTGGCGTGCTCCAATGGTCAGCGCTGATTTGGTCAGCTGGTCCATAGACTCCGCCCTGGGCGCCCGGGAAAGTTCATCTTTCACCGCCGAAGAAAGCCCCTCTTCAAAGAGCATTTGAATGGGTTCCGCCGAAAGGTCCCACCCCAATCTATGTATCAACATTGTAAACTCAGTCCAGTACTCACGAACCGATCGGCTCCCCTGTTTGCACACCATCAATTGTCTGCGCACCAGCCCCTGTTCAATCTCGCTGGAAAACATCAAATCCATGGCGCGAAAAAACTTCCTCGCGTCCTTCAGCATGTCACTATTCCCTGCCATCAGGGGTCTGACCCAATCTCTCGCCCCTCCTTCGAGATGGCCAATCACAAACGCCACTCTCGATGCCTCATCGGGAAAGTCATTAAACTGCAGTTCAAGAGCATACTGCATCTCTGTCCTAAAGGCTTGGTAGTTCCTGGGGTCCCCCCCAAACTTCTGCACCATTCCTGGCATCTTTCTTGCTAGTGTAGCGCCTTTTGCCTTTTCTGCATCCTGCGCCCTCCTTTCTTCTAGCCTCGCCGTTTGCATTGCTAGCTGGAGTTCCAACACTCTGTACCTTTCTTCCAGGCTTGGACCCTCTCCAGCTCCTGCTGCTCCTCCGGCTCCGGCTGGGTTACTCATGATGCCTCTCTGCACAAGCTGCTTTCAGGGACTGTCCGATTGCTGTGATGGGATGATGAGCTGCTTGTGCGTAAAATCCTAATCCCTCAGAGTTTGGCTAAGTCCCCAAACCTCTGTCTGTGATGGAGCTCCTTAAACATGACTCCATCAATCGCTCGTTGAATCGGACAGTGGGCGTTTACGGAACTTCTTCCAGCATAAAAGCTCCTTAACGGAAACGCGTCTTCTGGACTCTCGGCGTGACAGTTTCCGCCGAGGAGTGGGTGTCCCTACAGGAGGTCCTGAAATCTCCCCGCTGCTCCCGCTTGAAGTGTCTCTGAGCCCTCCCTCCGACTCACTTTCCCTTGGAACTCCACTTCTCCCCCTGCTGGTCCCCTCCTCCGCTGAATGGTCTCTCTCACCCTCCATGAGCCCTTTCACCTCCTTAGTCTCAGATGGCAGTTCCCTGACAATGCTGTTAAGGTGCTACACTCAATATGCCAGCAAATTTGGAAAACTCAGCAGTGGCCAGAAGATTGGAGAAGATCAGTCTACATCCCAATCCCAAAGAAGGGCAGTGCCAAAGAATGCTCCAACTACCGCACAATTGCACTCATTTCACACGCTAGCAAGGTTATGCTTAAAATTCTACAAGGAAGGCTCAAGCAGTATGTGGACCGAGAACTCCCAGAAGTGCAAGCTGGATTTAGAAGAGGCAGAGGAACCAGAGACCAAATTGCAAACATGCGCTGGATTATGGAGAAAGCTAGAGAGTTCCAGAAAGACATCTACTTCTGCTTCATTGACTATGCAAAAGCCTTTGACTGTGTCGACCACAGCAAACTATGGCAAGTTCTTAAAGAAATGGGAGTGCCTGATCACCTCATCTGTCTCCTGAGAAATCTCTATGTGGGACAAGAAGCTACAGTTAGAACTGGGTATGGAACAACTGATTGGTTCAAAATTGGGAAAGGCGTACGACAAGGCTGTATTTTGTCTCCCTGCTTATTTAATTTATACACAGAATACATCATGCGAAAGGCTGGGCTGGATGAATCCCAAGCTGGAATTAAGATTGCTGGAAGAAATATCAACAACCTCAGATATGCAGATGACACAACCTTGATGGCAGAAAGTGAGGAGGAATTAAAGAACCTTTTAATGAGGGTGAAAGAGGAGAGCGCAAAATATGGTCTGAGGCTCAACATCAAAAAAACGAAGATCATGGCCACTGGTCCCATCACCTCCTGGCAAATAGAAGGGGAAGAAATGGAGGCAGTGAGAGATTTTACTTTCTTGGGCTCCATGATCACTGCAGATGGTGACAGCAGCCACGAAATTAAAAGACGCCTGCTTCTTGGGAGAAGGGCAATGACAGGCCTAGACAGCATCTTGAGAAGTAGAGACATCACCTTGCCAACAAAGGTCCGTATAGTTAAAGCCATGGTTTTCCCAGTAGTGATGTATGGAAGCGAGAGCTGGACCATAAAGAAGGCTGATCGCCGAAGAATTGATGCTTTTGAACTATGGTGCTGGAGAAGACTCTTGAGAGTCCCATGGACTGCAAGAAGATCAAACGCATCCATTCTTAATGAAATCAGCCCTGAGTGCTCACTGGAAGGACAGATCGTGAAGCTGAGGCTCCAGTACTTTGGCCACCTCATGAGAAGAGAAGACTCCCTGGAGAAGACACTGATGCTGGGAAAGATGGAGGGCACAAGGAGAAGGGGGCGACAGAGGATGAGATGGTTGGATAGTGTTCTCGAAGCCACAAACATGAGTCTGACCAAACTGCGGGAGGTAGTGGAGGACAGAGGTGCCTGGCGTGCTCTGGTCCATGGGGTCACGAAGAGTCGGACACGACTAAACGACTAAACAACAACAACAAATGCCCAGTGATGGCTCCGGCCCCACCCACTGCTGGTATGTGGCCCCTGGAAACAGAGCCCTCAAATTGCAAAAAGCTTCCCTGCCCTTGCAGTCAAGAATTGGAGCAAATACAGAAGCTGTGGGCTGCATAGGCGAAAGCAACAGATGAGATCCATTCTCTGAGCTGCTGCTGGAAGTGTCTGACTTCCTCATTTATTCTCTGCTGTTCGCTGCATGTATTCTTTGCCACCGCGTCTCTAAATCATGCACACAGATGCACCGTTGTAGAGTGGAGATGATTTTGTGTTCCTTGTGGGAGTGACTAATCAGTAATCTCTTTGCTGAAGTTTCTGGTTTTCTCTCCCACTGTCCACCTTTTCACTCCTCCCTTTTAATCCCAGCTTCTCCTGCGCAAGGAGACTGTGTTATTTTGCTTGATTTGTGTGCTGCACTGTAATGGCTGATCTGAATATGCTGAATTACAGGAGGAAGGAGGAAGTCACAGGATGGAATGGGAGAGAAATTTGAACCTGCCTGATTCACTCTTACTGAAAGAACATGCAAAGCAAAATACAACCTGCCTTTGAAATTCACACTTCTCTGAATTTTGCAATGTAGTTTTTCCATGAGATATGAGAATCCATATACTAAAGTGTGCATAAAAAATGGCATGCAAAAATGTTTTATATTGAAGAAAATTGCCTTGCAAAAATGTGCATATTAGGCAAAATTGCAGTAAAAAACTGTATATTAGGAGATATTTACACTAAGGTGCTGATTACTGGAATAAATAAATAAAACCTGCAAAATAAATAAATGAATTCACCAACTGATATGGAATTATGAAGGACCAAATTTAAGACAGGAAATACGAGTTGCCCATTCCTAGCTATAAGCAAAGTGCAAAGTGCAAAGTAAGTCACTTTGCTTTAAAATATGAACCACACTGCTTTCTCCCCCAATCCAATCCTATCTCTACCTCCTCCATACTGTGGCCATAGCGATGGCTCCACCCACATCCCATAATGAAGCTCAGCAGTACCACCCAATTGATTCAAGGAACTTTTCAATAGCCCTTGTGAAGATGTAGGTTGGTTTTGGTGGAGAGAACATGGATTGGTCAGTGACGGCAAGATCAAGTCTTGATTTTCATGTGTGAAGAAACTATTGTAGATCAAATACCAGAACTTTTATATCACCCTGCAACATCTCAAGCATAATATTTTTCAAAGCCATTCATTCACTCCTTTGCCCAAGAGACCTAAAGTTACTGAGCAGAGGTGTGTGGTATGACAAAGTGATACACACAGATGCATGAATCAATCCTCAATTTTGTTGTTTTTCCCTACAGCTTTTAATCACATGAGAAAAGGAGATTAATACCGGACTCCCTCCCTAGGCATGAGATGTCCTTATACTGGTTTAAAAACAAACAATGCATATCAAAGGGCATAAGAAATAGTGGTTGCACTTGACCTAGAAGTATGACTTCAGTACCGACTGTCTGTTGGTTTGTGTTTGTGTGTGTGTGGGGGGGGAAACACCAAACATTCACATGAGAAAAGTTGGCTTCCATTTTATATTTATTTCTGTTTCCTCCCTCGGGCAGGATGCTGTGAGCCTTTTGAAACGGCACACTGCTTCTGTTTTTGAAAACAGAAAGAAATCACAGAGCCTACAAAGTATTGCTTTCCGCCGTGATCATCAAACTGCAAGCCATGTTCCGCCTGCAGCGTGCGGCGCTTCTGCTGGTCTTTGGGATGAGGCAGTTTGATAGACGGTGGAAATCAGAGGGTGAGTGGAGAGGATAACTGGTGTATGACTAATGTTCTTATTATAGACTGGTGGGCTTAAATTAAGGAATGCAATGGAACAAGCGGGTTTGAGCCCCACGTTGGGCAAAAGGATTCCTGCGTTGCAGGGGTTGGACTACATGATCCTCGTGGTCCCACCAAACCCTACAATTCTATGTTTCTAAGTAATTATCAGCCCAGATTATGAAGCACCCCAAGGATGTCTGAATTAGGACCTCCCCATACTGACATTTTTCTAATTCAAGTCCCATCTGCACTATATGTTGGTCCGTGAGCTTCTACTCTTGGGATTTCATTTCTTTCTGCAGCAGAGTTCCTTTCACAGAAATGTTTTCCTGCATCTTTCCCTTCTTTACAGCATCATCACCAGCATTCCAGCTCTTAGTGAAATCCCCAGCGCGTGACCAGGCGGCGACCGTCCCAGCCCCCAGGGACCACCAGAAAGGAATAAAGACTCATGACAACGTGTTATGGAATTAAAATTAGGCCACAACTTTATTAAACTTTCAAATGTAGGAAGACCTTGGCTTAGGCATTGGGCGTGTTTCCCTCCCAACTCCCAGTAGGGGAAACTGGGGCTCATCAGGGTAAACAGGATATGAGGACACATTTGTACGTAGGCAACCCACCTCATATCTCCACACACAGGGTAGTTCACTGACAACCTTTCAGTGTATGGCCAGTGACACCCATATTACCACCCCTTTAAGAGAGGGACCATGGAATCGCCACTGCAAGGGGGTGAGTCACCACTTCAAGCCCCCCCCCCCCCATATAGGGAAGAAAAGACTAAAGGATTCCACCCAAGGCCATAACCACCAAAGTTGTGACGAATTGCTATGGGGAAGACAAAACCTGCCAATGCAGGAAAATTTCTTGCTGGTCCTTCAACAGCAACCAGTCAAAGACCGTAGCAGCGCCCGCTAAACAGGAAGAAACAAGAAACATTAAACAAACAAGAAACATTAAACAAAGGGAGGGTTGGGTGGGTGAAGCTCCTTAGCTGACTGCCTGGCTACTGCTGGCTCCACACCCTATTTATAAATGGGACTGGCCCCACCTCCCAGCAGTGTAAATTGACTAACTGAGGCTAGGCATGAACCTCCAAAGAATAACACTGAGAGGCAGGCCAGTCCATACAACTGGTAAGTTCCCTGGGGTCCAAAATGCCACACGCGATCCTGCAAAGGGCACCCACAGTGTGAGTGCCGATTACAGGAATAAACACCATTTGGTTCTGTTTCTCAATCTTTATCATTTACAAAACTTTTCATTGGTCACGAATAAATAAACACAAATAAAGCAACATAACTTTTTTCTCTTTTTTAGCCATCTGGCCAGAGACCTCATTCACATGCTCATTTAGACTAACCCAGACTTAGTTGATCACATGCCCTAATAAAGGGCACCTGTTGCTTGGGAAATTTTCTGTGGCCTAGCAACTTGTTCAAGACCATCTTCAAGTTTCTTCTAGAACATTCCAACACTGTACATTTAAAACAGTGTTTACCACTTTAAACAGCCTTGGCTTCTACCCCAAAGAATCATGGGGACTGTAGTTTGTTTGGAGACCCCTATTCCCCTTGTGGACCTCAAATTCCTAAAGTGGTTTAACAGCTAACCCTTCTTCCCAGGTAACTCTGGGAATTGTAGTTTGCTCAGGACACCGAGAGGGTCTCAGCACCCTTAACAAATGACAGTTCCTCGGATTCTTTAAGAGATGCCCTGACTAAACAGTGGTATCCTATTGCTCTTGTTTATTCATTTATTTTTATTTCATAAAATCTATACACCACACCTCTAAGAAGAAAAAGGCACTTCTAAGTGGTTTACAATTTATTTATTTTTAAAAAGTGTACAGTAGTGCTCTAAATGTATATGCAGATGGGGCCTGAAAATGGCAAATTTTATGAATGACAACATATTTGAATATAATAAACCTGCCTCTGGGGAATAAAGATTCTTAAGGGAATCACTTTTAAAATAGCTTATATAGCAAAGATGCACCATGTGGATTGGCTTTTTAGCGCTTGCTAAGAATGTTTTCCTTTCAACAAACCATCTAAAATCTTTATCCCAGTAGGTATCCGTCTTCAAGCCAAAGCGATTCTATGTATGTTTAAACTGCTTTTATATTTATATCTATACTTGTTTTTTTAAAAAAGTGTTTTATATAGTTGTTTTTAACTTTTAAGAATTTGTAACGTGTATATATATATATATATATATATATATATATATAATTGTAAATCACTTTGAGATGCCTCGTGGGCATCCATGAAATACATAAGTCATAAAGATAGATACTTGACACAGTAGCAATTCCATACTCTGGCACATTCAGAAGTGCATCTACAAAGGGCTAGAGGGCAGGGTTTTTTCCACTCTGTCCTTACAGCAAGGATATGTCCTATTACAGCATGTCTTTTCTCTATTTGTATCTGTATAGTTATTGGGCTTTCTGAGCGAGGGTCAATCTAATGTCACATTCACCCTCAAGTACAAATTGCAATATATGAATTGCAGGAATAGAGAGGGAAAGAGAAGTTTGTTTCCAATCCATGTCAATTTCACATAGGTTTACCCAGGAATCTATTCCTTCTTCTTTCCACTGGTTCTGAGAAACAGAGAGATCCCCACTGAAATCACATTTAAATACATGCCACTTAAATATGTATTGAGTGACCAGGCGGTGACAGCCCCAGCCCCCAGGAAGGAACAAAGATCCTGACAACATTATATGGAATTAAAATTAGGCCACAACTTTGTTAAACTAACGAATGTAGGAAGACCTTGGCTTAGGCCTTGGGCGTGTATCCCTCCCAGCCCCCCAGCCGGGGGGAAATGGGGCTCATCAGGGTAAATGGGATATGGGGGTGTAACAGGCAGCCAAGCCCATATCCCCACACAAAGGGTAGTTCACTGACGATCTTTCAGTGTATGGCCAGTGACACCCAAATATACAACCCCTTTAAGAGGGGGACCCTGGAATCGCCGCTGCAGGGGGGTGAGTCACCACTTCAGCCCACCCCACCCCCCATATAGGGAAGAAAAGACTAAAGGATTCCACCCAAGGCCATAACCACCAAAGTTGTGACGAATTGCTATGGGGAAGACAAAACCTGCCAATGCAGGAAAATTTCTTGCTGGTCCTTCAACAGCAACCAGTCAAAGACCGTAGCAGTGCCCACTAAACAGGAAGAAAAAGTCAACCTGCAAACAAGAAACATTAAATAAAGGGAGGGTAGGGAGGGTGAATCTCCAGAGCCGACTGCCAGGATGTCAGCTCCACCCCCTATTTATAAATGGGGCTGGCCCCACCTCCCAGCAAGAAACTTGATTACTGAGGCTGGGTGTGAATCTCCAAAAATTAACATTGAAAGGCAAGCCAGCCCCTGTTTGCCAGTAAGCTTCCTTGGAACTGTAGCACCACGTGCGATCCTGCAAAGGGTACCCACAATGAAAAGTGTGAGTGCTCATTTTAAACACATTATCTTACAAGATCTGCATCAAAATACACATTTTCTGCATTTTTTTTGGAGCTAAGGACTGCATCTCAAATGTCAAAGAAATCTAAAATCCAAAGGAAACAGTGCTTTGATCTGCACATTACTTCAGGAACTGCTGATCACTTCAGTGCACCCAGGAATGTGCAAAAATTGAATTTCTCCCTCTGGCATTCTCAAGGCTTTTTTAATATATTACAACGGACACAGGTACAAGCTGTCTCTATGCATGTACAAGTATTCATGTGACAGGGCATACTTGTGGATTTCTACAGCTCACCTCTTGTGTTGAGGCACACAAGGTGCACAGGTACACAAGGTGCACACCCATTGAATGTTACATGTCGACAACTACAATGATACATGTCTATGCAGACTGCGTTCTTCTTGGATATGAGTCCTGGAAGACCTACTCCCTGCTTACAGGCCTTTCCCCACCATGCTTGTGAGGGTGGGGCTCTCAGTTACAGAAGCTGAGGATGCTGAACAGGCTTGGGCGGGGGTATTTTATAGGGGGTTATTGGGGGCGGGTTGCTGCTGTTGGTTTTTGTATTTTTATTTTAGATCTTCTTATGATTTATATGGAAATTGTTTGGTTTGTGTCAGGCTTTAGGGAATCTGATCCGTCCCGTGGTGGTAACCAAGAAGCAGATAAACAAGAAGAGTTCTTACTAAGTACTTTATTCAGTAAGGAACTCGGGTGACGCTGTGAGTTAAACCACAGAGCCTAGGATTTGCCAATCAGAAGGTCGACGGTTTGAATCCCCGCGACGGGGTGAGCTTCTGTTGCTCGGTCCCTGCTCCTGCCAACCTAGCAGTTCGAAAGCACATCAAAGTGCAAGTAGATAAATAGGTACCGCTCCGGTGGGAAGGTAAACGGTGTTTCCGTGCGCTGCTCTGGTTCGCCAGAAGCGACTTAGTCATGCTGGCCACATGACCCGGAAGCTGTACGTCAGCTCCCTCGGCCAATAAAGCGAGATGAGCGCCGCAACCCCAGAGTCGGCCACGACTGGACTTAATGGTCACGGGTCCCTTTACCTTTACCTTTACCTTTACTTTAGTCAATATTCACAGAGAGAGATGAAGGAATGCAGTCTCTCTTAAATAATGGTGTTGCTCTGACTAAAGTCCCACCCCCTCCGTCTCTCCTATTCTACATCATCCCTGTGTTGCTAATCTGAGCTTTCTGCCTCTGAGCTCTCTGTTCTACTACTCTCAATGCCCACCCGGTCCTGGGAGAGGGTGGGTGGGTCAGGAATACTTTCCAAAATAACTGAATCTGTCAGCTGTTTCTCCTCTGGTGCTGCTACTTCCTGCTGTTCCTCTCCCAATATTTCATAGCTTCTCCCCTCTGCAGCCTCTGAACTATGTGGGCCACACACCTGGTGTCATCACTGGGGGGGACGGACAAAATGACCATCATTCTGCTGAAGAAAATTGGGACGTGCATCTTTGGCGCACCAAAAGACAAGCTTCTCAATTTTCAGATAGTAATTCACTCCCTCACATCAGCCCCGACCAGCTGTGGTGCCTGCAATGCAGGCTGTGGTAGTTTCTGTTGTTCCTGCTGAGGCAGAGACAGCTCTTGGTCCTGCATTAAATCCTGAACTGAACCAATTTTCTCCCCCATCCCTAATGATAAGACATATTCTTAAGATTTCCATATTCTGACACAGCATAGCTTTGATTACCAGGTGCTGGAAACGAACAGGGAATGCCCACGTCTCATTTGCACACCTTCAAGAAATATGATTGGTGCTTATGGTTTCTTCCAGCAGGGCAGTTCTTTAAATAGATGTCCTTACTTTAGACATCCACGGTTGCCCTATCAATCTTTATTCTGCTAGTGCTGCACTTGAAAAATGGGACCCTTACAAGATTTCCCAACAGAAACATTCCTAGATTGAAAACACCGAAGACGTGAAAATGCAGGTGTGTGTGTGTGTGTGTGTGTGTGTGTGTGTGTATCTCTGTGTATCCTAACATGCAGAGCCCTCCTAGGAAATTTTGCCAGTCTTTACAAAATATATTTTTCTCTCGAAATTCTTGAGATGCCTTGCCTAAGGAGAAATCTCCCAGTTCACTTTATGAGACATTTCATCTGCGCGTTTTATGAGCAGATTCACTGGAGATAGAAAAATCAACATGGTATTTGGGCATATCTCTCCTTCCAGTTTGTTATGGATGAAACAGAAAGTCTCTTTTGTTGCAATTCTCATTGCCGGTTTCGTATGATGCCAACTTCAAGGAACAGCCTGGAAGGATTTAGGCAAAATACTTGTTTACTTTGGTTCCCTCAACCCTCAACCACTACGCACACCTTTTGTATTTATAAAGGCTGCAGAAGAACATTAAAATAAAGCGTCAGGGACACTTTTCCTCCTCTAGTTGAAATTTGATTTTGTTGTTCAAGCTGCATCTGCAGCCAATCAACATGCAGCACATTCTCTTTTTTCTGAAGCGAATCCCATTAATATTCTTTATCTCATTGCTCAGAGCCTCCTAAGGACAAACATACCATAAAATGTTCTCATAAATCAAATTTAAGTGTACTGCAGAGGTAATGGGGATAGTAAAAATGTCATGCTTTGGCAGTGGTTTAGTGGAGAATGACCTATTTTCATATTAAAGTGATAAAATCAGTATGATAAAATTCATAAAAAATGATTATTTTTATTTTTATTTTTTGCAGATAAGGAGCCAGTGAGATTTAGATCAAAGTTATAACCCCCTACATTTAGTGTGGGTTAGCAGCACCAAGGCAACTGAAGCACATTAGAGTCATTCCAAGGCCTGCTTTAGTCAGGTGGAAGAACTTTCTCCCTGTTTTGCTAATAGCATGCAGGAAGCATTAGGAGAGTATTAAAAATGCACCTTCAGAATTATCCTTACCTCATGTAGAATCACTCTTTGTAAACAGTAGCATACTTTATACAGACATGCAATCTCCCTGTGAAACAAAAATTAAAATACTTTACTGAATATTATTCAGTTGACCACTCCAGTCATCATATTTTAGCTTTTATTTGGTCAGAGCAACAGCAACCACAGAGAATCCACAAAAGTAGAGTCCACCAGACTACAGTGGCACCTCAGGTTAAGAACTTAATTCGTTCTGGAGGTCCGTTCTTAACCTGAAACTGTTCTGAACTAGAAGCACCACTTTAGCTAATGGGGCCTCCCGTTGCCACTGCGCCACCACTGCGCGATTTCTGTTCTCATCTTGAGGCAAATTCTTAACCCGAGGTACTATTTCTGGGTTAGCGGAGTCTGTAACCTGAAGCATCTGTAACCCGAGGTACCACTGCATAAATTACACTGGCTAATACAGAAGCATTCCCTCACCTTAGCTTAACACATGCATAGAAATTAAACCGCATACTCAGAGGAAAAGCACAGCTGCATTCAGAGAGCTGGGTGCATGACTCAGTAGGGAAAGAGTTTCTGCTTTCTATTACAGACCCAAGCTTGAGCTTTCCCTGCACAAACATTCTTGACACATTCTTAATACAGTCTGAATAAGCAGATTCTCCTAATAATATTCTTTCACATGCTATTTTTATCTCTCCTCATATGCAGCTTACCTATCAATGTCCCCACCTCCTTTGTCCAGCCCAGACACACCAAGGGCCTTCTGGCAGTTCCCTCAACGTGAGAGAGAAGCTATAAGGAACCAGGCAGAGGTTCATCTCGATAGTGTCATACACCTTGTGAAACACCCTCCCATCAGATGTCAAGGAAATAAACAACTAATGTGGCTTTTAGAAGACATCTGAAGGCAGCCCTGTTCAGGCAAGTTTTGAATTGTTGTTGTTGTTGTATTGTGTTTTTAATATTTTGTTGGGAGCCATCCAGAGTGGCTGGGGAAACCCAGTCATGTGGGCAGCATATAAATAAAACCATCATCATCAATGTATATATCAATATGTTCACCCACTATAATACTTACAACACAATCCTATGCATGCCATCTCAATGTAAGTTCCTTTGAGTTCAGGGGGGCTCTCTCTAGGGTAAGTCCACATTAGCCTGCAGCATTAGTGGAATGAAAAGTTGCAAAATTAATTCTCTAGCCACTGAAGAAAGCCATCATTGAATGCTGTTTTTAAAAGTCCCTTCCCAGATGACAGTGAATCTACCATATTATTTTAAATGCACGAGGCAATGTAAGAGCCAGAGGGTCAAGGGAAAATCTAGAAGCCCTTCAAATAGAAACAAAACACACCCAGCTACACACATTTATGACTTTTTGCAGTCTCGCTTATAGTCAGATTATAATTCCTCCCTGTCCCCTAGAAGTGGCAAAAGTTACGGTGTTGACCTGGTCAGGTTTCAGCAAGTAGGATAAACTGCTGAGGAACATTATTGAGTTGTATGCGTACTTCACCATCTCCAAAAACACCAGCAAGTTTAAAAATATTGACAAGAAAAGTAGTAGGTTTCCCACATATCTAATTGACTATGCTTCCAAAGTATTAGCAATGGACAGAACTGTAATCATAAGATCTCAACGTGCGTACACAACGTCAGAACCCTCAGCTGCAATTTAAGGCAATAAAGGACCCAGTCACTGCCACTGCCACTTTATCAAAATGTCCTCATCCCAAATAGAAAGAGTGACCAGCAATCAGGGAATTGCATCAATATGTTTATATCAACTCTTAGTGCATTTCGGTTTCTACATGTGGAAAGGGCTGGTAGCTTCTTCTTCCTTTACTCCACACCCCCCCACCCCCAGTGATAGACACATGTCAGTTGTCAGCCACAAGATCCTTTTCTCATGGCAGGATATGGTTTACTGTTCAGAATCTTCTTTAGAGATTTGGATAGCTTTCATAGATTGTACATGAGCTGGAACCTCCAAATTCTTCTGGAATATTTTTACTTTTGCTGAAATGCAGTGGCAGCTCTGGCCAGGTCTTATAAGTTACACAGTATTCTGGCTTCCTTTCAGTGACAGCAAGAGAAGTCGATGGATGGAGATTTTAGAACTTCCCAGGGAGCAATTCCCCAAAGCAAGGACCTAAGTACAGGGATTGATCTGTGATTAAGGATTTAGTTAAGATTCCTGCATTGTAGAGGATTGGACTAGAGGACCCTCAGGGTCCCTTCCAACTCCACACACACACACACACACACACACACACACAAAATAGTTTTTATTTACAAACAAAGAAAATAGAACATTTATTTGTTGTTGTTTAGTCGTGTCCAACTCTTCGTGACGCTATGGACCAGAGCACGCCAGGCACTCCTGTCTTCCATTGCCTCCTGCAGTTTGGTCAAACTCATTCATTTACATATACAAAAAGAAAAAGAAAACAAGGAGAATATGACACTACACAAACTTACAATCAAAAGTTAGAAAAAAGACTGCATCCACCTTACCCACCTAGTGTGTTTTCCCTCCACCAGTGCTCACCCGTATTTTGACTCCTATATTACAATTTACGTTGCATATATTCTAATTCAAATCTATGATGATTTATCCATTCTTTTCTCATTATTATCATTTAGAATTGATTATTCTGTACAAACTTAATCCAAGCCTATCAGCATGTTATCTTTTGAACAATGTTTATTCATATACTCCTCATACCATTTCCATTGAGATCTTAGTTTCTGATTTGATTGACACCTTATTATCGCAGTTAGTCTTGCTAGTTCTATAAACTCTGATAACTTATTTATCCAGTTGTCTTTCGTGGGTATATGGGCGCTTTTACAATTTTTCACTATCAGAAGCCTTGCCGCAGCTGTTGCGTAAAGCAATAGATTTCTCCTGTCTTGCGGGATCTCTTTGCCCAGTAAGCTTAGCAGGTATATTTCTGGGGTTTTTCCCCTCTAAAGGGATTCCTAGCATTTTTTTGAGTTCTTCATGTACCGTATAACAGAACATTTTCACTCTCCCACATCGCCACCACATATGAATGAGTGTGCCCTCAGCCTTCCAACTCTACAATTCTGTGATTCTATGGGAATCAATAAGGCTTGCAACATTGCTTGGTGGTGTTTTACACAGCCCTTGGAATACCTTAAATTTAAATTGCATTTTAACTTGTATTTTAAATTGGTTTTTCTCCTCTATTATGTTTTTATTGTAATTTTATTGGTGTTAGCCGCCCTGAGCCCATCTCTGGCCGGGGAGGGTGGGGTATAAATAAATATTATTATTATTATTATTATTATTATTATTATTATTATTATTAATAATTAACTGCCAGAAGCCCCTCGGAGCTGGACTGTCCAGGCTAGACAATGGAGGTGGAGACATTTCAGTGATATATGAACCCTATGTGCCCAGGTTTTCAGGATATGAGGACAGCCTACCTGTGCTCAACAGGATTTCCACCTTCAGACCTTCCCCATACAAGTGGTCAGCATGAGGCTAGGAGGATTTGAATGATTTTGGAGTGGGGCTAAAAGTTTGACAACCACCCACAAACCACTTTGTGTGAGTAAAACATAAAGCAGGCCACAGGGTTGTGTTGTTGGTTTCTTGGTTTCTTTGTTTGTTTTGACGTTTTATGCTTGAAACAGAAGCTGTGGTTTTGGAGTACTGCTGCCAATTGTAAATAGCTCTTTAGCAGAAGAGGAACTATTGAAAACTAAATAAAAAAACACAGAGAAGGATGTGGAACAGATTTCAGAAATATTTTAATAATCTTAATTACATTTGAAGAAAGCTTTTTCAAAATCAATAGCAGCCGAGGGAAAATATGATTTGTATTGCTTTTCAATAGCTGGGAACCTTTAGAGTTGATGCAATGACATGAGAAATGACTTATCAGGGTGTAATAACTTGTAAAGGGCATTGATCAAAAATGGCCATGCAAACTATACATTTGATTTACCAACAATAACAGAGCTTTCCATTCCACGTAAGTTTAATCTCCTTGCTATAAGAGAGCCAACCGCAAATACGACACCAGGTCCCAAGAAGGAAGGGTCATATCACAGGTGGGTCTAAGACATTGCCAGTGACCTTGAAGGTTAGTTTCTTCTCCAGGCAAGTGGTCTGGGAACCCAAAATGCATTTTGCCACAGAAAGCCAGCTTTCTTTTAAATTGTCAGGTTGTGTAATGAAGATCGTACAATCTAGCAGGAAGAGTTTCACAGCTGCAGAAGACAGAAAGACAGTGTGGATCTGATCTGTCTTATTTTATTTTATTTTATTTTATTACACTATGAAACTATGGTCTCTTTATTTATTTTGGCAAACCCAAGGGTTAAATCGAGTCCCTTACACCACCTTTTTCTGTATGGATGTTGCTGTTTTGGCTACCTAAGTGCAAGGAATCAAATGCTTGCGCTCAGTAGTCGTATATAAATGGTTCCACTTTATTTTTCTTTAATCTTAAATGAAAGGGGGAAATTGCTAAAGTTCTGATCATCTTTCATATAGATGACAGATGTTAGCCCATTCTATTTCTTCACGTTATGAAACCGGAAAAGGGGGGGGGAGAGGGAATATATTTGCTGACCTTCATTAGTAAAATATCATAAATGATTAAGAAAGGCTATGAGTCAAAACAGAATTAATTCAATTTTTTCTGGTGATTCAAAACTGTAATTACATTAAGCATATGTTATATACTACACCAGGGATCTGGACTTGATTAATTTATCTCTATTTGCCATGTTTCTTATTCTGTGACATTTTAATGAGAATTCTCACATGCCACAAAGATGATGTGCTGGAAACTGGATGGAAGGGGAATACGCTGCAATCGCTTTATGGCATTTCTAGTTGTACAGAGACAAAGTAAGCTTTCTCAGAAAAGGCATATTGAGATGAGGAGGAGGATGGGACATATAAAACTGCCTGATAGCGAATCAAACCATAGGGTGATCCAGCGACTCTCTAGGGGACATTCCCAGCACAAACTGGTGATGCCAGAAATCGATCCTGGGATCCTTTCCACGAAAAGCAGTCATGGCAGCTATTCCTACATTGTTGAAGAAAACCACTTTAGAAATCTGTGCGTATGGTACCTGACCCACACATTGACTTTAAAGGATGGGGATACTCCACTATGGCTTTTGCTGGGGTGAGTGTCAATTATGCTTTCCAATGCTATACCACATTCTGTTCTGCTCCTGTGCTCCTGTGAATTCAGAGCATACATGAAGTCCTGGTAATGACTGCTCTCCACCCTTTGCATGCCTGCGTGCAGCATCCTTGATCCTACGTGACTCCCGGCAGAGCGCTCCTGGACCAGCCCTGCGCGATTGGGGGATTCCCGGCTGTGTCACCCCCTAGCCAGCCAATCGGGTTGGTTGGTCCGGGGGTATGGCCTGCCCCATAAAAGCAGGATGCAGCTGGGGATCTCCCCTTTTGTCTGCCTACCAGCTGCTCCTGTTTTCCCACCCTCCCACCCTCTAAGGTTTTCCTTCTTGGACCTTGCTGTGGACTTCGGTTGGTCACCATTAATGGGCCTGGTAGGAATTTTTCCCCTTGGAAAATTGGCAACAGCCACTTGGTTTTCGCCTACCTCGTAGCAAACTTCATCACAACTTTCTGGGTATTGGCGGTTAGGCATTGGAATAGTTCTGTAGATGGAAAGAGGGGAGGTAGCGCCCCGCATATTGAAGGGTAGTCTGCTAAAGGATTCTGGGGTGTGTGGCCCTGTCCAAACCTATGGAGGTGAGGGCCTAAGGCACGCCCCCTATCAGTGACCCTGGGGGGGCTCCTAGTCGATGTGCATCAGCTTGACTCCCTCTAGTGGTGATTAACCCTTCCCGGACTTCAAGCAGACAGGCTAGAGTCAGATATAGTCGGTTCGGTCCAAGACCTAAGCCAATGCCACTCATCACCTGTAACCAGTAAAGTTGTGGCCTTTTTTAGCCCATTAACCTTAATAATTGTGTCGTGTGCCATTATTTTCCGCCTTGAGGGGAAGGGGGTTGGGAACTTGATAAGAAATATTCTTACCATCTGTGGTAATTTATTGGGAAAATTATTACATGGAGATATTCTGGGTTGTATGCAGTTCAATGAACAGAACTTTCCCCCTCCTCTGCTCCCCTCTACTCCCCCTCTACTTCCTCTGCACACCCCATGGACCACCCCAAATCAGCTTGGGGGTTCCATTGCATGTGACAAAATCTTAACCATGGTATAAGACTGTTGGGTTCAACCCTCCAGTGCAATCCAATTTAAGCCTAGGAGATGTGACCCATAATTACTTTCATTCTTCCCACAACTCATAGGCCCTCCACCCTCCTGTGTACTGGTTTTAATAATAATAATAATAATAATAATAATAATAATAATAATAATAATAATTGTAATAGTAATCCTATTTAATTGTTTCCTTCTAAAGTAGTACAGTAGTACTTTTTGATGTTAATGGGGAAGGATACCTATGCACAACCAACCAAGGAAGGCAAATGGATGATAGTTAATTTATAATTGTGAAGAAAGAAGGAAGGAAGGAAGGAAGGAAGGAAGGAAGGAAGGAAGGAAGCACACAGCAGCTCCTAAGGTGCATTGGATACTCACACACGCTTCTAGTGTCTACGTGGCTTGCATTAACTTTTCAAATTTCATGCCTGGCTGAGCAGTTGAAGTAACAGTGGGACCACATCCCTTCCCAGGCTTATGAACCCACGTCTGATGGAGTGTGTGTGTGTGCGCGCACCGAGACTTCTCCTGCAAGGAAGTTGTCACTTCACTTCCCTCTTCAAGCCCCTCCTGGTTCTAGGAGAAAGTAAGGCAGGGGACAGCAGGGATTCATTCTGTCCACCCCTGGCCTGGACAGCCTCTTCCTCTGTTTCTGATACAGTGTTACCTAGGGTTACACATGCTTCAGGTTACATATGCTTCAGGTTACATACTCCACTAACCCAGAAATAGTACTTTGGGTTAATAACTTTGCTTCAGGATGAGAAAAGTAATTGTGTAGCAGCAGTGCGGCGGCAGCAGCAGGTCCCATTAGCAAAAGTGGTGCTTCAGGTTAAGAACAGTTTCAGGTTAAGAACGGACCTTCGGAACAAATTAAGTTCTTAACCCAAGGTACCACTGTATGTCCTGTGCCCCCACCTTCATCTCTGACTGACCAGACCCTTCCACCCCAGCCCTCTCCTGGGTCAGCCTCTGGTCCTCACCCCCCCCCCCCACTTCCATCACACTCATCAGAGTCCTGCCAGTCTTTGGCATGGGAGCTGTCACACAAAATAATTGATTCTTCACAGAGGCATTTTTAAAAGTGCAGGCTCCACAAATTGAAGTGGTTGAGTGGACACGGATGGGGTAAGGCTATCCTTCAATTGGGACGTGGGTGGCACTGTAGTCTAAACCACTGAGCCTCTTGAGCTTGCTGATCAGAAGGTTGGCAGTTCGAGTCCCATGACAGGGTGAGCTCCCGTTGCTCTGTCCCTTCTCCTGCAAACCTAGCAGTTCGAAAACATGCCAGTGCAAGTAGATAAATAGGTACCGCTGTGGCAGGAAGGTAAATGGTGTTTCCGTCCACTCTGGTTTCCATCACTGTGTTCCATTGCACCAGAAGCGGTTTAGTCATGCTGGCCACATGACCTGGAAAAACTGTCTGTGCACAAACGCCAGCTCCCTCAGCCTGAAAGCGAGATGAACGCTGCAACCCCTTTGACTGGACCTTTACCATACTTTTACCTGGTCCCGTACTGTTGAGGGCTTTATATACTAATAGTAACATCTTGAACTTTTCCCTGTAGCAAATCGGTAGCCAGCACAGACCTTTGAGCAAAGGTCTTTTCAGCAATACCTACATCATATTTTGGAGCAGATTTACTTTGTCCTTGGACCCCTTTTTTTATTCAACACCATGCCTCCACCAGCCATTATTTCCTTCATTTTTCAACTTGCTGTCCATTTTGTCCTGTTCACCACCTTCTCCTTTGCCCAGCCTCCCCAACATGCATGTATTTATAGAAGACAGTGCATCTGTGCCCGAGTCTCGCCCTTGGGATATAATTATAATTGATCTTATGCGAAGGAATAAAATATCTTGACATCAGATTGCAAATGCATTTGCCACTATTCTCACCCTCATTTTTATTTAGCATGCTTGAAGAAATGACAAATGTTCGCATACTTCGGTGGGTTAAACTTTTATGAATGATAAATTAATGTATGACAGGCACAACAGGGGATAAAAAGTGGAAGCCAACTTTAATTCTTCTCATCCGTCAGTATTTTATGGCACCATAATTGAAGTTCCCCCTACCTCTACTTTTGAGTCCTTAACCCTCTCTGCTGCAGAATAGTTTGAGGTCACAGTCACGTGGAATTCAGGTTACAATTATTGTGAGGTTTGAATCCCATAGAATTCAAACTGAAACACAATTCAAGAAACAAAAAAGGCAACAAAAATACTATTGAAAATCAATGCTGATATTTAATGTGATGGATGTGCCATCTCCTGTCTGCAACCACAAATCCATGGATGTGAGCACAATTCAAAGTGTTGGTGCTGACCTTTAAAGCCCTAAATGGCCTTGGCCCTGTATGCTTGAAGGAGTGTCTCCATCCCCATCATTCAGCCCAGACACTGCAGTCCAGCTCCAAAGGTCTTCTGGTGGTTCCCTCATTGCAAGAGGTGAGGTTATAGGGCATTTTCGGTAGTTGTGCCCACTCTGTGGAATGCCCTCCCAACAGCTGTCAAACAGATAAACAGCTAAGCGACAAAGACATCTGAAAGCAGCCCTGTTCAGGGAAGTTTTTAGTTTTCGATGCTCTTACTGTGTTTTTACTATTTTTATTGGCAAACCAATTAGATTGACGGCACATTATTATTATTTAGAAGTTTGTGTACCACTGGCGGTCCATGGACCACAATTTGGGAAGCCCTGATATGACAATCCTAAATAGGAGGGACTGATGGTCTGACTCAGTTCCCTATGTGCCTATAGTTTCACTTCCATGTGATCAGACACTAAGGCAATGAAATCCTAACTGACTGACCATATCTATTCTGAACTGCCAGGGTTGAGCTTCCTATTACTAATACAGTGTATCTTAAAACTTTTGAACACCACTAAAGGCAATCTCCAAAATGAATTGTTGACCAAGAGGGAAAATATCTCATGTACAGTAATAAAAAATGGAACATTTATCCTCGTGAGTTACAGTTGTGGAAATAACTTATTTTATCCCTTAACTTTGAGGCCCTCTGAGAAGTATAAATACAGTTATACAGCACCAGATGGAATAAAGAGCTACACTTAAACCATTATTTATGCTTATGAAGTGTCAGCTGTTTAAAGAACCCGCTTTTGCTATTGCTAGAGATCCAGTTGCTGTTTTGGAAAAGACTATCAACTGGGGAGTAAATGTTATTTTTTTCCAAAATGTACAGCATCAGAAAAAAGTAAGCCTAATATGAACTTGAAAACTATAATTATTGTTATTCACCAAAGCCTTTGGTTGCACATACCTTGTATGATGTGTGCATATGCCGATGACGGGTTGATTTGCATAAGCATAGCATGCACATCACTTGATTTCTTACCTTATTATTAATTGCCAAGTCATGTCTTGCTGGTCAATGTGTGAAGTGCCTCCCTTAGAAAACAGTCGATTTCAGGTGTTGTCAAATGATAACGAATGTGCAGTTTGTAGCATTTGTTTTGTGACTGTTCACATACAGGCCCTCGGATGATGATGCAGTTATTCAACCAGGGCTGAGGTTCCCCACTCAGCCAGCAATCGTTTGCAAATACTTTGCATCCTTTGACTATTTAGCTGAACAGCTGTGGAGTTGACATGGAAACTACCAGATGAAGAGTAGACAAAAGCAGAATGCAGGAAGCTTGCAATGTCCTGAGCCAAGAAGAACTGAGATATCCAGGAATAATGTAGTTGCAAAAAACAACAACAACATTTGGAGCATATCTCCAGTAGACAGCTTTTGCTGGAATATATATGTTGGGGAAGCTCTCAAAATACCAGTGGAAGCCTACTTGAAAAGTAAACAACTTCCTGGATAGGAAAAGTGGCTATTTTTTCAAGTTTTGTAATACTTGGCATATTTCCCAAATATGACTTCTTGTTTAAAGAGATTAAGAAATGTGGCCCTCTTTCAGCCACTCTGTGACACCTCCTTCAGAGCTGAAGGGATAGATTTGAAACCAGTTTGTTTCTTTGCAGATATACTGACAGTTCTCCCTGCTGTCTTGACAAGGCAAGCAAGGCTTGGAAGCTGAACGTTGTTCTTGTTGCCTCACATATTAAGCTGCCTTATAGCAAATGTTACTGTGAGTCCATCTATCTCAGGACTAACTTTCCCAAACAGTGGGAGCAGTAAGAAGAGCCCTGCAGGATCAAGTCAATGTCCTTGTGTAGTCTAGCATCCAGTTGACACAGGAACCAACCAGATTCCTATTGGAAGTCTACAAGCAGGACCAGAGTGCAAGAACACTCTCCTCACTTCAACAGTGGGGGTAGAATATAGCCATTATGCATACCAACCACTGATAATCTTACCCTCCATAAAATTGTCTCCTCCTCTTGCAAGAACGGAAGAAGAGTCCTGCTGGATCAGGCTGAAAACCCATCCAGAAATAGACCTTCTGATCTCTGCTACTTTGCATTCATTTTTAAAGTAGAAATTAAGTCTGAGACCTTAATGGACAGCTAGTGCTCTACTGCTGGATTATTGGCTCAGGACAATGTACACTGCACTGTGAGGATGCATCTTCTTACTTCCTACTTTCATATAATCACATATACAAAAAATGTAGGGTGATGCTTTCGTTTTAAAAAGAGATTTTATAAATATATCTTTATATTTGTCTCGGGGACAATGAGCTACGACAACAACAGAGATCCCACTCTTAGAAGAACAGCAAAGGTAAAGGTAAAAGGTAAAGGACCCCTGGATGGTTAAGTCTGGTCAAAGTCGACTATGGGGTTGTAGCGCTCATCTCGCTTTCAGGTCAAGGGGGCCGGCATTTGTCCACAGACAGCTTTCCAGGTCATGTGGCCAGCATTACTAAACCACTTCTGGCACAATGGAACACCGTGACGGAAACCAGAGCGTGTGGAAATGCTGTTTACCTTCCTGCCACAGCAGTACCTATTTATCTACTTGAACTGGTGTGCTTTTGAACTGCTAAGTTGGCAGGGGTTGGGATAGAGCAATGGGAGCTCACCCCATTGTGGGGATTTGAACCGCTGACCTTCCGATCGGCAAGTCCAAGAGGCTCAATGGTTTAAACCACAGTGGCACCCACGTCCCTGATGAACAGCATGATGATATACAGGGGCTACAGCTCATAGACAGAGCATCTTCTTTGCATGCAGAAGGTCTCAGGATTGATCCCCAGTATCTCCAGGGAGGCTGGGAGAGATCTCTGACAGTCTGGTCAATACTGAACTAGATGGACCAGTAACACAACTTCCCTTGTACCTCTTCAAGCTGATGTGCTGCATTCCTTCTGCAAAGGATGGAACTACACAGCACAAGGAATGTTAGGCTGCTACATAAAACAGAGTGACCACGTAAATTGTCTATGTTCCTAACATGTAACAAAACTTACGCTGTGCCTTGATGTCAAAGCATGTGCATTTCCTTGCCCTATGGCACATAACTGAGGACCACAGAAGGCAGAGCATGAAAACAATGACCTTATGCATTGCAATGACTGCTAAGTGGATTGAGATGTTGTGGCAGTGTTGAACGTGACACAGTGGTGCTTGTTTTCAGCACCATGTTCCTTCTATGAGGTAGTTGTAATCACTCTGAAGCATACAGTATCTGTGAAACCTGTTTATTTTCATTGCAGATATTTGTTGGTTTTCTATACAAGAATCGACCATCTAATTCATCTCTTTGCTATGGTATAATAGTTTTGTGATGCACATTTACTAGTGGCTGACCTGATAAAGTTTTTGCATGACCAGAACATGGATTTGCACCTTCCTGGAACATTATTCCCCTCGTTGATCAAGCCTCCTTTTCTTGGATTTTTTACTTTATTTCTCACTCACCTGATTTACCATACCAAATAATCCCTCTCCCTCTGGTGTTTGCATTCTTCAAATATTTATAGGGCTGATGTCCTGACTCTGTCATCTCTTGCCTGACTGTACAGAATCAGCTACTTCTTAAAGCTTTCCTTGTACAACAATTCATCCAGCCCACTCACACAATTATTTGTTCCTCTTCTCTGAAGTTCCTCAACTTTTGTCAATATCCTGCTGGTAATGAGATGCTTAGAAAAGCACTGAGGGCTATCATTTCCCTGCTTTATGGAGTTTTACTTTTAGATTTTATATATAGCAATGGTTTCTGTTGCCTTTTTGTTTTTAGTTATACTGTGCTACGAATGGTTACTTACATATTTAGCAGAAACTCTTTAATTTGCTGCTTTCCATCTGCTTAATCTGATTACTCCTTACATGCTTTCTTTACATAAATATTGTCTCCCTCCCTTGTATTCTACAACAAACTTCAGCTGCCTCTTTTTTAATGCTTTATTACAGAATTATAGAGTTGTAGAACTGTAGAGATAGAACCAACCACAAGGACTGTGTAGTCTAAACCCCTGCAATGCAGGAATCACAGCTTACAAATCCCTGACAGATGGCTATCCAGCTTCTCTTTAAAAACTCCAGTTTAAGGAGAGTCCACCAACTTCCACTGTAGCCCGTTCCACTGTTGCACATGTACTTCTTCCTAATGTTTTAGTTGGAATCTCTTTTCTTGTAATTTGAATCCATTGGTTCAGGTCCTACCTTCTGGAGCAGCAGAGAATAAGCTTGCTCCATCATTGAAGATATTTGATGACTACCATATCATCTCTCCATCTTCTCTTCTCCAAGCTAAACATACTCAGCTCCTTCAGCAGTTCCTCATAAGGCTTAGTTTCCAAATCCCTTGAACATCTTGGTGGCCCTCCTCTGTACACAGTCCAGCTCATCAATATCTTTCTCAAACTGGAAAGTGATTATGGGTGTTGTTGAACAGCAATATCTTGAAGATCAGGTTTTCCCCATCCCTGATATATATGAAGTAGCAGCTATGAGAATAACCATAAACTGGCTGCAGTCAGTGCTACTTCCCTTTGTGGGGGGAAATGCACTACTAATATCACAGCTCCCTATTCAGCCACCAAGATAATTTGCAACTTGGTGTACAACTGATGAGCATGTAGCATCTCTTATTAAACATGTGTCAGAACTTCTGTGTGTGTGTGTCCCCCCCCCCCAATAATAATCCTGTGAAGTTTGGCATTCACTCTATTTTCAACTTACCTTTTGAAGCATGCCAAAAGAAATTTCAAAAGTGTTTATAAGAGAATGGCAACTGTCTCTCAGCTGCAATGAGTTGGAGGAAAAATCAAAGCCAATGGCTGTGTGATTTTTACTTTTTTTTAAGAAAGAGGGCAGGTTCAAACAGGCACGCAGTATGAGCAATCAGGCAGACAGCATGATCTGAGTTCCACTCTGCTAGCATGGATTAGAAGTGACTTTAGAGAACTTGCTGAAGTGGGAAAAGGAAAGCCAAAGGAAAATGTCATGTGCAGATGCCATCTCCAGTGTGACAGAGACCATCCACCAGCAGGATATTCACTAAAGCATTTAACCAAATGGTGGGTACATTCATCCTGTTAGGATTTGGGCCTTTTGTGATTTGCTGCTTCACGGGCCATTAGTGTTTTTTAAGGGTGATTTATTTTATTTTTAATTTGATTGACTGGGATGCTCCCTGTGAGGTGTTGAGCATCAAGCATGTTAGTGGCTGTACCTGACTCTCCAGGTGAGAAATGTGGAGAGAAATGTGTTTGCACTGTTCTTGGTTGTTTTGGTTTATTCCTGCTTTTCAGATGGCTCTTGCATTTTTAGATTGGTAATGGTTCTTGAATGATTAGGTTAGAATTCCTGATCTATATGGCTAAATGCAAGGACATTTGGGGGGGGGAGAAGAGGGGGTAATTTTTTGAATGGTCTGTGTACATTCAATAGATTATGCCAATAGACATCACACGTGCAAGTCTGCATGCATCATCTTAGACCCTGCAGCAGGATTCCTGATTCTGGGGGCTGCAGTCAGACATCCCTTTCTTCAATTTCCCCTGATATTTCCTGACTTGATAATTTCCACATTTTATGTGATAAATGACATAAAAGTTATTTCTAGGAATTTATTAGAATCTAGTGGAAGTTTAGCATACATTTCTATGCTAATTGCTTAAAAAATACCCCACCACTTGCAACCCCTTTAACTTGAATATTTAAGGGAGTTCTGCACTGTCGTCTTCCCCTGGTTTTCATTAATAATGCCACCATCACTCATATGATCAAATTTGGGGTGGAATTCTAGCATGCAGTTCTTTCCTGCTGTTTTCATGGGTGGATCATGGGGGGACAGGAGTGCACATGTGCATCCAAGATGGCAACATATCTGATGGCGTCCACTGTTGTGTTACACAATGCTCACTGGTGTGCATGAAATTTAGCCCAACATGGCAGCATGTAGATCAAAAAGCCGCAGTTACATGATGCAACAGAAACTGGGACAAAAGTACTAGCATTATAACCAGGAAACGAATACAATAATCCCCATGTCTGAAAGCACCCAGGGAAATACTTACATGCATTCAGGTTAAAGAGAGGGCAGTAGTTTGACCCCGAGTCCTCCCACAAGCTCATTGAATAAAAAGGTAAAGGAAAAGGACCCCTGACAGTTAAGTCCAGTCGCAAACGACTCTGGGGTTGCGGCACTCATCTCGCTTTAATGGCCGAGGGAGCCAACGTTTGTCCGCAGACAGTTTTTCTGGGTCATGTGGCCAGCATGACTAAGCTGCTTCTGACGAAACCAGAGCAGCACACAGAAACACTGTTTACCTTCCCGCCGCAGTGGTACCTATTTATCTACTTGCACTTTGACATGTTTTCGAACTGCTAGGTTGGCAGGAACTGGGAACGAGCAACAGGAGCTCACCCCGTCGCTGGGATTGAAACTGCTGACCTTCTGATCAGCAAGCCCTAGGCTCAGTGGTTTAGACCACAGCGCCACCCGCATCCCGCTCATTGTATAATTAGAGCCAAATTTATAATCAAGGAACCTGTGATAGAACTGTCAGGGCTAGAGCTGTAGTCTGACAACCTGTCCACTTACCTTAATTGGTCAGGCGGCATTGTGGAATGACACCTCCCACACGCCATGATCCGGTGAGTGACAATGTTTCAAGGGGCAGGCTGGTGGTTCAATGGTTATGCCCAATACCTATGCCAAACCTCTTCATCTGTAATCAATAGTGTCCCAATGTTCTCTTGTCTGTTTATTTGAGAGCCAGGCATACACGGTGTTGAACAATTGTTACCAAAGGGAAAAAGTTTATAATCACTTGAAGTATTTAAATAATTGTTTTAAAATGCATTTTCCCTTTGTTGATTGGATTGCGTCTGATCATATCAGACTCACTAGACCTCAGAAGTCAGTTACGCTTACAACATATTTTGCCTCATTCTATGTATCCGTCAGCATATTTACAGTAGCAATAATTGCAATAGCAGCAAGTAATTTTTACATGACTAATAAAATGTTAAACTGTTAAGATATCTGTCACTGTTAATCATCAATTTTCACACAGAACCTCTCTTCGAAGAACGTTTACTACAGACATCTTCCAACACATAATAAGGCTGGGCTACAAGAGTCAGATTACATTAAAGAACATCCTCCTGTTTCATTATTGATGAGGATGTGATAGCAAGATGATCTGATTGATCAGCTGACAAGATTCCTAAAAGCACAACGGAGGGGAAATCCTCCTCTTGGGCCTTGCATTTAGAATTACAACAAAAATAATGCTGATGGTGGGATTTGGAACTTCACTTAGGGTGTGAATCTCTTATCATTTACACAGGGGAAAGGATGCTTCAGGGATAGGTCCCACCCCTAGATATGTGCTATGTTGAACATTCTGTCAGCTCAAGTATTTCAGCTTGCCAGAAGGAACAACCACTCTTTTCTCCCTCTTCAAGCTCTTCTGTGAGTTCTCCCAACCAACCAACCAACCCCACCCTGCCAAGTCAACTGAAAGCACAGAGGAAGCCCCAATGCATAACCTGAAGTCCTTGTGCAAGGTTTCTACTGATGGGCCTCAGGTGAATCTTGCCCTGATGTTGTTGTTGATGATGAAGATGATGTTGATGATGATTATTTATACCCCACCCATCTGGCTGGGTTTTCTCCAGCCACTCTGGGCAGCTTCCAAAAAAAATATGAAAAATACAATAAAACATCAAACATTAAAAACTTCCCTAAACAGAGCTGCTTTCAGATGTCTTCTAAAAGTCAGATAGTTGTTTATTTCCTTGACATCTGATGGTAGGGCGTTCCACAGGGCAGGCGCCACTACCGAGAAGGCCCTCTGCCTGGTTCCCTGTAACCTCACTTTTCGCAGTGAGGGAACCACCAGAAGGCCCTCAGATCAGGACCTCAGTGTCTGGGCTGAATGTTTGAAAATTATCAAAGAGGAGAGAAAGTTTTGGTTGAAATTTGTCCTAGGTAGGACACAGGATTTTCAATGTGCTTGCCTCACTTTCAAGGGGGCCCAAAGGTGTTAGCAAGTATCCTTTCTTTCATTCTACCAATCACCTCTCTGGTGGTCTGCACTCTGCCGTCTTCCTGGGAGGAAATGGAAAGAATCTGTGTGGCATCTTTTATGCTCTTGAATGTCAAGATGCATTAAAAATTAGAGAGACTAAAATGAATAAGTAAAGAGCCCTGAAAAGTTGTGGAGCCAATTGCCCTGATATATCATAGTAGAATTCCAGAACCTTCACTACAAAATTTGTCAAACTCTTTAAACACACTGCCTCAATGGTGCTGGTGTAGGGAGGAAGAGAGATGAGTAGTCAGTAAATAACTCTCATATCCAATATTTATCTTTGTATTAAAATGCGTGTGATTTCAGGAATGATGGATTCCTACATCGCCTGGGTAGAAGATTGATAATGCATTCTGAAGAACTTATTGCAATACTAAGGATCTTTTATTTGGATGAGAAATCAATACCTATCTGCAAAGAAAATGATGAGAGTGCAGACAGGGCTGCCAGCTCGACCACCTTGACTGGGAAACTAATTGCTTTAAGTCTGGTCCATCTATCTTTTGCATCTCACCCACCATCTTTAGGTAGGGGTGTGTGTGTGTGTGTGTGTGTGTGTGTGTGTGTAATGCAGCCATTCTTGGGGAGCTGTATGTCCACCAAGAATGGACAAAGTGTAGGTACAAATAAGGAAACAGATATTATGGAAAGAGCATCTTTCTTATCTGATTTCAGTCTAGTATGGGATGTTGAGCCCCATATATAATATTAATTTAATTTCTTCTGGGGTTGTTGAGCAGATGGCAGAAGCTTATAACAGAGGGGTGGGAAACATCAGGACCAGGGGGCGAGTATGGCCCTCCAATCCCCTCTATTTGGCCCTGGGAACACGCATCTCAGCAGTCCTGCTTCACACCCTCCATGAATGATGTTTTTCATGGCTGGAATGTATCCTTGAACTCCAGCAATCATTCTTGCTTGCCTGGATAGAAGATTGTGTGTGAGAGAGAGAGAGGGGAGGGGAGAGAGAGAGAGAGAGAGAGAGAGAGAGAGAGAGACCACCCTTCTCTACAGAGATAAAATTCACATTCATTGTTCCACCCATTTTTTACCACCATGAGTTTATTTTGTGAGTTGTGAGTCACCCTGAGACCTACGGGTATAGGGCAGTATACAAATTTAATAAATAATAATATAAATCCTTAAACTACCTCAAGGACCGCCTCTCCTCATGTGATCAAACCCAGATCATGCAGTCATCCTCTGAGGCCCTTCTTCATGTGCCTACTCCAAAAGAAGTCCAGAGGGTGCCAACATGAGAATGAGCCTTTTCTGCAGTAGCTCCCCACTTGTGGAATGCTCTCCCCAAGAAGGCCCACCTGGTGCCTTAATTACATATCTTTAGGCACCAGGCAAAAACCTTCATCTTCTCCTTTCACGAAGTAAGCAATCTATGTCCTTTTAAACTGGGTGGTAAAGTAATTAAATAAACAAAATAATAATAATTGATGTATGCAAAGTATGAAATAGATCATACTTAGATCGATGACACAACTCCCCTTGTTTCCAAGAAATGCTGACAACATTGTCTGTGTTTTTATTCCTACAATAATTCTAAGATATAAAAGATGAGAAAGGAACTATATCAAATGTCCTTAATGCGTACTGTCTGGGGGAGATTTAACTATTTCCACAATCAGGCATTCTAACCTTCCCACCAACTGGAATCTCTGCCCCAGACCCAAAATGGCATCTCCGGCATGTAACGAAGAGAATTATAGGATTCAAATAAAACATTTTCCAGTGCAGCCAGCTTCTTTGGGAGATACTGCAAGCAGTCATGGTTGTTCAGCTTACGGCATCTACACAGACAGATAAATTGATATTGGCAAAGAGAATGCCCAGCTACTGAAGCATTATCTTGGCAGAGCAGAAAACTATAGACATATAATCTACAGTACAGCATAAAAGATGAAGTAATTCCAAGTCAGATCAATAGCATCGTTTGATATTTTCTCTTAAAATTCTCTTTGAAGTAGATGGTCCGTGTCAAGTGTTCTCCTTCAATAAAGCTTTCATATAGCTGGGGGAGGTGAGGAAGGAACTTTAGAAAGTTCAGCTACCCCCTGTTATTACTGCACCTTCATGGCAGAAGGTGTTTTGCAGGTATTCCAGGATCTGTGAATGGAAACTGCTAGTTTAAAGCAATGGTGGTTCATGGGGGTTCTCCAGTAGTGATCAGACCAGGGACAGATCTACTGCGAAACCAATGAAGCTTAATTTCAGGGACCCTAATCCCAGAGGGGCCACAGAGGTGACTTTAGTCCATATTGCTTACAAATTTTGATTCTAGTAGACTCAATTTGAGTTGCAAACTCAATTTTATTAATTTTTATTGTATATATTTCAACAATCCCAAAGCTTGAGAGTCAGTAGCACAGATGTAGTAAAGGTGTGGTGATCTGTCATGGAACAACATCATTGTAATTCGCTCTACGCGGGGCTTCCCTTGAAGCTGTCCCAGAAACTCCAGCAGGTGCAGAATGCTGCAGTGAGGCTCCTCACAGGATCTCTGCCATGGGAGCATATTCACCCAGTGCTTTTCCAGCTGCACTGGCTCCCGGTGGAGTACAGGGTCAGATTTAAGGTGCTGGTTTTGACCTTTAAAGCTGTTCACAGCCTAGGACCCTCGTACCAACGGGACCGCCTCTCCCGGTATGCCCCACAGAGATCCTCAAGGTCCATAAATAGCAACACCCAAGTGGTCCCAGGCCCTAAGGAAGTTAGATTAGCCTCAACCAGAGCAGGGCCTTTTCAACACTGGCTCCGGCCTGGTGGAACGCTCTGTCTCATGAGACTAGGGCCCTGCAGGATCTGATTTCTTTCGCAGGGCCTGTAAGACAGAGTTGTTCCACCTGGCCTTTGGCTTGGAGCCAATTTGATTCCCTCCCCCTCTTTCTTTTTTCTTTTCCCTTCTCCTGAGATGAGGTTTCAATATTTTAATGTTGTATTTTATTTTTGTTTTTAAGTTATATCATTCAATTTGTTTTTATTATTGCTTGTTAGCTACCCTGAGCCCGGCCTTGGCTGGAGAGGGCGGGGTATAAATAAAAATTATTATTATTATTATTATTATTATTATTATTATTATTAAATAAGATAGCAGTGGTTACCCAGACCTCATTGCTGGTGGTAAAGGGCACCCCATGACAGTTCAAGCTTCAGGGCCCCCAGAATGTAGGCCTGCCACTGGATTGGAGTCTATCAGCTGCAGTCAACATGGCCAGTAATCAGGGGTAATGGGAGTTGCAGTCTAGCAATATCTGAAGTGCCTACGGTTAACCACCTCTGGTTTAAAGTGTCTGTCTTCTTGATCTAGGACAGGCTTCCCCAATCTAAACCACATGAAATCCTTCATGTTCAGCTGTGACATGTGGAACAGGCCATTCAGAATCTGACGGAAGGGACAGGGTTAGCAAGCACCTCCTTGTTCTCCCTCCCTCCCACCCCCACACTGGGAAACCCAAGAGGGGAAACACCTGGAGAGGGCTAGTGAGTGTTTGAAATTTGGTGTATGCTGGTGTTCGTGTGTGAATGCTGATGAGCCCTGAGAAATATCTGAAACAGGAATGGGAAATGCCTTGAACTACAATTCCCATCATCCCTGACAACTGACGAGTCTGATTGGGGCTGATGGGAGTTGGAATCTGACAACCACTGCTTCTTGCTTTAGTTGCAAGAGGTCATGGGTTCAGTTCCCAGACAAGTCCCTGCAATGGGGGAAAGCAGGACTACAAAACCATGACTCATTGGTTGAGAACTCACAGGAGCTGGTGCAGGGACTGGATAAATTACACCAGGTGTGATAAAGGATAGACGGCTGCCTCTGTCAGGCACCAGTTGACCTCTTCTCTGGAGTCATGGGTGCTTCTCCCAGTGCTCCACCAGCATTTGTGGTGAATTGATGCTTAACACACATGTGCCCATAGCAAGCATGAGGAAGCAGATGGTTGAGCACACCTGACTTTTTCCAGTCTGTGCCCCATTCACCTATTTTTATCTGTTATTCCATTCAATTTCATGTCCATTCTTTCCAAATTCAATTGAAAAGTGTTCATTCTGTTATTATGGGTATTACATTCACCATTATCTCTTGTATTATTTCTTCCTTTGTTGATTGCTTACCTGTCTCCTTTGGGAGGAAGGGTGGACTAGAAACATAATGAATAAATAAAGAACGTCTTCAACTTCGGTTGCATTCTTTACTAAAATTATTCTTTATCAACAGACACATGCTTTACTTTACAGGGATGGTGATTATAAAGGGTGGGAAAGTCATCCTGCAGCGTTGGAAGATGTTGAATCAACCTTCTGTTATTCCCCCCCCCCCACAGCATATTGGGATTCATAAAATCTTCATGAATCAAAGTCCCAATAAATGTTGCTGTATGGTTTATAATATCTTGATTATTATTTTTATATAAAAAACAGAATTCTAGCTGTGCCACTAATTAGGTGGAAGGATTCCAGATCTAAGTGTCTCATGACTGATTTGGAACTAAATTACTAAATCTTAATATTCTTCCCCAACCCTCATAGGCTCAGTTGCTTTTGTTCTCAATACTTGTGAGCTCCTCAAAGCATCAACCTATTCAATATAATGTGATTGCTGCCATCAGTAAGGATAATATATATATTCCAAACATGCACAGTTCAGTCACTAAAGGTTATGAAGAGTTGGAGGGTTCCAAAACTGTGCTGGCTGCAGAATATTTTTTGTGGGAGGGGGCCTGGGCAAGAGGCTTGGTGGACAGAATGACAATTCTTTCTCACTACCTCTAACTCCCTGCGTGTTCCATGTCAGGTAAAACTAATGGCTGTGTTGGGATAATCATTCTTGACACCCTTGATGATGTCCATTGTTGCCCCCCATCTGAATCTAGCTCTGAACCAAGAGATGGTGCAGGCCAGACCATTAGCATGTTGCTGTATGTTTGTGAACTCATTGATCAGAATCTCTACATTGTTATGTTGAACTTCATTTACCAGCTTTCTGACATCACTGGCTTGGTTTCCTGATATCACTACATTGTTTGAATATTTCAGTAATGAAAGGAAGCCTAGGCACCCATTTGCATGCTGGTGCGAAGCCTAGGCACCCACATATGGCCAAGGTGCGGACCTGGGGGAAGCCTTCCTCCTCCGTCAGCTCTGCCCCCTGGCCTGGCCCAGGTCTAAGCCTGCACCCCCATTTGCCAATCCCAGGTGAAGGCTAGGATCTGGCTCCTGATAGGCAGCATGGGCTTACACCCACACCACCTACCCAGGAGGCTGAACCTGAGATTCCCATGTCAGGGCCTTAGAGGGGCCTCCACCATGTGTCAAGGACTGGACTGAGGAGCAATGGTGGAGACTGCGTCACCCTCCTCCTGCACTTCCCAGAGGAGAAGAAGACAGTATAGATTTACAACAGTGTTTGCAGGAGGACACAGTTCAGAGGCTGCAGAGGGGAGAAGCTGGGGAATATTGGGAAAGGAGCAGGAAGACGAAGAAGCACCAGGGGATAGACAGCTGACAGACTCAGTGTCTTTAGAAAGCATTCTAGACCCGCCCGCACCCTCTGCCAGGACTCGGCGGGCATTGAAAGTAGGAGAACAGAAAACTCAGAGACAGAAAGCACAGATCACCCCCTGTAGGGATCATGTATAATAGGAGAAATGGAGTGGGTAGGGCTTTACTTGAAGCAACGCCATTATACAAGAGAGACAGTATTTCTATGTCTCTCTCTGTGACTATTGAATAAAAGCTTCTTGTCTTTCCATTACTGGCAGACTGCTGTGAGGGAGGAGGATGAGATTCCCTGAAGCCTGACACCATCTTGCAATGCCGCCTCACCAAAGGGGTTAGAAGACTTGGCTGAAAAAATATAAGAAGAGATAGCAGAAGCGTAGCATCTAACTGAGAACAATCTAACACGATTAGCTCCAGTTATGTTGACTAAAATGAAGTGGCACTTAGACTTTCAACTAGGTTTTCAGCTAGGCCTCCCTTATCAGCTATTTTGTATACCTCTTCCATCATCGAACCCTTGTCCTGGGCCAAGTGGTAAAGACCTGCAGAATGTGTGATCCAGTATGCCAAATGCATGGCAGTGTTCCAGGGGTTTTGCTATCTGTGTTGGACAGAGAGAACAGGGGGAAAGGCAGTCAAATACCCAGCCATACAATACATGGCTATCAAGAAACATTCTGGTGGGTGGGCCCTAAGTTTTACTGTTTAACCACCACATGCTATACCTGCTGTCAAGGGATGGGTGATAATGAACAATTATCTCTTGAAGCAGCAGGATGCTGTGTAACAAATTCACTCCGCATTTAATTAAGGAGGCAAGAAATTATTCCACTCCAACACTTGAGGCACAAGAAGAACACAGCAACAACAGAACCCTATTCCCCCACCCCACCCCCGCTTTCTTCCCAGTTGTGGATGCCCAATTAATTATTACAGCTAGGTTTTGCACGTAGACTTGAAAGAGAGCTCCTTTTTAGTATGCAAAAAAGCGAGCTAGATACGCAGAGAATTCTGGGATCTGTGCAAAACATATCATATCAGAAAATAGCTAATTAATTGCTAAAATCAAAATTCAATGAACCAGTAAACAGTTTTCATCAAGTGTATTAATGAAGAGGAAATATATTTAATAGACTGATAATGTATTATTAAAATTAGACAAAACCAAAGTGAGCTCAGAGCATTGAAATTCGCTGATAATCCTTTGCTAAAAGCTTACAACATGTTTATTTTTCAGACTCTTTGTGTACTGCTTTGAATTACTGGTTTCAGTATTAATGAGATCTCGGCTGCTGCCTCCCCCTGACTAATTCTTAGGTTGATTCTTCACCATCCACATAACAGAACTAGTAAGAAGGGACCGGTAGTGATTTTAAAAAGAATAATAATCCACAAATAACAGTGCATGGTAGGTGGGGGCTGAAACCTCTTGCAGAATTGCTGCAAAATATTGCTTCCATTTTTCACATCTTTCTTTCCAGATATCTCAATCTGCTTCTGAGCTTCCCAAGAGTGTTGAGAGACCCAAGCAATCCTTCTGTCTTTCTGTCTCATCTGGTTATTGTGTGTGACGATCCAGCTGTTGTGAAGCCAGAATACTGGGTTGTGCGCAGGTGTTTGTATGCTCTGGTCTTTACACTAGTAGAGAGATTACACTGAACACAGGGACAAGCTGCCTCTTCACATGCTCAAGTGTTGGTGTGATTCTTGATTCGTGCATCTCAGCTATTGGTGAGGGTACCCTGCTAAAAGAATCTGGGAGGAATGGTGCCTGTTCGACACCCAGACGAGGGCTAGGGCCACAAAGGGGACTTCTAGGGGAAAGCCCTGATTTGTAGTAGCGCATCCCTTTGTGTTGGCTTTGCGTGACCAGGCAGCGACAGCCCCAGCCCCCAGGGATTGTAAGGAAGGAACAAAGACTCTGACAACGTTATATGGAATTAAAATTAGGCCACAACTTTATTAAACTTCTGAATGTAGGCCAGGGGGAACTGGGGCTCATCAGGGTAAATGGGATATGGGGGTGCTCTGCGAGACGTAAGTGTGGCAGGCAGCCAAGCCCATAGCCCCGCACGCAGGGTAGTTCACTGATGACCTTTCAATGTATGGCCAGTGACACCCATATATATATATATATATATATATATATAACCCCTTTAAGAGGGGGACCCTGGAATCACTGCCGCAGGGGGGTGAGTCATCACTTACCCCCGCCCCCATATAGGGAAGAAAAGACTAAAGGATTCCACCCAAGGCCATAACCACCAAAGTTGTGACGAATTGCTATGGGGAAGACAAAACCTGCCAAGCAGGAAAATTTATTCCCAGTCCTTCAACAGCAACCACTCAAAGACCATAGCAGCTATTGGTAAGGGTATCCTGCTAAACAGGAAGAAAAAGTTAACCTTCAAACAAGAAACATTAAACAAAGGGAGGGTAGGGAGGGAGGGTAAATCTCCTGAGCCGAGTGCCTGGCTACTGTTGGCTCCACCCCTATATGTAAATGGGACTGGCCCCTCCCAGCAAGAAACTTGATTACTGAGGCTGCAAGAAACTTGATTACTGAGGCTGGGCGTGAATCTCCAAAGTTAACACTGAGAGGCAAGCCAGCCCCTGTTTGCCAGTAAGCTTCCTGGGAACTGTAGCACCACGTGCGATCCCACAAAGGGTGGCTCATCTGAGCAGGAACACCAACTCCATGGGACTGAGGTGTCTTCAGCCCCCTCAATATTTTGGGGCAGGGGTCTTATCCCCTTGAATGTCAGACTTCCCAACAATCTCAAAGGGGCATGCCAGGGCAAACCACCTCCATTCTGGTGTGTCCCTCTGACGATTGGAAAGGTGTGTGGATGATCTCAAAGGGAGCTTCGTGCAGCCAATCAGAAGCCGTGCCTTGGTTTCTGAACATTTTGGAAGTCAAACAGACTTCTGGGATGGATTCCGTTTGACTTCCAAAGTACGACTGTATTATTATTATTATTATTATTATTATTATTATTATTATTCGGGAGGTCTGGGGTATGAGACTGCCCAAAGGAAAAATAGGAATAGTAAAATGTAATAAAGAAATCGCTCTCTGTGTGTGTGTCTCTCTCTGTTGCTGGATTCAATTTCTGCTGCTAAGAATGGGCCAGTTGGCTGAGGAGGTCAAATAGCTTTTGGTTTATTAATTTCACGCAGACCTATCCCTCTTGCCAATGCGGTAAGGAAGTGGAATGAGTCCATTAGCACAAGGAGTTGCAGTCACAGAATGCTCTTTGGTGCACTCAGCCTCTCACTAGAAACATCCTAATTATTTCTAACAGGGATCCATCCATTTAGCAGAAGAGGTGTTGATGGAATTTAAAGAGTTGCCTAGAATAAAGAGGGTGATGGTATCGAGCGCTTGTTAAATATAAAGAATTTGCCACTGACCTGCACAGTCATACCGCACCATGCTAGAAGAAAGAATGTAGGGAAGAAATAACTTGCTTTCGGTTTCCTTCAAATGTCTTCCTTAGCCAGAGGATAAATAGCCACATTTGCTTCATGTTTTTAATCCAGTGAGAATTTTGGGGTGTGTGGAACAGCCACCATTCTGAGAAAAGAAAAGAAAATTGGCTTATTTCCCTGACCTCCTCACACCTCCCTTTTTTGTATTCTAGGTCAATTATCCATTTCAGCAAATCCTTTCCCTCTTTTCAAATTATTGTCCTGTAAATTTATCTTGAAACTAATATAATTTTACTTTCCCTCCTTTCACGAATTAACAGTCTATTTTTCCTAAGTCTTTATAGCATATCTGCTAAAGTCACATAGATTCATTTCAACATCCTTCTAACATTCATTAATTTTACAATGTTTCTGTAAATAGTCTTTGAATTTCTTCCAATCTTCCTCCACCGACTCTTCTCCCTGGTCTCAGATTCTGCCAGTCATTTCCGCCAGTTCCATGTAGTCCATCACCTTCATCTGCCATTCTTCCAGGGTGGGTAGATCTTGTGTCTTCCAATACTTTGCGATGAGTATTCTTGCTGCTGTTGTAGAATACATAAAGAAAGTTCTATCCTTCTTTAGCACCAATTGGCCGACCATGCCCAGGAGAAAGGCCTCTGGTTTCTTCAGAAATTATCCAAATTGTTTTGGCTTCCTATAAAATTTCCTTGGAATCCCCTTGGCCTTCGTTTTGTGCTTCAGTTTGGAAGAAATCTATGGTAATTGACAACTCTTGATAGAATGCCCGCTTCACTAAGGAGCAGGAACATAAAAAACTGCTATTCACAGAGTCAGGCTGCTCGTCCATCTACCACAATACAGTGAACGCTCGGGTTGCGAAGGTGATCCATATGGGATGCACGTTTGCAACCCGCAGCGTTCACAACCCGCATCTGCGCGTCTGCACACACATGGGTTCTGATTCGATGCTTCTGCGCATGCACGATTTAGTGCTTCTGCACATGTGTGGCTGCCGAAACCCGGAAGTAACCCGTTCCAGTATTCCCGGGTTTCGGCAGTCTGCAACCCAAAAAAATGCAACCTGAAGTGACTGTAACCCGAGGTATGTCTGTACTATCTCTGCTGACGTGGTGGGGGGAGTCTTCGGGGTTTAAGGGAGAGTTTTCTCCCAGCCCTACCTTGACAAGGATTGCTCCCAGGACATTCTGCATATGGAGCATTTGCTGTACCATGGAGGAATGGTCTAGTAGTTGACTGCATAAAAAGCCACAGATATGCCTTGAGGCAAATTTGACAAAGACACAATCTGGCCAAATTAAGGGGCACTTCATCTAGACTGGCTGAGATCACCTGACCTGATTAACGGTGACAGGAAATAGCATGAAGGCACAATTCACATCTCTAAACATTTGTTCCAACATTGTGCCCAAGCCATTCATTGAAGCTTGATAGGAAGAGGAAGCTATTTTTAAAATAATAATTCTTTTGAATAAATTCTTAATTGTCAAAGTCTTTATCATTTAATCCCATGCTTTCCATACCTAAAGTACTTTACTATATAAATATTACTTGGTCCTTTCATTCTGCTTTAATCACAACTTTCCCCTTCATTTCTCCTCTGTTCCAGGAGCAATAATTCATTATTCAATATCTGAAATGGGGGAGGGGGAGCAAAAGAGAGCACGCTTTTTTAAAAAAAATACCCCCTTCATTTTCTTACAATGTTATCTGCATGTTATTAAGTATTGTCATTACCAACCGAGCAATGACACAACTGTAATGCATTCTAACATAAGGTTGGGAACCTTTTCCAGCCTTAGCCCTGCATCCTATGCAACTTTCCAGGGGGCACATTCCAGTGCTGGGTGGGGCTACAGGCAAAAGTGGGTGGAGCAATGGATGCAAATTTAACCTTTGCACAGTACAGTAGCCCTTACACACACAAGAGACTGATGTCAATATATCCCACTTTCAGATCACCCTCTTCCTGCCCAGTCAGGAAAACAAGGTCCAGAGTGTGGCCTGCCACATGTGTTAGGCTGGTGGCATGCTGGTACAGTGCCATGGTCATCATTGCAGCCATGAAGTCCGGAGCCACCCAAGAACCAGTTGCCTTGGTATGAATGTTGAAGTCCCCCAGAACCAGCAGTCTGGGAGTCCTCAACACTGCCTCTGAGAACAGCTCTGTCAGTTCAGGCAGGGAGACTGGTGGGCAGCGAGGTGGGCAGTAAACCAGCAGAATCCCTAACTTGCTGTCAGGGACTGGGCAGAGGAGGAATGGTGGAGACCGTCTCCCCATCCTGACCCTTCCAGGGAGGAGGAAGAGGAAGACAGTATAGATTTATAACAGGGGTTTGAGGGAGGTGGCAACTCAGAGGCAAATGAGGGGAAAAGTTGGGAAATCATGGGAGAGCCAGAGCAACACCTGGCTGACATGTTGTTGTTAGAAAGCATTCCAGACCCTCCATCTCCCACAACCTGGCGAGCCTTAAAAGTAGGAGAGCAAAGAGCTCAAAGACAGAAGGCACATAGCAGCACCCGTAGAAGTGATGAATGAGGAAGTGGGAGAGACAGGAGGGGTGGAGATTCACTTGGGACAACACCATTGTCCAAGAGGCTGGGTTCTATAGCTTCTTTCGGTAAAGACTGAAATAAAAAAGGTCTGTAAGGAACTTTTCCTTGTCTTTATAATTTCCTGGGCAACCAGCTGGGAGCTGCTGACAGCATCCTGACACCTGTCCTGATTACTGAATGCCAGGGCACACACTCTATATCCCCACCAACACCTGGACAGAGAGCTTGGACAGAGAGAGATGGAATCTCTATAGACCATAGCAACTCCCCATCCCTAGCCCTCAAGTGTGTCCTGATGCTGCACCCAGGTAGGCACCAACTCTGCCCTGCTCACCCACCCAGGTCTCAGTGATACAGATCCCCTTTGGCCTCTTTATCCACAATTGGGTCATGGATGAGGGAGGTCTTATTCAGAGCCAACCCAACATTCAGCAACAGCAGCCACAAACCCGAGGGCTGGCTAAGAGGACAACCACAATTCCCCAGGTTGGTGGAGGGGCTGGCACACAGCACTGTCACTGCCTGTGCTGTGTGCCCCTTACACGACCTGCCCCCCTCCAACGCCATACCTCCCTCTACACCGAACCACTGCAATCAGGTACTCTCCTGTGCTCTTCCCAGCTCGTCTCCTCCAAGATGCATCTCCCCTCCCTCAATAAAAACAAACAACAAAAAGTAAAGCCACACAAACTGAAAACAAACTGGCTGTGTTACGCCAGAAGATTAGTGTGTATATACCAGTTGGTATATGGTGCTGAAACGCACTGAAGAAGGGGAACGCCTTTTCCGGAGCTGCACATAGCAGAGGATGCTCAGAGTTCAGGGGCTGCAGGGGCACTCCAGGGCCTTTTTCTAACAGTTAAAACATTTTAAAACAGTTAAAACAATTGTAACAGCAGCCCTGTCTCTCATTTGTAACTGGTGCTGCAGCCAGGAAATGCAGTTTGGCTGAAGGTGCAGAGGTCATGAGATGAGTGCTGCTCTCAGCTGCTGAGACTGGCTTTCCTGATGATGAGATGCTTCACAGGTGCAAGGCTAGTAGGAGGGAGAGGGTGAATGTAGATGGTAAGAGGATTTGAGTCTCTTCTCTTACACCCCCTCCTTGTTCACCTCTTTGGCACAACCAGCAATCTCTCCATTCCTCTTTTCCCCCCAGTTGTGCATTCTCCACATCAGTTTGTGATTTATTCCTTTTTAAGGTCCTATGGAAATTCCCTAGCATTTTAGTGCAAATCTTTCCTCATACACACAATTTTGCATGCAGTTCTGCCCAATGTATATATTTCCCCAATACTATGCATTTTGGCATGCTATCTTCAGCATAGCTGTCAACGTTTCCCTTTTTTTAAAAGGGAAATTCCCTTATTCCGAATAGGATTTCTCGCAAGAAAAGGGAAAAGTTGACAGCTATGATCTTCAGTAATATATACATTCACATATGTAACTTTCCTGCAATACCAGCATTAATAGTGCCACTGTATTCTGCTCTGGTCAGACCTCACCTGGAGTACTGTGTCCAGTTCTGGGCACCACAGTTCAAGAAGGACATTGACAAACTGGAACGTGTCCAGAGGAGGGCAACCAAAATGGTCAAAGGCCTGGAAACGATGCCTTATGAGGAACGGCTAAGGGAGCTGGGCATGTTTAGCCTGGAGAAGAGGAGGTTAAGGGGTGATATGATAGCCATGTTCAAATATATAAAAGGATGTCACATAGAGGAGGGAGAAAGGTTGTTTTCTGCTGCTCCAGAGAAGCGGACACGGAGCAATGGATCCAAACTACAAGAAAGAAGATTCCACCTAAACATTAGGAAGAACTTCCTGACAGTAAGAGCTGTTCGACAGTGGAATTTGCTGCCAAGGAGTGTGGTGGAGTCTCCTTCTTTGGAGGTCTCTAAGCAGAGGCTTGACAACCATATGTCAGGAGTGCTCTGATGGTGTTTCCTGCTTGGCAGGGGGTTGGACTCGATGGCCCTTGTGGTCTCTTCCAACTCTATGATTCTATGATTCTATGATTCTATGATTTTCGTACGCACAACTGGACTGGAGAACTGTAGTGCAAAATTCGGAGAAATGTGAATTTTGGAGGATGGTTGTAAATTGGTTCTTTTTGCATACTGCTTTGGAAAAATGTGAATTAAATAGGTTTCCCTCTAAATGCAAACTGAACTGCATCTCTCCCCCATCTCTATCTGATGGTAGTGACAGCCAGTTGAGACCAATTTCCTCTCTGAAAGGGAACACTCTAGGTCCCTCCCATCATCTTACTTAAGGGAGGGAGGGATGAATTTCCTTTTCCCCTAGGCTGCTGTCAAGTAAGAGATTTAATGGTTTCTGACTTATTGATAATATGAAAGCCACTAACCTACTTAAAAGTTTACTACAAAGACGTAGTTGGGCAGAAGAGAGCTGCTTCCTGCATATGGCTCCTATTAAAAAAAAATTGATGCTTCTTTTGAATTTGGGTTGGGGACTTCTTTATCAATTATTACCCTTCCAGTCTAACTCATGGTGATGTATATTAGCAGACAGCCTGATCGGGTAATAATTCATGAGGCTACGATGCCCCCTTTCTACCCTTTTGACTGAAAACGAACCATGAATTTTGAAAGCGTGTTGACATCTCGTCATTTTTACAGAACTCTCCTCACATTTTTCACTTTCTTGACTTAAGAAGGATGATTTTTTATATATAAAGTATTATGAGGCCACCGTACTCAGGTGTACCATTTGGGCGCAGTATGATATTGTAAGGGATTTAAAAGCAGAACTTGCTTCAGCGCAGCTTGAAGCGCTAGAAAAATTAGGCTGGGGCGTTACTTTGTCTTGATATTTATTTATTATTACATTTAGATCACACCTTTCCTCCAAGCAGTTCCATGTGATGTACATGGCTTGCTCCCCTCTCCATTTCACCTCCTAAGAACCCTGTGAGGTGGGTTAGGCTGAGGAAACATGAGAATTCCCCAAAGTAACCCAATGAGTGGAGCTAACTGGGGATTTTAATCTTGTTCACCCAAGTCCTAGTCTGACACACTAGCCGCTGCAACACACTGAAGGGAGAATGGTGGTTGAAAACTTACAGAGTCAAATATAGCTTTGCCACCATATTTATGTAGGATTAATCCATGCCTGGACGTGGGTGGCGCTGTGGTCTAAACCACAGAGCCCAGGGCTTGCCGATCAGAAAGTCAGTGGTTCGAATCCCCACGACGGGGTGAGCTCCTGTTGCTCAGTCCCTGCTCCTGCCAACCTAGCAGTTTGAAAGCATTCCTCTATTATAAAAGAATATAAAAAGCACATATTTTATTTTCCCCAACAGCAACAGCAACTTAAAAAGAAAGATATGGCTGGAGATGTTTGGGATATTTCCTTATATTTTGAAGCATTGCTGTCTTGCCCCAATCAGTCTATGCCCACTCATTTTGCTATATGATAAGCAGATTTCAATTATTTGTCATCTTTCATCTTGTTGCTATGATTGCATTCGAGATTTTACAGCCCCGTCTGTCAACAATTCTGCAATTCATTTGCTAAACTTCTAGAGCATCTTTGTTGTTTTGAAAGAGAAGGAAATGGAAATGGCATTAATTAGAAATAGCTTTTTTTTTTTGCTTTGTTTTTATCCAAACCTATTATTACTGAATTTACTCACATCTCCATCTGCACCCCTGTATTGCCTCAGGCAACTGCATGATGATAATCTCAGTACTCCAGATACCAGAAGACACATCAGTACTATTTTCCTACAGCTGCTACAAAATAATCATTCCTGCTGTCAAAATCCAGGTCAGAAGGATAAAATGAGAGGGGGAGAAGGGCTGGGTGGGGAATAACTGGACTCAAAACTTTCCAACTTTGTTGAAGTTGTATTAAGCTAGGATCCATATCTTGTCATATGGGAGCCTCTCATGATAACCACATTTTTATCTGCATGCTTCCTTCATTGTGATCATGCGCTGCATGCAGCACTGGGGGGGGGGGGCAGGCAGCAAGGCACTTTCCCATGCTCCTCTCCCACCTACCCTCTTGCACCCTCAATATAAACAGAAAATAAACAGTGGTGCAATAGAACTACCACACACGCAAAAAGGTGACACATAAAGAAACCAATGCAGCTAAAGATGAAGATTCAAACATAGTGTTTTAAGTGCAATATCACAAAGAATGAAAGCCAAGCATATTTCTGGTCCAGCGGATGATGAAATGGAATGAAGACTGTTGGGAAAAAACTGCAGCAGAATGGAATAATAGGCCCAAAAGTGTGAATGAATGTCGAGGCCTGTTTGTACATCCATAATACACTCCCACCAATTTGGATGACTTAAAAGGGGGGTTATATAATAAGGCTATCGACAGCTACTAGCCAGGACAGCTATGTTCTCCCTCCTTTGTTGGAGGCAGTGAATATCTGAATACAAGTTGCTGAGAACTGCCAAAGGAGATACACTCATCTCATTGTTATGAGTTTCCCGTAGGCATCTGGTTGGACACCATGAGAACAAAACTAGATGGGCCTCTAGCCTTATCCAGCAGGACTCTTCATATTTTTTGTGTTCTTAATAAGGGATGCAATGATCCACCAATTTCTTTTCTATTATGGTTCTGTTTTATCTCTTCATGTGGGACGTGGGTGGCGCTGTGGGTTAAACCACAGAGCCTAGGACTTGCCAATCAGAAGGTCGGCGGTTCAAATCCCCACGACAGGGTGAGCTCCCATTGCTCAGTCCCAGCTCCTGCCAACCTAGCAGTTCGAAAGCACGTCAAAGTGCAAGTAGATAAATAGGTACCGCTCCAGTGGGAAGGTAAATGGCATTTCCGTGTGCTGCTCTGGTCCGCCACATGACCCGGAAGCTGTACGCCGGTTCCCTCGGCCAATAAAGTGAGATGAGCGCCGCAACTCCAGAATCGGTCACGACTGGACCTAATGGTCAGGGGTCCCTTTACCTTTTTTATCTCTTCATGGAGCATATTGTAGGATCTGCCTTGTGCTTCGCAAGCTATGCTTTGAGCAATGCCAGCTTGAATCCTAGGCCCTTGAGGACCAAGATGACTTGGGTGAAGTGTTGTCCTTAAAGTTGCCTTACAAGCAATCCTGCCTGTCTTGAAATCCTGACATAACCTGGCTTGACACCGATGCCTCTGATTTTCTCTTCAAATGCTTCAACTGTATGCTCCTGATGGACTCTGCAGATGTTGACTGGCAGAATGAATCTCTCAATAGGCTGATTTAGCATCTGATAGAAACATCAGTCTAGCTGTGGCATTTATGAGAGCTGGTTGGACAGAAGTTATGTGATACTGGATTCTTAAAAGGTCTGGGATTTGCTTACTTTATCAAACATGAAATTGAGAGGTATATTCAGAAGAAGCTTGTGGAGAGCTAGCTTCCTGACAAATCAGCCACTGTCACTTACCAGGTCAGAGGGAAGTGTTAATGGAAAGAAGCAGAAGTCCCAGTAAAGGAAGAATGGATACAAAGACTTATGGAATATACAGAAATGGTGAAACTTACTGGAAGAATAAGAAATCAAGATAACAAACTTTTTATTTTAAAAAATGGAAATGGTTTATTTAATATTTACAGATAAATTGTAAACAGATAAAAACATTAGCAGGATCAATGTAATAACCTGCAGTTTATACGAGTATATATTTACAGTAGATAGTTAAATGAGTAAGTTAAATGAATTTGGATATTCAGAAGATATGAAAAAATAAATAAATTTAAGGAACCGCAAAAAGAGGGGGAAGGAAGTCAAATTTTGAAATGGTAAATGGATTGTAAAATTAATGAAATGTATAAATTTGAAAAGTATAAATAAAAAAACTATAAAAAAGGACAGAGGGAAGTGTTGAGGTACCTGCTGCTAGCCACTCTCCGGTCACAATGTTCAACACTTGAGATAGCTGCCTCATTCTGGTAGGGTCATCCCCTGACTGGCTCCATATTTGGCTATGGATACAGAAGTGAAAACCAGCTTCAGGTGCACGTGGATCTATCTGAATCAATGGATGGATTCAGACATACATTCATTTTCCTGGTTGTAATATTAGTGCCTCTCTCCCAGTTTCTAATGTTCCTTTCATACCTGTTGCCTTCTGGAACGGCGGCTTTTTGAATGGTAGACCACTATGTTGTGCTAAATTTCATTCACACCAGTAGGTGTGGTGTGACACAACAGCAGAAACCACAGGACATGGTGCAGCCACCTTATACGCACTTCTGTTCACCCATGAAAAAGGCGGGAAAGGACTATATCCTGGAATAAGGCCTCATATTTCACCACATGATTTTCTTGGTTAATGGATGTTTTTTCTGGAAGGAACGAACATGAAAATGAGCGCTAAATTTCCACTAGGTTCCACTAGATTTCCAGAAGTGGCTTTTTCGTCGTGTGAAAGATCACATAAAATGCAAAAAAATTATCAGGTCACAAAATGTCAGGAAAATGGCATAAACTGCTGCTTGAATGCAGCCAGGGTGAAACTGTTTAAGACGGAGATAGAAGCGACAGAATAATCTTTATTGTGTAGTTCCACAAGAGAATACATTATATCCCATTTCACCATACTAAATCCATGACATTCTGTTGAACGTGCTTTAATTGGTATAATCACTAGATTAATCATCTAAAGCCTTAGATGATTAAACAGTGGAGGAACAATATTAATAGAAGAGGTCAGATTTTAATCAGCAGGGCTGAGAGATAAAGGCACACTTGTTTATTTTGCAAGGCCATTTTGTTTCCAGCGTGAGCTACTCTAATAGGGAATAAAAGGCTAAAGCATAATGGTGGCCTTTCATTTTAATAAAGAAAGAGACCTTTTTTCTTATTGATTAAACTCTAAGAATCTCACATTTGCCTTTCGATATCTCAGAAGGCACTTATGCAGAGTTCCTGATAGTATGCAAAATAATTCAGATTTTAGCAGGTGGTTTGCCATTAAAAAGGCGGACAATTCTTTCTATAGCCTGAGTATCAAAAGTGAGCCAGTGATAATATTCATAGGAAGGGAAATTTGTAGGTCGACAATAACTGGAGAAAGTTTGAATTGCAGCGAATCAAAATGCAGCTTTACAGTGCTTTGCAGGTTTACTCAGAAATAACAGGGCAATCCTAACCATGTGTACTCAGAAGTAAAAAGATAAAGGTAAAGGGACCCCTGACCATTAGGTCCAGTTGTGACCGACTCTGGGGTTGCGGAGCTCATCTCGCTTTATTGGCCGAGGGAGCCAGCGTACAGCTTCCGGGTCATGTGGCCAGCATGACTAAGCCGCTTCTGGCGAACCAGAACAGCGCACGAAAATGCTGTTTACCTTCCCACCGGAGTGGTACCTATTTATCTACTTGCACTTTGACTGCTTTTGAACTGCTAGGTTGGCAGGAGCAGGGACTGAGCAATGGGAGCTCACCCCATCGCGGGGATTTGAACCATTGATGTTCTGATCGGCAAGTTCTAGGCTTGTTCACTGTTTTAACCCACAGTGCCACGCGCGTCCCTGTGCTCAGAAGTAGGTCTTACTTAATTCATTGGGGCTGGAGTTAAGACTGAAGCCTTTGTCTCACAGACCCTCCAAGTGTACCCATTTTTCAGGGATTTAGAGATTTACATAATGCGTCCTGGTTTCTGATTTGATCCTGGAACGTCCACTTTTCCTTAGGGCTTCCTACATCAGAGAAATGTTGGAGGGTCTGGTTTCACTGTGTTTAGTAGAGCTCCGTTCCCTGGAGTTTATGCAGTCGTAGCTGGCAGGGTGAGGTGGCTGTTCTTATCTGACCTCCCATCACCAGTGTTCCTGTGACTTACTGGGAGGGTCAGGCAGCAGTGAGGTCAGTGTGGTGCAAACTCGCTGAAGGTGCAGTGCTCCTGTTAGTGTATTTGAACCACAGTGACTTTGTCACTGCCTCACCCTCTCAGTAATCCTCAGCAACACCAGTGACGGGAGGTCAGGTAAGTGCTGCCACTCAGCCCTGCCAACTCCTATTTCTTCATTTAAATTCAAGCGGGCTTACAACATTTTAAACCACTAAAGGTAAAAGGTAAAGGTAAAGGACCCCTGGATGGTGAAGTCCAGTCAAAGGCGACTATGGGTTTGCAGTGCTCATCTCAATTTCAGGCTAAGGGAACCGGCGTTTGTCAACAGACAGCTTTCCAGGTCATGTGGCCAGCATGACTAAACCACTTTTGGCGCAATGGAACACCGTGATGGAAACCAGAGCGCACGGAAATGTTGTTTACCTTCCTGCTGCAGCGGTACCTATTTATCTACTCACACTGGTGTGCTTTAGAACTGCTAGGTTGGCAGGAGCTGGGACAGAGCAATGGGAGCTCACTCCGTTGCAGGGATTTGAACCGCCAACCTGCTGATAAGCAAGCCCAAGACCACAGCACTACCCACATCAACTGTGTTTAGGTCTGCAAACACATTTTCTCGAGCAAGGAATGCATATATTTTATACCAAGTATTATTTCCTGCAAACACAGAAATATACCTTAGGGTTTTTTTTTGGGGGGGGGCGGGTTTGAAGCCCATGAGTTTACAAAAGCATTTAAAATAAATGAAAACTGAACCTAGAAGTTATCATTTAATAGGAAGACAGACACTTCAGGGTTTGTTTTACAGGGCCATTAACTAATGCTGTAGGCAATTGAATGCAATGGCCTTCGGGCCTGTGCTTCCCCAAAGAAATGAAGCATGTAGTAATGACTCCATAAAACATGTCCTGTCATGTTGTATTGCATAATTAATTCAGATTGTGATTCTTGGAATGGAAGTACATGAGGCAAAGAGAACTCTGTGCATCACCCCTGAAATGAGTGGTTCTTGTCCTTCCTTCATACACTCCCCTGCTGCCACAATCCAATTGTATGCTATGCATTAGCCTACAGTGACCTTGTTGGTCACTGTAGGCTAATACCTGGGAGTCACTGAAGTTCCTTCCCAATCATTGTGGAATTTGCTGATCCCTGGAATGCCTCCCAAGGGTAGCTTTTGTTGCTGCCTCTGAAGTTACTGCTGCGTTTCCAATAAATGTAGGCTCAAACATTAAGGGCCAAGCTGAATGTGACTTTAATCGTTCACATTTTCCATTCTTTAAATAGCATCTGTGTGACTCCCAGAGCAGGAGTCTGTAATATACAGAGGGTTTTTTTAAAAAAATAAAAAGTCTTGAATTGTGTATCCTGCAAGCACTTATTAGCCCAAGGAGGGAAGCTCCCCTTGCCAGCTGAGGAGGTGGCATTTTGGTGTGGCTGGATAGGCAAATTTGTCAGTTTTTGGTTTCTTTCAGCTTCCCATTTGTTTAAGCATAAGTTTGGTCCTCCACATTTCCACATCAGTTTGCATTTAAAATAAGTGCTCACCAGTATTTTAGCGTGAGCATCTCTTAATATGCAAATTTATGCACAGTTTTGCTTATTATACACATTTTTTTAAAAAAACCAGTTTCCTCTAACGTAATCACACTTACCTTCAGGGTCGGGTACCTTTGTGGGACTGTCGGCCTGCTGTATGCACCATGATTTGGCATGGGACTTGGAGGTGGTGTTTTTTTTATATATACTTTCTCATATTGAATTATATTTGTCATTTTCCTGTCCATTCATCCACAATGCAGAGATCCTTCTGAAGCGCCTCACAATCCCTTTTAGTTTTCACTGCCTTGAACAATTTGGCATCATCAGCAAACTTGGCTCCTTCACTTCTCACCCCTAACTCTAGCTCATTAACAGGCAAGTTAAGAAGCTCAGATCCCAATATTGATTTGTAGGGGACTCAACTTTCTACATCCTTCCCCTGGGAAAACAGTGTATCCCTACTCTCTGCTTCCTGTTTTTTAACTAGACACAGTGGTACCTCGGGTTACAGACGCTTCAGGTTACATACGCTTCAGGTTACAGACTCCGCTAACCCAGAAATAGTACCTCGGGTTAAGAACTTTGCTTCAGGATGAAAACAGAAATCGGGCTCCGGCAGTGCAGCAGCAGGAGGAGGCCCCATTATCTAAAGTGGCACCTCAGGTTAAGAACAGTTTCAGGTTAAGAACGGACCTCCAGAACAAATTAAGTTCTTAACCCGAGGTACCACTGTACTGATTCATAAGAGGACCTCTCTTCTTGTCCCATGACTGCTAAGCTTACTCAGGTATACTTGCTGGGGTATTTGATTAAAAACTTTTTTGAAAGTCGAAGTACACAATGTCAACCCGATCACATCTACCTACATGCTACTTGATGCTCTAAAAGAACTCTAAAGGTTTAGTGAGGTAGCACTTACACTTGCAGAAGCCATGCAACCCAATTTCTACATCAAAGGGGGGAAAAGATTCCTTCTTTGGTGAAAGAATGAGATTTTCTCTTCTTCTTTTTAAAAAATGGAATTCATCTAATATATTCGAGAGGGTTTCCAAATATCTAGGTTGCCACCAAACTGAACAAAAGTGAGATTCATGTTTGAAGAAACCAGCACAGGCAGGAAAACATCAGAGGAATACTGAAGAGTTTCAATGTGACTAGCAAGAAACATTTCTCAAGTAGTGTCCTTCCTAGAAAAATAAGTTTTTTCCCCCTAGAAGGTGTAAGCCAAATTAGCTCTCAGGAGCATTTTGGGGTGTTACAAAAGCATACTTAAAATAGGTAATAAAATTTGAAACTTTGTGTACGAAATGTGGCTTGATCCTTAAGAATTTCTAGGACAGCCCGCTTACTCAAAAGCTTTTGAGATTGTAGGAAGCGAGGCTTCTCTTCCATATTTTATTTTGCCCAACCAGGCTTCAACTTTAATTAAGGTGGTTGTTATGCACACCACCATAATTATGGTATTACTAATTGGCCAAATCCTTAGCTAATGTAAATCAGTGAAGCTCCATTTACCTCTGTGAAGCTACTCTAATTTACATTTGCTAAGGTAGGGCTTTTAATCTTTATTTAGTATACAGAGTCTCCTCTTCTTGAATTATTATTATTTTTAATGAACTGCAGAAATTTCTTGTGGTTTCTCCTGTTTGTGGGCAGCTTTGACGCATCGTGGTTGGCAAGGGGTTAACTTTGAACTACGTAACCTATGGTGGGGCGAGGGATGTCATGCTCCAGAGCTTAAGCAATATATAAGAATGAAAACATAATTATGAAACAGATTTCTATGATCATCTCAGGAATTAGAAACATGCTAAATGGATCATTAAATGAGACACAGAGAGATAGAGGTATAAATATTAAAGGAATCGTTTATTATGCAGAGTTGTCAAATGAGTATCCTCTTGGAACAGTTTCCTATCAATAATGCAACAGAAACACTCTAGCCTTTGTGAGTATTATATTACCTGCTTGAAGTCAACTATATCGTTCTTTGATTGTGCTGATTATGCTGCTCCACCTAGGCAGTTGCACTCAAAATGGTAAAAAAAAAATCAAACAATTCAAAATTCAAAAATGTATTCTGTATTTTGGCTTTTTCGTTTTGTTTCAACCATTTTACAAATACAAGGAAAGTCATGTGAGGGCATGGAGTCTGAGGGAGGGTGGGAGAAGGTAAGAGGTGATATCATAGGAATGTAAAAAAATCTTGTATGGCATGGAGAAAGTGGACAGAGGGCGGAAAAAGGTCCCTCTGCCTTAACACTAGAACTTATGGACAGCTGATTTTGGAGGATTCAAGACAGAGAAAATAAAGGACCTTTTCACATAGCACATAGTTAAACTATGGCATTCACTCCCACAAAGAGGTAGGTAAAAGGTAAAGGTAAAGGACCCCTGGATGGTTAAGTCCAGTCAAAGGTGACTATGGGGTTGCACCGCTCATCTCGCTTTCAGGCTGAGGGAGCCGGCGTTTGTCCATGGAAAACTTTCCAGGTCATGTGGCCAGCAGGACTAAACTGTTTCTGGCGCAACAGAACACCATGACAGAAACCAGAGCGCACAGAAAACCCTTTACCTTCCCACCACAAGGGAGAAACGTGCTAAGAGAAAGGCACACTTGGCAAACTCCCACCCAGAAACCAATGTCCCCACTTTGAAAGGACGTATGGATCCAGAATTGGCCAGAATACAGTCACTTACTCGGCTACGAGTGATCGCCAAAGAAGCAGCTTTTGAACTGCTAGGTTGGCAGGAGCAGGGACAGAGCAAGGGGAGCTCACCCTGTTGCAAGGATTCGAACTACCAACCTTTCAATCGGCAAGCCCAAGAGGCTCAGTGGTAATGATGGCTGCCAACTTGGATGGCTGTAAAAGAGAGTTGGGTGAATTCTTGCATGATAAAGCTATATATAGCTCTTAGCCACTATGGCTATGTTCTTCCTGCATGGTTGAAGCATGAATGTCAGTTGCTGTGATTCACAAGTGGGGAGAATGCTGTCACACTCAGGCCCTCCCTTCAGACTTCCTTAGGGCATCTGGTCGGCCCCTGTGAGAACAGGACACTAGACTAGATGGGTACAGATGTTAGGCTGAACCATCTCTGATTCACCAGGCCATAATAATTGTAAATGATGCAGTACAAGGTGATGACATGATGCAATTGCCACTTTTGCAGGACTGATTCAAAGCGTGGCATCCAATTCCATGCACATATGAGTGTCTTTATTCTCAAAAGTGCCTAGCAAGCTCTTCAAAGCAGGCTTCTAATGGTTCCATAACCTCTCTCCTGTTCATAAGACACAAGCCTATTCAGCACCCAGAAAAGATCTGCTGGATGGCTAACAGTGGTGCTGGAGAAGTACTTCTTCATCATCCTCATTGTCACGGGGTGGGCACTGTAATGGGGTCTCACCTGTGTTCAGTCAGATTTACTTGAGGATCCACACCATGTGCTCCAGCTGTCATCCTTCCACCTTCATTGCTTATAGCTCCCCAGAATATTTGCAAGCAACTGTGTCAATGACCCTTTTCAGTCCCATAGTTCCAAAATTAGACCTTAACAGTAGCACTGGTCACGTCAACCAGAAAATTCCCCAAATTATTCAGGAATCCTGCCTTTGTCATAAGTATCTTGGGGCAGACCATCTTGCTTGCTGGTGTCACCACTGTCAAACCAAATCTCCCCTGATCTATCTGTGACAATGGCATTATTGCATCTCCCCTATCAATGGATCATCAGTGATCCACTCTAGAGCAAAGACCAAATTGAGGGTATGTCCTGCCACATGCTTGGGTTTTTCATTGGTAGTTTGTTTATTGTTCACCCACTGTTGGGAGTTTGAATGTCATAAGCTAATTTGAATGGGCTCACACAGAAAACCAGGTTTTAAAATATTGTTAAACAAACGAGTGAATAGCAAGTTTCTTTTTAACAATAGCTGGCATAAAGGTGTAGGAGACCCTCAGACAAATCCAAGGTAGAAATGCTTAATGTTCAATTCAGGTTTGGGGAAAGTCCTAGCAATGTCATCTGATTGCCTGCATGCACTCCTGCCCCAATGGAACGCAAATAACTCATTTCCAACACCTTTGTATTTACAATGCAAATATATATAATCACCAATGTGCCCTCCTCCCCCTTTAACAGTGAGATTTTCAGTCAAAACCTCTCCACATTATGAACTAGTGCCCAACACAGATGGATTTCATTGCTCCATCTGTGTCCATCTCACTTTTAATTTCCAGTACACAATTAAAAACAGGATCTCAATACAGAAGAGAATACAACCTTTGCTGAAATCTGTTCAACTGCCTACTTGCCTGTTCAGTGAATATTGCCATTATCTGCAGAGGCTGACTTTCTTCCAAGGTTATTTTTGGAGATGGAATTAGAGAAGTGTCCGGACACATAAACTGCTTTGGTATTTCACACTGATATGAATTAATGAATCTTCAATGAGGGGAGATTTAATGTACTCGGAGTTGGAATGCTAAGTGATCAACTAGTAGAATACTAACGAACTGTTTTTTCCCCTCCCACCTTGCATTTTACTGGGTAATTGGATGATTAACAGCCAGTTGAAGAGTTTCAGGAAATCTGGCTTTGATTGCCTAATATATCAATAAGGATTTTTTTTTTAACTGTGTGGATCAAGAGATAGCTTTTGCGTTCATTAGTGACATAGCCAGTTTAAATACCCTATAATAAATCATCTCAAGTAACCTGAAACACACAGAAGAAAATGATGCTCTGTTTAGATTATAATAATGCCTGAGGAATAATATATTAGAAGTAAACAGAATATTCACAAGGAAACATTGGAGTGCCATATTTAGCTGTTTTAGCAAACATAATAGGCTGTTTGAATACAAAGCCTACCATCAATATTGAACTTCAGAATGAAGACGGGAGGATTCGATGCCATGCATTGGTCAAAGTGGATAAGGCTGCAATACAAACTCCAGCCAGGCAGTGCAGGTCTACCATTGCAATCACAGCCCCACCAATCCTGATGGACAAGGTAGAATGGGAGTGGTATTAAGATTGCTGCATCATCTTAGAGCTGGAACAGAGATTAGGATCATATGTCACCATGTGATGCCAGGGGGGATGGTTCATGATCCAATGGATGTTGACAATCCCATTTTGGTATTCACACTGCAGTTCCCAGCAGATGCCCCCAGCAGTGGAGAGAGAACACAGCCTTCATGGCTAGTAGCTATCCATAGTCATTTCCTCCATGCTTCATTTGGAGTTGCTAGTATTCGAAAGGAAGTCAGATACCATACACTCGTCCTTAATTCTGCACTACATCCAGAGCTGAATTGCCTAATTGTAGTGCTTCTCAAGCTGCTTTGCTGCAAAGTGTCCTCCATTCCACAGTATCAAAGAAATGTGGATTTCCCCCCTTACCTTATAATAGCCCTAAACATACTCTGCCATCAGAGGTGGATTTATGGCAGCTTGAGCCCCTGCACAGGGCACAGAGTTCAAGAGAGTGCCTTCCTGCCTCCTTCCTAAAGCCTAGTAAGTGTTGGGCTTTGGGAAGGAGATGTGAAGGTCCTCCTGCCTCCTGCCTACAGTCTAGTTAGCACTTGCCCAACTTTTGGAAGGAGGGTGGTGGGCTCTAGGACCCTGTCATGCTCCCTTCCCAAAGCCCAGTGCACCCCTTAACTGACTTTGGGGAGGCAGCACAAGGGCTAGAAGAGGGTGTCAAATTTTGGCCTTGCACATGGTGCCATATTACCAAGGTCCGTCCCTGTTGGCATCCCATTGATTGCATTAATTCTAACCTATCAAGCTCAGTGATGATCTGAAGTTAATATTTCTAGTCTGAGTTCCTTAAAAAAGAGAGAATGTAGCCAAATATAAAATTGCGGCTTCCTTCGAAGTTTGGCTTAGAAACGCTAAGCATGCTGATCCATTCAAAAGGCTCCATAATAACCGGAGGTGAAAAGAGTAGAGAAACCCCTATTATTTCTGAAAGCTATATTTAAAGAGGAGAAGGCCAGCCAATGGAATATTTCCACCGATTGCTTTAGAAAAGCAATTTCACAGTGCAACACCTCAGTATTCCCAGAACTGATTTAGATTCAATCATTCAGTTCCCAGGGCCTTCAAAACTGAGCCACACCAGCTTTGCCCACTGCAGTAGCCAGTCTGTTTGCCTGACAGGTTTAGCAGTTCATCATAAATCTGAGCCTTGTTACTACAGGTCTGACCTTGTTCTGATCCATGGTTTTACTGCTTCCCTTTATCCCTTATGTTTTTCTTCGTCTCCCGACAGCTCATTTATCCAACCTGCTGTGGCCTCCTATTCAATCACATAATGGTTTTGGCAAGTGAATATTCTTGCTACTATTAAGTTACTGCCACAAAGATGATGTCCGTTGCTATTCTAGAACTGACCTTTTAAGCAGGGTTTGACCAGTGCTTTCCTCCTCACTGTTCTGACTGTATGAGATAGATAGATGATAGATAGATAGATAGATAGATGATAGATAGATATAGATATATAGATGATAGATAGTTGATGGAAGATAGAGAGGGAGAGGGAGAGGGGGAGGGAGGGAATAAACAATGAATAAACTGACAGGGTTTGGAGAAGATATATCAGCTTCAAATTGCAAATTTGGAGTTTGTTATCTTGCCAAGCTCCTCTTCCTCTTTCACCCATCGAATTCACCATTGAATACAATCAATACACGCTCAGATGTTGCTAGCCCAGAGATGGAAGGAAGAGACAACCCCAACCAAAGAAGAATGGCAAATCAAGTTGATGGACTATGCCGAAATGGCAAAATTAACTGGGAAGCGCAGGAACCAAGAAGACAAGAAATTTAAAAAAGAATGGGAAATGTTTATAATGTATATACAAAATCATTGCAGACAGGTCAAAGCATTAGCAGGATTCTAAATACACTTGGAATGTAATAGAAATGACAGATAATTTAGGAAGATGAAAAATATGGAGAAGTATTGATATGCAGATGAAAACAGAATTAAGAGGACCCATGGATGGAGGGGGGGGGGGGAGTCAGGAGATTCAGAGTAATCTTGATACGTGAATGTGTATGATATTTTGGTGTAACTTTATTCTTTTTCTTTTCTGTCCCCCCCCCTTTCTTTTCTTTCTTTATTTTTGAAAATCAAATACAAATATATAAAAAAGAAAAGAGTACAGATCAATACAGCTCTATGCTTATTGGACTCCACCCTAGTTCGGTACCCTTAAGAGGTCTGAAAAGGCCATGTAGCAAGAGGCGCTGTCTTCTTCATCTGTGAAAAGCCCGATGAAAGCACCTGGCATGCAGAAGGTTCCAAAATAAATTGTCATAACATGGGTAGGTAGCTTCATGTGTTCATACCAGGCTGGGCCTTGCAAAAACTTTTGGAATGGAATCCTTGCATTACCCCAAAGTGCCCTGCCACTATACCATCGCAGTAGGTTGTTCTTCCCACTGTTGGCATGCAGAGGGCCGAGAGGCGAGCTGGCTAGCGCCGGCTGGGCCCTCTCTTTTCAGCCATCCCGCTGAGAAGACCATCTCCTCTGCTCCGACGTAAATCAGAGACCCAGGCTTCTGAGCCAGGGCACACTATCAGCAGATCGAACTGCGCACACAGAACAGGTGTGAGGCTTGTGGAAGCATACTACAACTACAGATTTATTAATCATAAATCAGGACAAAGAAACATGTCATCTCTCTCTCTCGTCGTCTCAGAGAGAAGAGCAAAAGCAAAAGCTATACACTACGGAAGTTCCCAGCCGGCTGTGCTGGAATGTAAACAGACATGTGACACGCAACAGTTCCACACGTCTGCTCCTTAAGGTGGAATGGAAATGTCAAACCCACTTCCCAACATCTAACTATGTTCCTCCTTCTGCACACACAGTTCTCTATTGTTAGAGGCAGTCAATGATTGGCAGTGAGGTATACTTCGAACTAGGCCAATAAGTTGGCTGTGTGGTGCTGCCTGTATTGTGAGATCATTCAAGTTTTAAGTGGATCTCACTCTTATATCCCAAACAGCAATCCAGTGAGCCAACATATGGCTGCTGACATGAACAAAGCAGGAACGCATACTGCTTTGTAAATAAAGACTCTCTCTTTTGGCTTAGCTCCCGTTACTTAGTTCATCCATTATTAGTGTCCTCAGTGTATTCTTCTTTTGATTTCCTAGTACTACAAAGAATCCTGAATCTACAGAACCCTGAATTTAGGGGAATTGCAAACCATAGCACAAATGTTTCCTCATTTTGAGAAAGTTGGGTATCAGCAATGCAGTTTAATCTCATGGAATTTTTCTGCCTTGCACTGATTAAAAACATGAACAACCATTCTGTACTTCAATATGGCTAATTTTAAGCACTTTCTAAAAGCTGCATTCTTTCACAGGCACACCCGTGTGAAAAAGGCAACTTCTCACGTTGGGTTTCACTGAGAAACAACTCTACTGAAATTTGTAAGGCTTCTGTTTTGTGTTTTTCTTTTCTGCCTGCACTGATTTAAAGAACAAAACAAAAACATATGGTGAATTTTAAGCCCTCTTCCAACGCTGTATTCCTTTGCAGTCACACCCATGTAAGGAACAGGTCTTAAAATGTTGGGTTTTAATGAGAAACAACTAGATTTTTTTGCTTCTTTTTTTGGGTGGTACATGGTGGTATGCCAGGCATAGGCAAACTCTGGCCCTCCAGATGTTTGGGACTACAATTCCCATCATCCCTTGCCAACAGGACCAGTGGTCAGGGATGATGGGAATTGTAGTCCCAAACATCTGGAGGGCCAGAGTTTGCCTATGCCTGTGGTACGCCATATCACCACCTCTTTTTGCCTCCTCCTCTGCAGCTTCCCCAGACCCATTTTGGTGCGACCTGCCAAAGTGGGTCTACCACACAGTGGCATGGCTAGAGCAGCCAACTTTTTCCTCCTTCTTTCCTTGCTGCATGGGCCACTCTAGCTGCACCACTTTGTGGTACATTGGTCATGCCAAAATGCTTCCAGGGGGCAGGAAGCAGTGGTGGTTGTGGGGGAGGTGGAGGCAGGCAAAGGGGGAGGCAGGGTGCATATTGGCACCTTCTTTTTTCAAATAAAGCACTGGAAACAACCTTTTTTTAAAAAAAAGTTTGCAAGGGACCTGCAATAGGTTATAGTTTCGATAAAATCAGGGAAACCTTTCAGGACAGGAGGGCTGCTGCTGAATGCCTCCTCAAGAGGAAGAGATACTTCCTCATGGAAGTACAGTGGTACCTCGGGTTACATACGCTTCAGGTTACAGACACTTCAGGTTACAGACTCCGCTAACCCAGAAATAGTGCTTCAGGTTAAGAACTTTGCTTCAGGATGAGAACAGAAATCATGCTCCGGCGGCGCGGCAGCTGCAGCGGGAGGCCCCATTAGCTAAAGTGGTGCTTCAGGTTAAGAACAGTTTCAGGTTAAGTACAGACCTCAGGAACGAATTAAGTACTTAACTTGAGGTACCACTGTATCTTGGTATATTTACTTGGTGAAAATTTGCTTTAGGTTACTTTAGTAGTTACCTAAGGGACCAACTTTATGTTATGCTAAGTGACTTGTTCCTCCTGCACCATGGTCTCAGTGAAGTAAATTGCCTCTCCTGAAGCTGCAATATGCCCTGGAGGGAGAGACTGTGATTGGACCAATTGCAACTTCATTCCAGAAGCAAAATGTGTCTGGGGGGTGGAAGTCATTAGGATCATGATGCAATAGGAAAAGCTGTCCCTCCTCCCTGCAATACACATTCCCAGTCTTGAAATCCCAAGCTGCTGCTTTTGTTTTTTTTTTTAAAAAAAGGAAAGCACCAGCAAAGTGCACATTTAATGTAAGATGTAGTTTGGCTCTAAAGCTCTGCAAATTTCCCAAGGGATTTGCAAGCCTTGTTGAAATTCCTTAGGGATGCATTAAGACTGGGGATGCATGTGTGAAATACCACACACAAATTATATATATATATATATATATATATATATATATATATATATGCACACACACACACACACACACACTCATATCTGGCTTCTTTCTTCTTCTTTTGTATTTTTTAAACCAATACACACATGATCACTGTTATAGTAGACCCTCAAGGAACCTAGGAAATAGGTTGCTGATATCGCAAAGGACATCTGACTGACTACTTCCTTACTCAGTTTACAATATTATGCAAAATCTTATTTATTTAGGAATGTGTCTCTTGGCTGCTGAGAGCCTAATTACAAGTGATGTGAAATATGACCCTGAAAACTCATCAGTGCTGTATTTTTTGTTTATTTTGTAGTAAGGAGGGCATTATTCATCATGATCATGACTGAGGTGGGAAGATCAAAACTCCCCTTTCCATGCACTGTGATCCAAATGGAAATTGCCTCCTCCCACCAACCTCCCATACTAGTTGGGCTTCTGTCTTTAGGCCCTGAGTTTCTATTGCACTTTCATTGCTAGTGTTATGTACTGAAGTTCTCACCCTGGGCCAGCAGGGGGATACTGTAGATAGTTATGCAAATGAAGGATCGCAAGTGACGTTCAGTGATTGGCTAGTTACAGCAAATGGTGATTGTTGCATTCTAGTGGAGCTCTATATAAGCAGGCTGACTGAGCTCCTCAGTTCAGTTCTGTTCCAGCTTACAAATAAAGAGCTGCTTTGGAAGAATCGCTGTGTCGTCTGATATGTTCGCCCACAACTTAACAGCTAGCAAGTTCAAGATCGTATGTGTGCATGTGTGTGTGTTGATGGATTTGGTAGAATTTGTTTTAATATGACTACTCCTACTGACTTAAGCTGCATGATAATTTTATTGATTAATTCTCTTCGTACGCCATTTTTGAATGGTATTTCAGCTTTGTGGCATAGGATGCTTATACTTAAGCTTGCTGCAACCCTGGTACAATTAAGATGTATTATATAATCAATCTAGCTGTTGTACCTCTGCCCTGTGATACTGTTCATCCTCATATTGGAACTTTATATTTTGTTCTGCCCTTTTACACTTATATTTTGCATCAGTTGTGTTTTCATACATTTGTTTTCCTTATTCCCTAAGACACTACTGCTCCAGGAATGCATCAGTTGTTTCCAAGGACACGGATCTAATCATTTGAATTGTAACAGCAGCCTTAACAAACCATGTAGCTTCCCCGATTCCTTTCATACAAATTGTGTTTTATTCTCCTCAGCAGTTGGCTTGGTCAAAGGCTTCCAAGCTGGCATACAGAAAAACACAGGACTGGGGTTGAGCTATTCTTCTCTACAGTCCATTCAGCAGATTGGATCAGTCTGGTCTGAGGACCCACCTTTAATGGCAATATGTGACATGGGATCCTCACCAGTCATGACATTCTTGTGGTTCAGAATCCTGGAGGTAAAGACCATGGCAGAAATGGCCATCTTCTGTATCCTCAAGGGCCACTCTGTTGCCCAAACAGTAGTCCATGGGTCAGAAATATATTTTGCCACACATTCTGAACCTCTTCTATGTTGCCAGCCTCAGTAATGGTTGATATGCACTAGTAGTAAGGGTATCTCAGTTAGGGAGCACATGCTGTCAAACATAGTATAATACACAAACATAGGTTGCATACAAAATCCAAAAGAGTGATGCCACTTTAACACAGGGGTTGTCTCTATGGCCCAGTTCAGAAACCACACTGAACCATGGTTTACCACAGGGCTGGGGCCAGGAGGCCATATTCTGCTCTCCTGTCCTCTCTCATCTTTACATCTCACCAGTCCTGCTCCACACCCATCTCAAGTTTATTAGCCACATTTCAGAATTTGGACATGGCCCTAAAATGCATTTAATTGAAAACTGAAACTGTGGTCAAATGAAATGGAAACAAAAGCCATGCAGCCACACCAAAAAGTTAAGAGAGGTGCAGGGAACACATGAGCTTGAGACTTGCCTAGGATCCTCCATAAAACCATGGTTTATTGTTACGTTCAAACACAGCCAATGAATGGGACACTTTTGTTTCATTCATCATTTGTCACAAAATGAATGCAATAGAAGCTAAGAGGTCCCAACTGAGCAACTGTGCATTTATCACTGTTTGCGTCTCCTTTGTTTCTTTCATTCTCATTTCCAGTAGCTGAAGCAGCATATGTAGGTTTGATAAAGGAGGTTCCAGGGAGTGGGCTTGGGAAAGGGGGGGGGGGAGAGAGAGAGAGAGAGAGAGAGAGAGAGAGAGAGAGAGAGAGAGAGAGAGAAAAGAAAGAGAAAGCTGAAACTCTAACTCTCCAGTTTTCAATTCAGACATATTGTAGCCAATTGTTACTGTATTATATCAAAATCCTATTGCTGGCTTGAAAGCTGGTACCTCCTTTGACCTCTTTTATTATTCAACTGTGGAAAGCACTCCCTTTTAAAGACATCTATCTTTAGAATCTTGCATTATTCTAGGGTAAAGATTTTCACCCAATTAAGGGGAAGGAAAGCTGTTTTATGACATTCAAGCAGGGCTGAATAAAAATGAGAGAAGGGGAGAAACATTGTAAGGTCCTCCCTCATTATAACATGTGTAGGGAGTGCACACACACAGAGAGAAAATATAAGCCAGTTACCACAATGCTGTTGCCATAAATGTTCATTGAGCCCTGTTTGAAGGACAGCTACATACAGTACTTGCCCTAGATGAGCCTTCGCTAACCTCGTGACCCCATGCCCTATCTTTTGAACTACAACTCCCTGACCATTGGTCATATGGGTTGGCACTGATTATTGGGGGAGGCAGAGCTAGATGCTTGGCCCAGGAAGTTAATATGTGGTCAATGCTCCCTGTGTATAGCTGATGCAAGTGCACATATTTCTCATCCATGTCCCACAGAACTAGCTAGGTGTGTTTTGATGCACTTCACCATCTTCAATCACGGGCTGGTGCTCACAACTCCAACAGGATCAAGGTCACTTATTTTATTGCTGCAAATTTCAACTTCCAATATACAGCTTCAAACTGAAGCGGTTGTGTGTGTATGAAGTTCTGTTTCGAACCTGGCATTTTCTTCAGCTAAGCAATGCAAGTTTAACTTCCTGCAGGGGAAAAAAAATATCCATCAGATACTGTATACTGAGCCTCTTTGTTATTTCCTAAAATGTGCAATGTCCGTTATTCCTCAAGAGAGTCTGTGACCTTTTCATTTATTAACTTGAGTCTCTGCATTTACTGTATTCAGTCTTCTCAGCGAGTTTCCGAGAAAAAGCTTTATCAGACATCAAAGACAACGTAATGCTGAACAAATCTCAGACTCAAACCAAGCCACACACTAAAGGCCCTCATTATACTAAGTCCTGGGGCTAACATCAAGATTCCATCACATGTTTGTTAGGCCAATGTCAGATGCAACATCTGAAAGAAGTGGAGCCACTTTCGTTGGATTCGATACAAAAAGATACCTTTCAACTTCAGGGACTAGCTCTTAAAAAAACTTATTCTGCATGTTTTCAGTAGAATTCAGTTGTCCTCTCTCCTAATGTCACCAAGAACCTCCCCAACCCTTTGTTGTTGCTGTTTTGAAATAATTTTTATTGGTTTTACAAAGTAAATCACACAATTAACCCAATTAGATTTTAAAATAAAACAAGATTCTTCAGAATCTTAGGACTTGCCTCCTCCTCTCCGTGGGTCCTTAAAATTTCTTAATCAACTGCATATTATAGTTCGTCCGAATTATAGCTGGACCATAAAGAAGGCTGATCACTGAAGAATTGATGCTTTTGAATTATGGTGCTGGAGGAGACTCTTGAGAGTCCCATGGACTGCAAGAAGATCAAACCTATCCATTCTGAAGGAAATCAGCCCTGAGTGCTCACTGGAAGGACAGATCCTGAAGCTGAGGCTCCAATACTTTGGCCCACCTCATGAGAAGAGAAGACTCCCTGGAAAAGACCCTGATGTTGGGAAAGATTGAGGGCACAAGGAGAAGGGGACGACAGAGGACAAGATGGTTGGACAGTGTTCTCGAAGCTACCAGCATGAGTTTGACCAAACTGTGGGAGGCAGTGGAAGACAGGAGTGCCTGGCATGCTCTGGTCCATGGGGTCACGAAGAGTCGGACACGACTAAACAACAACAACAAATATGTCCAAAGTCTTTGTAACATTGCAAGAGTTATTCGAAGCCTGTCAAAGAGTTCAAGTGTTTACAGTGTTCTTTTTAAATACAATCTATATTTGTCCCATTCTCTATTGATCCTCCTGATTTCTGATTTTCTCAGTCAGTCTAGCCATCTCTCCATAGTCAAGTAGTTTCATCTGCCCAACCCTTTGAGCAGAATTTCACACTAAAAAAAGTAATAAAGTGATACATGAATTAATGGAAAAATAGTCATGTGACACTTTTAATAAAATGCCAGCTCTGTCCCAATGTCTCCGTTCTCATCCACAACATGCAGGGTTCATTCATCACCTCATCGCTTAATGTGATATATGACATCATCTGCCAACAATGCCTTACTGCATTCAACATAGGAGAAGCAGACCAGTTTCTACACAAAAGAAATAATGGATACATATCTGGGCAGAAGAACTGGCAATATTGAAAATCCAGTGGTGGAACATTTTAACCTCTCAGGATATGTATCTTGAAACTGATCTTAAGGCGACCATCCCTGAACAAATGTGAAACCTCTGAACTGCAATACATGAAGAAATTCAGTCCTTAAAGACTGTCACGCAACACCTTTGAAAATTATTATTATTATTATTATTATTATTATTATTATTATTATTATTATTTATACCCCGCCCATCTGACTGGGCTTCCCCAGCCACTCTGGGCGGCTTCCAAAAAATATTAAAATACTGTAATACATCAAACCTTAAAAGCTTCCCTAAACATTTCTTCCTCAAGACGAAGATGTGGAACACACATTTCCCTGAAGTGTGAACAAGGCTGCATGAAATTAAGGGCAATGGGGGAAGCGTTGCAGAGCTGTTTTCACCAAGCCAGGCCCACCTACATGTGGCAGGTAAAAATGTGGCTGGGCTGAACAGGGGTGCTGCTGATCAGTGAAACAACCTCTGCACAGTGCATTGCTAGTACCACGCTGTCCAGTAATTCATCCAGTTAGCATCTCTGGCATGTGTCAGTACTGTGCAAGTGTTTTAGAAGATGACAGCCTGCTCAGCCTTAGTCCCCAAAACAGACCTTCTGTCCTATGTCCTATGTCTTCCAAAGTATTTGCATTAAGTAAATCGGTGTGATTAGATCTCTCTGAAGGTGAATGTGTTAAGAGGGGGTGTGTGTAAGTCCTCCCCTATTATTATGACATGCTACAATATTGAAGCTGGCTAGGCATGTTTGATTCTTGTGTTTTGTTAAAATTAAATGTCAATAAAATATAAATGAGATTTGTGTGTGTGTGTTTATGTATATATATATATATATACCACACACAAAAAATTCTCCTGGGAAATCAAACGAGAAGTGTTCTACTAAAGTGATTTTTAATGGCTTAGGTTATTACAACACTCGGAAGCTGTTTACGTGCAGCCCTTAACTACATAGAAAGCGACAAAGGAAAGCTGTGACTTTTTAATCAGGCATACTGTGGAGTGAAAGGAATGGTAATAAATAAATGGGAAGCTTCAGCAAATCCACCCCTCTTCACTTGATTTTTTTTTAAAAGCAAAACTAAGTATCAGGAAGGCTGTTTGTCTGCATTATCGTGAGAGCTGAAGTAGCTGAAGCAACCCCCCTCCGCCTCTCTTATGCTATTGTAATCTTTTGAACTTTCTCCCCCAATAAGAAACTGATGTTTATTAAAAAGAAACCTTTCACTGGCATTTTCTTTTTCTCTTTTTTTCTGAAGTGTGAAAACTGGGAGAATGCCAAAGAAGTACCTTAATTGGAACATGGGAAGCTGCCACATAACACATCAGAACAATAAACCATCTATCTCAATATTGTCTACACAGACTGACAGGAGCTGCCCTAGGTTTTAGATAGAGAACATTCCCGGTCTTACCTGGAGGTGCCAGGAATCAAACCTGGGATCTTCGGCATAGAAACATGTTCTCTACCACTGACCTAAGACCCTCCCCCAATTTAGCTGTATGGGTTTTTCCAAGTTTTTTATTTTTGGGGGCCACCCCTTCCCACGTTCTGTGGCAACAAACCTAGGCTGCTTTTTACAAAATAACAGTACACAAATCTATCTCCTGAAGATCGGACCCCAATGCCATAATGCCTAACTGTGTGAGTTGCTGTGTGATGAGTAGAATACATCACTACCATATACTATCAACAAAACTTGCATTTAATAGCAAGCCAGAATTTATCACACTTCCAGAAACATTACATAAGCTGAAAAGGAGCTGGCCTTTGAAATCCACACTTCTCTGAATCTTGCAGTGCAGTTTTCCGGCCAAGTATAGACTTCTCTTCCTCCTCCTTTTATCCACAGAACAACCTTGTGAGGTAGGATCACTAAGAGATAGTGACTGGCCAAAAGTCACTCCCGTTGATCATCATGGCTGAGTGAAGATTAGAAACCTGGTCTCCCTGGTCCTAGTTCAACAGTCAAATCACTTGTATTGTAGTATGTTTTATATGCAAATTATGATAATTCATCCAAGAAGCGCAAAGCATTATATACATCCCCTAAATAAAAGAAACACATTAAATGTAGTTCTTTGCTTTGAGTAAAAGTCAGGTTATCCCTATATTTCTCACTGTCCCTTGGAACATGTATGGCATCACTGCAAGTTCAGTTTGTACCTTCTTATCCTCAACCACCAGAGGGCTAAGTCTTCATATATTATCTATCCTGTCACCCCCTTTTCATGCTATGTTTTCTTCCACGTTTGACTTATCAAGCTTCTTATTGAGTAGCTGTGGAGTAAGCATTTGCAATACTCTGACATAAAGTGTCATCTGCAGCAAAGGGAGCTTGGTCTGTGATGAAAGACTAACAGAACACTGCTCCTTTTTCCTTTGGCTTTGTACTCGCTCCTGTATCCTATAATCCCCCCCCTCTTTCTTTCACTGAAGTTTCCTTTTCACTTTCTATAGGAGACACACAGCCATTAGATGGAAGATAAAGAGTGGCAATCCGAATTGGTTACAGTGACAGAACATTTTTGAGAGACTCAAAATCGCCCCTCCTCCTTTCAGAGAAGAATGCTGCAAGGCATTATTAAAGAACATTCATATAGTGAAGAAAACGATCTTACACAGAAGTGGGGGAAACTACAAAACAAAACAAGATGCAAACAGAAACCCAACTCACTCTTGTGCATACTCCTATCACAACAGAACAGAACAGAAACAGGAGTAGGAATGTGTGAAAGCCTCTGGAGAAATTATGATCTACTGGAAGATCTCCTAGTAACCAAAAGATAGGTGGGTGGAGACAGAGGCCAAAGTAGACAGAGCAACAAATGTAAGCTTTATCTGTGTACAGTGGACTAGTTTCTCTCTCTCTCTCTCTCTCTCTCTCTCTCTCTCTCTCTCTCTCACACACACACACACACACACACACACACACACATTTCTGTCCTCCATTCAAGCAACCATTATCAGAGTTCAATGACATTGTTATGTGTTAAGTTGTGGGTGAACATATCAGACGACACAGCGATTCTTCAACAGCTCTTGTTTATTCACAGGCCTGAACAGAACTGAACTGAAGGGTTCAGCCAGCCTGCTTATATAGAGCTCCAGTACAACGTAACTGTAACAAATTTCTGTAACTATACAATCACTGAACGTCACTTTCAATCCCTTATTTGTATATGTGGACCTGAACTATCTACAGTATCCCCCTGCTGGCCCAGGGTGAGAACTTCAGTACATAACATTATGTATTCAGTGGTTTGTGTTTGCCTGAGCTTGAGTCTGAGGATTCTGAGCCCCTGTGTTCTGATTTGATTCATGATATCCAGTCACAGAACAATTCAGGATTTGGGCCTCTGCCATTGGCCCTTAAACTCTGAGTTATGATTCGCAGCTTCAAAGTTTAGATAGCCAATCACATTGGGAGTGGGAGTGGTACAGGCCTTCAGAAATGTATATAAGCAGTTGCTTTGTTCCTGTTGTCTAGTTCTGATAGTTCAATAAAGGTTCTTGCTGTGTCTTGCCATGTGGGAACCCACCTATATTTCAGACATATTCCAGCCAGGCAAAAATATTCAAGAAGGGTGCAACATAGAGTTGGTGAGGGATGTGGCCTGAAGAGGATGTGTGTGTCTGAGGAGGCACAACCTGGGGAGACTCCTGAGGGCCACACAAAGAGGCCAGGATGGCAGCATTTGACCTTTGAATCTGAAGCTCCCCACTCCTGCTATATAGCCCAATGTGGAAAGGCAGAAAAGCAATTTCCCCTGTCTTAGCCAGCAAAATACTTGTGATAATCATGGCTACCAATAGCCATAGAAGAAATCAAGTTAAGATTAGCTGTAGTGCAATGGGCAAACTACATCCCACCCCTCAAGCTTCAGTGAAATATGTGTGCTAGTTTCCAGAGGTGATTAAGGCTGAGTAAAAGGAAAACAAGGATGTGGGTGGCGCTGTGGGTTAAACCACAGAGCCTAGGACTTGCCAATCAGAAGGTCGGCGGTTCAGATCCCTGTAACGGGGTGAGCTCCCGTTGCTTGGTCCCTGCTCCTGCCAACCTAGCCATTCGAAAGCACGTTAAAGTGCAAGTAGATAAATAGGTACCGCTCCAACAGGAAGGTAAACGGCATTTCCGTGCACTGCTCTGGTTTGCCAGAAGCGGCTTAGTCACGCTGGCCACATGAGCCGGAAGCTATATGCTGGCTCCCTTGGCCAATAAAGTGAGATGAACGCCGCAACCCCAGAGTCGGCCACGACTGGACCTAATGGTCAGGTGTCCCTTTACCTTTACCTCTAAAAGAAAAACAAAAAAGGTTTTGGCTCAGCCCCCACCAAAAATGTTTTCATTCCATGGCAGGAGTCAGGAAGCAATAAACAGTTTGACAAAGATTGTTGCCTGGATAGTTTTGCATTTGCTTTGTTTGCTCTGCAAACCTATTTTGCAAACACAAAACACACAGAAATAGGAAATCCATTTCAGGTACTCTGCCATGGCGGCCCCATCATCTGTATTTACATAAAACTGCAAAAAATAAATAATTTTTTTTGCTGAGACAGAAGTTGCTCTGCTGTTAAAATGCAATCCTATATAAGTCCAAGTAACAGTGCATAATCGTTCTCCCAAAAGCGTAGTTTAACATTTTATCTGAGATACCCACAGAAGTTTCTGCAACTGTTGGAAGCATCTCCAGGAACTTAACCCATCATGAAAATAAAAAAGCAGCATAAAGTCTAAACACTGCACATCACAGTCTGTGACAATTGTGTGTATGTTTGTCTCTCTGTGTCTACACTGTGTCAGAATGAGTTTGGAGATGCATATGTGCCTTGTGGGGGGTGGCTCTTTCTCACAAGATTAATGCCCCATCCCCATCACCACTGCCAGAAGACTCAAAATTCTATTAACTATAAACCACCAAATTTGGTATCCCTCGAAACATATGCCAAGGTTTGTGCAATAAACCTTGAGTTTGGATTATTGCAATGTGCTCTTTATGTGGCTTCTCTTAAGCCTGGTCCAGAAACTTCAGATATTGAACAAAGAGCCCTGCTGGAAGAGGCTAATGACCTATCTAGTCCAGCAGCCTATGCTGGGTTTGGAGTGTTAACTTCAAACCCCAATTTGATGCATCAATACAGATTTCTGGATGGCAGCACAAAACTCAGGGATTGTGGCACAAAAGAGTATCTTTTTTGGCATAGGTTTGGAAGAGATGCCAAATTAGGTGGTGGGGGAGTTGTAATGAACACAGCTGAAATTCTGCCTTGCTAACACAGACAGGGAGCTGTTTCACAGGTCAAAAATCAAAGGGGGTGAGAGAGCTGGGGAGCCCTCCAGGAAAGAATTGTGGCAAGCACACAGCCATGGCTAAGTGCCAACTGAGCAACTGTAGTTTCTAGTGCATCAACACTTCCTGGCATGTCAGCAAGGGGGCGCTGATCTGGAGCATGTGAGTAGTTTGGCTTCCTCTTCATGAGTAGCACACATGGTGCTATCAGATGGGCACTATAATCAGTTCTAGAAATCTAGCTAGACATGCCACTGCCTCTAATCCTATGAATGATATTGCAGCATCTGAAGCTGGGAGGGTGACTAGTCAGGGTGCAACAGTTCCTCTAAACTTGTGGTCTCCTAAGGTGGAGTGTTGTTGTTGTTGTTTAGTTGTTTAGTCGTGTCCGACTCTTTGTGACCCTATGGACCAGAGCACGCAAGGCACTTCTGTCTTCCACTGCCTCCCGCAGTTTGGTCAAACTCATGGTGGTACCTTCGAGAACATCATCCAACCATCTCGTCCTCTGTCATCCCCTTCTCCTTGTGCCCTCCATCTTTCCCAACATCAGGGTCTTTTCCAGGGAGTCTTCTCTTCTCATGAGGTGGCCAAAGTATTGGAGTCTCAGCTTCAGGATCTGTTCTTCCAGTGAGCACTCAGGGCTGATTTCCTTCAGAATGGATAGGTTTGATCTTCTTCCAGTCCGTGGGACTCTCAAAAGTCTCCTCTAGCACCATAATTCAAAAGCATCAATTCTTTGGTGATCAGCCTTCTTTATGGTCCAGCTCTCATCCACCCCAAAGATGCAAGGAAGAGAACAGCCCATAGTTATCCTTGGGCTGAAGCACGATAGCACAAAACCATACCGTTGCTTTCAGCCCACATGCCATTTAGCAGATGTTTTCTACGAAGCCAATTATCTGTGCAACAATTATGAAAAGATTATGCCTATTGATAGTTTCACAACACAAGCTTCCTGTGGGTCGAAACACTGAGAATGAAAAGCACCCACGACATATGCTTTTAATGTTTTGACTTTGCATATAATTGCCTTACTCCATGAGATAAATGTGAATGGATTTAAGTGTTATATAAAAATGAGTATAGTAATAACCCTTCAGAAGACAGAATGCTCACTATATGTTCTTGTGTGATGTAATCTTCCATATCCAGCTCTCAACAGCCTTACCTGTTTGCTGCATTTGTATCATGGGTGATAGACTTGATAACAGCTGAAACCACAGCCAATACTTTCTGAAACAGTGATAACTTTGCTCAGATCAACTCTCAAAACAGTGGCTCGAAGAATCACCTTAGGTGAACTTGCTGTTAACATCATTTGCCTAAGCCAGCCTTTCCCAAAACTCGAGCACTGAACCCTTTCCTTGTTGTCTGTCTTGGGATCTGTCTTGGGCCCGGTCTTATTCAACATCTTTATCAACGACTTGGATGATGGACTCAAGGGCATCCTGATCAAATTTGCAGATGACACCAAACTGGGAGGGGTGGCTAACACCCCAGAGGACAGGATCACACTTCAAAACGACCTTGACAGATTGGAGAACTGGGCCAAAACAAACAAGATGAATTTTAACAGGGAGAAATGTAAAGTATTGCACTTGGGCAAAAAAAATGAGAGGCACAAATACAAGATGGGTGACACCTGGCTTGAGAGCAGTACATGTGAAAAGGATCTAGGAGTCTTGGTTGACCACAAACTTGACATGAGCCAACTGTGTGATGCGGCAGCTAAAAAAAGCCAATGCAATTCTGGGCTGCATCAATAGGAGTATAGCATCTAGATCAAGGGAAGTAATAGTGCCACTGTATTCTGCTCTGGTCAGACCTCACCTGGAGTACTGTGTCCAGTTCTGGGCACCACAGTTCAAGAAGGACACTGAGAAACTGGAACGTGTCCAGAGGAGGGCAACCAAAATGGCCAAAGGTCTGGAAATGATGCTTATGAGGAACGGCTAAGGGAGCTGGGCATGTTTAGCCTGGAGAAGAGGAGGTTAAGGAGTGATATGATAGCCATGTTCAAATATATAAAAGGATGTCACATAGAGGAGGGAGAAAGGTTGTTTTCTGCTGCTCCAGAGAAGCGGACACGGAGCAATGGATCCAAACTGCAGGAAAGAAGATTCCACCTAAACATTAGGAAGAACTTCCTGACAGTAAGAGCTGTTCGACAGTGGAATTTGCTGCCAAGGAGTGTGGTGGAGTCTCCTTCTTTGGAGGTCTTTAAGCAGAGGCTTGACAACCATATGTCAGGAGTGCTCTGATGGTGTTTCCTGCTTGGCAGGGGGTTGGACTCGATGGCCCTTGTGGTCTCTTCCAACTCTATGATTCTATGATTCTATGATTCTATGATTCTATGATTCTATGATGGCTTTAGATGCCTATTAGGTCCATAAATTACCATATAGCATATATTCAACACACAAAAAACAGCAGCAATTTGTTGTTGACAAAGGACTGCTGGACATATAAAGGGCCCCATTACCTTCAGTAGCTTAGGGCCTCATCAAACCTAAATCCGGCCCTGGGCTTACTACAGTTCTGCACAGAAATCCAGGGATGTAGGATCACAATAAGGCTCTCCTCTTTAGACAGCAGACAAGCAAACTACCCTAGAGTGAGCTCTCTCTGCTTTGGGTAGCTTTATTGTTTATGCCATCTTATTAAGTCAGGGATGGGCAACCCGTGGTGAGGTACAACTCCCATCAATCTTGATTACTGGCCACTTTGGTGGGGCTAATTGGAGTTGATATGCAGCCGACAACATTGGGAGGGCCATCGGCTCCTCATCCCTAATGGCAAGGGGGAACCTTAGCACAATCTATTATTATTATTATTATTATTATTATTATTATTATTATTATTATTAATCCTTTTTCCCTGACAAGGAGTCAAGTGCTAATGTTTGGTGGAACGATCACACAGCCTTCCAGATTGCTAAAGAATCTTCACACCATGCTAGGCTACATTTGCTAAATGGTCAACTGTATTCACCTAAACGAGTTCAGAGTATGGAAAATTGGGATCAGAGTTTAAGGCTGAATACACAGCAAACACTTAAAGTATATGACTCCCCCCCCCAAAAAAAAGAATCCCAGGAACTGTAGTTTGCCCTACTGAGCTAGAACTCCCAGCGCCCAGAACGAATTATGGTTCCTGGAACTATTTGGGTGATGGCATGTGCTTTAAAAGCACTTTAAATGTATGGTGTGTAAACACACTAAACAGGGCCTCAGAGAATAAGCCCCATTGAAATCAGTGAGCTTTCCTTCAAAGTAAATATGTGTAGAGTCAATGAACATTATTTGGAACTCTGCCCCATAAACAGATTTATCTTCAGATGAGATATTAAGCTCCTGCCCCTTAGGCAAGGTCATTCAAAGCCAGCTTTTCAAGATGCCTGACCTCTCACATTCCCCACTGAGTTTAACTCAATTCCTATACTTCTGAATGTAAGCCTCTCAACCTCTGATCATATCAATTTCATCATCAAGAATATTAATGCAATCATTTCCAAAGCTCTGGATAACACTGAGGGCCAAGGATGAAATGGGCCATTCTGAAAAAGTTATTAGTATCCATCTCGTCACAAAGGGGGGAAAGCCATTGTACTAATATAAGCATTTATCATTACTGATGGGAGAACAAGTAATTTTATTCCCCATTCTGACATTATCACTCACAATCATTACCTCGGCTCCTTCAGTAACAAACTGCAAAATAGTATTTCCCACAGGAAAGAAAAGGGGAGGAGAAGGGAAAAAAGTTAGATGTTTCTCTGTTTTACAGTACAAGGATAGTTTTGCAAGCATTGCAAAAAAACTAATGTCTCACTTAAATTAGAATATAATTCACTATGAACCATGAGGGGTTGCTACAGAAATAGAGCTGAAAAGCGTATCATTTTCTATTTATTTCTGCCATATCTAATATTTTATTCTGTGTATTGTACAACTGAGCTCTCTTTCCGCAGCATGCCGTTATTGCATTGCATGTGATCAGAAAGCAAATGACATTGCCACAAATTTGGGATATTGCTCCGCTGAAGTCTTGCCCAAAGCTGCATTCTAGATTGTTGCCCTCTCTTCCCTCCTCTCTCCAGGTATATTAGGGTTTATTTGGGGTGGAGGTGGACATGGGTGACAATGCATTTTCCCCTTATTCAAATTGTAACCTCCTTTGCTACTGGGTACCATCATCCCTTTTCTTGCTCATAAAATGCTACAGTAAGGGCATGAATCCAACCAAGTCAAAATGTGACAGCTATACCAGCTGAGACACTACCTGCCTGTGCACTGTCTCAACAGAGTGGTACATGCCCTGGTTATCTCCTGCTTGGACTACTGCAATGCGCTCTACATGGGACTATCTTTGAAGGTGACTCGGAAACTACAACTAATCCAAAATGTCACAGCTAGACTGCTGCCTGGAAGCAGCTGCTGGGACCGTATAACACCAGTCCTGAAAGGATTGCACTGGCTCCCAGTATGTTTCCGAGCACAATTCAAAGTGTTGGTGCTGAACTTTAAAGCCTGAAATGGCCTTAGCCCTGTATCACTGAAGGAACATCTTCACCCTTATCGTTCAACCCGAACACTGAGATCCAGCACCGAGGGCCTTCTGGCAGTTCCCTCACTGTGAAAAGTGAAGTTACAGGGAGCCAGGCAGAGGGCCTTCTCAGCAGTGGCGCCCACCCTGTGGAAAACCCTCCCATCAGATGTCAAGTAGAAAAAGAACTATACAATGTTTAGAAGACGTCTGAAGGAAGCCCAATATTGGGAAGTTTTTAATGTTTGAGATTTCACTATTTTTTTATATGTGTTGGAAGCCACCCAGAGTGGGGTATTATAATATGCCTCCTCAACTCTGGCACCTGGGAGGTCGAGAGAGAGAGAGAGAGAGAGAGAGAGAGAGAGAGAGAGAGGGGGGGGGGGATGTTGAGGAAATCCAATAGTAGAGGAGGCAGGGAAAGTGATCATACTTCTATTGCCAGGGCCACTATGAGGCTTTAACTCAGAGAGCCACTAAAGCATCTTGGAGGAAAAATGGTCATGCTAGCCAGAGCTCTGTTGATGCTGCCACATTGCCCACATTGTGCCAATGGCAGCATTCCTTGCAGAGTTAATAGCAGCTGGGGATGATTTCCATCAAGATTGTGGTGGGGGAGGAAAGAGTTAAACCTTCTCCCCTTGCACATGGTGTTCTCTTGTTAAAACTGGAAGAACCAATCCTGCTGTGGTGAACATGGTGATGATGATGATGGTGGTTGCTAAGTATGTAGGCAGCATTACATCTGCTACATGAATCCCTGTTCATGAGCTCAAATAATGTGTGAGGGCATAAAATGTGAAGCACACGTCCAGCTCACCCCAAATTTCCCTGTCTGCCTCACCCCTCACCTTCCCACACTGAGTGGAAATGTCTGAAGAAGTCTTGCCAGGACCTTTTGTTGTTGTTGTTTAGTTGTTTAGTCGTGTCCGACTCTTTCTGACCCCATGGACCAGAGCATGCCAGGCACTCCTATCCTCCACTGCCTCCCACATTTTGGTCAAACTCATGTCAGTAGCTCTCCAACCACCTCATCCTCTGTCGCCCCTTCTCCTTGTGCCCTCCACCTTTCCTAACATCAGGGTCTTTTCCAGGGAGTCTTCTCTTCTCATGAGGTGGCCAAAGTATTGGAGCCTTAGCTTCAGGATCTGTCTTTCCAGTGAGCACTCAGGGCTGATTTCCTTCAGAATGGATAGGTTTGATCTTCTTGTAGTCCATGGGACTCTCAAGAGCCTCCTCCAGCACCATAATTCAAAAGCATCAATTCTTCAGTGATCAGCCTTCTTTATGGTCCAGCTCTCACTTCCATACACCACTACTGGGACCTTTAGCTTAATGCAGTTAGAAGGTGGCTGATAGGCACATTCAAAAGAATGCACTTACAAAACTCTTTCAGACCTCCCTACTCAATGTGTTGAGTAGATGAGGACAAGGTCATTGGGGGGCAGGGGCAGTGTGTCTGTCCTATGCCCTGTGCACACTTTATGCCATCACATATTACGTATTTGAATGCCTGAACAGGCTCTAGTGAACTGGCCACTGCCTGAGACATAGTTGGGGAGGGGACTGTGCCTTCTGCCCCAGACACTGGGCTCTTTGGAAACAAGGAGAATGTTAAGCCAGTGTAAGTGTGTGCTTCTCCTCCTCCTCTCATACAGGGAACGGCTCTCATTTGTGGACACCTTTATGACAAGGCCATAAATCTGCTTGCCGTCACAGATGCTGGGAGACTGAGCCTTCATCGATAATAGGGATGGATCACAGGCACACTGAGTCCGCTTCTCCATCCACACTGATCTATTATGGTGACAGGCAGTCTGCCAGTGTATAATAAGCATGAATTGGGCTTGTCATAATGGTGACTGGCTCTGTTTTTCAAGGTGTGCTTGCATGTAGATTATCCTCAAGAGCGAAAGCTTAGTGAAATGATATGTTGCATTTCACATCCAAGCAGATGTAAAGAGATCGCATTCTATAGATGCTATAGCTCAGAAATAATGCAGTCTGGAAGAAGGGGTGTGTGTGTGTGTGTGTGTGTGTGTGTGTGTACATTCTGCAGGCAACTGATTTTCCTGAAAGACAGATAATCTGAGTGCAATTTATAAATTATAGCTTGGGCTATAACAATTTTTCATCATATTACATTTTTTTAAAATGTGGAAATTGCCATTTCAAAGACTACAAAGGGGCCAATGAGAAATCACCACCATTACCCCACACATTTCTGTACCCTTTTTGTAGCCGTCATTTGCTAGTGTGCCATTGTTTTACTGATTAAAGAAAGAACTAAAAGCTCAAAAGGGCTTTTGCTTGCAGCCAATCAATCATACATATGTGACAATATCACAAACTCATGCAGCCAATCAGATTTGCCTGCATGTGACATCTCAAGGAGCCTGTTGTGCCTTATTGCTCAGGTTAAAAAAGCTAGGTATTGATGTGTCTATAATAGGTGAAATCAGAGCCAATGAGAGGGGGAATCGCCCCCGATTGGTTGGAAGTAAGAAGGCAGGTAGCTGGGACTGGATGGGACAGTGATTAGGTGGGACAGTGACCTAATCACCCTAATGAACCAGACTCCATTACCACTAGAGCTAAACTTGTGTTTCCCACAATAAATATATCAAATATAAATGTAATACATAAGCATGCATTATCTCTTTTTTAAAAAAAAAAATGATCTTCACAGGTTCCAGAAAGTTGATTGTTCCAGATACAAAGATATGTGTATGAACATTTACTGCTTCCACAGTCTCCAAAAATACTGGTCTTTCCCAAACTGATAATGAAATGTAATGCTTCCCTTAATCATAAACCTCTAACTTACAGACTTCTGGTCTCATGTCACATATACCCACATTTGTCACATATATCCACACCAGGAATAATGTGTCCAGTTCTGGGCACCACAGTTTTATAAGAATATTGACAAGCTGGAACGTGTGCAAAGGAGGGCAACCAAGATGATCAAGGGTCTGGAATCCAAGCCTTATGAGGAGCACTTGAAGGAGCTGGGTGTGTTTAGCCTGGAAAAGAGGAGACTGAGAACATATATGATATCCATCTTCAAACATCTCAAGGGCTGCCACATGGAAGATGGAGCAAGCTTATTTTCTCCTGCTCTGGACTCGAACCAATGGCTTCAAATTACAAGAAAGGAGAGTCCAACTAAACATCAGGAAGAACTTTCTGAAAGTAAGAGTTGTTTGATAGTGGAATGGTCTCCCTCGGGAGGTTATGGACTCTTCTTCCTTTGAGATTTTTAAGCAGAGGTTGGATGGCCATCTGTCATGGAAGCTTTAGTTGAGATTCCTGCATTGCAGGGGGTTGGATGAGACGACCCTCCGGGTCCCTTCCAACACTATAGTTCTATGATTTTGCCTAGTCTCCTCCACAGCTCCTCTCACCTGGCTAGAAACAGAACTCGGTGTTCTCTGACTGCCAGTGTGAGGATGAGAAGGCTATGCAATGTGAAATGCAGCATAACTGTTGCACTAGATGAAGCTCCTTGCACAACAACTTATACGTAGGAAGCTGCCACAGAAAGTATCAGGACTGCAATGTATTGGTTACATACCGTAATTGGTTATAAGGTGCAAGCTCCCCCCGCCCCAGTACACCGCTAACTGACTTTAAATTAGCATGAGGTCAAAGATTCAAACATGATTTGTGTCTGCATATCAAGTAAGGATGATGAAGGATGCTTTTGCATATACTAATGCTGTATAGGAGTCACTGCAGAGTCAGGAGTTGCAGCACAAGTAAGGGTGGCACTGTGGTCTAAACCATTGAGCCTCTTGGGCTTGCCAATCAGAAGGTCAGTGGTTCGAGTCCCCATGACAGGGTGAGCTCCCGTTGCTCTGTCCCAGGTCCTGCCAACCTAGCAGTTCGAAAGCACGCCAGTGCAAGTAGATAAATAGGTACCGCTGTAGTGGGAAGGTAAATGGGGTTTTGTGTGCACTGGTTTCTGTCACAGTGTCCCATTGCACCAGAAGTGGTTTAGTCCTGCTGGCCACATGACCCGGAAAGCTGTCTGCTCCCTCAGCCTGAAAGCGAGATGAGTGTTGCAACCCCATAGTCGCCTTTGACTGGACTTAGCCATCCAGGGGTCCTTTACCTTTTTACCTTTTTAAGGGTGGACCACCCATACACATCTGAATGTCACTGTGAGAACAGAATGCTGGACTTGGACCGGATGACCTGATCCATCAGGGCTGTTCTTCCATTCTTACGGGGAAGAGGAGTGAGCGTAATAAGAAAATACAGTGAATGTGAGAGTCTAAATTTGGCATTGTCAATAGTTCCTTTCACTGCACAAGCAAATAAAACAGGTCAGAAATCCCAGTAACTTGCATTTTGCATTTTAATTAAAAGGATGAGTTTCACAAACATAATGAGAGTACGAATTATTCTTTACTGTTGTTATGGTCGTTGCCAACACCATCATAAATCTCCTTATTTCACTCCCAAACTGTTAATGTGAATGACTTGTGATTTCATTCATGCTCAAGGTTTAATTAACAGGCAGCTCTGATGTGCGTTTTTAAAATTATTCTTAGCTTAATGGTAGATTTTTCACCAGTAGAAATGATGTTCATACTTCATTTGCCTTGAAATAAGCAATTAAGAAACTACTGATTCGCTTGTGGAACTACATGGCAACACCTACAAAGGCAGAAGAAAACTTTTTTTTCCTTTTTTTTTTAAGGTTAGGTTATGCAGAGAGAAACACCAGAGGCAATATATAGTCCAGTACAGAATACAAATATGCCTGTAGGCTTTCAGTCTGCTCTAAAGAATCCAAAATAATGTTATATTCACAGTCAAGTGCATTGCTTCTGTCCTGATGGAATGCCACAAGTTAAAACAGGAGAACATGTGATCCTTCAGTCTTATTCCAATTTAAGCAGTTGTGGCTTTCCCAAAAGAATCCTGGGAACTGACTGACAATTTCCAGAGTGGTTTAACAAGTCATCCTTCTTCTGAGGGAACTCTGGGAATTGTAGCTCTGTGAGGAACATGGGGGTCTCAACCCCCCAACAAATGATAGTTACCAGAATTCTCTGGGAGCAGCCATGACTGTTCAAAGCAGTATGAGATGGCTTTAACTGTACAGTCGTACCTTGGATCCTGAACGCCTTGGTACTCAAATGTTTTGGCCCCCGAACACCTCAAACCAGGAAGTAAGTGTCCCGGTTTGTGAATGTTATTTGGAATCCGAAGAACTGAAGGAGCTTCTGTGGCTTCTGATTGGCTGCGGGAGCTTCCTGTGGCCAATCAGAAGCTGTGCTTTGGTTTCCGAACATTTTGGAAGTCGAATGGACTTCCAGAACAGATTCCGTTCGACTTCCAAGGTACGACTGTATACTGCAGATGAGGCCTGTAGCCGTTCTCTGTTATGAGGGCTCAACTTTGATATTTGGTATTTGTGACCTTAATGGGTGTTGTTCTATGTTTTATTATTTGTTTGCATTAGGGATTGTTCAGCCACCTTGAGTTTCTTGAAAAATGAGGCAGGGCAGAAATCTTTGAAATGAAATCCGAGAGACATTTTGGCATGAGGAATTTCATGAACTGCTCCAGCATCAGAGGCTGTTGAGATATATAGCTTTTTATATAGAAGATGCTGAATTAAACTGAGAGTTTAGAAGCCTGAAAATGAAAGTCAGCAGATGAAAGGAGAAGAAAAGGAGTGGACTAAGCAAAGCAAAGGCAGACTCTTATTACAAGCTCTCCTTTGAACTTGGCTCCTGACTGTCGCATTGAAAGAGAAATGACTAACAGGATTGCATTATTCCCTTGTGCAATGTGGAGTCTGCGTGCAAGACTGCTTAGATGTGCAAACTAAAATAACCAGGGCTATACAAACCCTTGATTGTAGAAAGACAGGGAGACTGGGGTGCAGAAGGGAGCAGTGGCACATTAACCTCTGTGTGTGATTGAAGTGAAATAATTAAGCAGGGTAGAACAATTTAAAATAAAGAAATAAAATAGGTAGCTGTTTTGGGAGGGGGCGGTTCATAATCTGCTCCAGAGGCAAGGAAGGCAAATTTGAAGAAGCATTTCCTGCTGATTTTCCCATCTGTTAGTGCAGCTGGGATGCCAGGCTTACCCAATGGGCAAGGGAAATTCTTGCACTTTTAGAGCCCACTGTGTGAGGAAGAGGATGTGTGTGTGGTACAGGCAGAAATTAAACTGGTGCTGATTTTCTGGTTTGTGGTAGAAGCTGAGGCCTTGTATCTGGCAAAGACATGGAGCCTTCATCGGGGAGAAAAATAGCACCCCTAGATGTGAATTACATACCTTAATGTAGGGTTGCCATATTTCAAAAAGTGTAAACCAGGACACAAAAGTTGTTGAGCTTTTTTTTGGGGAGTGGGGGAGTTTAGAGCAGTTTTTAAGGAAATTCGCCTTCTGCACTTCTGACAAGGGTTGCCATGCATCTGGATTTTCCTGGACGTTCCAGTGATTTTCGCCCGGACACTGTTTATGAGGGCTGAATCCCAGCTATGTCCAGAAAAATCTGAGCGTATGGCAACCCTACCATAATAATTTGGGAAATTCTAATGATTAGTGATTATGCAGTGAACATTCAAATATAACAATACAGTGGTACGTCGGTTTAAGAACAGTCCTGTTTAAGAACAATTTGGTTTACAAACTCTGCAAAACCAGAAGTAGTGTCCCAGTTTGCGAATTTTACCTTGGTCTAAGAACGGAATCTGAATGGTGGAAGGGCACCGGCAGTGGGAGGCCTCATTAGGGAAAGCGCACCTTGGTTTAAGAACGGTTTCGGTTTAAGAACGGACTTCTGGAACGGACTTCTGGAATGGACTTCTGGAATGGATTAAGTTCATAAACTGAGGTACTACTATACTTTGAAAACATCAGGCCACTATTTTAAGTCTAGAACCAGGCATCATGTAAGGCAAAGTCTTGTCAAACTCAAACTGATACATTACATGCCAAAAAAACATATATTTTCTTTAGTATTCTCATCCTTGCACTCATTGATTATGTTCATACTAAAATTAACCAAGGGATTCCTTCAATTCCCAGTTCCATGCACATTGACTCTAGGAGGCTGCACAGAAGCTAATTAAATACAACTCTTTCTAGTGCAGTGCATTTAGACTACATGATACAAAAGACAAGAACCAGGTCCAGGTTTACTCCTGTGCTTTGCCTGTCCCTGGATAGAAATGTCTCTAATGATTCTTAGCTATGCCACATGCCATCAATCAAAGCAGCTGGATGTCAAGATGAACACCTAGTATTCAAGGTGTTGTGGAGTCATAAGTTTCCATCTCTTGCTAGAATCCCTACCCATTTAGCTTCATATTTTGGAGCAGTGCCCACAAAATGTGCCTCTGCCAGAGTTTGAGCAATTTCCCTCTCACACAGCAATGACCTACACACAACTGATATTGTTCAGGAGGTTACTCTGACCCTCTGGAGAAGCTTGGATGGGGCAAGGGGAGGGCAAAGGCAACTACCAAGTACGAGAGAGAGGTGATAAACATTTCTTGTGCTCACTTAACTGAGGAGGAGCCAAGGCAATTATTTCAGTGGATCTCAGAATCAACTTGTGCAGGTCTTTCCTGCAGCCTACATGAACTCTGGAACCGGTGCAATGCCCACAGTTTACTTTGAATATGCGCAGGCTTCTTCCGAGGGCAAACATCTACATAAAGGATGTTAAGTAAAGTGTCTAATAGGTTAATTTCCACATGAGTTGGTAATGCTGATTTGTCCTCCAAAATGCAACTCTCTGAATCTAGTGACTGTCTTATCTCTGTTGCTACATGTGTAGATAAGGAGCTCGTTACAGTGTCCAGTGCTGGATAAGTGTGGGAGATCTGAGAAGAGGAGGCAGATTGGATCTGTGGAAGAAAACTGAACACTTTGCAAAGAGCTGCTAGGACTTTGAAAGTGAGTGGACTCAGGGCTTCCTGTGCAGTTTGAAGCAGCAAGGACTTCGAAGCAAAGAATCCTCTCTGGGATCAGAGAGAGATGTCGAATTGTAACAACTGTACTGTATATAGAGTGTATGCAGGGCTTTGCTTTCAGCTGAAACTCACCAGAAGTCAGTTCCAGCACCTCTCAAGTGGGCACCATTGCCATTCTAAGAGAATGAAGGATGTGTTCATGATGAGTTCCAGCACCTGTTTTTCTAGAAAAATAGCACTGAGTACATGTATATAGTTATGTACTAAGCTTGGATCCTATACAAGTAAACAGTTGTGCTAGCAGGAGCCCAGTGGGACACTCCCCCCCCCCTTCGCAACCCCTTGTCCTCACAAATCAGATCTTGGGGAGTTGGGAGGAGAGAAGATATCATTTTCTCTGGCAAAAAAATGCTTACAGAGCAATCATGATAGTACAATGTTGAATTTCGTACTCTGTGGAAAAAGAAGGTCTCCAAAGGCTTGAGGGAACTGCTGTGTGTGTGTGTGTGTGTGTGTGTGTACTCTAAATGAGAGTATCTAAAGCATGGAGATGAGGACTCAGCATGCTTAGTGGGAGTGGGCAGAGAATGCTGAGTAACAGATTCTGGGGGTGGAGGATGGAAAATTGGGAAGGGGTGGAACGGAAAATCTTAGAAGAGGGCATGCCTTGCCAGCTGGCTCCCTGGTTGCAGATCCCACTTGTCCGCCTTATTCGCAAAATCCCGCCTTCAAAGCATACAGCCTCATCTTCCGGGAGCAAAGGGTAGAGTTATGACTTCAGCCACTTAGAGGCTTCAAAGCTGTTAGATTTTTATTTGCCTGTGGATTAGCTCCCTTAAATGTGCTGGCAGGAAATGATAGAAGTAATATTGTGGATGCTAAAAGGGCACATAACACCATGGAGTACACTCTGTGGTAAAAACACAGCCAGCAGCGCGCGGCCCCAAAGGGATTTTTAAGCAACAAGAAATAGCTGGAGGGAAGAAAAGCAAGGCATGCTGCAATTTCCCCTCCTCCACAAAAATGAAGCTCCTTCCCACACTGAACAAGACAGATCAGTTGATATCCAAACCAAACGCCACTCAGCTGTTCTGTACAAAGTAGAAACAAAAATGACCAAGTTGCCATGCTTTCCAGCCTCTTGCCATTATTACTATAAAACTATTAATATATCGAATTCTTTCCACAGAGTGGGGAACCTGTAGCCCAGGAATAAGGAATCCTCAGACCCAGGGGCTGAATGTGGCCCTTTTTATCTGGCCTTCAGATCTCTCTTTAGACCACACCCCTCATTGGCCATGCTTACCACCTCAACTGTTTTTGCCTGCCTGGAATGTGTCCTTCAACTCTGATCTGCAGGTGTGGTGGCGGATGTGCTGGACCATTGTCTTGCCTCAGAAACAGACTGGATAAGAGCCAATAAATTGAAGCTCAAATCCAGATAAGATCAAGGCATTGTTAGTGGGTCTAAACCACTGAGCCTCTTGGGCTTGCCAATCAGAAGGCTGGCGGTTCGAATCCCTGCGATGGGGTGAGCTCCCGTTCCTCTGTCCCAGCTCCTGCCAACCTAACAGTTCAAAGGCATACCAGCGTGAGTGGATAAATAGGTACTGCTGCGGCGGGAAGGTAAATGCCATTTCCATGCGCTCTGGTTTCCATCATGGTGTTCCATTGTGCCAGAAGTGGTTTAGTCATGACCCAGAAAGCTGTTTGTGGACAAATGCCGGCTCCCTCAGCCTGAAAGCAAGATGAGTGACACAACACCCTAGTTGCCTTTGATTGGACTTAACCATCCAGGGTCCTTTACCTTTTACCTTTTACCTATTGGGTGGCTCCCTAGACCAAATGGATCAGAGGTTGTCTTGATAGGGTTACTCTCTTTCTCCCACAGAGAGGTGAGGGAGGGTGAGTGCCTGTAGCTCGCTGTCCCCCCACTGTCTCTGTGTTTTCCATCCCTTTATGCATCTCGTGAACTGCTGGAAAGAACCAACACATCACTTATGTGCATACACATCTGAGCATACACTCTGCTTAACATTTGAGCAGACTAGACTGCAGATGGGGTGCATGCTTAGATATATAAGGACTGATCAACAGTGGCATGTCAGAGACCTATCCTGTCAATGAAAACAAATCTCTGTGTGCATTCACAGGAATGCACAAGTTCACACCTACACATACAAGATCATAAAGTTGCGAGTCGCTGCTCATGCAGTGAAATTTTGGTGTCATGGGATCTCAGAGCTGAGAATATATAATCTCATGCAGCTCCATATAGACTGCAGCTGATGAGCCTCATAGGTATTGTTTATTCAATGAGGCCAGGCCAGCACACTGCATTACATCCAAGGAATGCCAAATAAGAGCTCTGCTTGTATTCTACATGGAAATATCCAACTATACTCAATATCCCTCTGTAGACACCTGGCAGCATGAAAGGTTTTCTGTGAGTTACATAACTGAATATATATTTGTGCTGGGTGCTCTGGAGTCCTTGGCTCTCCAGGATCCTGTAGTTAGAAACTACAGCAGATCAATGTTGGAGGGGCATCAGTGGTTGAGCACATGCTTTTCCTATATAAGATATCCAGTCCAGTTCCCTCAGTTGTTGTTTTTTAGCAGTAAAAAAAAATTTATGTAGCTGTCCTGGGAGAGATCTCTGACTGCCTGACACTCTTGATCTGGTTTTATATACAGCAGATACTGGGATTCTTTTCATGTGATGTTTTACAAATGCTCATGAGTGCCTTTGAGCCTCAGTACGGCACAAAGAGAATCTAGGTGCACTTATGCATACGATAAGGACTAGAGCAAGGGTGTAGAATTCTTAGGCATGGATTCTATCTATCTGGACTTCTGGACTTTTACCAGCCTATAACCTTCGCTGGCCTTGCCTGGAATGTTTTTGTGAACTGTGATAATGCTTCATGAGTATATGGACAGAGGGTAGAGAGGGATGTGTGCAGTGTACAAAGGTGAAATTTGCACCCATCATTCTGCCCATTTTTGCCTTTGGCCCTCAGAAGGTTACTAAGCAGGGAATGCAGACCTCAAGGTGAAAAAGCTTCTCCAGTCAAGATCCAGAGATTATTTTGGGGGCAGTGGTTGTTTTTATACTGTTCTGTGCAAAAAAAATCATCAGATGCACTGAGGAAAAGGAAGCTCTGGCAAACGATGACCTAATTATTATTATTAGTAGTAGTAGTAGTATCATTAAATTTATCTATTCCCTTAAGTAAGTATAAAGATGGCACATCTTATGTAAAACAACCCCCTCACTAAATTCTAATATTTAAGAATCCTCCATAGACCCTCCAAGTGTCCCTATTTTCCAGGGATGTCCCTGATTTAGAGAAGCCACCCGGTTTTTTTATTTGATCCCAGAATGTCCCGCTTTTCCTTAGGACGTCCCTATTTTCATCGGAGAAATGTTGGAGGGTATGGAGTTATCCGACCCCCGAACCATCTGAAGGCAATCCTGTACAGGGAAGTTTTTAAATGTTTTATTATGTTTTTATATATGTTGGAAGTTGCCCAAAGTGGCTGGAGCAAGCCAATAAGGTGTGTGGGGTATAAATAGTAAAATGATCATTATGGAATGGGATGTCCCTATTTTCATCAGAGAAACGTTGGTGGGTATGCCTCCGTTCCAGTGAAAATATCAATAAAATATACTACAAGCCACATGCACACATTGGGATCACCGCATAGTTCATTTTTAAAGCTATCTCAACCACAAGAAGCAACATTCAGCACTCAAATTCCTGAGGATACAAAAGGATTTTGCCTGGCACCAAAACTAGAAATATCCCCTAAAAGGATATTACTTGTTAAGGAATGTGGAAAAAGCAGAGAGCAGGACAAAGAGAATTCAAAGGCAGAGAAAATTAAAGAAAGAATAAAGTAGCAGAATGAAGAAAGTCTGCAGATCTTTAACTACAAAGGAGATGTGCTCACAGTAGCCACTTATTGCAAATTCTGTGTGCACTAATCAGCAAATTTGTGGATCAGAACTCAATGGAATCCTAACCATGTCTACTCAAAAGTACAACTGAGTTCAATGGGACCTACACTCAGATGAGTGAGGTTCAGATTGCACCATTCATTCTCTAATGGTTTTTCCATTTCCAAAACGTTCAGACCATTTTTTACTCAAAATCATATCAAACATGCATTTTAAAATTCCCATTGAGCAATAATACAGTTAGGGAAGATGTGTATTTAAAATTAGAGTATTTGTGTGGATGTTTGTTGGGAGATCAGTTAAGGCTCTCCATCCCACCCTGCCATCCACTACTTGGATGCATTGCAGATTCCTGCATTGCAGGAGGTTGAACTAGATTACTCCTGTAGTCCTTTCCAACTCTACAGTTATGTGATTCTATTGCTACCAGATGGGTGGCAGTAGTATCCGCCCTGCTATCAAATTGTGCCTTCTTTATGGTATTTCTGGCACCTGGTAAAGGGTCTTATTCACTCCAGCTTTTTAAGTGCTTGACTGGAAAAGAGCTTATGAGAATAAACTGGCAGACTCATCTCCCCAACACCAAATCTACCATAACTTGGTCTCCTTTCATCAAGCTGTCTAGAGCAAGCCTAAGAGAGATACTATAATCTACTTGCACAAGTTGCTGGAAAAATCAGCTGTAGCCAATACTAAATAGAGAGATTTATTTATTTCATTAAAAACACACACAGAAACTCAGACTGGGAAATAGGATTTGTCTGTAGGACACTAAAGGTAAAAGGTAAAGGACCCCTGGATGGTGAAGTCCAGTCAAAGGTGACTATGGGGTTGCAGCACTCATCTTGTTTTCAGGCCGAGGGAGCAGGTGTTTGTCCACAAGGTCAATTGGCCAGCATTACTAAACCGCTTCTGGCGCAACGGAACACTGTGATGGAAACTAGAGCACACGGAAATGCCGTTTACCTTCCCGCTGCAGTGATACCTATTTATCTACTTGCACTGGCATGCTTTAGAACTGCTAGGTTGGCAGGAGCTGGGACAGAGCAATGGGAGCTCACCCTGTTGTTCGGATTTGAACCGCCAACCTTCTGATCATCAAACCCAAGAGGCTCAGTGGTTTAGACCACAGCACCACCTGCATCTGCTTGTAGGACACTACGCAGGGCATGGCACTGATATGTAGATGGGCCAAATTATAAAAATGCTAGTGAGATAATAATGTTTGTGGAGTTATTGGGAAAGCTGCTGTACCTTAACCAGTACTGACTAGATCACCTGTCTAAAAGAAGTTGGCTGAACGTAGGTAATCGTCCACCATAAATAACTGCATTTTCTGCTGAACCATCAACCTGCAGAAGAAACAATCTCACTTCCCACTTACAGAAATTACCCCTCTTACCAAACTCAAAATCACCATTTCTCTCTTTTTCCTTTTGTTTGTTTCATTGTGGTCACATGACATCTCTTAAAGGGAGAGAGCAACAAATCCCTCAAGAGTTGTGCTGAGGATCGGCTTGACCTTCTGTTTCCAAAAGCTTAGAGCTTATCAGTTGGATCCAACTAGACCAAAAGGTGTTTTGACTTTGCCAACAATAATGAAAGCAGACAGACTTCTCCTGGCCCAATATATAGCAAAATATTTATGCCTGACTGTCCAGAAGTGTAGACTCTGGAGTCTTCTGCCACAAACTTTCATTTTCCAAGGAAAAGGTGACAAACAGTTCACATTTCATGACTGCGTGCCTCTGGATGACTGGGAAGCCAAAGGACCCACGAGCAACTTGTACCTGTATTGATTAAAAAGTGGGACTTATTTTTATCAGGTGGCAGCTTAATAGATCTGCTTGCAAGCTGAATAGCCCCCAGGAAAGTTTCATTTGCTCTTGTGATTTATGACTTCATCAAAAGCTTTGGATGGAATTAATTCAATGCAGTGTACTGTACCAAGGCACTTTGTTACATTAGTTTTAAATCTAAAAATATGAATCCACAATGGTGGGGTTTTTTTATTATTATTGTAAAAATTTTACAGTGGAAAAGATTGAAACTATTAAAATAATTGCTTTTTAAATGATGTTAGCTGTAATTTATTCACACTCAGTGATGGTTTAATTTGCAATAATTTACATCACCTATTCCCATAATTCTCCTACAATGTGATTGTTCCAGAAAGCACACATGATCTATTGTTGGAAGGCAGTGCTGAGGAAACTGTGACCCTCCAGATGATGGGAAATACTGTTTTGGAATATAAACTCTCTATAGATAAGCCTGTTCCTTCATCCCTGGTCCTAAGAAACCTATTCTGAGTTTTTACCATGCATCTAGTCCTTTCAAGACAGCTTTAGGGAATACTTTCCACAATGTAAAGGCTTACGTTTATAATTTCCCTGTGTGTTGAGTTGTTTTCAGGTGGATGACCCACCCATAGCCCAACTAATAGGATTATGGGGTGTGAAGAGCCCACCATCCTTGCCCTAAAGGAGCATGTCCCATCATGATGCTAAGGGGCCCATTTTGATCCCATGTCAGTAGAAGACCTTCCACTGTTACTACCCTCCTCCTTTGACCAATAGGAGTATACTTCAAAACTGGAATATAGCTTGCTGAGTAGAGGTAATACTCTCTGTTGTTCCACTGTTGCCTCTGGTCCTGCCCACTACTGACATATCCCCCTCTCCTGAATGTTACTCATGTGGAAATGTGGCCCCTGGGCTGGAAAGTATTTGTCACCCCTTCTGTAGGGGGAGATACCATGTATGCTGCCTTGAGTTTCTAGGAAGGAAAGAAGGGAGGGAGGGAGGGAGGGAGGATGGAAGGGAGGGAGGGAGGGAGGGAGGATATACATGTAGTAAATTAGATATGAATCTAGGGAGTGTTCCTTTAATTGTTTCAATCTCAAATTGACAACTTTATTCTCCATAATGCGGTAGCTAGACTGGTGACTAAGAGCGGCCGCCAAGACCACATAACACCGGTCTTGAAAGACCTTCATTGGCTCCCAGTATGTTTCTGAGCACAATTTAAAGTGTTGGTGCTGACCTTTAAAGCCCTAAACGGCCTCAGCCCAGTATACTTGAAGGAGCGTCTCCACCCCCATTGTTCAACCCGGACACTGAGGTCCAGCATCGAGGGCCTTCTGGCAGTTCCCTCCCTGTGAGAAGCGAAGTTACAGGGAACCAAACCAAACACAGGGCCTTCTTGGATGTGGCACCCACCCTGTGGAATGCCCTCCCATCAGATGTCAAAGAAATAAACAACTATCTGACGTTTAGAAGACATCTGAAGGCAGCCTCGTTTAGGGAAGTTTTTAATGTTTAATGTTTAATTTTGTTTTTAATGTTTTGTTGGAAGCTGCCCAGAGTGGATGGAGAAACCCAGCCACATGCGGGGTATAAATAAATTATTATTATTATTATTATTATTATTATTATTATTATTATTATTATTACTGTATGCCAGGCATGTTATTCATAGAATCATATGGAAGAGATCACTAAGTTCTGTTTCTAGCTAGGTGATGGAAACAGTGGATGAGGCTAGGTGAAATCATAGAATTGCAGTGTTGAAAGATAGCCCCTGCAGTGTAAGAACCCTGCCCACAACCATCCCTGGGTGGGCTTGAACCACCAATCTTCTGACCCATTGTGTGCGCATCACATACTATGTACAATTATGGGTAAAGGAAATGGGTAAAGTTTGCTTCTCCTTTCAAAAAGCAAGATAGACAAGGCATTTGGCAAATATTGAAGGGGCAGCCCAGCTTGAAAAAGCCTCCAATGCATATTATTATTATTATTATTATTATTATTATTATTATTATTATTATTTTAAAAAAATCCAAAGAAACACAAGCAGTGAAATCATTAGTTTTGATTAGTATTGCTATGTTGCCTTTCTAGGATTACTCTGGAGTTAAGAGCTCTCTACACAAGATGAGCCTGTGTGTACAAAACTGTTGCCTAACAGGAAGTCTCTGGTGTAAAACAACTTCTAAAAGATGCCAAGAAAAACCTTTTAAATAATGCACGAGTTACAAGTGAATGAGAGCCATCTAACAAACGCAGCAGAATACAGTGGAGATGGAAATGAGGGTGGTGGAAAGGGAGAGGAGGAGCAGGAGCAGGAGCTATGAATTTCTGCTAAACTGGAGGGGAGGCGGGAGATGAAAACAGTCACCATTCATAGTCCAGCAACACTAACGTTTTATCTGAAATAGCCTTGGTCTACCTTGAAGCAATGACAGCCTGTAATATAGCAGTGTTTCACTTTTGCAATATAATTTTATGTTTTCTTCTGATGTGAAATCACTTGGCAGAGGGCTGTGGAAAGAGATAGAAGGGAGACTCTGGAGACAGAAGAACAAATGAAAAAGATTTGATGACTCAGTGAGAGCTGACGCTTTCATGTTAATTTGTACTGTAGTGTGAAGGTTCTTGGCAAGGACAGAAACTTTGGCTTTGTGGTTTTTGTTTTTTGTTTGATGAGGGAGGGGAGCCAGAAAAGGGAAGGCAAAGGTAAAAAGAAAAGAAAAGAAAAGAAAAGGGGTGGTTGGGTGGGCATTTGTATGCTTCCTGGGCAAACTGGAAATATGTGCGACCATACAGTTTTCACTTAGCATGTGGGTTTGAATAAAAGAGAGAAAAGGGTGGATTGAAAGAATGTCAGTTAAGCAGGCTGGAAGGAATTCAGGATTTCAAAGCAGGGCATTGCCACTAGAAAACAGAACACATAATTTGCTTATATTCATAGCTCTATAATTTGATTTACCCTTGCTTGGTTGAAAAGAACAAGTTAACTAAATGAGATTCTCTCTCTCTCTCTGTGTGTGTGTGTGTGTGTGTGTATGCATAATACACGCACGCACACACACACACACACACACACCAAACAAACAAACAAACAAACAAACAAACAAACAAACAAACATGGTTCATCCTGGGATATTGGAATAAATAATGATATTGATGATTTATATGCTGCCCATCTGACTGGGTTGCCCAAACCACTTTGGGCTGCATTCAACGAATTAAACACATTAAGCACTAGGTTTACCAGTAAAATACAAAGATTTTATATAAGAGATAGTTTTGTGTGTACTTTTTATACACTGAAAAGATACAGTAAAATCTGGAGTTACGCCTAATCCAACTGGGAATGGCTTGGAAGCAACAGTCTACTGTGAAAACTCGACCATTACAAATTCCCCATCCCTATATATTATCCTATTTAATCCCTGCCATAAACTTTGCTTGCAGACCAGCTTCATCGCTTTCAGGAGGCAGCAGCACAGAAGACTAAGACAAAGATGATGAAGAAGAAACCTTGAAACGGTGCTGGAGGATAAACCTTTATGCAATAATAGTAGTATTTTGTGAAGCAATAAAATGCTGACTGTATCAGTTGACCCCCTTCATTAGACACACAAGGTTAAGGTTCCTCAGTCAAGGCAATCCCTCTTGTACATGCAGAAAACCAAGTTATGAGGAGGAGTAGAATGGAGTATCTGTTTTCCCTAGTTCCCAGGAGATGCAATTCTACGGTGGAAAGGAGATATGAAATGGAATCCATGTCTCCACCCATGTGATTCTGGATTTCAAAGATTACTGAGCCATGTAAGGAGTAGCCACACTGTAATGGTGCAGTTTCTGCTGAAAGTAACAGTGGGGAAAACCCTACTATGCTTTTGAATTCTCAGACTTAATCTTTCACACCATGCTCTCAAGGAAAAGCATTTCCTTCTCTGAGATGCTTTTAAAATTATTCTGGGCATCCTCAAAGTTTTCTGAGGCAAATTTAAATTCTTATTCCTATTTGATATTAATCATTTACATGTTTATCATGTTCTGAAGCTTGTGTACCAATACATTATTTAAAAGAAGTTCCTTGTTCTTTCTTCTTTTCTCATTTAATACTTGATTCCCCAACCCTTCCTCAGCTCGTATTATATTACCATACTGATTAAGAATTTCTCAGAATTTGAAAGTTAGATCAATAAAAGTGAATCTTAATTCAAAAGCACCAAAAGTAATATTGAGACACACAAAATGAGTCATTATGTGGGTCTTAGACCTCAGGCCCTGTTGACGCTAATGAAGACAGGAGGTGTGTGACAGTCCCTGTAATTATTGCTTCTGAGTCTAATATTATGGAAATTAATGTATATGAAACAGGGATGATAATGAGGATGGCTAGCTTAGGGATATCATGCAGATCCTGTACTTTTCCTTCGTGGAACTAATAGCAAGAAAATGTTAAACATTTTTTCCTAGAGTACCTGATCGTTAAATGGACTACTATTTGCATGTGAAGACCCCCAAAACCACTCCCAAAATAAATACACAATAGACACAGAATTTTAGTTTAAGGTCTTTTGGCAATAATTTTTGGCCACAACTTTATTGATTACAGCATGTGAGTGGTTGCTTAGGCATGGTTCCAGACTACTTGAACCTGCACCATGGCAGGAACAGGACTGACAACTGGGCACCACCAGAGGTCAGTAAGGGAAAGCAGTCTGGGGGACCGCGAAGCTGGCTTCAGTCTCACAGCTCACCCCAGACGCTCCCAGAGACTTTGGCATGGCCCATGATAGGGTTCGGACAAAAGCAAGGCGAATCCTTGGATTCCTTTAATGGAATTCCCTAGCAGCAGCAATGGAGGGGCAAGCACAGCCAACCACTTCCCCTCTGAACGCAGTGAACCAATGCCTAACCACCAGCCTTACAAAATTGTGACGATTTGCTACACGGTAGGCAAAAATGGAAGGGACGCGGGTGGCGCTGTGGTCTAAACCACAGAGCCTAGGGCTTGCCAATCAGAAGGTCAGCTGTTCAAATCCCCACAACGGGGTGAGCTCCCATTGCTCGGTCCCTGCTCCTGCCACCTAGCAACTTGAAAGCACGGCAAAGTGCAAGTAGATAAATAGGTGCCGCTCTGGCGGGAAGGTAAACGGTGTTTCCGTGCACTGCTCTGGTTCGCCAGAAGTGGCTTAGTCATGCTGGCCACATGACCCGGAAGCTGAGTGCGGACAAAAGCCGGTTCCCTTGGCCTATAGAGCGAGATGAACGCGCAACCCCAGAGTCGTCCATGACTGGACCTTATGGTCAGGGGTACCTTTACATTTACCTTTACTAGGCAAAAACCAAATGGCAATAGCCAATCAGCCAAATAGCAAAAATCCTACCGGGCCCCTGCTCCAAAACAGATGACCCCTAGACAGGCATAGCAAGGCCAAAAGAACAGCCCTAAATATAGGGAGGAAGGGTAATCCGGTGCACGTCACAAGAAAGAGAAAGTTCCCAGCGACGTGCAGCAGCTTAAATAGCCCCCTGGCAGCCAATAAACAACCCAACTGGCCAAATTTCTGCCCCAGCAACCGAGGGGCATCCAATGGGGTGATGTGGCTATCCAAACGGTCCTGCCCCACAACAAGGAGGCAGTTCTGGTGATCTCACCACAACGCATGCTCTCCGTGATGGAGGACAGGATTTAGCAAAGCAAAACCCCAAGGGGGTCCTAATAATGAATCTGGCCCTCACATGGTAAGGGGCCAAGCAAAGGTAGCTGCTATTCTGATGCTGGCAGGATCAGGCAATCTGAAGGGAATATTGATGCCTGCTTGCTGTGTTCCTGGAGGGCACATCAAACGAGAGAAGTTATGCACACACTTGCCTGCGGCCCTGATATTGAGTGTTCCAAACAACCACCGAGGAAAATCAGAATAACTTTAGGTTGGAACAATGTCAGTGACAAGGAGGAAATGTAACAGCTTTTCCTCTCAGCTTGCAAATTTTAAAAGGGTATGATTATTGCTGGGTACATACACTGCCCAATTGAGCACATCCTTCAACAAAAGTGCATTTCTTCAGTAAGCACTTTGATTTAATTTACATTCAAAAAGTGGATGTTGAAAATATTGGAGAACTGCATCCAATAAATGAAACCATTCATTCTGATCTGGGGAGATGTATAGTGCTTTGGAATTACCAAGTTGCTGGTTTTAAAAACTGGCACTACACTCTGTCATTCATGCATTACTTACTTAAGCACTTTCTTAACTTTCCACATGGTGGTATTTTCTCCAGGAATGAGAGCACATGCCACCTTAGCCATTCCAGGAACTTATTTCCATCCTTTCCCAGGTTTGTATCCCCTCCTCCAAGAAAGCTGTCCTTGCAAATGCCAACACGCTGTAGTAAAAAGTTTCTGAAAATATATCTCCCATCATAACAACTTCTATTGTGTTTTGGATCTGGTTTAATTAATTGCCCTTTATGGGCAGATTATAAATATCCAGTGATTCATAGCACACCAACCTTTGATTCCACTTTTTAAAAAATATTAGCCAACAATTAAGTTGCAATTCTGGATGCACTTAGGGCACAGTCCACACCCTCCAGTAGAGGTTAATGGTAGTGGCAGAGCTGCTACTACCTCTAGAGTCCTTCCACTCATGCCAGCATGATCCCCCCACCACTGCAAAAAGCCCTAGCCATGTGAAAGACATTTAAATATTATCACCATTGCTGTTCATCCTGGTACTGGAAGTGCTTGCCAAAAATATAAGAGCAGATAAAGAGATTACAGGTGTTTAAACAGTGAGTTTAAATTAAAAGCATATGCTGATGATTTAGTGATAACAGTGGAAGACCCAAAAACTTCACTCCCTAAAGTAATAGAAAAGATTCAAGAATTTGGGGAAGTGGCAGGTTGTTGGGGAGATTTTGATGTTGCCATTTTGTGATTGACAGCCCTAAGCTATATATTCTCTGCGCACAGCATTGAGCTTCCTCTTTTCGCTGCGCACATTGGATCACTCGCCCACCCTCCCTATTTTCAGGGTTGTTCGCTTGACCTTGCTATGCCTGTCATGGGGTTGTCTGCTTTGGGGGCAGGGGCCCGGTAGGAAATTTGTCCATTTGGCAGATTGGCTGGTGCCATTTGGTTTTTGCCTACTGTGTAGCAAATTGTCACAACTTGTAAGGTTGCAGTTAGGCATTGGTTTTATGAATTGGTTGGTGGAGGGGTATGGATTGGCTGTGCATGCCCCTCCAATGCTACTGCAGCAAGGGTATTCCATTATAGGAATCCAGGGGCTTGCCATGCTTTTGCCCGAACGCCTGTCAAGGGGCTAGGGCCATGCAAGAGCCCCTGGGAGCATTTGGGGAGAGGTGAGAGCATGGTACCCAGTTCCATCTCTCTCCCCAAAATGTTTTCCCTTTCTGACTTTGCGGGCGTGAGAATGTCAGTCTGTCCCTGTGTGGGGTCAGATAGTCACAACCAATGCCTAAGCAACCAACTCACATTCTTTGAATTTTAATAAAGTTGTTGCCAAAATTATGCCAAAAACCTTAAACAAAAATTCTGTGTGAATCGTATTTTATTTGGGGTGGCTTGGGAACCTCGACACGCAATACTTCTCAGAGTTGTTTAAATTATTGTTTACTTTGATGGGGCAATCTTGACTAGAATTGTTATTGATGCAGTCTTGGTTTGATTTGTTGGGTTGTGCCAGTAGGAACTGTTATTAGGATCCCCAGCTCAATTAGGCCTAATAGAATGAGAAAGTTTGCCTTAATGTCAGATAGTTCCTTTCTTAGGCAGTCCAAGCTGTCCAAGCCGTTTACCTTTCCGCCACAGCGGTACCTATTTATCTACTTGCACTTTGATGTGCTTTCGAACTGCTAGGTGGACAGAAGCAGGGGCCGAGCAATGGGAGCTCACCCCATCGTGGGAATTCGAACAGCCGACCTTCCAATCAGCAAGCCCTAGGCTCAGTGGTTTAGACCACAGAGCCACCCACATCCCTTCAGATGCACCCCCTCCAACATTTCTCCGATGAAAATTGGGATGTCCTTAATAATAATGATGATGATGATAATGATAATGATACCATGCCCATCTGACTAGGTTTCCCCAACCACTCCACACAGCTTCCAACATATATAAAAATAATAACAAAACATTTCAAAAATAAGCAAAAGTATTTGGATATATGTATGTTGAATGTGAATTTGTCACACATTATTGCAGTATAATTATACTGTAAGAATTAAATAAAGTTTAAAATGGGGGGGGGGGAATCATTTCAAAAACTTCCCTATACAGGGCTGCCTTCAGAGGTCTTCTAAAGGTTGTATAGTTACTTATCTCCTTGGCTCAGGGGTTGCATAACTCTTTACCCTCCAACATTTCTCTAATGAAAACAGGGACATCCTAAGGAAAAGCTGGGATCAAATCAGAAACCAGGATGGCTTCTGTAAATCTGGACTGTCCCTGGAAAATAGGGACACATAGAGGGTCTGCTTTCAACTACAATTTTTATCAGCCCTGAGCCCTGGTCATATTAGCTGGAGTTGAGCTACGTTGCAATCCAACACATTAGGAGGGCCAGAGGTTCCCTAAACTCTAATCTATGGGGACTGCATACTTAGTATGACCACCCACTGGAGGGGCTAATCCTTTTCCCTCTTGGGTTGCAACTATGGTAAAAGCAGATCATTGTACCTTTGCAAAGTTGCCATATGTCCTCTTTTTCCAGGACACGTCCTCTTTTTCATGGGTATGTAAAAGTCAGCAAATGTGTCCTTTTTCTTTTTTTTCTTTTCAAAATATGGCAACCCTATTAGCTGTCTGTTAACTTAAATTGTTTGGGCCTACCTTTGTCCTCCATTTAAATTTCATTCTATAGCCATAGATTGATTTTAATCTTCTTAATCAAATGCTTTCCGATGGTAATTGTTCATTATGATTCTGGCACATGCCTTAGTCCATCAGATTTTCCCCTCCTCTCAATGTATATGATTTTCAACTTTGTGTTAATTGCCAGAGCTAATTAAATTAAACATGGATTGAGTTACCTCCACTAAAATGACAATGACATACGGTTTCTCTGCTCTTTCAATGGGACAGTCATTTACATTCATTAGATAAGCCTCAGGATTGCTTTGCTCGGGTGATTTTGATGGATGATTGCACATCATCATGTGTCTGAATGCAAACAAAATGAAACGGATGATTCAGGCCAACACGACCAGACAGGAGTGGACAATTTTTCCAGCTCGCTGTCTGATGGTCTCCTGCTTTCCAATATTATTGACAAGTCACTTTGCAGGATATTCCCATTTAAAATGTAGGGAAAAATCAGATAATTGTACCTGATATCTTCAAGGTCTGATGAAATATGTGTGGGCAGAGAGATCGCTCTACTAATCAACACACTAACTAGGTCAAGGAGCCCATCTCATGGTCACTTCTTGTGTAACTTTCTGGTGCCAATGAAGAATTTCCCTTCTGATGCAAATTCAGGTGTGTGATTTTCCCCAGGAGCACCACTGGACCAGAATGGGTTACAATCAAGCATGCTGGCTCCTAGGGGCCCAGGCACTGTGGGGGCCTCAATCTTTCTTTCTTTTTTAACGTCATTTTTATTTGATTTTACAAATATAAGTTTATAACAATCGAAATCCATATCCATATGAATCTCACAACTTTCCCCCCAACCCTTCCATGTGTCCTATTGTCATAATTTTCAGCTGCATAGTGTTCTGTAGTCTATATTTTGTATCCATCCATATTATCCATAGTATTTGTTACATTACAAGTGAGATTAAAATCCTGTTAGTGTTTCCATCTGCTTGCAGTGGTCTCTTAAATAAATTATAAAATTTTCCCATTCTTTTTTAAAAAGTTTTGGTCCTCTTGGTTCCTGAGCTTTGCAGTCAGCTTTGCCGTTTTGGCATAATCCATCAGTTTAGCTTGCTGTTCCTCTCTGGTAGGGACCCTTTCTTCTTTCCATCTCTGGGCTAGTAACATCCGAGCCACTGTTGTTGCATACGTAAAAAGTCATTTATGCTCCTTTGGAATGTCGGTACAGTGGTCCCTTGGTTCTCAAATGCATTGGCACTCAAAGAACCTGGAACCCAAACACTGCAAACCCAGAAGTGTTCCAGATTGCGAACCTTTTTCAGAACCTGAACATGCTCCGTTTTGAGTGTCACACTTCCGTTTTGAGTGTTACACCGAGGACTGTCTGTTTTTGCTATTTATTTTGCATTTTTGTGGCTTTTTGTTGTGTTTTGTTTTTGTGACTGTGTGGAACCCAGTTCAGCTACTGATTGATTGAGTTACTGTGACTGCAGTACATTGTTTATTGCTTTCATTTGATGGATCAATGGTCTCGTTAGATAGTAAAACTCATGTTAAATTGCTGTTTTAGGGGTTGTTTTTAAAAGTCTGGAAAGGATTAATCCATTTTGCATTACTTTCTATGGGAAAGTGTGCCTTGGTTTTGGAACCGACTTCCGAAACGGATTAAGTTTGAGAAGCAAGGTACCACTGTATCTATAATTCCTAATAGAAAAGCTTCTGGCTTTTTAACAAAAGTTATTTTAATTTTTTTTTTCATTTCATTATATATTATCTTTTTTTAAAGGGGCTGGGCCCCCACAATGTTAAAAGGGGCCCCTGTATGACATCTGGTCATTATGTGACATTGTGTTTGGGAGCCTTCAATCTTCTGGAGAAGGTGACACCTCTATTTACAGTCACCCCTCCATGCCTGCTCTGATCCCACTTAGCAGGTCGTTTTCATTTTAACCTTTAAATGTCTGCTGAAAACAATTCTGTGCTACAAAGCTTATGCAGCAGACATGAAATTAATTTTCCGTAATAAGTGGTGATTTCTGATTTTAAATGTTTATGTAGTTTTATTGCATGTATGTAATCTGCTTTTGTTTCTCTTTTAAAAAGAGAAAAAAAGAGTGGTATACAAATATGTTGATGAATACATAAATAAAAATAAAATCACCCTCTGCAGCAGATATTATTTGCATTTTTAACCCACATGTAAAATGCAAAGTCACATTAAACTTTATGTATATTTTGACTCTAAGTGTAAGGAACATAGCGCAACCTAACAAGCCACATGATTTTTTAATAATAATAATAATAATTTATTCTTTTTCCATATATAAAGTTACATTTGTTACTTAACAATTATATTCCAATTCAACAAAACTAGTGACATCCCGCTCACCCAGCATCAATGTTTATAACCCAGATTACATACCATTGTGTTTTAAGGTTTCATCCTATCTAATTTCATTCTCTTTAACATGTTTCTTAATATATTCTGCTATTTTCTTACACTTCAAGCCATGGGAATTAAAGGCGGACAAACGTAGCCAATTGGAAGATGACAGCACATCACAAGGGCAGGGTTTTGATTCAGATATGCAAATTGCCCCACTTTTTAAATTTTGTTAATTTTTTGTTACCACAGAAGTTACCACCAGGACACTCAAACTGCTGACACACTCTCTGTCCACTCTCATTTTATTATCATTGCTCATTTCCACACTACACACTTCGTATGTAGGGAATAATTCAATTCTAAAGATACATATATGTAATGATGCAGTAAAATCATCAGGTTTTCCTTCACAAGAGCTCAGAGTAGCTTATGTATGGTTCCTGGATGGTCTCACAATTTAGCAATTTAGAAGGCCAAGTGGGTCAAATTAACTTCAGGAATACATCATGCATGTACTTCAGCAAGTATCTGAAACTATTTGAACACTTGGCACATGTTATATAAACGCTGAGCATTTTATCTTCCTTCTCATTATCTTTATGCTCAGAAATATCCTGCAAGGTAGATGGTCCACAAAATCCATTTAGTTTCATAGTTCTACAGGGTTTTCATCTAGGGTCCTCCATATCTAAATTCAATACTATATGTGCTGTACCATGCTGGGCCCAATAGCAAATTTGCTAATCAAATGCTTGAAAAGATGATGTTGATTACAGATAATAATGATAATGCTCCACATAAATATATATTTCTGTCCCAGATCTCGGATACTGAGATCTCGCTGTCTCTTCCTATGCCTAAAATGTGTACTCGCCGTCCCATTAAGAGCTAATGGGAGTAAATAGCTATATAGAGGCAATGAAAGAGTTGCCATTTGTACTAGCAGTTTATTTATTTATTTGTTTTGAAAAATGCACCTTTCCAAAAAGCAATTAAACACTTCCACAAACTTTTTTCTTGCTCTTTAAATATTCATAATAAGAGGAAGCATGCATCATTTCCAATTAAATCCTATAGCTTATAAAGCTTATAGGAAACAGCTAACTGCAGCAATATCCACAGCAATTTCCTGGCCATAGTACATTTTAATCACAAAGTGCCTGTGCTTGCACTAGTATTTTTTGTTGTTGTTGTGGCTTCTCATCATCTTATTCTTATGAATGCTAAATCTGAAAGCAGTATAGTTTATGAAGATGTGCAAGGAAAGGAAATGTTATTAAGTAACCATTAATAGGAAGGTACGGCAATCACAAGGAAACATTGGGTGGAATCCAACCTAGAGCTAAGACGGTTGCTCTATCAGCGCAAGCGTTTCTGCTTTCCTTTCCCTTGATCTATGTGATGTTCTGTGGGTTCTCCTGAGTCCCCAGAACCAATTGGGGGTGTACAAAGGGAAGGGAAGAAAGCCCTGTTGCTACAATGGAACTCATTGCACTGGCTCATAGAGGTACAACTACAGTGGTACCTCGGGTTAAGTACTTAATTCATTCCGGAGGTCCATTCTTAACCTGAAACTGTTCTTAGCCTGAAGCACCACTTTAGCTAATGGGGCCTCCTGCTGCCGCCGCACCGTTGGAACACGGTTTCTGTTCTTATCCTGAAGCAAAGTTCTTAACCTGAAGCACTATTTCTGGGTTAGCGGAATCTGTAACCTGAAGTGCATGTAACCTGATATACCACTGTATTTAGCTGAATCCAGCCCATATGCAGTGCCCGATTTAAGTATAAGCTAAACAAGCTATAGCTTAGGGCCCCACTCTCTTGGGTCCCCCCAAAAAAAGATTAAAGAAAACAACAAGTGGATGTACATTTCCAAAATATAAGATAAAAAAACTAAATAAAACCTACATATAGCAACAGTGTTTTGTGTTGTGTATGGACCTATTAGGTCCATAAATTACCATATATCATATATTCAACACACAGTGTTGAAAACAGTGACAAATTGTTGTTGAGAAAGGACAGCTGAACATATAAAGGGCCCCATTAACTTCAGTAGCTTAGGGCCTCATCATACCTAAATCTGGCCCAGCCCATATGCACCAACTATGGAGGCAGGGGGTGATGTCTGTTTTGATCATATTGGGAGAGAGAAGAGATATTTCATCCATTCCTGTGGTTTGCCTTCCAACATGAGTAGGCACACTAAGGCCTGGGGGCCGGATCCGGCCCAATCGCCTTCTAAATCCGGCCCGCAGACAGTCTGGGAATCAGCGTGTTTTTACATGTGTAGAAAGTGTCCTTTTATTTAAAATGCATCTCTGGGTTATTTGTGGGGCATAGGAATTCATTAATATATATTTTCTCAAAATATAGTCTGGCACCCCACAAAGTCTGAGGGACAGTGGACCCGTCCGCTGCTGAAAAAGTTTGCTGACCCCTGCCTTCCAAGTAGGAATTGGACTCCCACCACACACATACTTATAATCATTTAAGGGAACACAGGAAATTGACAATTATACTTACGCAGACCATTCGTCTGCCTAGGTCTCCATTGATTGGCAGGAGGTTTGAGACATGCCATGGATTGAACCTGGGAAAGCAAATTTTCTCTCCTGTCATCATCATCACCATCATCATATATTATTTATACCCCTCCCATCTGGCTGGGTTTCCCCAGCCACTCTGGGCGGCTTCCAACAAAACATTAAAATGCAATAATTCATCAGATATTAAAAGCTTCCCTAAACAGGACTGCCTTCAGATGTCCTCTAAAAGTCGGATAGCTGTTAATTTATTTGACATCTGATGGGAGAGTGTTCCACAGGGTGGGCGCCACTACCAAGAAGGCCCTCTGCCTGGTTCCGTGTAACTTTGCTTCTTGCAGTGAGGGAACCACCAGAAGGCCCTCGGAGCTGGACCTCAGTGTCCAGGCATAACAATGGGGGTGGAGACACTCCTTCAGGTATACTGGGCCGAGGCCATTTAGGGCTTTAAAGGTCAGCACCAACACTTTGAATTGTGCTTGGAAACGTACTGGTCTCAGAGGCCGCTCCCAGTCACTCACCCACCCACCCTCACTTTCTGGACATGGCCCAGGAGGAAGAAGTGGAACCACTGTATTACAGTGCCCCCAGTTCCCAGCCCCTCTAGACAGTCCAGAAGGATGTTTTGATGGTATCAAAGTCCACTGAGAGATCCAGCAGATCTTTCACTTGAAAGATCTTTCACTTGAAGAGAAGAGATGAGATGTATCTGCATGCTTCTTATTAAGCCAATATCTTGTTTGGTCCTAAGTAATAACAGTGCATACTTTGAAATGCTTCATTAATGGAAAATGGCAGCACATGTTTTCAGAAATGAACACTGTTCATTCTCCAGTTGCTGCACAGCTCTCAAATCCTCTAGGAAATGGTTCACTGGTGCAGCAACTACACCAACATGGATTATTGTCATTGACTCTTTCACATTGATTGTACTGACATTGCCTAAGGACTTGGACAAACACATTAGATGACTAAGTAAACAAAGCATACTCCCCCTTTTCTTCTTCTTCTTGTACCAATCTCATCTTATCCTCCAGGAGGAAATATCTATTGGTAAACGAATTACATGACAAAAGTGATATTTATGCACTCAATAGTAGAAGAAGAAGAGTTTGGATTTGATATCCCGCCTTTCACTCCCCTTCAGGAGTCTCAAAGCGGCTAACAATCTCCTTTCCCTTCCTCCCCCACAACAAACACTCTGTGAGGTGAGTGGGGCTGAGAGACTTCAAAGAAGTGTGACTGGTCCAAGGTCACCCAGCAGCTGCATGTGGAGGAGCGGAGACGCGAACCCGGTTCCCTGGATTACATGACTACCACTCTTAACCACTACACCACACTGGCTCTCGTGTGTAGCTAGCATAGCCACCGTTCAGACACAAAATGCTTTCATATTGTAATGATGTTCCGCACACAAGTATGGAAATAATGAGGACAGGAAGAATATGCCAGCCATATGTTTTGAGTTTGAAGATGAAAATAGCAGTTGTTCACCAGGAAGGCAGTGATGCTTGCTACATTTATCTGCAGTCAAAAACAGTGGATTTTTTTTTAAGCGGGACAAACAATGGTTTGAGACTCATTTCAGCTTTGCTCAGACTCTCAACAGAATGTAAAATGGAAGGCTGCAGACCAGCCACTAAGCCTCGATGAACCAGAACATACATATTCTCCAAAGAGTTTCAAGTTAATGTGAGATCCCCAGAGGATTCTCGCCATCTGTGTAAATGAGGCCAGGAGAACTTTTGTATGACATTTGTAGGAACAGTTGGGAGACGTCCCATCTTAATTAATAAACAATTACCCACACACTGCTTTCATGCTTGCACTCCAAAAGTTCCACACACAAAGGACAATAAAACGAGGCCATATGCTGATGGCTAATGGAATAGTTTCTGTGCTAATTAATAGATGTGCGATTTAACAATGGCTGGTGCATTTTGATTTATGTGAGGTGTCTCCAGCTTTGTGCAAACTTTCATACTCACACATTTGCCCCAGGTTGTATTGTTTATTTCTTGCATCGGCTGACCATTCTTTCTTCCTTCACTTATACCTAGACAGTCTTTAAAAGCATAAATTCATGCTCTTGCCAGCATTGGCATGCACCAGGGCCTAGAAGGGTCTGCTGTGGCTGACAATTGCATAGATTAGATTGGGCTCTTGCTGCTGAAGGGTGTGAGAGCACCCGCAACCTGTATCAGCAGAGGGTGGTCCACTAGAGTGAATGAGGCACTGCCTACCAAACCCCAAGGTGCCCCCAACTGCTTGCTGTCTTACAAACCACTCCATGGAGGTGGCACCAACTATAGCTTCCTCTTCTTCTGTCTTATGGTTGCCCTTGTAGGACACATCACAGAGGAGGAATTGGTTGGTGCTGCCTGCCATTGCTTCACCTACAGTTGCTTTTTCTGCCTTCCCCCTACTAGTCTCAAGGGGGACCAGCCACTGTTGGCTGGAATGCTTAATATTGCGAAGCTCCTGAGTGTTTCTGCACATGCATTCTTCACTCAAAAATGTTGCAGTTAAGATATGCAGCTGAAAAACAGGATTGTTTACGAGAATCCAGGTGTTGTGTGACAAATTATCCTACATGTAATGGATGCTTCACCAAGAGGTAGTTTTCAGACAGAGCAGAAGTAATACCCAGGAAGGAAGGGGGATATCTTGGTAGTAGCAATAATTATGGGGATGATTCACTGGCAGAGATTCTAGCCAGTGATGTGAGCTAATGGCGTCATGGCCTGTTGCTACTCCTACAGGCTTCCTCAGAAGTACAGACAGGATTCACCAACCTTCCTTTATTCTTGAAGTCAGCTTCTTTCTACATGCTATTCAAATTTTTGATGGGAACCCACTGTTTTGCGAATACCTCCCTGCACAGAATTACAATGAAGGCTCTGTAGAAATGCTGTTAGAAGTTAAAAGCCCTAACTCACAGCAGTGGCTTCCAACATCATCTCACCTTGGAGAAAACATAAGAAATGGATAAATAATTCCAGTATGAAAACAACATAAAACTGTCATCCAATGCCACTCCCACCCTCAAGTGTAGGCAAATTTGCTACAGCTCAACTTCCCTAGGAAGAAGACTTGGATTGGTTTGACCCCGGGAAGGAGCTGATGTAGGCATAGGCCTACCTGCTGGACAATCGGGAAGGGGAAGAAGCCTGACTTTATAAGCTGGTTCCTCCCTAAATTCTTCCCTTTTATTTTTTGTGGTGCCTTCTGCTCCTCCTTTTTTCTGTTTGGTGGCTGATTATGAATTTTTGAGGAAGCCCCTGATTGGCCACTGGTCTCCTCTTTTTTGACTACTCTATACCGCTGGGAGACCTTGGAGTGGTGTTTTTAAATTATTTTATTTAGCTTTTAGCAGGAAAGTAAAAAATTAAGATCCGGTAGGGTAAGGGCCTGAGACATTGTTGCCTTAGCGACACTTTTTGGTCATCCTACCTTGACTTTGGGAGACCTCGGTGGTGTCTATTAGGTTTGGCAAGTGCACCAGGGTGAGGGAACAACTTTAATTGGAAACGTTTCACAGTAGAAAAGATTGACCACTCCAATTTCCCCAGTGCCAAACTCTTTGAGCTGCTCTCTGAGACCCCAAGACCACCCCATTCCCTAGGGATTAATTTAGACAATACACAGAATGTTGATTTTTATGCGATCAAATAAGGCCACAACTTTATTGGTTACAGAAGTGAAGGTTTGGTCATAGACATTGGGATAAGTTACCGCAAATACCACTCTAGCCCTTCTGCTGGAGTGTCTCTAAGGGTGAAACTAGCCAATAGGGGATGTCCTATGACCTACATCAAATCGGGGCATCCCTTAAGTGGTCCATGTTGGAGGTGTGGTATGGCCCTAGTCCCCACCTGGGTGTCGGAGCCACTCCTCCCGGATCCTTTTAACAGGATACCTGTGGAGGGGAAGGTGTGGGGCTGAGTGCCACCAAGTGCTTGTGGGAACACCCACAAGCTCCTACCGCCATTGACCAATTTGGTGACAGGCAGAAGATCTAGCCTGCCATTTGCCTGTTCATGAGAGCAGCTTGGGGACTGCCTGCAAAGCCGCCCACCTTAGAAGGCAAATGGACTTAATAGGGCTTTCTCAAGTTGAGGAGGCCTTCATGGTGGTGCAAGGCACAGGCAGATGGAAGAGCCTTCTTTGTAGTGACTCTGTATGCGGAGAGTAAGAGAGGATGTTTGCAGGTGCCTGGTCAAGTGTGGGAGAAGTCATTTCTGCACCAGGTAGCATCATTTTTAGCCCTGCAATTTCCGCCCAACCCCTCCCAATGGATGGGTGGGGTTTGCGACACCAGGCAAGACTACCTGCCAAGGGCCACCCACCTGGTATAGGGCAGCTGTCATCCCGCCCCCAGTGTGGCAGGACAATGGGCTGCCGGCTGGGGGTGGGGACAGGGCCAGGGAAAAAGGGGCCGATGCTTTGGCCAAGCCCCACTTTGTTCTTCCCCACTCCAGGTTCACCAGGAGAAGTCATTTCTGCACCAGGTAACATAATTTTTAGCCCTGCAAACCACCCCCTGACATGTCCTATATTTTGTCCCTGTCCTTTATTTTGCCCGACCAAAGGTGGCAACCTTTTATTTTTTATTCATAGATCTCCTGCATCATGTAGAATTTGGCTCTGAGATGCAGTTAGGTCTCTGCCCAGCTAAAAGGTTGCCGGATATGTTTCCTCCATACTTTTCCTGGAAATCCTCTTCCCCTCACTTCCAGTATTTCTTTCTCTGGGGAGCTAAGAATAAACACTTAACAAAATTGCAGCCTGGAGCTGTTCCACAGAACTTTGGCTTTTCTGTTATTATTTCTCATTGACCTTTCCTTATTTGTCACCCCACCTGTTCTGTTCCCACCTGAGCACTAGGAGACTTGGAAGTGACATACTTACTTAGACATGGCTTCAAACTGGCATTTTGGTCACTTGGATTCATAACTTATTAAAAACCTTTGTGCACGCAAACAGCAATAGCAGATACTCAAATAAAGAGCATTTGGGCCTATTTGTGGTGCAACTTTGGTTTTATTTCGTTGCAGTCTCTCTAGCAAAGCATTTAATTTGTGTCCTTCTGAAAATGTTCTCCCTCTACTGACCTTGTTTTATTGGAAATGTTTATTGTAGTCTTAAAAGCCATTTGTTAAAATGAGGGTTATTTTTAATGGCTTCGTTGCCAGGACTTGAGGACACCAATTTTATCTATTTGCCCTGGGAACTGGGAAACTCTTGCTCAGATAAGAGGCTAGCATCTCTCAGTCTGTGCTTCCTCAAAGGTGTTAACCTACCTCTGAAGTTCATTACATCCCCCTATAGTTTAGATGGAGGAAATTTTCATTCAGTCCATGGTTTTGAGTAAACCAATCTAATTCTCCCTTTCTAGATTAAGAGATGGGCCAGATTGCAGCTGTCATTTGGACCACACATTTCTCCAAATTTTATGATGCAGTTCTCAGCCAGAATCAGACACATTTTGTAGAGAAGTGCATGCTGAAACCCATATTTTAGAGTAAAAGGCAGATAATTGAGATGCATTTTTTGGGTGCATTTTCCCCAATTGCAGAAAACAGGATGGAAAAAGCTCATGACCAAACTCAAGCAAAAACATGTTGCATTCCAAGGAGCATGGAGACCGAGCCCTATAACTCTCTGTGATTGTGTGGTCTGTGGTCCTGGAATGTGTGAGTTGTGCTTGGGGATGCATTTATGCACATATACCCCCATCATATTCAGCATTCAAGGTGCATGTTGAGCAAGACAGTGCTATATATGAGCTCAAACAATTCTCCTACATTATCTGATGCACACATCCTGTGCTCTAGGGCGGTGTGTAGATCTTCCCATCAATACGAAAGAGCTGAAGTTTTACTGAAGTTTGTCCTTTCTTTTTTGGACATTTTACATATTCTAGAATCAGAGAGTTGGCAGAGACCTTACCTTAGACGTCCTCCAGTCCCACTCCCTGTTCAGTGCAGGATGCAACTACAACATCCCTGACCGACAGTCATCCAACGTCGGCATAAACTTCCCACATAGGAGAGTCCATCTCTCCCATGAGTCAGCACCAGGGACGTGGGTGGTGCTGTGGTCTAAACCACCAAGCCACTTGAGCTTGCCGATCGGTGGTTCGAATCCCCGTGATGGAAAGTGAGCTCCCATTGATCTGTCCCAGCTAATGCCAACCTAGCATCTCAAAAGCACGCCAGTGCAAGTAGATAATGAGGCACTGCTGTGGCAGGAAGGTAAATGGTGTTTCCGTGTGCTCTGGTTTCCGTCACGGTGTTCCGTTGCACCAGAAATGGCTTAATCATGCTGGCCACATGACCCAGACAGCTGTCTGTGGAGAAACGTCAGCTCCCTTGGTCTGAAAGTGAGATGAGTGCCACAACCCCATGGTCACCTTTGACTGGACTTAACCGTCCAGGGGTCCTTTACCTTTACCTCTCTATCTTTTTTTTTTACTCACAACCTTCTCCTGACATTAGGAAATGTCTCTTTAACATTTAGCTGCAATCAGCTTACTTGCAAATTTTACAAACTGGTCATAGTCCTGCCTTCTGGAGGAGCAAAGGACAGTTCTCATTTATATGCTGTGTGACAGCCCTTTAGACGTTTGAACATCCTTATCATGTCTTCCTTTATATTGTCTTCTGTAGGCTGACCATGCTCATGGCAGCGTTTCCTCCTATTGGCTAACTAAAATTAGTTTGCACTCCCCCTCCCCCCCACCAATTCCTAAAGAGGCCATTTACTTTTATTACCACTCTTAAAAAATCCCTTTTATCATGAGCACAGCATGTGAACCTCGCTGATATACTGTGAATTCATATCTCATCTCTTCTAAGGAAACAGATATTTCTCAAGGGTGACTAAAAAGATGACAAAAAATATATGTGAGAAAATTCACAGTACTGAAAAGATGCCACTGAGGGCAGGCATTGTCACAACTCAGACAATTGAAGTTCATTTATGGGGGAAAGGATTATCAAAAACAAAACACACACACACATGCACACATATATATTCAACTCTCCTCCCTCAGCCACTCATTAATAATGTGAGAGTTTTCTTCCTTCTTCAACTTAGCTTTTATCATTCTTATTTTGGAGTTTTAAAAGCACGCAAGGCTCGGAGGCAAACTGGTATGAAAAATCATGATTTCCGTGTTTTGTTCTTGTGGAATGTTTGGCCTTCTAATATACTGACAGAAATGTGCCTAATGATTCTCCAGCCACTGTGTAATGTATTAGTGTAATGTGTTAGTAAGATGTCCCACCACAGCTTGGCTCAAAGTGAAATCACTGTGTGAGGTTTTCTTTTTGACAAAATGATCTGAGGAGATTTGAATTGAAGACAGCTATTTCAGCCGAGGCCAATACATTGCACTGACCATGGCTACCACTAGCACAGAATCCAGATAACATTTCTCCCCAGGAAACAAAAAATGAGGACCATTCAGTAAGACTTATGTCAACCTAAAAGAGCACCCAGGTTGTGTGATATGGGAATAGGGTTGTAACTTGGTGTCAATTTCCATCCTGATGTGAATTGGTTAAAGAAAGGTCTTTCTTCTTTGCATTCCATGATTTCTTGGTTAAAGAAAGGTCTTTCTTCTTTGCATTCTTCTTTGCATTTCTTCTTTGCATTCCACACACTCTTGTGTGTGTTTTTCAATGGCATATCTTTATGTAGTTAATTTTTGTCGTGTTTTTATTTTGCATTAGCTCTAGAGGCAGATATGCCTCCACATTTCAGGAGCTCTAGGGTGGTGGAGAGCAGTGCTAACCTATTCACTCAAGTCTAATGCACCATCAAATCTAATGTGCACCTCGGTTTTCAGAACCTTGAAACCAAAAGAAAATATTTGTTGGCAAATGTAAATGTGCCATCAAATCTAATGTGCACCTTAATTTTTGCAACGTAATTTGGCCAAAAAAGGTGAACACGGGTAAATACGGTATTTGTTCTCTTATGATGGCAATGGCACCCACCTGAGGGGTGTCGGTACTGAGTTTCAGTGAGTTCTGGCTGAAAAAAAGCCCTGGTGGAAGGAAGCCTGAGGCTCAGGCAGGAACAAGGCGCTAACTTCATGAACTGGCGTGGCGAGAAAGAAGCTGAAAGCCTCTGCAGGCTGGGAATTGATCCTTGCCCTGGGCATGGGGCCAAATGCCACTTTTGGTCATTTGGCCCCATGCCCAGGGGAACACCCTCTGATTCCTGCCGCCATTGGCCAATATGACAGCAGGAGGATGATACGGCTGAAATAGGCTGGTTCATAGAGAAGGCCCGGGGCCTGCCCGCAATGCCACCTGCCCGAGAAGGGGCAGACGGACTTACTCCCAGGTAAGAAAGTATAGGATTGCAGTCTAGAATATTAAGTTTTCTTAATAAAGCCATCAGGTTATTTGTGGCTGCCATAGACTATTAAGGCTTTCCCTCCAGAATATCAATAAGGGTATTTGTAGAAGGACAGCTTCAATTTTCTTATTTGCTTTATTCATTATTTACTTATTAAACTTATATTCCAACCTTCTCTTCAAAGTTGCCCAGGATTGCCACTCTGTAATTCCTATGATATGAGTCTCAAGAACAGAGGCTCTGAGGAGAACTTCATTGGAGATAACCCATACCTATTGTTATTTATCAATTTATATACTAGTTCATGCCAAATTAGACTTCTAAATAGTCTGCAAGGTATACAAATCAGTTACAAAAACATTAAAATATAAACATCCACAATCAAAATAGACAACCCATTAAAACAACACAGCAATTAAAATATGTATGTATAAATAAATGCTTGTTGACTGCTGAGTTATAAATAACTTCTGCCACCCTCCAAGGACTGAAACCTCTTCTCTTACCCTGAAAATATGCTTTTCTTTTCTTTTTTTTAGCAAGTAGAAAGCATTTCATTCTCAGTGTGCTGGGCAGGTCACAAGTGTACATCAAGACTGAATACCTGTCATGGCTAGTGGTCTGGAGGAACGCTGGTAGCTGAACCGAGAAGCAGTCAGTCAAGTGAGCAGGTGGACAAGCAAGGACAGTCCAAGAATAGCTCAGTTTACACTAGAGTTGCTCACATAAAGCAGCCATAGTCAGCAGTCTTAGATGACCACATGGAATCATGTTTTCACCTGACCACTGCTCAGGTAATAGCTGCAATATCTCCCATGGGTCTTCTGCAGAGATGGTTCTGATGCATAGCAGAGAACAGGTTTGAACCCTCTCCTTTTTTAAAAAAGGTAGGTTTGTAGTTGAAGGATTTCATTGCCCATGGGTCACAACAACACAGAAGGGATTTTGTTTTGTCTGCATCTTTAAGTGAGCTGAGTCACACGCCCTGGACTAATTTGCAGTTCAGAATGTAGGTGCCCTTTGTTTTTACACATATTTGAATTTGGTCTTCAAATTTTTTAAAATATAGAATGAGTTTGGGGTATAAAATGTGTACAAAAAAGCACATTTTAAGATAAAACATATATACAAATAAAGCAAAGGATTCAGCTACATTTGTAAAAAAAACAGTGCTTTGAATGGATTATGAACATGCAACACCAGTTGGTGGTGGTATTCTATGCAATTTTCCATAGCATTTTTCTTTTCTTTTGTTATAATGATTTAATTACTTATTTATAGTGTGTTTTTCCCACTGTACATAGATCCATCCTTTAATGCTTTTTTAAATGACAGGTTGATGCAGAAATCGGATGGGACAAATTTGCAATGAGCACATGGCAAACTTAAACATACTGGAAAGAGATTGATCTGCCCATCTTTTGTCAAACCACCTTTGGTGCCTTGACAATTGCATCTACCTAGACACTTGCCAGGTGGGAGCCATAGAATGACAATGCCAGGCCAGTATTAATTCACCTGCTTGTTTAGACATATAGAATCTAGGAGTGTACTTTGAAAAACAAAAACAAAAGCTCTGGAAAGACTTAAGGGGCTATGAGAGCTACAGCAGGGGAAACCTATTATAGAGCCTCAATTAAAGGGGTTTAAAGGGATGGTGTGGGATGTGTTGCTGTAATGAGAGAGTTGTTCGCATCACAATAATCTTCGGAGGAGATGGGGGGGAACACTAACAAGGAAACTGAAAGATGTGAAAATAAACTACTTCACAGCATGCTGCTGGCAAGTATACAAGTCAGGTAAGCTATGTTATAATACCCAGCACTTAAAATCTTCTCAAATGCTTTGAAAACATCACCTACGTGTCACTGTTACCTAGATGAAGTGTAGGCTCTTCTTCCTGTTTTACTCATGGTGAACTGGAAAGCAGCTGAAAGGGTGATAGAAAGTAGGCAAATATTTTGCGCTCCCCCTTGCAGCACATCTACTGCATGTGTGTTGCATGTCAAGGCCCCGTGCCCTCCCCCATTTGTTGAATAATAAAACACATGGGCACCAGTGCTTTTGGTTAATGGGATAATTAAGGCCACAACTTTATTGGTTACAGAATGTGAGTGGTATTGGCTTAGGCACTGGTATTGAGCCAACTATATCTGACTCCTGCCCACCATGGAGTAAGGGTCAACCACCAGTAGGAGGAGACCTGTTGGTGTACAACTGAGAGCTCCCCCAGGGTTTCCAATGGGGTCATGGCATGGCCCTAGCCCACACCCAGGCTTCGGACAAGATCCACACCCCCAGATCCCTTTAAAGTAAATATTTTGCGCTCCCCCTTGCAACTCATTCACTGTATGTGTGTTCTCACTGCATTGCCACCTCCCTTGTTCCTCTCACCTCTGCCCACCCCACTGTCTTGCTACTCAGCCTCTCCTGCACCATCGCCCTTTCAGAAGGGCCAGTCCCACCCCGCCCAAGGCAAGGTGAGGAGACCGCCTCAGATGCCAGGATCCACAGGAGCTGCAGATCCAGCCTCAAAGGAATTCATTGCCTGCTTCTGCTGCCGCCACAGGCATAGTGATAGTTGCAGCAAGCTCCTCATATTTGGTAGAGGTAGTTAGGGAATTGCCTTCCTTCAGTATCTCATTTTTTTCCAATCTTAAATTTAATTCTCTGCAATCATTTGTGATTTACTTTTTTTTATGTACTTGTGACAATACATCAGCATTTTAGTTTGAATTCCTCCTAATGTACACCTTTTTTCAAAGCAATTTCCTGTGAAGTAATGCATTTTTGCGTCCTATTTTCACCACTTTGTATGTTTTTCTGCGCACTGTACACTAGTATATGCATTTTTTTTACATGTTACTGGGCTGGAGAACAGTGGAGAATTGTTTTTTGGTTTGCATATTGTTTCAGAAAGTGCAAATGAGGTTGAGTCACCTTTAAATGTGAATTGAATTGAATTTCTTCTCCATTGCTAATGGTAGCCCACCAGGCACTTCCAATGTAGGCTTACTGGCTGGGGGAGAAACAAGATTAATTCCCCTCAGCCAGTGCCATCTGCATTCACTGGTGGGTACAGTTCTATAGCCTATGCTCTCATCTCTACTGCTGGGGGTGTTCCCTAACAGCATGAGCAAATATGCATGTGTCATGTTCTCACCACTAGACATTTAAGAAGGGGTGGGTGTGGGTGTTTTTCCCCTGCTTATGCTTCTTCAGTACTGTTTCCATTCCACTGCAGTTTGACTTCTGCCCCAAACTATGTTATTCATTGCACTGCCCACCGTGGCAAAATTATGTCAAGTTAATGGTGTGAATTACATAAGTTGCATTATTCCACCCCATTCATTTCAGTACAATGCAAAAGGGGGGGGGTGCAATCAATTATGTGTCATTTACAGACTGAAAGTAACAACATCAGCAAATACAACTTTTATTTGCTGGATTGATTTCCATTCTGGACATGGGACAAATAAGTAAGTATTGGCAATTTCCACTCCTGTTTCTGCTTTCATGAGAATTCTCTGGCATCCCTACTCACCACTAGGATTTACAGAATTTGGGGACATCAGGACACACTCAACAGCCCAAGGTAGAACCTTCTTTCCATTTTTAGCTATCCTACCTTGTCTAAGATCACAGTTTTCAGCCTTCCATGGTTTCACATGTACACACAGAAGGTTGCAAGCAGACAGAAATGTTTCATGTTTACCTGGGCAATTTATAGTTTGGATGCTCAAGATTCATGCCACAGAAACAGGACAACTTCTTTTTTTTTTTAACCTCTAAAATTCATTGTCTAATTGGATGTTCACAGCATTCAGGAGGGGAAGATCATTTACAACCTGACAATCCTTTAAGGGAATTTGAGATTTTCACTTTAACCTTTACAACATTGTTATGATTTATGCATTACTGCATCTTGCTAAAGGTTAAAAGCAAAGCACAATCATACACAGCACCATGGGAATATTCTACATTTCGTCATGTCACTCCCCTTTCTTTTCAACCAAATTAGGTTTTTTATGGGGGGGGGGATGTTTGCAAGTAAATAGTATGGAGTTCAGGGAGACTCACTTCCAGGTAATAGATTTAATTATATATTCAAGATTCCCAACATATTTCCACCAAATGGAAATGTCCACCATCTTAACGTCATCCCCAACCTCACACCCATCTTTCAAGTCTCCCCCACTATTATAGTGACACTATACAAATTCAAATGAAAGTCGTTGCTTCTTCATTTTAAACATTTCCCAAGGCATTTGTAGTTTCTTGCATGATGAGAACGCTCTTTTCATTAAAATGTGCATGTTTTCTTACAGTAACATGTTTTTCTTGTTAAGTGCTAATAGGTGGCATTTGGCATCCAACAATATGTGTATTATGCCCAAGGAATTTAAATGTTCAGCTGTTACGAAAGCAGCTAAAAATGTTCTCTTGCAGTCTTGGGCAGGTGTGGGAAACTTTTGGTGCTGTTGAACTAAAGCTCCCGTCATTGCTTACCATCAGCATTGCTTTTTGGGACTGTTGGGAGTTGTAGTTCAGCAACTTCTGGAGCAGGGTATACACACTTGTACACACAGAGAAAGCTTTAGGGGGAATAAGGCTGCAAATCAATCTAGTGAGGACTGACCATGCTCTGTGAGTCCCTTTAGTTTTAGCCATTGTGGTGTAGTGGTTAAGAGCAGTAGACTTGTAATCTGGTGAACCAGGTTCGCGTCTCCGCTCCTCCACATGCAGCTTCTGGGTGGCCTTGGGCTAGTCACACTTCTTTGAAGTCTCTCAGCCCCACTCACCTCACAGAGTATTTGTTGTGGGGGAGGAAGGGAAAGGAGAATGTTAGCCACTTTGAGACTCCTTCGGGTAGTGATAAAGCGGGATATCAAATCCAAACTCCTCCTCCTCCTCTTTTCCTTCTTTTTCTTCTTCTTCTTCTTTCTCTCTGTATGAAATGGAAAGCCAGGCAAGAGGGGTAGTCAAATTGGAATGGCTGGAATCCTTAACAGGAAACATTGCAAGCTACAACATTTTATTGTCGATCCCAGTTGTCATACTTGAAGTGGTAGAGGACAATCTTATCCTTACGACAATTATATTGACTGTTCCCTGCCATGAGTCAAGCTTTGGGCTCTCATGCTACTAAATGATCTCTCAGCTTCTTATTTTTTGCTTTCCCTTTGAAGAAACGCTACCAACTCCCGGAGTCATTCTTTTTTCCCCTCGACGTGCGAGAGCCCGTGTGTAGTGGAGTAAATCAAAGCACAAGGTAAGTCCTCCAAGTAAGTTAAAAAGAATAAGGAAAAGCAATGTTCTACTATGGTACAGTGAGCAAGCAGCCTCAATGTACAGCCCAGACATCTATCAGACAATGTCTGGTTCTGATTGGGTGGTCAGAGCTCCCACTGCTTTTCTCAAGGAGTGTGTTATTACAGCAACACCGACTTTGGTTGAGCTCAGTGTCTCGGAGATCTCTATATAATGGTTTTGTGCATAGAAAATACACATCTTGATGTGGCTACTGCAGCGGGAGGCCATTATCCTGTTGTAGCGCTTCAACATTGTCTTTCATACCCTGGCAATCCCCTGAGTGACAAACGTTTGCTGAGTTTAAAAGAGACTCGCTTAGGTCGCATGAAGTATCAAGAGAAGAAGGGAAACTGCAGCGAATGTCTTTCTCAATCCACAGCGCATTCGTTCTTAGATTTGAATGGTCTCCGGGAGAGTCCTTTTTATAAAACCAAGTCACTCTTTCAGTACCAATTTATGCAGCAGGGCTGGAATTCAAAACCAGACTTTCACATAGAGACCAGGGCTTTTTCAGCTGTTTCTGACCACAACCTCTTATTTCCAGTAGCGTAATGGCAAATTCAGACATGCAATGTTCCCTCATGATAGTCACAATTATGACCCTTCACAGCCAACCCCCCTTCTAAGATTATAAAACCATCTAGGGTTATACAATAATATTTTAATTCCACAGTAGTTATAATTAAAGATGCATTGCAATGATCAGTGCAGATTTCCATAGATCTACTCTTTTTTGTTCATATGCATGGGCAAATGATTTTGAGTGTTCCAGTGTTTTTTTCCACAGTGACTTAAGTTGAAGTTACACTCAGTGGGATATAAAAGTAAAGGTAAAGGTACCCCTGCCCATACGGGCCAGTCTTGACAGACTCTGGGGTTGTGCACCCATCTCACTCAAGAGGCCGGGGGCCAGCGCTGTCCACAGACACTTCAGGGTCACGTGGCCAGCGTAACATCGCTGCTCTGGCGAGCCAGAGCCGCACACGGAAACGCCGTTTACCTTCCCGCTGGTAAGCGGTCCCTATTTATCTACTTGCACCTGGGGGTGCTTTCGAACTGCTAGGTTGGCAGGCGCTGGGACCGAGCAGCGGGAGCGCACCCCGCCGCGGGGATTCGAACCGCCGACCTTTCGATCGGCAAGCCCTAGGCGCTGAGGCTTTTACCCACAGCGCCACCCGCGTCCCTCAGTGGGATATATATATAGCCAATTTCATGCTTATGGGGGTAGGGGCTGTAGGCCACTAATGATAGGGACCCAGCTTTGACCCTGCTATAGAAATCATAATTTGTCTTTAGCCCCCGCCCCATAAACACAAACTAAATCTCTATTTAATAATTATTATAATAATTTTATTATTTATATCCCGCCCATCTGGCTGGGTTTCCCCAGCCACTCTGGGCAGCTTACAGCATATATACCAGTAGGTAAAGGTAAAGGGAACCCTGACCGTTAGGTCCAGTCATGGACAACTCTGGGGTTGCAGTGCTCATCTCGCTTTACTGGCCAAGGGAGCCGGTGTACAGCTTCCGGGTCATGTGGTCAGCATGACTAAGCCGCTTCTGACGAACCAGAGCAGCGCACAGAAATGCCATTTACCTTCCCGCCGGAGCCGTACCTTTTTATTCTACTTGTACTTTGACAGGCTTTCAAACTGCTAGGTGGGCAGGAGCAGGGACCGAGCAAAGGGAGCTCACCCCGTTGCGGGGATTCGAACTGCCGACCTTCTGATCGGCAAGCCCTAGGCTCTGTGGTTTAACCCACAGTGCCACCCGCGTCCCTCATATAAACACATAATAAAACATCAAGCATTAAAACTTCACGGTACAGGGCAGCCTTCAGATGTCTTCAAAAAGTTCTGTAGTTTTTTCTGTCTCATTGACAACTGAAGGGAGGGTGTTCCACAGGGTGGGTGCCACTACAGAGAAGGCCCTCTGCCTGGTTCCCTGTAACTTTCCTTCTCGCAGTGAGAGAACCAGCAGAAGATTTTAAAGCAGGGGTCGGCAAGGCTTACCTTGCCTGGGCTGGTTCTCTGCCGCAGACCCCTTCTGTGGGCCGGATCACAGGGGCACATGACCACGTGCCCCTGCGATTTCGGGTGTGTGCATCTGCGCAGACGTGATTTCCGTCACTGCTAAAGCAAGTCCCCGCACCGCACTGCACCGCTTTAGTGCAGTGCATGGGGACTCGCCAAGTGGGCGGCTCAGTTCGGGAGCAGCTTGTGGGCTGGGAAAATGACCCCCATGGGCCGCTTGTGGCCCATAGGGCTTAGGTTGCCGACCACTGCTTTAAAGGCACTTCAGTTGTTTGTCCACTACTTTTGGCTTCATTTTCATCCTGCCAAAATACAGATTTCCCCCAAATGAGAATGCACCTTGTTTATTATTTGAAACTGAAGATTGGGCCAGAAAATTCTTGATTGCAAGCGTCATTCAGTTATTAGCTATTGCCCTCTTCCCCCAGTAATTCTACAATGACTGAGGTGCAATTGCTTCTGATGATTTCTCCAACAGCGAAAAGAAAGAAATTAAGTGTATTGTAGTCTTTAGCAGATCAGCCCCTTTCTGAGTTGATTCCATACCTTAATAGATACTTACCTTGTATTATAAATTACCCTGGAGTTAAGCAAACAGATTCACTCCATGTTAAAACATGGTGAAGCTTTCTGCCTGCTGTTTCTCGTACACCTGGAAAAGCCAGCGAGGCATTTCAGATTTGATTGGGATTATCCAGCTCTAAAAGAGCAGCAGCTTGCCTTCCCTTTAGGTATGGCTTGTTTTAGCCATGATTCTTCTCCTATTTAAGCACATATTCGGTGATAATATTCAGTGATTAAAATACCAATTTTAAAAAGAATTTTCATGCGGATATTTCTTTAAGTGTCTTAATGCAGAAACAGGAAGGAACAAACATAGCTACCCTGGATCTAGGTATACAAAAAACCAGGCCTCTAATGGCTGGTGTTACCAGGGGGGAAGTAGGATATTTAACCCTTCGGTGGCAATTCTGAATGTACTGTCTCTATAGTTGAACGGCTGTCGTTCACACTTGTGGAGAAATTATGCATTTGAGGACATTTGTCCCCCCGCCCACCACCACCCACACACTTATGCTCAGTACTTTAACTGAAACAGCTAAATTGTGCCCCCTCCCACAAGTGCGCCACGAGGATAGCAGCACATTACACAGAACCCCCAGTAGACAAACATGAGGCAAAGGGGAGGAGAATGCAATTATGATCCGAAAGAGAAAGACAGAATTTGATTAGCCTGAGTTATAAATAGCAATTTAAAACCACAGGGTAAGATCAATTCCGTTAAGTGGCAATTTCTCTGTATTATGTTTATTTTCCCTCTATTCATCATCAAATGTCTTCAAGTTTTAGTACTTTTAAAGAAAAAGGAGGGGCCATTGTTCTTTGATTTATAAAGAGCTCATTACTTCCGCTACAAACAGTGTGGTTTTCTAAAAGAAAGGCTAAATTATGAGCATGGGGAAATTCCTCGCTATAACCTGTGCAAGTAACAGCAGTCCTATAAATTAATCTAGCCAAGACTATAAAGCAGAGGTCACCAACGCGGCATGCAACTATGCCCACCAGTGCCTCCTATAAAAAAAATTCTATAAAGAGCACCTCAGATGGTTTGTGGTATATGCATGTACACCAGGGGGCAGGAATGGTTAGTGCAGCTCCTCTCCACAGCCACACTGATTGAATATACTGTGGTACTTTGGTTCTTAAACTTAATCCATTCTGGAAGTCTGTTCCAAAACCAAAGCATTCCAAAACCAAGGCGCGCTTTCCCGTAGAAAGTAATGCAAAATGGATTAATCCGTTCCTGACCTTTAAAAACAACCCCTAAAACAGCAGTTTAACATGAGTTTTACTATCTAATGAGACCATTTATCCATAAAATGAAAGCAATATTCAATGTGCTGTACTATAAAATAAATAAGACAGTATTGTAGATGATAAAACTAAAAAAATAAATTTTGTTCTTACCTGCACTGATGATAGCCATTGTTTGGATGGGAGGCTTTTATCCATTTCTACAGCCACACAATCTATCTATCTATCTATCTATCTATCATCTATCAGTAGCTGAACTGGGTTCCACACAATCACAAAAACAAATTAACTAGGAAAGCCTCAAAAACAAAAACGCAAAATAAATAGCAAAAACAAAAGCACCAAACTTAATCCGTTCCAGAAGTCTATTTGACTTCTGAAATATTCAAAAACCAAGGTGCAGCTTCTGATTGGTGCAGGCGCCCCGGAAACAATAGCCAGCAACCGCATCGGACGCTTGACTTCCAAAAAACGTTTCAAAACCAGAATGCTTACTTCTGGGTTTTCGGCATTTGGGAACCAAGGCGTTTGAGAACCAAGGTGCCACTGTATGTAAATCTGAAGAGAACTAGATAGAATTGTAACAGGCGAAACTGTTATTTCCATATAACTGAAATAATAAGTCTTTTACACTTCTATTATAATACAGGGAAAACTGTGTTGGATCAGGTCCAAAACCCATATAGTTCAGCATCTTGTTCTCCCAATAGGGAAGAACTGCAGGCAGGACCTCATATCCTCCAACATTTATCCGATGAAAACAGGGACATCCTAAGGAAAAGCAGGACATTTTGTGATCAAATCAGAAACTGGAGCAGCTTCTGTAAACCCAGCACTGTCCCTGGGGGGGGGGGGGTCTGGGGCCTAAGTGCAGCAGCACTATCTCTACTTAGTTTCCAAAAACTGGTATTCAGAGACTTGCTGCTTGCAACAATGGAGGATAATCATAGCTAGAGAAATAGAAATTGGGGGGGCACACAGAAATAGAGCATTTTTATTATTATTTAATGAGGCTTTTGACACACTCCCCACTTCTCGGAGTTTCTTGTTTGGCTGTGTATCCACCATTTTAATTTGTAATGGCTTTAATTAGTCTTTATCGATGTTGTTAATTACCTTGCAGCTCCTTAATGGACAGAAAGGTGGGCTACAAATATTCTAAATAAATAAAGAGGCGCAGGGTTGACAATGTGAGAATAATGACTTGCCCGAGGCTGCTTATGCAAGAGATGAGATTTGAACCACTAAAGTACACCCCTACTTTTGGGGGGAATTGTGTAGACTCAGCCTTTCAGATCAAGCAGCAGCTTGGAAGAGGGGTCAGAACTACCACCCACCACAATTTGTGTATCCATTGCTAAGGTGAAAGGTAAAGGACCCCTGGATGATTAAGTCCAGTCAAAGGTGACTATGGGGTTGCAGCACTCAGCTCACTTTCAGGCCGTGGGAGCCGCCGTTTGTCCGCAGACAGCTTTCCAGGTCATGTAGCCAGCAGGACTAAACCGCTTCTGGCACAATGGGACACCATGACGGAAACCAGAATGCACGGAAATTCTGTTTACCTTCCCGCTGCAGCAGTACCTATTTATCTACTTGCACTGGTGTGCTTTCGAACTGCTAGGTTAACACTGAGATCTAAACCACAGTGCTTCTTGGGCTTACCAATCGGAAGGTCGGCAGCATGAATCCACGAGACGGGGTGAGCTCCCATTGCTCTGTCCCAGCTCCTGCCAACCTAGCAGTTTGATCTCCCAACAATCCTCACATATATCAAACATATATCCACAGTGCCTCTGTGCCCACCAGATTTTGTTGAACTACAATTCCCATGAGCCACAGCCAAAATGCTTAATAATCAGGGATGAAGGGAGTTGCAGTTCAAAAGCATCTGGAGAGCACCATGTTGGCTATCCCTGCTCTAATAGACAAGGGGGGGGGGAGAGAGAGAATTCATGAAAATAGGGCTTTCTTTTTGTTTTTCATAACCAAAGCATATTCCTGGCTGAAATAGGGCTATTGATTACAATCAGTACATCTTCTCATTACAAATTGAATTGATCCTTTCCCTTTATAGATCCAGCTGTGCAAACGTGCAGCCTGATCTTTTTGCAAGTTTCAAAAGAGAGCAACAGAACCACACCAAATTTCAGAACGCCTTCCCAGAATACACATTCATTTTAAAACCACACTGTTTTAACGACCCTGTCAGTTGTTCCATTGTGGGCGACAGCAACAGTTGATTCAGGAAGTATTATTCTTGTGCATCCAAGAAGAAGAAGAAGAAGAAGAAGAAGAAGAAGAAGAAGAAGAGGAGGAGGAGGAGGTGGAGTTTGGATTTGATATCCCGCTTTATCACTACCCGAAGGAGTCTCAAAGCGGCTAACATTCTCCTTTCCCTTCCTCCCCCACAACAAACACTCTGTGAGGTGAGTGGGGCTGAGAGATTTCAGAGAAGTGTGACTAGCCCAAGGTCACCCAGCAGCTGCATGTGCAGGAGTAGGGAAGCGAACCTGGTTCACCAGAGTACGAGTCTACCACTCTTAACCACTGCACCACACTGGCTCTTAAGCAGTTCAGCACAGCTTTAACCAGAACAAAACTGCTGGACAAAAAGAGGAATTGAAGAAAACTTTTTTAGATGAAGATGTGGAATTTAAACTGCGTGATCATGATATCGCTCCTGTAAAAAGTACAGAGTATATTTAAAATTTTAAAAGATGATGCTGTTAAGGTGCTACACTCAATATGTCAGCAAGTTTGGAAAACTCAGCTGTGGCCAGAGGATTGGAGATCAGTCTACATCCCAATCCCAAAGAAGGACAGTGCCAAAGAATGCTCCAACTACTGCAAAATTGCGCTCATTTCACACACTAACAAGGTTATGCTTAAAATTCTACAAGGAAGGCTCAAGCAGTATGTGGACCAAGAACTCCCAGAAGTGCAAGCTGGATTTAGAAAAGGCAGAGGAACCAGAGACCAAATTGCAAACATGCGCTGGATTATGGAGAAAGCTAGAGAGTTGCAGAAAGACATCTACTTCTGCTTCATTGACTATGCAAAAGCCTTTGACTGTGTCGACCATAGCAAACTATGGCAAGTTATTAAAGAAATGGGAGTGCCTGATCACCTCATCTGTCTCCTGAGAAATCTCTATGTGGGACAAGAAGCTACAGTTAGAACTGGATATGGAACAACTGATTGGTTCAAAATTGGGAAAGGAGTACGACAAGGCTGTATTTTGTCTCCCTGCTTCTTTAACTTATATACAGAATTCATCATGCGAAAGGCTGGGCTGGATGAATCCCTAGCCGGAATTAAGATTGCTGGAAGAAATATCAACAACCTAAGATATGCAGATGACACAACCTTGATGGCAGAAAGCGAGGAGGAATTAAAGAACCTTTTATTGAGGGTGAAAGAGGAGAGTGCAAAATATGTTCTGAAGCTCAACATCAAAAAAACGAAGATCATGGCCACTGGTCCCATCACCTCCTGGCAAATAGAAGGGGAAGAAATGGAGGCAGTGAGAGATTTTACTTTCTTGGTCTCCATGATCACTGCAGATGGTGACAGCAGCCACAAAATCAAAAGACGCCTGCTTCTTGGGAGAAAAGCAATGACAAACCTAGACAACATCTTAAAAAGTAGAGACATCACCTTGCCAACAAAGGTCCATACAGTAAAAGCTATGGTTTCCCCAGTAGTGAGGTATGGAAGTGAGAGCTGGACCATAAAGAAGGCTGATTGTTGAAGAATTGATGCTTTTGAATTATGGTGCTGGAGGAGACTCCCGAGAGTCCCATGGACTGCAAGAAGATCAAACCTATCCATTCTGAAGGAAATCAGCCCTGAGTGCTCACTGGAAGGACAGATCATGAAGCTGAGGCTCCAGTACTTTGGCCACCTCATGAGAAGAGAAGACTCCCTGAAAAAGACCCTGATGTTGGGAAAGATGGAGGGCACAAGGAGAAGGGGACGACAGAGGATGAGATGGTTGGATAGTGTTTTCGAAGCTACCACCATGAGTTTGACCAAACTGCGGGAGGCAGTGAAAGACAGAAGTGCCTGGCGTGCTCTGGTCCATGGGGTCACGAAGAGTCGGACACGACTAAATGACTAAACAACAACATAGGCATTCTACAAGATTTTACAACTGTTACCTGAGCATTGGTACCAGTAATTGAAATGAAATGGCTTACTTTTAGAATTTGGGAGTGCCAGCATAGAGTGAGGTTCTGCTGTGGTTTGCTGAAAGCCTGTTTGATCATTGTGAAGAGTTGTGGCACACAAGGTGGCCATCGCATGACTGCTGATGCAAATGTCAAAGGAAGGATAGTTAAGCACTGTTTTCTGTTTGCATAGTGTTGTGATTTGCCCCCACCCGAAAAGCTTAACAAAGCCAGAGCAATGGGAAACATAGGAAGAGTATTGCGTGAGACATGCTTGCACTATGGACTAGATAACCTTTCTTTTTTCCATTGGAAGGGAGAGCAAAGAGTACTTCAGCTTGATCAAATAACCTGTAGATTACTAAAATAAATCTCATCAGGAGGCTCCTAATGACACTAAACAAGGGGAAGGCAAGAGAATTGTTCAAAAATCATTAAACAGTTCCCTTCACCATAAACATGCAAAAAGCACAAATCAACAGTATTAAAAATAAATAAAAAATCAGTACACAGTCCCCCAAAGCATAATCTCTACTTCCACACCATGCGGTTGCCATGCGGGTTTTGTTTTTTTTTGTTTGTTTTACAAAGTTCTCAGTTCAAGCTAGTCAGCAGTTACCATGGGGCTCAAATCACAGGTTCAATGTTTCTGGAGCCCTTTGATTTCTCTTTGGCCTCTCCTCTGTTTGCAGATCAGAGGTTCCAAACTCACACCCCAGTCCCAAAACAGTCTCTGTAGTTGCACACCTGTGGCTTCAAAACACAAGTCCATGCAATCATCCATTAGATTTTATCCCTTGTAGGGGATCAGAAGAGATTCAGGCATCATACAGCCTAACCCCCAAACTCATAACAAGAGTTTATCCCAGAATATGCAATTTTTAAAATGCATTTTGGTACACTTTCTGAACTTAAAAACATATCGCAAAATTCAGAAAGGTACAAGATCTGACAGATAATTGTGTTCTGAGACACAAATTAGGTCAATTCACTTGAAAATGCAGGTGGAATGAAATTCTTCTCCACCCCTACTTGAGTTCCTCCTCTCTTGAGAGAGTGGGAGATAAAAAGGCATGCCTTCATCCTGAAAACACTGTCAAAGCTTTTTGAAAAATACAAAATAGCTTAAGCTGCTCCTCTCTTACCATCATTCAGCTTTTTATCAGTACTCCACACCTGACCTCACCTTCTTGTTTTCTGTGGTGCAGAAAACAATGCTATTATATTGTTTTCTTTCCATTCCACATGTAGATTCGTATCATAGTAAGTCGTACTCAGAGTGGATCGACTGAAATCAAAGCATTTTCAAGGGTCCATTGCCCTGCAATAATAGGATCTCAACTAAAGCATCCAAGACAGATGACCATCCAACTTCTGCTTGAAAACTTCCAAGGAAAGAGAGCCCACAAGTTCCCGAGGGAGTCTATTCCACTGTCGAACAGCTCTTACCATCAGAAAGTTCTTCCTGATGTTTAGTTGGAATCTCCTTGCTTGTAACTTGAAGTCATTGATTCGAGTCCTTCTAAAGGGTGAGGATTTCCTTACAGGCTTTTCAGTGGTAAAATACAGTCATACCTCATGTTACATTTGCTTCAGGTTGAGCGTTTTCAGGTTGTGTCCTGCAGCGACCCGGAAGTACCGGAAAGGGTTACTTCTGGGTTTCGTCGCTCGCGCATGCACAGACGCGCAAAATGATGTCACGTACATGTGCAGAAGCGGCGATTCGCGACCCGCACACACGCAGACACGCAGATGCAGGTTACGTTCTGCTCATGTTGCGAACGGGCCTCCGGAACGGATCCCGTTCACAACCAGAGGTACCACTGTATAGGGAAACTGTTCATCAGGGTGTTTGTGTGTGTGTGTGTGTGTGTGTGTGTATGTGTGTGTGTGTGTGTGTATTAATTTTAGACCTGGTAACAAGGGTGCAAAGCCCTACAACATCCTGCTGCTACTCCTGGGTGCCAAGGTTGCATACCTTCAAAAATGACAAGGTGAGGGAGGGAGAAAAAAGGAAGGAAAGTGAGGTGGGAAAGGCAAGAAAGAGGCAGCTGGCAACAGAGACGGAAAGAGCAGGATGGGGGAGAAGGAGGAAGGAGGGGGAGAAGCAGATGAGAAGTGCATGCAAGACAGATGAGTGGTTCTCTTGTGAGACAGAAACAGGTGAGGCACATGAAGACAAGGAAGCAATGGATGACATCAAGAGTGTTCATTGGAGATGGCAGGAAGGAACATGAAAGAGACAGGGATGAAGGAAGATTTTCCTATAATCCACTATTTGAAAAATAATGCTTTCCTAGAGGGATCTTGTCTGGATCCAGAAACACACATCCTTCTGATCTTACACTATTCTCAAAGCTTCAAACTAGAGGATGAAAAAATATTTGTAAATCTGAGAGTATGGCGTGGTATGCAAAATTCAGCATGATCTGTACTGATAACCCAACGAGCTCTGAGAGATTATTATGTATTCAGTGAAATCATATTATTAATGGTTGGCATGGAAACCCACAAGGAAATCCAAAGGACTAGCTTGTAAAGCCTGCTCTCTGCCTGGGGTCACACTCTGATTATTACATTGAAACCAGTCCAATTGGAAACACAGTTCCTTGGCAGCTGGTATCACAGAAGCAGATTCACTTCTTGAAGTCTGCACTCTCTCCAGTGCTTGACTGAGAAGCCAAGGCAATGCATATTATCAAGTGATGTAAATTAATGCAATATTGGTATAGGCAAATTTTGCACTGAGTGACTGTATCGTCATATGGTAGGCACGCCTACAAACAACAATAAACCTTGATCACTAATGGGTGAGGGCTATTGCCCTTATTCCTTGTTTCTAAGCATCCCAGAATCATAGAATCATAGAATCATAGAATCATAGAGTTGGAAGAGACCACAAGGGCCATCGAGTCCAACCCCCTGCCAAGCAGGAAACACCATCAGAGCACTCCTGACATATGGTTGTCAAGCCTCTGCTTAAAGACCTCCAAAGAAGGAGACTCCACCACACTCCTTGGCAGCAAATTCCACTGTCGAACAGAAGGATCTGGTTCACCACTGTTACAAAACAGAATGCTAGACTAGCTGAACTTGTGGTCCTATCAAGAACAGGCATGGCTAAAAAAAAAAACAATATAGATGGAAGAAATGTGAATAATTGTGATAATATGGAAAATTTCCAGATAGACTGAGGGAAGTCTGAAAGTAGAAAGTTTAGAATTGGATGTAAATTTTCGATGGAATGTTTTTCCTTTATTGTTATATTTGAAAAAAAATATTAAAAAAAATTATAAAAAAAGAACAGGCATGTTATATGTCCCTGTAGAGGTCTGGATTCTGCAAGCCTTGAGGTCTCAAATTTTGTGCATGGTAGTAAAAGCAAAATGGCACTGCAAGAAAATTCAGGGGGAAGTCACTTGTATGATGACACTGGCAAGTGATTTTGACAACAGCCCCCCCCCCAAATATTTATTGGAGAGCCGTATACTAATTAATCCACTACTTCCTTGAGAACAAGTCCCATTGAATCCAGTGGGGGCTATTTCTGGGTAAACACATATAAGATTGCACTGTAAGGAAGGGATGAGCTTGGTCTTTGAAGCAATTCCATATTTCTATGTTTTTGTTAACAAAATTAGGGCTGTTGCTTATGTTCTGTGAGTGGTGCATGGGTAGGGCACACAGAGATGGTCAGATCAATGCAGTAAGGACTCCATTCCAACCCAGGCATGTGTGCAATGGGAAGACTATGAAAAGTATTTCCTTTATAGTATACTATTACTGCCATGGGACAACTACTTCATACTGCCCTCCCATCTGGTCTGCTTGGGCTGTGCACCTGATCCAGCTTGAATCCCAGATGTCAGACTGAATCAGGCTGATTCAGCAGCCCCAGATCGCCCTGGGTTCGACTATGGTACCTTATCCCTTGCATGTCTTGGCTGAAAGAGTGGCAGTGGGTTCACCTATAGCACTTACAAGGAAGGAAGTGATACTTCATTAAAGAAAATTAACAACACAGACTCAGTGGCATGGAAAGACCCAATACATTCCTCTTAGAAGGCAAATAGTTTGCAGGGATGGGTTTGATCTAGTAGTACAGGACAGAGTTCACAAGTGCAAGATCAGGAACAAGAATTTTAAAACCGCATGGGAGCTGTGAAGTTGTTCCAACAAGGTGATAGCAGGATAGACAAATATTGAGGATTTGGAGAGCAGAACAGTAAGAACAGGACAATATTGGACTGCCTAGACATGGGGTTGTCAACCTGGTCCCTGCTGCCCACTAGTGGCCATTTCAGGATTCTAGGGGGGCAGTAGGGGGGTTCTGCGGCACAGGCTGAATCCTTCGAGCACTGGTGGGTGGTAAGGAAACTTTACCATCAAGAAAGATGCATTAGTGGGCGGTAGGTATGAAAAGGTTGACTACTCCTGGTCTAGACCAACAGTCTGGCCTGGTATATGCTACTTAGGGCAAGAGATTGCAAGGTTATTCAGTGAGCTTCACGACTGAGTAAGTATTTGAAGCAGGTTATGTTAGCTTAAAAAAAAGCAGAGACATCACCTTGCCAACAAAGGTCTGTTTAGTAAAAGCTATGGTTTTCCCAGTAGTGAAAACCATGTAGTGTATGGAAGTGAAAGCTGGACCATAAAGAAGGCTGATCACCGAAAAATTGATGCTTTTGAATTCTGGTGCTGGAGGAGACTCTTGAGAGTCCCATGGACTGCAAGAAGATCAAACCTACCCATTCGTAAGGAAATCAGCCCTGAGTGCTCACTGGAAGGACAGATCCTGAAGCTGAGGCTCCAATACTTTGGCCACCTCATGAGAAGAGAAGAGTCCCTGGAAAAGACCCTGATGTTGGGAAAGATGGAGGGCACAAGGAGAAGGGGACGACAGAGGACGAGATGGTTGGATAGTGTTCTCAAAGCTACCAGCATGAGTTTGACCAAACTGCGGGAGGCAGTGGAAGACAGAAGTGCCTGGTGTGTTCTGGTCCATGGGGTCACGAAGAGTCGGAAACGACTAAACGACTAAACAACGACAATGTTAGCTTAACCACTACAGCATATTGGCTCTCTGTTCTGGCAGCAGTGCTTGGTAGGCTGTGGTCCATTCTATATGACACTTTCCTTTTCTACAGATGCCAGGGGTGGGGAAGGAGATACAAAATGTCCACTGTTAAGTTTCAATGTTAAGTCAAGACAACTTGCACTTTAAGTGAAACAAAGCTAATATCAGAAGATTAAATACTTCATTTCTGCAGACCTGCTGTTGCCCCCCCCTTTTTTTAATCAGGGAAATAAATGGCTGGCTATTTGCATTTACACAATTGAAATAAGCCAAGGATTTTCAGGATGCACACTTAATTGAGAAAATAATAGCTTTTCTAATGATAAGAGAGGCAGAAATATTGAAAGAATAAGAATTGACAAGAAAGATTAAGGGGAAAGAATGTATGTTGGGAGATATCCCAGTGGATAAAGCATGCAGAAAATACTAGGCACACAAAAAACTGATTTTAAAACTTTCAAAGCCTAAAACTAAAATGATTGTTACAGAGACTAGGGGAGAAAATACTACTATCAAAGAGATAAGGATAGATACTTAACACTCTGGAAACACACAATTTAATAGCTGAGGGGGGGGGAGTTTAAAAATGAACTTTAATTATATTGAAAGTGAACAATAAAAAAATTAATAAGCTATTTCTTGAATACTACTGGGATATATTATGAATCAGATTAGAGGAGAATGAACAATGGATTGATTCATTTCTCTAAAAGTAGCAAAAATTGACATAATTTGCAGAAATGGATGGTGAAATCAGGAGGGTTCCCCTAACTAGGAAGTTTACGCATTTGTTGCAAAGAGGCGTGGGACAAAACCTTGAAGTCTGTGGAATGTTTTTACTGATTATATGAGATGTCAAATAAATGTTGAGCAAAGTATACTCCCTCAAAGTTCCTGCCTCAAAGGTTGATCAGTGCCAAGATCCTGAAATACACTGTGATGTGCTCACAACCCTTCTGCCAGGCTAGGAGGGGCTTGGACTGAGCGGATGCATCCCTCTGTTTATTTCCACCAGCTCCCACCAATGGAGTGACACTTGCATTACTCCACCAGCACAGATCTCCCCCTTCCACTTGTCTTCACTTTTGGGTGGGCAGCAGGGCCGTCTTTACCTGAGGGTGCAAGGGGTGCGGGGCACCCGGGTGCCGAATTCTGGGGGGTGCCAGGCTCCTGCCACTGAAGCCGCCTAAGCTCTTAACTATCTACCTGTTATGAAATAATAATTTAGATCAAGCTAGAAAAACAAAGTACATATATACCTAGGTATTACTGAAATGTATACCTACTGTTTCACTAAAGGACTTTCGACTTTGTGCACTCATTTATCAAAGACGCGCTGTCATTCACAAAGGCAGCGCTTGTCAGACTCAACGGCGCCATGCAGGTGAAATTAACTCTTACATCAAAATATCATGTTATGTATTTTATTGAGCTGCTATGCTGCAGCAGGGTCAGTGGCACCTTTGACACGACAGATGTTTCTCCTAAGTAGGTGCCTACACAATACTTATAATTTTAAGTGTGGCGGTGTTGTATACTTAAGTATAGGTGTATTGTAAATAAACGAGCAAATAAAAAGTTTGTTTCTTTTTTCCTCCCTTCTTTTGTAAACAAGAGATAAGGCGTGAGCATGGTGTCTGACATTAGCATAATAAAAGTTAATTCGGGAGTTAAGCTAAATTTGGGGGCGCTGGGGGGAACTTTGCACCCCAGCGGCGTATATGCTAAAGACAGCCCTGATGGACTGGAAGCCCATTGATGGTATCTATCAGGGACTGGTTGGATGAGGAAGAGCAATGAGGGCCACCCACCCAAGAGCCTCCCAGGGGCGATGACTTAGATCCCGGATCCTGGTGGTAGGATACCAGCCACACTTCAGAGAAGGGGTGGTATAAGTTAGGAGGTACTAGAAGCAGGAAGTTTGAGGGATCACAGAGAGGCAGAAGCAGGCACATGGCAGATGCAGGGGCATAGGAAGGTGGGAGGTGGGGGCGGTCTGCCCCTGGTGTCATCCCTGAAGGGGGGTGACAATATCCCCCCTGGGCGGATCGCCGCCGCACCCATCGCTCCCCTGGGCAGATCACCGCTGTGCTGATTGCCCCTCCCCCCGGCAGATTGCTGCCATGCTGATTGGCACCCCCAGGTGGATCTCCCCACCCCAGGGTGCACAGCATGTGTGCCGCTCTGGGTGCCCGAGCAGCTAGCTTCGCTGCTGGCAGCGTGATGAGGTTTCCAGCTTGGATGCAGGTTCCGAGGCAACAAAGGGAGCCAGACCCTGTTGCTCTCCTGCAGCTCCAACATGACAGCCTCTCTGCTGAAGGCTCTCTGGCCCCACCGACTGCCAGAACATGAAGGATGTTACATATTGCTGAGTAATGGGCCAGACAGGCACAGAGAGAGGCTCCAACAGGCTACATCACTGTGGGTTGTTGGGAGGTATAAGGGAGGTAGCAGGAAGGCTGGTGTGGTGTGATTCATCAGCATAAGGGAATCTGATCCCCCTCCCTCACAGCAGGCAGGCAGTAGTGGAAAAACCAAGATGCTCTTACCAAGGTATTTATTCAATATTCACAGAGAGAGAGAGAGAGAGAGAGAGAGAGAGAGAGAGAGAGACGTAGGATGGCAGCTCTTGGATAAAGGTGTTGCTCTGAGTAAAGTCCCACCCACTCCGTCTCTCCTATTATATGTCATCCCTGCGTTAGCTGATCTGTGCTTTCTGCCTCTGAGCTTTCTGTTCTACTATTCTCAATGCCCGCCTGGTTCTGGGAGAAGGGAGTCAGACATGCTTTCTAAAGACACTGAGTCTGTCAGCTGTCTCTCCCCTGGTGCTGCTTCTTCTTCCTGCTCCTCTCCCAGCATTTCCCTGCTTCTCTGAACTCTGCAGCCTCTGAACTATGACCTTCTGCAAACCACTGTTTTAATTCTATACTGTCCTCTTTCTATACTGTAATTCTATACTGTTCAGGATGAGGGGCAATCTCCACCATTCCTCCTCAGTCCAGTCCCTGGCAATAAGTGCTGGATTGGCTTCACCAGAGTATTTGCACTAGCCAACCTCAACACTGCCTCGTCTTCCCTCTGTATCTCCTGCTAAGGAACAGCAATTCAATCAACTGGATATCAGGTGAGTGATGCTGGCTGCTACTGGACATTTTCTGGGATTAAATCACTGATTGTGATCACTGTAGATAATTAATTCAAGGCACATGAACTTATACGTGTGCCACTGCTGAGAGATGAATAGCACCAGACAAAGAGTCTCATAGGGTGTGAGATGGAGGTGAGGTTTGTGCAGTGTAATAATTCATTTACAGGTGCCCCTCTGGAAGTTTTCAGCTTTTGCCTCTGAGCCCCTAACACCTGGCATATTTTCGGTTCATATTTCATAGCAACACTCTTGAAAGTCAGTGGGAAAACATTTCTGTTTCAGATAAACCCACATTTGCCCTTTCTTTCTTTCTTTCTTTCTTTCTTTCTTTCTTTCTTTCTTTCATAGAAAATCTGTGGATTTTCAAGCATAAAGGTAAAGATAAAGGGACCCCTGACCATTAGGTCCAGTTGTGACCGACTCTAGGGTTGCGGCACTCATCTCGCTTTATTGGCCGAGGGAGCTGGTGTACAGCTTCCGGGTCATGTGGCCAGCATGACTAAGCCGCTTCTGGCGAACCAGAGCAGCGCACGGAAACGCCGTTTACCTTCCCGCCGGAGTGGTACCTATTTATCTACTTGCACTGTGACATGCTTTCAAACTGCTAAATTGGCAGGAGCAGGGACCAAGCAACGGGAGCTCACCCCGTTGCGGGGATTCGAACCGCCGACCTTCTGATCGGCAAGTCCTAGGCTCTGTGGTTTAATACAGATATTTCCAAACACCAAAAGCAGGATGAGTTGGCCCTAATATCCAAAGCAAAACACACATAATGCATTGGGGTAAGGAAAACGAATAAGACTTCTGACAGCTAAAATGTCAGGGGGAAAAGAAATATACAAGGTTTAATACCACAATATAGAAAATGTATTCAAATAAAATAAAGCAATGACTGCAGAGGCTTAAACCCTAATAAATAAACGATATATCCACATGGATGCCTGATCAATAAAGTGGTGTGACAGATTATAAATTGTGCTTAAAAGCATACATGTTTCAAACATTTAGGTCTTCTTCAGTGTTCCCTATATTTTTTGTACTATTTTAGATCATTCTATTTGTGCAAGTAGTTCTCCTTGTGCTACAGAACCATCTCCCACTCTCCTCCACCTGCATGCCCCCTACATATATTCTGGGTTCCCCCTTAGCCCTCCAGAGCAGGGTGTGCTTAGGAGATTGGGGAATGAAATCCCCTTGCGTTAGGGGGGAAATGCAGTTGAAATCCATCCAATTAAATGTCTCTGCACCAGTAATAATATTCCTAGTATTAAAGATAGCATTCTCATAATGGTAGTGTTGAATCACATGCATTTTTAGGGTGTCTTCCAAAGTTATTTTCGAAGTTTTAAATTCTGGCAGGATAAAAAGCCCGTCTGCATTCATTCATTCATTGCCAGCAACATTACACTGTCGTCTTTTGTTTTATACATCAAATGGGCAGCATCGCACTTGCTTCCATCTTCTTTTTCAAAGTTTCCTTCTTTGCGCATGCATGTTTAGGTAGATGCTTGCCTTGTAGAAGAAGATTGTTTATTTGGGCTTGTGTATCATAATTGAAGCAAGCAAACAGAGAGGCACCTACAGTTCAGGCTTCAGGGAAGCTGATGAAGAGACACATACGAAGGGTCTTTTTCTCTGCTCGCTTTCATTAGGCTCTGGCCCTTCAGTCATTTTACACGTAACTCTCTCAGAGGATCTTCTATCACGCACCCAATTACAGAAACTGGAGGAGGAAGCAGGAGGCTAACCTACAGACTAATTTTGCATTTCTCACTCTCTCTCTGCGTGTGTGTTTTTTAAGAGAACGGAACATTATTCATGGCTTAAAGGAAAAGATTTGTTTAACATGTAGCCTGCTAACCAGATTCTAAAAGATAATAATGATCATAAACACTGGCAAAACCGCAACAGAAAAAATAACAGCTACCGCAGTCCAGAGTACATCATTAGAATACAGGGTTGCATTCAGGGTAGTGCTAAGAATATTGTGCTTTCAACGCAAGGATTTCTCCAAAGAAACAAAATTCTCCTCCTCTCCTCCCCTGCCCCCAATGCACCCTTAAATATATTCAGGGTTTTCCCCAACCCTCCAGAGCAGCATTGGGAATGACGAGAAAAGTTCTGCTCCAATAGTGCTAATTCTTGACGTAACTACATCACAGAGCACAGGGTGGCCTCCAAGTGCATTCACTCATGGGAAATGTTGTGTTGCTTTCCTGATTATAATTATAGCACTACTCTCCCATTTTTTGAAATGTTTCTTTCATACTGCAGGACCCACACTTTTTAACTTTTATATAAATGATATGGTGCCACATCTAAAACAGGAGCAATCCCCAGCTCCATCAATTAGTAATACAGTGGTAGCTTGGGTTACAGATGCTTCAGGTTACAGACTCCACTCACCCAGAAATAGTACCTCGGGTTAAGAACTTTGCTTCAGGATGAGAACAGAAATCGTGTGGCAGCAGCAGGAGGCCCCATTAGCTAAAGTGGTACCAGAACAGTTTCAGGTTAAGAACGGACCTCCAGAACTAATTAAGTTCTTAACCAGAGATACCACTGTAGGAAGATATGCTGTCTGTTGTACGCCGATGATGTGGTGGTCCTATCACTCTCCCGATTAGGCCTTAATAATCTGCTCACAGCTTTCAGCTCTTATTGCAAGCGGGAAGAACTTGTCGTGAATTACTCCAAGACCAAAATTTTGGTCTTTGGGAAGCGTAGCTCCAGTTTCAAATGGAAAATGGACTAGCAGAATCTCGAGCAGATACGCTCCTTTAGGTATCTGGGAGTTCTTTTCACTGAGACACTATCATGGAAGGGGCATATCGAGGCTACAAAACTCAAAACGCAGAAAGCTTGTGGGGCATTAATGAAATTCTATTTTATGTTGGGTGGCCAGTTACTAGAACCTGTGTTGGAAATCTTTTCCAGTAAAGTGGTTTCCCAGATGCTCCATGGAGTAGTGATATGGTGCATGGATCCAAATGCTAACAAATGCTACTGCAGGACCTGTTGCATTATGGATCTGTGGTTTATTGACTGATGTACCAGCACATCACACTAAATTTCATTCACACCAGCGGGGGTTGTGCGACGCAACAACAAATGTCATTGGACAACATTGCTGCTCCCTACACTTTTCGCACATGCGTACTTCTGTTCCACCATGACACACACACCCCATCCATGAAAAAAGCAGAAAAGAACAGTATGACAGTATACCACCCCAAATCTCATCACTTTACTCCTATGTTTTTCTGGCAAATCCATTGTAAATGGATTTTCCCCCTCCTGAAATCAAGTCACATTGAAATGAATGCTACACATGCTATATTCTGTTAACTTTCCAGAAATGGGTTTTACGTCATGTGAGAGCTCAAATATATCACAAAAATTAACAGTTAAGGAAACATTGGGGAAATGGAATAAACTGCTATGTGAATAGAGCATTTGCTTGAGAAATATGTTTCAGTTTTGCAACTCATGCTTTTTTGATAGAGTTTACTATTATATATCTGTACAAATGTCCTCAGTGTGAAAGCACTTCAAGACCTTATCTTCAAAGAGGCTACCCAGTCCATGGGATTTTAATGAAACTTTCACAATCTTTTTTTTTTTAAAGATGTTGAGAGTCTCAGGTCTCAAAACTCACAATCCAGTCACAAAGGTCCTGGGTGTTTATTTCTGATCATCGTTTCAACAGCAGATGAAAGCTTGATGTTCAACAAAGGAGGAATGAAAGCAGAATGCCATTAGAAAGAGGAACCAAAATTCAACAAGGTTTTCTTAGAGCATTTGAACAATGTTGAAAGTCATGCATTTCTCTCTCCCGCCCCCTTAAAGCTTCTGTGATCTTTAATCCAGGAAGGGCATAACAAAGGAAATTACCTATTATAGCCAGAAGTGTCACTCTTCACCGCCTCCCACTTTGGGGGTGCAAAAATAACTTTTGGAAGTTGTTGAAAGACAGGAAGCTCAGGCAGAGACTGTTCAAGTCTTTTTGCCAGTAGTCTAACTTACTTATTAGTATTCCTTTTTTTCTCCATTGCCATGAAGGAAAAGCATTGGCATGTTTTCATACAACCAGAAATGGCTATGCCAAATCTGTAGCAGCCATTTCAGCACAATATTGTTTCAAGAGTGATCCTTTGATTAACCACCCCATAGAAAAGCAAAGTGTGTGTGTGTATGGTGTGTGTGCGTGCATGTGTGGTTGGGTGGGGGACCAGAATCTGACCTCTTCCCGAAGGAGGCAAGGCACACCATGCTTAGCCATTATCGTTATAGGAATAGGATTGTTGCTAAGCAACGAGTCTCACATAATCTTCTGCAGCTTTTGTATCTGAGGAAAATTGAGGCAAAGAAAAGTTTGGGAAGCTAATGAGGAAGAAATAGCTTCAGTGAGGAACAATCGATAGTGCACCTGACCAGAAAATAAACTATTAATGGGACCATAGAAAACAAAGCTACTTAGACTGACTCAAAGGCAAATTTATTATCACCAGGTGTGTTTAATTGGCTGCACACTAATTCTCCTTTTAGCTTGGAATCCTTTCAGCATGGAGAGAGGGCTACAGCTACCTTGGCCCTGGCTATAATAATTTATGGAGGGTTTCTGCTCAGTGACTTTAAGAGGTGCAGCAAACCAGCTGTTGTTCAGATCACATTTTATTCTGTCCCCCTTAAGCATTCAATAGCCAGTCTACAACCTATTATGGTGCTGCGAGAGCTGGAGAATGCGCTTGTGCCTATTTCAGGCAATTCTTGGGTGAAATTTCCTTTAACGGAGTGGCCAATGTTATTTCACTTAACGTGCATGTGTGTGTGTGTAGTCATATCCAACATTAATTGGAGTTGACCCACTGAAATCAATGGATTTAAGTGGAGCCCATTGACAGAGGATGCCCTGTTGGTAATGGCTCAAGTGTGAAAAGAAGGCCTCTGCAGTAGGGATACTGGAGATTTCTGATGAAAACAGAAATGGGAGAAACAATTACTGGTATTTATGATTCATCCTAGGTCAGGAACAGAAGTCAATCCAGTGAATATAATCATTACTATATTTGCTGTCACTGTTCCTTTCAGTCTGCAAACAATATGTAATGGTCAGGAGTCCAGGTTCCCAGCTTGATAAAGCGCGTTCTCCAATTAAATGAGAGCACATGTTGCAGTGTAGGACGCTGGGCCAGCCCTATGGTTGCCAGGCAAGTTAATGGTTGTTGCCTGGTACTTTGATTGGATCACCAGGTTGCTGGGGCAAATTGTATGTTGCAAATTGGGTGGGTGGGACCATAGTCTTTAAATATTGGGGCACTCTGGTTTCTCTTTCTCTTTGCAGAGTGCATCGGATCACCCGCCCGCCCACCCTCTTTTCCGGTTGACCTTGCTTTGCCTGTCATGGGGTCGTCTGCCTTGGTGCAGGGGCCTAGTAGGAATTTTGCCATTTGGTGATTGGCTGTGCCATTTGGTTTTTGCCTACTACTTAGCAATTCATCACAACTTGTAAGGTTGCGGTTAGGCATTGGTTATAAAATGTTGGTGGTGGAGGAGTCAGGATAGGCTGTGCCTGCCCCTCCTATTGCGCTGAAGGGAATTCCGTTAAAGAAATCCTGGGGCTTGCCATGATTTCGTCCAATCCCTGTCATGGGACCAGGGCCGGCAAGCCTTGGGGAGCTGCTGGGGTGAGCAGAGTGGGTCCGACGCTTAGCTCAAATGATCCCCAAGTTTGTCTTGCCCTTCTACTGGCTACCGATCGGACCTCGGGATGTCAGTTCTGTCCCAGGCCCAGGGACAGATAGTCATAACCAATGTCTAAACAACCACTCACTGATTTTGTATTTTAATAAAGTTGTGGCCAAAATAGTGCCCAAAAACCAAAACTAAAATTACGTGTTATGTGTGAAATTATTTGAGGGGTGGCCTGGTGACCTACACACACAACACAGTAAGTGTAGGTAATTAAAAAGGAGGATTTATTGCAAGAAAACAAACAGATAACTCCAGATGGCTCTAAAAAAGCCTCCGGCATCATTACTCAAGATGACCCTTCTGAAGACTTCTTGCAGAATAATATCTTCCAGAAGATATTGAACTTTCGCACCCTACGTCTCTTGTTTTCCTGTCTAGCGACCCTCCCATTCACTGACTGTGTGGACTGATTGGATCAGCTCCAACCTCTTCGTTTTCAGATAGGCTGTCTCTGAGTTAGTTCGCTCCATTTTGTGCTTCCTGCAAGCTTCGGCTGTGTTCTAGCCTCCTCTCAGGTACCGCCTTATTAGTCAGCCCATCAAGGTCAGGAAGAACTGAAGTCTGCAGCTGCCAGCTCCCCCCAGCCTGACTAAAGCCTCTCTGTTTCTGGCTGCTTTCTGCCATTGGCTGAAAACCTTCACTCGGAGCTGGCTCATTCCTGACAGTAATTGATTACACACCCCACCTACATTTGCAATATGTTTCAATCACGCTTAAATGAATGGAGTGGAATGACGTAATGATAACATAACTTACGTAATTTACATAACTATGCAATTAATTCTGCACATCACACCATTTACATAATGTCACTGCTGTAGACAGTGAGATGAATAATATAGTTTTCGGCAGAATATGAGCTGCTGCAGAACAGAAACAGAACTGCATGCAATGAATACAGGGCAGGATGAAAAACAATGTTGTCCCTACCTGACACAGCAATGCACCTGGTACCAACAGTCTAATCCTTCTGCTGTAGCTGAAGATGCACCTGTTCACCTTTGGAAGAGAACTGCACATTTTTAGTTGCCCTTCCTGCATATGCAGCTGGACGCTGTTATTTACTTATTTATTTATTTATTTATTTATTTACAAGCATTTATAAACCACTTAATATTTTAAATTTTTTAAGAGATACGCAACATCAAAAACAAACAACACCATTAAAATGAAAAACACAACCTAAGGCCAATAAAACAGCACTATAAAAACATTGCAAAAAGCATATTCATGCAAATAAAACCGGAATTTGAGGTATTTCAGCACATAACACTGTTTCCAATCTTATGGGTCCGATACCTACGATAGTCTTCAGATTGCAGTGCCACAAGTTGAATTTCCCTAGACAATCAAGGTGATCTTACAGATCTGCACAGGAGCAGGTGGCCTTTCAGATAACCTGGTCCTAACCTGTTCTGGGCTTTAAATGTTAACAACAAAACATCTGACATGGCCCAGTAGCTGCATCATTCTGTACCACCTGCAGATTTTGGACCAATCCCAAGAGAAGTCCCACACCGGGTGCATTGAAAAAGTTCAGTTGTGAGGTTGCCAATCCATGATTCACAGTGGCTTGTAGGCTTTTATGTTGCTAATACTTACAGAGTCATGAGCTTACCTCATCCTGGGGACTTGCCGTGCTCATCTCAAACAAAATATGAGCATGGTGATGTCTCTGCTTTTCTCCCAAGAAGCAGGCGTCTTTTAATTTTGTGACTGCTGTCACCATCTGCAGTGATCATGGAGCCCAAGAAAGTAAAATCTCTCACTGCCTCCATTTCTTCCCTTTCTATTTGCCAGGGGGTGATGGGACCAGTGGCCATGATCTTAGTTATTTTTGATGTTGAGCTTCAAACCATATTTTGCGCTCTCCTCATTCACCCTCATTGAGAGGTTCTTTAATTCCTCCTCACTTTCTACCATCAAACTTGTGTCATCTGCATATTTGAGATCGTTGTATATGAGAGAATGATCTCTGATGGTGTTTGCAAGTGACTCAGTTCCTAATTGTGCTGAGAGCAGTTCACTCCTCAGAGCATTTAGCTTGTCTTTCTTTCTTTGCATGGGAAATGTTTTAATTTGTGACATGAAAATTCCAATAAAAAGGGCCTCTTTATTTATTTTTTTTACAATAGTAACATTGGCTAAAGAGACAAACAAACCCAAATCCAAAATATCAAAACACAGTGGCAGCTTTTCCATCCTATAAAAATGTAGCGGCCATGTTCCAAATTCAAGCCACCTGACTTCCACCCTTCTGAAATGTCCACTGTCTCTATATAGATTTCCAAGCTCATTATTACCCAAGTTATATTTTTTTTGTCTATGTTTATTAATATGACAAGATGGCCAAAAGGAAAAAAAAACCCCACTGAATTGAAATGGCATTTTTAAAACTCCCTGTGAAAATTCCAGCGGACTGAGATCTCTAGCTCTGTTTAAGCACCCCACCAAAATAACAGTGGCTGAGTGAACAAAAATAATTGACTGAACAAATGCGAAAACCTCATTCAAGACGGGCAGCATTTTTGCGATCACTTGAACCATCGCTGCTGGAGTCTCAAGTAACCACCACCCAAAACGAGTGCCTTTTACTAGGCTGGAAAATGTTCTGGTTCAGAGTGTACAATACATCCTCAGGCAACAATTGGCTTTTCAGTGAATACTGTATACCTTGACTTGACTTTTCTTGTACTTCATTGTAAGGGCAGCACAGTCAGACTGTTGTGCATTGAAGCTGCCTTGAACAGCCTGGATTCCTACTTTTTTCAGATACAGTGGATGGACGCTCCAGTTGCGAACGTGATCCATGCGGGAGGCACGTTTGCAACCCGCAGCACCACATCTGCACATGTGCGGGTCGCGATTCGGTGCTTCTGCACATGTGCAAAGTATGATTTAGTGTTTCTGCGCATGCGCGAGTGCCAAAACCCGGAAGTAACCCGTTCCAGTACTTCTGGGTTTGGCGTGGTGTGCAACCTGAAAATGCACAACCTGAAGTGTCTGTAACCCAAGGTATGACTGTAAAGTGACATTCCTTTCACAGTACTAGTTCAGGGCTGGGGCTGGCATTTGTTGTTCTGCCTCCAAGCAGCAAAATGTCTTGAGCTAACCTGGCCCAAAATTATTTATTCATTCATTGCCTTAGCACATTTGTAGCCTTCCCTTCATTGCCACCAATCCAAGGGAAGGTTGCAAGGAAAAATATAAAACAACACAACCATTTTTAAAAACCCCAGCATGAACAAATACAAATATCACAATTAAGGTGACCATAACCTCCAAAACAAAACTGCAGATAGCTTCAGCAAGTAAGCAAGTAAGCTGTTAACATTCCAAAATGTTAAAATTATTTTCCATCACCGCAAGCATAATAATTTATATCTGAGCTTGTTTACTTCATCCTCCCTCCCAATCAATTTTCCTTTAGTGTGTCTTTTTTATTGAAAGTCTGAACGCAGTGACTGTCTTGTTTGTAGTGACCTCTAAACCACTCTGGAAGTCTCTCTCTATCTTTCCTTTGGGGAGCAGATTGCGCACGCGCGCGCACACACACACACACTTAACTATTTAATAGCCATCTATTTATCATTGACCTCATATACACAAACCACAAGACAGCCCCCAATGATTTTGAATTGCATGCTTTCTTTTCTTTTAAGGAGTAGGGCAGACAATAGAAACAGGAGGGGGCTGACACCTCCTTGCAACTTTTACATTCTCTGTCCTTAGAAATGTTTTCCGTTATGAATATTCTCACCTTCCCTTCTCTTGGCAGTGAAATATATTTCATTCCGTAAATTATATTTCAATCAAAAATCCACTCTCACTGTGAGCTGTAAATAAAATATAGAACCTCCAAGATGCTGCCATCTAGAAAATGAGCTGGTGCTTAGCTATGTAACTATTCCCTTTCAAACGTCCAGGGGGAATAGCATTGTAAGCACTATTTCATGCTCTGGTGTCTGCCATAGCGATAGATGCTTATAGAAGCCCACCTTCTGGTGGAGGGCAAGAAATTGCTTATGCATATGCCAATTCACCCTTGAACAATGTGACACTGCCATTAAATCTCTCGCTGAGTGACAAAGCAACAAAAGATTTTCTTCTCCCTGAATGTTGTATTGAGTGCTGGAAAGTAAAAGGTGGCAATGGTTACTGATGGGACTGGGGAGTCATTCAAAGGCAATTCTACGGCATTGCACTGCTGGGTGTTAGGCTCTGAGCAAAAGCTCAGTGGAGCATCACGACAAATTATATATCACTTTTATTATTATTATTATTATGAAGACCGTAGTCCGCGTAGTGTGTTTCCTTTGTGAATAGGGACAGGTAGATGTGGAAACTTCTGAGCACTTTTGGGGCCTCTTTGTCGCAGTAATAGACTCCAACAGGCTCACCGTACCCTCCGACATGTGAGACCCTTTCAATCTTTCGTGCACAATTGTGATTGCTCGGCATAAATCATCCCAAAGGTGGTGCTTGTGAAAGCATCATGAAACTCTGAGCTTTGTGACATGAACCTACCCGGACACCGAGATCATCATCTGAGGCCCTTCTCCATGTGCCTCCTCCACGACAGGTCCAGAGAGTGGCAACACGAGAACAGGTCTTCTCTGCAGTGGCTCCCCATCTGTGGAATGCTCTTCCCAAGAAGGTGCGGCCGGGTAGATCTTCATTATACACCTTTAGTTGCCAGGCAAAGACATTCCTCTTTAACCAGGCCTTTGGCTGATTGACACCCAATGCCCTTTTAAAATGTGTTAGGGAGGAGGGGGTCCCAAGTCACAAGGTGGATAGATTGGTCTCAACTAGGGCCAGGGCCTTTTCAGTACTGGCTCTGACTTGGTGGAATGCTCTGTCACAAGAGACTAGGGCCCTGTGGGACTTGACATTTTTCCGCAGGGCCTGCAAGACAGAGCTGTTCTGCCTGGCCTTTGGTTTGGACTCAGTCTGACCCTTATGTTTCCCTCCCCTTATGGTCTTGATTTATTGGGTACATTTAAAATGAGGCTGCATTTTAAATTGCATTTTAACCTGTATTTTAAATTGGTTTTTCCCTCTTTTTTCTTTTTCTTTCCCCCCTATTATGTTTTTACTGTGATTTTATTGGTGTTAGCCGCCCTGAGCCCGGCTCTGGCCCGGGAGGGCGGGGTATAAATAACATTTATTATTATTATTATTATGTTGTTGTTGTTGTTGTTGTTTGTTGTTGTTGTATTGTGATTTTATGTTGTAACAAAAATTTATACAAATTTAATAAATAAATTATTCCCACTACCAAAACACAGACACATGAGACACCTTAGAAACTCTTGCATTCCGGGGGGGCACTAGGGGGCGCATTGGAAGATGGCTGACAATAACATCTCTCCAACCCAAATGAGGTAATTTGGAGGCTATGATGGGAGTAATTAGCCTCCCTAACCCCCCCCCAGGATGGTGGGGGCGACTGCCCTTGCCTGCTGTGCCCTATACCACCCCCGAATTTGTGGGGATGGGGGCACTAGGCACAAAGCCCTCCTGTGGGATTTCGGCACTCCAGGACACCGTCCCTGATTTGCGCCACTAGCTGCAAGAACTTCAAAAGAAACAATTTGGATGAAGCGAATGCACATATTTCAAGGAAGAAGGGGGAGTAAAGCCTGCTAACAGAAGAGATCTCTGATAAAACAAGACAAGAATAAAACATGAGAAGATACGCCAAGACACGGTATGGCAAATGACTGATGGGGGAGGGAAAAAAAACTTTCCTTTCTTTCCTTATGTGATTAAACAAGAATCCCCTCCCCTCACGAGTCAGAAATGTCGTTTTAAGGACTTAAGCTGTGGATTTAAGGCTGTGTGGAGATAAACCTTTGAACCAAAGCATGTTTTAAGAAGAGCATGGAATGTATAAGAGCTTTGGAATGATGCAGTTAAAAATGCTGTCGCCATATTGGGAAGTTCTGTCGGAGGTCTTGAGTCTGGGAGGAGAAAGAGAGAAATAGAGCTGTTTATATATTGTGGGTTAAACTCCTCAGAGGGACTTAAGAGCGACAGTTTTGCAAGATTATGATGGAAAGAGCGATGTTATCTATGAAGGAGATGATATATGGAAACCATCTCGATTTGAGGATTGGAAGAACAGAAAATTCACACAGGATTATTATTACTATTGGTGTTTATCGGCTTAAGGAGACTAAAGAAAAAAGAGAAAATATATGAACAAGATGTGATGTGGAAACAGCAAGATAAGATTGGATAGAATTATGAACTCTGTTTGGACTGATTTGGACTGATTTGGACGTTAATGCAGCAGCAAGAAGATGTTCAGAATTCCCCTTCGGATCTTGAAATATGGGTCCCCCCAACAAAATTTAAAATTCGGCTTTGTAATTCGGAATTTATGTGATGTGATTTAATTTGATGTGATTGGCCGGTTAATAAAAAAATTTTTTAAAAAAAAAGGAAGAAAGAAACTCTTGCATTCCTAGCAGTGCCAAAGCCAGACTTTCCAGTGTCATGGCTGGGCTAGCTATTCTCCCCAGTAACTCACAGAGAGCTACAGAATGTTACTAAAACTCTGCATTGCAATAACCTCTTTCAGTTGATCACCATGATCTGTATTCATTAGAGTAAATGGAGAGTCATTCTTAAATGCTCCCTCCTTTTCAGAAGAGCTCGAAAACTGAGACGCCCAGGTCCATCACTGTTTAGGAACTCTCTTAACAGGAGATAGTTCTGCTGGACTATCTTGGACAAAGGCAGCCAAGGACCTGTTTGTCTCAGGCTAATCCTTAGTGACTGAATTTAACATTTGTAAGCACTGCATAATTGTTGGCTCTGATTACATTAATTTCAGCACAGTTGACTGAAGCTGTGGAAGTCTTCTCACACAGTTCCGCCAACACACCTCATTATTTGCACTTCTAGACATCCAACATGCCTGATACTCTAATTCTAGGCTCCTGCTGACCCTTCATTGCCTTTCCATTAACTTCTAGCAATCATGATGAAGTTGCCTAGTGATTTTGTGGCATACAGTAATTAAGTGGAAATTTAGCAAACTCCTACGTGTGGGGTATGCTGCTTGGATGTAAATTCATTCATACTAATGTGATAGGGAGGGATACTCGAATAACTTTCAAAGATAGAAAACATATTGACACATTAAATATTTTCCATTTGAAGCAATATGATACGCTTTAACATTGGTCTCTCTTCCTGTTTATAGTACATAAACTAGAGATGTGTGGAATTTAATATTATCAAAATTAATTTGGCCTCGTCTCCTCTGGCATTTATCTGAAAAGGAACCTTCAATTTCTGTTTTAGGAAAAATTGCCTTTAAAATATGCTGAATGCCCTTCATAAATTTGACCAATTTGACCGAAGATATTTGGTGTTGCCTTTAATTTTTCACTTTTCACTCTAGATGAAATGTCACCTCCACGTTTCACTCTAGCTGAAATGCCAGTGATAGTGATAACCACAATTTAATGATATTTTAGTTAGCCCTAATAAAGGTATTACAGCACTATGTGGTTTGATCAACTGAACAAAACCAGCTACTTACTTTTTTCATTGCCCCAGTGAACGAATCAAGACAAATAAATGCCCTTCAAGTTATTAAGTTTATTAATTTGGAGTCACTCTCAAATCAGCAACATCACCTTTATTTTTTTACAAAATGGCAGCTACAGCTACCTGGGCTGTAGAGCTGAGGAACGGGGTGGACTTTGGTAATACGGCATCCTATGTGAAGCCAAAATCACTTCCCCCCAGCCCTTGTGCATCCTTCCGAAAGTCAGTGTCACGGTCCGGTCTATGGGCGATCGAAGTCTCGGCTGAGGACGTCGGGACCGGGGGCAAGATGGCGGGGTGGAAGCAGGAATGAGAGTCCAGAAGCCAGGAGTCCGAGGGGCGAGAAGCAAGTAGTCATGAAGTCAAGGATCTGAAGGTTGAGAAGCAAGGAGTCAAGAAGCCAAGGTCTGAGGATCAGGATGTAAGAAGCCAAATGCAGCAAGGCAGGAAATGTGTTGCTGTGGCAAAGAGCCGAAGGGAAATGCTGACCTTATATCCCTTCCTGGCTCTTGCCACCAGGCGCAGCGAGTTACCAAGCAGTCTCACCTGTGTGGCCGTGCCTTGCCTCTCTGGACAAACTTAGGAAGGCCCCAGTCCTGAGAAGCCCTACTGGTCCCAGGGCCTGGCTCCTGCACACACTCCTGACTGTCAACTAAGTGAAGTACTGTGCTTTGGGAACGTTATAAAGCTCTGGCAGGGTCCTAGAATCCTCACGTCCCTTTTCCATAGCTGAGGAAGCACTAACTAGGCTTTGGGAAGGGGGAAGGAAGACTCCAGAACCCTGTCAGAACCATCACACCTCCTTCCCAAAGGAACAACTTACTAGGCTTTGGGAAGGAGGCAGGAAGCACCCTCTTGGCTCAGCACGCTGTGCAAGGGAACTGGTTGTGTTGCCCTAAATTACCTGTGTGGTTGTAGCTGGCAATTTGGGTGAGAGTCAGGGTAGGCAGTACGCCATGGGGGACTTGTGGTTGCCCAACAGTGATGGTCCTGCTGCCAGGCCTGGACAAATTCAGATAATCAGTCCACCCTTTGTTTTGAATGGTGCCTTGTGGCCTGAATCTGTTTTGTGCTCCTATGGCTTGCAGCCATTCCCAGAATTCCATTGAAACTGGCAATCTTCCCTTATGATATTTCACATGTCAGTGGAAGAAGTTCAGCTAGACTCATTCCCGAGTAAACATGTTGAATAAACAATGAAACGTATTAGTGGAATGAAGTTGTGGCAGACCAATTTTGCAAAACTGTTCCTTTGAATTACTGTGCCAGCTTCTCGTGTTTCTAATCAAATCACTGTTTCTTGGCAGTTCAAACACACAGAGTGTTATTTTAATTCATCAATATTTTCTTCATAGAAGGAGTTCAATCAGATGTATGTGCTTCACCCTGATACTTGGTTTTTTCTACACTACATCCACAAACAGATCTGAAAAAGCATTCCCCCCTCCACAGTAATTTTGGTGAATGCTAGAATATAAAGCATGCAAAGACTCATAAACAGCATATTCCACTGAGGCCTTTTCAAATCATATCTGTTGGTAGCCTTGTGGAGCTTGTGCAGATTGGATTGCTATCATATTAGCATACAATCACATTTTGGTAAGTTTTCTTTGTGCTCAGTGAATTCAAACAGTTGGATGGTTGTTTGCACCTCTTCATGCATAATGCTTCCTCTCTCCCCAACCCTGGTGTAAGCACTTGCCCTTTTCCAAGTCCTGTCTCTCATTCACTCCCTCCCTCCCTCTCAAAATTGGAATGTTTCACAATTGAAAATTGTTACTATAACAGCATGGTAACTCTCAGCTTCCATCTCACCTCACGTCTTCACTGTTAAAGACATTTTTCCATCTCTACCTGAAGATGCCAGAAACTGAACTTTGCACCTACTGCACACAAAGGAGGTGCTCCTGAACAGCAACCTTAAAATTTGTCTCAAAATCTTGCATTGTACAACATTTGTTGGCACCTGAGCTGGTTCGTAAGTTATTCCCCACACAAATAAATCAATAAAGCTGCCTCCCCAATTAAGTTTGGCTATTTGGCTATTTGGCTTGATTCATTTTTCTGCTGGTGTTCAATCCTATAATACTTTATTGAGTGTAAGCCCCACTGAACACAAATGGGACATACCTCTGAGTAGGGATGGAGGAGAAATTGGATTCAGTTTGTATTTAAAGTTGAACCTACCAAATATGGAGTTTCAAAAGCAGCATGCATACTGAAACACAGCCGTCTTTTCGAAATTCTCTGAATTTTGCAGTAATGTGTATAAAAATGCATGTGCTAGATAAAGTGTATATGTATTCATGAAAAGAACATTCAAAATGGGAAAATTGTGTATTTTGGCATATTTGCATATAAACATCCATATGTTTGCGGGGGCGGATCATGGACATAACCTGATGAATTTTCATGATTGCTTTCTTTAAAAACAAAACACATACCGATGTGGAAAACTGAATGGAAGGCCGGAATAACTGAAAGTAACAGGAATTGACAGATTCACCCATCCTATCTTCTAAGGAAGCATGTATGGGATTTTGCTGTTCATTTTTCATTGCTCTATATTTTGCGCTTCACTTTGAAAAGTACTGTAAGCATCTTTGAAAGCCATGATGGAAAGGCAGGATATATAAAATAGATAAACAGGTATGATAAAGTGATACTGAATTCTACATTCACATCAACTGCTATAGTTTTCTAAATAAATTGTGTTTAGTTTTCCTAAGGGAACAGAAGGGATGGCTGAGTTTTTCTCGGATTTCCCTAGGTATTTTTATTTGCTGCATTACATAGTTGCCCATCCCATTTATTCACAAACTTTTTTTTAATTTTAATTTTACATGAGAGGCAGGGATGATGTGTATTTAGTGTTAATATAGAGATAACAAGGGAAAGGAATGGTGTTATTGATTTCCGCTCTGTGCTCTCAAAGAGATTTGGCCTCTTGCCAAAGCCAACGTGAGTGAAAGTCAGGTGTGCAAAAAGAAATGCTTAATACACAAAGCTAAGTCCATTGCTCATGCTGCTCCTCCGCTTGAGACCAAGTTCTCAAAAACGACAGGAGGTAGATTTGTTTCTGGGATGTACCGTTTCAGACCACAGAGAGGGGCAAGGAAGAGTCCCCGAACATAGAAAATGATTGTATCCTGAAGTTATGCTAGAACCCATCTCTTTCTTTGCTAGTTTTCTCTGTTGGGAGAGTTTGATGATGATGATGATGATGATGATGGTGATTTTGGTGATGAAGATGATGAGCTTATTGGCAAAACCTATTTGGTGTTTTGCAACTTTCTGTATAAGGCTGCTTCCTATGTTCATATGCTGTTTGTGAGGAGTAGATCGAAAATCAGGTATAGTTGTGTCAGATTTTCCCTTCCCTCCTTCCCTCCCTCCCCCTGCTGTTTGGGGATAAGTGTTGGATTATGCTACTTCTTTCATCATGTAACTGCATGTTGGAAATGAGAGGGGGGAAATCCCTTTTGAATACAGCTGCAAAGCGATATTCACTCTGGTGAATAACTTATCTAAGCTTATTTTAGAAAACCTGAAACACTGACTGGCTACGAACTGTTAGAAACCAAGTATGAAAGCTCCCATTGTTGATACATTTTATTCACCTGCTTAATCCAAAAGGGAAGCCAGACAACAACATAAACCCCATGTTTTTGCTTTAGCCGAGGCAACAAATGTAACATGAGCCTGATATATGCACAACTCTATTTCTCCATAACATCTGAATCAGAAGAAGCTCTGAAAGCTCTGGTTCAGTGTCTGAATGCAGTGCCAAACTGCATGAGGGCCATTTGATGGTGTTTGCATCCTGGGAAGGCTCTTTGGGTGGCTGGGTCCAGTGTCTGGCAGATAAGCAACTGTGGTCTGAACCACTGAGCCTCTTGGACTTGCTGTTCAGAAGGTCAGAAGGTTGGCAGTTCGAATCCCCGTGACAGGGTGAGCTCCCATTGCTCTGTCCCAGCTCCTGCCAACCTAGCACTTTGAAAGCATACCAGTGCAAGTAGATAAATAGGTACTGCTCTGGTGGGAAGGTAAATGGCATTTCTGTGTGCTCTGTTCCGTCATGGTGTCCCGTTGCATCAGAAGCTGTTTAGTCATGCTGGCCACATGACCCGGAAAGCTTTTTGTGGACAAACGCCGGTTCCCTCAGCCTGAAAGTGAGATGAGTGCCACACCCCATAGTCACCTTTGACTGGACTTAACCATCCAGGGGTCATTTACTTACCTTTTACCTTTACTCCCTCTGAAGGCACAAGTATGACGCCTGAGGGTACTTATGGATACATCTTTGTCACTAGAACCCTAAGTGTCCTCTGTGGCTCAGAGTGCCTCTTACCAGCTTTGCCCAGTTTGCTAACAGCAGCCATTCCTGGACAGGAATAGCTTGTGCGTTGGTAATCTTGAGGCTGGGCTACTGCAATGTATTCTATAGGGAGCTGCCCTTGGACTTGGTGCAGACTGTGATGGGGGCACATAGCTGACAATATGTAACACCACTGTTTAAACTTCTGCTGCCTATCTACTACTGAGCCAGGTTCAAAGTCATTGCAATGATATACAAAACTCGGAACAAATTAGGCCCAGAGTATCTTAAGGACCATCTGGACCAGGCATGGCCAAACTTGGCCCTCCAGCTGTTTTGGGACTACAACTCCCATCATCCCTAGCTAACAAGACCAGTGGTCAGGGATGATGGGAATTGTAGTCCCCAAACAGCTGGAGGGCCAAGTTTGGCCATGCCTGATCTAGACCCTTATATCTTAGCCTGATCACTGAGATCATCTATGGGGTTGTTGTTGGTTGTCCCCTGACCCAGCAAGGTTCATTTGTCATCAACGCAAAATAGTGTCTTAAGTGTCACCACCCCAGTCATTCAAAATGTTCTTCCAGTACAGATTCAGCAAGCACCTTCTGTTTCAGCCTTTAAACGCCTGCTGAAAGTTCTTCTATGCCATCAGGCTATGCAAGCAATTAAGAAAATGTATTTCCATAATAGTTAGATGATGTTCTCTGGTTTTAAATGTTCAAGTGTTTTTATTATATAGAGATATTATTGTAAACCATTTCAGTTTGTTATGATACAGTGATGTGTGCGGGTGTGTGATACACACACATTGTCATATCATGATGGATCTTTTTATTTGTTCTGCTCCATTCCTTCTCCCACCTGGTGTTTGCCCTCTCTGCCCTGCCTCACTAACAGTAATTGAGCCTTGTTAGTTTTCATTGGATTGTGTCCTGGAATCCTGCATATACTGGAGCTCGACAAAGTTTGCTGATGCTCCTCCCTCTTGTGTTCATATGGTGCAGTTTGGCAATAGAAGGACTGACATTCAGAGAACTGAAATCTCTGTTGATATATATGATGTTAGCAGGGCTTTTTCCAGCTGTAACTCACTGGAACTCAGTTCCGAAACCTCTCAGGTGGGCACCATTGCCTTTATAAGAGAACAAGGTGTGTTACAAGGGATCTCAAAATTACAGGGTACATGCCCAATAGCCTCCTGCACACAAAGGTATGTTCACACACATGCACGTACTTTAACCTGTTTTTCAGCTGTTCCTAAAAGCAGGAAAGGCACTTTCATTCACAACTATTACATTCATCGATGTACATCCTAATACATTTCCTGCTCTTTTGGAATACCAAAGCAAACAATAACAACAACATTTTTGGGATGCAATCCTGTCAGCATTCACCACCTGGGTCCATTGTTGGAAGGAGTGATGGCTATGCTTTGCCCATTTGTCTTCAATGCTCACTTTTGTGGCAAGTTATGGCAGACAAAACCAAAAATGTCTACATGAATCTGTCAATTAGACCTGAGTCTCTTGGAGTTCAATGGCAGTTCTAGGAAAGTGTATTTACTATTGCTGGGCAGATGTTTATCTGAATGAAGTAGGTTGGGATTCCCTAGACTAGTGACACAGGTGGTTGATTCCAACTCAAGGATGTTGCACATAATTAAATGTTTCTAAATCAATGTTATGCTGATCAATAATTACACATCTTGGAGTCACATAGTGAAACTGAGAATGAACTATGATTGATCAGAAGATGATCCACGAAATTGGCAATGCCCTTGGTATTCAGACTATTTGCAATGTTCTCTGCACTTCCATGCAATCTGTACAATAGATGCTAGGACATTTATTTTGGTTTCACTGAGTTGCAGGCCCATGCTATAAGGAACAAAGTAGTATTTTGAGCATACAGTTCTATGAGCATGTGTATTCTGCATTGCAGGGGACTAGATGACCCTGGGGGTCTCTTCCAACTCTACAGTTCTATGATTCTATGATCGTATATGTTTTATTAGCACAGTAGTACTTCATTATTTTAATAACCCCCCAAATAATACTGAACACAGACAAGCGTGGTTGCCTAAACCAAGGCGATTCAATCAGAATTCAGTTCAATTGAATATTCATTCTGAGAAAATCTCTACAATGTTTTACTTATCTCAGTAGTCACAGCATTATCTTCAGTCAAGCTCTCATGCTTTGTCTGACTAAATTATGTGAAATTCCATGAACCTCAGAGACAATTCCTAATATTGGAGCTATGCTATGTTGACAATTCTCAGTAGACTTGCTGGCTACAGCTGAGCAAAACTCAGCTGTTTTCTTAGGAATAAGTGCATTTTCTTTGGTTTCTATCCATGTAGGATTTCAGGCTCCCTGCTGAATTGCACACAGGCTGAATGAACTCAAAACATTCACAGTGAGAGAAATTCAGAAATAGGCAAGTGCCAAGCAATTTCTCTTGAAAGCATACAGTAATTCAGAATTGAATTTACATCACATTGACATTGTACGTCACTCAGTTCAAGGTCTCAGAGTCATTATGTAGGTTCTCTCATGGATGGAAGTTCATTACAAGCTTTAGGCCACATTCATGCCATACATTTAAAGCAGTATGATAGAAGTTCTAAACAGTCATGACTTCCTGAAAATAATTCTGGGAAGTATAATTAGTTAAGGGTACTGGAAGATGGTTAGAGGCCCTGATTCCCATCCCAGAGCTACAATTCCTTAAAAAAAATTAATTTTCCATTTTTAACAATATTATAACATCATATCTCATTAATACGTTTTTAGCTCCACTGAGCCACTCGATTTCCCTCCGTTCTGTTGTCTGGTTTTTATAGAACACATCTTAGTTTCACATATTTATACCATCTCAATTCTACATTTATCCTAACTTATCCTAAACTTGATGCACAAAATAGAAAATTTCTTCCAATAAACACTGCATGATTTATCTCAGTCCTGCCAGTGTCTTTACAAGTTTACAATAATTATCTATATATTGAATAAATTTGCTCCAATCTCTCTGGAACGCTTGTTCACTCTGGTTTTGGATTTTCCCTGTCAGCTTTGCTAATTCTGCATAGTCCATCATCTTTGTCTACCATTCTTCCACCGTCAGTAGTTCTTGCTGTTTCCACTTTTGGGCTATTAAAGTTCTAGCAGCCGTAGAGGCATACATAAACAATCTATGGTCAACTTTTGGTATTTCCTCTCCTGTCATACCCAACAAAAAACACTTCAGGCTTTTTTTTGGGGGGGGGAGTATACCTAAATATTTTTTTAACTCATTATAAATATTTCCCCCAAATAACTTAACTTTATCCCATGTCCAGAGCTACAATTCCTAGAGTACCTTAACAATCAATCTCTTTTCACAGGGAGTTCTAGAATGCACCTGGCAATGAGTCATCATCTCATGTATGAATAAAGTGAGCTCTTGAAATTTGTCTACTCCCAATCTTGGGAGAAGTGGTCTCTTTTGTACACATGCCTACACATAATGCCAAAGCAGATGAAAAGGTTTGGTTCAGCATTAGTGTCATGTCCTATTACTCCTCTTTTATTTTAATGGAGCTCTGGAGTGACCTGAGCAGCATGTGCAGAGGAATGCACATAAATGTAATGGGTGGTTTCAATGAGGGCTGTATAGAGTGTTAGGGGAGGGGTAGTACCTCTTTTGGGGGCCATGTGTTGCTCCTTCTGGGGTAGTTTGACCACCGTTGTCCCCCACCCTACACTCAGCTCTCACCTGTGGCTCCTAGAAGCTCTCAGCATGTGAAACGGCCACAGGAATAGCTTCGACTGGCCAGCTAAACCAGGTGAAGGAAGCTGATGGGTCTCAATCCCTTGGTGAGTCAGGGACTTTCCCTGAATGTGAAGACAGGCTCTGGCGGACTGAGCAGATGAGACCAACAGTGCGTCCAACAGTCAAGAAGGTGATTTCTGCACACGTAGAGGGAAGGAAGGGACAGATGGGGCTCATCATCTAGGAGAAGAAATACTCTGAACCTAAACCACTGCTGCCTTCTGGGATATCTTCAGGAGAAGAAAAAGCTAAGGAGTAAACCCTACACAAATCCAGAGTGAAGTCCCTAAGATGGTAGGATGGTGCCTTGTATGCCTCCCTCTGGCAATTCCGACAGCCAAGCTCATGCCAAACATATTGCTCTGCTTTCTTTTGGACCACGTCATCAAGGTGGGGGCGTTTCTTGTCATCTAGGCAGCCCAGGACCTCCATGCACCCTGGGGAGGTCACTGAAGTGCTGCTAACACAGTGGTTTGCCTTCACCTCCATTGGCATCCACACACCTGGATGCCAACAATGGATTCAATGAAATAAAGTGAACTCTACAAAATTCTGGGCACAAAAGGTGCTCTTATGCCCAGGCCACATTTTTTGTTATTGTTCTTGTAACAATTTTTATTTTTGAAAGTGATGGGCCAATCACAAAGTCAACACTTTCATTTAGGATTTAAAGTCTGCTGGTTTATGCATTCATTTTGTAAATCTATGACTGCCTTCTCCAGCCTGGTGCCCTCCAGGTTTGGACCACAGCTCATATGAGCTTCATCCAACACCTACTAGATGGGGCTACAGTCCAAAAATCTGGCAGTTGACAGGTTGCTGAAGGCTGATGGAGCTTTCCCCAAGAGGGTGTGTGAAGGGTAGTGCTTAGTAAGCTTTCGCTACATCCTGTCACAAACCACACAGGATGGCCAAGGTGCACTCACAGCAGGGATCTTCACATTTTTAAACAGCAGAAATACGTTCAAAAAGGTGCAGGAAATTCCAATGCATTTCTGGAATGCCTTCCTCAGCAGCAGTGTAAAATAATCCCATTTTATGCTTACTATAAGAAAGAAGTAACTGACCACTCTCCAAAACACAACCACTTTCAAGAAATGCCTTTTGACCAGCTCTTGCAAACATTTAATGTACATTACAATTATTCTTTCATGCCGCTTTTAACTTTGAAAAGCAACATGTGCACTCTGGATTTCTCACAGAGATCACATTTCTGGAAAGGAACAATGACTCTATGCCTGCCATGGACAATTCTCAGGAAACATTTGCATCCCCTCTACATAATACTCACTCCTCAGGAAAAATATATTTGTATATTGGGTGACATCCAATAACTCTTTGACTCCTTGCACAATAGAAATCTGCCTATGTAATGGGACTTCTAGTTTCTCTTTCCCTTATCCCAGAGCCTCCCCACCTGCTACAGAGCAGATCTCAACCCCCCCAGAGAATATTTTCATGTTGCTGGGTGGGGCGTGGACTGCAGGGCATACAACAGAAAGTAGAAAACCCCCACTTGTGCTACATTGGGTTTTAACCATTCTCCTCTATTTTGTTTCGTTTGTATGACTGTTTTGCCCTCATCAGCACAAAGCCCAGTGGCAGAGCTGTTCTGCTAACACACATGCTGCCTTTCAGCAGCTCCATAATAAGCCGTGTCAGATTCATTTTCATATGGCTCGTAAATACAGAGAGTTCTCTTGACATTGCAAGCAGCTCACTGGCCGCTGCATCCATTCTTTTGATTGCTGCTAGACCAGCAAGGGCAACAATGTTAACAGATCTTGTGCTCTGGGTTTTAGGGCTCCCCCCCCATAAAAAGATTAGATTATTCTTGTTTACATAATTTCAGACTGAAACATTTGTTCCTGCAATTTCACGGGAGTTGTCAAAGACAGGAATTCATGTTATCCATGCACTAATGTCACCCTCCGTTTACTGCTTTGCTTCATACAGAGCTTTTGTACATTGAACAGAGCCAAACATTCTTTCAAACTTTTAGTTCCTGTGGGAGGAGGAATTAAAAAGAAAAAGTTGTCATGGCTGCCTGTTCACCTGCCTTCCATGAGCAAGTGAGCTCCGGAAAATGAAGCGGGACCTCAGACGGCTAGAGCGAGTATGGCGGGGTGCCCGTGACGGAGCCTCAAGAACATCTTATAGGGCTTTTATGAAAACCTACGAGATGGCGGTGAAGGCTGCTAAGAAGTCTTACTTCTCAGCCTCCATTGCATCCGCTAGCTCTCGCCCGGCGCAATTATTTAGTATAATCAGGTCTTTAACGTCCCTTGAAGGACAGCCAAATTTAAATAACAATTTGACACACGGCTGTGAGGCATTTGCGAGCTTTTTTGCGGAGAAGGTCTTGTTGCTCCGCCATGACCTCCCTGCCAATTTGGATACAATAAAGGAACTGGAGGCCCCTCGACTGTCCTCGGGTCCAGTATTGGACCACTTTGACCAGATATCCCCAGCCGATGTGGACAGACTCCTCCGAGCTGGAAAGCCCACCACCTGTCCTCTTGACCCGTGCCCGTCTTGGCTGATTAGAGCGTGTCCAGACGAGGTGCGGGCCCTCCTGGGGGATATCATCAATTTGTCCCTTGGCACGGGGACATTCCCAGGGGAACTGAAGGAGGCAGTGGTGCGCCCGCTCTTAAAGAAAACATCATTAGATCCTTTAGATCTATCCAATTACCGCCCGGTTTCGAATCTTCCGTTCCTGGGTAAGGTGATTGAGAGAGCGGTTGCTGAACAGCTTGGTGGGTTTCTGGATGAAACATCGGCTCTGGATCCATTCCAGTCTGGCTTCCGCGCTGGTCATGGGACCGAGACAGCTCTGGTTGCCTTAACAGATGATCTTCGTAGACAGCTGGATCGAGGCGGGTCGGGGCTGCTGATTCTTCTAGATCTGTCAGCAGCTTTCGACATGGTCGATCATGAACTTCTGGACCACCGCCTTGCCGACGTGGGGATCCAGGGCACAGTCCTTCAATGGCTGCACTCGTTTCTCTCTGGTCGGGGACAGAGGGTGGCGCTTGGGGGGGAATTGTCATCGCGCCACTCCTTGGTGTGTGGAGTACCTCAGGGTGCGATACTCTCCCCAATGCTTTTCAACATCTTTATGCGCCCCCTCGCCCAGCTTGTCCGGAGTTTTGGGCTGGGTTGCCATCAGTATGCCGATGACACCCAACTTTATCTGTTGATGGATGGCCATCCTGACTCGGCCCCAGACACACTGACCAGATGTCTGGAAGCTGTGGCTGGATGGTTACGTGGGAGCCGGTTGAAGCTAAATCCTTCGAAGACAGAGGTCCTGTGGCTGGGACGGGACGATATGGGATTGGGGGGGCAACTCCCATCTCTTGCGGTGGCGCAGTTAGTGCCAGCACCATCCGTTAAGAGTCTGGGTGTAATCTTCGACACCTCCCTTTCCATGGAGGCGCAGATTGCAGCTATAACAAAGGCGGCATTTTTCCATCTCCGCCAAGCTAAGCAGTTGGCTCCTTACCTCTCTCGCCCTGACCTAGCCACTGTGATCCACGCGACGGTCACCTCCAGACTGGATTATTGTAACTCGCTCTACGTGGGGCTGCCCTTAAGACTGACCCAGAAACTCCAGCGGGTGCAGAATGCTGCAGCGAGACTCCTTACGGGGTCTTCGCTGCGAGATCACATTCATCCGGTGCTATATCAACTGCACTGGCTCCCGGTGGAGTACAGGATCAGGTTTAAGGTGCTGGTTTTAACCTTTAAAGCCCTATACGGCCTAGGACCCTCGTACCTACGGGACCGCCTCTCCTGGTATGCCCCACAGAGAAACCTACGGTCTTCAAATAAAAATATCTTGAAGGTCCCAGGCCACAGAGAAGTTAGGCTGGCCTCAACTAGAGCCAGGGCTTTTTCGGCTGTGGCTCCGACCTGGTGGAACACTCTGTCACAAGAGACTAGGGCCCTGCGGGACTTGACATCTTTCCGCAGGGCCTGCAAGACAGAGCTGTTCCGCCAGGCCTTTGGCCAGGGCACAGCCTGACTCCCTCCCTCGGCAATCTTCGCGGAGCTCTGGCCCAATGGTGGCCAGTGGCTTGAATTTAATTAATTTTATAATGAATGATTTTAGAGTGTTGTTTGTGTTGTACTTTTGTATTGTTTTATTGTTGTTAGCCGCCCTGAGCCCAGCTTCGGCTGGGGAGGGCGGGATATAAATAAAATTTATTTTTATTATTATTATAGCTGTCCCATCTTCATGGCTTGTCCTCTTCCTCTGGAAGGTGATGTTAACTCTGCCCAAGAAAATAAGCTGTGGCCAGCAACCAGGTAGATGAAAATTAGGTGGGCACACTTAGGAGAAGAGGGCAACCCCCGAAACAAGCACTAATCTGAATATGCATCTGGGGTAAACCTACACCAGTTGCCAACCTTCAAGTTGAATGAAGATTCTTAGCATCCCAAACCAGAAACAAGCACTGATTCTGAGTGAGCATCTGAGATAGGTTTGTACAGCATCCGACGCTTCAAACTAATTGAGGTCCCCTGATATGTCCTAAGAATATCTTGCCCAAAGACTCTCCAAACCTGAAACAATTGGGTTTGTGCGTGCACCTAGGATGGACCTCCAGAGCTTGTTGATCCTTCAAGGTGAATGAAGATCCCCAGCTTAGCATGGCTCAGTAACCAGTCCTGGTTGTGCACCATCGCAATGGGTCTGCCAGGCCTTGATGGCAGATGGGCTATGCCCAGATTCCTGAGCCACAAATAGTGAAGGAGGCATCATCATCCTAGATTAATTAATGAACTTGTGTTGGCTCATTCAGCCTTGCTTGTCATCCCTGTGATTTCTCTTGTTATTTCACCCAAGCCTTCATGTCAGGATCATTATCTGGCCTGTTCCATGCCACTTTATCCTGACAGCTCCTTTTATGTCATTAAGGCTGTCTCATTAAGCACCTCCATTACACACCTCCCTGTTTGAAAGAAGTCCTTTGTTGCTATTTTATTTTTATTATATATTTATTTTTTAAAAAATGAAGTAATTAAGCCTTATAGCAGACAGAAATATTATGTCTGAATATGAAAGGATATCCGAGGAAAAGCTTTCAGGCCATTCATATTGCTCAAAAATTGCTTTGATTCAGAAAAATGGCATTTTGACAGGGCATTAGTCATAAAAAGAAGAAAGACAGGGGGAAGGTGAATTAGACTTCATAGATATATGAGGTGATGGATGAGCAGTTTTCATATCAAAGAGGAGGACTGTGCACACGCCTCTGTGTCTTGCTCCCTTGCCATCGGAAGATTGCATCAGGTAAAGTCAGTTGCTGCTCAGAGCTTAAAGCTGAGCTAGACTGAGATTTGAATGAGGCTATTTCCTTGAGAAGGCAAAGGATTAGATCTGTTCATAAGAACTTACAGGGTTTCAAGGAGGTTGATAAGAGATGTTTGGGAGATTGAAAGATGAAAGGATCAAAATTAAATCCATGGTTGGTCAACAGCGTCCCACCACTGAACTTTCCAAGTTTTCACAAGTGAAGATAGGAATCGCCCTGCCTGGGCTCAGGCAGTGGGTGCAAGTGGTCATTAGACTTGATACGCCACAGCTCTGAGTTTTGTAGAAAGTACCATCTCGCATGAAAAATAAGCCTCCTGCTCCCTTTATTTGCAGGCCAGTTACCATGCTGTTTATTTGCTGGGACAATAATGGGCAGAAGCTGAAAGGAACTGAAAGGAAAAGTCTAAGGGTGGAGCCTTTTTAGATGCAGACAAGTTTTTAAATGTTCATACTGGGAGAAATTCAACGTAGTGCTATAAGAATCATTCTATCAGGACCAGCATTTCAGCTATCCAGACAGAAGCACCCCCTGTTCTAGAGATTCTCCCAACTTTTCCCCAAGGTAATGGGGAGGGGGAGAGGAGAAGAAAAGTGGGGAAAGCTATGTTGAACTGGCTGTTAGCGATACTCATTCGTTGAATCCAGCCTCTTGTTTTTCTATATGGAATTGTTTTTAATTGTGTTGTATATGGAATGGTCTGTTATTGCTTTGGCACTTGTGTTATGCTTGCAACTCTCGCATTTGTTTTACAATTGTACCTTTCATCGTTGTAACCTGCCCTGGGGCTTTGTGGTGAGTGGCAGGTAAATATCTAATAAAATAAAGAAAACAAAGAAAGAATTGGTACAGTTGGCTGCTGTTGGAATTTGGCTTGAAGTTTCAGGGGCTTGTCTCCTTCGCAGGGTCCACGGCAAAAATAAAAAGCCAAAGAGTAGGACCAGGCTTTTTCTTCTTCTTGGTTTGTCAGGTATCAGAGGTGGTCCTGACATTTTGTTTGACATGAACCTAACAGAGAAGGGCCATAGATCCCATACTTTACAGTGGTTAGGCAGTATCTGTCTGAAGGAGCTAATCAGTAGGGCTTTGCACTAAATTCAGCCAAAGCTTGAACTGAAACAAGCCAATTCAAGGAGACCTGGCTGTCACCTAAGGTGGTTGGAGACAGCCCTGGATTGCTGCAGGTTGGTTTGCAGACATTGGCCAAAAAAATGGAGAGGTGGTTAGGGAAGAAGGAGAAGGAGTAAAAGGACCTTGGGAAGTTGGAGAAAAGGTAGAGATGGGGGTTGCTACTAGATGTGCATCTGAACCCACATACATGTCCACCACATGTATGCCCACCACCCAACATTCTACTGAGAGAAGTAGAATAATCTGTTTGTGTATATCATTTAAGCTTTATGCTTAATAAAGAACTTATAACATGGGGGGGAGGGAAATTCCATCTGGAAATGAAAGCAGTTATATGAATGTTGTGTTGAACTGCAGGTTACAAATACAGACGTACCTCAGAAGTCAAACGGAATCTGTCCCAGAAGTCCATTTAATAATAATAATAATAATAATAATAATAATAAATTGTTATTATTATTTATAGCCCTCCCATCTGGCTGGTTTTCCCCAGCCACTCTGGGCGGCTTCCAACCGAATATTAAAAACATGATACAGCATTAAACATTAAAAACTTCCCTAAACAGGGCTGCCTTCAGATGTCTTCTAAAAGTATGATAGTTGCTTATTTCCTTGATATCTCAGGCGCCACTACTGAGAAGGCCATCTGCCTGGTTCCCTGTAACCTCAATTCTCACAGTGAGGAAACCGCCAGAAGGCCCTCGGAGCTGGACCTCAGTGTCCGGGCTGAATGATGGGGGTGGAGATGCTCCTTCAAGTATATAGGGCCGAGGCTGTTTAGGGCTTTAAAAGTCAGCACCAAGACTTTCAATTGTGCTCAGAAACGTACTGGGAGCCAATGTGGGTCTTTCAGGACCGGTGTTATATGGTCTCAGCAACCACTTGGCGTTTGACTTCCAAAAAGTTCAGAAACCAAGGCGCGGCTTCCGATTGGTTCCTGATTGCACAGGCTCACCAGAAACAATAGTGGAAGCCACATTGGATGTTCGGCTTCCAAAAATAGTTAGAAAACCAGAACACTCACTTCTGTTTTTTGATCGTTCAGGAGCCAGAACATTCGACTCCCAAGGCATTCGGGAGCCGTGGTACGACTGTATACCCTAAGTTTTTATCTACCATGAAATGATGGTGATGATTGATTAAATTTACAAATCTCCCTTTGTCCAAAGGTCTTGTACCTAGCTATCAAAGTTCATATTTTCCTATTGAGAACCTGTTGAGAGCACATCATCACTCGCTAGGATGGCACCATGTCAAACATCGTCCATGGATGCGACTAAAAAGTTCATTACAAATCAGGATGAATGCAGAAGTCAAAGCAAATAAAAAGCTATGGGATTATCTCATATTGGCAAAAGCATGGCCACCGTGGAGATGCCCCCCCTACTGTCAAGACAGCAGGTGTGTTTTGCAACAAACAGGAATCGATTCATTGACAAAAGGAAGACCTGCAGAAGGTGGAGAGGAACTTTGCTTTGTACTTTACTACATATCCAGCTTTTCACACTAGAAAATAAAATCAGGAGTATTTCAGGAGATGATCAGAAGATGGGATAAGAAAGACATTCTGCAGAATGGAGAGAATGAGCTGTCCATTTATTGGAGACTTATCTTTTCATCCATTTTAGTTCAGACATGTAGACAATGCTATTGTTTCTATCCACAGTGCTCCCACGATTTTTTAAATGAAAACATGGTCACAATGGCTTGCTTTGTGCTCTAACAGCCCATGGATTCGAAATAACTTGTGACAAGTTATGTCAACCTTTAACATGTCAATACTTATGAATGCATACTTTGTTACTCTTTACCCTTTTTCCTTTCTGTTATTTACTATGTTTGTGATCTGCCTTCATTGCATTTCCTCCCCTGAATCAAGACATGAGACAGAGATATGGTAAAAAAAAAAAAAAAGACCACAGCTATTAAGTTGTTAGATTTGTATCAGCATAAACAAATCATCAAGTTTGGGGATGTGATCTGAGGAAGGTGGTGGGAATAGTCTCTCTGGGTTGAATTCAATATAGCACTAAGCAAAATGTTTCATCCGTGCAATGGTTTCTCTTTCCATAACATAATTTTCTCTTCCTTTGCTTCCCACACATCCCCTAGATCTGTTCTGGGGGATTTCCCAACTCTCCAGAATACATTTGGGAATGTTGCAGGGCATGTGCAGGGGATAGAGGGTGGAAATCCTGTTGTGCTAGCGCTAATCCTTTTGCGTTTAAATTTATACTGAATCAAATTTCTTTCCCATCCCTGCGAACATACAGTTAGAATATCACTGTCTTAAACAAAAAGAAGCAGAAATGCATTATTATTTTTTTTGAAAAAATGAACAGGTACAAGACATCAAAGTATCTCAAAAAAATTAGTTGTGAGGCATGTTCATTGGGATGTGGTGAAAGGGGCAAGGTGGGAATGATGAAAAATATAAAACAAGAGTTCCGTACAGGTATGTCTGCTACTGGAAGCACACAATGACTTATGAATGGAGGAAGAGATGAAAAATGCATTTGAGCTGGGAATTCAAACTGTGTATTGGTACTTTGATAATAAACTTTCCTCCTTTGCTAGCTCCTGCTAACACGGAAAGGAGCAGTGGCAAAAGGGGGAGAGGAATAGATGAAAAAGAGATTTAGTAAAATAGGACCAGTGGAATCAGTAGATTAAGGTTTATCGGGTTCCCCCTTTGAGGGCTTCCAGCTGACTGTTCCTCTTTTGATTTAGTCATCCTTAGACATTGTAAACAAACAAAATTTATGCAGAAAACTTGAGTGTTGGTAGGTGGAATGATGACCCATGTGACTTGTTCCAGTAAATGAGGTTGTTGAGATAGATTTATGTGCAGGCATAAACTGACTTGACCACTACAATGTGGCAGCTACACTGGTGACTGGAAGAGGCCAAAGAGACCATGTAACACCACTCCTAAAAGACCTACATTGGCTCTCAGTATGTTTCTGAGCACAATTCAAAGTGTTGGTGCTGACCTTTAAAGCCCTAAATGGCCTCGGCCCAGTATACATGAAGGAGCGCCTCCACCCCCATCATTCAGCCCGGACACTGAGGTCCAGCGCTGAGGGCCTTCTGACAGTTCCCTCACTGCAAGAAGGGAGGTTACAGGGAGAGATCTAGCTTAGTATATATGTCTTGGGCCAGAATTAATTATAATGTCAATGTGACATTTCATGATAAAAAGGTTTCAGTACCCATATCGCAGAGGCTGCCTGAATCTAGAGATTAGCCAGCCTGCAACAAAACCATCAGCCTTTTTTTTTTTTAAACAGGGGTAGTTACGATTAAAATTCAGAAACTGTAACTTGTGATTATTAATGGATACACTATCTCAATTAATAATCCAGTGCTTTCGGCCTTTGAGAAGAGGAAGGAGTCATGCTAATGTAGCTGAACAAGATTTCCCCCCTTGAGCTTCCAAAGTACCTTTAACAGGCTTTCGGAAGCCTGAAATTCTGTTGTCAGCTTTACGGTAATTCAGTACATGAGCAGGAGCCTCAAACTGGAACCTTGGGTGGAAGCAGGGCACAATATAGGCTCCAAAGGTTCTGCTCCAGTTTTTACTGCTTGAAAATGGTAGCTAGAATAAGGAGAACCAGGACTCAGGAATCTTTATTAGAAGAGTGTTCAGAAGGCTTGACATTTCTCTCCGCCCCCCCCCATTTTTCCAGTGCTCAAAAACAACAAGCTGGCCAGTGGGGACGAGAAATGAGGGGTGAGATCTGATTCAGTTCACGTTTACAGCTGAATTTTTCAAATTTGAACTTTCTGAACCAATGTAAGAGCTGAAACACAGTGCCATCCTTCAAAGTTCTTATCCAAAGCTCTTATCCAAGTTTTGTGGTGCAGTTGTCCAAGCAATGTTTACCAAAAAAGAGAGAGAGATTTGTCTACAACATAGGGCAAATAACTTAATACCAACTTCCAGGAAGATGTGTTTAATGGGAGCAAAACACCCCCATCCCACCCTAGATCAGATTTGTCCATCTCTTAACTGAGCCATCAGAGATAAATATGCTTGGCATTGCATTAGCTCTCTGTTGCAAAGATCAAGGTTTTTTAAAGATAGACAGTCTCATTCTGTGTTTCATTGCTTTTTAATAAGTTGAAAATGTCACAGTCATTGCCAGTAAATATCACCGAATGTTTGTTTGTATGGTTCTCTTTCTATGATAATTTAGTTAGGATTAAATCTATCTCAGTCTTGTTAGAAGGCAGAGCAGCAGAAACAGATTTAACCTTAAAAAATATTACAGTTTATAATGTCTGATTGACTTTTATACATCACTGTGGCCTATTACACTTTTCTACACATAGAGGAGTACAAGAGTAACCTTCAAATGGACAAACTGGAATTTATTGTATTTCAGTCACTGGTGAACTTACTTGTCACTTGTCATGAGGTGAGCGGCAGGTCTTCATCTATGGAATTACCGAGAGAGGCCTGATGTCATGTCACAAACTCCTCTTCTCTGAGTCACACTGGTCTGATACAAGATTTCTTCCCCAAATCCCACAAATAAAATGTAACTAACTTTAATTTAATTTTTGGTCTGAAATAATGTCTTGCCTTTGGCCCAGGGAATTCTGAATTGAAGTGTCTGTTGTAAAGTGAACATCAAGGTTTCCTTCTTAGCTCAACAATATGGATGCAATGATGCCATTATTATAACAGCTCCTGGGTACCCAGGCAGCTGCTCTGAAAAGAAGCAAATTTCCCTAGCTTTGTTTTAAATGCCAGTCACACCCTTTCCTGGGGAAAACGGCTACCAGGATAAACCTTGCTAGTCTGTTGAGTATCCCTCCAAATGCCTTTACTCTGCTTAGTTTCCTTTTGCTTGGGAAAGGTTGACTCAACATGATAAGTTTCACCTGTTCCTTTCGATGGGACTGCCTCTTTCCAGCTTTGCATTATGGCATGAGCACTTCAGGCTTGCCAAGGCTTTTTTCTTATTACCCGCTTCCTAACTTAATCAACTTGTTCAAAAGCTGTTCGTCTTTTGAGAGCCCGGCTGCAGTAAAGCACCGTCCTTAAAGCACTATTGCTGCTGGTCAAACAATTAACATCTATTAGCATATATTAAGGAAAAGAGGCTTCCGCGGGAGGTACGCACGACACGCAGTCTATTCATTCAGTATCCATAGCAACCCTTAGTTGCTCATCAAGATCCCACATTTTTCTCTCATGTATTCCATTGATAAGAAGAATCCCTTATTATTTCTCAGTGTTCAGTGTTCATAGGAAGCTGCCTTACACACCGACTCAGACCATTGCTCCATCTAGCCCAGTATCTCCCACTGACTGGGAGTGGCTCTCCAGGGTTTCAGACAAGAATTATTCTCAGCCCTCCCTGGAGATGACAGGACTTGAACATGGGTCTTTCTGCATACAGGGGAGGTGCTCTCCCAAGCTACAGCCTTTTCACATTGATTCTGCATATCTCTAATGCTTAAGCCCAATTCCAGCATGAATAGAAGGCAATGCTAATCACCTAAAATCAGGATTGTCAGGTCAAAAGTTTTAAACATCAGCCCACATCCCTCTTCATTTTCTTCTTCTTAGGAGGTTTCAGATTTCCAAAGGATTCACACCTAAGTATTATATTTATTTATTTGCTTGGGGCACTTTAGAACTTGCTGCTACATCCAGGCATTAAGCTAACTTGGACTGCACTGTTCCAGTCCAGTTTTCCACCAAAGTGCCAATCCTATATGGACAAAATAAATATTTTGTTAAAGCCCCAATCCCTCCTTTTTGTCATTTCTATTTCATACATTCTGCCTTCAGAAAGCTATTATTTATAACCTGTCTTCAAAACAAGATATGTTGTTGAGCCCATTTTAGGGGTGCCTAAGCACAGGGTGTCGGAGGCCCTTCTGCGACTTACTGTGCAATAAATCATTGCACAGAAGCAATATTTGTGAAGAAGAATGGCACCCAGGCATCAGAGGTGAAGTAGCAGGGAGCCAACTTCAGTCATTTAGTAAAATGAAAATAGCAGGTTATCAGTTAACACCAACACTTTATTTCCTGGGCCTTGTGTTTCCTTTGCATTCATTGCGATTCGGTACTGAAAACACCTCTAAAAAATAACATAAATGTACATTCTGGTTTTTTGTGTGGATGTGCTAAATCTCCTGGTCCACAGGAATAATACTCAGCAGATTGTTTCTGTTTTTCCAGTGCACACCAGAACTAAATCCCGGAACTTGCAGTCGTAAGATAGGAAATGCAGTTCATTATGCAATTTTTAAAACAAACACTGATGCACAAAGCAGCTTAAAACTGCTTACGAGGAGCCGTGGAATAGATATAAACAATTTGCACAGGCAGCTCCACAAAGCGAAGACAATGTATGAAGTAATGACTATCAATGATGAAAAGAACCTGCGACTTTAAGATCAGAGTTAAGGCTATCTCATCTTGTAATATGACTGATGCATGTTTCTGTGTGGAGTGTATGGAAAGATATTCAGTTGGGTTTAGAGTGTTGGAGGTTTCACTGTGAGGAAGGGTTGGGGGACAAGTGTGATGGGCTGGGGGGTTGCAGCGGTGAGTGCATGTGTGGTTGTGGTCCAACATGGCAATTTCTAACGTTTCCAGATGTTCCCACTTTCCCAAAAATGATGGTGAACATTCACCCAACCATCACAGAACACTGTAGTATTCCATAACTAAAAGAAAAGGCACGGCACATAGCATCTCTCTGCAAACATTGGGAGGAATTCAGTCTCACACTAGCACAAAACATTCCATCACTGCATTTCTGTTTGTCCACTATTCTGGGGGTTCTCCAGACCTGATTGGGGGGTATATGGGGGAGGAAAGTGGGGGAAAGTCCTTGCCCTGGCTTCTGCTAGTACAGCTACTTAGCTGAACTCAGCCCACTGTTGTCCTGATGGAGGGGGGGGGGGACTGCCTTGTTTTATGCCAGTAGTTGCTGCCTTAGACCTTGATGGATCAGGAAAAACTACATAAACTTCCAACCAACTCTCAGAACTTCTCCAAACCAATGAAAAATTGCCTCCCTCCATAATCCTGAATAAAATATATCAGTACTTTTCTTTTCATTTTTCACGAAATGTTGAAAGAAATATGGCATGCCTGCTGGAAAAATTGGAGTTCAAAGGGTCACTTTGCAACACTCTCTAACTTGCTGTACCAGTGACAATATTGACTAGACCAGTCTGAAATCTGGCACATTCATAGACTCTATTACGTAGATCCTATATCCCTATTAGTTCAGCAGGTGCCATTTCTTTTAGAAGTTTTGCAATCTTGAAGCCTATAATGTCACATTAATTATTTTTTGCTACTGATCTTAACTATAGTGGCAGTCCTGCCCTCCTTTAATTTCAAACTAAGCAGTTTGTTTCAATAAAATCTTAGCAGCCCTTCTTTTAAGTAATGAATGTTTAAATGGAAGAGAGGTAAATTTTACTACATATTTCACCAAGTGTGGATCCTCCCAGAAAAGAAAATTCTCAGAAGCTATTTCAGAGCAGCTCCAGTCCAATTGAGGGTAATTTTCAAAGTCCAGTGAGCACATTAGATGCACAGGTACAGAGTTACAGGAGCAAACATTCTGAAAGAGATGGCATTCGGGCTCAGCTGTCAGATGTGCCAGCAATAAAAAGCAGCTAAAATCTACATGTCAGAAATGCTGCAAACAGGAAATTGCCTCGTTAGTCAGTCCAAAAAAAGGTTTTAAAATGACAGTGAGAGTTACCCACACACCCCAAGTTTTGATGGACAAATTGGACCGTTTTGAACACCTTTTGATTTAAACATCTAAGGCTAACAGCCCTGTTCCAAAACTATTTCCACAAGCATGGAAGTGCTAGGCATGGTTAGCTGCTGAATCTGTGTGACATTACATATCTTTGTGCCGCAAGCTGTAGCATCCTCTTAAACTGATTCCTTCGGTAGCTGTTTCATCTGGCATCAACCAGAAAGAGAAAGAGGCGGCTAAGCCCTCTCCATTAGCTTGACTGGGACCACTTCCACTAGACTCCTTTCTCCTAAACAGACTCCATCAGTAGCCATTTTGCAGGGCAGAAATACCCATAGTGTCTACATCAGCCTGACTTGGACCTAGGACCACTTGGCTCTCACAACAGACTCCATTAGTGGTTATTCTACACAGCAGCCACCAGATGAAAAATGAAGAGGCAGCCAGGTCCTCTCCATCTTCTCCACTGGGATCACTCAATTTCTGTTCTCTCAAAAAAGGTCTTCATTAGCTTCATTGGTTCAATAGATAATTGGCTGTCTCTGCACTCCTTCCTGAGCAACTCCATTAGTGATTGCAATATTTTAACCTGTTTAACTGGTAGATATATCAACCAACATTTCACAGCACATGCCCAATCATGCCTACTTGCATACCCTCCAATATCCCGCTGATCAAAATTGGGACGCTCGTTTTTTAGCCCCAAGCTCTTGCAGGAGCCAACTGAGTCATGCCAGTGCAGCAGACCAAAAAAACAATGGGACATTCCAAGATGCAATCGGAAGCCGGGATGGCTTCTGTAATTTGTAGTGTCCTAGCACACCTACTGGGGCAATCGAAATTTAGTGTGACATGGAGATATATCATCCCCAAAGCCACAGACCCATAAGACAACAGGTACAACAGTGTATGAGGAATGTCAAAAATGGGGACAGAAGTGATAGCATTATAACCAGTAACACTAACACAACAAACCCCATGTCTGAAAGGTACAATGGGCCCTACTTCCACAAGGTGGTCTTAATTGATTTTGCCCCCTCCTTTAGGTTTCAGCAATATATTTCCACAAGCAGTGGAACCAGTGTGTTTGGGGCTGTGTTTGTAGGGTTCTTTGAAAACTTATCAAAGGTTCTTTGATAAGAAGACATGGTTTTGCCTGTGGGGAATCTTCCATGACAATCTTCCAAACAATCTTCCATGAAAGGCAGCTTGTTCATCATTACTGATTTACCTCTTCAGAGGAGTGTTAAATCAGGCTTCCTCAACTTCAGCTCTCCAGATGTTTTGAGACTACAATTCCCATCATCCCTGACCACTGGTCCTGCTAGCTAGGGATCATGGGAGTTGTAGGCCAAAAACATCTGGAGGGCTGAGGTTGAGGAAGCCTGTGCTAGATGCTTTCTACAGTGCACTTGCTATTAAGGTGGAGTGATGATGTTGCCCCAGGAAAGGTGGTGGCATAGCCTTAGGCAATGGAGGGTGAGATAGAATCATGGAATTGTAGAATTGGAAGGCACCACAAGGGTCATCTGCAATGCTGGAACATTTTGTGCAACATGGGGCTCAAATTCATGACCCTGTGATTAAGAGTCTCGTGTTCTACTGAAAATCACTGTTGAGAACTTTCTCCACTAGGAAATCCAGTTTTCAGATTTCAGTTCACATGTTGTGGCAAGTCGCAGCATGCTAGGTCTTACAATGCAATCCACAGAAGCAACTTACACCAGATCAGTTCTATTGACTATATATAGTTTTGCAGTCCTATTTAGCTCCATGTATTATTCTGCATCTATTGCCAAAGAAGAAGAAGGGGGAAGGCAGTAGCTCTCTCCAAGAACTAGCAGTGCCTATTTCATTTAATCATTTCCCCCTGTGGCTTTTGTCACAGGCACCTTCGAAATGAAGGTGGCTTTGGTCAATTTAATTACTGTCCCCTGTGGCTGGCATGGAACTCATGAATTGAAAAGGTGCCCTGTTAGATGTTGCTAATGTGAAAATATGTAGCCATTATTCTAAGAAGCGTGGTTTTCTATGTGCCTTCTGTTTTTATTATTGAGCATTAAAAATGGAGTTACATGTTCAAAGGTTGGGCAGAAGACAATAATGCACACAACTTCACACATAGAAAGGGTTTGGGTTTTTGGCTTGTGGGTAAGTTCCCCAGAGATAACAAACTGCCCACTGTTGGAAGCAGGATACTAGGGTAGATGAGAGATGAGGTTGTGCCTCCTTATGTCCTTACAGGAACCCCCATCAGCAGTAATCCAATCGGGGTGGACGATGGACAGACCTCTCCTCTCAGTGTGCAGAGATAAAGCAGAAACCAACCATGGTGTGTGGAGGATGGCTTGAGGAAGATTCAGAAAGAGGAAGGCTGAGAGAACCAGGATAATGGAGAGTAGGATTTTCAGAATGTGTTCTATCATGCTTGCAGAGTGAGCAATTTAGGGAAATAGAGAAAAGACACTGGTGCCCTCTAAGGAAACATCCAAGGAAAGGGGAGAGGAGAAAGATTTGGAGGCAGGAGCAGTTACAGCAAATAATAACTGAACAACAAATAGAGACTTTGGAGTCAAGATCTGAAACATAAAAGTCCTAGTGACAAGCATAAAACAAAAGAATGGTGGAACATAAAGCAAGTAGGGATAGGAAGCAGGATAAAAGACAAGCTCAGTGAGGAGTCCAATGATGAGAAGAGTTCTTGAGACCTTGTAGCAACAAACCCACCCAGTATACTGTGAAGTGAGAGGTATTGGTGCTCTGAAGATTGTGGAGTGGGGAGGAGGGAGATAAACATAGAGTGAAGACAACAGTGAACATTTGGGGTTATAGCCAATGTCAGTCATATTCAGAGAAAACCTTCAGTTCTGGGAGAAGGGCAGGATTATAAGAGAACAACTATCTCTATCAGAAGACATCTGAAAGCAGCCCTGTATAGGGAAATTTTGAATGTTTGATTTGTTGGAAGCTTCCCAGAGTGGCTGGGGCAACCCAATCAGATGCGTGAAGTAATAATAATAATAATAATAATAATAATAATAATAATAATAATAAAAAAAAAACAGCCTAGTGAAATTGATGGACATGGTTAATTTAGGACCGAATATAACTCAGTTGTGTACGTAACCAAAATGAACATCTGAAAAGCCAGCTCTGATATTGGAGGAAATCCAGTGATAGTGTTATTCTCCCAAAAAATATTTAATCCCCTTTTAAAAATGTTCAACTTGGTGCAACTTGTGCCAGGGAATTCCATTATATTCTTATCCTTCAGTATTCCATGCAAATCAGGTAGAAGGGGAGAAAATCTTTCCCCCTCTTTCCTGTAGATAGTAAAACACTGACACCCACCCACCCACATTCGCTCCACTTCCCCACCCCAGGTGGTTGGAATCTTTTAGAAATGTAGATGATAATTAATTTAAAACTAGGAAGTAATTGCACCATAAGGCAGTAATTGAACAATTAGCAACAGGGATACGATTGATGAACTGCTTAAGAACAATTTGTGTTTGCCATCCCTCTCAATTCCACCTCCACGTAACCAGTTGGAATGCACAGCACATTGCCGGGAAGAATGAGCTACCTTTTTCTCCCCATGAGAGAGTCTGAGCTGAAGAGGAACCACACTCCAAATATGCTAAGAAAGCATGTTGCTACCTCTCAAGACATGGTTCAATAATATTTGGGACTGAGCTATTTCAGAGCGACTAACTGGACTTAGAAGAGTTGCATATGGGGCTGTAAAGGAGAATACCTTTGATGAAACTTGGTCTCCCTTTTTTCCTACTTAAGTGGGAAAGAAAGTAAAGCTCTTCCAAAAGTTCTATTTGGACTGCCAATGTTCTTTCTTGAGGACAATACCCATTTTCATGTCTACTAAGGAACACTTGGGCTTCCTCTGAGAGCTGGATAATATCCTACACTGCCCCTACACCCTTGCAATTTCCTTCTATTTTAGCTCATCCAGCTAATACAAATTTTCTGTAGCTGACCCTGCTAATTCTGAAATACTCCATTATGCATATTCTTTATTAAAAACAAATTCAGGAAGGTAGATCAGCACAGACGAAACATGAAGGGGATCAGAGAAGCTTGGAAACAGCATTTGACATGTTCTACGCAAGACAGGAGACAAGTCTAGCTGAGAAATAAGATCATGATCCTGTGATCTGCTTCCAAATGCTCCATAATTCATTTGACCTGTTCCACTGTCTTTTTGTGCTTGTAGCAGTTTAAATCCCCCTGCTCTTGTGGTTAAATTTTTAGCCTGTCTCTTAACACTAGCTGCCTGCTGTGTATTTAGCATTGCAGTGGAAAACAAGAGCCCTACTGCCTGGACTTGTGAAAGCTGTTGCAGTAGCTGCCTTTTCATTAAACTATGGGAAGCATAAACTGAACGGATCTCTAATCATGATCCTTCCAGATTGCCCTGAATTCTTTATGCCCCTCAGGGCATTTCATCTAACAAATGCTGTTTGGTAAAATCAGAGATGTGTCTTTTCTGACTGAATCATATGCAGTCACCGAGCCTGCATGTAACACAACACCAGACTCTCCTAGTGTCCCTATTTTCCAAGGACAGTCCTGGATTTACAGAAGCCATCCTGGTTTCTGATTTGATCCTGGAATGTCCTGCTTTTCCTTAGGACAACCCTATTTTCATCAGAGAAATGTTCTTTGGGTATGAAGTTATGTGACCCCTGAGCCAAGGAGATAAGTAACTATAGAGCCTTTAGAGGACATCTGAAGGCAGCCCTGCATAGGGAAGTTTTAAAAATGTTTAACGTTTGCTTGTGTTTTTATATATGTTGGAAGCCACCCAGAGTGGCTAGGGCAACCCAGTCAGAGGGGTGGGATATTGTTGTAGTTGTGGTTGGGACATCCCTATTTTCATCAGAGAAATGTTGTAGACAACACACTGTCTTGCCAAATGCAAGGTGGTTCTTTTAAAATGAGATTCAGAAGTAATACAAAACACAAGCGGGTGAGAAGATTAAAGATTTTAATAGGTGGTACATGACCCCAGTCAAGCTTGCAAAAATTTATCACTTGCCCAATAACAAATGCTGGAAATGTAATGAAACTGAAGGTACTTTTTATCACCTTTGGTGGACGTGCCCAAGGATTAAGGCCTTCTGGGAAATGATATATAATGAAATTAAGAAGGTGCTTAAGTGTACCTTTCACAAAAAACCAGAGGCTTTTCTCCTGGGCATAGTAGGCCAATTGGTGTCAAAGAAAGATAGGACGTTCTTTATGTATGCTACAACAGCAGCAAGAGTGCTACTAGCAAAGTATTGGAAGACACAAGAACTACCCACACTGGAAGAGTGGCAGACGAAGGTGATCGACTACATGGGACTAGCAGAGATGACGAGCAGAATCCGTGACCAAGGGAAAGAGACGGTGGAAGAAGACTGGAAGAAATTTAAACTTTATCTTAAAAACTTTTGTAAAATTATTGAGTGTTAAAATGTCAAGGGTAAAGCATAGCAGATTTGCAGCGATAAATGATTGGACAAGAGGAAAGAAAAGGGTTAAAGAAAGGAATTAATAAGTAATTCAGACCAGGGGTTGCTGAAAAAATTTAAAACAGGGATGCAGAAAAGGGAGGCATGGGGAAGTCGTTGAAATTGGGTATATGAAAAAAATTATGAAATTATACATGTTTATATGTTTGTTTGTTAGTGTTTGTTGTTTGTATTGTCTTATATTATATGTTGAAAAACCAATAAAAAATTATAAAAAAGAGAAGATTAAAGATTTTATTTTAAACAGCAAGCAATATATACATACCAAGCAAGCACTTCAATCTACCACTTGGAAGCCCTCAAGAAACAGCAAACAGACTCCCCCAGCTGGCTTCAGTTTGCACAGCCCTGCAGCCATCAGCCCTGCATGAGCTTCTTTCTAACTTTGCCCACAGCCATGTGATGTATAGATAGCTAACCTGTGTGGCTTGCTCAACTGGCTATGTGCAGATTATTCTTTAGCCACCCCCTCCCAGTGCCTCACTTTCTCAAAACAATGTCCAACATCAAAGAAGGTACCTAGCACTATCACTTCCTCCCAATTGATTAGGACATTAAAGGCTGTACTCATGCCATCAAAGAACTTAACAAGAGATAAGAAGTGGGAAGGAACAGAGGCAGGAAGGGTAAGCATGTCAGATCACTAACTCCTTGATAGAATTTATCTTCTGGATAGATTGCACATATACACACCTTCTTGCATTTTCAGTACCCATTGGACATTACTGCAGTGGAAGAGTAGGGCAGATGAACTATTCACATTCACATGTATTGTTTTTAACACTTGATTGGGAGCCGCCCAGAGTGGCTGGGGAAACTCAGCCAGATGGGTGGAGTATAAATAATAAATTATTATAATAATTATTATTATTCCTGGTCAATGGCATTTTTACAGGTGTTCTTAAGCTTATTCCAACCTATTTCTGCATTAATCTGTTAAAAAAACAGTTTTTGCATGGGGAAAAACTCTATAGCATTTATTTATTTAGCAAATCTATACTCCCTTTTTCCACAGTTCATGATATTAAAGAGATGAAAAGTTTCTATGGAAGCAGGCAGTCCATGAGATACCCAAGGCCTAAGGCCTTTCAATATTAAATACATACTAAGTAACCTGTGAAAATTGCAAGACAAATTCAAAAAGGTTCTCTCTTTTTTGCATTTGGTATTTATTTAAGCTATTTACACACCATTTAATTACCAAAGTTTCTAAGCAGTGTACATGAAAATCATGGAAATGGTGTAGTGGATAAAATTTATTAAAATTAATCAAAAATGCAGAATTTAAAATTTAAAATGCCTGCTAGGTTAAAAAGGTCTTTGTCTAGTTCAACAGCAACCAGGTACACCCTGGCCCCCTCCCCCATCTCTCTCACTGCCAGCAAAAAGCAATAAATGAATAGAAATAGAACCTACTCAAGTGATGCTAGCATAAAAACCTTAAGCATACACTACGTAGAAGAACGAAAGATTACTACCCCCCTTTTCTCTCTCTCCCCACATCTTCCCCAACTTTATATTGTGGTTCGAGGACCCGACCCCCGCGAAGTGAAATGAAGACACAAGGACAAGTGATATAAGGTTGATGGGCTAGAAAAGGCCACAACTTTATTGATTACAGCAATGAAAAGGTATTGGCTTAGGCATTGGATCGAAACAAGTGGGTTTATTCACCAGTAGGTGGAGCCTGTTGATGCTAATCCAACTATAGGCTCACCCCTGCTGTCACCGAGGGTCGTGCCATGGCCTCCCGCCAAGCAGGCATCGGACAGAATACACGACCGCCAGATTCCTTTAACGGAATACCCCCAAAAATTGAAGGCATAGGCGATGGCCACACCTAGCACTTCGACACACAACACATTATTCCAATGCCTAACCTACCCACCAATACCACAAAAGTTGTGACGATTGCTACGAGGTAGGCGAAAAAACCAAAAAGCCTAATGCCAAATGGAAAAACTCCTACCAGGCCCCCCGGGCAACCAGGGCGACCAACCTAAGGTCCATAGCAAGGCCAATGACCTGAGCCCTAACTAAAAGGGAGTGGAGGGTGGGTGACTTGCGATGGGACGCTGATGAGGAATGAGGCCAGGGAGAGGCTGGCACTGCAGCAAAGGCTGCTGAACACGCCCCCTCCACGGCACCTGGTTGGGTGGCCATCGGGGGGGGGCGTGAGTGCCAGCCAGGTGAGCTGGAGGCAGGGGGCAACGCCCCCTGCTGGGCGGTGCTCGGGCTCCCGCCCACAACCACTCCCCTCTCTTTCAGGGAGGAGAGTCTCTGTCTATAACATCAGTGTCTCACATCGATTATGAATGATCTGTGGAAGGAACTCCATGAACTGAAAGCAGAGGTGCTCTTCTGTACCTTTGTAACCCAAGAAAATCTATAATAAAAATATTTCCACATGATAGAACCCATCATTCTGACAATAGAACATTTGTGATGTTCTAAGATAGTTTGTAAACCATGTAGAGGTTGTTGTTTTTAAGCATCACAAAAGTGGGAGGGGTGTGTGGCCATGCCAGTCCTTCCCTAGTTTGTGCTTTAAATCAGATGAAGTTTCTGATATGTCTTCAAAGGCAGCCCCATATACAGTAGTGTGATCTGGAGGCTGAAAGGGCATGGATGATGGAGGCCAGGGTACCTCTGTCCACGATGGGTCACACCAGCCTAAGCTGCTGTACGGTGTTTCATGCTACATTCATTACCTGGACATCCAGAGTAAGGGCCTGATTTTAAACCTGACTCTTAAGGTGTAGAGTAACCCCATCCAAATCAGATGGGACACCTACGAGCCACACATGCATTCATCTGAATTGACTTTGGGTTTCTTAGGTCTCATGCAGTTTGGTAGTGGCTCCAGACACCTAATGAGAACTTCTACTGCTTCACTGAACTCCAATGAGAAGTCTGTTTGGTCAGTTTTTCAGGTGGGCGGCTTTGCAGGTGGGCCCCACAAATTGGCCAACGGCGGCAGGAATTTAGAAGGCATTCCCCTGGGTGCAGGACCAACTGACGAATGGTGGTGCTGGGGCAAGGATAAATGCCTGGCCTGCTGGCTCTCTCGGCCTTTCGGGGAACAGGCTGGTCATGGGCCTCACCACGCAAGGAGAAACAGGGTTGGGAAGATGGACATAGATCCCTATGTGGAGATGCAGTCACAGGCAAGCCTTCAGCTCCTGAATCTTCAGTTCGGCAGTCTATTATTTTCTGCCTCGCAAGGAAAAGTGAAATGCAGCAAAGAAAGATGACAGCTCTGGCAATGTGAGAAGGGAAACAACTCACCTGTTATTTTTTAACCTGAAAGAAGGAAGTAAATAAAGGCCAGTCTATTTAACACAAGGATAGAAAATCTGAGGACTTTCAGATGTTATCAGACTCACCAACAGCCTATGGGGAGGTGAAATCCAGCAACCTCTGGAGAGCCACAGGTTCCCCACCCCTGAAATAACCTGTTGAGTTATTTACAAGTTTGAGTTAACTAGTTGTTACAGGAGGTTATTTGATTACATCTGAAGTTCCACCCACTTTCAGCAGCATCAGGCTTTTAAAAGAATACTGCTCCTATTCTTCAGTAGGGCTGAATTTTCCACATACCCCTTTTCTCAGGAGAAGTGGCTTTGTTTTGTTTTGTTTTGCAACTGGTCAGTAGTTATTCCAGTCCAGGGGGTCCACAACCAGTTTCTCTAGGACTGGCCATATCAACACTTCTTTCAAGGCAATGGAAACCACCCCCCTCAAGCAATAATGTATTGATCACACTCTGGACTCCAATCAGTCTTATCTGTGTTGATGCTCAGTTACCTTTTCTCTCTAAATAATAAAATAGGGAACAAAACTGCTAACTTACTACTTTTACCTCACTGTATTTCTAGTCAGGGTTCAGATTTTGTCTTTTGTGAATTGTATGAAATGCTCAACAACACAATAAATCAATTACTTTGTTTTGCTTTTAAAGAGAGAAACAATATTTGGAAAGGTAATGTGAAGAACATGTTTTGCAAGTGCTTGACCTTTTCCTCCTATCTCACTGCTCAGGTGTCCAGAGAAAGCGCAAATGGTGAAAAAGATTCAGTTTGCAATCGACCCAAAGCAAGTTGGACAAAACTTGGAGTATGAAGGTAAATCCAAATACCTTTCTTGGGTTTTTATTGTTATTCTTCCCCCCCCACCACCCATGATGAATGATGTTCTTCAAAACTCAAGGTTTTCATAGTAAAATGGCTTTTATGGCTTTTGATAGATAGCCCAAATCAACTGAGTGAAGGGGCTAATGCATCTTCCAGGTCTTGATTTATGTTTTCTTCAGGTTTGTAGAGTCTCAAAGAGAACAGGGGCAGAAGCTTTCAGGAAAGGCAGCTCAGAGGATTTGGTTATTTCAAAGGTGGGGGAGGGATGAGGATGTCAAACCCTTCACCTTTTAAAAGCAATATCTTCCTAAACCTCTTTTTTTTTAAAAAAGGGGGGAAAGCAGCCTAGTGAAGTCATTTAAGACCTGTGCTTCCACCAGAAGGTACGTCAGTGTTTTCTGCTGGGAGGGACAACACAACACAAAGATTGGCACAGTGCAAATGCAGCAGTCGAGCCAGGGCCGGATTTAGGTTTGATGAGGCCCTAAGCTACTGAAGGTAATGGGGCCCTTTTATATGTCCAGCTGTCCTTTGTGAACAACTAATTGTCACTGTGGTTTTTTTGTGTTGAATATATGCTATATGATAATTTATGGACCAGTCCAAGCAGTATGTAGGCACCCTATATATCGAGATGAGCAAACCAGTGATATTTTAGGGAGCAGGCTAGCAGGCAGGGCCCATTACTTACATCATAGGAGCCTACACAACACAAAACACTGTTGCTGTATGTAGGTTTTATTTTATTTGTTTGTATCTTATATTTTGGAAATGTACACCCAGTTTTTTCCCCTTTACTTTTTTTGGGGCCCCCCGAAGAGAGTGGGGCCCTAAGCTATAGCTTGTTTAGCTTATATGTAAATCCGCCACTGTGTGGAGCCATAGGGGACATAGAAGCTGCTACCAAAAAACAAAACAAAACTGGGTTAGCTGGAATTCTTAAGTGCCCCAGAATGCTGTGTAAAATCTGCCTTTACTCTGAATATTGAGTGTGGCATCAATGTAAGAAGAAAGAAACATGGCTTTAAGCAGTGTTATTTCCCTAAGAAAAGAGATGTCAAAACTCACCATGAACACCTTCCTTGTTCTCTTGAAATGGCAATGGCACCCACCTGAAAGGTGCCTGAACTGAATTCTGTCGAATTTTGGCTTTAAAAAAGCCCAGGATTTAAGCCAGGAATGGGGAACCTCAGGCCCTCCCAGTCCTTCCTTTCTGGCCCTTGAGACTCTCCAGGCTAGAGGCATTTTTGACCAATTCTGCTTTGCACCTTCTGGAGTTGGCAAATTCTAACTAGCCATGTATCAGACTTAGGCACAACAGTTAATCTGCTGAGCAACACAAGATGGGAGAGTGGGATCAATGCTTTGAAACCACTTGCTTTGAAATCATTGATGCACAATGGAAACAAACACATTGATGCTGAAGATCAGTGTTGTGAACTCAAAGCAATAGCTCAAAGACTTCCAAATTGAATGCCACCACAATGAGAACTTCTCTTCATACTACAACAAAACCTCCTGGATAATATGCCTAATGTTTCTGTTCTTCTAAGGATCCTTCTCATACTTCTCACACTCACCAGTGTCTGTGGCATATGCATTTTCTTAAAGCTCAAATTTATAAATACTTACATACACTGAACAATGTTGCAAAAGAGACTAGTTGGCTTGGCAACTGTATCAGCTGAGCATGCCCAAGCAATCACCACTTGACCTGAAAGAATTGGTGACAAAATCTGCAAAACAAAAGGCGCACAGGGTGAGATTTTGATACACCTGAAAGTTAAACTTTCAAGAGACTTACTGGTACATTTTAACATCACAATTCACAAGAATATTTTAAAATGAGTAAAACATTTTCTTTTTCACATGAGAAAGAAAATAAAATATTGTTATATTACTTATTCTTGCAATTTAAAATAGATTTAGCAGTTTCCGGTTTTGTGCTTTTCATTTTTTTCTACAAGATATCTGTTTTTGAAAATGGAAGTTAGCTTTTTTTGGGGGGGTTGCACATAGTTAGCCTTTCCTGGGGTGCAAAATAATCTGGCACTAGGACTCCACGTGGGCTGTAATTCAGTTACAAAATCTTTTGGGTGAGCCCATCAATATGTACTATCTAGAGCAGTGATGGCCAAACTTGGCCCTCCAGCTGTTTTTGGACTACAACTCCCATCATCCCTAGCTAACAGGACCAGTGGTCAGGGATGGTGGGAATTGTAGTCCCCAAACAGCTGGAGGGCCAAGTTTGGCCTTCACTGATCTAGAGAGTCAGTTTGGTGGTAGTGATGTTGGTGATGGGTAACAGAGAGTAAGTAATAGATTCATAGCATAGCTCAACTCCAGCTTGGCCATGTGGTTAGAAAGCAAAGAGGATGTTTCGGGTTTCTTAACTGCCTTGAGTGGATAAAGGGAGGAAGTGCAGTGATGTCATGTGTCAGATTTTTACTTAAAATGCTTGACAATGGAAGGGAGGTGGAGAAGCAGGACTGCTACTTTCATAGCCAAGTGTTTTGTCTAGTCCTGCTATATTCTTTGGCCATGTTTTGAATCACAAGCCTGTCCATCAGCTTAAGCCAACACTCCTGTGTCCATGAAAAGGACACCTGCCTGAAAGCAGAATATGACTGATAAGCATTCAATTCATCCATGAAGCAGACCTGCTGAAATAGGCAGTTAAGACACAATGTTTTGCATTTTCACATACAAAAGCATGATTTCCATCTGATTTCGTGTGAGATAGCCTATGCACACACCTGTCATCTGAACGAGACAGTAGTAATTTTGTGTGCCAGTTTGCAGATGGGGAAAAAAAACAACTTCCCTCCATGGTTAATTCCTCCCCAGTCTCCTTTTACAAAAGCCTATCTGAACTCATCTTTTATAAATATTCTCAATTGACTTTGAAAACTTACAATTTTATGTGCACATGGATTTCAATCATTGCAACTGTCTCGTTAATTACCATATTTTCCGTGTATAAGACTCGGTTCCCCCCCCAAAAAAAATAATGTCAAAAATCTGGGAGCATCTTATATATGGATAGATCTTTCCCCATTTTCTTAATCTGGAGTCCCCAAAAATAGGGGGCGTCTTATACATGGGGGCATCTTATAAACACAAAAATACGGTGAATGCATCTCCAATATCTGCATGACTAGAAGTGGAGGGGTTTTTTTGTTTGTTTTTTGAATAAAATAAAATAAAGCAACCTAGCTAGAATAGGAATATTGGGATATGAATCAACCAGTCAAGTTAATAATAAATGACTGCAGGTTAGATATTAGAAGGCAATTGAAGTTTTGCTGTTTACTTATCTCCTTGGCTTCGGGGTCGCATAACTCCACAACCTCCAACATTATCTCTGATGCAAATAAGGGCATCCTAAGGAAAAAACAGGACGTTCTGGGATCAAATCAGAAACTGGGATGAATTCTGTAAATCCGGGACTGTCTCTGGAAAAATAGGGACATTTGGAAGGTCTGAAATAGGTGCAACAGAAAAAGAAAATAAGGCTGCAATGCAGTGATTTACTGAATGGTAGAACCACCACAGCGTTTGCAGTCCTAATGTACACAGCAAGCAGGGTGAGGCATGGTGGAGATTCATTCCCCTCGTCTGCAGTCATGGGATTGTTGTCTATCACATGACGGTGTATGTTTTCATTCCACAGTGTGGGAAGTGACGGAGACAGGATGTTTTGGTATTACTGTGTTCCGTGAAGTGGGACTATTGTCCTAAGAGCGCTAATGCTTTTTGGCATCAGTAGCTGTAATGTTCAGGCTGGAGAAAGCTTTTGAAGCTCCTGAACGACCGACCAGGAGGGAGAGAACATGCCAGTCAGACATGTGTCTCTACCAGGATCCTACACGGGAGTAGGACACTTCTGACAGGGCACAGGAGACCCTGTGACACACATCAACTGGGTCCAAATCAGCCTTGACACCAGGGGTGCCACCTTGAATAATATATTGTGGGGGCCCAGGGAAGCCCTGCCCCACATACTCAATCACATGATGCAGTGCACACAAACCATTTGAATGGAAATGCTCACCAAATATTTCATTGTGGGGGCTGAAGCCCCCATGTGATGGCAGTGAGACCTGTTGAGAATCAAATTAATCTTTGACCATCTCAGTTCCTACCTACCACCAGAAATCCGATTTTGGGGTTTTCTGCTGGCTGGCTCTGGTTTGCGTCCCATTCACGTATGTATTTGGCAAATGAAACAGGGAGTGCTGCAGCAATGGAGGAGGTGGCAGGAGGCCCATTTGTCCATTTGGACAGAGAGAACCTCTTCCCCAGGGGTGCCAGCTTGAATAAAATATTGGGCGGCAGGTCATATAATGCGGAGCAACCACACCATCTGAATGGCAATGCTCAGATATTTTAGGGTGTTATGTACTGAAGTTCTCACCCTGGGCCAGCAGGGGGATACTGTAGATAGTTTTCACTCAGGTCCACATATGCAAATAAGGGATTGAAAGTGACGTTCAGTGATAGTTACAGGAATCTGTTACACTTGCGTTGTAGTGGAGCTCTATATAAGCAGGCTGGCTGAACCCTTCAGTTCAGTTCTGTTCTGGCCTGTGAATAAACAAGAGCTGTTTGAAGAATCGCTGTGTCATCTGATATGTTCACCCACAACTTAACATGGGGGGGGGGAGCGAAAGGACCTCGGTCCATAGGAGTTGGCTCCCATGCTCTTCCCATTCCAACCCCTCCCTGTCCCAGACCAAGGGGAGTTTGGATTGCTCAGCCAAAATAAAAAATATGTTCAGGTAAAACATGGTTAATTGGTGGAAGAAAGCATTTTAAAAGCAAATCCTTTCTTTTTTCTTCCCTCTCTCCCCCCTCCCTCTCCCCCACAGTACACGGCACAATGAGGCTACTGATCCTAATTTCAAATTGTTCATAAAACAAACCAGTGGATGGGTAAAGGTGGAATAGTACAATCACAGAGAAATCAGCAAGCTGTTTTATGTTTATACAATGTAGGAGAAAGAGGTAATGTGCTAGCCTTGAAAGAGTACATGGAGGGAGATTGTAATCCTGCAGAGAGCCAGAGGCAGATCAAGAAGCGCTTTTGAGATGGTGGCTACATACAGAGAGAGACAAAAAAGATGTCAATATTATCTTTGAGCATGGACACCTGTCCTGCTAAGAAAGGCACAAAGACCAATTTCATTAGCTCATCAGTGTAGCAAATTGAATGAAACAACTGTTGAAAAGTGACTGGCAGACTTTTAAAACCATGGGACATATAATCCAGGATTTCCTGGAATAAAGCTACCAGCAAAATCTCCACATACTGCAGACTGTTTGCCTAGAATGATCAAAATATGCATTTCTTGAGATACTTACTCAGGCTAATTGGGGAATTAAGGACAATACGCATTTCATTTTGGTAACCTTTCTTGAAGCTAGGAGTCAGTTTCTCATTGTGTCAGTTTTGCATGTATTCATTCATAAATCTGCTTCATCTTACTTCTGCATTAATCTGCAAAATTATAATAATATTTAAGTACATATTTACAACTACGGGTTTGCTAAAAAAAATACGAATAGATCTTTTCTAAAACAAACATATTTTCTAATCTAAATATATCTTCCCTCAACATATGCATTTCCAATGTCTTAAAATGTGCATTTTCCCAGTGCATTTGGTAGTGTGTGTGGTGTTTTTTGTGTGTGTTTTTTGTTGTTGTTTTAAAGAGAAATGGATAGCAATATTCAGAGAAAGGCAAGATCTGAGGGAAAACTGCAGCAAATGAAATAACTAAAAAACTGAGGAAACATTCCAAAGCAGAGATTGAGACCATGTTTTTTCCCTCCTTTTCAAATAGGACTTCCAAAGGGAGGGGGTTATGGGTGTTACATGGGGCCTGAAGGTCAAATAGGAAGAGGTAGGAACTGGGCTTATTAAGTCTGCTTCTCCCTTGAGCTTCCTCTTGAGCTTATTGCTTTGCTTTCCCTCCTTCCGTGTATGCAGTGTGGGCTCTGGCTACTTGCCGGTTGAAGGGGCGAATCTACTCATTGAAGAATCTCTGAAAGGTTTCTAAGCAACTCTGGGACTCCCCAGAGCAGGAATAGGCAAACTCGGGTCCTCCAGATGTTTTGGGACTACAGCTCCCATCACCCCTGAACACTGGTCCTGTTAGCTAGGGATGATGGGAGTTGTAGTCCCAAAACATCTGGAGGGCCGAGTTTGCCTATGCCTGCCCCAGAGGATGGTCTAAAACCACTGGGCCAAGAATTACTTTTAGCTAACCATCAGAAGTATTGCTTGGCTTAGATCCATGGCTTGTATCCAGAGTAGCACCTCTGTGGTAGGGTTGCCATATTTTGCAGAGCAAAAAAGAGGGCACATTTGCCGACTTCAACTTTTAACTATGGGTCTCTATGGCGACTCTCATTTTACATAGCCATGAAAAAGGACATGCCCTGAAAAAAAGATGACATGTGACAACCCTACATAGGGTTCCTTCTGTTGGCTGAAGACCTGAGAACCTGTGAGAGTTCTGTCTTGGATAAGAGGGACGGAACGTTGACCCCATTTCCCTGCAGTTTCCATGTCAGGCCCAACACTTGGGATAGGGGGAAAAATAATTCAGTCGGCTTTTCACAGGGACCAACCTGAAGTGATGATCCTGAGCTTGCTTGAAGATCAAAACATAACTGCAAACTGGATGATGCACTTCTGTGGATGCTGTGATTCAGATTCAGTGAACACACACACACACACACACACACACACACACACACACACAGTGAAAGCTATGTCCCAAATGCATTTTACATAAGAAATGAATATAAAATATATGTGTGATTTAATAGTTGATTTTTTGTGGGTTCTTTCAGAAAAGGAGAGGAGAGAAAGAAGCTATGAGTGGGCACCGATCAGATTAAAGAGGATAGACTTGGGCCCCTCAGTCCATTCCTGCTCCCACTTTTCCAGAGGGTCATTCAAACCTTGGAAGATACCCCCTTCCCTCCCTTCCATGAACAGAACCTCACTTATGGGATCTTCACACCCAACACCATTGTTCACCATCAGCGGTTTGTTTCTAGGAATAAGACCTTTGCTATGTAAATAAAACTGCAGAGGATCTAGGGAACAAAACAACAATTTCCCTTCAGTTCTTCGACACTTTTATTGCTTCAAGGAAATTCACAAGAGAACTCCTGACTGAACAATATCATATGATGGACAGTCCTATCTCAGCCTCACTTAATAAAAGGCATCTCACAGATATGGATTATGATAAGCCTGCCATTCATAATCTTGGTTCAGATGATAGTACAACGGATTTTACAAAACCACAGCAGGAGGAGTAATGCCCCCTCTGTGCCAATCAATGAGGGCAATGTTATATTTTGATGTTACAGAAGCTTTTACAGAGTCTTGTAATGGACAATATCTAGCAGCACCTTGCCAGCCCTAAGATATCTATTGAGCTGTAAAATGGATTTGAAAAGAAAGAAAGAAAGAAAGAAAGAGAGAGAGAGAGAGAGAGAGAGAGCGCACTGTGGCATCTTAAAGAGATTACCTGCCTGCACGAAAGAGAGTTACAGATCTCCTTTAGGGTGTACAAACACCCCCACACACCAATAAACTTCTCTCAACTTGTCAAAAAGTATTTTGGCTTCCTTTGGGATTCCTCTGATGTTTAACCTGAAAAAGGATCTACGGACATTTACTTCACCCCCCCCCCTTTTTTTAGGTATCTGGTGACAACCTAAGGAGGTATAGAATCTTCCTCACCATCACCCCTTCCAAATGTTATTTTGAAAGTCTTACCCAAAACTCATTTGGCTTCCTTGAAATTCCCCAGAAGTTTTGAGACTGGACAGTTGCCTGCAAAATAAATAAAAGTCACCACATGATTTTGCTTCTGGGAAAATGTCTGTGGGAAAACATTCAATATGCTCTGGCAAAAAGCTTGAAATTTATTGGGACTAAACTATGCTACAATACAAAGTTATTTATTCCATCTGTTTGAACTGCTTTCTGCTACATTTCGATCTGAGATTTGGATTTGGATTTCATCTGTAACTTTCATTTATCACAGCATCAGATTCAAAGGCAAGATGCATCAGGTTTGCCCATCAGTTTATTATAATCCTTACTGGCAAGCTCTTGGAAGGAAACCTGCTGTGAAGTTTTCCATTCATTAAAAGTCTATGGAAGGAAGGGCAGATGCATTGGAGGGAATAGTTTTGACCTGGTGGTAACATATACCATTTTTTCCATGTATAACATGCCCCTGTGTATAAGACGCCCCCAATTTGGGGGGACTCGGAATTAAGAAAATGGGGGGAGATTGTCCAGAGTTGCTGAGCTTTTGGGGGGGAATTGCTTACCCGCCTGGCCAGTGTTGCCTGTATCACACGTCACAGAAGCCAACAATCTTCTGCCCACTTAGGAGCAGCCTCCAATCGCCCACACAACAGCCAATCAATACCAGCCCTTGATGTAGCCACCATTCACCTGAACAACCGCCGTTGAAAATCTCCTACTTGTGGCACCAAATAATCACTTGTCCTCACTTTGCATTACTCAGCTATAAGATGACCCCCAAGTTTTAACATTAGTTCAACAACAACAACAAAGTCACCTTAGACACAGAATAGTACAGTATGTACTTAGGAAGCTGCCTTAAAATGAGTCAAATCATTGCTTGGGAAAGATCCAAAGCTCAGTGCTAGGCAGGTAGGTAGGTTGGAGGAGAAATATGCTGTAGTTTGCATTTAAAAGCGAGTTTAACTAATTCAAACCTTCCAAAACCAATACGTGAACCAAAACACAGCCAGCCTTTGAAATTCACTCGTCTGCAAATTTTGCAATGCAGTTTTCCATCCAAGTACTGCTTACAAAAATGCATTTGTGTATGCAAAACAGGCATGAAAATACATTATATAGTGGTACCTTGGGTTACAAACACCTTGGGTTAAAACACTTGGGGTTACAGACTCCGCTAACCTGGAAGTAGTACCTCGGGTTAAGAACTTTGCCCCAGGATGACAACAGAAGTCGCGCGGCGGCAGGGGGAGGCCCCATTAGCTAAAGTCATCCTTCAGGTTAAGAACTGTTTCAGGTTAAGAACGGACCTCCGGAACAAATTAAGTTCATAACCAGAGGTACCACTGTATATATATAATACAAATTACATAAATTCATGCATATTAGTGAAGATAACATACAAACATGATTTATAGGAACCTGTTTGCAAAAATTGATAAATTCAGAGAGATTTTCATGAAGACTTTTATCTAAAAATTGATAATAAAAAAAAAAAAATCCAAAGCATGTTTTGAAGGAATTCTTAGCTAAGGTTTAAGATGAGTACCAAAACGTGCTGCCTTTCTCGTCTTTTTAAAACTTTTTTTCTTTTTAAGAAAGGTATTTTAAGTTTCCGTTCAGAGGGTATAACGTAGAGGGTTTGAGATTTGCAGTTCAAGTGTGATTTAAATATATTTTGGACTTAGGTATGCTTACTCATTTTAGCTCAAATATAATTGACACTGTTCTTCCGTGTATACATGTTGTCTCATGTACCGCATACAGAGCACCAGAGTCCTTTTTGTTCTTTTTAAACACTTGCAGAGAGAGATCCTACCCTGGAGGCAAATTGACCATTAATGTCAACTAACCATCCCCAGCTATTAACAAGCAATCAAGCAAACAAAAAATGGCTTCTACTTCACATCCATTATAGCACTAACCTCAATTCTTGCTATAAAAGAAAGATAACCTTTATCGGATTCTTTCATTATGAGAAGTGTGAAGTAAAGGAAAGTGAGACAGAAAAGCATTTCACGAACAGAAATGGAGCCATGGGTAATTATATTAGAGACCCTCCAGATTATAATAAAGGCAAATCCACACATTTTCCACACCTGACAAGTTTAGTTGCAATTGACATTTCTTAAGGCTTAAAAAAAAAATGTAGCCAAACAAATGTGTGATATTTCAAAACTCTATCTGAAGTGTCACGAGGAATATTGAGGGTATTGTTAATCCATTGAAGGCAACTCTAATGATACCAGCTTTGCAACGCATGCCTCTTACCAATAACCTCAGGAAGATGTACCGTACATATTTTACAGGGATGATAGTGCTATTATATACCTCATTCCAGGGGTTGGAAACATGGTGCCTGCAGGTGCCACCAGTACCATCTATGGGACAAGACTAGCTGTCTTCATACAAATTTAGTACGGAGGAGAATATTTTGAACATGCCAGCTCCTTACATACCCACTGAACTTCTTGATCTAATTGTTTTAATTGATTTTTAAACCCTTTTACTGTTGCACCTTCAGATGGGCTTGTTTTATTTTAATTTTTTCAATGTGTGCTTTTAATGATAGAATTGCTTTGTTGCATCTTTTAATTAAGTATGGATTTCATCATTGATTTTATGCTTGTAAACCGCTTACAAGCCATTAGGTGGTATATAAATCAAATAATAAAAGTGAAGAGGAAGAAGACGAAGAAGAAATGACAACAACAGCAACAACACAATGCTATAAACTACATAAATCCACTGAAATTATTAAGCCACCAGGCCCTAAATATAGTCAATATCTTTCTCAGGCACATAGGTGACAGACAGACAGGAAGGCAGAAGTTAGGCTGAAGACTGGTAGCCTGACAACACAGATGGAAAAAACTCGTGTTCTTCAGAAAGAAGCTACCCATATTGAGGGAAAGCAACTGATTTAGAAATCTAGTATCAGCCAGTGGTACCAGAATTGCCTTCAGATATCACTTGACTCCCTCAGCTAGAAAAATTCTAATCCAGTGTCTCAGATGGAACTTGAGTCATATGGGAAGCAGAGCAGTGGCATAGCGGGGGTGGGGGCACAGGGGCAGTTGCCCTGGGCACAAAATTGTTAGGGACACAAAAATTCAACACCTGGTGCTGCTTAAATACAGCTGTGTGCTTCTGTAACTGGGCTCCATGAAAACCACTTCTCCATGAGAACCAGAAAGTGACGTCTCCAGATAATGGAACAACTTCATCCATTTCCCTCCTTCCCACCCACCATCCACATGGACACAGGCACTGGCAACCCAAGCTATACCACTGGATCAAGGAAGGGCCATAGCTCAGTGGAAGAACATCTGATTCCTCTGTTCCTTTGATATGTCGGATCTGCAGCATTTCAGGTTCAAGCTAAGCAGCAATTATTTGTGCCTAAAGCTTTCCCATATGACCATTTATTAAAACCTAGACATGGTAGAATTCTTCTTTTTCTAAATGATCACCTGATGTGTATAAACTGGCAACAGTAGCTCCTAACCTTTTTAGCATATGGCGTTTTAATTTTATCATGATTCCTGTTTGACAATTAATTCATTTTCTTTTTTAAAGAAAGTGAAGGAATGAGTAGACTTAATAAACTCATGAAACTGAACTCTGTGCCAATCAGACGTAATTACAATTCTCTCTTATCTTTCGGTTTTTGATTTCAGGTGGTCCTGGAGGGACGCCGATAAAAAAAGAGAAGAAACTCACAGAACTAGGAGGAATGATAATAGCAGGCAATAAAATAGCAAAATGAGGGATGGGGGGTGCTGTGCATTTAGCACATTACTGGGGAGTCTCCAGCCTGAAGATCAGTTTAGGCCAACCAGGTCTCCCCAATTAGCCTGCAAGGCTGTTTTGGCCAAGCCATGCCCTCTTGGTCTACGTCTGATGCCATAAATGACATGGCTGGGGAAACGGTGTGTGTGGACCTGTAACACACTGATCAAATCCACTGATGGTCAAGGCTTGCAAAGTGCTGTGCAAGGGGGATTGCTTCTTGGTGTTACATAACATGGTGCATGGTGCTTTTGCAAGTTTTGATGGTCAGCTGTTTTCAAACCATGCAGTCCAAACCGGCTCTCTCCACTCTATCAGTGGCTGGATCCAGTTCCTCACTGCTGGTTTAACAAGTCATGTGACTCTCAAGCCAAGGAGATGAGTAACTATACAACCTCTAGAAGACTTCTAAAGGCAGCCCTGTATAGGGAAGTTTTAAAATGTTTAATGCTTTATTATGTTTTTATATATGTTGGAAGCTGCCCAGAGTGGCTGGGGCAACCCAGTCAGATGGGTGGGTATCAATAATAAAACTTGTTGTTGTTGTTGTTGAATAGGATGTCCCTATTTACATCAGAGAAATAATAGAATCATAGAATCATAGAGTTGGAAGAGACCACAAGGGCCATCGAGTCCAACCCCCTGCCAAGCAGGAAACACCATCAGAGCACTCCTGACATATGGTTGTCAAGCCTCTGCTTAAAGACCTCCAAAGAAGGAGACTCCACCACACTCCTTGGCAGCAAATTCCACTGTCGAACAGCTCTTACTGTCAGGAAGTTCTTCCTAATGTTTAGGTGGAATCTTCTTTCTTGTAGTTTGGATCCATTGCTCCATGTCCGCTTCTCTGGAGCAGCAGAAAATGTTGGAGGGTATGCTAGTCAGATGGGTAGGATACTACTACTACTACTACTACTACTACTACTACTACTACTACCACTACCACTACCACAACTAATAATAATAATAATACTAATAATAATAATAATAATAATAATGGAATAGGATACCCCTATTTTCCTCAGAGAATGTTGGAGGGTGTGCAAATGCTTTCATTAGATTTTCTTAATAAAATAAAAAAGACCTTCCACAAAGGGAAGGATGCCACTGGATGCACCTCAGAAATATTTTCCTTCCAAGTGAAATCAGGATTAAAACGTTTATGACAGGTTGTCAAAAAAAATGAATTGGGTTGTCACAGGATAGACAAAACTGCTTTTTAGACAGAACCAACCTATAGGTTGCCAGTTTACCACGTCTATACTAAAATAGTTCTTTTTTTTATCTGCAAGAAAATGGCAGCTGTTTACATTCTCTCCTTTAAAAATCAACAAATGGTTTTTGTTTGGGCAGGGGCCAAAGTCATATTAATTGTCACAAATCTTTAAAGACACTATTTCAAAATGCTGGCCTGACCAGGATAATCATTTGTTGTTGTTGTTTAGTCGTTTAGTCGTGTCCGACTCTTCGTGACCCCATGGACCAGAGCACGCCAGGCACCTCTGTCCTCCACTACCTCCCGCAGTTTGGTCAAACTCATGCTGGTAACCTCGAAAACACTATCCAACCATCTCATCCTCTGTCGCCCCCTTCTCCTTGTGCCCTCCATCTTTCCCAGCATCAGTGTCTTCTCCAGGGAGTCTTCTCTTCTCATGAGGTGGCCAAAGTACTGGAGCCTCAGCTTCACGATCTGTCCTTCCAGTGAGCACTCAGGGCTGATTTCATTAAGAATGGATGCATTTGATCTTCTTGCAGTCCATGGGACTCTCAAGAGTCTTCTCCAGCACCATAATTCAAAAGCATCAATTCTTCGGCGATCAGCCTTCTTTATGGTCCAGCTCTCACTTCCATACATCACTACTGGGAAAACCATGGCTTTAACTATACGGACCTTTGTTGGCAAGGTGACGTCTCTACTTCTCAAGATGCTGTCTAGGCCTGTCATTGCCCTTCTCCCAAGAAGCAGGCGTCTTTTAATTTCGTGGCTGCTGTCACCATCTGCAGTGATCATGGAGCCCAAGAAAGTAAAATCTCTCACTGCCTCCATTTCTTCCCCTTCTATTTGCCAGGAGGTGATGGGACCAGTGGCCATGATCTTCGTTTTTTTGATGTTGAGCTTCAGACCATATTTTGCACTCTCCTCTTTCACCCTCATTAAAAGGTTCTTTAATTCCTCCTCACTTTCTGCCATCAAGGTTGTGTCATCTGCATATCTGAGGTTGTTGATATTTCTTCCGGCAATCTTAATTCCAGCTTGGGATTCATCCAGCCCAGCCTTTCGCATGATGTATTCTGCGTATAAATTAAATAAGCAGGGAGACAAAATACAGCCTTGTCGTACGCCTTTCCCAATTTTGAACCAATCAGTTGTTCCATATCCAGTTCTAACTGTAGCTTCTTGTCCCACATAGAGATTTCTCAGGAGACAGATGAGGTGATCAGGCACTCCCATTTCTTTAAGAACTTGCCATAGTTTGCTGTGGTCGACACAGTCAAAGGCTTTTGCATAGTCAATGAAGCAGAAGTAGATGTCTTTCTGGAACTCTCTAGCTTTCTCCATAATCCAGCGCATGTTTGCAATTTGGTCTCTGGTTCCTCTGCCTCTTCTAAATCCAGCTTGCACTTCTGGGAGTTCTCGATCCACATACTGTTTGAGCCTTCCTTGTAGAATTTTAAGCATAACCTTGCTAGCGTGTGAAATGAGTGCAATTGTGCGGTAGTTGGAGCATTCTTTGGCACTGCCCTTCTTTGGGATTGGGATGTAGACTGATCTTCTCCAATCTTCTGGCCACTGCTGAGTTTTCCAAATTCGCTGGCATATTGCGTGTAGCACCTTAACAGCATCATCTTTTAAAATTTTAAATAGTTCAGCTGGAATACCATCACTTCCACTGGCCTTGTTATTTGCAGTGCTTTCTAAGGCCCATTTGACTTCACTTTCCAGGATGTCTGGCTCAAGGTCAGCAACCACACTACCTGGGGTGTACGAGACATCCATATCTTTCTGGTATAATTCCTCTGTGTATTCTTGCCACCTCTTCTTGATGTCTTCTGCTTCTGTTAGGTCCTTACCACTTTTGTCCTTTATTATGGTAATCTTTGTACGAAATGTTCCTTTCATATCTCCAATTTTCTTGAACAGATCTCTGGTTCTTCCCATTCTGTTGTTTTCCTCTATTTGTTTGCACTGCTCGTTTAAGAAGGCCTTCTTGTCTCTCCTTGCTATTCTTTGGAAATCTGCATTCAATTTCCTGTATCTTTCACTATCTCCCTCGCATTTTGTTTGCCTTCTCTCCTCCGCTATTTGTAAGGCCTCGTTGGACAGCCACTTTGCTTTCTTGCATTTCCTTTTCATTGGGATGGTTTAGTTGCTGCCTCCTGTACAATGTTACGAGCCTCCATCCATAGTTCTTCAGGCACTCTGTCCAGCAAATCTAAATCCTTAAACCTGTTCCTCACTTCTACTGTGTATTCATAAGGGATTTGACTTAGATTGTATCTTACCGGCCCAGTGGTTTTTCCTACTTTCTTCAGTTTAAGCTTGAATTTTGCTATAAGAAGCTGGTGATCTGAGCCACAGTCAGCTCCAGGTCTTGTTTTTGCTGACTGTATAGAGCTTCTCCATCTTTGGCTGCAGAGAATATAATCAATCTGATTTCGATACTGCCCATCTGGTGATGTCCATGTGTAGAGACGTCTCTTGTGTTGTTGGAAAAGCGTGTTTGTGATGACCAGCTTGTTCTCTTGACAGAACTCTATTAGCCTTTGCCCTGCTTCGTTTTGATCTCCAAGGCCAAACTTGCCAGTTGTTCCTTTTATCTCTTGATTCCCTACTTTAGCATTCCAATCCCCTATAATTTAATAATCCCTATACTTTAGCATTCCAATCCCCTATAACATCCTTCTTTGGTGTCACTTCTATAAGGTCTTGTAAGTCTTCATAAAATTGGTCTATTTCAGTTTCTTCAGCACCAGTGGTTGGTGCATAAACTTGGATTACTGTGATGTTAAAAGGTCTGCCTTGGATTCGTATCGAGATCATTCTATCATTTTTGAGATTGCATCCCAGTACAGCTTTCGCCACTCTTTTGTTGACTATGAGGGCCACTCCATTTCTTTTACGGGTTTCTTGCCCACAGTAGTAGATGTGATGGTCATCCGAACTGAATTCGCCCATTCCCGTCCATTTTAGTTCACTGATGCCCAGGATGTCAATATTTATTCTTGCCATCTCATTTTTGACCACCTCCAACTTACCTAGGTTCATGGTTCTTACATTCCAGGTTCCTATGCAATATTTTTCTTTACAGCATTGGACTTTCCTTTCGCTTCCAGGCATATCCGCAACTGAGCGTCCTTTCGGCTTTGGCCCAGCCGCTTCATCAGCTCTGGATCTACTTGTACTTGCCCTCCGCTCTTCCCCAGTAGCATGTTGGACGCCTTCCGACCTGAGGGGCTCATCTTCCAGCGTCATAACTTTTATATGCCTGTTGTCTTTGTCCATGGAGTTTTCTTGGCAAGGATACTGGAGTGGCTTGCCGGTTCCTCCTCCAGGTGGATCACGTTTGGTCAAAACTCTCCACTATGACCTGTTCATCTTGTGTGCCCTGCTCGGCGTAGTTCATAGCTTCTCTGAGTTCTTCAAGCCCCTTCGCCACGGCAAGGCAGTGATCCATGAAGGGGAGGATAATCATGGGGATGGATAAAAAGTGTGGCTGAAATAGGGCATTCAGGCCTTGTGAACTTCACAAAGAGATTCCCAGTCTGAGCTTCACTGCTGCAAACTATTGCTCTTGAAAATTTACTAGCTAGTTTGCTTATAAAAGTCTAGAACTGATGGATCCCGGGTGATGCTGATGACAGCAGCACTATAAAGGTGACAAGAATCAGTTTGGCATAATGCTTAATTTTATGACAGACTAAAATGGTGCCACATCGTGCCTTACAACATTATAAATACGCTGTAAAAAAACACATAAAATGTTATAACTTGGTTTTGAAGGTTATGGTTGGCTCATTCAGCAACCAAAGAGAACTGCTTGTTAAATTTATCTAATTAGGCTATTTATATCTAGGTGCAAATTCTGCAAGTGTACCCTGCATATAGGATTCAGCTTGTTTGCAGAAAGCACCTTTTACTTTCAATTTCTTTACTATTCCTATGACATGGGGAAGGACTGGCTGTGGTTGTCATAACTGATTTTGTTGATTTAGAACATAGAAAGGGGGAAAGTTACTTTTAAGAGGCAAACAGGAACTCCTGCTCAAAAGGTTCCCAGTATACAGAGAATAATTTAAGTGAATAAATGAAGGTGAGAACAGAAAATACAGAAACCCATTTTAGGCTAATAAATGTGAGTTTATGAAATGTGAGTTAATGAAACCTATAAATGTGAGTTAATGAAACATTCAGCTAAACTAAAAGTGTTGGGGATGAAATTTGCACTGGGAGGGAAAATCCTAGGAGGAATAATGTCTAATCAGGGCTTAGTGAGTTCATTGACCTTCTTGTTCACTAACTTTACTCAACAACAAAACCAAGCATTTTGAAGCTTGATTATTTTCCTGACTCCCAGAACCTTCAATGCCAACATTTTGGTACCATGTTTCTACATGTCCCTGACCCCACACATTACATTTTGACATGCATGCAAAATTTGTCACTACAGTGGCGTGATATTTTGAGAACTTAAGTGCAGAATCATGGTTTGCCATGGAGAAGCTGGCCTGTACTGATACAACCATGGAAAATTCACAGAAATCAATGAGTCTCAATCTTTACTACTATGAAAAATGGCATTGAAGAGTAAAACACATCTTGAATTGCCAAAAATGTAGTATTTAGAAACAGTAAAGTAGCAGGTGGGGGTGGCCAATGAGGGCAGTAGCCCCGGGCACAAAAATGTTAGGGGTGCAAAATTTCAACACCCAATGCTGACACAATATACCCCAGAGGATGCCCAAATTCAAATGGTTTGAATCATCCACGAGTAGAAAAAAACACAGAGTGAGCCTTAGGAATTGAAGGAAAAATGCCTGGAAGACCTGCTGGAAGGGAGAAGTCATAATCATAGGAGACTCCTATGCACAGAGCGGTCTGTCCTACTCTCTTACTTTGGCCACTTACCGTATTTTTCGCCCTATAGGACGCACTTTTCCCCCTCCAAAAATGAAGGGGAAATGTGTGTGTGTCCTATGGGGTGAATGCAGGCTTCAGGAGAGCCCCACCGCCAGCCCCACAAGCTCGGGGGACAGCGGGGAGGCGGAACGCCGCCATTCCGCTGTCGCCCGACCTGGTTTGGAGGCTGGCGGCGGGGAGAAGCGTGCTTCTCCCTGCCGCCAGCCCCGCAAGCTCGGGGGACAGCGGGGAGGCGCAGCACGCCATCCCGCTGTCTCCCGACATGGTTTGGAGGCTGGCAGTGGGCTGCGCGCAGCTTCGGGATTGCTCTGGGACCTGTTCTGGGGGCTGGGGACGGGGGAAGTCCACCCCCAGCCCCGCAAGCTCCCAGAGCGATGCCGAAGCTGTGCGCAGCTTCGACATCGCTCTGGGACCCGTTCTGGGGGCTGGGGTCGGGGGAAGCTTGGGCTTCCCCCTCCCCCAGCCCCGCATGCTCCCAGAGTGGGCTTCACGCAGCTCTCTGCAAGTTGTGGGATCCCGGCGCGACTTCGCGCTGGCCTCCAACTGCTTGCGGAGAGCTGCCTGTTCTGGGGGTTGGGGTGGGGGAAGCTCGGACTTCCCCCGCCCCAGCCCCGTGCCTGGGGGGGGACAATTTTTTCCCCTTTATTCCCCCCCCAAATCTACGTGCGTCCTATGGGCCGGTGCGTCCTATAGGGCGAAAAATACGGTAAGTAAGAGAGGATGGTGCTAATGTACCCGTTGTCTTCTTCCTCTCTCACTGAGCTTTACTCTGCCTTCAGCCTACTCTGCTCAATAAAAATGCTCTACAACTGAACCTGCTTGGTGATCACACTCCCAGTACCTATAGGCTTCCTGCCACTATGGCAACTGAGCCACATTTTTCCACCATCTTGTTCTCCCTGTTGGCTAGGCTTGGTTTTGGCAGCACTGCTTATACAACCTGGACATTATTCTCCCAGAAATCATTGGAGTCTGTGTCCTTTGTTCCAGTGGGTAATGAGGGGGTGGCCTTCTGCTTGACCCAGACAGAGGCATCATCCTCAGACCCACCCACCCTCAAAAAAGGTAAACGGTAAAGGACTCCTAGACGGTTAAGTCCAGTCGATGGCAACTATGGGGTTGCAGCGCTCATCTCGCTTTCAGGCCGATGGAGCCGGCGTTAGTCCACAGACAGCTTTCTGGGTCATGTGACAAACATGACTAAACTGCGTCTGGTACAACAGAACACCGTGGCAGAAACCAGAGCGCACAGAAACACCGTTTACCTTCCCATCCTATTTATCTCCTGGAACTGGTGTGCTTTCGAACTGCTAGGTTGGCAGGAGCTGGGGGAGAGCAACAGGAGCTCACCCCGTCACAGGGATTCGAACTGCCAACCTTCTGATCAGCAAGCCCAAGAGGCTCAGTGGTTTAGACCACAGTGCCACCAGCATCAACAATGTACTGGATGAGGAGGGCAGGGGAAAGAATCGGAGCATTCTGTTTGTTTCACATTTAACTGCATGTAAGGATCTTTTGTGTCCTGAATAATAAAAGGTCTTATAAATTTTCATACTTACTTAATCAATTTATCCTGTTTTGATTCACATACTAATGACAGATACATTGGAATGGTATTCTGAGGCCAACAGGAATGCATTCGAACGCCGAGTGTTGCTCAAACTGTATTAGCATAATTTCATGGGAGAATATGAACTAAAGCAGTTTGTAGTGAACAGCTTGTCAATATTTTATTTGCTGCAGACTTTTCTCCCCGCCCTCTCACCCGCCACTCTGTAGGCAGTTCTTTGAAGTTGCAATTGCACAATGCAAAATCGATTTCTGAAGCCTGGACTTTAAATACACTGAAAAGAGAGAAAGTTAATGTGCTTGATGTAGGGAGTTTTCACACAAGAGCAAAAAGCAAACCTCCACTGGATTAATGTAAATTATTGTTAAAAGGTAGGGATGCATCAAACCAGGACTTTAATTCCTGCGCATTTCATTCAGCCTTCCTGCATCTTGTTTGTATGTGTGCGTGTATCTTGGCATTCAATGTTTAGGCCAATATTTATCCACAATAATAGAATAGTCAGACGCAAACCATTGTTGCATATTGCATGTGTATTTTCTGCTATATGCAGAATGTGTATTTTCTGCGAATGGCTCACCTGGGCATAATGTTCTTCATTCAAAACCACAAAATATCTCTAATAGCAGAATAAAGACCACTTACCAGGATTCTGACAACGGCAGCTGTTGCAACCCAGCACAACTGCCAGGGAGTTGAGGGAATGAAGCATTAGAAGGACTTATGGTATTGCTCACCAAATTTCAAGCTCTGGGAGGAGCGGGGCATCTGCGCACAGCCTATTTGCTGCTCTTTGGGGCGGGGGGGGGGACCCAGGCTTCCCCCACCAGCCCCGACAAGCTCTGGGAGCAGCGGACAGGCTGCGTGCAGATGCCCCGCGCTCCTGAGCAGCTCTGGGGTGGCTCTGGGGTAGCCTGCGAAGCCTCCGCAGGGCAGTAAGATGAAGGCTCCCTACTGCCCTGCGGAGGCTTCGTGGGCTACCCCAGAAGCCAGAACAGCTAGAGAGAGCGCTGCGCAGTGCTCCCTCTAGCTGTTTTAGCTCCTGCCTTAGCGGCGCAAAGCCTCTGCAGGGCAGCGGGGAGCCTTCATCCTGCTGCCCTGCGGAGACTTCACACAGCTATCCCTGGCTTTCGTGGGAGGTGGGGGAAGGAACAGAGTGAGGCTCTCTCACTTCCCCCACCTCCCGCTAAAGCGCCCAAGAGCCGTGCTCCCTTTAAAGAGCCGCGCAGAGTGTGTGTGTGGCTCTTGGGGGCTTTTCCCCGAGGAGGGAGAAGAGCAGCCCGTCAGTGACAGGCTGTCCTTCTCCCTCCTCGGGGAAAAGCCTGCAAGCGCTGCACACATGCTCCACGCGGCTCATGAAAGGGAGCGCTGAGCAGAGCCTAGGATGCATACAGGCTCTGCTCAGCACTCCCTTTAAATAATTTTTTTTTCTTGAATTCCCCCTCTAAAAACTAGGTGCGCCTTATGGTCAGGTGCACCTTATGGAGCAGAAAAATACGGTAATACAAGTACACTGATACTAATAACTGACCGTGTATAACACTCACTAATGGAGAGGGGTTGTAGCTCTGCCATAGAAGACCTTCTTTGCATAAAGAAGCTCCCAGTTTTGATCCCAGGCATCTCAAGGTAGGGCTGGGAAGTTGCCTTTCCTGAAATCCCACAGAGCCACTCCCAGTTAGCATTGGCCATGTTGAACTGAATGGACCAACAGCCTGACTCAGTATAAAGCGGCCTCCTATGTTTCACCCTGTGGAATGCCCTCCCATCAAACGTCAAGGAGATCAAGAGCTATACAACTTTTAGAAGACATCTGAAGGCAGCCCTGTATAGGGATGCTTTTAATGTTTGATGCTTTATTATGCTTTTATATATCTTTGGAAGCTGCCCAGTGTGGCTGGGACAACCCAGTCCAATGGGTGGGGTACAAATAATAAAATTATTATTAATTATAAGTGGAAGATCTTTTTCAAAACGGAAAAGCATTTTGAGAGATTAACTTTTCTTTGCTTGTCTTTGTATGAAACTAACTAAGAGTAACCTACATGAATATGTAGCAGGGACTGGCCCCAAGGAGTGGTTTGAGAGTGGAAGTTGTCAGAGAGGAAGGAGGATGCAAAGGGAGTAGCTCAACCAGCTCCTGGCTTTCTCTTAAATAATGAATTCTCAAAACAGAAATAAAAACGCAGTTCATTTTAAGGCGGCGGTGGTGGTGGTGGGGAGTTGACAATAAGAAAAATGTATCAGGAGAAAGCCATCTGCTGATGATGCTAAAGGTTCCATGTATACAGTCCCTTGAGTTCTTTTAGCCAAAGAGAAAGTTACAACTGTGTTTGCGGCAAAGTACAAAAATAGCTTTGTTTCATTTGCCACCTCTATCCGTCCATGTCTTGGGTAATATATGAATTTGCTATGACAGCCATGAATAATTTAGAAATTGTTCTTGCCTGTCCTATGCCTAGTTTAGTCTGGATGCATAGAACATTTAATATTTCATGCCAGGAGCCTTTTTTATGCATACCCCCCCCCACTGCACCTCATTTCTATGAGCTAAATAGCTCCAGGGAAACTTTAGATGACCCTCCCTTCCTTTTGTTGTCCTCCATTAAACAGAATATTTTAAAAGAGGGTTTGGGATGCATTAACATTATTTATTTAACATCTTAATTACTTTGTTTCAGCTTTCTAATGATTTCAGATCAGGTATTGAGTTTGTCGCAAGACCTCTGGAGGGTTTTCAGCATGGAGAAAAAATGTGGGGGGAAAGATCCTATGGAAATACAGTTTTGGGGATTATGTTTTTAAAATGTGTAGTGATCTCCTGCTAGTACCTTTAAACTCATGGAAGGGATTTTCATCCAGCAGAGATCTCTTCCGAGTGAAGCGGAGAACAAGTCCTGCAGAGAGTTGCCCTCTTCCAAAACAGGGTGTAAAGTCAGTCTACTCTTGAGTAGAACTAACATTTGATGCTTGAGAAAGAAGTTATTCGGAAAAATAAAGAATGGAAGAAGTTTGTCAGAAATGCTTGTTGAGTCCTGTAGTACGCAGAAGGAAGTTGCTTTGTTTGCTAATTGACCTGAAGCTAAGATAATTAAAATTTCAAGACAGCCAGATTGGATGGGGGCAGTGGAGACATGTAAAATGTCTCCATATGATGTGTGTTTTCAGTTATCATTCTGATCCTAAACATACTTATTTAGAAGTTAGACAGACTGATTTCAGTAAGATTTACTTCACAATAAAGTGTTTTAGAATTTGCATCTTTATGAAAATTCTAATTAAAAATTTAAATTCTATTTTGAATTTAGCCATTGCCCCTTGATCCAATAGTCTTTTATTTTTATTTCTGCAGAGAAAATAATAATGGGCAACCTTCCTTGGCTGACTTTTTTGAAGAGGTCTTGTGGAGGTGCTAGTGTTTGTTCTTTTCACAGTTAACTGGTGAAAATGCAGCAGAAGTGATGGAAAGTTTGAACCATTGAAGGCCATGGTACCTATCTCTCAACTCCACATCCCCATGGTATGGTGGCATGATGTTCCACTAAGCCCAATTGCATGGTGGTGCTGTTGCGGGACTTGACATATTTCCGCAGGGCCTGCAAGACAGAGCTGTTCTGCCTGGCCTTTGGTTTGGATTCAGTCTGACCCTTATGTTTCCCTCCCCTTATGGTTTTGATTTATGGGCTACTACTAAAATGAGGCTGCATTTTAAATTGTATTTTAATTAACATTTTTCCACTTTCCTATTATGTTTTATTGTAATTTTCTTGGTGTTAGCCGCTCTGGGCCCAGTTCTGGCAAGGGGGGGCGGGGTATAAATAAAAAGTTGTTGTTGTTGTTATTAAACACCAACATAGTAAGACTACACTCATCCACAATGTAATAATGTATGAAGATTCCAACCTGGCATGCATTGCGAAGACCTGGGTTTGGGAGATGGATGAAGCAAGTGTTACCAGCTCTGCCCCACTGGGCTGGTTATAGGGGAGGAAAGTTGCTGCAGTTCATCAGAGTTCACTATCCCTTACTGAGAAATTTCTCTGCCTTGGAGTGGGACTACATTTGCAACTACCTTGCCCTTAGCTCAGAAATACACTGGGACCCAGTGCAGCGCTTTTACCATAAGTGCAATATGTTAATACAGAACTACTGGGCCACAGCATTCTTGACTACCTGCTATATCCAAACCACCGTCAAGGGTAGCCCCATGTAGCTGATATAGCAGCTGATGCTGGAAGAAAATGCCTGGCCACTGAGGACACCTGTGCCTCCATGGACATCAATGGATCTGGGAGCCCTACCCAGCTGTGTATCTGCTCCTTCAGGGAGAGTGCATCCTCATCTACTTATCTATGTGTCATTGCTGTTGTTATTAATGGTAGCAATTTCTCTGCTTCCCTTTGGACCACATCAGCAAGGCCAAGAGGGGAGTCTTGTCACCTGAACAGCCCAGGACCTCCACACACACTGCCCAGGCTTGCTCCCAAAGGAGGTCACTTTGATGCTGCTAATGCATTGGTTGACCTCACCCTCCATTGCACGAGACAGACAGATGCCAAACACTTTAGGACTATTCCTGAAAATATGTATGACCGGAAAGCTTGCTTCCAATTAAAACGTTATTGCTTACAGCATTTCTTCCTGGAACTACTGGGGAATAAAGTGAAAATCACTGTAACAGGAAGGTTTTTTACATTAAAAAACAACAACAGATTTTACTAATGGGGAATACTAACAGAATGTTTTCTTAAAAGGAGGAAGAAAGATAATTAGGAGCCTTGTATGTTATTCTGAAAACTGTAAGAACTTTTATTTCTTTTGAAGAATCGGACCCACTTCTTCTCCCAATTAAAACCAAACCCTGTGTTACTGCTTTCCGGACACATAAATCCCTTCCATGTGTTCCTCCCACCACACAAATAACTGTCAATGTGTGTGCGGGGATTATTTTGTTATGCATAAACAGTTCTTCACAGAACTCTCTATTATTTATCACATTAAGTCCTCCCTGAGCTGTGCCATGCCTACACTTGCAGTAAACTCTCTGATCTTTGCAGTACAACAGCAGATTTCTACATAATCTCCCCAAATGGCAACTTGCACTAGTTCTGGAGCTGATTAATGGAATGGAAATAAAGAGACCTTCAGAAGAATCTCTTAGTAGTAGAAGAGTGTAAAGAAAAACAAAACACTCATGTTTATCTACAACATTTTCATGTATCCTAAAATCATCCTAGGAAGAGTAAAGGGCAACCTGCTGCTACACTCCATGGTTTGATTAACAGGAAAGCTTTTTTTTTTTTGTCCAGGGACAGCTTGAGGTTAGAGGGGGTCCCTTGGCAAAGTTTTGTTTGGTGAACCCTCTATTCTGCTAATTGGCCCTGGCAGGCTTAACCTGGCTGTGGTGGCAGAGCTCCAAGTATCACTGCGTGCCTGGACTTAGCCCCCTTTGAATTTCCCCACAATACACCGGAGTGATGCTAGGTCAGGGACATTGTGGGAAATTAAGAGGGTAGCTGGATCCAGATGGCTTTTGCTGCTTCAAGTACTAAGCCAAAAAGGAGTGGGGAGCTACAGCAGCCATCACTAGTGGGTTTTGCCAGGGTGCCTCTGGTAATATCTAGGTCGGAGTGGAGAAGACTCCCACTGACTGTATTGGCTGCCACATCCCAAAGTAGTTAGAAGCACCAGTTGTGTGAGATCTTTCCTTTCAGTTTTTCCTCATGCTGTGCTTGAGGGAGACGATAATTGCCTTCATTCGCCCTCATGGCAGAGCAATAGTGCCTTACTGTTTTTTAGCTGGAGTGAGGGAGGTGTGGCTTTGAAGCACGGGTAGGCAAACTAAAGTCCGGGACCCGGATTCAGCCTAATTGCCTTCTCAATCCGGCCCTCGGACAGTCTGGGAATCAGTGTGTTTTTACACGAGTAAAATGTATCCTTTTATTTAAAATACATCTCTGGGTTATTTGTGTGGCATAGGAATTCATTCATTTTTATTTTTATTTTCAAATATAGTCCAACACCCCACAAGGTCTGAGAGACAGTGGACCGGCCCCCTGCTGAAAAAGTTTGCTGACTCCTGCCTTGAAGACTGGCAACCACCAAAGTCCCTGGCGGGCTTTTGACCACACCATACCTCATTAAGAAGCAAACAAGTATCTATTTGTGGTTCATACTAATGAACTTGCAGCCTCTATGGTTTTGATGGACAGGACAGGAATGTGTGGATGCAATAAAATGTTTGGATACTTTTTCTTCTTTTTTTGCTGCTGAGGCATCTGATCAAGATTTGTATTTTAAAATGAGCTTAAAAAATATATATTTGTAAATGTTTGTATCTCTCATGCCAGGCAGAAACCATACTCTGGCAGCTGTTTATCTTCTTGATCAAGGGCCCCTCTGATCTATAGCAGTGCCTCAGGGTTGTAAAAGGAAATTACAGGCTAGGAGCAAAAGGTCACACTGACCATACAAATTACAGAATAATCAAGTTGCAAAACACAATTAAGAGTTGGTAAATAGTAAGAATTATTGTGCCTCCCATTAGAGACTTGAGCCACATTTTCATAAGGTTAAAAGGGCAAATAGAAACAGCAGCTGGACTAGGCAAAGCAGCTCTCTGAAACTGCTTTGAATCTTTAGAGAATTTAGAATTTAGCTTAGCTTTTACTAAGTTCCCTTTCTTCTAAAAAACTATATATGTTATGAAATATATTGGCTTAAATGTAATTATGCAAAGGATTTAGAAAGTAAGAAATGTTAGATTCTTATTTCATAGAATCATAGAATCATAAAGTTGGAAGAGACCACAAGGGCCATCGAGTCCAAACCCCTGCCGAGCAGGAAACACCATCAGAGCACTCCTGACATATGGTTGTCAGTCTCTGCTTAAAGACCTCCAAAGAAGGAGATCTTTTATAGATGGTGTGTGAGGAGATGAACCCAAGATCTCTGTTTAAGATAAAATTAGAACCATTAGCCATCTGTTTTGCAGGGAATAGGGCAAGAGGGGCCAAAGGTTATCTGGTAATTAAGGTGCCTGGTCGAGGTAAATGTAAGATATATGACTACTTATTTGCCATTTATAAATAGAAGAAAATATAGCTCTCTGTCTCCCATAAAAGGTAATAGGAAATGGGTGTATCTTTTATGATTGGTTCTAGCAAACAGCCAATAGGAATTTCAACCAGGCTGATTGGACAGAGGCAGCCAAAGGAGGAGCAAGGGGGCTGGGCTGAGGGAATATAAGTGCTGGCCATCAGGGCTGAAAGGGCAGAGCTTTGGTAACCATATACCACTGTGTCTCTCATTTATTTGTCTGACAAATAAATTATTATTTTAATTTCTCTATTGCTGCGTTGAATATTTCATTCCAGCTAAGCGTTAACCACAAGCAGGGTGCTACACCGCCACACCAGTGAAGGCTATTTAGGTTAGATTCAAGTGTGACCTATACATACCAATGTTATTTTTCAAAGATCCATACATTGGAGGTAGCCACATCGTGGAAAGCATCCTGCATACATTGAAGCCATATGGAAGCAGAGTGTGGGAATCGTAAAAAGAGCGCGTTGATGATGATAGTGGTTCTGCTAACAAAAAAAACACCACCCTACCACCTCTTGGCGAGTAATGAGCCTGCAGCAGCTGGTCTACCAAAGTGCACAGACTTCCAGATGGCGGCCTTGATGGTTTTATTGGGCAATTAAGAACTGAATGCCTATGTGAGAGGCCAATGGGAGGCATTGCTTTGAATGAGGGGAAGACCCCAAACCTCCAAGAGAAGACCAGTTTCAAAAATAGTTACGTTTGAGTAAGAAGTTTCTGTAATTGCAACCCAAATGGAAAATAAAAAGGGAAAACCTTTTAAAAACAGAAAAACCTTGATGTTATTCATATAAAATAAAAAATAGAAAATAGAAAATTTAATGTGTAAGCACCACATCTATTATTAGATGTATTTCAGAAATCCATTAACTAATTGTTATTATTATTAATAATAAACAGTACTTTTGGGGGGGTGGGACTCAAGGATACGCAGTACTGGCACCTTTTCCCCACAAATGTTAAAAGTCTGGCAATTACTGTAATAAATTCATGGTGAGTCCTGCCACACAATTCTTTTCATAAAGTAAAACATTGATAATAATAATACAATTATTGTTGCTCACTTAAATCTCTCTCTTACCTAATCTTTAAATATTATTATTATTATTATTATTATTATTATTATTATTATTATTATTATTTTATTATTATTTATTATTATTATTATCATCATTAATACCACTCTGGGCGCCTTACAGCAGATATAAAACATAGTACAGTAAAATAACAAACACTAAACTGAGAAGGCCTTCTGCCTGGTTCCCTGTAACTTTGCTTCTCACAGTGAGGGAACTGCCAGAAGACTCTCAGAGCTGGACCTCAGTGTCCAGGCTGAACGATGGAGATGGAGATGCTCCTTCAGGTATACTGGGCTGAGGCCATTTAGGGCTTTAAAAGTCAGCACCAGCATTTTGAATTGTGCTCATAAAGGTACTGGAAACATGAATTTGCAGAGATCAATGGGTAGTATTCAACCACATTGTACTCAAGTAAGTTGACTTAAATTAATGTGCATGGCTAAGTTCAGTGGATCTACCTAGAGTACAGCTTAGCTGAATACCACCCAATGTCCTCAAGCAATCTTAGACTTGGGTAGTGATTTGCATCACAAATGTCTCACCATTGCACTCCAAAGTAGTTAGTGGCAAGGTGGTCAGCATTAGATTAAAAGCTGTCTTCTCTTCATAAGGGCTGCAGAAGTCCTGTTGTAGCAAAGTGAAGTTGTGTGTTCAGACCCAGAGACCTCCCTAAATAAATTCACACTTGACTCAAATTTTAGTTTTGTTTTTGGCAGAATTTAGGCCACAACTTTATTGATTACAGAAAGTGACTGGTTGCATAGGCTCTGGTTTGACTGGTTGCAGGTAGCGCTGACCCAGAGTTCCAGCATAGGTCAGTCAAGGGTGTACACCTGGATAAGTGGAAAGCCGGGAACGGGCTAACTCCACCACCCAAATGTCCCCCTGGACTCAGGCACGGGCACAACCCACTCTCAGGTGTTGACCAAGCCATCGGGCCCCTGGATTCCTTTAACAGAATACCCTTCACATAGGGATGGCAAGAGCGTTCCCCCATCCCTATCACCTGAACCAGAGCCTATCCGCAACCTTACAAGTTGTGACAATTTGCTATGTGGCAGGCGAAACCCAAATGGCAATAGCCAATCAGCCAAATGGGGAAAATTCCTGCTGTGCCCCTGTCCCAACGGCAGACGACACATGACGGCATAGCAAGGTACAAGCCCTAAAAGTAGGGAGAGGTGGGCGGGTGTTCCGAATACACGCGCCAAAAGAGGAAGCTCTGGGTCACATGCATGGGCATAAATAGGTCCCTTGAATCATTTGGACTGCACCCCATTGGCCAGATTTAACCCAACATCGAGGGACCTACCAATAGGGTGTTGTGACTGACCAATCTTACCCACCCACAACACAGGGGATCGGTCTCCAGGTCTCACCTCAACACGTGCCTTCTTTTAGGGAGGACACAATTAGTTTAAAAATTACAGGCCCTCCAGCTCAAGAAGCTAGGAACCACTACTCATGTTACCAAGCACCAAAACTTTCTCTTTCTTTCTTTTTTTGCTTTTCACGTGCATAGGTCTGCAGTGTCGTAAATATTTAGATTTGGTACTTGGGCACTATTCAAATTTCAAGCAGTGATGTATTTCTCAGATATGTAGGTCCATTAAGAGAGTGCTGCATGTCACTTGCAAAACTTTACCAGATTAAATAAAACATGCTATGTACTGAAAATAGGAATAAACAAGTCTTCTATCAATGGACTACACTGCTAATTAAGCCTGTATCTAAAGCAATCTTTTTCAAGGGACTGAGTTAGAGCTGCAGCAAATTGCTGTGATCTTTTGCTCCCAGAGCAAAGAGCCACTTTTTTTGGGGAAGAAGCAATAGGCGGTCACATAGGGGTGTATTTGCAACAGAACGAACAGAACAGAATAGAACAGAACATGAACAATCAGGCACTTGGTGCTCAAGGTGTTTCAAGTATGTAGGGCTCAAGTATGTAGAGTTGCTTTTTAAAGGAAGACCCAGTGGTTTTTTTCTTTAAAAATGTTTAGGGGTACTCTCATTTTCCTACTCATATTGAAATACTGCCCATCAATGAGGCCAAACTTAGATTCACAAAATGTTTAGGGGTATACGTACCCCTGTGTCCCCCAGAAAAAAAGCACTGGGAAGACTTCATTTTTTTCAAGCTTTCTGGGGGAAACCTAACCCCAAAATAGTGATTTTAAGCTGTTTCATCTGCTTTTTCCACCACATTGCCATACACCCAGGTTTTCCCTGACATTTTGCCAATTCAGCAAAATTCTGCCCCCCCGCCGACACCATTTTTACACCAGAAAGCCAGGACATGTCAGGAATTTTCCTGACGTATGGCAAGCCTACAAGTATGCCAAACAGAGTGTCCAATCTCATCTTTTGAATGGGAAATCAACAGCAACAGCCAAATTTCATTTGTGTGTGTACTTTTTTTTGGGGGGGGGTTCAAAAGAAGCAAAAAAGCATAGGACAGGGAGCTCTTATCACTCCGATAGTCTGATTGTAGTGGTTATGAAGTCCAGGCTTCAGCCATTTGGGTGCAAGCAGTCATTTTATAAAACAAAAAGTGGAAAAGCAATGAAGCAGCTGTGCCTAGTTTTCTAGGGGCACTGAGGAAACAGACAAGGCCTCCATCATGTGATGCAGTGGCTCCAGTAAGCAAAGGAGGCCCAGGTTGATCCCTCCCAGGACCATTTCATGCAGAGGGGGTATACTGGCTGTTGTATGAGGTCAGTTTGAACCTGTTGCCTCTGAGGATGTTGACAGGCTGCTTAGAGAAACAAAACTGATCACCTGCCTTCTTAATACTAATAATTTTATTATTTATATCCCACCCACCTGGCTGGGTTCCCCAGCCACTCTGGGCAGCTTCCAGGACATATAAAAACATAATAAATAATAAAATTATTGACCCTTGTCCATCTTGGCTTATAACAGCAAGCCTGATAGGACTGGGCAATGGGATGGTGAATGCTTCCCTCTGTGAGGGAATCTCTGTGTAATGCTCTCCCATCAGATGTCAAAAGAGATAAATAAAAATACAACCTTCCATAGACATCTGAAGGCAGCCCTGTATTGGGAAGCTTTTGATATGTGATATTCTGTTGTGTTCTTGTATATTTTGTTGGAAGTCACCCAGAGTGGCTGGGGAATTCAGTCAGATGGGCAGGGTAAAATAAAATAAAATTGTATTATTATTATTTTATTACAATATGTCCACAATCTTCCAGTGCATCCTATCTGGAGCCTAGCCAAATTAGAGGACAGGTGATGAAACCTTTCTTTTCAATATTCATGGTTAATTGCTGTTGCTGGAGGAAGGTCGCTGAGGTTAATGAACCTCTTTCAACCTTGGCCATAAAATAACAGCATCAGGCTGCCAAGCTTTTGTGTTTACTTCAGGAAGTATCTGTCAGGGACTGGCTGCACAAAGAGGATTGGTCAGAGAGAGAAGATTGGGAGGAGAAGTTGGATGCTGAGGGGGCAACAGGGTTTAGTGAGCAGGAAGGGTTTGTGATGGAGAGTAGTTCCAAGGCTGAAGCAGTGGAGAAGGATCAAGAGGCTGCAGAAGAATACAGGGAATCTTCCTCTCCTACTGTGACAAGCTTCCCTCCCCTCTTTTCTCCAAGGACACAGAGAGAGATTAGAGATGGCCAGACAGTTTGAGTCTGCTTGGGAAACATCCGGGAGATGAGGAGCCTTAAAGGTGGCTGAAGGCGAGGACCATCAGTCCTGGACCATCAAGACTGGCAACTGCTCTATAGGGGCAGGACTTACCTGGATGTGTTGCTGAGTTGTATGCCATTTCTTTGAATAAAGGCAAAACAAAATTTTTTTTCCCTTCCAGTAGCACCTTAAAGACCAACTAAGTTAGTTCTTGGTATGAGCTTTCGTGTGCATGCACACTTCTTCAGATACACTTGAAACAGAAGTTGCCAGATCCCTCTATATAGTGAGAAGGTGGGGAGGGGTATTACTCAGAAGGGTGGTGGGAATGGGTGATTGGCAGATAGCTGTGATGAGCCTGTTGACAACTCTTAACGACTGCAATAGGTCTTACAGGAAAAAGCAAGGGGTGAGAAGGTGAAAAATGGCTTTGTCATGTATAATGAGATAAGAATCCAATGTCTTTGTTCAGAGCAGGTCTCTCCATGGTTTTAAGTTTGGTAATGAGTTGCAATTCAGCAGCTTCTCTTTGAATAAAGGGTTAACTTCTTTGGCAAACTCTGCTTCTTGCTTGCAGGCCTGCATCTGACTATAGCCCTGACAATAGCAGATGAAAAAAGGAATACCTCTTGATTGGTCCCCCATAACAGCCATCTTCTCCAGCATTCTGATACTCACTGTGGCAAACCAGGTGCCTGTTTTTGTGAATATTATTGCTGCATTTTTAAAACTTGCTGATCACTTCAGGACTTTTTAGCGGGGAGTGATATACCTTAATAAACCTGAACCTATGGGAAGTCTGCCAACAGGACCCAAGCCCAATAACCCCTTCACCCAGACAGAGAAGAAAATGACTTTAAAATTTCACCAGCTGCATTAATGTCTATCACTTTGTGAACTGATCGCAATAACTGCAGCTTCATTAGTCAAGTAGTATATAGCTGTGTTTCTGTGAGTTTTAATAGCCAATCTCCTCCAACTTAGCTGCTAATTGTTTCCAGGTGATAGCATATTGACACCCAGGTACTTTGTGGAATTGTGACTTTTGTTCAAGTACTGAAAGTCTACAACAGCAAATGAAAAGGTACACAAATTTGACGGGAGATTGCAGCATTGGATGAAGATGGGTACAATCTCCATTTTCTTATCTCTTGACTGAATGCAGGGAAACACCCCTTCCACAAGGAAACTAGAATGCTGATACCAAAACTCATTTTCCAGAATGAGTTCCATGTAGAAAAACTCATGAAAACCATAACCCTTTCAAATGGAAAACAATGTGGATATCTCAAAGAAAATAATTTAACAGCCAGAGCTGGTTAGAATGGAGAATGGATTTACCATAATCACCTTTTCTTGCATATTTACTGGCAGATAGTTTATATTTAAGAAATAGGACCTTTCCACCATTGTTGGTCTCAAGTCACCTGGGTGAGTTGGCAATGTCAATGCATGTATGAGCCAACCCTGGAGCAGTTCTCAGGCTTTAAAAGGGTAAAGGTAAGAGACCCCTGACAGTTAAGTCCAGTCGCGAACGACTCAGGGGTTGTGGCACTCATCTTGCTTTACTGGCCAAGGGAGTCGGCGTTTGTCCTTGAGTTTTTCTGGGTCATGTGGCCAGCATGACTAAGCTGCTTCTGGTGAAACTAGAGCAGTGCACGGAAACGCCGTTTACCTTCCCGCCAGAGTGGTATCTATTTATCTACTTGCACTTTGATGTGCTTTTGAACTGCTAGGTTAGCAGGAGCTGGGACTGAGCAACGGGAGCTCACCCCATCGCAGGGATTCGAACCGCCAACCTTCCGATCAGCAAGCCCCAGGCTCAGTGGTTTAGACCACAGTGCCACCCACTTTAGGCTATCTCAATTCACTTCTATGGGCGGTTGCAATGCTCCGACAAAAGCACCCCTTTAATTAAGATCACATTCTATATATAATGAGGGCTTGCTAATGTTTGCTAATGTCTAAAACTAATTTACGACTGATTAGCAGCCCTCCCTGCAGCTGAGGCAGCTGTATAAAACCCTTTCCCCTCCAACAGCAAATGCTTTTATGGAGGAAGCCTAGAAGTGTCAAAAAATGCAGACCAAGTCAACATTAAACCTCTAAGCCGCAGTCCTCAAAACGTATAATCCTCTATTTTGTAATTGCTTTTCTGTTATCCCCTTCGTACCTGTCATAGCCAGTCCCCAGAGGCAGTGCAGAGCAATTAAACTTACGATATTTCATTTTCATAAGAGAGGATCATCTCAGGCCGATGGAAGGAGAGTGAAGGAAGTGAAAACATGCTCCCGGTAAAAGCCAGTGTCATTACAAGATAAATCTGGATGTATGAAAAAGATGGGCATAGATATTGCCCTGGATTCAGGGGTGCAATTTCAGATTTTTTTTGGGGGGGGGACAGTTGTCACAGTTCCAAATCCCCCTCCCAAACCAAATGCAATTCCAAGCTACATCAACAGAAGTATAGTGTCCCGGTGCACTTTTTGCACAGGAAGGCTGCACCATAAAATCCAGTGAGATTTATAAACTGACTGGCAATTGGGTTCTGGTTCTAAGTCAAGATCAGAAGCATCAAAATGAGTTGGTCCACTGCAAATAGACCAAATGAAGATCTCCTTCATTCCTAGTGCAATGCTCCTGTTCTGGATTCCAGACAGCCTGCCACTCCCTCCTGCAGGACACTACATTCCATGCCCCACTGGCTTTCCATTTCCCACTTTTCTCCTAACAGTCAAATATAATTTTGTAGTCAATGAAAACACTCATTCCTGGTACTAACCTACAGTCACCATAGTAATTCAATAGCGAAGAAATACATAAGGACAAAACAGTAACCGCAATACTGGGGGAGGCAGGGAAGATCTAGCATCTATTTTCTCTTGAGAATGTGTTTTATTGATATTGCTACATAAACACAATATGTGAAACACACAGGCTACATACATTACAATATACAGGATTTCCTCCCTCCGCCCAACCCTTGGTACACCAAAAATGAAGTGCAGAAAATTCATTTTCAACATATACAACACAGCAAATAGACAAGGGACATTAGTTCATGCCTTAGTCCAGGAATGGGGATCTGGATTCAAGAGATGAGTGGAATCATTACTTCCCCTACGCCACCCCATTCCATTGGCCAACTTTGGCAAGTGGGCAAGACTGCCAGTTTGTCAATCATCTGATGTTGCAATGATGTCAGGTGATGCTTTTTCCTTTGAAATCAAACTGCACAGACAAATGCAAAGGGATTCACAAGCACAGACAATCAGCTGCCTGCACCCTCTGCTGTTTTTTTGCAAGTGACAACCATCACATACATTCCAACATTTCTCCAATGAAAATAGGAATGTCCTATTCAATTATTATTATTATTGTACCCTGCCCATCTGAAGGGGTTGCCCCAGCTGCTCTGGGCTGCTTCCAGCATATATAAAAAGGTAAAGGTAAGGTAAAGGTACCCCTGCCCGTTGGGGCCAGTCTTGCCAGACTCTAGGGTTGTGCGCTCATCTCACTCTATAGGCCGGGAGCCAGCGCTGTCCGCAGACACTTCCGGGTCACGTGGCCAGCGTGACAAGCTGCATCTGGCGAGCCAGCGCAGCACACAGAACTCCGTTTACCTTCCTGCTGGTAAGCGGTCCCTATTTATCTACTTGCACCCGGAGGTGCTTTCGAACTGCTAGGTTGGCAGGCGCTGGGACTGAACGACGGGAGCGCACCCCGCCACGGGGATTCGAACTGCCGACCATGCGATCGGCAAGTCCTAGGCGCTGAGGTTTTACCCACAGCGCCACCCGCGTCCCCTTCCAGCATATATAAAACATAATAAAACATTAAACATTAAAAAAACCCCTCCCCTATACAGGGCTGCCTTCAGAGGTCATCTAAAGGTTGTATTCTTTGATGAAAATAGGGATATTCTACCAAGTCCCCCAACATTTTTCTGATGGAAATAGGTACATCCTAAGGGAAAGCAGGACATTCTGCAATCAAATCAGAAACCAGGGCAGCTTCTGTAAACCTGAGACTCTCCCTGGAAAATAGGGACATTTAGAGGGTTTGCCATCATGGCAGCTAGATCTTAACCCATCTACTGAGTACTGATAAACGTCAGTGCAAAATGAAGAAAAGAGGGCACTATTATGCATAAAAAAATGTGTCATGAGCGTACATCAGTATAACCATTACACAAAGTGGTATAGAAGTGAGTGAAACACCATGCCACTTATTTTACATCATTGAACCTGGCTTAACCATCCCATTTCCATCTCCCTCCACTTAATTATGCACCTGGAGAAGCCACTATGTGCACTCACTTTCCAACACATACAGCTGTCGCGAAATAGGCATTTATATGGACATTCGATGTTGCCTTACACTGGGTCCAAACCCTGGTCAGTCAAGCCCAGTCTGGTCAATTCTGTCTAGCAGGAGGTCTCCAGGATCTAGTAGAGATTTTTCCTGCTACTTGACAATTTAACAGGAAATGCCTGGGATATTGAGCATAGTGCCTTTTGTACTTCAAGCTACATCTGACTTGGTAGGGGAGATTTCTTTTTCTTAAGAGGGATATCATCCCTGTATGGAGGTGGGAACTGCCATGTGAATTTGTAACTAGACTGCAGCTCTATTACAGTGAAGAAGAGGGCCGGATTTAGGTTTGATGAGGCCCTAAGCTACTGAAGGTAATGGGTCCCTTTATATGTCCAACCATCCTTTGTCAACAATAATAATAATAATAATAATTTATTATTTATACCCCGCCCATCTGGCTGGGCCTCCCCGCCGCTCTGGGCGGCTTCCATAAAAACCAAAAATACAATAAAATATCACACGTTAAAAACTTCCCTGAACAGGGCTGCCTTAAGATGTCTTCTGAATGTCAGGTAGTTGTTTATCGCTTTGACATCTGCTGGAAGGGCGTTCCACAGGGCTGGTGCCACTACCAAGAAGGCCCTCTGCCTGGTTCCCTGTAGCTTTGCTTCTCGCAATGAGGGAACCGCCAGAAGGCCCTCAGCGCTGGACCTCAGCGTCCGGGCAGAATGATGGGGGTGGAGACGCTCCTTCAGGTATAATTGTCGCTGTTTTGTGTGTGTGTGTTGAATATATGCTATATGTCAATTTATGGACCTAATAGGTATCTAAAGCCATTTGCACTTGTTGCCTTGCAACCAGCCCATGCAGAATGTAGGCACCCTATATACTGTATAGAAATGAGCAAACCAGTGATATTTTAGGGAGCAGGCTAGCAGGCGGGGCTCATTATTTACAACATAGGAGCCTACACAACACAAAACACTGTTGCTGTATGTAGGTTTTATTTTTTTATTTTTTTATCTTATATTCTGGAAATGTACATCCAGGTTTTTTTCCCTTATTTTTTTTTTTGTGGGGCCACCAAGGGAGTGGGGCCCTAAGCCGTAGCTTGTTTAGCTTATATGTAAATTCGGCACTGATGAAGAAGCATACGCCACCACATCTGAAGTCCTGCTGACTAGCCAGGGGTGTGAGATAACAGTTTTCTATGGCCCCATCCAGCTACACTATACATTTAAAGCATCATCATACCATTCTAAACAGTCATGGCTTCTCCCAAAGAATCCTGGGCACTGTAGCTTGGTAAGGATGAGAGTTGTTAGGAGACCAATGATTCACTTCACAGAGCTACAATTCTCAGAGTGGTTCAACTGTCAATCCCTCTTCCCATGGAAGTCTGGGAATTGTAGCTTTGTGAGGGAAATAAGAGTCTCCTAACTGCTCTCAACATCTTTAACAAAGTCTCCAAAGAACCCTGAAAGACAGTTATAAACGGTATTTGATTATTAGAATGCAACAATACTTAATATATTAAATAGCACTTGATAGCTGATTTTCAGCGGTATTTTTTTATCCAATATAATTTGACACATAACGAGCCATCGTAATTAGTGTTTGATATATTATAGCAATTAGCAGGAAATGCTAATTAGTATTTAATAACATATGAGACTTCATATTTGAAGCTTGCCAACATCAAACCAATCAAGAGGTGGCAACAAGTTGGAAGGAGGAATCAGATTCTAGTCATTTTGCATTGAGGAAAATGACATTCACAATGGAAAATTCAGCATTTTGTGCTTCTGAAATTTCTCATTCTAAGGTGCGGGTGGGAAAATGGAGGAATTTAGTTCACTTGTGCTTTCTGCGTCAAAGCTACTTTGCACTTTTGGAGATGCAGTGAACAGTGGATGTGGGAATGACTTTCAGGTAACATGGAGGTGGTGAGCAGGATGGGGAAAATTCTGCCTGACAGGCTAGCTTGTTTTCGTTTCTTACAGTAGAGTCACTTCCCTCTGTCCAGCCATTTTCACTCAGTTTTCATGGTCTTGTGAACTCATGGCAACTCTTTAAACACCATCTCTTTACAGTCTCTGCTTCCCATCTTTCAGTGCAATTGATATCACCCCACACGTGTACTTTTAAGCAGCACTTTGGTGCTACGGCAAAGTCTTTATTCTCAAACTTCATAGATTAAGCAACGTTCTCAGGCTTCATATCTCACTTGGGAGGCAACACTTCTTCAATAGATGGGCTCCCCCCCCCCCCAGATATTGCTGGCAATTGTCTATAGAGTGGTAAGAATTCATTTTTTTCATTTTGAATTTCACTGAGAACCTTCCAAATTTGGACTCTCCCCAGATTAAGAGGCAAACATATCTCCGTTGAAATTCACGAATCTTTTAATTTTTTTGGTGCAGTTCTCCAACCAAAGAATGCATGCGAAAATTAATATATCCATGAAAATAAGATGTAAAAATGCATTCGGCTTAGAGAGAAAGTATAGGGGGTGAAGTGTGCAAAAATATTAGGAGAAATGCGAAGAAAATGCATATGTATGAAAAAATCACAACCTAGAAATTGAGAGAACTGAATTTCAGTTTGGGAAAAGGAGAGAAATAGAAACTGAGTTTTCCATCCTGACACCTGACCTCAGGTCCATAGTTCATTGGTAGTGCTCTGCTTTGCATGCAGAAGCTCCTAGGGTCAATCACAGGCATCCCCAGGTAAAGTTGGGAAAAGATCCTACCTGAAAACCCTGGAGAGCAGCCTGTACAATGCTAAACTGGATGGACCAAAGGTCTGATTCAGTATAAGGCAGCTTCCTATGTTTTCTGTTTACTTTCAGCCATTGTATATTAACACCTCTAGTTAGCTAACAACTCTCACAGTAGTGGTAATGCACCAAAGCAGTATATTTGTCATTGCTGCAAAATTCCTCCAAAGGCCAATACTACGTCAGGGTTGCCAACTTGGGCCCAAGATCATGGGTGCCCAATGGTAATGTGACATCATGTCATGTTACGGCATTCCTGGAAGTGGTGTTAGAGGCCCTGCAAGGCCTAGGAGGCCACTTCCAAGGCCCTACAAGGTCTTGGAGGCAGTGTCCAAGGCCCTGCAAGACCTAGGAAGCTACTTCCAAGGCACCACGGGACATTGGATGCTATCTCCAAGGCCCTGTGAGGCCTCAGACAGGACCTACAGGACCTCACTAAGAACCGGAGGTCCCGTCCTAGGCCTTGTAGGGCCTTGAAAGTGTCAACCTAGGCCCACATGGCCTCCAATGTCACTTCTGGTTCCTCATGAGGAACCTGAAGTGGTGTAGGAGGCCCTGCAAGGGCTCAGATGCTGTTTCCGAGGCCCCCTGAGGCCTCGGATGGGACCCAGAAGTCGTGTCCAAGGCCCCGCGGAGTGTGTGCTGAGCACCCACAACAAAAATATTGTAGGTGCCTGGGCTTCCTTGGGCTCCCTGGAATTGGCAACAGTGCACTATTCTACTGAAAGGCTTCAACACTCAGCTATGATATACCCCCCAACACATCACAGAATCATAGAAAAGGATTGGACCTCCTGGCTCATCTAACCAGCATCAAAGTATCCCTGAAAGGAATCCATCCAGTCTCTGCTTAAAAATATATAACAGCATACCAACGAAAGGAGACTGGCAAATTAAATTGATGGAATATGCAGAAATGGCGAAACTTAGAGCAAGATTAAGAGACAAAGACAACAGAGACTTTTTTAAAAGATTGGAATTTATTTACATTATATATGCAGAAATATTGTAAAGAATTAGACCCATTAGCAGGGTTTGTGTAAACACTTACAATTAAAAAAATAGAATTTGAAAGATGTAGAAGAAGGATTTGAAAATAAATAAGTATAATATGGGATTTTAATGGTTTAGTATAAAACTTGGGGTGGGACAGAGCATTTAGGCAAAAGAGAATGAAATTAAAATATATTAAAATATGCAGAATGAGAAAATATTAAAAGAACCAGGAGGTTGAGGAAAGTCACTGGGGGGGGGGGGGAGAGGAATCATTTTTATTTATTTTTGTGATTTATGTTAATGGAGTATTTTGATTAAATTGTAAAACCTAATAAAAATGTTCAGATATCTATCTATCATCTATCTATCTATCTATCTATCTATCATCTATCATCTATCATCTATCATCTATCAATCTATCTATCTATCATCTATCTCAGCAGTGCATTTTTCTAGGGGTACTCAACACCTCCCCCCAAAATGTTAAAAGTGTGGCACTTACTTTAACAACTTCATAGTACCATCACATACCTCTCTCTCTCTCTTTCTCTCAAGCAATGTATAACAGAGATTTGATCACCATCCAAGACTAATTCATCATGTGTATTGGTGTGTGAGAGACAGAGACAGAGACAGAGACAGAATATGATATAGGATGAATCGCTCCTTGCAGTAAGGGTAGGATAAACATGAGATAAATAAGATGTAATAATACTAATTTGTGGGGGGAGGGGCAGATCTTCAGTGCTGAAAACCTAAGCAGGATTACCATGAAGGCAATCCTTTTAAACTGACTGGAATTTACATCCAAATACACATGTTGAGGATTAGGTTGCCAATCTCCTCTTTTATTTAGGACAACATGGGGAATGCAGCCCAGGCCGCCTGCCTTATGTTCCCGAGTAATCAGCAGCCTCCATTTCATTGTGGTTTAAAACCCTGAGAATCCACAGGGGACCAAGTGAGGGACAGGCATTCTTCGGCAAGCCATACTGTCTCTCCAGAGCTGTGCACACTGCCAGAAGCCTGATAAATGTTTATGATCAACATGTGTGCAATATAAGGGTATGATTCATCATTGTGTAGTAACTGTTTTGAGCATTACCAGAAGTGTGATAAACGTTTGCTGGCAGCTTGTTGGCAATAGGATTTATTTAGTGTTGACATTTACTCTATTCAGCTCTTTTCCCCCCCTCCAAAGCTCATGCTTGGTCTGTGGCATGTAGTACATACCAATGAGGATGGAAGTACTGAGAGACAGAATTGCTCTTGAATCATGTAACATTCGCTGCACCCTGTAGCTTGTAACATTTGACTTCTTTGGTTTTCCCATGGAGTATAGGAGATAACCAAGAGATCATTTGAAAACATGTTTGCCCCCACAAAAAAGATTTACATCTGTCATTTCGATTTTCCTTCCGTGCTTTGTTGAGGGACGATTTATGTAATCGACAGAATCAAGTCTTGGTATACCTGTTCTGGTTTAACCTGCATGTGGGGTGTGCAGCTGTACCAGGGAATGCCTACAGATATTGAACATGCCAGGTAGGAATGGGGGAGGAATTCAGCTAAGCTTTCATTTTAAGAAGAATCTACCAGATTTGCACTTTCTAAAACAATATGAGAACCGAAACATGACCCTTCTTCAAAATTCACCCTTATTCACATTTTGCAGGGCAGTTCTCCATACAACAAATGTTTACAGAAATTCATACCTGACCGGAACTCACCATGAACACCTCTCTTGTTCTCTGATAAATGCAATGGTGCCCACCTGAGAGGTGCCGGAACTGAGTTCCTGTGAGCTCCAGCTGGAAAAAAAAGCCCCGCTCATGCCCAAAGCCCCAAACTCTTCCTGCCACCTCACACCCAGTTACCCTGGCAACCTTCCAAACCCCCAGTCTCTGTTCATACTTCAGGGCAAGGGGGGAGGACAGTTCTCTTGCATTGCCCTCAATGGCCCTATATTGTTTCTTCATGGCCCTAGCTGGGCCAGGTCGTTTTGCAGAAGCTAGTTGAGGAATTCCTCTCTTTCATATCCCAAATAATCAATTTCTAGGGTTTTCAGAGGTCCCACCTCCAAAACAATAACAATATCATTAGTGGCTAACATGGGGGTGGAACTGTGTTGCTGATCTGCTTTTCCAGTGTCACACAGCACTGCCTCTTACTAAGACGGGCAGTGGACAGATGCCAACCCATTTACAACTCATGGAAAAGATAATAGAATTGTAGAATTGTAGAGTTGGAAGGGACCCCAAGAGTTATCTAGTCCAACCCTCATCCAATGCAGGAATCTCAGCTAAAGCATCCATGAAGTTGGCCATCCAACCTCTGCTTTTAAACCTCCAAGGAAGAAGAGTCCACACCCTCCCGGGAGAGACTGTTCTATTGTCAAACAGCTCTGACTGACAGAAATTTTTTTAGTCAGAATCTCCTTTCTTGTAATTTGAAGCCATTGGTTCAAGTCCTACCCTCCAGAGCAGGAGAAAACAAGCTTGCTGCATCTTCCATGTCACAGTCCTTGAGATATTTGAAGAATGCTATCATATCTCCTCTCAGTGTCCTCTTTTCCAGGCTAAATATATGCAGCTCCTTCAACCATTTCTCAATAGTCTTGGTTTCCAGACTCTTGATCATCTTGGTTGCCCTCCTCTGCGCACATTCCAGCTTGTCAACATCCTTCTTAAATTGTGGGGCCCAGAATTCAACACAGTATTGCAGGTGTGGTCTGACCAAGACAAAATAGAGTGATCCTGTCATGCTAAGACTAGGCTTGCTCATCTTGCTGATTTCAATGGGGAATTAAGCAAGTGCTTAATTCACTCCAAATGAAATCAATGAAAATTAAAACCAATTAACTTTGGTTGTAGTGGTAATGATGCATAATGCAGCTTGTTCCACTGACATGATGTTGTACAGAAGTGAAGAGGTGGTTGGCCCAGTTCAAGTTGAAGAGCCTCCATCCATCAAATCCAAATGATCAGTCTTCATTCTTGTTCTACTGTGTTCAATGATGACGCCTTAATTAAAATGCAAATCTTGTATAACCCACTAATTTCTGTAGCTTGCCAGCAAATAAACTCTGACTTTTTCGACTTTGATTTCCTGTGCTAATTTAATTAATGCTGATTAGGGGTTCCTCCAACAAATAATTACAAGGTAGGTTATACATGTTGTTTTTTACACTTTCAAATTATGATGTAGACATAGATTTGATAAAATATTTGACATAAAGAAAGATGAGGATGTAAACAACAATTGCAAAAAAGGTGTGATGCTGGTTACTACATGCTATATCCCTCGACGGTGACGAGGATGTTGGTCCCCTCAATATTGGGGGGGGGCTGGGCCCCCTGCTTCAAAATATTGAGGTGCCCCATATAACCAGCGCCATTGGATCTAGTCACTGATGCCCTTAATATCTAGGATGCAAAAAGGGAAGGAAGGAAGGAAGGAAGGAAGGAAGGAAGGAAGGAAGGATATTTTACATACACACACACACACACACACACACACACACTTTGCCAACTATTGGCTTGGCTGAAGGCAGGTGGTGATTTGCTGTCAACAATAATTTTATTTGTAATTCAGTTATGTGTTCTATGCTAAAAAATCGCACTGGCTTTCTGCCACCACTACAAAATTGTTATGCACTGATGCTACCAGGTTCAGGATCAGAACTGAAAACAAAGATATAAAAAATATAGCAGGTAGCAGGTGGCTCACATTTACCAGCATTAGAAGCATATCATATCCACTCCTGGCTTCACTGTGTACTACAGGCTTCGCTTATGACATAGTTACCCCTATGTCTGAGACCAGAGCAAGGCACCATATGTAGCATTACTAATAGACAAAGTCAATCAGCCACTGCCTTCAAGCCCAGTGCAAATAGAACCAAGCCTATTTAATATGATTCGGATGCATGAATCAGTCCAATTCTGGTCCATATCAGTTTTACATGTGCTTAACCATAAATCTTTTCTGCCCCTTTCCCTCATTATTCTACATTTTTCAAAAACAAAACAAAAGTGTGCAAGTCAATGGCAATACATCAGTTGAGCCCACTGGGAAAGAGATGAAGTTCTGGGGCATGCTACTCTACTGCTACTCAGTCACAAAATATAGGGTTTGGTGGGTAACGAGTTTGGTGATGGGTTGCTTCCAATGAAGCCATCCCATTACACAACAAAATAATATCAACCATGAAATTGCTTCTCTGGTCTCTTAGTTATTTTCAGTTTTAATTATTTCCAGTTTATTTGCTCCGGACTGGATTTATTTCCAGATACAGAAATATATGAGATGTGAAAGAAATGCAGGGACCTGAATTTGCTCCCGCTTAATAAAGAGTGCAACTCTATCCTCTCCTCAGACAGGAATTGCAGCACTGGGAGTTCAATCAAAAAATGTAACATGACTGTCAATTTAACTTTTAACATCCCTTCCCCCAATTAAGCTGTCCTGGCCTCCCACTCAAATCACAATCCACATTTGCTGGCAGCTGATTGATCCCCCGACGATGGCCTGATCCACTGATCAAAACTGGTGAGACTTCAAGTAGAATTCTAAATATTCACCAGCTGCTGTATTGTGGTGGCTTGAAAGGGACACTGCTAGCAGAACCACAGCATGAAAAAATAATGCACACTTTTCTTTCAGACCAATTTCTGACTTGTAACTTAGTGTAATGTTTGGGCACATTCTGATACCAGTGCTGATCCTAAGCACATTTGTCTGCATGCTGTGGTCTAAACCACTGAGCCTCTTGGGCTTGCCGATCAGAAGGTTGGCGGTTCAAATCCCCGCGACAGGGTGAGCTCCCGTTGTTCGGTCCCGGCTCCTGCCAACCTAGCAGTTCGAAAGCACGCCAAAAAGTGCAAGTAGATAAATAGGTACTGCTGTGGCAGGAAGGTAAATGGCATTTCCGTGCGCTGCTGTGGTTTTGGTGTTCCGTTGTGCCAGAAGTGGCTTAGTCGTGCTGGCCACATGACCCAGAAGCTGTATGCTGGCTCCCTCAGCCTGTAAAGCGAGATGAGTGCCGCAACCCCAGAGTCATCTGCGACTGGACTTAACTGTCAGGGGTCCTTTACCTTTTTAAGTCCCTTGGGCAGGGGAAAAACCCTAAGTAAGGGTTGCTTCACACAACCATGTCCATCCCTTGATGACTACAACATCAAGTGGTGACTCGCATGTGCGAATGCGACGTAGCAGATTCCCTTGCAATTCAACATTCTTTAATTTCAGTTTGGAGAAGCCCCAACGAAAGGAGAATGGATTTTATAGTTATTGGACTATGCCAAGATGGCAAAGCTAACAGCAAAAATAAGAAATCAAAAAGATGACAACTTCATCAAAGAGTAGAAGTTCTTTTCAGATTATTTGAGAAAAAAATCATAGTCAAATGAAATCGTGAGCAGGATTGGAATAATAGGCAAGGGAAGGATAATAAATAAATGATTGTAATATAAGTTGTAATATAATAGAAAATAAATGGTAGCTTTGTCAGCAGATAAAGGAATACAACAGGAATAATAATAATAATAATAATAATAATAATAATAATAATAATACTACACCACCAATCTGGCTGCATTTCCCCAGCCACTCTGGGAGGCTTCCAGCAAAATAAAAAATAATAATAAAACACCAAACATTAAAAACTTCCCAATGCAGGACTGCCTTCAGATGTCTTCTAAAGTTGTGTAGTTCTTTAACTCCTTGACATCTGATGGGAAGGCGTTCGACAGGGAGGGCACCACTGCTGAGAAGCCCTTCTGCCATCACGAACGTAAGGATGTGAAGTCAAAATGTAATAAATTATTATATTGAAAGTGTATTGAACAATGTTAACTTTTGTTTTAAAAAACTAATAAAATCTATTATTATTATTATTATTATTATTATTATTATTATTATTATTATTGAAAAAAATCAGTTTGGGAGGAAATAAGTTTCGGATAGGCTAGACTTCTCCCCTCCCCTCCCCTGAAAAATATTTAGGAAGCTTGAAGGATCACATTCAATTACTTGCATTCTTTGTAGGAAAACAATACATTACATGAACGATGATGGGAGTTTTGGTCCAGAAATATCTGGAGAGACACAGATTCGCATCCCAGTTTCTAGGAGATGCTTTGAAAATTATGCTGTTGAAGGTGATGTTCAAATTAAGAAACATCAATACAGTATATGTCTAGAACTTTAAAAAGCCTGTTTTGTAAGGGCTTTGCCAAAATGGATAAAGTAAAGCAGGGGGGAAGTTCACGACTATTTAAAATATATTCTGCTTAATTTCCCGTAATCAAATGAAAACATGAAAAAATGAAAGTGCGGAGGGGAAAGGTTACCTCGGGAACTAAGAATGACATTAACCTCGATCTGTTCATTTTAATTTCAAATATACTTAAAGAAGCAGTTCAAGCCTGTGAAAAGACCTCAGCTGTATGGAACATGCAATAAACTAAGAACCAGCCCAAAGTGTAATTGGTGTGCAAGGAAGCTTAACATGAAAGGGATGTTGGGCCTTGCAGCATGTTATCTTGATCTTACTTCACTTCATGCTTTCAAGTAAGGAGCAAATTTACTATTTTCATTTTAAAAGTGACTTCTGGCTGCTTTTGAGGTGCATGTGAAAGAGAAGCGGGTGCTAGAAAAGCATTCCTCCCCATCCTTCAACCAGGAAGCCATTTAATTAATTTAAACTACAGTGGTACCTTGGTTTAAGAACAGCTTAGTTTATGAACAACTTGGTTTAAGAAGGCCACAAACTTGGAAGTAGGTGTTTTGGTTTGTGAACTTTGCCTTGGAATAATGTTTTGCTTCCTGTTGAGTGTGTTTGTAAATTGAGTCCCTCACTGCTAATCAGTATTCCATTATGACATCCATCAAAACTTATTTGCACTGTTGAATTTCTCTTGATGCTGCCAACGTTTTCAAGTGTACACAATTTCCCCCCATATATTCAATAAACATCATCCAATCTTCTTTAAACGTATGTTCTTCTTGTTCTCTTATTCTATATGTTAGGTCCGCAAGCAGCACATATTCCATCAGTTTAAATTGCTATTCTTCTTTAGTTGGGACCTTGCTCATTTTCCATTTTGGGGCTAACAAAACACGGGCTGCAGTAGCGGCATGCATAAATAACCTTTTTTGACACCTGGGAATCTTTGCCTGAATTATCCCCAACAAAAAGGACTGTTTTTTTGTTTGTTTTTTGGAAAAGTACTTTTAAACTTTTTTAAAATTCATTATGAATTAATTCCCAATACTCTTTTACGCTTTTACAGGAGAGGCAATGAGGCTGGGGGTATTTTGTTATTATTTCTACCCTGCCCAACTGGCTGGGTTTCCCCAGCCACTCTGGGTGGCTTTTCAGCAAAAAAACCAAAACAAATAATAATAATAAAACATCAATCATTAAAAACTTCCTGATACAGGGCTGCCTTCAGATGTCTTCTAAAAATTATGTAGTTCCTTATCTCCTTGACATCTGATGGGAAGGCGCTCCACAGGGAGGGAATAATATAATGAACTTCAACATGCAGCCAAATAGTTGACTTCCTAGTTGAAATCAAGAAGATGGATAATGCAGCTTTGCCCCCCTTCTTTTGCCTTGCTGCCCCTACCCACCAATTCTTGACATTCCCTGCACCCATAGGCAACTGGCCTTCATGAGAAACATAAGCGGAGGCAGCCCAGCAATGTCAGCAGTGCTTGGACCTGCCCAGTGCCGGATTTATGTAGAAGCTAAATAAGCTATTTGAATTATGGTGCTGGAGGAGTCTCTTGAGAGTCCCATGGACTACAAGCAGATCAAACCTATCCATTCTTAAGGAAATCAGCCCTGAGTGCTCACTGGAAGGACAGATCCTGAAACTGAGATTCTAATATTTTGCCCACCTCATGAGAAGAGAAGAATCCCTGGAAAAGACCCTGATGTTGGGAAAGATGGAGGGCACAAGGAGAAGGGGACGACAGAGGATGAGATGGTTGGATAGTGTTTTCGAAGCTACCACCATGAGTTTGACCAAACTGCGGGAGGCAGTGAAAGACAGAAGTGCCTGGCGTGCTCTGGTCCATGGGGTCACGAAGAGTCAGACACGACTAAATGACTAAACAACAACAACAAACAAGCTATAGCTTAGGGCCCCAATCTCTTGGGGGCCCCCAAAAAAATTAAAGGGAAAAACAACTGGATGTACATTTCCAAAATATAAGATAAAAAACAAATAAAATAAAACCTACATGCAGCCATAGTGTATTGTGTTGTGTAGGCTCCTATGATGTAGGGTAATGGGTCCACCTGCTAGCCTGCTCCCTAAAATATCACTGGTTTGCTTGTTTCTATATATAGGGTGCCAACATTCTGCATGTGCAAATGGCTTTAGATATCTATTAGGTCCATAAATTACCATATAGCATATATTCAACAACAAAAAACAGCAACAATTTGTTGTTGACAAAGGACAGCTGGACATATAAAGGGCCCCACTACCTTCAGTAGCTTAGGGCTTCAGCAAACCTAAATCCGGCCCTGGACCTGCCTTAGGTGTATTCAATCTGACTTTTCCTCATGACCTCTTTCCAATGGTGCTGCCACACACTAGCAGAGGAAGAGGGGGGTGGGGTAGTGCACTGACCCCAGCAGCGCGATCCCGGTGGGGTGCCATCACAGCTGCCCCTCTGCCCGCGCTGGGCACCATGCCCCCACAGGCAGGGTGCTACACCCCCGGGACACACGCCATGCCCCCGGGGATGTGTGCCAGACATGCCCCCGCCTGCTCTCTGCCCCCCGGTGCTGGAGCATGAAGCTCCACCACTGGACGCACAGCCAGCTTTTATGCCTGGCTGGTGGACCCCTCAGAAGGCCTGCCAGATCCCCCACCATAGCATCCCCCACCCCCTAGGCCTTAATTAACCCAATTAAATTTTGGTGGGCCGTAGTACCAGCCCCTAAGGCAGGCCAAGGGCAATTCTGACTGCAGCCAGGGGCTGACTGCCTCTCCTCCCTCATTCCCCAGCAACCATGCCAGGCCGCAATTGCCACCACTTCTGAGTTGTGGTAAGGAGTCTTTCTGGGCAGATTTAATCTGGCGCCTGTGTCTGCGTTGTTGTATATAGTGATGGAGCCCTGAGATAGTAGAATAAAATAGAATAGATTATGATTGAGTTGTGTTTAGCAGAATGCAGGAACGGTGAAATGGAAGAAATATATTTCTTTAATGCATACATACTGGGCTAGAAATTGACAGCTTTTTACATCCTTAGTAGTAAACAAGGGGAAGGCCATGTGCAACACGGGACAGCGCTTTGCCTGCATGCCTCTGTTCTCCTTCATGTGGCTTTAATTGTGTGAAGGAAACAAATACTCAAATAGAGATTATTTTGTGAGATGCTACGGATTCCCTTGAGGCTCCAAGGACACAGGTGATAAGATAGGTGGGTTGTATTGTGGTCACTGTGCGCTTGAAAAGGAAATAAAGCTCAGATTTAGCTTCAGGAGCCTCTCAGGGGAGTACAATGGCAGCCCACTGGGGACATCCAACCACATGGAGAAGCCAAAGCCAATTTTGATTTGGAGCCACAAATAGCAACTCTCCCTGTCATCTTACGCTTTAGTAACTGAACACATGAAACAACATAGTTGTCCAAATTGCCAGCTGCTCTCAGTAAGGACTGCATTTTCCGAAGAAATGGCAGATTTTTCCACTGCTTCGTTCTCTGTATCTCAGGAGATAACGCTGCCAAATAGGCAAAGTTTTCCTTGGGAAGGGCATACAAATGCAAGGCACCAATAATATTCCTTCTTGCATGTTTATATTAATGACGTTTGATATTTAGGGTTGATGAGGGAGTTGCCGCTGTGTTTTCACAGAAGTGAAATAGAACGTCAAGCCTCATTCCCACTTGGGAGAAATATCTGACAAATTTCAAAAGGAACAAGACTATGAGCAATATTTCTTATTGGGGCTTACAAAGCACCAGGCAAAAATAAAATAAAAAAATGGGACACCTGGCATCATTGTGGTGTCAGATGATTGACAGGTGGGTGAAGCTGCCCACCTGTCAAACCTGGTTCTTGGCAGGTGAGAGAAATAAAGATCAGGCCCATCCTTGGTGTATGCCAGGGACAGGTGCCAGGATTAAGTCAGTAATAACTCATATGGTATCAGTAAAGTTAACTCTTTATTCAGATAAACAAACAGCTCAGGCCTCTTGCACAGCAACTCTTCCTGGTAGATCTTGCTCCAATGAGGCAGGTGTGAAGACTGAAAGTCCCCACCTCTAAGCCTCTAAGCCTCCTCCCCAGTTTCCTTAATAATAATAAATAATAAAATTTTATTTATATCCCGCCCTCCCCAGCCGCAGCCGGGCTCAGAGCGGCTAACAATAATAAAAAAAACCACAGCATTCTAAAATCAATTCATTCTAAAATCAATTCAAAATCAAATTAATGGCAACCATTGGGCTAGAGTTCTGTGAGGATTACAATAGGAGGGCGTCAGACTGTGCCTTGGCCAAAGGCCTGGTGGAACAGCTCTGTCTTGCAGGTCCTGCGGGAAGATGTCAAGTCCTGCAGGGCCCTAGTCTCTTGTGACAGAGCATTCCACCAGATTGGGGCCACAGCTGAAAAAGCCCTGGCTCTGGTTGAGGCCAGTCTAACCTCCCTGTGGCCCGGGACCTCCAAAGTATTTTTGTTTGAAGACTGTAAGGTCCTCTGTGGGACATACCAGGAGAGGTGGTCCCATAGGTACAAGGGTCCTAGGCCTTATAGGGCTTTATACGAGAGCCAGTGTGTTGTAGTGGTTAAGAGTGGTAGTCTCGTAATCTGGGGAACCGGGTTCGCGTCTCCGCTCCTCCACATACAGCTGCTGGGTGACCTTGGGCAAGTCACACTTCTTTGAAGTCTCTCAGCCCCACTCACCTCACAGAGTGTTTGTTGTGGGGGAGGAAGGGAAAGGAGATTGTTAGCCACTTTGAGACTCCTGAAGGGGAGTTGAAAGGTGGGATATCAAATCCAAACTCTTCTTCTTTAAAGGTTAAAACCAGCAATCTGAGGCTCCTTCATCTTGCCCGTCTCCACCCTCTTCATACCTCTTCGGGTTCTGGGTGACCAGGGGTAGGGGAGCTGATCGCCACAGGTGAAGTAAATACCCTGGCTGCCTCTTGGCTCCCCTCCTCTCCAGTCTCCACTTCTGCCTCTGATTGTGGACTGCTCTCTGCTACAGACTCTTCCTGCTCACCAAACCCTGTCACCTCTTAAGTTTCTGACGCCTCTTCCTCCCAGTCTGCTCCCTCTTCTCCACTCATCATCATCCCACCACTAATCCCTGGACTCTGAGCCTTCTTCCTTTGAGGGTTCCTTAGTTGGTGCCTCCCACACCCCCCCTCTCTATCCAGCCAGTCCATCACAGTGTATTGTTTAGGGAACTGTGAATTAGAGAACCCAAACTAATTTTCTCCCTTATCTCTATTGTTTGATCAGTTTTTTCAACTCAATCCCTGGCTCTACGCCTTCAGCTCTCTGCACACCCTGAGTTAAGAACAGGACCAGGGCAATACTGAAAAGAACTGCTGACGAGACACTAATTGTTCATTGAGTCTGTTAATTCTGTCTTTCTAATTACTTTTGTTTCACTTAGTCTCCTTCAACCATGCTCTTATCCCTAGCACTTCATATTTGCATTAGCATCTTTGGATGGGGGGGAGGAGGGTATATCCATTCCGCACCAATGTACTAGCACGCAAAAGAGAAGCAAAACATGAAAGCCATATAGCATCTGTTGAGTTGTAAATATAAGGATGTTTACCATTTTCAACAATGCCAAGTGGATTTGATAATTGTCTTGTTATCTGTAATATGCAGCGCTGCTGTGGTCATCCGGCAGTAATCAGAACACATGCTTCCATTAAACAAATGATAAACTATAATACAGCAGGAGTCAGTTTCGGCGCATCATGCCCAAAGCAGCTTTTACATAAAGATGTCTCATCGAGTGACAATAACCTCAGGTCCCTCCCAAGCTAATGCAATCTGACCAAAGTCATCTGCTTTTGAACTGGAGGTGCTTCAATGAGATCGGAAAACATACTTCAATGGGAATTAAAATTGAATTCTAGGCAGGAACCAGAATTTAAAGCAGCAAAGCTGAATGCTGCTCATTGTCCCAATGCCAATACATGATTTTTTTTGATTCAAAACAAATCTTAACTTCTTCTTCTCCCCCTCCCATTCAACAAATATGCTTCTTATGTTCTTTGGATGCTAGTACGGTATCGCAAAATCATTATTTACATATTGGATGATGCATCAATTTATGAAAAAAATATTTATTTTGCTTAGCCATTGACACACAAACGCTATGTAATTAATTGCAATTACTCAGAATGAGAAATCATTTCTGCATAATGTCATGATGAGTTTTTTTAAAGCAAAGCATAATTTAATGAGTTTTAAATAATGTATAATATTTATATTATTATTTTCATTAGCTCAGCTTAAATGTTTGGAACAGATAACATTATTTAGACTGCTATCCTGTGCATGCTAATTTGGCAGTAAGCCCCAATGGATTCCATAGAGCTTGATTCCAAGTATAGCAATGCATAGGATTCTTGTAGACAAACAGTATTGATGGGAGAAATGCCATCATTTTCATGGGCATAGATTGTCCCATTCAGGGAGAGGGGCATCCAAAGGGCAGGCAGATGGTTACTCCCCAAAATGCCTTCCTTACCACCACACCCTCCCCCACCCCACAACTGGCAGAGGTTTGTGGCAGAGTACAATCCTCAACTATGCTGGTTACCTTCACTATTGGTGGAAACCTGCTGACTTCCTGCAAAAGGTACTAAACAGTCTGTCACCCCCTTTGCTGATAAATGACTTGGCATGATCAGCCTTCGTGAAAATGGTTTCCTCCAAGCAATGGCTGGGATTGAGACAGAAAGTAATAAGTTGTATCCCAGCAAAGGAGATGACAGAAGAAAAATAGCAACATGAGCAACTCTTGAGGCATAAAAGAGAGATGTGGAAATCTGCTGCCAAAGTTACAATATCCCAAATAGAGATTCCTGAAATTCTCCCTCATCATTGCAGCTGCAGCTAAAGATAAGATGATGGGTTGAGACTGCTTCCTGAACACTCTGACCGCTCCACACAAACACTTTCTCTGATGGGAGCATGGCTTTGAACGACACCAAGGCAGACTTCCCCAGCACTCTTTCACAACATTGCCCTCATGGTGTGACAATGGATGGGATGAGGCTTCCCAGAGGCATCTGGCTGGCCACTGTGACAACAAGATGGTGGACTCGATGGGCCTTTTGTCTGATTCAGCACAGCTCTTCTTATGTTTTCATGGTGGAACTGTTCACTCAGCAGAGCTGATGGAATAGCCTATTTTTATCTCTGCTGCAGCCTGATGTAAAGGCTACCACAAGGTGACAAATGGAGAAGGGAAGAGCCTGGTGGAGTTGGACCAATGACCAGCCTTGCAGTCCCATATTTTCCTCTAATGAAGCTGTTTGAGAATAGCACTGTGTGTTTGTGTTCACTCCTGGGCGTTGAAAACAGACCCTTAGAAAAGCTTAAGTTGAGCATCTCCCTTATCTCTAAATAACGGTGCTTCAGCCCAAACTAAATTTGACAAATAAAATGTGGCTCTTACCCACAGTGAAACAGATCTTTTCCATTTCTTCCCGGTAATGCTCATTTCAGGCTTTGCCAGTCTTTGAGAGTCGGTAGGCACATTAAGAATTTTGAGAAAGTGCAATTGGTGCCCGTCACAAAATGGATGCTATAGGGGCATGGCATAACACAAATCAAATATTTACAGAGTCCTTCCATGGCCACCATAGGATGTAGTGGCAAGCATATTGCCAACCAAGTCTGCCATGTTTGTAACCCCTGGTTTAGTTAAAGTTGCTTAGTGGAGAAGAGGTGTTGTCTTGATATGGCTACACTTTCCTTGTAACCTTCAGTTTGAGCTTTGGAGGAAAGCTTCCCCAAACTTCTCCTCCGCCCATGCTATTTTGTGGGACTTAGCTTCAACCAGAATTCTGTAGTTTGTTTACACACATCTCAGAGAACTGTGTCAATGCTTATAGACAGAAACAGCACAAAATGAACTGATAGGAAGTGACAGAGTATTGCCAGAAAACTGTGCGGCTTGACTTCCCTTCCTGTCAGAAAATACCACCTGAATTTGGTGGGTCTCTCTGAATGAATTTTAAATTGACAGGGCTTCAGCTGTCTCCCTCAACATCTGTCGAAGTTCAAGTTGTAACAGTCAATCTGTGCTTCGGAGAATTTAGGGACTGAGAGAAAATTACTGCTTGGGACAACAATTACATGGATAAAGCTGTACCAACAGGTCCTGCAAAAATAATACTGTATATATTGGTTGATAAAATAGATGCAAGCCAATCTGCTTTTATTCAGAGCTAACTAAAAAATGCAGAAGGGCACACAATACAGCTCTTTTGTGGAATAAACATGTCAGAATGCACCGTTGGCGATGATCGCTTTGAAAATGTTGCCATGTAAGAGTGTCCTTGTATGCATATCGCATCCAAATTGAAAAAGCAAGCCATGACCATATCAGATTTCTGGCCTGCTTATATTGTTTCACAAGCCAAACCAAAGAGCTTGGGACATGTAGCAAAATGTTAAGGCTCTGCTTATCTGGACCTCTGGACCTTTCAATTTTTGCCAATCACTAGACTGACGTCTAGAAAATGGAACAGCTTATTAAGTGGCTGGTGTATTCTGGGCGATTGTGGCAGCAGCATTTCACGCCTTTATTTTTCAGGTTCCCAGCATAATAAAGGCCTAGTTGCTACTTCACCATGATTACACAAGAAGAACATGATGACCCACATTTAGAGCACTTTCTCCTCGCTCTCCTGGAGTACCTTCTTCAGCAATACAATTCTGCGAGGCCTGTATGACACTTCTGAGAGATGTGTCAGAGCAAATCTCTCCCAGAGCAGATTTCTCAAGCTTGTTACTGAATTCCCTAAAACCATTGACTCATGCTGTCCTTGACATAATAAACTGCTTCCTCCCCAAAAGCCCATTACGCATGTGTGGCAAACCAGAATGGAGACATGAAGCAGGTGTACGTTTCAGACTTTTGACGTGAGTAGGACAATGGCTGTGCCGGCAGCGTGCTCAGGAAATGATACAGCTTTTTCTCCCCTGAATACAAGGCCAGGCCAAGAGAGTGTGGGCAGAGAAAACACAATGTTGTTGTGTTTCCCAGAAGAAAGGCATTGATTTTGACCTCCATATGTCTTTCACCAGAATTCCTATTTGCCCTGGAAAAAGTAAAATATATAGTCAGTTAGGAAGATATATCATTATTATTGTTTTCATTGATCAATCGGGGGGCTAGAGGAGGGGTAGTACCTCTGGTGGGGGACATGTTGTGCTTTTTCTGGGGTAGTTTTTCCACCTTTGGTTCCCACCCAGCACTCAGCTCTCACGTGTGGGTTCTAGAAGATGTCAGCAGGGGCGTAGGAAGGGGGGCCGGGGAGGGAGAGACGCACCAGGTTCCATCATGGAGGGGGGTGACAAATTATCAAGGAATAATTACTGCCCTACCAGGACAGTTCATAAAAAACTTTTTAAAAAAAAATTCCTGCTCCAAAGGTCTTATCTTACTACACGAGGGATTATATAGCTATATATGAAATTTCATGCATATCAGTTAATATCTTGACCCTCCTCCATGAAAATAGCTGTTTACTTGGCCATTTTCCTATGTTGTGAAGGGTGAAATTTCAATACAGTGGAGCACTTACTGTTCCCAACCCTAACCCTGTGGAAAGCCATCTAATTAGACTTTAATTTGATTTTGACATGCTTTTAGGAGGTAATTTAATTATTGTTTGATTTAGACTCTCCTCCTGCAAAAGAGGGGAGTGGTTGTGGGCGGGAGCCGGTCTCCACCTCACGCAGGGGGCATTAGCCCCCTGCCTCCCTCTCACCTGGCTGGCGCCCACGCCCACCGGCAGGCACCCAACCAGGTGCCTTCGAGGGGGCATGTACGGCAGCGTAAATTGCTGCTGTACCAGCCTCCTGGCCTCACTCTTCGTCGTCCCATCGCGAGTCACCCACCCTCCACTCCCTTAGAGCTCAGGGTCTCAGTTTTCTTTTGGCCTTGCTATGGACCTTAGGTTGGTCGCCCTGGTTGTCCGGGGGGCCTGGTAGGAATTTTTCCATTTGGCATTAGGCTTTTTGGTTTTTTCGCCTACCTCGTAGCAATCGTCACAACTTTTGTGGTATTGGTGGGTAGGTTAGGCATTGGAATAATGTGTTGTGGTGTGTGGAAGGGCTAGGTGTGGCCATCGCCTATGCCTTCAATTTTTGGGTATTCCGTTAAAGGAATCCGGCGGTCGTGTATTCTGTCCGATGCCTGCTTGGCGGGATGCCATGGCACGACCCTCGGTGACATCAGGGGAGAGCCTATAGTTGGATTAGCATCAACAGGCTCCACCTACTGGTGAATAAACCCCCTGTTTTAGACTCACCCCTCTCTGAGTGGGTGGAGTCAGCTGATGTAATCCAATGCCTAAGCCAATACCTTTTCACTTGCTGTAATCAATAAAGTTGTGGCCTTTTCTTGCCCAGTAACCTTATATCACATGTCCTTGTGTTTTCATTCCACTACACGGGGATCGGGTCCTTGAACCTCAATATACCATTGTTATGTATCTGATGTTAGCCACCCTGAGCCCGACTTTGGCTGCGGATGGTGGGATATAAATAAAAATTTATTATTATAATTACAGTTGTACCTCTGGTTGCGAACGGGATGCGTTCTGAAGCCCTGTACACAACCAGAAAGGAATGCAACCCGTGGGTCGCGATTCGCCGCTTCTGCGCATGCGCGTGACGTCATTTTGCGCGTCTGCACAAGCGCGAGTGGCGAAACCCAGAAGTAACCCATAATTAATATTTGGGGGGGGGCAAGAAATTTTCTGCATCAGGTACCACCTGACCTTCCTATGCCTCTGGATGTCAGCATGCAACAGTGCCCAAACCCCAGGAATGGCTTTGAGCGGCTGCCTAAACCAGGTGAAGGTAGCCTAGTGCTTTCTTCTGGGGGTACTCAATGGTATGCAGTACCAGCACCATTTTTCCCCAAGAAGAAAAGGACTGGTTAAAAGTGTGGCGCTTACTGTTACAACTTCATGGTTAGTACTAGCACCTTTTTTTTGTAGAAGAAAAGCACTGGGGTAGCCGATGGGTCTCAATTCCTCAGTGAGTTAGGGACTTCCTCTGCATGTGAAGACAGGCTCTGGAGGATTGAGCGGACAAGACCAATAGAATAGTGGATCCAGGAAGGTGGTTTCTGTACATGGAAGTGAAGGTCAGGTGGGGCTTGTCCACATGGGAAAGCAGCCCATCTAGGAGAAGGAAAACTCTGATCCTAAACTGCTGCTGCCTTGAGGGATATCTTTTGAAGAAGAAAGGGTTAAGAAGTAAGCTCTACACAAATCCAGAGTGGAATCCCTAAGATGGTTTGATGGTACCTTGTATGCCTAAAAGGTAAAGGTAAAGGACCCCTGGATGGTTAAGTCCAGTCAAAGACTATTGAGGTGCTCATCTCGTTTTCAGGCTGAGGGAGCTGGCGTTTGTCCACAGACAGCTTTCTGGGTCATGTGGCCAGCATGACTAAACTGCTTCTGGTGAAATTGAACACTGTGACGGAAACCAGAGTGCACAGAAACACCGTTTACCTTCCCACCACAGTGGTACCTATTTATCTACTTGCACTGACATGTTTTCAAACTGCTAGGTTGGCAGGAGCTGGCACAGAGCAACGGGAGCTCACACCATTGTGGGGATTCAAACTCCTGACCTTCTGATCGGCAAGCCCAAGAGCCTCAGGGCCACCGCGTCCCCTTGTATGAGACATCTTGGAGCTATTTACAATATGTAAAGGTTTAAGGACAATTTTTTTCTGCCTGTGGCAATTATTTTCTGGCAGCCATTTACTGCTGCTGTTGTTATAATCCAGATGTGGCTCACCCAGAGCTTTGGCAATAGTCTCCATGCAATGCCAGGAGGAGGAGGAGTAAATAGTGGCAAAGCCAGGGATGCACAGGTGCCCCAGTGGAGCCAATCTGGCATTGCTCCACTTTCACAGCCCTATCCTTTCTGCCACCTCACCCCTTAACCTCTCCTGTTTTGGGGGAGACTTTAGCTGAAGCTCCACTCTACCAGTTCCATTATTCCTACCACAAAATGCCCAATTGCATTTGTCAACAACAACAACAAAATAAAAATTAAGCACACCTTTCATGTTTTCAAATCAGGATGTCAAGGACAAGCTGTTCATCAGTGTATTGCCTTTGATTTGCAGGTTAGTGACCTCAGAAGCCTTTTAGACAACCTGAGGGGCATATGACCAATGAGTAGAATGTCAGCATTGGATGAAACTGGGGAAGAATAGACCACTTCTGCTTTCTTTGAGACCTATCTCATCTTCATAAAGTAGTTTGGAGGTAGGAGGGAATTTTGCCAAACCAAAGCTTCATGGATTCATTTGAATTCAGGAAATTATTGCAAACTGATCGATAAGGAATTAGTAAAGTCGGTGCCATGTATTCTTCTTCTTCACTTACCGTATTTTTTGCACCATAACACTCACTTTTTTCCTCCTAGAAAGTAAGGGGAAATGTCTGTGCGTGTTATGGTGCGAATGCCTACAGATGGCGGGGGGATCGGCTGCAGTTGTGAGCAGAGGATCCATGGTTCCCCTTCCTTCCCTCCTCCGTGGCTCGCTTTGAAACAGCAAAGCAGGAGAAGAGCCGCTGAGTGGGGAGGAGAGAGGGACAGAGAGCCTGCTTCTTTAAAGGAGCAAAGCGGGAGAGGAGAGGAGCCGCTTACACGGGTCACCCCAAATTCACCAGCAGATCACATAGCATGTCCATGGCTACAGCTTGCACCAAAAAAATCATGCACCCACTGTTGCCTGGGGCCGCGGTGGTGCAAAAACATGGTTACAAAGCATGGATCCTCAGGATTTTTGCATTGGGCTACCCCAAACTCACCTTCAGATCACATGTCTGTGGCCACAGAATGAACCACAAAAATCATACATCCACTGTTTCGTTTAGAATATTTTTTTTCTTGTTTTCCTCCTCTAAAAGCTATGTGCGTGTTATGGTCGGGTGCGTGTTATAGAGCGAAAAATACGGTAATTTACTCAACCCTTCCCACAACCAAGAATGCATCAAAGCAACTTTCAAAATATGTAAAAACACAAAATAAAAATAAAAATGCAATACTTCATCATCGTTTTTTCAGGCACCAAGTTAAGACATTTTTGCTTACCTAAACCTTTGTCACAGAATCATAGAACTGCTGTAGAGTTGGAATGTAGTTAAGTAGTTGAATAGTTAAGTTGACCTCTACTGTTCTGCTCATCTTTTCCCGGGGTAGGGTAGGCTTTGTCTTTCTTATTGTGCTTTTGGGGGTGCATTTTGGGAATTGTCCAGGGAATTTTGTATTGTCCAGGGCAAGTCACAATCTCCAAGCCTAACCTATGTGACAGAGAGACAATAATGGAGACAGCATCTTAGATGAGTGGTTCCCAAACTCCCCACCATCACATACCACTTGAAAATTGCTGAGGGTCTTGGAGGACCTCTTAATAGTTTCTCTGCCTCTTATAGCAAATGGAAAGTGCTGTGCCAGATGCCATACTGGCATTCTGCTAGCTTTTGAAGACATATCCATTTACACAGACGTTCCCTTGGTCCCTTGATCTGAGTTTCTTGATTTCATTGCTATGCCATTTTAATGGAATTGTTTTATTACACATCTTAATTATGGATGTTTATATTTTGGTGTTTTAATGGGATTGCTTTATTGTGTATTTTAATTATGGATGTTCATCTTTTAATGATTGTGTCACTGGCTTTTGTACCTGTAAACTGCTTAGAAGCCTATTTTGGCATTTAGCCGTTACTAACAATAACATTAATAACAATAGTTAATAAATCATTTCTGAGCATTAGATGCTTAATTTTATCATCCATCCGTTTATTCATTTGGGACCCTTTCAGCAGCAGCAGTTGTAGTAACAACGATAACAGCAACAACAATGGTAAAAATTATCATCAGCATCACCTTACTAAAGGATCTTAAATAACCTCTTTTACTGACACTCCAGACTTGGGAGCCCACGTTCCATTTTCACTCTCTGTAAAAGTTCCATGGAAATGAGATAGTGATTTTGACAGGAGATAGAAAAAAGAATCAACACTGTTTCAAATGCAAATGCCTCACTACTCCTGCCATTGCTTAGTGCTGAAGGTGAATCGATCCCAGGAGGCTCAATCTGTTAATAATTCCTTCATTTATAATACTCTGCCTCCCTGACACAATGAGTCAATCAAATCTACAGCTGCTATTTCTTTTCTTTTTTCCCTTTTGCACCACAGCCATCTCCCAGGTTGAAACTAGGTCACCCAGGACCTGCTCTTGCTAATTTTCATCTCCTTATATCCTGGAAGTGACCCTGAAAACACATCAGCAGGAGGAGTGTGCTAAACATGCTAATGGAATCAAAGTTCCCAACCTATTAAAGAGAATGGCACTGAAGCAGCAATCGAAAACCATTCCACTAAATAGGATATCCAGGGCACTCTAGCAAATGCGTACAAGGCATGGTCCAATACATCACCATGCATTGCATTACGATGCATTAGCTGAGAGATCTGGACCATAAAGTAGAGAGAAAAGGAAAGATATTTTTGCATGTTTTCATTTGTAATGTTCTCCCTGATATACTGCAAGGTCAATTCTTTCACAAGGCTTCTATGACCCTCCCCACCTCCAATGTTTCTTTATTTCCTCCCCCCGCCCTGACATATGTATCTTACCAAGGATAGAAAATGTGATGCCTTAAAAATGCAGTCAGTATCGAGGTCAGGGAAACAAGCAAATGAAAGATAAGACATGGAAAGACTGATTTGTTTTTTAATTGTTTTTATTTTTCTGTATTTTGTATTTTTTGTTTCTTTTTTTCTTTTTCTTTTTTTCATCTTTGTAACTTCTTTGAAACTTTAATAAATATTATTTTAAAAAATAAAAAATAAAAATGCAGTCAGTATCAATAGGAATGATTGTGGAAAGTTGTGGCAGTGGTCAAAATGGTGAGTGAGGGTGGCTATGTAAAACATTTTACCCCTAACCCCCACCTTTGAGCTGACTCAGTTTTACCAGAGAACTGTCAACCAATATCATCATCATCATCATCATCATCATCATCTCTATAAAAAAGGTAAAAGGTAAAGGACCCCTGGACGGTTAAGTCCAGTCAAAGGCGACTGGGGTTGCAGCACTCATCTCACTTATAGGCCGAGGGAGCTGGCGTTTGTCCACAGACAGCTTTCTGGGTCATGTGGCCAGCATAACTAAACCGCTTCTAGCGCAACGGAACACCGCGATGGAAACCAGAGCACACTGAAACACCATTTACCTTCCTGCCACAGTGGTACCTATTTATCTACTTGCACTGGCATGCTTTCGAACTGCTAGGTTGGCAGGAGCAGGGACAGCAACAGCAGTTCACCCCATCACGGGGATTCAAACCGCCGACCTTTTAATCAGCAAGCCCAAGAGGCTCAGTGGTTTAGACCACAGCGCCACCCGTGCCCATATTATTTATACACCGCCCATCTGACTGGGTTCCCCCAGCCATTCTGGGTGGCTTCCAACAAATTAAAGCACAAACAACAACAAACATTAAAAAAAATCCCTGAACAGGGCTGCCTTCAGATATGCTCTGAAAGTCAGATAGTTGTTTATTTCCTTGACATCTGATGGGAGGGTGTTCCACAGGGCAGGCGTGACTATTGAGAAGGCCTTCTGCCTGACTGAATGCAGGGATAGACAATGTGGTAACCTCCAGGTGTTGTTGGACTGCAATTCCCATTCAGCCAGCATGGCCAAGAATCGGAGATGACAGGAGCTTAAGTGTAACAACAACAGGTCCTCCAAGTTTCCCTATTTTCCAGGGATATTCCAAGATTTACAGAAGCCGTTCTGGTTTCTGGTTCGATCCTGGAATGTCCCGCTTTTCCTTAGGATGTCCCCATTTTCATCAGAGAAATGCTGGAGGGCATGGTAGGACATTACAATTTCCGTTGGATCAATGTTGGAGGGTATGCAACATCTAGAGGAGACTTCCTCAACCTTGGCCCTCCAGATGTTTTGAGACTACAGTTCCCATCATCCCTGACCACTGGTCCTGCTGGCTAGGGATCATGGGGGTTGTAGGCCAAAAACATCCGGAGGGCCAAGGTTGAGGAAGCCTGATCTAGAGGGCCACAGGTTCCCCAGGCCTGTAGAAGTGCATTGGGAACCACACATTCAGTGCAAGAGGGGGAAATAAAGATGGGAAGAATCAGCATTTTATGCACACAAAGGTGTCATCCATACTTCCTCTTGCCCCACTGTTTCCCCCAGGGAAACCTGCTCTTTACTGCAGAATCAGAGCAAAGCATCAATTCTTTGGATTGATGTTTGCTCTGAATTAGCACTAAGGAGTGGGATTTCTGGAGGAAAGGTGCGGGGCAAAGGCCCAAACCACTCAGACCCGTGCCTCAAAAGTGAAAGTGAGGATGAGTCCTTAGTTCATAGAATCATGGAATTGTAGAGTTAGAAGGGAACCCCACGGGTTATCTAGTCCAACCCCCTGCAATGCAACAGCAGCTCAGCTACAGCTGAGTTTATTGTGCTAGTCCATGAAATGCACCTCAATACAAACATAGTAAAAACAGAACATCAATAATATAAAAGGAGAAAAATCAGAAGTAACATCAGCTGACTGAACTTCAGATTAAACTCAAAATTTCCAAAACAACTTACAGCAATATTAACTCTCTAAGGGTTTTTTTTTTTGCGGCCAGTGTAAAAAGAGCCACTTTGTGTGTCACAAAGCTGTTAGTGTCATTCAACAGAAATTGTAGTGTTTCTACAAAGATGTTCCTGCTTTCATATGTCAGCAAAGGTTTTCAGAAATCTCTCTCTTGAATCACTATATAAAAGGCAGATTAAGCAATAGTGAATAATGTCTTCCACCTGATATTGGCAGCAAATACAGAATCTGCCTTCATAATGGACACTTACAGTTGGAAATGTCCCATTGAAATCATCAGAACTGGCTGTCAGATGTGTCCAATTTGGCTGCATATCTATTTTGGATACAGTTAAAACACTATAAATACCATAACAGTTTCAGGAAGCCTCAGCTATGTACTTCTCCCCATCCTCAAGGTGTCAATGGTATAAGAAAAGTCTGAATAAATTTCAAAAGCTTACATATTGTAGTCCAACCGTAGACATCCCTTTGTCTCTCTCTCACACACACACAGAAACAGACACACACACATACATATAGAAAGAGAGAGTGTGTGTGTATATATACACAGTGGTACCTTGGTTTAAGAACAGCTTGGTTTATGAACAACTTGGATTAAGAATGCTGCAAACCCAGAAGTAGGTGTTTTGGTTTGTGAACTTTGCCTTGGACTAAGAACATGTTTTGCTTCCTGTTGAGTGTGTTCCATTTGTAAATTGAGTCCCCCACTGCTATGGGAAAGCATGCCTTGGTTTAAGAATGCTTTGATTTAAGAACTGACTTCCGGAACAGATTAAGTTCATAAACCAAGGTACCCCTCTGTGTGTGTGTGTGTGTGTGCGTGCGTGCGCACACTCTCTCTCTCTCTATATATATATATGGCATGTGACTAAAAATATTAATAAATGTGGGTATTTTCCACCTTCAAAAGATGATATGTACATGATGTGGAGACAGTGTAGTTTATTGGTTAGTGTGTCAGTCTAGGACCTGGAAGACCAGGGTTCAAGCCCCAGTAGGCAACAGTAAGCTCACTGTGTGACCTTGGGCTCAGTGGCATCAACTATAGGGAGCCCTGGGTGCCCGGACACCCACAAACATTTTTTGTGGGTCCTTGACACCCACACCATAGGGCTCCGACACAGAAGTTTTGTCAGATGTCTCACACATGACCTCCAAGGCCCCGCGAACTCTCAGAAGTGCCGCTGCGGCATGCTGATGTAACGGGATGTCATGACACCACATTACATAGCAGCTGCCATTGGGTACCTATAATCTGGGGGCCAAGTTGGCACCCCTGCATGGGCCTGTTCCCATCTCTCCACCCAACCTTTTCTCACAGTGTTGTTGTGATGACTAAATGAGGAGCAGGGGTGCCATGTGCAGCCCTTTGAGCTCATTGGGGCAAAAATATGGAGTATGGATCCAACAAATAAACAATAAATAATAATACATCCATATTGGAAGCATAGACTAGTTCTGAGCCAATCCCTGTCTCCTATTTTTGCAAAGATGTTAATTCTCCATGAAAATCATGGCTCTTTTCCTGAGCGAGGAAGAACTTCCAAAAAATAATTTGTAAGGGCAGAAGGAGGTTTACAGCAGCTGGCTGAATGGATTCTCTTCTCCTTTGATTCTTTGAAGCTCCCTCTCTTAGCACAAAGACTTGCATCCCAGCAGCATGTGATGTATTATGCTCACATGGTCCTTCTAGGAGGTCTAAGACCTTATACCAAGAGACTCACAATTTGTAAACAACATTTACAATTTTGAAGGGGAAAGAAAGGTCCAGTTGGCAGAAAAGTAAGTGCATCCCACCCACCAATTATATTTTCAAAGTTCTCCCAGTCCCTTGACTGTAGCGGAGGAGGATCCATTAGGGAGAATAGGGCACTGCGCCACCAGCTTCAGTGTCCCCCTCAACCAGCCTCCATCTGCCTACCTTCCCCATTTGCGTACCATGCTACTTAAAACCAGTCCAGGGGGTGACAACATCTGTTGGCTCCCTTCTTATTTGTCTTACTGTTGCCCTGATAGAACGCAGTGGGGAAGAGGACAGGGAGAAAATGAGTATTAGTTGATTTGGTCGGTCATTGCCTCTGGCGCCACCTACTGTTGGTCTTCCTGCCTTCTCTCCTTCCAGTCCTAAAGGGCACCAGATGCCACTGCTTCACAGGATACTTCCATTCACTCCCAGCTCCTCAAATTGAGAGAGAGAGAGAGAGAGAAAGGGGGCAAAAAAATGCAACCCAGCACTAGTTTAGATACACCATCATCTGTATGTAAGTCAAATCTAATAGGGTATCATATTTTTGCCGGTTCTCTATCCCAACTTGTATTAACATGTGGCTTGGTTCTTCTTCAAAAGTACATCCATTGTGCTAATGATGGGAGTTCATGCTCTGGAAGTTCTGCTTTAGGAGATTAAAATTCTAATATGGCCCTGAGGGAAAGGGAGAAATACATCCGTCTATGTACAAACTTCAAACCGCTCAATATGGTAAATCCCCAACCTACATAGCTCAAATTAAAACTGGAGCAGAACCAAATATTCACTGCAAAGTTCATCTCCTTCTAGTCTGGCTGATTCATAGCCTACCCAGGAGCAATGGCAGAGATGGGAACTGAACTTGTCCTCTCCTATCTGATAGCCACCTCCTTGAAAGAAAACAGCAACAAATCTACAAAACTGTTGGCAACACTTTAAGCACTGAATCGTAACTGGTTATGTAAAGCAGATCTAAGGAAGTGGGCAAATAAATCCCTCTAAAAGAGAGAGCTGGTTAGTGGCTAGAGTGTCAGCCTAGGATCTAGAAGACCAGGGTTTTAGTTCCATTCAGCTGTGAAGCCCACTGGATGACCTTGGGCCAGTCACTGTCTCTCAGCCCAGAGGCTGTTTTAGGTTACTGTAGGGTTCTGTTTCTACCGTACTGGGAGCTGCACTGAAGGGGGAGCCACAACAATGCTGCAGAACAGAGTGAGAAGGAAGAGGGCACTAAATTTTAGCATTGCACAGGGCGTCACTGAGATTTGAGAGCCCAAAGTTGGCCACTGCTCAGCCTAAACACAAGGGAGGAGCAGAAGTACCAGTGCTGGGCTTCAAGTAGCAAAATGAATGACACTATAAGCATCTTCCTTTCTGGGTTCTGTAAATGTATCAGTAACCAACAAAAACCTCAAAGATAAGCTAGAACTCTATAGAGTCACTAGCCAATCGGTGTATACAATACAAAGCTATATAGACCAGTGTAAGGCAGTTTCCCATGTTCCTATGTAAGCTGAATGAAATTCCTGAGATGGGAAGAATCATAACTAGGGAAACACTTGTTCTACTTGTTCCTTCCATCCTTTTCCTTCACCAACACAATGGTGGGGAGATATTAATGGATGGAAATGGTTCACCCTGCATCTCCATCAAGTTTGCCTTTGCTTGTACAAAAAACAAAGGCAAATGTTTACAGATTTGCTTATCTTCCAACACCCATCGCACACCAGCATAACAGCCCTTTCAAAAGCCAAGTTCAAATGAGATATATCATACAAAAATGGATACCTAGGGCTCCATCCGTTAATGTGTTATTGTTATGGTCCATTTACATCATTTCCCACGCAGATTTTGCTTGGGAGGAAAGAAAAATCAGCAGAAAAGTCATCAAAAGCTCATCACTGCCAGGACTTTTCTATTCATTAACCCCTCTAACTGTATGTAAATGATTCCACCTGAGGCATACACTGGCTAAAAAGACAGGCAGCTCTGCTTCCACATATCAGCCTGCCCTGAGAACAAATAAGCAACATTTGGGACTAAGAAACTACTGTTAGAATGAGATTTCGGAGTTGCTTCTTGCTCTGGCCATGATTACATCATTTGTGAGTTTACATAGCAAGTTTGGGTGTTTAGCTAGCTAGATAGCTAGCTAGCTAGCTAGCTAGCTAGATAGATGATAGATAGATAGATGATAGATAGATGATAGATAGATAGATAGATAGATGATAGATAGATAGATAGATGATAGATAGATAGATAGATAGATAGATAGATATAGATAGATAGATAGATAGATGATAGAGATATATATAATGATATCTATGAATATATTCAACAGGATATTTAATCCCCCACCCCACAAAAAATACCCCACAAGATTTACTAATTGATTCATATTTCCTTGGCATACTTAACGTAAGCTTGACCTCTACTTGTCCAAACTTTGTGAACCTGGCTAAATTGGCCTGTATTATATTGGTAAAGGTAAAGGGACCCCTGACAGTTAAGTCCAGTCGCAAACGACTCTGGGGTTACAGTGCTCCTCTTGCTTTACAGACCGAGGGAGCCAGCATTTGTCCGCTTCCACAGACAGTTTTTCCAGGTCATGCGGCCAGCATGACTAAGCCGCTTCTGGCAAAGCCAGAGCAGCACACAGAACCGCTGTTTACCTTCCTGCCAGAGTGGTACGTATTTTTCTACTTGCACTTTGATGTGCTTTCGAACTGCAAGGTGGGCAGGAGCAGGGACCAAGCAACAGGAGTTCACCTTGTCACAGGGATTCGAACCACCAAGCTTCCGGTCAGCAAGCCCTAGGCTCAGTGGTTTAGACCAGTGTTTCCCAACCTTGGGCCTCCAGCTGTTTTTGGACTACAACTCCCATCAACCTTAGCTAGCAAGACCAGTAGTCAGGGATGATGGGAATTGTAGTCCGAAAACAGCTGGAGGCCCAAGGTTGGGAAACACTGGTTTAGACCACAGCGTCACCTGTGTCCCATATTATGTTAGTACCTGGTGCTTTTTATCAAGAGTCAATGGTAGGGGTTGCTAGAAGGGGAGCTTGCAGTTGCAGGCTTGATTAATCCTTATTGACATGTAGAGCTTATCCACAACACTGTTTTGGTTTACCGCTGAATCAGACCAAAAAGTACAGCACATAGTTAAACTATGGAACTTTCACTCCCAGGAGGCACCAACTTAGAGGGCTTTTTGAAAGGATCGGGCAAATTCATGGAGGAGAGCATTATCAATGGCTACATGCCATGTATGCTTCAGAATACCACATGCTGGAAATCACAGGAGAGGAGGCTGCTATTATGCTTTGGTTCTGCTTGTGAGTTTCCCACAGAGTGCTGGACTAGATGGACCATTGGCCTGATCCAGTAGGCTCTTACATTCTTCAAGGTACCTGGTGCAATAGGGTCACATTGAGGAACTCTGAGTTATTGTGGTGGGGAATTCTATAGACCCTGAAATATAAACATCAGAGAGGTACAAATAAGAAGTGAGGCAGAGGGGACCATTTCCCTATTGTTAGTGGCAGTGGATGGATCAATTCCCTGCAGTGTGTGCATGATTTTTTTGTTTTTGTTTGTTTAAAATGGTAAGTTTGGATGTGACCAAAGAGAAGAAGAAGAGAAGAGTTTGGATTTGATATCCCGCCTTTCACTCCCTTTAAGGAGTCTCAAAGTGGCTAACATTCTCCTTTCCCTTCCTCCCCCACAACAAACACTCTGTGAGGTGAGTGGGGCTGAGAGACTTCAGAGAAGTGTGACTGGCCCAAGGTCACCCAGCAGCTGCATGTGGAGCAGCGGAGACGCGAACCCGGTTCCCCAGATTACGAGACTACCGCTCTTAACCACTACACCACACTGGCTCTTGGGTCACACTGGATGTGACCAAAGAGGCCCTCGGGTTTTACATGCAGCAGGTCTTCTGGCTGCAGAGGAAGCCTTCAACATTGCGACACCAGAGGAAAATATAAGATGGTCAAGGGCCAAAACTCAGTGCTAGAGCACGTGTTTTGCATGATAGTTCAGTTGGTGGAGAATGAGACACTATCTCAGGGTCATGGGTTCGAGCCCAACATTAGGCAAATGACTTCTGTATTGCAGGGAGTTCGACTAGATGGCTCTTGTGGTCCTTTGCTTCCAACTCTTTGATTCCATGATTCTTTGAACCCAGTAGGACTGGGAAAGGCAATTGTCTGAAACCCTGAAGACTGCTACATTCATACTGAAAATAAGATTTAAGGAAATACTATGCTTCATATAGGGGACGCGGGTGGTGCTGTGGTCTAAACCACTGAGCCTAGGGCTTGCTGATCGGAAGGTTGGCAGTTTGAATCCCCACAGCGAGGTGAGCTCCCATTGCTCTGTCCAAGCTCCTACCAACCTAGCAGTTTGAAAGCACATCAAAGTGCAAGTAGATAAGCAGGTACCACTCCAGCGGGAAGGTAAACGGCATTTCTGTGCGCTGCTCTGGTTTTTTCAGAAGCGGCTTAGTCATGCTGGCCACATGACCCTGAAAAACTGTCTGCGGACAAACGTTGGCTCCCTCAGCCAGTAAAGTGAGATGAGTGCTGCAACCCCACAGTCGTTCGGGACTGGACTTAACTGTCAGGGGTCCTTTACCTTTTTTTATGCTTCATATGCTAGTCTCATGGAAGTTGCATAGCTGATTGTCATGCCAGTCGTGAAAGCAGTAATGAAAATGGAGATTCTGAATCTGCAGAGAGATTGTGCCGGATACTAGTTCTTGACATTATGTCTTATCTCAGGTCATTAGCTCATATCATTAAATGAGGCTTAAGCAAAATCAGTGGAGGGTCAAGCATCCATACCAGATGAAAAATTGTCCTCTATTGCAAAAGTCTGATGCTGTTAACAGAGAATGCAATCAGATGTGTTGTGCTTAGCCTAGGTGCTTTTAAAAAAAAAACCAAAACCCCGGCTACCACTGTAAGCTGCTGCTGCCCTCAAATGTGACCCCCTCAGCATGAAGCTAAGACTGGCATGACCGTGATAATATGTTGTTTTGCAAAAGAAGATTAGAAAGCAGAGAGTGGCCTGGCTTGATTTTGATTTATTGAACAAGAGAGAGGGAGAGAGATGCCCAGAGACTGTACTCTGATGCAGCTGGAAAATATTTGCAAAAGATATCTGGCTGTGGTCAGACAATTACTTCTCAGCAACTGAACCACATGTTTTAACATGGTTGTCATGCAGAGAAAGATCTATGACGAGAGAGAAAAGTCTGCCTCACAGAAGCTGGAGATGGAAATGTACTCGGAGTTAGAGGTATAGGAAATGCACATGTTTATTTAGTACAAAAAGGAGGGGGCACATAGCAACAAAGTCATTGACTCCCCAAATTCTTAAAAGCATGTTCATCTTGTCTTCGGCACAAGATAAAATTATGGTTAATACAGAACCGCAGCGCAGCCAAGTCAATCAAAGAGCCTGCCAGGGACTCCTACATTAAAACCAATTTCAAGGGCAGCGATGTACTGCAAGCATCTGCCGTTAAACCACATCAGAGCATTGCCACCCCCTGCCCCCTGTCTCTCTATGCAACTGGCTTCCCCTAATGGCAAGTGTTAACCATGCTTTCTATTCAACAGCATGGATTTTGGATTTTCATTGAATGAAAGCAAACATAACCTAGACAAACAGGAGCTTTCTTTCTTTCGTTCTTCTTTTAAATGAGCTAAGCACTATTATATGTGTCGATAATAGATGTAATGGGAACAATCTAGCTCACAAATGTTTTCAAGCATGGTTGCATGCCAGCCATTACCATGAGCTGGAGAAATTATGTGACTGCCCACTGCTGGCTCCATCTATCTTCCTAGTCACAGCAACGGATTGGGATGTCCTGTTTGCAGTTGTGTGCAGAAGCCTGATTTGTGTAGTGCTCTGTGTGTGAAATTGGCAGTGACAAGCAGGGGCGTTCTGAGGCGGGGGCGGGGCGAACCGCCCCAGGTGCCATTCCAAAAGAGGAGTGACACAGACGCATGCCACACCCCCTGGGACAAGCGCCACTCTGGGTACCGGAGCAGGTTGCTCTGCCTCTGGTGACAGGAGCCACTCAGAACATCCTTTGCGTGGTTTAACTTATTCTTAGTTTTTCTTTGATCTCATATCACGATAATAGTTTTTACCTGCAATAAGTCATATGTAATTGAATTAAGGAGTAGACGGGAGGTCAGGTCTGTAGTCAAAAGACCTCTTTTCTTTTTGTTATAATGCTTTGTGTTTTTTGTTGTTGTTTTTACTTTGTTTATTATTATTTCTACTGGTTTTTTGTTCAGTTTTGATGTATGGCTTTTTTCATTGTGCATTAATAATAATAAATAAATAAATAATTTATTTAAAAAACAAAACAAAAAACAGAACATCCTTTGCATGTAGAAGATTGTACATTCAATCCCTCACATCTCCAGGTAGCCCAGGAAAACTTAACCCTGTCTGAAACCAGAAATGGGCCGTAATTATTAAGAAATTTCTTTTCCTAAGAAATGTCCTGAGATTTTTATTTTTCTTATCCTTCCAGGGGAGAAAAGAAAGCCAGTTGCAGGTTTTTCTCAAGATATTCTCCGTTTTCTTTCTTTGTGGCAGCTTCCAATTCTCCCACAATGCCCCAGAACAATGCTACACCTGTGATACAATGAGGTCATCACACCGCCCAAGCAGTTCCTGCTGCGACAGGAAGTTGCAAATGGAGAAAGAATACCATTGCTGTTTGTGGGCCACCACCCTCCCCCAAGAAATAAACTATTGGATAATTTATTTGCCGTCTAAATAAATCATCTTGCAATTTCTCTGCCACAAATCGGGCTGAGAATTTTGAGAGGTCATTTGAAGCTCCTCAACCACTTTGCATAGACCAGGGATGAGGAACCTGAGGTGTTCCAGATGTTGTTGGACTACAACCCCCATCATCCTTGACCATGATGTGAGTCCAACATCATCTGGAGGGCTCATGTTCTCCACATCCGGTATAGGGACCATTAGATGGACCAGTGGTCTGGCTAGGCATAAGACACCTTCCTATGTTCCTAGCTTAGCTTATGGCACTTGCATACACAACACCTACAGGTGTCAGATGATAACATGGAAGCTCAAAAACTCATTTGAAAGCAATGTTGTGACTGAGGCCTTATTATCGCAGCCTGCTCCCAGCAGTCCTATGAAGGGTGTGATGCTGTCAGGATGCTATCAGCAGCTCCTGGCTGGTTGCCCAGGAAAGTATAAAGACAAGGAAAAGTTTCTTACCGTCCTTTTTTTATTTCATTCTTTACAGAGAGAGGCTATAGAACCCAGCCTCTTGGGTAATGGCGTTGTCCTGAGTGAATCTCCACCCCCTTTCTCTCCCAAATAAAAGAGGCAGACATGGACATCATGCTCTTTGGTTTCAATAGACTACACCTGTGGAAATCCTCACCAGATTAGGGTTGAGCATCAAGGATGGCTTTTTGGTTAACACTGTGGCTGGACTAGAGACACATTGCGAGCACCGAAACATGGTTCTTATTCGCCATCATCTTCTGAGCCTTCTACGGAAATGCTATTAGTTGTGCTTAGTAGGCACTTAAGCCATGATTCAAAGCTTCCCTTTAGGTGGCGGGGAGTCAGTAATGACACCATGAGGAAGTTGCTATGATCGCAGTCGGCAATCCTTCATCATACAGTGCAATAGATGATGTGTCACTGCTGATACTTGCCTGTGATGGATTTACTCGGGAACAGTCCCTCGAGGCAAAATGTCTATAAAGAGAAGCTAGGCAAGGAGTGCATTATGAGTTATGCACCAATGTCTACCACACAGAGGGGGAAAGGGTATTAGGTGAATTTAGTCAAACGAAACAGAGGATCCATTGTTCTTTCTGTGCACTGGATCATATTAATGAGACTGTCTTTCTCTCTTTCTGTGTCTGTCTGTCTGTCCCATGCTCACTCTGGAGGGCTGCCCTAGATAGACATCTAACCACTAGCCTGTCATAGTGGTGAAATCTAGTGTGCTACAAACCAGACAGTAGGAATCATTTCATGTATTCTGACCCCACTCCTAAATGCACAATCTGCCATGCAGGATGCAATTTCAGCATTCCTCATAGATTGATGTATTGCCGCTTATTAAATATCTCCACTGATCCCTCCCAAAATGGCTCTTGTTGAGCAACCCTTAAGATTAGGAAGGTTCTCCTAATGTTTAGCCAAAATCAACTTCTAATCATTCCCTGAGATTTCTAGTCCTAGCCTCTGCTTCATCTTCTCCTGTGTGACAGCCCCTGAGATATCTGAAGGCATTGATCATGTCTACCTTGTCTGATGCTTAACATGGGGTGGCTGCTCAGAAGGAAAACCCGGGCTGAGTGTTTGCCTCTCCCGCTTCTACATGACATTTTGGCAGATTTACCTATGTACTGCATGCCATTTTTTCCACATGCCCATCAGCAAGCCAGCGAGGAAGTGTGGAAGCGCAGAAACCAACAGCATGAAACTGGAAAGTCTGCTGAAATTTATTGGAAGAGATCTGTGACAATCTTTGAGAATGTCCTTTTACTTTTTCTTTCGCTGGGTAAATAGAATGGTGATTTTACTGAATTTCCTCAATTGTGTGTTTGTTTTTAGGAAGTCTGGTTCCCCCCTCCCATCTCCCAACAGTGTGATTAAGCAGTGAAAAAATCTAATGCTATTCTAGACTGCATCATCAGAAGTATAGTGTCCCGATCAAGGGAAGTAATAGTACCACTCTGTTCTGCCTTGGTCAGACCACACCTGGAATACTGTGTCCAGTTCTGGGTACCACAGTTTAAGAAGGATACTGACAAAGCTGGAACAAGTGCAGAGAAGGGAGCCCAAGATGATAAAGGGCCTCGGAATCATATCCTATGAGGAACTGTTGAGGACATTGGGTATATTTAGCCCAGTAAAGAGGAGACTGAGAGAGGTTATGATAGCCATCTTCAAATATCTAAAGGACTGTCACATGGAGGATGGAGCAAGTTTGTTTTTCCTGCTCTGAAGGTTAAAACCCAAACCAAGTTACAAGAAATGAGATTCTGAATAAACATCAGGAAGAACTTTCTGACAGTAAGAGCTGTTTGACAGTGGAACTAACTCCCTCAGAAGGTGGTGGACACTCCTTCATTAAAGGATCTTTAATGCTCAAATGTTGCCCTAGATTCACAGAGTACACTTAGGCAAAAAGCAATTGCTATTTGCATTCTGATTCTATGCAGGTTTACTCAGATGTAAACCTAATTGAATACGATGGAATGTACTCTGAAGTATGTGTGCATAAAATTACAGCTCAAGTCCCACTGAAATTGGTAGGATCTGTACTATGTCTTATTCCACTGCTTTTAACCAGATTTACAGTGGACTCTTTTGCAGGTCTACTCAGAAGCAGTCAGATCGTGTTACATTTTTTTCCAAGCACCTACAAAAAAACCTGGGTTATTATATGTGCACTTTAACAACAACCATTAGGGCAAAGCACCCAAAAATGCATGTAACGTTTGTGTTTGTTCATGTGCATATACCCTCCCTCAGACCTGTATGCATATGTACTTGAGCAGGTGCCAAACAAATGAATAAACATTCCATTTAATGTAATCTGCTTCGTTTAGCCCACAATGGGTTTAATAGATAATATTCACAACATAGCATGCTTGAGCAAGCACAACATTTACAATTCTAGATCTCTTCCTCGGACAGGTTGGAAACGGCGGAAAGGCAATTAACATTTATCATGAATCAAACAAAGTTCCTGTCATAATCAGAACCAGGAGTGCAGCTAGAAATGGCACTTTGCTGACAAAAGCAGAAGATGAGGCGATTATTGAAAAGGGAACATTTGCAAGGAAAGCATTCTATGGCTTGATCCAGGCCCTATTTAAAGATCCAGGCACTATTAAAAACAGGCAAACTGCTCTACCAGATCAGACCAAGGGTCCATCTTGGTCAGATGTCTCAGTATGGCATGAAGATAACATCTCCTGCTAACTGGTTTTCTTGCATGTGCTATTCAAAAATAAGCCCTTAGATAAGCACCAATGGTTTACATGACTGTCATTGCTTACTATTAGCCTTGGGACTCAGCAATACAGTTGCAAATAAAACGTTTTAAATGTGTTGTAAAGTGCAATATACAAATGTGACACTAGATGGCGACAGTGAGCTATGCATAATTGAATGTATTTTTTTATAAAAAAAGCATTTTCACAGCGTTTTTTATATGTGTGTAGATTCCACCTTAGTTTAATAGAGAGAATCCACAGCATGACTTTACCTCTTCCCGTGAAATTATTGGGAGTTCGGATTCATTTGTTTGTTTCTTTGTTAGAACATGCTTAAATATTTTAGAAATATAGTTTAGAAACTCTAAGGCTTCAACCCTATTCCCACTTACATGGGAGCAAGTTCTATTGAACTCACTGGGGCTTACTTCTGAGTAGATCTGCCTACCATTGCACTGCAAATGGTTAGTTGAAGTACATGGGAAACCAGCAAAGGACCCTGTGACAGCCTTCCCCAACCCGATGCCCTCCAGATGTGTACCTGCAATAATTTTGGTTTGAGGTATTTTGCAAAAATGGCAAATGCACATTATCAGCTTTTTGATTGCAATCAGGAACTAGAAGGTAGCATTCTGAAACAACTTGAACAAATTGAACAACCTCTTAGAACTTGGTGGAAGGATATATCTAAGACTAAAACACCAACAAAATGTATTTATGCAGCATCATTATTTAGCACATGAAACTTCACAGAATTACAGGAGCAACAACAAGAAAGAAGCACCTCAGCTCTATGACTTGAGTAACTTACAATCTAAACGTATGACCCTAAGCATGTCCACTCAGAAGTAAGTTCCATAGAGTTTAATGGAACCTGGGTGAATAAGTACTGGTTAAAACCAGGGAACTAAGGAACTTTTCCCACATGAGGCAGTGATGGCTTCAAAAGAGGATTAGAGAAATTCATTGAGGACAAGGCTATTGATGGTTTCTAGCCAGGATGTCTATTCTCTGCCTCCATAGTTGCTGGAAACCACAGGACGAGAGAGGGATCTTGTGCCCAAACCCTGTTTGTTGGTTTCCCCATGGCATCTGGTTGGGGATGCCAGAATTTATGGGTCATTAGCCTGATCCGGTGCTGGAGGAGACTCTTGAGAGTCCCATGGACTGCAAGAAGATCAAGCATGTCCATTCTTAAGGAAATCAGCCCTGAGTGCTCACTGGAAGGACAGATCCTGAAGCTGAGACTCCAGTACTTTGGCTACCTCATGAGAAGAGAAGACTCCCTGGAAAAGACCCTGATGCTGGGAAAGATGGAGGGCACAAGGCGAAGGGGACGACAGAGGACGAGATGGTTGGATAGTGTTCTCGAAGCTACCAGCATGAGTTTGACTAAACTGCGGGAGGCAGTGGAAGACAGAAGTGCCTGGCGTGCTGTGGTCCATGGGGTCACGAAGAGTCGGACACGACTAAACGACTAAACAACAACAACAACAGCCTGATCCAGTGTGCTCTTCTTATGTAGTGTTTAGAAACTGTTGATTGTCTATATGCAACCTTGTTTATTTTTAAAAGCACACTACATTTGCAACAAAACAAGAATGTAAACATTGTAGTTTTCTTTTTTAAAAAAGAAAGAAAGAAAAAAATCAGTACTATTCTGCATTCTAATATTAAGCCTTAGCTTGATGGTTCCTGAAGGGAGTACAATTTAAGCCCTCTATTGATGCAGGATTCAGCATTCCTGTCACCGCAATGTATTTGGCAATGTATTCAATAGAGTAGGTGGATTAGTGCTGTATGCATTTGTTTTCCTTTATTGTGCTGTTTAATTGCATGTTTGTTTGGCTTTTAGTCTTGCTAATCCCATTCATCAGATCTAATGTTGTCTTGTACAAATAAGAAAATCCTCAGGTTCGCTCCTACAAGTCAGTTTTACAAGGAGGCCTTGCCCAGAGCAGCCACTGTGCAAATATTGGTGGAAATCTTCATGAAAGAGCTTGGACTAGCCTCTGTCAAACTTTCAGACGAACCTCCTCTGGGTAGAAATATTCAACAGGTATCAAAATAGAAGAAAAGTGAAACAGGAGCAATGCCATTTCAAATAACACCCCCAAACACCTTTGAATAAATGTTAGGTGGAGCATTGTCAATTGATTTTATAAATTCTTATTGTAAATCTCTCCTACAATTAATGCTCACCTAGCATGAGCTTCAACATGGTGTGTGTGTGTTTATATATATACACAGCTCACTTCCTCTATACCTTGGCCACATGGTATCTATTTCTATTTCTATTTCCAAACAGCAATCATGCCTCCTCTTCATTTTTTTCTCATAGTGACTCAATGCTTTCCCTTAACCATCTCTCCTCCAGTCTAGACTAAACATTCTTAGCTCTTCCAACTGTTTCTCATGGGACTTGAGTTCCAAGCCCATCATCATCCTGGTATCCTAGTCATCTTCATAATTGAGCATCAAAATCGGGGCACTTGCTTTTTCGGGTCCTGAGCTCTTGCCATGGCTCTTAATTTACTTGTCCTGCTCACACTTCAACAATTGATGGGCCAGCTTTCTTTTAGGGGGGAGTGAAGGAGGGGGTGGGTAAGCTATGCCCAAGCTGCTTTCAGTCACGAGGCTGTCATTTAGCTTTGCTTGACTTAGCATCACATGTGAGTGTGCTGTATTTTATTTTATTTTTAGGAGGGGGAAAGTGTTGGGTCATTTCTTCATGTTTTCCCAACGTGAAGCTCACAATTGCAGTAGGGAGCAATGATGCTTGATTCAATTTCTGGCTCTCATCTTGGCAGTTGCTGAACAGTTGAGATAACTCCAGGGCTGGATCTACACTGAACTGAAAAACGCTATAAAAATATACCTGTGTATGCAATTTTCCATTGGGGACAGATTGCTGTTCTACAACGCCCTCTGGTGTCACATATTTATAATGCATTTTCAACATAATTTACCAGTGTAGCTGAGTTCCAGGTTAGGTCCCACCACCGACATTATGTTTAATTAGGGTTTAACACCCTAATTGGGAGGGAGGGAGATGGAGACAATGCTACCAACTGCATGTTTAATTAGGGTTTTAAAAACCCTAATTAAATAATAGGGCTGTGTCAATCCAGGTCAGAATGGGACCTGTTTAGAATCACTGGATCACACCCCAATCCAAATTGGAGGTGCTTAGTGTTTCAACATATGTGATTTCCATTTGTGGCTCCAGTTATATTCTTGACTTGCTCAACTGTCATTCTATTGTTTGAGGGATATTACAGGACCAGAAGCTTCCAATGAGTGTGAGAGAGTGAGATTGAGCAGATAAGCAGAAAGAAAATCTTGAGTGCTCACATGATGCTACTTAGACAAAACGCCACATGTTCCACTTAATAGCAGCATAGGCAATACACTCCCTACTATAGCACCCCAAAGATAGGATTATCAGGTGAGGAGATGCTCAAGAATATTGTTGAGTATATGGTGGGGAGATGATGCAGTTGAAGGGAAGGAGAAAACATTGATCTCCACTTGCAAATGCCTTCTTCTCATGCTAGGATCTCTCTGACTGCATTCAGACAGCACTTTCCCCCATTTTCTCAATGTTTCTTTACCTGATGATTTCCACATTTTACATGATCATTCGTATGCAATAGAAGCCACTTCAGGAAATCTAGCAGAATCTAGTGCAAGCTTAGCATTTATGTCCCTTAAAAATCCATTTGCAGCCTGGCTAGCCTGGGAAATCATGGGAGTTTTGCACTACAGTGCCACATATCAAAATTGGAGGCAGTATCCAGGCACACAGTTCCTTCCCACCATTTAAAGTCTGGTGTGGCATAACAGCATATCCATCAAAACGCTGTGGTTCCATAACACAGCAAGTTACACAATAGAAAAGGAGCTTAAGAATCTGGGATAGAAGAGCTAGCATTATAATCAAGGAAACTTATGCAACAATCCTCACATCTGAATACACTATTTTAGTCCAGCTCATAATATTTGTCATTGGCTGACACAATTAAGGCCACCCCCAGTCATGGAGTTCAAGATACAGTCACAAGCTGAGTCTGGTTACAGTCACATAAGGCTGAGAAATAAATCTGTATCCATAGAGACAGAAAACATTTCTCAAGTTCTGTTTTTTCTGCTTCTGGTTGAAACACATACTGAGGGCTGAAGGGGATGAACAAAAGCTCCATGTGGTTGGTGTACGTGTGACTGAGCTGTGCTGGAGCCCCATAGGTGGGAGATCAAGTGTTTCAGAGATTCGCCATATAAAATCCTCCTTGAAAATTCAATGCCTGCAAATCCAGGAGAAACTTCTGGCCGGACCTTTTCCTAGTTTTGTACTTTCAAAGCATACTTTTTAATGTGAATAGGATTGGACCGTGCGTGAAATCTTCACAGTTTGTTTTATACCAGATGACAATTTTCTGCAATTGAAATAAGTGCCAATGTTACCACCCTTTTGACATCTGGTTCTTTTATATAGTCCTTGGGAGGTTTTTAATGCAATTTTAATAAGCATCAAAGTAGAATGCAATTAGGTAGAAAACTATCAAGTGAAAAGACCTCTTTTAAATGAAAGAGATCATCCCCCACCTTTGAATTTTTTTTGTCCTAGACATTTTTAACGCTGCAGTAGAGCAGACAATCTGTTCTTCGTTTTAATAATATGGAAGGATGATTGCACCAGTGTCACAAAGTCTATTTTGATATCTGTGATCTTTAAATCCTAACATTTTCACACTTCTTTAGAAGTGCTACTAAAGTATGTAAGAGAGACAAAAAGTATGATTGCTCTGGGTAAGGAAGAGACTCGATAGTACATACAAGTTCAATAGAGGAATAAATTAATAAAGTGGGTGTTTTGACTCCAGGGAGGATAATAGAAATGTAGTGGAAGTAGCATGTTTAGTCCATTAGAGAGAGAAGAAACTGGGGGTGGGGGAAAAATACTCCTATTGCCAAACATTTCATTGCTTTTCACCATGCTTTTATTGACCTGGATGCTGAATTTTCCCCTTATTGTTGTTCTCCTATTTCTTCTTTGCCCTCACTGCCCATAGCTTTTTTTGCCCTCACTTCTATTCAACGGAGGTTGTTCTGTTAGGACAAATGGGGCACTGCCCCACCAACCTTAGTCTTGATTCCTATAAGCCTACCTGTCTTCTTACTCACAACCTATCCAGAGGGTGTTCCTAGCTGTTGACATTCTTCTTGGTCTCAGCTTTGCCCTTGGACTACTGCAATGCGCTCTATGTGGAGCTACCTTTGAAGGTGAGCCAGAAACTACAATTAATCCAGAATACGGCAGCTAGTCTGATGACTGGCCGCTGAGACCATATAACACTGGTCCTGAAAGGCCTACATTGGCCCCCAGTACATTTCTGAGCACAATTCAAAGTGTTGGTGCTGACCTTTAAAGCCCTAAACGGCCTCGGCCCAGTATACCTGAAGAATCGTCTCCAACCCCATCATTCACTGAGATCCAGCTCCGAAGGCCTTCTAGCAGTTCTCTTCCTGCGAGAAGTAAGGTTACAGGGAACCAAGCAGAGGGCCTTCTCAGTAATGGTGCCCATCCTGTGGAATGCCCTCCCATCAGATGTCAAGGAAATAAACAACTATCTGACTTTTAGAAGACATCTGAAGACAGCCATGTTTAGGGAAGTTTTTAATGTTTGATCTTTATCATGTTTTCTCATATTCTGTTGGGAGCCTCCCAGAGTGGCTGGGGAAATCCAGCCAGATGGGTGGTGTATTGATAATAATAATAATAATAATAATAATAATAATAATAATAATAATGTGTTGTTGTTGTTGTTGTTGTTGTTGAATTTAGCAGGGAGGAGGATGGGGACAACAGCAGAACGAACTGGTCCCCTCGGTCATTGGTTCTAGCTCCACCTACTGTTGGCCTCCTTGCCCTCTGCCCAGCCAGTCCAATTGGGCACCAGCCACCAGTGCAGCTGTTTAACTCTGGTGTGTCTAGTGTTCAAGAAGATTTTGCTTTACAAGCCTCTTTTTGCATCATCACCTTAGATGCAGCATTCTGGTGTCATCCATTATGTCAAACTGGTTACCTGCAGGCAACAGGTTTAATGCCAGTGTGGGTACCGCAGGGCATGGAGAAAAGGAAATGGACCCTTACACCAGCAGCTATAAAATGATGCACAATTGTTCACAAAGAGTGACCACCATTGCTGAAAACAGGAGGTTCTTTTTGAAAATCATGAAAATGAAACATAAATCAAGGGGAGTTGATTTTCTGCTTAGGCCTCCCACTTTTGCTAAAACGAGCAGGATTTCTTCGGCTGGTTTCACACTTCCCTTTTTCCAGATCTTGAGGGAGATATAAATGGGAAGTTAGAATGAACATATTATTGCTGCCTCCCAGAACAATTTACATATCTACATAGGGCCACATTGTAACACGTGTGTGTGTGTGTGTGTGTGTGTGTGTGTGCATGTACATGTGTGTGTGTAGTAAAAAGAAGGTGTGGGAGGGATCTGAATTGGGATCTGGAAGAGGATCAAGGGGCTCTAATCCCTCCTCCCTTGTAGTCCTGATCTAGGTGTCTGTGTTCAGTGCAAAACTTCCACTCATTCCAAACGGGGAGGGAATCTCCCAGTGCAAAGAGCAAGTGTGGTGTAGTGGTTAAGAGCGGTAGTCTCGTAATCTGGGGAACGGGGTTCGCGTCTCCGCTCCTCCACATGCAGCTGCTGGGTGACCTTGGGCTAGTCACACTTCTGTGAAGTCTCTCAGCCCCACTCACCTGACAGAGTGTTTGTTGTGGGGGAGGAAGGGAAAGGAGAATGTTAGCCGCTTTGAGACTCCTTAAAGGGAGTGAAAGGCGGGGTATCAAATCCAAACTCATCTTCTTCTTCTGCAAAGAGTGAGGTGATCCCCCCCACCTGCTATTTAGTTTTGAAAATCAATTCAAGTAATTGCTAATTCTTTGAATTGTAGGGGTTTGCATGAGCCATGAGATTGTATCTGTATCTGTAGCTTTCGGAAACATCTGGATCTGTTTCGGAGCCTCTGTGCATTTCCAGTTCAACTCATTATTCAGATCTAAATTAGATTCATTAAAAATAAAGCTGTGTTTTCTCGTCACCAACCTTAATGAGGAACCTAAAAATAGTAATAACTCCCCCATCCCATTTTTACAGAAGTGAGTGAAATGTGCATACGGACTTTGACTGCTGATTAAAGACTTAGAAAACAATTAAGTGAGAGGTTGGATGCCCACTAATCCCATGTCTGGTTCTCTTGTGAGTTGTTCAAGCTGAAGGCATCCCAGATATGAACTCACAAACACAAGCTTGTTGTGTTGTTACTGTTGTTGTTTCCCACTTTCTAGGGGTTTGGTCAGTTTTGGGTTTTTTAAAAATATATTCATCAGTCCCTTTGGGGAACCACTCCATGACCCCCACCTGCCATCTGAAGTGATACAGTCCAGGCACAGGTTAAGAACCTCATTGTTGTTTGTGGGGATTAGGCCAAAAATATGGGTGATTAAAGGGACGCAGGTGTCCCTTTATATGGGTGATTAAATATGGGTGATTAAAGGGACCCGCTGTGGGGACTTGCTGATCAGAAGGTTGGCGGTTCGAATCCCTGCGATGGGGTGAGCTCCCGTTCCTCGGTCCCTGCTCCTGCCAACCTAGCAGTTTGAAAGCACGTCAAAGTGCAAGTAGATAAATAGGTACCGCTCCAGCGGGAAGGTAAACGGCGTTTCTGTGCGCTGTCTGGTTCGCCAGAAGCGGCTTAGTCATGCTGGTCACATGACCTAGAAGCTGTACGCCGGCTCCCTCGGCCAATAAAGCGAGATGAGCGCTGCAACCCCAGAGTCAGTCACGACTGGACCTAATGGTCAGGGGTCCCTTTACCTTTACCTATGAGTGATTAAAGATTGTTGGTGTGGGAAGGCAAAACCTGGATCAATGAAAGATCAAACATTAGCCAGTTATATCCTGGGGGTATTATGTAGGGCACCTTTAAAGTTTGGCTATTGTTATTTTTAGAAAGAAGTCTCCTTTTTACTGCCAGAATTGGATGCAGTTTTCAGGCATGGTCACCCCTTCCAAGGGGACCATGCCTGCCATATTTCAGAATGGTAGTTGCAGTGTCTATTCCACAAAGGTACAGAAGTACCTTGGTTCTCAAACGCCTTGGTTCTCAAATGCTGAAAACCCAGAAGTAAGTGTTCAGGTTTTCAAATGTTTTACGGAAGCCAAACATACGATGCGGCTGTCGGCTACTGTTTCCGGGGCACCTGCACCAATCAGAAGCTGCACCTTGGTTTTCAAACATTTTGGAAGTCAAACAGTCTTCTGGAATGGATTAAGTTTGTTGCTTTTGTTTTTGCTATTTATTTTCCATTTTTTATTTTTGAGGCTTTTTCGGTTAATTCGTTTTTGTGACTGTGTGAAACCCAGTTCAGCTACAGATTGATTGATTGATTGATTGATTGATTGTGTGACTGCGGAAATGGATAAAAGCCCCCCATCCAAACGATGACTACCATCAGTGCAGGTAAGGGGAAAAATAATTTTAATTTTTATCATCTACAACACTGTCTTATTTATTTTATAGTACAGTACATTGATTATTGCTTTAATTTAATGGATCAATGGTCTCGTTAGACAGTAAAATTCATGTTAAATAGCTGTTTTAGGGGTTGTTTTTAAAAGTCTGGAATGGATTTATCCGATTTGCATTACTTTCTATGGGAAAGAGCGCCTTGGTTTTGGAATGCCTTGGTTTTGGAACGGACTTCTGGAACGTATTAAATTTGAGAACCAAGGTGTTGTTGTTTAGTCGTTTAGTCGTGTCTGACTCTTCGTGACCCCATGGACCAGAGCACGCCAGGCACTCCAGTCTTCCACTGCCTCCCGCAGTTTGGTCAAACTCATGCTGGTAGCTTCGAGAACACTGTCCAGCCATATTGTCCTCTGTTGTCCCTTCACCAGGGTCTTTTCCAGAGAGTCTTCTCTTCTTATGAGGTGGCCAAAGTACTGGAGCCTCAGCTTCACGATCTGTCCTTCCAGTGAGCACTCAGGGCTGATTTCCTTAAGAATGGATAGGTTTGTTCTTCTTGCAGTCCATGGGACTCTCAAGAGTCTCCTCCAGCACCATAATTCAAAAGCATCAATTCTGTGGCGATCAGTCTTCTTTATGGTCCAGCTCTCACTTCCATACATCACTACTGGGAAAACCATAGCTTTTACTATACGGACCTTTGTTGGACGAAGGTACCACTGTATAAATAATCGGATTCACAGGAGATGGAGTGGTGGTAGGCAAAAGAGTGTAGATTCTGCAGGAAAGGGCATCTAAAGAGTAACAAAGACTCCATTACCACCCACCCAATGCAGGGACTGTGTCTTGGGGAAAGGCGCATAACACTGGCAAGACAAAGTACAACAAATCTTAGGGAATCAGACTATGATGAAATTAAGAGAGGATATTGTAGGCAAGATGGATAGTGTTCCCAATCTGTATCAGATCCTGACACAAAATTCACCATTCTGGTGAAAACCGGGCACCAAAAGATAGAACCTTATATAAAAACATGGTTTGATACAGAATGTAGGAAAAGTAAACAGGCCTTGGTAAAAGCAGCAGGAGCACTAACGAAACACAAATCTGACAGTTGTGGTGAAAATGCCATCCCCACCAAAGACCCTGTTATCCCAAGGGTTATTTTGAGGGAAGACTTCTGCCCCCATCACAGATTTGGGGGGATTTGAGAACCATCCAAGAATATAAAATGGGGTTTATATCCTTCAAGCTAACAGATTCTTTTTTTCTTTTACGACTAACATAGATACTTCAGGAGACCACCAGCCAGGCTTTTTGTACAGCCCAACTTGATTACATTGCAGCTTACTAGGTTTATCCATATCTTTAAATAAGTAAGTTGAAAAAAGAAACAAAAAGATTAGATACAAAGTAATCCTCTTAATGGGACGCGGGTGGCGCTGTGGGTTAAACCATAGAGCCTAGGACTTGCTGATCAGAAGGTTGGCGGTTCGAATCCCCGCGACGGGGTGAGCTCCCGTTGCTCGGTCCCTGCTCCAACCTAGCAGTTCGAAAACACGTCAAAGTGCAAGTAGATAAATAGGTACTGCTCCAGTGGGATGGTAAACGGCGTTTCCATGCGCTGCTCTGGTTTGCCAGAAGCGGCTTAGTCATGCTGGCCACATGACCTGGAAGCTGTACGCCGACTCCCTCGGCCAATAAAGCGAGATGAGCGCCGCAACCCCAGAGTCGGCCACGACTGGACCTAATGGTCAGGGGTCCCTTTACCTTTTTAATCCTCTTAATGTTGCTATTGTATAATTATGTTGTTCCCAGTTTTGGGGGTTATTTTTTTTTAAAGAACTTAAAGGGATGAAGCATTCAGAGCTGAAACACATAAGGCTTCTTTCAAGTTGGCAACCAACATTCACAATTTCTTCAGAATGCTCCAGTTGTGCTAAATGGTCAGCAGAAGCAAGCATAAAATGACACTCATGTTAGACTGGATGGAGAGAAAACAGCTGGTGCATTGGTGGCACCTGGCAATGCACATTGAGAAGGTTAACTGAACTATACAGCCCAAGGATCATTAATAAAGGAACCGTGTCAAATTTATGACAAGGAAGGGAAAGATTTTGTTGAAATGTGATGTCACATTCCTGGGTTTGCGTCTCTAGCATCAGTAGCTAGGACTTTGACATCTGATCGGAGGGTGTTCCATAAGGTGGGTGCCACTACCAAGAAGGCCCTCTGCCTGATTCTGTATTTTCACCAGAGGGTGTGGTAGTAATCTTACTTTTGAGTATTTCTGCATCATCTGGGTGGGGGGTCATACTGCTGAAGATGGGAAGTGGGTAGGGTAAAAGCTATTATTATTATTATTATTATTATTATTATTATTATTATTAAGTATTGTTTTAATACTACTACAGTGGATGCTCGGGTTGCGAACGTGATCCGTGCAGGAGGCACGTTCGCAACTCGCAACACAGTGTCTGAGCACGCGCAGGTTGCCATTTGGCGCTTCTGCGCATGCGCAAAGCACGATTTAGCGCTTCTGCACGTGCACGACCACCAAAACCCAGAAGTAACCCAGAAGTAACCCAAAAAAACCCCCCGCAACCTGAAGCATCTGTAACCGGAGGTATGACTGTATTTATTAATTTGTGATGTGCATAAATGCTGATATTTAAAAAAATGGTTCATGGGCACAACACGAATAGGATCAAAGCATACCTAGTTAACTGTTTAAATGAGAAAAACAGTGGGGGGCTTATACATGAACTTTATCCCAATTCATCCCTATCCAATTCATCCCTATCCAATATTTATCCATGGACAGACACCACAAAGGAGGTTCCAAAAGGTCCTTAGATAATGCATATGTTCTATCACTCTCATTGAATAGCCCGCAGGTTGTAGGACCTCAGCAGATGAATTATTTTGGTTTCCCCTTTTCTAAATGGGGGGAAAAATCCTGAAGTTCCGCCATAAAATTAATGTCTGTCTTAAAAGCGTGAGATGAAGTCGTCAAGAGATACCCTAAGGGTACTAAAAAAAGAACACATTGTGTCCTGTTGATGAAGTTAGATAATAGTTTTCCATGGAATAACCTTGGGAAATGATTGCTTCAATAAACAGAGAAGCTCATTAATATTTAAGAGCAACTCTAACTTTGGGAAATGGATTGTATTGAAAAAGGATTTTCAGTAAACCACCAAGTAATTTTCCTTCCTGGAGTCTGTTGACCTCGGTTGTTCTTCATATGCCACCATGGCCTGGATCTCTCCTTGGCCTTGTCATGAAACAATTGTATAAAACAAACCTCTGAGCGGGTTGTAAAAACCAGGGGGTGGGGGGATGAGTAAATCTGATGTATACAATCACTCGCTTCAATAATTAACAGTGATCCTGTTGCTTATCATCTGAGCGTTCCTTGATAATTAAAGGACTTCGGGGGCTTAAAGATTAAAATGCAGACATGTTGGCTCATTATAAATTGGCTCACTTTAAAAAAAATTATTCTCTTGTGTTTTATGCCTCCAAGTCATCAGTCGCTTAATATCACACAAACATACACACACAAAATGTAACATGCAGTTAAAATAAAGTTATTTGCATGAATTTTTGCTGAATGCAGCAGCTACACAAAAAGACATATTTATCCATAAGGCTTAATTCAAGATGCTGTGTAAAATTATACCAGTGAGGAGGAATTCTTATCATCTTCATTTTACTCTGAATATGAATTGCTTGCAGAAGGTTGGAAAATGTGGAGCAGACTACAGATTACTGGAATCCTATAAAAATAGCTGATTCTGGTTCATTGTGGCTAATTGTGAACTTAATGCAGAATGGTCATAAACCGCGGGGATAGTGCAGGTTCACCTGAATGAATGGAGAATTGTTTTCAAATATATTGTTCTGATTGCATGTAGAAGTGTAATATGGTTATTCTCAACACTTTATTCTCAACCACTTTACCAAATCATTAGCAAATCACTATGGTAAGTTGTAAGTTGGTAAAAGCTACCTGTATTCATCATTCACACATTATTGATCTTCCCCAACCCTTTTTCCCCAGCTTTTCCCTGTCCCATGTCTGCCATGCTGAAACTTCCCTACGTTGATTTGAGTGGTCCCTACCAACATTAGTTCAAGGTGGAACTAGACTTTAACAAAAGCATGGGACTGCTGAGGAAAAAATGGCCTCTTGTGCAGGTTCTGATCCTCTCCACTCTGAACATGTATACCATAAATTGTAGATATGGATGGAGGAGAAATTCAATTCAATACACATTTAAAGCTGGATCTATCAAGTTTGCATTTTCTGAAACAATATGCAAACTGAAACACAGCTATGCTTCAAAATTCACACTTAACTAGAATCTGTGATGCAGTTTCTCCCACCAAATAATGTTTATAAAAAATGCATCTTGTTGCATGCCACCTCAATCTTCAAGTAGTGTGAGATTCCAGGAGTTCCAATCGCTTACCCAGGATTCGTGTTTTCTTTGGAATAAGGTACAATGGAGACTGAACAAAACAAAACAAAATCCTTCCAGTAGCACCTTAGAGACCAGCTAAGTTTGTTATTGGTATGAGCTTTCGTGTGCATGCACACTTCTTTATGATAATGTGGTTTATTTACACACATATGCAACCTGAGCCTATGATAGAGGACTCACAGCATTAACACCCCAAGAAGGAATAGCTTCTCCCATAGCCACAGCCTTGGATTTCAATAGAAATCAGGCACAGCTCTGTCTCCCAGCTGCCCAGCCTGCAGCCTACCAGTTTTGCTGTCCAGCAGATAGCCACTTGCTTTGTTACCTTAATGGCCCATCCTTGGAGGGCCTTTACCTCACAAGGAAGCTAGCCTGTCTGTTCCAGTAATTGAACCTCAGGCATACAGTCTACCTCCTGAACTCATAACATTGTGTTAGAGAAAAGTGTGCATGAAAATTAAGATATTTGTGAAAATAATAAGCAAATTTGCACCAAAATGCAGGTGAATATTTTTCAATTGCTACAAAATGTAAAGAATTGAATTTTAGACTGGTTGGGGGGGGTGAGAAACAGAAAGAATCAAAATAGACAGATCCTTCCATCTACCCATCCATCCCTAACTGTGAATTATCACTCCCACTTCACTCTACCTTAGCATGAGCAGGAGAAACATATCAAAATTAATCTGGGCATACCATGAGATCTGAACCCAGGATTGAGCTTTGATTTTCTTAGGAAGCCAGGATTCATCAGTGAACACATTGAACTTGGTTATAAAGGCTGACTAGCAAACCAGGCTTGTTGAGGAGAAACTGTAGCCTTATTGGAGTTCACCGATTGGGTCTGCGTTGCTCCGGGACAGGAGGAAGGAAGTCAAATGACACCGAGGTTGGTTCAAAGAAAGAGTTTATTCTGCTCCCCGGATAGCAGAAGGCACTTGCGTGGTGGGTCCACAGCAAGTCCAAAGAAATCAGAGATTACATGCAATATATATATCCTCCAGGCACCCTCTCCCTCCTTCCCCAGGTATCCAACCACGTCAGCCTATGTACGCAGGTTGACATCACATATGTTCTTGCTCTGGTATTCTTAACCATAAAAGGGTATTCCTTCCTGTACTTCTGACCATAAAAGGATCTTCCTGTTCCTACTCTTATCTTGGAGGAAGAGGTCGTCATCTCCGAGAACACGCTCTGGTGTTGTTCCCAGACTTAGGTCTGTGCGTCTTTTGTGGTCAGGACATAAGATAAGGCACAGACATGTTTTCTCTGTTCTACTGGTACAGTCAGGGTCATCCCTTGCCGTGACTGTTAAAGGGGGGAGTTTGTTTATACAGCTGTGTCCTTGTTATGCATTTGCTCAACAGCTCTCTTGGAGAAACAAGAAAAGGGGGGGGGGTTGAGTCAGTTTTAAACTGACTGCACAGAAACCCATTCCTTCAAAACAAGCCATGATGCTGGATTTGGACATAACTGAGAGCCGAGCTTTAACATGGCTTCCTGGTTTGGTCCTCCTACTTATACCAAGAAGGAGTAAAGCAGGAGCAATCATTTACAGGAGGAGCAAGGAAGCGCTTTCAGCTGAAGGTCCACATTCCTTAGTAGACTAACTTCCAGGGGCCAGTCAGTTTGGAGCAACTGCTGTGGGTCTTATCTCTGTACAGGAGGCTACAGTGCAGCCAAACAAAGGTTTATACATGTACATCTCTCCATCCAGGCAGGCAAGAGGCATTGTTGCAGTTTAAGGAAAAATTCCAACTTGGCAGCAAAACCAGAGGAGTGAGAGAGCAACCTGCAGACTGTCTCAAGCACCTGGAGGACCATTTTTGGCCCATGGTCCTGAAGCCCTTCAGAAATGCTCCCCAAAGCATTTTGCTTTGAAGTGCTTCCAACAGTTCCCTTCTGTAGCCTCAGCTGTGAAACCATGATGGGGAACAGAAAGTCCCACTGCATCAGAAGTTGGGTTATGTAGCCCTCTAAAAAGAACTTTTGCTATTGAGCCTGGAGATGGTAGCGATGGATGCTCCAAGGGACCTGATTCCTTTTAAGCCTCCTTAACTAAGCGCTGAGGATCCCACTAAAAAAAATGTGGTGACTTCAGATTAAGTTAATTGTCCTTCCTTCAATCCTATGAGGCATGTGAGTTAATTTAAGGCTAATTAGCAAGTGCTCCGTGAGGCAGCTAAACTGCACTAATGCATTTCTAAGAATTCAGCTCCAGAAGAAATAAGCTCGCTGCAAATTGAAAGGGAACATTTCCAAAAGAAAGGTTAAGGAAGGCCTTAATTGTCTCTGCAGTAAGGCTTGCTTCACTTCGCGGGGGTGGAGAGGGTCTGGAGTACTTGACTGGAAGAACTGTTGCCTTTCCCTTAGTTACAAAAAAGAAGAAGATCTCAAATACCTTTATTAGAGCTTAAACTTGTTGGAGTTGCAAATAAGCAATGGGGCTCAGTCCTTTATGCAGTTCAGTAAACTTCCTCTCTCTGGTCCCAGAAGGAGATCCTAAGCTTGTTCATCATTGCAGAATTTATCTGCAGCCACCACTGCTACTAGCCATCTCCAACAAGCACACAGCTGGCTTCTCAACTTTCAGCTTCCTACTGTGTGAGCTCTATAGCTCATGATTCCAGAGACAATTCCCCTGCGGCTGGTGCTGGCAGATGCAATTTGCAGGACCTGTGCTTGGGTTCTAGGGCAATGCGAAGAGAGGTGGCACTCACTGCACCTGGAAGAATCAACCACAGGAGGGGATCCCCCCTCCTTTCCCCCCTTTTTGCTATTTGTTCTGCTAACAAGGAATGGGGGATGAGGAAGAGGAGGAATTGTACCTGACAGTAAAGGGAGAAATTGCATGAAGATAATTGAAATCACTGGGTTAAAGCTGACTGAAAGTCCAGAGGTTGCATTATTATCAATGAAGGACTTGCTCACAAATTTATTGACAGCTGCACGAATTATGATAGCTAGGAAGCGGAAGGAGCAAGCAGAATATAAAAGAATGGTATAAAGAGGGGTGGGATATAGCTAAATATATATATATAAATGTCCCGTAGCACCTTAGAGATCAACTAAGTTTGTTCTTGGTATAAGCTTTTGTGTGCATGCACACTTCTTCAGATACACTGAAACAGAAGTCACCAGTGTCAGGAGCTCATCCTATACTCAAGTAGGACCCTGGCAGAGACACATGCCTGACTGGCATGTTCCCTCCCTCCTGGTCAATCATTCAGGAGCTTCAAAAGCTTTATTCTGCCCGAACATCACATCGACCAATGCCAACAGACACTGGCACACTTAGGGATCCACAGAGTCTTTGCAGTTTGCGTAACAGACCTCAACAACTCAACATTTTGGCTAATCTATTTTATTTACATATAAACACACACGGAGCACTGCAACATGGCTCCCTCTCTCTCTAGCATCAGACAGCAAAGAGAAAAAACAAAGGAAATAGCCCCACTTCACGGAACACAGTAACACAAACATCCCGTATCCATCACTTCCCACTGTGGAGTCAAAACATACACTGTCATGTGATAAACAACAATCTCATGACTGAAATCATGGAGCAGGAATTCTAACAACCAGACCCTTATATATAGTGGGAGGGTGGGGTGGGGTTTTTCTCAGGAGGGTAGTAGGAGATGGGTGATTGACTCAATAGGTGTGTTAAACCTCTTGACGACTGTTAACGACTGCAATTAGTCCTACAGGAAAAAGCAAGGGATAGTTTGCAGATGAATAGGTGCTACTGGACATTTATTATATATATATATATATATATATATATATATATATATATATATACACACACACACACACACACACACACACATATATATATATATATATATATATATATATATATATTTCAACTGTGTCAGACCAATACGGCTACCCACCTGAATCTGAGTTATAGCAATTAATGATAAATTAACATGTGCCATTAAAGTAAGACAGGGAATATGCAGGAGAAATGATTTTGAGGAGATATGTTAGGTGTTTGTAGAATTTGTACTGTTAAAACGGAAAGGGGTCAAACCGTCGTAAGAGGTCTTGAAATTTTGGGAGGTTAGATACTTACAATGGAATGGTCTCGGTGGTGAGGTGCACATTTTTATTCTTATTTATTTATGATTTTACTTTGTCAAAAAAGGGATTATAAGTTTGCATATTACATTCATTTGTTTAAAAAGAAATAAAAAAGAAATTGCATTAGGAAGTGGTTTTCTCTCAGCTTCTGTTGATGCCAAGTTAGTCTGTTGCTGCCCCTCCAGCCACATTGCCTCCTGCATTTCAGCAACAGGACCGAGGGTGGGTGGTGGGGAGGGAATATAGGGGAGATTATAGAAGAATGGCACACATGCAGACTTCAGTCCTTGAGCATGTGAATTTGTGTGCTGGAGCTGAATTTGAACTCTCTGCAAGTACTGATGGTGGAGAAATTTGATTCGGTTCACATTTATAGTCCAACCTGCCAAAATTTGCACTTACTCAAACAATATGTGAACCAAATGACAACCATTCTTTGAAATGGGCACTTGTCCAAATTTCAAAGCAGTTCTCCAGCCAAGAGAATGAATATACTGGGGTAAAATGTGCCTAGGGGAGGGGAAATGCCATACAAAAATGTATCATATCAGGGGCAATTGCTTTGCAACAAATGTCTTTATTGGGGGAAATTGCATACAAATGTATGTATATTGGAATAAATTTGCAGTAAAATGAATTTTCATGAGGACTTAAATCCTCCCTACCTTCCCACCCCTGCAGACTAGTGTGGAAATGTGGAGACATGAGCTTCAGTCTGGGAAAATGAGAAATTGGCAGATTCTCCCATCCCTGGGAGCAAGGTACTGCCAGCATATAACACCTTGTCCGTGAGATGTGTACTGGCTACCATTCTCCTTCCAGCCAAATACAAGGTTTTGATACAAAATAAGCCCCCATACAACTCAGAACCAGGTTAAGAAAGAGAGAGGGGAGAGAGCGCGAGAGAGAGAGAGAGAGAGAGAGAGAGAGAGAGAGAGAGAGAGAAAGCACTTCACCCCTTCCATAGAAGTGCTCACCCGTATTTTTACTGAAGTCCCTAAAAATGTCAGAAGCTCACTTCTCAGCAACTTGGGAAAGGGTTCCAGCGTAACTGTCCCTTTTTCATGGAACAGCATCCCTGCTATATAGTATAATTCTCCACATTACCACATCATCCTGTGATTCCTTTTTAAAACCCTTAAGAAAATATGTCAGCATTTGTGTGTGCATTTCTCCGCATAGACACTTTCTCTGTATGCAATTTTGCCTCATATCCATTTTTGAAAGTAATACGATCATAGAATTAGAAGGGATCCAAAAGGTCATCTGTTCCAACACGTCTCAACACGTGGTTCCCTATCCAACTTAAAACCGTATTGGACCCTGGTTAGCTTGGCAAATGTGCTAGCAGATATTTTATTTTTATTTTTTTGCTGCTGCTGCTGCTGCACCACTAGAGATGGCCATGCATTCTTCTGTGTTATTTTCAGCAATAAATTCATTTTAATGTGCACTTTCCCCTAATATTTGCATTCTTGTGCATCTTGTGTGGTTGAAGAACTGCATCTCAAAATTCAGAGAAGTGTGAATTTTGAATGACAGCTGTGCTTCAATTCCTGCATTAGAAATTAGCTCTGGATTGTTCCTCTATCTTTAACGTGTGAAATACCCTTCCTGTTCTGATTTCTGAACACCAAGCTGCTTTTTTTTTAAGGTAGAAGAGCACTCTCCCACCCCCTGTTCAGCTGGTAGCTTTACACGAAGCTTTCCAAAAAGTTAAAAACAACAGTTTCTTCCTCTTCTTTGAATTGAGCCCCACAGTATGTATTTCTGTGTGACTTCGACTCTTTCAGTTATGAAATTATTCCCAAGCTGACCATGGGGACTGAACAGACAACTTATTCTGTTCTTGACCTTACGTTGGCTTCAAGTGGATGGAAATCGCTTCCCCCAAATGTCTGCAATGGGTTTCAATTTTCCCTAGTCCTAATAATGTTCCCACTGGGACCTCATGATTCCATTACCAGCCAGTCCCTAACAACTCAGACAATTTTATTAATATTTGCACTAGGAGGGAATGGCAGTAAAAAGACATTAACCCACAAAGTCATGAAATGCTCTGTTATCTTGCATATCCTGAGCTAGAGAGAGATTTAATAACATCACTACATAATAAAGCTTCCATGCCTGATACGATCCCAGAGGAAGAGCACAGTGGAAAAAAAATTAAAGATTTATGGCTTCCAATTTAATTGTATTGTAGAAACAGAGTCTACTTCTATTCCTATTATACAGTATATTTATACAAAGTTGTGCAAAAGAGGGTGGGGGGAGCAAAACAAGCTGCAATTGTTTCCACATTTTAATGCACTGGGAGTTCTATACAAAATGACAAATTGGCTGATATGTACTCCTACCAAGAATAATGCCTGGGTTTACAATAACTTAATGTCTCAAAAGGATATGTTGCCTGGTCTGTAAACAACTATTCCATGATAAATGAATGGTGAGGGGGTAACACACACTTTGAAAAGTACACACTGCTGAATCTAAACACTTATTTATGACCTTTCATTGATCCAACTTTTGCCTTTTCATACCAACTAACTTCAATCGCCCACATTTTAGGCATAATTCCCACAAACCATGAGATTCTAAACCTGCGTCTGGACTGTACTAGTTCAGATATCAAGTGGAGAGCTTGGAGTGTGTGTGTGTGTTTGTGTGTAACATCCAGAGTTATTAAGAAACCTAAACATTTGTTAAAGGCCCTGACCATTCATTCATGATGATCAAACAATACATTCACAACAGTACTGCATTTTTGGAAGCATCTTAAGTGGTTAAGAAATTTGGTCTCATAAAAATAAGAGAACGGCTTCAATATTTGAAATAGTGAAGAGGGAAGAGTGTGGGGTGCAGCAGGCTTAAACATCCTGTCACCACTTCTCCCCATTGGGTGAAATCACCCTGAGGTCACAACCTCATCCTAGGGAGATACCACCTCTCCACTTCTTCTATGGGAGGAGGGGTGTGGCAAATTCAAAACTTCTTTCTTTCTTTCTTTCTTTCTTTCTTTCTTTCTTTCTTTCCTTCCTTCCTTCCTTCCTTCCTTCTTTTATCATTATTTCTTTCTTTTACATAAAATTATTAAATTGTGTTGTAGGAACATAGGAAGCCACATAGAAAGCTATCTTATACCAACCCAGGCCATTGGTCCATCGTCAGCAATGATTATCGTCTTCCAAAGCAGCTACTCTATCCCCAAATTAAGAATGGAAATCAAAATACCAGTGGACAACAAAAGAGGTTTAAAGCACTGATAACTGGGAATCAATGGCCTGAGAGCACTCCAATTGGACCAAAGGCGACCAATGGTGCCATGGATTTTGAAGAAACATGAACTCAGGGCGAATAGCAGAAATGAGCTAAGAGGAAGGCACCGTGATCAACTCCCCCCCCCCCGGAAGCCTATGTCCCCACTGTGGAAGAATGTTTAGATCCAGAATTGGCCTCCACAGTCACTTAAAGACTCACTATTAAGATCGTGTTCATGGAAGACAATCTTACTGGGCTATGAGCAATCACCAAAGAAAAGAAGAAGACATTTAAGACTAACAGGCATCCAAAGGGAGTCCCCTTTGGAAAGACCCTGTTGTCGTATGGAATTTCTTCAGCATAGGGTTGTCAACTGATCAGGGATAGGGGCATGTCCTAATCTTGTACTTTTAGCAGCAGTATCATCCACAGCATGTGATGTGTCTTAGGGCATGGTGGTAAGCATCATCATCTGTGAGCACCTGCAGATTAAGTTGCTGTTAAACACACAGGAGTTGGAGCCAGGAATTAAGTTGTTGTTCCTATAGCAGAAGCAGAAATGGAAGCTCCTTCTCCCAGGTTAGTCCCATCCCTATCATCCCTGGAGCTTGCACTTATCTTGTCTACATTGATAGGAGATACAGGAGGCAGAGAGGGGCACTTACTACAACGTTTAGCACAATGGGGCCTTGAAAAATGCTGTGGATCTCCATATGCTACATTAATACAGATAACAGCACCTATTCATCCTATTTCCAGCCTCTTTCCCTCTGCTGAAAATACAAAAGGAGCTACTTTCCTCCCAAGGCAATAGAGAGCTATCTTTAATCTTTTGCACTAATACACCAGCATTTGTTATCCATGCATCTGAATGGCAGCCCTTTACCTGCCAGTGCATTGTCTACAGCTTGGATAAATAAACAATCCTGCTGACTGAAGGCATCTTTTCCATCAGGATTATAGACCACCATTTAAGCATTAAAAGCAAATACAAAAGGAGAGAGTCTCTAAAAGGAAGCATAAATCTCAAAAGGCTACAAAAGTCTGCGGCAAAACAGTTATTTTTCCAGGAACGCTTGCAAATAGCATAGATGTTGGTTCCCCACCCCCACCCCCTTCTGATTCTCTTTTACCAGCCTGTTTAAAGGGCAGCCAGGATCATTTGCAAAATGTTAGGGAGCAGTTCCGACAGCTGCCTGAGAGTGGCATGCAATATTCAGAGCAGGCAGAAAGCAAAACCAAGTCAAAAGACTTTGGCATTACAGTAGGCCTCTTATAGCAGCATCAACAGAAGGATAGTATCCAGACCAAGGGAAGTAATGGTACTACTCTATTCTGTCTTGGTCAGACCACACCTGGAATACTGTGTCCAATTCTGGGCACGACAGTTTAAGAAAGATATTCACAAGCTGGAACATGTGCAGAGGAGGGTAACCAGAAACAACCAAGGGTCTGGAAACCAAGCCTTATGAGGAATGGTTGAGGAAGCTGGGTACATTCAGCCTGGGAAAGAGGAGACTGAGAGGAGATGTGATATCCATCAAATATCTCAAGGGCTGTCACATGGAGGATGGAGCAAGCCTGCTTTCTCCCGCTCTGGAATGTAGGACTTGAACCAATGGCTTCAAGTAACAAGGAAGGAGATTCCGACTAAACATCAGGAAAAACTTTCTGACAGCAAGAATTATTTGACAGTGGAACAGTCTCCCTCAGGAGGTTATGGACCTCCTTCCTTAGAGGTTTTTAAGCAGTGGTTGGATGGCCAGCTGTCCTGGATGCTCTAGCTGATATTCTTGCATTGCAAGAGATTGTACTTGATGACTCTTGGGGTCTCTTAAAGGTTAAAGGTAAAGGGACCCCTGACCATTAGGTCCAGTCGTGACCGACTCTGGGGTTGTGGTGCTCATCTCGCTTTATTGGCCGAGGGAGCCAGCGTACAGCTTCCAGGTCATGTGGCCAGCATGACTAAGCTGCTTCTGGCAAACCAGAGCAGCACACGGAAACGCCGTTTACCTTCCCGCTGGAGCGGTACCTATTTATCTACTTGCACTTTGACGTGCTTTCGAACTGCTAGGTTGGCAGGAGCAGGGACCGAGCAACGGGAGCTCACCCTGTCGCGGGCATTCGAACCGCCAACCTTCACTAAACTGAGCTTCATCACTGTAACTTCTGTCACATGTGGCACAGAGGAAGGGGAAACACAGGTAGAACAGGGTGTAGGAAGGAGCTCCTTTCCCACTCAATTGATGTGTGGCTCATCCCTCTGTCCACCTCAATCCACATATGAACATGGACACCTGGTGGAGGGGAGGATATAGACCTCTACACACATAGGCACCCCTAGATCCTGGAAGCTTTATTGTGCAGGGTTCTGGGAGCAAATGGGGAAAAAATGGATGGCAAAGTCAAGCAGCCACACATGATCACACCAATTTTGTTGTTGATAAGGAATACATTGGAAAACCAAAAGAAACAACTGCTAGAAATGTTTCTTTAATTGTCCTTGAATCTTCCCTCCACACCTGCCACCCTCTCTTGCCACACCCTTTGAGAACCACTGATCTATATTTTGCTGGTGAAGATCAGAGAAGGGAGCCAGTGCTCACATTTCTAACTCTTTTCCTTATATGGAATTTTTCTCACTTAGCTGTTGTGTTGAGCTTCTCTTCCCCCTGGTGGTTTCATTAGTGCTTTGCTGCTTCTGACTGGGTTGTTTTAGGTCCTTAATTGTTTTCATTGCCGCTTCTCGTGTTAATATTGCTAGTTTACTTGAAGGGAATGTGTGCTGCAAAAGGAGAAATATCAATTAGTTGCAAGTTTTTCTTGCCTAGCACTCATTTACACAGCATCTTTTGTACATCTGAGGGGGAAAATAAGATGGCTTCTGGCTCTGCCCACTGAAAGTGGACAGGAGGAGAGTTATATAGCCTCATGAATGTGGCAGCCAATGATCAGGGCACATGGCCTTGCAAATCATAATTTGGAAGGCCCACCTTCTAGGGGCCATTAGAAAGCAGCTTAGCTACTGCCCATGTGCCTTTATTTACTGTTTATTTCCTCAATCGGTTATTGAATAAATACACACACACACACACACACACAGAGAGAGAGAGAGAGAGAGAGAGAGAGAGAGACTATATTTCAAGATTTATAAGCCACGCCACATTGAAAGAATAGCTGAGTTCTGTTGTACTTTGAAAGAGAATTATATGAAAATGATGTACAGGTGGTATTTGACTCCTAGTAAGGTGGCAAAAATGTATAGGACGAGTACAAATACCTACTGGAAACATAAAGAAAAAGAAGGTACCTTTTATCGTATGTGGTGGATTTGTACAGTGGTAAAAGCTTTCTGGGAGATGATATACAAGGAAATTTTAAAAAATGTTTAAAATAACTTTTGTTAAAAAAGCAAAAGCTTTTTTTATTAGGAATTACACCCCAAAGGACCAGAAAAGACTTTTTATGTATAGACCAACAGCCGCTCAGATGTTACTAGGCCAGAGATAGAAAGAAGACAAAGTCCCTACCAGAGAAGAATGGCGAACCAAGCTAATTGGCTATGCCAAAATGGCAAAACTGACTGGAAAGCTGAGGAACCAAAAACTTTACAAAAGAGTAGGGAAAATTTATAAGTTATTTAAAAGACCACCATAAGCAGATGGAAACATTGGCAGGATTTTTATTTTACTTGTAGAATAACAATTACCATGGGAAATATGGATTGATATAATAGTTAAAGTATGGAAGAAGATGCAGTTTCCAATGTTTAAAATGGGACTCCAGGGAGGGGGTGGGGGGAGTCCTGAGATTCGGAGGAATATATATGGATATATATTTGAATTCTTTTTTTTAGAATTTTGTATTGTAAAATAAAAATAAAAATGATTTCAAAAGAAGAAGAATAGCTGAGTAGTGTACAGAAAGAAAAACCCAGAATATGAAATGCAATACACATCACAACTAGGCAGAGGAGGAATTCTCCCTCCAAAAATGTCGCATTGGTAGTTTTGGTTGATCTGCCTTGATCAGCTAAGTGTGGCTGGTGACAAAAAAAATAGTCCCCTTTGCCTCACAGATGGAAAACACCAGCGAGGCGGAAGAGAGATAGTGCAACAGAGATCACTGACCACCTTGAGTTATCAAGGGCAACGTGATGAGGGTTTCCTGAGGCTAGCTTCTCCTTTGGGGGATGTTCTCATGGCCCCTATGAAAAGTGCAAAAATCTTTCCCTCCAAGTCCACAAGGAGGTGAATGGTCCTACAGAACCTCGCAGCATTTCAGGGCAAGTTGCTCAGCCCTCTGTGGGATGCACATCAAAAATTGAGTGTGGCCAAAGTGTAAATGTGGCTGTGGCCAGTACTGGGCTAGACAGGCCAATTGTCGGGTTCATTTCCTGGCAGTTTTGTATATCCATCAGCTGTGTCATTTTGGTCTACTTAGACTATTATCTTAAATATGCAAATAGGGAGTAGGTTTTACTTCCCGTTACTTCTTCCAAGTAAGCATACATAGGATAAAGGATACACATGAGTACAAAAGCAGGTTACCACAAAACAAAGATTCTATTCTATTAACATCTTATACCTCTTTTAAATGTGTATATGGGAGGGGTGGGCCAGGGAGGTTTATGAGGTTGTGTGTATGTTTTTTGTTCTTGTTTTTATCGTCTATTTTGTGTTTTTATATTGTATTCTTATGTTGTGAACCGCCCTGATATCTCCAGAGGAAGAGCAGTATACAAATTTAATTTTCATCATCATCATCAGTGCTCTTTTTCTAGGAGAAGAAGAGGTGCCAAAACTCACCACGAACACCTCCTTGTTCTCTTATAATGGCAATGGTGCCCACCTGAGAAGTGCTGGAACTGAGTTCTGTTGAGTTCCAGCTGAAAAAACAGCCCTGATCAACATCATCATTTGGTCTTGCTGTTCATCTTTCGTTTTTTGTTTGGTTTTTTTGTTTTGTTTGGGTTTTTTTTTGAGACAGGATCATTACCCAAGCACTCTGGTTTCAGGATGACTTTAAGCCGGAGAATTTCCAGTCAACAATAAAGCAATCCGAGGGCAAGGTGCTTGCATTTGAGTCTCCAGAGAAAGGTAAGCATTCAAAAGTCTCTTGATTAGATGGCAAGCTTTCGCAGCTCCCAGCTACCACCCCTTGCAGAAAAGCTATTAGCACACAGAAGTATTAAGGTGCTGACACCCAGCTATTAAAGAAACCTTAAATGATGGTGTCGGAATGATTTAATTCTAATAGTTTTCTGATGGTTTCCTCTCTGTTAAGGCTCTGCATTCACAAGAGAGCACGACAATCATTTTGGCATCCCCCTTACAATGGGTGTTATTAATAGAGCTTCGGTTTATTGATTTCTCTGGCTAGATAATCATTCTTGAGCAGATGCATAATGTGGCCTGGGCTGAATAACTGATGGCACGGAGAATTACAGCTCAAGCTGGAACAAGCCGGAGGATGTGGTGGTGAAGAGAGGCCCCACCACTTCAAATATAAATGTAGGCAGAGGAAGCTGCTCCGATCAGACCAGGAATATTGCATGATGAATTGCTCTATTACAATGGGATTGAAAAGAGGGGGCAAAGAAGCAAATGTCAGAGAAAAGGGAAGGAGAAAAGGAGCTGATCTCATAATTCTGATAAAGACAGTGCCACTTCAGAATGTAGGTGGAGGGCAATCAAAAGTTTGAATTCAGCGCTATGTCAAAGAAAAAAAGTCATTGAGAAGGTTGGCTAGATCCTTTCTCTCCAGTACATTGGCTAACTGTTCATGGGCAGAACACATTAACGCAAGCAAGCATACAATCATTCAGTTTTCCACTTGCAAAACTGTGTGTGTGTGTGTGTGTGTGTGTGTGTGTGAGAGAGAGAGAGAGAGAGAGAGAGAGAGAGAGAGAGAGAGAGAGAGAGATTTAATGGGTCACAGCTCAGTGGTAGAGCCCATTTTTCCCATGCTGAATGCCCTACATTCAGCCTTGGAGTCTCCAGGAATGGCTGGGAAAACTCCTGTCTGAACTCATAAGATGAGGCTAAGAAACTTTCCCCATCCCTAACCTAAAACCAGTGTTTGTTTTCAGCCAGAGTGCACTGGAGCACAGTTCCAGCACCTATCAGGTGGCTGCCATTGTGGCAGCACCCCCTCCCCCCATTTCTTGCCTTTATGAACTTCTAATAAGCCCAGAACAAACATTTCAAGTTAATACGAAGCTGGCCAGCGTGTGCACGTCTACAATTTTTTTAGATCTGTGACTCTGCCTAGCTCCTACTTGGTCCTAGCTGTGATTGGTCAAGTTACAGGGCAGAGCCAGTTCATATTTCCTTTTCTTCAATCCATCTTCCATGTAGTGGCAGTGGGCTTTAAGCTTTCCACTGTTCCACATGCACACATTTGCATGAGGGCCCTTCTGAGCTGCCCTAGGCATCTTCCTGAATCTAGGCTGGTGGGGCACATTTTTTTGATCTGGACCAGAACCAGTGGCCAGCCCCAAACAAACTAGGAAGACAGCTTGCCCTAGTTTTTAGCACCTCTGCTATCAAACTGGCATCTGTTCAGGACTGCCCCGAGTCGCTCAGCGACTTACTGTAACAACCTCGTGGTGAGTTCCAGCACCTATTTTTCTTAAACAAAAGCACTGACTATAACCATGAAAATGGACCTTTTGTTTCCAGTTTGGCAATATAAAAAAATAAGATAAAAAAGCAGTCGATTTGAATATTTGACTATTGATTGGGGGAAAACAACAATATTTATTTCAATTGCAATCAAGGCACTGTCCTGAGACACTCTGCAATCGCTATACTTCCACCTCTACAATTAAACAATTTCAGAAGTGCAAGACAGGTAATGCACTGTGCCACACTCGCAGTGCAGGACAGAGATGGCTGTTGGTGATTTATAAAGGAAATAAATAAATCTATTCCACTCTCCAGAAATCAGATTAACAGAACTTGAGTGCTCCATGCCTGGTATGAAAAGATCAATTCTCCTCTGCTATTTACTTCTCTTCCCATAGAACATGATGGAATTCTGTGCACACATGCTGATTTGGCTCTCTGTAAAATCTAAAGCATTACTTAACCAAAGCAAGGCTACTCACTTTAGAGCTTTGCTCACCTGCCTATATACCTACTGCCTCAGAGAGATTGGCTTCAGGCCCAGCAGTGGGCAGGTGGAGCAGCCAGGCCTCCATTTCTGAAGCCCTTAAAAATAAGAAATAAATAAAAACTAAACTCCGCTGACTGTGGAGAAGTTGAGGCTGCATTTGCAACAGCATTTTCAAAAGCTACATTCTGGTAATCAGCTACATGGTGGGGAAGAATGGGTGTTTGCGATGAATTCTTTCTTACTTCCTTCAACATAGCTGATAAGCAGGATTTAAGATCTTTTTTTAAAAAAAAAGGGCATTGGCACATACAGCTGTGCATCTTCTTCTTTCTCTTCCTCTTCTCCTCCTCCTCCTCCTTCTTCTTCGTCTTCCTTATAGCCCGCCCATCTGGCTAGGTTTCTCCGGCCACTCTGGGTGGCTGCCAGCAGAATCGTAAAAACACGATAAAATATCAAACATTAAAAACTTCCCTATACAGAGCTGCCTTCAGATGTCTTCTAAAATAGTCATATAGTTCATCATTTCGTTGACATCTGAAGGGACGGTGTTCCACAGGGAGGGTGTCACTACCAAGAAGGTCCTCTGCCTGGTTTCCTGTAACTTCACTTCTTGCAGTGAGGGAATCAGTGAAGGAACTGGCAGAAGACCCTCAGAGGAGGACCTCAGATTGAAATAGGTTTTTGTGTATTTATTACAGACCCTCCATCCCAGTTTCTGATTTGATCCCAGGATGTCCCACTTTTCCTTAGGATATCCCTATTTTCATTGGAAAAATGTTGGAGGGTGTGTTATTATTGTTATCATCATCATCACCATAATTTATTATTTATACCCTGCCCATCTGGCTGGGTTTTCCCAGCCACTCTGGGCAGCTTCCAACAAAACATTAAAATACAATTAATCAGATATTAAAAGCTTCCCTAAACAGGGCTGCCTTCAGATGTCTTCTAAAAGTCGCATAGTTGTTAATTTCTTTGACATCTGATGGGAGGGTGTTCCACAGGGCGGGCACCACTACCGAGAAGGCACTCTGCCTGGTTCCTTGTAACTTTGCTTCTCGCAGTGAGGGAACCAACGGAAATTATTAATTTTGTCTACCACCATTCATCTGCAGATCCCAGGGTGATTCACAACACAAAAGTACAAAGTAAAATACACAAAATACATAATGAAAACTAGAACAAAAACAAAACCACTACCCCCACTCCCACAAACACATTTTAAAGGGTATGGAATGTTAATCAGCCAAAGGTCTGGTTTAAGAGGAACATTTTTTGCCTGGCACCTAAAAGTGTATAATGAAAGCACCAGGTGAACCTCCCCAAGGAGACCATTCCACAAAAGGGGAGCCACTGCACATTCTGGTGTTTCCACTGTCTGGACCTCTCATGGAGAAGGCCCTCTAAGAATAGCTTCAGAGGATAATTTCAGGGTCTAGATAGGTTCATATGGAGAGAGGCAGACCTTGAGGTATTGCGGTCTGGCTCTCCAGGTCAAAACCAGCACTTGGAATTGAGCCCAGAAACTATTTGGCAGTCAGTGCAGTTGGGGCAGCACTGGTGTAATATGGTTAAACTGTCTTGCTCCAGAGAGTAACCTGGCTGCTGAATTCTCCACCAGCCAAACTTTCTTCTGAGGCAGCCCTACATATAACATGTTGAAGTAATCTAATTTAGAGGTTACCAGAACATAGACAACAGTAGTTATGCTATGCCTGTCCAGATGGTCAACAGAGTGACATGGAGATTTCAGTGGAAACACCACTCTAACTTGGGGTAACTTGTTAACATTGCTCTTGGACTAAAAACAAGAATGCCCCGAGGCAACCTGATTCGACAGTTGACTTGGAATCATACAGAGCCCCTACAAAGCTCTGGGTTAAATAGATTTCAATAATTTGAATGAGTTTTCCTTCTGATCCTCTCTGCTAGTCAGTTCAATGCATTAATATCAGAGTGACAGTAATATATATTTTCCTTTGGTTTTACTCCACCCCAGCCAAGTGTATGTTCCATTTTTATAATGACTTCTCCCTCATTCCCCCCCCATCTCTGTTCATCTACACTCCACCTTCTTTTAGGAGACTTCAGGAAAGCATATATGTCAATGTTTTCTCTCTTATCTCAGCTGCCATAAACCAACTATTTGATTCCAAGAAATGTTACAATAAGACTCACATTTCATGATGATCTAGAAATAGAGATCTCAACTTCCTTTTTCACAAAGCTATTACTAAATGTTAACCACCCCAGACTTGCACTATTTGCGAGCAAAAACTACTTGAAATTTCTTCTATGGAAGAGCCAACCAAGTTGATCACGTTCATAATAGTTATTAGTTTTGTTTTAAAATAGCCATCAATTATGTCCACAGAAAATGTCTAAGATCTTCCTTTCTGCTTTCTGAGCTATAAATTGTTAGCATTTCACTCCTCCCATTGCAAGCAACATCTGATTCTTGTTTACTTTCTGTTCCATGAGAAAGGAAGCCAGTCTGTGTGACTTCTGTCTCTGGTACTATTGTACTTTTTCTTTCTGTTTTGCGATGATACATGATGTCTGTATGAGGGCTGCTCATGTTCTTTATTCTGTATGTTCTTTAATCTGTAATTATTTTCTTTAATCTGTAATTAGTAGAGATAAAGTAGGTATGCCCAGATACCTTCTCACCTCCGTCTCTGCTGCTTTACTGTGCTAAGACCGGGTGCTCACAAGAGAGCGGCTGTGAGTCCCAGAACACCAGGACCCCTTCCTGGGAATGCTGCGTAGCTGTTCCAGTTCCAGAGGATGGCTGTGGGGCCTGCAGGAGTGTTCCATTATAAATTGCACATCTTTTGGCTAATGCGGGCGCAACTGATAATGTGCCTAAATGTGATGCTGCACATCCACAAGAAAGCATGGAGTGAATGTGCACAAAACACCCTTTTGCATGTCATTGGGCTGAAAGAAAGTAAAGCAGTGGCATGTGGCTTGAGGACCAGCTGACTGATACAGGAACTTGGATTAGGCCCCCGTTGGCCTTCCCTATTGGTATACCTCTTTCTTGTGCAGCTAGCCCTAGGAACAGTGCAGTGACCACCCACAGAACTCACTGATATTCCACCTCATCTCTGTCTTCATTCCTGCCAACCTAGCAGTTTGTAAGCACACCAGTGCAAGTAGATAAACAGGTATCGCTGTGGCAGGAAGGTAAACGGCATTTCTGTGCGCTCTGGTTTCTGTCACGGTGTCCCGTTGCACCAGATGTGGTTTAGTCATGCTGGTCACATGACCCGGAAAGAAGACAGGCAAACTAATATCAGTGTACTGGAAGAAACAAAGATCACCAGTGTTGAAGCAATGATTCTTCAACATCAACTTCGTTGGACTGGTCATGTTGTGTGGATGCCTGATGATCATCTTGCAATGGAAAGCGTAATGTTGGTGGTCAACAAAAGAGGTTTAAAGATTGTCTCAAGGCAAATCTTAAAAAATTTAGTATGAATACTGACAACTGGAAAACACTGGCCTGCGAGTGCTCCAGTTGGAGAACAGCCTTTACTGAATGTGTCATGGGCTTTGAAGACACTCGAATTCAGGACGCAAGGGAGAAATGTGCTAAGAGGAAGGCACGCTTGGCAAATCCACACTGTGATCAACTCCTACCCGGAAACCAATCTCCCGAATGTGGAAGGACATGTGGATCCAGAATTGGCCTCCACAGTTACTTACAGACTCATTGTTAAACCATGTTTATAGAAGACAATCTTACTTGGCTATGAGTGATCACCAAAGAAGAAGAAGTACTTAACTGTCCAGGGGTCATTTGCCATTTTTAGCTGTCTTCATCCATGTTTGATGTTTCCTCACTGGGATAGAGATTTAGGTGTGCTGTGATTTTCTATGCTTCTTTAAAAAGAAAAAGAAAAAAGAAAAGTCTTCTACCATCATTTGCTTCACGGGAGCAGGACCATCTGCGCACCATATACCACAGTGTGAACTACCATCAACTACCATCATATGGAAAGGTTCAAACAAGTGGACAACATCAGTTGGGACCAATCTACATATTTTATGCTTATAAATATTGCTGGCACGCTGCATGAATTTTCATGCAACAGTGTGCATTCTGTGACATCTGTTGGCGATTATTCATATTCGCCAGCCAATATGTAAAATCCCCTGTTCATGCTATCAAGACGTCCTCATTCTCCATGGCTTCACGTGAATGCACACAATTGTGGTCTTTATGTACATTCACCAGTCAACTCACATTAAACTGAGCATTTAGAAAAAGAAAAAGAATACCCTGCCGTTAAAGTACATTTGATGCAATTTTTACTGAAGTAAAATACTCACCTGCTTAAATCATTCTCAGCCCATTTGCTTGTATTTTTTTTCTTGAAAAGCTATGACTACTTCACACCCCAACTCCAGATCATATGCTTTAAAATATATTTTAGCTTGTACAGTGGTACCTCTAGATACGAACGGAATCCATTCCGGAGCTCTGTTCGCATCTAGAGGTAAACATAACTAGCGACGGCACATCTGCACACACGTGCGTCACTTTTTGCTGCTTCTGCGCATGCGCGTGATGTCATTTTGAGCGTCTGCGCATGTGGAAACGTCAAAACCCAGAAGTAACACGCTCCGTTACTTCCGGGTTACCGAGGAGCGCAACTCGAACACGCTCAACTCGAAGCATATTTAACCTGAGGTATGACTGTAGTTTCAAAAGGAATTATTTGTATATTTCATGGTAATATACATAGCTTCTTTTGGCTATGACTATGCTCCAATTCCAGTGACTCCTTGAAAAATACCATTCAAACTGGCCCTCAGTGATGCTACTGTTGCTATATTCAGTGGAGGCCCCTAGGCAGTCAAAATCTTGGGGGCCCCCTCACAATCTGGCACTGACGATGTGGATCCAATAAGTTCTGGTGCATGAGAATTGTTGTATTAAAACTAAACACAAGTAAAAGTACAGTGGAACCTCCGTTCCCGAACTCCTCCATTGTCGTATGTTCTAGTTCTCAAACGCCAAAGACCCAGAAGTAAATGCTTCCATTTCTTTGTTTTTCGGAACCCAAATGTGTGACGCGGCTTCCACTGAGTGCAACCAATGGGAAACCGCTCCTCCGTTTCCAAACGTTTTGGAAGCCTAACGGGCTTCTGGAATGGATTTCGTTTGAGAACCGAGGTACCGAGGTATATTAATCATGTATATTAATTTCTGGTGTTTCAACATGATCTGCATCAAAATTGGAAGCTTGCCCAATGCTATACTCTAATTCTTCCCCAAAGCAATGAGGCAGTTGTCACCTTGTGCTAGTACATGTAACAAACAGCGTGACAAGTATTTGCTAGATATTTAGCATTGGGAGTTGATTCTTGCATTTGAAAAAGCTCTGCATGTTTGAGCCAACTCCTCAAAGTCCTTATTTGTCATAAAAGCCTATTGTGTTGCTCTCACACAATTCTTTAAAAGTAAGATGACACATTATTTATCATTATAGCACTTTCAAGCAGAGCACAGCACTGGGGCAAAACACCCTTTTACTTCATCACATCTGAAGCCTGCATTTCTGCCCCTGGGTTCCTTTGCATATGCTCCCCTCAAATCAATGAGGCTTTTTCCTAACTGGGAGAAGGACTGAACTCAAACGGGAGGGAGTGGATTTGATAAATGAATTGAGAAAGGTCAATAGCGTCCATTCGCGCAAATAATTCAAGGTCTGCCTGAGCTTTTCAGTGTATATCAGCATAGCTTTCTGGAAGATTCAGTCACTGGAGAGATGCAGCTCTTCCACCTATGAAAGTGATGGATGCTCTCAGCATCTTGTAAAGAATTAAAGACTTGGCTTAGCACTGCCAATATCTTATTGTTTGCCTCAAGGCCTGGTGTGCAGAGTGGGGGCGGGGAGCCTTGCTTACATACATGGGGCTCTTGAGAGCTGGTGCCTCTAGATGCAAGAGTAACATTTGAGAAAGCAGTTAAGCCTTCAGGGAAACAGCAGCGCTTGTATTGTACTACAGAGGCCTTTGCTGCAAAACTCATGGGAAATAAGAGAAGGCAGCCTCCTAGCTTCTCTCAGATTAAAAGATTACCAGAAAACAGCAGACAACAAGAGCTGGAACAGGCAGGCAGGCAGGCAGGCAGGCACAGAAAATTAAATGGTGCTAGAACATTTCTCAAGTGCCTACCTGCTAAACAAAACATGCAATAAATTAGAGGTCAGTGGAGAAGTACTGGCTCAGTCCTTACAGTAGGTGCTACCCATGGACTGGGATGGGGGGAAAGGAAAGTGAAGTTTAGTTCCCATTTGCTCTTCAAGTTCTTATCTGCTACCTCTCAAGGTTTAGCTAAACAGCAATGGTGCCAGATCCAAGGTTTGTTCACATGTTACACTGAACACAGGTCCAAGGTCTCTCTACACATGCACAAGTGTTTGTGTGAAGGTGTGTGCTTGTGTTTATTTGTATCATTCAACTATTGTTCACACAGGTAAAAAAATGTAAAGGTAAAGGACCCCTGGACGGTTAAGACCAGTCAAAGGTGACTATGGGGTTGTGGTGCTCATCTCGCTTTCAGGCTGAGAGAGCCGGCATTTGTCCACAGACAGTTTTCTGGGTCATGTGGCCAGCATGACTAAGCCGCTACTGGTGCATGGAGGACTGTGATGAGTGCCAGAGTGCACAGAAACGCCGTTTACCTTCCCACCGCAGTGGTACCTATTTATCTATTTGCAATGGCATGCTTTTGAACTGCTAGGTTGGCAGGAGCTGGGACAGAGCAAATGGGAGCTCATCCCATTGCGGGGATTCAAACCACCAACCTTCTGATCAGCAAGCTCAAGAGGCTCAGTGGATTAGACCACAGTGCCACCTGTGTCCCGGTTGCACACAGGTACATAGATTATACTCTCATTGAACATTGCATGTGAACAAAGGTATGAGTGTACACTTCAACTATTTGTGTACATGAGCAAATGGATTGTACACTCATTAAATGTAGCATCTGAACCCCCTTAATTTTGTGGTACATAAACCATGGGCAAGCTGAACAAGCAGTGCTGAAATGAAATAAAAAAATGTAACATCCTGGCCTTAATTCAAGGGCAGTCCAATATGTTTTGCTGCCTGAGGCAGAGGACAAAATGGCAACCTTTCTCCACACAACTCTGTTCTCCAACATTTACCACCACTTCCTGCCTTCCCCTGCTGCCTGGGCAGCTGCCTCCTTTTAAAGTTGTATGCACACTGGACATTCATACCACATGTCTGTGCATGTGTACAAGTCTTTGTGTGAAAGAGTGTACATGTATTCACCTTCTAAATAACCACATAGTCTTGTATCTTTTTTCAAAGTGCTGTTTTCATCACACATGGTCCCATCTAACTATATTAAAGGATGTGAATATTTGACTTCAGATGTTACAGAGATGTGCGGATTCAGAAGTCGCAAGGCCATGGGTCCTGCATCTCTGAATAGTCAAAGCAAAGTAGCTATTTTGGAGCGGTTTTCTGTGTGAAAATTCACTCACAGTCTCCGCCTAGATCAAACTCCCCAACTAAGTTCAGAGGTGACATCTGACTATAGGCATTTATAGACAAATCTGTCTAATCTACAGTTTTCAAGACAATATGAGTAGCAGAAACGTTCATCCTCTGAAATTCAAACTTGATTTCACAGTGCATTTCTCCAATCAAGTAATGTGCAGAAACATGCATATACAATGGTAAAGTGCACATAATGACACATATATTAGCAAAAAACATGCAAAATGTAAGTCCAATTCCTTTGCAAAAATGTGTAAATTAAGCAAAGTTGCATGCAAAGTTTTGTATATTATGAGAAATTCACAATGAAATGCTGCTAAATTTATATGAGGACTTAAAAAAGAAAAACCTCAGATGTGGAAATGTGGAGCATCTAAGGTTGGAAAAAATGAGAAAGCGAGAGAAACTGATTCACCCATTTGTAGACAATTTGAAAAGTATTTGCGATGAACAATTAACGTTTGTAGGTTTGCAAGAGGCTCTGTGAAAATGATATTAGAAATATTGTAAAAAAGGGAATAAGAGGGAGGAGGTTTTTAATAAAAGGCTATACTAGATTAAGAAATGCGGAAGAAGGACTAAAACAGAGGATTTGCAGAAGAGCTGAGGGAACTCCAAAAAATGTATTTGTGAAAAATTGTGTTATGTGTTTTTATATTTTTGTATTGTAAAATGAATAGAAAATAATTTAAAAAAAAATAGAAACTGATTCACCGATCCTTATCTTTGACCTATGAAATTAAATGCCCGAGCATCTTATGTCCCCTGTCTACTCAAGAAAGCAGTTTTTATGAATATTCAGATCTCATTCAAAAACTAAAAACCTAATATAAAAACTCAACATTTTAGGGGAGCTATTTATTTTCATGCCTTTGAGTTTCACTCAATGGAAGATGTTAATCCAAAACTGCTGCCAAACCATTGTTTCTGACTGCTTCTCTCGTGCACAAATCATGCTCACCACCACCAAATCATCATAAAGCACTCTTCTTTATCTACTTCATTTGAAAACTCCTAAAGACTTTTCAAGGATGAAATAAGAATTTTTCAGAGTTTTATTGCAGTTGTGTTATGCCACATATAATACAGATTACTAACTATAAAAATAGAGGATTTAGCAAAAAAAGAAAGAAAAAGTTATCACTTTGACAATGAGCGCAGCATGATTTGTGCACTTTCTGGCATCCATGCAAATCTGAAGCTCTCCGTCCCAAACTAATCTAAACTATAGCCTTACATTGGTAATTGCATGAAGTTTGAACATGGCTCTCCCTAAAACCATAATCTCAGCTGTTCAATGTGTATTGAATAGGTGCAGCCTACAGTGCTTCTGACATTGCATATCCTGCTTCTTCCATCATCATCATCATTTTATTTGTATGCCGCCTTTAGTTAAAACAATGCTCAAGGCAGCTCACAACATGACAAGATTTACATAATTACCAATGTAACAAAAGTCATAAGCAATAAATAAAACACATCAAAAAGTACACAACCAAATGGAAAACAATTTCCACATAAATCATAAAATCTAAAACTAAGAATACAGCATTAATATCAATTACAATTTACGATGACATAAATAAAAAATAAAAGCAATTTAAAAAACAAAAACAAAAATGGAGCCCTCTCTGCCCAGATGGAAGGAAGCAGGCAAGACCCTTCAGGCCCTCAGCAGTGGTGAGTCCGTCGCTTCCAGGTTTGAGGACCTATTGGGGAAGCTATGGCTGAGAGTACCAAGCCCTTGGAATATGTGGTCATGTTTAGATGAGCTGCTATTAGGAATGGCTTCGAATGTGGCTGTGGGTCACCCACTCTGCCCTGCCCCCACTTGGATTGCTCAGTGTTTCTTTAAAGAAATAGAAGAGGAGGTGGCATTAAATGGGCCTAGTGGGGTACAGATAACATTGGCAAATAAAAAAGATCCTCTGCATTTCTCTTTATACCAGGTTACTTCTCTTCCTTGCATGAGGCAAGGAAGCTTTCCAAGTTCTTTGTTTTATATCCCTGCCACTTTCATAATGTAGGTAAGAGTGCCTCTCCCTCTCGCTGCCCATCGAGCAAGGAATCAATAGTGTATTAAACCCCAGAGTTTGTTTCCTGCAGGAAGTGAGATATCGCTCTCTGTGTAATATGGTGAATTTGTGTTTAAAGGAAGCTGTTCTATAGATTTGGGGAGCAGGGCAGGGGGTGGCTATCCCCAGGGAGATAGTTTTCATTTGTCGATACTTTCAAACTCAGCCAGGATAAATTCATAAGTAACAGTTCACATTGACTGGAGAAGACAAGGATTAGTCAGGGGTTAGTCACAAAGTTTGAGTAAGTATTATTTTGGACTGAGCAATAACATCTCTCCATCATCTAACGTGAGAACCCCATTGAATCCCCAAAAAACTGAAGCTCAATCAATGAAATAGAAAAGTAAAGAAGTAACCACATTTCCATCTGGGGAACAGGATTCCTGTTTCCAGTTACCATCTTCAGAGCAGGGACAATGTGACAGATGCCATGATGTGCTGAAATGGGGTGGCAGAGGCATGAAGATTATCTACAGAAAGTCACTGAGGTGGAAGAAATCAATTAAGAGAAACATGAACACCCATTCCGCAGATCTACCATCAAGACTGATTGACATTTTACTGTTTTTAATTGTTTTCTCACTTGTTTTACGGTTGTAATTGTATAATGTGTTTTATAATTGCCTATTTTATGGTTGCAAATCTGTTATATCTGAAAGTGTTTATTTCAAAAAATAAAACATGTAAAGGTGTGCTTGTTGGGATACTGCCAGGGAGATAGAATCCATCTGAGGCCCCAAGCTCGGTGCCGGACGATCCATCGACCTCCCGTAGTCAGGCAATATCAGCAATTCAGCGACACTAAGCCTCAGGCTTAGTGCACACTATAACAGCAGAATTCACACAACAGAAGTTGCACAGCATGAGAGCAGAACATGCATATTTACAGTTTATTAGGCGTTGGTCAGAACAAAGAAATCATGACCGTCTGCTCCGACTGCTCAGACAAGACAGGCAAAAACGAAACGAACTTACAACATAAACATCCTGTGAGACAGGAACTTACGCAGGCTGTTATACAAACATCCTGCTCCCTTTTAAGGTGGAACGGAAATATCCTAACATCCTCCCCCTTTCCGTGTAACCTGTAGTACCTGTGGTTCAACCCAATTGCAACCTTTGTGCGTAAACCATCAGTTGTTCTCTGTTAACAACCTTAGACAACAGATCAGCAGGAATTTCATTTCCTGGCATGTAGGACACCTGAATGAGTCCTTTCTGAATACACTCTCTTGCACGATGTAGCTTAATCTGCAAGTACTTGGTCCTTTGCTTGCAACTCTCCGAGTTCAGCAAAGCCAAACAAGATCTATTGTCTTGATACACTTGTATAGGACATTTCACAGAAACTCCAATGTCCTTAAACAGTTGCATCAACCATTCACAATCCATGAGTGAAAATGACAGAGCATTGAGTTCTGCTTCACAGGAACTTAGGCTAACTGTCGTCTGCTTTTTGCACAACCAGTCAAACAGGCAGTGGTTGTACATGTAGCATACTCCAGAAGTGCTTGTACCATCCGTGGTATCACTTCCAAAACTTGCATCTGCAAAGATTTCAAGACCTCCAGTCTTCTGACTGGTGAACCTCAGCCTGTAGTGCATAGTCCCTTTCAAATACCGGGCTATGCGCTTCAGAGCTTTCCAATCCTGAACAGTAGGATTGTTAGCATGTCTGCTAAGCAGGTTAGTGCTTACAGCAATGTCAGGTCTTGAACATCTAGCAATGAAATTCAACTTGCCTAGAATGCATCTGTACAGCGTTGTGTCAGAAAATGCTTCAGCAGTACTGTCTACCTGGTAACCCGTCACCATCGGTGTGTCTGCTGGGTTTGCATCAACCAAATTCAACCTGGTTAATACATCAGCAATTTTCTGTGTTTGGTGTACCAGAAAATTACCTGCTTGGTCCCTCTCCACCTGCAGAGAAAGATAGTTGGATACCTCACCAAGATCCTTCATGTCAAAGTGCTCCTTCAGCTGAGCTAGGGTGCTTTGGTAGAAAACCTGATTCTTCCAAAACATCAGAAGATCATCAACAAAACATAAACAATACAGTTTGTTTTGCCCCTCCTCCTTGACAAACACACATGGATCAGCTTTGCCCTGGTGAAAACCTAGAGAAAGCAACGTTTCAGTGAGTTTTGTGTTCCAACACCTGGCACTCTGCTTGAGACCATATAAGGATTTCCGCAGTTTACAGACCATTCCCTTCTGTATCTGCATTCCATCAGGTGGAAGCATGTACAGCTCCTCCCCCAAAATCCCGTACAAAAAAGCTGTATTAATGTCATGATGGGAAACATGCAGTTTCTCCTCCGCAGCGATCTTGAGCATCAGCCGAATGCTCTCATATTTGACCGTGGGTGAGTAGGTCTCGTGGTAATCCTGCCCTGGTACCTGTGAAAAACCTCTGGCAACCAATCTGGCTTTGTGTCTGACAACCTTGCCATTCTGGTCTGTCTTGGCCTTGAAGACCCATTTGCTGCCAACCAGTCTCATCCCTGGGACTACCGGTACCAGTTCCCAAGTTTGGTTCCTGTTCAAGGAATCAACTTCAGCCTTCATGGCATTAAGCCAAGGCTCAGCATCTTTAGAGGTTAACTCCTGGACCTCTTTGAAGCTTGAAGGTTCCCACACCTTCTCTGAGCTACTAAGAACAGCAGTTGCCATCTTAGCAAACTCATCAGCAAATCTCTTTGGAGGTTTGCCTTTGGTCGCCCTTTCAGACCTGCGAACCAGACGCAAGTCTTCTGGACTCATCTCCTCCTTCTTAGGAGAAAAGTGACCAATGGTGAACAGTGGTTCTTCCAGTTCATTGTCAGACTCATCAGATGGTCTGACTGAGGCCTTTGCGCTCTTGTAGTCTGCTGTGTCATCACTGTCACTGACAGCAGCAGCAGCGCCGCCCACTGAACTGGAATTCGAACTCTGATCATCATCATCATCATCATCATCATCATCATCCTCAGTTTCCTCAGCTTTCTCAGCATGATCTGCTTTCTTCACATCACCTTCATCCTCCTCTGGGTAACTCTGGAAAATTCCCACATTTTCCCCCCACTTAGGATTGTACTCAACACTCCTCGTGAACTTTATGGATTTAGAGTTAGTCATCCATACCCTGTATGCACCTTTTTCGTACCCCATGAACAAACCATGTGCCCCACGCTTCCCAAGCTTGTTGCTTTGTGGGGTGTGCACCCACATGTCAGAACCAAAGATTCTCAAGTGCTTGGTGTTAGGTTTCTTACCAAACATTTTCTCATAGGGAGTGCAGCCAATAGGTGATGACAGTCTGCGATTAAAAGTGTAAACCAAATTCGAGAGAGCCTCCCCCCAAAACTTCTCAGGGAGGTTGGCATCATGCAACAAGGTTTTTATTCCTTGCAGCAACGTTTGATTTGCTCTCTCCGCAAGCCCATTCATCCATGGCGATCTAGGCGTTGACAAGTCATGCTGGATTCCCTTCTCAGTCAGGAAAGCTTCAAACTGCTGAGAAGTGAACTCCCCGCCCCGATCAGTAAACAGACAACCAATACGTTTACCATGAGCATTCTCCAACCAAGCACAGAATGCCTTGAACTTAGGAAATGCTTGCGATTTCTGCTCGAGCATAAACACATGAATGTACCTGGAAAAAGAATCAATTAGAACCATGAAGTACCTTGCTCTACCCAAAGAGGGCGCTAGAGGACCTACCAGGTCTGCGTGAACTAGCTGGTAGGGTTTGGAAGCCTGCCTGCTAGACTCCTTGCCTTTTGGAGCAACCTTCACCTTGTTCTCTGCACAAGATACACATTTCATGTGAAATTTGCAAGGTTTGATGTCCAAACCTTCAACCAACCCAGGCATCTTGGCTAGCGCTTGCCAAGAGAGGTGACAAAATCTTCGATGTGCATCATGAATGCAACCTGCATGAAGAACCTTGTTAGTTTGTGCAACACAACAAGTATCAGCATTAGACACAGCAACACCATTGTCATCATAAGTTAGACAGAACAAACCATCCAACAACTTTGCATGCAAAAAGTCCTCTTTGCCTTTTCTGATGACACAGACAGTCCTCTTGAAGGTAATTTCAAAACCACGCCGATTTAGCTGTGGTACACTAATCAAATTGTCCGCAGCTCCTGGAACAAAAAGTACATTGCTAATGGTCGTATTCAGACTTGCAAGTTTCACAGTTCCAACTCCTGTAGCTTGCAAAGTCCTTCCATCAGCCAGCTGGACCTCTCCATCTTGAGGTGTGAAGGAGATGAACAGATGGCGGTCTTTGGTGAGATGGCGCGTGGCCGCAGAGTCAACAATAAACCTGGCCTTCCCCTTCGAAGCAGATTTGCTGGCAAACAAAACCTTGTTTTCCACCAGCGTGGGCTTTTGCAGCTTGCCTTTAGCCTTTGTTGGAGCTGTGCCAGCAAACATAGCCTTGTTTTCCACTGGCGTGGGCTGTTGCAACTTGCCCCCCTGCTCCTGGCCACCTGCAAGCATCTTGCTCTGTTTACATCTGGTCTTCCGGCCTCTGCAAAGGCTCTGACCTTGGTTCTCACGGGAAACAGAGCTCTCAGCTGCCGACTCCTTGGCTCCCCCTGGAGGCTGGAATGCTGCCTGGGATGACATCACAGTCAGCTCCCCCTGCAGCTTGCAACCGGTGCCCTCGGCATCCGTGCATTCACTCGCATTCTGGGAAACAGCCAGGACCTCCGATGCATTCAAACACTGGGCTGGGATTATTGGCTGGTGGGCCTTTTTCAAAGCATCCCACATGTCACGTGCCGTGAGATTTCCAGCAAGCGTCTTTATTTCCTCCAGAGAGACGGATAAGACAATAATATCCATGGCCTTCGAATCCTGGCCCTGCCATTTCTCTGTCCGAGGAACTGGAGTGGCCTCAAATACAGTATGCCAGACTCCAAACTGACGCAGCAAACCCTCACACCATCTTGCCCAGGTCTCATAATTGTCCCGATTTAATTTAGGACACTCAGCAGCTTCAGAGGCTTGGAAAAACTCCATTCCACCTCTTAACGCCAGCCGTGAGTCTTCTTCACTTCAGAGACTCCTTATCTTGGCAGCTCATAAATCACGATGCCTCCTTGGCTCGGCTCCCAGGCCAATTAGGCCAGCCGGACATCAAAAGCTCTTGCCGCGGCAACGAAAAGCCTTTGCTTTCGCTTTCCCCACACATACCTCAGCAGTCTGTCGCAGTCTTACTCTCCTGCAAGTGCCGTGAATCTGGGCCCGAAACCTATTGTTGGGATACTGCCAGGGAGATAGAATCCATCTGAGGCCCCAAGCTCGGTGCCGGACGATCCATCGACCTCCCGTAGTCAGGCACCGAGCTTGGGGCCTCAGATGGATTCTATCTCCCTGGCAGTATCCCAACAATAGGTTTCGGGCCCAGATTCACGGCACTTGCAGGAGAGTAAGACTGCGACAGACTGCTGAGGTATGTGTGGGGAAAGCGAAACGAACTTACAACATAAACATCCTGTGAGACAGGAACTTACGCAGGCTGTTATACAAACATCCTGCTCCCTTTTAAGGTGGAACGGAAATATCCTAACAGTGCTTGCACAGCTAAACCTGTGCCCACAGTGGACCTGAGGTTTCCAGAACTTATGGTGGGTGGAGAAGGAGTAATTGAGTTGAGGGGTTGCATGTCATGGGTGGGAGGGCCAGAGGCAACAAAACACAGTGTGAATATATCCCACTGATGTGGACGGGAAACATCAAGCTAGGTTTAAAAGGAATAAAATCGAAAGCACTCAGTTGTGAATTCAAAGGTGCGCTAATGCAAACATGGAAACAGTGACCCCAATAGCATGGAAATCCTAGTGTGGATGTAGCCAACAGCAGAATTCCAGTTCAGGCCAACAGCAGCTATAATTCCAGATCTTAAAGCCAACCAAGAGAACAGGCCATTTGTAGATCAGAGAAAGACAATGAAACACTGGCTAACTTACAGTTAGTATCTTTATTAAGGAAGCAGAGAACACACAGAGATTTCTAAGGGTTGTTCCTGTCTAGATGAAGCAGTTGCCTGGACTGGCTTTTTAACTCCCCCTTCATTCCCTACTCCTCTGTGTCAGGCCCCTTCCTCTGTCTACGGCGAGCACCAAGGGACCCTCTCTGTGTCTGCCTGGCTCTCTGCTCCGCAACACACAACAGACTCCTTGTTCTGGGAGTTGGGGGGTGGGCGTTGCAGGTTGTCAGCAGAGAAGCTGTCAGGGTGGTTCTGTGGTGGAGCTGCTAAGTTTGATTCCTGTTGTTGCTCTGTGCTGGAACACTTGACTGTTTCCTCCTCTTCTTCATCCTCCAAGCTCCCAGCCTCCAGTACTTCCTAGCTCTTCCCCTCCTCTGGGGTGTGGCCAGTTTCCCACCACCAGGAGCCAGAATCCCAGTCCTCTCCCTCTGCGGTTTTCTGGTACTTGTGTATGTCATGGTCAGGCAGCTTCCACCACTCCTCGTCATTCAACCAGTCCCTGACATGGAGACTGTGAAAAGAGGATTCCATTGCCAGAGCCAGGAGCCAGGTTTGAGGGGCCCTGAACACAGTGCTCCTTTTGGTGCCACTAGTGAGCTCTTACAGCAGTTTCCTTCCATACCTAAGAACCTGCCTTTTTCTTCTTCCAGAGCTTCCTGTATAACCACAAGCAGTGGCCACATTTTCTCTGAGGGCCATCTCTGCATCAGGGCGTGGAGGAAGCAAGACCAAATTAGAGCGCCTTCTTCCTGTATTTAACTTGGCAGAGGCAGTAGTGATGAGTGAAATGCGGGGCCTGAAATGCAGTAGACAGGCAGAAGTTAAGGGTGCAGAAGCTAAGCTGTGGATTTCAACATTCATGAGCAAACAAGATAAAAATCAAACATGTAGGGCTTGTGGGTGTGGCAGTGAGAAGAAATGCACGACCGCTATGGAACAGGATATCCAGATCTATAGTAATTATCTATTGGTGGCTCTGTGTTGGTGGCATTGCGGGAAACTCAGAAGGTTGGCTCCTCAACCCTGTTGACCACCATGCAGGATGGGGTACGGCAGGCACAAGCACTAGTGGACCAGACATCTACCTGAGCTTCTCAAGTGCCAATGCTTGTCAAGGGCCTGCTCAGGGTCTGTGTCCTGATTCATATAGTACAGCAATAGTGTCAACTGGGAGCTGCTTCATTGTGATCCCAGTGCCGACAGTAACCATCAGGACTTTTTTTTCCAGCTGGAACTCACCAGAACGCAGTTCCAGCACCTTTTCATTGAAAAATAGCACTGGTAACCATCTGCATGCAGGAACCATGAAGGTGAGGCAAGTGGTGCAGTTTCCATCTCATCCCTGCATAATCCTACTTTGGCTCTGGGCAACATATCTTTGGGAAGAACATAAGAAGAGCCTGCTGGATCAACCCAGTGGTCTTTCTAGTCCAGCATCCTGTCATCACAGCAGCCAAACAGATGACTGTAGAAAACCCAAAAGCACAAGAGCATTTTCCCTTCCTACAGTTTCAAGCAGCTGGTATTCAGAAATATTACTTCCTCTGATCATGGAGGCAGAACATCTCTTCCATCGTGGCTAGTAATCATCAACAGCCTTGTCCTCCACAGGTTTGTCTAATCCTCTTTTAAACTAACCAAGTAAGTGGTCATCACTACATCTTTGTTGGAGTGAATTCCATAGTTCAACTATGCACTGTTAAAAAGTACTTTCTTTTGTCAGTTCTGAATCCTATGACATTTAGCTTCATTGGAGGTCCATGAGTTTTAGTGTTATCATTCATAGATGGGTTCCTCTGTGCAAATGCTTACCAGGCCATCAAAGGGAAATGGCGCTCCATGCTGGTATAGTAAACATCTGACCATCTTTTAGTGTGTTCCAGTTATTAATTTGTGTAGATTGCATTTGTGTGAATTTTATTGGGGGGTTTTAATTAAAAAACCCAAACATCTTTACTGAAAATTCAAAAAGTACATAATTATATGTGCACTAAACATGGTGAGAAGTAAATGAGAGAGAGAGAGAGAGAGAGAGAGAGAGAGAGAGAGAGAGAGAGGAGAAACAGAACCCGTGTAGAAGGGGAAATAAAAGGGGGGGGACTCAAAACTGTATATTTTACAAAGTTGTTATTGTGTGACTAGGCAGCTACAGCCCCAGCCCCCAGGGATCATAAGAAAGGAATAAAGACTTTGACAATGTTATATGGAACTTTATTGAACTTCCGAATGTAGGAAGACCTTGGCTTAGGCCTTGAACGTGTATCCCTCCCAGCCCCCCACCCAGGGGGAACTGGGGCTCATCAGGGTAAATGGGATATGGGGTTGCTCTGTGAGACGTAAGTGTAACAGGCAGCCAAGCCCATTTCCCTGCACGCAGGGTAGCTCTCTGATGACCTTTCAGTGTATGGCCAGTCACACCCATATATATATAATCCCTTTAAGAGGGGGACCCTGGAATTGTCGCTGCAGGGGGGTGAGTCACCACTTCAGCCCACCCCACCCCCCATATAGGGAAGAAAAGACTAAAGGATTCCACCCAAGGCCATAACCACCAAAGTTGTGACGAATTGCTATGGGGAAGACAAAACCTGCCAATGCAGGGAAATTTCTTCCTGGTCCTTCAACACCAACCAGTCAAAGACCGTAGCAGCGCCAGCTAAACAGGAAGAAATAGTTAACCTGCAAACAAGAAACATTAAACAAAGGGAGGGTAGGGAGGGTGAATCTCCAGAGCCGACTGCCTGGCTATTGTCGGCTCCACCCCCTATTTATAAATGGGGCTGGCCCCACCTCCCAGCAAGAAACTTGATCACTGAGGCTGGGTGTAATCCTCCAAAAATTAAGATTGAGAGTGAATAAGAATATACAAGAGAAGACATATATTAAGAAAACTGAAGCGGGAAGGAAGGAAGTCTGGGCGTGAATATACGCAGTGTAAATAAGATGACAGAAAATGATTGTAAAAGATTGTTTTATTTTGTTTTATTTTTGTTTGTGAAAAATTTAATAAAAAGCAATTAAAACAAAAACAAAAAACAAAAATTAAGATCGAGAGTCAAGCCTGTCCCTATTTGCCAGTAAGCTCCCTGGGAAGTGTAGCACCACGTGCGACCCCACAAAGGGCACCCACAATGTAAAGTGTGAGTGCTCATTGTACTTCACCAGATCTTAACCTATTACAGTATTTGTAAGAATGGATTCCAAATATACTTGAATTTGTCCATGGCAAGCCTGCATTTATATGCAAGTTGTTCATATGTTACGACTTTATATATAACTCTATAAGTCTTCAATCCAATCGTAGAAGGGAGCCACATTTTTATTTTTCCAATTCATCAGACTTTTTTGCTGTCGTAAGGGCACAGAGAGTCCACTCGTATTGTCCTTTTGTAAGGTTCCATGTGCTGGGTATATAATTCAAGAAGATATTTTGCTCTGTAAACATAAGGTTGTTCCGTACAGTTAAAGGTAAAGGTAAAGGGACCCCTGACCATTAGGTCCAGTCGTGGCCAACTCTGGGCTTGTGGCACTCATCTCGCTTTATTGGCTGAGGGAGCCAGCGTACAGCTTCCGGGTCATGTGGCCAGCATGACTAAGCCGCTTCTGGCAAACCAGAGCAGCGCACGGAAACGCCGTTTACCTTCCCGCTGGAGCGGTACCTATTTATCTACTTGCACTTTGATGTGTTTTCAAACTGCTAGGTTGGAAGGAGCAGGGACCGAGCAACGGGAGCTCACCCCATCGCGGGGATTCGAACCGCCAACCTTCTGATCGGCAAGTCCTAGGCTCTGTGGTTTAACCCACAGCGCCACCAGCGTCCCTCCGTACAATTACCTTCTGCCAAAAATCTTTCAATATAGGACAATGAAAAAGCATATGTTTTAGAGAAGCATTATCCCTATTGTATCTCCTTTGCGTGAATTTTATTGTTGCATATCACTTTGAGACTTTGCTGGAAAACGACAAATGGATCAAACAAATGAATGATGTTAACTTGGCCCGAATCTGAGAGACTAAAGAGAGATCGCCACTTGATCAATTTAGGTTCTGATGATTCATGGATGGTCTTTTCAGAAAGACTTGCTGTGTATGTATTTCCTTCTTTTTTTAAGGCTGCTCTTATTTTAAGGCATAATGGGCTTCCAGGTGGCCAACCAGATTATGTTGGACTCAGTCTAGTTCCCATGAGCCCTTGCCAGCATGGCCAATGATCAGGGATGATGGGAACTGTGGTTCAGCAACATCTAGAAGTCAACAGTTTTCTCATGTTGCTTTGAGGCAAAATCTCTTTGTTTCATACACTCACAGCTCTGTAACTAAAAAACACATTTCCCTCAATTTAAGGACTTTACAGTCTGCAGAACAATACTTCCATTCAATGACAGTTGGAGCCTTTTTATTTATTTCATTTTCATTTTGGCAGTCCCATTTGTGTGACAGTCTCTGACTTCGCTCCATCCTCTAGATCGTGCTTTGGCTGGACTGCCAATAGCCTGAGCAGTTGTCAAAATACGACTCTCTAATAGACAAAATCAGTCCCTAGCATCTCAAGCTGTGTTTTAGTGGCTCTGAATTTATGCCGGCTGCAATTATAACCAAGAAACCAATTCGCAAGCGGCAGAGCCCAGGCAGGATGAAAAAGTGAAGTGCAAAGAATATTGATGAGGGAAATGAATTGTTAAGGCGGACAAAGCATTCATTAGCCAGAGGTGGTGAGTGGCCCCCTGTTGATCTAAAAATCATCTGATCTTGTCTTTGCTAGGGGGAAGGCAGACTTCACTGACATGCCTGTCTGGCATCGACAGCAGAAGGCAAGAAACAACTTATTTAAAAGAAAGACTTGCTGTGAAAGGTGCAGGCAAGGCCACCATTGTCCACTCTGTTCTCTACCCACACCTCTAAAGTTTCTCGGAATAGTTGTTGCTACTTAGAGGTTCATAGAAGAATGTGACTTAAAAATAAAAATAAGAACAAAAACACTGACAACCACTTGGCTACAGGTGACCAGAAGGAAATGTGACTCCCCAGGTCAAAAAGGTCTCTGCCACCCACCCAACCCAGGTTAGATTGTGCCTGGTGTGAAAGGACCTCAAGTTTAAGGCATGTGAAGGCAAAGGAGAAATAGCTACTCTTCCCTTTGAAAGTGTGAAACATCAGAGGTTATTTCGATTTATTTTGAATATCATTTTGAGATGGTGTGCTTGGCCTAGGAGCAGCTGGAATAATCTCTCTTCAGCAAATAGTGCCCCTGCTGAATAAAAATTTTGATTATACATACATTGGATCTTGTATGCTTGCCAAAATTTCTAGCTACCGGCATTCTACAAGCCTCTTCTGACAGGCTTATACTAGCTTTTGAGCTACACTGTTGCCCTCTATGTTAGGAAGTCAATCAGCCTTTGATATTAAATATACTATTACATAGGTGCCAGCTCCTAGGGGCTGTGGGAATTTCAGCCCCCAAAATAAAATATTTGAGGGGGCCGAGCCCCCACAAAGTTGATGGACATTCCCATTCAAACGGTGTGTGTGCACCGCATCATGTGATTGATTATATAGGGTGGGGCTTACCTGGGCCCCCACAATATTTTATTTAAATTGGCACTCTTATACTATGATATAGGAAAAGGAAAAGGTAAAGGTAAAGGGACCCCTGACCATTAGGTCCAGTCACGGACGACTCTGGGGTTGCAACGCTCATCTCACTTTACTGGCTGAGGGAGCCAGCATTTGTCCGCAGACAGTTTTTCCGGGTCATGTGGCCAGCATGACTAAGCCGCTTCTGGAGAACCAGAGGAGCACACGGAAACACCGTTTACCTTCCCACTGAAGCGGTACCTATTTATCTACTTGCACTTTGACATGCTTTCCAACTGCTAGGTTGGCTGGAGCAGGGACCAAGCAACGGGAGCTCACCCCATCGCAGGGATTCGAATAGCCGAGCTTCTGATCGGCAAGCCCTAGGCTCTGTGGTTTGGACCACAGCACCATGATATAGGGTGAAGGGATAAATCCCAATCCACACACTACATAGCAGTGCAAAAAGAACCAACAAACAACGCAGGAAATGGATGTACAATTCTAAGGAAAGAGAAAGGCCCAACCTTACAGCTACTGCTGGAAATATGTGACATGGCCTGTAGAATCAATTTACTTAAAGTGTTTCAGAAACCCCCACCCTGAAGCTGTGGAAACAGGGCTGCCTTCAGGTGTCTTCTAAAAGTCAGATAGTTGTTTATTTCCTTGACATCTGATGGGAGGGCATTCCACAAGGCAGGCACCACTACTGAGAAGGCCCTCTGCCTGAGATCCCCTTCGCAACCAGTAACGAGTTTGGATAACCATTGTTATCTCCTTCAATGGGGTTGTTCTGTGATGGATTACCACACCTTTACAACACCTGTTGAAATATACACGACAACAAAAATAATCAATTTGGGTCATGCAACTCAAATTGGGTCTACTAGACCCAAAAGGGTTAAGCAGTGTGGCCAAAAGAATTAGGGTCCTTGAAGTGTAAGCTTCATTAGTTTCATAGTAGATCCATTCATGGTTGAGGGCCACAAGACAAACATCTGGAGGGCATATACCAGTAGAGGGTGGAGCCAAAGTGAAAAATGGATGGTACAATGGATGCAACACTTGCCATTGTAAAGTAGGCTAAAAGTCAGAGATTTCTTTCCATCCTTCATTAACTTCTTTCCACTCTCCATCAAGGTAAGCATGATCATACTTCAAAATACAGTTCCAGTCAGGCAAATGCATGGCATGGAGAGATTTCTGAGGATCAGAAAAAGAGGCTTGCCTTCATTCCCTGGTTCCACCCCTGGCTTAGGGGAATGAGCCTCAGCTTCAGAGCAGAACATTCCCACCAAGTACAGTAATGGCTGCTTACCCCTTTCCTGGGTGGGCGGCAGTCAGGTTTACTTATAAGCTAAACAAGCTATAGCTTAGGGCCCCACTCTCTTGGGCCCCCAAAAAAAATTAAAGGAAAAAAACTGGATGTACATTTCCAAAATATACGAAAAACATATAAAATAAAACCTACATACAGCAACAGTGTTTTGTGTTGTGTAGGCTCCTATGATGTAAGTAATGGGCCCCCGATCATTTTAAGTTAGAGCTTATTAATTATTTCACTGTTAATATACTTCCTCTTAATTGTATTTCAATTCAACAATTACTTTGATAAAATACATATTTTGTTATGAGCAAATGGCTTTAGATACCTATTAGGTCCATAAATTACCATATAGCATATATCCAACACAAAAAAACAGCGGCAATCTGTTGCTGTCAAAGACAGCTGGACATATAAATGGCCCCATTACCTTCAGTAGCTTAGGGCCTTGTCAAATCTAAATCCAGCCCTGGTAGCAGTTGCAGCCCCTCACATCCAGCCGCCATCCTTGGAAGCCAGAGCACACATAGTCAACCAGCCATTGGGAATTTCCCTGGTCGCCAGACTGCCGGGTAGGGCTGCCTGCTAAAAGCTGAAAATGAATGGGCCTATCAGAGGCCCCTTTACTGGGCCCCTTAGTGGGCAGTGCCTCATTGGCTGACTGGCCATTGGCTGCTCCCATGCCAGGTCAAGCAGCAAGGCATGAAAGCTTGTTGTGCTAGAGTCCCTACCGGCTGAGTAACTACAGTCACTTAAGCAGCAATTAAATGCATAGCTTCCTGGGAATCAGCCCCAATGAACACCGAGGAAATTTATTTCCAAGTAAATATTCATAGGAATGCACTGTTAAAGAACTGGTTGCTGCGTGATTCCAATTTGACAAGAAAGGAAGGACATATGTAATGATCAAAAGGTGGGAAAAGCAATAAACCTAACAACTTGCTTTACAAAAAATAAATAAAATGATTTATGTTAATAAAGCACAAGGGAATGGCCCAAGCATTTGCCACAAATCCTGGATGGAAACAGGTAACAGAAGAATGTGACTTGTATAATAAACAAGATATATACTCAGTCTGTATATTTATGTAGAAAGTTTGCACCTTTACCATAATGGCAAGGAATGTATTAATGGAGACATGCTCACTTCTCTTTGACTTCTGAGGTTACAAGGTGCAATTTTGAACATAAATGTAATAAAAGCCCTGGAATAGTCGAAACACAATTTTAGTTATTGATAATTTGGACCACCCACAGTGGAACATGTTTTGACTGCCCTTGACCAATCAAAAAACAGAGCACGGCTTGAGTTGCCCTATCTGCCTTTGGAGCAGTCGGTGTCTAATACCAATTACTTCAGATGTTTTGTACTAGTATCCTCATTTACATGTAGCATTTGGACTTCTTGAGCTGATCTGACATATTTCACCGGGATTTTTCCTTACCATTCTACAGCTTGATACTGCTAAATGAGGTTTTCCACCATACTGGTGCCAATATCGAGGCTTTCAATTAATCAGTGATTTTGAATGAAAATGATCTTTTCAGAAAATTAAGTAGAAAACTTGGAACCCGACACAGCAGGCACCTGTGAAGTGAAAAGCCGTTCCTCGTTGTAATGAAAAGGCATTTCTGGTTTTTGATGGACTGGGCAGGCTAGGGAGATGGGTCTAAATCACTGGGCACCGAATGTATGAATAAGTCCCAGTTATGTATTAGCTGTGTGTGCCAACGCTGTTACCACAATTCAAATAAAATGATGTAAAAGGCACTGCAGAGCTGAATGTTACCTTCTAAATTGGCTGACAAATAATTTCTATTAAATGCTTAACTGTTATAAAATAGGTTTTTAATGGAAAAAAGGAAGGACTAATGCTTTAGAATGACCATGAATATTCAGAGATCACAGCTAGCCTTGATGATTATATTTACATTAATAATAGAGCAAAGGCATGACACAGTGTGCTACAGTGATTCGGGTCCCCCCCCCCATCTTAACTGTTACATATTTAACACCCTTTCTTTATCTGTAGTTGGAGAATATTTGGAAATGAATTTCACCTGCAGCAACATCCCAAGACAATGTTGAGGTTCCTACCCAGGCAGAACAACAACTGAATTTTCCGGGGCAGGAAAAAAGAGATTTGGTCAGATGAACAAAATTACTTGGGGAGGTTCTTGCATTCTTCTAATGAGACTCCACCTTGATAGGTTCAGTCAAGCTTTGCAGTGAGATTCCTCAGATTGGGCCAAGCTCTCTCTGAAACGATAAAATTATATTTTGGTTCTACTACCTGTAATTTTGGGATTAGGGTTATGATGGCATACAGGATTTCAGTTGAGGCTGGATTTATTGGTATTGGAACTCAAGAGTGGCCTGTGAGAGCCATGCGGTCTGAGCTGGAGGAACCAGTTCAAACCTCTTTAGACACTAAGCTCTTCAGGTAGACAGGAGCTTGAACAATAGGCTTAACAGCCCATTCCCCCCCAAGGTAAGGGGAGTGGTTATACTGTAGCTAAGCCTGGTCGGCCAGCTTACTTTATGGTATCAACCCCTTCATGCATTAGTTAGACTTAAGCATTTTGGTTATATGAGGCTGTTTATCGCACAAAAATGATATTCAGTTCCTTCCTGAACAATTACTGGCACAACATATTTTCCAGGCTTTGAAAGCTGCTCCAGGAAGCTTTACAGTGTCAAAACCAGAACAAAATGAAAGACTAAGCCCTTGGTTTACTTCATAAGTACTCCTCAACCAGGTGTTCTGATCCTACAGTGCCCTTATCCACAGGTAGGTGCTCACATATTTGAACATCTCTACAGAAAACCATGATTTTTTCAGGAAGAAGATCCAACACAGCAATTCCTTACATGTAAGTAATAGATCAACGGAGCTTCTGTAGAGAATCCTTGGTAGAGTGAATATCTCAACTGACCCTTGGCTTTGCCTCAGAAAACTCTAGATCAGATCTTCAGCCTTCTGTCTTTCCTTGTAGTTCTGTTTCTTATATTGGTCTACTTTCTTTCTTTTTCTTTTTTAAGGAATTGCTGTATTATATGAATGGATTTGGAGACTCAGGTCAAAATCCCCAGGATTAAATAAACATAGTCTGATAAAATTGATTATTTGGTTTTCTCTCCTTGATGCCTTTCCTGTTCAATAGGCACAACCTTGTCCCCCAATCACAAGTTGTTAAATATCCCCTGATAGCTAGCATAAATCAAATAGGAGACTTTATTTCCCCTTTTACTACATCTTGTTATTTTAACAGCACAATAGTGACTCTCCTTCCCTATTTCCAAGTTGTCCCATGAATCATCAAGCCAGGGTATTGCATTGATGCCAAAGTTGCATTTCTGTTAACTCGGTCTAAGACTCGGGCACCTGATCCTTTCCAAAATGCATAGGGAGTGTCCATAAAGTAGATATTGTGTCGCATGAAAACTGGTGTGAGCACCTCTAAGAATTTCCAGTGTAAAACCAATGCACAAATGTTACCAATGTAGATGAGGCAGGGCCAGATCCATGTTTGAAGAGGCCTTGTGCACAGTGTCCTCCAGTAGGTTCCTTCCTCTCTCAGTGAGCTCAAGCGAGGGTCTCCTGGCTGGGACTTGCTAGCCTTTAAATTGCTCAAAAAAGTGATTTGTTTGGGGCATCATGTGGAATTAAATGAGTGCCTAGATCCAAGCAGTTGGTGGTTAAATATCTGCTTCAAATGCAGAAGGTCCCAGATTTGATCCCCAGCATCTCCAGGTTTGTTTGGTTTGTTTTTTTAGTAGGCAATAGTGAAACAAATGGACCAGTGTTCTGTTTCAATATAAGGCAGCTTCCTTCACGAGCACTGCCAGAGGATGCCAGTGGCTGATGCTGGCCCTGATACTGAGGAGAACCAGCTCCTGTATTCTTGCAGCAGTTTTGTTCTCCAAACAAGAGTTGTGGGGCCAAAGGAAACAGCAATACCCACAAAAGAAGAATGGATTAACAAGCTAATGGACTATGCCAAAATGGCAAAACTAATACGATGAAGTGTTTGTAGAAGACTGGAAACCCTTTTCGGATAATTCTTTTTCAATATGAGATGGATTTATATCTTGAACAACGGAAGAACAAGATTATGCTATTTTCAGGTTTATATTTTATACTTTGTATAATGTTAGATACAAATGGACAGTTCAGAGAGTGGAGATATAACATCTTATCGAGTGATACGGGAAGTCAAAGAAAAACAAAAATGATAACTTGTGATGTTTTTAAATGGACTATGTGAAAATTTAATAATATATATATATATTCAGTGCTTTTTTCCTAAAAAAAAAAATAATGTTTAGGGTTACTCTCATTTTCCTACTCATATTGAAATACTGCCCCTCAATGAGGCCAAACTTAGATTCACAAAATGTTTAGGGGTATGCGTCCCCCCAGAAAAAAATCACTGTATATATATAGAGAGAGGGGTGTGTGTGTCATGGGCAGAGGTCTGTGTTGTCACGAGGGATGAAAGCACCTGTCCATTTCAGATCTCTCAGCTTCCCATTTTTCCCAGTCTTAAATTCAGCTCTCCACTTTTCTGTAGCAATTTGCACTTTTAAAAAAAGACAAAGAAGAACTCTTTGAAAATTCAGGAAAGTGCAAATTTAGAAGGATTGCTGTGTTTCAGATATCATATTGGTTTTGGAAAGTGTGGGTTTGATAGATTCGCCTCTAAATGCACAGAATCAAATTCCTCCCCTCGTTCCTAATTTTCACACAGTGCAACCTGCCATTGAGTTGTCAGGATCAATAATAAAGTTTGGATTACCTAGCAGGGGCTTCAGAATTACCAAGCACTTCCTACTCAGTTACAGCCTGTTGAATTACATACAAATTCTTGGGGGGGGGGATGTGAAAGACAGGGTATGAAGTCATCTCCATCTAACTCACACAGCTGCAGTTATCTGAACTGACCTCTTTTCACTACTATAGTTCCTGAGATTGCTGAACACCTCACTGCTAGACTTGACATTAAGATGGACACCTTTAACCTTGATCTGAGCTCTCATTTTCTTGAAATTTAGATCAGTCCTTTGATATCATGGAGAGATGAAAGACAACCCTGTCTCAAAGAATGAACCTTTCCCTCAATTCTCTTTGCTCCTAAATTCTACAGGTGAGGGAATTTTATTCTTAACGAAAAGTCCAGGTGGTTTGGTCTGTGCTTTTCTACGGAAAAGGAGAAGATGATCTTGGTCATAAGGGCATCTTTGACTACACAGTGTGTGCCATTGAGGGTCAAAGGCACTGCTGCAAACTCAAGAACAAAATAGCTACATTGTATTCCAAAACCCTTTGGTTCTCCCCAAGGGTCTGGCCAACTTGTTTTCCACTCCTACAACACAGAATACCCATCCAAAGGTTATGGATTACCAACAAGGGAAGCTCCAGTGCATAAGAGAAAGCTATACGTTTGGGTGGATTGTCAAAACTGTACACACATTGTTGCTGAATGTAGAGCATGTAAAATCAGGGTTAGGAAACCTGTGACTCCCCAGGTGATGATGGACACCAACTCCCATCCTCCTCCAGCAGAGACAGCTCACCCATTAGGTGGGCAGAAGCATCCACATCAACTCAGAGCTGTCAGGGGAAACATTGCATTATGACTGCAGCTAAAGTTACATAAGGATAACTGGGAGATGACACTTGATTTAAGATGATGATGATGATGATGATGATGATGATGATGATGATGATGATTATATACCCCCCCATCTGGCTGGGTTTCCCCAGCCACTCTGGGTGGCTCCCAATAGAATATTAAAAACACGACAAAACATCAAGCATTAAAAAATTCCCTAAACATGGCTGCCTTCAGATGTCTTCTAAAAGTCAGGTAGTTGTTTATTTCCTTGACATCAGATGGGAGGGCGTTTCACAGGGCGGGCACCACTACTGAGAAGGCCCTCTGCCTGGTTCCCTGTAACCTCACTTCTCACAGTGACGGAACTGCCAGAAGGCCCTCAGAGCTGGACCTCAGTGTCTAAGCTGAATGATGGAGGTGGAGACGTTCCTTCAGGTAAACTGGGCCAAGGCCGTTTAGGGCTTTAAAGTTCAGCACCAACATCAGCTTCCATGCATTTTACTTATCTTTTGCGCACGTGGGGGGTGTTAATTTTTTTTTTTTAATGTAAAAAAGCGTAAATCTCTTCTGTTGAATGGCACACTGCGAAGTTCCCTTGTGTAATCCTTTTTTCTTTTCTTTTCTGATGTTGTTGTTGATTTCTTTTTGTTTGATCTTGTGGTGTTTAGTGTCACTGGCTTTTGCCGTAATAAAACTTGGAAACTTTTAATGAAATAAATTGAAATTATCTCACAAAATTGAGAAACATACTCTATTTGATTTCTTACTGTGTTCTAATCCATATACGTCTAGGCAAATGAGTTCAGTTCACTTTAAAATGTGTTGTGACTACAATTCTCCTCCATTCCTAAGATAGCATTAGCTTGCTGTTTAGTCACAGTCTGTACGTTTGCTTCCAATGACACAACCTATCTTTGTATGTGTGTGGTCCTTGACACAACCTACTATTGCTTTTACAGTATATAAGTTTGCTTTTCATCGTTTTTGCTTTCATTGATTAGAGATCTGTATTGATAAGCTGCTGTTATACGTTCTGGTTGGATGATTGCTGATGCGGTATGTGGGATGAGATGCTTTGAGGGCAATTGTTGGTGCAAAAGCCATGCAAAAAACATTTAAAACTAATCAGCAGTACCCACGCATCTCTAAAGGTGCTTCCATTTGGGAGGTTTCTGCATTCAAGATCTACAAGACGTGCCAACCACCCTGATTCCTCACCAATTCACCTAACGCTCTGTTACTTGCCTTACCTTCAGCCAGAAATGTTCTACATTTATGTAACAGATGTAGACACTTTCTGCTGAAGATGAGGCAAGTGGCAAAGTGCTTGCACCTTATGTTTTGTTTCTGAGATAGTGCTTCATAGTCTTGTTTATGAAATACACTTTTATTCTAGGGATAGAAAGACCCATTAAAATCTAGCCCATCAGAGTTCTGCATGGGGATCCAATTTCTGTGTGGATATTAATGATTTTTTTTAAAAAAATGAATACTGGAAATGATAATACAACAACTTTGTCTCAGGGATGGGTTGCCTCTGAGCAGTGGTAAGAGTGTTTACCCACCCCACCCCACTCCACCCACCCCCTGTTTTCCTTTGAAAAAGCTCTAAAGCAGTTTAAGTACTTGGACATTTGTTGTGTTTGATAAAGGGTTAAGCACAACATAAAGGAGTTGAGTGGGGGAATCTTTACAAGTTCATTTCCATTATTTGCTATCTTGTCACTCTGAACCTGGCAAAGTGAGGAAACAGCTCTTTACAGACGCTCCAAAATGTCAAATTGCAATTTGCCTTGGAGTAATCCTCACCAGCAACCCCCAACCTCCTGAATACTACAGATGGAGGTCTCACATCTCCTCCCTTAAACAGAAGGGCCTCTGCTTCCCCCAAACGCCGAAAGCAATAAATGTAATCAATACTTTTAAATTAGACGATCTTGCTCCGACAGAGACTTACCTTTTACCGCCTGACAAACCATTTAACCATTTCCAAAAGAAACCTCAGAAGGAATAAGGTGTGACACACAAGGCCCTTTCTTGTCACATTGTGTTCACTCGCTTTAATTTTGTTGCAGCTCAAAATCAATATTTTGTCACATCATTCCCTCCACCCCAGAAAACAACAAATGAAATCTCCTGTCTTCCACCCCTTCTGTCAAGTTCTCTTTCATCTTGTTTTTGAGCAACCCTCATTGCTAAAAGGAAAATAGTTCATTCTTGATAGCAGGATTTGGTTTCCATGGAAGGTGGTTACTAGGATGTATTTGATTAAGTGCAGAAACACAAGTACAAGTTGATAGAACATTATTATTTTAAGATGCCTATAGCCTAATATTACCAGCTATGACAGTAGCTTTTGAAAATAGGGATCTAACCTAGTAGTGGTCAGTGTGGTGGGAGAGAACCACAGAAAGGCCCTCCTATTGCCACCATTGCTACAGGTTACCTAGACAGGAATGGAGCAGGGAAGGAGGGTGGTAGTGAGGTCAGATTGCATGGATAATAATAATAATTTATTTATACCCCGCCCATCTGGCTGAGCTTCCACAGCCACTCTGGGCAGCTCCCAATTGAGTGTTAAAAACAATACAGAATTAAATATTAAAAACTTCCCTAAACAGGGCTGCCTTCAGATGTCTTTTAAAGATAAGATAGCTGCTTATTTCCTTCACATCTGATGGAAGGGCGTTCCACAGGGTGGGCGCGACTACCGAGAAGGCCCTCTGCCTGGTTCCCTGTAACCTCACTTCTCACAGTGAGGGAACCGCCAGAAGGCCCTCGGTGCTGGATCTCAGTGTCCGGGCTGAACAATAGGGGTGGAGATGCTCCTTTAGGTATACAGGACTGAGCCTGTTTAGGGCTTTAAAGGTCCACACCAACACTTTGAATTGTGCTCAGAAACATGCTGGGAGCCAATGCAGATCTCTCAGGACCGATGCACAATCAGGAGCTATGCATGACCATCAGAAGCTCTGAGTGACTGTAATTATTGGGTCAATGTGAGTAATTTCTTGTAGAATTACTGCTTCTCCTCTGGACCCATTTGGTAACTTTTTTTCCAGAGTACAGTCGTACCTTGGAAGTCGAACGGAATCCATACCGGAAGTCCGTTTGACTTCCAAAACATTCGGAAACCAAAGCGCGGCTTCTGATTGGCCGCAGGAAGCTCTTGCAGCCAATTGGAAGCCGTGTAAGCCCTGTTGGGTGTTTGGCTTCCAAAAATAGTTCACAAACTAGAACAGTCACTTCTGGGTATGCAGTGTTCGGGAGCCAAAACATTCGAGAACTAAGCTGTTTGGAAAACAAGGAATGACTGTATACTGCTATTCAGTGTGTGGTCCCTGATTGGTTTGGATCATTCTACTAATCCATCAAGAACTGCATTTGATTGTCCTGTGTGATATAGTTGTATCATATACTGTAACTGAATTAATGAGCTAATTCTCCCTGGTATGAGGAACAGGGGAAGTTTGACTGCAGGCGATCTCCATGCAACTTCTAAGGTGGCACTGCTCTGTCAAGGTCTGCACCACAGAGTGATTCTTCGATGGCCTCTGGCAGGGAGGACGCGAGAGGAACTCAAAAACTATGGGTCAGATTCAACCATGCATGAGAGAAAGGGACACGACAAGGCTGCCCAATTTCCCCATTGCTTTTTATTTCGGTTCTGGAGGTTTTGCTGAATATGATTAGAAGGGACCGTCTGATTAAAGGTATTCAGGTCGGAGCCAAACAATATAAATTGAAAGCTTTTGCAGATGACCTAGTTTTGACGTTACAGGAGCCAGAATCTAGTACGAAAAGAGTATTAGAATTGATTCATGAATTTGGTCATGTGGCAGGATTTAAGCTGAACAAGTCAAAAACTAAAGTGCTTGAGAAAAATTTAACACCGATTGAGAAAGAGGGGTTTCAGAAGGAGACAGGTTTAACATTAGTTAAGAAAGTAAAATATTTGGGGGTTAATATGGCTGCTAAGAATTTAAATTTATTTAAAGATAACTATGAGAAATGTTGGATAGAAGTGAAAAAAGATTTGGATATATGGTCAAATTTGAAGCTTTCCTTGTTGGGTCAAATTGCAGCTATAAAGATGAATGTATTGCCAAAAATGTTATTTCTGTTTCAATCATTGCAAATTTTGGACAAGATGGACTGTTTCAAGAAGCAGCAGAGAGACATTTCCAGATTTGTCTGGCAGGGCAAGAAGCCTAGAATAAAATTTAAAATATTAACTGACGCAAAGGAAAGAGGTGGATTTGCCCTGCCAGACCTTAAACTTTACTATGAATCAACCATTCTGCTGGTTGAAAGACTGGCTGCTTCTTGAGAACACAGACATTTTGGACCTAGAAGGTTTTAACAACGTTTTTGGATGGCATGCATATTTGTGGTACGACAAGGTTAAAGCACATAAAGCATTTAAAAACCATATTGTCAGGAAAGCATTGTTTAATGTCTGGATAAGATACAAAGATTTACTGGAAAATAAAACCCCAAGGTGGTTGTCACCAATGGAAGCGAAGGCTCAGAAAAAGCTCAATATGGAGGCCAAATGGCCGAAATATTGGGAAATATTGGAACAAGAAGGAGACAAATTGAAATTGCAGAGTTTTGAGAAATTAAAAGATAAAGTGCGAGACTGGCTTCATTATTATCAAATAAGAGAGGCCCATAACTTGGATAAAAAAATTGGCTTCCAGGTGGAAAAATCAAAATTGGAAACAGAACTGTTAGATCCCAAAACTAAGATACTTTCAAGAATGTATAACTTGCTGTTAAAATGGAATACGCAGGATGAAACTGTTAAATCTGCTATGATTAAATGGGCACAAGATATTGGTCACAACATTATGTTTGCTGACTGGGAACAGTTGTGGACCACCGGTATGAAATTTACAGCATGTAATGCCTTAAGAGAGAATATTATGAAAATGATTTACAGGTGGTACATGACACCAGTCAAGCTTGCAAAAATATATCATTTGCCTGATAATAAATGTTGGAAATGTAAAGAAAATGAAGGTACATTCTTTCACCTTTGGTGGACGTGCCCAAAGATTAAGGCTTTCTGGGAGATGATATATAATGAAATGAAAAAGGTATTTAAATATACCTTCCTGAAGAAACCAGAGGCCTTTCTCCTGGGCATAGTTGGCCAATTGGTGCCAAAGAAGGATAGAACTTTTTTTATGTATGCAACAACAGCAGCAAGAATACTTATTGCAAAGTATTGGAAGACACAAGAGTTACCCACCCTGGAAGAGTGGCAGATGAAGGTGATGGATTATATAGAATTGGCGGAAATGACTGGCAGAATCCGAGACCTGGGAGAAGAGTTGGTGGAAGAAGACTGGAAGAAATTTAAAGACTATCTTCAGAAACACTGTAAAATTAATGAATGTTAAAATGATGTTGGATTGAAAATAAGTGGCATTAGCAACAAAGTTAATAAGAATATGCAAAAATGAATTGATAATGGATGAAAATATAGAGTTATAATATGTTAAGATATAGAGTTAAGATAAACGAAAGAGGGTAAGGATTTGCTGATTTGATTATTTAAATGGGAATACAAAAAGGGGAGGTGTGAGGACGCCAAGGAAATAAGCTAATGAGTTTAAAGTTACAAAAAACGGATTTGTTTTTAATTCTTTTTTAGCTATTTGTCTTTTGTCTTTTGTATTTTTATTCTTCTTTTTTCTTTTTTATGCATTTTTCTATGTTCTCTTTTTTGTATCTTTTTCTTTTTATATGACCTTTTTCTATTTTGTAAACTTATTCTAATGGTTATGGGGTTGCTCGTGCGTAAGTTGCCGCCACTCCTGGGTAGGTGGCCTGGTTAAACCTTTCCTGGCTGGACAGCCCCTCACTTCGTGGCTGTTCAGTCGCTGGCAGAATCCGACAGTGGGCGTTTCTTCAACCTTTTCCAACATAAAAGTTGTTTGACGCCCAGTCTCCTCCTAGCCTCCCTGCGCGGAAGTCTTCTGCGCAGGGTGGGCGTGGGTATCGGAGGACCTGTGCTCTCTCCGCTGGTGTCCAGTGAAGAGTCTCTGAGCCTGCTCTCCGCTTCCCCCATTGGCCCCCCTCCATCCCTGGTGTCGCGCTGAATTTCTTCCCCAACAGGAGACCTGCCTCTCTCCCTACTTAGCCCCTCTCCAGCATTGTCGTGGAGCCCCTCCTCCTCCTCTCGTTCCGATGGCAGTTCCCTGACACTTATGTTTTTGTAAAATCTCAATAAATATCTTTTTTTTTTTTTAAAGCAGATTCAACCATGCATGTGTGTTTGCAGGATCCAGCAGCAATGAGGCTGATGTAACAGGACATTCCCCCATCTCCTCTCCCTGCATGCCCCTTGTGCTCCCTAAACTGGGTTGGGAGGTCTGGAGGAACTCCCAGAAGAGTGATTGGTGGGAGGTGAGGGATAATTGTTCCATTGGGCAAGCTGAAATGCTTGTGCTGATGCAAAGATTGGAAAAGTGTGATCTAAAATTCCTCCCTTTGAACGAGATATATACACTGAGATAAGACAAGTCATTGTAAAATCTGCTCCCTCACGCATTTTTGACTGAGGCACTTGCACCAAGTAAAATTGCTGCCTAAACTACTGGACTGCAGATAACCTGCATTAATTGCCTCCCAGCTATTCTCCTAAAGATGGATAAAGCTGTAGGTACATTGATTTAAATTAAACATTTATTTCCCAGAATCCAACCTTTTCCACTCAAAACAAGTAGGGAGCCTGTTCAATTTCTCACCAAAATTATGCCCCAGAGCTGTGTTTGTAATTTGTTAACTGAATGCAGAGTGAGCCCTGATGCTGGCCGTGGTCCTTCTCTATTACATGAATAATGAATTGTCACTTGTTACAGAGCACTCAATTCATCATGTACTAAATTGTAACTTGTTAAGATTTTACATATTTATGTTTCTTTCCCTTTACAGGATGGAGATGGCTTCATTTTGTATAATTACAGTTCACAATAAGCACCTACTTCTTCTTTTTCTACAATGTTCATTTGTATTGTCTGTGCAACACACAGTGTGCTGGATCCAGACTAAACTGGTTTATGTTCAGTTGCTGGTGAAATCAGTAGGATTTTACTAAGCCATGATGACTAACATTTTCCCATTGATTGACATCATGCAGAAATAATTTTGATACAAGCATCATTCAGGGGTCCAGATTGCATGGATGCCTGGACACACAAAGACTGGTCCATCCCATCAGATATCTGTATTCTTTGAGTGGGTGGTAGGTGGGGGAGATAATCAATAAGGCCCTGCTTCTCACTTGTGTGCTGCTATCCATGCTGAGTAGGGCTACTATCACATAAAGCAGTCGTAGGGAACATTTTTCAGAGAAACATTCCATTCTGGGCAACCTTCTAGGGACCGCAAGGTAATAGCAGGCAGGAGCCAAGGGCAAAGCTGGACACACTGATGAATGCAAATTTTACCCTTGTACACTGTGCTAGTTTCTAGACACCGCTCTCTATCTTCTCATCCAGGCAAGCATAGGAGCCAACTCCTAGGGGCTGGGGGGGTTTTGGCCCCCGCAATCAAATATTTGAGGGGGCTGGGCCCCCACAAAGTTGATGGGCATTCCCATTCAAGTAGTATGTGTGCACTGTGTCATGCGATCAGTTATGCGTGGCAGGGCTTACCTGGGCCCCCACAATATTTTATTCAAGTTGGTACTCCTGCAGGCAAGCAACAGGTATTATCAGAGTTCAAGAACAAATTCTGGCCAAGCGAAAGCACTCAAGGAGGGTACAAATCAGGGCTAGTTGAAAGGGTTGGCTTGGGGGGGGGAGAGTAGGTGTGATTGGAGAGGGAGTATGGGATGGGGAAAGTCCTGAAGGCCACACAGAGAAGCCTAAAGGATTGTTCTGAGCTTTCCCATCACATCCACCCACCAACCCACACGTATTGGTAGTACTGTATCTTCCGCAGTGCAGGATGCGGGAAGGAATGAATGAAGAAACTGAACCCTGCGGCAAACTGCCTATGCCCATGTCTCTGTACAAAATCCAGTGTGTGGCTGTGTGATGTAATAAAAGATGATTCCCATTTCAGAATCAGGTTTACAATGTCAAAATCCAGGGAGAAATTTGAATGAGAATTCTGGAAGCACCAATGTCCCCTGCCTCTTGCCCAATCAATGTTTGCAAGCAAGGCTTTGCACCCTTCCTTTATCCTTTGGGACAATTCCCACATTTCACAATTCCAGAAATGATTTTGTGGAGATACATGAAAGGAAGAAGAAGAAGAAAGATTGATGGAGGGAACCATTGTTTCAATCTGGAATTTCCATGACTCAAACAGTCCATGATTCTTACTACTTATGTACTGAGTGAGGGGCCAGCTAAGTTGGAGGGTAGAATTTGACCCCTGGTCTTGAAGTTCTCCCTCCCTGATAGATAAAAGGTGGGAAAGGAAGGTTGCCCCCACACTTCTCGAAGAAAGGCACAGTAAATAGGTTGAATTATGAGCTAGCTGCCATCGTTTTGCTGAAAGGGCAGCCATTACAGCTTGGGGGTGGTTGCAAAAGGATTCACTTAGTTTCCCATATTGTTTTATGGACAATTGATATGAAAGCAGCATATATCAAAGAGATTCCCTTAAGGAAGAAACCTGACCAATTTCAGAAGGATAGATGCTTTTGCGTGTGTGTTTCAGGGTCCCTTAAGGTTTTGTGCTTTTTGGTAGGATGGGAGGAAGGAGAATTAAAAGGATTTCACTTCCTTCCCTGTGGCTTTGTGGGGAATTATTTTATTATGGAAATGGTGCACATAGTGAAGATGCCCCTAGGGAAATTACCTCCAGAATTTCAGAAGGATAGGGGCAGGGACTAGGGAAATATTACCAATTAAAAATAACAGCTTCAAGTTTGTGTTCTGCCCAGTTGGCACCAATAGTTGCAGGAAGTAAATGTGAAGTTGATTTGACTGGAGTAGAAGTGTGGACATGTGGCACAGAGACAGAAAGACATGAATGTCCAAGCAAACACCACCAACAGAACTGGCAAAGAGCACAAGAGAAAGATAACAATCACTTCAAAATTACTTCGGCATCTTTCCTCCAATACTCTGTGATTGGGGAGCCCCAGTAAAGCCATTTCCTTAGGTTATAAATTAGGTCTAACCATTACAAAAGAGCTGTCCCTCTCTGTCTTCCCACTATGGTGTTTTCCTTAGACAGCAAACTTGCAGAGAAATGTTTTGGTTTCTGCAGGCACACTGTCTGTAGTGTTGTTGTGTTGTTGTTTTTTTTTAAAAAATGTCCAAATCTCTGAAGCATTCTAAATCACTTTGGGGGTCTCCACTTTGGTTCAGAATGCTTCAGAGAGATCTCACTTAGCTTCAGAGAAACCTCACAATTTTATCCAACGCAGCTTGGGATTGAGGATTTGTCCAAATGTGATGAACGGCCCTAGTTTAAATGCCCCTGGTACCTATTTCCTTCATCCCACATATATTCGGGACATGTTGCTCATCTCAGAAGAAAACTATTGGGATTAGCAGTAACACACTTTAATCTGAGGTGTACTAGTAAGCAAGGAAGTGTTGTACTGTAAGCAGCTGTGTGCTTGAAATAAATGGCTATAGATTCATACGAGAAACTGCAGTCAAATCAAGCTGTGATTCCATTTCCACTCCCCTGGGACAGCTTGATTATGATGTGTCATTCAAGCTGATGTTCATTTCCTTTGCTTGTGCCTTCCTGCATCTAGATCAGATGTTATCTGCTAATCAGATATACTTCCCACTCATTAGAATAGGCAGCCCCAGATTTATGTGTTGAGAACAGCAGTATTGTGGTATGCCAGGATGGTGTGTTGGATATGCCATCCTGTTATTTCTAGAGTTGAGAGATTAACCAGCCACCTTTCTTACGTGGACCTGCTCATCATGGGCCTCTTTCCAAAAAATGCTGGTGTACACAGCCGGGATTCTGTACAGAACAAAAGGGAGTGGAAATGTTTAAGGGAGCAAAATAAGTTTGTGAGGTGCAGTACTCAAACATCATTTTTTGTTGGCCTTCTTTTGAAGGCTTCATTCCAAAGGACATGTATTTCTAGGTAACGTGGGGTTTCTCTCGAGTATTCTGAATCTAGTTTCATTTATGGGTAGTCCTATTTTCCTTCAGCCACTCACGTCTACTATAAGAGTGAACAAAACAACAGAATATCACTTTTCATTGCAATATTCCTCTTCAGACAACCACTCATGTGATTAACATTTTGCATGGAGAAAAAGAGGGAGGCTGCACTGGCTAACCCCAGCCTAGGCTTTCTCAAACCTGGGTCTCCAGCAGTTTTTGGACTACAACTCCCATCATCCCTAGCTAGCTGGCCCAGTGGTCAGGGACAATGGGAACTGTAGTTCAAAAACTTCTCGAGACCCAAGTTTGGGAAACCCTTCTGTGCCACATCTGCTGCATCCACCGCCCGCCCCCCACCTACATGGGTGGTGGGAATGGTCTCTAGAGAGGAGCTGCTGTATGCACTCAGGAATGGGTGAAGAGCTCCACTGAAGTCCAGTGCATCCCACCAGAGCCCATGAGGCAGACTAAGGCAGCTGCCTTGGGTGGCAGAATCCCATGGGGCAGAAACCCTTGTGGTTCCCTGCTGCTGCCTCCAGCGAAGCAATAAGAAGCAGTAGGGGCTTCTGGTGAGCTCTCACGAGAGGCTTTGGTGGAGGGGCAGTGGCAGGGTGAATATAAGAAGCGAACACAAGAAGTGAACGTAAGGTTGGAAAAATGAGAATCTGAGGGAAATCAAAACTGAATGATTTGTCCATCCAGAGAAAGGGTACAATCCAGTTCTGTGTTCGAGCCAGCTGAGTGATGATTAGAAGGCTTTTTCGAAGAAACTGCATGGTAATTTGAATGTACCGTACAGGAGACCTCCGAGTCAAACCGGCACAACGTCTGCCCTTGTACGTGACGAAACAATGGCTAATAGCACAACCGCAGAACATGGCTTCTCTGATGTAACAGAACAAGTTAAGGAGAAGATTGCAACATCGTAGGAATAAAAAGCATACAGAACTCACATTTCTCGTGTGGGCAGGATTAGTGATTTTTTTTAAAAAAAGACCAACAAACTTCAAAACACATATGTGTTGCTGGGTTTATCAACAAACACTTTCCAGTAAACACACCAAAATGAAAAATGTCAGGTCTTTGATGTGAAGGCTGTTAACCTTCTCATGGATCAGTAGCCTTATCACAGAAGACGTTTAAATTACTGCAGGAAGATGTTGTCTGTGTCCTCCGAGTCCTGCAGTAGCAATTTAGCATTCCAGTCTGAGACAACTGAGCCTTGGATCCATTTCAGAGAGATCGGTGCAATTGTGTGTGTGTGTATGGTTTAATACACACACAAGAATTCAGGGTTTGTTTTTCCTACCCCCCACCCTCTCAGAGTTGCAATATGTGGATGTTTGCCATCTAAAAATACATCACAAGAGATTTCTGGATAGCAGCATCGTACACCTGTGAGGCTTAGCCAGCCTAACAGGTGTGACACTGATTGTCCCTAGGCAAAACTTGTCTCTTTTAAAACAACAAAAAAAGGGGGACCACTTTCAAGCAGTGCTGTGCAGCCTGATGTATTCGTGCTTACATGGATGCAAGTCTCAAATACTTCAGTAAGGCTTATTCCCCACATAAGCTTCTCATGCCTATCATATTTACTTAGAAAAAAGTCCCACTGATTAGAAAATCTGTCAGGGACTGCAGGACCAGTCAAAGCACCCAACACCAACCCACATAAACACATTTATGGGCTATTTTCTGACAGGGATTACTTAAAGCACCCACAGACAGATGTGTTTCATACTGGTGTATTCGGCAACATGCCATTGACACAGTAAGACTGTGTTAATGGTGGATTTATATAGGACCATCCACACATAATTGTGTTTTATTAGTTGTCCTGTGATGCTGCCACAAGGTTATCACATTAGTGCCATTCAGGGGGGCAGGCTTGCTTCCCCCCTCCACAATTTTTCCATGAAAGCTTTTTAAGATACAACAAAAAAACCTAATCTATATGAAAACAAAAGCAGAAAGAGGGGGGGAGAGACAGAGATGTGCATGTATATGGAAACAAACAAGGAGTAGGAAAGGAAGGAAGGAAGGAAGGAAGGAAGGAAGGAAGGAAGGAAGGAAGGAAGGGGCTTCCAATTCTCTGTCAGTTACGTAAAAATAATTATTCAAAACATTCGCTCCAACATAACATCGAAATTAATAAACCTCCTTTTTGAATTTTTGTGTGAAAAGGAAAACAAACACGTGGTGTTGGGGTTTGAACACTGGGGGGGGGGTGGGAATGCTGCTTTCTCTTCTGTGATCATATATTGACAACACCTCCTCAAAACCTTTGTGGCAAAAAAAGTTTCAGGATTTCTGCAGGAAGTTCTGGGGCATGTGCCAATTGGAAATATGACAGTATGGCACCTGGAAACTTTTGCAGGCATAAACAGTATTGAAAGCAGAATCAGGTGTCACTGTTCTGATGCAAGCATGAGCACACATAACCATGAAATCACAACAAAAGGATGTTTGGATGAGTCCCCAATCTCTGTAATATATATAATTACAATCAACAGTATAAACTACCATGCATTTTATATAGACATGCATTTTATTTGTTTCAAGTAAATTTTGTTCCTCGAGTCATTCCTCTAAGACCAGTCTGTTGAAAGTTTATCTGTAGTACCTACAGTAATTGAAAGAATTGAAATACGAGCAACCCTGCAGCATTGTGTATCTACAATGAAGATAATTGTTGCTACAATCTGACCTTCAATCCATAAACTGATTTGGGTGGAATGCAACAAAGCACTAAGGCGAGTATTCTATCAGCACAAGGACTTCTGCTTGCATAACAGAATCCCCTCCCATCTCATCTCCCACAGCCCCTAAATCTTCTTTAGGGGTTCCCCCAGCCCTTCGGGGAAGATTTGGGAAGGGTACAGGCAGGGCACTTTCATAGGGTCTCATTCCATTAGCAGAAATCATCACGCCCAACAGGACTCAGTAAAATATTGCCCCTTCAGTCCACAAATCTGTTTATCTCATTGGTGCTGTTTCTATCCACCTATCCAAGTCCCCCTTCAGCCAACCAAAGCTATAATCCCCCACTAATCCTTGAATGTAGATTTAAGTTCCATTGTTACTGAGCATGTGCTCAAAGATTTAAAAATGGCTTACATATGTAAACATACAGCAGTTTCTTGAAGCACACAATGTGAACGAAGAATGCCTGTGCGACATCAATTCAGTACTTGGATTTTGATTCCGACTTGGGTGAGCTTTTAACGAACGAAACGTTGCAGAAACAAAACACTAATTAGGCCTAATAGGCTTAGCATAGCTATTAGGAGGACATGACCATATTTGATATCAACAAGTTTATTCCTTTTTAGGGTTCAATAATCATTCTTTAAAACCAACCAACAAACAAAAACGTTAGACTGATTCTGCTCTTGGAAGAAATTCTATACAAGCTTCTGATGAGTGTTGGTGAGTAAGCCCCTTGAGAAATAACCTTCACTTATGGATGAGGGTCAAAGTTTCAGGTATCCTTATGTCCCTGAAGGGACTAATTTATTTTTTAGAAGTTCCTGAGATATTTTTCCTTCCTTCTCCCATTGGTTGCAGTATCGCAGTGAGTTTGGATTTTATTTATGTGTTTATTTAGTCTCTGTGAGCTTGTTATTCATGAGACTAATATCACTGCAGTTGGAGACAGGTTTGTGGCCTTGTAAAGGAGCTGGTGATTAGTTGTCTGACTGGAAGCAGAGGCAGTTTTAGGGTAGCACGACTGTTCATCTGCACTGAGCTCCAGCTCTGCAGAGGGTGCCACAACAATGATGTAGAATGGATACACTGATAAAACATTATGCTGGGATATCCTTTGTGATCTACCTATGAAGCAATGCCAGTAAGTTGCATATCTTCAGGATCTACCCAGCACCTGGGATTTAAGCTAGACTTCTAAAGCTCTCCAGCTGGTGTGTTTGAAGCATAGGATTGTGCTGTTAGACATGCCATTGGCTACGATGTGGAGATGCTTTTGGGTTTCCATGTGATTGTTACCGTGTTCAAAATGGCTCTATTTCTCAAATGATATGCTATGTGCATCTGGCTGAGATAATTACCCCAAACAAACAAACAAATACAGATGTAGTTATCACTCTCTTGGAAAACCAAGTGATGAATTATGGAAAATGTTATTGAGATAGATGTTCTCTATTCCCATGGAAAGGGGCCCTGTGTGCTTTTCAGCAGAATGCTAAAAATGCTAATCTGAAAAAAAGGGAGGAAAAGTTTGGGAGTGAAATATATTTTCAAAAGTTACTTTTCAATTCATTTGCAAAACAAACATGGAAGAATCTGCAGCAAGAACCAAAATATTTAACGAGACAATCTTCAAATGCCTCGTTGTCTTTGGGGAGTGCTCATGCTCTTTACTTTAAGTATCCATATTTCATGTACTGGGCTTTTCATGTCCATCTTAAGAGAATAGAAACATCCCTGGGATTCCGGCTCCAAGAAGGTCATCCAGCTTTTATTCATTATTTATTTGCTTGAGAAGAAAGAGTGCATCGACTGCCATATAGGAAAAGTGCCACAAAGATTATATGAGGAATTAATCATGCCCACTGTAGCGTTTGCTGGAAAATCAACCATCTTTTTTTGTTACATGAAGTGCTTGTAGGCTTCTCAGAAGCTTTAGGAAGCCATTTTTGCCTGCAAAATATGACTTGTCCGCTGTCTTAACATTTCTGTCAGGGATGATTCAGGTGCCCGGGCCAGAGTTTTTGCAAGATTCAGCCTCCCACCCAGGGCCGGATTTAGGTTTGCTGAGGCCCTAAGCTACTGAAGGTAATGGGGCCCTTCATATGTCCAGCTGTCCTTTGTCAACAACAAATAGTCGTTGTTTTTGTGTTGGATATATTCTATATGGTAATTTATGGACCTAATAGGTATCTAAAGCCATTTGCACATAACAAAATACCGTATTTTTCGCACCATAGGACGCACTTTTTCCCTCCTAAAAAGCAAGGGAAAATGTGTGTGCGTCCTATGGAGCGAATGCAGGCTTTCGCTGAAGCCTGGAAAGTGAGAGGGGTTGGTGCGCACCGACCCCTCTCGCTCTCCAGGCTTCAGGAAGCTATCCGCTAGCCGTGGGAGACCCAGCTCTCCCACGGCTAGCGGAGCGCTGCATTAATCCCGAAGCTTGGGGCGTGTGGAGCTCAGCGCGCCCCAAGCTTCTGGGTGCCGGCAAGGTCTCCGCTAGCCGTCTAGACCTTGCCGGCACCCAGAAGCTTGGGGCGCGCTGAGCTCCGCAGCCCCAAGCTTCGGGATTAGCGCTCCGCTAGCCGTGTCTAGGCTGCGGATAGCAGCCTGCTTCCCGGAGCGTCGGGCGCCCTGAAAGCAGAGCGCCCGGCACTTTAGGAACACATCCGCAGCCTAGGCAACCCTGCGGGAGGTCCCGCAGGGATGTCTAGGCTGCGGATAGCAGCCTGCTTCCCGGAGCGTCGGGCGCCCTGAAAGCCGAGCGCCCGGCGCTTCGGGAACACATCCGCAGCCTAGGCAACCCTGCGGGAGATCCCGCAGGGATGTCTAGGCTGCGGATAGCAGCCTGCTTCCCGGAGCGTCGGGCGCCCTGAAAGCAGAGCACCCGGCGCTTCGGGAACACATCCGCAGGGTGGGGAGCCCTGCAGGAGTTCCCCGCAAGGCTCCCCAAGCTGCGGATAGCAGCCTGCTGCCCGGCGGGCGGGGCGCCCTGAATCAGAGCGCCCCTCACGCCGGGCAGACATCCGCAGGGTGGGGAGCCCTGCAGGAGTTCCCCGCAAGGCTCTCCAAGCTGCGGATAGCAGCCTGCCGCCCGGCGGGTGGGGCGCCCTGAATCAGAGCGCCCCTCGCGCCGGGCAGACATCCGCAGGGTGGGGAGCCCTGCAGGAGTTCCCCGCAAGGCTCCCCAAGCTGCGGATAGCAGCCTGCCGCCCGGCGGGCGGGGCGCCCTGAATCAGAGCGCCCCTCGCGCCAGGCAGACATCCGCAGGGTGGGGAGCCCTGCAGGAGTTCCCCGCAAGGCTCTCCAAGCTGCGGATGGCAGCCTGCCGCCCGGCGGGTGGGGCGCCCTGAATCAGAGCGCCCCTCGCGCCGGGCAGACATCCGCAGGGTGGGGAACCCTGCAGGAGTTCCCCGCAAGGCTCCCCAAGCTGCGGATAGCAGCCTGCCGCCCGGCGGGCGGGGCGCCCTGAATCAGAGCGCCCCTCGCGCCGGGCAGACATCCGCAGGGTGGGGAGCCCTGCAGGAGTTCCCCGCAAGGCTCTCCAAGCTGCGGATAGCAGCCTGCCGCCCGGCGGGTGGGGCGCCCTGAATCAGAGCGCCCCTCGCGCCGGGCAGACATCCGCAGGGTGGGGAGCCCTGCAGGAGTTCCCCACAAGGCTCCCCAAGCTGCGGATAGCAGCCTGCCGCCCAGCGGGCGGGGCGCCCTGAAGCAGAGCGCCCCTCGCGCCGGGCAGACATCCGCAGGGTGGGGAGCCCTGCAGGAGTTCCCCGCAAGGCTCTCCAAGCTGCGGATGGCAGCCTGCCACCCGGCGGGCGGGGCGCCCTGAAGCAGAGCGCCCCTCGCGCCGGGCAGACATCAGCCAGCCCCACAAGCTCGGGGGACAGCAGGGAGGCGCAGCGCCACTATCCCGCTGTTCCTCGACCTGGTTCGGTTTCCCTGACCTGCTTTTGGGGGGGAAATAAAGGGAAAATTCCTTTATTTCCCCCCAAAAAAACTAGGTGCGTCCAATCATGCGAAAAATACGGTATGTACATTGTACCTCGGGTTAAGAACTTAATTCGTTCTGGAGGTCCGTTCTTAAGCTGAAACTGTTCTTAACCTGAGGTACCACTTTAGCTAATGGGGCTTCCCGCTGTCGCCACACCACCACTGCGCGATTTCTGTTCTCATGCTGAAGCAAAATTCTTAACCCAAGGTACTATTTCTGGGTTAGCGGAGTCTGTAGCCTGAAGTCTGTAACCCGAGGTACCACTGTATTTTATCAAAGTAATTGTTGAACTGAAATAAAATTGAGAAGTGTATTAAAATAGTGAAATACAATTAAGAAGAAGTATATTCACAGTGAAATAATTATTAAGCTCTAAGTGTATGTAGGTTTTATTTTATTTGTTTTTTATCTTATATTTTGGAAATTTACATCCAGTGGGTTTTTTTCCCTTTAAATTTTTTGGGGCCCCAAGAGACTGGGACCCTCAGCTGTAGCTTGCTTAGCTTATATGTAGATCCAGCACTGCTCCCACCCTATGGCAGGAGAGGCAGCAAGCAAATGGAGCAATGGGAGTCAATCAACCTGGAAGCACAGAGGGATATAGCCTAGTCGTCTCCCTTAGTAGGAATGGAGGGATTAGCTGGTTTCTGATCTATGTCAGTTTCACACAAGCTACATCACATGCAGCTCTGTCCTGTCCTGTTTATTGTGGATTTTAATGCAACACAGAGACAAAAAACCATCATGAAAAATAGCATTGAAATTGTATGCATTTCCCCCAAAGTGCACAACTGGAATGCACTCTTCCCATAAAATATGCATTTTGGTATACAGTACATGTTTACCATAAAATATTCAGCTTTTTGTACATTTCTAAATCAAATCTGCACCGCAAAATTCAGAGAATCGCAGAATGGTGTTCCAATTTTGGTCAATTCACTTAAAAAATTAAAATTCCCCAGCCCAGAGTATGTCTCAAGAACTTTGGCAGCGTCGTACCAGAAAAAATGTAGAAGAATGAACTCATCAACTCTAGCATTTGAGGGGGGCAATTTAATTGTATTGCATAATTTGACATTTGAATAATTGGCATTAATAATTGAATTAATTGGATAAAATTGGTATTTCTATAATGAGGCTGCTATTGGAATGATAAAAAATATATTTTTAAAAAAGAACTTTGGCGGCCTGTACTACGTTAGAGAGGGACAGATTTTCATTCTGCAATTGTTCCACGTGTTTGATATGTCCTGTATTCTGCTCTGCTTGTTTTGCAGAATAACTTGGGGATGTTTGAAACATGTATTAATGTTGCAGTTTCCTTGATGCTCAGTTTTCATCTCCCCCTGCCACACACACATACGCACACACTCATCAACAATGTTTGCCACACAGGGCCAGCCCACCCATGAGGCAAGGTGAGGGGACCGCCTCATGTGGCAAGATCCACAGGGGCAGCAGAATTGGCCTCCAAGGAACAAATTGCCCACTGCTGATGCTGCAGTGGCGGCAATGGCTGCTGCGTGCTGCTTGAAGGCCAGATCTTCGGCCTTCTTGGCACCCCCCCCCATGACACATCTACAGTGGCCTCTCAATGAATAGGAGGTGCTGCTGGTCTCCTCACACCTCTAGGGAGGAAATGGTGGGAGCTGCCCTCTTGGCTCTCCTGGGTTCTGCACCCACCTGGTGTGAAACAGAGTGGGCCCCTCTGCCCCCATGATGACCTTTGATTCCCACGTCAACCATCAGGTAAGGTTGACTTGATTCTCCCCATGTTCCTTTCTTCTCTGGTCAAAGGGAGTGCCATTTTTGGGTTTGCCTCAGATGCTATAATGTCTTGGGCCAACTCTGGTGACACAGTTTGATTGATTAGTGTAGGGACAGGGGTTAAATTTTGTTCCGTTCACATTTGATTGTGGAACTACTTAATTCGTGCTTTCCAAAACAACTTGAGAACCAAAACACAGTCATCCTTCAAAATCTGCACTTCTCTGAATTTTGCGGTTCTTCAGCCAAATGATTTTGATAAAGAAATGCATATATGGAGTGTGTGTAAATGAAATTAATATATTAGTGAAAATAGCAAACAAATGTTGGGGAAATTGCTTGAAAAATTGTGCACGTTATTCAAGACTGCATATAAAAATGTGATTATTTGGAGAAATCCACACTAAAATACTGATACATTTTCATGAGGTTTTTATAAAAATTGCAAATTACTGCAGGAATGTGGGAAACTGCGTGTGAAAAATGGAGAGAACCAAAATTGACATGCCTGCCCTTCCGTCAATTCATGGTAAACACAGAGACAAAATTTGATGCTGTTGTGCGATTTCATCATGAATACACTTTCTTGCCCTGCTTTAATCAATATTCTTCTGCACGTCAGTAATCTGTAACACAAGAAAAAGAAAAGACAAACAAGCTGATCATGTGAGGTAGTCTGGATATCAGAAAGAAAAGAATGGCAGGTTTTGCTGCTGCACTAGGAACGAGATCAGCTATATGGAAACCTCAAAATAGTAATAATAATATTTTATTTATATCCCGCCCTCCCCAGCCGAAGCCAGGCTCAGAGCGGCTAACAACAATAAAAGTAACACAGTTTACATAAAATCACAATCAATTAATTGAAATACATTCTAAAATCAATTCATTCTAAAATCAATTCAGAATCAAATTAATGGCAACCATTAGGCTACAGTTCTATGAGGATTACCAAAGGAGGGGGTCAGACTGTGCCTTGGCCAAAGGCCTGGTGGAACAGCTCTGTCTTGCAGGCCCTGCGGAAAGTTGTCAAGTCCCGCAGGGCTCTAGTCTCTTGTGACAGAGCGTTCTACCAGATCGGGGCCACAGCTGAAAAAGCCCTGGCTCTGGTTAAGGCCAGCCTAACCTCCCTGTAGCCCAGGATCTCCAAGATGTTTTTGTTTGAAGACCGTAAGGTCCTCCGTGGGACATACCAGGAGAGGCGGTCCCATAGGTATGAGGGTCCTAGGCAGTATAGGGCTTTAAATGTTAAAACCAGCACCTTAAACCTGATCCTGTAGTCCACCGGGAGCCAGTGCAGCTGGTATAGCACTGGGTGAATGTGATACCGTGGCGAGGACCCCATAAGGAGTCTTGCCATGGCATTCTGCACCCACTGGAGTTTCTATCCAAGGAGAAATTCAACTGTAGTGAATTTTGTTTTTTTTATATAATAATTTTTTATTAAGATTTTACAAAACAAAAGATTCATCATTTCAAAATGTATCATTTCCATGAATAAGATTCATATAAGAAACAAAAACAGTATAAAAACAAAAATATATAGCAGAAAATAAAGAAAAATAGAGAAAAGAAAAGAAAAGAAAAGTAAAAAACCCTTTTTCTTAAATTTCCAAAGTTCCATGCCCCTCTGTCTTGACCTCCTCACATCCCCCTTTTTTGTGTTCCTCTTTATTCCAATCCAATTCAGCAAATTCAAAACCTTATTTGAGCCATACTTAATTTTACATTCTTCTGGTTATTATGTCTTTGTTTTTAATCCATATCTCCTCTTATATACTATGACATTATAATGTTCTGTTCATAACCCCCTATCCTTTTTAACATTCTTCTTTTAAATCACCTTTAACCAAGTCACACAAACCCTGTTACCTTCACTTCCCACATCATATTAACACTCCAAGATTTTACAATATTTCTGTAGATAGTCCTTAAACTTTTTCCAGTCCTGTTCAATCAAATCTTCTCCCTGATCGCGGATTCTGCCAGTCATTTCAGCCATCTCCATGTAGTCGATCACTTGCGTCTGCCATTCCTCCACGGTGGGTAAATCTTGTGTCTTCCAATACTTAGCGAGAAGTATTCTTGCTGCTGTTGTTGCATACATAAAAAATGTTCTGTCTTTCTTTGACACCCATTGGCCAACTATGCCCAAAAGAAAGGCCTCTGGTTTCTTAGAAAAGGTACTTTTAAATACCTTCTTGAGTTCATTATATATCATCTCCCAGTAAGCCTTGACCCTTGGGCATGTCCACCAAAGGTGAAAGAATGTTCCCTCAGCTTCTTTACATTTCCAACACTTGTTGTCAGGCAGGTGATAAATTTTTGCAAGCTTGACTGGGGTCATGTACCACCTATAAGTCATTTTCATAATATTCTCCTTTAAGGCAATGCATGCCGTAAACTTCATACCGGTGGTCCACAACTGCTCCCAGTCAGCAAACATAATGTTATGACCTAAATCCTGCGCCCATTTAATCATTGCTGATTTAACCGTTTCATCCTGCGTATTCCATTTCAACAGCAAGTTATACATTTTTGACAAAATCTTAGTTTTTGGTTCTAACAGTTCTGTTTCCAATTTAGATTTCTCCACCTGGAAGCCAATTTTTTTGTCCAAATTATAGGCCTCTCTTATTTGATAGTAATGAAGCCAATCTCGCACCATGTCTTTTAATTTTTCAAAACTCTGCAGTTTCAATCTGTCACCTTCTTGTTCCAGAATTTCCCAATATTTTGGCCATTTGGCCTCCATATTGAGCTTTTTCTGAGCCTTAGCTTCCATAGGTGACAACCACCTTGGGGTTTTACTTTCTAGCAAGTCTTTATATCTTATCCAGACGTTAAACAGAGATTTCCTGACAATATGGTTTTTAAATGCCTTATGAGCTTTAACCTTGTCGTACCACAGATATGCATGCCACCCAAAAACATTGTTGAAACCTTCCAAATCCAAAATGTCCGTGTTCTCAAGAAGCAGCCAGTCTTTCAACCAGCAGAATGCTGCTGATTCATAATACAATTTAAGGTCTGGCAGGGCAAATCCACCTCTTTCTTTTACATCAGTTAAAATTTTAAACTTTATTCTAGGTTTCTTGCCCTGCCAGACAAATCTAGAAATGTCTCTCTGCCACTTCTTGAAACAGTCCATCTTGTCCAGAATTTGCAAGGATTGAAACAAAAATAACATTTTTGGCAATACATTCATTTTTATAGCTGCAATTCGACCCAACAAGGAAAGCTTCAAATTAGACCAAATTTCTAAGTCTTTTTTAACTTCTGACCAACATTTCTCATAATTCTCTTTAAATAAGTTCAAATTTTTCGCAGTCATATTAATCCCTAGGTATTTCACTTTCTTGACCACCATTAAACCTGTTTCATTCTGAAACCTATCCTTTTCCATTGGAGTTAAGTTCTTCTCTAATACTTTAGTTTTTACCCTGTTTAATCTAAATCCCGCCACATGACCGAATTCTTTAATCAATTCCAAAGCTCTTTTCATACTAGATTCCGGCTCCTGTAAAGTTAGAACCAGATCATCTGCAAAAGCTTTCAATTTATATTGTTTGGCTCCGACCTGAATTCCTTTAACAAACCGGTCCCTTCTGATCATATTTAACAGCACCTCCAGGACCGAGATAAATAATAATGGAGAGATAGGGCAACCCTGACGTGTTCCTTTTTCTATCATAAAATCTTCAGTCACCACATTGTTTACAATCAATTTTACTTTTTGTTCTGAATATATTGCTCCTATACCATTTTCGAACCCCTGTCCCACTCCCATCCCTTTCAAATTTTTCTTCATAAAACTCCAAGAAATGTTATCAAAGGCTTTCTCCGCATCAATAAAAACTAAAACAGCTTTCGTATTGATGTTCCTTTGCAGCAACTCCAAAATGTCGATTATATTCCTTGTATTATCAGATAAATGTCTGCCTGGGAGAAAGCCTGCCTGGTCCTTGTGTATTACTTCCGCTAATACTTTTTTAAGTCTATTAGCTAAAATGTCTGCAAAGATTTTATAATCCACATTCAAAAGGGAGATGGGACGGTAGTTCTTTAGTTGTGTCTTTTCAGCTTCCGTCTTAGGTATCAATGTGATATATGCTTCTTTCCACGATTCAGGCGCCCTTTTCCCTTCCAAAATCTCGTTGCACACCTCCTTTAGTGGTTGAATTAAAGAGTCTTTCAAAGTTCTATAATATTTGGAGGTTAGTCCGTCCGGTCCTGGAGATTTGCCCAATTGCATGTTCTGAATGGCACCTTCAATTTCTTGTTCTGTAATTTGCTGATTCAATACTAATTTATTTTCTGGAGATATTTTTTGTAATCCATTAGTTCTTAAAAATTGATCTATCTCAGTTTCTTTCTGCGGCCCTTGCATATAAAGTTGTTTGAAATATCTCTGAAAACACCTTCTAATCTCCTCCGGGTTCTGTATATTTTTTCCATCGATCTCAAGGTTTGTAATCGTATTTAGCTTCTGTCTTTTTTTCAATTGCCACGCCAATAATTTCCCACATTTATTGGCTGACTCAAAAGTCTTTTGTCTCATTTGTTTAATTTTCCATTCTACTTCCTCGTTAATCAATTTCATATATTGCACCTGGTATAACTTAATCTCTCTTAAAATCTCTTTTGAGTTTGGTTTAGCTCTTAACTTCTTCTCCCCTTGTTTTATTTTCTCCAAAATTTTCCCTTTTTTCTCATTTTGAGATCTCTTTTTTATTGCATTCTGTTGAATCAGGAACCCTCTCATGACCGCTTTGCTTGCGTCCCAAATTGTTCTTTTTTCAACCGTGGTTCTCATATTTATTTCAAAATAGTCTTTCAGAGTCTTTTGGGCCTTCCTTACAATGTCTTGGTTTCTTAATAAGGTGTCATTCATCCTCCATCTGAAGGAACCGATGAGTGTTAGTTTCATTTCCATCTTTACCGCATTATGGTCGGAGCAGGTTTTTGGGCAGATTTCCACCTTTTTTATCTTAGGTGCCAGGCCTCTAGTTGTCCAAATTTGGTCGATCCTTGTCCATGTCATTTTGGCATCAGAAAAGAACGTTCCCTCTCTACCTAGGGGATTTTTAGTCCTCCAAATATCAATCAAGTCCATATTGTCAGTCAGTTCAAAAAAAGTTTTTGGTAGTCTGCCCTCTTTCGTTATGGTCTGTCTTTGTGCTTTATCCATATTCGTAGACACCACTCCATTCATGTCTCCCATCATGATAATATTGTTATAGTCCATAAAGTCCATCAATGTCTCATGCAGTTTCTTGTAAAACTCTGATTTCCCCTCATTTGGTGCATAAATTCCTAAAATCAAAAATTTCTCTCCTTGTACTTGGATTTCAATTGCCAAAATTCTTCCTTGTTCATCTTTAAAAAGAAACTTTGGTGATAGGCTTTCTTTTGCATAAATTGCCACTCCTCTCTTTTTAACCTTGTCTGATGAGATAAATTCTTGGCCAACTGGTTTCTCTTCAGATCGTATAAATCTTTCGCCTTTCAACTGTAGTGAATTTTGAAAGCATTCTTATTGTATGCTTTTCAAATATAATAGTTCTGCAGGTCTATTGTATTTAGATCAACAATGAATGGTGTATTCTTGTTTGCTTCAGTGCAGAGGATGTAGCACTCCTGGAAAATCAAGGCAAGCATGGAAAGAGGTTGGGGGGGTTGCACTGGAGGTAAAAGTTTGGGACACAGCTAGGAATGGAAGCCACCTTTTTAAAAACACTGGTTCACTCAGCTTCTACATGACATCTATGTCAGGAAGCATCAAGCATGACATATGAAACATTAGCTTTAAATTAGTTTATATAGCAATCAGATCTCATCTATACAAAAACGTCCAAGTCAATTGCTGTGAATTCTAAGCCATCACCTTCCATGACAGAGCAATCCAGGAAAGGCTAGAAGGAAAGTAAGATTTAATTTGTTTAACATAAAAACTAGTCAGCATGTGATTAACCTGAGATGTGGGGAGGTAGCCAAGCTCGAAAGCCTTACATAGTCTTCTTGATTAAACAAGACAGGAATCACAGGGTTGATTAATACACAGTAATACCACAAAGGCTGCTTTTAACTCATCAGCTTTGCAATTCATGAGGAAAGGATACCAAGGGCATGCAAATCCTTTGTGGTTACCCAGGATACTATTCTGAAGTGTATACTGGGAAAGGACTTCATTGCCATGGAGAAACTGTGTCCATTGAATGCATTCGCAAATGTATATTATGGAACCCCAGTCAAAGAGAATTATCAAGGTCACCATGCTTTCAGTATATAATGTAAGGAAGTAGTACATATGATAAGAGATATATCATGTGTCCTCTCATAACCTGAAAGGGATGGTCTCAAAATTGGTAATCTTCACAACTAAACTCAGGTAACTCACCCTCTGTATCCTTATGATAACTTGACAGAGCCAATTTTGCTCTTTTTGATGGTTAATGGTTTATGGCTGCCATCCTGTGCACATTTACCTGGGAGCCAGTGTGGTGTAGTGGTTAAGAGCGGTAGTCTCATAATCTGGGGAACCGGGTTCGCGTCTCCGCTCCTCCACATGCAGCTGCTGGGTGACCTTGGGCTAGTCACACTTTGCTGAAGTCTCTCAGCCTCACTCACCTCACAGAGTGTTTGTTGTGGGGGAGGAAGGGAAAGGAGATTGTTAGCCGCTTTGAGACTCCTTAAAGGGAGTGAAAGGCAGGATATCAAGTCCAAACTCCTCCTCCTCCTCCTCCTCCTCCTCCTCCTCCTCTTCCTCTGCCACTGCACATAGTTGCACAGTCATTTAAAAACTGAGCCAATAAGTGAAGGGGAAAGAGGAACCTGTTATGATAATATACACAATTCTTTTATCCTGGCATATGCATTATTGTATGTATTCCTTGGCTGGAAATATAGGCTGTTAGATGTTTAAAATATTCCCTTCTAAGTTGCTTCCTCACTTTCCTTAGCATAGAAAGAGACAACACGTTTGTGTAAATTATTTGTGTAGAAATAAAAAGATGGCTTGCTTTAACCGCACAGTCCAAGCTTGCAGCATCCAGCTTAAACCTCCTTGCTGGTAGGGTTCACATGGTGGAATGTGGGCGAACAAAGGCTTGATAACCATTGCTCCAAGGTGAGAGGGAGTGATCTAGCTAAGCCTGACAGCACAGCTTACACTATGGTTTTAATCCTTTCATGCATCAATTAGAGTTAAGCATGTTGGTAATATGAGGCTGGATATCTCAAAGAGAAGTGCAAAATTTGAAGGATGGCTGTGGATTTATTGCATCAACCAGAGAGATGGGCAAAATGGCTTTCAAGGCCCCTGCCTTGGGTGGTATTCAACTAAATAGTTGTGTGAATACAAGGATTACACCTAGCACAACAGGACTTGAAAGAGAAAGTTCCTGCACCCTTTCCCCCCACTTGCACCCCACACCATTCCTAAATCTGCTCTAGAGGTTTGGGGGAAACCACATAACATATTTAGGGGATGCACAGGGGAGAGAGGGAGAGAATATTCAATTGCAGAAGGGGAAATCCTTGCAATGGAATGCTACCCATGGCATTACGTTGAATGCACACCCATGATACCAGACATTATGGTAAATGTGTGCTGCAGCTGAAAATGTTTACAGTTTATGAAAGAATGAGCTGTGCTCTCCTCTTCATGTTGTTAAGTATTGTATTCATTCAAATCAATTTCAGCAATCGAAATAATAATAAAAATGCAGGGCCCCAGCAGCAGAATTGTTAGGCATCCATTAATCAAACCTTTGTGATTCTCTTGGTATGTTTGATTATTGACTCGGTAAATCACATAACTGTATCCTATTTTTCTTTCTTGGCAGTTGTGACAACTTATCTTTTTTTAAACTAATTTTTGTTTCATTTCTTTTTTCTGTAATCTGGTTGTCATTATTAAAATTCAATAAAAATGGGGGGGTACCTTCGTGATCACAATATCTCAATGATTGGAATTCTCCACAATCCTCTGCTTAGCTGCCATATCAGTCTAAGCTTTTATAAAAGTCCTGTTAATTTGAACTTTGAAATGTTTTGAATGCCGCCTAAGCCTTTGGAATGAAAGTAATTTATTATCATTCTACAATGTCTTTTTAAAAAAATCCACCAAACCCCTATCTCAAAGAACTTGTTCATCAGAGTGTTCATCTATTGAGTGCTGGTTTAGAAAATGCTGTTAAAACTGTGCTCCTAAGTATGTTAATTGCCAATGACACTCGGCATTAGGGGCAAAAGCAGTTTTTAGATATGGAATGGAAAATCCAAGGAACTCAAAAGTAGCAGCATCTCAGAAAAGAGATGTTAACAGAATTCTGTGCAGCAATTCTCAAAAGCGGCTTTTAATGATATATATTTGATGCACAGATGCAACCATTCCTTTCTTCCTTACACTGTACCATATGGACAAACAGGTTATCAGTTATAAATAAGGTTCATAGTCTTTTGCATTCTTTGAAGGCCTCTGTTTGATCAGAGGTAGATTTAGGGGAATAAGCCTCTCCTCTTAACAGAGGGGAGGTGTTGTGAGTGGGAACCACTTCCTGCGCTCGCAGGGGGGGCGTAACGAAGCCCCCTGTGTCATTGAGCCCTGTGCCCATATCACGCCACCCAGCTGGCCAATCTGGCTGGGGGGGGTGTTTTGCCGTTTGAAACGGCTGTGGGCTCACGGGCTCCTCCTTCTTGTTCCTGGCTTCCTCGGATCACCCTCCCTCCCTTCCTCTAGGTTTTGCTCCTGACCTTGCTATGGACTTCGGTTGGTCGCCTTGGTTGTCCAAGGGGTCTGGTAGGGATATTTTCCACTTGGCAGATTGGCACCAGCCACTTGGTTTTTCGCCTACCTCGTAGCAAATCGTCACAACTTTGTAAGGTTTGGAGGTTAGGCATTGGAAAACGTGTTGTGTGTCAGAGGGAAGGTTGTGGCCATCCCCTCCCCCTCCCCCTGAAGGGTATGCCATTAAAGGAATCCGGCGGTTGTGGTTCCTGTCTGATGCCCAGGTGATGGCTAGGGCCATGCCACGACCCTCCGGTGACTCTAGAGGAAAGATTCCAGTTGATTTGCATCAACAAGCTCCCCCTACAGGCTGTTATCCCTTGCGTGACTCCTGGCAGAGTGGGCAGGAGTCAAGTATAGTCTGTTTGATCCAATACCTAAGCCAATACCACTCACATTCTGTAACCAATAAAGTTGTGGCCCATTAACCTAAATGCTTGTGTCCATCTGTCTTATTTTATCTCCAAGCGAGGGTGGGGCCTCGACTCACTATGAACATTTCCGTTGCACAGAGCTTCAGGGGTGCTGCTGGGGGTGCCATTTAGAATAGACTGCGAGAGGCTGTGTGTCAGGGACTTGCTGGATGAGGAAGAGTGGCAGGTGCCACCCACCCAAGAACCCTCCAGGGGACTGTTCAGAGGAAGGGGTAAGCTGGGAGGTGGTAGAAGCAAGAAGTGTGAGTGAAACTGAGGACTCAGAAGAAGAAAGTCTTTCAAAGACAGGGCTGGGTGCTAAGGGTCTCAGTTTGAGTGCAGACTGATAGAGAGTAGAAAGAGGAGTCAGACACTGCTTCAGTTTCACAGCAGCTGGCCAGTCCCTCTAGAGTGAGCTCTTCTCACACCGAGATTGCTGAGCAACAGGCCAGACAGGCCCAGAGGGGAATCCCTTCTTCTCCCCATAGTTTACAGCTGCTTGGGAGGAGTCCAGAGGAAACCAGATGCTCGAAGTGTTAAGTTGTGGGTGAACATATCAGACGACACAGCAATTCTTCAAACAGCTCTTGTTTATTCACAGGCCAGGACAGAACTGAACTGAAGGCTTCAGTCAGCCTGCTTACATAGAGCTCCAGTACAATGTAACTGTAACAATTTTCTAAAACTATCCAATCACTGAACATCACTTTCGATCCCTTATATGCATAACTATCTACAGTAACCCCCTGCTGGCCCAGGGTGAGAACTTCAGTACATAACACTAAGACTGAGCTATGGCCCTTTCCCAAACACACCCCTCTGTCAATCTAACTGTGTGCAGTGGCTAAGAGACAAAGCTGTACACCAGGAAAAGTTATGTTGAAATTTTACTCTTCCAATTAACATACCAGAAGGGCTTAGACAAGCCAATTTCACTGTGCCTCAGCCCACTACCACCCTTCCTCTGCAAAACCAAGATAGCAGTGACCTACCTGGTAGGGTTGTTGCAAGGACTACTGAGATAATGCAGATGAACTGCTTTGAACACTCTAGTGTCTTACCTAAATGCTAATTTATTATTATACATTATTAATCATCATACTCTGGCTTGCAAGTGAATTAGACATCCCATTCATTATTCATTCTGTTATTAATTAAATGGCAAAGCACCTTACTCTCCCAGCCTACTCCAAACCCTTGGGTCTAGAGAAACAGGTTGTGATGCATATTTTCCAAATACTATTTATGGTCACGGTCCATCCAAAGTTAAATACCATTTATCATTGCTTCATGGTAAAAGGTAGAAAGGTAAAGGACCCCTGGATGGTTAAGTCCAGTTGAATTCGAATATGGTGTGCAGCACTCATCTCTGCTTTCAGGCCAAGGGAGTCGGTATTTGTCTGCAGACAGCTTTTCCGGGTCATGTGGCCAGCATGACTAAATGACTTCTGGTCCAACAGTACACCGTGACGGAAGCCAGAGCGTATGGAAATGCTGTTTACCTTCCTGCCGCTGCAGTACCAATTTATCTACTCATGCTAGTATGCTTTCAAATTGCTAGGGTGGCAGGAGCTGGGACAGAGCAACGGGAGCTCACCCCATCGTGCGGATTTGAACTGCTGACCTTACGATCTGCAAGCCCAAGAGGCTCGGTGGTTTAGACCACAACACCACCGTGAGGGAGGTGTAAGAATAAGTTAAGCGTGCTTAACTTGCACCCATTCAAGCCTTCAGTCAGCATATGTATGCAGCATGCCAGTCTGGTTGTCTGAGACAGAGCGGCAGAATCCTTTTGGAAGCACTATGCATAAAGTGGATGTTACAGGGGGAAAGCCTTTGCCAACCTGGTGCCCTCTTGATGCTTTGGACTACAGAGCTCCTCTCAGTACTGGCACCAGATAGATGGGAGATGGCAGTCTGGTATCAGAAGCAGTGTACCCTGCCAAGGGCACAGGTTTTCCCCTACTATGTCAGGTGCTGGTGCGGCATCCAATATAACAAGCAATTCCCAGTATCTCTTATGGTTACATTACATTCATGTACAGATTAATTGCAGGTGAAAAGTGCCCCTCCCCTAAAGCAAAAGTAGATTATAGGAGTTGTTGCTTATTATTATTATTTTTAAAAAAATCCTAATTCATATTTCAAACTATTCCCAATGTGTATGTTATATATAAGATGTATCTGTAAGTAACAATTTATTCTAAGTATTATTAAGCCAGCTCCAAGTCCTCCTATACTTAAATTCTAATTTATTGCTCCCTAATGCAATGAAAGATGCCTTTGCCAGATGGCTAATGTTGGATCTTTAAAACAAACACAAATCAGATAGGCTAAGGCACACCTAAGAGTCTAGACTAGCCCTCCTGTCTGCAACAGTTAGGAATGGTGCAAGATCAAGCCTAAGAGGATCAATAACATTGAGCATTAGCTGAGATCAAGGAGGAAGTTCTCTACTTTTAACTTTTTGAAAAAATAGAAAAGGCAGCTACATTCCAGGAATGAAAAGTTCAAAAAGTACATTTGTCCACATGATTAAGCAAAGAATAGGCACAAATCAGTCTTAACGTTAAGCTGTTGGGAGTCCTATTTATTTTATTTTAAGCACATGCTTAATTCTGTGGTGGATCTCCAGATTTCAAATTCCAACAGTGCCCTGTGCAACACCGAAGTTCAGCCCCCCCTGCCTCTTGTGCTCCATTCTAAATAATAGGCATGCTATCGGGGGTGGGGACCAGGGGGCCAGAGCCCCCACAATAAATTTAAGGAAGGGACTGTGCCACCTCAAAAATTCCCAGCGGTCGTGCACGCACACAGCGGGGCATGCGCACTACACATCAGCATGCTCTGTGGCATGGCGTGAGCATGCCACAGGACTTGCTGATGTCATGCGCACATGCCGTGCAGTGTGCTCATGTTGCACGGCCCCTGGCCCCCTCAATCGTGGAGGCAAGATGGGGTGCTCCATGCTCCATGCCCAGTGCAACCGAATCGGTTGCACTCCCCTAAAACCACCTCTGCTTAATTCTCCCTTTGTAGTCATGTTGAAACTGTACTGGATCATGCATACAAAAGGAAATGGTAGCAGGCTTTGTGGCAACCTGCCCCACTTCCCAAGTTTGCTACATTGTCATTTCAAAAATGTCAGCGTAGGTTCAAAGAGTCTATGCCAGAAGGTTGCTTTGCTGCAGAATCCCACAGAATGCAGAAATTTTCTTGAAATTCCCATTTCCAGCAGCTTCCCAATGTAAATGGATCACTAAGCCTAAGCCTAAGAGGAAGCTGTCCTGTTTCAAGAGCTATACAGTCTCTGTCCAGCTTGAACTTAAGCCCATGCAACTTTCTGTTGGATTGTGACCAAAATGTGCTTTCATTTGATCCAGCTTCTTAGCTCATTCTGTTTGCTTTCTGGTTCAGTGCCCCGAAAAAGACCAAGCTGTCTTGATGAGAGAAGTGTGTAGCCATGCATAGTTTAGGGCAAGGGTAGTCAATTTTTTGCCCTCCAGGCAGGCCTGTACAGAGCTTTCCTAAGGCCTGGGGCATGAATATTGTTCAAACAAAGTTATAAACTCAAACAAAAAGTAGCCAGTCCCTAGCAGGGATCTCAGGCCAGCTCAGCTCTCTGAGTCCCAGGGCAAGTGTGCCCACCTGTCCCTTCACCCTCTGCATGGGCCTGCCTCCAAGTATTATTGAACTCCAACTCCCATAAACTCCAGTCACCATGGCTGCTGGTCGGCCAACATGGCCACTGGTAGTCCAACAACTCTCTGGTGGCTCTCTCGCTGTGTCCCGTGTTATGGAAGAACAACACCTATTTGACACTTCACAGAAAAGGTATTCTGTTCATATTTCTGTATGTGTGGTGATGTTGTTTTTAAAACAAAGCAGAAAGAGCCATGGAATTTCTTGCTTTTCATTGCAGATGTTAACTTGAACTTAGGTTCAGCCAACAGTATCTGAAGCACTGTGCAAAAATGTGCTGGGTTCCAAAAGCAGCTATGGCAATGAAAAACTGAAGTGTTTATCTGTTTCGAGAGCACTCAAGATTGTGGGGAACAATTCCATAGTTCAGCAATTTATCAGCTTCTCTGATATACAACATTTAAGTATTGCCCTGAGCCATTTAACGTACTGATACGGGGACCAGGGTAGCCTAGAGCAACGATCTGAAACTTTGGTGATAGTACTCAACAGTCTTCAGACTATTCTCCCATAAGAAATAAACTTTCTTACTGAATTCCCCCCCCCCCATTGGCTGTGGTACAAGTATTGTTATCTTTTAAACATTTTCCGGAATAGATTGACTTTTTATGGCTTTGCCCTTGGACAGAAAAGTTGAGACTTTCAAAAAAGTATCTTTAAGCAATATTCAGGATTATAGCTCTAACCCTGAAAGCTGCAGTTAATCACAGGTAGATTCCAGGTATAGATAATGTATTAAAATGTGCCACACATCTTTCATCCTGCACCACTTCGCTGACAGTATGGGATATTCACAGACATTTTAGCTCCTGAGAGGGAAGGTTCATGTTGGCGGAAAAAATGCACCTTCTGTGTGATATACTTGTGAGGAAACTCTCAGATGGGGCCTAAATGAAAACAAAAAGGGATAATGTGAAAGATGATTTAAAATAGCAGAGTTAACAGAACATCATACAGTTAATGAAACCCCTACCCAAACAGGACCATCTTAACCAGACAGTGGACAGCTTCCCTGAGCTCCTGTAGGAGGAAGAGCAGGATATAAATTTAATAAATTAATTAAATACTGCCTCTGTAAACAAAACAGTAGCTGATGTAGGTGCTTTTCTTTGCTCAGGTCATTTTGTGATCTCTTCTCTCTTTATTGCTTCTTTAGACATGGCAACCATTTTGCAAAAGGCCCTCCTCAAAATTCAAAACGGTGCTTGGGCAAATTTGGTGACCCCTGTCGAGTTCTGCAAGTTGCTGCCCAGATTTGTCAAGCAAATCCATGTTTACTTGGGAAGTTCTCCCATGTGCATTTCCTTACATGGGTCAGGCAGCAGCAGATGACATGGTGCTGAGGGGGTGCTTACCCAACCTCCTGACAGGTGAGTCGCTGCTGCTTACTGGGAGGGGAAGGGGTGAGGCAGTGATGAGTTCAGAGTGGTGCAGACACACCAAGGGAACCAATTGAGCGCCCCTCCTGGTGTGTTTGCACCACACTTCCATCCTTGCTGCCTTGCACCTCTCACTTCCATTAAGCAGCAGTGACTAACCTGCTGGGAGGTCAAGAAAGCATGTTGTTTAGTCATCTTAGTCGTGTTTGACTCTCTGTGACCCCATGAACCAGAGCATGCCTTGGAAACTCTCACTTTCTTCTCCTTTTTTATGTCCATGGGGTTTTCCTGGCAAAATACTGGAGTGGAGTGCCAGTTCCTTCTCCAGGTGGATCACATTTAGTCTAAACTCTCAGCTATGACCCGTCTGTCTTGCATGGCCCTACATGGCATAGCTCATGGCTTCTTGAAGTTATTCAGGCCCCTTCACCATGACAAGGCAGTGATCCATGAAGGGGCAAGTAAGCATAGGGTTGCCATATTTCAAAAAGTAAAAACAAGAGTTGTTGAGCTTTTTTTAATATTTAATGTTTTATTATGTTTTCATATATGTTGGAAGCCAAGAAGATGATGATGAGGATGAAGAAGAAGAAGTCCCTATTTTCATTAGAGAAATGTTGGAGGGTATGCTACTATGGTTGCCTCTGGCCCCAATCTGCATCAAAAGATCATGGATATTGATGCACCTTCTTTTGATTCCTTTCATAGCTTGCTTTCTTGACTGGGGTGAGCAAGGTAAGAATGAGGAGAACAGAGAATGCAGAATGCAGAAGCAGCACCAGAAGGTCACAAGGGACTGGCAGCTCCCTCACTATGCTGACAATGAGACCATATCTGGCTTTCACTTCCAGCCTAATTATTCCTTAAGAAATGGCCCAGCAAAAAGTTTCAGCTCTAATCTTGAATTGTGGCCAGTAGAATTATTTTTGCATATATGCTATCCATTCCCTCTTGAAATTTGCCATACCATTCATTCCTTTATTATAGCCCTTAAGGTACTTGCGTTTCTTCCCATTGCAATGGGATTGATCACTGGGGGTTCACTAATTGGGCTAACTTATTATGTATAAAAATTGCCCTTGATACCATAAAAAAGTTAACGATGAATAAAAATAATTTAAAGGTTTAATACTGTGTAAAGCTTCTTAGATGCCGTCTTAAATCATTTCTTCCTAGTAACACATTTAAAAGCTTCACATGTCCTACAATTTTTGGTACATCGTCATTTTAAATATTCTATGTGATTATATTTATTTATTATGAGCAGGGAGTGCCCAGCACTGCTGGGAAACTCAAAGAAATCCCCCCAAAGTTGTGATCTATTTATTGATTACTTTATACTGAAATGAACAGCCTGCCTTTCTTTCAGTCAGAATAAACACTTAAACATACCACATATCTAAGAGTTAAACACCAAACACATAAAAGGTAGTTTAAACACTGCAGCAATGGAAAGCCTGGTTGCCATTTGCTCTGATTCAAAGACAGACCGGGGAATCCCAGACTTGAGCCTAGAAAAAAACGTGCCCTGGGCTTGGTTTAGAAATGCAGTGGCTCCAACCACTGGAAAAATGTGGTTCATGACTCTGCTGGCAATTTTTAATTTATTTATTTTTTTGAGTTTTTGATAATTTTACACATATAAAACAAATCCATTTCAAACATTAAAATACAAGGTTCTTTTGAACCATCAGACCTCCTTCCCTCCCTCCATGGGTTCCATTATTTAAATTTAAGCATCTTTTACCGCTATCCATCAATTATATAATCATTGTTACCATAAATAATTCCACATTACAAGTGTCATTACATCCCTGCCAAAGATTTTAAACTGTTTCCAGTGGTCTTTTAAATAAATTACAAATTTACTCCAGTCTTTAGAAAATACTTGATCTTCCTGGTTTTGGATCTTCCCTGTCAGTTTTGCCATTTCCGCATATTCCACCAATTTCATCTGCCGTTCTTCTTTTGTTGGTACTTCTCCTTCCATCCATCTCTGGGCTGGTAGCATTCTTGCTGCCATCGTTGCATACATAAAATGTCTTTTGTCTTCTCTTGGCAACTCTTCACCTATTAAAGTGGTACCTCTGGTTATGAACTTAATTTGTTCCAGAGGTTTGTTCTTAAGTTGAAACCGTTCATAACCTGAGGCGCGCTTTCGCAAATGGGGCCTTTGGCACGCGACTTCTGCTCACATCCTGGGACAAAGTTTGCTTCCAGGAGCATCTACTTCTGGGTTAGCGGAGCTTATTACCCGAATTATCCGTAAGGAGGATGGTACATAACCAGAGGTTCCATTGTATACCTAGTCAAAAGGCTTCTGGTTTTTTGACAAATGTATTTTTAAACATTTTATTTAGTTCATTATATATCATTTCCCAGAAAGCCTTTACCAAGGTACACATATGGTAAAAGGTACCCTCTTTCTCTTTATATTTCCAACACAATTTTGAACTTGTTTTGTACATTTTAGCAATTTTACTCAGTGTTAGATACCAGTGATACATCATTTTCATATAAATTTCTTTCAACCAACATTATGGATTTTACTGCTGGTGATGTTTTGATCAACTGCTTGTGATCTATTTATTAATTACTTTATACCTAAAACCGCGTCGTTTTAGACGACACAAGGATGCCTGCGAGGAATTCTCCTATTGGATGCGATGTCATCTTGCGCAGATTCCCACATACCAGTGGCAGGCAATAATGCGGAGAGGGGAGAAATGTGCAATGTGATGGCGTCACAACAGTGTTAGGTGATTCTGTGCTTTGCAAGGGACAGGCGGAGAGCAGCAGATGTGCAGAAATCAATGCAGGGATGTCGTTTTCAGCAGAATCTCCATGTCACCCACAATAACATGTTGCTGTGCCCTAGCTTGGCTCCTGCCAACTCTAGGAGGGCTTGAATAGACAGTTCGGCTCTGCTCAGACTTGCTTTTAGAGTTTAAGATAAAATAAAAATTCCCGCACCAAGCCCAGGCCATGGCAATATCTCTCAGCCAACAGTGAGAGCCAAACTCCTATCAGATCACTGCCTCCACTAAGCCTGGCTAGCAGATACACCCCCTTGGTGATGATGCCATATGTTTCGTTTCCACGCGGCAAACAAAAGACAATATTGCACACTTTCCGAGGAGAGTGATTAGCAGGGAAAAACTGCAGGATGGATGTGATATTTAACTGGTACCTTTGCCATCCCTGATACAATGCAAACAGAGCAGAGGGGGTATAATAAGATTGGCCACCGGTACTGCCAATATTTCAACCAGCACGAAGTTGTTAGTTGTCTTTTCTGGCTGCTGCTAGATGTTGGCTAGAAAATCAGCTTTGCAAATAGGATGGTCTCCTTCCAGGTTGCATTATAGAATATATGGATTTATTTATTTCATTTGGAGAATCTGTTGTTGCTGGTGTTTAAATCTGTATCCCACCTTTCATCTGAAGGTCACAGGGCAGTCCATAACATAAAAATACAAAATAAAAACACAAAATACATAATAAAGCAAACCAATAACCCCCCACCCACAAACACATTGAAAAGGCCATAGAATGTTAATTAGCCCAAGGCCTAGTAAATAGAGAAGTGTTTTCACCTGATGCCTAAAGATACATAATGAAAAAGCCAGGTGAACCACCCTGGGGACAGCATTCCAGAAACAGGGAGCCATTGCAGAAAAGGCCTATTCTTGTGTCCTCACCCTCTGAACCTATCATGGACGAGCCACACAAAGAAGGGTCTCAGATGATGGTTGCGGGATTCAGATCAGTTCATACGGGAAGAGGTAGCACTTGAGGTATTGCAGTCCAGAGCCATTTAAGTCTTTATAGTTCGAAACCTGGCTAGGGTTGTCATACGCCTGGAATTTCCCAGACATAGTTGGTATTTGGTCCTCATAAACAGCATCTGGGCAAAAATCGCTGGAATGTCCAGGAAAATCCGGGCATACGGCAGCCCATGTCGAAAGTGAGCAAAACTTAAATAAGCTCACCAACTTTGGCCAAAAATAAAAAGAGGTCCGGATTTTATTTTCACTTTTTGAAATATGGCAACCCTAAAACCAGTTGGGCCAGAAGATCAGTGCAATATGGTCAAACCATCTTGCCCCAATGAGCAACCTGGCCATTGAGTTCTGCAGCACCTGAAGTTCCTGAACTATCTTCAGAGGCAGATAATGTGGTGCAGTAATCTCACCTAGAGCATAGACAACAGAAGTGTGGCTATCTGCATTCAGATAGGGACACAGCCGGGCCATTAGCCAAAGCTGATGAAAGGCACTCCACACCACTGAGGCCACCTGATTCTCAGACGAAAGCAGAGGGTCCAGAATAACCCCCAAGCTACATACCCCTCCAACACAACAGGACTAGACAGTTCTCTGGACACAACTTGAGCTTTATCTGCTGTAATAGCAGAGTTGAGATCCTGGTGGATGCAAGCAATTTTATCCTCAAAATGATTTGCGAACAAATCACAGTGAGCTGCCGTCGGTGCTGCCACCTCCTCCAGGCCAGACTGAAAGAGGCCCCACACTACCAGAGGAGCTCCTCCAGACAGTACAATGAGTATGCAATGAGGGCAGTATGACTTCATTGTTCCCTTCACTGCCACTAGGTAGGCTCGATGATGAACACTCACCAGCATTTGATTGCCAGATCTTTCCTCTTTGTTCATTTGAGTCTTCTCTTCTTGTTTCCTCACTCTAAGCTCTGGAGTAGACCAGGAAGCCAAGTGGGCCCCATGAAGCAGGAGATGGCACTCAAGGGTGATTGTGTCAATGCCCCAAGCCATTCAGATGTGCCAGAGATTAGCCAGGGCACCAGTCATATCAGCCGGATAATCCCCTGGAGCCGCCTGGAAACCCATTAGATCTGTCAGCCTCTAAAGTCATTCAGAAGGCCCTCGGAGATGGACCTCAGTGTCTGGGCTGGACGATGGGGGTGGAGACACTATTTCAGGTATATTGGGCAAAGGCCGTGTGGGCTTTAAAGATCTATTTCTACATCAGGCTATGTTTTTTATTATTATTATTATTATTATTATTATTATTATTATTATTATTATTAAAAATACAACAAACATCTAATGAAAAATCATCAGCATTTTGCCTAATGTACACACATTTGTGACAATTTTTGCTAATATAATGCATTTATCTGTTATTTTCACTCATGCATATAGTTTTATGTACACCCTAGTATATACATTCTTGTAGACCCTACATGACTGGAGAACTGCATTGCAAAATTTGTAAAAATGTGAATTTTGAAAGAGGGCTATGCTGTTTGGGCAAATGACAAGCAGGTAGGCTCATCTTTAAATGTGTACTGAATTGAATTTGTCTCTCATCTCTAACAGCAATGCGATAACTTTAACCAATGAGAACTGAAGCACAACATATCAACAAAGTTCCAGATCTAAGTCTCAGCTGCCACATCTCAAGATCCTATCCCCTTAATAGGTGACGCTAACTAATATAACCAAAGTGTGATAACAGCTAAAAAAACAAAGCAAAAAGGTTTTCTAAAGGACATCTTTCTGCACGAGAACAGAAATACTGGGCCTTTAACAAGCCGCTTTGAAAAAAAGCGTCAGTATCAAACTGTCTTGACCTAGAAGACCATGAAAAACAAAATTAATGAGCTGGATAAGCAGTAGGCGGACAAAGCTGACTAGTCAAGCTCTCCACAAGGAAAAGAGTTGAACACTGATGAGGAAGATAAATGAGCAACACAGTTCAGTATTCTTTCTCCAGAAAAGTACACAAACACATGCTGTGTGTGTGTGTGTGTGTGTGTGTGTACAGGACCGAGGATTTTCAAGCCATTTTTCTTTTTCTTCTGTTCTCAGATGTATTGAATTCTGTCTACCCATCACTCTATATGGTTTGCTTTCGGTAAATAGTAGAGTAGGTCAAGGAATGCTGACAACGTAACTCATGTGTGCATGACTCAATTCAGCCGATATGTAAGCAGATTAATAGTTCCCCCTGAAATCAATGGGATTAGGGCTGCAGTCTGTTAGAGTTGCTGCAAGTGGAATCCCTGATCCAGACCTTGTGCAGAGTTGAAAACTGATATGCTCTCCACCACAAGAATAAGTTTCAGAGTTTCAGAGTCTTAAATAGTTACAAATAAATGTTACAAAATACAAAGTAACACATTTCTCTTAAACAACAAACAGGGTGGTCCCATCTTCTTTAAGTCGTTAACATGGTTCAATAACTTTTCTCTCTCTGTTCCCAGAGAGAGATCCTAAGCCTGTTCAACAATACTGAACTAAGCTTCTTCTACAACTGCTGCTGGCTCCATCTCCTGCTGTAATGCTGAGTTTTCAGGTTTCCCCAGGGATAAGTAATCACTTGGCCTACTCACTGACATGGAATATCTCCATCCTCTCTTTGCCATGGAACCTCCTGCCTAATGCAAGCTTCTCTTTATAAAATATTTTCAAACATAATGCATGCAAACATTACATTTTTATGCATATCAAACGTATAACTTTAACATCAAAGCCAGGAGGAGGCAGAGTGACAAAAAAGAGGGAGAGACGGACAGAAAGAGAACATGCCTATCTAGTGACAGGAGCGTGCACGGGCTCTGGAAGAAGAACTCATATATGCGTGCTTGCAAGGGCCCTCCCAGCTCCTCTAGATATAAGGTTGCTCCCACAATGAAAGGCTGCCCAAGATGGCTCTTCCACGCATGCGCACAATGCCTGCCCATCTCATCTTTCAGACACCTTCCTATGACTGTAAGCGCATGTGTGGAGTCTTTACACCGACGCCCAATGTGTTCTTTGTCTTCTTTAGAAAAGCTGGTTTTAAACAAAAAAACACAAAAACCCCTCCTTTTGGAGCCATGTAGGCGTGAGCTCTATTTATCAAATTATAATAGTGACATAAGCATAATAAAAGTTAATTTGGGGGCTAAACTAAATTTGGGGGCACTTTCTTTGCACCCCAGCAGCACATATGCTAAAGACAGCCCTGGTGATGCGATTTGTAGTTCAAAACACCTAAAAGGCACCAAATTGGGGGAAGCTTCTCTAGTCCCCACAGTGCACCCTAATAGCGGTTACTTAAAGAACAGACAAAAATCTATATATTTTTTCATCCCTGTCACATCTTATTGTATTATCTGGGACAGTATTATTCTACTGTGAATTGTGCCCTTTAAATATCATGGAAATTACTGGGTAACCTAAGCAGTTAGTGTGTTCAATCACAAATGATTGTCGAAATGCTTATTCAGCCAGAACGCATTTACATGCAGACTGTAGCAAGTAAGCAAGACTCTGTCACTTCCCTGATTAAAGGAATTGATTTGACTTTAGCGAGAGTGACTTTAATTAGCTGTGCAAATGCCATTAATTCCAATTAATCGTCTCACACTGTCAGGACCAAAATCCAGGGAGAAGATAAATTGCAGCTAATCAATATAACTCTTGTTTCTACTAGGAACAGGTGCTTACGGAGAGAAGAATGTCATTTATAGGTGTCTGCATCTAGGAGTATTTAAGCAAGACAGTAATTCAATGTACCCAACCCCCTAGATGATTTGTTAGAGCCTATTTATATACATATATCCCTAATTGCTTTGAGCTCAGTGGAAAAGTGCTTAACCTAGTGGTATGGAGAAATATTCTAAGCCAATCTCTCTCTAACATACTTCCAGTACATCTGAGCTTCCTCGGTCCCTTAGGAAGCCTTAAGCTTAGAGCTGAAAACAACAATCCTTAGCCAAGCAACACATTTGAATGCTGGCTGGAAGAACTAAATGGTCCACAACCTCCATCTTCTTTATATCTTATATGAAAATCAGAGGTGGTCAGAGAAGAGGTTTGCTTGGTTTTCACATTTTCTTTATCATCATCATCATGTGCTTTTTTCTAAAAAAAAATGATTAGGGGTACTCTCATTCTGACTCAAGAAAATCACCATTTTATTGTTCAAAATGGGAAAAATACAGTAAATGGACAATAGTACAAAGATTCACAAAATGTTTAGGGGTATGTATACCCCTGCATTACTTCCCCCCAAAACCACTGTTTGTCATCCTTTTTTTAAAAAAAAGAAAAGAAGCACATACAGTATGGACAGCATGACTAATTTCAACAGTGCACTTTTCTGCATGTTTCTGAATTTCAGTATATTCCACTTACATGGTTAGAAATGGGCGCAGAACAGTGAGATACTGTGGTGATGATCTCAGCATGTCATCATTCCCCTCTGTTGCCACAACCTTCTATTTTATCCTCCAGAACAGGGACCCAATGCAGTTCTGCCACAGTTGATGTTATATGATCACAGTCAGCAATTTGACCACTGAATTCTTCACTAGCTGCTGTCTCAGAATTGTAAAAGAAAGACCCGTGCATCGTGGGTGGCATGGCAGGGGGTTTCAGAAACATGGTGGACCACCAAAACTACCTGTAGAAATACATCAACTAGATTCAACTCATCTTGAATAAGCATCATTTCCCCTCCTTTGCACTCAGACTAGTGGTATCTGTGAAGCTTCTAGCTCTACAATTTAGGTTTTTATTTTTTATTTTAATGTACCTGGACTCTCCATTGAAAATAAATTAGAACTATATCCATTAGACAAGAGGAGTTATTTACTTGCCAGCTTGGCAGGAAGAGTTATAGGGAAGGTTTAACAAGGGGAGAGCTTTCGAAAGCAATTTTCGTTGGACTCTTTCTGCTGCCGAACGGCTATCTCAGCCCAGAAATAAATAACCTGTCATTTTTAATTCACTTTGTCTCTCAATATCATTAATTCATTTTCGTTCCTCCTGAGTTATAACCAGAAAGGTAATGATCACCCCTTTTTGAAGCTAGTCTTCATCACACAGTCTTACATGTAACAGTCACATTGCCCTATTACTTACAGCAATAAATCTGAGTACAGAAATATGTGAAAAACTCCTGGAAAAATGCCAATTATCTTCACATTATTCTGTCTTTCCATTAACTTCCTGCAAATGTTCCATCTGAGCAGGAGTCTTTAATTTTTTGAAGTTTGTGGGAAATGAAATTTGGAGGTGACCAAAGATAACAAAACTTTTGTCAGAAACATTACTAAGATTACAATTTTCTGGTTGCTTAAAAATAAAGCATTCTCTCATATGCTTTTGCCTAAACAGGGAATGCCAAATTCACCCAGAATTTTGCTTTTGGAAGATGTGGCACCAAATCCAATATTATTTTTTCTACATTTTGAAAACAAGACTTGCTTTACCATTAGACAGAGGTGGTTGGATAACAGTGGGGTCTACACGCTATGAATATTTGCTATACAAAAAATCACTTATCCAAACACGAGAAATTAGTACTCAAACCTTGCTATACTTGCTGCAGATTCAGATATCTGAATAGAGAGCATTTTTTTACTTCCATGTTTGCCCTTTTCTGGTTGCGTGAGGAACGAAGGAGGGAGGGTGATTGGAGAAATCAAAGAGCATTTCCCCTCTTTTTTCCTGGGGTTTATTTTGGCTTTTGGGAACCACAATTCTGTGGTCAGGGACGCATTAGAAAGTTTCCCATAGGAATCAGTGGAAATTGTCAACTCATTATATGAACATTCGCCTAATGAATGATTTCTTGGGAACACATCATGTTTGGATATTGGCATCTGTATATATTACGGATAGAACAAGGGAGAAAGAAAGGGAGCAAGAAAAGGTTTTATGTCATCTTTGTGCTGGAGGCAAACACCCCTCACCTCTTATTGCCTGTGTCAACAAATAATTAACAAACAACTCCCTTGTTAAGTGAGAAACAAGAATAAATAAATAAAGAGGCTCCTATAATACGTCAGCAAATATGTAATTAATAAATATTGTAAAACAATTTACATTTCTATTTATGTATAAAGTATGTTGTTGTTTATTAATGTCCATTGCAGAGAACTCAGGGTGTGTCAGTTCCATCTTTCACTTTTGGTGGGTCAAAAACCTGACTCTATTGCAGGTGTTAGAGGAAAGTTTGCAAATGAATCCTTTCATTGTATTGCAGAGCATCATAGGACTGGCACCCCCTCCCTGTGAAAATGTGCCTAGGTTGATTTTTACAGCCCTAAGTGACCTGAAACTCAGGTACTTGAAAGAACTCTCACAGTGACCAGTTCAGCTCCTTAGATCATAAAATTAGCTTTCCCACCAGAAATGGTCTATGTGTTGGATGAAATGTGGCATCCTATGAAAGGGGCTTTTCAGTGGTGGCTCTGTGCATTTGAATATCCTGAGGTGCATCTTGCCGCTTCAATATCAACAGCTAAAGATGCACCTTTTCCACCAAGTTTTGGGATGGTGGGTAGGATGATTTTGGTGAATTCAATGAATTTACCCCTGTTGTACTGCTTAATTATGTTACTTTTAATGTTTTCTACTTGTCCTTTTCTGTACATTGCCCTGTGACTGTAAGGTGAAATGTGGTTTATAAATATTCATGTAAAGAAATGAATATAAAGAAAGAATTCTAGCAACCTAATACACACCACTTGCATTTTATTTATTTCTTTGACCCAGAGTGAATTACTATTCATGAGTTTGTACAGATACAGAATGCTGGTTATCTAAAATTTCCCTCATGGATTTTGTTTGTTTGTTTGTTTGATGTCAGACTATTACCACAGTAGGAGGGACGAACATTTTCTGAGGACTGAGCCTTTGAATAAAGTCACCCTGAGCAGATCTTACAATGTGTTGCACCATGTCCTTCTGCACCAATATTCAGACTAAACCAAATGGCCTGCACTGGTGCGGCAGATAGTACCAAGAGCCCTCACTACAGTATGGTGTGTCAAGTATTTTCTCTTTTTATTTTACAATAATACCATATTTATTATTTTTCATACATAAACATAACGAAAAAAGAAAAAGTTGACAATAATAAAGGAAAAAGAATGAAACAGGACAAAAAGAAAAAGAAAAAAGAATAATTAATTAAAATCCATCTTCATAAACATATCATTTGGCTCCCTCAAATCTCTTCCATCTGAATTTCTTAGTAATTATATATAGCAGTTTCCAATATAATTATTTCATAAACTATATCACAGTCATACGTCAAGTATTTTCTCACACGTTAAAAACCTCAACTCATGTTTGAGAAACTAACAAGAGAACCGGCCCAGAGGCCTTCCGTAGTCATCACCCCCCATCCCTGGTTTTGCAACTGTAAGCCAAGTGACTGAAATGAATAGCATTTAATGTTTTTTTAATGGTCTTCTGATGGCTCTGCCCTCCATTTCATTTATTCCCCAGCTTCTCCTTGTCGTATTGCACATCGCTATTTCTCAGAAAGATGGAGAGAAGCAAAGACATGCAGATGTGCTGGGCAGATGCATGGTGACGAGGGAGTGTTGTGGAGCTTCATCTCCTATGTTCTCTAACCATGACAGCACTGAGACCCAGCTTCCCTTATTCCACAACTTTTATCATGATGGGGAAGAGTGGTGAGGACGACTGAAGTGAATACCAAGCAGATATTATGGGGGGCATAACTTGAGATGCTTGGCTTTGAAAAATGTGGCAGGCTTGTCGAGCTAGCATTGCATTCCTGGTAGCAACTAAAGTCACAATCAAACAGCTTTTTCTCCTGTTACTAATAATAAAAATTTCTAGCAATAGTTTTGGGAATTAATATCCCAGTTAATAAATGGATTCCTTGTTTATACACCGACTAAATATTTATTTCTACTTTTGCTATTATTATTACTCAGTTGATCTATCCTATTTCTTTTAATTAGTTTGGGTGCATCCAGGCACCACACTGTCACATTTAAGTACTGAAATGCCACAACAGAGGCACAGGTTGTCACACTGCAAACACAGATGCATGCTTGTTGAACGGATGCTCAGGCATATGCAGTGCCAGATTTACATATAAACTAAACAAGCTATAGCTTAGGGCCCTGCTCTCTTGGGAGGCCCCCCAAAAAATTAAAGGAAAAAAATAACTGGATGTATATTTCCAAAATATAAGATAAAAAACAAATAAAATAAAACCTACATACAGCAACAGTGTTCTGTGTTGTGTAGGCTCCTATAATGTAAGTAATGGGCCCCGCCTGCTAGCCTGCTCCCTAAAATATCACTAGTTTGCTCATTTCTATATACAGGGTGCCTACATTCTGCATGGACTGGTTACATGGCAACAAGTGCAAATGGCTTTGGATACCTATTAGATCCATAAATTGCCATATAGCATATATTCAACACAAAAAAAACAGCGACAATTTGTTGTCAACCAAGGACAGCTGGACATATAAAGGGCCCCCTTGCCTTTAGCAACTTAGGGCCTCATCAGACCTAAATCTGGCTGAAATATACTCGGAGTCGAGAGTGGATTTCATGCTCTTTATTCAGCTCATAGTGGTGAGGAGGAATGGAAGTTCCCCCCACAATATCTGCTTTATATACATTATTTACACAATGGGCTGCACGTGATTGGCTAATTCCGGGATTCTCCTGTAGGCCAATTAGGTTGTGGATTCACTTCCACCTGGAGCTGGATTGGGTGGCTCCTGTGGACCAATCATACTGCTGCATTGTTCTAGGACCAATCAGACTGCTGCATTCTGAATCCTATTGTTCTAGGACCAATCAGACTGCTGCATTTTGGCTCCTATTCAACTCAGTACATAACACTGGCCCTGGTCATATGACAGTAAACCTGCATGTGACCTGAGGCAATCGTCCACCGAGCCATCATGTAATTCCCTAATGCTTGCTGTGGCACTTCACATCTATGCATGCATACTTGAAAGTTAGCCTCATCAAAATCAAAAGGATTGTCTTCAGAGAAAACATATTTAGATGGAAGCATTGATTAAAAATAGAATATTTCTCTTCCAATAAAGTAGAACGTATGGTGTAGCTTCCTCATGCTTGAAATGCTTTCTGACCCTCCTGGCCCACCCCCATAATTCTTTTTTCTAATGTCAGCACCAAATCACAGGAATTGATTACATGGAAACTGTCCTGTGACCCTGTTTTCCTATATCGATTATTTTATTTATATTAAAATTGATAGTGTGAATTTTCCTCTTCCAAAGCGAAGGGGACACAGTTAAGCCAGCAAACCACTGTGTGAAAAACAAAAATAGTCCAGTCAGTTAAAATGCAACAGATAATACAAAATAGCAACATGCCAAGCTAAGCGATAATTCCCATTTCAGAAAATGAAGATGCTTTCTCTCTTAACGATACTGTGGGCTATTCAAGTAACAAGCGGACCAAAGTGGCTATAAATACCAACTTGCTTCTGAAAAGGAAGGAAGGGGGAGGGGTTGGTTGGGTCTGCTTTTTGCAGTGGACTGACTCAACTCAATGCTTATTTCTAAATGTAGTTTCTATCAAAATATGTATTTTAGCACATTTTAGCACTTTTAAAAAATGAGCTGGACTTAGGCAATAGTTTCTCCCTTCATCCTCAAACACCACTCTGTAAAATGGTGATGATAAAACCAAGCTATCTTGCACCAGTTTTCTGAAGTCAGGTAGGTAGCTGTGTTGGTCTGACGCAGTCAAAATAAAAAATAAAAAATTGCCCAGTACCACCTAAGAGACCAACTAAGTTTGTTCTGGTTATAAGCTTTCGTGCTCAGTGTTCTGAAGGTTACTGAGATAAAACGTGACAGAGAAGTGCTTTGAACTTTTTTTAAAAAAAACAACAACCCACCCTCTTTTATCTGTAATAATGTGAAGTTCTGTCATTTTCTGACATGTGCATTATTTACACAGGTTGACTGAATTTTCTTGGTCATGTTCCGCCTTCAGTTAGGATCCCCAAAGCTTTGATGCACCCAAACCAAATATTGTGCCCTGAAGTTTGGTGGCAGGAAGAGTAAATATTCATACACCAAACATCCCAGCCTGCCAAGTGGCAAAAATAATAGTAAAAAGCACCAGCTCCCTTCCTCTAACTCCTTTGCATAAATCATCGGCCTCAAGCAAAGATATAAATAACTTCTTAGGCTCCATCTCTAATTTTAAATACAGGCAAATGAATTAAATCTAGAGAGCGCAATGTTACATTAGAGAGTCTGGTAGAAAAAGAAACCACCTAGTGTCTGTCATGCACAGCGACTGCAATTCCTACTGCATTTATGAGGAAGCAAACCCCATTAAACCAAGTGAAACAAATCAATAGGCACCAAACTGGGTCAATGTAGTATAGTGGCTTCCCCAAAGAATCCTGGAAACTGTAGTTAGTTAGGCATCCTGAGAATTGTTAGGAGACCTCTACTCCCCCAAAGAGGTGCAACTCCCTGGAAAGAGAAATTGACTGCTAAACCTGGAACTTGTAGCTCTGTGAGGGGAGGGGAATAGTGGTGTTCTAACAACTTTCAGCACCCCTAACAAACTACAGTTTCCAGGATTCTTGCTCGGGGGAGCCACAACTGCTAAAGTGGAATTATGTTATGGTGCAGATGTGGCCCAGATCATAGGCAAGGTTCAAGGACACCAGGATGACTGTCTTTGCAATCATGAATGCACATCAGTATTGTTGTCGTTCGAGGACCCGATCCCCGGTTGGGGAATAAAGACACGTGGACACAGTATATAAGGTTAATGGGCAAGGAAAAGGCCACAACTTTATTGATTACAGCATGTGAGAAGGTATTGGCTTAGGCATTGGACCACGGAACTTTAGACTCCACCCACTCAGAGAGGGGTGAGTCTGAGGGGGGGTTAACCACCAGTAGGGGGAGCCTGTTGATGCTAATACAACTATAGGCTCTCTTCCTGATGTCACCGAGGGTCGTGCCATGGCCCCCAGCCACACTGGCATTGGACAGGATCCACGACAACTGGATTCCTTTAGTGGAATACCCAAAATTGTCGGGGAAGGCGATGGCCACACCTTGCCCCCCAAAACACCAACAACACATTCCAGTGCCTAACCGCCAAATACCACGAAAGTTGTGATGGTTGCTACGAGGTAGGCGACACAAGAGTCTTTCTGAGTAAAGTAACAAAAAGTTCACTCACATTTCAGTTGACGATTTGATCCCTGAAAGGCAAGATTTACTTAGTAGTTACACAAAGAAATTATGAATATAAATTAAAAAATTAAAAAATTGTCCAGGAGCGCCTTAGAGACCAACTAAGTTTGTTCTGGGTATAAGCTTTCGTGTGCATGCACACTTCAAAGCTTATACCCAGAACAAACTTGCAGTGGTACCTCGGGTTAAGTACTTACCGTATTTTTCACTCTATAGGGCGCACTGGATGAAAGGGCGCACCTAGATTTTAGGGGGGGAATAAAGAAAAAAAATATATTCCCCCCCCCAGCCCCAAAGAGCAAAGAAGCCAAGACAGTGAGCGGGATCCATCCCGAAGGCTGTCTTGGCTTCCTCTTTAGCCGCGCGCAACCTCTCCAGCTGGAAGAGGCTGTGTGCGGCTTTGGCAGGGATCAAATCGTCAACTGAAATGTGAGTGAACTTTTTGTTACTTTACTCAGAAGGACGCTTGTGTCTTTATTCTTTTAAGAGGGATCAAAAGGGGACACCAGGAAACAAACTTAACTAAGAGATTCAAACGAATCTGGAAAGTAGCTTCCAGCTAAATTGAGGGGAATCGCCTCTGCTACATCACTTTACTAGCGTGAGTGAAGGAAGGATAATACTTATTCAATAAATCCTTTCCAGCTATCTTTAACATTCCCACAATTTTTACCTGCACCTATAGCCAATCATAAACTGCACATTTGCATGGTTCTCATCAAACCACCCCACACCTCTCAATGGTTTCAGATGTGGAAGAGTGAGGTCCTATCAGTGAGGTCAGATGTCCCCACTAGAGAACTCCCTCACCAACTGCTGCTTATATGAATGACATATTCTTCAGCTTTTAAACTGACTGGATCCTCTCATTGGTTCAGCCCTCCCCCCACCCCAAGAATTTTGCAATATTCGCCCAAATCCAAAGCCCATTTGCTCACATTGATTTCAGGAGGAGTTCCATCTTTGGCAAGGGTTCATTACAGAATTACGCTCCCTAATCTTTATCCAAGAGCTATATTGCCTCAATAATGAGGCCATTATGGACTTTATGACTACTCCTGATACGGTATTAAAAGAGAATTTAAGGCAGCTGTCAAATGAGCTCATATTCATGAAATATGAGCAGCTACAAACACATACACGACTCAGAGCATGATGCATCTATGCTGTCATGGTTATTAGCATTCACATGCCAAAACCTCATGAGCTTTGCAAGAACACACAAAGGTGGGTGTCAGTTCAAACAAGCCAAGGGTTGATAATCAGGCCACAGACATTAAACTGCTTAGAGTTTGGGAATTAAGCTAATATTTGTCGCAACTTAGGTCTTTCTTAATTAAGTCAGTTCAGAAGTAGTTATAGCTGTTTCCTAAGCAAGATTATATTTCAGCTGTGAAATTTCTGTGAGGATTATACAGTTTGGAGGATAAGGGCAACCATTATATCAATCAAAATATATTACATAACAAGGGGGGGGAATCAAATATTCCATTCATTTGGAATTGAAATTAATGGGGCCTGTGATCTCCAAGTAAGCTTTTGGGATTTGAGAATGACTTAATAGTGCACAAAACTGAAAAAAATGACAGCCACTGATTGGGCTAAAGACACACCCAAATGGTCATCAATAACAACAATATATTGGCACAATCCTTGTAAAAACGCTACCGTACCTAAAAATAAAATAAAAATAATTAGAGGATTCACAGTTAACAGAGCACACAAAGGGGTCAAGCAGTTTCTGGAAAGTTCCAAATGCATTTAGACCTTTTCAGGGACATGGTGGAATTAAGCCCCAAAGAACAGCAGCGCCACAACCCCTGTGATCCAATTTCTGCAACTGGGTTAGCCAGATTCAGAAAATAACACAAACTTGTTGTTGCAAACCTAAGGGGACTAATTGTTTCGTTTTGTTTAGTCGTTTAGTCGTGTCCGACTCTTCTTGACTCTATGGACCAGAGCACGCCAGGCACTCCTGGCTTCCACTGCCTCCCACAGTTTGGTCAAATTCATGTTGGTACCTTCGAGAACACTGTCCAACCATCTCGTCCTCTGCCGTCCCCTTCTCCTTGTGCCCTCAATCTTTCCCAACATCAGGGTCTTTTCCAGGGAGTCTTCTCTTCTCATGAGGTGGCCAAAGTATTGGAGCCTCAGCTTCAGGATCTGTCCTTCCAGTGAGCACTCAGGGCTGATTTCCTTAAGAATGGATAGGTTTGATCTTCTTGCAGTCCATGGGACTCTCAAGAGTCTCCTCCAGCACCATCATTCAAAAACATCATTTCTTTGGCGATCAGGGGACTAACAGCACAACCCAAACCCAAGTTCTGGAATAGGCAGGTATTGGACTGTCCTGGCTGAGCCAAGGCTGTGATGGTATTACTCCCTCAAGCTGGCTCAGCCAGCATAACCCCTCCCCATAAAAAGAGGGGGTTCAAAGGGTAGGGGGATGGGCTGGGACAAGGAGAGACTTACACCTATTCTGAACCTCTTTCAGCTCAGGGCTTCCTTAGCCCTTCTCTTTCTAGACACAAGTCCATGCTTCGAAGCTCTGTGTCCAAGCTCCTGCTTTTTTGCTCCAGAGCTTTTCCAATGAAAACTCGCTCTTTAAAGCTGAATCAGAACAAACAACAATTCAGTTTTTCCACTATTTGCTGTTTGTTCCAACTGAGCTTTAAAGAGCATGGAGAAAAGGTAATTGTGGATAAGCCCTTAGTCACATAACCTGACAACCCCATGGGTGATGTAAGTCAAACACTATTTCAAGCAGTGGCGGGCCAAATTTTGGGGGCCCTGAAGCTTCAACTGTAATGAGAGCCCCTTCACAATGAGGCCTAGGTAACCACTGTTATCTTCTTCAATGTGGTTGTTCCATGACAGGTCACCACAGCAGCTGCACAGTGAGAAACAGAAACTAACACAGCTTACAACCTCTGTGCTACTGACTCTCAAACTTTGGGGTTGTTGAAATATATACAACAACAACAACAACAACAGCAGCAGCAGCAGCAACAACAAATCAATTTAAGTCATGTGACTCAAATTGGGTATACCAGACCCAAAAATTTTAAGCAATGTGGACTAAAGTTGTTTCTGGGAATCTTCTGGGATTAAGGACCCTGAAATTTAAGCTTCATTAGTTTCAGAGTACATCTGCCCAGTGCTATAGGCTTCAATTTCTATTGAAATTAAGAAAATCTGCATGAGTCATAATTCTGCTTAATCATATGGTGATTTTTCTGAGTGGTTTGCTTTGAGTTATATTGTACAGAATATTTTCTCTCTTGATGCTATTTTGGATGGTTATCTCCTTTTTTTATATAAACAACAACAACCTGCTGAACCATTGTGGTATATTCTTTCCTATTCATGATTTCAATTGCAAATGTAACAAGAGTTTAAATGTCAAAATATATGTGCTCTGGGAAGCAATAGAACTCCATGTCTAGTTTCAGGAAACGTCACTATTTATATTAATATATGCCATTTCCAATCGACACCCCCACGTTTTAGTTGCTGACTAACATGAAATTTGAATTTGGAGGTTCCTTATCAGGCAAAACATATGTGGAATCATGATGTTAGCCAAAGGAGTTTGGATAAGGCTGGCAGAATTAAAAAGCTCTCAGGGTAGGAGGGGATAGATTCTTTACATCTCCAGCATAGGTACATTTAAACCTGGGTTCATTTTTTTTTTAAAGACAACTGTGCATCAACCCTCAGAGGGCAATAGATAAAGAGGTAGGGAAGAGTTGCCAAATTTGTATTGCTCAAATGCATATTGGAGTCACCTGTCATTGTATCACATGGATAAAGGTCCCGCAGCACTGTAAGCACATGTGGGCTGCAGAGTATCAGAGGGAAGGCTTTGACATGAACATGGGGGACAGGGGGCGGGCGGGTATGGAGGACTCCCTGGTCCTGAATGGGGCAACTGTACCCCTGAAGGACCAGGTGTGCAGGCTGGAAGTCATTTTGGACTCACAGCTGTCCATGGAGGCACAGATCAATTATGTGTCCAGGGCAGCTGTCTGCCAGCTCCATCTGGTATGCAGGCTGAGACCCTACCTGCCCATGGACTGTCTCGCCAGAGTGGTGCGTGCTCTGGTTATCCCCCGCTTGGACATGGGGCTACCTTTGAAGGTGACCTGGAAACTACAACTAACCCAGAATGCAGCAGCCAGACTGGTGACTGGGAGCGGCCACCGAGACCACATAACACTGGTCTTGAAAGACCTACACTGGCTCCCAGTACGTTTCCGAGCACAATTCAAACTGTTGGTGCTGATCTTTAAAGCCCTAAATAGCCTTGGCCCAGTATACCTGAAGGAGCGTCTCCACCCTCATCATTCAACCCAGACACTGAGGTCCAGCGGTTCCCTCACTGCAAAAAGTGAAGTTACAGGGAAATCAGGCAGAGGGCATTCTCAATGGTGATGCCCTCCCTGTGGAACGCCCTCCCATCAGATGTCAAAGAAAGAAACAACTACCTGACGTTTAGAAGACAGCTGAAGGCAGCCCTGTTTAGGGGAATTTTTAATTACTTATGTTTAAATGTATTTTAATTTTTTTGTTGGAAGCCGCCCTGAGCGACTGGGGAAACGCAGCCAGATGGGTGGGGTATAAATAAACAACTTCTTCTTCTTCTTCTTCTTCTTCTTCTTCTTCTTCTTCTTCTTTTTCTTCTTTTTCTTCTTCTTCTATGAACTTGCTTAGGAAAGGTCAATTCTAGTTAAAGACGATATGTTTCTCAGTTTGTATTCAGTGAACACTCTTCCCTACACTGAAGCACTTTTCTGCATAGGAAAAATGTTGTGCTTGAAGCTGCCCTAAAGCGTTTTGAAACTACCCTAAGGCATTCTAAGGCAATCTATTTACATAATATTTCCCACTTCTCAAATGTACATTGCGTAAATCATTGAAGGCTAACATGGGTTTCATGTTACATGAATGACAGGGTTGCCATACGTCCTTGCTTCTTCTTTTTTGCAATTTTGCAAAGCTCAACAACTTTTCTCTCCGGATTTTCACTTTCTGAAACATGACAAACCTATGAATGATTTTCCTATGTTAAGGATGATGATGATATATTTGTACATCCACCCAATTTCACATAAACTTTCAGCATCTTAGAGGAAAATAAAATAACTCATTTGGTCTAATTAAAATAAAGAAGTTAACATTACACTACTAGCAAATATCAGAGGCGGAAGACCTTTTAGACCAAGTCCTACAGTGACATACCCTCCAACATTCCTCAGATGAAAAAAAGGACATTTCTCACTCACCCCAATTTACCCTCCTTGATTGCCCATTTTCTGCACTGCCGCTGCATAGCATTTCCTATCAGAAGAATGGCGAGTGCTACCATCGCAACAATGGGACACACACACACGCCCTCCACTGTCCTGAGAAAATCCCTGAATCCTAATTTAGTTTAATTCTTTGGTAGATTTACAAAAAGAAAACACACTAATAAATAAATTTTAGAAAGGGGCCAGATTTTTCATTAAGACTCCTTGTGCTCTGCTCTGCTCCACTCCCCCTTCCTTCCTTCCTTTAAAAAAAACCAAAATTTTTTTATTTGGTTTTACAAATTTAAAATTATAATCATACCACATCAAATCCACAATTAAAAGATTCCTCTGAATCTTTATACATTCCCACCTTCCCCTCCTTGGGTTCTGTTGTTGCCCCTTTTCTACTGCATCTTTTCTTCATAAACCAAGTTTTTTGTAATCCATTAAATCCATAGTTCTTATTACATTACAAGTGTTACTGCAGTCCTGTTAATGTCTTTAGCTGCTTACAGTGGTCTTCTAGGTAAATTATAACCCCCCCCCCCCGATTCCTTATTACGGTTTTGGTCTTCCTCGTTGCTGAGCTTCCCGGTCAATTTTGCTATTTCGGCATAGTCCAACAACTTAATTTGCCATTATTCTCTGGTAGGGACTTTATCTTCTTTCCATCTCTGGGCTAACAGCATCCATGCAGCTGTCATCACATACATAAAAAGTTGTTTCTTATCCCTTGGAATTTCAGCACCTACAATTCCTAATAGAAAAGCCTCTGGGTTTTGAGAGAGAGAGAGAGAGAGAGAGAGAGAGAGAGAGAGAGAGAGGTTATTTTAAACATTTTTATTTGAATTCATTATATATCATTTCCCAGAGTACTTTTGCTACCTTACATGTCCACTCACCCTTTCTTCCTGTCCAGGGTGGCTCTGCCCTCTGCTTGCCACTCAGAGCTGGTGCACCCAGTGGCGGAGAAAGGCGGGGCGGTCCGCCCTGGGCGTCATCCCTGAGGGTTGCCAAAATGGGGGGTGGCACTTATTACGCGGCCTGGCCTGCAATGCGCCTGAGCCACACGTCTCTCCTAGGAGTGATGCGGTTGCTCGGGGCCCAAAATGGAAGCATGGGGCTTGTGTCCGCCAGGCGGACTCCATGGACAGCTCGCTGTGCCACCCCCATGGGCACTGATCGCCCACCCCATGGGCAAATTATGGCCCCACCCCCTTGCGTGGATCGCCCCGCCCCAGCTGCTCCAGGTTCACCATGTGGGGCGGGGCCTCCCTCAGCAGCAGCAGCCTCTGCTACAAGCTGTCCAAGAGAAGAAGCCAGCAGCGGTGGCTGTGGAGAGGCAATGGGATGTTCCAATACCTCTTTTTCTAGGGAAAAAAATAGTACTGGGAATTGTCAGTTCTCTTTTTAACATATAGGGTGGACTTGTAGTAAGGTTAAGCTTTTCTTTTGCAAATTATAGGGACAGAACTACCTAAACTGTATAGAAACTTTTTTTATGTATGTTACTACAGCGGCAAGAATGTTACTCGCCCCAAAATGGAAAGAAACAGAAGTCCCAGCAAAGGAAGAATGGATACAAAAAACTTATGGAATATGCAGAAATGGCAAAACTTGGCAGAAGAATAAGAAATCAAGATAACAAACTTTTTATGAAAGAATGGAAATGGTTGATTGAATATTTACAGATAAATTGTAAACAGATAAGAACATTGGCAGGATTATTGTAATAACCTGCAGTTTTAGAACAGTATATATTTAAAAAGATGAATAAATGAGCAGATTAAGTTAATTTGGATATACAGAAGATATTAAAAATAAATTTAAGGAACTGCAGGAAGAGAGGGCAGAAGTCAAATTTTGAATTGTTAAAATGAGTGTAAAACTAGTGAAATGTATAAACTCGAAAAACATTCGTTCATTCATTTAAGGAATGGTCAGCTCTGAATCCTCTGCCATCCACCTCTTGGGTACCAACTTGCCACTCCCAATTCACCTTTAGCAGTGAAGAGACCAGCCTGTTGCAGCAGTTCAGCCTCTCTCTGTAGTTTCTGAGTGGCAGCTGAAAGAAAATCCAGAAAAAAAGACATACTTGCCTTTTGAAGGCTTCCCTTTGGGTCATTTAGCAACAGAGGGAAATGATTGCACTTGACTTAAGTCTCTGAATTTCTGCATCGGGATTTCTAAAAGACTTCAGAACCTTTTAGCCAGGAAACCTTCCACAGAAATCCCTTCAGGGACACAAATTTTCTTGAATCCTTTCCATTGAAAGTGAAGTTTTCGCACTGCAGTGTCTTCAAGCAGTTTTACTGAACAGTCTCTCCCCAGGGTGCTGCTCTAACACAGCTGGTTGGTTTTTTTTAAAGAATTAGCGAGAGAGAGGTGTCTAGTGACAAGAATTTCCTATTGGTATTCACCTTTTGACCTGTACAAATACATTTGCAGTACCGTCAAAATATGAGGCTGGATGCATTTGGGTGAAAGAAGTGCTGTAATCACCTGATCCTTTCAAGAACTCCATGCTTTGTTATTCTCATGGGGTTATATTGCTGTAACCTTCCAACAGTTTGACTTCACCCCCAAAGGCACACTCCTCCATTGTCTCCCGAGACAGACGGATGCCAACGGCAAGCATCTACTAGATATTTTGAAAAGTTGTTCACAATACATCCTTAACCTAATTTTGCATGATGGTTCCTGAGATCAAGGAGCAGTTTCTTCATTCATGTTTGGGTACAACTGGACACCATTTTGGACCAAGATGATGAACTGAACCTTACAAAAAGGCATTGATCTTAAGCAAATTTTGCACAGTTACAGATAGGTAGCCGTGTTGGTCTGCCATAGTCAAAACAAAATTTTTTTCCCCTTCTAGTAGCACCTTAAAGACCAACTAAGTTAGTTCTTGGTATGAGCTTTCGTGTGCATGCACACTTCTTCAGATACACATGAGTGTACATGAGTGTATCTGAAGAAGTGTGCATGCACACGAAAGCTCATACCAAGAACTAACTTAGTTGGTCTTTAAGGTGCTACTAGAAGGGGAAAAAAAATTTGTTTTAAATTTTGCACAGTGGTTCCTGAGATCACGGAGCAGTGATATTTATTTATGTTTGGATATACTTGGGTGCTATTTTGAATTAAGATGGCAGATTGAACCTTTCAAAATGGAACTGATTTTCACCCCTGGTTTCAAAATTTCACCAGTTTGGGGGGGCTCTTAGAATTCCCAAGCAATGTTGAATATGAGGCTGCTAGTGTATAACATAGGATGCAATTCAGAAGTTCACTTTCTGGAAAAATGTTCCATGCAAATAAATGGAAATTGAATCAAAGCAAAAGTGACCAAATTCTGAGATGCCCTGTATAGTTGCTAATCTTTTGTACTGTTCTTTTAAAAGACATGCTCTGTGGAATTATTTTTATTGCTGGAAAATGTTCTGTTATTTTCATGGTCACTTTGTTTTATTTTTAATGTCTTACATTCTGCTGTTTTCAGTAAGATTTTATGATTTTTGGTTTTAACTTACTGTAGTTAGCCTCTCTCAACATTTTTAGAGGACAGGTAAGCTATATGGACATGGGTGGTGCTGTGGTCTAAACCACAGAGCCTAGGACTTGCCGATCGGAAGGTTGGTGGTTCGAATCCCCGCGACGGGGTGAGCTCCTGTTGTTCGGTCCCAGCTCCTGCCCACCTAGCAGTTCAAAAGCACGTCAAAGTGCAAGTGGATAAATAGGTACCGCTCCGGTGGGAAGGTAAACAGCGTTTCCATGCACTGCTCTGGTTTACCAGAAGCGGCTTAGTCATGCTGGACACATGACCTGGAAGCTGTCTGTTGACAAACGCTGGCTCCCTCGGCCTATAGAGTGAGATGAGCATGCAACCCCAGAGTTGTCCGCGACTGAACCTAACGGTCAGGGGTACCTTTACCTTTACCTTAGGCTATATGCATGTTTTCAGTAAATAAATTAACACCTGGGGGTTATGCTGGCATGAGAGATCAGTGATGCTTGTGGTGAATGAAAAGATTTAGGTAATCAATGTTTAGTGAATGGAGACTGATTCTGCTATAATCACATGCACTGGAAATACTTTTCAGAAACATGATTTGCTTTCACATTGCATCCTCTATCTGCACTTTATTCCATTTGGATGGTGAATCCAGATGGATCAGGTTCAATTTTACCAGTGGGGGGAGGGAAGGGAAGACTTTTTAAAATTTAACACAGAGAAGCTCTGTTCATTCAACGCCAGAGGGACAGAGCTGCCTTCCATACAGAGCAGCACCCATATCGATCCCTAGCTAGTTACTGCGAAAAGTTTCTCCCCTGAATCCAGACTGTGTGGCTGTCCATACTAAATGAACAATACAACTAATTCATAAAAGGAGCAAGGTTGGCAGTAGGAGAAACACTATTTACCACCTGCTTTCTGAAGATGCCTAATGGGTTGATGGATACATTAATAAGAGGATGATTGTGGTCCACTCTACAGCAATTGATGAGCAGCCTCACACAATAGCTCTTAGAGGCCATCAAACGTTAACTAATACTGATGCCCAAACCAGTATGGATGAAAATGGGAAATGGAGCTTCTGAGAATGAAATGAAGGGTGGTATTGTCAACAGAGCCATAAGGCCTTAGACGTTGTGTGCTCCTTTAGGTATTTGGATCCCAAAATGTTTAGGGCTTGTTACACCAGCACACACTAGCAATTGGGCCCAGTAGCTGACTGGCAGCTGCTGTGATGATTCAGGACTGGTGCAGAATAAGGCTTCTAGGCTAGCAGCCTTGTTCTGTACCAGCTGCAAAATAGGGATCATCATCAAGGGTAACCCTGCACACAGGAAACAGGTGGTGCTGTGGTCTAAACCACTGAGCCTCTTGGACTTGCCGATGGGAAGGTTGGTGGTTCAAATCCCTGCAACGGAGTGAGCTCCCATTGCTCCGTCCCAGCTCCTGCCAACCTAGCAGTTTGAAAGCACCCCAGTGCAAGTAGATAAATAGGTACTGCTGTGGCATTTCTGTAAATGGCATTTCTGTGCACTCTGGCTTCTGCCACGGTGTTCTGTTGTTTCCAGAAGCAGTTTAGTCATGCTGGCCACATGACCCACAAAGCTGTCTGCAGACAAACGCCGGCTCCATTGGCCTGAAAGCGAGATGAGTGCCGCAATGACTTAATTGTCCAGGGGTCCTTTACCTTGCACAGAGTGCATTGCAGTAGTCCAGGTGGGAGGTGATTAGATCATGGATAACTGAGGGCAGGCTACCCTGGTTCAGGAACTTTGTAAATAAGGGTGGATACTCTAAAATATTCTGGACATCAATTGAGGAAATTTATTTGACCTCTGTTTATTTGATGATTCTTTAGCTGATTGCCTAAATTAACAAAGTTCTTGTGTTTGATTGCTGGTGGCTATTTGCTGTTGCCATGCATGAACTCAGAGAAACAATATGACAGTTGTAATGTAGTCATAAAGTCAAATGTCTGAGTTTTGCAACTGGTTGGAAAGAGAAGCCTAAGGGTGAGGCTACATCAGTGCTGGATTTACATATAAGCTAAACAAGCTATGGCTTAGGGCCCCACTCTCTTGGGGGGGGGGGCAAAAAAATTAAAGGGAAAAACCTGGATGCACATTTCCAAAATATAAGATAAAAAATCTACATACAGCAACAGTGTTTTGTGTTGTGTAGGCTCCGATTTGTTATGTGCAAATGGCTTTAGATACCTATTAGGTCCATAAATTACCATACAGCATATATTCAACACAAAAAAACAGTGATAATTTGTTGTTGACAAAGGACAGCTGGACATATAAAGGGCACTGTTACCTTCAGTAGCTTAGGGCCTCATCAAACCTAACTTTGGTACCTTTATTTCAATGGGTCTACTCTGAGGTTTGTTCACACACTGCATGGAACACAGGTACAAGCTGTCTCTACACATGTACCAGTGTTGACGTGAAAGAGTGTACACGTATTGGTTTGTACAGCTCAGCTATTGTGCACGCAGGTACACAGACTGTATTCTCATTGAAAGTTAGATGTCAGTTACTATGAGCATACAGGTCAACTATTGGTGTATACAGATTGTACATTTGTTGAATGTAACAAGTGAATACCCTTTTGGATACAACCTAACAAGGGTGCCAACTATAGGTGGCGGAAGGCGCTTCAATATTTGTGGGCAGGCGGCTAACCCCCCAGTATTGACGGGGGCTGTCATTCCCCGCCGCCAGGCGAGCACTTGCGCACCAGGCAGGGGTGGGACGCATGGAGGATGAAGATCACCCTCCATGTTCCCCATCCCCTGCCACTGCTGGGAGAGTGCTGGCATGCCAGGCAGCGGCAGGACACGTCACGTGACGCCGGGCCCCCTCAATGTGGGCGGGCAAGTTGGCGCCCCTGCAACCCAATAAATTTACAGTATATTTACCTGTGTACGCAATAGTTGAGCTGTATAAATAAGCGTTCACATAAACATCTGCCCATATGTAGAGGCTGTTTGTATAACATCTGAACAAGCCTACTATGGAGGTGGCTAAATGCAAATCATGCAACCCAGTTCTTGCCCAAACTAAAGGACTCCCTAAGTGTATATGGCTGATGCTTACTCTTTGTGGAGGCCAAAGATTTGCCTTTAATCTTATTGCAGTCTGACAGCAGATTTATCACAGGGAAATATTGGTCCTTGCCCTTTGCTGGGAAGCAATGTAAGACTTACGGGTTTCTTCTTTTGTTCATCCCAGAAGGCAATTCTGGACTTTGTCTGTCATGTAATAAAACATTGTTTCTTGTTTTTCACTTCCCTGAGTGGGTAGGAAGTTCCAGAGGGAGACTTTTACAGGACCAGTTTCCTTGAGAGGACAGGATATTTGAGACCCACGTTGTTTGCACAGTATTAAAAATATGTCAGCTGAGAAGGGGAAACTAACAGTGCTAGTACTTAAAGCAGTATCACTCCCCCAAAAGCAAACAGCATGTCTTGAACCGGTCCTATGCCACATACAAAATAGGTTCTGTTGCTGGACTACACCCCCCCCCCCCCGCCGGCTGATCTTTTCAGGCATGATGATTTATGAAACATTTCCATTTTAACATCATCATTATCACTCACTCTTCTTTGTACAGCAGAATGCAGTAGAATACAGAAAAGAAGTACATTAATGGGGACAAGAAGTACTGTATATCGATACCATTACAATGTCATTACATTGCATCCCCACCAAGACCTAACTTTGTGAATCCATAGCTCAAATCTCAGCTTGGAAGGCATATAGTGAATCTGAATTGATGCTGCGTAAACAGACAAGGGCAAAGGCAATGCACCAACCCCATTCTAGACCATCTCTACCAGCCATCTGAACAAGCTATTCTGCATTTGGTTGGTGGCACTTGCTCATGATGTCCAGGGAGGAGAATTTTTGCCTACAGGGGTCTTCAGAAGCTTCCTTCCAAGGGCTGTTTTGTGCAGTACATTGAATGGGACTTCTGAAGATCTGCCAATCAGCTGCTTGTCAGATCTTCAGATGCCCCATTCAAAGAGTTGCACAAAATGGAACTTGAAAAGGGACTTCTGAAGAAGCCGCTCTCAAAACTCTTCTTAATAATAATAATAATAAATTTTATTTATATCCCGCCCTCCCCAGCCGAAGCCGGGCTCAGGGCGGCTAACAACACTAAAGCAGTGCAACATTATAAAAACATTATAAAAATTAATTAAAATAAAAATTGATGGCAACCATAAACTAAAGTTTTGTAAAGATTGCCAAAGGAGGGAGTCAGGCTGCGCCCTGACCAAAGGCCGGGTGGAACAGCTCTGTCTTGCAGGCCCTGCGGAAAGATGTCAAGTCCTGCAGGGCCCTTGTCTCTTGCGACAGAGCGTTCCACCAGGTTGGAGCCACAGCCGAAAAAGCTCTGGCTCTAGTTGAGGCCAGCCTAACCTCTCTGTGGCCTGGGACCTTCAAGATGTTTTTATTTGAAGACCGTAAGTTCCTCTGTGGAGCATACCAGGAGAGGCGGTCCCGTAGGTATGAGGGTCCTAGGCTGTATAGGGCTTTGAAGGTTAAAGTTGCTTTGCACTTGGAATGGGGCTACTGACGCTCCTATTAGCTGACTGTTGGTGCTTGCAAATACCTTTTTGGCCAAGCCTTGCCTTCATCTAACCCACATCTGGTGTCATATATGATGTCTGGCACAAGGCAGGTGAGCATAGCTCAACTGAAATAGCCTCAAAGGCATCACAGGGAGATGTGGTGGCCCTAATTAACACCATGTCAGAGGTTCTTTACCACTGCTCTGCGTGAAAGTATTCTACCTTGGCTTTGGACTCACAGCTGTCCATGGAGGCACAGGTCAAATCTGTGTCCAGGGCAGCTGTTTACCAGCTCCATCTGGTACGTAGGCTGAGACCCTATCTGCCTGCGGACTGTCTCGCCAGAGTGGTGCATGCTCTGGTTATCTCCCGCTTGGACTACTGCAATGCGCTCTACGTGGGGCTACCTTTGAAGGTGACTCGGAAACTACAACTAATCCAGAATGCAGCAGCTAGACTGGTGACTGGGGGCGGCCGCCGAGACCATATAACACCGGTCTTGAAAGACCTACATTGGCTCCCAGTACGTTTCCGAGCACAATTCAAAGTGTTGGTGCTGACCTTTAAAGCCCTAAACGGCCTCGGTCCAGTATACCTGAAGGAGCGTCTCCACCCCCATCATTCTGCCCGGACACTGAGGTCCAGCGCCGAGGGCCTTCTGGCAGTTCCCTCATTGCGAGAAGCAAAGCTACAGGGAACCAGGCAGAGGGCCTTCTCGGTAGTGGCGCCCGCCCTGTGGAACGCCCTTCCAGCAGATGTCAAAGAGATAAACAACTACCTGACATTCAGAAGACATCTTAAGGCAGCCCTGTTCAGGGAAGTTTTTAACGTGTGATATTTTACTGTATTTTTGGTTTTTATGGAAGCCGCCCAGAGTGGCTGGGGAGGCCCAGCCAGATGGGCGGGGTATAAATAATAAATTATTATTATTATTATTATTATTATTATTATTATTATTATTATTATTATTATTTAGCTCATTCTGTCAAGAGAACTTTCCTGTGATTGGTCCCACTCAGCTCTTTCACTTTCAGGGCTTGGTAGTGTTGTTGAACGCTGCCCTCTGCCAGTAACTCAGGCCTGGCCTGGTTCCCTGGAGCATCAAATATCAGCCATTGAGCATTTTACTACACATTTCTTTCTTACCTCTTTTTAGTACACAGAACTTGGACAAGAAACACTTTTTTGTGTTATATCATGACAAGCTCTCCTTCACAAGATATTCTAACAGGAAAAAAACAGCAGCAGAAGCTTGACAAAAAAATAATTGCATCAGCCCAAGCATATAGAATTATGCAAGAAAGTAACAATGGTAACTGCAATGCTAATGGCCGGAAGAGAAGACAAAGCATATTTGTCATTGTGTGGATGCTCCCAGACAAAGAGAAACAAGCATATTTTTCAACAGATATTCAGGAATATTCTGAGGAGCAAAGGAGGAACTTGCTCCCTTAACAAGATATCGGAATTCTTGGGTGATGCTCATCAGATATTCTGCACCTTAGCTCTTCCTATCAAGAATCTCCAGAAGTAATTCATCCATTACTAACAAGCACATATATTCATGGTCACTTTCACCAAGTAACAAAGATCATGAGAATAGGTCTCATGGTATCACTCTTAATGTATTCTGCTGCTGATGCAAAGATTGATTCCCTCCCATTTTATTGGCTCGATTCTCGGGGACTCTCTGGCTTTGCAGCCTGAAGTAACACAGCAGAATACAGGAAGCATGCCCGCTGCAAATCAAAATGCAAATAGGAAATGAAGGGGGGAAAATAACTTCAAAATACGTCCCCAGCCTGTAGAGAGATGAGTGGAGACTTTTACAAACCCACACAGCCTGTTTGGATGCAATAGAACTCAGATATTCAAAAAAGGACTTGCACATTCACTGGAGCTCATTACATTTTTAGAAGCAAAAGCAGTGAAACAATCAATTAAATTGTCAGCCCTTTGGATTTGGGGGAGAAATGAGAAAAAGAGGGAAAATGCTATCATCATCATTATATTTTATTTATTCCCTGCCCATCTGGCTGGGTTGCCCCAGCTACTCTGGGCTTCTTCCAACACATATAAAAACATTTTTAAAAAATCAAACATTAAAAATTTCCCTATACAGGACTGCCTTCAGATGTATTCTAACAGTTGTGCAGTTCTTTATCTCCTTGACATCTGGTGGGAGGGCGTTTCACAGGGAGGACATAACTACTAGAAGACTATCTGCCTGTTTCCCCCTAACTTCACTTTTTGCCATAGGGGAACTGCCAGAAGGCCCTCAGTGCTGGAGCTCAGTGTCTAGGCTAAACTATGGGGACAGAAATGCTCCTTCAGGTATACATGGCTGAGGCTCTTTAGGGCTTTAAAGGTCAGCACCAACACTTTGAAATGTGCTCGGAAATGTAATGGGAGCCAGTGTAGATCCTTTAGGACTGGTGTTATATGGTCCCAGTGGCCACTCCCAGACACCAGTCTAGCTGTCGCATTCTGGATTATTTTTAGTTTCTGAGTCACCTTCAAAGGTAGCCCCATGTAGAGCACATTGAAGTAGTCCAAGCAGGAGATAACCAGAGCATGTACTGCTCCGGTGAGACAGTATGCAGACAGGTAGGGTCTCAGTCCATCTATCAGATGGAGCTGGTAGACAGCTGCCCTGGACACAATTCTCAAATATGAGGCAAAGAAGGCACTACATAGCAGATTTTAGGAACACAGGAATCTGCCACTGAGCCACAAATCTTTCCTATTTGGGGGAAATGCAGGAGGCTGCAGGGGAAAAGAGGAAGAGCAAGTCCCATCTGTGTGAGGAGAAGTCCATTGCACAGTAGGGTATCAAAACTGGGTGCCAGCCAAGGTCTTCATTTGGTTCAACAGAAGGTCATCAACAGCCACCACAATATTTGACAATCTCTAGGTCAAGCCAGAGAATATAAAGCCTTGTGCTCCAGTACTGCTAAACCTGACATAGTTTCATTGAAATCAATAGAGGATGCGGCTTGGAGAAATCCAATTGTTCTAGCTGAAGAACTCTGCCAGTGACAATTCTACTTACTGAACCCATGCAACCCGTTAATAATAAAAAATAATAATGCATGAAAAAATGTAATCTCTAAAACAGGGACAGAGCAGTAAGATAACACAAACATATGCTCTTTCTTCTCATGCTGCAGAATTATATGTAAGGAAAGTGTTGGGAACATAATTACATGCTTGCTGCAACGCGAGCATAATGTTTAAAAATTAACGAATCTGTTCTGTGCCACATTTGCTTCCGAAAACATATTTCATGACATAATAAGGAAGCAGCATATTAGTAGGAAACCCTCTTGCAAAAACTGATTTCAGTGGAACAGATGGCAGCCAAGCGCTAAACTCCCATGGAAAGCTATTGAGCTCTGGGGTTTTAAAGAGGCATGAAGGGCAGTTGTGGCGGGGGTTGGGGTGTTCCCAGATCTCCTTAAAAATCAGCTGGCATTTGAGTAGTTAGCAACTTTTTGGATATTTATCTCGAAATGACCAACAAAAAGCAATATCTCGAAGCATCACTTTGCTAGGGAAAATTGTTAGGGTCCAGCAAAAGGAACCACTTCCCACTATTTCTGGAATGAAAAGTACGGCCATTGAATAAATTTTCCAGGTAGGCAGAAATATCCAAGGTGGGTGCAAAGCAAGGTCACGGAAGGGTGTGGCCTAGGGGGGGGCATGGCTTGGTAAGTGTTCCAGTAACCAGATACAGAGTCAAAGAGGTCCACATCCTGCCCCCAGGCCTGAAGTTCACAATGAGAATTTACATCTAGAGAGACAATTACATACCCTCCAACATTTTGCCGATGAAAATAGGGACGTCCGATTCCATACCAATACAGTGGTACCTCAGGTTACATACGCTTCAGGTTACAGACTCCACTAACCCAGAAATAGTGCTTCAGGTTAAGAACTTTGCTTCAGGATGAGAACAGAAATTGTTCTCCGGCGGCGCGGCGGCAGCAGGAGGTCCCATTAGCTAAAGTGGTGCTTCAGGTTAAGAACAGTTTCAGGTTAAGTACGGACCTCTGGAACAAATTAAGTACTTAACCTGAGGTACCACTGTAATCATAGCAGTGTTATTATTTATACCACGCCCATCTGACTGGGTTGCCCCAGCCACCCTGGGTGACTTCCAGAATATATAAAAATGTAAGAAAACATTAAACATTAAAAACCTTCCCTATACAGGGCTGCCTTCAGATGTCTTCTAAAGGTTGTACAGATACCTGTCTCCTTGGGTCAGGGGTTGTCTAACTATATAGCCTCCAACATTTCTCTGAGGAAAATAGGGATGTCCTAAGGAAAAGGGGGACTTTCTGGGATCAAATCAGAAACTGTGACGGCTTTTGTAAATCCGGGACTGTCCCTGGAAAATAGGGGCACTTAGAGGGTCTGCAATTAAAATACAGTGGTACCTCGGGTTACAAATGCTTCGGGTTACAAATGTTTCAGGTTACAGACTTCACTAACCGGGAAGTAGTACCTCGGGTTAAGAACTTTACTTCAGGATGATAACAGAAATTGGGCGGCGGTGGTGCGGCAGCAGCATGAGGCCCCATTAGCTAAAGTGTTACCTCAGGTTAAGAACAATTTCAGGTTAAGAACAGACCTCCGGTACGAATTAAGTTCTTAACTAGAGGTACCACTGTACTTACAAGAAAGCCACAGTTTAAACAAATACTGATTTCTAGATTAAAAACCTCAAAACCAGTTCAAATAGTAAAATGGATGACACGACTACAGTCATACCTCAGGTTGCAAACGCTGCAGGTTGCGCGTTTTTGGGCTGTGGACCATGCCAAACCTGGAAGTACCTGAACGGGTTATTTCTGGTTTCTGTGCTCGCACATGCACAGAAACGCAAAATGACATCACGTGAGTGCGCTGTGGGTTGTGAGCGGGCCTCCTGCACTGATCACATTGGCAACCCGAGGTATGACTGTATAGTGTTAAAATATAGTTATACATGAAAATGCCTGGAATGCTACAGATGAAAAAGCATCTTATTCTCATTTCTGCTATTCTCCCCACCTGTAAATATCACCATGTTTAGATAAAATCACCTGGACAGATAACACAAGAATGGCTTATTCTTGAGTTGTTAAGTCGCAGAAGTATATTCTTTAAGCTTATCAATAGCTTTTTGCCTAATTCTCAACTTCCCTCTCCATAGCTCTTAATAAAGTTGTCTGCAATTGCCAGGAAATCAATATTTTATACAGTTCAGTGTGCACCAGTTATAATGTGCTTTAATCTCTCTCATATCTGCAGTGCTTGCCAGGAGGGAGAAAAACGACTCGGTGCGACGTTCCGTTTCTTTTCTTTCGTACATCCCAGATTTGTGTTTAATAACCCATGTGACTGTCTGAAATGTACTACAAAAAGCGATATCCTTTGATAGTGATATACAATTAATCCAAAGCCCATGTTTGTATGAGATAGGGGTGTGTGAGTGCCTAGCCTGTAGAGAAATTTTGCCACTTGTATCAGCATTTCCCCTCAAATGCCATAGAAGCTTTTCCTGGAAAGAACACACCAACCTTGGCACCCCAGGGGCATGTCAGGATGCCCCCAGCCAAGGACCCACGCCCAAGGGGGCACAAAAACCATGTCTCTCCATTCTGGTCTGTAGTGACTCGGAGCCATGGGGGTGAGCCCCCCAATTAAGGCCTCCTCAATATTCCGTGGCTTGCGGCAGGCCCCCTTCCTGTCGGGCCCCCCGTGGCAGCAGTAGGCCCTGTTGGTGAGTCAGTGTGGTGTAGTGGTTCAGAGCAGTGGACTTGTAATCTGGTGAACTGGGTTTGATTCCCCGCTTCTCCACATGCAGCTGCTGGATGACCTTGGGCTAGTCACGCTTCTCTGAAGTCTCTCGGCCTCACCGTCAAATATGAGAACATGATGAGATCATGACATTAATACAGCTTTTTTGTACGGGATTTTGGGGGAGGAGCTGTACATTCTTCCACCTGATGGAATGCAGATACAGAAGGGAATGGTCTGTAAACTGCGGAAATCCTTATATGGTCTCAAGCAGAGTGCCAGGTGTTGGAACACAAAACTCACTGAGACGTTGCTTTCTCTAGGTTTTCACCAGGGCAAAGCTGATCCGTGTGTGTTTGTCAAGGAGGAGCGGCAAAACAAACTGTATTGTTTATGTTTTGTTGATGATCTTCTGATGTTTTGGAAGAATCAGGCTTTCTACCAAAGCACCCTAGCTCAGCTGAAGGAGCACTTTGACATGAAGGATCTTGGTGAGGTATCCAACTATCTTTCTCTGCAGGTGGAGAAGGACCAAGCAGGTAATTTTCTGGTACACCAAACACAGAAAATTGCTGATGTATTAACCAGGTTGAATTTGGTTGATGCAAACCCAGCAGACACACCGATGGTGACAGGTTACCTGGTAGATAGTACTGCTGAAGCGTTTTCTGACACAACGCTGTACAGATGCATTCTAGGCAAGCTGACTTTCATTGCTAGATGTTCAAGACCTGACATAGCTGTAAGCACTAACCTGCTTAGCAGACATGCTAACAATCCTACTGTTCAGGATTGGAAAGCTCTGAAGCGCATAGCCCGGTATTTGAAAGGGACTTTGCACTACAGGCTGAGGTTCACCAGTCAGAAGACTGGAGGTCTTGAAATCTTTGCAGATGCGAGTTTTGGAAGTGACACCACGGATGGTACAAGCACTTCTGGAGTATGCTACATGTACAACCACTGTCTGTTTGACTGGCTGTGCAAGAAGCAGACGACAGTAAGCCTAAGTTCCTGTGAAGCAGAACTCAATGCTCTGTCATTTTCACTCATGGATTGTGAATGGTTGATGCAACTGTTTAAGGACATCGGAGTTTCTGTGAAATGTCCTATACAAGTGTATCAAGACAATAGATCTTGTTTGGCTTTGCTGAACTCAGAGAGTTGCAAGCAAAGAACCAAGTACTTGCAGATTAAGCTACATCGTGCAAGAGAGTTTATTCAGAAAGGACTCATTCAGGTGTCCTACATGGCAGGAAATGAAATTCCTGCTGATCTGTTGTCTAAGGTTGTTAACAGAGAACAACTTAAGGTTTACGTACAAAGGTTGCAATTGGGTTGAACCACAGGTACTACAGGTTACACGGAAAGGGGGAGGATGTTAGGATATTTCCGTTCCACCTTAAAAGGGAGCAGGCTGTGAGTCACAGAGTCTGCGTATTTCCTGTTTCACAGGATGTTTCTGTTGTGTCTTTGCTTTCGTTTCTCTCGTTGCCTGAGCATACCGAAGCAGGCAGTCATGTTTTTCTTTGTTCTGATCAACGCTGAATAAACTTGGAAAAATGCTCTCCTGCTGTGCATCTTTCGCTGTGTGAATTCTGCTAATAGAGTGTGCACCAGCCTAAGAATGTGGCAATACCATTTCTGAGGCTTCGTGTCGCTAATTGCTGATACTGCCTGTCTACGGGAGGTAGATGGATTGTCCGGCAGCCGGCTTGGGGGCTATGATGGACTTTGCCTCCCTGGCAGTATCCCAACAGTTTTCCCATTACCCCTTAGAGACTCAGGGACCACTTCAGACCAGCGGTGGAACTAGCCACTCAGGCACCTGGAACAGCACTCAAGCCGTGCACCCGGGGGCAGGGTAATCCACTGAGGGGGGTGATCGGCATTGCGGCAATCTGTCCATGGGTGATTGGCACGGTGGCGATCCACCTGGGGGGGATTTTGTCACCCCCCCCGGGATGACACCCAGGGCAAACCACTCCCCCTTCCTACGCCCCTGCCTCAGACCACCTGATATGCACCTCCATAAGAGTAAGAATGTGCAGATTCCTGAGAACAGCTTAACCTGAGCAGAATGGTGCTCTATATCTCTTCCCATTCAAAAATTTATCATTTGGGCACTTTGGGGTACCTTACATGCTGAATAACAGAATAAGGAAGAAAAAATGAAGATTTCAGATGCTGGACAGCACTCCTCGTATTCTTTAAATGAAGTGACATCTCTTATCTTTGCTGGCATTTGTTTAGGAGACGTTCACGTGCTGTAATTTTGTAGCAGATGTTCTTTGCTTTCCATCAGTTCTATGTGACGTGCTGAAATTTCCTGCTGTTCCCATAACCATTTTATCGCATTAGCATCAATTACATATAACAGCGCATCACTTTGATTGGAACTGCCTTTTTTATCGGGGGGTGGGGGGTGGACCAACCTGAATAAATAAATAAATAAATGATTACAGCAGAATAAAGCTGTTAATGCCCAGGAAATAATCTGAAGTGAGCGCGCTTCCCAAATAGGCAACTGAATTCTGTGTGCCATGTTGCATTTCCTCCTAAAGCTATTCGTGAACACGTTTGTTTCCATCCGACATTTAGCACCGAGATGTGTGGCCATATGTATTTTGAACAGAAATAATACAGCAGACAGATGAATTATGCAAAAGGAAAAGAGGGGGGTGGAACCCGCTGTGACAAAAAAAATTAAAAAATAAAACAAGAAATAGTAAAAAAGAAAAGAAAAAGAAAAAAAGACCAAGGGGTGGGGGGGAGAGACTGCAGCAAAATTAGGAGCATTTCTGTTATATTTGGAGATTAAGATCAGAGCCCTACCGCAGTTAGCAAAATGCAGGCTGCCAATTCAAGGCAGAGAAGTAATCTTTCATGTTTTCCCCTACTAGATCAGCTCTCTGTGTGATTCCTGTAATTGTTCCCTTGGAGACCTGCTGATCTGACATCTGGTTTGGGGAGTTTTCCAAGGACTCTTCCTCCACAGCAGAACTAAGCACAGATCTTAAAAAAGAAAAGGCTATATGTGCAAAAATAATAACGTGGCATAATGTGTTGTGCTTCCCTACCCCTCCTTTTCACCTTCAAATTAGTAACCTTAGAATCAGAACTGCTTGCACAGTAATGTGTTCCTCTGTGTTCTGTTTTCACTAGGAAGACTGAATGAGTGTCTGATGCTTCCTATGAATTTCCCATCCGAGGCCAGGGGGTGGGCATAATGCAGGGGTGTGGAGCCTGCCGTTGTCCCCCAGATATTGCTGCACTACAGATCCCATTGTCCCTGACCACTGGTTTTGTTGGCTGTGGCTGATGGGAGATGGAATGGAACAACATCTACTGTAGAGAACCACGGGCTCCTTGTCGGGATCTCAGCTCAGCCAAGCTGATAAAGCTCATCTTCCTCCGGCCGAGCCCTTCGGAATCGCCTCCCAATGATAATTAATGACCTGAGCCTTTGATGAGGCCTCAGGCACATCCCATTCAGCAGAGAATCCAAAGCAGCACGTGGAAGTGATGAGATTTATGGCTACATGCTATGCTTTATTACTAAGAGAGCAAAGAAAAACACATCCTCTCTCTGTGAGAGCAGAGAGCAACTGAACAAAGGAACAAAGGAACAGGAAAACCAGTAATGTCACATCCGTCTCCTGTCTCCCGTGAGACTTCCAACAGCCTGCAATGTCTCTGGAATGTAAACAGAGTCCTGTGACTCCAAGCAGCTGCACAGTGGCACAAACAGAAACCAACACTCCTCACCCCTGATATGCCTCCTGCCATCAACAACAGGGTTTGGGGAATATGACAGCATTCATTCGCTGCTCCACAGTCAAGCCTCCCAAAATTGTCATTGGTTCCATGAAAGATACAAGTACATTCAAGAGCATAATGAGAGGAATTCAATGTAGTGCCATGCCAATTGTTTCAGTATGCCAGATGCAATGATCACCTCTCTCTGCCCTTACGCATTGTTCTGGGGTATCTCCCAACTCCCCAGAGTGAATTTTGGAGGGTTCTACCCAGGGGGCTTATGAGAGAAGGGGGAGGGTAAAACCCTGTCATGCTAGAGAAGGTTCAAACATATAAAGAGGCTGATTTTACAGCAATCTTCCTGGGGAACCACCAGTGCTCAGTGGTGGTTCATCTGGTTTGCATCGAGAAGGTCCCAGCTTTAGTGACTGGCATCTCCAGTTAGGGCTTTCTGAAACTTGGGGAAACTGTGGCCAATCAGTGTAGACAACAGTGAGCCATAGCTACCTATGTTCCTGCTCCCCAACATATCTGTGTACCTTATGTTCAGCTCAAAGAAACCCTCCCCATGCCATCTCCCCCCCCCCATGGACAATTGTCCAAGTATGACTCTCACCTCAGGGAGGATTATGGTTTTGCAAGCCCTGAGCATACAAGAAGTTTAATTCTACATGGGGCAGCAGTTACACAGGGCAGATTACAGGGCTGCATGAATCAGATCAAAGGTGAATGAATATCTTTAGAAGCCTGTTAAGTCAGGCATCAAGAATGCCACTGAGGCGCTTTCTGACTGAATAAGCAAGGTTGATGTTTTTTAACCACCTTGTGTTTTACCATCTCGGCCCATCTCTGATCTGAATGGTCATAGAAAAAGAAAGAAGGGCAGCGGGGATTTCATTTGTGTTAGTGATGGTGGAAAAGACTGGATATTTATGGCTTCTACTCAAACCTCATCCTCAGCTAATTAAAGTCATCATACCAATGCCAGTTTAGTCCCTTTCTTTTAATTCCCCAAAGACAAGTAGCGACTTTATTATAATTAGGGCCATAAATCTTGGGCAAGATTGGGGCGGGGGGGACACTGTAAAAGCACTCTGGCCTGGCCTGGCAATTTTAAAAAGAGAAAAGGATTAGCAGACAAACTGAGGCCAGCATTTCCTTATGTGAGCGCCCGCCTGTCGGTGGCAAGGGCTAGGGGGTAGAGGGCAAAGAGCACCCTTCGTGCCCTGTCCCCGTCCAGTGTGTGAGTGCACACGCGGATTCAGCAGGGGCAAGGGGCTGGATGAGCACACTCCACACCCACCCCAGCCACCGGCAAACAGTGCTATGTCCCTGCCTGCGCCACGCTGAGGTAAAAGGTAAAGGACCCCTGGATGGTTAAGTCCAGTCAAAGGTGACTATGGGGTTGCGGCGCTCATCTCGCTTTCAGGCTGAGGGAGCCGGCGTTTGTCCACAGACAGCTTTCCGGGTCTTGTAGCCAGCATGACTAAACTGCTTCTGGTGCAGCGGAACACCAGAGCGCATGCAAACAACATTTACCTTCCTGCCGCAGTGGTACCTATTTCTCTATTTGCACTGGCATGCTTTCAAACTGCTAGGTTGGCAGGAGCTGGGACAGAGCAACAGGAGCTCACCCCATCGCAGGGATTCAAACTGCCAACCTTTTGATCAGCAAGCCCAAGAGCCTCAGTGGTTTAGACCAAAGCGCCACCCGCTCCCTCTGTACCACCCTGAATCCGGCACTGGTATCTGCTAGGGTTGCGTACCAGATCTGGCCAAAGTGAGGATCCCAAACTGAAGTGGGTTGATACAGGATTCAAACAGTTTGGGTTGAGACAGCCTCAGATCACCTTGGGTTGGGTCAGTCTCCGCAGAGTGATCCAGGGCTGTCAAAAGGTGGCACGATGGGGAAGGGAAGGGAGGGAGGGAGAAGCAGAGGCAGGCAGCTTCTGCAAGATCTGTTTTGCCAGCATGTTTCCCACAGGTGACCAGAGATTTCACTGGTCTTCTTTTCAGTGTGTTTGAAAGGAGAAGGAAGATACAGCATCTCCTTCTTCCTCTGCTCCCCTCCCAGCCTCCTGGAAGGATGAGCTCACTCAGCACTGAAACTCAGACAGCCAAAATGGTCCTTGGCCTCTTTGGCAGCCTCACCTTTTGTAGCTGGAGTCAGTCAGGGCCTTGCCCTCCCAGGTCAGGTGAGGAAAGGTCTGCATGGCAAGGAGCAGGTCTTCCAAGACTCACGGACAAGATTACATGCTTGACACTGTAATATCATCCAGTTGCATACATTTTAATCTCCTGTCATGAACTACTGTGTATCATTGGGGAAACTGGCTTTTCAGATAGAGAAAAGAATCCTGGGGTAAAAGGAGGAAGCATGGCATTTTCAAACAATTTTTTTCCTCCCTGAAGTACATGCTGACTGGCAATTTAGATCTGATAAATCTGTTTATCTCTCAAATGGCTGATGCTTAAATAGTTCATTTGACCGACTCTTTGTAAGGAACCATGCTGGATGTATATAAGTGGATGTAATAAAATTACAGAAACATATAAAACAGGCTGCCGACACCAAACCAATTTCAGAGAAGTAGTTTATCTCTCACTTTGTACTGTTTCAACATGTAAAATCAGGAGAGATAAACCCTTCTGATATTGATCTCAATGCGCAGTCATAAAAAATTAAAAGTTATCTGCCAGTAAAAACATGTTTTCTACTTTGTTAGGAGAGATCTCGAGTGCCCATGTGAATATAATTTACTACATTAATAAACTACTCTTGTGGATATTGTTTTATGATTGTTTTTACTGTTTCCCATAGGCTTAATAAAACCTCTGCAGAATACTTTACTTGGCTCAGGGGCCCATGGTGCAAAAATAATACATTCTGTTAAAGGGATCTAGATAGGAGGATGACTGGACCTAGTTTATGGGTTTATACTTTGCACATCATAAATGAGTTGGAGTTCCTTTAAAAAAAAATCCCATCTGAGTCTAAGACTGACCAAAAGATGGTCTTCCAAAATCATCCATGCTCCTTGTGGTTAGTCACACTGGCAAAACATTTAACAGAATTTTGGGGAGAACTGGGTGAAATTATCCAAGACTTTTATTATAAAAATCCTCTATCCTCTGGAAATCATTGGCTCACTTGGTATTGAATGAATCTCTATTCTTAGTTCATATTGGTGGATGAAGAAAGCAATGGGCTCAAAGAGGCAGACTGGAAAGAGTTGGGGCAAGGCGACTGATTCCTTCAACAAGTTTGTGCCCAAAATTCAGAGAAGGTGAAACTAGAGATTCAGTTTCATGGAATCTTCTCTGTGAGTGGAGGACTGAAATTCTACAACAGTTCAGGTGGAACTGGATACAGAGAGATTTGAAACATGTGTCAGAAAATTATTTTCTGAGAAATTCTGACACAACTCTGGGGTAGAATACATTAATTCATTCATTTTAAATATGTGATGCCCTTCAGTTGTTGCTATCATTTGAAGTGACTAAAAAAGCTCAGTCATCACCTGAAAAATCTGCAGACAAAATCAGAATTCACAGAATCACAGACTCGTAGAGCTAGAAGGTATCACAGGGGTTTTCTAGTCCAACCCCCTTCAACTCAGGAATCTTTCATCACCAACTAAGCTATTCTTCAATGCAGCTGATGGAAACAGTAGAAAGTTAATTGACAACAGCAAAGGTTTGGGTAAAGAGGAAGGGAGCAACACTGAGGTGTAGTTGTTGTTTAAAGCAACAAAAACCAGTTTTAACAAGGAGTAATAGCAGAGGTGGGTACAACACAAAAGCCAACACAAAGCTAGCTTCGTTTTTCCAAACTCCCTTCTTGTTGCACTCACACCTTGTTTTAAACTACCACTCCCTCTGCTCACTCTTCTCATTCCACTACCATATTTTCCCCTTCAGTGTTACTCTTTCCTTGCTTTACTCAAACTTCTGCCATTGTTTAAAATAGCCATTTCCCCCCTATTATTCCTCCCTTCTTGCTGTACTCAGACTACTCCCTCTTCCATTCCTCAGTAGCCTAATGTGAGAGATATAAAGGATGTTGAGTCCTCAAATATTCCATTATATGAAGATGCTTTACTCAAGCCACTGCCATTCTCCTCTTAGTTCCCTCAATGCCTGCTTTACTCAAACATCTGCTGTTGTCTTGAATTGCCTTCACCCACGCTGTGTTCCTCCCTGCTCGCTCCCATGCCATGGCCACTGCTGTTGTGTAACCTTGCCTTCACTTTTGCTCTCCTATCTGACACGACATCATTCATGGATTGTGATGTGGCCCTAGAACTCCTCCAGTGGCGGTTGTGCAATGACATTCTTACATTTTACTCCAACGCATTTTATTCCTGCATTCTGCCTTCCATTGGAGGTACATTTGTGCAAAATGCAAAGTCTGATATGTGACGCAAGCTGACCATGCTTGAAGGGCTATTATAGCTTAACAAATACCATGAAAACTTCCACTGCCTATAAACTGACACTGTTCAGATGAAGAGATAAATGCAAAATATTCAGAAGGTGTTATACATCCCCCCAGGGTTTCTTTCATGCAGTAATACATTATAATATTATACTTCCAAGATAGCTGGCATATGGCATCTCAGTTTCTGCCACATCAAGGCATTTTTAGAAATGTTTATCACTTTTTTCTTATTCTTTTTTAAGTATGCAATGAATATGAAATAATGATGTGTAAAAATAGATTTATTTGCCAACAGTGCCGCCTGGAGGGCCTATGGTAAGTTCATAGGTGGGATGCAAATATATAAATAAATGTATTTGGCTGGTAATGGTGCTAGGTTGTGCTTCTCTAGATGTGGTTGAAGATCACATGGTCCATCAATGGCCTTACAAAATCAACTCTAGAAGGGCAAGACGAGTTAACAGCAAAATAAATAGTGGAGCATTCAGATTATTCTCTTTAGTTTACATTAGGGATCAGTGAGTCAATGAGCAAGGAAGTATTACTATATCAAGAACCAGAATGATAGCACTGGCTCTCAAACAGAGCTTTGGCAATTGCTGTGTTTCAACAACCTCTGCACGAGCCATACCCAACAACTTCAGATCCTTCAAGTGTCCCCATTTTCCAGGGACATCCCTGATTTAGAGAAGATGTCCCAGTTTCTGATTTGATCCTGTATAATGTCCCATTTTTCTGTAGGAGGTCCCTATTTTCATTGGAGAAATGTTGGAGGGTATGGAGTTATCCAATCCCCCTAGCCATCTGAAGTTAATCCTGTATAGGGAAGCTTTTTTAAATGTTTAATGCTTTATTCCTTTTTTTATATGTTGGAAGCTGCCCAGAAGGGATATAAATAGTAAAATTATCATTATGGAATGGGGCATCCCTATTTTCACTGGAAGCTGTGCACCTTCCATTCCAGAAGTTTTGCTTCTACAGTCTTAGAGCGAGTTTTCATGTGCAGTCACTTTTTGCAGCCCTTTCATGTTTAGAAATTTTATACTGTATTGTTTTAATATTCGGTTGGAAGCTGCCCAGAGTAGCTGGGGGAACCCAGCAATATGGGGGGGGGGTAATAAATAATGAATTATTATATTATTATTATACTGCTATGTGTAATAGAGAAAAAGACTTGCATTGACCATATGGGAAGCTGTAGATTCCCACCTATACTGTAAATAACTTTGCAGAGAGGACATTTAGACTGGGAATATGGGGCAGGGGGTGATTTACACCCCCTCCCCATGCTGTAACCCAGATTTGAAACTTTCCATTCCACATACCTTTTTAAGAAATACGGGAGGTCTGTTAGTTCTACCATGGCCCTTAGAGTCATGCACACAGCATCCTAACAAGGATGTAATTATGAAAGGGACTTCTCAGTATTTGTTTCAACAAATTAAGTTGAAAAATAAGAATTGTTCTACCAGAATGTCCCACTAGAGTCAGATCTGATGGTAGAACCTACTAGGAAATATCCTTATTAGCATCAGATTTGCAATAACATTTTTCTTCAATGACTTGTTTACAATTCCTTTCTGAACCCATCGGGTATCAAAATGCATATAATGTTATGCACATTACATCTTTCAAGGCAGCATAGATGTAACTACAGTGGTACCTCGGGTTACAAATGCTTTGGGTTACAAACTCCACTAACCCAGAAGTAGTTACCTCGGGTTGCGAACTTTGCCCCAGGATGAGAACGGAAATCACGTGGCGGTAGCGCGGCGGCAGCAGGAGGCCCCATTAGTGAAAGCGCGCCTCAGGTTAAGAACCGTTTCAGGTTAAGAACGGACCTCTGGAAAAAATTAAGTTCTTAACCAAAGCTACCACTGTACTAGGTGTTGGGAGCTTCTCAAATAAGGCTAATGCCAACATGTGAAATTGTCTGCCAGTATGTAAGAAACACAGGGCCATTTGTACAATATTCAGTGGGACACCTACATATGTCATTTATTAACTTTATCATCATGCAGTATTGTTACACTTTGGAGAAATAGTTTGAGGAGAAATGGGGGGGTGCAGTTCAACTCAGCCCAGTGTAAAGCACATATTAAAAATCCTTTATCTCTGAAATCTTTAAAAGACACGCACGCCCCTCAGCATTTGTACAGGGTCTTGTGATGTCTTTCTGCTTCCCCCAGAGTTGTCTTCCCAGGGAACTCTTGAAATTGTAGCTGTGATGGGACTAGAGATCTTCTAACAACTCTTGGTACCCTTAGCAAACCACGATCCCCGGGATTCTTTTGGGAAACACATGGCTGTTTAAAGTGATATGGTGATGCCTTTAAAGCAGAGCTTTCCAAACGTTTCATGATGGTGACACAATTTTTAGACATGCATCATTTCATGACACAGTAAATCAGTTTTACTAGCAAACCAGATGTTAAACTCAGCGGCACAGCAAGCCAATCGGGCGCCTGGGGCGGCGCGTGTGCCCTGTGCCCAGGGGTGAGGCCAGCTGCCCATGGGGGTGGGGCCAGCTGCCTGTGGGGCAGGGCAAGCTGGGGCAGGATGCTGTATGGGGCCTCCGAGGATTCTGCCTGCCTCCTCCCACTCAGCTGCCCTACAGCTGAGGGGGAGGCTGTGGGTGGACCATTTGGGGCAGCACGGAGCCTGCGGACACCCAAGTCACCACGTCACTCCCAGGAGAGACGCATGGCTCAGGAGCACTGCAGGCCCCGCAGTGAGTGCCGCCCGGTATTTTGTCACCCTCCATAGTGGTGACACCTGGGGCAAACCACCCCCACCACACACCCCTTTCTCTGTCCCTGTTTAAACTAACCCCTTTCCAGCCCTGGGAGGAACACAGAGAGTGTTCACACGACACACCCACATATTGCAGCCGACTCATTAGCATGTTGGGACGCACAGATTGTAAAGCTCTGTTTTGAAGTATAGTACATCTGGGGCCAAAACGGCTATCATGGAAGTAACCTTAGTCTCCAGTGCAGACTCTGACAGACCTATGCATCAACTTATCTTTCTGGCACAGCATGCATGGACCTAAATAATAGTCATGCCATGCACACATAATTATCTGTGATTATCTCCAGCAAAGAAAGAAAGGAAAGGCGTTGCAGTGGAGCAAAGTGGCATCCGATGCTATTTTAAAACGTCCAATTCAATTAGTTCTCGAGACTTGATTCAGCTTCTGCTTTGGGTGACGCCAAGTTGATTGAGTTTATAGCACCAGGCAGGGTCAAGTATAAATGGGCCCAGAGGTGGGGGGAGAAGAAGGGGAGGTCAAAATGGGGAAGAATCATTATCACTGCTAGGAGGTTGATTTGAGAGCAGCTCTAATCTCCCTAATAACTCACAGCAGGTTCTTCCTGCTCCCTTTGAATGGTAGTTGAGATATGCTGTCTGCGCTACCCAATACTTTCAAGTTGAGATTCCGGGTTGATCAATTATGTAGGACAAGTGGTGCCAAGCCGCAACAGGACAAGAGGATATGGAGCTGTAGATCTAGCTATAAGCAGCTACTGGCATCCAAGGATTTTCTGGGCTGGGAAGGGGTGCTTTTTATCTGTATTTAAATTTTAAAGCGGAAAAAGGAGGCAAGGATCTGGAAAGGCTAGGTGCTGCAGCTGACTTTGATGCACTGTTTTGATTAATCTGTTTTGTCAGACCAGATTCAACTACTGCGTCTCAGCCCACCGACCTGCTATTCATGAATCATGAACTAATGTGGCTGGTTGCAATTAATACTTTATTTCAGCTGCCTAGCTTCAAGAAACTGGGAGGCTGGAGATGGGAATGCTTGGAGAAAAAGCAAAAAAACTGCTCAACAGAAAACAAACACTGGTCCGGTATATTCTTGACAGTAAGGTTGCTAATCCTATGCACACTTTCTTGGGTGTAAGCATGTTCAGTCCCAGAGGGCAGGGAAGAGAGGTACATTTGCTCCAGGGCTCATACATTAAGATACACCCCCCCCCAGTCCCAGTAACATCTCTATTCTCACTTCATATACGGTACCTGAGATTGTTGTTGTTGTTTAGTCGTTTAGTCATGTCCGACTCTTCGTGACCCCATGGACCAGAGCGCGCCAGGCACTCCTGTCTTCCACTGCCTCCTGCAGTTTGGTCAAACTCATACTGGTAGCTTCAAGAACACTGTCCAACCATCTCGTCCTCTGTAGTCCCCTTCTCCTTGTGCCCTTCATCTTTCCCAACATCAGGGTCTTTTCCAGGGAGTCTTCTCTTCTCATGAGATGGCCAAAGTATTGGAGCCTCAGCTTCACGATCTGTCCTTCCAGTGAGCACTCAGAGCTAATTTCCTTAAGAATGGATAGGTTTGATCTTCTCGCAGTCCATGGGACTCTCAAGAGTCTCCTCCAGCACCAGAATTCAAAAGCATCAATTCTTCAGTGATCAGCCTTCTTTATGGTCCAGCTCTCACTTCCATACATCACTACTGGGAAAACCATAGCCTTAACTATACAAACCTTTGTTGGCAAGGTGATGTCTCTGCTTTTTAAGATGCTGTCTAGGTTTGTCATTGCTTTTCTCCAAAGAAGCAGGCGTCTTTTAATTTCGTGAATGTGGCACCATCTGCAGTGATCATGGAGCCCAAGAAAGTAAAATCTCTCACTGCCTCCATTTCTTCCCCTTCTATTTGCCAGGAGGTGATGGGCCCAGTGGCCATGATCTTCGTTTTTTTTGATGTTGAGCTTTAGACCATATTTTGCGCTCTCCTCTTTCACCCTCATTAAAAGGTTCTTTAATTCCTCCTCACTTTCTGCCATCTACCTGAGACTATTGGAGGCAATATGCATTCCAAGTTTGTGCATTCCATCTCTTTTCTTTATCTGACTCTCTTAAAATAAAATGCTTGTCACATGCTTGTGTTGATCTCTGTCATGTAGCTGCCAATAACATAACCCTTTATGTAGAAAGGCCTGAGGAGCGATGGGGGAGAAATTTGATTCAGTACACATTGATAGGTAAAACAACTTAGTTTGTACTTGCCGCAGGGATTTTTTCAGCTGGAACTCGCTGGAACTCAGTTCTGGCATCTCTCAGGTGGGTGCCATTGCCATTACAAGAGAACAAGATGAGTTCTGGCACCTCTTTTTCTAGAAAAATTGCACAGACTTTCCAAAACAATAGACAAAACAAAATACAGCCATTCCTCAAATTTGCATGTCTCAAAATTTTGCAGTGTAGCTCTCACACAAGGTAATATAAAGCAAAATCCATGTATATCTCTGAAAATAACATAAAATGTATTATATTGGGGAAGTTACTAATATGTGTATAATTGGGCAAAAAGATATGCATATTCAGAGGAATTTGCACTGGAATGTTATGACTGGAGAAATGGCAAACCAAGAGAAACTGGAATGGCAGTTTCTGCAGGTGTCCCTATTTTCCAGGCACAGTCCTGGATTTACAGAAGCTGTCCCAGTTTCTGATTTGATCCCAGAATGTCCTGGTTTTCCTTAGGACATCCCTATTTCCATCAGAGAAATGTTGGAGGGTATGGAGTTATCCGAGAGTATGGAGTTATCCAACCCACAAGCCATCCGTATAGGGAAGTTTTTCAATGTTTAATGTTTTATTATGTTTTTACATATGTTGGAAGTGGCTGGGGCAACCTAGTCAGATGGGTGGGATGTAAACAGTATCATCATCATCTGAGATTCCTGCATTATGGGGGGGGGTGTTGGCCTAGATGACTCTTGGGTCCCTTCCAACACTGCAATTCTATGATTCTTTTATCATTATTGAATAGGATGTCCCTATTATCATCAGAGAAATGTTGGAGGGCATTGAATTGACAGATTTGTCCATCTCTAGGCCTGAACAATCAGTAAGTGCACAGGAGACTAAATAGCCTGTGATTTAACTTATGGGCTGTCCACATATTATGTAGAGGATACTGTAAACAAATAAAGCCATATTGTGTGAATGACTTTAGATGTGCTGTAGATTTACAAAGTCAACATGGAGACTGGGTCCCTCAAAGATGCATAGTATAAATTGCAGGTAATCGCACTGTATGTACCTGGATTTGAACACCCCAGTTCAAATCTCCATTCAGTCTTGAAGCTTAGCGGGTTACTATGTTTCAGATTGGGACACGGGTGGCGCTGTGGGTTAAACCACAGAGCCTAGGACTTGTCAATCAGAAGGTCGGCAGTTCGAATCCCCGTGATGGAGTGAGCTCCCATTGCTCGGTCCTTGCTCCTGCCAACCTAGCAGTTCGAAAGCACGTCAAAGTGCAAGTAGATAAATAGGTACCGCTCCGGTGGGAAGGTAAACGGCATTTCCGTGTGCTGCTCTGGTTTGCCAGAAGTGGCTTAGTCATGCTGGCCACATGACCCAGAAGCTGTACACCAGCTCCCTCGACCAATAAAGCGAGATGAGCGCCGCAACCCCAGAGTCAGTCACGACTGGACCTAATGGTCAGGGGTCCCTTTACCTATTTTTCAGATTAATCTACCACACTGGACAGCAGTGAGAATAAATTAGGGGATTGGAGGTCCATGTACATAATCTTGAGTTCCTTGGGTGGGGTGGGGTGGGGTGGACAAGATATAAAAGCAATAACTAACATAACACTGAGAAATGACTCAATTCACTTTATGATAAGGAGCATATCTTGATAACTCACTAATAACTCTTCTTGTCTAGCAGTTCTACAAACAGTGAAGTCATTTTCTCTTTCATCAGAGGCAAGGCCAGTTTCTAAGCACTTCATTCAACTGACTCTCTCACAAGAGCAGCTATTCATCAGCTTCAAAATACATATAGACATTTAAGGTGTTTATGATGTTACTAGCTCAGCAACCATGGCAAAATTAGTTCCATGGGAAATATGTAGCTCACCTTTTCCGGTCGACACAACTTCATTATATGTTTTGACAACCTGAAGGAAAAAGTCATTACATTTGGTTATGAAAGTGGGCCATCTCTGCAAAGAATTCCATTATCACAAATAGACGTGCAGTTCAGAGATCGCTAGTACCTAAGGTGCTACTTACAGACCTAAACACCTAAAAAGAATAGAGGAATTGAACATTTCATGCCCATTTCAAAGAGAAGACTAAAATCCCATGTTTTAGAGTATAGGTGACCCAAATAATTCTGAGCACCTAATTTAGGTGATCTTAAAGTAGCCCATTTAGTCTAGCATTCTGTTTTCACAGTGGCCAACCAGATAGATTTGGGTGATCTATGATTGCAGTCATAGGATTGTTGTCTTTCACGTGACGGTGATATGTTTTGACTCCTCAGAGTGGGAAGTGACGGAGACAGGATGTTTGTGTTACTATGTTCCGTGAAGAGGGACTATTGTCCTTTCTCTCTCTGCTGTCTGATGCTAGAGAGGGAGGGAGCCATGTTGCAGTGCTCCGTGTGTGATTATATGTAAATAAAGTAGATTAGCCAAAATACTGAGTTGCTGTCATGCAAACTACGCAGACTCTATGGATCCCTAAGTGAGTTTATGTCGGTTGGCATTGGTCGCTGTGATGTTCGGGCTGAAGAAAGCTTATGAAGCTTCCAAACGATTGACCAGGAAGGAGGAAACATGCCAGTTGGGCAAGTGTCTCTGTCAGGGTCCTACTCGAGTGTAGGCTGAACTCCTGACATTGGGAAGCCAAGAAGCTTCTTATGGAGTCAAGCAACAGGAAGATTTGCCCCCATCAAAGGTTGTAGTACATTTTCCTTCTTGAATAATAATTACATTTAACACGCTCCTAGCTTTATTTTGTACTTTGAAATTAGCACTGCAGAGTTATACGGTGGTTGCTCTTGCAATTAATTTCATGAGTATGGAGGGAGAGAGAGGGGAGACAGCCAGTGGTAGAGCATCCATTTTCAACTGTCTCTCCCATGGCAAAAGTTATTCACATTAGAGATGTGCTGGGTGCCAATGGAGACAGAAAGCTTTTCTATAAATATTTTTGCCGCACAGACGAACCAATATCATCTATGACTCCAATATGTATTATTTTGTGTTCATCTGGAAATAAACAATGCCATAAAAACAAATGAAGCCATTTCACAGTGGCATTTCCTATCATAAAGCACAATAACGGATTTCTCTCTTAGCGGCAAAGGCTCACAAGATCCTAATGATTTTTTTTCTGTTTGAGATAGGTTTGGGAGGGAGATTCTCCCCCTCCACAAAAGCATATTAGCTATTCCCCAAGGGGACATCAGTTTGTGTGAGCAGAGGAGAAAGATGTTTCCTTAAGGGATATGCATGTCAGCTGTAAAATGAGTTCCATTAGAATATGTTAAATTGTGTTGATACCGATGGATTTGAACAATGATATGATGGGTATTAGAGTCAATTGAGGGCCAGCCTGTGGTTAACAAATAGAAAGAAGAGAAGAGAAGGACCTAAATGATTTCTTTTTAATAAAGTCATTTTCTAGTGGTAGCAACAGGGCAAATGTGGCAGAACAGTCACACAGTATAATATACTCACTAACACTCAAATGTATGTAGATCTATCTATCTATCTATCATCTATCTATCTATCTATCTATCTATCTATCTATTTATCTGAACCATTTTCATTCCACACTGCAGTCAAGAAAGTCAATCAAAGCAGCTTTTAAATCTCAGTGATAAGCAGTGGGTTTTCTGTATATAGAAAAAAGGTGCCACACATTTAACATTTGGTGGAGGGAGTTTCAGTACTGTGTGCCCTTGAGTAACCCTAGAAAAAAAGCACTGGTGTTAAGGCAGTCCCTTCTCTCAGGATTACAATCTAAACAGCATGACACAAAAGGGAAAGGGATTGGGAGAGAGGCAGGGAGGGGAAAGAAAACCCTAGGAGGAATTCCCACTTAATGGCTGTGGCAATCGTTTCATCAGTGCAAACATTTCAGCTTGCCAGATGGAACGATCCTCCCCTCTCTTCCTGCTGTGTGTTATTCCGGGGTTCATTAATTGAATCTCGCCCTCTGATATCGGTCACACACTTCTGTGGATTATTTGCAGGCTTTTGTATATCTGATGGGAAAACACCAGGAAATGTTCATACTTCAGACTGATATTTGATATTAACTTAATCATCATGGTTAAGAAGATAAACTGATACGGCTTATTGGACTAACCTATCATTCCAAAAGTTACACTTACATATTCATTCATTTGATTTCTGTTCCCACCTGTGGTCCAGAAACATTTCCAAGGGGACCTACAGAAGAAAAATAATATATTATTACGCTACAGTTGCTTATTTGCAACTGATTGAAGCTTTTCTGGGGAAACACACACACACACACAAGTTATCCAGCATGTTTTTAGACTTATAGGTGAATCATTTCACTGTGACCCATTTCATTGTTCTAGTACCTGGTAAAATTTGCTTCACTGGCCCACTTTTTGTTCCTGGGCTCTAAGAAACCAGTTTTTATGTTACTGAAAGTAATGCTACATAATACTGTTATCACACAAGCCCATCTCCAATCGTCCCCCTCTCTCTTTGAGGGAAGCCACATGCTTTGAACATACACTGGTCATGCATGAAAGGTGGATCTGCCCACCATATATTCTGTTGGAAGGAAAATTTAAGGATTGCTTCCTAGCTTTTTGCTGAGAATTTGCAGCATGAATACCACCATGAGAAGTTGAATGGTGATGTTTTAACCCATTTATTACATGTATAGTTTCTCTTTCCTTCAAGGAGCTCAAGCATCACCTCCCTGATTTCATCTTGACAAGGACCATGACCGGTAAATGAGGCTGAGAGACAGAGACTGGCCTGAGGTCACCCTCATTACTGTAGGAAGGTTTGAACCCGGGTCTGTCTCTTTTCCTACAGCAAAAAGCATGCCAAACAATATGACAGAGAGAGACAGGGAAGCTGGCTTGCTAATTGATTCCTGGATTGAAACGGAGGACCACTGGGGCTTATCTGGTTTAGAGAGATTCAGCAATGGCATTCATTGGGAAATAAGAAATAGTAGTAATGGACTTCAAGAGAATGGCTACTTCAGTGCTCAGTAGTCAAAAGTTCATCATTAGTATCGGTTCCCTCTAAATATAGCTTTGAAGCACATGGGGGGAAAGTATGAGATGTCTCAGAACTGGGTAAATTAAATGTTTGTTTTTGGAACCAAAGGTTTCCATTAATTACAGAGCATTTTAAACACTACAGTTGCTACATCTCTCCATTGTTTGAGTTCCCAGATTTTTTTAAGCCTGTAGTATTTGCCAAAGACCAGCAAATTCATTTTCCTAGCATTTGTTTCTGTTCAGTCTGATTGTTTATAGGAGGATTACATGAGACGGCCGCAGATTTTGCCATTTACACAAGGCCAAGCTTGCAAATTATGATCACAGTGATTGCAACAGAGCAACAAATTCATTTGCCCAGCATTTGTTTTCATATATCCAGTGGTCTCATGTAATCCCTTTATAAATGACAGCCAATTTTCTGATGTTGAAAAGGCCAAACTTGGTAGTTATCAGTAATTTCAAAATCAAATACAGTGGCATTTCCAACACAATCATTCTGATAGAAAACAATGGCACTGTAGCAAGGCGAAGTCAAATACGTTGAGTCTCTGCAACCGACCCGTTCCTTATGTGGAACACTGTACTATTTAATTCTCTGTTGGGAGAAAAGTTGACTTCACCAAACTGTTACATAGGTCAAATGAAGCCTACCAAAAACTTAACTGTTACCAAAATTGGGTGTCACCCCCCACTCTCTGCAAGATTCCAGGGACTGTGTTCCTTTGGAGAATTGAGACACGGCAGGGACTGCCATAGCTTTATGACATACGGTTTATTCACCTATTTATGCCTTCACTGTGCATGGAGGGAGTCCAGATCTTACAACATGGTTATTTCAAGAGGGGCTTGTCTCCCACAGCAGTGCAGCCCTGGAGTCCAAGGCATCTCTGCCAGCCAACCTAGGGTTTTTTTTTTTGGTTTTTTTTTATGTGTTCATTGGGGAACATGGAATTAACTAGCCCTGAGGCTCGAATATCAAAGCAGTAAATCTCAGTTACCCTTACATGGACCCTTTTGATGATTACTAGTTTGTCAGGTTACTAATACAACCATCCATCTCCAAATTCTAGTGTGATGGCAGCACAATATCATTAACAAACACAGTCTAGACCTTAGGCATGGTGGCATACAGAAAGGCTGCTACTCCTGTGGGATGGAAAAATAAATATGGATAGAGATCACCCATGGGGGGTAATTAATAAAGGAATTGGCTGGCCCCCTAGAGCCAAAGTGTAGGGTTAAAACACTCTCCTGCAAGAGACAGCCCCCAGCAGAGTTAAAAAACACAGAATTATGCAGCAGAGTGAAGCATGAGGACTATAGGCAGTTAGACCTTCTAAATATCCCATTTAGCCCACTTATAGTCCTTTTTCTCTTGACCCTTCTCACAATGAAGAAGCCACACCATTAGTAAATTTAAATGCTTTACCTACAAGTGCCAAAGGTCAGATTCATGCATTAGTCCATGCAGCAGCAAGAAAAACATAGGTAGAAATCTTTAAGTGTATAAAACACAAAAATATATTTCTGAGCATGCAGTCTGTGCACGAAGCAGTCAAGTCCAGATAGTTGCTTGGTTGGTGTCACACAGTGGAAGAGAATGAAGAAAGAAGATTCATTTTCTTCTTCACCAAAGGTGAGGGGGCAGGACCTGAGTCCAGCAGTGTAGTTCTGTGGTCTTAACCCCTTCATACATTAACTAGACCTATGCTTGCTAGTTATATTTGACTACAATTTTCTAGTTACTGAAGAAGTGTGCATGCACACGAAAGCTCATACCAAGAACTAACTTAGTTGGTCTTTAAGGTGCTACTGGAAGAAAAATTTTTTTTTGTTTTGACTACAATTTTCTACAATTCAATCATCCCTAGTATGATTTTCACCTAGCTTTTGAAAATCTTCCAGCTGGTTTCACTGGGCTTAGTAACAAGTTTGTAGTAAAATAAGTAATAAAACATATAAGGACCAAAGTTAAGAGAAAAGGGGGGAGGATTTTATCTTCTTACAGAAATCCTGAACAAAGCATTTCTCTGTGTAAACATGTATAAATGGAGCAGTTTCCTTGAGTTCCAGCTGAACCATAACTTGACCCAGTCACAGCATGATTTTCTATTGCCTATCACTCACAGCTGCACGGTATTTTCTTCAGAGGCAATTATTCAGATCTGAAAAGTACGGTCAGCCATCTATTACAACTGGCAAATGACCTAGCCTGCAGGTGTGTTAATTTCTTGAGTGAGTGCCATAGTTCCAATAACTGAAACAGCCTTCTCCGGGCTCCATAATACAGTGGAAATGTGGCACAGGTCAATCAAGTGGCTTTGGGTATTTACCCCTCGGTATTCAAGTCATTATCTTGACTATGGAAAAACTAACAACTTGCCCTTGATTTCCTCAAGTACAAATCCATTTTCATGAGATATGATTAAAGAGAATTTTGAATTGCCTGCCCCTTTGAAATGACACCAAACTAACCCAAATTAAGCTTTTATAAATTGTTAATGTTATCCCCCTCACTTTTAAAACCCACAGCTTTCTAGTGCAGGACATGCCAAGACTCAAAGTTGAGCGTGATCTCCTAGTAATATCCGTGCCTGATCTTCTCACAATGCAAATAAATAAAGTCGTACCTCGGAAGTCGAAAGCCTTGCGAGACAAACGTTTTGCCTCCCGAACACCGCAAACCCGGAAGTGATTGTTCCGGTTTGTGAACGTTCTTTGGAACCTGAATGTCCGTTGCAGCTTCCTTGTCTTCCAATTGGCTGCAGCAGCTTCCTGCAACCAATCAGAAGCCGCACCTTGGTTCTCAAACATTTTGGAAGTCGAACGGACTTCCCGAACGGTTTCCATTCCACTTCCGAAGTATGACTGTAATTTAAGATAACAACAGGAAGAAGAACGAGCATGCTATAATTTTCCTTCCTCCATGTTTAGCTTGGAAAGCGGAACAACCCAGCCTTTCCCCATCAGCATAGAATTATGTGCACACATGCACATGAAATTCCTGGCTACCATATGGGTTAAGAACATCGGACTGAAAAGCTTATCTAGTTCAGCATGGTGTTCCAATAGAGGGCAACCAGATGTCTTTGGAAAGCCTACAAGCAAGACGAGCACTCCCTGTTCATTTTATTAAATATTATCACCATCATATAAAATTGAGTAAACTTCCCCCAAGTGTCTCCTCACTTCATCAATCACCACTTCTTTGCAAAGCTGATTTTCTGGCCTGGAAGTAGCTAAAGGAAACTTGTCTGCTTGCAAAAGACTTTCTGCCACTTGCTGAAAGAACATTTGTCTTCTCCTCTGGCCTTGGTACCCTCAGACATTTTGAATTCCTCATGTTAGTTTTTAATGATTCAGCATAAATTTATCTCTGAAATTGCAATCACAGTTTTTCTCTAACACTCTAGCTCAGAGGTACCCAGTCTGACATTCTGAGAGGTGGCTGGTGTAAACTCCCATCTGCTCCAGCCAGCATGTTCAAGCTGTATCCTCATCCACCAGCCCAAAGATGGGCTCATGTGATGTCCAAAATGGCAGCACAATCCATTCTAGTGCTTTATTATAAGAAATAGCAAGCTTACAGTAAATCAGCCTGCCAGGCCTTGCTACCATTACAGACGCAGGACTGACAACACAGCAGTTAGAGCAGACCCTCCAAATGCCCCTATTTTCCAGGGACATTTCTGGATTACAGACACTGTCCTGGATTCTGCTTTGATCTGGGAATGTCCCGCTTTTCCTTAGGATGTCCCTATCTTCACTGGAGAAATATTGGAGGGTATGGAGTTATGCCACTCCCAAGCCAGGGAGATAAGTAACTTTTAAGTAACTGTTTTTGGACTATAACTCCAATCACCCCTAGCTAGCAAGACAAGTGGACAGGGATGATCGGAATTATAGTCCAAAAGCAGCTGGAGACCCAAGGTTGGCTTTAGAAGACATCTGAAGGCAGCCCTGTAAAGAGAGGTTTTTTGTTGTTTAATGTTTTATTATGTTTTTTAAAATATGCTGGAAGCTGCCTAGAGGGCAGATGGGCAGAATACAATAATGGTAATGGAATAGTATGACCTTATTTTCATCAGAGAAATGTTGGAGGGTATGTGAGAGGTCAGCATGACTTCTCCACACCCAAGCAAATGTTGATACAGCCTTTATACAGTTTTCTTTTTGCCCAGAAACTCTCATCACACCTGGCCTGAGAGGCCATAGGTGGCAGCTATCCAAAGCTTCTCCTTTCTGAGCCTAGAGCCTAGCATCCCAAGGTCCACAAATAAGCACAGCATCAATGCCAGCTAATTAGCACATATCAAAGCAAGGAAACATACACATATATGAGCTCATTCTCACAACAACTACCAATTGCAGTGGTATCTCTAGTTCCAAACTTAATTCGTTCTGGAGCTCCATTCTTAACCTGAAACTGTTCTTAACTAGAGGCGTGCTTTTGCTAACGGAGCCTCTTGCTGCCTCTGCACTGCCTGCACATGATTTCTGTTTTCATCCTGGGGCAAAGTTCTCAACTCGAGGTATAACTCTTCCAGGTTAGCGGAATTTGTAACCTGAAGTGTTTTAACCTAAGGCGTTTGTAACTCATGGTACCACTGTATTTTGACTACCCAGATGCTGTCTGCAGCTATTCCATAATATTTCACGTTGGTTCAACACAATGGGTCAGGGATTGTGGGGGTCCAACCACCTCAATAAGACATCACACAAGCTATTCCTGCACAAGATTACTGTATCTTTTAAAAATGCAACATTTCAGGTTATTTTAAAGAAAAGAGGGGAAAGACTGCAGGGAGAGAAACATTATTTCCTTGTTTAACAGAATTTATATACCACTTAATCATCCATAACCTTTCATCAATTTGCATAGAATATTAATTACAAACTTAAGTAGATATTGAAAGCACAAATATCGTTTGTCAGTATGAAGTCCGTATCGAAATGTCATCGTCAGGCTCTCTACTTACACAATAAAAACTGATTATCAGAGTCCAATTAAACAAATTATGTCTCACATAACTCAAACTCTCCCAGTGAAGGGCAAATTAGCAACTCGGAGGGAGAACTAAATTTGATTTACTGCTTAAATAATATTGGTGGCATTTGCACTTGTAGCTAAGTACCCTAAATTACTCATGAACTCTTTTTCTAGAGTTCATGCACTTCCATGAAACTGTTGATCTCAAAAATCACAAAAGTTAAACTAGACACATAGTATCAATGGCATCACAGGAAGCAAAGTCATGAAATAATAAAACTGTAACATGGGGGGTAAACCACGAAATATGGAAGTAACAGATCAATCTAGCCGTAACAATATCTAACTATACAGAAATCTTACTCATGTGTTCTTCCAGTGCGTGAGCAGATGGAGGGTAGTGCTGCTGTCAGGAGGCAGAGGAACCAACCTCGCTGGCCGGCTGCCAAGAATGGAGAAGACCAGGAAAAGTCCTTACCATCTGCTTTTATTCAATATTCACAGAGAGAGGCTTGAGAATGCAGCCTCTCAGAATAATGGTGTTGCCCCAAGTGAATCTCCACCTCCTCCGTCTCTACCACTTCCTCATGAGTCATCACTATGGGTGCTGAAAGGTGCCCTCTGCCTTTGAGCTATTTGGTCTCCTACTTTCAAGGCCTGCTGGGTTTGGGGGGGGCGGTCTGGAACGCTTTCTAATGACACTGAGTCTCCTGGTGCTTCTCCTCCTCTCCCATAATTTCCCAGCTTTCCCCCTCATCTGCCTCTGAGATGTGACCTTCCTCAAACCCCTGTTGTAATTCTGAACAGTCTTCTTCTTCCTTGAAAGGGCCAGGCTGGAGAGGCGGTCTCCACCATTCCTCCTCTGCTCAGTCCCTGAGAGCTGCATTCTGTAGCCATTTCATCAGCATCACATGGGCTGAACAGCCACGACCCCTGGAATCTGTACATAGAGCCTAGATGTCTGCAACGAGAGAGTTTTCACAGATATGGCTTCCCTATTATCTGGAACCAGGCATGATCTAGGTTCCGATTTGATTGGACCCCTTCACAAATACAGTTTCATGCCTAAAAGATCCATCTTGGGATCCAGTGTGGTGTAGTAGTTAAAGAGTCAGACTAGGACCTGGGAGACTGGGGTTCAAACCCCCACTTGGCCATGAAGGGGTCTGGGTGACCTTGACCACTCACTGCCTCTCAGCCTAACTTTTAATCACAGGGTTGATTAAAAGGGGAAGGGGACAATCATGCACACCATTTTGAGCTCCTTGGGGAGAAAAATCTGGGATATGAATGTAGTAAATACATTAATAAATCTCTGCAGAGATTTACACATACGATGTCAAGTGACATGGCTGGTTGGTGCACACAATGTTCGGGGCAAGGCTAATCAGTGTGTGTGATGTTAACATATGAGAGTGCTGGAGGTGAAATAGTTAAACAGGTTACCCAATCAGAACCCAGGGAGTGGAATCAGAGGGACTATAAAACCAGCTCTGGGAGGGCCGAAGGGGGGAGTTCATTGGGAGTTGCGTGGTTGGTTGGAGTGGGAGTGAATTGGGATAGAGTCTGTGGGGAGGTTGAGTTAGTGTAGCGAAATAAGCTGAGTCAGGAACAGCTAGGGGCTAGGAAGACAAGTAAATATCTGTGAGGTGGTTTAGTGAGTGAGAGCAGGTAGCGGAAGTTAAAGGTCTGGATAGGAACCCCATGAATGTAATTGACCGATACCATTTATGAAACCACACGCTTGTTAAACTGCAATAAATAAACAGAAGTTTATGTTCCAATTTAACCCCGACTGGACTCAGTATTGTACTAGGTAGGGCCTGGGTGGTGGCAGCAAGAAATAAAGTGGTGGCACAGGGATCAATAGACGGTGAAACGTCCAGGGACCCTGTGTGATCGCCACAGTGTGAAAGCTATATCTGGATGGGGCTAAAGTCCACCTGCCCTTCTCTCTATATTCTCACTGACCCTATGTTATTAAGGAACTCTGAAAGAGAAGGCATGGCTTGGACCCTGCATTGATCTTCCACAAGCAGAAAGGCATTTAAAAGAAGATTTAAGTTCTCCTAGAGAGCTTCTACAGCTTTCTTTGCCATGGAAGTGAAGCAGGCTTGGAAAGGAGGTTTTGATGCCCGGAACAGCATTGTCCAGAACATCCTAGTTCTCCACAGTCTCCATCAGACTGGCTATGAATATCCACTGGATTTTCTGAATTTCACTTGAGGCAAAAACCTAATGACAGCTCTAGACACTTGCCATTCCATTCCAGCAGGCCAGTGGGAAATCAATCAAATCTGGAATGCAAATACAAGGGTCAGCATATTATGCCTAAATGTTGCAAGAACTTCTCTGCATCACTGCTGTTGAAGTGTCTGGATACTGCTTACTTAAAGGAGGAAGATGTTTAGAGGATGGGCTGTATTGGATTAATATTTAGTGACAGGGAAGGAATATGTAAAAAAACCAAAACCCCAACAACACATTGATATGAAATCCATCCTGAATCCTCTCTGTCACTTTTTAAAGCTGAGAAACCTTGGACACACTTGCATCTGGCTAAGAAAGAATTTCCTTGTTATAAATGCTTCACTGTTATTAGCTTTCAGAGGCCGACCATCAGTTCTCATAACCATGGCTTGGGTATCATTTATTTCAGTTCCCATCAGTGAAAAGAAGATATAACTTGTCATAGGCTTTAAAGGCTCATGAAACAGACAAAGTTATTTCCTTTCTCCCCTCTTTCCATCCCATTCAAGATAATTCTGAGGCAGCACCAAGCTGACAGGAATTATTCCTTTCTTTACAGGCCAAGGAAATGATACTCTTTATATACAGAAAACAGAAGTCAATCCCCTCTCCCACAGAAACATAAGCTGCTTTATTTCACATCAGAATATCCATCCATCTAGCAGACACTGTCAGGCAGTGGCTCCTAAGGCTTCAGGCAGGAATCTTTCCCTAGCCCTAACAGGAGACTCCAGGGATACAACCTGGGATCTTTTGCATGCATAGCAGAACTTCATTGATCAAGAGTGGGGAAGGCGACATGAATTCATGACAAAATTATTCTGATATGAATAAACCTGGTTCAGGCTTCCTGGGCTAATTGTGTATACCAGAACTTGGTTCTCCATCAGCTTTCACATTTCTTGAATCTTACAATGCTGTTTTATTTTCTTTTTAAAGTATCAAATGCACATTGGAGAGAAAACACATATAGAAATAAGTTTTAAACATGTTATTACTATCAGTGGCATGCAGTCAGTGGACTAGGAGACTAAGATAGTCCTCTAAATGGAGTCACAATGTTCACGTACAGCATCACACTTATGGCATGATCTCTCTCTCTCTCTCTCTCTCTCTCTCTCTCACACACACACACACACACACACACACAGTCCTTGCCCTCGCAAGCTGGCGCCTCTGGCCCTAACTGTTCCTTTACAAAAAAACAATCACCACACGCCACTGATCACTATTAATCTTCACTATTTTATTTTTAAAAATCACAGCTTAGTGAGGAAATGGGATGAAGCAGACTTATAGATGAACACATAAGAAAGGAACATGAACTGGAAATAGACAGATTTTCCCATTCATGCATAAAAGAGCTCTTTAGTGTATATTAAACTAGTGGTACTCTCCTAGGTTGATGTTGACTTGTGGTAGGGAAGCGGGTGGCACTGTGGTCTAAACCACTGAGCTTCTGGGGCTTATTGATCAGAAGTTTGGTGGTTCAAATCCCTGTGACGGGATGAGCTCCTGTTGCTCTGTCCCAGCTCATGCCAACCTAGCAGTTTGAAAGCACACCAGTGCAAATAGATAAATAGGTACCGCTGCAGCAGGAAGGTTAATGGTGTTTCTGTGTTCTCTGGTTTCCGTCATGGTGTTCCGTTGTGCCAGAAGTCATTTAGTCATGCTGGCCACATGACCTGGAAAGCTGTCTGTGGACAAATACTGGCTCCCTCAGCCTGAAAAGCGAGATGAGAGCTGCAACCCCATGATCGCCTTTGACTGGACTTAACTGTCCAGAGGTCCTTTACCTTTTTTTTTTGTACCTGACGTGGCGAATGCGAGCCAAAAAGTGATGACCCTGCAGTGGAGGCTTCAGAAACAGCCAACCACGTTCCAGTAAGCCGGGGTGACAATATTGTTAGGAAGTCATCACTACTAGCTGCTCCTGCCGACTATGTGATATATACATATTTGTGCCTATCATTTTCTGTCGTTAACCAGGACTCTGTCTCTCTCTCTGTGTTGAAATTGTGACTGTATTTCTGATGTTCCCACATCTGAAGTTGGTTCCATACTATATGAGCAGCAATAGAAAAGACATAAGAGCTTCCTGAGTGGAGAATGCAGCCGCCATCATTCAGAGAGTGAGTGGGAAATTTCGATTAGATAGTATTTATGATATTTTTTTACAGGCGTAAAATTCGGATCTCTGCTAGCAGGCATTTATTTTGTTCAGTTTTTGTTGTGAAGTTGTGTTGGCTTTTGAAGATACAGCATCCGCCGGGGTCATTGCTCAAAACTTGCATTTTATGGAGGCGCACCATTTCCAAGAAAAACAAAAATACCATAATTCATTTCAGAAATGCAATACAAGAGAGACCTACTCTCAAAACTAGTTTGAGCAATATAGTAGGAAGGATTTTGACAGGGTGGTTTAGTAGTATTTGCTTTGCGGTATTAAAGGCTCTTGGCCTGAGGATTAGGTTTATTAGCTGGTGATAAACATTTTACAGTCCCCAGAACAGTAGTTGGTTTTAACCCCACATAAGATTTTCAGGGATAGCTATTCTTTGAGAATACATCTTAAAATGACTGTTTTTGACTGGGAAGAGGCAGATGAATTGATCCTTTACCTTTTTCTGATGTTCAAAACATTTAATTTGGCATTTCATTATAGACAACTAAATTAAGAGTTGTGTCAGATGAATGTGTGAATTCATGTTCAGAAGGGGGAGCAAGACCACTATCTCTGCCCAGCAATTTCTGCATGCTCAGTATACATAGGTCCTCTTTTCACAATCAGTCATGCTGTCTGTTGATGTGTTTCTTCCTTAAAAAAAAAGTACAACCTACCTGCCAGATGGACTCATCAATGTATTCTACGGGACATAAGAGATGATTTCAGATGTTCCTTTTTGTTTTTCATTTCATTTTTTGCGGGAAGTTGCCAAATAACATGAGTTTTCAAAATGGCTCAGGATTGACACACCAAACAAACCTACCCATAGCTTAGTAATTATTATCAGAAGCCCGTCTCCTTGTGTTTCCTGCAAGGAAGTGTGGACAGTCACAATGAGAAAACAGGCCTTTTATTTGAGTGGCGGCTCTCAGTTGTCAGCTGTCAAACTCTCCCCTGGCACAGGGTTGCCATATTTAAAAAAGTGAAAATCCAGACACAAAAGTTGTCGAGCTTTTGAGCTATTTTTAATGAAATTCACCACAATCTACACTTCCGACATGGGCTGCCATATGTTCGGATTTTCCCAGACATTTCAGCGATTTCCGCCCAGATGCTGTTTACATGGGCCAAATACCTTTGTCTGGGAAATTCTGGATGTATAGCAGCCCTATCCTGATACCAACTTATTCTTTCTGTCATTTGGATCTTGATGGGTTTGAATCTTGGTGCTGTTCTCAGTGCCTATCTTTTGGATAGTTGGGTAATGGTATTCCCCTTGATACTGGTTGATTATTAATGAGCAGTGCTAGCATTTGCATGTTATTGTATTTCTATAAATTTTAATTTGTTGTAAGCAGAGCTCTTTTCTTGTGACAGTACTCACCAGCATTCAGTACCATGACTTCCCCAACCCGCCTCTGGCAGCCATTTTGTGCTGACACCCACAGCAGTGATATCAATGTTAGTAGTGGGACCTTTTTTAAAAAAGCACTGGTTGCAAGTAGTTGTGAGACACTTTCTGTAAAAAGTGATGGATAAATAAAAATAACTGTTTGGTACAGATTAAAGACCAAATTTACACACCAGTTGAGAGGATGCATTTGATATGAGACACAGCAATAAAAGAGTGCATTCTATGGGCACATTATTCTTACAGACTTGTTTGTTCGTTGAGTTTGTTGTTGCCTAGCAGCTATAGGATCTTAAGGGGACAGCTTAACTCTGAGAAAGGCACAGATCCTTGACTTTACTGCAAGACCAGGAATAAATCTTTCTCTTTTCACTTTTAGCGTGAGTCTGTGACAAATACTCCGCTCACCTTCCCAACTTCTGGGTAGATAGGCAGGCTTTTATCTATAGAGTGGATGAATGTATTGATGATTGGATGCTGCCCAGATATAACTAATATGTAACTCATTGTTTCAAGCTATATACTCTCTTTCTTTTCCTTGTAAGTTCTTTAGTGGGTGTGAGGGTTAAGGGTATAAGACACACTGAAAACAACACATGTACTTCTTGGCATCAAACATTTCAGTTCTTTCAGAAGCATATGTTGAGGGCCATGTGTGCAGTGGGAATGCATGTGTCTTCAGACATACATATGGAACATTTCGATGCTGAATCCCAAGTAGGGGAAGCACTGGTGGGAGCTTACGGTAGACCATGGCATAGTTTGAGGTCTCCACCATCAATGAATCTACACATGATCCTAAACTACACCAGTCACTACAGTGGTACCTCGAGTTAAGTACTTAATTAATTCCGGAGGTCCGTTCTTAAACTGAAACTGTTCTTAACCTGAAGCACCACTTTAGCTAATGGGGCCTCCTGCTGTCGCTGCGCCGCCAGAGCACAATTTCTCTTCTTATCCTGAAGCAAAGTTCTTAACCTGAAGCACTATTTCTGGGTTAGCAGAGTCTGTAACCTGAAGTGTATGTAACCTGAAGTGAATGTAACCTGAGGTACCACTGCAAGGAGTTAGGATTGTCTTGGTTCAAAGGCCTGTCCTTCTCTGTGTGGGTGCACGCGTGCATAGATAGAGATGATAGATAGATAGATAGATGATAGATAGATAGATAGATGATGATAGATAGATGATAGATAGATAGATAGATAGATAGATGATAGGTAGATGATAGATAGATAGATAGATAGATAGATAGATAGATAGATAGATAGATAGATATAGATAGATAGATGATATAGTTGTTGTTTAGTCGTTTAGTCGTGTCGGACTCTTCATGATCCCATGGACCAGAGCTTACATATATATGAGGGAAAAAACATGAATTAATGCATTTTTTGTATTAAGAAGTGGTTTGGACAAACAAAAGCTTGCACAGAGAAATGTCATAAAATCATTTTCTTACTTGTGAGGTTGTGAACCTCTTTAATGATTCCCCCCCTCTTCAGAACTCTACGGGAATCAACAGAAAGTAATTTTAAAAGGCAATAGGGGTGACAGAAGTAAGTTAGCCCTTCTTTCTCCCTCTCCCTCTCTATGTTTTTTTAAGGAAATGTTCAATCCCTGACTTCTATGGAGTTATTTATCCTTTGCAGGATATAATGATTCAGTTAATTAAGCAGCATAATAGAAAGTCCAGTCAACTTCATTCCTCCTCGTCTTAAAATGCTTTGAATGGTACCTGCATGTGTTGTAAAGGCATATCCAGAACTCCAAGTGAGCTGTATTCAAGCTGAAGGTCAAGCAATTCAATGTGATATGTTACCATCACAAATTGCGCATTTCTGTGTCTTTATGAAAAACCATGGAGCAGGAATGAAAAACATTGGGGCAGGGCTGCCATACCATATTTGTGCGACAGTGATCCTTTCATGGATTCCTTAACCTCACTTTACTTAGAGAAGGATGCTCACGTGACAATGGTTTCCTTCAGTAAGATAGCCCATTAAAAATAAAAATAAAAGTAAGTCTTCAGATGGTTCCAGAGGGCCTGTAGAAAAGTTTGTCCCAAAAGGTCTCTAAATATAGCCACGTTTTTCAACACACAGTTGTGCTTATTAACATCCCAATCTCAGCCATTTTGTTTCATTCTCTGTTGTTTTATATTTAAAAAGAAAAGACTTCTCCCCAACACAACTATTTAATCTTTATTAAAACATGTTGAAAAATACCCAGAAAGGAAAACTTTTGGGTGCTGTCAAGGGACCACCAGTACTGAGAATCAGCTCAAACGTCTTTAGAAATTGTTATTCTGCTGATAAGGGACTTGCATAATGAAAAGCCTTGGTTTGTTGCTTGGGGGGAAAGAACAAAAAAAAAATATGAAATGCTTTTAGGCTAAAAGAAGAATCCCCGCAAGAGTCGGTTGGGAATGGGTCATTTCATGAAGAAGGGGAGGGCGGGGAGAAGCGAGGGGGGGAGAACTAATAAAAGAACATCGCCGAATATAGCTGGGACAACAGATGAATTCCTAGAATTTCAGAGCAAGATCTAAAGGTAAAAAAAGTACATCCTAGAATGAATAGCCTATTTATTGATATTCTGCTCTCATGCTGCACTCAGACAGACAAAGGCAAATGTCAGATGCTTTTGTTGGGATTATTGAAGAATGTGTTTTACCTTCTCTGCTATTCACACACTATTTTAGGACTGCCTGGTGTATGACTCACTAACCTGGTTGCACCTCACCAGTCAGGGACAGTGCCCTGCTAGGTGCTTGACAGACCTCTGTGTCTTCTTTTTCCAACTGCCAGTTGGTAGCCTGCAGTGCCAAATCATTTGTACCTTTTTGCTGCAAGCAATTAAACAGACTCTCTTTCTCAGTCCGAACCAACTCTTCTTCTGACCGGACACAGGTTAGAGCTCAACGCCGAGCCTACCAAGTGGCGATAGCGACGGCGAAGAAGACTTTCTTCACCGCCTCTATTGCATCTGCAGAAAATAGTAGCAGGAGACTCTTTCAGGTGGTTCGCAATTTAACGGAACCACCTTTACCACCGGGGCCTTGTAAAGACCCCAAAATCTCCTGCAACAATTTTGCAAAGTTTTTTGCAGATAAAATCACTCATATTCGGAAGGAGCTAGACACCACCGTGGGAGCAGAGCTGGGGCAGGAGAGTGCTAGAGCTCTGTCTGGTCAAGTTGCATGGAATCAATTTCAATCCGTTACCCCTGAGGATGTGGACAGGCTGCTTGGACGCATGAAACCAACCACCTGTCTCCTTGATCCTTGCCCATCCTGGCTAATAAAAGCAAGCCGGGAAGGGCTGGGCGATGGGCTCTGCGGGGTGGTGAATGCTTCCCTCTGTGAGGGAACATTCCCAGATCCACTGAAAGAGGTGGTCATTAAACCGCTTCTTAAAAAAACCATCTTTAGACCCGGCCAGTATGGCCAACTATCGCCCAGTCTCAAATCTTCCATTCTTGGGCAAGGTGATTGAGCGCGTGGTTGCTGAACAACTCCAGGCACGCCTGGAGGATGCGGACCATTTGGATCCCTTCCAATATGGATTCAGGCCTCATCATGGGACTGAAACTGCCTTGGTCGCGCTGGTTGATGATCTCCGGCGAGCTAGGGACAAAGGTGAGAGTTGTTTCCTAGTTCTGCTGGATCTCTCAGCGGCCTTTGATACAATCGACCATAATATCCTTCTGGACCGTCTAGAGGGGCTGGGAGCTGGGGGCACTGTTATACAGTGGTTTCGCTCCTTCCTCCTGGGCCGTGTTCAGAAAGTGGTGGGGGGGATGAGTGTTCAGACCCCTGGGCCCTCACTTGTGGGGTGCCTCAGGGTTCCATCCTCTCCCCCATGCTTTTTAACATCTATATGAAGCTGCTGGGAGAGATCATCAGGGGGTTTGGACTGGGTGTCCATCAATATGCAGATGATACCCAGCTCTACCTCTCTTTCAAATCAGAACCAGTGAAGGCGGTGAAGGTCCTATGTGAGTGCCTGGAGGCGGTTGGAGGATGGATGGTGGCTAATGGATTGAAGTTGAATCCTGACAAGACAGAAGTACTGTTTTTGGGGGACAGGGGGCGGGCTGGTGTAGAGGACTCCCTGGTCCTGAATAGGGTAACTGTGCCCCTGAAGGACCAGGTGCGCAGCCTGGGAGTCATTTTGGACTCACAGCTGTCCATGGAGGCACAGGTCAATTCTGTGTCCAGGGCAGCTGTCTACCAGCTCCATCGGGTATGCAGGCTGAGACCCTACCTGCCGATGGACTGTCTCGCCAGAGTGGTGCATGCTCTGGTTATCCCCCACTTGGACGTGGGGCTACCTATGAAGGTGACCCGGAAACTACAACTAACCCAGAATGCGGCAGCTAGACTGGTGACTGGGAACGGCCACCGAGACCATATAACACCGGTCTTGAAAGACCTACATTGGCTCCCAGTATGTTTCCGAGCACAATTCAAAGTGCTGGTGTTGACCTTTAAAGCCCTAAACGGCCTCGGCCCAGTATACCTGAAGGAGCGTCTCCACACCCATCGTTCTGCCTGGACGCTGAGGTCCAGCACCGAGGGCCTTCTGGTGGTTTCCTCATTGCGAGAAGCAAAGCTACAGGGAACCAGGCAGAGGGCCTTCTCGATAGTGGCACCCGCCCTGTGGAACGCCCTCCCATCAGATGTCAAAGCGATAAATAACTACCTGACATTCAGAAGACATCTTAAGGCAGCCCTGTTCAGGGAAGTTTTTAATCTATGATAGTTTAGTGTATTTTTGGTTCCTATTGAAGCCGCCCAGAGTGGCTGGGGAGACCCAGCCAGATGGGCGGGGTACAAATAATAAATTATTATTATTATTATTATTATTATTATTATTATTATTATTCCTGCTCATTGAGATTTTCTCTGCTATCGAGGACTTTGGCACTTATGAACATAAGTCTTGTTCAGGACTAAAGCCGGGGGGAGAAGGGATTCAATTCAGTTTGCATTTAGAACTGAATTCACACTTTCCAGAGCAATATGGAAACACAACCATCCTTCCAAATTCATGCTTCTCCACATTTTGCACTTCTCCAGGGAAGTAATGAGTACAAAATTGCAAATACCAGATGTACAGTGTACACTTAATGCTTAAAATTACTGAAACAGCATACAAAATCCATATATAATTAGGGGGAATTCCTTAGGAGAAACATGTGCGTTGAAAATTCACACTAAAATGCTGAAGAATTTTCTTGAAGCCTTTTCCCAAAAAGTGATGTGGAAGTGTGGTGAACCAATCTTAATACTGGAAAAATTAGAAATTGAGATAGATCAAAACTGACATATTTCTGCATACCTACTCATGACCTAACTGCACAACACCTTAAAAATGTACTGTGCAGTACAGCCGTACCTTGGTTTTCAAACAGCATGGTTATCGTACGTTTTGGCTCCCGAATGCTGCAAACCTGGAAGTGACTGCTCTGGTTTGCGAACTATTTTTGGAAGCCGAATATCCGATGGGGCTTCTGCAGCTTCCGATGGCTGCAGGAGCTTCCTGCAGCCAATCAGAAGCCGCGCTTTGGTTTCTGAATGTTTTCGAAGTCAAACGGACTTCCAGAATGGATTCTGTTCAACTTCCAAGATACGACTATATTATTAAATTACTACTAAATGCAATGATTTATTACTAAATGCAATAATTTACTATTACTAAATGCCAACAAAGGTCGGTATAGGTAAAGCTATGGTTTTCCCAGTAGTGATGTATGGAAGTGAGAGCTGGACCATAAAGAAGGCTGATTGCCGAAGAATCGATGCTTTTGAATTATGGTGCTGGAGGAGACTCTTGAGAGTCCCATGGACTGCAAGAAGATCAAACCTATCCATTCTTAAGGAAATCAGCCCTGAGTGCTCACTGGAAGGTCAGATCCTGAAGCTGAGGCTCCCATAGTTTGACCACCTCATGAGAAGAGAAGACTCCCTGGAAAAGACCCTGATGTTGGGAAAGATGGAGGGCACAAGGAGAAGGGGCGACAGAGGACGAGATGGTTGGATAGTGTTCTCGAAGCTACCAGCATAAGTTTGACTAAACTGCAGGAGGCAGTGGAAGACAGGAGTGCCTGGTGTGCTCTGGTCCATGGGGTCACAAAGAGTCAGACACGACTAAACGACTAAACAACAACAAACTAAATGCAAGGGGAGACCATCAGAACCAGGCCATGCAGGGAACCTGCCACAACACTTTGTTACTGGACTTTAACGCTTCCCTTCCCAGCAACAAGAGATTGGGGAAATCCCCTCTTCTCACAACAATCACTATTAAAAATAGAGGGTGATTTTTATTGGAATTGTGGTTGGGAAGCAAGGATTAAACCTCCTAGAAGAATGTGTATTTCCGAAGAATGGATGGCTTTTTTGGACTGTTTAAAGAAATATTGGTTTTTGATGAACTTGCCAGCAGAATTTGAGGTATGAGCAATAGAAACAATTAGATTATAATATTGTGGTTATGGTTAAATAGAGAGAAGGTAGGGTGCAGCAGAAGGGGAGAAAAAAAAATAACTCCATGGAAAATGGGATGGAAAGTCAATAAAAATTAAGAGAAATTGTGTTTTGATTGCATATGTTTAAAATGTTGAACCTGAATAACACATAATGGGGGAAAAGAGTGTTTATATCGGAGAAAATTGTGTAGAAAATTGTGTATACAGTAAGCTGTAAACTTACACGCATTTAACTTGTGCTCATTTAGCTTTATGTGCTTGGCAAATAAATAAATAACAGGGAAGAAAAAAGACTTTCACAATCCCACCTGCCATTGAAGCCCATGTGTTTTGATTATATGTAATTTTAGCCTGGGACACACTCCCCAGACTGTAACCCACCCACTCTAATTTGTAAGCATTCTGTATAAGAAGGAATTTGTACTAAGATACTGGTAAAGTTCCATCAAGACTTTAGAAAAAAAGAGACCCATAAACTGATGTGGATATGTGGAGAAATGTGGAAAAATTAAAAACGAAGAGAAACTGAATTGTACAGATTTGTCCATCCATAGCTGGAACGACACTATAATGTGACATAACATTTTTCTGGAGGCATTGCTGGAGAAAACAGATGGGAGTTCATTAAAAAAGCAGGTGACTGTTAAAATCTACTCTGGATTTCTCACAGTAATGACTTGGTTTTATTTCGCTTTGCTCTTTGCTTCTGTGTAGCTGAAATGCTTAATTCCTGCCATAGGGCACTTTCTTAAGCTATATAGGAAATGCCACTGCCACATGACGAAAGATACATTAAGACTGTAAAGCCCTCGCCATATCTCTAGGCTGCTCAATTGTCATTTTCCAACACATTTTCTAGTCTCCATTTTCTTTTTTGCATCCTTTCTAAACGCGTCCTTTGCAATTAGATTGATTCTGGAAGGTGATGTTTTTGCCATTCATGTTTTGAAAATTCAGCTACACCTGCTGTTAAAATAACTTTGTTGAGTCATCCCTCCCTTTGAGTGAATCTAAGCTGTTTAAATAAATGTTTAAAATTTCTCTCTCTGCATAACGGGCAGTTCAATGCCATCAAATGTATTTCTTACACCGGCCCAGTTGAAAGCATGCTATTGTATATGTGAACAATGCATAGGAAAAATGTTTTGTTCCTATAAGTAGATGCAGAGAGAACACACCATATTGTACTTGCTTGTCTCAAAACAATGAAATGCATCAGTGTTTCATTTTCTTAAAAATTTGACTCCTTGTGAGTTTACGGGTTATGCTATATAAAAGTAACCAATTCAGCCTCTATTTCAGTGCTTTGGAAACAGCCCACTTCAGTCCAAGGAATGTATTATGCTGTTGGATCCACTTTAAGTTCAGTTTGTGTCTACTTCATTTCTTCTTTCCATTCACTGCTGGGAAATAATAAAAAAATGAGTATACATTTCTTTGTTTTTGAAAGAAGTGGATGAAGTTTGCAGGAATTCCATTCTGTGCCCCCTGAGTGGAGAAAGCCTGCCAAATGTGTGGTGTAGTGGTTAAGAGTAGTAGACTCGTAATCTGGTGAACCGGGTTTGATTCCCTGCTTCTCCACATGCAGCTGCTGGGTGACCTTGGGCTGGTCACACTTCTCTGAAGTCTCTCAGCCCCACTCACCTCACAGAGTGTTTGTTGTGGGGGAGGAAGGGAAAGAAGATTGTTAGCCACTTTGAGACTCCTTAGGGTAGTGATAAAGCGGGATATCAAATCCAAACTCTTCTTCTTCTCTTGCACCCCCGGGTAAAGAAGGCCCTGAGCATACTCCATGTGCAATGAACAGATCATCTGGAGCAACCCACACACTGACATTTGTAGGCAGAAGACCTCAAACACACAGTTGCAAATTCCTTAGTGGGAACAACAGACCTAGTACCAAGCCAGGTCAGAATAAAGTCAAAAACACATTTTTGTTTCTGTTCAGGTATGCCCACAGTGGGTCAGCACACCCCACCAAAGAGAACACATTTAATTCTCTTGAGGAGGCAATCTTCAAAGGGCTGCTGCCCAAGTGAATGGCAAGAGGTGTTAGCGTGTGAATGACCCTTTGCTCCCTTCACTAACAAAGAAACATAAAATCCCATAAAAAGGGCTGGTCAGAAGGGACAGCTTTAGATGCTGAGGTAAAAATTTAATGTCATAGTGTCAGGCCTCAAATCTGCAGAGAGTTCTAAGCCTGTGGCCTGAGGACTATTCAGCCTGCCTGTGTGCACTGAACTCTACACAAAGGGAGAAAAATACAAGCTAACCTAACCTGGAGAGGGACAGAAAGAAAAAAAGGGAAAAGAGCAATAAGCCAGATCAGGCTTTCTGTCCAGTCTGAGCAATAAGGGAGCATAATTCTAGTTCGGGTGCTGTTAAAGTTGCCATATTTCAAAAAGTAAAATTACTGACACCCGCAATCACAATGTTGTCAAGCATTTTTTAGGGGAAACCTACCCCCCATAGTGATTTTAAGCTTTTTGAACTGTTTCTGCTATTTTTCCCATCGCATGTGGCAGCCTAGGTGCTGTGCAGGGTAGCAAGCAACCCTCATGCGCACCTGAATATCTGATTTGGGGGCTTGACGTGTAAACCTACCTGAGCATCCTTTATCCCCCCCCTCATTTTAAAATAAAAGATAGAATGGTTTGCATCTGGTGAGGGAAAGGCCATGTAATTAAATGTAAAAAAATAAGTAATTAAATAATTAAATTGTTTTATCACAAGAAAACTTTCAAAATATATACTTTATTTTTAGGAAAAATGAGGATTTTAGCCTAGCTTTCACCCTGACACACAAATCTTTTATATGCAGGGAGTTGGGGGGGTGTCAATCAAACATTTAACACTTCCCCATGCACACTTGGTACAGTCAAAGAAGAGCATCATCATATGATCTATTATTTCTACAGATCAGGCTACAGCTTCCCCTTGTTCCCTGCCCTAGGCTTCTCTGGCTTTTGCTTCAACTTGCTTTATGCAACCTTGACTTGACTGACTCCAAGACTACCTCCGTTACACAGCAGCTAGGATTGTCACGTAGCACCGTCCTAAAGCAACATGTTATGTTTCAGCATTAAAAACCTTCATGGTTTACTCTAAAACAGGGACAGCGAACTTCAGGTGAACTTGAGTGCCAGGGATTTATTTCTTGGAACAAATTTTATATTGCTTCTCTCTGGCAAAGTCAAAGCCGTTTTCACATAGAAGCCCTGGATAGACAAATATGAGGGAGTTGACACAGGAGTTAACATTGTGCAAAGTCAGGGAGACCCCAGGAACCCATTTGACTATTCCTACCTTACAGGGCTACGGGAAGGTCCTGAAGGTTTCACATGGCCCCATGAGATCCTGTGGGAGCCTCCCACAGCCTTCCAGAAGGATTGCTGAGTTTTGGTTTGTGCACTGGCTCATAAAGTGCAAAGTAAATAGGTTTGTTTTAAGATGCAAACTGAATTGAATTTATTCTCCATCTCCAGGTCTTATGTGGCCTGCAGATTTTGTATAGAAATACCACAGAAACATAATAGACTGCCCTGTATATCCTTAGCTTAGTATTGTCTATGCTGATTTGAGCATAGGGTTTTAGTCAAGGGATATTACTAGTTCTACCTGAGCAATGTCCGTTAAGCACAAGAGACATGGTGTGCTGCTTGTTCAGGAATGCTAGTTATGCTTTGGGACCATTTATATTGTGTTTTCGTCCATTTGTGGGATTGGGTGACATTACAGGAATAATCTTGACTACACTTTGAAGGTGCCTCGGAAACTACAACTAATCCAGATTGCGGCAGCCAGGACCATATAACACCAGTCCTAAAGGATCTTCACTGACTTCCACTACATTTCCGAGCACAATTCAAAGTGTTGCTGCTGATCTTTAAATCCCTAAATAGCCTTGGCCCTGCATACCTGAAGGAGCATCTCCTCCCGCATCGTTCAGCCCGGACACTGATACCTAGCTCCAAGGGCCTTCTGGAGGTTCCCTCACTGCAAGATGTGAACCTGCAAGAAACCAGGCAGAGGGCCTTATCGGTAGTGGCACCTACCCTGTGAAATCTCCTCCCATCAGATAAACAACTATTTGACTTTTAGAAGTCATCTGAAGGCAGCCTTGTTCAGGGAAGTTTTTAATGGTTGATGCCTTACTGTGTTTTTCATATTTTGTTGGGAGCAGCCCATAATGTCTGGGGCAACCCAGTCAGATGGACGACATCATCATCATCATTGATAATTTAAGGCTGAAACACTTTGTTGTTGTTTTAACAATCCAGGATTGCAGTGACTCTAGATAGAGCATCAAAAGTTAAGAGTTAGAGATCCCATTTTCAAAATATAGATGAAATGTTCAATACACAAAATCCAGGCAATTTTAAAAGAACCAATTCTTATAGAATGAAGGAAAACATAAATACAAGTGTGTGTTCTCTCTCTCTCTCTCTCTCTCTCTCTCTCTCTCTCTCTCTCTCTCCAAAAAGGCTGGTGTGTGTTCGAAAAGGGAATCTCATTGCATTTCCCATTTCTTTGGACTCAGGTTTTGTAGAAGCAACGCCGTAAAAAACACTGCTTTGTTTTGTAATGGAGCTTTATGCAAATGAAGGACTTAATATTATCATGAATGTAACATAAAAGAGCGGGGGGGGGGGAGTCGCTGAGACCTTTTTGGCCCTCCAGTCTGTATATGCAAAATCAATTGTGCCTCGCTTCCACCGAGGAGCTGGGATGTTAGGAAGGATTTAGTGTAGTAGAAAATAATTTAGAATTAGCATTCTCTTTCCTTTCAGACACCTTTTCTTCCTCATTACTTTGTAGTTTCCTGTGATCTCTATAATCTGCAGCTTTTTAAGAGTTTCGCGGTTTTACAGTAACAGAACGGTGCACTGGATTTACTAATACGTCTGATAACAGGATTGATAGATTTACTCCTTGGCTTATAACAATCACTGAGGCACCAGAAGTGCTTTGGAGATACCCACTTCAGTTCAGGGTGCCTCACAAAGATCTGTTTCACTTCAGACTGGCCCAGAATCTCTCCAAAGCAGCCTGCTTCATTCCGGGATTTGCTCAAATCTGCTGCACACAAATTAAAAAATCTGATATATGTAAGGGTACAGATAACTAGGACCGGAGGCTGAATTCAGGCCTCTGCAATGCCTCCTAGAGGTTGTGGGAATTTCAGCCCTTCCAAAAAAATATTTGAGTATCTAAACCCAGAGTCTATCTCTCTCCCATGGTACAAAGCTGTCCTGGCAGTGGCAAATGTTGGCTCACATTTTTTATTAAAAAAACACCACACACAACAACAACAACAACAGTGTGACAAAATCCCCTAAACTTGTAACCTTAAGGGTTGGCTGTCTTTCCCACTTGTGAGGGGTTAGACATCAGCCTAGTAAACATAAATGCTAGAGAAGAAAAGCCATTTAAGAGACCGTAAAATGGCTTGTAAATGTACATTGCGTTTGGCTACCTTTGTGATGGATCTATTTTCTCCACAATGGTTTAGAACACAGCTGTAACCATAAGACACTGGCAGCTGCCTTATACCCATTTGCTCCCACATGTCTTCTGGGATGTGCCACAACACAAGTCATAGGTCACAAGTGCCCCCAAACACATGTTTTTGGGGCTGCATGCTCTTGTGCATTTTGGGGTGCCATGTTCTTGCTTAAGAGTATGCCCCCACATGGGATGTCCTGATTTAATTGAGACAGTTGAGAGGTTTGCTATACCAAGTCAGACCACTGGTCTGCCTAGCTCAGTATTTGTTGTTAAGTTGTAGGTGAACATATCAGACGACAAAGCGATTCTTCAAACAGCTCTTGTTTATTCACAGGCCAGAACAGAACTGAACTGAAGGGTTCAGCCACCTTGCTTATATAGAGCTCCACTACAATGCAACAGTAACCACTTTCTGTAACTATCCAATCACTGAACGTCACTTTCAATCCCTTATTTGCATATGTGGACCTGAGTGAAAACTATCTACAGTATCCCCTGCTGGCCCAGGGTGAGAACTTCAGTACTTCATTTGTCTACTCTGACTGGCACTCCTACCCTTGAGGATTTCAGGCAGGAGTCTTCCCAGCCTTTCCTGGAGATGCCAGAGACTGAACACATGTCCTTCTGCACGCATTGAGCTATGGCCCTTCCTCATGGCACCATGTTAGTAGCTGTTCAGAGGTCTGCTCAGAGTTGTAGGTAGCCATACCCAAAACCTAGTAAAGGAAATGCCCTTTAGTTGAGGTCAGTGGGCAGAGCTCAGACCTTCAGCTGGAAGCACGAAGACTGGAGGAGCCTGTCCTCTGCTTTCACCATTGACCATTAATCCACAACTTTGGTACTGCATGCCCACCACAGAAGCTGGTGATATATACCCCCATTATGTTTTGTCCCTGAAGAGGGCTCTGAGGCCTGAATATGCATGTATCTCAACAGGCAGCTCCATAAGCTCTTGAAACACCCTCCCATCAGATGTCAAAGAGATAAAGAACTACCTAACTATTAGAAGACATCTGAAGGCAGCCCTGTATCAGGAGGTTTTTAATGTTTGACATTTTATTGTGTTTTTATATGTGCTGGAAGCTTCCCAGAGTGGCTGGGGCAACCCAGCCAGATTGGTGAGGAATAATAATAATAATAATAATAATAATAATAATAATAATAATGTTCTTCCCCAAACCCTGGAGTTTCAGGATTTGGCTGCTTGTGCAGTAGAGAGAGAAAGTGTGGAATAAGCTCTGATGTCAACCACGAGCTTATTAAAATATGGAGCTAATTTGTTTGAGAACTGCTAACAGCTTACATCAACCAGCAAGTTGCAACTGAATAAGACTCATTATTTTAATAGTCTAACTGGGAGCCAAGGGAAGATCCTGGCATCTGGGCATTGTGTTTAGTGAAGTTCAGTGGTGCAGTGATGTGGCAGTTCAGTGAGCATTTAAGACTATGCTTGTTTTGTTTACAGACTCCCTGAGGGAAAACATGAGGAATATTTTCCCCCACTGTAGCCTAGCTGACAATAATGGGTAGGGGAGAGGGGAGAGAATGCAAAATTTAGAAAAAATATATATATGAAAGGGGGGAAACTGAAATTGTTGTTGTTAAGAAAATGACATACCAGAGCTGTTGGTAAAGGAAAGAGCAACCAAACAACTGCTGGCTTCTTTAAATAAAAATTTTAAAAACCCAAACAATTTGGGAGCAGTTCAGGCAATTAGCAGGCAGTTTGCTGATTCAAGAACATATGAAAAATTGTTATGCAAAATATGCTCATTTGGGAGGTGGAAAAATAAGTCCCCCAGTTATCTAATTTGGACAGTAATACAATGAAGCAATAAACACAAGCTGGCACAACAAAGTCCCTGACTGTGAAATTTCAGTGAATAAAAATTTCCACATTCATTTTATCCTTTCCAGAAAGCCACACTGAGAGTATGTGAAATAATTCACCCTGGGATACTGTGAGAGGAGGAGGCTGGCCCAGGAAACCTACAGTGGAGAAATAAGTATTACTAATGGGTAACAGGAATCCTTCAGGTAAGAAGAAGAAGAAAATGTCATGTTGATAAAGTATACACCAAAGAGGTAAATTCTGTCAGAGTCAAAAGCTCTGCTAAGGGATTACAGGGTATTTGCTTTTGTCACTAAATTATGAGAGCGCTGGTTTTTCAAAATGCATGTCTCTTGACAGGGAAGCTACATGATACCTGATGGTAGCTGATGAAAAGCTTCCCACAGGAATGGTGATCCTGTGAACCTGCAGATATTGTTAGACTACAACTCGTGTCATTCCTGGCTGTTGACTATGTTGGTAGGGGATGATGGGAGTTTGAGCCCAACGACAACTGCAAGATGCAGGTAGGTAGTCGGGTTGGTCTGACACAATCAATATAAATAAAAAAAAATTGTCCAGTAGCACCTTAAAAGTAAAGGGTAAAGGGACCCCTGACTATTAGGTCCAGTCGTGACCGACTCTGGAATTGCAGTGCTCATCTCGCTTTATTGGCCGAGGGAGCCGGCGTACAGCTTCTGGGTCATGTGGCCAGCATGACTAAGCTGCTTCTGGCGAACCAGAGCAGCACATGGAAATGTTGTTTACCTTCCCACCGGAGTGGTACCTATTTACTTACTTGCACTTTGACATGCTTTCAAACTGCTAGGTTGGCAGGAGCAGGGACCGAGCAATGGGAGCTCACCCCGTCACAGGGATTCGAACCACCGACCTTCTGATCGGCAAGTCCTAGGCTCTGTGGTTTAACCCACAGCGTCACCCGCGTCCCTAAAGAACAAGGAATTACCTTAGAGACCAACTAAGTTTGTTCTGGGTATAAGCTTTTGTGTGCATGCACATTTCTTCAGATACAGATAAACTTTTGAAAGACTATTCTGAGACCATCCTTAGACACACAGCTTGACGGTCCTCGCTACCACTCTGTTATATTGTACATATGTTCTTTGATTGGCTTATTCCTACAATTTGAATGATATCATTACAGTCATACCTCGGGTTGAATATGCTTCATGCTGAGCGCATTCGAGTTGCGCTCCGCGGCAACCTGGAAATAACGGAGCGCGTTACTTCCGGGTTTCGCTGCTTGTGCATGTGCAGACGCTCAAAATGATGTCATGCGCATGCGCAGAAGTGGCGAAAAGCGATGCACATGCGTGGGTACAGATATGCCGTCGCTAGTTACGTTTGCGAGGTAAACGTACGAGGTACCACTGTATTCTATTATCTATTCTCTTTTAACTATTAGGCTATGTGTTGTGTTTGTATTGTTGTGATTGGTTCTTATTGCAACACAAGGGTTTGTTTTTGGTTCACTTGTTGTAACCATGCAGGAATGTATAAAATTGCCACACTGCGTGCATTCTTGACATGCCACCCAATTTGCATTTGGGGCTTTAGCTGGCCTAGATTCCTAGTTACCCACTTAAAAATAAAAGTATTGTAGTTTCCAAAATCATAAGGGGGGAAAAAAGAGGCAGGCACTGTCTTACCCAAACATTGAATAAGAAGCAAGTCTGTTCAATCTCCCACTGTTCCCATCAGAACTGAGGTTAGCCTGTGGCATACTTGGAGAACTTCCCTAGACTCAGTAGGACCTACTGGTGCCTGCCCTGGACCCTCAATAACAGCAGAAGTCCCCCATACATCCACCCGTGGCTCTGGGAACTGAGGTGGGTGATCCTGCCACAGTGAGAATTTTTGGGGGGAGGAGTGATCTTGAGGGAAATGGGATGGGGCTGTCATTTTGTGGGTAGTCACACCCAAGCCATTTTTGTGGTAGCATTTAGGACCCACCTAAACTGAGTCAACTTTAGACTGAGGTGCATTCTCCTTTGACCCACCCATTTTAATTGGAGGTTTACACACAAATGTGGTTGAATTACACACACAAACTAGTTTTATATGGTGTGGGCTCCACAGCAGTTCTTAATAATAAAGAGAGGAGCTGATTCTATCCCTCTATAGATAAAGCTTTTGCTCAATTCTCTTTTAAATCGATGGAAAGACCACCAGCGATTGATGGATAACGCTTTACCATTTATCCCTGCTAAGCCCATGATAAATGAGTAGAAACATCAAGGATTTGGTTCTAAACCATCTTCAGCTAAAGTAGCTGTGTTTCTTTTGACTCAGCTATTGCTGCATTACCATGACCCTGCCTGCCAGAGTGATTACTAACAGCATGGTTTGCAAGCATCCTAGCTTCAATTTAGGGATAAAAACAACCTTTAAACATGCTCTGAAGCTGAATCCATTTAAGCTCACAGGTCCTCTGTATCCTCGACAGTACAAATAAATATACTGTGTACTTGTCTGAAAGCATTTGTACCTTCATTAGTAGGTTTGGAAAGCAGTAGCAGCAGCAAGTAGAATGCAATTTAGTTCAAATGGGTCTAGAGGGTGTTCATTACATGAATTCCTACCCGACAGATAGATGCTAAACCTCTAGGTCCAATGCACATTGCCATTTTGGGGGAGTGAGATGCAGGTTAGAAGATGCAGCTTGAAATTCGTCTTCCGGGCATACGATGGGACCTTGTGTGTTTGTTTCAGCACACACACACCAATCCTGATTTCTGCCTTCACTTCTTACTGTGCTATTGCCCAATCCTCTTGTTATTTATTTAGATTTTGGGGTTGTTGTTGTTGTTGCTTAGTGCTATTTATACAAGGAGGGAATCCATGAAAAATATTTGGGCTGGGGATTGGCCACAAGGGAAGTGTGCTCTTCAAGAGTAAGCAACAAGGCCTCTCCTAGCATAAAGTAGGAAGGGGTAGAAGGTCAACTAAGATCTAGAGGTAAATTTCTGTATGATCTGTAGTAGCTCATCAAGGATTTCTGACTTCAATTTCTCTCCTTCTCCCATCCCCCCCCCCCGCTTCTTAAGTTTAGTTCTCCACATTTTAACATCAATTTGCACCTAAAAAAAAAGAATCTTCGTGGAAATTCATTAGCTAATTTCTCCCAAGTTGCACATTTTTACAAAGCAATTTTCTCCTAATATTATGCATTCCCATGTTATTTTCACTAATATACACATTTGTATGAACACTTTACCCTGGTGAATGCATTTTCCCCCTACATATTACTTAACTGGGGAACAGCACTGCAAAATTCAAACAAGAGCGAATTTCAGGAGATGGCTGTGTTTCCGTTTTAATATAATATTGGAAAGCATAAATTAGATAAGTTCATATTTGAATGTGAACTCAGTTGTATTCCTTTCCCATCCCTACCGTTCGAGTGGGGGGAGGGGGAGTGGTCTAGTTGCTTCCCATTCATACTGCTCAAAATTCTGCAATGCAGTTCTTCAACCCCATAAATGTGAGCATTTGGAGGAAAGCATTCATAAAAATATCAGTGGAGATAAAATACCAAAATGCACTGTACTGGATTAAAGCGTTTGTTTTTAACAATGTATACATGAGGAATAATGCGCACCAAAATACTGACAATTTTTTGGTGAAGACTTGGAAAGAAAGGAAAAATCACAAACAGATACAGAAATGTGGCAAACTGGACTTTAGACTGGAAAAAAATGAGAAACAGGGAGAAATCAAAACTGACAGACCCATCCATCTTTGCTCTGATGTGCCTTTCAGATGAGATCACAAGCCATTTCTTCCACAAGGCCCATACAGGGCAATCTATCATAAAACACTGCCCTTATCACCTTGAGTTTAGGAAATCCAACCCTTGATCTTGTGCTCTGCTACGAAAATGTAGGCCAACATTCTTATTGTTGTGGACCTCAGTGAGAAGAAAACTGTCAGTCTTTGGAAATTACATCACCTTTGCCTTATATGATTACAGTAATCTCTGTCCCATCATCATCATCATGCAACCTCCTCTATCAAACTATAGTATGGAAGATTAAATTTTACCTCAAATGGTTTTGGGGTTGTGTGTGTGTGTGTGTGTGTGTGTGTGTGTGTGTGTGTGTGTGTTTTAAAGAGCGGAGGAGATCTCATAGCTATGAGTCACTTTCTGTGTTGTGCCTAATACAATATGCACTTAGCAGCTAAACAGTTTGTGGTTCTCTCCCTTCCCAACACCACCTCCATTTTATTTCATTCAGTGCTCATGGCCAAAGTTCTTGGTCATTATTAAATGTGTAATGGACATAATAAACTTAACAAACCATTCACTGAAGGAGACATGTTTGGCATATTGTGACTAGGTGACAGAGGGAGAGCTGATATACCTGGACTCCATTATTTGGTTTTATTTAAATGAGGGCTTACTTAATTCATGCCATTCAGTACTTCGTTTAATTATAGCAGAGACAGCTCATGACCCTGCAACAAAGACTCTTGTCAGCATTTCTCTGATCCTATTATCAAGAAACAGGCTATAAAGGATTCATACTGAGCCGAAAATCGGCACATTACAGATTATCGCAAATACATTTGTTTTAAAAATTTCAGAAAGAACTTGTAGGGTTTTTTTTTATATAAAGGGGGTTAGGAAAACACCTGTTTCTCCAGCAAGTTAATCTTTATGCATGTTCAAGAGTTCATTTCTTAGATTCTTTTATGATCATGAGGTAATTATCAAGCAAGTTTTTTCTTCTTCCTATATGATAGAACTTTAAGTACCTTCTGCTTGATTTCAATTTGTATTTTTAATAGGCCAGGGAATCACAATTAATTAGGTTTAAAAGAGGGGAATCCTTCTAACCTGAACCAATTCAGCAGTGGGAAAAGCTAGCGAGGGGAGCTGCAGAAATACTCTTTGGATTTTTAAAAGAAATGCTAGGAAACCAAGCAGGAAGAGCTCAGGCAGGTGTCAGCCATGGGACTGACCAGAGCACCAGAGCTCTGGCCATTGCCCCAAGGTTGTCATGTACTGATGGTGGCCCCAAGGGAAGCAAAATATCCAAAAGGAAAAAGAGCAGAGAAAGAGAAAGAGAGCAAAACAAATCTCACACAGAGCTGGGAACTTCAAAACACTGTGTGCTGGAAGACGTGAGTTACCATTATTACTTTTCCTTGCTAAGAAACATTAGCTCTGTTTTCATAATGTTCCCATCATTGGTAATTAGTGGCAAACAATTTTCAAAGAACAGGAAGAGGCAAGTCTGAGGCAACATTTGAGGAATGGGAAAGCAACAACTGAAATTTAATTTAACATACTTAGGGCTCTTTCACTATTTTCAGATATGACTGAAAATAGTTGTGCAGTTAAATCGGATCTGGTGAACATGTGCCACTACCCCCCGCTTCCTTCCAAAATATTTGCAAGAAGGAAAGTAACTGGGAAATGCATTTGAAAGTGTGGGATAAGAATTGCTTGGTGCACATCCTCACAAACTAATCAAGATGAATGCTCCATAAACAGCCAACATTGTCTACCCTCCTCACTAAGTTTGTGCACACGAAGGATGAATGCTCAATAAACTGACCATTTGTAGGTGACTTTAGGTGACCTACTTTATTTTTTTATAATATTTTTATTAAACAATTTTTATATATTAATACAAACAAAACATACATAAACAAACAACAAACAATAACAGAACAAAAAACAGGTACCATTTCATATCCTAATTTCTTTAACCTTTCTTCCTCGACTTCCTCTTGCCTCCCGCTTCTGTATTCCAAATTCTTATAATTATTCAGCGAATCTTCCCTTATTTTACTATAAATTTATGTTAATCATCCTTATTCTCTTTGTCTTAACCATTACTAATAGTAACCATTTATTTTAATCCAACATCATTTTAACTGTCATTAATTTTGTAGTATTTCTTTAAATAGTCCTTGAACTTTCTCCATTCTTCTTCCACCGTTTCTCTTCCCTGGTTTCGGATTCTGCTCGTCATTTCTGCCAGGCCCATGTAGTCCATCACCTTCATCTGCCATTCTTCCAGTAGGTGACCTACTTTAAACAAGTTTGGGAAGGAAATTAACTTCACAGTAGTGAAGTTACCATGAACTCCATTATGTTGGCAAAGACTAAATCATTGGGAAATGATTGACACAGTATTATGGCATCCATTTCCTATAAGAACAGTTCATTATTACAGTGGGACCTCGGGTTACAGACGCTTCGGGTTACAAACTCCACTAAACAGGAAGTGGTTAAGAACTTTGCCCCAGGATAAGAACGGATATCACATGCCAGCGGCACAGTGGCAGCAGGAGGCCCCATTAGTGAAAGTGTGCCTCAGATTAAGAACCGTTTCAGGTTAAGAATGGACCTCTGAAACGAATTAAGTTCTTTTTTCTTTTCTTTTTTAAATGATATTTATTCAAAGTTTCATGAGTACATAAATATGAAAAAAGAAAATAAACAGAAAAATACAGCAAAAAAATAAAAATAAAAAGAAAAGAAAAAGAAAAAACCAAAAAAGAAGAAAAATACAAATCTCAAATTGCATCTTTTCATTTGCTTATTTCTTGAACCTCCTCACACCTCCCTTTTTGTATTCTAATTTAATTCATTATTCCAGCAAATTCTTCCCATATTTCTCAATTTTAATTTAAATAATTTATCTTAACAATCTATCTTATTTATTAATTCAACATATCCTTTCCATCTTTTAATATATTCTGTTATTCAATTTACCTTAATTTCTTTAACCTTATCTTACCTTAAAAACCTTAACATTTCAAAATTTAAACCATATTCATACATATCTCCTTAAATCTTTTCTACTAAAGCCAATTTAGTTCCTTTCCAGCATGTTCCCTGATATTTCATTAGTGTTACACTAATTCCACAAATAAAAAGAAATTTTTCTTGATATCTCTAATTTTTGTCCAACGTCCCTTCTTCCTGGTCTCGGGTTATGTCAGTCCTTTCTGACCATTACATCCAGTCCATCAATCTGGTGATCTTATGTCCGAGGCCCTTAAGTCTCTTCTAGGCCCCTTCTGCAGATTTTCTTGTTCTTGTTTGTGCTTACGCACTTCTTTGTCTTTTGTTGGTTTCTTTCATAGTTTCTCCCCTTTCTCCTTGGGGAGTGGGTCTCCGGAGGATTCCAACCGGTAATAATTTCCATTTTCCTTCGTCAGACTAGCCCATTCCCCACAGTCCCACTCCCCGTCATCATCTTTGTAATCCAAAAAATAGTTATCCAAAAGATAGTTGTCCACCTGTTTCATAGTCCCACTAGAGTTAAGAGCTTCCTTGACTCCAAACACTTCCAGACACACTCCAAGTTCAATCTTCCAATGCAGTGGCTTTTGCTCCTGCAGGACTTTGGATCTCTCCATTTGTGTTGTTTGAGGTGTAATCGCAGCCTCTTCCTTCCTCATCTGCCCTTGGACTTTCCCTGTCAAACCAGATTCCTGAATTGGTCGCTGTATAGCTTCTTTATCCTTATTTCCTGTTAAATCATATTCACTGGCTACAGCATTCATCAAGTCCAACTTTTCATTCATCAAGTTCATTTTCTCATGCAGCTGCTCCAGCAAAGCATTTGTCTTGCCAAGGGCAGACACCAAACCTTCCTTCCAACACATTTCTGTTCAAGGTCAAACGGCTGGTCCCACGATCCCAATCTCGCAGCTGTAAGGTCTCCAAGTAAACTGCAACAACAAACTGACAGGCTCCCTCTAGGGGACACAATTTCTATTTGTATCCATTTTTAAAATGTATCCAACAAAGGAGATTACTTTCGGTTTTCAAATACTTTGTTTCTTTAAAATGCAGAAATGCAGAAAGCAGCGTTGAAGTTAATTTGTTTCTCTTTTTTCTTTTTCTTTTTGACTATCTGTCAAAGTGCTCCACTTTCAATCAATGGACATCTCAAACAATTTCTGTCCAGACACCCCGTCCCCAGGTTTGGGATGATGGAAACTTAAATTCCTTTACTCTCCTCCTGCAGGATTAAACAGTCAAATCCCCCCCCCCTTTTCTCCTGCTTCCAAGGGGGTTTTATTGGTTGTAGATGCAGGAAATTTCCAACTTTAAAACAGTTTTCCAGGCTTTTAGATTGCAAGGTCTTTGCTTCAGTCTATATACAAAAAGCGGACGGCGGACTTCCTGTTTAAACCTTCCTGCTTCGTTGCCTAATTCACAAATTTTACAGATTTCTTGATCCAATTTTCCGTTTTTACTCACGGGTACTTGATTTAGAGTCCAATTGTCATCAGGAAAAAGTCAGCACTCTCCGGCGATGGCTGTGCGGCTTCCCTCCGTGGAAATAGCAATCGGTTCGCAGCACCGCGCTGCTCAGCCCACTTCACTCCGGAGCCCCGAAAAGGGGTTTCCTCGCGAGTAGGGGAGGCGCTCTTGGTGCTCTGCCGAACCCCACGTTCCCAGGCTTCTCCGCCTGGGATTTCTAGCGGGTCCCCGCCTTCGCCGCGACGGGAAGACCCAATTTCCACAGAGCCCGTTCCTCCGGTTGGAGGAACTCCACCATTCGTCGATGGCGCTAACCCGGAAGTGCCTGAAACGAATTAAGTTCTTAACCTGAGGTACCACTGTATATGACACCTTATTGTTTTGATGTTTCACAGTGGTTATTCTTTGTTTGTGGTCATTGTGTTGTTCTATATATGTTCATTTAATACATTTTTTTTCTATTAAAATGGTCTGGAGACAATCAGAAGTGGATCGTAGGTTGCGTGGAAAACTGGCCTCTGAGCAACATCACACAGTTCGAAAGCTTCCCATACTAAAGGCTATGGATGTGACATCTCTTAGGCAAAGTTCCTTGACACTGAAAAACTAAGAAAAACACCATTTTAATTTTTTGCATAGGCCCTTATGTTCCTCATTTATTAAAATGTGCAGTCACCAGCTAAGCTCATGCCACTGAGTTCAATGGGTTGGGGACTTCCAAGACTTCCAGTACAGTGCATAGTTTATTAATTGCAATCTCGTCATTTTTCTTTGTCTCTAGTTCAAGGTCACCAATAGGGTGGATGTGCTGATGTTTTCTCCTTTTTGCATAAGGAAGCCCTCTACCTAATTATCAATCTAATCCCCCTACACATCTTCAGGAAGCAAACCCAAGCCATTAATTGCTTTGATAAATGAGCAGTTTTTTTAGTGAGGAATCTGCAAGTGCTTGGCAAAAGTGCAAGGAGGTTAAAAAACAAAAGCGCAAGACAGAGGAAGACTAAATGTTTTTGCTACAACACAGAACTATGAAGGAGAACAGTTTAGTGATTAATAATTCACTTATTTAAGGCAGATCAGAGGTAATTAGTGCACTGAGCTCTGTGTGGCCATGAAAATTAAATGGCACATTAGATGTTTGGGTTTCAAATTGTAGCTCACACTAATTGACTCCCCGAGGGTTGAAACAAATGTTCAATAATCATGAGTCATGCTTTTTAAAAGTACATTATGAAACTTGACATGAAATTATATGGCTTTCTTTATTAAAAATAAAAAATCCAACATGAGATTATTATTTTTTTCATCTACCATTGGGTTTTTGAAATAGGCTGATAACATGGGATTTCAACTCCACTTTGTGCTGTTTTGGCAGTGGACATTTTGTAGCAAAGCTCTGGAAGTGAAAATCTAGCTTGCTTAGCTGGTTATTTGAAGCACATTGTCACTGGGTTTCTAGATAGGAGTTTTCTGTTTTTGTCATGGCCTCTCTCCTGAGTAGCTGGTTTCAGCTGGGTTGATGGTGACCATATTCTCTTTGTTGTTTGTCCTACCTTAACGTTTTACTTGCCTTGTTAAAATCTATTTCCTTTGTACTGTCACCCAACATGCTTTAAGCCAGGGGTAGGCAACCTAAGCCCAATCGCCTTCTCAATCCAGCCCATGGACAGTCTGGGAATCAACGTGTTTTTACATGAGTAGAATGTGTGCTTTTATTTAAATCCATCTCTGGGTTATTTGTGGGGCATAGGAATTCATTCATTCCGCCCCCACCAAAAAAAAATTAGTCTGGCCCACCACATGGTCTGCGGGACGGCGGACTGGCCCCCTGCTGAAAAAGGTTGCTGACCCCTGCTTTAAGCCCTTTCCACTTTCTGACTAGTCAATCCATTTGAGCCTCCTTCACCTCATTCTTAAACTACTTTCTAGAATGTTTACACACATGCTTGAGATCATGGCTCATAGAATCGTAGGAACTGTTCCCAAACTGGCCAAATTTGTGCTGAATTGAGCAACCCTGATTTATGCTGTGTTTAGGTAAGGACCACAAAAAGGCTCTCACGTTTTGCAAAGCACTCCTTAGTTATCACAACACACAATCTGAGAATCCTCACACATCTGGCAAGGCTGCCCTGCTGACTGGTGGCAGCTGTATCACCCCCAACCAGAAGCCTGCAGACTTCACTGAAGTATTATGAGATACAGAATTCTCTCCCATGCCATTCCAGAAAGCTTAAACTACCCTGGAAATTTTATATACTGACTCTGAACATCCCTAGACTGACAAATATTGGTTCTATGCCAGTGGTCAGTTCATCCATCCAGTCATGCCAATTGATAATGATTGCTCAATTTGCTGTTTGATTAAATCAGCTGAATTATTAACATAAAGTAATCAATGCTTTTTCAGAGCAGAATATCCAAGCTACTTCCTCTGCATATCACTTGCATTTTTTGTATTGATTTAGATTGAAAGACCACTTAGGAATCTCCAAAAGCATTAAATCACAGCCATTTTACATCTCCATCTCAACGTCCTTTCTTATGCTGATCCTCAAAGCAAACACTACAGATATATAAGTCATGTAAACACAAGAATTGCCTCATCCCTGTCCCTGTTCTGTTACCCAGAATCTATCAGATAACTGACATGTGTTCTGTGTCACTCTAATACCGGACCTGAAGTTTTCTTGTTGCCAGTATATGCCTGCTGAAGAAGTCTTTTTTTTTTTTTAAAGGAGGTGGATTTGGAAATTCTTGCTCAGAGAAAAAGCCTGAGAATTTTTGATAGAACATAAATAGCACCCAAAGTTTAAAACCTCCCTTGCTCTCCAGAATCTCTAGAAGAACTGGTGACATGGTACCATTTGCATTTCCCACTCCACTCCACTCCACTTCCCAGCAGCTGCCAATGTTGTGGAGAAGAGGCAGTAAAATGCAGAACGATGGAATGTAACAAACAGAATCCAGAAAGTGCTATTTGACAATATGCAGGCAGAGGACAAGCTAAGGGAGTGGCTGCCATCTTTGAGGACAACCACACATTCCATGTACTAGGTAAAATTCAATGTGATCCAGACTAAAAGTAGACCTATTGAAGTTTATAGATTTCTGTAACTTCATTTATTTCAAGGGGTCTACTCTTGGTATGACTAAAATTGGATATCACCCAATTTCTTCCTTGGTCCATGAGCAGCGAACTCTATTTCCACCTGTATACTTAAGTTCTTGGCCTATTGCAATACTGTGAGGCAAGCTGTGAAGTTGTGTAGAGTTGCACCTGTGAGCCTCATTGATTTCACTCATGTCGTGTGCTTGCATACGGGATCACAGCCAAGCGTTGTCAATTTCTCTGAATGAAATTTCCCATGGATTGATCCATATCTTTGCAAAGAATATCATCGTATCCCACTTGGAAAGCACCACCTTGAGACTTGCCCCATTCTAGATTCAATTAGAATTTTTAATTAGCTTGAATTTTAATAACCTTCCCTGCATCCTAAGAGAAATGGCTACCCGCTCTGTTGCAATGGTTCTCTAGGGAAACACAGTACCGAAGCTTTTTTCCCTTTCCTTTTTTTGCAGCTGTACTGCAGGTGGGTCACCAAAGACAACTAGCACAGAAAATGATTTGCAGAAAGACATTTAGGGAAAAGTTTGTTTTTTTCCCTAGGTAGTAACTCCTTCCTTCACTCCCATGCTATCAAATTCACCCAAAGTTTTGTGACATTTAGCAAATCATTCTGTAATGATGATGATGTGAAGTCAGCAAGTATTTTATTTGACAAGTCTTATATATTCACTTAAATTATTGTTTCTCTCTCCTTCTCTCTCTCTCTCTCTCTCTCGTGATAGCCATACGCTTTGGCTATTTGTGCAGTTTTCCATTGTGCTAGGTAAGTGTTTAGTATCTTGACTCTGAAATCTCCAGGAACATATGCAAAGCAAAATCGTAGGCAGACAAAGCAAAAGAATTGCAGGGTGTACTTGAGGACATCTACAGTGGCATCTCAGAAGTCGAACAGAATCCATTCCAGAAGTCTGTTTGACTTCCAAAATGTTTGAAAACCAAAGCACAGCTCCTGATTGGCTGCAGGAAGCTCTTGCAGCCAGTCAGGAGCCGCAGAAGCCCCACTGACATTTGGCTTCCAAAAATAGTTTGCAAGCCAGAACAGCCACTTCCGGGTTTGCGGCGTTCGGGAGCCAAAACATTTGAGAACTAAGCTGTTCGAAAACCAAGGTAAGACTGTACTTAATATTAGTCCATGAGAAGGGATTGTGTTACCAGTGTGAGACCTTCAGAAAATGCAAATGCCTTCCCCTTTGCCTGTCCCTGATCTAATCCATCCATCTTGGGCAGCTCCTGAATTGTCTTAATACTTTATGACCCAAGTGTCGTACCCAGGGCATTGCAAAGATACATAACTGCAGCTATCTGAAGACCAGCTAGCATCCATCAATGATAGGAACCCACATCCAAAATATTCACACCTAACCACTTTTTGCACAGCACACTCCTTTGCACTCAAAACACATGGCAGAATATTTAGATCCCACTGGTACTCCATGTACCTTTTCCACCCTTCGATGTTGGTAGCCTCTCCCTATAAGAGTTGCCAGCTTCTTAGCCTTAGTGTTTGCTCCTAGTCTACTCAATCCTGGTCTGCAAGAGCCTCACCTATAGGTTTAGTCTAGATCAGTGTTCCCCAACCTTGGGCCTCCAGCTGTTTTTGGACTACAACTCCCATCATCCCTCACTAGCAAGACCAGTGGTCAAAGATGATGGGAATTGTAGTCCAAAAACAGCTGGAGGCCCAAGGTTGGGGAACACTGGTCTAGATGGTTCCAGTCCTAGTTGGCTTGGTTCCCCTTCCTACTCCATTTGCATGGTTAGAGCCTATGGTTTGAATCCATACTTGCTCCTTCCATTTGTGCAAGGACTAGAGATGCAGCAAAAGTTCTAATTGGAGGAAGGGGGAGGCAGGCCTCTGGCACTACCTCCAACCCCCCAGAACAGATTTTTTGTGGACATAGTGACCTCAGCACTACTCACCTCCTCTCCTTCCTGTGGCAGCAGTATCCCATAAACAGAAATCCACTGGCTCCAACGCTATTCCTATAGACCACTAATGATGGCTTTATGGCCAGTACATTGGCATCTGGCTTGCCACTGTGATTATACTTCCTACTCACTCCCAACACATTAAAAAGTAAAGGATTGTACAGGACTCAATGATGTCCTATCTATGTCATCTGTCATAAGACAATTAGTTGCCAAAGTCCTTTGCGGGGGAGTCAAAGCCTGTCCCAACCCATTTATTTTCCCAGTGCGGCTAACACTGAAAACAAAATGAATTTCTGCCTGATTTAATGCCTGACTCTGAATATTTCAGCACCTAGCTTCACTTACATTCCACCAGGAGTTCAGCTTCCTTACTCCCACTGGTGACTTCAAAACTTTTATGAAGCTAATAGCACAAACGATGCAGGACACATGTGCAATACTAATCAAGAGAGCATTGTTTCCAGGGCACACACAGAAACTCAGTTGCCTTGCATGGTGTTACAGCTGAAGAAATACAACCTGTGCCATTAATGATGACTGTGCAACCCGTACAGCACATAGGCGACAATTGTATGGTGTTACATGCTGGTCCTTCTTCGTTCTACTGGATCATTTTGTCTACAAAGAGCAATTCTTAAAGTGTTTATTTTATTTGTTGCCTTTACAGGTTCGCCTTGCTCCCAAAGGAGCTCAGGGCAATGTAGTGAGCAGGTGGATGGAGGCAATGGGCTCTGTTGGAGGCAGGCTCTGGTTCACTCTCTGCATGGACTCTGCACATGCTTCCACCGGCATGCCCCCTAGCTGCCCAGCCCACTAGGGTGCACAACACTTGCCCTGCCCCGAGCACCAGCAACCCATGCTACGTCACTGTGTATCTGATAAATAGGGACAATTGAAGCATGCCTAGTAATTCTGCTTATCTTTTAAAAAACAAAACAAATCTTGCTGTGATAGTGATAATCCATTCAGTCAGAGATTTCTTTGACCATGCAATAAAGGTAAAGGTAAAGGTAAAGGTACCCCTGCCCGTACGGGCCAGTCTTGACAGACTCTAGGGTTATGCGCTCATCTCACTCTAGAGGCCGGGAGCCAGCGCTGTCCACAGACACTTCCAGGTCACGTGGCCAGCGTGACGAAGCTACTCTGGCAATCCAGAGCAGCACACGGAAATGCCGTTTACCTTCCCGCTAGTAAGCGGTCCCTATTTATCTACTTGCACCCGGGGGTGCTTTCGAACTGCTAGGTTGGCAGGCGCTGGGACCGAGCAACGGGAGCGCACCCCGCTGCGGGGATTTGAACCGCCGACCATGCGATCGGCAAGTCCTAGGCGCTGAGGTTTTACCCACAGCGCCACCCGCGTCCCTTTGGCCGTGCAAGCCCTCTCCTATTTACTACTCTGGAGTAATTTATTTCAGCAGATAATTAGTCTTACTCTGTTCTCTTTTCCTCTCCCAAAGTCATAATCTGAGGCAGATAACTTTTTTTTTCTTTCTGCAAAATTAATCACTTTAGGCAGCTAGAGTTCCATTTCCTTTGTACTGATCAGAGTTTGGTGGGGACTGTGTTCTCCCTTCCCTGCCACTGTTGCAGAAGGTTACAGTTGTTGTCTACTAACTCCCTCTACAGGGAGCAGCACACTAGTCCCTGTTGGTGGCACTGTAGTCAAAATCTGCATTTAAATTGAGACATTTAGAGAAGGGAAACACATGGGAAGCTGGGACTATTGATTTCTTTCCTTTAAATGAGGCATTTTACGACTCAAAAGAGTTTATTGAAAGTATACATTGCCTGTTTAAAATAACAGAAGGATCCTTGCGGGGGATGCAAATGCGACTCGCACAGATATAATGAAGGCATCTTTATATCCCACAATGTATGTACAGGTTTTGGTTGTTTATTTGCAAGGTGACTTTCAAGGAATCATAATAGATATATACACTATGAGCCGTCAAGCTGTTTACAGGCCCATTTTTTAAAAAAGATTACTGCTCAGGGAAGCCATCACAGAAAAAGAGGCCAAAAGAGTGGGACTAATAATACCAGCACCTTGTTATGTTGAGTGTAAATTTGCAAGATAAACAAAGTTGACATTTTGTCTGGTGCCTGATCTATGTCTAGGAATGGGGTTCAGGAGCCTCATTGATTAGATTATTGTACATGACCAATATTGAAATTGTCACTTGTACAACTGGTATACAGTGAGATTACACAAGCACCACCGACTCAGCTCTCTTAGTCTTAATTCCCCTCGTTTACTGACGGATACCCACCAAACCCGAAAGTCAGTTGCCCTGTTGTTATCTTTTCATTCAACAGCCTAATAGCCCACAGATAGAAGCTGTTCTTTACCCTGTTGGTGCGACTAATCATGCTTCTATATCTTCTGCCTGAGGCCAGGAGATCAAGAAAGTGCCGGCCAGGGTGTGAATCATCCCTGAGAATTTTCCTTTTATTTTAATTTTATTGTATTCTGCGAAACATGAGTGACCCAAAATAGCCACCCCAAATAACCCACCCCATTTACAGATAGTGAATTAGACCACTGAAATAACCCCAAAGGGGCTCATAATCCCCTTGTGGTGGGAAGGGGCTCTGCACCTCTCTCATTTTTTGATTTGTTCCTTCAAAATTCCCAGATTGTTTCGCCAGACCTGTCCCCACCACCACCACAAACAACAACAACTTATTTATATGCCACCTATCTGACTGGGTTACCCAAGCCACTCTGGGCAGCTTCCAACCAATTAAAACACAGTAAGAGATTAAACATTAAAAACTTCCCTGTTCAGGACTGCATCCATATCTCTATTCAAATTCTCTGTTCACCTTCAAATTCTAGCCAAAATCCAGTGCTAACTATATTACCAGTTGAATCATTTTGCAGTCCAAGCCTGCCTCATGAGAAACAGCAGCATTTTAGATCCAAGAGTTGTTGTTTTTAACGCAAAAGCTGGAATCATAGACATCGGGATTTGCCAAACATTTGGGGCATATTTGGATTTTTGAGTGAGCGCCTCTTGTTTGTTTTTCTTCCCCCTCTTCTGGATCATCCCTCCCCTGCTGCCATGGAAGAGACAGAAAGAGGAAAACACACACACACACTTTGCTTTACCAAGGAATCCAGTTTAAAGTCAGATTCAGTAGAAATAATCCATGCCTTGAAAAGAACAGAGGTGACAGAGGAAGTTGCAAGGATTGTCACTCTTCCAGGCGCCTCCTTTAATCGTCAACACTTATCAAGGGAAAAAGGGCAACCACCTTCATGAATTGAAGAAGAGGGGTGATATGAGCCTTTGTGATCCTGAGGGTGCAACTACACCCACAGGTGCCATGTTTTGTGCAGCAGCATGATATACTGTCTATGTCATGGGTAGGCAAACTAAGGGCCGCAGGCCAGATCAGGCCCAATTGCCTTCTGGATCCGGCCTGTGGATGGTCCAGGAATCGCTGTGTGGATCGCCAGCACGCACATTCTTTCCCTCTCCCTCACACAACAGTGGAGGCACCTCCTCCCTCCCTCCTCCTGGCTTCTCCCCACCCTGCCTAGAGGAGGAAGGGGGCTGGCCACCATTTTAAGCAGCCCCCTCTGGAGCCCTTTCGTGCGCCACTCATCGTCCCTCCGTCGCTGCTGCCACCAGTCCCTGCCACTTTCAAGACACAGGTAAGCAGCCACCGGGGCTCATGGTGTTCTTGCATCAATTTTTTTCTTTCCCAAAATATAGTCCGGCCCCCCACAAGCTCTGAGGGACAGTGGACAGGCCCCCTGCTGAAAAAGTTTGCTGACCCCTGGTCTAAATAGTACTATTTTATCCTTTTGTCCCTTCAGCAATGACTGTGTATGATAGTATGGTATCCACAGTGTGCATTCCACCCAACTGCCATCTAAATATCACTAGCAGAATGTGGCAAGATTTTTGAGTGTCACCATGAAATTACATCACCTAAGAGCCATTTATGTACCTCACGATGTCTGAACAGTCTTATCCTAAAGTATCTCCTACTATATTTTGTTGTCTTCTGATCTGTGTATACGATGCACTTTTCTGTGCCAATAAAGATTGATTGAAATATCACTAGCACCATAATACATAACAGTAAGAGCTACAGCAACACTTGAACTAAATATTCAACAACACTTCACATAATAATCTGGGTAGTTTTTGCAACAGTCTTGCAAGTCATGGTGGGCATATTGTATTATTCCCATATTTTGCAGGTGTGAGGCCAAAATGAAAAACCCTTGAAGTTAGTCATGACTAACTCAGTTCCAGAAGGTCTTTGTTATGTTTAGAAAAAGTCTGGATCCAAAGCGTGTTCTCCCTCATGGAGAGCACGTATTGCGGTGAGGGCTGACAAGACACCTCACTGTTGCTGGGCAAAAGAGTTTGGCCATCTTTAAGCAGGGGCAGGCTGTTACTGGAGAGATTTATATGTTGCCATTTTTTGATTGACAGCCCTGTTTGTTAAATACACTGCACGCAGTGACGAGCTTCCCCTTTTTGTTGCGTGCTTCGGATCACCCGCCCTCCCTTCCCTAATTTTAGGCTGTTTGCTTGACCTTGCTATGCCTGTCATGGGGTTGTCTGCTTTGGGGCAGGGGCCTGGTAGGAATTTTGTCCATTTGGCTGATTGGCTGGTGCCATTTGGTTTTTGCCTACTGCGTAGCAAATCGTCACAACTTGTAAGGTTGCGGTTAGGCATTGGTTTGGGAATTGATTGGTGGAGGGGTATGGATTTGGCTGTGCCTGCCCCTCCAAAATGCTGCTGCTGCAAGGGTTTTCCATTAAAGGAACCCAGGAGCTCGCCATGCTTTTGTCTGAACCCCCTGGCAAGGGGCTAGGGCCACGCAAGCCCCTGGGAGCATTCTGGGGAGAGGTGAGGCATGGTTCCCAGTCCCGTCTCTCTCCCCAGGTGACTTACCCTTGCTGACTTCGCAGGGGGTGCGAATGTCAGAGCTGTCCCCGTGCGGGGTCAGTTAGTCGCTACCAATGCCTAAGCAACCACTTACATTGCTGTATTTTTTATAAAGTTGTGGCCAAAATTATGCCAAAAACCTTAAACAAAAATCAAGTGTCATTGTGTTCTTATTTGGGGTCTCTTGGGGACCTCGACGCGCAACCAGATAAACATGTGTGCTTTGACTTGCTCTGCTTTACTATGAACATGCTGTTGATAAGACAAACCTAGCACTTTTGCTGGACTGAACATTTTGTACACCTAAATATTTATTCAAAAGGTGGCAGCCAGCAAAAAAAAAGCTGTCAAATAACAGCAACAGTTCCAGATGTTCTGTCTATAGCTGCCCGAAACAGCACAAACAAGTCTGACAAACATTTTTTAAAGTACCCTGCAAGCCTTGTACTATAAAGGTTCCATCTGTGAACTTTATCAGGGCAGAATGACATGCAAAGTGTGCGTTATTTCAATGCGGCTTTGACAGGAACAGGATGTAACAAGGGACCTGGGTGAAAAGTTCAAACATTAATTGGAACATCAACACTAAAATAAAAAAGGGGGGGGGAGATCAACTAGAGGAGAAAGTCTGTTTTTAGCAGCAGGTATGAAAAAAATGAGATGGCAAGGATCCATCAGGAATATGAAGCAAAACCACCAAGGAAAACTCTGTATTGCCTTTGCTAGGTTGACTCTCAGCTTGGGCTGTTGCTTTGGGGGTCTTGTTGTGGGGCTGGGAGGTTGCTGTTGTTATTGATATTATTTTTGTATCTTTATTTTAGATCTCATTACAGTGGTTCCTTGGTTCTTGAACGGCTTAGTTGTGGAACAAATCGGTTCCCAAGCGCCGCAAACCCGGAAGTAAGTGTTCTGGTTTGTGAACGTTTTCGGAAGCCAAATATCCAACATGGCTTCTGCTTCAGTATAGGAAGCTCCTGCAGCCAATCGGAAGCCACGCCTTGGTTTTTGAATGGTTTCGGGAGTCGAACGGACTCCCTGAAAAGATTAAGTTCGAGAACCAAGGTACCACTGTATTATTTATGTGGAAATTATTTATTTTGGTTGTGTATTTTAACTATGGGTTAGCTCATGGATGTAGCTAAGGGGGGCAGGGCCCCTCACCACAATGTCCTATTTACAGGGCCTTTTTACCCATGATTTTCCAAGAAAAGCTGAAAAATTTTGATTTCCTAAAAAAATCAAACTGTTAGGTTGGCAGGAGCTGGGACCAAACAATGGGAGCTCACGCCATCGTGGGGATTTGAACGGCCGACCTTCTGACCAGCAAGCCCTAGGCTCTGTGGTTTAACCCACAGCACTACCCGCGTCCCTCTACACCCCTCTAACCCCTGGGTTAGCTGCTGCTAATCCCCTGGAACTAGCAGAAATGAAGAGTTGAATAACACAGGAACACTTCCTGAGTTGTGTATTGGACATTATAATCTTAGCCAAATCAACAGGTGTTCATGAAGTCAGACAGACTTCCTTGTGAGGTGACTCCCTGTAGGGACAAGCCACAAAGGGAAGAAAGGGGCAAATCTCATTTGCAAATGTGTGGGATGCCTCCCTCTCTCAAGGGCTAAGTGTGAATAGTTGTGTGGAGCTAATCCTCTTTGTGGTAATGAGCTTTAGCACATCAAAGGAGGGACCTTTTCCTGGGTTATAAAAGAGACCGAAACGTAGGCTGGGGGGGGAGAAGCTATGGAGTTAGAGTTGGGAGTGATGTAGCAGAGGAGCAGGGTTGCGGTCTGCAATGCAAGATAGGCTGCAGAGAAAGAATGGTGCTGGGGATGCTACTACTGGGAGCCCCTCCAATGAAGGCTCCAGGTTGTATATATGTGTAAATAAATCGTATTATCACAACAACACATAGCCTCTGTTGTGCCACATTCCTGAAGGAAATACTAACCCTGGGTTGCATGTCAACAACCCCTGGAATTTGTGCAGCCGCTTGGCGGAGATTAGGGTTGTGTGTAAATATTTTAAAGGTCTAACAGCTTATTTTTTATTTATTGAATTTATATACTGCCTCATACCCAGAGGTCTCAGGGTGGTTCACATAAAAGGATCACATAATATAAAATAAAAGCAATAACCCAACAATATCCCCCCCCAAAGAGCCACATTTTAAAAGGGTATGGGATGTTGATCAGGTCAGCCAAAGGCCTGGTTAAAAAGGAACACATGGGGAGCCACTGCAAAGAAGGCCTGTTGTCATGTTGCCACCCTCCGGACCTCTCAAGGAGGAGGCACACGAAGAAGATGATTTCAGAGTCCAGGTAGGTTCATATGGAAAGAGGTAATGTGGTCCTGAGCCGTTTAAAGCTTTATAGGTTAAAGCCAGTACTTTGAATTGGGCCTGCAAACTAATCGGTAGCCAGTGTAGTCAGACCAGGATCGCTGTAATATTTCCATGCTTTGAGATTTTAAATCTCTCTCTAGGGTTGCCATATTTCAAAAAGTGAAAATCTGGATAAAAAGTTGTTGAGCTTTAAAGTTTTGCCCAGAGTTGTCCCCCACAAAAGAAGTTTTAGAGCTATTTTTAATGAAATTCGCCAAAATCTACACTGCCAACACTGTTTGCCATACGTCCAGATTTTCCCAGACATTTCAGCGATTTCTACCCAGACATTGTTTTCAGTGGCCAAATCCCAGCTATGTCTGGGAGATTCCGGATTTATGGCAACCCTAGGTTCTCTCACCAAAGAGTACTTGCCCCAGATTTGGATCTTGGCATGCAGGAATTCATTTTTCTATATATATTAGTTTTCCTTGAACCAACACTACCTTCCTGCATTGTGCAGTGAGGGGCAAAAAAACCCCATCCTCTCCACATAACATGGGAAGATAGGAACTGTTACCTGTGAAATGTAGGGATATAGTTTTTTTCTCTCCCTCTCTATACTCTCCTCCTGCCAGGTAATGCTACTTCATTTTCTGCTGTGATGATGCTACATAGTCAAATTGTCTCACTTCTTGTGAGATGTCTGCTTTGCTGGGAGGAAGAGGAATGGAAGAATGGGGAGATAGAGTCAAATCATGCAGAAATGGGTGAAAATGATGTCTGTGACTGAAAAGGACACACACACACACACACACACACACATATATATTCTGCTCTGAAAAATTGGTGCTGCCCTACATATTATCAGCCTAGTTTCCTCAAAATTCTATCTCTGTTGGGAATCAGGGAGGCACACAAACACTCATTGAAGACAATTAACTTCATTGTTTGCAGCAAGACTGTCTTCTACATGGCTGGTTGAGTGATGATTGGGAAGCAGACAAAAAGAAGAGCAGGAACTATCTGGGGACCTGGAGGAGGTTGTTACAATCTCTTTCAAAGATAGAGGTACATAATACAATATTTTACGAGGATTCACAGCTAGTGTTCCACCACCAGCTATCGATGCAGACCTGCTTATCTATATTCTGTGTACCAGGAAGCCACCAATCCATGACTACCCCACATTTTTTGTAAGTCTTTGAAATGAAAGGAGGTAACTGGCTCTGAACCCCTGAACGAAAGGAGTCTCCAGAAAGTCTTTGGTTGCATTCACATGACACCATCACATTTCCCACCATTTCCCTGTTAATTTCTACATTATATTTGGATGCTTTTGGATGATGTGAAAGCCCCTTTCAGGAATCTAGCAGACTATAATCCAGATCAAGCACTCATTTTTGTATTAATTGCTTCCAGAGAAACATTTTCAAGCTGCAAAGCCCAGAAAAATTGCAGGAGTTTGGTGCTATATGTTTCGCTTATGCCTCCTCTGAAGCACCCTTTGGGTGGAGGGTCCTTCAATAGCTTCTTCTTCCATAGTTTGTTCCCGCAGCCTTCCCCCCTCCCACCAGTGGAGGGCAAACTTCCCCAAGTCCCACCTATCTGATTTTCATTTTACTTCATCTTTAGCAGTTTACACATATCATAATTTCTAACCATCTTTTTTTATAAAAAAAATCATACTTAAAATAACTTCACATTTTATTACTTACAAATAATACTATTTTAAAATACCCTATCTTCTACTCCTAACCCTATATCCACTTCCAAAGCTATTCTAGGGTTTAAATATTAACATATTTTTTCAAATATTCCTTAAACTTCTTCCAGTCTTCTTCCACCGTCTCTTCTCTCTGGTCTTGGAGTCTCCCAGTCAGTTCGGCAAGTTCCATATAGTCCATCATCTTCATCTGCCATTCTTTGATAGTTGGTAAATCTTGTTTCCGTGTGCGGCTCTGGCTCGCCAGAGCAGCGATGTCACACTGGCCACGTGACCCGGAAGTGTCTCCGGACAGCGCTGGCCCCCGGCCTCTTGAGTGAGATGGGCGCACAACCCTAGAGTCTGGCAAGACTGGCCCGTACGGGCAGGGGCACCTTTACCTTTACCCTTTTAAATCTTGTTTCTTCCAATTCTTCGCTAACAATATTCTCGCAGCTGTTGTGGCCTACAGAAAAAAAGTAACATCCTTTTTGGGGATTTCACCCCCTACTATACCAAATAAAAAGGCTTCTGGTTTTTTAGTAAATGTGTTTTTCAACACTTTTTTCAATTCATTATAAATCCTTTCCCAGAAGTCTTTTACCTTGGGGCACATCCACCACATGTGGTAAAAGGTTCCTTCTTTTTCTCTACATTTCCAGCATTTATTATCATGAGTATGATACATTTTTGCTAACTTCACTGGTGTTAAATACCATCTGTACATCATTTTCATCAAATTTTCTCTTAATACATTACAAGCTGTAAATTTTATTCCCTTTTTCCACAATTTCTCCCAATCCAGAGTTTTTGGACTCTCAAGGGAGCCACCTCCGTCTGCTGAAGCAGCCAGCAGCAAAGCAAATGGGGAAAGGGAAGGGCATTTCTTTCCATTTTTTAACCACCTAGAAGACACCAGATTAGGGAAGGCTGTCCTAGTATATTTGAGCTTAATTCCTTGCAGTAGCTATATTGCTTCTTCCATTAGTTACTGTAGATGTTATGATTCCAGTTCATGGTTGTTTAAGCATAGATTTTATGGATTATTGTTTGTATTATCACATTTAAAAAACCAAAGTCAAGTTTTTGGAACCAAATTTGGCATTTTAAAAGCAAAATGTCATTACAGTCATGTAGCAAAATATTAAATCATGTTTTGGATATTTTTAGCCCCAGTTCCATTTGCCTAAAGCCAGCCATGTTTATACCTGCATTTCAGAATTTATGCAAGTAGTTTGTAAAGAAAGGAAGGCTTTTGGAGCAGCTGAAAAGAGCGGCATGAACACAGCCAGAAATCCTTATGTCCACATCCCTTAGTAAAAGAAACTGTACGGCACTTTTGATAGGGAATTGACAGCATGAAATGAAAGATAGATTTTTTTACAGACAGTCCACTGAGATTAGTGTGGAAAGACAGGGTTAGAGATAAAAATTCTACGTTGTTTTATCAGGAAGCCTCAAAGCTCTTGCTTTTGCCAGAATGCCAGTCTGGAGAAAAAAAGACCATTGACAGAATATGATCTCTGGAATGACTTTTAATGTATTATTTGCTCTATGCATGGGGTGGGTGGATGTCTGGAGGGGGGAAGATCATATTAAAGACTGAAATATACATTTTCAACTCACTAATTTCCCAAAGTCAGTCAGCCGGTCTGATGGAGTAGACAAAACCCCAGTTTTCTAACTTGCACTTAAATGGTCTGCAGTTGCAAAGCTCATGCAGTGAAATTGAGCCACTTACAATTCCTCTATGTGTAACCTCCCTGTTATTGCCTACGTACGGCCATACTATTCCTCTGTGTGACCAACCTCACAGAATTGTTGTTGAGGATAAAATTTGGGCAAAGGGAACCCTCCCTGCTATGAAGCTCTAGTGCTGGTCCAAAGGGCAGAGGCACTGGCGATATTTAATTACCTCAGCTACACCTTCTCTTACTTCCTTGACATAAGTGCAGCAAAAACCTTTTCAAACTGAGGGCCACATTCCCTTCCATGCAACTTTCTGGGCATCATGCCAGTGTCGGGCAGCATCTGAGGTAAAAGCAGGCACAGCAATGAATGTCAATTTTACCTTTGTACAGTAGCCTAGTGTCTACACAGGCTCACACAACCCTCTCTGCTCTCAATCCAGGGAAACAAAATGGCACCTCTGAGCAGGGCCAATGGCTGCGATGGAGGTGAGTGTGTAGCCTGAGGGAGTCCTAAGGATCAGATAGGGAGGACTGGCAGGCTGCCTTTCACTCCTAGGCCTGAGGTTTCTCACCCCTGAGGTAAGGGGCTTCCTTGGGATCATCACTATTCATTTCATCGATAAGTACATCCCAATATTGTTACCACATTTCACCTGCAACGGTGCAATTAGAGTTGCATCTTGGGCTGGATCTACACTGACTTGTTTAAGGATATTAGATATATCGTTCTAAAACGTCACAGGGCATACTTGTAAAGCAAAGTGTTTCTGACTTTGTCTTTTCCATCAAAACACTGTCTCCCTACAGCTGCTTGCTGCTTGCTCTGCAGCACCCTCTGATGCCACATCTTAACAATGCATTATGAATGTTCAAAGTAGGACATCATGTGTCCATGTAGGTTATCAAATCCGTTCCTTAACCCTTCTTCAACGTTAAAAAACATGACTGTAGATCTGCCCTTGGTGACAAAAAAGTGGGTTGAGGAGAATTTTTACTCTTTCTTTCTCAGTTAATATAACCCACCTTCCATATGGTCAAAGCCTATGGCCATCTCAGTACTCTTGCTTCAATTCTCAGACTCCACTTCCAAGAGTTTTTCTTGAGTGGAAATCTTATAACAGGCAGGGGCGGAGGAAGGGGGATGCAGTGGGGGTGGACCGCCTGGGGTGTCTTCGCTGAGGGGGGTGACATTTGGTGTGCTGCCCGCCCGCAAATCCCAAGCCTATCCCAAGCTTTTGGGGGAAGGGGGGAGCTGCGCCACTTTGCGGGTGGCATCCCCTCCTTCCCCTTTGTGGGTGGCGTCCGCCATCGGTGGCTCACTCTGCCCCTGGCTGCAGGGCATGCATGCCGCTCCATGCACCTCAGCGGCTATACCATGCCTGGGAGGACACCCTCCATGCCCCGTCCCCCTTGGGAGCGCGCCTGCCCTGGGCAGCACAGGCATATTCTCCGCCGCTGATAACAGGATGCTCCCACCAGAAAAAGGCATGATTTTTCTCCAATTTAACATTCCCTTGTAGCCCCTTTAGCCCTTGAAAATCTGCTCCAGAGAGTTGGGGATCCTCTAAAGCAGCATAACAGCCACTGCAGGGGTGGCAGTGAAAACTGCACCCCAGTTCCTCCACAAATAGAAGGAGCACTTCCTCTGTATCCCCAGCCTCTGCCACAATCTAGCATTTAAGTGGGCAGGCATTGAGAAGCAAAACTTCAACACAACCGAGAGGGGAAATCCAGAAGGCACCATATGCAACATTGAAATTTAAGTAAAGCAGGGTTCTCACTACGTTACTTTCAGGAAAAGTCATTTCAGGGTTGCTTTACGTGTCACTCTTGCATGTGCTCACCTGCCTGAGTGTCAATAAATTGTGGGTTCCACCAGACTTCCATGGCTTTCCTTCTAGTAAAAAAGGTGTCGGTACTCACCAGGAAGTTGTTATACTAAGTGCCACACTTTTAACCAGTACTTTTCTTCTACCAAAAATATATATGCCGGTACTGTGTACCCTTGAATACCCCCAGAAGAAGAAGCACTGGGTCCTACAATTTGTGAGTGGGGCTAGTATTAGCATCTTGTTTGCCTTGGCTGCATATGAGCACGAGGCAAAGGGGGCACAATTCACCAGTGCTACCATCCACCTAACAATGATTTTATCTTATTTCTAGCACAGGAATTGATTTCCATTGCGGAGTGGGGGAGAAATAATAGAAGATGGTCCTTGTTCACATGCAAAGAATGGCTGATCACTGAAGACAGAGCATGAATCGCTAGAGCAGCAGTGAAATTTTGCCTGTTTCCTTGGCTGTAATCTGCTGCTTCTGTATTAGTTACATGAACATCTGGTGCGCATAGCGATTAAATAGCTACAGATGGAGGCTAGGCAAGGATGAAGAGGCAATTTGACATTAATGGATTTAGCACCTCTGAAGCATTGGGCTCTGTTTACACATTCACTGTGGGGACCAGATGAACAAGAAGCGTACTGGCTTCTGCTCACCCTTGGCTTAAAATGATCTCCTCCCCAAATAAGCTTCCCAAGGCTCTTCGAGTGAACGGAAACCTGGGAAGCTGCCTTATACAGAGTCAGATCATTGGCCCAACTTCTTTCTTCTTTGGCGATCACTCACAGCTGAGTGAGATTGTAAGTGGTCCATGTTTCACAAGCATACAACTAGCTGAATATTGTCCAACAAGCCCAAATAGCTGAGTAGAAGAAGAGGAAGAAGAGTTTGGATTTGATATCCTGCTTTATCACTACCCTAAGGAGTCTCAAAGCAGCTAACAATCTCCTTTCCTCTCCTCCTCCACAGCAAACACTCTGTGAGGTGAGTGGGGCTGAGAGCATTCAGAGAAGTGTGACTAGCCCAAGGTCACCCAGCAGCTGCATGTGGAGGAGCGGAGACACGAACCCGGTTCACCAGATTACGAGTCCACCGCTCTTAACCACTACACCATGCTGGCAGAGTATTGTCTGCTTTGTCAGTGGCTCCTCAGAGTTTCAGACAAGAGTCTTTCCCAGATGTAATGGAAGATGCCGGGACTGAACCTGCTCTGCCACTGAGCTAAAGCCCATCTAAGTGGCTGCTGTTTAAAGGTTTTAACAGCAACAGAAAGACTGCAGGTCAAGTATAGACATATTTAAATCAGATCACGAGAAAGAACCAAGCTGGTGAAAAAGAAATGCTTCTGTGTCCCGGTTTAATCCAGACATCATGAAATCATTATGCATACATGCGTATGCATTCATTAGCAAGAACTTAACAGAAATTCAAGTGATAGTAAATTGGTCAGGAGATACAATCCACCACCCCAGTCCAACTAGGAATACACCAGACAGATTACAGATGTTGCTCGTTTTATAAGACACTTCAGTGACTTTGTGTGTTTGGGGGCATAATTGCAAATATTAGTTTTTCCTGTATTTTTGTTGGAAGCCCCCAGAGTTGCTGGGGCAACCCAGTCAGATAGGCAGGGTAAAGGAACTAAATTGTTATTGTATTGTTATATAAGCAGCTGAGACCAGGTTTATCTAAAGCACTTACCCTTCCCTCAGGAAGACTGACCTCACCTTTTTGAACAGGTCAACTCAGTAGCTGAGAAGAAGTGGAGTTACAAAGATGCTAATCTGCCCCCACCTCACTCCATTGTATTAGATTACTAGGAAAGATGCACCTTTTCTGCCAATCTCTCTTTGGGGAGGTGGGGTTAGGATGTTTTAAATTAATCTGATGTGCTTTCCTTTTGTTCGGCTTGTTTTATGACATTGCTCTTTCATTATTGCTGCTGCTGTTTGGTTCCCCACCCCCCATTCATCCTAATTCCAGGTTCCTGCACCTATCCTTCTAAATTCTAGGGGAAACTCTATGAGGTATGCAATTTTCATTTTATAAAAGTGCTCCCCACAAAGCCACAAGGACATGCAAATCTCCTTTAGCCTCTCGCCAAATCAAATTTGTCCCAGTAAAACAACAGGGGAGATGAAGTGATTATTTTCTTTAGCCACTCCTGTGGCAAACTACTAACAAGAAAACTTATAAAATTTTATTTCTGAAATTTCATTGGCTTTTTGCAATATTCACCCAAGTCTGAAAAATTATACTTGGGTTTTTTTTGTGAGGGTTTGCCTACTATAGTGAGGCACGAAGCTTCTTTTTTTTCTGAATCATGATGCAAACCCTGAGCTGCATCAGGCCGTCTCAGAAACGATTTGGACCAAATGCACTTTTTTTTGAAGCATGGGCTAGACCAAATCTTGTGCTTAGTGCATACCCCTAAAAAACAAAAGGTTTTTAAAAACCACAAAAGTCGACAACAAAGTTTAAAAAAAGCAGATCCTTTTAATAAAACAGCAGATGTTCCTCAAGCAAAAGCTAAATGTCTTTACCCTCTGGCAAAAGTCAGGCAGTTCCTCTAAGGGGAGGCAGGAGAGCTATACCCCCATTCCACACCTCCCATCAATATTATGAAGTTGCAACAGTAGAAATAAATGCATTCACGTACATTTCCTGTCTTAATATATTTTTTTTATCAGAATCAGAAGCCAGTGCATGATGCTATACATCACTGAAATGCTCTCCTTCTTCCAAGGTGTGGGAGCTCTGCCAGTCCTGAAAGCTGTTCGTTGGCAAAATCTGCCATGTGGAAAAAAGAAGTCATTCTTTTCTTGTCCTTTTTTTTTTTTACACTGAGAATCCCCATATCCTTTATAAGCATTAAATTAATCACAGACCTTTAATTGGAGCTGGCCATATGATTGCAAATCGGTTTCTAAACCCTGGTGAAAAAGGAATGACAGCCTAATTCATTAGATGCCCTGCTGGCATTGTTGGGCCTGATGGCTTCTTTTTCCTTATTATCCCAACAGCCGTTTGTGTCAGCAGTATCCAAGGATACCTATATTTGCATGGAATTATAGGCTCCGTTGCTTTTCTGAAGTCGCCATCACACAGTGGGAAGTGGTGTAGTGGTTAAGAGCGGTTGTCTCGTAATCTGGGGAACCGGGTTCATGTCTCCGCTCCTCCACGTGCAGCTGCTGGGTGACCTTGGGCTAGTCACACTTCTCTGAAGTCTCTCAGCCCAACTCACCTCACAGAGTGTTTGTTGTGGGGGACGAAGGGAAAGGAGAATGTGAGCTGCTTTGAGACTCCTTAGGGTAATGATAAATCGGGATATAAAATCCAAACTCTCCTTCTTCTTCTTCTTCTGCTCAGAACGCTTCCCATGCTATGATGAAGCTATGGTCTTCTAGGTGTTGTTGGACTACAACTCCCATCATCCATGACCATTGTCTGGGGCTAAAGGTATTTGGAGTCCAGCAACATTTGCTTTCCCACTTTTGCCATAGAATCCTGGGAACTGCAGTTTTTTAATGGTGCAGATTAGAGTTTTTAGAAGACCTCTATTCCTGTCACTGGGCTACAGTTCCCAGACTGGTTTAACAATCAATCCCTCTTCCTAAGAAACTCTGAGAATTGTAGCACTGTGAGGAGAACAGGGGTTGCCCGGAATCTTTGGGGGAGCCATGACTATTCAAAGTGGTATGGTACTGCTTTAAATGTATAGTGCAGAAGGGGGCTTTGTTTGCTTGTCAATTTGTGTGTGTTGGCTGCTTTTTTTGACATTCTGTTTCTTGGGGAGGAGATGTAGCTACACTACATAAAAAAGATAATTGTATTGAACTGGAGCATTGCATGAGGGGGCTTCACATAGTATAGTGCTCCCCGGCTTAAAAAGCTCCCTGAGACTTCCGGGTTGGCACCTCCGGCAATGGCGGAGCTCCTCCGATCGGCAGGAACTTGCTCCGTGGAAAGCAGGGTCTGACCGCCACGGCGAAGGCGGAGACCCTCTGAAATCACAAGCGGGAGAAGCTTGTGAACTTGGGATTCGGCTGGCACCTTCTGCGCCTCCCCTACTCGCGGGAAAACCCTGTTTTGGGGATCCGGAGTGATGTGGGGTGAGTGGCGCGGTGCTTCGATCTGATTGCTTCTTTCACGGAGTGAAGCCGCATTGCTGTTGCCGGAGAGTGCTTTTTCCTGTGGACAATTGGATTTTAAGCAACTACCCGTGAGTAGAACGGAAAATTGGATCTTTAAATACCTTAATTTGGCACCGAAATGGGGAAGGTCTTAAACACGAAATCCGGCTTCCTCTTTTGTAAATAGATTGAAGCAAAGACGTTATAAGCTAAAGTCTTTGAAAGCTTTTGGCAAAGGATTAAATTTCCATCGGTTAAAACTACAAAACCCCCCTTGGAAGCAGGAGAAGAGGGGGGAAATTTTGGACTTAGCGAGCCTGCAGGAGAGAGTGAAAAACCAAATTACCACTGCTCTGAACCTGGAAAAGGGCTGCCAGAAAGAGTGAAGTTTTGGGAGAGTTCATTGACTGCGAACAGAACATTTTTGACAGCTAGTTAAATAAGAGAAAGATAATGTTTCCATTGTCCTCTTCTGCGTTTAAAAAGGAGGAAAAGTAACTGAAAATTGGAACTATCTTTATGGCTTGAGTTGTGTTTGAAAGGATTGATACAAGTGGAAACTGTTTCCCTCTAGAGGGAGCCTTTGAAACTGTTACAAGAGTGTAACTGTAATTGTGAGAACCAGAGATTGACCTTGGACCATTTAAAATGTTGACAGGAGAAGCCATTGTGATGGTATTATGTAAGATAAGCTATTCGCTGGAACAGCTTCATAAGAAGACGGGTGACATGTCTTTTAAAATTGACAACTTGGAACAAAAAGTGACTAATTGGAGACAAAAAGTGAGCACCAATACAGAAATAATTCAGGATTTGGTACAAGAATCTACTTTGGCAGGACAAATTGTGGAGGAGAAAGAGAAAGCTGTGGTTGTTGAGCCTAAAGGAATACAAGCGGGATCCTCAGTCTTACAGAAGCAAATTGAGGATTACAAGTTGAGGCCTTCTATGATTGAATCAAGAAAAAGCCAGATTTTGAGGATTGGATCCCGGCTTGGACAGAAGAAGGAAAGTTGGAAAGATCCCTCTATGCAGGGATTAACCGACTTTTGGGACATGGACTTGGGTCTGGAGGAGATTGGAGTTCTGGGGGCCTTTGGATTTGGAGGAATTTTGAAACATGTCATGAAACACCTCATAGACCTTAGCTTCAACTATGGAAATTTGGCTGACCTGTCCAGAAGGAATAAAAGTATTGTTAGGTTGGAGCCTTCCCGAGATCTGTTCTTTGGCATTAAAGAATATGCAGAAGATCTGCAGAAGGGACCTGGAAAAGAGTTAAGAGCCTCGGACATAAGATCTCCAGGTTGATGGACTATATGGAATTGACGGAAAGGACTGGCAGAATCCGAAACCAGGGAGAGGAGATGGTGGAAGAAGATTGGAGAATTTAAAGTTTATATATAGAAATACTGTAAAATTAATGAGTGATAGAAAAATGGTGGAAAGAAATTTTATGGCCTTAGCAGAAATGTTATAAGGAGTTAAGCATATATAAGTATTTTAGTTTTAATGAAAAATAAGGTTAAAAAATATGTTAAGGTATTTATAATATGATAGAAAGTAGAGAAAGATGGAAAGGATTTGCTGAAACAATTAATAGAAGTGGAATACAAAAAGGGAGGTGAAAGGAAGTCGAGGAAACAAGGGAATGAAAGATAGAGTATGGAAAAGGTGTGATGTATGTTTTTAAATGGTTTTTGTTTTGTTTTGTTTAGGGTTAGGGTGGGTTAGGGTTTTGTTTAGTTTAGTTTAATGTGTTTAGTTTAATGGGTTTAGGTTGTGTTTTGTACTGTTTATATATTGTATTGTATTGTTTCTTTTCTTTTTTTGTTTTTTCTCTCTTGTCTTTTTTCTTTTTCTCTTCCTTTTCTGTAATCTTTAAAAGTAATAAATATTATTTTTGAAAAAATAAAAAAATAAAAATAAAAAGCTCCCTGAATACAGTGGTACCTCAGGTTACATACGCTTCAGGTTACATATGCTTCAGGTTACAGACTCCGCTAAACCAGAAATAGTACCTTGGGATAAGAACTTTCCTTCAGGATGAGAACAGAAATCGTGCTCCGGTGGCGCAGCAGCAGCAGGAGGCCCCATTAGCTAAAGTGGTGCTTCAGGTTAAGTACAGTTTCAGGTTAAGAACGAACCTCTGGAACGAATTAGGTACTTAACATGAGGTACCACTGTAAAGAAAACTTGTACATCAAGGGGGAGGGGACTTGGGCAGAATGCTTCTCCTTCAAGTGGTTCTCCTCAGTGTGCAGATTGGATGTGCTGGTACACCCTGAAAATTCCCACTTGTATCCTGCGAGAGAAAGTGAGACGCTTAAATCCATTAAGTCTTAAACATTCCTTCAGTACATAAAAAATGCCTGCGTGTTCTGACGTGTTGGCCATTTTGTTTTCGCAAGGGCTATATTTAAACGTAAGGTTATTGTAACATACAAATCAACACAAATAGACTCGAGTGCATCTGTATTTTGCTCTTGAGCAGATGGAGTCCCCGTCTGCCCACATGTCACTGGCACAAAAGGCATAATGGATAATAGCAGAAGTATGACGGCTTAGTGCATAAGAAGGCTATTATTATACGGTAACGGTAATAAGGTGACACTGCTAGCAAGCGGAGCTTCTCCATATGGGAACACTGGATACTCTCTTATGGAGATTTGAAATGGAACTTAATTAGGCCTCGGTAGAAAAGTACTTCTTTCTTTCTTTTTACCGTTTTTTTCAATATATAATCTGCTTCAGTCTCTGGGGTAGGGAGATGAAGTTGCTCAAACTAAATGGACGTGGGGGAAAGGAAGGTAAGGAAGCAAATTCAAACACAGAAGGAGAAGGGTGCTGTGCTGTAGCAGCCATAAGTGTAATTATTCTCTAGAAAATTACATAGGATGAAAGACCTCCACCCCTCTCTCTTCTTGCAGAAGAACAAAAAGGAGGGAGAACTGGGGGGGGGGGGTAATGGCTTTGTAACAAGAAGCCCCAACTTTCCTTGCAGGACAGTACAGGGAAATAGAATGAACTTCAATTTATCTAGGGCAAAAGTGGGGAACCTCAGGGCTGTAGCCCTTCAAGTATCCCTCTTGACACTTGGGTCTCATGACACTTTGCCTCACTAGGTCAAAACCACATATTATGCAGCCACCTTGAGCCAGCCTCTTGTGAGTGATACTTTTGCCATCACACCCACCCTGAGGAAGACTCAAAACACCACTTTAAGTTGGGGGGAAGGCTATTTTATTAAATATAACATTATTTAAACTTGAGGATCTGCAAAGAAAACCAAGACTTGATCCAATTCTACCAAACAAAACCTAGTCCAAGTGGGAAAGCTCCCAACTTAGGGGGCAGGATCATCTCCCTCCCTACTCACAGCTGTCCATGGAGGCGCAGGTCAATTCTGTGTCCAGGGCAACTGTCTATCAGCTCCATCTGGTATGCAGGCTGAGACCCTACCTGCCCGCAGACTGTCTCACCAGACTGGGGCATGCTCTAGTTATCTCCCGCTTGGACTACTGCAATGCGCTCTACGTGGGGTTACATGTGAAGGTGACCCAGAAACGAAAACTAATCCAGAATGTGGCAGCTAGACTGGTGACTTGGAGTGGCCACCGAGACAATATAACACCAGTCTTGAAAGACCTACATTGGCTCCCAGTACGTTCCCAAGCACAATTCAAAGTGTTGCTGCTGACCTTTAAAGCCCTAAATGGCCTCAGCCCAGTATACCTGAAGGAGCGTCTCCACCCCCATCGTTCTGCCTGGACACTGAGGTCCAGCACTGAGGTCCTCACTGCGAGATGTGAGGTTACAGGGAACCAGGCAGAGGGCCTTCTCGGTGGTGGTGCCCTCCCTGTGGAATGCCTTCCCATCTGATGTCAAAGAAATAAACAACTATTTGACTTTTAGAAGACATCTGAAGGCAGTCCTGTTTAGGGAAGTTTTTAATGTTTGATGTTTTATTCTGTTTTTAATCTGTTGGGAACCACCCAGAGTGGTGGGGAAAACCCAGCCGGATGGGCGGGGTATAAATATTATTAGTAGTAGTAGTACTAATAGTAGTAGTAGTAGTAGTATATCCTGAGGCGATGAAAGTCACTACCTGTGCCCTGAAACAAGGAATGGGATAAATTCTTCCTCCTGGCTACACGAGCTCTGGGTCTGTGAATCAGACAACTGCACTGTAGCCCCACTGGTTCACGGTTCACCCTGATGTGCATGCCTGGTCGACAGACACCCCTGTCACCCACTAAGCAGATACAGTGTGGGGTAATACCAGAGTACCCCTGTCCCATAATGCCTCATGATTAAAGATCCTCAGATCATAAACTGTATTTCATGCCCAGACTAAAGGCCAGAATAACAAGAAATTATACCACTCCAAAAATTATTCCCAACAATGTGGAGCAGGCAAAAGAAAGGCATTATGGGCCAATTAGAGGCTCCCCGCAAAATTCCTATTCAGCCTCTGCAAATGGAGGGGCATCACAAGAAAAAAGGGGGTGAGGTTTTAGAAGGGAGGAGGAATATATATCCCTGCTCCCTCCACATTTGAACTGGGCAGTTGTCCACTCATGCCACCCCAAAACTCTTCCCCAGGTAGAAATCATATGAGTTTTCCCCTGCAGTGACTGGGGTGTGGTTGTTATTCACCCCCAAATAAGGTTTAAAATGAGGGCTATTTGGGTGCAAGTTAAATTTTCCCGACTGGATATCAGTGTGTGGGCCCTTGATTTTCAGCAGCCTTGTTCAGGGGTGAGAAAAATGTAATAGAATTCTAGAGGTGGGCAGAGGGTGGAGGAAAGTCATCTGTCCTGGAGTTCTAGGATCTTGTTTGCATCTCACAATTGGATTAGCCCATAGTACCACGCCAGAAGGGCCTGCAGGACAAAGTATACATTTTAATGAAACACTCATAAATGTCAGAGAAGCAATCCTATTTCATCCTTTTGTGCCAGCACCTGGAACCAACACAGATTTTATATATAAAGGCAGACAGAAAGAAATGAAATTAGTTGTCTATTGCTACCGAGACAGCTGAATTATTACAACAAAAGAAATGAAGATGCCCTAACAGATTTGCCTAGTTCCGGGCAGCAAGAAAGCAAAAGGCTGAGTATCTCCTGTCAGGCTTTCCATCTAAGTAGAATGTGTGTGTGTGTGTGTGTGTGTGTGTGTGTGTGTGTGTGTGTCATTTTAGCCTGAATTTTTAAAATGAGAACATAGCTGAACTATATTGAAAGTCTATCCATGTTTTAGCTTTATGATATGGCTGTTTGGATAAAGAGTGTGGCATTCTTTCCATTCACAATTTTATTTCTACTAGGCAGTGCTTTTTTTCTAGAAAAATAGGTGCTGGTACACACTATAAAGTTGTCACAGTAAGTGCCACACTTTTTAACAACAAAAAAAGAGGTACCAGTACTATGGGCCCTTGAGTACTCCCTGGAAAAAGCACTGCTATTTGGCAATATATAAATCTAAGTAAATCTCTCTCTCTCAATCTCTCTCTCTCTCTCTATTCATAAATACTGGTACTTGTACAGATAGATGCAAATGTAGCTAATTTATTGGCAGTAAAATTCATACAACCAGTCTATTAAGATTTCTTTAATTTGGCAAGAATCTTAGGTAGCTCCAAAGTGTTTGTGTTCCCTTTTAAACTTTTGTTAAATTAAAATAAGAAAAATATTCAGATCAGTGTGTGTGTTGGTACGAATACATACATTTCAGGAGAGTCATTATCTATCTATATATCTATTGATAAGTAGATTTTAAGAAAGATTTGTCAAGGAATGGAAGACAAAAATAAATGGTCCAGCAGATTATGAATGAGGCTCATTTTTCTACAATCAGAGCTGGAGAGGACAACCCAATTCTTCTTTGAATAATATCTGTTAATTTATCAAGTTCGGTGATTTTCTAACACTCTAATCAGTCATCCTTTCACAGGTGGTACACTGGCAGATTTACAATGACTTTCTGATGCTATCCTTGCCACCACAAATGAATCCAACATGAATAACCTAATGTGGCGATGAAGCCTCTTACCCATATTATTCAGTACTACACAAGTAATGAAACAAATGTTTGTTATTGGAGGATCAAGTCCAAAATCTGTAAACAAAATATACCTTTTTGTTTATAGCAAAATGTATTGTATTGGTTAGGAAATTGTAAGGAAGAAACAATGGACTGAGAGCTAAACTACATATTACACAGTTATTGCACACTGTTGACATATTACATGGCACATGATAGCAGATCCATGCTGCTGCTTTCATAAAATTCAGAGCTCCCACTGCTGCGTGTGCTGTTGTTGTTGTTTTTTTAAAAAAATATCTGCAGTGCCAAGGCCTACTTATAGAATCAATGGTGCAAGTGAAATACTAGTGAAATTATGTTGAGTTGCTGGGACCACCTGTGCTGAGCTGTGTTCAAGCACCCCTTGTAGTAACCCACCAAATACAGTGGTACCTCTGGTTATGAACTTAATTAGTTCCAGAGGTCCGTTCTTAACCTGAAACCATTCTTAACCTGAGGTACCACTTTAGCTAATGGTGCCTCTCGCTGCCACTGCTCCGCCGGCACACAATTTCTGTTCTCATCCTGAGGTAAAGTTCTTAACCCAAGGTACTACTTCTGGGTTAGCGGAGTCTGTAACCTGAAGTGTTTGTAACCTGAGGTTACAGTTTGCAGCATTTACCTACGCAATGAGCCCCTGTAGCAACTCCATCTCACCTAGACTATCCATTGGACCCTCCTGAACTGGAAGGAATCGTAGAAGGTGTGACCATAAAGTTCAGTGAATGGTCACAGAAATCGGACAGCGAGAAATATTTGAACATACAGGCCTTACCGGCCTTCAAAGTAGGCCACAGCATTCGTAGAACTGTTGGAAACTTCTGGAGAAGTCCTCTTTTCATACTGCTTTCAGTTCCCTCGTCACAGCAGCTTGGATGTGTGAAATGTTGGGAAATCTGTGCCCTTTCAGTGCAGATTTCAGTTTTGGAAAAATAAAGAAATCCGGTGGGGCCAGATCGGGAGACTATGGAGGGTGGGTCAACTCAGTAACCTTGGTAACAATTTCACACGGAATATGCAATTCTTCCACCATCATTTGGACGAACAAATGTCGATCCCACATCAATAACTCACAAACTCTGTCAAGATTTGTCACCGTTCTGCTCGTTGATGGTCTGCCAGACCAAGGGTCATCTTCGATGGTTTGCCGCCCTTCTCAGAAACACTTAAATCACTCATACATTGTCTTTTGAGTTACAGCTTCATCTCTGTACACAATTGTGAGCATTTCGTGTGTTTACGATGCCGATGTTCGAATATTTCTCACTGTCCAATTTCTGTGACCATGCACTGAACCTTGTAGAATCATAGAACTGTAGAGTTGGAAGGGGTCCAAAGTGTCATCTAGTCCACTCCTCTGAAACCCAAGAAGGAGTACAACAGGCCTTCCTTTTCCAGTTGAGTCTTGCCTTTGCAACATGCCCTTTGGTTCATTCTGGCATCCTTTGCCTGTCCTTTGTTTCTGGTTTGCTCCTTGCTCCTGTCTCCTGGCACAACTAATAGTGGTTCCCATAGTAGTTTTGTTATCTATGTGTGCACCATACCTTTTTAAAATAGCCCCAAGAACTAGCATTTCAATCTGCCTTTAAAATCAGCAGAAGTGGGGATCTGAATGAGGGCAAGGTCTTCCTGGCCCCACTACAATACTCCATCCACACTATAGTGTATTTAGAAAACTGAGGATAAAATAGTGAGCTCTGTGCCATTACAGTGACTTTCATGGCTGAGCTTGCAAAAACACCACCAAGTTATATGTGCATAAGCACATATATTAAAAATGGTATGGACAAAACCTGATAAAAGAACAATTCTGTATCTTTTTTTAAAAAAGACTAACAATGTCAGTTGACATATAGGAAGAACAATAAAGCTCTGCAAAAATGCGACACAGAGTTGCTTCTAATTCCAGTCACCCTGAATTTCTTTGGAATTATTCACTGGCTTTTAACACAAGAATTAAAACCTATCATTTGTTTAAACAATGCAGGGAGGGGGGAACCATTAACATCTGGGGGAATTCAATAGCATAAAAAGGCAGTCAGGTGCCAGGTTGACATTTACTGAAATCGGTGTCAAAGCTTTCTGCGAGTTTCACATTGTGTTTTTAATGGGTCTTCAGAAGTTACATTGCAATGACTGTTTAAATTTAGTCCCAAATTAGAGCAATTCCCATTCATTTCTCTGAAACTTTGCATGACTCCGCCTTTTCCTCCCTAGGAGTACAAAACCTTGGAAGGATTAAATAATTCCTTTCACTCTGTGGAAAACTACAACAGGAACACTGGGCAATTGGAAGGCTTTTCTCTCCAGCTGAAACAAAGAAGGAAATTCCAGCTATTGATCACATCCTGAGTTAGAGCATTTCCCATCATGATCACGAGAGTTCAGAATTGCATGATTCCATGCACACACCCTTTTCATTCATTCCTCGAGCCTAAGTTTCTCCCCCACACCTCTCTTCAAAATGGCAGAGGAAAGCATCTTAATAGATCTCTATTGACTTTGATGTTGTGATGCGTCTATTTCAGGGGCAGGGGAGTGGGAGACTGTATGCTTTTTAAGCAGAACACATAAAGAGATCCGGTCTTGAGAATTTCCTTTAAACATACTGTGGAAGCAGGATCTTTGCCAAAGTCCTTAGAGAATAGTGCACCTTCCCCACATGAGCTCAGGAAAGGTAAGTGGGGTGGAGTGTAGAGATAGGGTTGCCATATGTACTCTATTTCCAGGACATGCCCTCTTTTTCAGGTCTGGTTGCCATAGGTCTCCCTTTTCCTGGACATGTCCTCTTTTTTCAGAATTACAATTTCTGTCCGGGTGGATTTTTAAAATTTGGCAAAATGTCTGGGCTTTTTTGTTTACAGTAACCCAATATTTTTTTTCTAGCAAATTAGACTCAGGTCTAAAGCCCCCAGCTATGCTTGTCTGCAGCAGAGAATCACAACAGAGCAGCATCATAAACTAGCTACATACTAATCCCATCTTTTGTGGCTGAACTAGAGAACTGGCTCACCCACAAGATCTTAGAGAAAGAGTCTGGGAGGGCAAGAGTTAGCATCCCCCTGCCCTTAAGGAGAATCTGTATGTGCATGTTAAACAGTTTAATAAATTGTTCTATGTGATTCCAGAGGGTGGAACCAGAGGGTGGAATCATTCTGCTTGCTCAACAGGCCAGAACTTGTGCAATAGAACTTCCTTGACCTCTTCTTTGCACACCCTCAAAATGTTCCCTATGGAGTAGCATGGAGAAGGGGGAAATCCCATTGTGCAATAAGAGCTCTGTGTGTGGAACATTAGGCACAACTTGTTGTTTCTTCCTCAGCATGAATGCTTTCAAGATCCCTGAGATGTCCAATTTAATCTCAATTTTCTTCTTGGCTTAGGCAGGTGCAAGTCAATGAACTCTTTGATTCAGGGACCTTCTAAATACCAATGTTCCATGCAGATGGCTCAAGATGCAGAAATGAAAATGGCTCCTTCCTGCTATGGTGATAAAGGTGGCATCTGAGGCAAGCAACATCTTCCTAATACAAGGTCTCTCTCCTATCCTGCTATGGAAGCAAAAGTTTTCTTGTTCAAGAATGAAATCACAGCTTTTCTAGGGCCAGCTCTTGGTTTTTAACCAAATAAAGAGGTGCATTGGGGAAAGCTCATGAGTAAATAATGTTGTTCACTAAAATTGCATAGTCGGAAAAGCACAATACTCTTTTGAGTAAAAGCACAATGTGTTGTTGTTTTTTGAAACAAAATAAAATTGCAACTCGGTAAATTACCATTTGAGATGAGTTTAGGATTTCTGCCATATAATTTACTTAATTATCAGTGCCACCTTTGCAAAGTAAAGCCTTTAGAGTCCAAGCACAGTGCAGAATCACGGGAGGTTGAATATGTGATAGTCTTAATGGTTCCATAGCCTATAAAATGCATTAGTGGTGTTTTTCCTCCCCCAAGAGAGTGATTATGGCTTTCTTTTTTAAAAATGCTATTATATCTAATTTGTGTTATGCTCCAGCAGAGGAAATGATTCTCCATCGTTCCAATTTATATGGCAAACACAAAAGAATAATCAAGTGGGAAAATAATGTATTGACTACAACCACACACCGTCTCCCTGTATGAGTACATGCTACCCCCAAAACAGCATTAGCGGAAATAACAGCACTCTTTGTATATATGCATCTCTACGAAGAGTAGATTTCAAAATAAACTAATCATGTAACTTAGAAGAGGTGAAAATAGAAACATTGTTGATGAAACTTCAGGCTAGACTCCATCTCAGGAAGAAGAAGAAAAAAGATGGCACCTTGGGATAGATCTGCTTTAGAATCTGTAATTAGGATTTGTCCTAGCTATGAAGCCAGAAGCATATACATCATAATTATTTTATTCATCAGTTTAAGGGCCATGGCAGTCAACCAATTCACACAATTTCTTCCTGCAGGTGTTAGCAGTGTGGCATGCTGTTCATTTAGGTGGTAACAGTAGGAGGGCCGGGAGCCACACTGCCACAAGACCAAGAGAGCAGGCCCTGAAACAGGCATCTAAGTGGGTCATTACTTGAATTGGAGGCTGCCAAGGAACCATATGCAATCTGCACAAGACTCTTTTGAAGGGAGAGAGGGGTACACATGTTGATCTATCATATCAACTTAGTTTGTGACATTCTGTTGCAATGGTTGATTGATAATAGTAGCAGTAGTAGTAGTAGTAGTAGTAGTAGTAATAATAATAATAATAATAATAATAATAATAATAATAATAATATAAAAAATACCCTGCTCATCTGACTGGGTTGCCCTAGCCACTTTGGGTGGCTTCCAATATGTACAAAACCATAACGAAACATCAACCATTACAATCAACCATTCCCAATAAAGGGCTGCTTTCAGGTGTCTTCTAAAAGTCAGATAGTTGTTTCTTTCCTTAACAGCTGATGGGAGGGCATTCCACAGGGTGGGCACCACTACCAAGAAGGAGCTCTGCCAGGTTCCCTGCAACCTCACTTCTCACAGTGAGGAAACTGCCAGAAGACCCTCAGAGCTGGACTTCAGTGTCCGGGCTGAATAATGGGGGAGGAGACACTCCTTCAGGTATACAGGGCCAAGGCCATTTAGGGCATTAAAGGTCAGCACCGACACTTTGAATGGTGCTTGGGAAAAGGAATCCTTTTGCAACCCAAATTTTACAACCAAAAACCCAACACAAAATGGCTGAAAGACTGACTCCTTCACACCGTATGTACAAGCATTGTTTTGATCCTCCCAGCGATGCTGTTCCTCCAGGCATTCACAACCAGCCGTGACCCAGTTGTGACACAGGATGCCTTTGATAAGGAAGCTGTAAACATCATCTCTGAACTTTGCTGCACTCTTTAATAAATTACGGGAGCTCATTAAACTCTGCACCATCTTGCGTCTCATTTCTGGTTTGTGTCTCAAGTCTTCAGCCCTAGCTTAATTTTGCTTTGCTTTGTTAGCCCTTTCTTCAAGAAATACCCATGCGTCTCATTCTCTCTCTCTCTCTCTCTCTCTCCAAAACAATGTGGTATTACACACTGTTCATTAAAAGGAGGCTTTAGCCAGATGCTAATTTTGAAAGGTCATGTTTTGTTTGACAGGGGAAAATAAAAAAGCTGTCAGAGGAACTAAGTAAAGGGCACCCAAGATGGAATGTGTGTTTTATTAATGAGCAAGCAGTGAAACCCTCTTTCTGATAAGCACATTTTAAGCCTACCTGTGGAAGCGAAAGATCTTGAAGGCAAAGAACATTGTGAATCTTTGTCCCAGTTCATAGATTCCCAGCAATGGCCACAGACTTACATCTTTTTGGGGGGTAGACAGGTGCTAATTTCTGTATTCTTTGAAGTACCAAGTGAAGTATCATGTTCACAGCTGCCAGCATATGCAACATATGAACCAGAACTAAGTTTCTACAAATGGAGTCAAGCTACCCCTTACGATTACTATTGGGTCTGAGACTGCAGGCTATAATACTCAACCATGTTTCCTGTATAACTGTAAAGTATTACATGGTATCTTGGGACCAATCAATATGTTATCTTGGCATCTCTCCATGTAGTTAACTACTTATGCAGTGAAAGGGCAGACTGAGTTTAACTTTTCTGTTTTTACTATTCGCCGCCAGGAGTGGCTAAGGAAACCCAGCCAGATGGGCAGGGTATAAATAATAAAATTATTATTATTATTATAACCATGTGAGTGAAACCAGTATATTAAAAAAAAATATATGTAAGGGGATAGTCATTAAAGTGCTCAGATGCTCATAGACCCATACAAACACCCCATGAAGTAGACAGCCTTTGTAGCAACTACACTCTTGGGATAACGTATGAATTGCATTGTGAATTTCTGAAATGCCTAAGATGCGAGAAAACTTGTAATTTAGTAGGCATGTCCTTGTTCTTAATAATTCATTTTCATCCTTTATTACCATAATAATACAACAAGTGTGCCCTTAACTTTATCTCAGCCACCTTGGTCAAAATTTGCCATTGCTGTGAAAAGCAATCAGGGCTTTTGTTGAAACATCAGCAGATCAAATATTGCTATCTTACCAATGTTCACACAATTTGAAATGGGGGTTTATCCATCCAAGAGGAATTTTATATCCGATATGACAAAACAATGACTTCTTAATAAAGAGCCTGCAAAGTTAAATACCTCAGAGCTGTTCAGTTGTGATGATTGGTTAATATGCTGTTAGGGGCCACCCCAATTCCTGCTGAGGCGGGGTCTGTGCTCCTTTGGAGAACTGGAGACATGGCAGAGGCTGTCATAGCTTTAAGAAATATGATTTATTCACATATTGACACCTGAATTTAGATGGAGCCAGTCCAGATCTTACAGCATGGTTTCCTCAAGAGGAGCTTGTTCCCCAAATCAGTGCAGCATAGGAATCCAAGGGACCTGTCCCAGGCTGCCTTCGGCCAGCCTGCCTAATAATAATAATAATAATAATAATAATAATAATAATAATAATACTTTATACCCTGCCCACCTGGATGGTTCTGTCCTTTTTCATCTATTCCAAGACTCATGCCAAAGGCCCCAAACTCTTCTTGTGACATCATGTCCAGATATCCAGGAAACCTTCCAAATCACCAATCTCTCTTTACACCTCTGGGCAGAGGGGAAGGAAAGTTCTCTTGCCTTGCCAATGGCCCTATATAGCCCTGTATTGCTTTTTAATGGCCGGGTTCTTTTGCATAGGCTAGCCCAGGAATTCCTCTGCAGCTCATATTTCCCCCTTCATATTCCAAATAGTCAAACCCATTTTTTGGGGTTTAGGGGAGGTCTCTCTGCCCCCCATGCACAAACCTAGTGCTATTTTCCTAGAAAAAGAGGTGCCAGAGCTCACCATGAACTTCTCCCTTGTTCTCTTAGAATGGCAATGGTGCACACCTGAGAGGTGCTGGAACTGAGTTCCCATGAGCTTCAGATGAAAAAAAGCCCTGCCCAAACCTATACCAATATGTATATTATCCTATTTTTCTGCTTTCCTGTATGACTCCTAAACAAAATGACTAACAGCAATTAAAACCCAATGCAAAATAACAAAACATGATACAATTAAAATACCATAAAAACTCAACAACATTTTAAAAAGATCAGTACAAAAAACCTCCACCAAAAAACAGAACTATATCCATATCCAGTTATCTCCCTCAGAACATGTTTCCTAGACAGTGAGGGTACAGCAGAGACCTTTATATCAGGCATTCAGAGATTACTTGATCTCAACGAGATGCAGGATTGCTGCTGCTGCCCTGGCCTGATTAGCATTCTTGATAATGTAGGAACAAGAGTCCTAAAGCCGATTCAAGTTCTACAGTATAATTCCCTCTTCAACCCAGATATAGATATTGTTTTGCTATTAAGGCAGTTTCCTAGCTTTTCCTGTTCAACGTACCTAAATTCTCCTAGAGATTCTTGTCTGTGAATCAACTGGGTCAACCAAGAAATGCAGAGTATTTTTCTTTCTTACTCTCCCTTTCACATGAGTTAAAGAATCAGAAGTGACAGCCTTGTTTCTTGGATGTTGCAGAATAACCAAGAAAATAACCCATGAGTTGGCAGAAAAAGTATTAGTGTCAATAGCTCACTGAATGAATAAGGCTTGAAGTTTGATCCGACAGAACTGAAGGAGCTCTTGTGTTAAACATATCTGAAGTGGCAGATCACTGAAACAGAAAAAGGCCCGCGCAGGAAGGAAGGGTAGAATAGGGAAAAGGAAGAAAGCTAACAGTCTTCCCTGTCATTTTGATGGCAATCATCCATAGTAGACTCTCTGGCTTATATTATCAGTTCATAATGGGATACAGAGAATGTACACTATCAAGATGCTGATGGTCTTGTTTTAGCCATAAATGTTGGTTTTGTCAGGAACTTAGACTGGGTAAAGGGGTGAAGTCATGAGAAGGCAGTTTTCTCTTCACTAGTTTCACTAATTGGCTAGTTCACTAATTGGGAAGAATTTCACAGCTTTGGAGTCACACATACACCCTAGACTCTCAGCTCTGGAGAGCTACTGCCTAGACATCTTATGACTGACAGGGAAGATTCAAGCTAGTTACTAAGCAAAAATGTATAAGCTACCCATATGCCCTTTCTATGATGCCTCACTTTTTGTCTTTACCTACCTGACTGGCACCTGTGTTGCGTCTTTTTGTGAGGTCATGGATTCACCGACAATATCTGCTCCTTTAGTTATGGAACACAGCAGTGTTGTACAGTGGTCAGAGAAGGGATTGTCAAAATCTTTAGATAAGGCATCACCAACATTTTGGGGCCCATGGGCACATTCAGAAACTGTTGTGGGCACCTCACATGTGCACACACAGAGCAACTGCACAACCACACATATGCCTTGCAACTACAGAACCACAAGCAACCGCAGAATCATGCACACACTTTGTGGTCATGCAACCACAACCGCAACCACACAACTACACAATCTCTCTCTCTCCCCCCCCCTCTCTCTCACATACACACATTGTAATCCCTTCACAACCACACTTGCTTGTGCTTTGCTTTTTGCTTCGTTTTGTTTCAATCCAGTGTAACAGAAGAGAGTACTAGGGATAAGCAAAGATGTCTCACATTACCCAGGACTGAGTCTTACTGCATCACTTACATCAGTATGGGTTAGAGGGCTGGGAGGTGTCCTCTTCTAACACTCATCTGGCTCACCTCAGAGGGAGATGTATTATGACACTGCAGTGTTCAAATTTCTTATCCTAGATTTGAAACGTCAACGATGAACAAGAGAAACATGTTCATCCCCTACCATGTTGTGTCCCTAGGATGAAAAAGGCAATAACTGATGTGAACTATTTACTCACTCCATGTTCTAATTTAACAACTTTTAGTGAGCAAATGTTGAGAATTATATGTGCACACACTTCCAGTCCCTTTGTAAACTGTTGTGAGTCTATGCTGCCTTTTTTTCCCCAGTGGGAAGGCAGACCCTGACATTTCTGTGTACAAAGTCAAACTGTGGAGACCCAGGATAGTAGAAAGATTCTCTGAGCTTATTGTCAGGCACACACCTGAATACTTGATTATTTCTAGGCATTGGAGAAATGCCCCTTTCTTTTCTTGCATTATATCTTATGATCCCAACCCAGCCCTCTTGGGAAATTCAATGCACATTTCTTGCATTATTCTTATCCATCAGATTTTAGCTCCTTTTGGGTTTTGACAGCACAGTCCACTGTGCATGAATGATGGCTTGTATTCCTTAATTTTGGATTATTATTATTTCTAAAAAAGCCATACTCAAGTTTTAATGGGAAAAGTCATGTGACATGATATCTGAGACAAGTGGATTTATATGTTTCCCCCCATCTAAACTACAAATATAAAGGCTGACATATCTGGAGCCTCCAATTGAGCAGAACTGGCTTGCTAAAAGAATGCTAAACATCCAATAGATTCAGCTAGATTTCGATAAGTGGCTTTCACATAATGTAAAGTATCACATAAAATGTGAAAATTACCCAGTAATGAAACATCAGGAAGATGGAACAAAGTGTTGTTTGAATGCAGCCTGTCTGGGTATGTATATGAGCTGTAATCCATGGATCTGTTCCTGCTGTATTTCCTGTAATCATGGTGATTCCCAGAAGTGCCACCATCATCTCAAAAATGCTACATGGAGGTCTTTCATATAAGTGTGAATTGACCTGTAGCCCATTATAAGCAGTTGATTAAACCAATTCCTTTTCTCTGCCATGAAGTGGCTGCTTTGGTGCTCTGAGCTCTGGAAGGAAGGCATCCTGGCTCCATCTGATAAGAGGTCTTGCTCTTTTGCTCTCCATAAGCAATATTCATCTCTCCATAGGCATACTCAAATGATCATTTCTTCTTCTTCTTTGAAATAGTTTTATTCAAGCATTAATCGGATGACTTTTAAAATATTTGAATCCCCCCAGCCAAAATGTAATGGCATGCTTTGTGTAGTATTTACTATCTACAGATTATTATTATTATTATTATTTTTCTGTGCAAGTCCACTTTCTGAAAAAGAATGGGCGAGCCCCTACCTGTATGGAGCTCTGGGCACACTTGTGAATGTTGCAGCCTTTTGAACTGTGAAATGTGGCTGTGTTTTTGCATGCTGCTTCTTAAACAGAATGGTGTGGTACAGTTCTTGATGGGATTTGCATGAATCACTTCAGGCAGTGGTTTTTAACCAGTGTGACGTGGCGCCCAGGGGTGCCTTGAAGGATGGTCAGGGGTGCAACACTAGACTCTGTCCCTCTTTCCTCTCCTGCCTCCTCTATTGCCCTCTTGCGTTTCTGCCTCCCAAAGGCTTGCACAGTTGTTTCTTGCAGCACCCCTGGCTACAAGCTCCCCAGGCAAATGGTGCCTCTGGGGCTGGCCTCTCTTCTCTTTCTTCAAGAATCAGATCAGGAGTTCAGCCCAATGCATAACTGCAGTGGCTCTGTAGGGACCACTTATTCATGCATGCCTCCTGCACTGGTCCGGACTACTTTACTCCTGAACTTTGCATGCTGAACAACAAATTCTGAATGAGGTTTCTTAGTGGAGTCATCTAAATATATCTGGAAGCCTCCTTGATCCTCGGAAGCCTGATATTGGGGTAAGAAGCCTCCTTCAGATCTTGTTGATTAGAATGTAAAGGCCAAATGATGGAGTGGGTGAGGCCAGATGTATAGTGTCCAGATCAAGGGAAGTAATAGTACCACCCTATTCTGTCTCAGTCAAACCACACCTGGAATACTGTATCCAATTCTGGTGCCACAATTTAAAAACTAGAACATGTACAGAGGAGGGCAACTAGGATGATCAAGGATCTAGAAGCTAAGCCTTATGAGGAGCGGTTGAAAAAGAGGAGACTGAGAGGAGATATGATAGCCATCTTCAAATATCTGAAGGGCTGTCACAAATATCTGAAGGGCTGCTTTGATTATGATTAATTCTTAAATAATCTCCCTATTACACTTGCCGAATTGCTGCCTTCTGAGGGAAAAGATGGAAATCATTCCCTGCCAGTGGAAACCCATGAAACCATATTGGAAACCTTGTGTCCAACTGAACGGGTGATTAAGAGATTAGTGTGGAGGATGGAGCGTGGAGAATTTCAGTGCTGCTAGACATGTTAATCTACCTGGGGCATCTGCTGTGGACAGGCAGGATCTGGTGGGGGTGGGATTGAGAAATCATCAGCTCCAGAGGTTTTGTCTCCAGTTTCTCAAAAGTTGTATTTCCCCTCAAGAGAGACTTCTGGTCTTTTTGCTTCACTTATAGGAGCAAGCTTGTTTTTTTCCCCTCCTCTGGAAGGTAGGTTTTAAACCAATGGCCTCAAGTTGCAGGAAAGGAGATTCTGACTAGACAAACTTTCTGACAGTAACGGCTGTTTAACAGTGGAACGGTCTCCCTCGGGAGGTTGTGGGCTCTCCCTTCTTGGAGATTTTAAAGCAGAAGTTGGGTGGCCATCTGTCATGGATGCTTTAATGGAGATTCCTGCATTGCAGGGGATTGGACTAGATGACCCTTGGGTCCCTTCCAACTCTAAGATTCTATTATTCTATGGGGTGTTCTTGGAGATAGAGCCTGCATCAGTAGAGGGGCACAATAGCAGCACACACTCCTAGCAGCAGTGCTGTACTCACCAAGATGGGGTGAAGTGAGAAGGCATTGAGTTTGAGTGGTGATTGCAGCACTCCATCACAGCTTCGTCCACCAACCCAGAGCTCCCCTGGCCTCACCACTATCTCATTCCACCCCCTGCCCCATGCTGGTGAGTGTATCTCCCTTGGCAGGCAAGTGCAGCACTAGGAAACTGTTGCTGCCACTCCATGTGGCCCGTATACAAGGCCCCACGGTGCCTAAATGTTTGTGCCCTGACGCATTTGGTCGAATGCCTGAAGAGGACTTTTTGTGCAATCTAAACACTTGTGCTATCACAGTTTTGCAGAATTAGCTAGAAGTTTTCTGGAGGGTGCCTCTTGGAGAAAAGACTCCATTATTATGATGTGCCATGATGTGATGAGTCATGGTTGACCATAGCTTGGTCCTACCTGGATGATGAAGTTGGGTAAGGGAAGCTAGGACATTCTAAGCATGTTTGAAGGCTTGGGGGCATATATCCAGCCACATATTGGTTGGATTCAACTTGTTCAGATAAAGTGCACTAAAACTTGGGCTACTCTATTGCCTGTGTGAAATTGGGAAGGACCAACTTTCCCAATAGTGTCTTCCAAGCTGATGTTTCACATCTGATTCCTTCTCTGGTGAAGGCAGTTGCAATATCCACTCATTAATATATATTTTTCTGCTCCCAACCCCCTGGAGCCCCAAAATCAGCCTAGAAAACCTAAAGACTAATACAGTTATCCAGACAGCATTAGTTATTCTGAAAACAAATCTCATGGAACAGGTGCAAATTAGGTAGCAGCCTCTAGCAGGCTACAGCTGCGATTCCTGCTGCTTCCCCATTATTTTGTGCTAATCTATTTATTAAAAGAGAAAGGAGCACAAGTAGAGCCTCAGGTTCCCGCAAGTTGTGTCAGTTAATGATATTTACATCTGCCCTGCTATGAATTATCTCCATGAAATCCAAGGATGGAAATATGAGTTTAGAATGTAGCAACCGTGTAGAAACTAGCCTGCCTACTGTACAAAGGCAAAATGGGTATTCATTGCTCTACCTGCTTTTTCCTCTGGCCCTGCCCACCATGGGCATGTGCCTCTTGTTAAGTATAATGGTTTAATTACACTGAAATGAGAATGCAGAAATGTGTATTGGTGAAAAGTTTTAACATGGGGCTTTTCCATGAGGCTATATTGAAATGAAATAACAGCTCTCTCTGAGCTGGAACTAGTTAATGATTACCAGTTTTCTACTCCGTGCTGAGAGTGAACCTTTGATCATGTGATGAAGGTATTGAGTTCCAAATGCGCCTGCTTGAAAGGTGTGGTGTTTTCAGTCTCTAGGAATGCTTCAAGTAGAACAATGCATTTAAATGTCTCTCCAACAATTGCTCAGCCTAAGGCCAACAGAGGCTGGAATGGGGGAGAGACACAGTTTGGATTTTTGGAATCTTTTATTTCTAAGAAGATGCTGGACAGCACAAGACATTGTATAGATATTTTGGTTGTATCTTTGATGCTTATGTTCTGTTTCTGAAGAGTTATGCCAGTAAAAGTTTGAATAACATTTTATGGGCCTGGAAAATGATTTCTCTCAAAAGGTGTCAGTTCTTATGTTTCTAGTCACTTCAAACTGCACAATATTAATATCTGCAACACCTCTCATACAGTTGCTCAGAACAGAACGAGGATCTTGAGCTGTAAAAAAAAGTTGCCTACCTCTGATATAGTTCACTGGACAACAATGGATGCAGTCTGGATGTGGATTTCCCAGCAATGAAGTTAAGTGGGTGACTTGGGCAAGACCCTTTCAGTCTAGCTCAGTGATGGCCAAAATTGGCCCTCAAGCTGTTTTGGGTCTACAACTCCCATCATCCCTAGCTAACAGGACAAGTGGTCAAGGATGATGGGAATTGTAGTCCCAAAAGAGCTGGAGGGCCAAGTTTGGCTATCACTGGTCTAGCTAACCTCACAGGGTTATTGTGTAGATAAAATAGGACATCTGTCACGGTCGGTTGGAAAGGGTGGACAGAAATGTATGACCCTAGTGCAATTTTATGCAAAAGAAGCAGTCCTGTCTTACATTTATTTACCATTATATGCCAGCTAACTAAAGGAATTCTTCAGGAACAACAGGTAGTGGAAAAGAAGTCAAACTGGTAAACAATGTGGCCATTGGCTACCTTTTGACCATTCTTGGACCAACAGGTTTGCTGCTGAAATAATGCATAGGGGACCCATAGCCCATTGGATGTTGTCTAGTCCCTGTGTGGTTCCATAATAAAGAACCATAAAAATTGAGAGCTAAGGCTCTGAAGCTGCTCATCAACAGCACCCATCCAGACAGCAGACGGAGGAGATACAGAGGCCATCTGGACCTAGCCCTCCCCACTATGCTGAGAAGGATTGTCTTTCTATTTGAATTAGTCATTTCCAAAGGCGAATCTATCCCAATAAATTGCCACTTGCAAATGCTATGCAAATCCATGCCCGCATGCAAATGCTATGCACATCTTTTGTGGTGGTACATTTTCACTCTTTTAATTTTTACAGAACGTAAGTGGCTACTCTCTGCCCAGGGTAGCTGTCTCACACAACCTCAGGGCAGATAAGGGCTTTCTTTCACAACTATTAGCAAATATTTGATTTCCAAGATCTGCAAATAGCACTTGGGCAACAATTGCAAGTTACAGAAGCTGAGTGCCTTTGCCCAGTCCCCAGTCATTTGAGAAGGTCCCAAAACGCCGATCCAGTAAGCTGCTGTACAGCACAGCTGTGCCAAGCTAAAGCTGGTGAAAGCGCTGGGGTTATTTGCATCCAAATCACTGTGTCAGACCAACGTCCCTTCTCCTATGCCTTTTTCCAGCGCTGTTCCATTGAGTGGCTTTTTGAAACAGCATAAATAATTCACCTAATAATTGCATGTTTGAGGTTTCTGCTGTGCTTTTTTCCAAAAAAAGAAAAAGTCTCAGATACAATAAATGCTATGGCTTGTGAACGCAAGAATCATGACAAGCCTTCCCACCCCAGGGGAAATATTTTCCCCCATTGTTATTAATCAGATCCCGTGCTGTATTATAGACCCAAAGAGCAGAGTGAATGAAAATTCAAATTAATATAGTGGTATAATTTAGAGCGAGAAATTATATTGTACTTGAGGGAAATGTATTGGTACATCATTGACTACAATCGTGTTTGATTGATGCTGGGTCTACCCCTCTGCCTAGAAAAGGTTTGAGCGGAGTGGCATGCTCGCCTTGTCACCAGAGAATTGAACCGTGGACTTGAAATGTTGAGGAAAGAAAAGTTTCCTATGCCTGGCCAATTGCAGGTGCGCATAAGAACATGGGAAGTTTCCTCTGAAACAGGGTTTCCGAAACTTGGGAGTTGTAGTCCAAATACAGCTGGAGACCCATCATCCCTAGCTAGCAGAACCAGCGGTCAAAGATGATGGGAATTGTAGTCCAAAAGCAGCTGGAGAACCAAGTTTGGGAACCTCTGCTCTGGAATCAGACCAAGAGGCCAGCATCTACTGCAGCATCCCATTCCTCACAGGCCAAACCAGGTGGCTATGGCCAGCCCACAGGGAGGACAACCACAGAAGAAGAATTTTGAAGGACTGTCTTTCAGAAGAGATGGCTACTTTGCTTTCATTGCCTCTCCCTTTATTCCTTGGAAACATAGGAAGTGGCCTCATACTACTGGTCTATCTGGTTCTGTGTTGTCTACACTGACTGGCAACAGCTCTCCAGGGTTTCAGAAGTAGGTCATTCCCAGCCCTACTCGGAAATTCTGGGGATTGCTGTAGCCCCGTCTGAGTCCTCTTGCTGAGCAAGCAGGGGATAAGAGTCTCTGAGGAACACTTGCCTGAGAGCAGAATCCACGATCGAAGCCAGTCTGTCTGGAGGTCCGGGAATCCAGATAATTGCAGAGCCAAGGGTGCAGGTGGAGTGCAGGAAGTAGCAAGGGAGGGATGGGAGCCATAGACATTATTTCCAGCATGGTAGAAGCCTCCTGAAACCCCCTTCCTGAAATTCCTCAGGAGCTTGGTTTGTCAGCTCTGTCTATGGTAATCTGTGGTATCAATACCAAACACTCTTGCTTAGGAATGCTTCTGAAACTCTCCTCTTCCAGTGCTGCCAACCCGTTCAGAATGGCTTTTGATTCAATGGAGTTGTCCAAGATAAGAGGAAGGGGGTAGATGTTCTCCAACTCTTCTTCTGATTCCATAGAGGTGCCCACTAAGATAAGGGAAGAGATGTTCTTCAACACTTCTTCCCACTGCCACCCCCCCATCACATTTTACATTATTCAGGGAAGTCCATCTGTCCCCACCCCACACCCCACCTTTGGTGACTGCCAAATAGCTACTGGGCTAAGTTCAAAGTGCTGGTTCTGCTACTTAATGTCTTATACATCTTGGGACCAGGATACCTGAAAGATTATATACCTGATTGATCACTGCACTCTGCAGATGAGAGCCTCCTGAAGTTACCATCTTATCAGGATGTCCTTTCTGCACAACATAGGAACCAGTCCTTCAGTTTCATTACACTTACCTTATGGAATGCCACCCCCTTGAATATTAGGGGCCATCTGTTGTCTTTTTGGTGCCTGCTGATGAACTTCCTACTCCAAGAAGCCTGTTTTGCAGAGACCTTTCCCAGTCCACATCTACACTGCAATGGTTTTTAGATGTTCAAATTGTTTTATCGCTTGTGTGTTTGCCATGCTGTACTCCTTTGGGGAGAAGGATGAGGTATGAATTTAATATATTTTAATTAATTAATATTGTTTTCAGGGCGCCACAGCAGGAAAGGGTAATCAGAGAAAACCAGTCACAGGAAATACGGATTTCCAAGCTCCTTGGTCTTGTTTTCAAGTTGGAATCAATGCAGTGGAAATAGTTCATTGTTCCATGTGTTGATGTCAGGGACTGTGCTGAGGAGGGCTACAATGAGGAGGCATGGTGGGTGCCACTACCTCCCCCTGACCCTGAATCTCTCCAGGAGCAGGAGGACAGTATAGATTTAGAACAGTGGTTTGCAGAGGGGCATAGTTCAGAAGGCAGAAGCTGGGAAATACTGAATGAAGAGCAGCTAGGAGAAGAAACACTGGAAGGGAGAGGGCTAACAGATTCAGTCATTGGATAGCATCCCCCTCACCCCCTCCCCACGTTCTAGGAGAGCTGAGAAAGTTGCCAAACAGAAAGCACAGTGACTACAAGCTCAGGTCACCAGATGTAGGGGTGACATGGATTGAGAGCGACGGGGGGTGCAGCCTTAATTGGAAGCACTGCCATTCTTAGAGGGAGATGTTTGTTATCCCTCGCTGTGATTATTAAAGAATTCTAACTGGTTAGAAGACTCTTTTCACTTTGTTCTGCTTATCTACCGCCAAGTGGGAAAGGAAACCAATTCCTTGAAGCCTGACAGTTGATTTCTGAATCTTCTACAGAGCACTTGCCATGTGCAAGGTGCCACAGCTTGTTGTTCCTTCAGTTCACCCTCTACATCATGAAGCTGCACATGTGAATTGAGGAATTGTTATATAAAAAGTAATCTCAATTTGATTCTGTTCAACGTTACATCACAATCTCTTCGTTCTGTGTTGCGTTCATCCACATCCACACTTGTGTGCATTGGTAAAACATAAATTTAAAAACCCTAATGTGGCTGTTCAAGAGATTAGATCAATATATTGTTATGCTGTTTCCTTTATGCATGTGTGCACTTGGATAAATTGATTTTTTAAAAAAATAAATAAATAAACTAGATATGATTTGGTGCATGATTACATCAAGGTTCTTTCAGGGCTGTTTTTTAACTTATGCACCTGTGCATTTCTGTGCATAGATAAGGTCATCAACAAACAAACTTTATGTCTTTGTACATGCAGCTCTATCAAGATTCTCTGGTGTAGTGTTTTACCAGTGTGCAGGGGTACATAGGTTCTGGAGCTAAACTCTCCACAAAACGGAGCAGCGTGCTAACATACATGGTGTTATAGATGTGGGTAAAATTAATAAATATTAGGATTTTGTTTACTTGGAACATGGATTAAAGTGCAGAACTGTGCCAGACAGGGAATTCAGAAAATTCCTGTGCTGGCTTATGCAAACCAGCTTGGCCAAGCTAGGACAATTAAGGGAACAATGAAGGGCCATTGAAGAGAGGAATCCTTTAGCCGGGGGTGGGGTGAGATGTTACCAAGATGATGAGGTGTATGTTTGAGGGGATATGAAAAGGGAGTTGGTTTCTGGGAGGAAGAAGGAGGGAGCTGGACTGAGATCCATCTCTGGATCTCTGGCTTATGCTGCTGCCTCTTGGAATGACTATGCCGTGAGATCTAAACCCCCTCCATGCAGACTGAAGGTGTAAATAGGTGAATAAACATAAAGCACTGTTTATTCGCCCACTGTGTGGGTGCCTGGGGGCCCATGCACTCTTGCCACTGCTTGGCAGAGAGAGGGGCAGGCACCGGCTTTTGGTAACAATATGTATCCTGCATATGATAACATCGCAATAGTTTTCCACAGTGTTTCGTCTCTGTGTATGTGTGCATCGATAGCATCTGGAAGGAGACGTCTACATGAATGCAAGTAACAACAACATCTACCTTTGTAGTCCACGCTTCATCCCAAGGTCTCAGGCCGGAAGGGAAGGATGGAAGAGTGGTCCTCCTCCCTCATTTCTGCCCTGCTGGAGAGAACTTCACAGGGCATGAGGTGGTTCAACAGCCTTTCTCCTTCCCTCCACCAGTCTTTTCACCCAGGAGGACCCTTTATTTATTAATTAAACCACTTTACTTCCCACTGTACACAAAGAACTATCCCAAAGCATGACACCGTATTGCAGCTAGCTGTTTGGGCATCGCTGACACACTGCCCAATCTATTGCATCTTCACCCAGAAGTAAGTGAGTTCAGTGTGACTTATTTCATAGCAAATGTTCATAGCATTGCGGCCAAGCTACACAGAACCTATCTGTTTTAGGTGATCAGAATACTATCACTATAAGACCGCCTCGGAGGTTACATGCAGGTGGTGAATTTCACAATGCTTTCTTCTGTCCTAATGAGGAATCCCAGGGACTAGTCTCACCTTTTAAGTTTGCAAGAACTTCGTGCATCCTCTGCACCCTTCCACCTAACATGTGCCCTATTGCACACATTGGTTGGTTTGAGAACTGCATCACAAAATCAGGAAAAGTGCAAATTTCAAAGGATAGCTGTGTTCCATTCAGTTCATGTGCTGGTTTGAGAAGTCCAAATCAGGCAGTTTTTCATTAAAAGGCAAACAACCCTGAACTTCTCCCCCTCCACCCCTGTAAACAAAACTGCTAAAGCCATCACCTGCAGTTCTTCTAATGATCACATCATTAGAAGAATAATGAAAGGCCAGATCAACTTTTAGAAAGCATTCATAGGTCTGAACCTTTCTGATGAATAGCATCGTTTTTCTTTAAATGCAGCAGAGGAAAAATGAAGCTGTGTACATATATCTCTCTGCCCCCCCCCCAACAACACAGTGTTCATTTGGTACAGTAGTTATTTTGGATTAATCATCCATTAGGCTCTTGTAATGTGATTCTGCTAGGGTGCTGCTGCTGCTGTTGCAGCTGGGGTTTTGTACGGTCGTTGCTTTTTGGATACTGCATGGCAGATGCAGTTTTCAGGGAGCAATGTTTCCCCACAGAGCTAGTGATTTTAATTTACTAACAGTAATAGCGTGCATGCACACACACACAAACACACATCTTGCTCTTAGCCACTCACTTGTGCATTCATCGTCACATGTAGTTCAGGTTCCAAAAAGACTATCCTTGCAACCAGGAAACAAGTAGGCATGGAAAAGCTTGAAGACAGCAAATTGGTCACTGGTTATCAAAAACCATCTATCAAAAACATGTCTGAAAGGTTAGGACAGCAGAGGGAGGCTCTACCAGCAACACGCAGGTGTAGCAGAGCACAGAAACTAGTTGTGTAGCTGGATCCAATGCAAATTTACTCAGATGTAAGTTCCAAAGGTTTTTTAATCACTCCTCAGTAAATGTGCTTTCAGGAGTGCAACATTCAGCCCTGACCTCTGCATGCTTACTTATAAGAAAAGCGGCACTAAATTCAATGAGACTGGTTTGCACTTATTTACTTATTTATTAAAAGTTGGACCCTGTTTTTCAGTTCACAATGATAATCCAAAATAGCTAAAACATATTGTGGGAGATACACACATGGTGCAATTAAAATAGTCACAATATTAACAGAATCCACAGCAGCAGAGAAAAATCACAGAGGTGGCAGTAGCAACGTAGTAAAGAAAATGGACTTCCAAAGGCCTTATAGAACAGAACTGTTTTTATTCTGCAGTAGAAAAAAACAGGAAAGGAAGAGACATAGATCAATGGCTCAGCATTTGCTTTGCCTTTAGGTATTAATTTATCTGACCAATAATCATTATTTCAAAGCTGCCCTTCAGTTATGTTCCCTGAGTGGTTACAAATGACTACAACAATTGCAATGTGCATTCTTTTCCATGAACCCCCATAATGGGACTATTCCATTATTACTAACAGTGAACAGCTAAAACCTCATGAATTTGCCACACCACCTAATTTCTGTTACATAAGCTGGAGCACCAAGGGTGGCCTAAGACATTTTTGCACCTGAGGCAAAATGTTCTGTTGCTGCCCCCATGTGTGCAGATGTGAGGCTCTGTAAGGGCTTTCCCTCAAGGTTGTGTGTGTGTGTGTGTGTGTGTGTGTAAAACTCTGCAAGTGTATCTGGCATGCCCTCCCCTCTTGCTGAAACTTGGTGAGAGAGGACGTTCTGAAGTGCTTTGGCATTAGCTAGGGACGGGGAGACCATCACCAAAGTGGGACTTCTCCAGTGATAGCATTTCCACTGCCTGAGGCAGCTGCTTCACCCTGCCTCATCTGTGGGACGGCTCTGTAACTCAGTGGAGAGCATGTGCTGTCTATGTAGAAGGTCCCAGGCATAGGTGCAAGTTCCAGAGGACAGAGACACTGTGGACCCCCTCAATTTTGTTGTCATTGTTTAGTTGTTTAGTCATGTCCGACTCTTTGTGACCCCATGGACCAGAGCATGCCAGGCACTCCTGTCTTCCACTGCCTCCTGCAGTTTGGTCAAACTCATGCTGGTAGCTTCGAGAATCCAACCATCTCGTCCTCTGTCGTCCCCTTCTCCTTGTGCCCTCCATCTTTCCCAACATCAGGGTCTTTTCCAGGGAGTCTTCTCTTCTCATGAGGTGACCAAAGTATTGGAGCCTCAGCTTCAGGATCTGTCCTTCCAGTGAGCACTCACGGCTGATTTCCTTAAGAATGGATAGGTTTGATCTTCTTGCAGTCCATGGGACTCTCAAGAGTCTCCTCCAGCACCATAATTCAAAAGCATCAGTTCTTCAGTGATCAGCCTTCTTTATGGTCCAGCTCTCACTTCCATACATTACTACTGGGAAAACCATAGCTTTAACTATACGGACCTTTGTTGGCAAGGTGATGTCTCTGCTTTTTAAGATGCTGTCTCGGTTTGTCATTGCTTTCCGCCCAAGAAAGCAATTTTTTTAGCCCTCCCCAATTGTTGAAGCTAGGCATCAAGTGACATCAGGACACCACATCATGTCAGGACATCATGTCAGGGCCCCTCAATGTGCTTCAGAAGATGGCACCTCTGACCCGGGTCTAATCCTCCAATCCTCTCCAGCTGGGGAAAACTCCTGTCTGTAAACTTAGGAGAACCGCAGCTGGACATTCCTGAGTTAGATGAACCAATGATCAGACTTAGTATAAGGGAGCTTCCTGTGTTTCTATTGCAATTTCACCCTTTCAGCATTTTCAAGAGGATATCCTGGGATCCTCAGTGTCAAAGACTCCAAATGAATAAAGTCTCATATATAGATATAGATGATATAGATTTATGGGTTTCATTTTCTTCAACTGAATATCCACTTGGCAGAGATGGCAACAGACTAGAAACAGAATTTGACAAGAGCCTCAGGCTTAAACAAAAATTATATCAGATACTTCAAAAGCAGCTGTTGTTTATAACTCATTCTTCTTTATTATCTGATTTCTTTTTTAAAAAAAATAATAATATCCTAACCCTGATGCTTGAATTAACATTTTTAATGTTTCTTTGATACACAGGGTGGTATGAAGCAGATCAAAGCCATGAAGTTTTGAGTGAAGAGCCATGCCTTCTCCACGTCTGGCCTTCCCTCTTGAAGAAATGAGTGGAGGGCGACATCTGCTGGAGAAGATAAGGCCTTTTGAAGCGAAGCGAAATTTAAACCCCTCACCCACCCACCAAGACAAGGGTTGCTGGAATGGGAATGTGCAATTCTTCAGCTAGAATCCCACTGTTCTGCCTTAACTGTGGTTTTGTGTTATACCAGAATTAATGGTAACCACATTCACTGCAAATGAGGCTCCCTCTTAACTATGGAAGCCTGAGATCCTGGATTCAAATCTTGGCTAAGAAGGAATCCCACTGGCAAAAGAAACTAGAGCCAAAGGAGGAGAGGGGAGGGCAGCCCAATGCCTCCCAAATATTATGTTGCGTGATCTGCTTTTAAAACTACCGCTCATTTGTTTTTAACTGCTCTTGGTTCTGCTTGTGGCTTTGTTTCCTACATTGCATTTTGTCTGGTTTATGTGTTGCCTTTTGGCTTCTTTTGTACTCTATCACACAAACCCTTCAAGTGTCCCTATTTCCCAGGGACAGTCCCAGATTTACAGAAGCTTCACCAGTTTCTGATTTGATCCTAGAATGTCCTGCTTTTACTTTAAAAAAACAAACAAACTCATTTATTCAAGTTACAATACAGCTTTGTCCACTGCCATAATATTACAGAATGATCACTTCAATCTTGGGTTTTTCCTTAGGATTTCCCTAATTTCATAGGAGAAGTGTTGGGGAGGATATGGAGTGATCCGACCCCCGAGCCATCTGAAAGCAGTGCGATGATTTCCTTCAATAATTATAGCCAGTGCTTTTTTTCCTTAAAAAAAATGTTTAGGGGTATTCTCATTTTGACTCAGGAAAATCTCCAATTTATAGTTCAAATTGGGGAAAATAAATACAATAAATGGACAAAAGTAAAAAGATTCACAAAATGTTTAGGGGTGTGTGTACCCCTGCATATCCCCAGAAAAAAGCACTGATTATAGCAATAATAAATGGTGTCCAAAAGGTGCGTGGGTGTGAGGCTAAGACACACACCTCACACCAAATTCATTCTGAGGTTACTGATTGAAAACGTTCAGTTGGATTATATTCAGATATCAAGCTTTGCGAGTTATCGTGTGCTGAAATGCTTGTTGCTCAGAGCTGCCAGCAAAGCAGAGAAGGCTGAATTTCACAATAAGCTGCTTGAAAGTTGAATGCCTGCTGAATTGCTGAATGGGCTCAGCTAAATTAGAAAAAATACAGGGAGAAATGGGAGAAGCGATACCAGGCAAGCCAAGAATGAAGGCAAAAGGTCTTGTTTATGGAAATCTACTAAATTGGTCTAAAGCATTGGCATTAAGAGCTAATGCCGGTGTAGAAATACGTTGGGCAAATTGGAAAAAAGCCCACATTTTGATGGAATGTTTCAGTTCACATTTTGTTTTAGAAAGAGGCAGATCAGGTAGGTTGGCCTTAAATCATGAACCAAACCAAATCCCCCCCAATCCCATCTCCCAGTGCTATTTTCCTAGAAAAAGAGATGAGGGAGCTCACCATGAACACCTCCTTTGTTCTCTTAGAATAGCAATGGCACCCACCTGAGAGTTGCTGGAACTGAGAAAAAAGTCCTGCCTAATTCTCACTCCTGTTTGTTCAGAGGATGAGGATCAACAGAACAACTAAGAAAAAGATGAAGAAAAGCTTCAGCATCACTCTTTCACAACTCAGTTGTGAATTTTAAAGGTAGAGGAGAAATCTCCAGGTTATGGCCTGGTAATTCTATAGGCAGGTATAGGAACAGCAAACCTAGACAGCAACTTAAAAAGTAGAGACATCACCTTGCCAACAAAGGACCGTATAGTTAAAGCTATGGTTTCCCAGTTGTGATATATGGAAGTGAGAGCTGGACCATAAAGAAGGCTGATCGCCGGAGAATTGATGCTTTTGAATTATGGTGCTGGAGGAGACTCTTGAGAGTCCCATGGACTGCAAGAAGATCAAACCTCTCCATTCTTAAGGAAATCAGCCATGAGTGCTCACTGGAAGGATAGATCCTGAAGCTGAGGCTCCAACACTTTGGCCACCTCATGAGAAGAGAAGACTCCCTGGAAAAGACCCTGATGTTGGAAAAGATTGAGGGCACAAGGAGAAGGGGATGACAGAGGACGATATGGTTGGATACTGTTCTCGAAGCTACTAGCATGAGTCTGACCAAACTGCGGGAGGCAGTGGAAGACAGAAGTGCCATGCGTGCTCTGGTCCATGGGGTCACAAAGAGTCGGACACGACTAAACGACTAAACAACAACATACCTGACTAAGGTATTCTGCTTGCCCTGTGCCTAGAAAACATGAGTCAAAGTGGTTTTCTGCTCACCCTGGCTTTCTAGAAACAGGTCTGAGACATTTTGTGTTTGCCCCGCAGGTTTTCTCTGGAAAGCATGCTCTTTGCCACTGATTTGAAACTTACGACAATCCGTGTAAGACCCAATTGTCATTTGGTTCAATTCAGCTGCCAACTGTGGGTTTTTCTGGGGGCAAGTGGTGGCGATGAACATTAAACTTCAGCTTTCCACAACACAGGAGCCTCTTCTTCACTCCCTAGCTGCCTCCAACCCACGTCCACAGCAGACAACGATTCTTCACTGGGGTTACCAGTCATAACTTCTGCTGTACCTTGGTACAGGCTATCATGGATAAAAAGTTGCTGAAAGTGAGGGTTTTTCAAAATCACCACCATACGGGAAATGAATCAGAACGGAATTCCCAGTCAACATATGTGAAAGGGACATTATTTCAATCAAGACCGTTCCATCTGACTGTAAGAAGATAGATATTGGAATATTCTAAAGTGCACCCAAATCTGCCCATTGTACAAATGATTTAATTTACCCAAATGTAAAATGGTGTTTCTCCTTGTTTTGGACCTGGTTGCATTCTTGCAGCAAAAGCAGATAAGTCATATTACAGTGGGTTGAATCCTGTGCTATTTTTCTAGAAAAAGAAGTGCTGGAACTTGCAATGGTGCCTACCCGAGAGGTGCCTGAACTGAGTTCTGGAGAGTTCTGGCTGAAAAATTTGCCTAATTGAATCTGAAGAAAATCATGCTTACAGTAGGCCTATTGAAATCAGTGGAAATGGCACACTTAAGTCCATTGATTCAGTGGGTCTTCTCTGAGTTTGACTTGGAATCAGCCCAATATTCTCAAGACAGATATGCATGACTTAGAAAACGGTCTTCGTTTTTGGATGCTGCCTATGTAATTTAATTTTGATTTATGAAAACAGAAATGAATGGATGAAAAAGATAGGATAATAAAAAGCAAGACAAATTAGTTAATTCCATGCCATTCTCCACTCCCCAACATCTGACCACATAACTATTCTGTCTATGAAATAATGCGTAGGGGTGACTGAGTTCAGTGCATATTAAAGTAAGAAATCAAGATAGCAGATTACACTGAGCTACAATAGTAGAATAAAGTGAAGGTGTTATACCATCAAAGAGAGTCATTTGGAGTGGAACAATAGTCTAGAATGGCATTAAACCTCCCTCTAATATCAGATTGGCTCTTCACATGATGTACAGTCTTGGCTTGTTAAATATGAATAGAAGAGAGCCTGAATAAAGGGAGATGTCATGAATTGGTAATATCTGCTTTTGTTCCGTCGCCAGAGAAGTTCTATTTGCCATATATATCAGTCCGCTGGAGGAGACCTCAGGAATATTCACTATATAAGCCAGTGCAAATTTAATAAGAATAACATTTCCATGTATTTCTTCTCTTCTAAACAACAGTATTCAGTTCGATCCTACTTAATATGTATTCATTTTCATATGCTAACATCAATCTTTGCAGCACAGTGTGAAGATGAAAGAAGCAAAATTAGCTGGGTGGCTTCTGCTCCTGAAACAGTTTGATGCATAAGATCCCTTCTGAATCCAGAGTACTGTATCATTCAAAAGTTACCACAGAAATGTAAGGTGCTAGTGGATATGAGAAGTGACCAATGGGCCAAAATGGCAATTAATTTTCAATCTCTCTCTCTCCAAATAAGGCATTAACAGAGAGTAACCAAGGTCATAGCTGCACATTGAAGGGACGAGGTCCCAGAAAATCATAGAACTGTAGAGTTGGAAGGGACCATAAGGGTCATCTAGTACAACCCTCTGCAATGAAGAACTCTTTTGCCCAAACCCACCACCCTGAAATTAAGAATCTCATGCTCCACCAACTGAGCTTTAACAGTCATCACTTCCCCCAAAGAATCATGGGAATTGTAGTTCAGGTGCTGAGAGCTGTTAGGAGATCCTTATTCTCCTCAGGGAGCTACATTTCCCAGAGTTCCCTGGGCAGAGGGACTGACTTTTAAACCACTCTGCAAAGTGATGCTCCTGAACTATTCTGTCCAACTACTACTCCTTGATTGCATTTAGATCTCACCATTCTTCCCTGACAGTTAAAAGTTCTCTCTATCATGCCATTAAGGTCAAAGGAGAGGAGCTAGACAAAGAATGATCCAAGAAGTCCTCAACAGCAGAACAGGCAGAAGATAACAAGTGGTATGATACAATGGCTGTGAAGGCGGATGAAGGCTGCAGCAAGTAAGAATCTACCAGTCATTGTTATACTTATGCCATAGGAACAGAGCCTTGCTGTGAAGACTGTGCGTTGGTCAGCATACACTGATCTACACACATAAAACAAATCCATGCACAGACGTCTTCCAAAAACCCATCCCAAACCCCAAAAGTCCCATGGCGATTGGCAAATGGTAATGGGGGCAGGTCCATGAAATCTGGAAGCTCCTAGTCATGAACCGGTACATGGGTGGTGGATACAGATTCAGTCGCTCTGACTCAAGGAATGACACAGTTGAACAGCTCAGCAGCTGTATCCATGACTGAGAACCTATGTCCCCACTGTGGAAGGACGTGTGGATCCAGAGCTGGCATCCACAGTCACTTACGGACTTACTGTTAAAACTGTGTTTATGGAAGACAATCTTACTTGGCTACGATTGATCACCAAAGAAAGAAGAAGAAGAATATACAACTGTAAAACATAGGTTGCTGTGTTAATGGTATGAATCTAGGGCCCATAAAAAGCAAGCAAACTTTTGAATATCTGAATCAATATTCTTTGCATATTTTTGATCAGTAAGAAGAAAGGGACCCACAGCTAGAAGAAGCTATGAAACAGCAGGGAGATGGCTTCTCAAGCAGCACATATAGTTAAGAAATCATTTGCAATAATGTGGGAAATAGATGTGATAGCATCTCACAGTATAATTAAATGGAATCCCCTCTCCCACTCTCTCCCTCTTCCTCACACACACAAACACATACATCTGCAAATTATAAAATTCTCGCACATTAAAATCCCGTGTAGAAGAGTAACTCAATGAAGGCACCAGCCATTTGTTCTCCAGCCTTGAGCGTTTACGTTTAAGTGGCATAAAGTGATTTCAGGACATTAGTGTTTGAAATATTCTCCCCTGCAAATATGTCCTCCTCACCCCCCCACCTCCATTCTTGTTATGTGGGGATGGGAAATCAGTTTTCTCTTCTTAATATCTAATATAGCCCTAAGCAACTGCAGCAGAAGTGAGAGCACAGCTGCTACCTATAAATAATGTGCTTCTATATTTGGTGTGTGGGCCTGGCGTTCTCTGCTGCATTTTGGATCTGCTAGTATTTATTTATTTTTAGTTAATTAATGAATTTGTATACCATCCTTCATCCAAAGATCACAGAGTGGATGACGACATAAAAACACAACATGAAAACACAAAATACTTAAAACAGAAAAGCAAAACAAACCAATAACCCCCTTTCCACATACACATTTAAACAGCCATAGAGTGTTAATCAGCCTGATTGAAGAAAAACATTTTCACATGGTGCCTAAAGACATGTAATGAAGGCACCAGGTGAGCCTTCTTGGGGAGAGCATTCCACAAACAGGGTGCCACCACAGAAAAGGCCCATTCTCATGTTGCCACCCTCCAGGGTTCTAGTGGAGGAGGCAAAGAAGGGTGTGATCAAGGGCAGTTGTGTCAACAGCCTGAGTCATTCAGATGTTTCAATCACAATCACGTCATGGATGAGGGAGGTCTTACTCCAAGTTGACTTGGCATTCAGCAACAGCAGCCGCAGACCCGAGGGCTGGCTGATATGACAATTCTCTCTCCAGCTTCTCTCTTCATAGGCATATTTCCCCCCAAAAAAACCCCCCAAATTTAAAGACATACAAGTTAGAAACAATTTAAAACCATTTAAAATATTTTCGACAACTGGGGCAATAATAACAAAACCCGAAACCAGCTAAACAATGCAAACGTCTGATCAGCTGCCTCAGTTTTTGTAACTGCCATCAGTTAGGGCCCCCGACCTCCTAGGCCACACGGCTTGCAAGGCAGAGAAGAGGTCCCTAGAGATTCACAATACAGTATAAACTTTGTTGTTTTAGTTCATATGGACATTTTAAGAGGCTATCCCATTCAATTGTTCTGTGCCATGCTAAAAACATGGACACTATTGCATTTATTTGTGGCGTTTTGTTCAGAATTGATTTAAAATGGGGCGTGGGGCATTGCATCATGTGGCCCATATTTTTACAATGTTGTAAATTGCTTATGCGCTTCTTTGATTTGCAATATGTAAGTGGAATAAAAATAAACAAGTGGTCAAATTGCAAAGGCTAGGAGTAAGGAATAAAGAGATGTCCCTGCAGGATGCACCACCTTCCCCCCTCCCTAGGACAATTGAAGCCAGAGCTGAAGTACTCAGGAGCCCAGTGGTATGTAAAAGTCTGCTCTTTTGTAAACAGGTGTATTGAGCACTATATGCAAATCCAACTGCAGAAAAAGAGGAAGGTGTCTCCTACAACTTAACTGGTGTCCCTGTTTCTTTAACGTTTCCATATTCTACCACCTACAAACTGAAATAGAAAAATGAACTTATTCTGCAATGCTGCCACAGTCAAGGATTGCTTATCGGCTGCTACTAGCAGATCCTATTATTTGATTAACAATCAGCTTGCCTGTTCAGTCACTCACTCTCTCTGCTTTTTCTGCTTCCTCCGCCTTGCCTGAATTCACTACACGCAGCTTTTGCAGGAGCCACCTTCCCGCCCCAGTTTACACGGCAAAAGTGGAAAGGGAATTCACAGATGAACATGCATCCAGAAAGATTATATATAAGTCTGCATCATTCTATGTAACTCACCCCTTCTCATTGCTTCACTTACAGATTACGTTTACAGGGGCACAGTTGCCTAGGACTATGAAATGCATTGTTCTTCATGCACACAAAAAAGAGATGGGGATCATCAGTTAAATGGGTGTAGCAAAGCAATGGTGGTATAGTGTCCAGATCAAGGGAAGTAATAGTACCACACTACAGTGGTATCTAGTGGTACTCCGCTAACCCAGAAATAGTACCTTGGGTTAAGAACTTTGCTTCAGGATGAGAATAGAAATCGTGCTCCGGCAGCGAGGCGGCAGCAGAAGGCCCGATTAGCTAAAGTGGTGCCTCAGGTTAAGAACAGTTTCAGGTTAAGAACGGACCTCCAGAACGAATTACGTTCTTAACCCGAGGTACCACTGTATTCTGCTTTAGTCAGACCCCACCTGGAATACTGTGTCCAGTTCTGGGCAGTACCATTTAGGAAGAATGTTGACAAGCTGGAATGTGTGCAGAGGAGGGCAACCGGAAAAAAATTTTTTATATTCCGCCCCCTGGGTTACTCCAGCTACTCTAGGCGGCTTCCAACAAATTAGAACGCAATAGGATATCAAACATTAAGGGATCATAGGTCTGGAAACCAAGGAACAGTTGAAGGAGCTGGATATGTTTAGCCTGAAAAAACAGGAGACTGAGAGGCGATATGATAGCCATCTTCAAATAGCTCAAAGGCTGACACATGGAAGAGAGAACAAGCTTGTTTTCTCCTGCTCTGGAGGGTAGGACTGGAACCAATGGCTTCAAGTTACAAGAAAGCAGATTCTGACTAGGCATCATAATAATAATAATAATTAATAATAATTTATTATTTATACCCCGCCCATCTGGCTGGGCCTCCCCAGCCACTCTGGGCGGCTTCCATAAAAACCAAAAATACAATAAAATATCACACGTTAAAAACTTCCCTGAACAGGGCTGCCTTAAGATGTCTTCTGAATGTCAGGTAGTTGTTTATCTCTTTGACATCTGCTGGAAGGGCATTCCACAGGGCGGGCGCCACTACCGAGAAGGCCCTCTGCCTGGTTCCCTGTAGCTTTGCTTCTCGCAATGAGGGAACCGCCAGAAGGCCCTCGGCGCTAGACCTCAGCGTCCGGGCAGAATGATGGGGGTGGAGACGCTCCTTCAGGTATACTGGACCGAGGCCGTTTAGGGCTTTAAAGGTCAGCACCAACACTTTGAATTGTGCTCGGAAACGTACTGGGAGCCAATGTAGGTCTTTCAAGACCGGTGTTATATGGTCTCGGCGGCCGCCCCCAGTCACCAGTCTAGCTGCTGCATTCTGGATTAGTTGTAGTTTCCGAGTCACCTTCAAAGGTAGCCCCACGTAGAGCGCATTGCAGTAATCCAAGCGGGAGATAACCAGAGCATGCACCACTCTGGCGAGACAGTCCGCAGGCAGATAGGGTCTCAGCCTACGTACCAGATGGAGCTGGTAAACAGCTGCCCTGGACACAGATTTGACCTGTGCCTCCATGGACAGCTGTGAGTCCAAAATGACTCCCAGGCTGCGCACCTGGTCCTTCAGGGGCACAGTTACCCCATTCAGGACCAGGGAATCCTCCACACCTGCCCGCCTCCTGTCCCCCAAAAACAGTACTTCTGTCTTGTCAGGATTCAACCTCAATCTGTTAACCGCCATCCATCCTCCAACCGCCTCCAGACACTCACACAGGACCTTCACCGCCCTCACTGGTTCTGATTTAAAAGAGAGGTAGAGCTGGGTATCATCCGCATACTGATGAACACCCAGCCCAAACCTCCTGATGATCTCTCCCAGCGGCTGCATGTAAATGTTGAAAAGCATGGGGGAGAGGACAGAACCCTGAAGCACCCCACAAGTGAGAGCCCAGGGGTCTGAACACTCATCCCCCACCACCACTTTCTGAACACGGCCCAGGAGGAAGGAGCGGAACCACTGTATGACAGTGCCCCCAGCTCCCAGCCCCTCAAGACGGTCCAGAAGGATGTTATGGTCGATGGTATCAAACGCCGCTGAGAGATCCAGCAGAACTAGGAAACAGCTCTCACCTTTGTCTCTAGCCCGCCGGAGATCATCAACCAGTGCGACCAAGGCAGTTTCAGTCCCATGATGAGGCCTGAATCCCGACTGGAAGGGATCCAAATGGTCCGCTTCTTCCAGGCGTGCCTGGAGTTGTTCGGCAACCGCTCGCTCAATCACCTTGCCCAAGAATGGAAGATTTGAGACTGGGCGATAGTTGGCCACCGTGGCCGCATCTAAAGATGGTTTTTTAAGAAGCGGTTTAATAACCGCCTCTTTCAGCGGGTCTCGGAAGGCTCCCTCACGGAGGGAAGCATTCACCACCCCACGAAGCCCATCGCCCAGTCCTTCCCGGCTAGCTTTTATAAGCCAGGATGGGCAAGGATCCAGGAGACAGGTGGTTGGTCTCACTCGTCCAAGCAGCCTGTCCACATCCTCGGAGGTAACAGATTGGAATTGATCCCACTCAACTTGACTAGACAGAACTCTAGCACTCTCCCGCCCCGGCCCTGCTCCCACGGTGGAGTCTACTTCTTCCCGAATCTGAGTGATTTTATCTGCAAAAAACTTTGCAAAATCATTGCAGGAGAACATGTGGCCCATACTGGGCCCCGATGTTGCAGGTGGTTCCGCTAAATTGTGAACCACCTGAAAAAGTCTCCTGCTGCTGTTTTCTGCAGATGCAATAGAGGCGGCGAAGAAATTCATGAAGAACTTTCTGACAGAGCTGTTCAGCAGTGGAACGGTCTCTTGGAATCATAGAATCATAGAGTCAGAAGGGACCCCAGGGATCATCTAGTCCAACCCCCTGCAATGCAGAAATCTCAGCTAAAGCATCCATGACAGATGACCATCCATCCTCTGCCTAAAAACTGCCAAGGAAGGAGAGCCCACAACCTCCCAAGGGAGACTGTCTAAAAAGTTGACCCTTGGGGTCCCTTGCAACTCTATGATTCTACGTTCTTCTTTCACTGTTGGTGGCACTGTGCTTCTGAATGCCAGTTGCATGGAGTGTGCTGTTGCACTTGGATCCTTGCTTGTGGGCAGCCCACAGGCATCCAGTGGCCACTGCAGGAACAGGATGCCAGATGAGATGCGCCAATGGCCTGATCTAGCAGGGCTCAGATCTTGAATTATGTTTAAGAATAAAAAAAAATTATTTTAAAAAATCTTTTAAAAAGTCTTTTAAAAGTTCTTTTAAAAACCAGAAACATTTTTTACTTGGTATTATAGGTGAGGATATTAACAAACAAGATGTTAAATTGTTTCTATATGCAACAACAGGGGCAAGAGTGTTGTTAGCCCAGAAATTGAAACAGGAAGAAATACCGACAAAAGAAGAATGGCAATGGCAAAATTAATGGACTACACAGAATTGGATAAAATGACAGGAAGGATTCGAAACCTGTGGGACCAGAGATTTACATAAGATTGGAAGAAATATACAAATTATTTGAAGAGCAACTGTAATCAACAAATTACGCTTGTAGGACTACAGGAAGTTTTGTAAGGAGAAATATATGAAATATTGCAATGAAAAAAAGAAGAAAGATATTAGTTATGAGACTTAAATGAAATAGTGAAAGTAAGAAATGTAAATTAAGTGAAAAGATTGGAAAATTTTCAGATGTGATTGATGGAAGTCATAAAAAATTTGTATAAGATAAAAAAAATATGTTGAATTATTTTTGAAAATGATATGTTAAAAAACTAATAAAATATTTATTAAAAAATATATGTTTAAGAATAAGTCTCTCAGTGTGTAGAACTAATAACCCAGTATTACAAGTGCTCCTAAGGAATAGTCCTTTGTAGTCTGAAATGCAAAGAAAAGTACATGGGACTGACTTTACAAATTTGCAGTATCTCACATCTAACAGTATTTTATTGTTGGATCTGCAGTTGTGCTTTTATTTTCTAGTATTGAAGCTAATAGCTTACGTCTCCTGAGATGTTAGATTGAATACCTGCAAAACAAGAAAGAAATGCCAAAAGTCTAAAAAACAAAACAAAAAAAAACCCACTTCAGATTCTGTGAGCAGAATTTGATATTCGAACTGTCAAATGGTGAGATGGGCCAAATTCAAATATTTATGTCAGCTGTGCAATCTCTTCTGCTAGGGCCTGAAATTAAGCAAATTAAGAAACAGGGCTGAAGGGAGAGAAACTACATATTTTCTGCTGTCATCACTCCTTCCCAAACCCCCTTTGGTTTTTCTTTGTCCCTTGTGGAAATGTGCCCTCTTTAGTCTCAGTTGTGGAATGGACTCTGCCCAAACTTTTGTGGGCTGCAGCTCATGCTGAACATCTCAGGTTCAATCTCCAGTGTCTTCAGGTAGGACTGGGAATCTTCCGTGTCTGAAACACTGGAAAGCCAATGATAGTCAGTGTAGACCACTGATCTTCAGCTGGTGGGTCGGGACATGCTACTAGGTCATGGCCTTATCTGAGATGAGTCACAAAAGCACCACTACCTCCATACAAATATTGGTTTTTACAAAGTTAAAAAAGGGTCTCTAAATGCATGTTTGGGCTAAAGATGGGTCCCAAGTTTGAAAAGGTTGGTGTAGATACAATACTCGACTAGATGAACCAGTGAGCTGATTCTGGGCAAGGCAGTTTCCTGGGAACCTCTGATTCCAGGCTTCTGAGACAATGAAAACAATGAAATATAGACTGAAGAGGAGTCTCTTAACTGGGCTGTTGATTCGAACTGTTTATGGGATAATAAATCATTGGTGATTAGATGCAAAACTGTCACGGAAATAATTGTTTAGCAACATGAGCTTGCCTTTGATGTTGAGGCCTTTTTTTCCTTTCTAGGATTAATACTGCCAGACTGAGGCTGTTTCATAATTTTATTCTGCACCTGGAACAGCTACAGCCTAACATGGTGTCTCCCAGAGGATTTAGGCTATAGCTCCCATCAGCTCCAGCCAGCATAATTGTGTAATAGAAAACATAAGAAGGACGGGAAGGCACTAGGTGAGTGAAGGTTGCTTTATAGTATATGATTAAGTTTTTCGTATTTAACTTGGGAAGTCGAGGAGGAGGAAGTTACATCAGCCATGATAAAGTGGTCTCAAAACTTTGGGTATGCAATAACAATGTCCCAATGGGAAAACCTGTGGAAGAATAATTGGAAATTTACTACGTGCTATGACGTAAAGGAAAACTTGTTAAAAATGCTACACCGATGGTATTTAACTCCATGGAAATTAGTCAAAATGTACAAAGGAGCCAAAAGTAATTGTTGGAGATGTGGAGACCAAACAGGCTCACTGTACCATATATGGTGGCAATGTAGGAAAATAAAGAAATTTTGGGAGGAAATCCACTTTGAACTAGAAAAAATGTTAAGAATCTCATTTATTAGGAAACCAGAGGCATATCTGTTAGGCATTACTGATTCAGATATCCCTAAAAAAAAAAAAAAGATTTATTTTTTTTGTATGCAACAGTGGCAGCGAGAGCTCTTATAGCTACAAGGTGGAAGAGTGACAAGTTCCTTCTAGACAAGAGTGGATACAAAAATTGACTGAATATGCTAAATTAGATAGTCTATCTGAAAAAAATAATAAATAAACCAAAAATTGAATTTGTATCAAAATGGAAGGCCTTCAGAACATATCTTAAACAAAATTATTCCATGTTAAAATCTGTAGCAGCTTTTGAGTGATCCCAGCAGTTTTTATTAATTGCTTATATAAATAGAAACATTTATAAATTGTGAAAATATTAATATAAAAATAGTATTTTGATATGGCAGTAAATTTATGTAAAAAGAATTAAGGAATATATGGGAGGTAGGGTATAAAAGATAACGAGATTTTTATTTTTATTGTAACATGAAATTGCAATCACAAATTTATGTCATAATTTTTATCTTATTAACAGATTTTGTAAAAAAAAAAAATCTTTCCTTTCCCCTCCCCTCTTAAGTTGTACCCCTTTTCGGTATTTATTTATTTTATTTTTTGTATGTAATAAGCATGGAAATAAGCATAAAAAACAACAATAAAGATAACTGAGTGGAACACAAAAGAGAGAGAGAGAGAGAACACAAGGAAGTTGCTGGTAAGGTAAGCTGGGCACTTTATATTACCTAGTGCCATAATTAGAGTTGGGTAAATCTGTCTGTTACAGGTCCTTGTCATGTTTGCATGCTTTTACCCATTATCACTTTAAAGTGTGCTTTAAAAAATAAATAAAAGAAATCTCAAAATACATATTTAAATATGCTTTTTAATAACAAGTGCATGATTTCTCTCATATTTGAGTACATATGTTTTGTGCAAAACTGTGTCACAGCATTCAAAACAGTGGAAAATTGGGGGGGGAGTCTCCAAATTCTGATCCACATGTCAATCTGAGAGATGCAGATCAGATCATTTCATAAAGAATTTGAGATCCCCAAACCTTTCAACTTCCCCTTACGGTGGCCTCCATTGGCTAATTGTCTCTGAGTCCTTTGCTCTTGCACTCTCAAGAAATGCTGGGTTCTGGGAGAAGGGGGGTCAGAAATGCTCTCCAGTGATAACGTGTCAGCTGGTTGCTCTGTCTCAGTCTCCTCCTTACCTTCTCCCAATACCTCCCAACTCTTCTGTTCACCTATCTCTCAGCCGTGACCTTCTTCAAACCACTGCTGTAATTCAATACTGCCTTCCTTTTCTTCAGGAAGAGAAGGGGAGGCGATCTCCACCATTCCTCCTCAATCTCGTCCCCTTTCAGTCAAGTCCCAGACATCCAAGGTATCACCTCATCCTGTCACCCCCATGCAGCGATTACCTCCCCAATCACGTCACTGTTGTGTCTAACCACTTCTGCAGTTGGAACTTGGTGATTCAACAGCCAATTACAGAACTCTCTTTTTCCTTAGACTAGCTAATGCCAACACATTCAGTGTAACTCAGAATTAACTAAGAGGAGGAGGGAGAAGCTTGCTCAAATTTAAGGGGTCTAACAGGTGAGCAGTCACTTGTGTGAATAGCATTTTTATGTCTTGGAGCTCTTTGCTTTAAGGGTCATAATATTTAACTAATAAAAGATAGGCCGTAATGTTAAGAGTACATACAGTAACTCAAATGATAGCCATTTTTATTGGAACAGATGTTGCTTCCAAATAGCCAGGGAATAAGGAAAGGAATCATTGTTTTGATGCCATCAAAAAGGGCAGCAGAAATGCCGGTTGTAATTACCATCTGCTGCAGTGCAGGAGCCACCCGAATGGTTCTTGTTTAACTTCCCCTCAAATCAGGCTAAAAGAGCCCCCTGGGATTTCTTCTCATTGGTAAAGGCAGTTTCCCCAATTAAGTTTTCAGTGGCCAGAATCACCTGCACCAAGTAATACAGAACTCCCTGCCCGATGCAGTATTATGTTGAAAGGTAAACTGAAAATCAATAATATTTTATATTCCTGTCTTGCACATTCCTGTCTTTACAGATGGCTATAGCATTATATGTTGGTGCATCATTCAGCCATATTGCAAAGTTTTGCTCTAGCAACATTTCTATGAAGATCGAAAGAGTAAGAAGTCTAATTAGAAGAGTTGACGTTGTATGGACTGCTTCAGGGCAGCATTATTAAACCAGAGCCTTCAAGCTGGTTATGTGATTGATTTAACTAAGGCTGATTGAGATGTAGCCCTGCTGGTAGGACCCAACTTATAATGATCCTGGATAGAAATCACATTCTAATCCACAACAGATGATGCACCCCAACCAATGAACTTCCAGAACGCTTCTTACACATAAAGGAATTGTATCATTGTCCAGAACCATCACTTGTTGCATCACACAAAATGTTCTGGATAATCTTTATAACTTTCCAGACATCCAGCTGAGCTAGTTCAGGGCCATAGTTTTGATTTGTTTATACTTATCACAACTATGGCCCTAATTGGGACATAAATTAAATTGGTAACAATATGCAGGTATGCATCAGCATCTCTGTGGGACTGCATGTGCCATAAGTCTGCTTCTTTGCATTGATCTTCCATGACAGATCAGGACAACACTGCTTTGCTTCACTTTTTTAAAAAAAGACTGCTGCTTATAATATGTAATTATAATAGAATACAATATAAACCTATAATAATCAAGCATTCTTTTAAGCAGATGGAACTAATAAGTGCTACTGCTCTGGCATTTGACTCCTAGCTATGAATGAGTCCTGCATCTTTGAGCACTGTAGAGTTTTTTCCTTAAAAAAAACATCCCCAGCAAGTTAAAATTAACTTAAGGAAGGATGGTTTTACCATAGCCTCTATAATTTTATGTCAGCATCTCAATCCATTACAAACAAATTGTCTGTTGTTTTGCTTTATAATGCAAGAGGGCTCCCCAAAAGCTTAATTAACCTCATCCGCTGCATCAAAATATTACATGTTATAGTTAATTTAGAATGCATCACCTTCTATCTGGAGAAAAATTAAGAAGGGGGAGAGAGGTAACAATGCAGATTCAGAGGTAGTCAGAATATATCAATTATTTATATTAACATTCATTATCATACTAAAAGGCAGCACAAAGACCATGGGGAATTGTTGGGTTCATATAATTTCACTCTAATTATTCCAATTTACTGTAATTAAGTCAGCAGGAAAAAAACCCAGCGAGAGAAACAGTAATGTCCCTTTTAATGCCAACTGACAGAAAGGTTTATTATTATTATCATTACTACAATGTTATTTACAAGATCTATATTTGAGACTGACAAAATACATCAGAGCTATTCTGACTTTCATGAAATATTTCTTTATAAACCAAGATCACAGATGGATAGCACCTGTTTGTGCAAAAAGATTTCTGTTCATCTGACAGCTGTTAGAAATGGTAATTCAAGGATAGGACACCGAAAAAGAAGGTTAATTTGTGACTGGTTGTGGCCAAAGATCCAGTGCGTACAGTGCATGCAAAGCGCTGGCTTATGCTGTCATGAGATGCGTCAGATCTAGACATGGTGGGGCACAGGAGTGACATTTGTGATTGGCACCTTTCAACTGTATCTAGAGCAGGTATGTGGAAACTATGGCTCATGCTCTAGGCCTCCCCATTCGGACCACCAGGGCATTTTCTGAAAACCATGTCCACCCACCTGCCCCAGAGCTGATGTCATACTTGACATCTTGTGTGGGGCAAGTACAAACATGATGCTAGCACAAAGCAAGATTGAACTCCCTGTGCACCAGCTGTTGCACAGAGTGTTCGGTCTTGCTTGGTTCAGCTGCACAAACAGGTTCCCCATGGGAGGACAACCCCAGCCCAGTGGAATCGTTGGTTGGGGGTGGGAGAGGGGATACTGTTACATGAAGACAAAAGTGGATGAAATCCACCTGTATATTCAGTGCAGTAACATCTATTGTCCTGTATCTCATACCCCTCAAAAGAGATGGAAGCTGCAGGTACATTGGTCTTGGGGACAAACAGGGTACCTGAATTTGAGACCTGAACCTTCCAGTGAAACATTTTTTTCCCTAATGCTGGTACTGACTCTGACCGAGAATGCATCTTGCCCATACTGGCCTATCTCCAATGTTAGTCCTTCTCAAAGTGGACTCAGTGAAAATAATGGATATGACTAATGTGTCTATTAATTTAAGAGTCTACCCTTGGAGATAATAACATAGTCTCAAGATTCAAGTAAAAGCATAGTACCCTCATCTACGGAGAAGGTATTATGAAGAAATGGACAGATATTGATTTGTTTTAAATCTATTCTCAAAGGATGCTTCAAAAACGCAGGTATGCAGTGGCAGAATGGATTGTGGTACGTGTTGTCTCCCTCCATGATTGTCCTTGTAGTTGTGAAACTTCACCTTCCAATTTCTGACCCTTTTTTATTTATCACGTTTATAACTCACTTTTGCCTTCACTCCCTTCCTGGAACTCCAGGCAACATGCATCTCTGATGGTCTCCCATCCAAGTTCTGACATGACTCAGACCTGCTTAACTTCAGCTGTACTTTGGGGTCTTTTGAAAAGAGCTGAAATAAATTTGGGAACAAACAAATATATCACAAGACAATTCATCTGGCTTGAATTTACAGTGGTACCTCAGGTTAAGTATTTAATTCGTTCTGGAGGTCTGTTCTTAACCTGAAACTGTTCTTAACCTGAAGCACCACTTTAGCTAATGGGGCCTCCTGCTGCTGCCGTGCCATCGCTGCATGATTTCTGTTCTCATCCTGAAGCAAAGTTCTTAACCCAAGGTAATATTTCTGGGTTAGTGAAGTCTGTAACCTGAAGCGTATGTAACCTGAAGCGTATGTAACCCGAGGTACCACTGTACTTTCAAAAAGTGTATTTATAGCTCCCTCCCTACCACTTTGGGACGCGGGTGGCACTGTGGGTAAAACCTCAGCGCCTAGGACTTGCCGATCACATGGTCGGCGGTTCAAATCCCCGCAGCGGGGTGCGCTCCCGTCGTTCGGTCCCAGCGCCTGCCAACCTAGCAGTTCGAAAGCACCCCGGGTGCAAGTAGATAAATAGGGACCGCTTACCAGCGGGAAGGTAAACGGCATTTCCGTGTGCTGCGCTGGCTCGCCAGATGCAGTTTGTCACGCTGGCCACATGACCCGGAAGTGTCTGTGGACAGCGCTGGCTCCCAGCCTCTAGAGTGAGAGGAGCGCACAACCCTAGAGTCTGTCAAGACTGGCCCGTACGGGCAGGGGTACCTTTACCTTTACCCTACCATTATCCACACCTTTGGCAACAACAAGGTGTAGTCTAGCAAATTTATGAAAGGGGCAATTTACATTGGGTGAAAAAGTGGGGGGGCAGCCATCCCCCCCCCCCAATACAGTGCCTTCCAAAAGCAGTAGTATGTCATAAAGTCCCATCATTCCCAGGAGGATTTTCTTATAGTCAAGGAATCCTGCGACTGGCTGGATGACTTGTTTTTCTGGTTATTTTCTGGTAAGAAAAAACTTACTGGACATAGGCCTCAGACCACCTTGTGTATGTGTGCATGTGTGCGCACACATCTCTCTGTGTGTGTTTGTGTGTGTAATGCATGGTGCACATATAGAATTCTATGCATACACATTGCAGGGGAATTCTGATGGTGCTCTGGAAGCTATTTTTCAAGGAAACTTGTCCACTGTTTCTTATTTTCTCATTCAGGAACCATCCCCCCATAAGCATCTAAAGAACACAAGGCTCCCTGGAACAACAGAAAACCGGTGATCTGCCCAAATGGCAAACCCTCTGCATACAATAGTGAATAATTCATATAATAAATGGTGCTTTGAATGTTTTTATGCAAGCTCAGCTTAATGGACCCTCCTGTCCATTTACTATCAAGCAAACTCAGCTAAGTACGGATAGGAAATGTAACAAATTTGTCCTACAGGGAGGGAGTAGGATCCAAAAGAAATGAACTGTACAGTATACAGAGGGGAAAATCAATATCTTCCTCTTCTTAGGATGTAAAGCTAGTAATCAAGGGAGAAAGCTCTTTATCAGCAAACTCATATTTCACCTGTCAAAAGAAATGAAAAAGGATTTAATTAAATGGTATGATATCTTAAGAGAAAATATATTCCCACATGTTGGTGCCTTATCTTTAGTCTAACCAAATGGAAAGACACATTTTGGAAAAGGATTGTTTATGAGTTGTCATCCATCAAGTGATGCTATAGGCTTTGGAATCACAGACCCTGCATATAACAGTTTGTCAAAAAGTCACCAACGCCTCCTATATGCGTTCTGAAAGCCTGACACGACGTGTACAGCAGCAGACTGCAGCTCTGTAAATCCATCTGCAACAAGCAAGAAAGGGAGATATATACTACGGAGAGTGAACTTGATCTTCAGGTGTTTTTGGTGCGTTTGTTTTAAAGCTATACCATCCCATCCTATAAAAATGTGGCGATGTGTCTATTGAGTAAAAGGTGGGCAAAGTTTGCAAGGGTGTATCTCTAGTTTGTATAGAGCAAGCTCATTACTTTCCAATTTTTTTTTGGGGGGGGGGGAATCCATCCAGCTACTTCTTCTTTTTTAAAACATAATTTTTATTAACAGGCCAATCATATCACATTATTTCAAATCACATTAGTTCCAAATTATACAGCCAAATTTTTCAATTTTTTTTTTGGGGGGGCTACCCATACATCAAGCTCTGAACGAGGATCCAAACATCACTTCTATTACTGCTTTAATTAAACAATTCTATCCAGTTCAATCCAGATAGTCCCTTTATTACTTTCTTCATCTTCTTGCTGTTGTCATATATTCCTTTCTTTGCGATCTCTGATAATCTTCACAAGCAGATTGGAAGCAAACATCGTCTGTGTGGGTTTTGCACACTCCACAAGTCATATCTCATAAGGATAGCCGCTATTCCCCTCCTCCTTCAAAAATTTTTCTTCGGTCTGCCCTTTAGTTTTCCCAGGCTTGTAAAATATCTCATAGGGGGCTCTGCCAAGTTAAGATCAAATTCCAATCATCGTTCACATTCCAGTAGTCCTGGTTCTCCTCCCCCCATCTTTCTTAGACAAGCCTGTCTTGCGAGACACATTTCAAACTGCGTCATAGAATTTTCCATCCTCCGATATTTACCAATCCTCTCTTCATTCGTCATTAATTCATCCCACACAGTTTTTAAATTCCTGCTTGTGATTAATAAAAATACGGCGATTCTTCTTTCTTTGGGGTGGAGGGTTATTAATACTCACATAAGGCAAAGAAAAGAATTTTTTTTCCTCCACTCCCCTTCTTCGCTCCAGACATACCAGTCTCTTAATGGCGCTTCATCGCTTGATTTATTTGTCCTCGCCCGCCGCTCCGATCCCAGAGATCCATTAATCAGCAGCCTTATCTCCCGAACTTTGCTTGATGTATGTGCTTTAGCTTCTTTCTAATTATATATTTCCAATTATATTTTCGAGCTAAAGCGAACCAGCATGCGCAGATTGGAGACAGCGTCCGGGAAGAGTTGACTTCACTGAGGGCTGGTGCCAAGTGGCCTGGGCATCCCCTTCTCTCGAATCTGGGGGTGCATTATGGCCACCGCTGGCAAGGCAGTCTCCCCCATCTCCTTGGGGGGTCGGGAAGACTGCATACTTCCCATAGCAGCCTCTTAATTACCTCATGTGGGTCGGAGAGATGTTATTGTCGGCCATCTTCCAATGTGCCACCTGGTGCCCCCCCCCCATCCAGCTACTTTTTAGCTATTATGTACATGGGTGTTCATTGGCCCTCTGGGAGAAGGGAATAACAAGGGGTGATGTCAGGGAACTGCCATCGGAGCCAGAGGCGGAGGGAAGGCTCCAGAGGGATGCCGCAGAGGGTCCCAGTAGGGAGAGAGGCAGCCCATCTGCTGGGGAAGAAAATCAGCGTAGCACCAGTGGAGAAGGGGGGCAGATGGGGGGATCAGCGAGGGGGCTCCAGGACTCCTCGCCAGAGACCAGCGGGGAGAGCACGGGTCCTCCGTTGCCCACACCCTCCCTGCGCAGAAGACTTCCGAGCAGGGAGAGTAGGAGGAGACCAGGCGTCAAAGAACTTCTTTGCTGGAAGAAGTTCAAGAAATGCCCACTGACGGATGCTGCCAGTGATTGAGACAGCCACGGATGGGTGGCTGTCCGGACAGAAAGGGTTCACCCAGGTATCCAGCCAGGAGTGGCGACAACTTATGCACGAGCAACCCCTAGAACCATTACAGGTGATATGGTGGTTTTCACTTTCCCCTGTCAAAGAACAATGTCAATAATCTCCCCGAGTCAGATTGGAACCACCACAAAACCACAGAGCACTCTGTTTCTATGCTAGTACAACTCCATGTCTTCCTATATAACATCTCTATATTTCTCTAGGTCCATGGGCTTTGCAAGAAGTGAGGCTGCTGAAAATGTTGCTGGCAGGGAACTGAAGAGCTCTGGATTTTGTTGTTGTTGTAGCTCAGCAGCAGATGGTTTTTTAAGGAAAAATTGAAAGCTTCATTTAAGTTTGAAAAACAAAACCACCCTGCATTTCTTTGCTTTAACAAAACGAAAGAAAGAAAAAACCCAAGATCTTCAGAACTCCGCAGGCAACATTCTAGACAGCCTTTGGAGACCCAAAGCTGTCTGTTGGGAGGCTTGTAAAGGATATCGGAGGAAGCAAACAACCAAAAAGAAATGCTGGTGCAAAGCTGAGAAGTTTAGAAAAATGTACAAGCAAGAACACACACCACTTGACTACCTCTTAATTTTCTTAAGGCAAGAAAAAGAAAAAAATACCCTGCACCCTTCATAAGGGATTATGCAGGAAAATGTGTCCCCCACAACAGGCCCCTAGACCTATTTGCCTACAATTTGCCAGGCTTAGACAGAAGGCTACCTGTGCCTTTAAATTTCATCCACTTTGGCAAGAAAGGGGGGAATTATAGCTGTTGTAGTGAATGGGAAAACACAGATTCCATTTTAAACAGAATGACTCAGGAGCAGAATTAAATATCAAAAGCATGAGTGCACAGAGTTGTTCAGAAACTGATCAGAAGATACAGGTACAAGGTGAATCTTGGTGCCTGCACACACCCCTAATTCTGTACATATAAACAAGTTCCCTGGACATCATACAAATCAATTAAAAACCTAACAACTATACGATAAGACTCCACAATAAATCTTAAAATCATTTCTTTTAATGAGTATTGAAAAGCGTATGTACTCTGTTTGGAGCACATCACTTGTGATTTATAATGTCAGCAGAACGAGTCCAAATTAGAAGGCAGAGCTTCATCATTATGAAATGTTAATAAACCAGACTTTAGTCAAGGAAGCAAGATTCCCAGTAAGGCTTTGACTGTTCTTCTTGGATGTAATGAAGATTAAATTGAGAAGGGGGAGAGAGAGCAAAAGAGAAAGAAAATAGCATGCGTATATGGAAGATGATTTTTTTTAATAACCCATAATAACAGTTGCCATGTGGTAAATTCATCTCAGGTGCCAACTTGAATAAAATATTGGGGGGGCAGTAAGCCCCGCCCCACATAATCAATCACATTATGAGGTGCATGCACACAATTCGAATGGCAATGCCCATCAACTTGGGGGGCGGTAGCCCCCTCTAATATTTTATTGGAGGGACGAAAGTCCCCTTGGTCCCTAGGAGTTGGCTCCTATGAACCCTTCTCAAACTGCCCCCCTTTCAATGTTTGAATAAGGAGAGGAGAGGAAAGATTGGAAGCCTTGCTGATATCACAGATCTATCCCCTGATTTATCCCCTCCCTCAGTCTTAGCCAAAGCATACCCCCATAGTCTTCTTGAAACAGTAGCTCAGAGGTGCAACACAGAAGTGCCTCACCGTACCTCAAGCACCAGCCTTGTTTATAGACTCATTTCATTGCTTGCAGCAATAGTCTATAGAACTACGGCTGGAATTTCCTGAAAATCTTGATGTCAAATTAATCTACATAGTGGAGAAGAAGGGCTGAAAAAGAAAACCACATCTGGCAACCAGTGTGCCCCTTTGGTTTCAGATAGTACATGGGTAAATGACTCTAAAAAGTCCAGGACACAAATTTTCAAGGCCTTCTAACATAGGGTTGCCATATTTCGAAAAGTGGAAATCACTCGAACTGGTGACTAGGAGCAGCCACCGAGACCACATAACACCAGTCTTGAAAGACCTACATTGGCTCCCAGTACATTTCCAAGCACAATTCAAAGTGTTGGTGTTGACCTTTAAAGCCCTAAACGGCCTCGGCCCAGTATACCTGAAGGAGCGTCTCCACCCCCATCATTCAGCCCGGACCCTGAGGTCCAGCGCCGAGGACCTTCTGGCGGTTCCCTCATTGCGAGAAGTGAGGTTACAGGGAACCAGGCAAAGGGCCTTCTCGGTAGTGGCGCCCGCCCAGTGGAATGCCCTCCCATCAGATGTCAAGGAAATAAACAACTATCTGACATTTAGAAGACAACTGTTTAGGGAAGTTTTTAATGACTGGTGTTTTAATGCATTTTTAATCTTTTGTTGGAAGCCACCCAGAGTGGCTGGGGAAACCCATCCAGAGGGGCGGGGTATAAAATCATCATCATCATCATCATCATCATCATCATCATCATCATCTTTTTTGTATAAATATGGTAGAGTATGAAGATATATTACCCTCTCTGCTAATCCTTCAAAATCCTAAGAAGTTGGACCATATGAATGTGTGCATTTTCCACCTGGAGTCTGAGGAGCATCTCTAGCATTCCATTTCTGATGTGCTACACTCCCTTCATGTGCATATATCAACTCAGATTTCCTGCCAAAGCATCGTTGTTGTTGTTTTTTTAAAAAACAAACAAACCAACAAACAGACCTTTGCCTCAAAACTGTGCTTGCTTGAAGCATCATTTTCACACAGGGCCGCTTTCAAACTGACACACATAAAACACATGTGTAACCTGAGATGGCACATTAATGTGACGGTAAGCTGTCAGGGACTGAATATTTCAATCAGTTCTAAGTGCTTTGATAGAGCCACATCTTTCTGGGGAAAGCAGACTGTGGGGGAACGAATTCATCTTGTAGTGTTTTGTTTTCACCTTCAAAGCCCCGAAAGAGAGAGAGAGAGAAAGAAAGAGAGAAGAGAACTGTGAAACCTGCAAAGCTTTGAAAGATGGCGCCTTTTATCTATAACCTTTCCTCTCCATTTATGGGTGGCCTACACAGAGTGCCTGGGTTGCTTCCTTAAACTGTCATTTCCCTCTGATCACTGCCCAGTACAAAAAAAAGGGGTGGATGTGCGCAAATGAATTTCCTTAGAATAATTTGTCATGTGCCCATGACACCCACAGCACAAATGGAGAAGAAGTAAAGACACAGTGGCAGCAGGAGATGGGCACAGGACACTGGGGAGGGGGAGCCATTAGCAGGTGCTCAGCTATAATATTGCATTGGGGCCCATGCCATGTGGCCTCTCCTACTCTTGCCATAGTGTTGTTGTCTTGTTGCTGAGCAACAATGTGCAGAGCTCAGTGGAATGGGAGGCCTGCCAACCAGAAGAGTCTCTGAAGTGCACTTGCCAGAGTTGGCATCCAAAGCCAAGTCCTTTTGCCAAATCATTTTTTTTTATCAATTTTCCAAATTATTACAAATAAAACCAAATTAAATTAATTTAATACAATTTCTTAAAATCAGGTTTCCCACTCCGGTTCCAGACACACAATCACCATCATTTCCATTTGTGTACAGCATCATTTCCTCGCATAGCTGCATCATTTCTTATTTAAAGTCCAGTTGACATCCTTCACTTGCCATTAAACCATTCTTCCAGCTGGCCGCTTTTTCCACCTTACAAACAGCACCTCCATTACATCTTATAAATAAGTAATCCATTTCACGTGTGTAGTTCTTCATGTACATTTTTGTTCCAGACCTGGTGTGCTGGGAGAGTTCACTACTACCATCCATTATTCAGTTATTTGCAGTGTTTATCTGGATGGTACAAGGTCATCATTCCATTTCTTCCGTTGTTTACCAACTAACATATGAGCTTCAGCTATAAATAACTCACAGAATGCATATCCAATCTTCTCCATTAAAATTTTGCTCGGGAGTTCTTCCTCAGCAGCATCCCAAGGTAGGTTCAGTCCTAGGGTTGGGCAAACAGCGATCCACATGGTCAGATGATCCAGAGGTCAAGGGATCCTATGATCATGGAGTCAAGGGTCAAGATGAGCAGGAAGCAGCAAGGTAGAGCCAGGAACTACTGTACAAGTGCTGTTTCCAGCATCTGACTGCTGCTGGAAGATCTGCTTAAGAAAGCTGAAGCCAGCTGGTTCTCATCAGTGCCTTCTCCTCTGTGTCCTTGAAGGCTGATCAATTGCAGGTGGAGTCACTGTGCCTTCTCCCCCTTCAGGCTGCTGTTCAGCAGGCAAAGCTAACTCCTGGCCCATGGCATTCATGCACTGGTCCTCACCTTTATGTCCCCCCCTGTGTAATTTACCCATTGAAATCATGAGCCTCATATGGAGTAAAAGAGAGGTAGCCAACATGGTACTGTCCAGATGTTGTTGGACTGCAACTCCCATTAGCCCCAGCCAGTGTGTAAACATTTAAATCATGATAATGATGTACAGGTGGTATATAACACCAGTGAAATTAGCTAAAATGTATAAATAAATAATAAATGCTGGAAATGTAAGGAAAAAGAAGGTACCTTTTACCATATGTGGTGGGAATGTAAGAAAGTGAAGGACTTCTGGGAAATGATTTATAATGAGATTTTTAAAATGTTGAAATATACATTTGTAAAAAACACACAAAAACCAACTACTTGGTATTGTAGGTACAGAGATTCATAAGCATGATAAAAAATTGTTTTTATATGTGACAACTGCAGCAAGAATACTATTAGCCCAACTACCAACAAAAGAAGAGTGGCAGAAGAAATTGATGGATTATTCTGAGTTGGTGAAATTAACTGGGGAAATTCGGAACCAGCAAGACCAGACTTTCCAGAAAGACTGGAAGAAATTCACAGTATATTTGAAAGGCAATTGTAATCAATTGACATCACTTGTAGAGTTATAAGAAGTTTTGTAAGGAGAACTATATGAATTATTGAGAAAGAGGACTAAGAAGGAGTTTATTTAGAATTTAGATTTTATGGCAATAACTATAATAAAAAAATGCAAAATTAGAAAGGAAGTTAGAAAACCATCAGTCAAGGTTGATGGAAGGCCTAGGCAGTGGTAGCCAAAGGTCTGTTGTGTTGTTTAAGATGGGATGTTATGTTTGGAAAACATGTGTAAAAACTAATAAAAATTATATTTTAAAAAACAACAACATTTAAATAATGAAATAAATTATAGCAATGTCTCCAAGGTAGGAATGAGGGAGAAGTTCTATTTGCATTTAAAGGTGGACCTACTGAATGGGAACTTGCTAAAACCATACTCAAATGGAAATGCAGACATCATTAAAAATGCACACTTATCTGAATGTTGCAATGCAGTTGTCCCATCATGTAATGTGTTTTTAAAAAATGCATACACGAAAGTGTACATAAAATGTGAATATTAGTGAACGTCAGTACTTTTCTTCTTGAGGTATTCAAGGGTATGCAGTACTGGAACTCCCCCCCCCCCACATGTTAGAAGTTTAGTACTTACAGTAAGAATGGTGAATACTGGCAACTTTTTCTCAACCCCCCCCCCAAAACATAATTATGATGACCATAATATACAAAAATGCATTATAATAAGGGAAATTGCTTGTAAAACATGTAGATGAGGTACAATTGCATTAACAGAAAGTTTCCATTGGGATAAATTTGCATCAAAATGTTGATATATTGATTTGTTTTTAAAAAAATATGCAAACATCTGTAGAAAGGTGGACAACTGAACTCGACTGGACAAATGAGAAACGGAGAGAAACAGATATTGCTAGGTTGCCCACTCCTAATCCCAAATCTATCTCCATCTCTTGTGTGGTCTGTGTCCCCGAATTCAGGGCTGGGCAGAGCATCGAGACACTCTAACTTATGGCTGCATGAAGTCATGTGTGATAAATAGTGGCATGTCAAACTTTCCTTGCATATGATTGCTCTAATCAGCCTCAGTAAGACTGGCACATGTCCAAACATTTCATTTATTTCTTATTAATCCTATTGAGCTCTGCTGTAACACATGCTGTGGGTCCCAATTATCAACGGTTCAATATGCTCAGGCGAAACGAGCAAATATTTCATACCGCAGCATTTTAATTCACGAAGACCTGACAGGTTTAGAATGGCAGCACAGGAAGCTTCTGACAGGTAAATCACATCTACGGGATGAGTTTAGAAGGTTGGCATCTTCTGATATCAGAGGAGAGAGTTGGTGATATTTTTTTTTAGAACCTTCCATAAAAATGTTTTACATCATTGATGGTAGATATTAAATAATAAAAGTGTCATCTAAACTAAGCCAGGTTAAACACAGGTGATGCATTGTACACTGTAGGGTATGATTAGTCTATCTTTCTTCTGCTTATCAGCTGGCACTGATATCCTTCAATACAACGCTGAAATGTGAAAGCCTGAAAAGGTCAAACCACTGATGGAAATGAGGCAAAATATATCAAGTGTCTAATATGAAAACAGACCGGCTTTCTCCAACCTGGTGCCCTCCGGACATTTGGGACTACAACTCCCATCATCCCTAGCAAGCATGGCCAGTGGTCAGGGAAGATGGGAGCTGCAGTCTATTAACATCTGGAGGTACCACATTGGGAAGGAAGAAGTCTTCTGGTTTTAGATGCTGCTGAGGAAGAGAGGGTGCTTTTCAAAGTCCAGCTAGATTTACAGGGGGAGGGAAATGGTTAATATTACCTAGTAAACTAGAAGGCTAGGATCTTGCTCCTCATTACCATTATCTTCTCTTTGAATCAACTACTCCTGGTACTCCTACCCTACTGGTAGGAGTGTCTCCATTTCCATTCTGCTTCCCAGCTCAGAAAACTTCACAACGCAGTGTGTTGTCAACACTGTATATGCAGGTCCTGCTTTCCAAATACCGTGTGTCCCTAGGAAATGGCTCATTAGGTGAGCATTCACGTAATGAATTAACTTTCCCCATTATTCCTTATAACTGGAAAGATTTCAGGGTCCAGGGACTAACTTTTGTTAAAGTAATCCATAGAGGTTCCCCATCCTTTTATACAGTTTTTACCAGTGGGGGGAAACAGCAGTGGTGCTTAGAGTATTGTGGGTTTCTTTCCTCCTGTTTCTTTCTCTGACTCCCAAGCCCAACATATGTGCCCAAAATTATCCATCTGGGAATTTTGATGCAACCCTACACTGTAGTTGTGGTGGAAACTTATTTAGTTATTTACACCCCACCCATCTGACTGGATTACCCCAGCCACTCTGGGCAGCTTTCAACGTAATAAAAACATAATAAAACATTACATATGAAAAGGCTTTCCTATACAGGGCTGCCTTCATGTGTCTTCTAAAGGTTATATAGTTACTCATCTCTTTGACATCTGTTGGGAGGGTGTTCCACAGGGTGGGTGCTACTACTGGGAAGGCCCTCTGCCTGGTTCCCTGTAACCTCACTTCTTGCAGTGAGGATACTGCCATAAGGCCCACGCAGCTGGACCTCAGTGTCTGGGCTGGATGATTGGGTGGAGATGCTCCTTCACGCATACAGGGACAAAGCTATTTAGGGCTTTAAAGTTCAGCGCCAACACTTTGAATTGTGCTTGGAAACATACTGGGAGCCAATGTAGATCCTTTAGGACCGGTGTTATATGGTTCCAGCCGCTGCTCCTAGTCAGCAGTCTGGCAGCCACATTCTGGATGAATTGTAGTTTCTAAGTCACTTTCAAAGGTAGCCCCATGTAGAATGCATTGCAGTAGTCCAAGCAGGAGATAACCAGAGCATGTAAACTCCTTTAGAACAATTAATGACAGAGAAAAGTTAAAATGGACTTTTAGCACAGTTACATATCGTAATATTATTGTGAGATTAGTTATGTGGTGTGTGTTTGTGTGTGTGTAGAAATTGACCTTCTGTACAAAGACAAAATGTACATTTGTTGGCCCGTCAGCTTTGCCTCTGGCCTTATCCTTCACCAATGGCATGTAGTCACTGAAATATTGCCCAGAAGTTAATGTGGCCCTCAGGCTGCCAAAAAAGATTCTCCCTGCCCCCAGTGCAATATGATAATGTTCTTGTTGTGAAAAGCACAACAACCTGCTTTAAAAAAACCTCCATATAATCCTTGACCTTATATCTCCTGAGATCAATAAAATCCCAATCTTTCCTCTTTCCTGACATTTCATAACCTAAGAATAATGAGTCATTACTTGTATCCCCTCCCAGTGTCTTTACCCTCGTCATAAATTCTGACTGGATGGCCAGAGGAAATTGCACTCCCCTAGGCTCTGTAGACATGCCTCATCCACTGCTAGAAGAAGATGTATAACCAGCTTCTTTGATTATAAGCAGGAGGAAGCCTTCATGCCACCAATGAATTGTATCTGCCTTTCCGTATGATCTGTAGATTAGAAAGGATGGAGCCAAATGGAATGTTGTTATTAACAATGCCACATTGTTTGTTTATTAATTTCATTATGATAGGCCAATAACTCAAATATGGGCTGTGTCTGATGAGTTATGCTTATGTGTAATTACACTTCACAATGGATTTCCCAAAGTATTTCCTCTGGAATAATAATAATAATAAAAATCAGCCTCTCTCAGTTAATGGAGTGCTTAGCTTCATCTGCAGTATATTTCACCATCTATGACAACTGACAAATATTTAACGTCCTTGGAGATCTCATTAAATATACAAATTAAACTTTACATTGAATTTACAGCCCAAAGTAGCACTTTAACAAAGAAAGGAAGGAAAAAGCAATTCCTCTGTTGTGTAACATGTTGAAGGTGGGGAAGAGAATATGAACAGTCTTCAACCCTAAATCAAATCATAACCATGCTTCATATTATTTCTTGATGGCCGTTTTTTCACTAGTAATTTAACTACACGTGCATATACACGTGGCTTTTCTTATGGAAACTGACTGCCACCTGTCAGTTCTCATCAACATTTTGACATTATAAAATGCAGTAAACATGTTGCTAAGAAATACTGTAGCAGGGAACTGTAAGTTTTCAAGAATCTTCAGCTGCCTTTGGGGATTTTAGGATTAAAAGATGTCGGGAAATAATCTAATCTTAACTTTATATTATCCAAAAACATTCATTCATACATTCATTTAGTATACTGCCCTCCATCTGAAGATCGCAGGGTGGTTCACACACAGCATAAAAAAAAACAAAATAGGAACCCCAAATAATAGAAACTCAGTCTATGTTTATAACAAGCACAATGGAACAAATTGGTGTAACAAGACACATGAGGGTTGGTAATGCAAATTCTAAAAAATCAAAACCACAGTGAAGTTTCAATAAAGCATTCAGAAGGCTTGGAGACCCTCAAAGATAAGAATGTGAGGAACATTCTAGAGAGAGGCTTACAATATGTGTCATTGGAAGTGCCAAAAGTTCAGAAGGACATGTCGGGGTGGTGGTGGTCTTGACTCAAGGCGTTTTGCTGCCTGAGGAAAACATGATGGTGTCCCCTCCAGTTCCATATACTGAAACCAGTCAAAGTGGTGGATGGAACTTATTTCAGCACTGTTGATAGGACAGCATCTTCACTACACCTGAGGGCAGAAGACTAGCTTTTGGGGTACAGTGGTACCTCGGGTTAAGAACTTAATTCGTTCTGGAGGTCTGTTCTTAACCTGCAACTGTTCTTAACCTGAGGTACCACTTTAGCTAATGGGGCCTCCCGCTGCTGCCACGCCACATGATTTCTGTTCTCATCCTGAAGCAAAGTTCTTAACCTGAGGTACTGTTTCTGGGTTAGCGGTGTCTGGAACCTGAAGCGTCTGGAACCTGAAGTGTCTGGAACCCGAGGTACCACTGTACAGGGCAGGCCGTGTGCCATATGCAACAGTGTCCTCCAATACCTTGCCACCACTTCCTGCCCACTAGAATTTTCCACCTGAGGTGCAGCCCTCATTCTACCGAATGGTAGAGCTGGCCCTGTATGTGTTCCCTAAGTGTAACATCCTGAGTATCAAGTCAGATGGTTCAATGGGTAAAGGGTGAATGGCAATGCTCACAGCAGAAAAGGCACTTTCCCATATGCCTTTCCCATTTTGCTCTTGGAGGTGGACTGGTAAGGGAAGTCTCTCCTGCTGATCGCCAAGTAGAGCATGGGTGGCAGCCTTCTTATATATAACTTGGACCCAAACTGTGATGACTTTTTAAAGGGTTAGTCATCCACCCAACTATCCAATCAGTCATTGGATCAGATCTCCCACTGTCACCTTTATTCTATTCTCTCCCTCTTTCTCCCTCTTGCTTATCTATCATGTAGAGTCTGGCTTAGCCAATCTGCACTGATGCCTGTTTTAGCCCTGGAAGCTGAGTGTTTTGAGAGTCATTGAAGACAATTCCAAAGTCCATGTTATATGAAATAAAGCCAGGTCTCATTTGTAGCTTCAACTTCTATCTGGATTCATTTGCAAACTGCTTTGATTATTGCTTGACTAGAAAACTGAGGTATAAATGTGAATAAACTAATGTAAATAAAAACAACAAACTTTTTGCAGTTGCAGATGAGAAAATCTTGGAATCTTTCATGGAAAAAGCAAAGCACATCTGCAGCTTACAAGGCTGAATTGGAAAACTCATTGCTAAAAATAAATAGGAATTCATCATGAGAAAATTCTAATTCCGGTTCATTTCAGTGGCAGCCTTGAGGACTGATCCAGGAATGTAAAAATCCATAAAATTCAATGGCACCTCTCTTTGTAATGAGCTTTAGATCAACTCCAAGGACATTAAGAAATGGGTTCTTTTCATAGCTGTCATTTATAAGCAGTTATAAGCAGAGCCAACAGCTTCTGCATTATTCTTCCATATGCAAATGATCTCGGGTTTTTATAGCAGGTCATTTTTTATTTGTACACACATAAAAAATTGCATAATTCATGGGATATTGGCCACAGATCCAAGGACCACATCTGCATGAACCTCCACCAGTTGTCAATATTATGGGGCAAAATATACAGTATTCCACATCTTTAAGAGTTGACTTTACTGCTGAGAGTTAAAGTTTACAAATCACATAGGAAGGCACCCTCCACCCTGTCCCACTACATAAGGTTCATTTGCAATAGATACATAGATAGATTCAAATCAAATATCTTTAATACGGTCAGTGACCAGAAAGCAATTCATAAAAAATATGACATTAAAAGTAGTATTGTGCTACAAATAACAGTAGAAATATGGTCAGTTCACAGAATTGGTGCTTAGAGCGTTAAAGTGGGCCCTGGAAAATGCCCATCGGTGTTTAGCGTTGTCTAGAACTTTGAGATAGTTTGCTAGATGGGGCCTTTGGGGATTGTATAGAAGTTTATAAGTTATCGGAAGTTGATTAAAGTCATTTTGGGCTTCAATGTCCCTGAGTCTTTCTTTGATTATGTTCTTGGCCCTTCCCCTTTCTAAACTTAATAAATACTCTGGGGAGAGACCATATGTGGCCAGTTTTCTGAGAGTGCCCTTCAACCAACTAGATTGGAATTTGTCAAGAAGCATCAGGGAAAGTAGTCCAACCGGCGAGTTGTTAAGTCTTAGCCAAGTGCATAAGGTTCTTATCCATACTTTGGCTTTAATGCTGTATAAGCCCGCTTCCAGTCGTAGGGCGGCGTTTGGGACGCATTTAGGTGTTAGCAGGAGTGATCTAAGGAAACCTGATTGTATCTTTTCATATGGGTCTAGATTAGATAGGGAGACGAGTGGTGCGCCGTATAGTATTTGTGCTGTTGGTTTTGCAACGAATAGTTTAATTGTAGCAGGAATGAAATTTCCTCCCGTTGTACGATGAAATCTTAGGATTGCTGTTGTACTTTTTTGTGCTGTAGAGGAGCTGTAATTTATGTGGGCAGTCTTCTTCCTTGATGCTTGCAATATAACTCCTAGATATTTAAATCATAGATAGATTATATAAATGTTGTATTTGTCAGCCATTTTTTAAGCATAAATAAACTATTTTACAATCAAATATATGCCAACACATTGTGATACTATGTTGAATATGTTACGGAAATCAGCAGTGGAAGCAGGTAATAAAGCTATTTACACCTATTTATTTGGATCACAGGAAGATAAGGGTAGTAATCAGCTGGTGCCTGTAAAAACACACACACAAAAAAACCCAACCAGTTCTGTGGTCATGCCATTATCTAAATGATTTCATTTTCTCTGGATTGCTTATCCAGCCCCAGATTTTGTGAGAACATATTGAGTGACATATTGTGATTAAAATGTGGGTTTAATAAACTAGTTGCTTAATTGATTGAAGACATGTTGCACTGGTGTAATAAAATTAATTAAATATGATTTAATTAACCCAATGTAACTACAACCCCAGAGTATCATTGGTAGGATGCTGGCAATATTTATTCATGGAGGAAGCATAGCTCAATGGTAGAGCATTTGTGCTGCACCCAGAAATAGTAGCTCTCCAGTTTTAATAGGTGACTTCAGGCAGCAGAACCAGGGAGGCCTTGGCCTGAGATGTTGAAGAGCTGCTATCAGTTGGAGTAAGCAACATTAGGCTATATTAGGTAACCTATGGCCCTTCAGGTGTTATTGTACTTGGCCTTGAGTGCCCAGGGGAAATCTGCCTGGTGCTAATGGAGTCCCAGTGCAAATAGAGGTGGAGGACCCTATCCTCAAATGATGTGAACAACTACTGATTAATTTGCCAGTAGGGACAGTGCCTGTTGGAGAAGTTGCTTGATCTTGCCAGAACCAGTTAATGGCCAAATCTACTGTTTATGTTACCGGTAAGGAAATAGACTTGTTGCCAAGCTAGGCATTCACATACATGCAGAGCTCTTGCCTATCCCAGACACTGAAAGCTAGTTTGCCTCCTAGTAATGGGGAACCTAGTGCACACCATGTTTTGATTCCACTTGCCTCACCCATTTAAACAGCCTCCTGAGGAGCAGAGAGGCCAGGGAGTAACAGCCAGAATGGGCATATGGGTAACACGTTGGAACCTATCACTCTGTCTGCAGCAATGGACAAACTGTTAATTTCCAGTTTGAACTCTCACATCACATGAAAGCTACTGTCGGAAACCTAGCTACTGTTTTCAGCACTGTGGACAGCTCCCTGGGTTTAGGTCTCTGCTCAGCTATTCTTGGAGAGGATGGGAAACCAAACTCTTTGTAACTAACCAAAAGGTCTGTCATCATGAATCCCGTTCCACACAATGCCAGAATCAGGCCTTTAGTGTAGCAGCAAGTACTCTTTGGAACTTCCCCCGTGTACCAGACGGGCACCTTTTCAGTGCCTTCAACAAGCCTTCTTAAAAAATGTATCCCACTTGGGGTCTGTATTGGATTTGAATTGATTTTACATATGTATTAAATTGATTTTATATTTATGATTGGTTTGGGTTTTTTAAAAAAATCTTTTTATATGCAATTATTTTAACTTTTATATATGTAACTATTCTGTTATATGTTTCAGATCTCTTTGAGAAGCCTCATAGGATGCAACTCATAAATGAAACAAAGAATAATAACAGCAATGAATTGTATCCTGACTCTGCCCCATTCCCATTGTTTCAAAGGGAGAACTGCTCCTTCAGTGATGTACACAGTTTAGTGACTCACTGCAGTAGGGAAAGCATAAAAGGACGAGAAGGAGAGAGAGAGAGAGAAAGAGAGAGAGAGAGCAATTCCGCTTCAGCATAATAGGTGATCAACTGAGTAGGCTAGTGCCTGATGTTTGATGGAGTGTCTTTTCCCTTTTGATCCCAGCTAGTATAACTGCAGGCACCCTTCTTAGTCACAGAAATGCCTGGATTCTTGCTGAAAATCCACAAAGATGTTTGAGGGGGATGTCTGGCACATGAAAAGGAATACTTAAAGAAGACGAACCTTGTGTCACATTCAGAACCCAAGGAAATTAACAAGCACGCTAAGACAATGAATTTTCTGTCACCGGTGACAGTTAACTGTGGGAGTTTCTCTGATGCTGACTTGTGAAACAACATCCCATTCGCCTTGTCTCCTTTCAGAGCTAATGCTGTATGCTATCTAACCCTGCCTAGCCAAAAAGAAAGTGCTACTTTCACTCTTTTCAGCTACTAACCTATCAGGAAGGTAACGTGTAAACTCAGATGACCACTGCATCGCTTGGCAGAAAGGTAACCAATCCTTCTTGCCATTGCAAAATCAAGTACTTCTCTATTTTGTCAAGAAGTAGCTTCTTTTGCATATCTTTCATAAAGACACAGAATTGAAGAGTTGGAAGGGACCCTGAAAGTCATTTAGTCCAACCCCCTGCAACGCAGGAATCTCAACTAGATCATATATGACTGATGGCCATCCAACCTCTGATCCAAAGAAAGAGAGTCCACCACCACATAAGAAGATGCCTTACACTTAGCTAGACTATGGTCCTATCCCATCAAGGCTCAATGGCATCTACCGGCAACAGCTGTAACATTTCAGATCTTTCTCTTAACGTGCTCAGTCTAATTCTGGATCCCACAGAGAAGGAAGGGTCAGAGAGTGCAGGACCACGGATAGCTCCAGATGAGCAACTTGCTCCAGTAAACTGTTGCAAGCAGACTGAGTCTTTTTAAGCATCTACCCTCAGATTACCTCTGGCACAACCCTATTCTGGTGGTCAACTGCTGGACTCCAGTGTTTTACTTAAGCTCTGCAACACCAGTAGAACTAGATACAGGCCAGTGGAGTAGCCAATGTGGGTATATGGCTGGGACTGGAGCATCACATGTACATCAATTTTTGCTCCAGCCAGGTAAAAGCACTCAGGGAAAGTGCAAAGCAGGGCTGGTGAGCAGCAATGCTCTGGGGAGTGTGTGCTCTGGGAAGAGTACTGAGGGCTATATCTGGTCCCCAGCCTTGAGGTTACTCATCTCGGCTCTAGAGCTCCAGGTGTGTGATCACTGACTCCACTGTATGTGAACAAAATCTTCTAGTGCTTTCCTTTCCTGAAGCTGTTGAAATATTTTAAGGGACAAATAATCTTACCTTCTTTTTTAAAAAAATCATTTCTGAATTTGAATCTTTAGAAATAATAAGAAATACGTGCTCTGTAAGAAAAATTAGTAACACAAATGTAAACAATATGACAAGTATTTGCAGCACTATCAATTAGGGCAATGTACAATTTAAATTACATATACATTATCTTTTTTAAAAAAAATGAGAGCACGTTTAGTATATTAGTTTAAAAATAGGTGATGGATTTATACAAATTGTTGTAATTTGTGTTTGAAAGGCTTCTCAGCTAAAGTGGTTTTTATTTCATAATTAAAGGGTGGTTTAATAGAACATTTTGAATTGGTATTAGTTATTCAGAAATATGTATTGTGCCCAGAACTGATTCACAGAGTCAATCAGACTGGAGGCGATGACTGCAGGCTGCCTATCCAAGTGTCCACCTCAATCACCTGTACAGGTGTGTGATTTAAGTTTTTGAATAAAAGGTCTGCATGCTGAGAGGATTTGTACCTCATCCAACCAACCAACCACCCCATCACCAACACCTTATCTGACTTTGCTCCATTGCTTCATGCACTTATCTCTTGAGCTTCGCTTATTCTTGGATTAGAGAAAAAATGCTCACAGTGATGGAGTATGGGGAGGAAGGCTCATGGCTCATGGCCCCCTCAACTCCTTGCATCTTCAGTTGTTAAAAGCCCACTCATCCTCTCTGTTGGGTGCCATTGCAGCCTGGCTGTCAGGATGCTGTCAGTGACTCCCGGCTGGTTGCCCAGGAAAGTATGAAGACAATGTAAGGTTTCTTACAGTCCTTTTTTTGTTTCAAACATTACATTACAGAGGCTATATAACCCAGCCTCTTGGATAATGGCGATGTCCTGAGTGAATCTCCACCACCCCCCCATCTCTCCCACTTCCTCATTCATCACGGGTGCTGCTACACTCCCTCTGTCTCTGAGTTCTTTGCTCTCCTATTTTTAAGGCTCATCAGGTTCTGGGAGATGCTGGGTCTGGAATGCTTTCTTTTTAATAATAATAATAATAATAATAATAATAATTTATTTTCCAATAGAAAACATCCAATCAAATATCCGATCATAATACTTCAATTAAAAAATAAAAAACTAAAATAAAAATATCCAAATTGTATTTATTAATTTCTTGGGGTTCCCCATGATCTGGATCTCTGGAGCATATCTCTCCATCTTAGACCTGCTTCTCCTTATTTTTTCCATATTTTCCACATCTCGTGGAATGCTTTCTAGTGACAACGTGTCAGCCAGCTGCTGCTTTGGCTCTCCTATTATGTCCCAACTTTTCCTCTCATCTTCTTCTGAGCTGTGACCTCCCACAAACCTCTGTTGTAAATCTATACTGTCTTCCTCTTCCCTGGAAGGGTCAGGACGGGGAGGCAGTCTCCCCCATTCCTCCTCCTCTTTCCAGTCCCTAACACTGGCATTCCTTGATATACCGGGATCCAACATGGGAAGTCCCTGGGACTGTTTCCCAAGCAGCAAAATAAGTCTCTGGGCTGAGTTTGCTGCCTGGTTATTTGGTCCCACCCACTCACCTAATCAATAAATTGTGAGCAGGCATGGGCCAGCAGGAGGCAGGCTTAGTCCACCCCTTAAGTATATTGCATAGGCACATGGGTTGATCTGCAGCCACTTTTTGTTTCAGCCAGTGTCAGGGACTGGACAGACGAGGAATAGTGGAGACCACCTCCCCATCCTGAACCTTCCAGAGAAGAGGAAGACAGTATAGATTTACAACAGTGGTTTGCGGGAAGTTGCATGTGATGGCCTGGGATTCGGACTCGGAGGCTGAACCTGAAGAATCCCAGCCTGCACAGGAGTCCCCACCTCCAGAACCAGCTGAGCCAGGGCTGGGGCTTGAGCCTGAACCTGTGCTGGATCCTCAGATGCAGGCACCAGCTGAGTCTGCTCTGGCTCCTGAGGTGATGGAGGACCCATTGCCTGCAGGTGCTCCCCTCCCAGTCCCGTCAGGGGAAGCTGAGGTTGCCTCTGGGTCCGGTAACCCTCCAGCCTCTCCTGAGCTGCAGAGGCTCAGGGCAGAGAGGCGGAGGGAACTAAGTTCCCGCAGGAGGAGTGTTCGCCTCCAGGCCAGGAAAGGCGAGTCACCTGTGGACCAGGGCCGCCCTATGCCTCGGGGCAAATAAAAGCCAGCCAGCCACAGTCCCAAGTTGCGGGAGCAAAATTGTTGGTAGCCTGTTTCTGCCTGCACCCTGTCCTGCTCTTCTGCCAGAGTTCCTGACCTCACCCGACTCCCTGCCTTGGACCCAGCTTCAGCTTGACGGACTGCCTCAATACCGCACCCTCGACCTCGGACTGGACTCGGACCTCGCCACACTGTTACGCCTCGGGACCAGCACATTGCAGCTCATAGGAAGATGAGGGTAAAAGTTGGGAAATAATGGGAGAGGAGGGGGGGCAGAGTCGGAGCAGCTGGCTGACATGTTATCACTAGAAAGCAGTCCAGACCCACCATCTCCCAGAACCCGATGAGCATTGAAAGTAGGAAAGCAAAGGGCTCAGAGACAGATGGCTCTAAGCAGGAACTGTAAGGTGTGAGGTGCTGTTGACAAATGAGGAAGGAGGGGAGAAGGGGTGTATGGAGATTTACTCGGAGCAACTCCATTACTCCAAGAGGCTGCATTTCTAAGCCTCTCACTGTGAATATTGAATAAACAACATTGGTAAGAACTTTCCTTGTCTTATCCATTCCTGGCAACCTGCTGTGGGGGGTTGGATCCTCTGACGCCTGACAGACAGGCTACTTGCAGCTCAAGGGAGCACTTGTCCAACTGGTTTTAAGAAATGTAAAGCTATTCCAGGGACGGGATCACATTATAGGCACCTGTCCAGTCAAACTCCACAGGTGAAGACTGCTGAACTGTGCTCTTCCGCCCAATGCTCGACTAGGGGAACTAAAGTACAATTTTGACCTAACATAGTGCGAGTATTTCCAAATCAGCTATTCTGCTCCACAAAAGGTTTTGCCTGACTTCATACCAGGATTCCGTTTCCACATTTCTGTGTAATCCCATTGTAGCCAATGGATTTTAATTATTCTAGCAAACTCAGGATAAAAGCCAGAGGCTTTAGATAAGTGACTGCTTGCCCATTAAGGCTCAGAATAGCAGGGTTTATTGTAACCAACTTTTTCAGAGCAACTCACACAATAGGTGCTTACCTTTTATTGATTTTGGTCGTCCCTGCTCCCTTTTTAAAGGAAGCTGTAAGGTCTTTAAGGAAACAAATTCTTTGCTTATCCCATTGATCCCCTTTCCCTGTCTCTTAATGTGACATTGTAGAGAACAGTGCTAAAAAAAAGTGAATGATTTCCCAGTGCTATATTTAATGCTAAATACTCCCTCACTAGACACTTGGTTGTAGTCAATGTAGTACTAAGCCAATCATTCCATCAGCACCAGGATCTCTCCTTGCACAATGGAATTATTTCCCCCTCTCTTACCCCTGCATGCCTCCTAAAGAAGTTTCCCAACCTGTCAGAGCTAATTTGGAGACAGCATGGGGTGCACACGTGGGTAGGAGAGGGGGGAGTCCTTTTGCACTAGCACTAATCCTTGCCAGGGGCAGATTTAGGGGAGCTCAACCAGTTTTCCTGCACTGGGAACTGAGCTGAGAGGGCACCTGAGAGAGCACCGCAACAATGACTTAGAACGCAAGATGAGAGGCAGGGGGTGAATACTGCTGTCACACAGGCAACTGCTGAAATTTTAAAGTCCCAGATCCACCACTGCCCATTGTTCCTGATAGACACATTTTAAATGCTCCTAGGACAGCCACTTCATATTGCTTAAAAAGGTTAGCTTTTTAACACTGGGGTTTCATGCTCACTGCATATTCTGAGTAAGAGAGAAGTGATGCAAACTTCATAAATCATAAGCTCACTTAAAGAAAATGGCTGAAATATTTTGTAGAGGCATATATTTTTAAGTACGGAACCTTTCAGCATAATTGCATCACCACCACCCCAGGTAATTTAGTTGCACCCTTAGAGCTTTCCCTTAATTCTGAATTAAGAAATTTCTCACAAATACTTTTTTGAGATCAATGTGCACAACTCAATAACCCGGTCGTGTCATTTTCACCACAAAATATGTTTTCAGTGTGTGAGAGAGAAATCTCTTGTTCAAATATCTTTTGTTTTCTAAACTTGAAATAAATTGGGGAGTGCAAGGTATTTTAGATGAAAGCACCCCCCATTTTTAAATTCCAAATAATTTAAGATTCTCTTTTTAATCCACTGTGGTTGATCTTATCATTCTAAAGGATTTCACTGTCCAGAACTCCAGTCCACAAAACACTTTGGATCTTTTGTTGCTCTTCAGAACCACTATTTGATCGCATGGTTAATCTTTGATGGTCGCAAATGCCAAATGTTTGCTATGTTCCTGTCTCCTGTGTTTTCATTTTTTATGTCCAGAATTTATATGGAATTAAGAGTTCTGTATTAGAAAAAGAATGATGTAAACTAAAAACCCAAATTCTGTCACTGTTTATAAATTGTGCAAATTAAGAATGTGCAAGAATGTGCTATTAAGTTCATGCAAATTGCATCTTGTATGACTTATGGATGAAATCTGATCTCAAACCGCATTTCAGGCCAGGCAATAGTGATAACATCTAAAAAGTTGTTCCAAACTCTTCCAAAAGTTGCTCCAAAATATCTGTTCTACTTCATTTCAAATGGAGACGATCTTGTGGAATTTTGCCTCATTACAGCTGCCTGCCTAGATCAACAACATGCAAGCCCATCCCTATCGAACCCTCTCAGGCTTGCTCTATTCAAAGATGTCCATTCCCTTAGTGATTAGTTCTCCGCTGGGTTTGATCAGCTGCCAAGAACTTCCACCCTGGGCTTGTGTCAACTCAGCTAGTCTGTTTAAGTGCATGCCAGAGGCTGTTTTTAATATAGTGTGCACTGGACATGCAAATCACCGAAAGACTCAAAGCTATTTTTCAGGCACCCTGCTAGTGTGATCTGAATCTTGATTTATGAAGTGGAACTCCCATGTTGTACTTTAACTGTTGAAAGAGAAGAAATATATTTCTTGGTCTGCCATACATCACTAATATAAAGGCATGCATTCAACAAAACTTATTCTACTACATATCTTTCCAGGAGTGGAATGAAGCCTTAAAAGGATTTTTAAAACCCAATAAAAAGCAGGTGGTATTTTATTTTTTTCATTTTCAGATTCTTGTATTGAAAGGGAGGGAGCAACATTTTAGCAAAGTATAATTGGGTTTACTGAAGGATGTGATAGCATACAAGCTGAACAAAGGAAACCTATTAGCCTTCCCAAGCTCAAACATGTATGAAAATTCTTTTCGGAAGACATCTTTCATTTATTTATGTCTTGCAGTTATCTTCTGCCTCACTTCCAAGGAGTCCAAGGATCTCAAAAGATGACACAAACATTCTCCCCTACCCCAGAGAAAAGAATTGCCCTCATAACAATCTTGTAAGGAAGGTTAGGCCTAGAAATAGTGACTAGCCAATGATCAGTTTCTCAGTCACTCCCCCAGGAGTGAAGAACATTTTTCAGCCTGAGGGTCTCATTCCCTCGTGGACAACCTTCCAGGAATCTAATTCCAGTGGCTGCAATTGTAAAAAAAAATCCATACCAACTACAGTCATACCATGGAAGTCAAACAGAATCTGTTCCGGAAGTCTGCTCAACTTCCAAAACCAAAGCTCAGCTTCTGAGAAAAAGTTAACCTGCAAAAGAAGTCTTAACTGAGGGTGGGCAGGGTGGTCCCTCCCCCTACCTGGCCTGATCACCTTGGCAACGCCTCCCCAGGAGGGATTGGGCAACTGGCTGAGGTAGGTGGAGATCTCCAGGTATCCCACCTGAGGAAGGCGAAGCCAAACCTGTTCTAATGGTGCTGCATAGGGTCCAGGGGGCTGTGTGCGGCCACGCAAAGGGCGCCCCCCATTTATTTTGGGAGCGGTCATTCCTGCAGGCCACTTTTGACAGGTATGTGAGGCAACCCACCTGCCAGTGATATAGCATTATCATTATGACAGGTGACTCACACCTATCCAAGTCCCTTGCACAGCACTTCCCATATCCCAGGCAACCAGCTGACTGTCAGGCATTTGGGAAGTGCTGAGCAAAGAACTTTGTGTAGTAATTCGCAAGTGTCAGATAACCAGTTAGTTGCCTGGCATTTGGAGGTATTGCCCTTTCAGTCAAGCTCCATTTTTACCTTCCCAAAATGTTGGACATGTCTTGCCCCAGATGGTCTTGCAGGTCAAATGGTGAGACATGGCAGGCTGGAAGTTCCTCATCCCTGTCGAGAATCCCACCCCTCGCCAACCACACTTCCAGCTGAGACACAGCAAGAGGAGCTGCAAGCATCTCCTTAAAAAATGCTCCGTTCCAGGAAAGTGATAGAAAAGGCTGCTCCCATATTTACAGGGAGGAAATGTTCCCAGTAAGTAGGTGGATGAGCGAAGCTTTGTGCTTTGCTTTAATTTGTGCAGCCACAGCTTCTGAATATGCCTAAAATTGGATCGTGTTCTGGGCTTTTTTCTAGATAACATATTAGTTGTAATAAAACGGTGCCTGTTCTTTTAGTAAGAATTCTGTCTGGAAAGCAGAATTTCCCCTATTTTTAACTAAAAATGAACTTTTAAAAACCATGGCATCGGTAACAAATAATGGAGTAAATGGTATAATTGGGCCATTTGAAAAGACTGCTCCTGAAGACATCGCCAGCATGGAGTGATGACGGCTGCAAACGGCACTGTCACCTGCTCCCCATGGTTTATTCATCACCAGGGAGAGCGATAAACAGACTTCCCCCAGTTTGCTCCGCAGCGAAGTGTGATTACTTCTGGGGTTTTTTATTTAAATATATGAAGTTCATCAATCCTTCCAAGGGAACATTTGCATGCCCCCTTAAAAAGGCAAGTGCAAGGCCAAGCCTGGGGAATTTCAACCAACATATTGAAAAACAAATCAGCCAAATCTCCTGGGTGCTCTGTTGCATCTCAAGTAGGACAGTTCAAGCAGGCAGGCTGGTTTTGAACTGAGATTGTGCTTCTTGCTTGTCTTGATGGAGAGGTGTGTGAATCACATGCCTCCCAGATTGCTTTAAGATCACCTTGATTTGTAGAATTATTTGTAGGCAAATAATTGGCCAGCTGTTTGGCTGTCTGGCTGCCTGATGTCGATTCTGCCTCCTCTCGCTCCCTTTCTCAGTCATCATAGCTCCCCCTAAGGGTTGCTAAGTCACAATACTGCAGTGACAGTAGAAACCACAACTCTATGCACGACAATGGCACAAAGCCTTTTGCACTGGGCAAAGGCCCTGTGTTGATAACACTGCTACAATGATTGTGATCAGTGCTTTTTTTCTGAGGAGAAAGGTGGGAAAACTCACCATGAAGCTTGTTTGTTTATTTATTGTGGGCCTGGTCACAGTGCCACACACCCTACCCCGAGCAGTGGCTAAATGTAAGATGTGATTAATAAATTCAAGCAGACGATGATCTGGATTAGAAATGACCACAACTTCATTGATTATATAGGTGGATTTTTGGCTCAGACATTGGGTGTATATCCATTCCAGGACCTCAGACAAGAAAAATAATTACTATGTAATTTTTTTTAAGGTAAGGGGACTCAGTTCCCTTGAGTTCCTGCTGGAAAAAAACAAAACCTTGATTGTGATGCTTTGTTAAAAATAATAATAATCACAACGGGTAATAAGGCGTGCTTAAAGATTTGCTGCTGCTTCTTTGCAAATTGGCTTTGAATGTACCAAAGCATGGAGAATTTGGATCCTTGCCTTCTTTCAGCACCAGTAACAACCTGCTAAAAGGTATTTTCCCTTTTCAACTAGATCTAAAGTGGCACCACAGATGGCAATATTTTACCACTTTGCATGCTGGGCCCTGCATTAAACATGGATGTTGTTGTTGTTTAGTCGTTTAGTCGTGTCCAACTCTTCGTGACCCCATGGACCCAAGCACGCCAGGCACTCCAGTCTTCCACTGCCTCAAGCAATTTGGTCAAACTCATGGCGGTAGCTTCGAGAACACTGTCCAACCATCTCGTCCTCTGTCAGCCCCTTCTCCTTGTGCCCTCCATCTTTCCCAACATCAGGGTCTTTTCTGGGGAGTCTTCTCTTCTCATGAGGTGGCCAAAGTATTGGAGCCTTAGCTTCAGGATCTGTCCTTTCACTGAGCACTCAGGGCTGATTTCCTTCAGAATGGATAGGTTTGATCTCTCAAGAGTCTCCTCCAGCACCATAATTCAAAAGCATCAATTCTTCGGCAATCAGCCTTCTTTATGGTCCAGCTCTCACTTCCATACATCACTACTGGGAAAACCATAGCTTTAACTATACGGACCTTTGTTGGCAATACGGACCTTTGTTAGGAAATAGTTAAATGTCTTTTTCTTTTCTGTTCATTGACCTTAGTCCAGTGACTTCTGTTAATATCTTTTAAAAGCTGTTTCCTCAGAGACATCTAATTTCTCATCGTAAGTAATTGAGTCTGATCTTTAAAATGCTTTTGTTATTCAAAGCAACCTGAATGTATAGCTTGTTGGGAGCTGTATTGCCTCCCATCTGGAGATGCTCTGCTAGGTGTGTTAACCCCACCATCGAGATTGCAGCTTTAAATTAAATCTCTGTGGACAACTAATAGAGGCTTTCTGTCCAAATGAAAACTATGCTTGGAAAAGAGGTGTGCCATTCAAAATTTGCAGGCGATTGGAAAAAGAAGTGCCCACAGCAGAACAATGGCCAATTCTTAAGCAGGAGAGTGTCCAGACTGTCACTATTTTTGGAGTGGGATTCAATCACCATTCCAGCAAATTCAAGTTACACAATTATGGCTGACTGGGAGATTGTGCACAACAAACCCACTCCCTCAAAAGAGCAGACTTTTTGCAATAAGGAAAGCATTGGGAAAATGGACCGAAAAGTGTGTGAAAGCGTTTGGTTTGAAACAATGTCATCTAACCTCCCCACAAACAAATCGGAATGAATGCCCATTAAAGAGCCAACATCATCTAATTTATGTGCAATCAAAGCAGGATAAATGCTCGATAAACCAGTCATCTGGAAGTGTGCCGTTAGAGACTGATTGTGTGTTGGATGAACAAATCATTTTTATTCGTCTCGACAAGCCATTGCCTTAACAGGAGAACCTTAATATTGTGCCACGAAGAAGGCATTGTCATCAGTTGAAGCACACTGGGGATGTTATTGTTTCACAAGGACTATTATTATTTGATAAAAATTCATTTTTACAATACCGTTTTGAGGCTTTGCCTCTTCTTTTGCTTTATTTTATTACCTTAAAAACCGCTGTGTGTCAATTTTAAGGGATAACCTTGATCTTGTCTCCTCGCACTTGAAATAGTTACTGTGACTGCATAACTAAACCCACCAAGAATCATAGAATTGTAGAGATGAAAGGGACTCCAAGGGTCTTCTTCCGTGGAAGCAAGCCCTCTTGAATTCAGTGAGACCTACTTTCAAATAAATGCACGTAGGATTGCACTGTTTGTGGGTAGAAGATTAGGTCTGGATGGGATATCAGTGGCTGCCTTCTAGCAGGTCAAACTATTTGTCTATCTATGCCCAGTATTGTCTGACTGGCAGTGGCTCTCCAGATTCTCAGGCAGAAGTTTTCTGCAACTATTGCTATCTGGGCTTTTTTAACTTGAGACACTAGACAAGAGGTGGTTAACCAGATGTTCCAGATGTAACCAGATGTAATGTTCCAGATATCATTGGACTCCAACTCTGATCAGCCTCATCCAGTGTGGTCAATAATCCTTCAGCACACCTACACAAGCCCTTAAACCAAGTACATGCCCTCCAACATTTCTCTGATGAAAATAGGGACATCCGATTCATATTATTATTATCATCATCATCATCATCATCATCATCATCATCATCATCATTATCATTATTATTATTATTATGCACCTCTGACTGGGTTGCTTCTGCTAGTGCAATTGTTGCACTGGATTTCATCTTTCATAACCACTATTCTTGCCCTTACTCTAGTGCAAGAGCTCTTGTGCTGGGAGTCAAATGGTATTGAATCTGGGCCTGAGTTTTTGGCAAGAACGTGTACCACTGGGTGCTGCATCTCAGGCAGCAAAAGCTTTTCTGCTAGCCCAAGACTGGCATTTTCTTTATATCACTTTGGAAGATCATTTGTTTTGCCTTTTTCTCCCACTCTGAATTGAGGAAAAAGAGGCTGGGAAATGAAACTGGCTGAAGATGACCCACTCTCTAAACATGAGATGCGCCCCCTTCTCTGACATTTGTTAATCCCTAGAAGTGAGTTGATGTCTTGAATTTGATCACACAAAGTGTCAGCATATTGGCTGTGTGTGGGGAAACAAACTTGTTTGCTAAAGTGAAGGATAAGTCCCATTGACAACACAGCTCTCAGCATCAGAGAGAGAGAGAGATGAAACAAAAGCAATATGAAAATTGATCAATGAAGTGCTTGCTTTGCAGTTAAATCAAGATGAGGATGGGGGAGAAGAGAAATGGGCGGGGGGAAGGACTCAAAGTTCTTTTCTGTGACAAAACCTTTAAGAAAACTTATGAAGTGGGATTAGTGAAGAAAAGCTGTTAATACTTTTCTTTAAGTATTTCCTTCCAAGCTTTCTTCAGATTCAGCAAGCCCTAGTTGTTGATTTTCTGAGCTGTGTTCTTAGTGCAATTGGGTCATCAAGTTGTTAGGAATAACTGCTCTCTGCAATTACTTTTGCCCTCTTGCTGTTTCCCCTGCTCTCCGTCACCTCTGTTTTCCTTCTCATTTTGAAGAGATTCACCCCCACCTCCTGATTTAAGACAGCACACAAACAACTTTCAAAATATGCAAGCAGTTCCATTAAAATATTAAGACATGGACGATCAGATTTTGTTTCAGGACCCTTAGCTTTTCAACACACAGTCATTTCTTTTGCTTTTTTCATTTTAGGAAGTAAAATAGTCAGGAAAATAAGCTATTGGGTATCAACGCCTTTAAAATGCCACCCATAGATGATGTTCCAGTATGTATGTCTGATATTAAAGTTGTGTGAAATTGGCAGGTAGGGGCCATTCAGGGGTCCCTACGTCAATTTGAGATACCTCTTTGAGGTCCTGCTCCATCTCTAAGAAGACATAAACACCTCTGAGCTATCCCCTTCCCCTTTGGATTCATCAAAAATCAAAGCACACCCTTGGTCTCAAACCTTATGTTATGTTTTATCATGACTGAATCTTGAACAAACTCAGAGTAATTGATTCACACAATGGTTTTCTTCCTTTTAAAAAACACCAACACCATCAGCTTATTTACAGTGAGTTGAACTAGGCTTTGGGGTGGACTGTATTTCAGATTTCAGTGGCACTCTGTGAGAGGCCAAAATTCGGTGCCCTCCCACCTCTCGCCTTCCATTCTGCTCAATTCACTCTGTTGAAGCAATGGTTCTTCAACATCAACTTCGTTGGACTGGTCATGTGTGGATGCCTGATTATCATCTTCCAAAGCAACTGCTCTATTCCGAACTTAAAAATGGAAAAAGTAATGCTGGTGGTCAACAAAAGAGCTTTAAAGACTGTCTCAAGGCAATTTTTTTAAAAAAAATGTAGTATAAACACCAACAATTGGGAAACACTTGCTTGCAAGTGCTCCAATTGGAGAACAGCCTTTACCAAAGGTGTCATGGGCTTTGAAGACACTCAAAATCAGGATGCAAGGGAGAAACGTGCTAAGAGGAAGGCACGCTTGGCGAATCCACACCGTGATCAACCCCCACTCGGTAACCAATGTCCCCCTGTGGAAGGACGTGTGGATCCGGAATTGGCCTCCACCATCACTTACGGACTCATTGTTAAAACCATGTTCAGGGAAGACAATCTTACTTGGCTACGAGTGATCGAAGAAGAAGAAGAAGAAGAAGAAGAAGAAGAAGAAGAAGAAGAAGAAGAAATCATAGTTGTGGCACCCTGTGGCACCCTCCTTGGCTCAATGTCCAGTGCAGGGGAAACTGGTTGTGCTGCCCTAAATCTGCCTCTGCTAGGTTTCTACATGTCACCAAAACTACACTCAATCAATCCCCTTTTGTAAAGTTGTCTAAATATTCAGTAAGCTGATTCTAAACTTATTCACAAGACAAATCAGACATCCTCTAATTCAGTCAAGATTGATCAACATTTAAATAGCAGGGATGAACAAAAGCAGGAAGAGGTGATATGAATTTATAACTAGAGCCCATAGACCCATTTTAGAATTGCTTTATACTTTCTGAAAAGTTTTCTGAAGAGTTTTAGAAATGCTTCAGCTAGCAACAGAGTACAGAAATAAATTGCAAATCTCTCTCACTTGCTCTCTCTCTTTTGATGCTGTTGCATTTGGGGACATTGGGGGTGTGGAGAAAGAATAATGGAATTGCCCATAAACCATTAAAGCACATTTGGCCTCCGAAAAACGAATTCTGACTTTGCTAGCATTTTATTGACAGTGATTGTAAGCCAAGAATGGTAGTAAAAATAGATTTTGCAATGTAGGACATATAAAGCACAATATTGATATTATATGAATGCTGTACTTGAAACAAGCATATTTACAGCTGAAAATGGTAAACAAAAGGGCATTGTCAAGTACATAACTAACCTTTCTTCCACTCATATTATTCACACCTTCCTTACAACCTAAGGATCCAGTTGAGGGAAGATGTGAAATTATCAGGCTGGAAGAGGGTAGAATTTTATTCTTGCCATTATCTTGCAGCAGAATACAATTCTTAGTACAAGAGGTAGACAGGGCCTAAACAGACATCTTTTCCACATTCCACAATCTTCCCTGATTTGCTCTGCCTAGGTACCACAAACAGAAGCCTCTTGGCCACTTCTAATTCCTTACACAAAATGGTGAGCAGCCTAGAAGCTTCTACAGAGCAAAACAAGAAGTATTGACAATACAGTCATACCTTGTGTTGCGTTCCGCTCTCCTTACAGACTTTAAGCTTATGAATGCAGCAACCCCAGAAGTGTTTACTTCCAGTGATCTGTGCGCTTCGTGCATGCGCAGAAGCTCTCAATCTCGTCATGCACATGCGTGGAAGAGGCACTCTAGTTGCAGACTTTTCGGGGTATGAACAGCTTCCCGAAATGGATTAAGTCTGCAACTAGAGGTACCACTGTAGTGCTGACTTGTTGGGTTGTTGTTTTTTGCAGGTGTGGAGAGGTGTTCCTTGAAGTCAGCTCTTGTTAGTACCTGTCAGAGTTTTAATTCTATAACCAGGAAGAGAGAGCTTTGCACCCAGTGTAAGCCACAAGGCTGGGCATAGCTTTTTACTGATGTGGGGAGGAAGGGAGAGAGAAAGCCAGGAAAGAGGCAGGATTCAGTTTTCTCTTCCCACTCCAAATATGACAGATTTAAATGCTCTGGAAAGGGAGCACCATCCTCAATAAGGAGGAAATGGATGCTTGGATTTTCCCTAGTGTATAGGTAGCAGTGTTCAGCATTATACTACCATCCCTGCTTTTACAAGAGGCTTGTTCACACATTACACTGAAAACATTTACATGCTGTCTCTACTCATGTACAAATGTTTGCGTGAAAGGGCATACATGATTAGTACAGCTTAACTCCTGTGTACACAGGTGCAAAGAGTTTAATGGCATACCCTCCAATGTTTCTTCGAAGAAAATAGGAATGTCCTGTCATCATCATCATCATACCCCCACCCATCTGACTGAGTTCCTTCAGCCACTCTGGGTGGCTTCCAACATATATAAAAGCACAATACAGTAAAACATCAAGCATTTAAAACCTTCCCTATACAGGGCTTCCTTCAGCTGTTGTCTAAAGGTTGTACAGTGGTACCTCTGGTTACGAGCGGGATCCATTCTGGAGCTCCGGTCAGATCCAAAGGAATTTGCAAATGGAGGTGCTGTGTCTGCGCATGTGCATGGAACAATTTAGTGCTTCTGTGCATGCACGCACAGCAAAACCCGGGGAAATACTTCTGGGTTTGCCACGTATGTATCCCAAAGGATATGTAACTGGAGGTGAATGTAAGTAGTACCACTCTATAGTTATTTATCTCCTTGTCTTGTGGGTTGCATAATTCCATACCCTTCAACATTTCTTCGATGAAAATAGGGACATTCTAAGGAAATGTGGGACATTCCGGGGTCAAATTAGAAACTGGGATGGCTTCCAGGGACTGGAAAATAGGGATTCTTGGGGGGGGGGTCTGTAATGGGGCTTATTTCTAAATCTCCCAGCTTGCAATTAGACTTACACGCAGGTAAATCTGCACAAGAAAAACCTACATAAGATTGTAGACATGGAAAGCAAGTATCTGTCTCTTGCAAATACAAACACACAGGGTTGGAAGAGAGTCCCATTGTGTTCAATGGTAGTTGCTCCAAGTGTGCATAGGATTGCAGTCAAGCAGGGCATTTGTACACATGTCTACTCAAAAGTAAACCTCACCAAGTGAAATTGAACTTATGGTTAGGTAAGTGATCATAACAGTGCCACCTCGATGATTTCATATCCCTCCTAAAATAGCCAGATTTTGCTTAGGCCATGGAAATCAACTGCTGTTGGTCCATCAAACACTTTGCAACCTGATGTTTCCCATTTCAGACAAAAGCAGTTGAGATTTGTCTGCTTTATTGTGCTTAAGAATGAGATCCCTGAAGTTGCATGGAGGATTTTGATCCTCATTTCTCATTCACTTCCATGGGAAATAGGGTCCACATCTCTTAGGCGGCTTTACAAATTGAGGAATAAGCCAGTATATTAACAAGGGAAACCCTTCCTCTGACAGTCTCTCTTTGAGCCCTAAGGCTTGTTCCGCATGCCCCGTTGGAGACTCAAGCTCATTGTCTCCTCTTGAAGCAATGAGGCTGACCCAACTGCTGTTTAAAATCTGGGCAAATACCGTAGATTCATACATTGCTGTCTGCTTTCCACCCCCAAGGCAAAGCTGTATGTCATAATCACAAGCAAAGTACCTTTCCTTCTTCATTTTTTCCATGTTAAGAGGATAAATACAGCTCCCTTCAAGTTTTCAGATCATGCTAATTTCTTGCATGAACACATCAAGGCAAAACGTTTCTGCACACAGATATTTTGAAATATTGTCAATCTGGGAAACAGAAGGGGAGAAATGGTTTCTGAGGTTTACCAAACATACAAACATTCAGGCCAATTCACACTCTATTTTTTCTCACTGTTGCATCTGGGCATCACTCATTCCTCTACCTCATCCAGCACAAACTCATTGGAATCCTTCAGAAAAAAACTGTTCATTGAACATGGAGGTGAGAATGTATCTGATCTTTATTATTTCATTCTGATTTGTTTGCACAGAGGTTTTATGACAATGAGCATTCATCCTGATTATTATTTTTTTGCCTGCACAGTGGTTATACAGCTACCCATTCATCCCAGACTTCTCAGTGATTTTACCATCACTTTCCTAATAGCAAGAAGTTCAAGGGGCTGTTATTTATTTTTTTAAGTGGATTTGTTTTGCCAGACAGCCAGAGCACTTTACTCTGCTTCCGTTGTGCAAATCTAAATTTCTGGTATGCACCTGAACCACTCCTGAAAAATACTGCTATTCTGGAAACAAGCTTTGTGTTTATGGCTAATTTTTCTCTTGCCACTTGGTTTAGAAAAAGCAACTGGCTGCATTAAATACACACTTTTACTCCTTAATTAGAATGGGGTTTGGTCACTTCTGTACCTTGGTCTACCATGTAACAGCAATTATTGAGAAGCTAGGTATTTAGCAACATTAAATGTTCCTTGATACAGGAGAGCAATGGCTGGGTTCAGTTGATTTCCAATACAGCCTTGACATTTGAGAGTTTGTCCTAGTAAAAGTGTTCCCCATATGTTTTCCTGTGCTATAATTTTAGGGAGTTCTGTGGGTTAAACCACAAAGCCTAGGGCTTGCCAATCAGAAGGTCAGCAGTTCGAATCCCCGCAACGGGGTGAGCTCCTGTTGCTCGGTCCCTGCTCCTGCCAACCTAGCAGCAGTGCAAGAAAGCACGCAGTGCAAGTAGATAAATAGGCACCGCTGCGGCGGAGAGCTAAACAGTGTTTCCGTGCACTGCTCTGGTTTGCCAGAAGTGGCTTAGTCATGCTGGCCACATGACCTGGAAGCTTTAACCGGCTCCCTTGGCCAGTAAAGTGAGATGAGTGCCGCAACCCCAGAGTCGGTCACGACTGGACCTAACGGTCAGGGGTCCCTTTACCTTTACTTCCTCTATAATCAGGAAACTTAGATGATTTCTAGGACTCCATTTTAATGGCAGGAGGAGGAGGAGGAGGAGTTTGGATTTGATATCCAGCTTTATCACTACCCTAAGGAGTCTCAAAGCGGCTGTTGCAATTGAACAACATCTAGATGGGCCAAGGTTACTGACCCTTGCATTAAAATATAAATACAGTCGTATCTTGGTTTTCAAACAGCTTAGTTCTCAAACGTTTTGGCTCCCGAACGATCGAAACTTGGAAGTGAGTGCTCTACTTTGTGAACTATTTTTGGAAGCCGAATGTCCGACAGGGCTTCCACAGCTTCCGCTTGGCTGCAGGAGCTTGCTGCAGCCAATCAGAAGCCATGCTTTTGTTTTCAAACATTTTGGAAGTCGAACGAACTTCTGCAATGGATTCTGTTCGACTTCCAAGGTACGACTGTACTAAATTCATTGACAACTGCAGCTCACACACTTCTGCTGGGTGGAATTGCATGACTTGTCTTTCCATAAGGATTAGCTGGCTTTTTGTGGTAAACAGAGTCTCTGCAAAAGGTTTGGTACTGATGAAAGCCCAACTGGCTGTCTTAAATGCTATATTCCTGTCCCATCAAGATGTTGTGACATTTCCTCTTAGTTCTCTGAGGTGGCATTCACGTCTTATGAGATAAGGTTGAAACCAGCTTGATGTTGGTCCAGATGTCAACCTGAATATCTCTTGCATGCATTTACTAAGGCCAAGTGTGCCACAAATCCAATGTACTTTGTGGTGATGGACCTATCTGACCCTCTTTCTCCCATCAGAACACTTCATTATTAATCTTCGACGGGTACAAAAATAATGCAAAAAAGTGTGCTAGCTATTTTATTAACATGAGGGATTATGCTTTCAGCAATATATCAGAAAGTATTTTATCTAAGCTGTATTAGCGATTACATTTGCATTTGAATTTCAGCCCCCATCATTTCATATGCAGAAACAACCCCAGAGAAAACAGGACAACATTCATCATGTTAGACGGATCTGTCACAGGAAAAGAAACTGTTGAGGCTATTCTAATTTAATTTTCCCCCTTGATTTTTATACCCCCTTATCTATTAGCTCAAGATGGTGCAAAAAAAGACACCCCCAAACAAATACCTAATACATTAAGATGGAACCATAAAAATCTTATGACATAAACAATATGCATCCTTCGAAAATTTATTGGCAAGAAAAGCAACCTTCCCCTCTCCCACAGCACTGAGAACACATCCAAAAGGAATGGTGGCATCTTAAAATGCTTCTGAAATGCAGCTAGGGAAGAATGTTACATGGCTTGAGAGCTTCAACTGAAAAAGTTGATCCATGGACCTTTGAGATTCTAATTTTGCACAAAAAATGAGTATGGGAGGAAAGAGACCTTAATTGGTTGTAAGGCCTGAATATGCAGGCTTTGTACATCATTTAAAGCTCTCCCCCCCAAAAAAACCCCCCTCACACTATAAATCCTGTAGTTTGCTAAGGGTGCTGGGAATTGCAGCTCTGTGAATGGTAAACTATAGTTCCCATCATTCTTTGTGAGGCGTGTGCTTTGAGTGTGTGGTAGACACACGGCCAGAATTAGAATTGACACCAAATGTCACCTAAAGCAATTGTATGAGGCAAAATTACCCGAAGGAAGTGAAAAGAGTTTGGCTAAGGAATAGTTACATTTCTTACAATAGGAGGAGTGTCCCAACCATTAGGCAGTGAGAGGCAGTTACCTCAGGCAGCAATAAGTTAATAACTGAATTTAGTATTATTGTATTTTCAATTCCTGGGAGAGGTGCTTGTTGGACTTTCTTCCTTAGATGCCCCAATCATGGATACTTTGCAGCTTTACTAAAGGGCAGGGAGAACAGCTTCCTGCTCCATCTGGGGCAGAAAAATGTCTTGGTTCAGCCCTGATTCAACACAGGTTTCCCCCAACACCACTGAATGTGAAATTTGGATGTGAATTCAGTGGTTTCATGACCTTTCTTGGATGAAATACGAAGAATCCTGAGGTAAAGCTCAAGGGAGCTTTATGTATTTGTAAAGTGGAATTCTGAGGCACACTTCAAAGGAGAAACTTCTTAGGGATGTTAAGAGAACTAAAAAACATTTTAAAGTGATGGTGTGTGTGATGGAGGGGGGAGTATTCACTCATATCTGTAAGGATGTCTCTCAGATATGTGTATAATTTCAAGGTACTGTATATTATTATATCTTCATTGCATCACTCTCCATTTGAATCATAGAATTGTAAGGTTGGAAGGGACCCCGAGGGTCATCTTGGCAGAGACTGCTTTAAATTATTTACCATACATTTCCCCCAGGATTTTGTCCTTAAAGTACCTCTTTCACAACAAACAGCCTGATTCAGAGTGGCAAATTTTAGGACCCTCAGTATCGACGCTTCACTTTCCCCAACCGCTGTGTCCTTTGGAATGCACTGGGGCAGGAACTGTCTCACCCTATGGATGTATGCACCCATAGCTAACTGAAACAAGAGGTGATGTCAGCTGAGGCCTCTAGGCTTTAATGCCATACAGATATTTACTACAAAGCTGCATAACATACCCTGAGCAGAAAGGTGTTGGGGTAACCGAAGCTACACTTTCTCAGCACTGGCAACAGATTCCCAAGTGGAACATAACTGCAATAAACAAATAATAATAAGAAGAAGAGTTTGGATTTGATATCCCGCTTTATCACTACCCGAAGGACTCTCAAAGCGGCTAACATTCTCCTTTCCCTTCCTCCCCCACAACAAACACTCTGTGAGGTGAGTGGGGCTGAGAGACTTCAAAGAAGTGGGACTGGCCCAAGGTCACCCAGCAGCTGCATGTGGAGGAGCGGAGACGCGAACCCAGTTCACCAGATTACAACTCTATCGGTCTTAACCACTACACCACACTGGCTACTGCATCATACTCGCTAGTTTAGTATTCTCCAATTGCTCCGACTTTCTGGTACCCAGACTGAGCCCAACATTCCCAATGAAATCAATTTCCTGGATTGAATTGTACAGACCTATAACTGGGTTTTTCCTCGGCCCGGTTCACACATAATGCTAAGCAGATATGAGGAACTTTTTGGCCCTCCAGCTGATGCTTGCAGAATCAGCCCCAGCAAGCATGGCCAATGGCCTTTCAGCAGCACTTGGAGGGCTGAAGGTTCTCCAGAAGTTATTTCATCTCACCCCCTTCTGTGAAAAGCACACATGGAAATAATGAAAACTCAAAAGGGTATTGGGATGGTAAACAGTGGGAGACCGATACGCATTTCCCCAACACCTGCTTTTACAAGGTCCAAGGAGTCAGACTGAACAGAATGAGAAATCACACACTGGGAAATACTGAGACAGACTGCAGCCTTTAGGCCTCTATAATGGCTGAAATTCTCTCGTGCCTATTCAGGGAGAGACAACGGCAAGTGCCCACAGTGGAACAGCTTCGAGGTGCTGCGTTGCTCCTTTCAGGCTTCAAATGGCTTTCAAAGCTTGCAGAATGAGCTAACAATAAAGAGCATTGTAATTCAAATGTTAATATCTCATTAAGTTTTATGAGCAGAGAGGGAAGAGGGAAAATAGAAAAGAAAGCAGCAGCAATGGAGCCTTTTCATGTGGAGTCAACAATAATAATATATAAAAAAACATACAGTACACTTGCCAATAGACTTGGAGGTATTTTTGGCATAATTCTGCTGTCACTGGGTCATAGCATCAGTGGGAGTAAGCTGAAGGAAGGAGCTTTGGGAATTTTCCTTAAAAAAATCAGCACAGACTTGAGAGGGAATGGACTTGCTGATCTACTCATGTACAAGGGACACAAACTGGATCAAGACTTTCATCCTAGCCTGCAAGATGGCCTGGTTCACATATTACGCTAAACCACAGTGTATTAAACTACAGCTTAGTGTAATGTGTGAACCTTGGTCCTTGGCCAGAGGCTTAACTATGGAATGTAAAAAGAGCCTGCAAGATCAGGTCAATGGTCCCTCTAGTCGAGCATCCTCATTGCCAGTGGCCAACCAGATACCTCTGGGAAGCACACAAGCAGGGCATGAGCTCAACAGCACTTTGCCCACCTGAGAGTCACAACAACTGGTATTTAAAGGCATAGTGCCTCTGGCAGTGGAGACAGAACATAGCCATCATGAATTTGCCTGGTCCTCTTTTAAAGTAATTCAAGTTGGTTTGTTGGTTTAAAGTAATTCAAGTTGCGGCCTAGGACCCATGTACCTATGGGACCGCCTCACCTGGTATGCCCCACGGAGGATCTTAAGGTCCACAAATGACAACACCTTGGAGGTCCCAGGTCGCAAGGAGGTTAGATTGGTCTCAACTAGGGCCAGGGCCTTTTCAGTACTGGGCCCATCTTGGTGGAACGCTCTGTCACAAGAGACTAGGGCCCTGCGGGACTGGACATCTTTCTGCAGGGCCTGCAACACAGAGCTGTTCCGCCTGGCCTTTGGTTTGGACTCAGTCTGACCCTTATGCTTCCCTCCCCTTATGGTCTTGATCTATGGGCTACTATTAAAATGAGGCTGCATTTTAAATTATATTTTAACTTGTATTTTAAATTGTTTTTTTTTTAAAATATATATATATTATTTTTTTAATTGTAATTTTACTGGTGTTAGCCGCCCTGAGCCCGGCTCTGGCTGGGGACGGCGGGATATAAATAAAAATTTATTATTATTATTATCACTGCCTTCTATGGGAGGGAGTTCCATAGTTTAACAATGTGCTGCATAAAGAAGTATTTTCTTTTATCCGCACTGAATCTTCCAACATTCAGCTTCATTGAATGTCTACAAGTTCTCATGTTATGGAGGGGGGGGCTTTCCTCTATCTGCATTCCCCATGCCAGGCATAAATGTGTATACTTCTGTCTTAACACATCTTATTCACCTCTTCTCTAAACTCAAAAACCCTTAAGCTGTCATCTTTCCTCGTAGGAAAGTCCCTCCATCCTCTTTATCATTGCCATTGCCTTTTTCTGAATCTATTCCAGCACCTCCAGACCAGAACCATACAAAGAATTCCAGATTCAGTCGCATCACAGATTTGTACAATGGCTTTATGACATCAGCAGTTTTATTTTCAATTCATTTCCCAATTATTCCTACATGGGATCTGCCTTTTCCACAGCCGCTGCACCGTGGGTCGACATCGCCATCAAGCATCCCACTACGACCCCAAGCTCCCATTCCTGGTCAGTCATTCCCAGTTCAGAAAATGTGGCTGGGCTGTAGTCACTACCAAGGTAAAGGTAAAGGGACCCCTGACCATTAGGTCCAGTCGTGACCGACTCTGGGGTTGCGGCGCTCATCTCGCTTTATTGGCTGAGGGAGCCGGTGTACAGCTTCCAGGTCATGTGGCCAGCATGACTAAGCCGCTTCTGGCGAACCAGAGGAGTGCACAGAAATGCTGTTTACCTTCCCGCCGGAGCGGTACCTATTTATCTACTTGCACTTTGACGTACTTTTGAACTGCTAGGTTGGCAGGAGCAGGGACGGAGCAAAAGGAGCTCACCCCATTGCGGGGATTCGAACCGCCGACTTTCTGATCGGCAAGTCCTAGGCTCTGTGGTTTAACCCACAGTGCCACCCGTGTCCCCTAACAAACAGTGGCTCCAATGTAAAATGGTAAACAGGAGAGCTTGGAGGGGTAAGGGCTGGTCATGATAGCTATATCGTACCTCCATTGTTGGAAACATCATCCTTTGATTACCGGTACCTGTTTCTGGAACTGCAGGTGAAGAAAAGGACCTTTGCACTCAGGTTTTGCTAATGGGGTTCCTATGGGCATCTAGCTGGCCCTCGTGAGAACAGGATGCTCAACTAGATGAGCCTTTGGCCTGATCCAGGAAGGCTCCTATAATCTGTCAATTAATGCTAAATCTCTTACAGAGAAGAAACATTGAAGCAGCACAGCACAAGGCCAGCCACTACAGATAGATGAGATATATTTTAAAAATCTAGTGATTTTACTTGCTATTGTCAAAACTATTGGGCATCAGGAAAAGAGAAAGAAATGCATTATCTATCAGCCAGGTGTTTGACAGCCTGCTGTGTCTGTCCTCGTAGGCTGCAGAGCTGCCAACTTTTCAACCATTTTTGTCATTCAGCTTTTAACTGCTGCTTGATGAACAGATATCTGTAGATGAGAAAGTTTAGCCCTGTGCTTTGAAAAGCTTTGCCTGCTGATTTCTGCACAGCAAATTCCTGTTTCGGGCAAAAGAGCTGGCTAAGGAGATTCCTTTTCCTGATCAGTTGGCAATCTTACCAGTCAGGATTAAAAGGGCAGGTTTATCAAACACCTGTTGCGCTAATTTCACCTTGGCGGATCACAAACACTGCAGTTAGCCAAGCCTGCAAATGTGAGGGTTCCACCAAAAAGTTGCTTCATAGATCTGGCCCTCATTCTGCAATTACTCGCACATCTGCTAGAAATCAGCATTGAGGTTAGGGCAGGAGGAGGGACCAACTGTGGCTTTGTATGTGGAAGGCTCCAGGTTCAATGAACCTGGCATCTCCAGTTAGAAAGGAGCAGGGAGCAGATATAGGGAAAGTATCACAGAGCGGTAAATCAATCAAAGCAGAGTCTTCATAAATAGAACGAAACTTTATTGAAGAAAATAAAGTTGTTCATAAACAGCATAGTTAAAGAGCATACACAGAGTGCTCATAGCAACTATCTGACTCTTCACAGAGGCACAGTCTTAGTTACTGATTTACTAGAGTCCTGGAGCCACTCTTGTCTGCAACAACACAACACACACACTTGCTGAGACACACAGAGAGACATTGGCTACTTTTATAGGGAGAATGAGTCATCACTCAATATGAGTCATGAGTCACAGTGACTTAGCAGTTTGCTGTTAGCAGTTAGCAGGCTTGAATGATTGTATAGTCCTTGTATTCCTTACTGCTTCTGTTCTCAATAACCTTTGTCTCATGACAGAAAGAGCCTCCTTACCAGAAGAACCCAGAGAACTGCTGTCAGTCAGAGTAGACAATACAGGGTTAGATAACCAAATAGCCTAACCTGGTAGAAGGTAGCTGTGGCAATGTTCAGGCTGGCAGGAGAGGATATATTGTTTATTAATATCCTTCCTAACTTGTGCTATCAAGTTCCTTTACTTAGCAGAGTGCATTCCTCTTTACACAGCAGAAAACTAGTTGCAAACTCATGTGAGTTTCTTAAGACAATACGCAATTCAATCTGGCTTGTCCAGATTGAAATGTGTTCTAATATTTTCCTGGTAAGACCCTTTGAATCCCTCCTAAAAGAATAAAGACACCACAGTCTTATTCATAAGTAATAAAAAGAAAGTTTACTTGTGATCAGGCAGAGCACAGTGTGATCCCTGAAGGCAGGCTTAAGGCTTAAAGCTACAAGCATATACAAACAGGTTTACCCCATATGTGGGTTGACCTAGTGACTACAGTTAGCAGTCCGGGATGCAGTTAGCAGGATGAAAGGAAGATGGAAAAGAGAGAGAGTGGTAGCATGCCTTGTCCTTTTACCAGGTCTGGAAAGGTCACACCCACCCACTAGTCATATGCAAGGAAGGATGCTCCAGGCCAGGAGGAACAGAAAGTTGTTGACTGGCTGGACCAAACATTCCCTTGCATGTCCACTCTAGGAAAACAAGGAATGTTGTACTTGACTGTTCTCAGTGGATTCCATCCCACAGTAGCCACTTCCAACCCTCTGCCCACCAAGAGCACAATCCTACATGCATCTATTTGAAAGGAGGTCTCATTGAATTCAAGAACGCTTGCTTCCAGGTAAGTGGGTTTAGGAACACAGTCACAGTAGGGCGGGGAATGGAGAGCAAAGATTAAGGTTATCCCTTAAAATTGGCAGGCGCCGGATTTTAAGACCAAGAAAAGGAAACAAAAGAAGAGGCAAAGCCTCAAAATAGCATTGGAAAAATGTTCTTTTTAAAAAATCAAATCAAATAACAGTCCTTGTAAAACAATAGCACGCCCAGCATGTTTCAGCTGACAACAATAGCTTCTTCGTGGTACAAGATGAAAGGTTCTCCTGTCAAGGCAACAGCTTGCTGAGACAAATAAAAAGGATTTGTTCACACAACATACAATCAACCTCCAAAAGCACACTTCCAGATGACCTGTTTATTATGCATTTTATCCTGCTTTGATTGCAGGGAGATTACTTAGTGTTGGCTATTTAAAGAGCATTCATTCTGATTTATCTGCAGGGAAGTGAGATGACCCTAGTTCCTGCAACAGCCAAATAATCTGACCTGACATAAGAAAACTCCTGATACCTATTTAAATTGGCACTGGACCATATATTTTTCCAGAATGAGGGCCACATAGAGCTATCAGCCCTAGGGCTTACTGCTTGCTAATTAACCAGGGGTTTGGGATAGGCCCTCCAAATCACCTGCCCAGAAATATGGAGAGACCTCCACAGAATGTGAGACTGAGATTTTGAGCAGCTATAGAGAAGATTGCTTCCAAAAATGAAGCGGGTACAGCTCAATCCCAGCTTTAACCCTTCCTTAATGTGCATAACAGAGTCCTGGAGCAGAGCCTTAGCTAAAGTTGTTTTGACTCTCCTTGGCTTCCTTCTCTGGGGAGCTGCTGTGGCTTTAGTCCTTGGTGGTGCGTTTGTAATCCTCACCTACAGAAGCTATGGAGTCTTCTTTCAGAACAGATTCTTCCTTGTGCCAGGCTGGCTGGCCATCATGGCTGCTCTTCTGCTGGTCCCCACCGGTGCTTTGGCTATATGTGCCCCAGTAAAGAACTCTCGCCATCACCAGGGGACTTTGATGTACTTTCTGTTGGTCCTTCTCTGCCTAGAGGCATCCTCAACCATCATGACCCATGTCTACTGTGTCAAAGCGGGCCATCAACTGAAAAACAGCATGGACCACTTCTTTCACCAATACAACAGAACTGCTCCACATTACCGTAGCAACAGGGCTGTTGATGTAATCCATAAGCAGCTGAAGTGCTGCGGAATCAACAACTACACTGACTGGACGGCAGCGCTGCCAACTCATCTCCAAGCTGGGCATGTCTTTGCCCCCGAAAGCTGTTGCAAAGAGGCTTATTTGGACTGCAGGGGTGATGTAAGCCAGCCGGAGAAGCTGTTTAAGGAAGGCTGTCTTCAGAAACTGGAAGGGAGGCTGCATTTTGTTATGGGATATATGGCTTGGTGTTGTATGGTGGTGGTTTGGTTGGAGATGCTGGCTGCTCTTAGCAATGGAATACTTATGAAGGAACAACCATTCCAAGACTTCCAAATTCTTGATTCTGCTGCTTTCTCATAAGCAACAAAACTAGTCCCTTTCCATCTTACCTGAAGTTATTGTGCACTGCTCTCAAATCTTGAGATGGCCTTTGTAAAACTATGGGAAATATGAGACTAAAAACTCCTCTTGGTATATAGATGCCAGATTCTTCTCTCTCTCTCTCTCTCTGTCTGTCTGACTAATACTAAATAAATGAATGCATCTGAAAACTTTGGACTGTGGGCAATTTTTCTAGCATTGCATGTGTGACAGTGAATACTTTGATACAGATTGCCTTTGATACTGATTGTACAGTTGCAAACTCTTCCACTGCTCTGGAAGTAGAGCTGTCTGAATGTTGGCAGTCCAGCTTTAGCGAGGGAAAGAAAAAATTTCTGTCGGTCATTAAACCTCACACAGACCAAGGTCTGGAAAGAGGTCCCATCAGGTAGAGAAAGTTAAGAGAAGAAGGTCTGCAGTGGAGAGTAGGTACATAAAAGAAAGATTAAGTGAAAGAAAGGGAATTATGCTAGAAAGGGCACTGTAGAAAGGAAGGATGAGAAAAGAATGAAAGGGGGTCTGACAAGGGTGGTTTGGAGGGCTCAAGGCTGCAGGCCTGGGAACTTAGTATTCTGAGATATATGACTGCTGTGCCTTTAAGAGTTGTCAGGCTTCAGAGAAATGGCTTCTGCCCCCACTTTGGCTGTGCATCAGCAGAAGAAAGCAATTAGAGTCCCTTACCATTTTAAAAGTGTTTAATGATAACAGCAAAAGAACACAGCAGCCCTTCTTGGAGCGAAGGTGCTCCCAATTAAGTTTTCCACCTCCTTCCCAGAGTCATCTTCACTTCCCCTTCTTGCAACCTGATCTCTCAACCACTGAGCCTTCTGCATAGCAACCTCCTTGCCTTGGGAGAGAGAGGCTGGGCACTCTCAAGTGAAGGGGAGTCAGTTATCTCTCTCTCTTCCTGTTCTGCTTCTTCTAGCTGTTTCCCACTCAGCTCTGCCCAGCTGTTGTTTTCAGAACTATGTCCCTCTGCAAACCTGTTCTCTAAATCTATGCTGCTCCACTGTTCCCGAGTAGCTTCAGCATCCTGGTGAGGACCAGGAAGAAGGGGAGGTTTCCACCATTCCTCTTCAGAGCTGTAATCCTCAATCTGGTCTCTGACAGTTGTACTGAAAGATGTGGAATGCAGTCAGTGCAGTCAAACCAAGTATTCATGTTTGCTAGATAGGCACATGATGGGACTTGAAGCTCACAGAAATTACCTGTAAGTTTGCTAGAGAGAAACCTGTGAGAGACACTCCCACTGGGCCCTGACAGCAGGAGGGCATAGCCATATATATTGTCCTACCTGCCTGGGCACATCCTCTCTGTCTTCCCTACCTCTTCATCTATTCACCAAGTGAACAATGTGAGGACATCTGAGTCTGAGCTACATGCTCAGACTCCATCTTAAGCGAGACTGAAGTATGTCTTTGTAACTGAATTACTATTTTAAGTCTGCCTGAATAAAGCTGCTCCTGTTACTCTTCAACAAGTATTCGGGGTGAGTAAATGTTATTTTTACCTTTCGCAAGGCTGGTTGTGTGGTGGTTGTTTCAAGGGGGAGAAGAAACTAGCAGGAGAATCCCTTCTGTATAAAAGCATCCTGGATTCCTTAAATTCAAAGGCTAAAACTAGCCTATCTAAGCTAGGTTACTATCTAATAAATATATCCCAATGAAAGGTCATTCTTTTCAGTAGTGCTTCTGTTGTTTCCTGGCAATCCTGAGGGCGAAGAAGCAGCTAGGGGTGGGATGGAGACTGGATTTTATAAATTGATTGGAACTAACTGGGCAGTGCTTGGGCTGCAGGCCTCTGGTTAATGTTTATTCCAACATTTGCAAAACTAAAGCTACTGAGTGTGAAGAAGATGGAAGAAAGGGGTGCGTTTCTTGTGTGTTTATAACTGCCCAATTTCCCCAATTTTTGCATCCAGGATGGCAAGCCTTCTATAAACATTATTTCACTGATGCATCACCTTGTTCCTGAAGGTCTCAGGGTGCAAACCTAATCCCTTACCAGCAGCAATAGGACTTGGTGGTGTGGCACTGTCCCAGTGCCAAGGAGATAAGTAACTATACAACTTTTAGAAGACATCTGAAGGCAGCTTCCCTGTACAGGGAAGCTTTTAAATGTGTAATGTTTTATTATGTTTTTATATATGTCGGAAGCTGCCCAGGGTGGCTGGGTTAACCAAGTCAGACGGGTGAAGTATAAATAATAAGGTGGTTGTTGTTGAATAGGACGTTCCTATTCTCATCAGAGAAATGTTGGAGGGTAGGAATTAGGTCAAGGCCTGCATAAAATTAGGCCTTCGTACTTGTGCTGCCTACCTGTGTGGACAGCAGGGATGGAGAAGCCATGACCTTCCAGATATTGATGGACAACAATTCCCATCATTCTTAGTCATTGGTCTTCTGCCTGGGGATGATGGGAGTTGGAGTCCAGCAAAATCTGGAGAGAGCCACAGGGTCTCCATCCTTGTCCTAGACACTAATCTGAAAGGGAAACCAAGGAAGAGAAGTAGGTACCATTCACCTGTCTCCTGTCCCTGGTAAATAGGGACAGTTTGAGTGTATGCATGTAGCTCATTTAATGTATTACTAAAATACTGGGTTGTTGTTTTTTTAATTAAAATGACTTTGTGTGGGTGGCAACCAATCACATGAGTGCCTAGAGAGAATTGTTCACTTCTATGAGATTTTTCATCTACTGCTTGATCTTTTAAAGCATGCCAAACAGTGTCTCCCCCAATGACAGCAACCAACAGCTGTAGCATTGCAGCCAGTCTGCCTTATTCTCTTATTACATTTGAAAGTCTGTTAATTTCTTATCAAGGCTTATGTGCCACCTTCCAGGAAGATTAGCCAGAATTCTGCTTTCTGTACTGCTAAATTTATGAAGTTTGTGTATCTACGTTAATTAAAGGGACTTTGATGCTTTCGTTGCCTGATGGGGGGAAATGTACTCTAATCATTTCTTGCTCAAAACCACACACACACACACAAATCTTTTGAAAACTGAGAAGAAGCCAGGCAGATAGCAGAACAATGCTCTAATCTGGCCCTCCAGGGTTACAATTGAACTCTTATTGTTTCCCCTCCTCCTAAAAACCGCTAAGTAGATGTAAACATGCAACCCAAACCACAGCTTTTCATTAAAATGTTTTTTTTTCACTTGTGCTCTTGCTAGAGTGAAAACGAGTGGCAATGCTTCCTGCTCTTAGGCAGCTCATTTACAGAAGCAAGAAACTGAATGAGAGCAGAAGTATTGCCCCTTCTTTTCCAGAATCAAGCTGAAGAAGGACCATGGCTCAGTAATAGAACATCTCTTTTGCATGTAAAAGGTTCCAGGTTCAATCCCTGGCATCTTTGGGGTAGGGCAAGGCTGGAAAACTCCTGCGTGAAAACCTTTTAGAGTCCCTCTCAGCAGTGGCATAGCATGGGTTGCCAGGGCCTGGGGCAAGACATGTATTCTCAGCACCACCTGCTAGTAGGTTGACCTATTAACTTCACAGATTTACAGTTCCCAGAATTTCCTGGGAAGAGGGAATGACTGGTAAACCATTTTAGCTTCGGGGGAGGGCAGGGGTCTCCTAACACCTTTCAGCACCTTTAGGAAACTACAGCTCCCATAATTTTTTGTGGGAAGCCATGATGGCTTAAAGTGGTATTGTGAGGCTTTAAATGTACATAGACCAAAGCAAATTTTATATCATTTTCCATTACAGGTTGTTCATGCGCCTAATATTTTACTGGATTGGATAGACTAAGGGCCTCAACTTGACCCGTTTTAAGATTATTCATCTGAAAGACTGAGGACTGCAGAACATTCAAAACCAGAATACCTATTTTGCATTCTCCCTCACCTAAGCTGACAGCTCATTGGCAGCTAAACAAGAAAGTCAGTTGCCAGGAATCAGTAGTCTTCCAGCCACCATTAATTGTCTTTTGCCGACAAGAAGGAGTGTGTTCATTAATACTCGATTTGGGGAAATAATAAAACGAAAACGAAAGATGAAGCCCTGTCTATGAAGAGTGACGGTGAAAAATGACTGCTATTCTGGAACTATATCTTAATGGCTTCAGCAGCCACTGTCCTCCCTTTGTGCAAATTTTAAAGCCATTATTATCCTCCGCCCTAATCAGGGAATCAAAATGTTCTCCCAGCAATTGATGGCCCTAAATCAGTACTTATTCCTCTGGAATGAATTTATTCAGCATGATGTATTTCTATTGCTGTGTGTTTCCATTGTGGATGTGCATAATAAAAACAGCAGGCTCTGTCGCTGAGAGGCTGGGCTGCCAGCATCCCAGGGATAGCGGTGAGCAAAGCAGCTCTCTCATAAGGACCTAGCACCATTTCTCCATCCCCTCTGATGCACTGCTGTTGCTCTCCTGGCCATGCTGTGATGGTGCAGGCCGGCTCAAAGGAGCATATCCTCCAACATTCCTCAGTTGAAACTAAGGACATGCCTCACTCCTTCCCCGAACCTCCTAGACCCCACATTTCCAACCCCGCCCCCAGCAATTCCTATCAGTGAGTGTCGCCACTACTACAGCAACTGGATACAACACACATGCCCTCCACCGTCCTGAGAAAACCCATTGATTTTCATTTCAAGTTACAAAAAGAAAAACACACACCAATAAATAAATTTTAGAAAGAGGCAAGATTCGATGTGAATGCATAAGAAGTCCCGCTCTGAGGACCTTCTGGCAGTTCCCTCACTGCCAGAAGTGAGGTTACAAGGAACCAGGCAGAGGGCCTTCTTGGCAGTGGCGCTTGCCCTCCCATCAGATGTCAAGGAAATAAACAACTATCTGAGTTTTGGAAGACATCTGAAGGCAGCCCTGTTTAGGGAAGTTTTTAATGTTTGATATTTTATTGTGTTTTTAATATTCTGTTGGGAGCCACCCAGAGTGGCTGGGGAAACCTAGCGAAATGGGTGGGGTATAAATTATCATCATCATCATTGTATTTTTCCATCTATAAGATGCCTCACCCCCTATTTGGGGGGACTCCAGTTTAAGAAAATGGTGGGAGATGGCCCCCATGTATAAGACGCTCCCAAATTTTATATATTTTATTTTTTAGGAGAAAACCCTAGTCTTATACACAGGAAAATACAGTAAATATTGTGGGGGCTTTAAATTAAGACTCCTTGCACTCCACTCCATTCTGCTCCCCCTTGCTTTCCACCCAGGGCAGACCTGCCCTCTGCCTACCCATCAGAACTGGCATGTCACAAGGGGCTGGGCCTCGGTGGTAGCAGTCTCTCCTCCTCCTCACCCACTCTCCAGTACCAGCTATGATCTGCCTAAGGGAGGAGGCCAGCAGCAGCAGCCATGGAGAGGCCATGGACAGGCAACAGGATGCTCCTTAGCTGCCGCTTGGGACAAGCACTACCCATTATGCTTCACGGCTGAGTGGAGATTTTAACCTCCCAGGTCCTAGTTCAATGCTGTAACCACTACACCACACTGTGTTGTCCTATTTATCCTCACAATAGCCCTAGCTTAGCTTGGCTACTTAGTGGAGATGGAAGAGAATTTGTCTCATCTGCATTTTTAAGCAAACTGATCTAATTTGCACCTGTAGTACATGGAACTGACTGTAATGATCATCCCGATTTTGCACTTCTCTGGATTTTGATATATATTTCTTGGCTAAAAAGAGAGAGAGAGAGTATCAAAATGCCTTAAAATTCATGTCAGGATAATATATGTTCAGAAATGCATTCATTGAAATGAAATACATATTTAAAAATGTATTTTGTGATAGAATGCAATTTAAACCTGTGTACAGATTTAGATAAAAAATAAAATCATAATAATCATGGCTTAAAATTGAAATGTGACAAAATGGAATTATGACTAAACACAAGTAAAAATTGGTATGAATTAGACTGAACTGGCCATCCCTACTTGTCACCTGCAGTGTTTCCTGGCTATGTAAGAATTCAGACCCAAAACTGAGTCCACTGGTTAGCTAACATGACCCAAATGTGGCTTTATATACCCTCTCTTCTAATGCAGAACAGAAAAATGTGTGTAATTTATAACAGATTATCAGTGAAGCAAATAGACACTATTCATACCTAAAATTTTGAAATTAATGTTAACACGTTCCACTTCAATGGATCCATAAAGACCTATATGTGTATGAAGCTATATGTGAGTGTGAATAAAAGGAATCCAACGGTAAAAGTTATTAGACTTTTTAGGCTGTAGAAGATTGCAATTCAAATTCCTGTTCTGTCCCGGCACTGGCTTTTAACCTCAATTCCACATCTGCAAAAGGAAGAACAATTTTAAGTTATTGCAGACAGCAGCTCTAAGGATGAATGAGACAATTACGTAAAGCACATTGCCCATTTAAAAAAGTGTTATATGAATCATCAAAGATAATACTTGTATAGATTAGATTAGGTTAGGTTAGACTTACCAGGGAGTGAGTCTCATTGAACTTAATGGGGTGCACAGGACTGCACTGTTAAGAGACCAAATTCTTCATGAATGGGATTCTAACAAAGATATAATTATATATTGGATTCTGCTGTGGTGGAGGACAAGAGTGACATTTTGAGGATGGAATCTTTTAAAACATATCTTGCAGAAGATATAAGGGGTGGAGAGAGCAACCATCAAAATTACCCTGACCCATTTGAAGTGCCTGAAATGCTTAGCATATTTGTATCTGTGCAGCATTAGTTAAGCTTTCTTGGATCCAGCTATTCCCAAACTATGTGCCACCAATAATCTACGAGCGTGTGCACATCTGTATGGGATAATTATCGCAGAAGACTATTGTACTTCAAGGAGATAGTGATCTGGCATGGACAGCTCTTCCATCTCTGGTTATTCCAAGTGGGAGCTCTGCATAGACTGTGGCCACAGTTCTATGCATCAAGAGTACCTAGGGGAGGGGTCACTTCGCCACCTCTGACAGGGTTTCCCGGTGGCCAGCTGAAGTGCTTGCTTGGTAAGGTATATACTGCTTGCTATTTGGAATAAAATCTGTAATCTTCTCCACCACTTGCGTTTGTATTGATTCTGAATTAAATTTTAAAAGAACCATCTTGCATTTGGCAAGACAACATCGCTGCAGAATATTGAGGGGGCCTGGCCCCCTCCTTGAAAATGTGGGAGTCCTCGACCCCTCAGCTCCCCCCCCCCCCGGTGGTGCTTCTGCTGCTGGTGTTGACAGGAAATGGTTTTTGAAATTATGAAAAAGCCAGTTTTATTCTGACTGACACTCTTGACTAGCTTTAGGTCACTCCCCCCCCCATTGCTCTTTCTTTCTTTCTTTCTTTCTTTCTTTCTTTCTTTCTTCTCCTTGCCTTTTCTTAAAAAGAAAGAAAGAAAGAAAAGTATTTGCCATTATAACGATTGGTTTGTGTGTCAGCTTGTCCTTAAACAGCACAATTAGTGTGCAATTGGTCTGATCAACAAGCATGCAGACTTGGGATGTGTGCGGCTGGCTCCTATTTGTTTACAAAGCCTCCTTCCCCGATATCTTGTAGTACTCAGCATCCCATTAGGGAAGACGCTAGCAGTGGTAGAAGAATTGCCTGCTGTCACACAGTACTTTCAAAAACCATGACCCATGAAACCAGCCCAGACCTTGATAGATAGATATATTAGAAAGACATTAGCAGGAAAGCTTCTTTAATTTGCCTGGGCCTCGGCGTGTGTGCGATGGGGAGAAGGCATTTTTTTCTTTTTTCTTTTTTTGCATGCATCTTCATTAAAGCTGACTCTTCCCTCCTGCAGGAGGTGAAAACTCCACGGAAACAACCTTTCCCCACCCACAATTAATCCAAAGAGTGAGCACAGGACCAGACAGATGGCATATAATTCGAGTGCGGAGAGAAATGGTCGTCGCCCTGCTTTAATTAGCATTATAACGTGCCTCCCTCTCTTCAGATATAAGCAGATATGACAAAGATGTGTTTCGTGTATTCAAGAGGGTAATTAAACTGCCACATGCTCAAACCAATATGCACACAGGCCTGATTAAAAAGCTGGAGTCAAAACAATGATGGATGAGCTTTTAATGCGCGTGGGGTATGCTGGTGGAGAGAGGAGGAGGAGGAGGGGGGAGGAACTGGGATGAATCAATGCTGGTTTCACTGGGGGAGGCGGGGAGTGGAACGAATTAACAGGAGGAAAGAGAAAATAGGGACAAGGAAGGCTGAGGAAGACGATGCATGGTTTAATGCAGTGTTTCTCAAACAGTGGGTCTCTGGCCACTTTCAGGTGGCCTCACTGCCACCTAGGGCCTTCTCACTCACCTGCCATGCCATGCCATGCCATGGCCTTTGGTTCAACCAATGGCCACCACAAGAAACTTCTTGTATGCTGAGTAAAGGTGGCGAGGAGACAGAGAAGTTTCAAAAGGTGGAGAAAAAGAAATTAGAAAGTGAGGTGTAAGGTTTTATTATTATAAACCAAATGGGAATGGAACAGAAGGGAAGAAGAAAAGAGAAAGGTTTTATAAGAGGACAGGGGTGCCATATCTAGGGGGCCCTGGGGGCCCAAGCACCCACAAAAAAAGGTAGGTGCTCAGCACCCACACTGCAGAGCCCCCTGCACAACTTCTGGTGCCTTGCAAAGTCACGTCCGAGGCCTCGCGAGACCTTGGAGATGCTGTCTGAGGCCTCACGAGACTTCTGATACCACTGGAAGTCAGGTTCTGAGGTCGTGGGGCATGTCATGTGCGCTGGGCACCCATAACCTGGGTCCCGTCAGTGCCCCTGTAATAGGAAGAAGTAATGTAAAAAGACCAGGGATTAAAGAAATTGGCAGTTTGGGGTAGGGACTGGGAACAAAGTACAAGTAGAGTTTGAAAGGAGAGTGGGAGAAGAATGACAATGAATAAATGAATCTTTATTTGCGTCAGCCATCGGCCATAGCAATAAAACAACAATATTATATACAAAGAATAGAAATAAAAAGTCAATTATATAAAATACATTTTAGGGTTTTGAATCACTAGTCAAATAGTGGATCTTCTTCTGATTGCCCCAGCTAAAAACCTTGCAACCTTTGCTGTCACCTGCTCATCTTCATCTGCCAAGAGAAAGGACACTGTGGCAGTGGTTGGGGGACCCAGAATGGACAATAAAGGAGGGGTGATAATCTCATTCCTCAAGTCTTTTTGAGTAGGAGAAGAAATTGAGGAAGATGTCTAAAAACACTATGAGTGGCATGCGGGGATGGGAAGTGAGAAATAGAAAATATTTCTTCACTTACAGCATCTGGATCAGTAAATTCTATCTCAAATGGGGAGGCAGAGTCACAGTAGCAACAGAGCCTATGTCTGCACTTGAAGTAAGCCAATCTGTGGAACTCCTTACCACAAGGAATCCAGCTATGTTTGTGCCATTTTACAGCACTTAAAACTGGATAAACGTAACATCCCCGAGAGAGAGTCTAAATGGAACTGGCAATGAAGCCTGAGTTGTTTGTTATGGTTAAGATGTTCTGTGAACATGGAAGGCCTTGGTTTAAAATAAAGAGAGCCTGGGATTCTCAGGAGATATCCAGACAACCATTGGACACATTCCCAGGGTGGCTGGAAGCCAAAGAGAACAGAGAGAGGAGGTTATAAGTAATGGAGAAGAAGACAGTGGATCCAACTCTAAAAGGAAAGCTTTCAGGTTTAAGCACTAAGTGCCCTTCCAATTTGGATACATGCAGTGGGGAGGAACGTTTGTCTCAGGAATCAGAAATTTGGGAAGCCCTGTATTTGTGTTAAATACCTTGGCATTTGAAATGTGGGAGAAAAACAGATATCAGTGACCATTAGAGATTTGATCTATATCATAACAAAGAAAGAAGAAGAAATATTCGTCTCTGCTGTGTTTTGCCACCTGGTTGATACAGAGCTTGGCAGCTTCTCCAAATTCATGCTTAGAGGAAATTGTGTTATGTATTTGCTGGTGCTTTGATTATGATTGATTCTTAAATAATCTCCCTATTACACTTGCCGAATTGCTGCCTTCTGGGGGAAAAGATGGAAATCATTCCCAGCCAGTGGAAACCCATGAAACAATACTGGAAGCCTTGTGTCCAACTGAACGGGTGATTAAGAGATTAGTGTGGAGGATGGAGCGTGGCGAATTTCAGTGCTGCTAGACATGTTAGTCTACCTGGGGCATCTGCTGTGGACAGGCAGGATTGTGTTGTTGTTGTTTTTTGGGGGGTTGGAATTGAGAAATATTCAGGTCCAGAGATTTTGTCTCCAGTTTCTCAAAAGTTGCCTTTCCCAGCAAGAGAGACTTCTGGGAGTTTTTTTTGCTTCACTTACAGGATGCATTGAAAGTGCTTCAGAATTTTGATAGGTGTAGAGTTTAACAACAACAACTACAACAGTTTATTATTTATATCCCACCCATCTGGCTGGGTTTCCACAGCCACTCTGGACGGCTTCCAACAAAAGATAAAAACACATTAAAAATCAGTCATTATAAACCTCCCTAAACAGGGCTGCCTTCAGATGTCTTCTAAATGTCAGGTGGTTGTTTATTTCTTTGGCATCTGCTGGGAGGGCATTCCACAGGGCAGGCGCCACTACCGAAAAGGCCCTCTGCCTGGTTCCCTGTTGGGTCACTTCTCACAGTGAGGGAACCGCCAGAAGGCCCTTGGCGCTGGACCTCAGTGTCCGGGTTGAACTCCATTGAGTTGAGCTTGATGTGAGGTGACCAACAATGGTGCAGGTCTCTCCCTCCCCCCCAAAAAAAAGAATTATCCAGTGCTCTGCAGCCTTCCCAACTGTCCACATTTCCTGATCTGAAAAAAGACATCATCTCCTGAGGTCCTCAATGGGGATTTCCCAGAAAGTGCTAACTGAATTTGTTTTTAATAAAAGTTCTCATTTTGCCAGGAAATTTCAGCCAAGTATGAGACTGTATTTTCAGGAAACACAAGCACCAAGGAAGGATGAGGCAACAGGAGATATTATTTGTAGAATGGAGGAATGGGCACTCATAAATACCCCTCAGTCACCTTGCAACAGCAAAACCCCACATGCAACCCATGAGAATCTCACCACAATTCTTTCTCCCCTTTGATAATTTTCAAAAGCAATTTCTCTTCTTTTCTTTTCATTAATTGATGGAGAATCGCTGATGGAGAAATGCAGGAGAAATGTTCGTCACATCACAGGAAATGATATCTTTTTCAAATTTCTAGCTCATGTGTTTACAGAGCAAAATCAGAGTGGATTTCTTGGCCTTTGGGCTGCAGAACTAATCCTGAACACCTTGACAATATTAGGTGTCAGATGTTAGAAAAGAAAGAAAAAGGACAAGTAAGAAAGAGC